>NC_133333.1:21630332-24057832 GCF_042186555.1 Aquarana catesbeiana
CCGGTGACGTCACGGACATTGACGTCACCGGACTCCTCCCCCTTCCCCAAGTGCCTCCGTCTGCTAACGAAAGCCCGCCTTGCTGCACTTTTCCGAAGCGGCGAATAGCTTCCACCCAGCGTTCGTAGTATCTGTTACTACAGCCGGGCGGTTTGATTGACATCTCAGTTTGACATCACTTCCTGTTTTCTTTCTCCCATTGCGCCCGGGAGAGAGGGAACAGGAAGTATGAAGAAGACACCGCTGGAGAAGACAACAGCAAGGTAAGTAGTACACTACCGCTGTGCTGCATTTGGGGACACAGGCAAGGCTGCATTTGGGGGACACAGGCAAGGCTGCATTTGGTGGACACAGGCAAGGCTGCATTTGGTGGGACACAGGCAAGGTTGCATTTAGTGGACACAGGCAAGGCTGCATTTGGTGGGACACAGGCAAGGCTGCATTTGGTGGGACACAGGCAAGGCTGCATTTGGTGGGACACAGGCAAGGCTGCATTTGAGGGACACAGGCAAGGCTGCATTTGGTGGGACACAGGCAAGGCTGCATTTGGTGGGACACAGGCAAGGCTGCATTTGGTGGGACACAGGCAAGGCTGCATTTGAGGGACACAGGCAAGGCTGCATTTGGTGGACACAGGCAAGGCTGCATTTGGTGGACACAGGCAAGGCTGCATTTGGTGGACACAGGCAAGGCTGATCACATACCAGCTGATCGGCTTCAGCCACGGCTGTGTATTTTTTCGTTTGCAATTGTGTTTGCTTTGTGCTTTCTGATGTCAGTCGTCCGTCATGTGGAATAAAGGATTTTAACCTACTGTACTATGAAGCGTCTCTTTTCTCTTCTTAATACTATATATCACGAGCGGCATTGTCGGAGCAGTGGATACTAAGAACATTCCTGGCTGCTGCTGCAGCACTGAGAACTGCCGGACGTGGAGCAAACTTTGTTTGGATACGAATCAGCTGTTCTCTGGTTGCGGAGTAAACTATCCTGAGCCTGAAAGATCTCTGTAGTAGGGATCCAACATATCTGGTAAGCAGCTTATCTTTACCTTTGCTTGACCTGTGAAGATTTATGGTGAAGAAGGCACTATTTCAAGAGAAGAATTTGTCCCTAAAACACCTCCTATTAGGACATTATTTAACCCTTTGATGGACTGTTCAATTCATTCAATATTTATTCATTTATAATTTAATTTATTTATTTTCATTTATTTTTTACTATTTATTGATTTACCACTGTAAGTAGCGTGCTAATTTTTTTCTTTATATCTTTCAAACCTCATATTCAAGGTTTCTCCGTTGCAGCACCTTTTTGTCACTTTAATGTAGCCATTTTTGCAAGTAACATTTTACATGGTTGATTGATTTATTCTAAGGGTAGCGCAGATTGTCCCTCTTACATGAAACTACCGGGGTCACAAAGGGTGCACATGCGACCGGGCCGTGGTATTTTGTTACCATGGTGGTGGTGGTGGGTGGGGGCTCGCTGCAGAACATGTGCATTCATGGATAGCCAAGTCTGCCAGCGTGCAGTGGGTGCCCACAAAAAATCGAAGACATTCTCATCACTTTGACATGCCAGGGACAGACCCCTCCCCTACCTCTTCCCCAGCAGTGATCAGGCAGCTCCCAGTACTGATAATCCCAGAGGCGCAGTGATTGGACGGGGGTTCGGGGGGAGGGAGTTTGGCACCTTGTGGGGCACGCAGGTGAGCTGTTGTGAGAGGCTGTACACAAGTCCGTCGGACAAAAGTCCAAGGTACAAACACGCATGCTCGGAAGCAGAAGCGGTCGGTCTTGTAAACAAGCGTTCGTAATGGAGAATTAACATTCGTGACGCGGAAAATTATGAAATCTCGTAATGCAGCGCACAATTCTCTTCTTCTTTAATGGGATAATAATGAAGCTGCTTTGCTGGTGATACTGATGGAGTTATTGCAAATGAATTTTCAAAGATTTTTTTCTCTAGTGATATCAAGAATAATATTATTATGTTTTTTGGGTTTTTTTTGGGCAAGTTACCACAACACCATTATCCCGTAGTTTTTAAGATCAAAGATACAACTATGTTGGTGTCCCTTGTCAATTTTACATTGTATTTTTTTAAATGTAACTGTCTACTCCCAAACTGTCATTTGAAGTAAAACACACAGCCAAGTATTATTCTACACAATTTTTTTATTGTGCATTAAAAAAAGAAAGCAAATAAAACTAGACATGCTATCTGCCAATAGAACTTAACCATAAAGTGCATTCTATGCATCCAAAAATATAGAAAATATACCAAATCAAATCATTATTATTCAATCAAAAAAAAAAAAATAATGTCAAAGCAATAACTCCAAGGCCAATAATAAATAACACGTTATCTCCTCCGATTCCGCAACATGCCTTGTTGCTGAACGGCCAATTAGAAATGAACAGAAAAGTGCCAAATGAAAAGCACAAATCAACACTCACCAAACTTCTACTAACATGAAATTAGCAGAAGGAGCCCAAAGGCTGGCGCTAAAGAGCTGTAAAATCACGTAGTATGTCTAGTACGTCACTACGTTCATAATTGTTGGCCAACAATTGTGTGGCCGTGTGTATGAGAGACAAGTTTGGGCCAACGCCCTTCAGACAAAATTCCACGGTTTTGTTGGCCAACAATCCGATTGTGTGTACGAGGCTTAAGTATACAAGTCGTTGTCTCTTTTTCCTGGAGCCCAGCCAAAATACCAAATTTTGAGGATGGATTTATCTAACGCATCATCTCTGTTTTGTTATAATGTTCTCTGTAATATCACTTTAGATCTTTATGTATTGGTATTTCACTTTCATTGTAAATAAACTTTAAGCACCTTATAGTAACAAACAAGATATATATTAATTTTATCTAGGGAAAACCACCCCCTTACATACTTCAGATACAATTTTGATGTACGGATGATATTACTGAACTTTATATTACTGAACGGACATCTCTGGAGCAATAAAGGATCCAGGGGCCTGTGATGTCAACTGACGCTTGTGAAACTCTTGATGTAAAATACACACAGCAATTTTTTTATTGAATAACTTACCCTGAGCCCAGGTTTCTGTATATTGAGCTCCACACACATATCCAGAAGGACAAGTCACACTGGGGCCGGTACATGAGTCTGATAAAGAAAAACACTGTGTACAAGAGAGCGAGTATCCTAGAGAGAAGACAGGACAGAATGAGAATCAACCATAGCTGCCAAATTTTACCAAATTAAGACCCTCATTTATTTTCCAACTTTTATTTTCCAGTGCAAATTTAACATGGATGTCAATAAATATGCACCCTTTTATCTAGTAAACATAATGCATTTTTTAAAATTAATATATACTATATACAGTATCTCACAAAAGTGAGTACACCCCTCACATTTTTGTAAATATTTTATTCTATCTTTTCATGTGACAACACTGAAGAAATGACACTTTGCTACAATGTAAAGTAGTGAGTGTACAGCTTGTATAACTGTGTAAATTTGCTGTCCCCTCAAAATAACTCAACACACAGCCATTAATGTCTAAACCGCTGGCAACAAAAGTGAGTACATCCCTAACTGAAAATGTCCAAATTGGGCCCAATTAGCCATTTTCCCTCCCGGTGTCATGTGACTCGTTAGTGTTACAAGGTCCCAGGTGTGAATGGGGAGCAGGTGTGTTAAATTTGGTGTTATCGCTCTCACTCTCTAATACTGGTCACTGGAAGTTCAACATGGCACCTCATGGCAAAGAACTCACTGAGGATCTAAGAAAAAGAATTGTTGCTCTATATAAAGATGGCCTAGGCTATAAGAAGATTGCCAAGACCCTGAAACTGAGCTGCAGCACGGTGGCCAAGACCATACAGCGGTTTACCAGGACAGGTTCTAATAAAAACAGGCCTCACCATGGTCAACCAAAGAAGTTGAGTGCTCAGTGTCATATCCAGAGGTTGTCTTTGGGAAATAGACGTATGAGTGCTGCCAGCATTGCTGCAGAGGTTGAAGGGGTGGGGGGGTCAGCCTGTCAGTACCATACGCCGCACACTGCATCAAATTGGTCTGCATGGATGTCATCCCAGAAGGAAGCCTCTTATAAAGATGATGCACAAAAAAGCCTGCAAACAGTTTGCTGCAGACAAGCAGACTAAGGACATGGATTACTTGAAAACTTATTTGGTTCAGATGGTGTCAAGCGTGTGTGGCGGCAACCAGGTGAGGAGTACAAAGACAAGGGTGTCTTGTCTACAGTCAAGCATGGTGGTAGAAATGTCATGGTCTGGGGCTGCATGAGTGCTGCTGGCTCTGGGGAGCTACAGTTCATTGAGGGAACCATGAATGCCAACATGTACTGTGACATACTGAAGCAGAGCATGATCCCCTCCCTTCAGGGACTGGGCCGCAAGGCAGTATTCCAACATGATAACGACCCCAAACACACCTCCAAGATGACCATTGCCTTGCTAAAGAAGCTGAGGGTAAAGGCGATGGACTGGCCAAGCATGTCTCCAGACCTAAAGCCTAGTGAGCATCTGTGGGGCATCCTCAAATGGAAGGTGGAGGAGCGCAAAGTCTCTAACATCCACCAGCTCCGCGATGTCATCATAGAGGAGTGGAAGAGGACTTCAGTGGCAACCTGTGAAGCTCTGGTGAACTCCATGCCCAAGTGGGTTAGGCCAGTGCTGGAAAATAATGGTGGCCACACAAAATATTGACACTTTGGGCCCAATTTGGACATTTTCACTTAGGGGTGTACTCACTTCTGTTGCCAGCGGTTTAGACATTAATGGCTGTGTGTTGAGTTATTTTGAGGGGACAGCAAATTTACACTGTTATACAAGCTGTACACTCACTACTTTACATTGTAGCAAAGTGTCATTTCTTCAGTGTTGTCACATGAAAAGATATGATAAAATATCTACAAAAATGTGAGGGGTGTACTCACTTTTGTGAGATGCTGTATATACACACTCACCGGCCACTTCAATTGCTTGGTAATTCAAATTGCTAATTAGCCAATCACATGGCAGCAACTCAATGCATTTAGACATCCAGACGTGGTGAAGACAACTTTCTGAAGTTCAAACCGAGCATCAGAATGGGGAAGAAAGGGGATTTAAGAGACTTTGAACATGGCATGGTTATTGGTGCCAGAAGGGCTGGTCTGAGCATTTCAAAAACTGCTGATCTAATGGGATTTCCACGCACAATCATCTCTCGAGTTTACATAGAATGGTCTGTAAAAGAGAAAATATCCAGTGAGCGACAGTTGTGTAGAGGAAAATGCCTTGTTGATGTCAGAGGAGAAAAGACAACAGTAACTCGAATAACCACTGGTTACAACCAAGGTATGCAGAATACCATCTCTGAATGCACAACACATCGAACCTTGAAGCAGATGGGCTACAGCAGCAAAAGACCACACCGGGTGCCACTCCTGTCAGATAAGAACAGGAAACTGAGGCTACAATTGGCACAAGCTCACCAAAATTGGACAGATCGGAAAAACGTTGCCTGGTCTGATGAGTCTCGATTTCAGCTGCGACATTCAGATGGTGGGGTCAGATTTTGGAATAAACAACATGAAATCATGGATCCATCCTGCCTTGTATAAACGGTTCACGCTGGTAGTGGTGTAATGGTGTGGGGGATATTTTCTTGGCACACTTTAGTACAAATTGAACATCGTTTAAACACCACGGTCTACCTGAGTATTGTTGCTGACCATCCCTTTATGACTACAGTGTCCCCATCTTCTGATGGCTCCTTCCAGCAGGATAATGCACCATGTCCCAAAGCTCTAATCATCTCACCACTGGACAATGAGATCACTGTACTCCGATGGCATCCACAGTCACCAGATCTCAATCCAATAGAGCACCTTTGAGATGTGGTGGAATGGGAGATTGGCATCATGGATGTGCAGCCGACAAATCTGCAGCAACTGCGTGATGCTATCATGTCAGATTGGACCAAAATCTCTGAGGAACGTTTCCAACACCTTGTTGAATCTATGCCACGAAGAATGAAGGCAGTTCTGAAGGCAAAAGGGGTCCAACCCGGTACTAGCAAGGTGTACCAAATAAAGTGGCCAATGGGTGTATACTGTAAATTATATATATATATATATATATATATATATATATATATATATATATGCTGATCAGCCATAACTTTATGCCCACTGACAGTGACAGGTTAAGTGAATAATATTGACTATCCTTTTACAATGCCATCTGAAAGTCGGTGGGACATATTAGGCAGCAAATCAACATGTTGTCCATGAAGTTGATGTGTTGAAAGCAGAAAAATGGTCATTGCAGTTTGTTGAATATGGGGCTCCACAGCTGTAGACCGGCCAGTGTGCCCGAAGCGAAAAGCGCCTACATTGGGCACGTAAGCATCAGAACTGGACCATGGAGCAATGGAAGAAGGTGGCCTGGTCTGATGAATCATGTTTTCTCTTACATCATGTGGATGACCGGGTGGGTGTGCGTCACTTACCTGGGGAAGAGATGACATCAGAATGCAGTATGGGAAGAAACCAATACAGCAGAGGCAGTGTGATGCTTTGGACAATGTTCTGCTGGGAAACCTTGGATCCTGCCATTAATGTGGATGTAATTTAAAACATACCACCTACCTACACATTGTTGGTGACCAAATACACCCCTTCATGGAAACAGTATTCCCTGATGGCAGTGGCCTCTTTCAGAAGAATAATGCACTCTGCCACACTGCAAACACGGTTCAAATATGGTTTGAAGAACGCAACAATATGTTTAAAGTGTTGACTTGGCCTCCACATTTTTTAAATCTCAGTTCAAATCTGTGGGATGTGCTGGGAAAAACAAGTCTGATTCATGGAGGCCCCACCTCCCAACTCACAGAACCTAAAGGATCTGCTACTGATGGCTTGATGCCAAATACCACAGCATACCTTCAGAGGTCTAGTGAAGTCCATGCCATGATGGGTCAGGGCTATTTTAGATGGGATAATGGGACCTACTAAGTATTAGGCTGAAAATTATAAAATTATGGCTGATCGGACCCCCAAGCACTAACTTTCTTTATCTTACTAGGAGCCAAGATAACGCTCGCAAGGGCATGGAAAACCCCACCTTTCCTTCCAGGGGTTCAAGAGGAAAGTATCCTGGGTAATGGCACAGGAAAATATAGTAGCAAAACTTCACGATAAAATAGAGAAATTCAATGCTATATGGGAACCCTGGGCCTCCTACTGTAATATTTCTATTTGTCCTGGCATTCCACCTAGAGCTCTGGATGAACCTGGACCCCTCTGATTCCTACTCCTTATTCTTTCTTCTCTCTCTCGCACTTTCCCTTCTCTTCTCTGTCTGGGACACCCTGATCCCACTCTCCTGCCTCCTTAAGCAGGGCATCTTGCAACCCATGAGGATGAAGCAGAGATAGACCTCAGCAAGCTAGCAGAGCAGGGTTACCTCTGCTGCTGAAAATCTGGGACTCCTACTGGGTTGGAAACATCCGAATACCAGGCCGTGACACACCAGCTACACTACTCTGTAGGCTAGCTGCTGGACAATGGGAGGGATGGGCTCGACACCTCAAGGGGGGTGGACTGGGCACTTCCACATAGAGTTCCCACATAGAGTTCCCAAGGAGTTGGGATGCTGGGAACCTCCCGAAAAGAGCGGCTGACACCCTCTAGAAATCCCTGGGATTCATTACATACTGGACCCTTGTCACGGAGCGGCAAGACTCGAGCTTCTGACTTACTGGGTGGACTGGACTCTGCATATTATAACCACTTGAAACAGGGTTGCCTGATAGCCTAGGTCACACCACTAGTGATAGTTACCGATCCTTTCATGATGCCAAACTGTTCTTATGTTTATTCAGTTGTTACTGCTTTACTTCTTATGTTACGGGACAGTAAGGTCCGATGATAAGCTCAACGCTGTATTGTATTGCTTACGTTGTCATGTTTGATAAAACCCAATAAACATTTTGAACTTAAAATTATGGCTGATCGGAATATATACTGTAGGCTATAAAGAGTTGTCTTAACTTAATAACAGAGTATTAAACAACTTTACCTCTGGAAGGTTTTACCCCTTCATGACCAGAGCATTTATTGCTACTTTAACTGGCAATTGTACCCAGATGAAATTTATATCGTTTTTTTCACACAAATAGAGCTTTTTTTTTTGGTATCTTATCACCATTGTTTTTTTTTTTTTTTTTTTCGCGACATGAACAAAAAACATGACCGAAAATTTTGAAAAGTAAAAAACATATTTTCTACTTTCTGTTTGGAATGGGAAAGGCTTAAATAATTGTTGTGTGTGCGTTTTAGGGGTGCATTGGGCTTTAAATGGCTTCTGAGGGTTACAGAAGCCCCTTTGGAAAACCCCAGACCTATTCTTGTGCCAAAAAATGGCTTCTTATTATCGTTGTTATTTTTTTTTTTTTTTTTTTGTCAGGAAAAAAAAAGAAAAAGCACATTGAAAATGACAGAACATAACAATCGATTTAAAAAAATTAGGCAGAAAAAAAAACTCCACAAAAATATATACTAAAGTGTAGCTTTCTGTTAAGCGAACTAGCCTTGCCTGACCTACGTACTGGCGAGCATATTTCTATTATTCAGTGCTTTATATTTGTAGCTGCATGTAGCACAAGTTACATACAGAGCTCTTAAGACTGGGTGGGGGTCCTT
This sequence comes from Aquarana catesbeiana, assembly GCF_042186555.1. NCBI lineage: Eukaryota > Metazoa > Chordata > Amphibia > Anura > Ranidae > Aquarana > Aquarana catesbeiana. Next base: position 21,639,035 of record NC_133333.1, read on the forward strand.
AGGTACTTGGAATAAAAATAAAAAGCAGGTTCAGGCTTTTCTATTTTCAGTAAAATGGTGATTGTAGCCATATTAGTGCGCTTTTTTTTCGGTAAAAAAATAAATAACAAGGCTACTAAGAAGCCAGGTCCAGGGTATTCCAAATGGGTTTCTGTAACTAATAGGAACTCTTGGCTTTGGTAGCATCTGGTGTTTATAACTTTTCTTTATGTATGTCATTTATATATTTCTTTAAAAAAATGCCTTTTCTTTTTTTTATGTATATAACTGCTTCTAAAATCAATAACAGTAAAGTATGTCAACATAAATTAAACTGATCCAAATCGGTTAAACCGATTAAAAAAAAAAGGACAATTGAGTACTGTCCATGATACTTTTATTTTATTTTGTCTAACATCCAAATTTTTATGACAAGTTCATGGTCTGTCCCCTTTATTCAAGGCCCGTAAAGTTTGTGCTGAAAATTTAGATGTTAGAGTAAATAAAAAAGTATCATGGACAGTACTCAATTGTCCTTTTTTTTTTTTTTTTTTTTTAATTGGTTTAACCGGTTTGGATCAGTTTAATTTATGTTGAAATACTTTACTGTTATTGATTTAAGGGGCAGTTATATACATAAAAAAAAAAAAAAAATATATATATATATTAACACTTAATAGATGCTACCAAAGCCAAGAGTTCCTAAGAGTTAGTAGTAGTTAGTAGCCTTGTTATTTATTTTTTTACAGGAAAAAAAAAGAAAAAAAGGAAAATCACAGTAAATAACAATCAATTTCACAAATCCAGAGCTTTAAATTTTTAGGTGCATGTAGTACAAGTTGCATACAGAGCTCCTGGAACCTGGGGGGGGGGGGGGGGGGGGGGTTGGTTAATTTGGGTACTCAGAGTGAAGAAAAAAAACATGTTTAGGGTTTTCCATATTTAGTAAATTGGTTTCACTGAGTTAAATGAGTTTAATTTTGGACATAATATTTGACACACCTTACTGTTATCAGAAAAGAACAATATCGCCCTATGGTGGACCTTAAAGGCACATACTGTAAGAATATAGTTGAAAGAGTATACAAAGTATTTATAATGCAAACATTTATTTATTAATGATTAAACATATTCGCTAAAATAGTACGTATAAAAATGTAAAAAATATTGGAATGTCTAGACAGTTTGTGATATTGTCACAATGTTTGTAAGAAAGAAAGCATATATGAAGTCCTCTTGCACTCAACGCGTTTCGGAGTACAATCTTTCTCCTTCTTCAGGGGTGTATGAAGAGGAAAATATATCTATAACATAGTTAAAGAAAAGTAAATGTCTAATGATATATATAAAGTTATAATAAAACAAGCGATTGTATAGAGAATTTAACTCATACACTTACATCATTTTTGTAGACTGCTGTGGGATGTGGAAGGAGCTTTAAGCCTTTTCCCTTGGGGGTTCCATTTACAGCATTCAGTCCTTTAGAGACTCTTCTTGATGCCTATGTGCTTTGAAATAGAGAATCTACAGACACAGCTCATACTGCTATATATATTTCTCTTGTTTTTAAATACATGATGGAATGTTGAAATTCTTCTTGCAAGCCAAAAATTATGTAAGCGTAGTTAAATTCTCTATACAATCGCCTGTTTTATTATAACTTTATATCATTAGACATTTACTTTTCTTTAACTATGTTATAGATATATTTTCCTCTTCATATACCCCTAAAGAAGGAGAAAGATTGTACTCTGAAACGCATTGGGTGCAAGAGGACTTCATATATGCTTTCTTTCTTACAAACATGGTGACAATATCACAAACTGTCTAGACATTCCATTTTTTTTACATTTTCATATGTACTATTTTAGCGACTATGTTTAATCATTAATAAATAAATGTTTGCATTATAAATACTTTGTATACTCTTTCAACTATATTCTTATGTGCCTTTACAGTCCACCATAGGGGATATTCTTCTTTTCTGCTTCCAATACTGGATGTGGTACTATATTGGCATAATATTACCATTCTGCTCTTTTTGTCACTTTACTGTTATTATTTTTAGGAGAGTTTATATACCTTGAAAATAAAAAAAAGACAAAAATGAAAAAAAAAATCCATAAATGACATATGTACATTATTTCGCAAAGATATTAATAAACACTTACCAGATGTTACCAAAGGCAAGAACACACCAAGAATATGTACGAGTGGTGACATTTTGATAGCATGAAGTACGTCTATGTCGGTAGAAGAAGGATCTGTCTTTGTGTTTGCTGGAGAACGTCTTATTTATGTGTTTTGTATTTTGGGTGTGGTAATATTTGGACCAGTTACAGATAATATTTCTGCATCACAAACATTACCGGCCATGTTTTTTTATTTAGTTCTTTGAGTTTTATTCCTCTAAATAAATTTAGTCATTACCGCCTCTGAGAGATGAAAATTTAATATTTTTATCCATGAATATTTTCATGCAGGGCTACATGTGTGATGGGTTAGTTTTAAAGCAACTAGTGTCACTGTGCATAAAAGTATAAATATTATTCTATTATTTTTGTAATTTATAATGACAAAAATGATGAAACTGTTACAAAGGCATGGTGAAGTTATTTACGCAAGAGTTTTCAAACCCATCCCTCTGAGTCAATTGAGCCGAGTACCTAGAATTGTTGGTAATCCTGATGCTTATGAAGTTAGACTGGATGAGATGGAAGGCAGGCTTCCGACAACGTGGATATCCTAGAGAGAAACCATTAAAAAAGAACATAATAATTTACATTGTAATAGAGGAAAAACAATAGGTCAGAGAATGCCTTTCATCTCTCAATTTCATCCCTTCTCTAATTGAGCGTGTAATAGACATGTGCACTACCGAAAAATGAGTTTAGTTTCGCTTTCGTTTCATTTTATTTTTTTTTTTATTATTGGATCATTTGCTATGATCGGCATTCATTACTTCGGATCATTCGCAGTGGCGCCCCCACCATTAGGGGCGCGCGCCCCCCCATCCTTTGCGTCCGGTTTCCTGATCTACTTACAGGGCGTCGGACCATGGACTCCAATGGGATGGGGAGTGTTTTTTTGAAGCACATGATCAGAGGCTCTAATTGGCTTCAAAAAAGGGTGGGCTCTGGGCACAGAAGCCCACCCAGTTGTGTGACAATAGCGAATGAATAGAACAAAATATTATAGTGCACACATACTGTACAAAAATGGTATTTAAGATCCTATAAGGCTATTTAAAGCACCTGAACATAATAAGCAAATATGGGGATTTGGTAACACCATATGGCCATACAGTACTTAATCTCACTACTGTGTCAAAGTACCTCATTTTCAGTGGGTCCTACACTATTCATAGAAATATTCCCTATTTTCACACTAAATCTCCTCCCCACCAATCAGGAAGCGGGTGGTGAAACCTGTTTCCTGATTGGCCAAAACGTCAGGTGATCCTTTTGGATGCCTAGTGCTTAGGAGGAAGAGAGTGGAGACATGTGATCTCCTTGTGTCATGTATTACAGTATGTTATGTTGTATTATGTTGAAATAAATTGTCATGCATAAACACCAGTATAACAAAAACATAAATTTAAAAAATTCACAAAGTCAACATGACATAGCTTGTATAGTAATAACAAACTTTACTTGAAGAAAATCATTAAAAAAATAATAAAATTCGCACTGCATGGTTGTGTCATATAACATGATAATTCTACTTCAATTTTTAATTAAAAAAAAGAAATGTAAGTCCAGAATTACCTAAAAATCATCCATGCCTCCCACATGTAGAAGAAAGATACTCCCATAGCATGATACCTTCTTAAAAGAGTTTATTTGCTCCAAACAATAAAAACATGCTCACATTTGCTCTGTATGTTAAAGCTCGTATAAGAAACACAGAAAGCCTGGACAATCCACGATCCACAGCTTCAGACCGGAAGTGACACAAAGACGCTAGAAGCTCCACCCTACGCGTTTCCTCATCAAGATGTAATTTGGAGCGTTGGGGGACTGGTTATCCCTAATTAAAAAGAAGGGGACTTGAAGAAGCATCAAGACAGCCAAACTGAGACAGCAAGTCAAAGGGATGTTGGGCTGTTCCATCATCCAGATGATATATGCTGCAAACCATGCTTTGTAAATATGGGTAAAGCATCTGTCCCTCAGCGGCACAGACACACCAGATGGAATAATGTGGACACAACTATAGAACAGCACTGGATGATGGAACAGCACAGAGGGTTAAGGCAGTTCTGGAAAATAATGGTGGCCACACAAAATATTGACACTTTGGGCCCAATTTGGACATTTTCAGTTAGGGGTGTACTCACTTTTGTTGCCAGCGGTTTAGACATTAATGGCTGTGTGTTGAGTTATTTTGAGGGGACAGCAAATTTACACTGTTATACAAGCTGTACACTCACTACTTTACATTATAGCAAAGTGTCATTTCTTCAGTGTTGTCACATGAAAAGATAGAATAAAATATTTACACAAATGTGAGGGGTGTACTCACTTTTATGAGATACTGGTTATAGTATATATATTCTCTTTTAATTGTTTTTTTCTTTTCTCTTTTTCTACACAGTGTTGTTCTTTATTATCAGGCTTATTCTAGTACTCTAGTGACTTGATGTTAAAAGTTTGGGTTAAGAACAGACCTTAAGACTTGTTGATTCTCCCATTGCTGTCTGAAGAGTTACAGTATCTGTTGTGTATTGTTCTTCAGAGAGCTGCCGCCTTTTTTTTTTTTTACATCTAAATGAGGTTTTTAAACAGGAATACCATGTCACACCAGTTTCAACGTGGCTCTATTCAGTTACATGGGTTGTGTTTTGTAGTGGTAATGCCTGCTGAACACAACAGGGGGATCATTTTGGCTGCACTTCAAAGCAAAGCAAAGCATCCTGGAGGTTATACAACCCCATTCACCTGCCTTTTCAGCTTGGGAGGGCAGTAAAAACGCAATTCAACAGCCTATTGTTACACCCCCCCCCATCTACTAAACAAGGTTCAGATAGAAATTCGAAAAAAGAAAAGGTTGGGGATTTTAGAGGTGCAAGAATAACATCAAATGCATATAATTAAAATTTTTTTTTTTATTCTTGTCTTGAGGAGCAAAACAAAAAATATATGTATATATATATAAAATCAAAGAACACAGGCAGGTACAATATTGTTGTCAAGGTGTTGAAACGGGACAGCATACGGAACCCGACATGTTTCGTCCATAAATCGTGCTTCTTCAGGGGAGCTGTCCTTGCAGAGGTACAAGCCTTAAGGTTCAGATAGAGCACAAACCCTTCCTCCTCTGCTGTGCATGTTGGATTTTCAATTAAAGCTGTAAATTTGTAAGACAATAACATTTGTATCTCTTTTTTTTTTGTAATATAAAATTTATTTATTTATTCAAATAGTGAGAAAAATGAAACAAATCAGCAGTTTATAAACATTGAAATTTAAAAATGAAAATCAATCTGATGCCTCTAAAGTTTTCATTTACTGTATACTGTTCAGCAAAAAAAAATGATGGATTGTGGTCATAATAAAAAGTAAAAAAAAAAAAAATACTACTAACTGGAAGATTTAAAAAAAAAAAGAAACTATCTGCACTACAAGTTAGCTTTTCGAGAGAACAGAGCTCTTTGTTGAGAACAGGGGGGCACTATTTTATAAAGCAAGGAACGTATATATGTATTTGTATTAAATGGAAAATGAAAAATAATAAAGAGAAATTGAAAACAAGTCAGCTTTTTTTTTTTTCTTTTAATTGTTGCATGTAGTCTAACTCTAGAGGACGTTTTGTAGATATTTCAGATCCATAACTTTAAAAAGAAAATACAAATCATAGCTGGGAGGTAGAAGCCTTTTTGGAGACCAGCACTTCCACTAGAACAGATGAATCTATAGTCCAGGGACCATCCTAGGGCACGATTAAATTGGCTGCTGAGTTTGCACATGCTTTTTGTGGCACAACCACGCATTGCTACTGAATTTGGTTTTGGACCTGTAAAAAAATAAAATAAATACCGGTAAATAAATAAAAACATTTGGAAAATGTACACTTTCAAACAAATATTTAAAGAAATGAACTGTAATGGCAATTTCATCTCAATAACACCGACACATATCAATAAGGTCTTAAAAATTAGGCTCCAAATGTGACGATTCACTGTTTATTAAATCTTATGAACATTTTGTTTAAATGTTGTGAAGATAAAGGGCTCTGCGTATATATACAGTACATCATTTTCACGGTTCGAATGTTTCAAGTATTCGCTCAGCTGTCACAAATGATCCTGTATTTTGCCTAATTTGTTTCTTTGTTTTCTTAGGTAGCGCACCCCAAGTAGCTGGTGAATTGGGATCCCCCATCCTGCACAGCCAGGCGCTCCGAATTTACACCGTATCCCAGAGTCAAGAAACAGTCTAGTACTTGTTTTTGTGTTTTTATTGAGGGGATAAACATTGGATGGGGATTAGGGAAGATATGGGATGCCTATTTGACTTCAGAACTCTTCAGGGGCAACTTTCCTATATACAGCTATATACACTCATCTTCCTCCAGCACTCCCTTGCTTGCAGAATACAGAGTCTCAGCTGAGGGTCTGTCAGATTGAGCAAAAGCCCTTTACAGGCAGGGACCCCGGGCCACTTTGGTGTGTAGGGACCTCCAGTGTCCAGCTACATTCCTGTGGCTACTGATCCTAGCATCACCTCTTCAGGCATTGCCAGCCCACCTGGCTACAGCTGTCTCTCTCACTAGCCCCCCTGGCTACTTCCTACAATCCTCCCAGACTGCACACTCACCAGCCCACCCGGCTGACTTCTTCTGGGGACTCCTGAGCTTGCTAGCTGGCTCCTGCTATCCTCACTCTTTCTCCTGTGCCTCCAGGAAGGGGTTCCTCCATGTGTTGTGGGGAATCTTTCCAGCACCCTAGCCCCAGGCCTGAGGTTACCCCCCCCCAGATTAGAGGGCTCCCTCAAGGGCTACCAACAGCCTGCTCAACACTCCTTCTCCACCTTTCACCCAACTGTCCCTGCTGGCATGACTCAGGAGTATTTAAGAGGTGCCTGCCCCCTGTCAGCCCATTTGGCTGGGACCCTCATTAATACTCCAAGCAGCCCCTCCTAAACTCCCACCCATTCTTCTGGAAGCTTCTACAAGGTTTCAATAGGGGGAGGTACCAGAGGGGCTGCTTGCTTAGTTATCCAGAGTCACTCAACCCTGACCCAGATTCAACCCAGCCTGGCTCTCAGCCAGGCCAAATACACCACAGCTTACAACTATGTACCCCAGTACACTAAGCTAGAGGGTGTTCCCCTTATTGAGGTGTTTTGGAAAAATACAGCATTATGACCAATAGATGGTGCTGATGATCATAGGAAATAAACATATCAGGCAAAATACGAGATTGTTTGGGGACAACTGAAGGAACGCTTCAAACATCTGCACAGAGAATGTTTCATAAATAGATCCCAAAGTGTATCTATGGCCAAATTTATTTTTGTTTAGTTTTACATAGAGTGGAGAAAGGATAGAAGCCCTAGCTAGCAGAAGAATACCGAACGAAAACCCGCTAGCGGACAAATTCCGACGGTAAAGCGCTGCTAACAATAGCGGCGCTTTACCGCCGACTCCGCCCCCGCCCCAGTGTGAAAGGAGCCCTGTGAAGAATAATCATTAGCTGATTGCTCTTTAGAGGGTGTTTGACAGGCATAGAGGAGGTGTTAAGTTGACTCTTTACCACCTGTTTTAACCGCTAAAAAAAAGCACACAACCACATCCATTGTACACAGTTGCAGTGTGGCCCCATTCAGTAGAATAGATCGTGCTCTGGGGGTAGTTTTGCCCTTTGAACGCAGCGGGGGACATTTTTTACCACCCCACAAGCTCTGGGAAGTGGTTGGGGAGTGGTAAAAATATGGCTCAACTGTATCCCCCCCCATCCCAACCACAAGTGTAAACAAGGCTTAACATGGTCCTGGACAGCCTTGACCCTTCTCAATTAAGCTCAAAATCTGCCTATAGAACTACTTTAATCTTGGTTTAGGATGAACAGTACTCCAATGCACCACGCTGTGTGTAATGTGTAGCATAATGCATAATAATACACGTGTTTCAGTACATTTTGCTGCAATGCAATAGTATAAATGGGCACACGTAGATATTTGTCTTTAAATAATACTGGCTCTGTCTGTAATACTGACTTGCACTTTCTGCAATCTGGTGAAGACACGTGTTCTCATCCCCCATACACTCCATTGTATCTGAAGTCTCACACGAGGTGTAGCCAGTAGTCACGCAGGATGGGCACATCACTCCATTGGATCCTGAGACATCCCTTGGCACTAAGGTAAAAAGCATAACATGGATATAATGGCATGAGCACTTATATTTTAGTAAAAAATTGCCTGTCTTGTACCTGGATTGTCATTGAACCACTCTGCCTGTTTGCCAATCGCAAGTACCTGTTTGCCGTGCTCAGTTTGCGCCTGCCTCTGTGTGGTGGCCAGGCACTATAGCATTGTGTATATGTTTCGGGGGCAACCGAGTACCGGTAGGCCTGCTTGCCTTATGGGAAAGGGGGCTGCTATAGGTGAAGAACACAGAAACTAGCTAGTGTCTGACCACCTGCGTTAGGGGTAACACTGTCCCTCTTTTCATGCATACATTGTTTTTCTCTTTTTTTTAGAAAAACAAAAGGCTGCTGCCATGAGTTCCAAGAGCTTTCAGTCACACCTTGTGTAGGAAAAGGACTCATGGAGATATAGTTCTGAAGGCGTGCCTATGTCAGTAGGAACTGACCTCTCAGCAGCTGCCAATGAATAAATATTACTGGTGAAGTCTGGCGATGATGTAACAGGGTGTCATGATCAGGGGTCAGGCTCGAAGACCAGTTTCTAGAGCAGTAACAGGACTTTTGCTAGTCAATGGGATAGGTGTACAAACGGGCTCATCTGAGGTGCTTGGTCTAAGTACTAACTAGATATTTGTCAGCACACCAAGGATCTTCAATTACGTCCAAATGTTTTTTATTAAAGAAAGATCAATTCACAAAACAGTGTAGTGCAACGTTTTGGAACCCCGCAGGACCCCTTCGTCAGGCATGTGATGCATGTGATCATCACACGCTTGACAAAGGGGTCCTGCGTGGCTCCGAAACATTGCACTACACTGTATTGTGATGTGATCTTTCTTTAGTAAAAAAAACAATTGGACATAATTAAAGATCCTTGGTGTGCTGGCGAATATCTACATTATCCTGCATGTTCCAGTATCCAGCTGGTGGTCGCTACACCCGGTACAGTAGGTGCCGCCAATATTGTGTCAATCTCGCCGCTGTTAGCGGCGAGATTGACACCCGCGAGCCCCGTCGCGGGAGCGAGCGCCGAGCTATGTCTCTCCTCCCGCTCGCCGCCCCCAAATACATTCCTATGGATACGCTGCATCCCGTGGAGGCGGCGAGCGCGAGAAGCACAGCCTCGCAGCGGTGATTTCCAGTGCGGTCCCATCGCTCTGGAAACACAATATCGGCGGCACCTACTGTACCTCATTCCAGGAATGTGTGCAATGGGAATATGGTCTAAGTACTAACTAGGGTTGCCAGCTCATCCCTCTAAATCAAACGCATATTAATTACACATGTTCTGAGGCTAATTTAATGTAGATAAGTCACTAAGTCATAAGTGAGTTTAATTACCACCTTAATCAGCCAAAGAACCTGTGTTATTAATATGTGTTTTGTTGTAAAGGGAGGAGATGGCAACCCTAGTACTAACCGGTGTTCATCAGAGCTCCTGATGGTGGAGATGGATTTAGCGGCATGTTAGTACCATGTCGCTGTCCTCAGGATCGCCCCCCCCCAGGATGTGAGCAAGCTGGGGTCCAGAAGCAGGTATAGCAGGTAAGGATCAATCAGAAGCGTAGTCTGTAAACAATCCAAAGGTCAGTAACGCAAAGTTGCAGGTTGGGATCAGGCTAAAACGTAGTCGAGGAACAAGCCAAGGGTTGGTAACGAGTGGTAGCAAAGATAGGGACAGCAGCAGGGAAGACAGAGAGAGATATTGGCTAGAGAGTGCACAATAATCTGTCAAACAGGATGTGCAGAGACATGGCTTAAATCAGGAAGTTCATGGGAGGAGCAAAGAGTTCAAGGTTCGGCAGAAGTCAAGGTACAAGTCAGGGTTGTCCAATGGATCAGACAAGGTGCTGTCCAGCATCTCAGGTAGCTCAGCAAGAAGAGTCATTGTTAGACACAGCAGAGGTCCTAGAGTCCAAGCCCTGACATAGGAAGTAATAAAATATGTTCCTCACTACAGGGACAGAGTACATTTTTTATGCTTAGTAATGGATATTGACATGCATTACTTCCTTTGTATGTCTGTCACTTCAGAGGGATTTAAAGTGGAACTCTAAACCTACTCACAGCCACATTTTAAATCTAATCTATCCAGCCCTGTAAAGAAGAGATCACTATGTCAGTGGTGGCTTCTGTGTAGAGGAGGGACAGCTGACCACGGAAGCCCTAAAGTAAGCCTAAGGGTGATGTCACTTCCTGGGCATTTCCCAGCCGTTGTCGGCTTTCTCTCTCTACACAGCAGCCACCACTGGGGACTGGAGTGGCTACAGGAAGGGTTAGTATAGTGATCTTTTCTTTACAGGGTTAGATAGATTAGGCTTAGAATTGGGGTAGGAGCAAGTTTTGACTAAACTTCCACTTTAAGACCTAACTTTTAAAAGCAAGGTGCCGGATACAGATTTTCAAGGGGCCAATCAACTAGCTCCAGTTTAGCAAAATGTAGCAAACTTCAGATTGGAGAATCTACCTATATACAGGCCAATGACAGTGCCAAACAAATGTCCAAAGTTTTAATAATAAAACTGGTTCACAGCAGAAAAAATCCTGAGGCTTTTGGGAGTCGAACATGCCTCCTTTCATCAGGACTACAACATTCAAATACTAACCACAACATACAAATCCATCTACAACACTGCCCCCAGCTACATCACCAACCTCATTTGCAAATATCGCCTAATTCGATCTCTCCGCTCCTCCAAGGACATCTTGCTCTCTATCTCCCTTGTTACCTCTTCCCATGACAACCTCCAGGACTTTTCCAGAACCTCTTCCATCCTCTGGAACTCCCTACTCCAGTATTTCCAGTCAGTCCCTTACCCTGTCCACCTTTAGGCAATCCTTGAAAACTCAATTATTCAGGGAAGCCTACCCCACCTCCAACTGTACTTGAGTCACCTCCACCAGATCATCGCCTGCAGCTAGTACCTTTTGTACCACCTGGTGGCACTGATGGGCACTGCTGAAGCTTTCCTGTAATCAGGACACCGATGATCAGTGCCTTGATTACCTTGTTCTCCCCTTTGAGGGGATACTGATGATCGGCACTCCTTGCCACACACTCTGTCAGTGTGAGGCGAGGAGAGCCGATTAACGTCACTTCCGCATTTACATGTGATTGGACACAGCCGATCACATGGTAAAGAGCCGTGTCATCGGCTCTTTACAGAGATGGGGTGTCACACCGTGTCCTAGCAACACGGCCACGATCGCCGCGCTGTATGCCCCCACAGGCGCGCGAGAGCGGGCATTCTGGGGCGCCATCATATGACATCCTCCCAGAACAAGAGCCGCTCCGTCCCTCTGTCATTTGACTGTGGGCGGGTGGTAAGTGGTTAATCAGCACCGTCTTTTTTATTGTTTGCTAAATAAATGAAAAAAGACGGAACATTTTGAAAAAAAACAAAACAAAACACATTTTTCTGTTCTAAAATTTAGCAAATAAATAATATTTCTTCATAAATTTAGGCCAAAATGTATTCTGCTACATTTCTTTGGTGAAAATAACCCAAATCTACTATTTCGTCTGTAGGAAAGTTATAGAGTTTAACCCCTTCCCGCCGAGCGTATGCAGATGTGCGTACTCGGGTTTCGGGGGTTATACCGGGATGATGCCCGCAGCTGCAGGCATTATCCCGGTACTGTTTTTTAGAGGCGGCGATCGGCTATCCAGTTGTAACAACCGATGCGGCTAAAAGCCACTCGGCTGTTATACCGGAGGGGCAGGAGGGGACGCCCCCCCTCCCGCCGCCTCCCGCCGCTCTTACTAGGCCTCCCGCCGCTCTTACTAGGCCTCCCGTTCCATTGGGAGGCCCGATGACCAATCGGCTGCCTCCAGCAGCTGGGGACGGACTGGAACAAAGCCGTGAGTGGCTTTGTTCCAGCCTCCTAATAGTAAACACGGCAGCGACGTCATGACGTCACTTCCCGTTTACTTGGCTGCCAATGGCACCAGTTTTAAAAAAAATACAGTGCAAAGAAGGGATCGGGGGTCTTTTAGACCCCCGATCTCTCCATAAAGAGTACCTGTAACCACCTATTACTGTCACAAGGGATGTTTACATTCCTTGTGACAGCAATAAAAGTCATCAAAAAAAATTTTTTTTGTAAAACACAATTTATAAATATAAAAATGAATTAAATAAATAAGAAAAAATTAATTTTTTAAAGCACCCCCGTCCCCGCGAGCTTGCGCAGCAAAATAAATGCATACTGAAGTTGCGCCCGCATATGTAAACCGTATTCAAATCACACATGTGAGATATCGCCGTGATCATCAGAGCGAGAGCAATAAATCTAGCACTAGACCTCCTCTGTAACTCTAACCTGGTAACCGTAAAAAAAAAAATTTAAAGTGTCGCCTATGGAGATTTTTAAGTAACGTGCTTTGTCGCCATTCCACAAGTGCGTGCAATTATAAAGCGTGACATGTTTTGTATCTATTTACTCAGCATAACATCATCTTTCACATTATACAAAAAAATTGGGGTAACTTTACTGTTTGTTTTTTTTTTAAACTCATGAAAGTGTCCCTTTTCCCAAAAAGTTGCGTTTAAAACACCGCTGCACAAATACCATGAGATATTAAATATTGCAACAATCGCCATTTTATTCTCTAGATTCTCTGCTAAAAAAATATATATAGATAATGTTTGGGGGCTCTAAGTAATTTTCTAGCAAAAAATACGTATTTTAACTTGTAAACACCAAATTTCAAAAATAGGCTTAGTCATGAAAGGGATATATATCTGAAAATCGATCAGTCCTGATGTACAGACGGCCTCATTACTTGAGGCCCTAACATGCCAAGACAGCACAAATACCTCCCAAATGACCCCTTTGGAAAGTAGAAAGGCCAAGGTATATGGGACGTCCTACCAGAACGAGCCTCACGCGTGGCAGCGTGGCTGAGCTGCAATCTATCACCGACTGTGTCCACTGGAACCAGACGATGACTGATCACTGTACCGGCCCTCTGCACAGCAGATCTATTGCACACTCACCTGGCAAGAGGGACTCATTGTGGCGGATCACTCTTCAGGTGATGGGCAGCGCCACCTACCCCTATATTTATATAACTTTTTTACAACTGGTACTCCGGTTGGAGCCCTTTAGGGGAGGCAGCAGCCCAGCCTACACCTAAGTGTGGAATTTAACAATTTTATATTTCTTTTTATATTTATGACGTTTGTTTTTTTACAGTTATGATTTTTATATTTGAATTTGTTTTGTAGCTCTGATGAAGGGGAGTCTGTTTGGCTCCCAAAATGCATTGGGTTTTTTTTTTTTTGCAATTAGCAGATTTTTATCAATAAAACTTTGGACTCTTCGATGTGTGTTTGGGGCTCACATTGGACTGTATATACGAGGACTGTGCTGTGTGAAGGAGCGGTGAAAATCTCCGAACTGGATGGACAAGAATACAAATCCTTTGGCAAGTAAAACAACCACAGGTGTGCATTTATCTGTTGATATAAAGGTATCAGATAGAGTCACTTACGGGAAGGAAAAGTCGGGGTGCATCGATCAGTTTTACAACACGATATACCCATCTTCACTCTTAGATTATTACCCATGTTCATACTTGCTGTAGTGTCACACTTGTCCTGTGATATGCATGACATTGTGTAGGTTGCCATGGAATCTTTTAGTGAACAAACAAAATCATTCTCTGCCATGAAAAAAAAACAAAGGTTTAATAATAAACAAAAACGGCAACCACCCCAATGTATACCAAGGTTTTAGAGTAATGCCGCGTACACACAGTCGGACTTGCCGACGGGATGACCTCCTTCGGCATTTCCAACAGAAAGATTTAGAACATGTTCTATATCTAAGTCCGTCGGACATGCCGACAGAAAAAGTCCCATGGGGCATACACACGGTCGCAATATCCGACCAAAAGCTCCCATCTGACTTTTTCTGTCGGGAATTCCGACCGTGTGTACGCGGCATAAGATGCATATGGAAGAGCTTTGCACAAAACAAACAAAACAAAAGTTTCCTAAAACACAGGGCTGTGAAAAAATATTGATCATCAAACAAATTTTAATATTACACAAAGATAACCCGACTAAATACAAAATGCAGTTTTTAACCACTTCCGGACCGCCGCACGCCGACATACATCCTAACTTTGAAGGAGGATACCGTTATTATGGCAGCAGCTAGCTGCCATAACCCCTGTGTCTTCTTGTTTGGCCGGCGGTCCGCTTCAAGATAAAAGTGGTCTCTGCGGCAGATTCGCCGCGAGATCACTTTTATAGGCGGCGGGAGTGGGCCCCCTCCTGCCTCGCTCCAGTGCCCTCCGCTGCTTACCGGGGCCGTCGGCAGCAGCGGAGGCGATCGGATGTTGTGCCTTCCTTGGCATGGAGACAAGTGAGGAAAAGATGGCCCCCACCCGTCTCCATGACATTGCAGGGCGGAAGCGACATCAAAACGTCACTTCCGCTCATAGCTCTTAAAGGTCCATTTTTTTTTAATTCTTTTTTTAAATGACAATCTTTTTTTTTTTTTTTTTTTATTATTATTATTATTGCATTTTAGTGTAAATATGAGATCTGAGGTCTTTCCTGTTATGCTTTTTTTCTATTACAAGGGATGTTTACATTCCTTGTAAAAGGAATAAAAGTCACACAGTTTTTTTAAATAAAAAAAATTGTGTAAAAATAAAAAATAAAAGGTAAAATAAATAAGAAAGAAAAATTTAAACGCGCCCCGTTCCACCGAGCTCACGTGCAGAATCGAAAGCATACGTGAGTAGCGCCCCCATATGAAAATGGTGTTCAAACCACACATGTGAGGTATCGCCGCGATTGGTAGAGCGAGAGCAATAATTCTAGCTCTAGACCTCCTCTCTAACTAAAAACATGCAACCTGTAGAATTTTCTAAACATCGCCTATGGAGATTTTTAAGGGTAAATGTCTGATGCCATTCCACAAGCGGGCGCAATTTTGAACCGTGACATGTTGGGTATCAATTTACTCAGCGTAACATTATCTTTCACAATATTAAAAAAATTGGGCTAACTTTACTGTTGTCTTATTTTTTAATTCAAAAAAGTGTATTTTTTTAAAAAAAAGTGCTCTTGTAATGCCCCGTACACATGGTCGGACTTTGTTCGGACATTCCGACAACAAAATCCTAGGATTTTTTCCGACGGATGTTGGCTCAAACTTGTTTTGCCTACACATGGTCGCACAAAGTTGTCGGAATTTCCGATCGCCAAGAACGCGGTGACGTACACCACGTACGACGAGACTAGAAAAGGCCGGTTCAGAACCAAGCGCGGCACCCTTTGGGCTCCTTTTGCTAATCTCGTGTTAGTAAAAGTTTGGTGAGAGACGATTCGCGCTTTTTCAGACTCGTGGCTTTCAGATCGTTTTCTGCCGTTCAGTTTGTGCTTGTGGGTTTGTATCTGCTCTTCAGTGTGTGCAGTCAGTTCGTATCGGAGTTTTCTGTGTGATCTTGCCTGCTCGTTGCTGTTTTTCAGGTCGCTCTTCACAGGCCTTGCTGTTCTTCAGTGCGTTCTGTTACTTCGTTCTGAGCAGCCGACCGTTTTCTAGCCATGTTTCGTATGCGTACTCCTCGTAGAGTTCGTGCTGTGCGGGGGCTTGGTGTTGGGGTCCTGACCTTGACACAAGTCCAGTCCATGAACAGGGTGGGGAGGAGTTCATGGACCAAGAATTGGTTGCTTCAGCGTGACCAGTTCTGTCATATGCCTTTGCTCCGTGAGATCCGTGAGAATAATCCTGATGATTTCAGGAACTTTCTCAGGATGACAGACCCCGTGTTTCACCATTTGTTGGCTTTGCTGACCCCCTATATCAGCAGGCAGGATACCTGCATGAGGCAAGCCATCACTCCGGAGCAGAGGTTGGTCGCTACCCTGCGGTATTTGGCCACAGGGAGAAGTCTGCAGGACTTGAAGTTCTCGACAGGCATCTCCCCCCAGGCTCTGGGGATCATTATCCCAGAGACCTGTTCTGCCATCATCCAGGTCCTGCAGAAGGAGTATATGAAGGTAAGATTTTTATCCTTTTATATCCCATTTTATTGTATTTAATGTTTGATAATATATTGTATTTCTTCCCTCATTCCCTAATTACCATGATTGTAATATGCTGTGAATGTCCCCTTTGTTCTCATGCATGCTGGATTTTTAGGTAATTATTATTTTATGTCCTTCATACATATTTGCCCTTCAATAACCTCCCCAGCATGGTGTCTCCTGGCCTATATTCACCTCATGTAGTCACTTAACAATGTATTTTATCAGCTCCATAGTAGTGCTTTACCCCAAACACCCCCTAAAATGTTTGGAAATGTTATTTTTGATTTAAATTCAGGCAAAGTGCCAGAGGCTTTTTTTTGTGGTGTCCCCAAATTTTTTTTAACCCTCCCCCCCAACTGCTAAGTCAGCTGATCCCAATTCTCTATCTATCCTCAATCATCTATCTGCTGACTTTGCCAAACCCATAAACACTATACCCACCTCTTTACTGGTCAGATTTAGGGATGAATTCCCCAAAGCATGTAGTGCAAGGGCCTGCCTGTATATTTCCAATGGTACTGTTTAAAGTTTTTGTATCCTATTATTATCTTGATAGGTAATAGCAGAATGTTCAAATGTCCTCAAATGTGTACAGTGTGTATTTATATCTTTGTATTATGACACTTCTTACCTGTCCAGTGGTCTGCCAATAGTGTAACTAAGGAGGGGCTGTTCCAAGTAATACCCTGTATTTAGGCATTCATCTCTCAATGAAGTGAAGAGGGTTACCTGTCCAAGAGTTCCCCCCCCTATAATGTTAGAAATGGCCCATGAGAGGGGGAGAGGGGGAATATGATAGGTGTACCTTATACTTTGGCCTTGTTAAATTCCCCTTAGTAAATGCTATCTGGAGGTTGCCCCATAATGTTTGTGTCTAATCTGCTTGCCATGTTTCTGTGAAAAAATAGTAAGGTTTATTTTTTTTTCCTCAACAGTTTCCTTCAACGCCACAGGAATGGCAGACTGTGGCCTCCCACTTTGCCCAGCGGTGGGACTTTCCTAACTGCGGAGGGGCAATTGATAGGAAACACGTCCACATCGTCCCACCACCCAACTCGGGGTCGTACTATTATAATTACAAGGGGTTTAATAGTATAGTGATGTTGGCGGTGGTGTCGGCTAATTATGAGTTCTTGTATGTGGACGTGGGGAAGAATGGCCGGATGTCCGATGGTGGAGTGATCGCCCAGACGGAGTTCTACAGGCGTCTCCAGAATGGCAGCTTGGACTTGCCACCTCCAGAGGACAATGTTGAAGGTCTCCCATTTGTGTTTGTTGCTGATGAAGCATTTGCGCTGGGGGACCACCTGATGCGGCCATTCCCGATGAGGACCCTCACCCCGGAACAGAGGGTTTTTAATTACCGGCTGGCCAGAGCCCGAAGAGTGGTGGAGAACACATTTGGAATCCTGGCCAGCCGGTTCCGATTATTTCTGACACCCATCCATATGGCGGAGTATAAACTGAACCATATAATACTTGCCTGCTGTGTTCTCCATAATTTTTTAAGAAAACATTCAGCCAACTATGCTGGCTCAGTTGGGCCTGAGGCCGGAATCCCTAATCCATCAACACTGACGGCGCTTGAAAGTGGCCGTCCTGGCTTGCCCTCCCTGAATGCCTGTGATGTCCGGTTACGCTACCTGGAGTTCTTTGCGGGTAGGGGGGCTATCAATATGCCAGACAATCTGTGACACCTTTTTCAAATAAAAAACAACCAAAAGAAATTCTTGGTGGCCATTTACCGCTTGTGTTTGTTTTAGCTGACCCTGACAGAAATGTGTTGAGTGCAGAAAATGTCGTGATTGGGTAACCTTATAAAAAACAGTGTTGGCTGGTACTTCCTAAATGCAAAAACACATTTCACCACAAGTGCACTTGCAACTGCACTGAACCTGCACTTGTAGTGCAAAGAGGATTTGCCCTTAGGAAATAACCCCCATTTTTGCATAAAACAGCAATTACATCACCCCAAAAGTGTTGTAGTGTTGAGACAATAATCCACACATTCTTGAGTAAGGCACTTTTTTATACGTGCACAATCACATGTGCATTTCCCAAAGGTTTTTAAAACAAACCAACATGTTTGTTGTATAACAATGTTTGCAGTAGCATTATGAAAAATCTAAATATCCATTTCAGATAAAACAGGCCTGTGTAAAACCAACAAGAAAGCCAAAAAACTTGAACTTACAAAGTTCACATTAGGTAAAACCTGAAGGCTATATCAGACATCAGTATTTAGGAACTGGGTTTGATATAGCGTTCAGATGGGGGGAATCACCCCTGGAAAAGCCAAATTTGGAAGATGCACACCAATTTACGAATGTCAACATGTGCTATCTGCCATCAGGGGGGATCAAGGGACGTGTTTGGGGGGAGCAAGCCCTTCCTCAACGCTACTTTATAATTGAGGAAGGGGTTGCACCCCCAAAACGCGTCCATTGATATCCCGTGATGGCAGATAGCACATGTTGGCACACTGTGTGCATCCTCCAAATTTGGCTTTTCTAAACATTTAAAAAATTTTGGTACGATAAAACAGGTGATTTTGTGGGGTTTAAATTCGCCCCAAAACATCAATGATGTTATTATTTTTTTTAATAACATCACTGATTTGTTGCTGGATGTTTTGCAATTGGAGATTACACCCCATGATCTCCCCGATCAGTATCTGGGCACTTTCAGATGTAAAGCGTTCTGGATCACGATCACCTAAAAAGAGATAAAGAACAAAAAAAAAGGTCTCAAAAATCTGCCACCAGCCATCTCTTTTACCTGAGTCTGTGGTCGCAGACACTCACCTGTTGTGGTGCCAATCTCCACCACATCTTCTTCTTCCTCCTGCTCAGCTTCTTGGGTTGGAGGTATTTCCCCTTCTTCCAGAGGGGGGGGTCTCTGGTCTCCTGGGATGAGGGGTGTCCTCCGAGTCTTTTCTCCCCTATGTAAAACAAAAATGGTATACTTAGCACACAGATATTTGATGGCAGAACTATAGAAATAGGAAACATTGCTCGGAAGTGGGGTACAATTGTCTATTTTAGCAGAGTTCCAAGATGTATATTTTTTATTGCCCTTTGTCAAGCTGCAATACTTTACCTGTTTGGTACAGTACCTGACCGCGAGATTGTGTTTCTAGCGCGACACCATCGCGCTGGTTCTCGGCGACAGGGTACTGTGAATGTCGCGCTGGCTCGCTCATCGGGAAAGAAAAACTTTGTTTTCCTTCCGCGATGAGTGACAAGCAGTGCTGACAGCTGTCTAGTATGAATCCTGAGGCGGGAACACCGCGCCAAATTTTAAATGAAAAAACCAGCGTGGGTTCCCCCCTTGGAGGCATACCAGGCCCTTAGGTCTGGCATGGATTGTAAGGGGAATCCCCTATGCCGAAAAAT
The DNA here is from genome assembly GCF_042186555.1 of Aquarana catesbeiana. Classification (NCBI taxonomy): domain Eukaryota; kingdom Metazoa; phylum Chordata; class Amphibia; order Anura; family Ranidae; genus Aquarana; species Aquarana catesbeiana. The sequence continues at coordinate 21,658,831 of NC_133333.1, forward strand.
CGGCGTGGGGGTCCCCCCAAAATCCACACCAGACCCTTATCCGAGCACGCAGCCCGGCCGGCCAGGAAAGTGGGTGGGGACGAGCGAGCGCCCCCCCTCCTGAGCCGTACCAGGCCGCATGCCCTCAACATGGGGGGGTGGGTGCCTTGGGGGAGGGGGGCGCCCTGCGGCCCCCCCACCCCAAAGCACCTTGTCCCCATGTTGATGAGGACAAGGGCCTCTTCCCGACAACCCTGGCCGTTGGTTGTCGGGGTCTGTGGGCGGGGGGCTTATCGGAATCCGGGAGCCCCCCTTAATAAGGGGGCCCCCAGATCCCGGCCCCCCACCCTGTGTGAATGAGTTTGGGGTACATGGTACCCCTACCCATTCACCTAGGGAAAAGTGTCAATATAAAAAAAAACACAGCACACAGGTTTTAAGAGTAATTTATTAGTCAGCTCCGGGGTCTTCTTCCGACTTCGGGGGTCTCCTTCCGACTTCTCCCGGTGTTCGGCCTCTTCTCCCGGGCCCCGCCGCTATCTTCTTCCAGCTCTATTGCCAGCGAGGGGCCCGGTCTGCTGCCGCTGTCTTGTCGCCGCTGTCTCGCCGCTGTCTCGCCGCTTCTTCTCTTCTTTTCTTCTTCCCCGATGTTGACACGACGCTCTCTCTAGCTCGAATGCTGTGTGCGAGCTGCGGAGCCATTTATATAGGCGGTAACCCCGCCCCCTTACGACGTCATGGTCCCAGCATGCGCAGGGACTCTGGGGTCACGCCCCCTTATGACGCCAGAGTCCCTGCGCATGCTGGGACCATGACGTCGTAAGGGGGCGGGGTTACCGCCTATATAAATGGCTCCGCAGCTCGCACACAGCATTCGAGCTAGAGAGAGCGTCGTGTCAACATCGGGGAAGAAGAAAAGAAGAGAAGAAGCGGCGAGACAGCGGCGACAAGACAGCGGCAGCAGACCGGGCCCCTCGCTGGCAATAGAGCTGGAAGAAGATAGCGGCGGGGCCCGGGAGAAGAGGCCGAACACCGGGAGAAGTCGGAAGGAGACCCCCGAAGTCGGAAGAAGACCCCGGAGCTGACTAATAAATTACTCTTAAAACCTGTGTGCTGTGTTTTTTTTTATATTGACACTTTTCCCTAGGTGAATGGGTAGGGGTACCATGTACCCCAAACTCATTCACACAGGGTGGGGGGCCGGGATCTGGGGGCCCCCTTATTAAGGGGGGCTCCCGGATTCCGATAAGCCCCCCGCCCGCAGACCCCGACAACCAACGGCCAGGGTTGTCGGGAAGAGGCCCTTGTCCTCATCAACATGGGGACAAGGTGCTTTGGGGTGGGGGGGCCGCAGGGCGCCCCCCTCCCCCAAGGCACCCACCCCCCCCATGTTGAGGGCATGCGGCCTGGTACGGCTCAGGAGGGGGGGGGGGCGCTCGCTCGTCCCCACCCCCTTTCCTGGCCGGCCGGGCTGCGTGCTCGGATAAGGGTCTGGTATGGATTTTGGGGGGACCCCCACGCCGATTTTTCGGCATGGGGGGTTCCCCTTCCCGCCTCAGGATTCATACCAGACAGCTGTCAGCACTGCCTGTCACTCATCGCGGAAGGAAAACAAAGTTTTCCTTTCCCGATGAGTGAGCCATCTCGGCGCTGGCCCCTGCGACGGGGCTCGTAGGTGTCAAATCTCGCCGAGAAGTGCGGCGAGATTGACACAATATCGCGGTCACCTACTGTACAAGCTTCACAGATGTAACCCCCCCTATAGTATACACTGGAGCACCTGTGTGGCCCCCCCTAATAAAAATGGTGTTCTTGTGTCCCACACTAGTGCTCCAGTGTCCAGATGTGAAAACAGCTGCTCGGTGTCCTCTCCTTACACACAATCTAGTTTGCATTTCATTCTAGTAACAAACCCATCTACACAAACAAATATTTGGCATCCAAGTAGGCCCCCAAAAATGTGTGAAAATGCATATGGCCTAAACAATGGTGTTCTAGAGGCCGAAAGAAAAATGTTTGATACGAACGAATAATGTGCCCATGAACATTAAAGTTGACCTTTTGAAACGTTACAACTAATAAAAGCATATGGAGCAGAACGAACGTAATAAGGACAGAAAGAATAGGAACACAGCACAACTACTTACTTTTTTGCAGCACTCTCCGGATCTTTCTGTACTGCTCTGGCTCTCTCAACTTCAGGTCCGACCACCGCTTCCTGAGCTGATCTTTAGACCTTCGTACCCCGAAATTCCGCTCTAGACTCCTGACCACTTTCGCCATGATCTTGGCCTTTCGGATGTTCGGGTTGGGGTAAGGCCCATATTTTCCGTCATAGTCGGACTTCCTCATGATGTCGACCATCTCCAACATCTCCCCAAACGACATATTTGTGGCCTTAAAACGTCTCCTTCTGGATCAGGACTTGCCTGGATCCGCCCTTTCCTCCTCCTCCTCCTCGTTGCTACAATTAGCCCGCACCTGCTGTATGTCCGCCATCATGCTCTTCCCCCACTGCGCCGAAGGAAAAGGGGCGGGGAATACACTAGAAAGAACGTCAGGGGCGGGCGGAGTTACACGCATGCGCAGTGTATATAAAGCGTAACACGCGTGCGTATTACGTTTGATCTGTGAGCGGAGGAAGGAGCATTGGACGCGGCGATCGTAAGAACGAAGGTAAGAGACAAACTTGGGCCTATACTGCTTCTAGATTGAGGCCTATATTGTAACAAGATTAGGAGAGTTTTGTGTGACATTAGGCTTTGTCATGTGTTGTGTCTTGCAGTGAACATGGATATGGTACTGAAAGATAAGGACTTCATTTCAGTCTTCATAGAGATGCTAAGGGAGCTGCCCTGTCTGTGGGAGATTAAACACCCCCATTACAAGAACCAAGCAAAGAGGAAGGCAGCACTGGAGCAATTGTGTGAAATTGTGAAGCAGGTGATCCCCACGGCAGACAACACTTTTTTAAAGATTTTCATTGGTGGCCTGAGGAGCACATATCTGAGGGAGCGCAATAAAGTCCTGGATTCGCAGAGATCCGGAGCAGCAGATGACATCTATGTCCCCAGGTTGTTTTACTACGACAGGCTGCACTTTCTGGCAGGCCAGACTGAACCCAGGCCATCCCTCTCCAGTCTTCCTTCCACGCTTCCTTCCCCCCCGGCTGAGGCTTCTGACGCCCAACCTGGGCCTTCCAGGCCACATGTGGAGGAGCCCAGATTGAGCCAGGTATAGCATTCCTCTAAATATTTCTGCTTGTCCAATCAATGATGTGAACTATATGTTAGTTGGGAGTACTAATTAAGGATTGTGATTGATGATGCAAAACATTACAACTATGTCCCTTTTTCATACACAGGGAAGTCTCAGCCAGGAGGTGGCCGGGCCGAGCCGGCTGGCTGATCTGCAGGTCCCTCCACCCCCACTGAAAAGAGAAAGTGGCAGTAGGAGGAGTGCCCTAGAGGAGGCGGCTATCAGATTTTTTTGTAGGGCTACAGAGGTCCTGGGAGCACCACACACCAGGCAGGAGAACATTGCTGCATTCATAGCATATAAAATGCAGAGGATGGAGGAGGGCCAAAAAGCCATGTGTGAGGCCCTCATATCTGAGGCTCTGGCAAAAGGTATGAGGGGCCAAATTACACCTCACACACAGCTTTGGGATGGTCCTCCTCCTCCTCCTGCAGGTCCTACTCCTCCTCCAGGTCCTACTCCTCCTCCTGCCACATCTCCAACTGCACAGCCACAGCCCGGAAGGAAGTGTGAAAGGAAGACCAGAGAGTGATTGCCCTGGATCCAGTCTGTTCGGCCAAAAGATGCAGCCTCTTGTGGTACCACAGCCTGCGGACACAGATGTCATCTGCTGCTATCCGAGTCTCTGTGAATCCCGGACCAGACTGCCCTCCCTTACATATGGACTCCTCAGGCCACCAATTTTGATGTTTAAGAATTGATGTCTGCCGTGGGGGTCCCAGGCTTCACTAATTTCTGCTGTTGATCCAGTGTTGCCTTCCTCTTTGTTTGGTTCTGATCCCTTAATAAAGGATTTTTGTTTTGAATTATACTCTCCTATGTGTTTTACTTCAAAAATGACAGTTGGTTTGTGAGGATTCAGGTACATTTCTAATATACAATGTGAAATGAACAAGGGTCACCAACAACAAACAATCTCCTTGAGATTAAATAATAAAAGATATCAATGGTGTTGGGGTAACTTGACACACAAAACACACACAAAAATGTTCTGGAGTAAAAATAAAAATAACATTGAACAAAGATCAGCCTTGGAAAAAATCCAAACATTAAAGAAAAAAAAAGGCTTAAAATAAAAAAAAAAATAAACATAAAAAATATAAAACTGTCACATGTGACAACTAATAACAATATATTCAGGGAATCCCACTAAAAAAACACAAATAAAACTTTGTGAAAAGTGTGTGTGAATATGAGCAGCAAAACGACTTCATTCTTGTCACATTATAAAGAAGAAGAGAGTGCGCTGTATTAAACCAATTTTACATTGCAGCGTGACGAAAGTGCTGTATCCATTGCGAACGCTAAGTTTACCAGAACGAGCTGTCCCGTCTCGGAATTTCTTCTGAGCATGCGTGGCACTTTGTGCGTCGGAACAGGCCACACACGGTCGGAATTGACGCGATCGGATTTTGTTGTCGGAAAATTTTATCTCCTGCTGTCCAACTTTGTGTGTCGGAAAATCCGATGGAAAATGTCCGATGGAGCCCACACACGGTCGGAATTTCCGACAACACGCTCCGATCGGACATTGTCCATTTGAAAATCCGACCGTGTGTACGGGGCATAAGACCACTGCACAAATACGGTGGGACAGAAAGTGTTGCAACGACCATCATTTTATTCTCTAGGGTGTTAGAAAAAAAAAGTATAATGTTTGGGAGTTCTAAGTAATTTTCTAGCAAAAAAACCTGTTTTTAACTTGTAAACAACACATCTAAAAAAAGAGGCTTGGTCCTTAAGTGGTTAAGTAATGATTTATTTTATTAAAGGGAAAAAAGCTGTCCAAAATTGCCCCTATATGAAAAAGTAATTCCCCCCATCCTTGCTAAATCATGAATAAGCTGTGATTACCCACATTTTTTGGGAAATTTATCTTGCCACACCCAGGCCTGATTACTGCCAGAACTGTTGAATCAAGAAATCACTTAAATAGAAGCTACCTGACAAAGTCAAGCACGCAAAAAGGTCTCAAAAAGCAACACATTGTGCTTTCTTTTCCCTGTTACTTTGGTACATAGCTATGCTAGGCTTATAATGGTGTTATTGAATACTTTGTACCCATTTGCTGCAGACCTGTCATGTTGGACTCTTTGCGATAGCACACTTTGTGTATTGTTGAATTTGTTTACCCTCCTTCTGTAAAAATGATTCAATAAAAAACATATTGAAAAAAACAAGGTTTTGTAGTGGCCTAGTTAAAGTCCAGACCTAAACCTGATTGAGATGCTGTGGCATGACCATAAACAGGTTCATGTTCGAAAAACCTCAGTAATGTGAAAGATTGATTGCCAGTTATCACAAACACTTGACGGCAGTTGTTGCTGTCTCAAGGGTGGCACAACCAGTTATTAGATTTAGGGGGCAATTACTTTTTCACATGTGGCCAGGCAGGTTTGGAGAGCTTTTTTTTCTTAATAAATTAAATCAACATTTAAAAACTGAATTTTGTATTTACTCGGGTTATTTTAATGTAATATTAAAGTTTATTTGATGATCTGAATCATTGAAGTGTGACAAATATGCAAAAAAATAGCAAATACTTTTTCACAGCACTGTACTTACCAGCTTTGTAAGTGTTGTAACTTTTGTAAGCAATCAGCGCCACTGGCCCTATCCAAGATGGCTGTGCACTCCAATTACCAGAAGTGATGTCATGGAGATAGCCCTTTCCAATGCGTTTCAGCTATTGGATCAGGAACAATCCCTGAAGGCGCCCAATAGATGAAGCGCATTAGGTGGGGCTATGTTTGTGACATCCCTTTCAGTAGTTGGAGTGCACGGCCATCTTGGATAGGGGCGGTGGCGTTGATTGTTTACATAAGGCACATAGTATGTTTTTATTGAATGTAAGTGCGCAATTTCGAATATTGTGATTTTAAATTCAATAAAAGCGATATTACACTCTTTGGATTTCCCCACGTTTTTTTTTTACGGTGATATAAAGAAAAGTGAAGACTGGCTCTAACAGAGGAAAGCAATGGGGGGGGGGGGGGGGAGTAGGAGATTTTGAAGAGCAGCAGTACATATAGAAAAAGCATGTAGATATCTTCTTATGTTATAAGGGGTCACAAGTGATCTGGTTTGCAAATGTTGTGCAATTAAAACCTCAATTTTTTATGCAAAGTTTTAGCTGGCTGATGGTAAGCAAACTTTTGAAAGGTGTAAAGTGAGTCTTTACTTTGGTCCTCTAGGGAAAAATAGTAGGGTTACTTAATAGCACACCCCAATAACTTCTAAAACTTTCCCTCTTCTCCACCATCATCCCATTTGTTTGCTGAAGCCCCATGAAATACTCATTTCTTCCAAGTATGGGGACATGTGATTCTCTCTCCTTTACTTCACTATGTAACACTCTACTGGGAACTTCCAAAGGGTTTTTAATGAGTCTCCAAAAGGCAAAAAGGGTGACCGAGGTGAATGAGAAAGATTATTATTAACGGGTGGGCAATCAACCATGCCTGCTATTTTGTCCTAAATGGGCACTTTAAATATTGCTTGACTCTATGTAATATATTATTGGATACTACAGAACAAATAGAAAGTGCAAGGATATCATCTTATGATATCCTCTATAAAACCTTATTGTAAAATATGTATATAAAGAGTGGTAATCGGCTACCTAACGGGGTACTTTATTTGTGTATTTTGGCATCTATAAATAAAAAAAAGTGTATTTCGGACTGGTACCAAAGTGAGACGGTCACAACAATATATGACATCAAAATGTTTATTAAGAAATCATCAATAAAATTATTTAAAAACATTGAAATTGCACTTAAATGTGAAATAGGCCATATTAGTACAATGCAACAAAATCAACGTTGCTGTATGATCCCAGAGGTCGACGCGTTTCACAGTAACCAGCTTCTTCAGGACCTCTTTAATTTGATAGTAAAGAAAACGGCCTACTCGAAAAAGAAAATATACAGCAACATAATATATCAAACATAGAGTATTAAAGAAAGGCTTACTGAGCATATATATTACCTATTGCCATCTTAGCAATAGATATGCTCATTAAATATGTATTTAATACTCTATGTTTGATTATATTATGTTGCCTTTGTATATTTTCTTTTTCGAGTAGGCCATTTTCTTTGCTATCAAATTAAAGAGTTCCCGAAGAAGCTGGTTACTGTGAAACGCGTCGACCTCTGGGATCACACAGCAAAGTTAATTTTGTTGCATTGTACTAATATGGCTTATTTAACATTTTAGTACAATTATCAATGTTTTTAAATCATTTTATTGACAATTTCGTAATAAACATTTTGATCAACTATACTGTTATGACCATCTCACTTTGGTACCAGTAAAGTCCGAAATACAAGGAGTTTTTTTGATAGATGCTTATTGTAAAATAATATGCTGTATTCACAAAGGTTCTTGTTCTATATTTTATTCAACAAAAGGACAAATGTCAATTGTTTATGATACACAGCTCTTTACCAAACGAACTGTCATCCAGACAGAGTTAAGAGCTTGACTGGTTATATTGGGCTATTGAGGTTTGTGCACTACAGTACTGTTTTGCTGTTTGGAAAACATTATAACACATGAGTGTTCTATTCACACATTATGCACGTAAAACAGACATCTCTGGAGCAATAAAGGTTTCAGAGGCCTCTGATGTGAACTGCCGATTGTGAAACTCTGGCAAAAAATGGACATAGATTTTTTTTAATTGAATAAATTACCTATCATCTGCATTTCTGTGTATGTAGCTCCACACACAGAGCCAGATGGACAAGTCACAGCGGGGCCGGTACATGAGTTTGATGAAGAAGAACACTCTATACAAGAGAGCGAGTTGCCTAAAAAAGAGAGAGACAACACAACACAGGATGAGCGTCGATCATAGCAGCCACATTTTACCAAATTGAAAACCTCATTGATCATACATTTTCCAACCGTTATTTTGCAGTGGGGATTTAAAGTGTATGTCAACCCAGACAATGACATGCTTTTCATTTGTTTAACTATTAAAAAAAAAAATTGCTATTTTTTTATACACCTGATTCATAGAAAAAAATATTGATTGATAAAAAATGTCGATCCTGCCAGTGTCCATCTATTGTTTTGGCTTCCTGTGAAAAAGTCAAAACACTAACCAGGGGATCCTGTGATAGCATTGTCACCCCACCCTGCTCATTCCTGCATTTGGACTACAGGACACCATGTTGACTCACAGCTTCCCTCTGTGAGTCTGTGACATCACAGGCAACCATGCCTCCAGAACACCTATATAGCGAGAAGAAGGGATTGGCAGAGAAGGGTATCAGAAAATGAACAGTTGCTAAGTTGGATGAGTCGATCAGATGATCAGTAGATGAGTGCATCAGCAGCATTTATGAAAGACTGAAGAGGGGTAGCATGTGTAGGTGAATAAGGAACAATGGGATGAGTGAAAACAAGGGAGTGACTTAGCAGCTTAGTGGTTTCATTGGTTAAGACAGGAGATCTTATGGAGGTTAAGGTGGCAAGATTTGGACAGTGATTGGATGTGGGGATGAAAGCAGAGGTCAGAGTCCAGGATTACACCTAGCACCCTGGCATGAGTGGAGGGACTGATCATTGTTCTCAATGTAAAGTCAGAGGACATGGTGGGGGCAAGGAAATATTATGAGATCAGTTCTGGGAAAACTGAATTTGAGGATGTGGTGTGACATCCATTCTGATATGTCAGTTAGTAAGTTGGTAATGTGTGAGGAGCCTGATGGGGTGAGCAAAGAAGTACAGCAAGAGTTGAGTGTTGTAAGATTTTATTGGAAGCCATTGGAGGCTATAAGCTAACTCGGGGGTAAGGTCAAAGGAGAGAGCAGAGGAGTTGAGAGTTGGCTGGAAAGTTAACATTAACAGGGATGTTGAAGTAGGCAAAAACGTGGATGTTTCAGAGGAGAGAAAGCAGAGTAGTTGGGCTGGGAAGTCATCAAGGAAGCTTGATACTGGTTCAGGAGGCCAAAAGATCACTGTATTCCTCAGAGAAACTGGAGAAAAGAGATGAATACAGTGAACTTCAAAAGGGGAAGGGGCAAAGAGAGAGAGAGGCGAGGGAAGAATCTGAAAAGCAGCCGTTTATGGGGATAGAAGGATTCCAACTCCATCTCTCTTTCGTCCACTGGGTCTGTGTGGGTGAGTCCAGTGGAGACCACCATGACAGGAAACGTCAGATTGCCGAAGCCAGGTTTCAGTAACACCAAGTAGATTAAAGGAGTTGGACATAAAAAGATCATGGACAGAGGTGAGCTTGTTACAGACTGAGCGAGTGTTCCAGAAGGCACATGAGAAGGATAGGGCTGGTTCTTGGAGGAGGGGAAGAGAAATTAGAAGTTGTTTGGATTGCAACTGCTGCTAGGGGAAGGGGTGCCAAGTGTGGGGGTGGAAATTAATAGGCTGAGGGCCAGGATTAGGGGATATATGCCCAGTAGTTAGGCAGCCCATAGATGAGTTCGTTTTTTTACTCAACCAGAGGGTTGAATGAAGAACACTAACCCAATTCCCCTATCCACACACTGTTTTATTTTCCCCCGTTATCATAATACACTGATCAGCACTGCTGGCTATAGTTAGCAGCGCCGATCGAGTGGGGAAAACTCGACAGGTTGGTTGTGATGAAGTCAATCAATAGATTGACTTCTGCGCAACCACAATGCCCATACGTGGAAATTCATCCGGTCCCTGCTGAGTATTGATTACAGCTACCGGTATTTATTTATTTTTAGAACGACACGTATTGTTAAAAATAAAAAATAAATTAAAAAATAAAAATGGTTTATTCTTTTAGGGACATTTATTAATTATCAGTTAATATTAATAAGCTATTACCACATGCTACCAAAGCCAGGAGCACTCAGAGAATTTGGAAAAGTGATCCCATTATTAAAGTCTGATGTTTGTGCAGGATGGTGCAAGGGAGAACTGTCTGAGTATCCTGGACAGCTGTTTTTTTTTCCTAAGACCTAGGTCAAGGATTTGTAGCAATCTCTAGCTAGTGTGCTAGGTTTAAATAGATTTTAGTTGTTAGTGTAGGCAAATTGGCTTGGCTGGGAGCCAGGCCAGGGTTGTGAATCTGAGACAGGGTTTAGTGACTCAGGGGCTGGATGACTCAGCAGACATCCCCTCTGGTGCCCCCCCCCCCGGTCTAGAAGGTTGTAGAAACTTCTAGAGTTGGTGGGTGGAGGTGTGGAGGAGCTGTTTGGCATATTTATGAGGGCCTTGGCCAATCCCCAGCATAATGAGCTGGCAGGGTGCAGATTCACCTCATAAATAGGCATTAGTCATGCCAGCAAGGCAGTCGGTTGGAAGATGGAGATGGAGTGCTAAGGAGGCTGTTGGTGGCCCTTGAGGTTGCCCCCTAGTCTGGGGGAGGGTGACCTCGGGCCTGGGGCTCTGGTGCTGGAAGATTTCCCCTAAAACACATGGAAGAAATCCATCCTGGAGGCACAGGTGCAAGGAGAGGACAGCAGGAGCAGGTCAGCATGTCCGGGAGATTTCCTGAGAGTCAGGTGCTCTGGGGTGTGTCAGTCTGGAGGATGGTGGGAAAAAGTTAGTCTGGAGGGCTAATGAAAGAGGCAGCTGCAGCCAGGCAGGCTGACAGTGCCTGAAGAGGTGGTGCTGGGACCAGTGACCACAGAGAGGAAGTGTTGGGAAAGTGTGTGCTGTGTCACCCCATCAGCTTTTCAAGTATAGGGGCTGCGAGTCCCTGCCTGTAATGGGCCTTTGCTGCAAAATTACTACAGGGTGACATAGCTGGGTTCTACAGCTATGGGTTCTACTGGGAGAGGAGGCTGATAGCCTCCTCTCCCAGTCGATGCCTGTTTAGGAGAAACGTACGTTGGCTGGAGCCAGAGGACCTGACGTCATCACACTCTCAGCTGATCGGCTTCGGCGTCGGCTGTGTTTTTTAATTGCTACGGTGTTTTACCCTGCCAATGCTTTGATGTCAGTTGTCCATTCATGGATTAAAGCATTTTAAACTACTGCACAATGAAGCGCCTCTTTTTCTTTTAAAATATACTATTTCCTGCTACGAGTGGTCTTCCTGGAGCAGCTAATTGATGAGAGTGTTCCTGATCTGAAATTTCAACTACCAGGCGTGGAGGGAAGTCTGTCTCTACTCAAAGACCAGCTTTTCCTGACCCCGAGAGGAGTTTGTTCAGGCTCGTATGATGTCTGTGGTGGGGATCCATCAAATCTGGTAAGCAGCCCCCTTTTCCTATTTCTTCACTGTCTTAGAAGATCCATAGAAGATTTACTGAAGACTTAAAGAGGAATCACACCTCCGATTTATACCATCATTTTCCATATGAACTATAATTTTTTCATTTTTTTATATTCACATTATTATTTGAGTAGCACACTAAACTTTTTTCTTTATACTGTACAAAACCTCATGTTCAAGGTTTTTTAGTTGCAGCACTCAGAATTATTTATGTTTCATATATTTGCGATTTTGTGTGTTTTTTATGCACTTTTAAAATAGACTTTCACTAATTTAAATTTCACATTGGATTATCAGTTGAGGGTAGCGCGGAACGTTTACCATATATTGTCCCCTTATTTCCATACCAGACCTGAAGGGCCTGGTATGGATTTTGGGGGGACCCCACGCAATTCTTTTTTAATTTTTGGTTCGGGGTTCCCCTAATATTTATACCAGACCCAAAGGGCCTGGTAATGGACTGAGGGGGGGGAACCCATGCCGTTTTTTTCAATGAGTTTTATCTATATTAAAAAAATGGGGAGACTAATGCGCAAACCACAGGGAAAGAAAGAACTAACAGGACAGCTGCCAACATCAAAGTGTTCTCACACCAAAGGGTATTCTTTGAGAAAGTCACGTGATCAGTGACGCAACGCGTCAGGGAGGAGAGTCGGGTGACGCTGTGTTTCCAGTCGTGGCTGAGATCGTGAAACTGCTCATGTGAAATGCTGTTTATGAATATTTTAACTGTAAGTGCATTACTTTTATTAAACATAGTTTTATGTTAACTACTACACTATGGAGTCCTCCTTCTCCTCTTCATATACTTACTTATGTTATCTGACTGAGAGTTTGAGGCACCTGGTATATAGATCTGGCGGATTGAACGGAAAACCACAGGAGCACTGTCATTAAGGGGGATCAGGGTGGATCGACCAGTGTGTCCTGTCATTTAGGCTCATTTTGCCTTTACATAAGGTGAGAGGCTGGGGGAACCATTTGTTCATTGGAGAGTGGCTGCACGGTGTCACTGAAGTATCTGGATGAACTATTTTTTATTGAGGGAGATTGCCACAATCAGATCACACTGTGCATGGGATCTCTCTCAACAATCTATTGGATTTGTTCACTATTTAAGTATTAAGCACTTTGTTGGACTGTTCTTTGGACTTGTTTTACACTATTTAGTACTTATTGTTGTTTTGCACATGTCTTTATTAGCATTTTGCACATTGTTTGCTGGGTTGCACATTTAGTTATCTTTCACTGTGTCAATTTTTGACAGTACTTTGCATTTGTCATCATCGCACAGATTGTTATATTCTGCACAGTTACAGTTATTGTATATTCTACCTCATATTCTAATTCAATTATTTGGATTATCACCATTACTTCTCTTCTCTGCATTTTTTTGCACATTTATTTGCTATTTTGCACTCTTCAGTCTTATTTAGATGTGACATACTGTATTCTATTTAGTTATCATTTTGAATATTTTGTTTCTGCTTTTTTTTTTATTATTTATCAATTATTCTGCCCTCACATGTCACATTATTTTGATTGCAATTTTTAACCTTAATGCTTGATTTCCACGTTTATATGCTTCACCTGTCTGGTTATTAGGAGGTATGATCTTCCCCTTATTGCTTTTAACCATTTGTACTCCTATTTGCTGCATATTTGGAGGTTAAGATTCTCATTAATTGTTTAGCATGGTCTCATTATCTTTGGCTTTACAATGTTAAGGAGACATTAATTTAAGGTCGCTCTTTGTTGCTTAGGATTTACCTATGGTGGTATCTCCTAAGGCCTACCATTGTACACTACCTTTTGGTTAGCGCCACATTTATCCCTTTTATTTTATGTATAGTGCCGTGACCTGACAATTCATTACAGCCGCGATCAGTTTTAAATGACGTTTTTCCTTTAGAAATGTCATTTTGCTGTGGTACTGTTCTAAACACGGGAAAAATGCGCCACTTTACAGGCATACTATAGACACCCCCCAGGCACGATATTTAAAGGAATATTTAATTTTTATTGTTTCACTTTGAACATTATTAAAATCACTGCTCCTGAAAAAATGTCTTTTTTTTTTAAACTTTTTTTTGCATTGACACATGTCCCCTGGGGCAGGACCCGGGTCCCCAAACACTTTTTATGACAATAACTTGAATATAACCTTTAAAATGTGCACTTTTGAATTTTCGTGTTTGTGTCCCATAGACTTTAACAGTGTTCGTCCAAATTTTTTGCCTGTTCGCATGTTCTGGCGCGAACCAAACCGGGGGGAAGTTCGGCTCATCCTTAGTAATCAGCATGGATTCATGAAGAATCCTTCTTGCCAAACTAATCTACAGTATTAACCTTCCATGAGGAGGTGAGTTAAAGGTAGGCTAGATAAAGGAAGGCCCGTAGACGTGGTGTATCTGGAATTTTGCAAAAGCATTTGACACAGTTCCCCATAAATGTTTACTGTACATAGTAAGGTTCGTTGGCATGGACCATAGGGTGAGTACATGGATTGAAAATTGGCTACAAAAGCGAGTTCAGAGGGTGGTGATAAATGGGGAGTACTCGGAATGGTCAGGGGTGGGTAGTGGGGTCCCCAAGGGTTCTGTGCTGGGACAAATTCTATTTAATTTGTTTATAAACGACCTGGAGGATGGGATAAACAGTTCAATCTCTGTATTTGCGGACGATACCAAGCTAAGCAGGGCAATAACTTCTCCGCAGGAAAAAGATCCGAACAAATTAATAGGGTGGGCAACTACATGGCAAATGAGGTTTAATGTAGAAAAATGTAAAATAATGCATTTGGGTGGCAAAAATATGAACGCAATCTATACACTGGGGGGAGAACCTCTGGGGGAATCTAGGATGGAAAAGGACCTGGGGGTCCTAGTAGATGATAGGCTCAGCAATGGCATGCAATGCCAAGCTGCTGCTAACAAAGCAAACAGAATATTGTCATTAAAAAGGGATTAACTCCAGAGATAAAACGATAATTCTCCCGCTCTACAAGACTCTGGTCCGGCCGCACTATGCTGTCCAGTTCTGGGCACCAGTCCTCAGGAAGGATGTACTGGAAATGGAGCGAATACAAAGAAAGGCAACAAAGCTAATGAAGGGTCTGAAGGATATGAGTTATGACGGTTGCGAGCACTGAACTTATTCTCTCTGGAGAAGAGACGCTTGAGAGGGGATATGATTTCAATTTACAAATACCGGACTGGTGACCCCACAATAGGGAGAAAACTTTTGGGGAATTTAACAAGACACCTGGCCACTCATTAAGTGTTCTTGCATAGCAAGACCACTTACTGTTATTTCACATATATATTATTCTTCTTATTATAGCCAAATTTACCACCCTAACTCCTCCCACAGTTTTTACACTACATAGACAAGTAATATACCGAAACGTGCGGATTGTTCCCGAATGGTGTGTTATTACTTTGTGGAACGTTTCGCCGAATGGTTCACGAAATATCGTTGTTTTTGCGGCGAAATTGGTCCCATAGGAATGAATGGGGAAACTAGAGTGGGAGATGACAAAAGCTGGAAAATCAGAACATGATTTCTAAACTGCCGCCACTCCCTCATTTTCAAGCCCACCTACACAAATCTTATATCAAAACGTTCAGCTATCCCTGCTGCCACTAAACATGTCCACGGCTAAGCCATAGTCCTGATAGTTTTCACAATATGACCATTTGTTTGTAACTCACGCCGTCCATTGACATTCATTGAAACTACACTCTAGCCCCCTCCAAATTTGAAGGGCAATTTCTAAACTGCGACTGTGCCTTCATTTTTAATATTTCAGAGACATACTATACATCAAAATCTAGGTCTGGGTCTTGTGATTCTCACAATATAAAGATCTTCGCTGTAGGATGTATAGTTTTTAAAATACGGCCATTTGTTTAGAGGTCATTTCAGGAAATTTTAGCCATTAATCAGAGTGTACTGTTAGTGTTTGTTTTGTTGCCATGGTTACCAAAGCTTCTGTTATACACAGGGGGGAGGTGGCTGGAGCATCTCAGCTGATTACAGAGCCCGGGGGAGGGGACAGACACACCATGTACTGATTTATAATAGAGGAATATGATGGGGCAGTTTTGATGGGGTAATTCTGATGGGGCAGTTTTGATGAAGTAGTATTTGGGAAGCATAAACAGGGCATGAGCGTTGCTAGGAAACAGTGGTTGTAAACACAAGATGCTGAGACACTCCAAATGCATGTGACTTCATCTGCTAGACTTGATAATGCTTGTAGACTCCTCCCACAGTTTTCACACTACAGAGACAAGTAATATACCGAAACGAGCGGATTGTTCCCGATTGGTGTGCTATTACTTTGTGGAATGTTTTGCCGAATGGTCCACGAAATGACGTTTTTGCGGCGAAATTGGTCCCATAGGAATGAATGGCGAAATGTTCAAAACTAGAGTGGGAAGTGACAAAAGCTGACAACCCCATGATCAGCCAAAACATTATGACCGCCCCATGTAAAAAAAAAAATATTTTTGAAAAAAAAAAATAATTTTTGAAAAAAGTAAAAAAATAATTTTTGAAAAAAAAAAAAATCATTTTTGAAAAAAAAAAAATATTTTTGAAAAAAAAAATATTTTTGAAAAAAAAAATTATTTTTGAAAAAAAAAAAATTTTTGAAAAAAAAATTACTTTTAAAAAAAAAAATTATTTTTGAAAAAAATAATAATTTCGAAAAAAAAATTATTTTTGAAATAAAAAAATTCATTTTTGAAAAAAAAAATTACCTTTGAAAAAAAAAATTACTTTTGAAAAAAAAAATAATTTTTGAAGAAAAAAAAATCATTTTTGATTAAAAAAAATTCATTTTTGAAAAAAAAAAATTACTTTTGAAAAAAATGTTCAGCTCTTTCAGCGAATGATGGAACTTTTTTACTACTATTTATACTTTTTAAAATATTAAGCTTTTTAACACTTTTCACAGTTACTCAAGCCACTCCACCCCACCCAGTTACTCCGCCCACTCCAGTTGTAGAGGCAAGAACACTTTCACAATTTCCCCAGAAATTGTACCCTTTCTAGTTAAAATTAGAAGAAAAGAGGTTTAACCTTAAACTACTTTAACCTAAACTAATACGTAGAGGGTTCGTTACTGTAAGAGCGGCAAGCATGTGGAATTCCCTTCCACAGGCGGTGGTCTCAGCGGGGGGGGGGGGGCCATCAATAGTTTCAAAAAACTATTAGATAAGCACCTGAGCGACCACAACATACAGGGATATACAATGTAATACTGACATATAATCACACACATAGGTTGGACTTGATGGACTTGTGTCTTTTTTCAACCTCAATTACTATGTAACTATGTGCTGGAGGAAGAAGAGGAGCTGTATATAGAGACTAGATATAGAGACTGTATATACGATGAGTTGTCCCTGAAGTTTGTTTGAAGTCAAGTGGGCATCCCATAATCTCTTATCCCTATCCAATTATATGCCTAAAAAAAAAAAAAAAAAAAAAAGAAACAAGGCAAGTCACAGACTGTTCTCCGAATCTGGAGTGACTGTGGAAATTCGATGTGCCTGGCTGTGCAGGGTGGGGGATCCCAGCATACTTGTGGCTCCTAAGGGGGTGCACTACAAATTATACAATTTTCTTGTACAATTTTCCATTAGATTTACCAAAACCATATAATAAAAACACTTTCAATTTGTATGCAATCTGGCAGATCCTAGCACTACATGAAGGTTCAAGGTACATTTAAGGGAAATTGAACAAGAAAATTGTATAAGGTATGGCCAGCCTTATTGCCGTGGACATTTTGGATCTGATTTTGAATCTGATTATGCAAAAAAAAATCTGTATCACATAAAACAATCTAGGTTTCATTTCTTTCCCACTTTAGAGAGTCAATTCTCTCTAAATGCAAAGTCTGTAGCGTTAAAAGTATGGTTGTCCCGATACCACTTTTTTAGGACCGAGTACAAGTACCGATACTTTTTTTCAAGTACTCGCCGATACCGATTACGATACTTTTTTTTTTAATGTCACGTGACAGTGTTTTTTTTTATTTATTTTTTTTTTGGGGGGGGGGGGGGGGTGAATGTTGTATGTGTGTGTTTTTTTTTTTTTTATTTACAATTTTTATTTTTTACAATAATTTTTTTTGTATTCTTTATTGCAATATGTGTTTTTTTTTTAATCAGCCCTCTTGGGGGGCTTTGGTGAGATATCAGGGGTCTTAACAGACTCCTGATATCTCCCCCTTGAGACAGAGAGACCGAGGATAGAGATTCCCCAGTCCCTTTCTCTGCAGCATCAGCTGCACTGAGAATGAATGGAGAGAAGACAACAGCTCCTCTCCATTCATAAACTGACACATCATAATCACAGGAGATTACAATGTTTCAGTTATGTGAATGGACAGAGTCAGCTGACTCTATCCATACACAAAGAAGGAGGAGGAGGACGGCACAACGGAGGGGGAGAACGGAGGGGACAGAGAAGGAGAGGGGAACGGAGGGGACAGAGAAGGAGAGGGGAACGGAGGGGACAACGGTTGGGACAGCGGAGAGGCACAGCAGAACGGAGGGGACAGAGAAGGCGAGGGGAACGGAGGGGACAGCGGAGAGGCACAGCAGAACGGAGGGGACAGAGAAGGAGAGGGGAACGGAGGGGACAACGGAGGGGGCAGCGGAGAGGCACAGCAGAATGGAGGGGACAGAGAAGGAGCGGGAAACGGAGGGGACAGAGAAGGAGAGGGGAACGGAGGGGACAGAAAAGGAGAGGGGAACGGAGGGGACAGAGAAGGAGAGGGGAACGGAGGGGACAGAGAAGGAGAGGGGAACGGAGGGGACAACGGAGGGGACAGCGGAGAGGCACAGCAGAATGGAGGGGACAGAGAAGGAGAGGGGAACGGAGGGGACAGCGGAGAGGCACAGCAGAACGGAGGGGACAGAGAAGGAGAGGGGAACGGAGGGGACAACGGAGGGGACAATGGAGGGGACAGCGGAGAGGCACAGAAGAACGGAGGGGACAGAGAAGGAGAGGGGAACGGAGGGGACAGCGGAGAGGCACAGCAGAACGGAGGGGACAGAGAAGGAGAGGGGAACGGAGGGGACAACGGAGAGGACAGCGGAGAGGCACAGCAGAACGGAGGGGACAGAGAAGGAGAGGGGAACGGAGGGGACAATGGAGGGGACAGCAGAGAGGCACAGCAGAACGGAGGGGACAGCTGAGGGGGACAGAAAAGGAGAGAGGAACGGAGGGGACAATGGAGGGGACAGCAGAGAGGCACAGCAGAACGGAGGGGACAGCGGAGGGGGACAGAAAAGGAGAGAGGAACGGAGGGGACAGCGGAGAGGCACAGAGAAGGAAAGAAGAACGGAGGGGGACAGCGGAGAGGCACAGAGAAGGAAAGAAGAACGGAGGGGGACAGCGGAGGGGGACAGAGGAAAGGAGGATGCAGTGACAGTCAGCGGTGAGCGATCACCGCTGTATGTCACTAAAGCAGCTGAAAGCCGCTGGGGGAGAATCTTGTAACTCCCCCACGCGCCGATCACAGCTGACTTCTAGGTATCGGGGGAAGCATCGGAAGCATTTGCCCGAGTACAAGTACTTGGGCAAATGCTCGGTATCGGTGCCGATACCGATACTAGTATCGGTATCGGGACAACCCTAGTTAAAAGAATCTTTAAAAATTTTTCATCTAATCTCAAATTTCTGCATTTGGAAATGGGCCATATTTATCAATTTGCACCCAAAAAGCATGACCCTTCTGTACTTTAAATCTCACTTCATATTATTTCAAATTATATTAAACTGGTCCTCAATTTATCGTAAGCAAAAAGCACATTTACAGATACTCGTATGGGTTAGTGTTGTGTAACGGTAGGGTGCCACAAGCTGGGCTGCATGGTCACCACATGTACTCTTAATGGTGAACTAAAGGCAAAACAGTAGGGTAAGGGGAGGTTTTAACCCCTGTCAGTCTTTTTCTTTAGACATCAGTGTCCCAGACCCATTCAGGAGATTTACCTTCTCTTCCCATCCCATAGCAATTTGCATACTTAGTTCCAAGGTCCTGAGTCTTGGAGTGCTTTGAAGGACCAATTACCAGGTACTTCTATGAAAATTCTGACCTTGTAAAATTGTCTTAATCACTTTGGATGGCTTTTTTTATGTTAGTATTGATTCCTGGAATTTATTTTTAGAACTGCACCTATTGTTTAAAATAAAATACATGGCGCATTATTTTAAAGACATTTGTGAATTATTGATTAAGATTAATAAGCTCTTACCAGATGCTACCAAAGCCGAGAGAACACCAAGAATTTGGAAAAGTGATGCCATTATGAGAGTCTGCTGTATCTCGAAGTTCCAAGGGTGAAATGACTGAGTATGCTGGACGGCTGTTTTATTTTGCAAGACCTATGAGTGCGGGCATTGTGGGATATTTGAAAACTTCTGTACCACAGAAACAGACTAGCTTTTACTTCCTTCCTGTTCAATTCTTTCCAAGTGCAAAGTAAGAAGGGTAAACCAAACTTCAAAAAGTTTCATCCAATCTCCAATTTCTGAGGTCAGAAATGGGCCCATAGGTATGAAAAGCCTATTGCATTAGGATGTGCACCCCAAAGCTCAAACACACAGGTTTGTGTGTGTGTGTATATATGTATGGAACATAACTAATTATTAATAATAAATAATAATAATTATAATAAAAAGTTGTTATTATTATTATTTGTTGCATTCAATTCGTTTAGATGCGGCATTCGTTATTTCGGATAAGTCGTAACTTCAGATAAATTCGTATTCGTTACAATCACTAACAGACAAATTTGAAAGGAAATTCCAATACCTATAATTTAATAGTTAGTAATAGTTAGTTATTATTATTAGTTATTCAGTTATTATTGCAGATTTTCAAATTTTTGGGGTTTTTGAATTTTTGGATTTTCATTCTTATTTTTGGATTTTCCTTCTTTTTGAATTTTCGGATTTTCATTCTTATTTTCGGATTTTCACATTTTTGGATTTTCAAACTTAGAATTTTTCGAATTACCGAATTTTCAAAATTTTCGGAAAAAAATTTGTTAAATGGGTTTTCGTTATAAAATTTGAATATTTCCGAATTAACGAATTTGTCGAATTTCGACAATAAACAAATTCGTAACGAAACTAATTGCATAAGTCTAATCACCATTAGTGTCCATGATATATTGTACAGTGCCTTGAAAAAGTATTAATAGCCCTTGAAATTTTCCACATTTTGTCATGTTGAAGCAAAACACAGGATTGATTGTAATATTCATCATGCACTAGAGATTGTGTTGCCTAAAGAGAGAGAGATCACAACGCCAACTGAGTATCAGTCATAAAAGCCCTGTTATACCATACAGAATCGTAATTTAATGTTGACCTCCAGAGTCATAAAAAGCCCCAAGTTAATGCAGCTCTGTATTCTTTAAAAAATCATTTAATGTGCTTTTTTTTAAAAAATGGTTTTAGCCTCTTCAGGCCCCCAGTACAACAAAATGCAGTCCAGAAGAGGGCGTGGCAGCACATGGAGCCAATCAGTTCATGTGCTGACAATGAGCATGCTGATAGGAGGATAGAGCAGACTGACAAATAGATTAGCTTATCGGTGTTCTTCTTCTCTTTTCATTGTCCAATCACAGGCTGGGGGAGGGACACAACCTGTAAGTGTTATGTGACTGGTACTGTGAACTCCAGCAGAGAAGAAAATGAACAGAGCAGTGCTGGGTGTGTAGAGATGTGTATATCTCAGAACTAGATGGACAGAAATACAAATACTTCAGCAAAAAAAAAAACAAAAAAAAAAAACAAAAAAAAAATAGTTTTCATCTGTGTATTTATATCTGCATCTGTGTGTTTGCCTAGAGTCGGCTATAAACGTTCATTATCCTCATGTAATTTTCCAGTACAAGTTTAAACTGATTTACTAAAAGGAAATTACAATTTATTACAAGTTGCTGATCCAGGGAATATCCAATCCATTTAGGAGGTCAGGAAGGTTTTGTATTTCCTAGTGGAGGATATTGAACCATGTTTTATGTGGATGTTGTCTCTCTTCCTCTGGAAAATCTTTGGCTTGGTTGAACTAGATGGCCATGCGTCTTCTTACAACCTAAAGTATGTAACTACAATAACCCAATCATTCAGCATTTGTGCCTTAGCCACTTAACGGCCGCACTATAGCAGATTTACTACTTACTACAGGGCAGCTGTTCACGTACACTATATTGTCAAAAGTATTGGGATGCCTGCCTTTACACACACACATGAACTTTAATGGCATCCCAGTCTTAGTCCGTAGGGTTCAATATTGAGTTGGCCCACCCTTTGCAGCTATAACAGCTTCATCTCTTCTGGGAAGGCTGGCCACAAGGTTTAGGAGGGTGTCTATGGGAATGTTTGACCATTCTTCCAGAAACGCATTTGTGAGGTCAGGCACTGATGTGGACAAGAAGGCCTGGCTTGTAGTCTTCGCTCTAATTTATCTCAAACATGTTCTATCGGGACTCTGTGAAGGCCAATCAAGTTTCTCCACCCCAAACTTGCTCATCCATGTCTTTATGGACCTTGCTTTGTGCACTGGTGTGCAGTCATGTTGGAACAGGAAGGGGCCATCCCCAAACTGTTCCCACAAAATTGGGAGCATGAAATTGTCCGAAATGTCTTGGTATGCTGACGCCTTAAGAGTTCCCTTCACTGGAACTAAGGGACCAAGCGCAACCCATGAAAAATAACCCCCCACCATAATCCCCCCTCCACCAAATGATTTGGACAGTGCACAAAGCAAGGTTCATAAAGACATGGCTGACCGAGTTTGGGGTGGAGGAACTTGACTGGGCTGCACCTCAACCCAACAGAACACCTGTGGAATGAATTAGTGCGGAGACTGCGAGCCAGACCTTCTCTCCAACATCAGTGCCTGACCTCACAAATGTGCTTCTGGAAGAATGGTCAAATATTCCCATAGACACACTCCTAAACCTTGTGGACAGCCTTCCCAGAAGAGTTAAAGCTCTTATAGCTGCAAAGGGTGGGTCAACTCAATATTGAACCCTACAGACTAAAACTGGGATGCCATTAAAGTTCATGTGCGTGTAAAGGCAGGCATCCCAATACTTTTGGTAATATAGTATATGAGATATCGCTGCGATCGTTACGAGCAGGAGGATTTAATTTGGGTTGTTCTTCAGTGGAAGATTATGGTAGTAGCAAGAAATATATAGCTAAACCCCTTAATTGCCCCCTAGTGTTAAGCCCTTCCCTGCCAGTGTCATTTATACAGTAAACAGTCACAGGCACAGTGGTGTAGTGGATAGCACTTTTGCCTAGCAGTAAGAAGGATCACTGGTTCGAATCCCAGCCACGCCACGACACTACCTGCCTGGAGTTTGCATGTTCTCCCTGTGCCTGCGTGGGTTTCCTCCAGGTACTCTGGTTTCCTCCCACACTCTAAAGACATACTGGTAGGTTAATTGGATCCTGTCTTAATTGTCCCTAGTATGTATTAATGTGAGTTAGGGACCTTAGATTGTAAGCTCCTTGAGGGTAGGGACTGATGTGAATGTACAATGTATATGTAAAGCGCTGTGTAAATTGACAGCGCTATACAATTAACTGAAATAAATAAATACAAATAAACAGTGCATTTTTATAGCTCTGATCGCTGTATAAATGTCACTGGTCCCAAAAAAGTGTCAAAAGTGTCCAATCTGTCCAACACAATAACTACAAATGTAGTGCAACTGAGTGTCCGTGCCATAATTGCAATACTAGTTATGTTGTATATACCTCATTACATGCAGTTCTTGCCACATACAGTATGTGGGGAGGACTACTTGATGACTACGGGATAGGTTCAACGAACATGTGTACAGTATAGACAAAAACAAATCCACTAATGTTGGGAAACTCAAAAAATAGATAATAAATACAAACATACAATGGAATTGATTTTAAAATACAAGCTCTGATTTTTGACACAAATAACAACATAAAACATCGCTCATGGCAAAAAACACCCCAAGGAAAACATGATTTGCCAATTACGTTTACAATATTATTATCCACATGAATACCCCAATGCATTTCGACCCTTTAGTTTCTGGTCTTCTTCAGGGGGATTTAGATTCTAGGAAAATATATCAAAAAGTTCTAAGTTTAAAACATTTAACAGTATACGAAACATTGTTACAACATTTCAAATTGTGCAAAAGATATATCTCCATACACATAAAGGTATATTTACCATTGGGCAGATGAAAGAGTGAGGATGTATCGCACAAACCAGATTGCTAAAAAACATTTGCGTTCAGTGATACCATCGTCTCTGCATGTCCCCTCGCGACCTCCAGATGAATCCACAGACCACCGAGCTCGCAAGGGGCCGCGCTCTTGTAACAATTGTAACAATGTTTCGTATACTGTTAAATGTTTTAATTGGAACTTTTTGATATATTTTCCTAGAATTTAAATCCCCCGAAGAAGACCAGAAACTAAAGGGTCGAAACGCATTGGGTATACATGCGGATAATAATATTGTAAATGTAATTGGCAAATCCTGTTTTCCTTGGGTTGTTTTTTGCCATGAGTGATGTTTTATGTTGTTGTTTGTGTCGAAAATCAGAGCTTGTATTTTAAAATCAATTCCATTGTATATTTGTATTTATTATCTAATTTTTGATCTAATAAAATACTTTCATATAATCAATCCTTTGCTCTCTAAAAAAAACCCCTGGGGAAATCTTTCCATTTTTTTGTATACTTTTGGGTTGTGCATCCCCGGGGACTCTCATATATGTGTTTTCCTATTCTATGTTGGGAACCACTTCAATCAACACCATGGGGAAGACAAGTCAAGTTTGGGTGTCCAGGTTATAGATAGGATAAGAACATTTTTATGAATGAGATTTTGTCTGGTGTAGCTCCCTCCGGCACATAGATGTAGTCCGAGATTTCTGACTTGAGTTTATTTGGAATGTTCCCTGTAGAACCTATAATAGAGTTTAGTCTGGTAGAGACATCACTATTATATGTTTTCTCACGTTATCACTGATTATCCATATACAGTGTGTGTAGTTTCATCATACACACCTTTGAGTCATTGTATAGCTGGGGTTCAACCGCATTGTGGTTGTACACATATGAGTCACACATAGGCATTCATTATGATAGTTTACATGGATGTGAGAGTATTGTGGTTGTACACATATGAGTCACACATATGCATTCAAATTCTTTTTGACTCTTGATCCTTCCCCCCCCCCCCCCGTGTTCTCCTGTTCTTTGATTCTTGATAAGCTATATATATATATATATATATATATATATATATATACTGTATATATATATATATATATATATATATATATATATATATATATTTTTTTTTTTTTTTTTTTAATTATTATTATTTTTCATTTTTCATCTTTGCTAAAAATTCCATCAATAACATATGACAGGCTATCAGGCTATATGTAGTTATGGTTTAATTTCCTATATGTTCATTGTTACACTATATCCGTATCCTTTAGTTTGGATACTCTGTATCATTCTGATGGATATTTAAGCAGATTATTATCATCTTTATATTTCTTTTTATTTTTATTTTCATCATTATTTTCACTTTCATCTTTATTTTCAATTTTCAATGTTAGTTTTTCAATGAATGTATTTACACTTGTTTGGTTCGTTATTTCCGTTAGTTTGGTTTGTTATGTCTACTAGGTTTCAGCTATGGAATGATTATTTCAGATTTATCATGTATTGTGTATACCAAGACATACAGCTGCCAAGCCTTAACCGCTTCAGATTTTACCACCTTCCCGACCAGAGCACTATTTGCGATTCGGCACTGCGTCGCTTTAACTGACAATTGCGCGGTCATGCGACGTTGTACACAGACAAAATTGGCTTCCTTTTTTCCCCACAAACAGAGCTTTCTTTTGGTGGTATTTGATCACCTCTGCGGTTTTTAATTTTTGCGCTATAAACAAAAAAAGAAGGACAGTTTTGAAAAAAAACACATTATTTTTTACTTTTTGCTATAATAAATATCCCCCAAAAATATATAAAAAAAACTATTTTTTTCCTCAGTTTAGACCGATATGTATTCTTCTACATATTTTTGGTAAAAAAAATTGCAATAAGCTTATATTGATTGGTTTGCGCAAAAGTTATAGCATCTACAAAATAGGGGATAGTTTTATGGCATTTTTATTTTTATTTTTTTTAATTAGAAATGGCGGCGATCTGCGATTTTTATCGGGACTGCGATATTATGGCGGACACATCGGACAATTTTGACACTATTTTGGGACCATTGTCATTTATACAGCGATCAGTGCTATAAAAATGCACTGATTACTGTGTAAATGACACTGGCAGTGAAGGGGTTAACACTAGGGGGCGATGAAGGGGTTAAGTGTATCCTGAGGAGTGATTATAACTGTGGGGGGGATGGGCTTCAAGTCACATAACAGCGATCACTCCTCCGATGACAGGGAGCGGTGATGTCTGTCATGACACAAGCCAGAACGGGGAAATGCCTTGTTTACATAGGTACTTCCCCGTTCTGAGGCTCCGTGACACAATCGCCGGGAGACCGGCGAACACTGAGTCCGCCAGTCCCGCGGGCACGGTCACGCTGTACGTGGCAGGGGCATGCGCCTGCTATCCCCAGCTCTTAAAGGGGACGTACAGGTACGCCCATTTGCTCAACGCTGCCATTGTGCCAACGTATATCGGCGTGCAGCTGTCGGCAAGTGGTTAATGTATTCCTCTGATGTCACTTGCACCTGTGCTACTAGTAAAAAAAATATATAAAAATTGCATAAATCTATCCTCCATTTTTTAGACGCTATAACTTTTGCGCAAACCAATCAATATACACTTATTGCAATTTTTTTTACCAAAATTATGTAGCAGAATACATATTGGCCTAAACTGATGAAGAAATTCGTTTTTTTTACTTTTTTTTGGGGGGGGGGGGATATTTATTATAGCAAAAAGTAAAAAAAAAATAGTTTTTTCTTTTTTCAAAATTGTCGGTCTTTTCTTGTTTATAGCGCAAAAAATAAAAACCCGCAAATACCACCAACGAAAGCTCTATTTGTGGGAAAAAAAGGACCTCAGTTTTGTTTGGGTACAGCGTCGCACGACCGCGCAATTGTCAGTTAAAGCGACGCAGTGCCGTATCACAAAAAAAATGGCCTGGTCATTAACCACTTCAGCCCCGGAAGAATTTACCCACTTCCTGACCAGAGCACTTTTCGCGATTCGCCACTGTGTCGCTTTAACTGACAATTGCGCAGTCGTGCAACGTTACACCCAAACAAAATTGACGTCCATTTTTTCCCACAAATAGAGCTTTCTTTTGGTGTTGTTTGATCACCTCTGCGGGTTTTTATTTTTTGCGCTATAAACAAAAAAAGAGCGACAATTTTGAAAAAAAAAACACAATATTTTTTACTTTTTGCTATAATGAATATCCCCAAAAAATATATAAAAAAAACAAATTCCTTTCCCAGTTTAGGCCGATATGTATTCTTCTACGTATTTTTGGTAAAAAAATCGCAATAAGCGCATATTGATTGGTTTGCGCAAAAGTTATAGCGTCTACAAAATAGGGGATAGATTTATGGCATTTTTCTTCTTATTTTTTTTTATTAGTAATGGCGGCGATCTGCGATTTTTATCGGGACTGCGACATTATGGCGGACACACCGGACACTTTTGACACTATTTTGGGACCAGTGACATTTATACAGCTATAAAAATGCACTGATTACTGTGTAAATGACACTGGCAGGGAAGGGGTTAAACACTAGGGGGCGATCAAGGGGTTAAGTGTGTCCTAGGGAGTGATCCTAATGCCACGTACACACGACTGGACACGGATTTTTTCCGATGAATGTTGGCTCAAACTTGTCTTGCATACATACGATCACACAAATCTTGTCGGAAATTCCGAACGTCAGGAACGCGGTGACGTACAACGCGTACGACGAGCCGAGAAAAATGAAGTTCAATAGCCAGTGCGGCTCTTCTGCTTGATTCCGAACATGCGTGGAACGTTGTGCGTCGGAATTGTGTACACACGATCGGAATTTACGACAACGCATTTTGTTGTGGGAAAATTTGAGATCCAGATCTCAAATTTTGTGTGACGTAAATTCTGATGGGAAATGTCCGACGGAGCCTACACATGGTCGGAATTTCCGACAACAAGCTCCAATCGCACATTTTCCGTCGGAAAATCTGACCGTGTGTACGGGGCATAACTGTGGGGGGGGGGTGGGCTCACTACAACATGAGAGAGATCACTGCTTCCGATGACAGGGAGCAGTAGATCCCTGTTATGTTGCTAGGCAGAACAGGGAAATACCTAGTCTACATTTCCCGTTCTGCCGCTCCGTGTCACGATGGCAGGCCCCCTTTGGACATCAAGTCCGCGAGACCCGCAGGCACGCCCACGGAGTACACGGCGCGCGAGCACCCACTAAGCTGCGTCTTAAAAGGGACGTACAGGTACGCCCTTGTTTACATAGGCATCTCCCCGTTCTGCCACTCCGTGTCACGATGGCCGGCCCCCGGCGGACATCGAGTCCGCGGGACCCGCGGGCACGCCCACGAAGTATGCGGCGGGTGCGTGTGGCCACTAACCTGCATCTTAAAGGGGACGTACAGGTACGCCCATTTGCCCAGCCGTGCCATTGTGCTGACGTTCATCGTTGTGCGCTGGTCGGCAAGCGGTTAATGGGGTAAATCCTTCCGGGGGTGAAGTGGTTAAAGGACGAAATAGGACTTTCTTTTTGTGATATTGTCTTACAAAATTTTTTTTTTTTTTTCATGTCAATGCTTACACAAAAAAAAAGTCTCCCTGAATGAAAAATGATATGATATCATTGCTATAATTTTGAATTATGAAGCAGAGCATGTGAACTATATAACCATATTTCAATTAGGTGAGTGTCACAGTAAGTTTAACTTTCCCAAGAGACAGAAACCGAATCAGCCTGCCTACAGAGCATGCAGGATTATGACAAGACATTAGTCTCTGATCAACGGGATGCTCATATATTCACATAATAACTGGGCTCAGAGGGAAGTAAACATCTTGTTAAGCTGGACCTATCTCATGTTTGCAAGGCCTCAACAAATGAACTAATATGATTAAGGAATGATTACTCTCTTATGTTTGCAAGACTTTCAGAAACAACAATTCATTTATTCATAAATTATATAGAGGAGGGGATAAACAGCTCAATCTCTGTTTTTGAGGACAACACAAAGATAAGCAGGTCTATAACCTCACATCAGGACATAGACATTTTACGGAAGAACCTGAACAAAATAATGGGATGGGCAACTACATGGCAAATTATGTTTAATGTGGAGGAATGTAAGGTAGTGCACTTGGGGGCTGAAAACATAAACACCAACTACTCACTAGGGGGAGAACCTCTGGAGGAATCAAGGATGGAGAAAGATCTGGGGGTCCTAGTAGATGACAGACTAAGCAATAGCTCGCAATGTCAAGCTGCAGCTACCAAAGCCGGCAGAATTTTAGCATTCATAAAAAAAAGGGGATATACTCCAGGCATAAAACTATAATTCTGCCACTTTATAAAACTCTAGTTCGGCCACATCTGGAGTATTCAGTCCAGTTCTGGTCACCAGTCCTAAGAAGGGATGTGCTGGAGCTGGAGAGGGTCCATAGAAGGTGCAACAAAATTAATATGGGAACTTTAGGACCTCAATTACGAGGAACGACTACAGGCACTAAATTTGTTCTCGCTCAAGAAGAGACGCTTGAGAGGAGACTTGAAGATAAAAAACCTTTAAGTGGGATTTTTACCGCTTGCCGACCGCCACATGTAGATATACGTAGGCACAATGGCACGGACAGGCAAATGGGCGTACAGGTACGTCCCTTTAAATTTGCCGCCGTGCCATCACGTGCGCGCCGCGGGCCCTGTGAGTGTGATCGCAGGTCCCGCAGACTCGATGTCCGCGGTGATACCCGCGAGTCTCATGGAAAGGAAGAACGGGAAAATGCTGATGTAAACAAGCATTTCCCCGTTTTGCCTAGTGACAGGACACTAATCACAGCTCCCTGTAATTGGGAACGGTAATCAGTGTTGTGTCACACATAGCCCCTCCCGCCACAGTTAGAATCACTCCCTAGGACACACTTAACCCCTACAGCGCCCCCTAGTGGTTAACCCCTTCACTGCCTGTCACATTTACACAGTAATCAATGCATTTTTAATCGCACTGATCGCTGTATAAATGTGACCATAGCAAAACCATAGCAAAAGCCTAGAAATCCACTCTCTTGTGTGTACTCGTGGCAAAACATAGAATTACCCATGCTATGATTCACGCTAAAATGGAAACTGTGCTAATAGATAAAGTTCAAAAATTCGAGAGGCTATGGAACCCCTGGGTGACCCATTTCCTACCCCCTGGTTTTGATGAAACCCTATTGCTCCCATTATCTCTTCAGCTGACTTTCTTTATGCTGCCCTTGAGACTGGCACCACTCCCCTAGGGGGGTTCCTTCGCCTACCCTCCCCTCCCCCTTCCCTCACCCCTCTACCTACTCCCCCTTGCCTCTTTCCTTCCCCTCCTTTGCTGGGGTCAGGCACTGATGTTGGACGAGAAGGCCTGGCTTGCAGTCTCCACTCTAATCCATCCCATAGGTGTTCTACCGGGATGAGGTCAGAACTCTGTGCGGACTAGTGAAGTTCCTCCATCCCAAACCTGCTCATCCATGTTTTTATGGTCCTTGCTTTGTACACTGGTGCGCAGACATGTTGGAACAGGAAGGGGCCACCTCCAAGCTATTTCCACAAAAATCGGATCATGAAATTGTCCAAAAATGTCTTGGCATGCTGACGCCTTAAGAGTTCCCTTCACTGGAACCAAGGGGCCAAGCCCAACCCCTAAAATACAACCCCAAACCATAATCCCCCTCCACCAAATGATTCGGACCAGTGCACAAAGCAACTTGTCTTCATATTGATGAGGACAAGGGTCTCTTCCGCACAACCCTGGGCTGTGGTTATGGGGGTCTTCACGTAAAGGGGCCCCCAGATCCCTGCCCCCCCCATGTGAATGAGTATGGAATACATAGTACCCCTACCCATTCACCACAGGTTTTTGACAATTCCTTTTACAAATAAAAAACAATGTCCCTTATGTAGATCCATCATCAATCACAATGCCCGTTGCACTGACGGACCGGAAAAATAAAAAAACACTCGGCACGCCGCAAAGGAAAACTGCCGAATTGCCCCCTTGTGACGTCACCAACCGGTGCATGCTGGGTATTTATACATGGTATTCACGATGTGGGGGCCCCTGAGGATTGATGGCGTTCGTCTTGGCGTTGGAGACCTGAAGACGAAAACAGCGGTCGCAGGAGGCGGAGAGATGAATCCTGTCCTGGATCCATCTCTCCGCCCCCTGCGACCGCTGTTTTCATCTTCAGGTCTCCAACGCCAAGATGAACGCCAGCCATCCTCAGGGGCCCCCTCAATGCCCTTGAGGCTTAACTCACTCACCGAGAATATGTTCGTGGCTGCTTGTCTGATTCCTGGATACACATCAAGTCTTCAGGAATGTTTGACTCGCTAGCCACTGGAGGTATCAGGAGGATTTAAAAGGCCCTGGCCGAGTATTAGCCACACGCTCCAACAGCTTGTTAGCTGATAAGCCTTCAATTTATGCGGTGGTGGATGCACGGTGTCCTTTGAGTATTGAAGATCCCTCACAGGGCGTTTTAACATCTATTCCCTGTTGAGAAGCATTTTGGAAGAGACTTTCACTTATTTATATATCTTTTTAATCTTGTTATTTTTACACATTTTTATTTTTTTGCTATATTTGTTGGTTCACTTACCATATTGCATTATTTTTGTTCCCTTATCTGTTGAATTGGTTGCTCTTGTTTATTAAACAGGTTTACCTTTTTTGTCATGTCCTTATGATTCACTTGATTTATTAATTATATTTCACTGCATTTGTATTTTTGATTACCCTTATTGGCTCAATACTGTAGGGGTCTCAGTATATTTCCCAATCAAATCACAGGTTAATTTTTTCCACTAGATCATATTTATTTGTTTATTTTATTCATTATCAGCGTAGCTTCTTTTTGTTCTTTACTTGTTTGGTGTGTATTTCACTTTGGAGTTGCAGCTTTTTTAATTGTTATATCAGCGCAGTTTTTCTCTTTAACCTTATGTATTTATACATGGTGATTATATCCCCCTTATGTATTTATACATGGTGATCATATCCCTCTTATGTATTTATACATGGTGATCATAACCCCCCTTATATATTTATACATGGTGATCCTAACCCCCCTTATATATTTATACATGGTGATCATAACCCCCCTTATATATTTATACATGGTGATCATAACCCCATTATGTATTTATAAATGATGATCATATCCCTCTTATGTATTTAAAACATGTAGATAATATCCCTCCTTATGTATGTATACATGGTGATTATACCCCCCTTATGTATTTATACATGGTGATTATATCCCCCTTGTTTATTTATACATGGTGATCATATCCCCCTTATGTATTTATACATGGAGATCACATCCCCCTTATGTATTTATACATGGTTATCATAACCCCCTTATGTATTTATAAATGGTGATTATATCTCCCCCCTGTGTATTTATATATAATATTCATATCCCACCTTATGTATTTTTACATGGTGATCATATCCCCCTTATGAATGTATACATTGTGATCATACCCCCCCCCCATGTATTTGTACATGGTGGTCATATCCCTCCTTATGTATTTATAAATGGTACTCATAACCCCCTTATGTATTTATAAATGGTGATTATATCCCCCCCGTGTATTTATACATTGTATTCATATCCCACCTTATGAATGTATACATTGTGATCATATCCCCCCCCCCCCCCCCATGTATTTGTACATGGTGATCATATCCCCCTTATGTATTTATACATGGAGATCATAACCCCCCCTTATGTATTTATACATGGAGATCATAACCCCCCTTATGTATTTATACATGGAGATCATAACCCCCCCCCTTATGTATTTATACATGGAGATCATACCTCCTTTTATATTTACACATGATGATGATCATACCCCCCCCAATCTCACCTTCCCAAGAGAGAATACGCTCAGTTCAGCTAATCTTTCTTCATATCAATGACAAGGAAGCCTCTCAACGTTTTATTGCTGTCTGTATCAGTGCTGCTGATGTTCCTTGATATTCTGTCTGGTGAAAATGACTAATGAAAAGAAAACACCCCCCCCCCCTCCCTTTCTACATAGAAAATGTACATTTCCTTTCTATTAGGCAAACTATTAGTCTTACCTAACCTACATAAATGCAAGCAATACTGCAGTGATCCCGAGCTTTTTATCTGCAGTTACATCTAGCACACTTTGCAAACAAAGCTCCTGGAACTGAGACATGTTCAGCCAATTTTTAGTGAATGTTCTTCCACTTTTAGTAAATTAATTTAACCAATTTATATTCTTTTAATTCATGTTGACATACGCTACCATTATTTGATTTAGGAGAGTATTCCTTAAAAATAATGACAACAATAAAATGATACATAAATTATTAAATGATTCATAAATTATTTCTCATAGATTAATAAACACTTACCAGATGCTACCAAAACCAAGAGCACGCAGAAAAAGCCTGCAGTACCTCTACGTACCTCTACGTACCTCTACGTTGGTGCATGGGGGATCTGCTTGTGTTTGCCGGAGAATG
The DNA here is from genome assembly GCF_042186555.1 of Aquarana catesbeiana. Taxonomy (NCBI): domain Eukaryota; kingdom Metazoa; phylum Chordata; class Amphibia; order Anura; family Ranidae; genus Aquarana; species Aquarana catesbeiana. The sequence continues at coordinate 21,692,117 of NC_133333.1, forward strand.
CCTTCTTTATAATTTTTTAGACTTTGATGTGGACATTTTTGGACCAGTTACAAATACTATTAATATTACATATTAATATTTCCGACCATGATTTTTTTTTTTTTTTTCATCTAAATGAACGCAGAATTGCCATGTCCGAAGAGTGAATTAAATATTGTAAATACTAGAGATGAAAATTCAATATTTTTTTTTTTAATTCTTTATTTCAAGGGTAAAGCAGCCAGGTACAATGGAAAGAACAGCTTATGTCACAACGAACCGACAGTAATATAGATGGAAAATCTCAATGTTACAATTACAAATGCATAGTATAGGTTAAAGATCAAACTGCAGTCAAACACGTAGAATAATAATAATAATAAAAAAAAAACTACAACAGAATGGAGTTTTAACATTTTAAAGCTTAACCACTTAAGGACTGAGCCTCTTTCTGAGATTTGTTGTTAAAAACTTTTTTTTTTCGCTAGAAAATTACTTAGAACCCCCAAACATTATACATTTTTTTTCTAACACCGTAGAGAATAAAATGGCGGCTGTTGCAATACTTTCTGTCACACCGTATTTGCGCAGCGGTCTTACAAGCGCACTTTTTTTGGAAAAAAATACATTTTTTGAATTAAAAAATAAGACAACAGTAAATTTAGCCCAATTTTTTTTATACTGTGAAAGATAATGTTACGCTGAGTAAATTGATACCCAACATGTCACGCTTCAAAATTGCGCACGCTCGTGGAATGGGCACAAACTTTTACCCTTAACAATCTCCATAGGCGAAGTTTAAAAAATTCTACAGGTTGCATATTTTGAGTTACAGAGGAGGTCTAGGGCTAGAATGATTGCTCTCGCTCTACCGATCGCGGCGATACCTCACATGTGTGGTTTGAACACCGTTTTCATATGCGGGTGCTACTCGCATATGCGTTCGCTTCTGCACGCGAGCTCGGCGGGACAGGGCGCATTTAAAAAGTTTGGGTTTTTTCTTTTTTCTTTTACCTTTTATTTTTATTTTTTACACTGTTCTTTTAAACAAAAAATTGCGTCACTTTTATTCCTATTACAAGAAATGTAAACATCCCTTGTAATAGAAACAAAGCATGACAGGACTTCTTAAATATGAGATCTGGGGTAAAAAAGACCTCAGATCTCATATTTACACTAAAATGCGGCACTGTGTCGCTTTAACTGACAATTGCGCGGTCGTGCGATGTTGTACCCAAACAAAATTGACGTCCTTTTTTCCCCACAAATAGAGCTTTCTTTTGGTGGTATTTGATCACCTCTGCAGTTTTTATTGTTTGCGCTATAAACAAAAAAACAGCGACAATTTTGAAAAAAAAAACTAATATTTTTAACTTTTTGCTATAATACATATACAAAAAAAAATAAAAAATAAAATAATTTTATCATTAGTTTAGGCCAATATGTATTCTTCTACATATTTTTCGCAAAAAAAAAAAAAAAATCGCAATAAGTGTATATTGATTGTTTTGCGCAAAAGTTATTGCGTCAAACAAAATAGGGGATATATTTATGGCATTTTTATTATTAATTTTTATTTCACAAGTAATGGCGGCGATAAGTGATTTTTAACGGGATTGCGACATTGCGGCGGACAGATCGGACGATGACAGCGATTCGCCCAGGAGAGCCAACCTGCCACAATACAACTGCGGCAGCTGGTCCTTAAGCGGTTGCATTTCAATGACCCAATCAATCACGTATCACAAACTGGCTTTATTCAAAACTGGAATGGCAGCTACGTATTGTACTTTTTTTTTTTCATCTGGAAAGGTTTTTTGATCAGGGATAACATGTCATACTGGTTGCAATGTGGCTCTATTCACTGAAAGGTTTGTGTTAGGTAGTGGTAATGCTGATGAACACAACAGGGGGATCATTCTGGCTGCACTGCAAAGCATCCTGGAAGGTGTACAACCACATCCAGCTGCCTTTTCAGCTTGAGAGGGCAGCAAAAAAGAGGTTCAACCATTGGCGTCGCTAGGGGGTGGCTTTTGGGGCTATAGCCCCGAATCTGGGGCCCATAGCCCCGAATCTCTGCAGGGGTCCCCAAGGGGAGGGGAGGTTCTCTGGGGACCCTGATGTAAGTGGGGGGCTCTCTGGGGACCCTGATGTAAGTGGGGGGGCTCTCTGGGGACCCTGATGCAAGGGGGAGGCTCTCTGGGGACCCTGATTTAAGGGGGAGGCTCTCTGGGGAACCTAATGTAAGGGGGGCTCTCTGGGAACCCTGATGTAAGTGGGGGGCTCTCTGGGGACCCTGATGTAAGTGGGGGGGCTTTCTGGGGACTCTGATGCAAGGGGGGGCTCTCTGGGGACCCTGATTTAAGGGGGGGCTCTCTGGGGAACCTAATGTAAGGGGGGCTCTCTGGGAACCCTGATGTAAGTGGGAGGGCTCTCTGGGGACCCTGATGCAAGGGGTAGGCTCTCTGGGGAGTCTGATGTAAGGAGGAGGCTCTCTGGGGGCCCTGATGTAAGTGGGGGGCTCTCTGGGGACCCTGATGCAAGGGGGAGGCTCTCTGGGGACCCTGCTCCCTGGGGAACCTAATGTAAGGGGGGCTCTCTGGGAACCCTGATGTAAGTGGGGGCTCTCTGGGGACTCTGATGCAAGGGGGAGGCTCTCTGGGGAGTCTGATGTAAAAGGAGGCTCTCTGGGGACCCTGATGTAAGGGGAGGATCTCTTGGGACCCTGATGTAAGTGGGCTCTCTGGGGACCCTGATGTAAGTGGGGGCTCTCTGGGGAGTCTGATGTAAGGAGGAGGCTCTCTGGGGATCCTGATGTAAGGGGGGGGGCTCTCTGGGGACCCTGATGTAAAGGGGGGCTTTCTGGGGACCCTGATGTAAGTGGGGGACTCTATATACACACACACACGTATATTACTGTATATACACGTGTATGCCCACCCAAGCATATAACTTTCTTTACTACGCTGCTATGGGCTCTAGCCCCAGATCTTTTGTAGACCTAGCAACGCCCCTGGGTTCAACTGCCTATTGTTAGCTCCCCCCGTCTACATAACAAGCAAAAGGAACCTGGATCGGCCGTACCTAGGGGGCGCAGGGGCACCGCCCCCCTAATTCATGCGTCCGCCCCCTTTAATCTACATGCAGGGTGCCGAACACATGAATTCCAATTGGTTTTTTTTTTTTTTGAAGCACGTAATTAGAGCCAGAGGATTTTTTGACACCCCCCCCCCCCCCAAAAAAAAAAAAATATATATATATATATATATATATATATATATATATATATATATATATATGCCAACAGCTGCCACTGCATGGAACACAAACCCTTCCTTCTCTACTGTGCACATTGAATTTTCAACTAAAACTGTACATTTGAAAGCCAATAAAATTTGTATTACATTTTTATTTGTAACATAAAATGTTTTATTCAAACAGTGAAAAAATAAAATAAATCAACAGTCTGTAAACATTGAAATAAAAAAAAAAAAAAAAAAAAAAGTGAAAATAAAATCAACCTAATGCCTCTAAAGTTTCCATTTATATCGCACTCAGCACAGCGTTAGGGATTGTGGTTATCATAAAAAGGTTCTCTACTACTGACAGAAAGATTTAAAAAAATCCACAAAATCAGCCTTTAAAATATTTGTTTCTAGTCTAAAGGCCATTTTATTAGACATTTCAGATCAATAACTTTAAAAAGAAAATACAAATCACCGCTGGGAGGTAGAAGCCTTTTTGGAGACCAACGCTTCCACTAGTGCAGACGAATTTAATGTCTACTGATTCTCCTTGGATGCTATAAGATAGGCTACCTAAATCGCAGAAGGTTTTTGTGGCACAACCACGCACTGCTAACGAAGCTTCTTTTGGTCCTGGAAGAAATAAATACATAAAAAGATTGGAAAATGTTATACCATCACCCTACCATTAATAAGAATTGACAACTGCTGTTATGTTATTTTTGTATACTTCTAAGCTTCTGGGCCCATGAATCACCCACTTACTGTATTTTACTCATATAAAATTGTTATAGAAATGAAAAAAAAAGAAGATTGGAAAATATAAATTTTCAAACAAATATAAAAAAAATTAAAAAAATAAAACTGTAAAGGCAATTTTATCTCAATAACACCAACACATATGGATAAGATCTTAAAAATAAGGCTCCAATGTGTCAATTTGCTGTGTTTTTAAATCTTGTTAACTTGTTTTTCAACAAACTTTTTTGGTTAAAGCAGAGCTCCACCCAAAAGTGGAAGCTCCGCTTGTCTGCCTCCTCCCCCCACATTTGGCACCTTGTGGGGGGTGGGGGGGCACCTAGTTTTGACTGGTACCCGCTCCCACTTACTGCTGAGTGGGAGTGGCCTGGAAGTTCGGCCCTCGCCGCAGCCGGCCCATTAAGAAAGTGCATGCGGAGCAGGAAACAGGCTGTGCAGCTGCAAGGCCGGTTTCCCTTACCCAAGATGGCGGCGCCAGCACCTGATTTAGGAATCGGCTTGGGTGAGGACACCATGGGAGCCCTGGACAGGTAAGTTCACTGATAGTAAAAGTCAGCAGCTACAGTAATTGTAGCTGCTGACTTTTAATATTCTTGGTGGGGGGGCTGGGGTTTGAGCTCCGCTTTAATGTTGTGAAGTTAAAGGGATCTATATATAAGGTTTTCACTGTGCGAATGTTTCAAGCATTTGCTCAGCTGTCACAAATGTTTCTGTATTTTACCTAATAGGATTCTTTCCTGTGATTCTCAGCTCCATCTAATGACCATAATGTGGTATTTTCTTAAAGTGGTTGTATACCCTATTTTTCCATTTTTACCTACAGGTAAGCCTATAATTAGGCTTACCTGTAGGTAAAATGAATATCTCCTCAACCTGTACGGTTGAGGAGATATTCATCCTGCATGCAGCCGCTAAGGTCAGTGGCGCATGCGCTCTGAAGGTCCGGCAGAAGCATGCACAGTACTGACGTCATCACTGCACCAGCGCGGCGAGTGGCGTGGCGAGAGCCGTGATGACGTCACTACCGTGCATGCGCGCAGGACCTGGAAGACACACCGAGGGGAAAATGTCAGCTCTCTCGGCGGTGACCAGGATCAGATGCCAACGCCTCGATCGAAGGTAAGTATTTCATAATGAGCTAGTATGCGGCGTATACTAGCTCATTATGCCTTTGCCTTGCAGGTTTTTTTTTTTTGTGCGGTTATACAACCGCTTTAATTGAGATATTTTGGGAAAAATACTGCATTATGGTCAAAAGATGGTGCTAATGATCATAGGAAATATACATATTAGGCAAAATATGAGATTGTTCCGGACAGCTGGAGGAATGCTTGAAACATTTGAACAGACAATTTTTCATAAATAGACCCGAACTTGTATCTGTAGCCAAATGTTTTGGAAAGTTTAAGTTTTGGAGAGAATGGGGAAACGATGGAATCTCAGTCGGGTTTTACTCATATTAGAGATATTTCTCCTCACTTCCTGTTTTGGGGGTAAAGTTTTACTAGACAGGAAGTGAGGGGAAATCTGCAACAGGAAAACAGACAACAATAAAATGATGGCAGGGGTTTTAGCATTCTTCTGTTCAACTTAAAAAAAGCATTTTTAATCCTCTCTGTTTTGCTGTTGGAGAGTTTCCTTCACTGTCCCCAGCACAGGAAGTGAGGGGAAATCTCTCTGAGGGATTACTTACACTTAATAGTAGCCCTGTGTAGAGTGATCAGTGGTGGATAGCTCTTTAGAGGGCATTTTTAGGCAGTGAGGAGGTGATGTTATGCCCTGTTTTAACTGCTGAAAATTTGCATGTTGGTGCAGTCTATGCTCCCCACTGTAGGTGGCGCTTGACCAAAGTGGCAATACAAAAGTGGAAGGAATGCAAAAAAATCACAGTCAAAAAATCCAACGTGTTTCGGCCAGCAGGCCTTAATCATGAAGAACAAAGAACTTAATTACTCTATGAATTTCTATGTTCACCTGTGAGTAGCTGTCTGATTGGATGCTGGCTCCCTCATGACCACTTCAGCCACCTTGGGTGAGGGTAGAGCTTATTTAAAGGAGAAGTATGGGTTTGGGTTTTTTTCCCCCATTATACTTACCTAGGTGGACGCAGCATCCGTCCGATGCTGCATCTGTCCCCCAGCGTCTGAGAACTGAGCGATCGAACACTGCCGACGGCTCGGTTCTCCTGGCTCCCCGAGAGGAGAGCTGCTGACTGTCAATCAGCCTCTAAAAATCTGCCTATAGAAATACTTTAAAGGCTAAGTTCACCTTTGTTCCCCCCCTTTTTTTTCCCCTAAATTCCAGCCCCCCTATGTACCAATATAGCATTAATGTACTTATTTTGCAAAAATAATTCAGATCTTCATTTATTCTACACACGTTTATCTAACTCTCTTCATAGCTGTTTAGAAAAACAGCTTGATTACTTCTGCCTTACCTCCTGGACAGACTTTAGGTCATGACATAGGAAAGAGTTGACCAGCTGAGGGTGTATGATGCTAATGAGATCAGCTGGTCAACTCCTTCCCGTGTCATGACCTAAAGTGTGACCAGGAAGTAAGGCAGAAGTAATCGAGCAGTGTGTTTAAACAGTTATGAAGAGAGTGAGGTAAGCCTGTGTAGAATTATTGGAAAGCTGTTTTATTTTTGCAAAATAAGTACATTATTGCTATATTGGTACATAAGGGAGCTGAAATTTTGAAAACAAAAAAACAAAAAGGTGAACAAAGGTGAAGTTAGCCTTTAATCTTGGTTGAAGAGGAACAGCACTCCAATGCACCTCATTGTGTGTAACATATAGCACATTTCATACTAATACACGCGTTTCAGCACATTTCACTGCAATGCAATTGTTTAAATGGGCCAACGAGGATAAAAAAAAAACTCCTTTTTTCTTCTAAATAACACTGGCTCTGTCTGGAATACTGACCTGATATTTTTGTGGTCTCGAGAAGACACATGTTCTCATCACCTGTACACTGCATTGTATCCGAAGTGTAACACCAGTTGGACTTATTAGTCATGCAGGATCGGCATATCACTCCATTGGATACCGAGCTGTCACTTGTCACTAAGGTTAAAAACATAACAAGCAGATAATGGTATGAGATTAAAGAGCACCTGTATTTTAGTTAAAAAAAAAGGGTCTCCACGCTTGGTCCTTCTGACAATTAGGATGTTAATGAAATGTTTCAATGAAGGCCTACTTCAGTCTTTAGTGCTTCTATGCTGTTTGTCTGCTGCCACAGGTGCTATGGCAAGGAGATTAGTTTGTGGGTATCACATAACTGGTAGAAACCAAACCAATGAGGGGTCTTCTCTTGCACCTGCAGCACCCTCCTAGTCAGGTGCTAGGATAGGTAAATTTAATATGGGCCCATTGTAGTCAATGGAGTTAATCTGTTCTGTTTGGCAAATTTAGTTGGCTCCAGTGACGGCAAGCACCCCCCGCCGGGTGGTCTCGTGGTCAGTCATCCAGCCTTGCACTTACCCCACTTAGGTTGCAGGCGGGCAGCGGTCCTATGGGCCATGGGCAGTGGTTTCTATTGCGTTTCCTCCACCTCTGCATCACGGCGGCTTCCACCGTGCACCTCCTCCCTCCTCCTAGGCACCCAATAGGATCGCCTGTCCCTTCAACCAATCGGGTAATGGGTCTCAGGACCTGCTTCCCGATTGGCTGGGAGGAGGATCAGTGTGAAAATAGCAAATATTAATTCGCTATTGTCACACAAATGGGTGGGCTAGGAGTGCAGTGCTTTGCAACCAGTGGGGTTGGGTTGGATTATTTTGGTCTGGTCTGTGTTTTCTAGAGGCTGCATGACTTCTCCCTGTTCACCTAGAGGACCTCTGGGTAATAGGGGCAGGGGCATATTGATTAGTAGCTTAATATTTATGTAGCCCCAATCAATTCCTGGGAGGTCTGGCCCAGAGGATTCTGGGAGAATAAATAATTATCCTGGAGTGGAGAGTAGATTTGTCTTCTTCCAGAGTTAGATATCATCGCTCGGGGGGCTTTTTTTGTCCTCTCTGGGCACGAGTGGAAGCCCAGGCTAGAAGGCAGGAGGGCCTGAAGCAACTATATGTTACTGAAGGCTAGCTGAGGGATCTAGGCTTTAGTCCGGTACCACTGGGAGAAGCTGCCTGCAGGATACTGGTAGGAGGCCACCACTTATCCAGAGGCATTCTGTGAGTACAGGTGGGGAAAGATACTAGAGACTGCTAGAGAATGCTGCCACACCTCTTGTGTGCTAGAAAGTCAGCCATGTGTTTGCTAAAAAGTTTTTTCGAAAGAGCATAGTCATTCCATTCGGACTGTTCACCAAGGAGGGCTCAACCTCTCTCAATCCTGTACTGCAGAACCCATCCAATACCTGCTACACAGAGACAGTGTTCAGAGTTTCAAGAGTTCAGATTTTGAAGAAACAAGTTTAGTGCCCTCAAGTTTGTTCTAGCAAGTCACTGGAGTATCTTACTTTCCCCAGTCCCTATCTAAGTTCATCCCTTATTAACATAACAAAACCAACAAACGTAGACTGTTTCTCAAGCCAAGAGAGTGAAACTGCATGTGTGCTTGGCTGTGGGGCAAAAGCGGGAAAAGACTTTGGGGCCTACAAACTTCTGGCCCCTATGGGGGTCCCTCTTATCCAACACTCCCAGAAGTGATGACAAGGGGTGTGAGGACACCGAGTGGCATGAGTTCCTGCATAGCAGGCAGTACCAGATCTCTATGGCTGTTGGGTATGTAGGTCAGATGACCATGGAGCATGAACCAGCTAAAGTAACACCTAGATACTAGAAAAAGTGACAGGAACGTAACCAAGACACAAGCTGAGGTCAGAAAGAACCAGGCGGTGGGTATCAAGTCAGAAAACAGGAACAGAGTCGGTGACACATATTGAGATTGGTAATTGCCCGTACAAGACAGGAGAAAGGCTACAGTCACAACGGGTAGACAAAGTACCGGAGGAACACAGTTGGGGAAAATAATTGAGATTGGTAATAGGATGGTAGCAAAATGGACTGGTTTCCCCAAGGGGTTTTTAAGCAGCTGATTATTTCAATCAGAGTATTTCGGCTTTTAATAAAATCTTTATTTAGCAAAATCGGATTTAAAAAAGTGGAAATAGAGTTAAAATATGAATTCTGGCTACATACATGTTTCATTGCATTGGTCAAATGTCACATAATACAATTGTCAGAAATTGTTACACTTCAAGAATAATGTCCACATAAACACCTTGACGCGTTTCGACTTAAACAGACATGGACATGCCTTAGAAAATAGAGGAAAACTCAGATTTGAGAATTTACCAATATACAGTACAGGCCAATGACAGCACCAATACATGTCCAAGGTTTTATTAATAAAGGTGGTTCACAGCAGAAAAAAAATCCTATGGCGGCAAACTGACTCTCCCTTTATCAGGGCTACAAATGCAAATAAAACAAAAAATCTAAGAAAGAAAAGTTTTAGGCATAAAAAAAATGCAAATAATATCTTATTTTTTTTAACTTCCATACTGCGCCTATTCTGGCATTCCTCTCCTACATGTAAAAAAATCACCAATTTTTTGCTAGAAAATTACTCAGAACCCCCAAACATATTTGTATGTTTTTTTTAGCAGACACCCTAAGGAATAAAAGGGTGGTCGTTGCAACGTTTTATGTCAATTTTTCCAACCCCTTTTTTTGGGAAAAAAAAACCTGTTTCATGAATTTGAAAAAAAAAACAGTAGAGTTAGCCCAATTTTTTGTATATTGTGAAAGATGATGTCATGTTGAATTACTTCTCCGGCTCGCGGATTGCAAGGGTGATCAGGTAGAAGCACCGCAGGCGGTGGGAGGGGGTAAATGTTCTCTCCCGCCGCCTGCAAGAAAGATCAAGTGGCTTAACAGCAACTATGATTGTTCGGTGCAGGGAATCGCCGGCTGAACAAAATGATATCTAGATGATGCCTGCAGCTGCACCCATCATCCAGATATCCGCACTCAGACCCCAGGACATCATATGACCTACTGCAGACGGGAAGTGGTTAAAATCAACACTGTTTAACCGGTTGCCGACCAGCCTCCGGCTGGCACAGCAGCACAAACCGCCATAGGTGTACGTCGGCCGATTTAAGAGCTGTGGGAGGCGCAACCCCGGAGCCAATGCTCGTGGCCAGCGGCCACCATGTCCGCCGGCCTCCCGCGATAGCTCCACAGAGAGCCAGGATGGGATGTAAACAGACAGATCCCCTTCTGTCAGGAGAGGAGAGAGAGATCTGCTGTTCCTAGTGATCAGGAACAGCGATCTCTCTCCTCCTCCAATCAGTCCCCTCCCCCCACAGTTAGGAACACCTCCCTAGGGAACACATTTAACCCCTTGCTCGCCCCCTAGTGTTAACCCCTTCCCTACCAATAACATTTACACATTAATCAGTGCATTTTTATAGCACTTATCGCTGTATAAATGTCAATGGTCCCAGAAAAAGTATCAAAGTGTCCGATCTGTCCGCTGCAATGTCGCAGTCCCGTTAAAAATCGCTGGTCACCACCATCACTAGTAAAATGCCATAAATCTTTCCCCTATTTTGTAGACGCTATAACTTTTGCGCAAACCAATCAATATATGCTTATTGTGATTTTTTTTACCAAAAATATGTAGAAGAATACATATCGGCCTAAAGTGATGAAGACTTTTTTTTTTTTTTTTTTTGGATATTTATTATAGCAAAAAGTAAAAAATATATATTTTTTTTTCAATACTGTCGGTCTTTTTTTTTCTTTACTGTGCAAAAAAATAAATAAAAAAGGCAGAGGTGATCAAATACCACCAAAAGAAACCTCTATTTGTGGGAAAAAAGAACATAAAATTAGTTTCTGTACAACATCGCACAACCATGCAATCGTCAGTTAAAGCGGCGCAGTGCCGTATCTCAAAAAATGGCCTGGTCAGGAAGTGGATAAATCCTTCCGGGGCTGAAGTGGTTAATCTGCATATTTATTTCATATATATATATATATATATATATATATATATATATATATATATATATATATATATATATATATATATATATATACAGTATCTCACAAAAGTGAGTACACCCCTTACACCAAATAACACCAAATTTAACACACCTGCTCCCCATTCACACCTGAGACCTTGTAACACTAATGAGTCACATGACACCGGGGAGGGAATATAGCTAACTGGACCCAATTTGGATATTTTCACTTAGGGGTGTACTCACTTTTGTTGCCAGCGATTTAGACATTAATGGCTGTGTGTTGAGTTATTTTGAGGGGACAGCAGATTTACACTGTTATACAAGCTGTACACTCACTACTTTACATTGTAGCAAAGTGTCATTTCTTCAGTGTTGTCACATGAAAGATAGAAGAAAATATTTACAAACATGTGAGGGGTGTACTCACTTTTGTGAGATACTGTATATATTTCTGACTTTTATATTTGCATTTGTTTTGTAGCCCTGATGAAGGGGGGGTTGGTTTTGCCCCCAAGATGCATTAAGATTTTCTGCTATTAGCCCATTTTATCAATAAATCTTTGGAATCTTGGATGTGTGGTTGGCACTTTCATCAGACTGTATATACTGTACAAGCACTGTGCTAAGTGGCAGAGCTATGTAAATCTCATAACTGGATGGATGGGAATACAAATCCTCTGGCAGGTAAATCAGACACATATGTGTATTTTTAGCGATTTATAAGAAGGTAGCAGACAGAGTCACTTACTGGAAGGAAAAGTCGGGGTGCATTGATCAGTTCTACAACACGATATACCCAGCTTCACTCTTGAATGATGAGGAAGGCTCATACTTCCTTTCATGTCACACATGTCCGGCTCTAGACATAACATTTTGTATGTTTTTGAAACAAGGGAACCTACAAGTAAACAAACAAAATCATTCTCTGCAAGGAAATTAAGCAAAAAAGGTTTAATATGAAACAAAAATGGCAACCACCCCCAATTTATACCAAGGTGCACATGGAAGGGGATTTGCACAAAACAAACGTTTCCCAGCACACTTACCAGCTGGCCTGCAAAAGAAAAAAAAAAAGACGCTGTCTAATATTTTATGTTAAAAACAGAGGTTTTAGTTGCACAACATTTGCAAATGTATATAAATATATATATATATGGAAGCCACACAACTTCAGGCTCCTTTGTATAGTGCAGGGTACGTATGCATGAAGGCAGCCCATTCCTCCTTAACCACTTCCCAACCAGCCTATAGTCCTTTAACCTCTTGACGTCCGGGCCATAGCCAAATGACGGCCACAGCGCGAACCTGAATTTCCGGGAGGCCGTCATATGATGGCCTCCCCTGTGCACGCTCCCCGCGCGCCCCCTGCAGGGCGCAAGAGGAGCGCGCTGTGATCCCCGAGTCACTGAGACTCATTACATGACAGAGATCCACTGCTCTCTGTCCAGGGGCGGATCCAGGAGGGACAACGGGGCAATTGCCACCCCCGAGAAATTGGTTGTGGGCCTGGCAGATAAGAGAGCGGGCGGCTCCACGAGCCGCTCCGCAGGTCTCTCTGCGGGCGAACCGGGCGTCGAGGTTTGCGAGCAGTCGGCGCAGTTTGTGGGCGGGCGGGCTGCCGCGTCAGTGTGTGGGTGGCTCAGCGTGAGCGCACAGCTGGCCAATCAGCTAGCTGAAAGACGGGGAGCAGAGAGATGAGATCATCTCTCACCACCCTGCATCCCTGCAGTAACTGCAGTTGCGCCCTCACTGTGCAGGCAGCGTGGGCAGCAGAGAGATTACATTATCTCTCTGCTGCCTGAGTCTGGGACACAGCAAGAAACAGACAAAACACCACCTTAGCAGGCAGGTGACTATCCGCAAATTGTGGCAGGTGACGTGGCAAGTGGACAATCCACAAGGTGTGGCAAGTGGACAATCCGCAAGGTGTGGCAAGTGGACAATCCACAATGTGTGGCAAGTGACGTGGCAAGTGACAATCCGCAAGGTGTGGCAAGTGAACAATCGGCAAGGTGTGGCAAGTGGACAATCCGCAATGTGTGGCAAGTGACGTGGCAAGTGACAATCCGCAAGTTGTGGCAGGTGAAGTGGCAAGTGGACAATCCGCAAGGTGTGGAAAGTGGACAATCCGCAAGGTGTGGCAGGTGACGTGGCAAGTGGACAATCCACAATGTGTGGCAAGTGACAATCCGCAAGGTGTGGCAGTTGATGTGGCAAGTGACAATTCGCAAAGTGTGGCAGGTGACGTGGCAAGTGACAATCCGCAAGGTGTGGCAGGTGACCTGGCAAGTGACAATCCGCAAGGTGTGGCAGGTGACCTGGCAAGTGACAATCCGCAAAGTGTGGCAGGTGACGTGGCAAGTGACAATCCGCAAGGTGTGGCAAGTGACAATCCGCAAGGTGTGGCAGGTGACGTGGCAAGTGACAATTCGCAATGTCTGGCAGGTGATGTGGCAAGTGACAATCTGCATCTGGTGGCAGGCAAGTGACAATTTGCAACGTGTGGCAGGCGACAGTGGAAAGTGACACACTCGGGGCTTCCACTGATTCTGCATTATGGTGCGTTGAACCATTTCATTTTATATTACAATGTAATAATAGAAATAATGCGCTTCAATCATCCTGACACCATAACAACCATGGTGCAGTGATGAATGAAGCGCCAACATCAGCCATTTCCCTGATAAATTGCCCGCAAAAAAACGTATTTCTGACAGTGCCCCTCCCGAGACAAGACTCTTCCTGATTGCATGGGAGGAGGATCAGTATGACAATAGTGAATATTCATTCGCTATTGTCACACAACTGGGTGGGTTCAGAGTGTAGTGCTGTGTGTCCCGAGCCCACCCTTTTTTGAAGCCTATTAAAGCCTTTGGCTCTAATCACGTGCTAAAAAAACAACAACATTGGAATCCATGCGTCCGGCGCCCTGCATGTAGATTAGGGGTCGAATGCACGGATAGTGAGGGCAGCGCCCATGCGCCCCTAATGGAAAGGCCACCACTTCTGATTAAATTATCAAAATATAGGCACATGACTCAGGACCCTAGTCCCTGGGTTTCTCCAGGGACTCCGCCAAGCGCGTCTGGACCCTTTGGGGTAAGACCGTGCTATATCAAGATACCGCTCAACTCAACTCAACTCATGACCATATTTGGACAATGTCATTGACCAAATATGACCATGTGACCATTTTTGGTCAATGATGTCACCATTTGTTACATGCAACTGCAGAGCGGGGCAGTAGCTGATTGGATCAGCGGCTTACTATCATGGGACAGCTTCCTGCAGGATCGGGCCAGATTGGGTTTAGCACAAACCTTAGCTCATCACTAATGGAGACTGCAAGTGGTTGTGCAGATGCTCTGTGCACAGTCACATACTGCAGTCATCACCATCAGAAAGCCCCCTCTGAAAAATGGCAGGCAGCACATGTGTAGGCAGTAAAAGGTTGGGGAAAGTCAGCAGCACTTAAACAAAAAAAAGATGAAAACAGCATTTTTTTCAACAAACGAAAAAACTGGAGCAATAGGGAGGCCTCTGATGTAAACTGTTGCTTGTGAAACGCCGAGATAAAATACACATAGCATTTTTTTACTGAATATCTTACCCCTTGCCCAGATTTCTCTGTATTTAGCTCCACACACAGAGCCAGAAGGACAAGTCACTCTGGGGCCGGTACATGAGTCCGATGAAGAAGTACACTGTGTACAAGAGAGCGAGTATCCTAAAGAGAGAGAAGATACAACACAGGATGAACATCAACCATAGCAGCCACATTTTACCAAATTGAGAATCTCATTGATCAAACTGTTATTTTCCACTGTGGATGTTAACCCAGACAATGAAATGCTTTTCATGAATTTATTGATAATATATAACAATGCATTTTTTTTTAGATACCTGATTGATAGTAACAAAGTAATGTTGATCCTACCAGTATCTGTCACTTGTTTTGGCTTCCTGTGAACAGACGACAACACTAACCAGGGGTTTCTATTGCTTTGATAGTGTTGTCACCCCACCCTGCTCATTCCTGCATTTGGACTATACGGGATGCCAGTTTGATTCACAGCTACCAGTGATGGCCCATCCATTAAGGGTGCTCAGGTGCCGCCCCCTCTCTCCACGCCACTCCCCTTTATGCAATGGATAGATTCATGCACAGCATGAATCTAGCCACGGCTGACGTGGCCACCCCCTATTAATGCGTCCGGTCCCTATCAGGGCACCGGGCGCATAAATTACTGTTTTTTTTTTTTTTTTTAAGCACCTGATTAGAGCTAGAGGCTCTAACAGGCTTCAAAATAGGGTGGGCTTGGGTTACAGAGTATGCGGACTGAGCCCACCCAGGCAGGGGCGGACTGACCATTGAGCCACTCGGGCACTGCCCGAGGGCCCTGGGCCACTAGGGGGTCCCATCAGGGTTGCCAGCCTCAGTAAAACCAGGGACAGTATGTATAAATCTGTGTTTTTTTTACATCTGTCTGTGTATACTGTGTGTACATGTATGTGTATACTGTGTGATTGTATACTGTGTGTGTGTATACTGTGTGGCCCCATAATCTCTGATTGCCTGGGGGCCCCATAATCTCCTATTGCCCAGGGGCCCCATGAGTTATTAGTCCGCCCCTGCACCCAGGTGTATTACAACAGCGAATGAATATTCGCTGTTGAAACACTGATCCTCAATCCGGCTAATCAGAAGCAGGTGTGAGACCCGTTTTCTGATTGACCGAAAAGTGAAGACTCCTGATTTGCCACAGAGGAGGAGGGAGGAAATGGAAGCCGCCGCCGCCGCCGTGATGGCCCGGAGAACGGGAGGCCGCAGGAGAACAGCAGGAGAACGGGAGTCCGCCGAGCAGGGGAAGCCATCACTGAGCAGGGGAAGCCGCTGGTGATGGGGTAAGTGCTACCAACCAACCGGGGGGTGTATGGCATACAGTTTACCCCCCCACTGACAGCTTCCCTCTGTGAGTCTGCGACATCACTGCCAACCATGCCTCCAGATCTCCCTTAAAGTCATCAGAAACCAGTGGAGGGATTGGCAGACAAGAGTGGCAGAAAATGAACAAGTTGGTAAGTTGGATGAGTAGATCAGATGATCAGTAGATAAGTGAATCAGCAGCATGTATTAACCACTTCAGCTCTGGAAGATTTACCCCCCCCCCTCCCATGACCAGGGGCCCTGATGCCTCATGAAGAGAATGCAACAATTAGTAGGGTCATCCTTTCAGAAGATTTACCCCCCTTCATGACCAGGGGCCCTGATGCCTCATAAAGACAATGCAACAATTAGTAGGGTCATCCTTTCTCCCCCTGGGGGGGTGACCACCTCCTCATCTTGTATATCTGGCTGTTACCATACTATAGGACCCCTAGAGGTCGGCCGCTTTTTATCTATGCACAAAGTCACAAGATGCCAATGGTTTGTGATTAGTATTTTTAAGGTTTAATATACTTTAGTCCTCAGTTATGACTTACCTTGGCAAGTTTGCAGTGATCTCAGGGGTATCCTGTGCCCTAGCCCTCTCTACCTAAAAGTTGATGAATACATTTCCTGCAAGAAAAACATCAGCAGGGTGGAAGTCAATTAATGGGTTGCCACTTGTGGGTTGGCTGGAGGTATAGAGGTGACATGGGATTCTGAAAAGCTCAACCAGGTACGAGATCACCAATTAAGAACAACTGAGTGCGGTCTCCTAAAATCGTGTGACTGTCTGCCCATGCAAGTTTCCATCTATGTCCACTGTGAGTACTAAATGCCTTTTTGACCCATCTGTTAGTTCAGGGGTCCATTCGCTGAGGTGAGCGGTTTGGCTAACTGGTGGTGGACTCACGAATTGCATTGCACTGTATGAACTGTTATGAGCACCTAGACCACCGCAGAGGAGACCTCTTTTCTATCAACCTGCCTATTTCTATATTTAAAGGGGACTTTATTACATTTATGCTATGAGTAACATTTGAGTCTTCTGTTTGTACATAAAGCGCTGCACTGCCTATTTATTTCGTTTACTTTAAGGTTTTATATGTTTGCCTTCATTGTTCAGCTGCTTTTATTTTACAGTTAGGATTTAGTTTTTGCGCTGACTGAATTTCCATTTTCATCTGTATATGTTACAATGATTCATGCATATTCATTATCTGTCTTTGCACAGGCAGTTTTACTGTGTTCACAATTTATTTTTATAATAAATTATATACATTTTTTATACTATTTGGTGTTCTTGTCACCTCCAAAGTCCCGTTTCCTCAAAGGGGTTATTCTTTTTGCATAGAGACTGCAACATTAGTATCACATGTGATTAAAATAAAGTTTTAGTGAAAAAAGTTTACAAAGTAAACTTACATCCAAGCACTTAAAACCTTCACAATAAAATTAGTAGCGTGTACATATGAATGTGAACACATGTGCAATTGTTTGCAATACACATGTTACATATTGTTGCACACACCAGACTGAGAGCAAAAATTAAACATGTTCACCCCGGAAATGTTTGTTTTGTTTCAGATCTATTTGTTCATTAAAGGATTTTGCTTCACCAAATTTGTTATATTGAACTGATGAATTTTCAGAATTAGTTTTCTATCTTGGGCGTTCATATATATTCGTTGGTCTAAGTGGATTAAAAAAAATGTGAAGCTTTTTCTAAAGATTGCTCAATATCAGTTTTCCGTTTTTTATATCTCATGTGGATTCATTATACATATATCGAAACCATGCAATATTTTTAGACACAACGGAATAAATAATGCAGAATTCAGCTCCCTGAATTTTTCAAAACTATGAGTTAGGCTGGGTTCACACTGCAGCACAGAGCAGCTCACAGCAGGGGGTCCAGTGCGCCCCCGTTCTCCGTTTCAGGTCCGATTTCAGTCCGAATTTTTTGGCTGAATTCGGACCTGAAACAGACCAGAAGACGCACAGAGCTCCTGTGCAATTCGCACCGGAGCTGCTCTGGAGATGTGTGAACTGGCTCCATAGAGAGACGGTCCCAATCTCCTGACATGCTAATTGGATACGGGGAAACCCACATCCAATTCACAATAGTGTGAACTCAGCCTTACAGAACTTAGGCTGTGGAACTGAATTTACTGACTCTAATGCCCTGTACATACGGCCGGACTTTCCGACAACAAAACCGTGAAATTTTGTTCATAGGATGTTGGCTCCAACTTGTCTTGCATACACACGGTCACACAATGGTTGGCCAACAATTACGAACAAGACGTGCGTGATATCTCCATTACGAACGCTAGTTATATCTCCTGCCCATACTTGATTCTGAGCATGCGTGGACTTTTGTCCGACTGACTTGTGTACACACAATCGGAAAGTCGGACAACAAACATTTGTTGGCGGAAAATTTGAGAACCTGCTAGCCAACATTTGTTGGTGGAAAGTCCGACAACAAATGTTCGATGGAACATACACACGGTCGGACTTTCCGCCAACAAGCTCACATCCAACATTTGTTGTCGGAAAATATGATCGTGTGTATGGGGAATTACAATTTCAAATTTAAGTCACAGATTTACCCGAACACGAAATATTGAACAAATTCGAAAAGTTAATTAATTTCCCCATAGGCCCGAACTACTACTGCATCATGTGATATCATCTGAACGAAACAACTGCATTTTTTCAATTTCACAAAAAAAAAAAAATCGGACTGGTTGACATTCGTTACTATGTCCAATCGGGGATTTGTATACATCCGATTTGTTACGAAACAAAACGCACATGTCTAGCTGTTATTTATGGTTAACTATAAATGGATGAGTTATAGGAACTTTTAAAATGTCTCCTATTGAAAGTGTAGGGTTTCAAAGTTTGCTGCCATTTCATGGGCACACATAATTTTAACGCTTGACATGGTAGATATCTGTTTAATCCATGCAACCTTATCCTTTACATATTACCAAAAATTGGGTAATATATTGTGCTTGCGTGCCCTAAAATTAACTTTATCTTATTTTATTTTACTAAAAATTTGCATTTGATAAACTGTTGTGCAAATATACAATACATAAAATGCAGCGCAATCACCTAAATTAACAAAAAATATTTATAATCAAAAAAACATTGAGTCCCATCTACAATCTCCTCTTAAGCATCCATAAAAATCCATCACCAATGTGCTGTAATAGTAATTTCTTCAGTTTCTCTAAACCAGGGATCTCCAAACTACGGCCCTCCAGCTGTTGCAGAACTACACGTCCCATGAGGCATTGTAAAACTCTGACATTCACAGACAAGACTAGGGGCATGATGGGAATTATATTTTCTGAACAACTGGAGGGCCATATTTTGGAGACACCTGATCTAAACTTTAGGTCAGGGGTCTCCAAACTTTTCAAACAAAGGGCCAGTTTATTGTCCTTCAGACTTGAGGAGGGCCGGATTGTGGCCAGCAGGTGCAGAAAATGTCACGGGCATGAGTGAGAATAAATATGGCCTTCGGGTTGGTGGTCAATAGGAGTAGGAGTAGTGTCCCTATTAGTAAGAGGAATAGTATCCTATCATTGGTATTGAGGAACAAATAGTGCCCCATTGTTGGTGTCAGTGGGAGGAATAGTGCCTCATATCAGTGGGAGGAATAGTGCCTCATATCAGTGGGAGGAATAGTTCCCCAAGGGCCTAATAAAGGCTAGCAAAGGGCCACATCTTGCCCTCAGGCCGCAGTTTGGAGACCCCTGCTCTAGTTGATACATGCATCCAATGCACTCACCTCCTTTATTTGACCTCAATATGAATTAAGGTCTCAATGCACTTGTTGCCCCACCATGAGCTTTTAGTTATCTGTGGCCTTAGGAGATGAAACTTTTTATGAACACTTAAGAGGGGATTGTAGATGAGACTTTATGTTTTTATTTTAATTATTTTATGTTAATTGATGTTATTGTGCTGCATTTTATGTATTGCATAATTGTTAGGAAGCGTAGTGAAAAGCACTGGGTAATGTTCTAGCAGCAATCTTTTTGGGGTGTTACCATAGAACTGCACTGATTGTTCTTTTGAGCACAGAACATATTTTCTGAACAGTAGAGCGGAATTTGACTGACTGAGGTTTGGCTTGTATTTGTATGACTGACAATTAGGTTGTTTCATATGTATATATATATATATTTATATATATATATATATATATATATATATATATATATATATATATATATTACCTCTCTAGGGTAATAGCCTAACCAGCAAAACGTGTTTCAATTACCAACCGAACCCTCTGAGGTTCTGTTTTTGAACATTGGACTATATGGTTGGTCAATGAGACATGTTTTTAAATCACACTCACCTATGTAAATGTTTTTTTTATTCTTGTCATAGTCCTTTTTTATACCAATGATTTGTAAACCAATAAACTAATGTTATTTTTAACTAAAAGAAAAAATGTGCCTGAAAAGTTCATTCTTTCCAATCCTGTATCCTTTTGAGCACAGTGCCTTGCAAATATCATGCAACATACACTGGGGGGGGGGGGGGGGGACCTCTGGGGGAATCTAGGATGGAAAAGGACCTGGGGGTTCAAGTAGATGATGGGCTCAGCAATGGTATGCAATGCCAAGCTGCTGCTAACAAAGCAAACAGAATATTGGCATGCATTAAAAAGGGGATCAACTCCAGAGATAAAACGATAATTCTCCCGCTCTACAAGACTCTGGTCCGGCCGCACCTAGAGTATGCTGTCCAGTTCTGGGCACCAGTCCTCAGGAAGGATGTACTGGAAATGGAGCGAGTACAAAGAAGGGCAACAAAACTAATAAAGGGTCTGGAGGATATTAGTTATGAGGAAAGGTTGCAAGCACTGAACTTATTCTCTCTGGAGAAGAGACGCTGGAGAGGGGATATGATTTCAATATACAAATACCGTACTGGTGACCCCACAATAGGGATAAAACTTTTTCGCAGAAGAGAGTTTAACAAGACTTGTGGCCACTCAATAAAATTAGAAGAAAAGAGGTTTAACCTTAAACTACGTAGAGGGTTCTTTACTGTAAGAGCGGAAAGGATGTGGAATTCCCCTCCACAGGCGGTGGTCTCAGCGGGGGGGGCATCGATAGTTTCAAAAACCTATTAGATAAGCACCTGAACGACCACAACATACAGGGATATACAATGTAATACTGACATATAATCACACACATAGGTTGGACTTGATGGACTTTTGTCTTTTTTCAATCTCACATACTATGTAAACTATGTAAACATAAAAAAATGAAAACTTTTGTATTCTCAAGGGGCCCTGCTTTCAGAAAATATACTGCATATACCATTTGGAGGTTTTATCTAATTGCCAAGCCTAAAATTGAAAGAGAAGAGCGGATAATGTGTTAAAGTGCCCCTAATTTTTGTTTAAAAAGAAAAAAAAAAATATTTCATTTTCATTTTGGATTAGACAGACCAGGTCTTATTATATACTTACCAATTCTTCCTTTTTGCTAATTTTTGTTTAAGATGATACTTAGATAAGATAGTATACGCCAGTGTCCACCCACCCTGTGCCACCCCGAGTGTTGGGGCTCTGATTTTGGAGCTAAATGTAGCATTTTGCACACTAAGTTCCTAGATTCAGGGTCTTGGATTGTTTTGAAGGACCAATGTCCTGGTACTTCTTAGTGAAAACTCTGACCTTCTCAAATTGTCTAAATCACTTTAGATAGCTTTACTTTATATTAGTATTAGTAATTTATTTAGCGAAATGCAGATATTGTATAAAATAAGATAAAATGGTGCATTATTTTAAGGACATTATTATGAATTATTAATTTAGATTGAGAAACTCTTACCAGATGCTACCAAAGCCAAGAGCACACCAAGAATTTGGAGATGAGATGCCATTATGAGAGTCTTCTATATCTCTAGGTTGGTGAAAGGAAGAACTGACTGAGTTTGCTGGATGGCTGTTTTATTTTGTAAAGACTTATGGGCGTGGGCATTTTTGGACTGATTACGCATAATAATTCTGTACCACAAATATAGTCTAGGTTTTGTTTCCTTCCAGCTCTTTGACCTGCTTTCTCTAAATGCCAAGCCTGAAGGGTAAAATAAAAATTATTATTAATTATTATTATTATTATTAATAATTTAATTTATTAAATGTATTATTTATTATTTATTTTTAATGAATTCCAAAAATTTAATTTAATTATAATATTTTCCTGACATTGGAAATGGGCCTTATTTATCCATTTTCAGCCTTAAAGCATAACCCTTCTGTACTCTAGATCATACTTCACATTGTTTTAGAAAAAAAAAACAGGTTCTCAATTTATCACATGCAAAAAACACATTTTCAGATACTCATATGGGTTAGTGTTGCGTAACAGTGGGGTTCCACAAGCTGGGCTGCATGGTCACCACATGTACTCTTAAAGGAGAAGTTCAGCCTGAGCTTTTTAGGCTGGGCTTCTCCTATGGGTCACAGGAGTGCACTCCTATGACCCGTTTTTAGCGGAGAGCGGTCTGAAGTCCGCTCTCTGCTGACATCACCAGGATCAGTCCAGACACCACGTCATCCTGACTTAGGAAGTCGCCAGCTGCCTGGACTGATGGCAGCCTCTCAGCGAGCCGCTCCTCGACAGCTCCAATGAGCATGTAGGAGCAGAGCAGGAGAGATGCTGACTGACAGACAGCATCTTTCTGCTCAGGAAGGTGAGAGAACCAAGCCATCGGCGGTGTTCGGTGGCTCGGTTCCCAGTGAAGAGGCGCAGAGAACAGATGCAGCATCAGCCTGATTCTGCATCCACCTAGTTAAGTATGAATAGCAAAAAAAAAAAAAAAAAACATACTTCTCTTTTAAGGCCTCATGCATCTTAACTGGTCTGACTTGTGCTGGTCCGACTTTGAAAAAGGTTCCTGCACTACTTTGGTCCGACTTGGGTGCGATTTTAGCCCATTGATTTAAATGGAAGTCGCATTCAAGTCGGATTATCATCTTAACTGATCTGACTTGTGGCATGTGACTTATGCTCTGAGGATCTTGAAGGGGAACCCTATGCCAAGATTTTTTTATAAATTGGTGTGAGTCCCCCCCCCAAATATATACTGGACCCTTTGAGTCTGGTATGGATCTGGAGGGGGAACCCCATGCCAAAATGTAAGAAGAAAACCAGCGTGCCCCCCCAAGACCAAACCAGACTCTTTGAACTGATATCGATATTGAGGGTAAACCCCATGCGAAAAAAAAAAATGTGGTCCCCCCCTGAGCATGCAGCCCGGCAGGTTGAAAAGGGGGGATTGAGTGAGCGCCCCCCCTCTTGAACCATACCAGGCCACATGCCCTCAACACGGGGGGGCTTTGTGGCAGGGGGCTCTGCCCCCCCACCCCAAAACACCTTGTCCCCATGTTGATGGGGACAAGGGCCTCTTCCTGACAACCCTGGGTGGTGGTTATGGAGGTCTGCGGGTGGGGAGCTTATCAAAATCTGGAAGCCCCCTTTAAGAAAGAGGGCCCCCAGATCGTGCCTCCCCCTATGTGAATGAGTAAGGGGTACATTGTACCCCTACCCATTCACCCCAAAAAAAGCAGTGTAGTGTTACGAATAGACATGGGCCGAATGACCCCTGGTTCGGTTTGTGGCAGAACTTTCAAACATCGCAAAAGTTCGGAACCGATTAACAAACCCTATTAAAGTCTATGGGACCTGAACTGGAAAAATCAAAAGTGCGCATTATGAAAGCTTAATTGCAAGTAATTGGGCATACAAAGGGTACGGGGTCCGGGTACTGCCCTGGGAGACATGTATCAATGAAAACAAAGTTTGTAAAAAAACATAATTGTGACAGTGTCCAATCATGGCTCTGACAGTGCTATGTGCCCTGATTGGGCAAAGCTTTCATTGCTTCAGCCAATCAGGGCTTTCAATGCACTGTGTGGCAGCGCAGTGCATTTCGGTCGTTTGGCTGGGCCGAACAAGTGGTCAAATGCCCCAATATTTTGAACAGCCAATGGTCGAGCCAAACCGTCACCCAACACTAGTTGCAAAAAACAAGAGATGTTATTATTAAAATGAAAAATATCCCCCATCGTAGCTTCAACGTGTCTTCTTTCTCTGGTTCCGCCACCAATGTCTTCTTTCTCCAGTCTTCTCCCTCTGCTGATGTCTTCTCCCTTCCCTGATGTCTTCTCTCTCTGCCAACGCCCACCTACTAAAAATAAATAAAACGTTCCTCCTCCGGTGCTGGCTCCCGCCTTTGTGTCAGCTCCAGTGTCTGCTAGTTCTTGTATAGCCATGGGATGTGGCCACCTAGTGACGTCACTTGAAGAACCTGCCCTTGTGACATCACGTGGGTGGGTTCCCTGTGTACCGTCACAGGATGGCCACGCCCCATGACTCTAAAAGAACATGTAGACAGTGGAGCTGACACAACGGCGGGAGCTAGCATTGGAGGAGGACCAATTTTTTTTTTTTTTGAGCAGGTCAGAAGTGGAGGAAGAAAATATCAGTGGATGGAGAAGACATCAGTGGAGGGAGAACACCGGAGGGAGAAGACATCCCCAGATAGAGCATGTCAGAAACCATGAATCAGACCGAGACAGAAGTACAGTTAAATCACACTTTTTTAACAATAAAAGTAAATAGAACAAACGTAGTCAAAACAGCCAAGCCATAAAAGTCAGGGATCAGTGTAGTGGAACAGCAAGCAGGATCTGGAGCCAGAAGGGATGTCAGCCAAGCAAGTCTTTAACAGGTACGCAGGAGATAGTCTCTGTGATGTTGACCAAGGCAAGGCAGAGATCCTCTGGCCTGGACGGCTTAAGTTGGCAGGACTGACGAGCAGGATATAATCAACTATTGAGTAACTGTGGAGAGATAGGAGCCGGCAATTAGCTGACAGCTGAGCGGCCAGCTCAGAGAAGGAAGGGCTGAGCCCAGCCCTGACAGAGAAGACATCACCGGAGGGAGAAGACTGGAGGAAGAAGACATTACCGGAGAAGGAAGACATCAGTGGAGGGAGGAGACAGGAGGAAGAGGACATTGGTGGCGGAAAGAAGACACATTGGAGCTACTACGGGGGGACATTCTTCATTTTTAACAAAGGACTTATCAAAAACCGGCTCTTGTTTTGTTTTTTTTTATTTCAATGCAAAAAGCTTCTAAAAGCGTGTTTTTACAGACGTCATTGGTACTGTTTTTTCAACTCATTTTTTTTAACACCCTATGTGCATGAGAACTAAAGGTCAGCTAAAGGTAAAATTTATACCATTTCTTGGCTTGTGAAAATAAAATGAAGGTCATATTCCGTATTTGAAGGAAGGATTTTGTTTTCAGTGAAAGTGCACCCTGTTGGGGATCACTTTTTAAGGACGTTAACTTGTTCTTTGTTTCTTTGATAGACTTTGCACATTACAACAATATCTTTTCTTTACTCACTTTTAGTGTTTAGTTACGTTTAAATATTTATTTTATATGTTGGATTTCTTATCAATGTCTTGGACACAGGTAGCGCACCTAATTCTATTTAAATAATTCGTTAAAACTGGATATTCAGGTTTTTTAGGTTGCAGCACCTTTTAGTTATCACCATTTCTGATTTATTCACATTTTTTTGATATCACATTATTAAAGTTAGTTGGGGGTAGCGCAGATTGTCCTCGTTACGCAAAATCCTATAGGCATAACAGGAAGTGAGAGGAAATCCTTCCAAAATTAAGGAATGCTTGGCTTTGATTTTGGAGCTAAAAAAAGCATTATTTCAGTATTTTAGATAACAAGAAACTGGCCCTCAATTTATCATATGCAAAAAAACACATTTACAGACATGGGTTAGTATTTCGTAACTGTTGGGTGCCACAGGCTAGGCTGCATGGTCACCACAAGTACTCCTAAAGGTAAAAACTAAATTTGGTATTTTCCTTCACTTTCACTCTCGGTTGTGTAGCACCCCCCTAACACCCTGGAGGCATGGTGGCACCTCCAGAGGCACAGGGCAGGCCAGCATTTCACCCAGAGGCTTAATCCATGTCTAAAATGGGGGACTGAGACAGAAAATTAAAATACCAAATTTAGTTTTTACCTTTAGGAGTACTTGTGGTGGCCATGCAGCCCAGCCTGTGGCACCCAACAGTTACGAAATACTAACCCATGTCTGTAAAATTAAAGTGGTTGTAAACCCTTACACACCACTTTTCCCTGCATGGTTTAGGATATACTTATCATATACGATTGGGCCGACGTCAGTGGCGCATGTGCACTGAAGAAAGGGCACAATCGTGCCATTTCTAAAGGGCCAATGTCGTGACCGTCACGTGACTCTGGCCAGTCACAGAGCTGGGAGTCCACGGCCCCGGAAAGAAGAGGTGTGAAGATGGACGCGGCCACCAGCGGGGACATTGCGGGCTTCGTTTGCAGGTAAGTGCAAAATAATGGGATATTATGTGATGCATACTAGCCCATTATGCTTTTACTTTGCAGGGGAAAAAAGAGGAAATAAAACCCATCAGGGTTTACTTCCTCTTTAAGCACCAGTCACTTTTGTCTTTTTTTTATTTTATTGTAAAACGGTTAAGGAGGTGAGGGTTATAAGTCTCGGATACCATGCAGATCACTTACAGACTCTCCAGGTCCAGAGCAATGTCCAGCTTCACAGTGTCAGAACCTTTAAAGTGGTAGTAAACTTTGTTTTTAAAAAAAAAAAAAAAAAACATGGGCTCCAGGTGATTTAAGCCATAATCTGCAGATATGCATCGCATACTAGTATATTAAGGCATACTTACCTTAAAACGAAGCCCTCCATCGGCACACTGTCTCAGCAGACAGGGCTTCCATCTTCACCCGGTCTTCCTTCCAGGTTCACAGTGCTGCAGCCACTTGAATGGCCAAGCCACAATGACGTCACTCCCACATCATTCCTAAGGGACAGATGCTTAGAGTCTCTCGGAACTGTATAGAACAAAATTATTATCTTGAACAAGCACAGGTGCTTAAAGAAAGATTCTTACAAAAGGTATATAAGGAGGAGAATCTGAATGCGACAATTCAGCAGGTAGCCAATATTCCAAGGGAACAATGTTTAATTTAAAGACTAGCCTCGTTTTGAGATTTTGGTGTTCATATGTTTAAAACAGTTTTTTTTGCTATAAAATTACTTGGAACCCCCAAACATTATATATTGTTTTTTATCTAACACCCATGAGAATAAAATGGCAGTCATTGTAATACTTTTTTTCGCACCGTATTTGCGCAGCGGTCTTACAAGCGCACTTTTTTTTTGGAAAAAATTCACTTTTTTTGAATAAAAAAAAATAAAACAGTAAAGCTAGTCCAATTTTTTTTTATTTTGTGAAAGATAATGTTACGCCGAGTAACTTGATACCCAACATGTCACGCTTCAAAATTGCGCCCGCCTGTGGAATGGCGTCAAACTTTTACCCTCAAAAATCTCCATAGGCGATGTTTACAAAAATTGTACAGGTTGCATGTTGTGCGTTGCAGAGGAGGTCTAGAGCTAGAATTATTGCTCTCGCTCTACCGATCGCGGCGATACCTCACATGTGTGGTTTGACCACCATTTTCATATGCGGGAGCTACTCACGTATGCGTTCACTTCTGCGCGCGAGCTAGTCGGGACGGGGCGCTTTAAAAACATTTTTTTTTTTAATTTATTTTACTTGATTTTATTTATTTTTTCACTGTTTTTTTTTTTTAAATGGGTCACTTTTATTCCTATTAAAAGGAATGTAAACATCCCTTGTAATAGAAAAAAGCATGACAGGACCTCTTAAATATGAGATCTGGGGTCAAAAAGTTCTCAGATCACATATTTGGACTAAAATGCAAAAAAACACCAAAAAAACAAAAAACTTATCATTTAAAAAAATGACAACAGAAAAATGTGCCTTTAAGACGTATGGGCGGAAGTGACGTGTTGACGTCGCTTCCGCCCTCCTATGGTATGGAGACGGTTGAGGGCCATCTTCCCCTCACTCATCTCCATACCACAGACGTGAAAGGACCCGATCGCAGGCACGGGAGAGCGGCCTGAGGGGGGTGGCACCTCTCCCGCCGCCAATAACGATGATCTCGCGGTGAACCTGCCGCACAGACCACCATTATCGTAAACAGAAACGCCGGCTCTAAAGATGGATACCTCGGTTGTGGCAGCAGCTGCTGCCGTTACCGAGATATCCCTCTTCAAACCGATGACGTATATGTACAGGTTCCGGTCGGTAAGTGTTAGGGAAAAAAGAGAATGCAATGCCAAATGATCAACATCAGAGGGGTTTTATATCGAATTTTCATTGTCAATACAAGGAAATTGAAACCATTTTTAAGAAGTGTTGGTATATTTTACGTAGGGATAGAAATTTGGGTGATGTTTTACCAGATCAACCAAAGTTTATTTGTAGACGAGCACCTAACTTTGGTGACCGGGTGGTGAAAAGAGGACCCTAGACCCACCAGGCCAACAAATGATTAAAATAGATCTGAAAGGATTTTTTGCATGCAGGAAATGTATCTGCTGTAGGACGGTAAAAGTCAGCAATAGGAGCACAACCAAAATCACTAATCTTAATAATGAAACCTTTGAGATAAGGGAATTCATTACATGCATGTGTACATGGGTGCACTTGGTTTACTAATGCC
Source organism: Aquarana catesbeiana (assembly GCF_042186555.1). Lineage (NCBI taxonomy): Eukaryota > Metazoa > Chordata > Amphibia > Anura > Ranidae > Aquarana > Aquarana catesbeiana. The sequence goes on from NC_133333.1 coordinate 21,720,696, forward strand.
TCGTACACACGGTCGGATTTTCCAACAGAAAATGTTCAATGGGAGCCTTTTGTCGGAAATTCCGACCGTGTGTAGGCTCCACCGGACTTTTTCCATAGGAATTTCCGTCACACAAAATTTGAGATCTGGATCTGAAATTTTCCGACAACAAAATCAGTTCGCGTAAATTCCGATCGTGTGTATACAATTCCGACGCACAAAGTGCCATGCACGCTCAGAATCAAGCAGAAGAGCTGCGCTGGCTATTGAACTTCATTTTTCTCGGCTCGTCGTACGTCTTGTACGTCACCGCGTTCTTGACGTTCGGAATTTCCAACCAACTTTGTGTGACCGTGTGTATGCAACACAAGTTTGAGCCAACATCCGTCGGAAAATAAACCCAGGATTTTGTTGTTGGAAAATCCTATCGTGTGTACGCGGCATAAGAAGGCACATGGAGGAGGGAGAAGCTGGCAGCGCAAGTGGGGGACTGCCAGAAGAGAAAGCAACACCTTTATGTACCGTATCATTGCATAGAGCAGGTAAGTATAACCTTTATATAAAAAAAAAAAAATTACCAGCAGCCTTTAGTATCACCTTAAAAAAAGGTTTCTTATTTACTTTTATTTATATTAATTGCCAGTGCCTGTGTCTGTGTGTTTTACATAAAAAAGGAAACAGCAAAATGTGCAATGGTAGGATCGCCAGGGAAAAATAAATAGGAATAAATAGAGGAATAGCAAGTTGCAATATATTTTTTATTGGATTTAGTTACACTTTAATGAGTTATATAAATAAGAGCTAAACACATATTTAGTGCACTGTTAGTTAAACAGGATCACATTCTCATTAATGCTTTTATTTTTATTATTATTATCATTATTATTATATATTTTTTTACATTTCAAAAAAGAAAATAAAGATATTTGTCACCCCATTTTCTGTACTTAGACTCAATATCGTTACACAAAATAGAAAACCTTTATTTACAGTTTCATGAAAAATAGGATTTTATAAAATGAAATTGTTAAAAAAAAAAAGAAGTATTATTTGTTCTAAAATAAATAAATGAGTATAAGTACATAAAATAGCAAGCTGCATTTTTTTTTCTTGGCTTTAGAAAAAAATAAGTCGTATGAAGTAAAGCTAAACTCTCACAAAAGAATACAGCATGTTGTTTTTTAGAGCACTGAGAGTTAAATAGGATACATTGTTATAAGTTTATTTATTTTTTTGTTAGAAAGTCCACTTTAGTTTGTGGTGCATGTGGTATGCCCATAATATAGACTTTCAATATGAACTTCCTGTAGACGTGAGCAAGGTAAACCATAAGCAAATGTGCCAGGGTGCTCTGAACAGCCACTTGTAGTCCAACCTAAAATCATGAAGAAAATAATTGTTGTAACCTGTTAGAGTAAGCGTTGCCATCCTAGAAAAGGATGTACGAATGGATACAGATTGCTGGTATAAAACAGGGCATATTAAAAAAAAAACTTTTTGAAATAAATCAATTTAATTTAATAAATAGATCTTAACTGCATTTATTCTCCCCAGCCAAGATAAACTATATCGAAACTAAATAAATAGTGTAGGCATAGGACATTTAAGGCACAGCATTACTGGAAAAAAATAGAATTTATTCAAAATATAGATAAAATTACACAGTTTCAGTCCACATCACAACAAATTACAATAAAACACAATTGTGTAAAACCAATCGATTGATATTTGTAGTATTGCGTATAGTAGCCTTTACAGCTCAATGCGTTCTTCATCAGAAGCTATCAATATAGACTTCTATATTAGTGTTATTTTAACTGTTAGTTCCCACAATGTGGAATAGGAAGCTTTTTGAGTGGTTTTGCATGCTTTAGTCCACTGGTGCGTCGTGAAAGACTGTCTCAAGTCGTTTTCCCATTGTGTGTAGGGGGCAGATTTAACGAGGGTGCATTTCTGTTGGAAAATGTTGTAGAACAATGTGATTCCTTTCTGGATGGGTGTGGGGGATGTCAGGAATGACCAAAGCTTGGTATGATATTTGTAGTATTGCGTATAGTAGCCTTTACAGCTCAACGCGATTCTCGGACAAGGTCCTCTTCATCAGGAGCTATTAATATAGACTTTCTATAAATGCCATCTAAATAGAATGACAAACTTTTTATGATTATATCATAATACAACATTTTATTTAACACTGTTATAGAAAGATTTTCCCTCAAAGATGGAACCACAAGGGCTCAGATGTACATATATACACACGCTGACATATATGCACATATATACATACAAACACACACAATTGTCCCTAATGGTCCCAGGGGCACCTCTTCCCTCCCTTCCTCCTCCAACCCTCCAAATTAGTCCAATTTAATAATTTGTATTAACCGGTTTCCCGACCGGCACACGTACATATACGGGGGACAGAATGGCTCCCCTGCGCAAAACCCCATACAGGTACGGGGTTCCTTTAAGGATGTAGGAACCTATGCAATTTAAATACAAAAAATTATTATAGACACAAATATGAAACAAAAATTAGAGTATAACTAAAGGCAGAACTTAAAAAAAAATTGAATAGAGTTGGGAGGGACTAGAATGGCTGCTAATTTATATTGCCCTCTGTGCCCCCATTAGGGAGATTCACCCTCTCTAGTTTTCATGTTTGCCAATAACAATGAAAGTCAAAGTAAAAGAAAATCCCATATTTTGGGTTGTCCTCAGAAAAGCAATAGAGGGGGAAATGTTCCAATAGAGAAACTAGTTCTGCTGATCTGGTGGTCCCCAAGGAATTCTCCTAATTTGCAGGGATTTCCTCTCATTTCCTGTTTGGCTATGGGACAGGAAGTGAAGGGAAATCTCCGCAATGGGACAGGGATGGTGAAAATAAATCTGACAGGGCTTATAACCTTCTCTTACTCTATCCAAAATCAAAAAATAAAGTTTTCCCTATAGTTCTACTTTTTCTACTTTTGACCAGTGTTAGTTTTAAAGCAAAACAATTAAAAGTATGTTAGAAAAGTATGTGAAAGTTGCCTAAAAAGAAATAAAGGCAGTTTTTCTCTTTTATAATTTTGAGCATTTTTTTAATGCAACATTTACAAAACGAACAAACAAAATGAATGAACAAAAAAAAAGTTTAAATAATATCGGTTAAAAAAATGGAAATTATTAAAAAAGCAGAAAAATAACAGCTAAGGAGAGAAGGAAAAGAGGTATTTAAAGTGATTGTAAACCTTTGTATTTTATTTTATTTTAATAACAAACATGTCATACCTCCACTGTGCAGTTCGTTTTGCACAGTGTGGCCCCGATCGTCCTCTTCTGGGGTCCCTCGGCGGCTCTTGTGGCTCCTCCTCGCATCAGATAGGGGGTTACCTTGCGGGCGCGCTCCCGAGTCCATCATTTGTGTACATAGACACAAATGCCGGACTCGGCCCCGCCCCCGGCACCCACGTCATTGGATTTGATTGACAGCAGTGGGAGCCAATGGCTACACTGCTATCAATCTATCCAATCAAGATCCGAGAACCCCATGCAGAAAGGGAAAGTGTGTCTCCGCCGAGGGAAATACAAGGCTTAGGTGAGTAAAACCGGGGGGGGGGGGGGCGGTCACTGCCAGAAGTTTTCAAGGTGAAAAAACACAAGGGTTTACAACCCCTTTAATTAGGGTTGATTAACCACTCAAGGACCAGCCGCCGCATTTGTACTGCGGCTGGTTGGCTCTCCTGGGCCAATCACCGTCATTGTACGTCGACGTGGGCGGGCGCGCTTTGGAGCACAGAGGCAGAATGGGGATCTGCCTTTGTAAACAAGGCGGATCCCCATTCTGACAGATGACATGACAGAGATCTACTGTTCCCAGTAATCTGGAACAGCAATCTCTGCTGTGTCCCTGGTAGTCCAACCCCCCTACAGTTAAAGGGTTACTAAACCCTCGTGTTTTTTTTTTTTTTAATAACAAACATATCATAAGTACCTCCACTGTGCAGTTTGTTTTGCACAGAGTGGCCCCAATCCTCGTTTTCTGGGGTCCCCCAACGGCGCTCTCGGCTCCTCCCCCATTGGGAAACAACCTAGGAGAAGCGCTCTCCTTGGGGGTACCCGTGCGGGTGCCCTCCTGAGTCCAGCTTTTGCATCCATAGACACAGAACGCCAGACTTGGCCCTGCCCCATGGCGCCCGCATCATTGGATTTGATTGACAGCAGTGGGAGCCAATGGCTGTGCTGCTATCAATCTATCCAATCAAGAGCTGAGACAACGGGAAGAGAGGGTGAGCCCATCTCCAGCATGGGAACGAACGGGCTCAGGTGAATAAAACGGGGGGGGGGGGGGGGGGGGGGGCTGATCAGTGACAGAAGATTTTTCACCTAATGCATAGGATGCATTAAGGTGAAAAAACACGAGGGATTACAACCCCTTTAAAACACACCCAGGGAACACAGTTAACCCCTTGATCGCCCCCTAGTGTTAACCCCTTCACTGGCAGTGTCATTTTTACATTGATCAGTGCATTTTTATAGCATTGATCAATTTAATAATGTCACTGGTCCCCAAAAAGTGTCATTTGGGGTATGATTTGTCCGCCGCAATGTCGCAGTCCATCACCCTAAAATGAAGAATTCCGCAGTAGAGGAGCCGCCTGTCCTACATGTCCATACCCAAGTTCTGTGAAATGGCCATAGTGGTCGACGAAGAAAATATTCTTTTAAAAATTGCAGACCGCCGCCATTACTAGTAAAAATAATAATAAATTAAAAAAAGTCCCCAAATCCATCCCATAGTTTGTAGACGTGATAACTTTTGCACAAACCAGCTTTGATCGGCTGTTCGGTATAGTAACCCAGCAGTGAGGGAGTGACATCACTTCCGGTTTACCTGGATGTCAACGGCGCCATTTTCAAAAAGCTGAAAGCATTCAAAAACACAGATCTTGGTGTTGTGAATGCTTTTAAGTGCAGATGAGGGATTTGGGGCCTTATAGACCCCAGATCCCTCCATAAAGAGGACCTGTCACATGCGTATTGCTGTCACAAGGATGTTTGCATTCTTTGTGACAGCAATAAAAGTGATAAAAACAGTTTTTTTAAAAACAACTGTGTAAAATGTAAAAAAAAAGAAAATTAATTAATAATAATAAAAAAAAATTAATGTGCCCCCACCCCCGTACTTGCGCGCAAAGTTGAACGCATGTGTCAGTCCCACGCGTACGCAAACAGCGATCGGCCCACGCATGTGAGGTATCGCTAATGTCAGATCATGGGCAGTAATTCTAGCACCAGACCTCCTCTTTAAATCTAAAGTGGTAACCTGTAAAGGCTTTTAAATCGTCCCCTATGGATAGTAAAATGTACGTGGTTTGTCACCGCTGCACGGGCATGCGCAATTTTAAAGCGTGACATGTTTGGTATCTATTTACTTAGAGTAGCATCATCTTTTAAATTTTACAAAAATTGGGTCATGTATTTATTTATTTTTGGCATTAAAATTCAAGAAAGGGCATTTTTTACCAAAATACTGTGCGACATAAAAAGTAGCGAAACCCACCAATTTATTCTAGAGGCCTCTGCTTTAAATCATATATAATGTTTGAGGGTTCTAAGTAACTTTCTAACCAAAAAAAAAAAAAAAACCTGATTGTTACATGGAAAAAAGTGCCAGAAAAAGCCTACTCTTCAAATGGTTGCATGCATGAGTCTCATTATTGAACAGAAGTAGGCTTATCAGGTAATGAGGTAGCATTTTTCTTGAAAAATAGATAGCAAGCAACCTAAACTAGGTCAGGTCACAAACCAAGGTGGACACAAAACCTTATCTGATTTTGACTGGTCTTTGAGAAAATACATCAACAGGACATAAAATGAACCACATATCTAGCAAACATGTGTCTGTGGTTAAATGCAAACTGAAAACAGAAACACATAGTGGGAGATTTACGAAGACTGGAGCATGCAGAATCTGGTGCAGCTGTGCATGGTAGCAAACCAGCTCCTAACTTCAGCTTGTTCAATTAATCTTTGACAATAAAACCTGGAAGCTGATTTCTATGCAGATCTGAACCAGCTTTGCACTCTCCAGTTTTAGTAAATCAACCCCCATAGGCATTGTTAGCTCAACCATCGAAGTAATTACAGTCACGTTAATACCACGTTCTAAGCAAATTCATCTGTCAATAAAAAGAGTGTTTGCTAAATTTTCTCAGAGCACATGATGTATGTCTGTCTTGATGGTTCCCCATTTCACCAAAAGTAGAATGGGGTAGGTGGCTTAGGAGGCTGCTGCATGTACAATTTTTATTTATTTTTTTCTTCCTAGATAATTCTACAGAAAACGAGAATTCTACAGATATTCAATTCACAACTACACCTGGACCATTGACCACACGCACCGCAACTGTTACCCGTCCTTTCACTGTCTTCAGGTAACTAAAATTCACTATCAGGACCCAGGTCTGAACCTTCAACCTCTGCCATGTCTGGGGATGTTTCTTCCTGCTGAGCACCTTGAGATGCTGGACAACTCCATGTCTGATTGTTTGGATTGTCTTGCCTTGTCTCTGATGAACCTTGAACTCTTTGCTCCTCCTATGAAGTTCCTGATTTAACCACTTGCCGACCACCGCACGCCGATGCACGTCCCTTTTTTCGTTGTTATGGCAGCAGCTAGATGCCATAACCCCGGTATCCCCGCGTTTGGCCGGCGGTCGGCTACAAGATAAAAGTGGTCTCTGCGGCGGATTCACCACAAGATCACTTTTATCGGTGGTGGGAGAGGGCCCCCCCCTCCTGCCGCGATCCGGTTCCCTCCGCCGCTTACCGGAGCCGTCGGGAGCGGTAAAGGCGATCGCGTCTGTCCCCTGGGCTGACATGGAGATGAGTGAGGGGAAGATGGCCCCCACCCGTCTCCATGACACTGCAGGGTGGAAGCGACGTCAAAATGTCACTTCCGCCCATACCTCTTAAAGCCACATTTTTTCAATGTCATTTTTTCAAATGACAATTTTTTTTTTTTTTATTGTATTTAAGTCCAAATATGAGATCTGAGGACTTTTAGACCCCAGATCTCATATTTACAGTAGGTGACCGCGATATTGTGTCAATCTCGCTGCATTTCTCAGCAAAATTTGACACCTGTGAGCCCTGTCGCGGGAGCCAGCTCACTCATCGGGAAAGGAAAACTTTTTTTTCCTTTCGCGATGACAGGCAGTGCTGACAGCTGTCTGGTAAGAATCCCGATTTTTCGGCGTAGGGGGTTCCCCTTACAATCCATACCAGACCTAAGGGACTGGTATGCCCCTGGGGGGGAACCCACGCCGTTTTTTTCATTTAAAATTAGGCGCGGCGTTCCCCCTCAGGATTCATACCAGACAGCTGTCAGCACTGCCTGTCACTCATCGGGAAAGGAAAAAAAAGTTTTCCTTTCCCGATGAGTGAGCCAGCGCGACATGCACAGTACCCTGTCGCCGAGAACCAGCGCGATGGTTTTGAGCTGGAAACACAATCTCGCAGTCAGGTACTGTAAGAGGATCTGTCATGCTTTTTTCTATTACAAGGGATGTTTACATTCCTTGTAATAGGAATAAAAGTGACCCAAATTAAAAAAAAACAAAAAAAAATATAAAAATAAATAAAATCAAGTAAAATAATAAAAAAAAAAAATTTTAAAACGCCCCGTCCCGACGAGCTTGCGTGCAGAAGCGAACGCATACGTGAGTAGCGCCAGCATATGAAAACAGTGGTCAAACCACACATGTGAGGTATCACCGTGATCGTTTGAGTGAGAGTAATAATTCTAGCCCTAGACCTCCTCTGTAACGCAAAACATGCAACCTATAGAATTTTTTAAACGTCGCCTATGGAGATTTTTGAGGGTAAAAGTTTTAAGCCATTCCACGAGCGGGCGCAATTTTGAAGCGTGACATGTTGGGTATCAATTTACTCGGTGTAACATTATCTTTCACAATATAAAAAAATGGGCTAACTTTACTGTTGTTTTATTTTTTTATTCAAAAAAGTGAATTTTTTCCAAATAAAAGTGCGCTTGTAAGACCGCTGCGCAAATACGGTGTGAAAAAAAGTATTGCAATGACCGCCATTTTATTCCCTAGGGTGTTAGAAAAAAAACAATATGTAATGTTTGGGGGTTCTAAGTAATTTTCTAGCAAAAAAAAAAACTGTTTTAAACATGTAAACACCAAAATCTCAAATCAAGGCTGGTCTTTAAGTGGTTAAGCCATGTCTCTGCACTTCCTGTTTGCCAGATTATTGTGCTCTCTCCAGCCAACAGCTCGCTCTTGTCACACCTGCTGTCATCCACATCTCTGCTACCATTCATCACCAACATTTTTGCTTGTTTCTCGACTACACTTCTGCCTAATTTCAACCTATGACCATGCGTTAATGACCTTTGGCTTGTTTACTGACTATGCTTCTGCTTGATCCCTACCGGATTTAGTAAATAACCTTCATAGTGGTTAGTGGAATGTTGCTTGCAAACTGCAGATTGAACTTCTTCTTGTGCTCGCATTAAAAGCATGCCTTACCTGGGCTCTACTTCCATTTCTGAATTTCCCAGGAACACTAATCTTGGGTACAAGAGGTACAGGGCCGGTGCAAGAATTTTTGTCTACACAGGCAAAGGTGCATTTTACTACCTCTCCCCCATCCCGAAGCAGCCTTTTGCTGGTGCCAACCTTGGATCCAAATTCAGATTGGCTCATATTTCTGTCCCAGCACTGAACTGTGTTCTAGCTGTCTATATAAATGAGTGGGGATGCAGTGGCTACACGGATAGGTATGTGGCCATGAATGTAGACCACATACACCCATCTCTTCCAAACCCAGAACAGGTGTGTTCAAACAGTCGTTGTGTCTCCATGCATGCAGCTCAGCTCTTCACTAAAACGATGAACATCTCTTCACACTGTTTGGGGCTCAGCACCCATGTGAGGACTTGTTCACACCAGGTGCGGTGCAGGAAAATGCTTGCAAAATGGTGCATTTTCTCGCACCGCATAACATTTCGTTGTCTTTTGCAGATGTGTACGAGTGCCATTAAAGGAACCCCAACATCTGTATAGACAAAACAGGTAAGGCGCAAAGCTATTGATCTATTAGGAAACAAACCAACAATAGGCAAAACTATTTTTAAAATAAGAGCTGTTGCTCATTAGTCTACAGTATATGCATAAAAGAGTCCACATGCAGCAAATGAAAAAAGTCCATCAAAGAGAGGTGGAGGAGGAAGAAACAGTCTTTCACAAATGGCAGTGTCTACAGTGCCTTAAAAAAGTATTCATAAGCCTTGAAATTTTCCACATTTTGTCATGTTACAACCAAAGTAAATGTATTTTATTGGGATTTTATGTGATAGATCAACATAAAGTGGCACATAATTTTGAAGTGGAAGGAAAATGATAAATGGGTTTACATTTTTTTTAACAAATAAATATCTGAAAAGTGTGGTGTGCATTTGTATTCAGCCCCCTTTACTCTGATACCCCTAACTAAAATCTAGTGGAACCAATTGTCTTCAGAAGTCACCTAATTAGTAAATAGAATCCATCTGTGTGTAATTTAATCTTAGTATAAATACAGCTGTTCTGTGAAGCCCTCAGAGATTTGTTAGAGAACCTTAGTGAACAGACAGCATCATGAAGGTCAAGGAACACCAGGCAGGTCAGGGATAAAGTTGTGGAGAAGTTTAAAGCAGGGTTAGGTTATAAAAAAATATCCCAAGCTTTGAACATCTCTTTGAGCACTGTTCAATCCATCATCTGAAAATTAAAAGAGTTCATCTTCAATTGATTGCAGTTGATGAATCCATCATCTTTTCAGCCTCTCAGCTGATATATTTGGCTTGAATTTGGTATATGTGGATGAGAAGTTTGTATCCAGTGTGGAGGAAAGAAACTTTATGGCAAGAACAAATGCAATATTGCAAAATTCATTTCAGAGAGAATATTATAAGAGTTGAGGAACCTACATATCAGAATGATCTTATGACAAGTTTTTTCAAATGCTGTATAACCATCCACATTACTATAGCTGTATAAATTGATAGACTTCCTCCCAACCTAAGAATGTCAGCTGAGTGGCCACCTGTTACAATCATAATTACTATATATATATAGTATCTCACAAAAGTGAGTACACCCCTCACATTTTTGTAAATTTTTTATTATATCTTTTCATGTGACAACACTGAAGAAATGACATTTTGCTACAATGTAAAGTAGTGAGTGTACAGCTTGTATAACAGTGTAAATTTGCTGTCCCCTCAAAATAACTCAACACACAGCCATTAATGTCTAAACCGCTGGCAACAAAAGTGAGTACACCCCTAAGTAAAAATGTCCAAATCGGGCCCAATTAGCCATTTTCCCTCCCCGGTGTCATGTGACTCGTTAGTGTTTACAAGGTCTCAGGTGTGAATGGGGAGCAGGTGTGTTAAATTTGGTGTTATCGCTCTCACTCTCTCATACTGGTCACTGGAAGTTCAACATGGCACCTCATGGCAAAGAACTCTCTGAGGATCTGAAAAAAAAGAATGGTTGCTCTACATAAAGATGGCCTAGGTTATAAGAAGATTGCCAAGACACTAAAACTGAGCTGCAGCATGGTGGCCAAGACCATACAGCGGTTTAACAGGACAGGTTCCACTCAGAACAGGCCTTGCCATGGTCAAACAAAGAAGTTAAGTGCACGTGCTCAGCATCATATGCAGAGGTTGTCTTTGGGAAATAGACGTATGAGTGCTACCAGCATTGCTGCAGAGGTTGAAGGGGTGGGGGGTCAGCTTGTCAGTGCTCAGATCATATGCTGCACATTTCATCAAATTGGTCTGCATGTCTGTTGTCCCAGATGGAAGCCTCTTCTAAAGATGATGTACAAGAAAGCTCGCAAACAGTTTGCTGAAGACAAGTGGGCTAAGGACATGGATTACTGGTACCATGTCCTGTGGTCTGATAAAACCAAGATAAAATTATTTGGGTCAGATGGGTCCGCTGCTTTGTTCCAGAGAGACTCCATACTGCCGTGCTCCAGACTTACCATTCTCCCAAGGCTGCTGGCCACCCTGGGAAGAATCAACTCGTTTGGGCCATTTCCCAACAATTCTGGTGGCCTAGTCTACGTGCTGATGTAACCGCCTTCATAGCTGCCTGTTCCGTGTGTGCTCAGAGTAAGACTCCACGACACCATCTAGTGGGCCTCCTACAACCCATACCCAATGGAGAGAGGCCCTGGACCCACCTGTCTATGGATTTCATTGTGGAGTTACCCAACTCCCAGGGCAACACAGTTATCCTTATGGTGGTTGACCGGTTCTCGAAAATGTCTCATTGTATTCCACTTAAGAAGTTGCCCACTTCTAAGGAACTGGCTCCCATTTTTGCTCGGGAGATCTTTCGCTTACATGGGCTACCCAAAGTGATTGTCTTGGACGGGGGTAGTCAGTTTGTGTCCCGGTTCTGGCAAGCCTTTTTTGCACAGTTGGGAATTCAGCTTGCTTTCTCCTCTGTGTATCACCCGCAGTCTAATGGGGCTGCAGATCGAGCCAATCAGTCCTTGGAGCAATTCCTACGTTTCTATATTTCTGACCATCATAACAACTGGTTAGACCTCTTACCATGGGCGGAGTTCGTTCACAAGAGTGCCTGGAATTCTGCTTCAAGATTGTCCCCATTCATGGCGAACTATGGCTTCCAACCTTCCATGTTGCCTGACTTATTTGTTCCGCAGAGTATTCCTGCATTAGAGGAGCATCTCCGTGGTCTTCGTTCCACTTGGGCACAAGTCCAGGAGGCTTTGCGACATGCTAATGATAGGTACAGACTCCATGCTGACCGCAGACGCCTGCCTGGGCCTTCCTACCAGGTTGGGGACAGGGTCTGGCTGTCATCTCGCAACCTCCGACTTTGTGTTCCCTCTCTGAACTTCGCACCTCAGTTTATTGGGCCTTTCCGTATTCTTTGCAGGATTAACTAGTGTCAAATGTATTTCATGTCTCCTTATTAAAACCTTTGGTCTGCAGCCGCTTTACCACCTCGGTGCCTCGTCCTCACCCTGTACAGGTTGAGAACTATGAGGAATAGGAAGTACAGTCCATTGTTGACTCCCTGTCAGGGCTGGGCTCAGCCCTTCCTTCTCTGAGCTGGCCGCTCAGCTGTCGGCTAATTGCTAGCTCCTATCTCTTTACAGTGACTCACCTGTTGATGATATCCTGCTCGTCAGTCCTGCCTACTTAAGCCGTCCAGTCCAGATGATCTCTGCCTTCGCCTTGGTCACATCTCTAGAGATGCTCTCCTGTGTTCCTGGTAAATACTTACTTGGCTGACATTCCTTCTGGATCCAGATCCTTCTTGCTGTTTTACTACGCTAAAGTACCAATACCTGGTTTAAACAGGGGAATTTTGGGACTTTGGATGAAGCACATAAATATATCTGCCTCCATCCCTGGTTCAGGTAAACAAGGAAGGGGAATTTGGGATTTTGAATAAGGCTGTTGACTGGTAGAGGTTAAATAGTATGTGGACATGTGTACATACATAAATTTATATTATTTTATATTATTATCTAATGTTGCTATGTGCTGTTCATGTATATATCTATGAATCTATGATGTCAATGCCATGCATGCATGTGTACATATATGATATTACACTTTTTTACATGATTTGTACTATTGCATTGTATTTATATTACTCATGTTAATAAAAAAAATGTCCACATACTATTTAACCTCTACCAGTCAATAGCCTCATTCAAAGTCCCAAATTCCCCTTCCTTGATTACCCGGTTTAATGATCATGGTATCACTCTGCTTGATTGGCCAGCAAACTCGCCTGATCTAAACCCCATAGAAAATCTGTGGGATATTGTCAAGAAAAAGATGAGAGACACCAGACCCAACCATGCAGACTAGCTGAAGGCCACTATCAAAGCAACCCGGGCTTCCATCACCTCAGCAGTGCCACAGGCTGATCGCCTCCATGCCACGCCGCATTGATGCAGTAATCCATGCAAAAGGAACCCCCGACCAAGTATTGAGTGCATACTATACTGCACATGGACATACTGTTCAGTAAGCCAACATTTCTGTATTAAAAATCCTTTTTTTTTATTGGTTTTATGTAATATTCAAATTTTCGGGGATACTGAATCTTGAGTTTTCACTAGCTGTAAGCTATAATCATCAAAATTAAAAGAAAGAAATGCTTGAACTATATCACTCTGTGTGTAATGCATCTAAATAAAATATGAGTTTCACTTTTTGGATTGAATTACTGAAATAAATTGACTTTTTGATGATATTGTAATTTTTCAAGATGCACCTGTGTGTGTATCAAACAAATGGCCCCTGTCCCCACCTATAACTGGCCTTCACAGCAAGGAGCACATGGAAGGGCAATCACATGGAAGACAAAAACAGAACATTCCATAGCTCAACTTACCAACCAGTCTGCCAACTGACCAAGGCAAGGCCTCTTCACAGTACCCTGTGTATGCTTGCAGTCCTAACGCTACTGAATTTATAAGCGTCTCCACAATGGAAGCACATGCATTAAATGAATAGATGAGGGGCAAATGGGCCTGGAGGCAGCCCAATCACCCTTAAAGGAACAGGAGCACACTGGACACACAGCAAGAGCACAGTGGCAGCAAAGGTGTACAGTGTGTCCCTGGACATAGCGTTAGGACTGCAAGCATACACAGGGTGCCGTGAAGAGGCCTTGCAGCTTATGCATGTGTTTGCAAATGCGTGCTAACTAAACCCCTGTTTTTAACTCAGACTGTTGGACAGCTTAATTTGGTCAGTTGGCAGACTGGTTGGTGAGTTGAGCTATGGAATGTTCTGTTTTTGTCTTTCACCTGTGTGTGTATGTGTGTGTTTTTATATATAAATTTTTTTTACCACATGTTTCTATCAACTCTACACAGTGTTGCCCTTTATTACCAGGATTATTCTAGGTGTCTTTAAGTGAAAAGTCAGGGTTGTGAACAGACTTTAGGACATTACACTTGCGTTGCTGTCTAATGGCCCGTACACACGATCCGAATATCGGACGATCGTTAGTACAGAGCTTTCGAGAGCCGATCACGACAGTTCATCAGATATTATTCGATTGGACAAGCATGAAAATTTTCCTCGTACGATACCAGATCGTACGATTTTCGTTTAGTCAGTACAGTTGTCATCCGAAAATACAATACAAATACATTACAACACATGACGTCACTTCCGATTTTTTTTTTCTGTCGTACGAGAATTTTCGTGGCTTTAGGAATCTATTCAATTTCTACTCGCGACTAGTAAGCAAAATAAGTCGGACGATCTGTCGTCCGATTTTCAGATTGTGTGTACGGGGCATTAGGACTGATCTGCGGTGGAATGTTTTTCAAGGATCAGTGCACTGACAAGCAATTAGGAGGTGAAACAGACTCCTCAGTGCTTTTTTTATTTTTTTTACATCTGATCAGGGTTTTTGAACAGGAATACCATGTCACACTGGTTGTAGCATGACTCCATTCACTTGAATGGGTTGCGTTCAGTGGTGGTACTGCCCACTGAATACAACAGGGGGGATCATTTTGGATGTGCTGCGAAGCAAAGCATTGCAGCAGTTGTACAACCTCGTCCAGCTGCCTTTGCAGCTGAGCGGGATGGTTGGGGGAAGATGGTAAAAATGCGGTTCAACCCGCCTACCGTTACCACTAGGGATGAGCTTCGTGTTCGAGTCAAACCCATGTTCAACTCAAACATCGTCTATTCGATCGTTCGCCGAATTGCAAACGATATGGGCCGTTCGCGCCAAATTCGAGTGGCGTGTCACGGCCCATAATTCACTGCGGCATCGCAGTGCATTGCTGGCTGATGATTGGCGAAGCATGCACTATGACCCGCATGCTTGGCCAATCACGGCGCCGTCTGTAGAGAGAGCTGTGGTGGCTTTGGCCAATTATGGCCCAGGGGGTTTAGTACACGCCCCACACTATATAAGGCCGCCTGCAGCGGCCCTGTGTAGTGTGTTCTGGCATTGAGAGACAGAGACAGAGAGACAGTGTCATTTGATTTAAGTTAGATAGATTAGGCAGGACAGTCAGTCAGTTAGCTGCACTTACAGTGTATTGTGTATATATATGCATCCCAGGTGTTGTAAATATATATATATATATATATATATATATATATATATACACTGTATTCAGTTTAGCTAGATCCATTCCTGTTATTATCTTCCTACTGACAGGCAGGCAGGTGTTGTTACAGTATTTACAGCTACCTGAATAAAATTGCTATTGTCCTTCTGATCCTATTAGTACCACAGTCAGGCAGCTACACTATTTACAGTTAGTGTAGTGCGACCTCTGCACAGTGTTCAGCTAAAGCTACAAGTTACTGTAGTGCGACCTCTGCACAGTGTTCAGCTAAAGCTGCAAGTTAGTGTAGTGCAACCTCTGCACAGTGTTCAGCTAAAGCTACAAGTTAGTGTAGTGCACAGTGTTCAGCTAAAGCTACAAGTTAGTGTAGTGCGACCTCTGCACAGTGTTCAGCTAAAGCTACAAGTTAGTGTAGTGCGACCTCTGCACAGTGTTCAGCTAAAGATACCTGTAGAAGGTTGGTGGTGTTTTCCTGATCCTACCACTACCGCAGGCAGCTACATTATTTGCAAGTTAGTGTAGTGCGACCTCGGCACAGTGTTCATTTAAAGCTACCTGTAGAAGATTGGTGGTGTTCTCATAATACAGGCAGGCAGTTGATTTTGCTAGCTGCAGTATCAGTATATATATAGCAGCTATATCCCAGCTTAGTGCAGCTACATCTCACTGCAGGCCATTAGTATGTCTGGAAGGCCAACAAGGAGAGGCAGACAGTCACAAGCCAATAAAAGAGGGCAAGCAGGCTCTGTGTCTAGAGGCAACAGTGCTGGTCATGGACACGGTGCATCCTCATCAGCACGTGGCCGTGGGACACGCTTGGCCTTTTTTTCGGCAGCTGGCCGTGTTGAGCCGCAACATGCGGAAGACTTGGTCGAGTGGATGACCAAGCCGTCCTCATCCTCCTCATCCTCTCTCTCCCATGCTCAGGGTACTTTGTCTGGCAAAGCAGCTGCCAACGCGACCTCTTCCCTCAGCTCAATAGCATCAGTGACTCCTTCCCTAGCCCCATCATGTCCTCCTGAGGAGTCCCTCGAACTGTTTGACCACAGTGTTGGGTACATGCTCCAGGAGGATGCCCAGCGTTTAGAAAGCTCTGATGATGATACTTAGCTAGATGAAGGCAGTAACGTGAGCACGGACAGAGGGGGTGCCCAAGAAGGACAGCAATCTGGCAGTCATGTTCCCCCAGCTGCAGCATACTGCCAGGTTTGCTCCAGTGATGAGGAGGGAGGGGATGATGAGGTCACTGACTCAACGTGGGTGCCTGATAGGAGAGAGGAGGAGGAGGAGGCACATCACCAATGAGGCAGGATGCCCTCCAGGGGCCAGCTTAAGGGAAGCACACTGACTGCATCACACTGCAAAGCTCCGCATGTGCAGGGCGCTGCTGTCTCTGCGCGTTATTCCAAAAGTTCTTTGGTGTGGGCCATTTTTGAGACGAGTGCATCAGATCGCACCGCTGCTATTTGCAACATATGTCTCAAGCGTATCTCACGTGGCCAAAACATCTCCCGCTTGGGCACCACATGCTTGACCAGACATATGTTGACCTGCCATGCAGTTCGTTGCCAAGCATACCTAAAGGACCCACAACAAAGAACAAAGAGGACCTCTCTGAGACCTGCACTGAGAGGAATGAAGGTGTAGAATTAGGTGTGTCACAGCCAAGTACTTGTGGGCAATCTGCTTTCGGTACACCGACGTCAGATTGTACCAGGCAAATTTCCCTGCCCCAGCTGCTGCACGGCCGAAAGAAGTTCGCTCCCAGCCATCCACATGCCCAGCAGTTGAATGCTATCTTGGCAAAATTGCTAGCACTTCAACTGCTACCTTTTCAGTTGGTAGACTCTGCCCCCTTCCATGAGTTTGTGGAATGTGCGGTTCCTCAGTGGCATGTACCCAAACGCCACTTTTTTTCACGGAAGGCAATTCCGGCTCTCTACCGGCATGTGGAAGGCAATGTCCATGCCTCGCTGGACAGGGCAGTCAGCGGTAAGGTGCATATTACCGCTGACTCATGGTCCAGCAGGCATGGACAGGGACGTTACCTAAGTTTCACTGCACATTAGGTGACTCTGCTGGCAGCTGGGAAGGATGCAGGACAAGGTGCAGTAGTGTAGGAGGTTGTTCTACCACCACGCCTCCAAAATGCCACTACTAATAATTCTGACACACCTCTCTCCTCCACCCCCTCCTCTTCTTCTTCCTCCATGGCCTCTTCCTGTGCTTTGTCCTCGGAACCAGCGGTGCTCCGTAGGCGTTCAAGGGGCTAGGCAAGCATGCAGGCCAAAAGATGCCATGCGGTGCTTGAGCTGGTGTGCTTGGGGGACAGGAGCCACACTGGGGCAGAGGTTCTGTCAGCTCTGCAGGGGCAGGTTCAGAGGTGGTTGATGCCACGCCAACTTAAGGCAGGAATGGTGGTTTGCGACAATGGCACCAACCTCCTCTCCACCCTCCGACAGGGACAAATGACCCATGTGCCCTGTTTGGCTCACGTCCTTAACTTGGTGGTGCAGCGGTTCTTGGGCAGGTACCCGGGCTTACAGGATGCCCTGAGGCAGGCCAGGAAAGTCTGTGTGCATTTCCGCCGGTCATATAATGCCAGTGCTCGGCTGGCAGATCTCCAAAAGGAATTTAACCTGCCCAAGAACTGCCTAATCTGTGACATGCCCACCAGGTGGAACTCAACGTTGGCCATGCTGCAGCAGCTGCACACACAGCAGAGGGCCATCAATGAGTACCTGTGCGACTATGGCACCAGAACACGGTCAGGGGAGCTTGTTTTTTTTCCCCACGCCAGTGGGCCATGATCAGGGATGCATGCACTGTCCTGCACCATTTGAGGAGGCCACGAGGATAGTGAGCAGTGACAGTGCATGCATCAGTGACACTGTCCCCCTTGTCCACCTGTTGGAGCACACGCTGCGTGGAATAATGGACAGGGCACTTGAGGCAGAACAGAGGCAGGAAGAGGAGGACTTCCTTAGCTCTCAAGGCCCCCTTTATCCAGACAGTGTTCCTGCATGCCCGCCGATCACACAGGAAGAGGACGAGGAGGAGGAGGAGGAGGAGGATTGTGTCAGTATGGAGGTGGAGCCTGGCACTCAGAATCAGCAGCAGTCTTTAAGGGATCATTTACAGTCCCAAGAAACACATGGACTTGTACGTGGCTGGGAGGAGGTGGCTGCGGATCATGTCGTCCTTAGTGACCCAGAGGACTCCGGACCGAATGCCTCAGCAAACCTACGCTGCATGGCCTCCCTGATCCTGCAAAGCCTGCGGAAGGATCCTCGTATTAATGGTATCAAGCAGAAGGAACAATATTGGCTGGCAACCCTCCTTGATCCACGTTACAAGGGTAAGGTTGCGGACCTTATCTTGCCATCGCAGAGGGAGCAGAGGATGAAACATCTTCGGAAGGCCTTGCAGAAAGGTCTGTGCAACGGGTTCCCAGAGACTGGGAGGTTACAAACTCCTGTTTCTGGACAATGCGTTGCTGAGACTTCGGTCAGTCAAAGAAGGAGCGGTGGAGAAGGTGGCTGTCTGACCGATGCGTTCAGACAATGTTTTAGTCCGCAGCCCCAAGGTATGATCGGTTCCAGCAACCATCGGCAGCGTCTGTTTTACATGGTGCAGGAATACCTAGGGGCAAGATCTGACTTGGACACCTTTCCCACTGAAAATCCTCTGGGTTACTGGGTCTTGAGGATGGATCACTGGCCAGAGCTTGCACAGTATGCAATTGAGCTACTGGCCTGTCCTGCATCCAGCGTTCTTTCGGAACACACATTCAGTGCTGCTGGAGGCTTTGTAACCGATCACAGGGTGCGTCTGTCCACCGACTTGGTCGATCGACTGACCTTCATAAAAATGAATCAGTCTTGGATCACCACCAGCTACCAAGCAACTGATGCTGATGTAACCGAATAATTTTTTTTGAAATGTCAGATCCCTTCAAAGCCTGCCTATGCTGATGCTGAGTAGGGATGAGCTTCGTGTTCGAGTCGAACCCATGTTCGACTCGAACATCGGCTGTTCGATCGTTTGCCGAATTGCGAACGATATGGGCCGTTCGCGCCAAATTTGTGTGGCGCGTCACGGCCCATAATTCACTGCGGCATTGCAGTGCATTGCTTGCTGATGATTGGCCAAGCATGCACTATGACCCGCATGCTTGGCCAATCACAGCGCCGCCTTAACAGAGAGCCATAATTGGCAAAAGCCAAGGAGGCTTTGGCCAATTATGGCTCAGGGGATTTAGTACACGCCCCACACTATATAAGGCCGCCTGCACGGCGGCCCTGTGCAGTGTGTTCCGGTGTGCTTAGAGAGAGAGAGAGACAGTGTCATTTCATTTGAGTTAGCTAGATTAGGCAGGACAGTCAGTCAGTTAGCTGCACTTAAAGTGTATTGTGTATATATATGCATCCCAGGTGTTGCATATATATATATATATATACACTGTATTCAGTTTAGCTAGATCCGTTCCTGTTATCTTCTAGACTATTTACATTTAGTGCAGTGCGTCCTGCTCACAGTGTTCAGCTAGATCCGTTCCTGTTATATTCCTACTGACAGGCAGGCTTGTCTTGTTACAATATTTTGAAGAAAATTACTGGTGTTCTTTTGATCCTATTAGTACCACAGTCAGGCAGCTAGACTATTTACATTTAGTGCAGTGCGTCCTGCTCACAGTGTTCAGCTAGATCCGTTCCTGTTATCTTCTTACTGACAGGCAGGCTTGTCTTGTTACAGTATTTTAAAGAAAATTACTGGTGTTCTTTTGATCCTATTAGTACCACAGTCAGGCAGCTAGACTATTTACAGTTAGTGCAGTGCGTCCTGCCCACAGTGTTCTGCTAAACCTACAAGTAAGTGGGGTGCGTCCTGCTCACAGTGTTCAGCTAAACCTACAAGTTAGTGGGGTGCGTCCACCTCACAGTGTTCAGCTAAACCTACAAGCTAGTGGGGTGCGTCCTGCTCACAGTGTTCAGCTAGATCCGTTTCTGTTATCTTCTTACTAACAGGCAGGCTTGTCTTGTTACAGTAAATACAGCTACCTGAAGAAAATTGCTGGTGTTCTTTTGATCCTATTAGTACCACAGTCAGGCAGCTAGACTATTTACAGTTAGTGCAGTGCGTCCTGCTCACAGTGTTCTACTAAACCTACAAGTTAGTGTGGTGCGTCCTGCTCACAGTGTTCAGCTAAACCTACAAGTTAGTGGGGTGCGTCCACCTCACAGTGTTCAGCTAAACCTACAAGCTAGTGGGGTGCGTCCTGCTCACAGTGTTCAGCTAGATCCGTTTCTGTTATCTTCTTACTGACAGGCAGGCTTGTCTTGTTACAGTAAATACAACTACCTGAAGAAAATTGCTGGTGTTCTTTTGATCCTATTAGTACCACAGTCAGGCAGCTAGACTATTTACAGTTAGTGCAGTGCGTCCTGCTCACAGTGTTCTGCTAAACCTACAAGTTAGTGGGGTGCGTCCTGCTCACAGTGTTCAGCTAAACCTACAAGTTAGTGGGGTGCGTCCACCTCACAGTGTTCAGCTAAACCTACAAGCTAGTGGGGTGCGTCCTGCTCACAGTGTTCAGCTAGATCCGTTCCTGTTATCTTCTTACTGACAGGCAGGCTTGTCTTGTTACAGTAAATACAGCTACCTGAAGAAAATTGCTGGTGTTCTTTTGATCCTATTAGTACCACAGTCAGGCAGCTAGACTATTTACAGTTAGTGCAGTGCGTCCTGCTCACAGTGTTCTGCTAAACCTACAAGTTAGTGGGGTGCGTCCTGCTCACAGTGTTCAGCTAAACCTACAAGTTAGTGGGGTGCGTCCACCTCACAGTGTTCAGCTAAACCTACAAGCTAGTGGGGTGCGTCCTGCTCACAGTGTTCAGCTAGATCCGTTCCTGTTATCTTCTTACTGACAGGCAGGCTTGTCTTGTTACAGTATTTTAAAGAAAATTGCTGGTGTTCTTTTGATCCTATTAGTACCACAGTCAGGCAGCTAGACTATTTACAGTTAGTGCAGTGCGCCCTGCTCACAGTGTTCTGCTAAACCTACAAGTTAGTGGGGTGCGCCCTGCTCACAGTGTTCAGCTAAACCTACAAGTTAGTGGGGTGCGTCCACCTCACAGTGTTCAGCTAAAGCTACCTGTAGAAAGTTGGTGGTGTTCTTATACTACAGGCAGGCAGTTGATTTTGCTAGCTGCAGTATCAGTACATATATATATATATATATATATATATATATATATATATATATATCCCAGCTTAGTGCAGCTACAGGCCATTAGTATGTCTGGAAGGCCAAGAAGGAGAGGCAGACAGTCACAAGCCAATAAGAGAGGGCAAGCAGGCTCTGTATCTAGTGCTGGTCGTGGAGACGGTGCATCCTCATCAGCACGTGGCCATGGGACACGCTTGGCCTTTTTTTCGGCAGCTGGCCATGTTGAGCCGCAACATGCGGAAGACTTGGTCGAGTGGATGAGGCGGCACATCACCAACGAGGCAGGATGCCCTCCAGGGGCCAGCCTAAGGGCAGCACATTGACTGCATCACACCCCAAAGCTCCACATGTGCAGGGCGCTGCAGTCTCTGCACGTTATTCAAAAAGTTCTTTGGTGTGGGCCTTTTTTGAGACGAGTGCATCAGATCGCACCGCTGCTATTTGCAACATATGTCTCAAGCGTATCTCGCGTGGCCAAAACATCTCCCGCTTGGGTACCACATGCTTGACCAGACATATGTTGACCTGCCATGCAGTTCGTTGGCAAGCGTATCTAAAAGACCCACACCAAAGAACAAAGAGGACCTCTGCTTGCTCCTCATCAGCTGAGATTTCCAACCCCACTAGACCTTCAGTCCTCTCTGAGACCTGCACTGAGAGGAATGAAGGTGTAGAATTAGGTGTGTCACAGCCACGTACTTGTGGGCAATCTGATTTTGGTACACCGACGTCAGATTGTACCAGGCAAATTTCCCTGCCCCAGCTGCTGCACCGCCGAAAGAAGTTTTCTCCCAGCCATCCACATGCCCAACGGTTGAATGCTAGCTTGGCAAAATTGCTAGCACTTCAACTGCTGCCTTTTCAGTTGGTAGACTCTGCCCCCTTCCGTGAGTTTGTGGAATGTGCGGTTCCTCAGTGGCAGGTACCCAAACGCCCCTTTTTCCCACGGAAGGCAATTCCGGCTCTCTAGCAGCATGTGGAAGGCAATGTTCATGCCTCGCTGGACAGGGCGGTCAGCGGTAAGGTGCATATTACCGCTGACTCATGGTCCAGCAGGCATGGACAGGGACGTTACCTAAGTTTCACGGCGCATTGGGTGACTCTGCTGGCAGCTGGGAAGGATGCAGGACAAGGTGCAGTAGTGTTGGAGGTTGTTCCGCCACCACGCCTCCAAAATGCTAATGATTGTGACACACCTCTCTCCTCCACCCCCTCCTCTTCTTCTTCCTCCATGGCCTCTTCCTCGGAACCAGCGGTGCTCCGTAGTCGTTCAAGGGGCTACGCAAGTACGCAGGCCAAAAGATGCCATGCGGTGCTTGAGCTGGTGTGCTTGGGGGACAGGAGCCACACTGGGGCAGAGGTTCTGTCAGCTCTGCAGGGGCAGGTTCAGAGGTGGTTGACGCCACGCCAACTTAAGGCAGGAATGGTGGTTTGCGACAATGGCACCAACCTCCTCTCTGCCCTCCGACAGGGACAAATGACCCATGTGCCCTGTTTGGCTCACGTCCTTAACTTGGTGGTGCAGCGGTTCTTGGGCAGGTACCCGGGCTTACAGGATGTCCTGAGGCAGGCCAGGAAAGTCTGTGTGCATTTCCGCCGGTCATATAATGCCAGTGCTCGGCTGACGGACCTCCAAAAGGAGTTTAACCTGCCCAAGAACCGCCTAATCTGTGACATGCCCACCAGGTGGAACTCAACGTTGGCCATGCTGCAGCGGCTGCACACGCAGCAGAGGGCCATCAATGAGTACCTGTGCGACTATGGCACCAGGACAGGGTCAGGGGAGCTTGGTTTTTTTTCCCCACGCCAGTGGGCCATGATCAGGGATGCATGCACTGTCCTGTCACCATTTGAGGAGGCCACGAGGATGGTGAGCAGTGACAGTGCATGCATCAGTGACACTGTCCCCCTTGTCCACCTGTTGGAGCACACGCTGCGTGGAATAATGGACAGGGCACTTGAGGCAGAACAGAGGCAGGAAGAGGAGGACTTCCTTAGCTCTCAAGGCCCCCTTTATCCAGACAGTGTTCCTGCGTGCCCGCCGATCACACAGGAAGAGGACGAGGAGGAAGAGGAGGAGGAGGAAGATTGTGTCAGTATGGAGGTGGAGCCTGGCACTCAGCATCAGCAGCAGTCTTTAAGGGATCAGTCCTCCTGTTTCTGGACAATGTGTTGCTGAGGCTTCGGTCAGTCAAAGAAGGAGCGGTGGAGAAGGTGGCCGTCTGACCAATGCGTTCAGACAATTTTTTGGTCCGCAGCCCCAAGGTATGATCGGTTCCAGCAACCATCGCCAGCGTCTGTTTTACATGGTGCAGGAATACCTAGGGGCAAGATCAGACTTGGACACCTTTCCCACCGAAAATCCTCTGGGTTACTGGGTCTTGAGGATGGATCACTGGCCAGAGCTTGCACAGTATGAAATTGAGCTACTGGCCTGTCCTGCATCCAGCGTTCTTTCGGAACGCACATTCAGTGCTGCTGGAGGCGTGGTAACCGATCACAGGGTGCGTCTGTCCACTGACTCGGTCGATCGACTGACCTTCATAAAAATGAATGAGTCTTGGATCACCACCAGCTACCAAGCACCTGATGCTGATGTAACCGAATAATTTTTTTTGAAATCTCAGATCCCTTCAAAGACTGCCTATGCTGATGCTGAGTGACTATCCCTGAGTAATTATCCTCTTCCTCCTCAATCATCACGCTGATAGCTTGTAAGAAAATTTTTACTTCTGGGTGCCACCACCAGTGCCTAAGGCACAATTTTTCAGCCCCTGTTTAACAGGGGCGTGTAATTACGATTTTTGATGTAATACTTTGCAGCAGGGCTCGTTCCTGCATTCCAACTAGAGTGTCTGTGAGGGGTTGCAGTGTTGTGGCACCAGCACCAGTGCCTAAGGCCCAATTTTTCAGCCCTTGTTTAACAGGGGCGTGTAATTACAATTTTTGATGCAATACTTTGCAGCAGGGCTCGTTCCTGCATTCCAACTAGAGTGTCTGTGAGGGGTTGCAGTGTTGTGGCACCAGCACCAATGCCTAAGGCCTAATTTTTCAGCTCCTGTTCAACAGGGGCATGTAATTACAATTCTTGATCTAATATTTCACAGCAGAGCCCTGTGAGGGCTTACAGTGTTGTGGCCACAGCAACACCTAAGGCCCAAATTTCTGCTGAGTATATAGGGCAGGACCCTACTTTCAAACAACTAACTTACAAACAACTCCTACTTGCAAACGGAAGGAGACAACAGGAAGTGAAATCTACCCCTAGGAAGGGAAATTCTCTCCTGTAAGAGTTAATATGGGAAAAACATTTCTCCTTTCCACTGATGCTTTCCAATCCATTGGGACAAAAAGTGAGGTGAAATCTTCTGAAGAGGAGGAAAGACAGCAAAACAAATGTCACAGGGGTGATAACCCTTTCCTATGTTTTCCAAAAAGCTTAAAAAGATTTTTTGGCTGGAGTTAAACACGTTAAAAATGTACCCGTTCAAAATTACAAAGAGATTCTACTTAACAACAAACCTACAGCCTGTATACTGCTGTTCAGAGTATATAGGGCCTGGTGGCCCCACACCTTTCCTTATTTTAATTTGGGTGCGGGGTTCCCCTTAATATCCATACAAGACCCAAAGGGCCTGGCAGTGGCGTAGCGTGGGGGGTGCAGGGGGTGCCGTGGCCCCGGGCGCGATATTTAGGGGGGCGCCAGTATGTGTCACTGGCTGCCTCCTCCTAATTTTTAATTTTGTGTCCCCGGGCTCCGGCCGCCATGTTAAGTGTCCGGCGCCCTGTGATTGGGTGTATGGGGGTCATGTGAGGCGCCCCGCCTCCGCACATGACCCCCATACACCCAATCACAGGGCGCTGGATACTGAACATGGCAGCAAGCAGAGCGCAGGGGAGAGAAGAAAGTGAGCCGCCGCTGTGTTCTCATCATCCAGACCGATGCAGCCAGGATAAGAAGGTAAGTGAGAGTCATGTTACTGGGGGGGGAGGGAGGGGGGCGAGAGAGAGAGACTGTAGGCAGGACAGTGTAGTTTAGTATAGTATGGAGGTCAGTGTAGTTTAGTATAGTATGGAGGTCAGTGTAGTGTCACTATGGAGGTCAGTGTAGTGGACAGTATTGGAGGAGACAAGTCAGTGCAGCCCAGTCCTGTCTCTGCCGATGACTGACCCCTATCACAGGATCTGTTACACACACACAGATCCTCAGTGTCTGGGGGAGGGGCGCTGATGTCCTATCCAGCAGGAGCCCGGGAGGAAGGACATCTCCCATGCTGTTATGATAAGGTCAGTACATTTGTTAGGGGGATGTTGTGTAATTATTGTGCTAGGGGACAGACTGCTGCTTCCCCCATGTAATGTGCTCTCTTGTGCCCAGTGCCCACCATGTCATGTGCTGTGCCCACCATGTCCTGTCATGTGCATTGCAGTGCCCACTATGTAAAGTGCTGTGCCCACCATGTCATGTGCATTGCAGTGCCCCCCATGTAATGTGCTGTGCCCACTATGTCATGTCATGTACCTTGCAGTGCCCCCCATGTAATGTGTGTGCCCACCATGTCATGTCATGTGCCTTGCAGTGCCCCCCATGTAATGTGCTGTGCCCACCATGTCATGTCATGTACCTTGCAGTGCCCCCCATGTAATGTGCTGTGCCCACCATGTCATGTCATGTACCTTGCAGTGCCCCCCATGTAATGTGTGTGCCCACCATGTCATGTCATGTGCCTTGCAGTGCCCCCCATGTAATGTGCTGTGCCCACCATGTCATGTCATGTACCTTGCAGTGCCCCCCATGTAATGTGCTGTGCCCACCATGTCATGTCATGTGCATTGCAGTGCCCCCCATGTAATGTGCTGTGCCCACCATGTCATGTCATGTGCCTTGCAGTGCCCCCCCATGTAATGTGCTGTGCCCACCATGTCATGTGCCTTGCAGTGTCCCCATGTAATGTGCTGTGCCCACCATGTCATGTCATGTGCCTTGCAGTGCCCCCCATGTAATGTGCTGTGCCCACCATGTCATGTCATGTGCCTTGCAGTGCCCCCCATGTAATGTGCTGTGCCCACCATGTCCTGTCATGTGCATTGCAGTGCCCCCCATGTAATGTGCTGTGCCCACCATGTCATGTGCATTGCAGTGCCCACTATGTAAAGTGCTGTGCCCACCATGTCATGTACCTTGCAGTGCCCCCCATGTAATGTGCTGTGCCCACCATGTCATGTCATGTGCCTTGCAGTGCCCCCCATGTAATGTGCTGTGCCCACCATGTCATGTCATGTACCTTGCAGTGCCCCCCATGTAATGTGCTGTGCCCACCATGTCATGTCATGTGCCTTGCAGTGCCCCCATGTAATGTGCTGTGCCCACCATGTCATGTCATGTGCATTGCAGTGCCCCCCATGTAATGTGCTGTGCCCACCATGTCATGTGCCCACCATGTCATGTGCATTGCAGTGCCCCCCATGTAATGTGCTGTGCCCACCATGTCATGTCATGTGCCTTGCAGTGCCCCCCCATGTAATGTGCTGTGCCCACCATGTCATGTGCCTTGCAGTGTCCCCATGTAATGTGCTGTGCCCACCATGTCATGTCATGTGCCTTGCAGGGCCCCCCATGTAATGTGCTGTGCCCACCATGTCATGTCATGTGCCTTGCAGTGCCCCCCCATGTAATGTGCTGTGCCCACCATGTCCTGTCATGTGCATTGCAGTGCCCCCCATGTAATGTGCTGTGCCCACCATGTCCTGTCATGTGCATTGCAGTGCCCCTATGTAATGTGCTGTGCCCACCATGTCATGCGCATTGCAGTGCCCCCCATGTAATGTGCTGTGCCCACCATGTCATGTCATGTGCCTTGCAGTGTCCCCATGTAATGTTCTGTGCCCACCATGTCATGTCATGTGCCTTGCAGTGCCCCCCATGTAATGTGCTGTGCCCACCATGTCCTGTCATGTGCATTGCAGTGCCCCTATGTAATGTGCTGTGCCCA
This sequence comes from Aquarana catesbeiana, assembly GCF_042186555.1. Taxonomy (NCBI): domain Eukaryota; kingdom Metazoa; phylum Chordata; class Amphibia; order Anura; family Ranidae; genus Aquarana; species Aquarana catesbeiana. The sequence goes on from NC_133333.1 coordinate 21,748,056, forward strand.
CCATGTCATGTGCCTTGCAGTGCCCCCCCATGTAATGTGCTGTGCCCACCATGTCATGTGCCTTGCAGTGTCCCCATGTAATGTGCTGTGCCCACCATGTCATGTCATGTGCCTTGCAGTGCCCCCCATGTAATGTGCTGTGCCCACCATGTCATGTCATGTGCCTTGCAGTGCCCCCCATGTAATGTGCTGTGCCCACCATGTCCTGTCATGTGCATTGCAGTGCCCCCCATGTAATGTGCTGTGCCCACCATGTCCCCGTCATGTGCATTGCAGTGCCCCTATGTAATGTGCTGTGCCCACCATGTCATGTGCCTTGCAGTGTCCCCATGTAATGTTCTGTGCCCACCATGTCATGTCATGTGCCTTGCAGTGCCCCCCCATGTAATGTGCTGTGCCCACCATGTCATGTCATGTGCCTTGCAGTGCCCCCCCATGTAATGTGCTGTGCCCACCATGTCATGTCATGTGCCTTGCAGTGTCCCCATGTAATGTGCTGTGCCCACAATGTCATGTGCCTTGCAATGCCCCCCATGTAATGTGCTGTGCCCACCATGTCATGTGCCTTGCAGTGCCCCCCATGTAATGTGCTGTGCCCACCATGTCATGTGCCTTGCAGTGCCCCCCATGTAATGTGCTGTGTCCAGTATGTCATTTGCTGTACGTTGCAGTGCCCACCATGTAATGCACTGTGCTGAACAATGTCATGTGCTGTGCATTGCATTGCCCTTCATGTGATGTGCAGTGCCCACTATGTCATGCTGTGCCTTGCAGTGCCCACCATGTCATGTGCAGTTCCTAACATGTAATGTGCAGTTGCATTTCCCACCATGAAACGTGCTATGCCATGCAGTGCCCACCATGTAATGTGTTGTGCCCACCATGTAATGTTATGTGCCATTCAGTGCCCACCATGTAATGCGCTGTGCCCACCATGTCATGTGCCTTGCAGTGCCCCCCATGTAATGTGCTGTGTCCAGTATGTCATTTGCTGTACATTGCAGTGCCCACCATGTAATGCGCTGTGCTGACCATGTCATGTGCTGTGCATTACATTGCCCTTCATGTGATGTGCAGTGCCCACTATGTCATGCTGTGCCTTGCAGTGCCCACCATGTAATGTGCAGTGCCCACCATGTCATGTGCTGTGCCTTGCATTGCCCACCATGTAATGTGCAGTGCCCACCATGTCATGTGATGTGCCATCCAGTGCCAACCATGTCATGTGCAATGCCCACCATGTCATGGCTGTGCCTTGCAATGCCCGCTATGTAATTTGCAGTGTCCACCGTGTCATGTGCTGTGCCATACAGTGATCCCACCATGTAATGTGCAGTGCCCACCGTGTAATGTGCAGTGCCCACCGTGTAATGTGCAGCGCCCACCATGTCATGTGCACTTCCCACCATGTCATGTGCTATGCTGTGCCCACCCTGCCATGTGCTGTGCCCAGCATGTAGTGTGTTGTGCCCACTGTGTAATGTGCTGTGCTGTTCAACAGTGCCCACCATGTCATGTGCAGTTCCTAACATGTAATGTGCAGTTGCATTTCCCACCATGAAACGTGCTATGCCATGCAGTGCCCACCATGTAATGTGTTGTGCCCACCATGTAATGTTATGTGCCATTCAGTGCCCACCATGTAATGTGCTGTGCCCACCACGTCATGTGCTGTGCCATGCAGTGCCCACCATGTAATGCGCTGTACCCACCATGTAATGTGCTGTGTCATACAGTGCCCACCATGTCATGTGCAGTGCCCATCATATAAATTGCTGTGCAGTGCCCACCTAGTATGGTGGACAGTGTAGTATGGTGGACAGTGTAGTATGGTGGTCAGTGTAGTATGGTGGTCAGTGTAGTATGGTGGTCAAGTACAGTGTAGTATAGTGGACAGTGTAGTGTAGTATAGTGGTCAGTATAGTGGACAGTTTAGTATAGTGGTCAGTGTAGTATGGTGGTGAGTATAGTATAGTGGTCAGTGTAGTGGACAATGTAGTGTAGTGGACAGTGTAGTTCTCAGTGTAGTGGTCAGTATAGGAATCAGGTAGGTCAGTACTATTGTATTTGAAGGGACTCAGGGATAGCTAAAAGTCCGCAGGTTGGGGGGGGCGCAAATTACTTGCCTTGCCCCGGGTGCTGACAACCCACGCTACGCCACTGGGCCCTGGTAATGGACTGGGGGGTACCCATGCCGTTTGTCTCACTGATTTTCATCCATATTGCCAGGACCCGACATTACATTAAACCCGCAAGCAGTTTTAAATGAGATTTTTTCCTTTAAAAATGACATTTGGTGCAGGGACTGTTCTAAACACGGGAAACACGCGTCACTTTACAGGCATACTATAGACACCCCTCAGGTACGATATTTAAAGGAATATTTCACTTTTTTTTTTTTACTTTAAGCATCATTAAAATCACTGCTCCCGAAAAAACGGCCGTTTTTAAAAGTTTTTTTTGCATTGATACATGTCCCCTGGGGTAGGACCCGGGTCCCCAAACCCTTTTTAGGACAATACCATGCAAATTAGCCTTTAAAATGAGCACTTTTGATTTCGAACGTTCGAGTCCCATAGACGTCAATGGGGTTCTAACGTTCGTGCGAACTTTCGGTCCGTTCGCAGGTTCTGGTGCGAACCGAACCGGGGGGTGTTCGGCTCATTCCTAATGCTGAGTGACTATCCTGTTATGCTGAGTAATTATCCTCTTCCTCCTCAATGATCACGCTGATAGCTTGTAAGAACATTTTTGGTTCTGGGCGCCGCCACCAGTGCCTAAGGCCCAATTTTTCAGCTCCTGTTTAAAAGGGGCGTGTAATTACAATTTTTAATGTAATTCTTTGCAGCAGGGCTAGTTCCTGCGCTCCAACTAGAGTATCTGTGAGGGGTTGCAGTGTTGTGGCACCATCACCAGTGCCTAAGGCCCAATTTTTCAGCCCCTGTTTAACAGGGGCGTGTAATTACAATTTTTGATGCAATTCTTTGCAGCAGGGCTAGTTCCTGCGCTCCAACTGGATTATCTGTGAGGGGTTGCAGTGTTGTGGCACCAGCACCAGTGCCTAAGGCCCACTTTTTCAGCCCCTGTTTAACAGGGACATGTATTTAGAATTCTTGATCTAATATTTCACAGCAGGGCCCGTTTCTGCGCCCACCAAGAGTAACTGTGAGGACTTACAGTGTTACTCACCAGCACCACCACCACCAAAGACCCAATTTTTCTGCCCCTGTTCAACAGGGGCATGTAATTACAATTCTTGATCTAATATTTCACAGCAGGGCCCTGTGAGGGCTTACAGTGTTGTGGCCACAACAACACCTTAGGCCCAAATTTCTGCTGAGTATATAGGGCAGGCCCCTACTTTCAAACAACCAACTTACAAACGACTCCTACTTGCAAACGGAAGGAGACAACAGGAAGTGAGATGAAATCTACCCCTAGGAAGGGAAATTCCCTCCTGTAAGAGTTAATATGGGAAAAACTTTTCTCCTTTTCACTGATGCTTTATCACCAATCCTTGTTTCACCAAAAACCCCAAATTTTCAAAAAACATTTGTCATTGGGACAAAAAGTGAGGTGAAATCTTCTGAAGAGGAGCACAGACAGCAAAACAAATGTCACAGGGGTGATAACCCTTCCCTATGTTTTCTAAAAAGCTTAAAATAGATTTTTTGGCTGGAGCTAAACACGTTAAAAATGTACAAGTTCAAAATTACAAACAGATTCATTTTAACAACAAACCTACAGTCCTTGTCTTGTTTGCACCGCCTGTATACTGCTGTTCAGAGTATATAGGGCCTGGGGGGGCCCCACACCTTTCCTTTTTTAATTTGGGTGCGGGGTTCCTCTTAATATCCATACAAGACCCAAAGGGCCTGGTAATGGACTGGGGGGTACCCATGCCATTTGTCTCACTGATTTTCATCCATATTGCCAGGACCGGACATTACATTAAAGCCGAACGCAGTTTTAAATGACTTTTTTTCCTTTAAAAATGACATTTTGTGCAGGGACTGTTCTAAGCACAGGAAACACGCGCCACTTTACAGGCATACTATAGACACCCCCAGGTACGATATTTAAAGGAATATTTCACTTTTTTTGGGCAGGACCCGGGTCCCCAAACCCTTTTTAGGACAATACCATGCAAATTAGCCTTTAAAATGAGCACTTTTGATTTAGAACGTTTGAGTCCCATAGACTTCAATGGGGTTCTAATGTTCGTGCAAATTTTCGGTCTGTTTGCAGGTTCTGGTGCGAACCGAACCGGGGGGTGTTCGGCTCATCCCTAGTTACCACCCCCAACTATTGAACAAGTCTCAGATGGAACACAAACCCTTACCCCTCTGCTGTGCACATTGGATTTTCAAATAAAGCTTTAAAAGGGGGGAGGGGCGTGATCGGCCGACGATGCAGATGATTGCTTTCTGCTGAAGCTCCTCTGCTCTCCCAGATACTTCTGCGACTTCAACCCATGACGCAAAACTGAACCAATTGAAACTGAAAATAGCAGACCTTGAAGACCGTTCCAAGAGGAACAAAATTAAATTCCGTGGCATACCAGAATCAGTTAACTCTGACGCCTTGGTCCCTTTTCTTCAACAACTAATGAAATATCTTCCGGCACTCACGGACCTAGAAATGGCCATTGACCGGGCTCACAGAATTTCTAAACCTGATTTCCTGCCAGTGTTGGTCTCTAGACATGTGCTGGCAAGAATTTACTTTTACAATATAAATGAAAAATGTACGTTTGCAGCCAAAAACACACCTGCACTTCCTGCACCTTATTCTGGAATCAAATTCTAAGCTGATCTTTCATAACACTTCTAAATAGGAAGAAACTAGTCTCCATTACTAAGGCCCTCCATAACAATAATATTATAGCTACCAATGGGGCTTCCCGACCAAACTCACAATTAATAGATAAGGAAGCCTAAAAGCTGGCATAGACCTTCTGAAGGAATGGGGTATTCTACCTACTGATGACCATCCTCCTACATCTCGCCAGCCCCATCACATGGATATGGAATGGAGCTGATTATTCTCTGGTACCTGCTCAAGCTACCCTGAAATCCCTTTTTCTTATACAATTGTTAGTAGCTGGACACTTTTTTTTCACCTAACCGCACAAATGTTTACATTCACAAATGCTTTTGTTTCTTATTAACCTGTTTGTTGATATGGCCCACTATTGCCCCCACCTGGATAGTAGCAATACATGCTACCCATGACTCAAGCATTTTACACAGGGCTTTTTTACACCCTTTTTCTAGTTGCTTTCTCTTGGGTTTTTGTTTCTCCATGACGCTTAAGCTCGTCTCCCTAAATGTACGAGGCCTCGGTTCTCCTTTTAAACAATAGATTTTTATTGATTTTCACATTGTACATATCATGACATACATTAATTACATTGTTAAGGTTATACAAGGTGAATAATAAATGCAGTGCTTACTACACTAATAACAGTAAATATAACTTGGGTGCTCGAGCTACATATATGGCTATAAACTTTTGACCTCAACAGGAGGTACAGCCTGTCACCCATTTTGGGTTCACACTGTGAACAGGCTTTTTGCTGGGTTGTCACAAACTAGCCCGCCTTGGACTTTATTGAGGGTCCCTGGAGGGTTAAAAGGAGTAGTATGTTCTGTCATTGCATTGTTAGAAATTTAGGAACATAGATGTAATTTGTTCACAAGTACAGAGTGTTTCCTGCACACCTAACACACCACAATGTGAGGCTCATTTTAATACATCCAATAGTTTGAGGGTGACTGCTCATGCCATTACTCCACACCACCAACAGGCATCATATATGCTTCAGAGTATCAGTGATTCCTATTCACATATCATAAATGTCTAGAAGCATACCGAGAGGATCTCCAAATCTCCCAATGTTTATGGAAAGTCAGAGATCCTCTTTTTTGTGTAGGCAAGTATTTTTTCCATTGTATATTGAGCATTTACTCTAGAGATAACCTCTTCTATTTTAGGGGGTGCTTGTGATCGCCATTCCTTTGCTATTGATATGCGGGCTGCGAACAGTATATGGATGACCACTTTCCTCACTAGAGGGGGAAAAGATTCGATACCCAGGCTTAGTAGTGTAAATGCAGGGTTGAGGACAAAGTGTATATTAGTAACATTCAGAATGAGGGATTGAACATCTTTCCAGAAAGGCTGTATGACCCTACAGCTCCAGAATACATGAAGAAGACTTCCGTGGTCATACATTCCCTCCAGTATAGTGAAGATATGTTAGGGCTCAACCTTTTCAGGCATGAAGGTGTAAGGTACCATCCATGTAAAAGTTTTTGTGCATTATCCCAATGGTCTGCGCATGACGAGGATTTACTGTTGTATTTTATAGCTATATGCCATTGGTGCAAGGGGTATTCTCTTTGTAATTCCTGTTTCAACTTTACCATATTGGGCAGCTTAGATTGTAAATAAGTGGGGGTGGCAAATTTGTAAAACAGGGATATGCCTTTGCGATTGCTCAGGGGATTATTGATCAGGAAATCCCATAAGATCTGTGGAATTTCTATTGGTCGGGTCGGGTTGGAGCTTGAGTAGTGATTTAATTGGAACAACCTATATCTGTCAATTTCGCTCAACTTATCCAGCTCAGCGGCTGAGAAGTGTACACCCTGTTTCTTCCATGCTTGAGCCGAGAAGTTAGGGATTAAATATTCATATGTTGCTAGTGGTATACCTAGTTTGCCAGTCGGGATATCAGTAAATTGATAGTTTACCAAAGAGGACTACCAATAGTGGCTTGTATGGTTGGGTAAGGAGGGATATTGGGTTTATGGTGAAGGCAAGCGGCTATGGACATTGCTGGGAGATCGTGACCCGGTGTAACCGTGCGCTCAATATCAGACCAGCGGTTGTCCGTTTGACAGGAAAACCAGTAGCGCATTTGGTCCAGTATTGCTGCCTTGTAGTATATTTGAGCATTGGGGAGGCCAACGCCACCAAGGTGTTTAGATTTGTAAAGTTGTGCTAGAGCAATTCTAGGTTTTCTACACCCCCATATGAATTTTTTCAGAAGCATTTCTATGTGTGTGAAGAATTTTTGGGGAACAGGGATGGGTAAAGTTCTAAAAATATACAATAGTTTGGGCAATACTTGCATTTGGTATGCAGCTATCCTCCCCAACTACGTGAGTTGTAGTTTACTAATTTGATTTAATTCTTCCTCCATTTTTGCTAATAGTGGAGGGAAGTTGCATGAGTAGATTTTGGTAGAAGAAGATGCCAGCTGCACACCAAGGTATGTAATGGAGGGCGGGTCCCAGTTACAGGGAAAAATGTCCTTTAAGCCGGGTTTTATTTCATCAGATATATTGATGGTCAGTGCATAGCATTTACTTGTGTTGACCTTGTAATAGGAAACCTGTCCAAACTTGTGTAAAAGGGATTTAATAGAGGGTAGCAATGAATTTGGGTTAGATATAGTTAGTATGATGTCGTCAGCGAAGAGCACTATTTTATGGCATTCAGAGCCTACCGTGATGCCCTCTATTGCATTATTAGTTCTAATATATTCCGCTAACGGCTCTATAACCAATGAAAAAATTATTGGGGATAAGGGGCATCCTTGTCAGGTGCCGTTAGTTAGCGTAAAGGGATCTGAAAGTAGACTAGAGGAATAGACTTTCGCTGTGGCGTTCATATACAGGGACATAATCGCGGAATGGATCAGGCCAGAGATGCCAAATTTGTGTAAGGTCCTAGACAGGTAAAAGGAAAAGGCCTTCGACCCTGTCGAAGGCCTTTTCAGCATCCAATGCCATAAATATACTCGGTATCTTGTTGACTTTAGCTAGTCGCAATAGGTTCAACATCCTTCTCGTCCCATCAGGGGCTTGTCTACTCTTTACAAATCCGACCTGATCCAGTCCTATAAGAAAGGGGGTAATATCTTTTAATCTGTACGCTAAGATTTTAGCGTAGATTTTGAGATCCGAATTGGAAAGAGATATGGGCCTGAAATTTTGGGGGATTGATGTGTCCTTGCCAGCTTTCGGTAGGGTGACTATCACAGCTTGTAGCATCTCTTTGGAGAAGTTACCCGAGGAGGCTGCTATATTGAATACTTTCACTAGTTCGGGGGTGAGAAGGGAGGTGAAGGCTTTGTAATATTCGTCAGAAAAGCCATCCGCGCCTGGGGATTTATGCATGGGTAGGGATTTAATAACCGATTCAACTTCCTGGTAACTGATAGGGGCGTTCAGTTTATGTAGTGAGGTTGTGTCTATGGATGGAAGATGAACTCCGTGTAGGAATTCCTCGATCTCCTCGCTTGTGGGCTGGTGTGTAGAGGGGTCCGCATTTAGGTTGTACAGGGATTCGTAGTGATCTTTGAATACATTGCCTATATCCTTAGGGTTTTGAAATAATGTGTTGGTGTGGTGGTGCTTGATGTGTGTGATATTTGAGCGTGCCTGTCTTTTCTTGAGTTGGGAAGCTAATAATTTACCCGACAGGTTATTTTGGGAGTAGTATGATCATTTTAGTATTTTAAAGTATGTGTCGCAATCTGCCCTAAGCTCCTGTCGCAGTTCTTCCCGGCAAGAAGTAAGGCGTTTAAGTACTTCATTGGATTTGGTGATGGGATTCTTGTGTTTCGCTTCAAGATCTGCTATAGTCTCTTGAAGTTGTGACATGCGTTGTGATTTCTTTTTCCTCTCTCTGGAGGCAATTTGTATGAGGGTACCCCTAGTGAATGCCTTATGCGCACACCATATCGTCGTCGGGGAGCATTCCCCATTATCATTAATTCAGAAAAATTCTGTGAGTTTCTCTGCTATCTCATCCCTAATTTTTGGGTGCGATAGGAGAAATGTATTGTTGCGCCATAGTGGTTTTTGGGAGGTCTTGCTGTCATCCACAACTTCAATTGTCACAGGAGCGTGGTCTGACCACGTGATGCTGTGGATGTCAGCAGCCCGGACCTTCTGCAAGGTATACATATCGGTAAGGAAAAAATCAATCCTAGAGTAGCTACTGTGTACTGCAGAAAAGTGCGTGTAATCTCTCTCGGTGGTCTTAAGGCACTTAAGTCGTTCCTCATGACAAAGAGGTCCTAAGAGGGCCTCCGCCTAAAGGCCACCGAGGAGGTGTCCCATTCTGCATTCATAACCATGTTAAAATCGCCACATATAATTAAGCTACCTTTTTGCAATCTTTTTGCCATTGTGAAGACTTTACGAATTCATTTCAAATGGCGGTTTCAGCATTTCTGGATTTCATTATATATAAGGATACATACAACAGCCAATCTGGTTCCCCAGATGAAGACACGTGACGTGTCGTAACGCGTAGGGATTGGCTGGAGCGGCACACAGCTGTCAACACAAGTGAGAGGGCGCTGAGAACGCCAAGCTTCTCATACGTTCTTTACTCTGCCTATTTGTATGCTTGTAAATGTAAGAGAATATATCAAATAAATATCTCCCTTTGCTTATAAACAATAATACACTAGTGGAGCCTATCTTCTCTCTCCCTCTCCCTTCTCTTTATCCCCCCCCCTTCCCCCCTCTTCTCCCCCTGGGTCTGAGCTGCACCAGAGTGGAAGAAATAAGGAGATAACAAGGAGAGCTAAGCAGCAAGAAGGAGAAGTTTTCAGACAGGACTTCCACACCTCAGAAAGTATATTACCACAGCCTGATTTCTACTATTTTAAGGTGAGAGTTCTGAGAGACTGAACTAGGAGGCACCACTATAGGAACAACTCATTCAACATATAAGACATACACAGATCTTAATGGAAGGACTTTTTTAACTCTGCAATAGCGCCACCTATCTATGAATTTATGAACTGTTCTTTTTCAATTTTACAATGCTGACATCACTGTTTTAAGGCACATTTATCTGCATGATGATTGCATTAATTGTAGTTAACTGTTGATATTTTCTGTGTATAATATATTTATCCTTTTGATGGGTTGCACTTTATTAATTATCCACAGTTGAAAATTATTTTTAATTAAGGATATTTATTCACTAATATTTATTTGCATCAATTTATTTATGGTATCTTAGCTAGCTGTCACCTTATGGTCGTTTGGTTTTTTCAACCACTTGCACGTATTCACTTTAAATACAGCACTATCACTTTACTGTTAATCAGCGGTAATAGATTTTTGTTTTAATATAGAGATCGTAGATCCTAATTAACATTATCACAGTTACCAATACCTTAATCACTTTTGCCCTACCCTACTCTATTCACATTACTCACGTAAATATTGCGCGAAATCTCTTTTAATTATCATTTCATTAAGTGGTTGTGTGAGCACTTTTATTGTGCAGCAATATTTATTTATTTATTAATCTACACTACTTAGTTATCAGTACTTGTCACATCCACCAGCGCGAAGGAAATTTTACCATTCACTGTTTGAGATTTCACATACATACACCTTTGCAGCTAACATGGATGTATTTACCTATATTGAAAATAGAAAAGTAAATCTAGATGAGGTATTTAACCCAATCAATAAAACACGAAACACAGATCTGGAAAGTATGACCAGAAAATTAGGACACCATATGGAAAAAAAGATCAATCTATGGTGGGACACTAATACATTCGAGAGATATATTAGAGAAAACATTGTCCCCAGAAGATTAAGGTGGGAAGTACCACCAAATGATGGGCTGACTGACAAAGATTCAATGGAAGAATGGTTTGCGTTCTATAATGAGAAAAGCATTGAAGGTCTAAAATTCCTACTAGGACGTAAACACAAGAAAGCCATACTATTGGAACAACAGATAGAAGAAATTAAACAAAAAATGGAACCATTTAAAGAAACAGCGGATTTTAAAAGACTGGCAACCCAACTTAATAAGGATTTAATAACTAAAGACCTAGAAGTACAAAATCGGAAAATGAAAAAATATCAAAGGGATATAACGGATTACAAGACCAACCAGGTCTTCAAATGGCAAAGTAAAGTTGAACCCGACCCTCCTGCATCTGCATACTCAACTCCGGAAAGGGAAGTTAGAATTCAAGACCCCACAACAACGCACGCACTCAACCCACCTAGGTGGAAAGAAAAAGAGAGAAGAATGGAAACACCACGTGCACATAGAGATAGACCCTATACAGATGGCCCCAATCAAATAAGAAGAGATGAAAGAGATACATATGGAGGTACACCAAGAACTAATTATAACCAAAGAAACAACTACGTATACGGGCAACACACTCCAAAAAGAGGAGGAAAGAAACCCTTTAGAAAACCCTTTAATAACAGAAATTGGCAACATAATGAGAGAAATACAAGAGAAAATAGAATACCACCATATCAACATGAATATCGAGACGGATATGGACGCAATCCGATACCCACGTACAATAGATTTGACCCTATTAGAGACTACCAAGAACATCACTATGAAGACCCCCACTACTACGGGTACCAACAAAATTATAACACACAAAGGCCTTTTTTAGAGAGAGAGAGGAGAGAATACTCCCCGCAAAGACCCACTCAAGACGTCTACCACTCACCCAGGAGACGACCCCAAGAAGAACACAGAAGAAATACGCCAGAACGAAGAGAGGACGGAGATCAGGGAAGAGACTCCAAAAGAAAAAGAGTATAGTTGGAGAAAATGTAGTGAACATAAGCGGCAAACAAATAACAACAGAAGAGCTGGCAGTACTCGACAAGGGCCTTAAACATGCACCTAAAAATAATCTCAATAAGTTCAACACGTACATTGGGATACAAAAAAACATCAGGAAAATTAACATTAAAAAATATATGATGAACAACTTGTGGAAGCCATTAAATCCAAGAATTGAAATTGTACAGTCAGAAGTACATAGTACACTACGAAATGCCTCATTATTCAATCCACAGATGTCCAACAACCAAAATGTGGAAGTCTTCAAGAATCTAGTCTTACAGGATATAGACTCCATAAAGATTAAAAAAGCCACAGACCCTATACATATAAAAAATGGCATTAAACGCCTGACAGAAAGGAAAGATATAGTAATCAGGCCGGCGGATAAGGGAGGTGCAATAGTGCTGCAGTCAAAAGAACAATATTTGACCGAATTAAATAGGCAGCTACAAGATGAAACGACATATACCAGATTACTTGGAAATCCTACTTCAAAGTATAAGAAACAATTAGAAGCTCTAGTAGATCTAGGCATGAGGAAAAATATACTAAACTCGAAAGAAAGTAAATATTTAATACCGGAAACCTGTCGAATACCGATAATTTACACAATTCCTAAAATCCACAAGAATAAAGAGAATCCACCGGGAAGACCTATAGTCAATAGTATTGATTCACTTACATCAAGAATGGGTAAATACATTGACTATTTTATACAACCAGCGGTCCAGCAAACACAAGCGTATTTAAAAGACACTAAACACATATTACAACTTTTAAATACAGTGCCAGTATTAAAGGGACGTACATTACTGGCCACCGCAGATGTTACATCGCTTTATACAACAGTACAACACCACGATGCGATCTCAGCAACAAAATGGCTTTTAAGAAAATACAGCACTTTAACTTGTAAACAGAGAAAATATCTACTGAAATGTCTCGATTTCTGCCTTAAGTGCAATTATTTTTGGCACAATCAAACTTATTTTAAACAACTAGTGGGAATAGCCATGGGTGCCAAATTTGCACCAGGAGTGGCGAATGCATTTATGGCGCAGTGGGAAGAAATGGCAGTATATACAAGTACCCCCGCCGAACTTACGTTGTACAAAAGGTTTATAGACGATGTAATGATAGTGTGGAATGGGGATAGAAACAATCTGGAAATATTTCTAAATAAATTGAATGACAACACAAAAAATATTAATTTGGTATGGAGAATAGAAGAGAAAGAAATAGATTTCCTAGACTTAAACATAAGTTTAGAAGGACAGAAAATAGTCACTAAAACGCATTTTAAAAAAGTAGATGCTAATAGCTACCTGTCAACAGATAGCTGTCACTACAAATCGTGGCTATATAACATCCCAAAGGGCCAATTTACAAGATTGAGAAGGAATTGTACAAAAGAAGAAGACTATCGGAGTCAAGCACAGGTGATTGGAGAAAGATTTAGAGTAAAAGGTTACAATGAAGATTGGATAAAAAACCAGATCGAACATGTCAATTGTATGGACCGAGAGAAAATGCTTGAAGAACAACCTAAGATGAGAATCCAACAAGAAGCACCTAGTATAATATTAGATTTTAACACACAATATAAAGATGTAGCTAAAGTTATACAAAAACACTGGCACATTTTAAAAAACGATAAAGATCTCAAGGATATATTGCCAGAAAGACCCAATATAGTATACAAGAGGGCACCTACTATTAGAGACCTCATCGTTAAGTCAGTCATTGACCCTCCCCCAACATCCGCATATACATTCTTTTCAGGAAAAGGATTTTATCCCTGCCGTAACTGTTATGCTTGTCGTCATGCGAAAAAATTTCAGGGAAAACGTAAAGATTTTATAGCTACTAATACAGGACAAAATTTTATTATTAAAGATTTTATAGGATGCCACACTGAAGGGGTTGTGTATGTACTACAGTGCAGTTGTAATCTTCAATATGTAGGCCGTACAAAAAGAGCACTTAAGACACGAATAAAAGAACATGTACAAAATATAAAATCTGGCTTTCCCAAACACAACGTGTCAAAACATTTTGCATTAGTACACAACAGAGAGCCCACACATCTCCAATTTTGGGGGATTGAAAAACACAAACCCATGTGGAGAGGTAGCCATCTAGTCCGTGATATCAGCCGGAAAGAATCCAGGTGGATTCATACTTTACGCACTTTGGTACCTGGGGGCCTTAACGTGGAATTTGATTTAAATTGTTTTTTAAATAACTTTTAAATAATTTTTAACATTTTATTAAATACATTTTTTATCATATTTTCATATTTTAATAAATTTTATTGTTTTTTACTGGTCATTATTAAATTTAAATATTATAATTGTACATACTTTTGGCACCCGTTAACATAACTGATTTATATTACAATTTAGTAACTATAATCATATATATTAAGTTTTATGTTTATCTTGGATCTAATTTTATGATTGTGCATTGACTAATCTCATGAGTAGTGTGTATGATTACCTTAATGACTGGTACATGTTATAATATTGACCAATAGCTTTAATTTTAATATGGTATCGGAGTAGAATTGTTTTAGAAGATATTTGACTCTTAATCGATTTAATTATGTATAATGTATTTATTTACTGCTGTATCAGAGCACTCTCACCTGTTTTTACATGTATACCGCAGTGTGGTCTTCGACATAATCGATATTTATATGTATAATTTTATACATATTCTTATTGTATAATATTATTAAGTGCACCATATAAGGTCATTTGCTATATTGTGGCTCCTATGGTGTAATTTTTATTACACATATTGGCCGTAAATAAAAATGAATATCCAATTGTATTTCCACCAAAATAATGGCCGCCCACATAGGAATCCAACACACAGAGTAGTGCTATATCCATCTACAACAAAATGGCGGCGAATCAACTTCCTATATCTAAAGAAAAATGACCGCCGTTCATTACAAACATAACCATAAGTAAAATGGCCGTTCTAGCACTTCCGGTTTCAATATACAGACGGCCGAGTTTAACAGCACACCCATAAGTAAAATGGCGGTTTCAGCATTTCCGGATTTCATTATATATAAGGATACATACAACAGCCAATCCGGTTCCCCAGATGAAGACACGTGACGTGTCGTAACGCGTAGGGATTGGCTGGAGTGGCACACAGCTGTCAACACAAGTGAGAGGGCGCTGAGAACGCCAAGCTTCTCATACGTTCTTTACTCTGCCTATTTGTATGCTTGTAAATGTAAGAGAATATATCAAATAAATATCTCCCTTTGCTTATAAACAGTAATACACTAGTGGAGCCTATCTTCTCTCTCCCTCTCCCTTCTCTTTATCCCCCCCCCCTCCCCCCTCTTCTCCCCCTGGGTCTGAGCTGCACCAGAGTGGAAGAAATAAGGAGATAACAAGGAGAGCTAAGCAGCAAGAAGGAGAAGTTTTCAGACAGGACTTCCACACCTCAGAAAGTATATTACCACAGCCTGATTTCTACTATTTTAAGGTGAGAGTTCTGAGAGACTGAACTAGGAGGCACCACTATAGGAACAACTCATTCAACATATAAGACATACACAGATCTTAATGGAAGGACTTTAACTCTGCAATAGCGCCACCTATCTATGAATTTATGAACTGTTCTTTTTCAATTTTACAATGCTGACATCACTGTTTTAAGGCACATTTATCTGCATGATGATTGCATTAATTGTAGTTAACTGTTGATATATTCTGTGTATAATATATTTATCCTTTTGATGGGTTGCACTTTATTAATTATCCACAGTTGAAAATTATTTTTAATTAAGGATATTTATTCACTAATATTTATTTGCATCAATTTATTTATGGTATCTTAGCTAGCTGTCACCTTATGGTCGTTTGGTTTTTTCAACCACTTGCACGTATTCACTTTAAATACAGCACTATCACTTTTCTGTTAATCAGCGGTAATAGATTTTTGTTTTAATATAGAGATCGTAGATCCTAATTAACATTATCACAGTTACCAATACCTTAATCACTTTTGCCCTTACCCTACTCTATTCACATTACTCACGTAAATATTGCGCGAAATCTCTTTTAATTATCTTTACATTTCAGTGCCCTGACATTAGGTGCATACAAATTTACCAGGGTGTAGGTGACATGGTCCATTTCAGCAACCAGAATGAAAAGCTGCCTCGGGGGTCAGCATGTACCTGTATTAAAGAAAATGTTATCCTGTCTCTGACAATCAGTACCCCATTTTTCTTGGTAGAGTCGTTGGCTGTAAACACCTGTGGAAATTTGGCATGTGTGCATTTCGGGGGTTTAATGCTAGAGAAGTGAGTCTCCTGTGCACACAGGATATCGCAGTTCGCATCTATGACTGTTTTCCAAAGGGCTCTCCTTTTGTAGGGGCTGTTCAGGCCTCTCACATTAAATGTCATCATTTTAAGATTGAGTAAGATTCAGTAAGTAAGCGCAGGTGTGTCATTTGGTGGTGGTTCCAGGTGTTGGAAGTGAGGCGATTGGTGTGTCCAGTGTGCAGGGACTCCGTTGTATTATTACCTTGTACTGAATAAGCAAACTCGTAAAATCAGAAACCAAATAAACTGGAACAAGTGATAGATGAAAACATATAAGCCGCATCCTTCGCGGAGAACATGTTATGGAAAACATCTCGCAACGTACGTGGTGGAAAAGAAAGATAAGTCAAATAACAGCCGAACAACGGGTGGGATGATCAAAAGCTTTACACTCGCTGTGCAGTTTGAAGGCACTAGTTGTGATGAATATCTGGGACTTAGATTATGTTGTTAGGAGATCACTATTTCGTATCACAGTCCTGGGTATGTTATCTACTTGCTCCTTTTATTCAGGTGGTGGTTGTTGTGTCACCCATGGAGGGGGTCGGGTACCTCTGACTCTCCATTCTCAGGCAGCAGCATTTCCGAAGAAGCTCCATACCTTTATCTACCGATGTAATCGCATACGATTTGTTGTGCATGTCCACAATAAGCTTGGCGGGGAATCCCCATTTGTAGATGACTTTGTGATTACGCAGGATCTTGGTAATCGATACCAAGTTGTGTCTCGCCATTAGAGCGGCTTGTGACAGGTCTGCATACAATGCAATCCCAGCAAAGGGATCAGGGAGGGCAGAGTGTTGTCTGGCATTTCGCATTAGCTGGTCTTTGACCTGGTAAAAGTGAATTCTCGCTATAACATCCCTGGGAATCTGGTCAGGGAGGAAGGATGGTTTCGGTAGCCTGTGGGCCCTGTCTTTTATTAAGTCTGCAGAGCTTAGTGACGGAAGGGCCGTTACCATGAGCTTTTGAAGGTATGCCAACAGTTCTGCTGGCTTAACTGAAGGTATGCTCAGCTCTCACACATCCATCAGCTCTGGCTGCCGGCTCTGCCCCCTCTCAGTTCTCCTTTTACACTTTCATTACTTTCAAGGGAAGCCCGCTAACTCAAGGCAAGAAAAGCCTTGAAGCCTATCCAAGAAACCCATTTTGCAGCCTTTAAAGTGCCGTCATTTTCCCTAAATCTATACTTAGCGTCCGACACCCAAAAGCAAAATGGGGTCCTCACAGCCATCAGAGACTCAGTTACCTCTAAACTCCACTCAGAAATTAGGGACCCCCTAGGTCGTCCATATCCTTACCTGTGACATCAACCAATGTTGACATTCAATTGTAAATGTCTATGCCCCAAACTCTAAACAGATTAAGTTCTGTGAAAAACTCTTCATAAGAATCCTCTCTTGCAAGAGTTGTAGGCCACTAATCGGAGGAGACTTTATTATAAATGGCAATGTGACCCTTGACTCATCTACGGGCAAAAGACCATTTGACTTTGATGACATCTGGAGGTGTCAACATGGTGGGGAAAAGGACTTCTCATACTATTCTGCTTCCTATCTCACTCACTCTAGAATTGCCTTTCTCCTCACGGACAAATTGACCCTTCAATTGATTACTTCCTCTCAGATCGGTACAATCAATTGGTCTGACCATGTACCTATAAGTAACAGCACTAGATCCACTGTCCCTCGCCTCTGGAGACTAGACGCTACACTCCTAGCAATTCCTGCTCATCGTCAGACAATTGAAGAAGCTCACTCTCTTTTCTTTATTGAAGAAGCTCACTCTCTTTTCTTTAAAACCCCTTACACCCCTACACCATTATTATGGGCTACATACAACGCCTAAATGAGAGGCATCTTGATAAAATTACAAGCTTCTGTCAAAAGCCAGAAGACACATCAAACTGAAGAGGTCCTAACCTCAATTAAACAAAAAGAGGACCTAAACAATGAACACCCCTCCCCAAACCTATCCTCTGCTCTGCTTGTGGACAGGAACCAACTCCGCTCCCTCCTATCTTATCAATATGATCTATACTGGAAAAAAAACTAAAGCGACATACTATTCTCTAGGAAACAAAACAGGCTCTCTTCTATCAAAATCTGCAAAACAGCAACGTTTGAAATCTAAAATTGCTTTAGTCCATCACCCCATCTCTAAAACCCCAGTGGCTAACCCTCTAGATATCGCAAATGCATTTAGCGAATTTTATCAATCATTCTATAACCTTAAAGATGATGTGACAACCCCCAAGCAACCCCTTCAACTATACAGACTTTCTTGGACTCAGTAAATCTCCCCACATTAAGTCCCAGATTCAATCCTTAGCTGAACTCTTTTCTGCACCAGAAATTGAGCTGGCCATCAAATCTCTTCCTTCAAACAAATAAAGCTGTAAATGTGTAAGCCAATAAAATTTGTATCTCTTTTTTTATTTAACAGATTTTATTCATATAGTCAGCAGTTTATAAACATTAAAGTAAAGAATAAAATAAAAAACAAAGTGAAAATAAAATCAATCTAGTACCTCTATAGTTTTCATGTATACTGGGTTCATCAAAGCAGGATGGATTGCGGTTATCATAAAAAGGTAAAATATATTACTACTGACTGAAAAAATCTGTCTACCCCACAAATCAGCCTTTTTGTTTTTGTTTCTTTTCTTTAGGCCTTTCAGATCAATAACTTTAAAAAGAAAATACAAATCATAATTGGGAGGTAGAAGCCTTTTTGGAGACCAGTACTTCCGTTAGTACAGATCAATTTAGTTTCTGCCTTTGCTCCTTCGACGCTAATAGATTGGCTGGCAAGATCGCAGATGCTTTTCGTGGCACAACCACGTATTGCTGTTGATGCTGTTATTGGTCCTGTGAAAAAAAAAAAATTGCATTAAAGTTTGGGAAATGTACATTTTAAAACAAATATTATTTAAAAAAATAAAATTGCAATGGCAGTCTGGCAATGACATCTCAATAACACCAACACATACCAATAAGGTCTTAAAGTGGTTGTAAACCCTTTACAATCACTTTAACCTACAGATAAGCCTAGATTAAGGCTTACCTGTAGGTGCTTGAAATATCTCCCAGTCCTGCATGGTCTAGGAGATATTTGCAAATCACCATAGGGCGATTTCTTCTGCGCATGCGCCGGAGTTAGAGAGGGCACACTGTGCCGTTTCTAGCTTGGGTCATGCCGTTAAAGGCGGCTCCCGTGCGCATGCGCGGAAGTGACGTCACGCGCCGTCACGCGACTCCGGCCAGTCACAGAGCCGGAGTGCGCGGCCCTGGAAGGAAGAAGGGTGAAGAATGGACACTCACTACTAGCTAGGAAGACGGGGACATCGTGGGCTTCTCCTGCAGGTAAGTGTCACATAAAATTTCACCGTACAAATGTTTCAAGCTGTCACAAATGATCCTGTATTTTGCCTAATTTGTTTCTTTCCTGTGATCGTCAGCTCCATCTAGTGACCATAATGTGGTATTTTCCTAATTGAGGTATTTCTGAAAAATACTGCAATATGGCCTCTAGATGGCCCTGACAACTATAGGAAATAAACATATTAGGCAAAATATGAGATTGTTCGGGACAGCTGAAGTAATGCTTGAAACATTTGCACAGAAAATTTTACATAAATAGACCCCGAAGTATATCAATGCCAAAATAGTTTTTCTCTTAGTTTTGAATAAAGTGAGGAAAGGATAGAAGCCCTGTCAGGTTTACTCCTATCAGAGAGATTTCTACTCACTTCCTGTTTTGGGGGCAATGTTTTACTAGGAAGTAAGGGAAAATCTAACATTCCTCTACTTAACTTAAACAAGCATTTTTTCTTCTCTCTGTTATGCTGTTGGAGAGTTTCCTTCACTTCCAGCCTGGCGAAAAAGGTTGTCCCCGGGATTGGAAGCGAGGGGAAATCTCTCTCCGGGCTCATTTACAAATCGTATTAGCCCCTTTTGAAGCAATCAGCACTGGATTGCTCTATTGAGGGCATTTTAAAGGCAGATAGGAGCTGTTATGTTGACTCCCCAATGCCTGTTTTAACCGCTAATAAAATCACTTGACTGTGTTCATTGCAGTTGCAGTGTTGCCTCATTCAAAAGAATAGGTTGCGTTCTGGGGGTAGTACTGCCCATCGAGCATTTGCCACCCCCACAACCCCATCTACTGCCTTTGCAGCTCACTGGGGAGTGGTTGGAGGGTGGTAAAAATTTCAGCTCAACTGAGTTTTTACCACCCACCCCCCCCCTTCCCCTGCCTATATTTTCACTTCAATCTTGGTTGAAGGTGAACAGAACCCCAATGCACCTCACTATGTGTAAAGTGTAGCATAGAGCAAAATAATATACTGTATGTGTTTCACCATGACTTACTGTAGTGCAAGAGTGTAAATGGGCCCACAAGGATAGATAACAAACAAGAGGTCCACGCTGCTCACAGGTGAGCCGGCTCCAACTGTATGATCTCCTCACTGCAGGGTGCTCGCCCAGTCACAGCTGAAGCAATAATGTACAAGCAAGGGAGACACGGTTTACATGTTTGATAAAGCACAATTCGTGTGCGAAACATGTCTCCCTTTCTTGTGCATGTAGTGCTCCACCTGTTCTTCATGGTTTTATGTGAATAAAGGCATTTGGATCTCAGTTTGGTGTCCAGCCATCCGGACTTTCCTTTCATTAAGGATAGATGACACTGGCTCTGTCTGGAATACTGACCTGATGCTTTTGTGGTCCAGAGAAGACACATGTTCTCATCCCCAGTACACTGCATCGTATCTGAAGTGTAACACCAGTTGGAGTCAGCAGACATGCAGGATCGGCACGTCAATCCATTGAATACTGAGCTGTCCTTTGGTACTAAGGTAAAAAAACATAACATGGTTATAATGGCATGGGATTAAAGAGCGCCTGTATTTTAGTGATAAATAAAGGACCACTACACTTGGTCCTTCCAACAATGAAGATCCTAATGAAATGTTATGATGAAGGTCTACTTCAATCTTTAGTGCTTCCATGCTGTTACACTGCCACAGATGCTATAGCTAGGCGATTAGTTTGTAGGTGGGTGTCACATACTTGGTAAGGACCAAACTAATGTGGGGTCTTCTCTTGCACCTCTTGTCCAACACCCCTGGAAGGGATCACTAGGAGTAAGGGCACGAACTGGCATGTGCATAAAAAGAAGCATGAGGGAGCTCATGGCCATAATGGGGATGGTATTGACACAGCCCCAAATGATCCACAATGGCTCAAAATGTATATGGTCCAGAAATATTTTGAAATTTTCAGAGACATTTAGACAGAATAAAGCACCTGGACCACATGGCCTAAAAGAATTTAGCTCTGTCATTTCAAAGCCATTGTTTCTCATTTTTAGGGACTCGTTAATGACTGGAATAGTACCACTGGATTGGCATAAGGCCAACATGGTCCCTATATTTAAAAAAGGAGCAAAAGTTAGCATGGCTTCATGAAAGAGAGAAGTTGTCAGATAAACCAGATTTCTTTTTATGAGAAGATAAGTAAAACCTTGGATGGAGGGGTGGCTGTGGACGTGGTATACTTGTGTAGCCCCCTGTTCCCAAAAATGGGGCTATAGTGTAAATTTAGTTTTTGGCTGAGCTGTAAACAGCTCAGGTTGATTGTACATAGTTTATTTGGTTCTGTTCTAATCTTGACTGTGTTGTGCATTGACCACTGTTGCCAGTACGTGTCACTGGTATCACAGGACAGTGTGAGAATAACAACTAAGTTGAGCTGTAATGAATATTCTTTTTCCAGAAACAGCCCAGTAGGAGGTTCCTGCCGCTGTGCATTCTGGGAAGGGGTATTTATTGGACAGATGCCATGCGCTTTAGTCAGTTCTCACCTTGTGGTCTTCCAGGCCTGAGGCTATGTTGCTGCAAGCTGTGCAAGTAGGCCCAGAAGCCTGTCTGGGGCCTACTACTTCTGAGGTGCTTCTTACGCTGTCTTGCCTGAATGGAAGAAGCCGAGCCAAGCTGAGGAGATCAAGGGGAGGACACTTGCTAGAGAGAGCCAGGATGAAGGCTGGTCTCTCAGAAG
Source organism: Aquarana catesbeiana (assembly GCF_042186555.1). Classification (NCBI taxonomy): domain Eukaryota; kingdom Metazoa; phylum Chordata; class Amphibia; order Anura; family Ranidae; genus Aquarana; species Aquarana catesbeiana. The sequence continues at coordinate 21,770,130 of NC_133333.1, forward strand.
GGCCTGGTGACTCGGTGGGAGAACGCACCTACATCTAACCTACACTCACAGTACTGCTGGATGGCTTAAAGGTTCTGGTACTGTGAAGCTGTTCTACAATCCAATCAAGGTAATACATTCCTGGCTGCTAAGTTTGTGAGAGAGACTTATCCAGGCATCTACTGGCTGCTAACTCTGTGAGAGAGGCTTATTCAGGCATCTTACTGGTTGCTAGGTCTGTGTGAGAGACCTACCCAGGTATTCAAGATCTGCTGAAAGAAAGCTGTGTTTTGTCCTTTGATTCAAGGAGTCTGTAAGTGATCTGCTAAAAAGGTATCTGAAACCTCCCCTCAACCTCTTTTCTACAACCTTTCTCAAGCTTTAATTAAAGCATTGAAAAATACCTAAAGTGACTGGCGCCCACATTTGTTCTAAGTTAACCACAAGTTAACCATAAGTTAACCCTAAGTTAGCCACATTTGTTCTAAGTCCATTATAGCCATGGACTCAGCCCTGGGGTGAATGTAAGTCCGCTCCCTGTATCTGGAGGTACCCTTTTTGCTCTCAGTATACCCAGGGGGGTTCTACACTTCGATTTTGCAAAAGCCTTTGACACAGTTGCCCACACACGGCTAATGTGTAAAGTAAATTCTACAGGCTTGGAAAGATCAGTTTGTAAATGGATAGAAAGTAGTGGTTAATGATTCTTACTCTGAATGGTCTAAGGTTATCAGTGGTGTACCACAAGGTTCAGTGTTGGGACCCTTACTTTTTATTATCTTTATAAATGATATAGGGTCTGGGATTAAAAGTAAAATTTCTGTCTTTGGATATCACTCCAAGCTATGCAGTGGAATAACGTCCTTACAGGATGTCTCTAACTTACAAGCCGACCTCAATGCACTGTTATATTGGGCAAATATGTGGCAAATAAGGTTTAATGTTGATAAATGTAAAGTTATGCACTTACTAAGCTAAGCAGGGCAATAACTTCTCCACAGGATGTGGAACCCTTGCAAAAAAGATCTGAACAAATTAATAGGGTGGCAACTACATGGCAAATGAGGTTTAATGTAGAAAAATGTAAAATAATGTATTTGGGTGGCAAAAATATGAATGCAATCTATACATTGGGAGGAGAACCTCTGGGGGAATCTAGGATGGAAAAGGACCTGGGGGTCCTAGTAGATGATAGGCTCAGCAATGGCATGCAATGCCAAGCTGCCTCTAACAAAGCAAACAGAATATTGGCATGCATTAAAAAGGGGATTAATTCCAGAGATAAAACGATAATTCTCCCGCTCTACAAGACTCTGGTCCGGCTGCACCTGGAGTATGCTGTCCAGTTATGGGCACCAGTCCTCAGGAAGGATGTACTGGAAATGGAGCAAGTACAAAGAAGGGCAACAAAGCTAATAAAGGGTCTGGAGGATGTTAGTTATGAAAAAAGGTTGTGAGCACTGAACTTATTCTCTCTGGAGAAGAGACACTTGAGAGGGGATATGATTTCAATGTACAAATACCATACTGGTGACCCCACAATAGGAATAAAACTTTTTTGCAGAAGGGAGTTTAACAAGACACGTGGCCACTCATTAAAATTAGAAGAAAAGAGGTTTAACCTTAAACTAGGTAGAGGGTTCTTTACTGTAAGAGAAGCAATGATGTGGAATTCCCTTCCACATGCGGTGGTCTCAGCGGGGGGGGGGGGGGGGGCGTTGATAGTTTCAAGAAACTATTAGATAAGCACCTGAACGACCACAAAATACAGGGATAAACAATGTAATACTGACACATAATCACACACATAGGTTGGACTTGTGTCTTTTTTCAACCTCACCTACTATGTAACTATGTAAGGTGCTAAGAATATGCATGCATCATACATACTAGGGGGAGTACCACTGGAGGGATCTGTAGTGGAGATGGATTTGGGGGTTTTAGTAGATCATAAGCTTAATAATAGCATACAATACCAAGCTGCGGTTTCCAAAGCCACCAAAGTACAAATCATTATGTAAGACCTCATCTGGAATATGCAGTTCAGTTTTTGGCACCAGTTCTCAAAAAGGATATCGGGGAACTGGAGAAAGTGCAGAGAAGGTCAACCAAACTGATAAGAGACATGGAGGAGCTCAGCTATGAGGAAAGATTAGAGGAACTGAATTTATTCTCTCTTGAGAAGAGGAGATTAAGGAGGATATGATCAACATGTACAAATACATAAGAGGTCCATATAGTGAACTTGGTGTTGAGTTTTTCACTTTAAGGTCACCACAGAGGACAAGGGGGCACTCTTTACGTCTGGTGGAAAAGAGATTTAATCTCCAAATATGGAATGGCTTCTTTAATGCCCCGTACACACGATCGGAAATTCCGCCAGCAAAAGTCCGATGAGATCTTTTGGTCGGAAATTGCGACCGTGTGTATGCTCCATCTGACTTTTGCTGGCGGAATTCCCCGCAGCAAAAGATTGAGAGCAGGTTCTCTATTTTTCGGTCGGAAACAGTTCCTATCCGAAAATGCGTTCGTCTGTATGCAATTCATACGCGCAAAAAAATCACGCATGCTCGGAAACAATTCGACACATACTTGGAAGCATTGAACTTCATTTTCTCGGCTCGTCGTAGTGTTGTACGTCAACGCGTTCTTGACGGTTGAAAGTTCAGAGAACTTTTGTGTGACTGTGTGTATGCATGCCAAGCTTGAGCGTAATTTCGTCGGAAAAACCATCCAAGATTTTTCCGATGGAAATTCCACTCGTGTGTACAGGGCATAATGCAATTTTTTCAATTGGATTTGAACCAATTTTATCAATAAAACTTTGGACTCTTGGACGTGTGTTTGGCATTGGCACTCTCATCGAACTATATATGCATGGACTGTGCTGCATAAAACACAAGTAAAAGCAAGGTACTGGATATAGATTTTTAGTGGGTCGCTAACAAAAAGGGAATTTTAGAAAATGGAGGAAAACCCAGAAAACCCATAAAAACCCATATGTCCTATGTAACTCTTAACTGGTTACCTGCAAAGGCTTTTAAAGAGTCACCTATGGGGAATTTTAGGTACTGTAGTTTGGCGCCGTTCCACAGCGTGTGCAATTTTAAAGCGTGACATGTTAGGTATCTATTTACATGGGGAAACATCATCTTTTATGCTTTACCAAACAAATGGGTATTACATTGTGCTTGTGCTCACTAAAATTAATTTAAGTGTATTATTTCCCAAAAATTTGTTTTGAAAAAACACTGCGCACATATCGTGTCACAGAAAAAATTGCAACACCCATCGTTTTATTCTCTAGGGTCTCGGCTTAAAAAGTTATATAATGTTTGGGGGTTCTAGGTTATTTTCTAGCCCCAAAAATATGCAGATTTTTACATATGGGAGAGAAGTGTTATGCCACGTACACACGAGCGGAATGTCCAATAGAGAAAGTCCCCCAGAGTCTTTTCATCGTTTATTCCGATCGTGTGTAGGCCTCAGACTTTTTTTTTCCGAAAATTCTGATGAACCTAGAAATGGAACATGTTGTAAATATTTCCGACTGAACCAATTCCTATCATGAAAACCGCTTGTCTGTATGCTGTTCCGACGGACCAAAAACGACGCATGCTCTGAAGCAAGTACAAGACGGAAGCTATTGGCTACTGGCTATTGAACGTTCTTTTTCTAGTCCCGTTGTACGTGTTGTACGTCACCTCGTTCTGGACGGTCAGACTTTGGACGGACTTTTCTTTGACCGTGTGTATGCAAGAACGCTTGAATGGAATTCCGTCGGAGTTCCGTCGAAGAAACCTTCGGAGTTTAGTCCGCCGGCAAAACCGGTCACATGTACATAGAGTTAGCCCAGTAGGGAAGTAGGTAATAAAATAGCTTCATAGCAGAAAATAACCATCGCAATGCGGGGGGGCCAGACTGAGTCCCCCTTCATCAGGGCTACAAAACAAATACAAATCATAATACAAAAAATAAAAGTCAAAAGTATAAAAATAAATATGCAAATCATTGCATCATTTTTTAAGTTATCAATCTTAATTTGCGTATTTTTTTATTTATTTTTTGCAATAAGAGTTTTTATTGAGTTTTTAATAAACAATGATACAAAGTATCCTACATGAAAGGTAAAAATTATAAGTATGATAAGTATAAAAAGTATGAAAAGTGTGATAAAGGAAGAACAGGAAAGCGTCCCCGAGGGGGATACAGTCATACATAAGTCAGAATCAGGGGCGGACTGACCATTCGGGCACTCGGGCACTGCCCGAGAGCCCCATGCCACTAAGGGGCCCCATCAGGGTTGCCAGCCTCAATTAAACCAGGGACAGTATCCAAGATTATAGCTGCCCCGGGTCTCCAGTACCTTTTTCAGTGTGTGTATGTGTATTCAGTGTGTGTATATTGTGTGTCTGTGTGTGTATACTGTGTGTGTGTGTGTGTGTATACTGTTTGGCCCCATAATCTATTGCCTGGGGGCCCCATAATCTCCTATTGCCTGTGGGCCCCATAATCTCCTTTTGCCCAGGGGCTCCATAATCTTCTCCTATTGCCCAGGGGCCCCATAATCTCCTATTGCCCGGGGGCCCCGTGAGTTGTCAGTCCGCCCCTGGTCAGAATAACAAGTTATGGGAATGTATTTTTGCAGGATAAGGCAGTAAATACAATCTTTGTTAAACCAGGTTATGGCCCTGAGTCTCAATAACATGTGATATAACAGCAGTTATTTGTTCATTATAATAACAAGACAAAAAGAGAGAAAGAAAAAGGAAAAAAAAAAAAGGGTTAAAAGCTGCAAAAGTATTTTCAGGTACCCATTAGTCTCTTATAATCATCAGAGTATGTAAAAATGAACCATCACATGGAAGAAACTGTTGATATTTCTCACGATCTTTTGACCAAATATTACAAAATATAGAATACTTGTTTTTTTTTTGTTTTTTGTTTTTTTATATTTATGGCTTTTATTTATTTGAAATTTTTTATAGTTTTGATTTTTATACTTGCATTCATTTTGTAGCCTTGATGAATGGGGAAGTCTGTTTGGCTCCCGAAACACTTTAAAGTTTTCTACTATTAATTTATTTTATCAATAAAACTTTTGGATGTGTATTTGGTGCTGTCATTGGGCTATATATAAGGACTGTGCTGTGTGGAAGAGCTGTAAATTTCAGAACTGGATGGACAGGAGTAGAAATCCTTTGGCAGGTAAATCAGTCACATACGTGTGTTTAGCTGTTCCTATGAAGACAGCGGATGGTCACTTACGGGAAGGAAGAGGTGGGGTGCATTGATCACTTGTACAACATGATATACCCATCTTCATTCTTCCATTGTTAGGAAGCCCCATACTTCCTTTCTTGTCACACTGGTCCTGTTGTACACATGACTTCTCGTATACTTTTGAAACAACGGTACCTACAAGTAAACAAACTGTATCATTGTCTGCAATGAAAATAGACAAAGGTTTAATGTGAAACAAAAATGGAAACCACCCCCCCCCCCCCCCACAATATATACCAAGCTTTTAGAGTAGGTGCATTGTACATCACAAACAAACGTTTCCCAACACACTTACCAGCTAGACAGTAAAAAAATGCAGATGACGCTGTCTAACAATTTGCGGTAAAAACAGAGGCTTTAGTTGCACAACGCTTGCATATACAGTAAAATCTTGGCCTGAGAGTGTTTTGCAAGACAAGCAAAAATGTTTTTTTATAAATTTTGACTTGATATACAAGCGATGTCTTGATATACAAGTAGCGTCATGTCACAACGAGTATAAAAGAGAAGGGAGGGCGCCACTAAAGTGTAGCAATATGGTGAAGGTACAACATTTAGCAACTCTCATGGTTGATGATTAACCACTTGCCGACCAGCCGCCGCAGTCGTACTGCGGCAGAATGGCACGGTTGGGCGAAATGTAACATCGCTTCGCCCTGTGACCCCCCCCCCCGCTCGCTCCCCCCCCAAGCTAGTCTGACACATGGAGAACCCGGGATCTGTGTGTGTGAACACACAGTTTCCGGTTCTCTGAGGGGAGAACAGACAGATCGTCTGTTCATACAGAGTATGAACAGCGATCTGTCATCTGTCATCTCCCCTGCGCAGTCCCCTCCCCCCTTGAGTTAGAACACACAATAGGGAACACATTAACCCCTTGATCGCCCCCTAGTATTAACCCCTTCACTGCCAGTGACATTTTTACAGTAATCAATGCATTTTTATAGCACTGATTGCTGTATTAATGCCAATGGTCCCAAAAATGTGTCAAAACGTGTCCGCCATAATGTCGCAGTCCCGATAAAAATCACAGATCGCCGCCATTACTAGTAAAAAAAAACAAAAAAATAATAATAATAAAAATGCCATAAATCTATCCCCTACTTTGCAGACACTATAACTTTTGCGCAAACCAATCAATATACGCTTATTGCGATTTTTTTTTACCAAAAATATGTAGAAGAATATGTATCAGCCTAAACTGAGGAAACATTTTTTTTTATATATATTTTTGGGGGATATTTATTATAGCAAAAAGTAAAAAATATTGCGTTTTTTTTTTTTTCGAAATTGTCACTCTTTTTTTGTTTATAGCGCAAAAAATAAAAACGGCAGAGGTAATCAAATACCACCAAAAGAAAGTTCCATTTGTGGGAAAAAAAGGACGTCAATCTTGCTTGGGTGCAACGTCGCACGACCACGCAATTGTCAGTTAAAGCGACGCAGTGCCGAATCGCAAAAATTGCTCTGGTCAGGAAGGAGGTAAAATCTTCCGGGGCTGAAGCGGTTAACTGCTTCCCACCTGTCATACAGCAGAATGACGGTTGCAAAGTGATTAAGTTATCCTGACTGGGCGTCACATGACGTCCAGCTGGATAAGCCGCCCTCGAGGGTGCACAGCGCCGCGGTGCTGCAGTGTGTCACTCTGCCAGGAAATTTTGGGTGTCGTGTCAGTAAATTTCAATCTAGTAGGTTGGCAACACTGGCTAGGAGTCACAAAAATGCTATATACTGATGATGAGAAAAGGTATTTAGCAGTTTATATTTGCTAAAATAATTGCATTTCCATGTTCTTTGTAATGCGGGAGACCCGATATAGTAACTACAGGCTCCTGGGTTTAGTAACACTTTAAGAGCTATTTTAAGGAGGGAATATTGACTGATTATATTGAGCTATTGAGGTTTGTGCACTGCAGTACTATTTTGCTGTTTGGAAGACATTATTGAACTTGAGTGTGCTATTCACACATTGTACACATGAAGAAAAACGGACATCTCTGGAGTAATCCAGAGGCCTCTAATGTGAACTGACACTTGTGAGACTCTGAAAAAAAGACACATCATTTTTTTATTACTGAATAACTTACCCTGAGCCCAGGTTTCTGTATATTTAGCTCCACACACAGAACCAGAAGGACAAGGAATACTGGTGCCGGTACATGAGTCCGATGTAGAAGCACAGTGTGTACAAGAGAGCGAGTATCCTAAAAAAACACAGCACAGGATGATCAACCATAGCAGCCACATTTTACCAAATTGAGAATCTCATTCATCATCCATTTTCCAACTGTTGTTTTCCAGTGTGTATTTAACCACCTCAATACCGGGCACTTTCACCCCCTTACTGCCCAGGCCATTTTTCAGCTTTCAGCGCTGTCGCACTTTGAATGACAATTGCGCGGTCATACAACACTGCACCCTAATGACATTTTTATTATTTTTTCCCCACATATAGAGCTTTCTTTTGGTGGTATTTGATCACCTCTGCGGTTTTTATTTTTTGCGCTTTAAACAAAAAAAAGCGACAATTTTGAAAAAAAACCCCACAATATTTTGTACGTTTTGCTATAATAAATATCCCCATTTTTTTTTAAAAAAAGCTAATTTTTTCTCAGTTTAGGCTGATGTGTATTCTACATATTTTTGGTAAAAAAAAAACGCAATAAGCGTATATTGATGCGCCAAAGTTATAGCGTCTACAATATAGAGGATAGATTTATAGCATTTTTTTTTTTTTAATTATTTTTTTTTTTTTTTACTAGTCATGGCGGCGATCTGCGATTTTTATTGTGACCGCAATATTGAGGCGGACACTTCGGACACTTTTGACACATTTTTGGGACCATTCACATTTATACAGCGATCCGTGCTATAAAAATGCACTGATTACTGTGTAAATGTGACTGGCAGGGAAGGGGTTAACACTAGGGGGTGATCGAGGGGTTAAATGTGTGTCCTAGGGAGGTGATTCTAACTGTGGGGGGAGGGGACTGACTGGGGGAGGTGACCGATCGGTGTCCCTATGTATGTCCCCCTTTTCTCCCCCTTATTATTTTTTGTTGACTTGGTTAGTTACACGCAACCATATTGTTTTTTTATACATTTCTATAGAACTCAGACGCATCTGGCTCCTGAAGAGTGGACCAAAGTCCATGAAACGCGTCGGGCCTACTTTGATGCATCCAACACACATTGATCAATTTTTTGACGTTTTTTATTCTACCTGACATTGTTCTGGGGGACTGTGATGCATAATTGTACTTATCTATGCCATGTTTTTTATATATACACATTGATTGTTTTGTATATGATTACTTTTATGTCATATGTCTGCAATGCGATTTTCATGCCATGTTGGTCATTGGTCCCTAATAAACATACATATGTTTGCACCTCTGTGAATGTGATTGGGTTCCATCATGTGCACCTCATTTAAAGTCCCAACCTCCCCCCTTCGTTTTTATGTACAAGGGACACACCATCGGTCTCCTCTCCTCTGACAGGACGTCGATCTATGTGTTTACATACACAGATCCACGGTCCTGCTCAGTTACTGGGCAATCACGGGTGCCCGGTGGACATCGCGGCCGCCGGGCACGCGCACCGGGTCCCCAGTGATGTGGCGGGCGCGCAAGCGCGCCCCTTAGTGGCTCGGGAAGGCGGTCACGTCATACGACGTCCGCCCAGAACGAGAGCTGCCTCGTCCCACCGTCATATGACAGTGGGTGGGCAGCTAGTGGTTAAAGTCTATGTCAACCCAGACAAGGAAATGCTTTTCAATTGTTTAATGATTAAAGCAGAGTTCCACACAAAAATGGAACTTCCGCTTTTCGGAACCCTCCCCCCTCCGGTGTCACATTTGGCAACTTTCAGGGGGGAGGGCGGTGCAGATACCTGTCTAATACAGGTATTTGCACCCACTTCCGCCATAGACTCCCATGGGAGTCTATGCCTCTTCCCGTCCCCACCGCGCTGTCTCCTGGGAACACACAGCTCCCAGGAGAGAGCGGGGACCACTTGGGACGCGCAGCGCGACTCGCGCATGCGCAGTAGGGAACCGGGAAGTGAAGCCGCAATGCTTCACTTCCTGATTCCCTCACCTAGGATGGCGGCGGCAGCTGCCGAGAACTGAGCGGGTTCTCGGTGTCCCCTGCCGACATTGCTGGACCCTGGGACAGGTAAGTGGCCATGTATTAAAAGTCAGCAGCTGCAGTATTTGTAGCTGCTGGCTTTTAATATTTTTTTTTTTTGGTGGGTGGACCCCCGCTTTAAATATAACATTGCAATTTTTTTTTTAGACACCTGATTGATAGTAACAATTTAAAGTGGTTGTCAAGGCTCACGTTTTTTTTTTTTACCTTCATGCATTCTTTGCCCCTCAGCTGCGGTTCAGGTACCAGCCTGCTTGGGTGCCCCCCATAGCATGCTGCTTGCTATGGGGGCACTCGGCAGGATGGAGGGACCACGATCACCGCCGAGAAGAGGAGGATCAGGACCGCTCTGTGCAAAACCACTGTACAGAGCAGGTAAGTATGACATGTTTGCTATTTAAAAAAAAAATCACGTTCACGTTGTGGCTTCCTGTGAACAAGTCACAACGCTAACAAGGGGGTTCTGTGATAGTGTTGTCACCCCACCCTGCTCATTCCTGCATTTGGACTAAAGGATGCCATGTTGACTCACAGCTTCCCTCTATGAGTCTGTGACATCACAGGCAACCATGCCTCCAGAACTCCCCCAAAGTGGGCAGAAGCCAGTGGAGGGATTGGAGGGAGAAGGGTGTCAGAAACTGAACAGGCGGTAAGATGGATGAGTAGATCAGATCATCAGTAGATGAGTGAATCAGCAACATTTAAAAAAGACTGAATGGGGGATATGTGATGGACGGGAAATTATACTGTTGGAATTATTAGTAAAATAGACAGCATACAACTTTTCTTTTTTATTATTAAATTTGAGTTCTGTTAAAGGAACTGGATGTTCAGGAAGCAACCTTTAGGTGACGCATTACACTTTAACCGCTTCCCGACCAGCGCACGCCGATATACGTCGGCAGAGTGGCACTGGTGGGAAAAGGGGCGTACAGGTACATCCCCTTTAAGATTGAGATTGGGTCAGCACCCGGCGGACTCAATGTCCCCCGGGTGCCCGCGATTGCGTCACGGAGAGGAAGAACGGGGAGATGCTTTTGTAAACAAAGCATTTCCCTGTTCTGTCTTGTGACAGGACAGAGATCACTGCTCTCTGTCATCGGGAGTGGTGATCGCTGTCATGTGTATTGTAGCCCCTCCCCCCTCACAGTTAGAATCTCTCCCTAGGACACATGTAACCCCTTCATCGCCCCCTAGTGGTTACCCCCTTCCCTGCCAGTGTCATTTACACAGTAATCAATGCATTTTTCAGCGCTGATCACTGTATAAATGACAATTGTCCCAAAATAGTGTCAAAAGTGTTCGATCTGTCCGCCATAATGTCGCAGTAACGATAAAAATCGCAGATTGCCGCCATTACATATACGGCCTAAACTGAGGAAAAAAATATTTTTTTTAATATATTTTTGGGGGATATTTATTATAGCAAAAAGTAAAAAATAATGCGTTTTTTTTTTTCAAAATTGTCGCTCTTTTTTTGTTTATAGCGAAAAAAAATAAAAACCGCAGAGGCGATCAAATACCACCAAAAGAAAGCTCTGTTTGTGGGAAAGAAAGGACGTCAATTTTGTTTGGGTACAACGTCGCACGACCGCGCAATTGTCAGTTAAAACGACAGAGTGCCGAATCGCAAAAAGTGCTCCGGTCAGGAAGGGGGTAAATCCTTCCGGGGCCGAAGTGGTTAATGAGGGGGGAAGGCAACTGGCCAACAGTAGAAAGAAAGTAGAGAAAGATCCACAGCATGGCAGAATAAAACTGCTCTCATTTTCTCATCACTCTACAGGTATGCAGAACTGTTTTAATGACATAAATTTATATGTAAAAGACTCATAATGGTTCATCAGTGATGGATGTTATGTAAGGCCGGGTTCACACCATTGGCTCCCCGCATCCAATTCGCAATAGCAGGAGAAGTTGACCGGCTCTCTATGGAGCCGGTTCCCATATCTCTGCAGTGGGTCCGGTGCGTTTTCCACAAAACTGCTGTGTGTCTTTTGGTCCATTTCAGGTCCAAATTCAGCCCAAAATTCAGGCTGAAATCAGACCTGAAACGGTGACCCAGCACGCACCGAACCCCTGCTGTGAGCCTGTGAGTATTATGAGTTTATTATCAATACATTAGTTCAAGATGTAAAAGTACTAAACTTTAAAATTAGTCAAAAGCGTTTGTATAATTGCTATCATAGGCCTAAAATAATACATGCCCAACTAGATATACAGTATATATATATATATATATATATATATATATATATATATATATATATGTTTTATGAGCATTTATTCGCGATTTTCAGATCGTACAAAACAAATGCCTTTTAAAATACGCTTGGCATAACTCCATCAGTATCACCAGCAAAGCAGCTTCATTATTATCCCATTAAAGAAGATGCTGCATTTCGGCATTTACAACAGTGGTCATCAGATGTTTACAACAGTGGTCATCAACCCTGTCCTCAGGGCCCACTAACAGGCCAGGTTTTGATGATATCACCTGTGATGTATTTCAGTTATCTTGCAAACCTGGCCTGTTAGTGGGCCCTGAGGACAGGAGTTGTTGACCACTGGTTTACAAGACCAAACCCTTCCCAGTCGTTCCTTGATTCCGATCATGCGTGTTTGTACTTTCAACTTTTGTGTGACGATTCCTGTACTGGCCATCCGAAAATCAGATGTTGAGTTCACATCTGACAAAAAATTTTATAGCCTGCACATCGAGCTTTTGTCTGACGAAAAAGTCAAATCAGCTGTCAAAAGCACCGTACTAACGCTATCCGAAAATCCAAAAACAGCTCGTCTTACGAATTTTCCCTTCTGATTTTTGTATCGCGTGTACGAGGCCTTAGGGGGTGTTTTAACCCCTGTCAGTTTTTGTAGCCAACTGAGTTTCATTGGGGAAAATTTCCTTAAATTCCAAAAAGCCTAAAGCTGTAGAGTGTAAAATTTGATGCAACTCTGCATAGAAACCAATCAGCTTCCAGGTTTTATTGCCATTTTACAATAACATAAAATAATATAGTGCATTCTTTTAAGGTCTTTTGTGAATTTTTAAGATTAAGAAGCTGTTACCAGATGTTACCAAAGCTGAGGGCACACCAAGGATTTGGAGAAGTGATGCCATTATGAGAGTCTGCTGTATCTCTAGGTTGGTGCAAGGGAGGACTGGCTGAGTATGCTGGATGGCTGTTTAATTTTGTAAGATTTAGGCCTCATGCACACGAGACGCTGTTAAACTCGCGTTCAGAGGCAGTTGGACACTTTTTTCAACTGCCCCTGAACTCATTCAATGTTATCCTATGTGTCCATGTACACAGTCTCGTTTTTTGGCTTTTTTAGGCAGTTGAGTTTAACCTCGTTTTTCCAGAAGCCAAAAAATGTCTTCAGACGCAAACGTTTTCCACATTTTAGACGCCAAACGTGGCTAAACGTGGCTAAACGCCGGTAACACGTTTAGTCGCGTTTGCATTTATAATTGTTTTTAAAGAAACCCTATTTTTTGGACCAGAAAACACAGAAATATGATGGTAAACTGCAGCAGAGAATGACATTTTGCGACCCGAATTTGGGGCCCCATATCTCGAGGTCACTTGGTGCTAGGAACCCCAAAATTGGTGTGCTAACACAGTGGAACGAACACTACAACATATCCAAACATGGGGTTCCTAACACCAAGTGGCCCCGAGATATGGGGGCCCAAAATCAGGTCAGAAAATGTCATTCTCTGCTGCAGAATTATGTTGTAGTGCTAGTTCCACTGTGTTAGCACACCAAATTCGGGGTTCCTAGCATCAACTGGCCCCGAGATACAGGGCCTCAAAGTTGTGTCACAAAATGTCACTCTCTGCTCTGCAGATGCTTCTAGATGCAAACGCGGCAAAACGGGCGTTTCTAAACGCCGGTTTCAGCTTTTAAAAACATGTGTTCAGCAGAGTTTGCACGTGTGCATGAAGCCTTATGGGTGTAAGCATGTTGAGACTGATTATGCATAAAAATTTTGTACCACAAAAACAAACTAGGTTTCTTTTCCTTCCCATTCTTTGATTCACTTCTCTATAAATGCCAAGTCTGAAGGGTAAATTAAACTTTCAAAAGTTTAACTTAGTTTCAAGTTCCTGAGACTAGAGATGGGCTGTATTTATCAATTTGCAGCCCAAAATCATGATCCTTCTGTACTCTAGAAAAAATAAACAAGCTAGCAGTCTCGCAGTTCTTCCTACACCTTCAAAAATTGTAAATAGGCAGGAACAAAAAAAAAGGTCCCTCATGCTGGACTACACCTTCAGAACTTGAACATCAACAAGAAAAAGAAGAGTTCTTTCATGCTGAGGATGATCGCACTAATCGGCGCTTCTGCTCTCCAGCAATCCCACTGGGTGATGGATCAGCACTGAAACAACACAAAAAAGAGAGAGAAAGCGCACGACCGCCCTAGTGTAATCCAACTTTATATGTCCAATGTAGACTTTAAAAGAATATACTCACATGGTTCCAGATTAAAGTGATCTGGAACCATGTGAGTGCATTCTTTTAAAGTCTACACTGAATTTTATTAAATTGGATTACACTAGGGCGGTCTTGCGCTCTCACTCTCTTTTGTGCTGTTTCTGTACTCTAGATACTACTTCACAGTATTTCAGATAATAATAAACTGGTCCTCAATTTATTATATGCAAAGACGATGACAAGTGTTGCCATGGATGCTCCCAGACAGGATCTTTATGCCCACACCTATGAAGCTTCTGGAGCTAAATATTCACCCTTATATCTGGGGTTACGGGCTACCTTCCCCAGCACTGGCCATACTTAGCATGGACATAGACGGGTTCCCTTTTCAGTTCAGAAACCTGGTTATGCGCATCCTATTTGCCACCAGATTGAAGATCTGGAGGAAATGGAGAAGCACTGCAGCTCCAAATCTGTCTGACGTTAAACTTCAATTGAATCTGACATTAGAAAATGAAAGATTCCTGGCTCTACAGTCTGGTTCCCTTGTGAATTTCTACAAAACATGAGATCCTTGGCTTAAAGTTCACAAACTACAGTAAATGTATATTTTGTTACAATATCATAGATCTAATACTGAAATGTAAGCATCATTCCTATGAGCCCCCAATGGCTTTCCTATACTCTGGCTGATTTGCTTTGTTCTGATTTGATTTAACGTAATTTGACTTGCAATTTTTCATTTATCATAACATCCAATGCATGTTATTGGTAATGACTATGATACTCAACTTCACATTGTATGTTTTTCTTTGTCAAAAACCTGATATACATAAAAAAAAAAAACAAGAACACATTTACAGATACTCATATGTGGTTTTGTTAGTTAACGGTTGGGTGCCACAAGCTGGGCTGCATGGTCACCACATATACTCTTGAAGGTCAACTAAAATAAATAAACTTTAAATTTTGAATAGCGTAAGGGAGGGTTTTTATTTAGCCATCTGTGTCTCAGGGAGAATTCCCTTCAATTCCAATCCCATAACCATATATGGAAGTGAGACAAAATCCCTCCAAAATGAACGAATCCCTGGTTCTGATTTTGGATCTAAATGTAGCAATTTGCATACTTAGTTCCCAAGCCTTGAGTCTTGGAGTGCTTTGAAGGACCAATGTACAGTTACTCCTTGGTGAAAACTCTGACGGTCTAAAATTGTCTAAATCACTTTAGATAGCTTTACTTTACATTAGTATTGATTCCTGTTATTAATTTTAAGAACTGCATTTTTTGTTTAAAAGAAAATAAAGTGCATTCTTTTAAAGACATTTGTGAATTACGGTATTAAGATTAAAAATCTCTTACCAGATGTCACCAAAGCCGAGAGAACACCAAGGATTTGGAGAAGTGAAGCCATTATGAGAGTCTGCTGTATCTCTAGGTTGGTGCAAGGGAGAACTGACTGAGTATGCTGGATGGCTGTTTAATTTTGTAAGATTTATGGGCGTGGGCATTTGGGGGCTGAATATGCTGCATAACAATTCTGCACTACAAAAACAAACTCGGTTTCCTTTCCTTTCCATTCTTTGATTCGATTTTCAATAAATACCAAGTCTGAAGAGTAAACGAAACTTTAAAAAGTTGCACTCACTTTCAAATCCTGCAATTGCAAATGGGCCATTTTTATCAATTTGCAGCCCAAAAACATGACCCTTCTATACTCGATATCATGCTTCACAGTATTTTAGATAATAATAAAATGGTCCTTAGTTTATCATATCCAAAAAACACATTTACCAACACTCATATGGGTTAGTGTTAGTTAACGGGTGGGTGCCACAAGCTGGGCTGCATGGTCACCAAATGTACTCTTAAAGGTCGACTAAAGGCAAACCTTTTTTAAAATTTTGGATAGCGTAAGGGAGGGCTTTAACCCCTGCCAGTTTTGTTTAACTATCTGTATCCCATTAGGAAGATTTCCCTTCAATTCCAATCTTATAGCTAAAAAAGGAAGTGAGAGGAAATCTCTCCAAAGTGAAATAATACCTGGTTCTGATTGTGGAGCTAAATGTAGCATTTTGCATGCTAAGTTCCCAAGCCCAGAGTCTTGGAATGCTTTGAAGGACCAGTGTCCAGGTACTTCTCAGTGAAAACTCAAACCTAAAAAATTGTCTAAATCACTTTAGACAGCTTTACTTTACATTAGTATTGATTCCTGTTAATTATTTTAAGAACTGCATTTATTGTTTTAAAATAAAAAAAAAAAAATAGTGCATTCTTTTAAGGAAATTTGTGAATTTTTAAGATTAAGAAGCTCTTAGCAGATAGTGCCAGGGAGAACTCACTGAGTGTGCTGGACGGCTGTTTCATTTTGTAAGATTTATGGGTGTAGGGATTTTGGGACTGATTATGCATAAAAATTCTGTACCACCAAAATGGACTAGGTTTCGTTTCCTTCCCATTCTTTGATTCAATTCTCTATAAATGACAAGTCTGAAGGGTAAATTTAGTTTCAAATTCCTGAGATTAGAAATGTGCCATATTTATCAATTTCCAGCCCAAAATCATGTACTCTATAAAAAAAAAAAAAAAAAAAAAAAAAAACAAGCTAGCAGTTGCGCAGGTCTTCCTACACCTTCAAAAATTGTAAATAGGCAGGAACAAAAAAAAGGTCTCTCATGCTGGGCTACACCTTCATAACTTGAACATCAACAAGACAAAGAAGAGTTCTTTCAAGCTGAGGATGATCACACTAATTGGTGCTGCTGCTCTCCAGCAATCCCACTGGGTGATGGATCAGCACTGAACCAAACAAAAGAGAGAGAGAGAGAGAGAGAGAGAGAGAGAGAGAGCGCACGACCGCCCTAGTGTAATTCAATTTATTAATTCCATTTTAATCTGAAACCATGTGAGTATATTCTTTTAAAGTCTAAATTGGAATTAGGGATGAGCTTGATGTTCGAGTCGAACATAAGTTTGACTCAAACATAAGTTTGACTCGAACATCGGGGCGTTCGCAGGAAATTTGAGCGCCGTGGAACGCCCCATAATGCACTGCGAGATCGCAGTGCTTTGCTGTATGTTGATTAACCAAAGCATGCACCTGACCTGCATGCTTTGGTCAATCACAGTGTGTTCTGCTGAGAGAGCCATTACAAGCCAAAGGCAGGGTGCCATTGGCCAATCATGGCTCAGAGGGACTAAGCCCACGCCCCACACTATATAAGGCTGCTTACACGGCGAACGCCTGTAGTGTTGTTGGAGTGGACAGAGAGATAGCTTGAGTTAGATTAAGCAGGCAGGTTATTCAGTGCCAGTGTATTTGATTATCAAAAAAGAAGTGGAAAATGGACTTTATAGGCACCAATCATAAAATTAAATATAAATATTTTATTATACAAATAATACATGAAACCAAAAACACAGACATGTTAAAACATTGCAATAAATTGCAGAACACTAGCTAATACTCTCTCAGAAGTGGGTTATAGACTCCAGAGGGGTATACCCTTAGAAAAGAGGACATGTCCCCCTGATCAACATAAAAAACATCAAACTAACAAAGCTCTACATGTTTCGCAATTAAATGCTTCTTCAGGAGCTTGTTTGAGTCGTCTGTAGAAGGGAAAAAGAGAGAGAAAACAAACAAACAAAAAATGCATACAATTAATATTCACTTTAAACCTTATTGGTAGTGAGTCTCAATCAGTAGCAGGGAGCACCATGAAGAAACCAGCAGGTGGACCTGAACGACACGCATAAGGTGACAAACACTCACATGCGGGGACGTGTCTGGTAGTAAAACCGTAAAAGGTGTAAAGAACAAAAGAAGACCGGATAAGGACAACAGGAAAGCAATAAAATAATGATCCCGGCTGCCACAAAGAGTTGTGTAAAACCATATCAGGCTTCAAAGGTGGTAAAATTACAAAAGACACTCCATGTATGGGGGGGGGGAAAGAGGAAAGGGAGAAAAAAAAGAAAAATGAACAAAACTAAGGTAGTGATGATAACATATAGGCAGGTGAAATTAGGCCTACCTCAGGGAGAAAATAAAATAATGTCTGTGGATAGCTGGAAAATGTATAATGTAGTCATAGGCTTATAGATGGCAAGGCTGAGTTTGATGAACAACAGCGCTGATTCTAGAAAGTATATACACATATACATCAATTCAGAGCTGGGTGTATATATATATATATATATATATATATATATATATATATATATACATATATACAGACATATATATAGAAAAGAGTAATAATAGGAAGCTATTCCAAAAAAGTGACTGACTGTCAAAGCAGTAAGGTGATATTAATAAAGAGATGTGTGTATATATATATATAAATAGACATCAGGTGGGTTACCCTCTTCTCTTTCAATCCTTGTTCAATCAAGGCACCGTCAAGGTGGACTCCCAACCTTCCACCATAAATGGATAGGAAAAATGCGAGGAACGATGCTTTGATGCAAAAAGTGTCCTTTTACTGAAAATCCTTCATTACATAGTTCAAATGCAAGCAAGCCACTGTACAGTTCCGAGCGCAATTCGCTCTTCGTCAGGCTTTTCTGGCTGTGTGTGAAAAGCCAAACCACATCATGTTCTCTTATCCACACCCAGTCCAATTCACACCTGTGTTCACTTAAGTAATTACCATAAACAAACCACCTATACATATTCAAATATTTAACCCCACTATATACATCCAATATAGTAAACTATCTTAAATTTCCCCAATACAGAGTTATTCGCATCAGATTCATCCTCATTATATATAAATCTTCCATTAATATAATATTATGGAGTAAATTGACTATCTCATATGTTTAAACAAACATCTTTCTAATCATTTATCATAAATACAATAATATTCTTGATCATATCTCAGATCTCCTCATAGATTCCAGCTGATATTCTATTATCTAATATTCCCAACGGAATTTCTCTCCAATCGATCTAAAAGAAATGTGATATAACAAGACCTGGTTATAATTACTTTGTATCTCATATCAAATTTCTATACAAACAAATATAAATCATAATCCTTGTTCATACCGTCAGGATGCAAGGACTGTAATTTATTGATCCACCAAACCTCACGTTTTTTCAATTCTAAAATCCTATCACCCCCTCTTTTGTCGTGAGGAATCTCTTCCAACACCATAAATCGTAGGTCAGTATCTTTGTGTCCCATCTCAGAAAAATGACGCGATACAGGGAGACCTGATTGGGGATGTCTAATCGTACTACGATGTTGTGCAATGCGATCTTTGATTTTTTGGGTCGTCTCCCCCACATAAAGGAGATTACAAGGGCATGCAAGGATGTAAATCACATATGATGATTGACAGGTATAAAAGCCATTTATTTTTATCTTGTTATTTGTTCTAGGATGGGAGAAGTCATTGCCTTTAATCATTAGATTACATTGGATACAATTAAGACAAGGGTAACACCCCTTCCTTTTGCTACCTAAAAAAGTCATTCTTTTCTCCTCCTGCCTACCAGGTTTAAATTCAGATCGTACCAAAAAGTCACGCAAAGTTTTATTACGTCGATATGCTTTCATAGGAGTTAATTGAAACTCCTCTATCTGAGGATATGATCGTTTTAATATCGTCCAATGTTTTCTTAATACATTAAAGATCTTATCACTATAACTGTTAAATTGAAAGACAAATGGAATCCTAGGTCTATCAGAAAATTACTTTTTCTTTTTACAACTGTCAATGGGGTTCAGAATTTTATTTAATTCCTGTCTAATCAAACCCTCTGGATAACCCCGGCTCCTTAAACTTACCGCACATTTCATCTAATCTCTGATCTCTTATTGTAGTATCACTCACAATACGCATCACTCTGAGAAGTTGGCTTCTAATAATAGAACTAAAGACGTGGGGGGGATGGTAGCTGTCGTACCTTAACAGCTGATTCCTATCTGTGGGTTTGGTGTATATGTCAGTTTCAATCCGTCCTTGTTTTAAGTATGCCCGTACATCCAAAAAGGGAACCGAGTCCCCACCAATGTGTATTTTAAACTGGATATTAGGTAAAAAACTATTAATCATCTCATCAAAGGCTTTGAGTGATTCAATGTTGCCCCGCCATATGGCGAAAATGTCATCTATATAGCGCCACCAAGTGGTGCAATGCTTCCGAAAACTTTCATTGACAAAAATATATTTCTGTTCAAAATCATGCATAAATGAACAAGCATATGGCGGGGCAACATTGGAACCCATTGCAACCCCCGTCAGTTGTACATAGCACCGATCCCTGAAAAGAAAATAGTTGTTATGTAAAACCAAATCAAATAACTTTTCAAAAAAAGAAATCTGAGCTTCCGAGTATTCATGACAGTCCTTAATTAGGCTCATCGCTGCTTCAACACCGGCTGCATGTGGAATTGATGTATATAAACTCGTTACATCCCAAGTGACAAGGATACATTCATCTCGAATTTGCGGTAAGTCCCTGATTTTAGACAGAAAGTCAACAGAGTCCTTAATGTAGGATGGGGTAGTTCTCACCAAAGGTGATAACACTCTGTCCAATAATTTAGCCGTGGGTACAAAGATCGAATCTCTCCCCGATACAATCGGGCGTCCTGGTGGGGAGTGTTTGTCCTTATGGATCTTGGGGAGTACGTACAAAACAGGAATACGAGTATGCGTTGGTAACAAAAATTCATACAGGTCATGTGAAATTAACCCTTCTTTAAACGCTGGTTTAACAATACTCTCCAAGATCTTTCTAATTCTCCTTGTAGGGTCTGATTGTAGAGGTTTATACACCGTGTCATCATCAAGTTGACGCTTAATCTCATATTCATACGCCTGCGGGTCCATAATGACCACTGAACCCCCTTTGTCAGCAGGTTTACATATAATGTCACTTCGTTTAGTTAGTTCCCGCAACGCTATTTTTTCATGGGGAGACAAATTATTTGGTACATGATCTTTGAAATCCACTTGTTGTATTAAACGTTTCACATCTCGAGTAACCTCCTGTACAAACATCTCAACCGGTACATATGTAGTAGGGGGAACAGATTTGGATTTCATCGTCAGTCCCAAATTTTTATTACTCAACCTCCCTTCAACCATTTCGTTCTGAACAAATGGTTTATGAAAAAAATGGACCTTCCATCTAATGTTACGAAATAGGCGATACAGGTCTTGATCTAACTTTTCTGAGATGGGACACAAAGATACTGACCTACGATTTATGGTGTTGGAAGAGATTCCTCACGACAAAAGAGGGGGTGATAGGATTTTAAAATTGAAAAAACGTGAGGTTTGGTGGATCAATAAATTACAGTCCTTGCATCCTGACGGTATGAACAAGGATTATGATTTATATTTGTTTGTATAGAAATTTGATACAAGATACAAAGTAATTATAACCAGGTCTTGTTATATCACATTTCTTTTAGATCGATTGGAGAGAAATTCAGTTGGGAATATTAGATAATAGAATATCAGCTGGAATCTATGAGGAGATCTGAGATATGATCAAGAATACTATTGTATTTATGATAAATGATTAGAAAGATGTTTGTTTAAACATACAGTATGAGATAGTCAATTTACTCCATAATATTATATTAATGGAAGATTTATATATAATGAGGATGAAACTGATGCGAATAACTCTGTATTGGGGAAATTTAAGATAGTTTACTATATTGGATGTATATAGTGGGGTTAAATATTTGAATATGTATAGGTGGTTTGTTTATGGTAATTACTTAAGTGAACATAGGTGTGAATTGGACTGGGTGTGGATAAGAGAACATGATGTGGTTTGGCTTTTCACACACAGCCAGAAAAGCCTGACGAAGAGCGAATTGCGCTCGGAACTGTACAGTGGCTTGCTTGCATTTGAACTATGTAATGAAGGATTTTCAGTAAAAGGACACTTTTTGCATCAAAGCATCGTTCCTCGCATTTTTCCTATATATATATATATATATATATATATATATATATATATATATATATATATAAAGGGTCTCACCTTGTTAGAGGCAATGTAAGCCAAATAGACCTTGTGACACAAACCACAAACCGTTTCCTTCCAAAACAACCAGCAACAGAAAGGAGACAGGCGGGGCTGTATTGGGGTTTTATATGCAATAATACAAGCAGTTTAGCAAAAGCCAGATGAAAGCCATCTACAACAAAAGAGAAATAACTAAGTGTAACCAATTAACAACAGTACATGGAGTGTAACCACCGATATAGGGTATGCAGTAACTAAAGGTAAAGCCATAGGGAGATCTTACCAGACAGAGTACAGTGGTATAAGTGACGCCCAGAGACCGGAGCAGCATGTGAGAGAAATGGCTTGGTAATAGGCTAGACTGATAGCCTTAAATACACGCCCCAATCAGGTGTGCATCTTGTGCAGCACCTGAATCGGCCGGGCAGGGCTGCGCACGCACCCACATCGGGCCGCGCTTGTGCAGTACACAAGAAGCGACTACCATGGACACGGACGTGTAAGGGGAGTGCAGTCCTAAAGGTAGCAGGACTGAGAGCTCCCTCTAGTGGCTCCTCCACAATACCAGCGCAGAGTGGCGCTGTATAAGGCAGATGGAAAAAAGCCTTGAGATGGTAAAACACACATAGGGGAGGTCGCAAGCACACACATAGGGGGGAGAAACACAGGCCTGAACCAAGAGCTGCAAAAAACAACTCCCATAAGGGGCGGAATGCAGCTACCCGGCCGCACATGTGGTTAGGTACACCAGCAAATCTGTAAGGTCCAGAGGCTGGCAACAACCAGGTCTCCACTGCAAGCCCGAGACGAAGGGCCAGTAAACACAGATACACAGTAAATACACCTGAAAAAAATAAATTTTTTCGTTTTAAAATACAAAAGAAAGAAAAACAACAAAAAATACATAAACACAACTACAGTCGCTTTGCAATATACAGTGTGACCAAAATTTAAACTTCTTAGCACAGCAGGACAGTATGGACGAAAGGAACATCCGGACAGCAGAAATTACATCATTCAGGGTATGCACAATAAGACACTCATAGAAGGGACAGCATAAGAAGGAGAAGGGACAAGCGGATCGCCAACATATGGAGAAGCAAAGTGGATTGCTAGTATATACTAATAATGTATGCTTAATTCGATAAATCAAACATTTTTTTAAAACAAAAAGGGTCACTATTAGAGGAATGATTTGCAAAATTGTACTTCATTAATACCTGGCCAACGTGTGGCATTCAAACGCTCAATCCACTTAGCCTCTTGCTGGAGTATCCTCTTATCCCAATCACCACCTCTTGGGTCCCGTGGGATAACTGCCAAAACAGTGAAAGTCGCAACAGAAGTATCAAATCTATGACAAAGATCAAGATGTCTACTAATGGGGCTAAGCATCCTCCCATTAGCTGAGTAATAGATGTGGTCGCGTATTCTTTGACGGAGTTGGCGGATGGTCTTGCCAATATAAAAGACCCCAGATTTGCAAGTCATCAGATAAATCACCCCCTGAGTGCTACAATCTGCCCAAAAATGTGGGTAAAACATCTCGCCATTAGGTAGTTTAAATCTTCGACCAGTGGAGAGCCAAGAACAAAAAGAGCAGTGACCACAGGCATGATTGATTGGCAATTGATTGGTAGTGTGCTACCAATGGACAAAATGGCGTTCCCTAAGTTGATCCGCATGATATCTGAAGTCGCTGTCACAAGTACAGTTCCTTCTGCCGGGGCACAACCTACGCCAATCTGTACCTGGGGGGGTGGGAACGTGACATCTTTTCAAATAAACAGCTTAGTAACCACACCAGTCAGGTGTTGATGTGGCTAAGATATATCGACGATATCTTTATTATCTGGGTTGGCTCTCAGCAAGCATTGAATTCTTTTGTTGACCATCTGAATATTAACACCTACAATTTGAAGTTCACAGTTTATAGTGATCCACACAAAATCTCCTTCCTTGACCTTGTAATATACAAAGACCCTAACGATTGCTTGGCCACTACACTCTACTGTAAGGAAACGGCGGGTAATACGATTCTGCACGCTTCCAGTGCTCATCCCTCTACACTTGTGTGGAGCATTCCCTACGCGCAATATATCCGGCTCAGAAGGAACTGTACTTGTGATAGCGACTTCAGATATCATGCGGATCAACTTAGGGAACGACTTCTCCAACGTGGTTATTCCAAGTCACTTCTTCTTAAAGCTTTCAATAAAGCGTGTGACCAACCTAGAAATACACTGCTGTATAAGAACAAAATCAAGTCAGAAGAGCACCCTACTGTAAAATTTATCACACACTACTCCTACCAACAATATCAACTGCGTAATGTATTGCAGCAACACTGGCATATCCTTTATGAGGATCCCATTCTGAGCAAATACGTTAGCGATCATCCAGAGATTGTGTTTAAAAGAGCAACTTCTCTGCGTGACAAACTGACCAAAAGCCATTTTGTTCCCTTGCAGGATCACACTACCAATCAATTGGGCATACATGCCTGTGGTCACTGCTCTTTTTGTCCTTGGCTCTCCACTGGTCGAAGATTTAAACTACCTAATGGTGAAATGTTTTACCCACATTTTTGGGCGGATTGTAGCACTCAGGGGGTGATTTATCTAATGACTTGCAAATGTGGAGTCTTTTATATTGGCAAGACCATCCACCAACTCCGTCAAAGAATACGCGACCACATCTATTACTCAGCTAATGGGAGGATGCTTAGCCCAATTAGTAGGCATCTTGATCTTCGTCATAGGTTTGATACTTCTGTTGCGACTTTCACTGTTTTGGCAGTTATCCCACGGGACCCAAGAGGTGGGAGTGGATTGAGCCTCCAGCAAGAGGCTAAGTGAATTGAGCGTTTGAATGCCCCCCCTTTCCTCCTCCCCCCTTTTCTCCCTCCCCCCCCTGTTTTTTCCCCCCATACATGGAGTGTCTTTTGTAATTTTACCACCTTTGAAGCCTGGTATGGTTTTACACAACTCTTTGTGGCAGCTGGGATCATTATTTTATTGCTTTCCTGTTGTCCTTATCCGGTCTTCTTTTGTTCTTTACACCTTTTACGGTTTTACTACCAGACACGTCCCCACATGTGAGTGTTTGTCACCTTATGCGTGTCGTTCAGGTCCACCTGCTGGTTTCTTCATGGTGCTCCCTGCTACTGATTGAGACTCACTACCAATAAGGTTTAAAGTGAATATTAATTGTATGCATTTTTTGTTTGTTTGTTTTCTCTCTCTTTTTCCCTTCTACAGACGACTCAAACAAGCTCCTGAAGAAGCATTTAATTGCGAAACATGTAGAGCTTTGTTAGTTTGATGTTTTTTATGTTGATCAGAGGGACATGTACTCTTTTCTAAGGGTATGCCCCTCTGGAGTCTATGACCCACTTCTGAGAGAGTATTAGCTAGTGTTCTCCAATTTATTGCAATGTTTTAACATGTCTGTGTTTTTGGTTTCATGTATTATTTGTATAATAAAATATTTATATTTAATTTTATGATTGGTGCCTATAAAGTCCATTTTCCCCTTCTTTTTTGATAATCAAATACACTGGCACTGAATAACCTGCCTGCTTAATCTAACTCAAGCTATCTCTCTGTCCACTCCAACAACACTACAGGCGTTCGCCGTGTAAGCAGCCTTATATAGTGTGGGGCGTGGGTTTAGTCCCTCTGAGCCATGATTGGCCAATGGCACCCTGCCTTTGGCTTGTAATGGCTCTCTCAGCAGAGCACACTGTGATTGGCCAAAGCATGCAGGTCAGGTGCATGCTTTGGTTAATCAACATACAGCAAAGCACTGCGATCTCGCAGTGCATTATGGGGCATTCCACGGCGCTCAAATTTCCTGCGAACGCCCCGATGTTCGAGTCAAACTTATGTTTGAGTCAAACTTATGTTCGACTCGAACATCAAGCTCATCCCTAATTCCAATTTAGACTTTAAAAGAATATACTCACATGGTTTCAGATTAAAATGGAATTAATAAATTGAATTACACTAGGGCGGTCATGCGCTCTCTCTCTCTCTCTCTCTCTCTCTCTCTCTCTCTTTTGTTTGGTTCAGTGCTGATCCATCACCCAGCGGGATTGCTGGAGAGCAGCAGCACCAATTAGTGTGATCATCCTCAGCTTGAAAGAACTCTTCTTTGTCTTGTTGATGTTCAAGTTATGAAGGTGTAGTCCAGCATGAGGGACCTTTTTTTTGTTCCTGCCTATTTACAATTTTTGAAGGTGTAGGAAGACCTGCGCAACTGCTAGCTTGTTTTTTTTTTTTTGTTTTTTTTTTTTTTTTTTATAGAGTACATGATTTTGGGCTGGAAATTGATAAATATGGCACATTTCTAATCTCAGGAATTTGAAACTAAATTTACCATTCAGACTTGTCATTTATAGAGGATTGAATCAAAGAATGGGAAGGAAACGAAACCTAGTCCATTTTGGTGGTACAGAATTTTTATGCATAATCAGTCCCAAAATCCCTACACCCATAAATCTTACAAAATGAAACAGCCGTCCAGCACACTCAGTGAGTTCTCCCTGGCACTATCTGCTAAGAGCTTCTTAATCTTAAAAATTCACAAATGTCCTTAAAAGAATGCACTATTTTATTTTTTTTTTTTAAAACAATAAATGCAGTTCTTAAAATAATTAACAGGAATCAATACTAATGTAAAGTAAAGCTGTCTAAAGTGATTTAGACAATTTTTTAGGTTTGAGTTTTCACTGAGAAGTACCTGGACACTGGTCCTTCAAAGCATTCCAAGACTCTGGGCTTGGGAACTTAGCATGCAAAATGCTACATTTAGCTCCACAATCAGAACCAGGTATTATTTCACTTTGGAGAGATTTCCTCTCACTTCCTTTTTTAGCTATAAGATTGGAATTGAAGGGAAATCTTCCTAATGGGATACAGATAGTTAAACAAAACTGGCAGGGGTTAAAGCCCTCCCTTACGCTATCCAAAATTTAAAAAAAGGTTTGCCTTTAGTCGACCTTTAAGAGTACATTTGGTGACCATGCAGCCCAGCTTGTGGCACCCAACCGTTAACTAACACTAACCCATATGAGTGTTGGTAAATGTGTTTTTTGGATATGATAAATTAAGGACCATTTTATTATTATCTAAAATACTGTGAAGCATGATACTGAGTACAGAAGGGTCATGTTTTTGGGCTGCAAATTGATAAAAATGGCCCATTTGCAATAGCAGGATTTGAAAGTGAGTGCAACATGTCCCCTTTTCTAAGGGTATACCCCTCTGGAGTCTATGACCCACTTCTGAGAGAGTATTAGCTAGTGTTTTGCAATTTATTGCAATGTTTTAACATGTCTGTGTTTTTGGTTTCATGTATTATTTGTATAATAAAATATTTATATTTAATTTTATGATTGGTGCCTATAAAGTCCATTTTTCCACTTCTTTTTCTTTTTTGATAATTCGTAGATTTAGGACGTGGCAGTGTTGAGGTTTGGTATTCTCTTTTTGCTCCAGTGTATTTGATATATATACAGTCAGTCTAGTATTTTATTTAATATATATATATATATATATATATATATATATATATATATATATATATACACTCTGCATTTAGCACACTGTATTTTTATATATATATATATATATATATATATATATATATATACACATTTCTTTTTTTCTCAGAAAATAGGTGCAGGAAATCAACCATGACCCCCCCCCACACACACCCCCCCTCCAAACTGCATCAAATAGTGGGTGTTGTCACATTTTACATCAAACAGTGGAAGGGTCTTAAAGGGGCATTAAATACCAGGGGTGCATTATGTACAGATCGCACAGTTCATAGGGAAGTGTTACACACAGAGTGCAGAGTTCAGCCTTCTTCCACAGCTGCTTACCTTTGCATCCCCCATCCACATTTCACTTTCACCCCTCTTCAGCTCTGACCTCAGCCGGACTTCTATGATTACAAATGATAATGGTGAGTAGGGGGCCTGAGCCAGAGGTGGTGGAACTGAGTTCCAGCTGAAAAAAAGCCATATATATATATATATATATATATATATATATATATACACACAGTCTCGTATATATATATTCTGCATTCATCCAGTGTAGCCTATATCTACCGTGAATTCGGTGGTGTACTGTTTCTAATAGGCTTCAGCCGGTGTACACAGTATCTAATACAGTGTGTACAGTTTCTACTACTTTTCTGGTGGTGTACACAGTATCTAATACAGTGTGTACAGTTTCTAATACACTTCAGGCGATGTACAGAGTATCTAATACAGTGTAGTGTGGTGTTGCAAAAAAAAAAAATACATCATGTCCGGAAGGCCCCCAGGAGAGGCAGACACTCACAGACCACTAAAAGAGTGCAAGTAGCCTCTGTGTCTACAGTCAACAGTGGAGGTCGTGGACATGGTGCATCCTCTGAAGTTGGCCATGGGGCACGCTTATCCTTTTTTTCTGCTGCTGGCCGTGTTATTGAGCCACAACATTCACAAGAGTTGGTGGAGAGGATAACAAAGCCGTCCTCATCCTCTGTCACCCAGGCTCAAAGTAGTTTGCCTTCCAACGCAGCTGCCAAAGTGGCCTATTCCACCGGCTCCTTGTCCACAGTCAGTCCTTTCGTAGGCCCACCATTATGCACAGAGGAGTCCCCAGACTTATTCGACTACAGTGTCGGGTACATGCTGCTGGAGGATGCGCAGCAATTTGAATGCTCTGATTTTGGTTCCCAAGGGAGCAACGTGAGTCTAGAGAGAGGGGGTGCCACAGAGAGACAACAAACTGGCAGCCATGTTCCTCCAGCTGCAGCATACTGCCAAGTTTGCACCAGTGACGAGGAGGGAGGGGATGATGAGGTCACTGACTGTACTTGGGTACCTGAGAGAAGAGAGAAGGAGGAGGAGGCACAACTCCAACGAAGTAGGATGTCCTCTAGGGGGCAGATTAAGGGCAGCCACCCTATTGCATCACACCGCAGAGCTCCGCAGGTGAAGGACGTTGCTGACTCCTCGCTGTCTTTTAAAAGTTCCTTGGAGTGGGCCTTTTTTGACACATGTGCAGCAGATCGCACCATTACTGTTTGCAACTTATGTCTGAGCAGCCGCTTGGGCAGCACATGCTTGACCAGACATATGAGGACCTGCCATGCAGTCCATTGGCAACAGCACTTGAAAGACCCACATCATAGAAAAAGGTGAACTTCTCCTTGCTTCTCATCTGGGATCTCCAACCCATATACATTATACCTCCAGTCCTCTCAAAAACCTACACTGAGAGGAATGAAGGTATAGCAATAGGTGTCCCAAGTACTTGCAGCCAATCTGCTAGCAGTACACCACCAATTGATTTTAGCAGTCAAATTTCCCTACCCCAGTTGCTGAATTGTAAAAAGAAATTTGTTCCCAGCCATCCACATGCTCAGTATCTAAATGCTAGCTTGGCCAAATTGCTAGCACTGCAGCTGTTGCCGTTTCAGCTGGTAGACTCTGCCCCCTTTCGTGAATTTGTGGAATGTGCTGTACCTCAGTGGCAGGTTCCAAAATTACCTTCCTTCACGGCGCACTGGGTAGCTCTGCTGGCAGCTGGGAAGGATGCAGGACAGGGTTCAGTGTAGTTGGAGCTTGTTCCACCATGAGGCAGGCCAGAAAAGTCTGTGTTAAT
This sequence comes from Aquarana catesbeiana, assembly GCF_042186555.1. NCBI lineage: Eukaryota > Metazoa > Chordata > Amphibia > Anura > Ranidae > Aquarana > Aquarana catesbeiana. Next base: position 21,799,659 of record NC_133333.1, read on the forward strand.
TTCCGCCAGTCATACAATGCCAGTGTTCGGCTGGCTAACATTCAAAGGGAATGCAACCTGCCCACCAACCGTCTCATTTGTGACATGCCCACCAGGTAGAACTCAAATTTGGCAATGCTGCAGCAGCTGCACACACAGCAGAGGGCCATCAATGAGTAACTGTGTGAGTATGCCACCAGGACAGGGTCAGGGGAGCTTGGCTTCTTTTCACCATGCCAGTGGCTACTGATCAAGGATGCATGCACTGTCCTGTCGTTATTTGAGGAGGCCACAAGGAGGGTGAGCAGTGACAATGCATTCATCAGTGACATTGTCCCTCTAGTCTTCCTGCTGGAGCACACGCTTTGTGGAATCATGGACAGGGCACCTGAGGCAGAACAGCGGGAGGAAAAGGAGGACTTCCTTTCCTCTCAGGGCTCCCTTTATGCAGATAGCATTCCTGTGGGCCTGCCAAACACACAGGAAGAAGAGGAGTAGGATTGTGTCAGCATGGATGTAGTGGATAACACTCAGTCTTCAAGGGATGGTTTTCAGTCCACAGAAACCCATGGAGTTGTATGTGGCTGGGAGGAGGTAGTTACGGATTATGTGATCCTTAGTGACCAGAGGACTCAGAATCAAATGCCTCTGCAAACTTATGCTGCATGGCCTCCCTGATTCTGCAAAGCCTGCGAAAGGACCCTAGGATTCGTGGTATCAAAGAGAGGGATAATTACTGGCAGGCAACCCTTCCTGATCCACAGTACAAGGGTAAGGTTGCAGAATTCATCCTGCCTTCGCAGAGGGAGCAGAGAATGAAACATCTTCAGGAGGACTTAAAGAAAGGTTTGTGCAATGCATTTCCAGACCCTGGGAGGTTTCCATTTCCTGGTGCTGGACAACGTGTTGCTGAGGCTTCGTTCAGTCAGAGGAAGAGCGGTGGAGAAGGTGGCCGTCTGACCGATGCCTTTAAACAATTTTTCAGTTCTCACCGCCAAGATCTGATCGGTTCAAGCAACCATCTCCAGCGTCTGCATTACATGGTACAGGAATATCTAGGGGGAGGAGCAGACTTGGAGACCTTTCCAACAGAGCATCCACTGGGTTACTGGGTCTTGAGGATGGACCACTGGCCAGAACTTGCTCGATATGCAATTGAGCTACTGGCCTGTCCCGCATCCAGTGTGCTTTCTGAACACACATTCAGTGTTGCTGGAGGGTTTGTAATGGATCAAAGAGTGCGTCTGTCCACAGACTCCATTGATAGGCTCACATTCATAAAAATGAATCAGTCTTGCATCAGCAGCTATCAAGCACCTGATGCTGATGTAACTGATTGAATTTGCTATGGATGTGGGATCTCTTGAAGACTGCCTATGCTGACTATCCTATTCCTCTTCAATCTTGCTGATGCTAGCTTCCAAAAATATTTTTGGATTAAGGCACCGCCACTACCACCCAAGGCCCAATTTTTCTGCCTCTGTTTAACAGGGGCATGTAATTACAATTTTTGATATAATATTTCAAAGCAGGGCCCGTTCTTGCGCTCAACAAGAGTATCTGTGAGGGGTTACAGTGTTGTGGCACCACCACCCAAGGCCCAATTTTTCTGCCCCTGTTTAACAGGGGCATGCACCCAACAAGAGTAACTGTGAGGGCTTACAGTGTTCTGGTACCACCTAAGGCCCAATTTTCTGCAGAGTATATAGGGCAGGCCGTATAGTATATACTGTATACTGCTGTTCAGAGTAGATAGTGCTAGGGGGCCTGGGGGAACCCCATACCATTTTTAAAAAAAATTGGGTGTAGGGTTCCCCTTAATATCCATATCAAACCTGAAGGGCCTGGTATGGATTTTGGGGGGGACATCCACGCCATTTTTTTTTGTATTTTTGGTATTTTTATCTATATTGCCGGGATCCGACAATACATTACAGCCGTGAGCAGTTTTATATGACATTTATTCCTTTAGAAATGTCATTTTGCAGCCAACAGATTAGTAAACATAACACCCCAACTAATAGGACCTGACCAAGTAGGATTTACTAAAGGGAGACAAGCACCAGACAGCACTAGAAGAATTCTTAATATAATTGACCAAATTCATACTGATCGAACTCCCTCCTTACTTCTAACATTAGATGCAGAAAAGGCATTCGATAGAATGCACTGGATATACATTTCCAAAACTCTAGACAAATTCGGATTTCAAGGATTCATCCACTCGGCAATTATGGCACTATACTCTCATCCTACGGCCAAAGTACTCACATCAGGTATAATTTCTAAAACTTTCCCCCTTACTAATGGAACCAGACAAGGATGCCCACTATCCCCATTAATTTTCTCACTAGCAATAGAACCACTTGCGGAATATATAAGATCAACCCCCAACATTAAAGGTATAACTATAGGACGATATGAACATAAAATAGGATTATTCGCAGATGACATCATACTTACATTAACCAATCCTACCTCTTCCTTACCTGAAGCTCAAAAATTACTAGATAAATTTGGGGAGGTATCGTACTATAAAATAAACCAAAACAAATGCTATGCTCTCCCTATGAACATTCCCAAGACACTAATCAATACACTACGCAAGGAAAATGGCTTTAACTGGGATAACTGCACAATAAGCTATTTGGGAATACAACTTACCTACCCACCAACCAAAATATACGAAGCTAATTACCCCCACCTTTTAGACCTAGTCAACAAAGATTTACAAAACATACAAAAAACACAACTTTCTTGGGTAGGGAAAATAGCCGCATTTAAAATGCAAACCCTCCCTAAAATACTATACCATTTTAGATGTTTACCCATCCCAATCCAGTCCAAATTTTTCACACAACTGAATACAAAACTTAAAAGGTGCATATGGAATGGAAAGAAACCCAGAGTGGCATTTTCCATCTTAACTACCAGAAAATCTTTAGGAGGAATGAACCTACCTGACATCAAAAACTACTATTATGCAACCTTATTAGATCAGATGAGATATTGGTTTAACAACACGGAAGACAAACTATGGCTAAACATAGAGAAACAAGTCACAAAAAGACACGACCTGTATGCCCTAGCAATAGCTTACGCTATACTACCAATGATTAATATACCTAAACTACTCAGTATAAGAACCACATTAATAGCTTGGAAACATATACTTTCAAAAACTAAAAATTTCCAAAATAAAATCAAGTTAATGATTCCGACAGGAGCAATCAATTATTGTAAAATATGTCTAAATTCTGACGAATGGGTTAAAGAAGGTTATCATCTTTACGTAAATTTACCCTTGCATTATAAAGAGATCACTCTAAATAAATTGAGGAAACATACCAAACTAAAAGATTTCAACCCGACTAACCCTGTAGAAATCCCTTTAACTATATGGCAATTTTTCACACGTCAAAATCAACTATCAATAAAAGGAATCTCTCTTTTTTATGATCTATTATCGACTCACCCATTTGACAATAAAAACACACACATGATTAAATGGGAGAGAGATCTAGAACAAAAATTTACCTGGGAACAATGGAAAAAAGCCATTCATATATCTAGCAAGTCGTCAGCATGTATCGAGCACTGGGACAATGCACAAAAAATACTCAATAGATGGTATCTGACCCCATATAGATTATCGAAAATATATCCCACTACATCTAATTTATGCTGGAGATGCAATGATCAGACGGGTAACCTTTTACACATTCTATGGAACTGTAAAAGTTTGCAAAGCTTCTGGAATTCAATAACTTCCTTCATTGCAGACCTCACGGGCATCCTAAATAAACTAAATCCTGCCACAGCCTTGCTAGGTATTAATTTAGATATATATCCTAAAGAATTCAGAACAATTGTATTCCACACACTAATAGCAGCAAGACTCACTATATCCAGCCTCTGGAAATCCAGTAATGCACCCAATTTATCGACAGTTATAGCCAGAATTAACACACAGGCCCAATACGAATTAATGCTGGCTTATAAAAACTATTCCACCATTACATTTAGAAAGAAATGGAGTACTTGGATATCCCATCCCAAAGCATCCAGTTACTTAAAACAATGTAATATATAATTTTATGACAAATTGGAAGTACACTGAAGTCATATATAAACACACCTCAGATGTAGTATATCATCCTGGACCCACTTTATTAACCTATGCAACAAGTTTTGTTCAGTTAATTTAGATGTATGTATGTGTATATGTATGTATATATATATATATATATATATATATATATATATATATATATATATATATATATATATGTATGTGTATGTATATATATATGTATATATTTTGTTTTTGTTTTTTTTGTGTTTTTTTTTTTGTTTTTGTTTTTGTGTTTTTTGTTTTCCTTACAATTTTCTGTATTCAACTAATTAACGCAATTGATGGCCTATCCATGCCTACAGTTTGAACCCAATAGGGGTAGGCTGGTACAGACTATCAATTACTGTATTTGTATAAGAATATTCTTAAGAACTATTGCAAAGAAGTTAGTCACAATTGTTATCGTGACAATGTCAATCTGTATTGTTAAGAAAATCTTTTCAATAAAAATCTATTGTAAAAAAAAAAAGAAATGTCATTTTGCTGTGGCACTGTTATAAACATGGGAAAGATGCGCTACTTTACTGGCATACTAAGGACACCCCCAGGCACGATATTTAAAGGAATATTTCATTTTTATTGTTTCACTTTAAGCATTATTAAAAACACTGCTCACGTAAAAAAGACAGTTTTTAACTTTTTTTTGCATTGATACATGTCCCCTGGGGCGGGACCCGGGTCCCCAAACACTTTTTATGGCAATAACTTGCATATAAGCCTTTAAAATGAGCACTTTTGATTTTTCACATTCAACTTTTCTGCCTATTCTCATGTTCTCCTGCGAATGGAACCATGGGGTGTTCGGCTCATCCCTAATTGAAATTATTTAATTGGATTACACTAGGGCGGTCGTGCGCTCTCTCTCCTTCACAGTATTACAGAAAATAATAAACTGGTCCTCAATTTATCACATGCAAAAAACACATTTACAGAAACTCAAATGGGTCATTATTGTGTAATTGTTTGGTGCAACAAGCTAGGCTTCATGGTTAACACATGTATTCGTAAAGGAAAAAGCAAAGTTTGGAATTTTCCTTCACGTTCACACTTGGTTACAATGGTAAACAGGATAATTAGAAGGGGCGAAAGTTTATTTAGGAGCACACACAATGATACAAAATCTGCCGGGATTCTACCCCCCCATCCAAAAAAAAGTTTTGCCTTTAGTTATACTTTAACCCATTCATGCCTGGTCAAGGAAGTGGTTCCCTTAAGCACAGTGAGATAATTGGGGCCCAGGACTCTTCAAGGTATTTAGGGACTTTGGATTATGCTTTGGCTCCTACCTTTGCATGAGCTCACACCTTTAGAGGCACCCGACCTGGCTTGAGCATTATTCTTTAGCTGTGCTTCTACACACCCACTACAGACCTTACAACAATGAGTCCAACAGCAGCCCACTCAGAGAAGACATTCCTAACAGAGGTTAGGAACGTGAAGAGTCCAGATGTAAAAAGCCTTTTCAGTGCTTTACTTGAACAATCCATATATATGTGTTTCAGTCATCATGGTCTCAGGTGACTGCAGAATACGTCACTTGCAAGCAGAACATTGGACAAGCAATGAGAGAGAGACCGGAAGAGTAGCCAGTACCCGTTCACAAGTAAAAATCTGTATTTTTTTTAGCAGAGACTCAAGAGAATAAACCTAACAATACATAACATGTTATGCGTTAAAATTTTGCGCACTCATGGAATGGCGCCAAACTACAGCACTGAAAAATCTCCATAGGCGACATTTTTAAATTTTTCTACAGGTTACTAGTTAAGAGTTACAGAGGAGGTCTAGTGCTAGAATTATTGCTCTTGCTCATACATTAGAGGCAATCTCTCACATGAGTGGTGGAAACACCGTTTGCATATTTAGACGTGACCTACGTTCACATCGTATACATTCACTAGTGCACGTGAGCACGCGGGGATGGGGGTGCTTTACTTTTTTTTTTCATATATTCATTTTCTTAATTTTTTTTTATTTTTTCACTTAATTTTTTTTTTCACTTTTATTGCTATTGCAAGCAATGTAAACATCCCTTGTGATAACAATACAGCATGATGTGTCCTCTTTATGGAGAGATCTGGGATCAAATCTTTCCTTTATCCTTAAAAGCAAACAATAAAAAAAGTATCTTTTGCTTTAAAAAAAAAAAACATGTTTACAGTACATGACCCGAGAACTGAAAGTACTGTCATGACGTCACTCCAAGGGCATAGAGATGAGCGGTGGCCATCTTGCCATCGCTTATCTCTATGGGAAGACACTGCCGGCACCTGATGGTTCCCAGACCCAGCGATTGGTATAGTAAGTCCAGGAAGCGGCAGGAGGGGGCACCTTTCCCACCCGCTTCTAAAAGTGATACCGCACTGAATATCATTGCACTGAACAGGTAAGTCAAATCTGTTTTTTATTCTAACCAACAGCCTTTAATGTAATTTTAAAAATAGGTTTCATATTTAATTTTATTAATATTTATTGCCAGTGCCTGTGTCTGTGTGTTTTACATATAATATGAAAAATAGTACAATGGTAGGATAACCAGGTGAAAATAAAGCAAAAAAGCATGAAAATAGAAAACGAATGCAGCACCTACATCTAAGCAATAGCAAACTGCAATATATTTTTAGTGGTTTGAGTTACACTTTAATCAGTCATATAAAGTAGAGGTAAACTCCTACAAAAGAACACATTTTTAGACCACTGTGAGTTAAACATATTTGCATTATTATTATTGTTACTCTCATTTTTTTTTTTTTTTTTTTTTTACATTTGAAAATGAAAATAAAGTACTCAACATCTTTATACAAAATAATAAACCTTTATTTACAGTTTCATGAAAAATAGGATTTTATAAAATTTAATTGTAAAAAAGGTATATTTTTTTAAATAAAAACAAATTGAGTATAATTACAGTAAATAGCAAGCTACAATATTTTTTTTTTCTTAGATTTAGCTAAACTTGAATGAGTCTTATAAATTAAAGCTAAACTCTCACAAAAGAATATTTTGTTTTTTTTAAAGCACTGTGAGATAAACAGGATACATTTAATACAAAATATATATATTTTTTTTAGGTTAGAGCGTGCACTTTGTTTCTGTTTCCTATTCATGTGGTATGCACATCAGGTAGACCCTTTGTATGAACTTCCTGTAGATGTGTGCGGGGTAAATCATGAGAGAATGTGGCTGTGTATGAACAGTCATTTGTAGTACAAACTGGGAGAATGCAGAAAATAGTTGTTGTAACCCGCTAGAGTTATGCCGCGCACAGACGATCAGAATTTCCAACAACAAATGTTCGATGTGAGCTTGTTGTCGGAAATTCCAACCGCGTGTAGGCTCCATCGGACATTTGTTGTTGGAAATTTCCGACAACAAAAATTTGGGGGCTGGTTCTCAAATTTTCTGACAACAAAATCCGGTTCTCAAATTTTCTGACAACAAAATCCATTGTCGGAAATTCCGATCGTGTGTACACAATTTCGACGCACAAAACTCCACGCACGCTCAGAATCAAGTAGAGGAGCCACACTGGCTATTGAACTTCATTTTTCTCGGCTCGTCGTACGTGTTGTACGTCACCTCGTTCTTGACGTTCTGAATTTCCGACATTTGTATGACCGTGTGTATGCAAGACAAGTTTCAGCCAACATCCGTCGGTAAAAAATTCATGGTTTTGTTGCCGGAAAGTCCGATTGTGTGTACGGGGCATAAGTGTTGTCATCCTAAAAAAGGATGTACCGATGTATACAGCTTGCTGGTATGATAACACCAAAAACAGGGCTTATAAAAAAATGATTCTCCCCAGCCAAGACAAAGTCTGTACGAGACAATTAATTGCTTCCTTTTGAAATTCTGTTGAGGGGAGTAATATAGTTACTCTGGTATAAATCCTACATTTTGGGGATATCATAATCTATAAGTATTTTAAACCCCTGCTTTTCCATTTAAATGAAAACAATGATCTTAAGTCCTTACATTCTCCAGGGGTTAATGTAATAATCAATATTTCAGATTTCTCCAGATTAATTTTTTAATTTGATAATTCCACATATGCTCAATGTGGGCATCAATATGATTTTACGTATAATCACTGTCAGGGAGGTTTGAACGATTAAGTTATATCAATCGTTTAATTGATTGATGGATAATAGTGCCTCCAAAACAAAAACAATTTACTAAAAATAATTAGGCTGAACAATTAATTATTCCCGGGATAATTGAGGTACGTGAATTCGTGCAGCGGGTCTGAGGCGTGCACGAGCACGCCGCCGGCGACCCACACCCGCTGTGATTGGACGCAATGGAAACCAATCAGTGGGTCCAGCGGCCGCAATGGCCACTGACACCCCGCGATCGTTCACAGGAGAAGCAGAACAGCTATGTAAACAATGCAGACCGCCGTTCTGTGAGGAGGGAAGATGGAGATCTTGTGTTTCTGCTTAGCAGAAACCTGGATCTCTGTGTTCCTCCAGTCACAGCATTCCCACCACAGTTAGCAAGCACCCCCTAGGAGCACACTTAACCCTTTGATCGCCCCTGATGTTAACCCTTTTCCTGCTAGTGTCATTAGTACAGTTACAGTGCATATTACTTAGCACTGATCACTGTATTAGTGTCACAGGGTCCCCAAAAAGTCAAAAGTGTCAGTTAGTGTCCGATTTGTCTGCTGCAATGTCGCAGTCCCACTAAAAATTTAAGATCGCTGCCATTACTAGTAAAAAATTTTAAAAATAAATATACATTCCATAAAAATATCCCCTAGTTTGTAGATGCTATAACTTTTGCGCAAACCAAATCAATATACGCTTATTGGGATTTTTTTTACCAAAAATATGTAGCAGAAAACATATTGGCCTAAACTGATGAAGAAATTCGATTTTTTATATTTTTGTATTGGGTATGTGATCAAATGCCACCAAAAGAAAGCTCTATTTGTGGGAAAAAAAAGGACATCAATTTTATTTTTTTGTACAGTGTATCACGACTGCGCAATTGTCATTTAAAGAATGGCCTTGTCAGGAAGGGGGGTAAACCTTCCGGGGCTGAAGTGGTTAAACACAATAAGATTGGGTGAAAGTAGAGACTGCAAAACTATAATGCCCCGTACACATGGTCGGATTTTCCGATGGAAAATGTCCGATCGGAGCGTGTTGTCGGAAATTCCGACCGTGTGTGGGCTCCATCGGACATTTTCCATAGGATATTCCGACACACAAAGTTGGAGAGCAGGAGATAAAATTTTCCGACAACAAAATCCGTTGTCGGAAATTCCGATCGTGTGTACACAAATCCGACGGACAAAGTGCCACGCATGCTCAGAATAAATAAAGAGATGAAAGCTATTGGCCACTGCCCTGTTTATAGTCCCGACGTACATGTTTTACGTCACCGTGTTCAGAACGATCGGATTTTCCGACAACTTTGTGTGACCGTGTGTATGCAAGACAAGTTTAAGCCAACATCCGTCGGAAAAAATCCTAGGATTTTGTTGTCAGAATGTCTGAACAAAGTCCGACCGTGTGTACGCCCTATTAAAGTAGATTAAAGTTTAGTTGAAGAGAAGTCACTTTATAGTGCCTTGAAAAGTATTCATACCCCTTAAAAGTTTCCACATTTTGTCATGTTACAACCAAAAACGTAAATGTATTTTGTTGGGATTTTATGTGATAGACCAACACAAAGTGGCACATAATTGTGAAGTGGAAGGAAAATGATAAATGGTTTTCAAATTTTTTTACAAATAAATATCTGAAAAGTGTGGCGTGCATTTGTATTCAGCCCCCTTTAACTCTGATACTCCTAACTAAGATCTAATGAAACTGATTGCCTTTAGAAGTCACCTAATTAGTAAATAGAGTCCACCTGTGTGTAATTTAATCTCAGTATAAATACAGCTGTTTTCTTTGAAGCCCTCAGAGGTTTGTTAGAAAACCTTAGTGAACACACAGCACCATAAAGGCCAAGGAACACACCAGACAGGTCAGGGATAAAGTTGTGGAGAAGCAGGGTTAGATTATAAAAAAATATCCCAAGCTTTGAACATCTCACGGAGCACTGGTCAATCCATTATCAGAAAATGGAAAAAGTATGGCACAACTGCAAACCTATCAAGACATGACCATCCACCTAAACTGACAGGCCGGGCAAGAGAGCATTAATCAGAGAAGCAGCCAAGAGGTCCATGGTAACTCTGGAGGAGCTGCAGAGATCCACAGCTTAGGTGGGAGAATCTGTCCACAGGACAACTATTAGTCGTACACTTCACAAATCTGGCCTTTATGAAAGAGTGGCAAGAAGAAAGCCATTGTTAAAAGAAAGGCATAAGAATTCCCGTTTGCAGTTTGTGGGAAGCCATGTGGTGGGATACCCCAAAGCATCCTCCCCATGTTGGGGGCATGTGGCCTGGTACGGTTTGGGGGACGCTCTCTTGCCCCCCCTCTTTTCCTGCGGCCTGCCAGGTTGCATGCTCGGATAAGGGTCTGGTATGGATTTTGAGGGGGATCCCTACGCCATTTTTTTTTTTTTGGCGCAGGGTTCCCCTTAATATCCATACCAGACCTGAAGGGCCTGGTATGGAATTTGGGGGGACCCCCACGCAATTTTTTTTAAAATTTTGGTTCAGGGTTCCCCTTAATATTCATACTAGACCCAAAGGGCCTGGTAATAGACTGGGGGGATCCCATGCGTTTTTTCAATGACATTTATCTGTATTGCCGAGACCCGACAATTCACTGTAGCCGTTATTACTTTTAAATTACTTTTTTTTCCTTTAGAAATGTCATTTTTTGCAGGGACTGTTCTAAACACGGGAAAAATGTGCTACTTTACAGGCATACTATAGACACCCCCCCAGGTATGAAATTTAAAGGAATATTTCACTTTTATTGTTTCACTTCAAGCATTATTAAAATCACTACTACCGAAAAAACGGCTGCTTTAAAAAAAAAATTTTCATTGATACATGTCCTTTGGAGCAGGACCCAGGTCCCCAAACACTTTTTATGACAATAGTTTGCATATAAGCCTTAAAAATGAACACTTTTGATTTTTCATGTTAATGTCCCATAGACTTTAATGGTGTTCCAGCGGCTTTTGAATTTGCCCCAAACAACGCATATTGTTTGGTGTTCGCTAGAACATCCGAACAACCAAATTTCGTCCCGAACTTATGCTCGGGCTGAACCATTCGCCCATTCCCTAGTTAGGGTATCGTGATGGGGATAGCAATTTAAACAGTAGTATTATTATTATTATCACAGGTATTTGTATAGCACTGTCAATTTACACAGCGCCTAACACATATATTGTACATTCACATCAGTCATCGCCCTCAAGGAGCTTACCTATTTTGTTACATTACAGCCTTTAGTTCAATGTTTTTTTAATCTGAATTACATGTGATGGATCAGAACACAATAGTCTAAGTTGGTGAAGTAAAATTAGAAAAATATATACATAAAACTATTTTTCAGAAATTAAAAACTGATAAATGGCATGTGCGTATGTATTCACCCCCTTTGTTACGAAGCCCATAAAAAGATCTGGTGCAACCAATTACCTTCAGAAGTCACATAATTAGTGAAATGATGTCCACCTGTGTGCAATCTAAGTGTCACATGATCTGTCATTACATATACACACCTTTTTGAAAGGCCCCAGAGGCTGCAACATCTAAGCAAGAGGCACCACTAACCAAACACTGCCATGAAGACCAAGGAACGCTCCAAACAAGTAAGGGACAATGTTGTTGAGAAGTACAAGTCAGGGTTAGGTTATAAAAAAATATCCAAATCTTTGATGATCCCTAGGAGCACCATCAAATCTATCATAACCAAATGGAAAGAACATGGCACAACAGCAAACATGCCAAGAGACGGCCGCACACCAAAACTCACGGACCGGGCAAGGAGGGCATTAATCAGAGAGGCAGAACAGAGACCTAAGGTAACCCTGGAGGAGCTGCAGAGTTCACAGCAGAGACCGGAGTATCTGTACATAGGACGACAATAAGCCGTACGCTCCATAGAGTTGGGCTTTATATCAGAGTGGTCAGAAGAAAGCCATTACTTTCAGCAAAAACAAAATGGCACGTTTTGAGTTTGCGAAAAGGCATGTGGGAGACTCCCAAAATGTATGGAGGAAGGTGCTCTGGTCTGATGAGACTAAAATTGAACTTTTTGGCCATCAAAGAAAACGCTATGTCTGGCGCAAACCCAATACAACACATCACCCAAAGAACACCATCATAAAGAGTGTTGTTCACAAGTGCAAACCATCCAACTTGAAGGAGCTGGAGCAGTTTTGCAAGGAGGAATGGGCAAAAATCCCAGTGGTAAGATGTGGCAAGCTCATAGAGACTTATCAAAAGCGACTTGGAGCTGTGATAGTCGCAAAAGGTGGCTCTACAAAGTATTGACTTTAGGGGGGTGAACAGTTATGCACATTGACTTTTTCTGTTGTTTTGTCCTATTGCTGTCTGCTTCTCAATAAAAATTAAGAAATCTTCAACGTTGTAGGCATGTTCTGTAAATTAAATGATGCAAATCCTCAAACAATCCATGTTAATTCCAGGTTGTGAGGCAACAAAACACGAAAAATGCTAAGGGGGTGAATACTTTTGCAAAGCACTGTACTGGGGCCAATTTAGACAGGAGCCAATTGACCTGTCGGCATGTCTTTGGAGTGTGGGAGGAAACCAGAGAACCCGGAGGAAAACCATGCATGCACAGGCAGAACATGCATACTCCAGGCAGGTAGCCATGGTTGGGATTCGAACTGGCAACTCTACAAAACGAGTTAGAGAAAAAATGTAAAGTTTTCTAAGGTGCAAACAGTGTTTGTTTAGCATGGTTAATTAAAAGAGTATATGTTAACAACTTATGGACTGCTTTTAGATCAAAGTGGCCTCTGTGTCGGATTCGCCGCAAGATCACTTTTATCGGCGGTGGAAGATGTGCCCCCCCACCACTTCCCTGGTGGCCTCCGCCACTTACCGGAGCTGTCAGTAGCGGCGGAGCTGATCGCATCCTCTCCCCTCAGTAACATGGAGCCGAGTGAGGGAAAGATGGCCCCCCGCGCGGCTCCATAACATTGGATGACAGAAGCGATGTCAAATGTTATTTTCGTCCAATGGTCTTAAAGGGGGAATTTTTTTTTATCTTTATATATATATATATATATATATATATATATATATATATATATATATATATATATTTCTTTGGTGCATCTTAGTGTAAATGTGAGATCGGAGGTCTTTTTGACCCCCGATCTCACATTTAAGAGCTCCTGTCATGCTTTTTTTCTATTTCAAGGGATGTTTACATTCCTTGTAATAGGAATAAAAGTGACCTTTTTTTTTTTTAAAGGGTCAGTGTAAAAAAATTAAAAGAAAAGTATAATAAATAAATAAGAAAAATAAATAAATTAAAAGCTCCTCGTCCCGCCGACCTCACACACAGAAGTGAACGCATATCTAAGTTGCATCCACACATGAAAACGGTGTTCAAACCACACATGTGAGGTATCGCCGCAATCGTTACAGTGAGACCAATTATTCTAGCACTAGACCTCCTCTGTAACTTAAAAATGGTAAACTGTTAAACATCGCCAAATGAGATTTTTAAATGCCAAAGTTTGTCGCTATTCCACTAGCGGACGCAATTTTGAAGCATGACATGTTGGGTATCAATTTACTCGGTGTAACATTATCTTTCACAATATAGAAAAAAATTGGGCTAACTTCACTGTTGTCTTAATTTTTTAATTCAAAAAATAAAAGCATATTTCTACCAAATAAATTGCGCTTGTAAGACCGCAGCGCAAATAGGGAATGACAAAAAGTATTGCACCGACTGCCATTTTAGGGTGTTTGAAATATATATATATATATATATATATATATATACAGTGGGGACGGTAAGTATTCAGACCCCCTTACATTTTTCACTCTTTGTTATATTGCAGCCATTTGCTGAAATCATTTATGTTCATTTTTTTTCCCTCATTAATGTACACACAGCACCCCATATTCACAGAAAAACACAGAATTGTTGACATTTTTGCAGATTTATTAAAAAAGAAAAACTGAAATATCACATGGTCCTAAGCAGGGCTTTTTTTCTCAAACAATAGGTGCTGGAACTCAACCATGGCCCCCAAAACCCCTCCACCCACACACACCCTCCAAATCACATCAAATAGTGGGTGTGGTCAGTCAAATTTCACAAACAGTAGGAGGGTCTTAAAGGGGCATTAAATACCAGGATTGCATTACATACATAGTGCAGAGCTGTCACTTGTAAACACAGAAACCGGACTTCTTTGTTTACAAGTGATTGTGGTGAGCAGGCCCCCCCCCCAGAGTCTGAGCCAGAGGTGGTGGAACTGAGTTCCACCAAGTTCCCCCTGAAAAAAAGCCCTGGTCCTAAGTATTCAGACCCTTTGCTCAGTATTTAGTAGAAGCACCCTTTTGATCTAACACAGCCATGAGTCTTTTTGGGAAAGACGCAACAAGTTTTTCACACCTGGATTTGGGGATCCTCTGCCATTCCTCCTTGCAGATCCTCTCCAGTTCTGTCAGGTTGGATGGTAAACGTTGGTGGACGGCCATTTTTAGGTCTCTCCAGAGATGCTCAATTGGGTTTAAGTCAGGGCTCTGGCTGGGCCATTCAAGAACAGTCACGGAGTTGTTGTGAAGCCACTCCTTCATTATTTTAGCTGTGTGCTTAGGGTCATTGTCTTGTTGGAAGGTAAACCAGTCTGAGGTCCTGAGCACTCTGGAGAAGGTTTTCGTCCAGGATATCCCTGTACTTGGCCACATTCATCTTTCCCTCTATTGCAACCAGTCATCCTGTCCCTGCAGCTGAAAAACATCCCCACAGCATGATGCTGCCACCACCATGCTTCACTGTTGAGACTGTATTGGACAGGTGATAAGCAGTGCCTAGTTTTCTCCACACATACCGCTTAGAATTAAAGCCAAAAAGTTCTATCTTGGTCTCATCAGACCAGAGAATCTTATTTCTCACCATCTTGGAGTCCTTCAGGTGTTTTTTAGCAAACTCCATGTGGGCTTTCATGTGTCTTGCACTGAGGAGAGGCTTCTGTCGGGCCACTCTGCCATAAAGTCCCGACTGGTGGAGGGCTGCAGTGATGGTTGACTTTCTACAACTTTCTCCCATCTCCTGACTGCATCTCTGGAGCTCAGTCACAGTGATCTTTGGGTTCTTCTTTACCTCTCTCACCAAGGCTCTTCTCCCCCGATAGCTCAGTTTGGCCGGACGGCCAGCTCTAGGAAGGGTTCTGGTCGTCCCAAACGTCTTCCATTTAAGGATTATGGAGGCCACTGTGCTCTTAGGAACCTTAAGTGCAGCAGAATTTTTTTGTAACCTTGGCCAGATCTGTGCCTTGCCACAATTCTGTCTCTGAGCTCTTCAGGCAGTTCCTTTGACCTCATGATTCTCATTTGCTCTGACATGCACTGTGAGCTGTAAGGTCTTATATAGACAGGTGTGTGGCTTTCCTAATCAAGTCCAATCAGTATAATCAAACACAGCTGGACTCAAATGAAGGTGTAGAACCATCTCAAGGATGATCAGAAGAAATGGACAGCACCTGAGTTAAATATATGAGTGTCACAGCAAAGGGTCTGAATACTTAGGACCATGTGATATTTCAGTTTTTCTTTTTTAATAAATCTGCAAAAATGTCAACAATTCTGTGAATATGGGGTGCTGTGTGTACATTAATGAGGAAAAAAAATGAACTTAAATGATTTTAGTAAATGGCTGCAATATAACAAAGAGTGAAAAATTTAAGGGGGTCTGAATACTTTCCGTCCCCACTGTATATATATATATATATATAATGTTTGGGGGTTCTAAGTAATTTTCTGGCAAAACAAACAAAAACAAATTTTAACTTGTAAACAACAAGTTTGAAAAATAGGCTTGGTCCTTAAAGTGGTGCTCCACCCTAAAAAAAAAAAAAAAAAAATGCATGACTGTGCCTAAAAAAAAATAAAAAAAATTTGGAAATTTTTTTTTTTTTTACTTACCTCTAAATGCCTGTTGCTAGGGGGTCCCTCGTAGTCTGCCTCTTTCAGTGCCTGGGCTGGTGACATCACTTCCCCCTCGGCACAGGAAGGACTCGGCTCTGTTCCCTCCCTCCTGTCAATTATCTGGGACCCATTACAGGTCCCAGGTGACTGAGCGGCCAATCACGGTGCGCGGCGCCGCTCGCGCATGCGCAGTGGGTGCCAGGCTGTGAAGCCACAGCCCGGCGCCCACAGTTGCAATGCCGGCACCGCTGAACGGAGGGGGAGACGAGCGGGGCTTCGATCCCCCGCATCGCTGGACACTAGGACAGGTAAGTGTCCAATTAAAAGTCAGCAGCTGCAGTATTTGTAGCTGATGACTTTTATTTACTTTTTTTTTTGATGGGCCCTCCTCTTTAACTGGGATTAAAATTCTATAATTGTTGGGCCCTATGGCTGGATTTTCTTTACTCTGAATTATATAAACAATTATTGCTGTAATTGTGGAGACTTGCTTAGTTATGTTTTATTCTTTATGTTTCATATCGGGGCATGTTGACCAAGAAACAACATAAATATACTTTAACTGCAGATTGTGATGTTATATTGTATTCTTTTATGCATTGTAATACTGCACTCAATGGCATCACTAGGGGGGGCAGAGGGGGCCCTGACCCCCCCAACATTATGCTGTGCCCCACCATGTGCCCCCCCCCCCAATTTAAAAAAAAAAGTTTTTTCTTTTACAAAAAGGCAATGTGAAAGAGGGAGAGTGTCCCCAGTCAGCTCCTGCGGTTGATTCCTCCCCCCTCCCTCTACTCGCTGACACTGCATAATGCAAGCGCTCACACATCCACGGCCGCCCGATCTGCTCCTTCCCCTGCATCCTCATTGGCAGGCAGAAGAGCGAGTTGCAGGAAGGACTCCACCAGGGCTCTCAGTTACTGAAAAAACAGACTCGGGACAGGAGAACCAGCCTGTAAATTCCAAGAGATGCCAGACCAGCACTGTCAATAGCAGGGGCAGGACAGCAAGAGGAGGCCGGGGAACCCCACAGTGGCAGAACACCAGGGCCCGGTGGCAAGACAACCTTCCTTTGCAACCCTGATAGTTCTCCCACTGCTTTGGACCCTTATATTTTCTTGGTATGCTGGTGACATATATCTTTTGTTTTCTGCTACCCTGGGGGGGGCCCAATACAGTAGGAAGGAAGCTCACTGCAGAACATGTGAAAGGGCTGTTGTGGGATCGTAGTAAAGGGCCCCAGGATATATATATATATTGCATTTTATAGTTGCCCCCCTACATTTGTCCCTGTCCCCCCATGTGCCCCCCTAAATATGAAAGCTGGAGATGCCACTGACTGCACTTGATTGAGCCTCTGATGCAGCTGGCGGTGACCGGCGAAACTGGTCAGGCCTTGCCACAATCTTATCCTCATGACCCTATTGATCTTGTGATAGCACCCACTTGTCAGTGCTTTTAAATGCACCCTGCAATGGAATACTGATTGCTGCACCATCAAGGAGTTGGCCACATTTCTGGATCTGATAAGTATAGCTTACACCCCTAGAACTTGGAAACTACGCAATATTTTATATACAACCTTTGAATTACAAATGGTCCCTGGGGGATCGGGACTATCAGTTTGCTTTTTCAGCCATATGCTACAATGTGAGGGAGGCCATACAGGAGTGGATATGCCACTGAGTGTCTTTAGTGGCTCTACATTGTGTGTACACAACCATCCTGTTTGACATATCTCCACCATTGGAAAACTTTTCTCCTTCTTGGGTCGTCCAAACACCATCAGGACATTGTCAGCACAATTTGTGTATACAGTAGCTATATCAACACTATTAGTTAGCACATTATCAAGACCTGACAGGTTCCTCAAATCAAATGCCTCCTCAGTCAAACCCTTTCCTGGCACACATTTAGATCCTATGCCATCAGACCCAATGAGTGTGAACTAGTACTGGTCAATGACCAGGCAGTGAGAGTGTTGATTCTCTAAGGTGGAATGCACTCTCTGTGTGATCTCCGTGTGTTAGATCATGTCACTCTGGTAAGTAACCTCTTTGCCCTGAGGAGCACATCCTTGACACTGAAGCACTTTTCATGGTTTTTGAGCACAGAGCACTTTTTGTCTAAGCACTTGAAAGGACATTTTTGAAAGATTAATTTTTTTTTGGAAAATATTAATTAATTGTATTCACTTATTTATTAATTTCTTTTGTACTTTGCATTTTCACTTTGTTTTGGTAAATTTGATATTTAAGCTTTTGGGAAAGCACAGCTAACCCAGGAAAGTCTCTCTCGCGCGCGCGGGGGGTGATAAAAACACATTTTAACTTAGGGGTTTTACCATCCCCTAAACTGCAAATGTAAATGAACCTTTACTATTCTGAGCCCCCTATAAGGCTGCTTTCACACTGATGTGGTTTACCCACACTGCGGGTGCAGCATAGTGTATCTGCGACTTTCCTGGGTTAGCATAGACTTCTATTATATCCTGCAGGTGTAGTGCGCTTTCAAAAAGTGCATCAAACCCGCAGGATATAATATAAATATATAACTAAGCGCAGCAAACCCGCAGGAAAGCTGCAGGTGCACTGCACCCACGTTGTGGGTAAACCGCAGCGCATCAGTGTGAAAGCAACCCTATACTATCGTGACCAGTGTATTACTTCAGGAAGAGACAAAGCAGGAAGCGCCACCTGAGTGTAATATTAAAACAAGCAGTTTAATGTAGGAGTAAAAACGCTCACAAGATGTAAGTATAAAACAAGCTCATCTGGTGCAAGGGGTGGCCGCTCTCATCCATCCCACGGACATCACGCTGTGGCCAGAAGACACTGGGGCTGTGGAGAAGCTGGATGGCATTCAGGAACCACAGGAGAGCCGGAAGAACCACCGTGAAGCGTAGGGCGGATGTGACGTCACCAGAGGCAGAGAGGCGGCCAAGAGACACACAGAAGGCACACAGGTACAGAACAGACTACGCGCTCGAAGCTTCAGCACCTTCTACTAGCCTTCATACTGCCCTGAAGATCTTCTCTTTTCTGCTGATGGCACCACTCTGTAGACCGCTAGCCGGGATAAGACATGGAGTGCAGTTGGTATCACTCCGCATGGGACAGGAGCCAGCACTACAGAGGAGGCATCGGCTTATGCGGCTTATGCGGCTCTTGCTCCCCACTACAGATCCAACTTTATTGCACTCTGTTTGATGCTCCGGCATGGCGGATCAGCAAGCCCAGACCACGATCTACCAGTCGCTAACCCCTGGTGTACCGTATTTATACCTCAAACAATAAATATAAAGTCAAAGTGTATACAACAAATAGTGATAAGACATTTTAATCTTATATGGAGAAAATGTCGCAAACCAAGCGGGCCACAATGCCTTCTCTGATTTATACTGTTCTTTGTGAAAATACATCAACAGGAAATAAAACATATCTAGAAAAAAAAAGTGTCTGTGGTTAACTAGAAACTGACAACAGGAACATATAGTGGTTAGTGGAATGTCGCTTGCAAACTGCCTGTTGAACTTTTTATCATTAGAATATCTCCTTTTTGGCATGGGCCTGGAAATCCCCCTCAGTTTCATTCTACTCAACTAAACAAAAAATCTCTTGGATTATGTCTCAAGAGAAGATCTCCAACACCATTCTTGACGAATTGGAGAAATTCAAACGGACCTGGGAGCCCCGGGCCCGACACACTGGTGTCTCCTTATAGTCCTAACACTTCTCTTTAGCACCTAGGGTCCACATTCCGGCAGGGCCCCAAATATCTTCCAGCTCTCTGTGTAGCCTGCAACTTCCACCCCCATCCCCCTCCTCTTCCTTCTTTACCTCTGCCACTCTTCAACTTCCCTTTCTCTTTAACCTCCCCTGTCAATCTCAGCTCATAGTAATCCTGTAAGCCTCTGCGGGCAGACTTTTGATAGTATTGGCGACAAATCTTTTCTTCTTTAACATTTCTTTGTTAGGATGCAGAAAAAGTTATACGTTCCCACCTTATTGTCCAGTTACTAAACAGTCGAGCAACAATGGTCAACCACAGCCTAGAGTTGTTGAATTAGCAGCTCTTATGCACGGTCGGATTTTCCAACGGAAAATGTGTGATAGGACCTTGTTGTCGGAAATTCCGACCGTGTGTGGGCTCCATCACACATTTTCCATCGGATTTTCCGACACACAAAGTTTGAGAGCAGGATATAAAATTTTCCAACAACAAAATCCGTTGTTGGAAATTCCGATCGTGTGTACACAAATCGGACGGACAAAGTGCCATGCATGCTCAGAATAAATAAAGAGATGAAAGCTATTGGCCACTGCCCCGTTTATAGTCCCGACGTACGTGTTTTATGTCACCGCGTTTAGAACGATCGGATTTTCCGACAACTTTGTGTGACCGTGTGTATGCAAGACAAGTTTGAGCCAACATCCGTCGGAAAAAATCCATGGATTTTGTTGTCGGAATGTCCGATCAATGTCCGACCGTGTGTACGGGGCATTAAACGTTTAGCCTGAGCTTTTCTTTTTTTTTTCTTTTGGTAGACCAGTAGATTAAGGCCGAGCGGTCTGGCCGCCCTTAGCACAGCTTGATCCCATACGGGGTGCAATATCAGAGCTGTTTCAATCATACAGTTTGTAGTGTACATAGATTTGCAAAACAATGGGATAAAGGAATATTCCTGAACTTTGTTTTATTTCATGGTTACTGTGAAATTGTGTGAATGCATCAATGCAGTGGATGTTATCTCAGCTTGCAGAGCTTGGATTCATTGAATGAGTTTAAATATTGCAGAATATACAGCCTCGTGCTACATACCTAAGCTCTATTTCATGCAGAATAAACTAAACTATTAATGTAATAATAATGTAATTATTATTAATGTAACTGCTTGCCGACCAGCTGCCGTCATTATACTGCGGCAGGTCGTCACGACCCCGCGAACCATCGCAGCTATACGTCAATCTCATCAAGCGGGATAGCAGGCGCAGCGGGGGTGCCGATGCTCGTGACCGGCGGTCGCGATGACCACCGGCCACGAGCGATCGCGGGCACGAGAGGCAGAACAGGGACATGTGTGTGTACAGCTGAGGAGAGAGAGAGATTGTGAGTTCCCAGAAGCTGGGAACCATGATCTCTCATCTCCTATAGTCAGTCCCATCCCCCACAGTTAGAAACACACCTAGGGAACACAGTTAACCCCTTGATCGCCCCCTAGTGTTAACCCCTTCCCTGCCAGTGTGTCAGGGCTGACTCAGCCCTTCCTTCTATGAGCTGGCCGCTCAGCTGTCGGCTAATTACCAGCTCTCATCTCTCTCCACAGTTAACCAGCTGTTGTGGATCTGCTCGTCAGTCCCGCCTACTTAAAGATCTCCAGCTCACTTCATTCCTGCCTTCGCCTTGGTCACATCACAAGAAACCATCTCCTGCGTTCCTGTTTAAAGACTGGCTTTGCTGACATCCCTTCTGGCTCATTATCCTGCTTGCTGTTCCTCTACTTGGATCCCTGACTTCTGGCCTGGCTGATTACCCGTTCCGGTTACTGAACTCTGACTTGGCTGATTACCCAATCTGGTTACTGAACTCTGGCTATGCTTTGACTACGCTTACTATATTTACCTTTTTATCTTTATTAATAAACAAGTTTGATTTTACTGTACTTCTGTCTCGGGCTGGTTCATGGTTTCTGACACAGTGACATGTACAGTCATCAGTGCATTTTTATAGCACTGATCGCTGTATAAATGTCAATCGACCCAAAAATGTGTCAAAGGTCTCTGACGTGTCCGCCATAATGTCGCAGTCTTGATAAAAAACGCAGATTGCCTCCATTACTAGTAAAAAAAAAAAAATAATAATAAAAATGCAATAAATCTATTCCCTATTTTGTAGACGCTATAACTTTTTTGCAAACCAATCAATATACTCTTTTTGCAATTTTTATTACCAAAAATATGTAAAAGAATACATATATATTGTTTATAGCGCAAACAATTAAAACTACAGAGATGATCAAATACCACCAAAAGAAAGCTCTATTTGTGGGAAAAAAAAAGGACATCAATTTTGTTTGGGTACAGTGTCGCACGACCGCACAGTTGTCAGTTAAAACGATGCAGTGCCGAATCGCAAAAAATGGCCTGGTCATTGAGCAATCAATTCCTCCGGGGCTGAAGTGGGTAAATAGAAAACCATCTTTAGATAGAATTTTACTCCAAAAGCATTTTAATAAAATAAATTTGATAAAAATCAAAAAAATCTGATTTAACCACTTAAGGTCATTAAGGATTTGCCCTCTTAATGACCAGGCCATTTTTTGCGATACGGCACTGCGTTGTTTTAACTGACAATTGCGTGGTCGTCTGATGCTGTACCCAAACAAAATTGTTTTTTCCCCACAAATAGAGCTTTTTTTTTGGTGGCATTTAATCACGTTTGTGGTTTTTATGTTTTTCGCAACAAACGAAAAAAGAGCGACAATTTTGAAAAAAAAATAATATTTTTTACTTTTTGCTATAATAAATATCCAAAAAAAAAATTGTAAAAAAACAAATTTCTTCATCAGTTTAGGACAATATGTCGTCTTCTACATATTTTTGATAACAAAAATCGCAATAAACGTATATTGATTGGTTTGCGCAAAAGTTATAGTGTCTACAAAATAAGGGGTAGATTTATGGACTTTTTATTATTTTATTTTTATTTTTTTTACTAGTAATGGCAGTGATCTGCAATTTTTAGTGGGACTGCGACATTTCGACGAACAGATTGGAAACTTTTGACACTTTTGACACATTTTTTGGGACCATTGACATTTATACACCGATCAGTGCTATAAAAATGCACTGATTAAAGCGGTTGTATACTTATTTTTTAAACTTTTGCCTACAGGTAAGCCTATAATAAGGCTTACCTGTAGGTAAAAAAAATCTCTTGCTATTTCCCTCGCAATGAGCCGCTGACTGTAGCGGCGCATGCGCACAGGGGATTCTCGGCTGAAAGCCCGGCAGACTCCGGACCTTGCCGGAAAGAAGTCTCCAGCGCGCATGCTCGGGAGTGACGACATCGTGGCTCCGGCCACTCACAACGCCGGAGCCACGATACCCGGAAGACAGGCCGAGAGGAAATGTCAGCTCCCTCGGGCTGGACCGGGTGAGATGTCGGCGCCTCGTAAGTATCTCATAATGAGCTAGTATGCGGTGCATACTAACTCATTATGCCTTTTCCCTTACAGGTGTAGGGAAAAAAAAAGTCAGCGGGTTTACTACCGCTTTAAATGACACTGGCAGGGAAGGGGTTAACACTAGGGGGGCGATCAAGGGGTTAAAGGTGTTCCCTCGGAGGTGTTTCTAACTGTGGGGGGATGGGACTGACTGGAGGAGAGAGATCGCTGTTCCTAATCACTAGGAACAGCAGATCTCTCTCCCCCCTGTCAGAACAGAGATCTATCTGTTGATCCCCGTTCTGGCTCTCTGTGGAGCGATCGCGGGTGTCCATCGGACATCGCGGCCGCCGGCCATGTGCATCGGCTCCGGCGCGCGCGCCCCCTAGAGTTCTTAAAGAGGCCGACGTACAATGACAGCGATTCGCCCAGGAGAGCCAACGTGGTCCTTAAGCGGTTAATTTAAAAAATCTAATTTAAAAAATCTGATTTGTTTGATTTTTTTTTATTTTTCATTGATTTTTATCCACCCTGGTATTGAGTCTCTTCTTTGTAGATATTTTCTCTTGCCTACCAAAAAAAAGCAAGGGGGAATTTGCAATCTTGCAATATATATATATAGTAGATACAAAGGGAATTTTATTTTTACCATTATACCTTTTACACATTATTTTTTATTAAATAACAATACAAGAATAAGAATAAATACTGCAAGAAAAATAGTGATGCTACTTCAAAAAAGTTAGCACCATAATGACAAGAATCCAAAAGTCCATAACTTATGGTATATCGAAAGGGTTAAAAAGATACTTGTGATTCCGTATCTAAAGCAATAATTTCAGTAACAGAGCAAAAACAATCAACGGCATGAGGGCGCCATGATGGAGTCCAAGACTTGCACCATTACAGATGTAATTATAGGTCGTGGTTATTCCACTGGTTTTGAAAACCTGGCTGGTGAGCTTGCAGATACTTTCTGTGGCACAACCCTGGAATGCCAGTGCAGATGTTTGATACCCTGGGGGAGAGAAAGAACATTTTGTTTACAATTTGGCACTTGTATTCCTATAAACTGTTGTTTGGTTGTGTAATCTATCATTGCAATGTTTGCATAAGAATTAAAAATTCATGGAGAATTAACATTCGTGACGCGGCAAATTATGAAATCTGGAAATGCAGCGCACAATTCTCTTCTTCTTTAATGGGATAATAATGAGGCTGCTTTGCTGGTGATACTGATGGAGTTATTGCAAACAAATTTTCAAAGGCTTTTTTTTCTAGTGATACCAAGAATAATATTATTATGCTTTATTTATTTTTTTTTATTTGAGCAAGTTACCACAACACCATTATCCCGTAGTTTTTAAGATCAAAGATACAACTATGTTGGTGTCCCTTGTCAATTTTACATTGTATTTTTTAAAATGTAACTGCCGACTCCCAAACTGTCATTTGAAGTAAAACACACAGCCAAGTATAATTCTACACAATGTTTTAATTGTGCATTAAAAAAAAAAAATACAATTAGACATGCTATCTGCCAATAGAACTTAACCAAAAAGTGCATTCTATGTATCCAAAAATATAGAAAATATAACAAATCAAATCATTATTATTCAACCAAAAAATAATGCCAATGCAATAACTCCAAGGCCAATAATAAATAACACGTTATCTCCTCCGACTCCGCAACGTGTCTGGCTGACGAACGGCCGTTCAGAAACTAACCGAAAAGTGCGAGATGAAAAGTGCGAATCAACACTCACCAAACTACTACTAACATGAAATTAGCAGAAGGAGCCCAAAGGGTGGCGCATGACTAGTGAACTTCCTTTTTATCGGCTCGTAGCAAGTCTAGAACGTCACTACGTACGTAATTGTTGGCCAACATTTGTGTGGCCGTGTGTATACAAGACAAGTTTGGGCCAACGCCCTTCGGACAAAATTCCACGGTTTTGTTGGCGAACAATCCAATCGTGTGTACAAGGCTTTACTCAACCAGGAAGCCTTGCGAAGTTGATAGGGGATTCTCAGGCAATGAGAAATTTCTGCTTCTCAGTTAGGGAAGACTCTTTCCAATGACCACAAGTAAAGGGAACAATATTCCCAGTGGCCATCATACTAATGTACCATGAGCTGTAGATATAGTCATAATTAGTGGGGGTTTCCAGAGACCTGACAGTTATTTCAAGGGTTCCTCCATGTTGTCTGCTTCAGTACTGGGCACATTTACCCCCTTCCTGCCCAGGTCAATGTTCAGCTTTCAAAGCTGTCACACTTTGAATGACAATTGCACGGTCATGCAACACTGTACCCATCAGAAATTTTTCTAATTTTTTTTCACACAAATAGAGCTTTCTTTTGGTGGTATAGTGGAACCTTGGTTAACGAGTAATGTGATTAACGAGCTATTTGAAAGACAAGCAACTTTTTTTTAAAATCCTGACTCAGTTTGGGAGTGTTGTCTCGCAAAACGAGCAGAATTCAGGCTAATGTGGTGTGCAGTACCGCATTTGGCCAGAGATGTGGGGGTGCCGGTGACACTCGGAACGGTTCGGAGCCATTCGGAAATACTCGGAACCACTCGGAAATATTCAGAAATACTCCGTTCCCGAGTCTTTCCCGAGCCTTTCCGAGGGTTTCTGAGTTCAGCCGAGCTTTGACCGGGTATTTCCGAGGCTCTCCAGTGTCATCCCACCTCTGGCCACATACGGTATTGCATGCAATATTTATTTAGCAAAAAATAAAAAAACGCAGAGGTGATTAAATACAGTGGAACCTTGGATTACGAGCATAATCCATTCCAGGAGAATGCTTGTAATCCAAAACACTCGCATATCAAAGCGAGTTTCCATTGACTTCTATGGAGAAACTTTTTTTAAAAAATAATGCATTTTTCTATGTTTCTGTTATAAAATTTTGCAAATAAATCATCTTTCTTCATAAATGTAATTCAAAATGTATTCTGCTACATTTCCTTGGTGAAAATTACCCAAATCAGTTCTTATTATTTAGTCTGTAGGAAAGTTATAGCGTCCACAAACTATGGGATAAATATCTGAAAAATGATCATTCCTGATGCATTGACACTCTATCTAATTTCTTGAGGCCTGAAAATGCCAGGACAGGACAAATACCCCCCAAATGACCCCTTTTTAGAAAGTAGACAGCCCAAGGTATTTAGTAAGAGGCATGGCGAGTTTTTTGAAGTTGTACTTTCTTGTCACAATTTTTGGGAAGATTAAGAAATTAAACAAAAAAATGTTTACTATTTTTTTTTTTTACATACAGTAACCAGTGCAGTTCAGCATTATCATATAACTGATGTGGCGGTGGTCAGGGACACTGACTTGTGACAGTACGTAAAAAAAAATATATATATATATATATATTTCTTTGAATTTGTTTTATGATTTTTATTTTAACACACTGTGACCAGAGCAATACAGTTTTACCATAGTGACATTGCAATACTCTGGGGAAGTGATCAGGATTTATTTATTTATTTTTTTACACATTATGATTGCTTATACCAATGAATTGAATTGGTATAAGCAACAATTTTTACTGAATGAAACTGATTCATTCAGTGTCTTTTGTTGGGATTAGCTGTGATTGGCCAAAGCTAATCACATGGTACAGACGGGCTGTGATTGGCTCTGTCTGTATCATGTCATCACTGTGAACAAACACAGCTAGCAACACAACTGTATACAATGGATGGCATGAAAGGAAGCCATCCATTGTTTACAATTGTCATGTGATCTGCTGTGATTGGTCACGGTGTTCACATGGTACTGGCAGTGGGCCGGTCTAGTGATCAGTCATTGACAGATCTCTGTGCTGCACGGCCCCGTGGCCGCACGAGAAGCATATTCTGGGAGGATGTCAAATGACGTCAACTTAGAACAACCAAAGTCCCGTCCGGCCATCATTTTGCTATAGGCTGGGCCTATAGCAAACTGGGTACTGGTTAACCCATTCCTGCCTGGCCAATAGCAGAATGACAGCTGGGTGGGAGATCAGTTATCCTGACTGGGCGTCATATGATGTCCAGCAGGATAAGCCGCTCGCACGCAGCACGGCAATTGGTGGTGCGGTGTGTCCTTCTAACTCACAGCAATTCCGATCTTGGCAAAGAATCTATGACGTAGGCTCTTTACCATGTGATCAGATGTGTCCAATCACAGGTGGTCACATGGTAACCAGGAAGTGCCATTTATCGCCTTTCCTCTATTTGTACTGACAAAGCGCAGGTAGAGGAGAGCCAAACAGTGATTCTCCTGACAGCATCGATTATCAGTGCAGACCCATCAAGGATGCCCACCAGGGATGCCAACCTGTGCCCAGCAGAGATGCCAATTAGTGCCATCTATCAGTGCCCATCAGTGCTGCATATCAGTGCCGCCAATCAGTGCTGCATATCAGTGCCTCATCATCAGTGCGGCCTCATCAGTTCCCATCAGTGCCGCCTCATCAGTGCATGTCAGTTAAGGAGAAAACATACTTATTTGCAAAATTTTATAACAGAAACAGAAAAAAACTTTCTTTTTTTTTTTCATTTGTTTAGCAAAAAATAAAAAACCCAGTGGTGATCAAATACCACCAAAAGAAAACTCTATTTGCGGGGGAAAAAAATGATAAAAGTTTCATATGGCTACAGTGTAGCATGACCGTGCAATTGTCATTCAAAAAGCGACAGCGCTGAAAGCTGAAGGTTGGCCTGGGCAGGAAGGCGGTGAAAGTGCCCGGTACTGAAGTGGTTAAAACGTTGGAGAGAGGCTGTTCTAGAGTGTCAGATAATGCAACCAGCAACATTTTTGGAAAGGCTACCTAGATAATGAGCACTGTAAACAAAATTATACATTTGAAAAATCCACATGCATTGTTGTCAATTGATTTCAAAACTAGGGATGAGGTTCAGGTTTGCCACTACCACGGCTCATGATGAATCCCTGGGGATTGCAAACTTGACTGCAAAGTTTGCTGGTTCATTGCCGTGAATAAGGAACAACTTATAATGCAGTGAGGAGACCTGTCTCTGGTCAGCTGAGTCACAAGGGCCAATAATGTGATGTATTGGATAACCCAGTCCAGTTTATTTTTTTGGGGGGGGTTTAGTAGTCATTAGACAGTGTGATAACAACCTCTTCAGGCCCATGTAACACATATATGTGGCCTCGCTGCACTGGGCCTTTTTCAGTGGGGCCGTATATATGTTTCTCAAGTAGCGGCTGGTGCTAAATATTTCGGGGGGGGAGGCGGCAAACTAACGGCATCCACCCCCCCACGGGGGGACAGAAGGGAAGGTGACGATCACCGCAAGCACACCAATGACCCCCCCCCCCGGGCATTAGATGGACTGGACGCCCCCCCTGCAGGGGACTAACCTTAACATAGGGGGCAGAGGGAACGAAGAGCCGGGGCATTGCTTCTCCTCCGGGCTGAACAGGAAGTGTGTCCTGAGACACGATTGGCCGGTGTGTCCTGAGACACGATTTGGAATCCTTAGCCTCCCTGGCCAATCTCAGGACCCGCTTCCTGATTGGCCGGGAGGAGAATCAGGAAGACGATAGCGAATAATTATCCGCTATTGTCACACAAATGGGTGGGCTCGGGGCACAGAGCTCGGCGCTTTTGAAGCCAATTAGAGCCTCCAGCTGTAATAATGTGCATCAAAAAATAAAACCCAGTTGGAATCCATGCGTCTGGCACCCCGCATGTAGATTAGGTGTATGGATTAGGGGGGCGGTGCCCATACGCCCCTTATGGAGGGGCCGCCACTGTGGTTCTCCCTTTGTGCTAGGGGCGCACCATACCAGTAAATAAATATCATTATAAACTGAATTATACACATTATTGACTTACCTATATCAGTTCTAGCAAGACGCATACAGTTAGTTTCATTGCCTGTGCACAGCATGCTGCTGTCCGGGGTACACTGCTCACTGTTAATCGACAGACACTGCGAACATGATTTTCCATTTTGTGCTGTGGTATTGTATTGTGGTACTGTGTAAAAAAGAAAAAAAAAAGAGAAAAAGGGAAAAATATTAATATAAAATTGAAAATATATTGCTAGATATGACAACGTGAGGTAAGGGAAATAGAGAACAGGAAATGAGAGAAGAGGATGGGAAAGAAAGAGAGGAGGGGAGAGAAGAGGTGGAAGGAGAGGAGGGGAGTAAAAATGAATGGTGAAAAGAAGTGAGAAAATAGAGGAAGGGAGGAAAATGGCTAGGTGATGGAGAGGAGGGGGGAGAGAGAAGAGATAAGAGAAAGGAAGAGGTGGGAAAGGAGGGGAAATGGTTTAAAGGTAAGTATAGGAGAATAGAGGATAGAGTGTATGGGTGGGAAGGGAAAAGGGGAGTATGGAAGAGGAAAGGTTGGGAAGAGAAGAGGGAAGGATTAGAGAGGAAAGGGCGGAGGATGGAAGAGAAAAGGGTACAAACTGGAGAGGGAACAAAGGAAGAAAATAGGGTGGGAGGGAGAGATTATCGGATTTTAGAGGAAAAAGTGGGAAGAGGCGAGCAGAGAATTTAAGAGGAAAGGGTGAAAAAGGGAGACCAGAGAATGGAAGATGAAAGGGTAAGAATGGGAGAGGGGAGGATGGGAGAATGAAAGGATTCAAAGGAGAGATTATAGGATGGGAGAGGAAAGAGTAGGAAGAGGAGAGGGTACTATTGGAGAGGAAAGGGTGGAAATGAGAGACCGGAGGATGGAAGAGGAAAGGGTGAGAATGGGAGAGGGAAGGAAGGGAGAAGAAAGGGTGTAAATGAGAGATTATAGGATGGGAGAGGAAAGGGTGGGAAGAAGAGAGGGGAGGATTGGAGAGGAAAGGGTGGAAAGGAGAGATTATAGGATGGGAGAGGAAAAGGTGGGAAGAAGAGAGGGGAGGATTGGAGAAGAAAGGGTGGAAAGGAGAGATTATAGGATGGGAGAGGAAAGGGTGGGAAGAAGAGAGGGGAGGATTGGAGAAGAAAGGGTGGAAAGGAGAGATTATAGGATGGGAGAGGAAAGGGTGGAAATGAGAGACCGGAGGATGGAAGAGGAAAGGGTGAGAATGGGAGAGGGAAGGAAGGGAGAAGAAAGGGTGTAAATGAGAGATTATAGGATGGGAGAGGAAAGGGTGGGAAGAAGAGAGGGGAGGATTGGAGAGGAAAGGGTGGAAAGGAGAGATTATAGGATGGGAGAGGAAAGGGTGGGAAGAAGAGAGGGGAGGATTGGAGAGAAAAGGGTACGAACTGGAGAGGGAACAAAGGAAGAAAATAGGGTGGGAGGGAGAGATTATAGGATTTTAGAGGAAAAAGTGGGAAGAGGAGAGGGGAGAATTTAAGAGGAAAGGGTGAAAAAGAGAGACCAGAGGACAGAAGAGGAAAGGGTAAGAATGGGAGAGGGAAGGAAGGGAAAAGAAAGGGTTCAAAGGAGAGATTATAGTGTAGCACCCTGATGTTTAGGCAGGTCTGCTATTAAATGTAGTTGTCATGTATAGTTGCCTTGGCCAATTGTTAGGAGATCAATTGATTTCCCCCTAATTCTGGAATTGCTGCACTTCTCTCTTCTGTCACTAGGTGGCCTGGTATCTGGTGACATTGGATAAGACAAGGGCATAGCAAGGACAGATTATGAATGAATGGGGTGTCTCAGCCAACGGGCAGGGATTTTCTTGGGTCCCTTGTCCTGCTGGGAAAGCCTATTTATTTGGGTGGGTTCTGTGCTACCTGGACAGCTGTCTGGATGAATGTGTGTTGTGTTGCCCCAGGCTGCTGGGCCGTGGGCCTTGGGCCTATCGCGGGGACGCCTGGCTACTAGGCTGTCTGGGGGCCTGTCCAGGGGTGGGAGAGCAGCGTGGGGTTGGGACTGCAGGCTTGTGGTCCAGCCAGAGGTGGCGGTTCCGCCGGCCGGGGAGCCAGTCGTGGTCGGGGGTAGAGAGGAAGCTGTCGCCACGGGGGGACCATCCACCTTGCTGCCGGGGACCACTGTGAGTGGGCTGAGGCCAGTGCCGGAGCAGACTTCTCACTAGCCGGGAACGTTGAAGAAGTGGGAAAACTTCAGCAAGTGCCAAGTTAGGGACCCAGCGGGGGTGACGCTTGTGGAGCATCAGTGA
Organism: Aquarana catesbeiana; assembly: GCF_042186555.1. Lineage (NCBI taxonomy): Eukaryota > Metazoa > Chordata > Amphibia > Anura > Ranidae > Aquarana > Aquarana catesbeiana. Next base: position 21,831,106 of record NC_133333.1, read on the forward strand.
GTGCCAAGCCAGGGACCTAGCGGGTCAGCAGGGGTGACGCTTGAAGAGTATCTGTGAGTGCCAATCCAGAGACCCAGCAGGGACGCGGGGGGTGACCCTTGAGGAAGATACTGAGTGCTAACAGTAGAGGAGCTCAGGGGATCCAGTGGTTATTGGGTGAATACCCACCGTGAGTGATTGTGGAGTAAGCTGAGAACTGTTCATGTTGCAAATAGTTGGATACAATTACAGTTAGTAACTTCTACCAGACTGTTGCCATAGGAGACAGCGTCCTACCTATACAGAAGTGGTGTCTGGCTGGAGGCCTTCACCTGTATAGCTGTCTGCCTATAGAAGTCTCGGAGTCTAACAATTAACATTGTATCTACCTGGGGGTGGCCCAAACCCTTTCTCCCACAGTTCTGTTCAAGAGACAATAAATCTCTTTCTGCATTCTAAAAGTGTCTGGCGCCCACCGTTTCATCTTGCATTGCACCCACCATGCCAATTGATCCACTCTACACTGAAGGATGTCAGCTGTCCTTGACTCTGGCGGTCACCATTAGCCCTAAAGGGGCCCGGGACTTTACTACAATAGGATGAGAGAGGAAAGGGTGGGGAGGATAGACTATAGGATGGATGAGGAAATAGTGGGAAGAGGAGAGGGTACTATTGGAGAGGAAAGGGTGAAAAAGAGAGACCAGAGGGTGGAAGAGGAAAGGGTAATAATGGGAGAGGGGAGGATCTGAGAAGAAAGAGTGGGAAGGAGAGATCATACAATGGAGGAGAAAAGAATGGGAGGAGGATGGGGGAGTATGGGAGAGGAAAGGGTGGAAAAGAGAGACTGTAGTATGGATGAGAAAAGTGTGAGGTTGGGAGAGGGGAGGTTGGGGAAAAAAAGCATGGGAAAGGGAGATTATAGGATGGGAGAGGAAAGGGTGGGATGCCGAGAGGGGAGGAGAGGAGAAAAAAAGAAAAGAGAGGACAAGTGGGCTGGAGGTGAGTGAAGAGAGAGAGGCAAAAGTAGAAGTAGTGGAAAGGGGAGAGAGAAAAAAGGAAAGGGAAGAAGAGGAGAGAGGTAAAGGAAAGGGAGAGAAGAGTGGGATAGGTAGAGAACTTTTGGAACACTTACGTATAGGTATATAAGGGGAACAGCTACCATTTATGCAGCATGAAATTGCCATCCTTAGGGACCCTCCTGGGAAAGTGCTGCTTCCAGTCCTGTTACATTGTATAACTGAAGAACATGATCTGAATATATTTGTAGAAGTTCCATCTGTGTGAAAGAGTGGAAAACAGAGGCTGTAGTTGAATGTTTATGATAATCTGGGTGTGAAAACTGATGTTGGTCAATCACAAACTTCTAATATAAAACAAAGTCACCTTGCTCTAAAGTAGTAATAAGAAAATATCATGGGTATTAATGTGTTGTTCTGATAACAATAAAATCGAGGTGACTTCCTTTTCTTTGAGGCCATATGTTGGTTGAGGCAGTTCCAGGCTTTTCTTTTTAGAAAGCCCACCAAGGGTTACAAACAAAATAACCTCAAGGAACCATTATTCAATTTTGAAAATAAAGAATGTACACAAATAATGTGCTGATGGGTTAAATAGGGACAAGTCAGTAAAAGATCAGGATGAATTATAGTATTAAGAATGTTTTTTTTTTTTTTTAAGAAAATATCCCATGATAGAAAATTGCTACTGCATGTATGATTGTAAAACAGATCATGGACTCCTTTCCTTTAATATGTACATTTTTTTTTTTTTATTTACAAACAAACATATCAATAAAATGTTTTTAAATGTACAAAATAATGTGAAAAAAAAGTGTAAAAGCAAAATTGACCGAGAAATGTAGTTTCCTATTAAAAATATGGAATTCCATGATATACCAGCATTTGGGCTCCATGCACACTGGAGCTCAAAAAAAGCTTTTTCTGCACGCCAGATTGCTGGCAGAAAACGCTGGTTGAAAAACTAGCTGCTAACAGCGTTTTGTACTAGCGTTAATGAGCATTTATGAGCGTTTTTAAGGGTTAGCGTTAATGGGCGTTTTTATTAAAAATACACAGAGGACACTCCAAAAATCCCACAATGCATTCCAAACTCCCACAATGTATTGAAAAAATAGAATGCCGAACGCTAGTTAACGAGCGTTTATGAGCGTTTATCAGCGTTTGGCTTTTTTTAGCGGATTTCTGGCGTTCAGAAAAAAAGCCCATAAACTCCACTGGTCATTAAAGCTAAAAAAAGTCCATGTGTGCATGGATACATAGGCTAACATAGAGTGGAGTTTATGGGCTTTTTAAAAAAAAAACGCCCAAACGCCAAAAAACTGCAGTTTATCAGCTCCAGTGTGCATGGAGCCTTAGGCTTATGCCGTTACACATGTGCGGACTTTCCGACCGGACTGGTCCGACGGACTGAGTCCGGCGGACAATCCAACCGTGTGTGGGCTTCATCGGACCTTCAGCTGACTTTTTCTGTCGAAAATCTGACGGACTTTAGACTTGGAACATGTTTCAAATCTTTCCAACGGACTCGAGTCCAGTCGAAAAATCCGCTTGTCTGTATGCTAGTACGACGGACGAAAACCGACGCTAGGGCAGCTATTGGCTACTGGCTATCAACTTCCTTATTTTAGTCCGGTGTATGTCATCACGTACGAATCCGTCGGACTTTGGTGTGATCGTATGTAGGCAAGTCAGTTCGTTGGAAAGTCCGTCAGAAGTCCATCGGAAAGACCGTTAGACCTTTGCTGACGAAAAGTCCGCCCGTGTGTACACGGCATTATACATCTATGCATTTTTTTTTTGTTTGTTTGTATGCAAAAGCAAACTTGCAAATACTACAATTAACAAAGAAAAACAAGTTAATGTATTTTTTTTAAATGCTTTGACTTACTTTGGGTGATGACTTCAATGTGAGTAGTAGAGCATTGATTCTCGTCTGGACAGTTCACAGTGCCTCCCGTACAGTTTGGGTTTGTTGAGCTTGAACATTTTGTGCAAGATAAAGCTCTGCCTGCAATTAAATAAAATCACAATTGGAAGTCCATTTCACCCTTCTGTTGGTTTGTCAGAGGCTAGGAGTTAGAGCTTCCAATGGCAAAAAATATTGGTAAAATAAAGAGCTTACCCAAATTGGCCCTTTTGCTGCCAGATCCGTACGTTGACAGCGAGGGGTTTCGCACAGAATCCGTTGGCTGCAGTCTGATTGCTCACACACACACCCCCCGGTACCGGCGACCGCCGCCACGCCCCGCCACGTTTTCTGGGCTCCGCTTCCCCATCTGAGAGCAACATGGTGGGTGCCGGTGGCTGGAGGGAAAGGAGAAGACGGGACACACGTCCGCTCGCCTCCCCTTCTTCCCTTCTCCATATCCCCGACTAGCTTAGCCAGGAAGTAATGTTTCGCAATACGACCTGCACTGCAAAACATTCATAGGAGCCCGAAGAAGATGTGCAGGGTCTTTCAGACCCCGCATGTCTCATTAAGGAGAACCAGTCACCTAAAAATCATTACGTTATAATAAAAAAAAAGTTAAATAATCTTTTATTTTTTTTTGGGGGGGGGGGATAAACTTACACCTAAGCACATACAATCCCCCCTCCAAAAAAAAATGTAATTGGGGTGTCAGCTATGGGTAGTTACCTCTGGGCCTACCCCTTAGTCAACAATGAATAGCTTTCAAGTTTTGATTTTTCACAGTTTACTTCACGGTTGTTTTTTTGTTTTTTGGTGTTTTATTTTTTTGGGGGGGGGGGGTTAAATGGTGAGGTTGAGTGGACTTCTAAATACAGTCAGGAGGAAGACCGGAAAAGGTATCTATGCTTTAAAGATTAAGGCCTGTATTATATTTGCTTTCCCTTTATATGCAATGAAAGTCGGTAATTATATGTACATCGTGGGGCATATGGAATCCCTTTGGATTTTTAATGTTTTTTTTTTCTTATGTACATTCCAGGAATACTACATGTGTCTTTGATTGTTTTCTAATGTTACGTTTTTTTTGTTTTAAAAAATGTAATAAAAAGAGTTTAAGAGCTTGAGGACCGCCCCACGTACATATACTGCAGCAGGGCGGCCCTTTAGTGCAAAATCACGTCACTTCCATCGGCTCTGGGGCCCGCACACTGTCGGAGCCGCGCTCCCACTGGGATTGGACATGGCGGGAGTCAACGAGCGCGTCCGGCGGACGCGATGGCCGCTGCCCACCCGCGATCGTTCTCTGGAGAGACAGACCGGCGTTCTGCCTATGTAAATGAGGCAGACCGTCGTTCTGTCAGCGAGGGAGAGAGAGATCTGTGAGTCCTGCTAATCAGGAACACAGATGTATTTCTTCCTCAAGTCAGTCCATCCCCCACACAGTAATGCCCCGTACACACGGTCGGACATTGTTCGGACATACCGACAACAAAATCCTAGGATTTTTTCCGACGGATGTTGGCTCAAACTTGTCTTGCATACACACGGTCACACAAAGTTGTCGGAAAATCCGATCGTTCTGAACGCAGTGACGTAAAACACGTACGTCGGGACTATAAACGGGGCAGTAGCCAATAGCTTTCATCTCTTTATTTATTCTGAGCATGCGTGGCACTTTGTCCGTCGGATTTGTGTACACACGATCGGAATTTCCGACAACGGATTTTGTTGTCGGAAAATTTTATAACCTGCTCTCAAACTTTGTGTGTCGTAAAATCCAATGGAAAACGTGTGATGGAGCCTACACACGGTCGGAATTTCCGACAACAAGGTCCTATCACACATTTTCCATCGGAAAATCCGACCGTGTGTACGGGGCATAAGAAAACACTCCCAGGGAACACAGTTAACCCTTTTGTCTCCCCTAATGTTAACCCCTTCTCTGCCAGTGCCGTTTATACAGTGACAGTGGTGACAGTGCATTTTTTTTAGCACTGATCACTGTTTTGGTGCCACTGGTCCCCAAAAAGTGTCACTTAGTGTCAGATTTGTCCGCCGCAATGTCGCAGTCCCACTAAAAATTGCTGATCGCCACCATTACTAGTGAAAACAATAAAGAAAAAGTCCATAAACCTATCCCATAGTTTGTAGACGCAATAACAATATACGCTTTTTGGGAATTTTTTTTTTTTTTTACCAAAAATATGTAGCAGAATACATACTGGCCTAAATTGATGAAGACATTTGATGACCGCGCTATTGTCTTTCAAAGTGTGACAGCACTGAAAGCTGAAAATTGGCCTGGGCACAGTGGGCAGGAAGGGGGTATAAGTTCCAGGTAGGCAAGTGGTTAAGTTATACAACTAGGATGCCTCCTGCCTTTGGCTTTTGATTGGACAGTAAAGGAGCAGCAGCTGTCAGATGAGGTCATTACTTGTTAGCATGTTCCTTGCATTCCCATCCCTCTCCTAGTCTGAGTTCTACTATACAAAGAATTACAAGAGTGTGATACCAAGTCCTGTTCAGAGGTTTGCTCTAGTCCTGATCCTAGAAACAACCCCATGACATCTAAGGGGAGCAGCCAGCAGAATACAGATATTGACCATGTAAGCTGAAGATCACATCTGGGGTTGAGGAGGGGGGAGCACCTGGCTGAGGTCGGAGATTATACCTGACACTCTGTCCTTGTTGCTGGATCGGATAAAACAGCCAAATATCAAAGCCTTTCATTTGCTTTCGGAAAATTCTTACAGCGCCTCTTATATGACCTGAGATCAGGCTTGCCAAGGCTCAGGCAGGGAGTGAATACAAGTAAATAAAACAACCTATTCTCTTAGAGATATGGCTGCATTATCACAACATTTCGAGAGTAATGCCCCGTACACACGATAGGATTTTCCGACGGAAAATGTTCGATGGGAGCTTGTTGTTGGAAATTCCGACCGTGTGTAGGCTCCATCGGACATTTTCCGTCGGAATTTCCGACACACAAAATTTGAGGTCTAGATTTTTAAATTTTCCGACAACAAAACCCGTTGTCGTAAATTCTGATCGTGTGTACACAATTCCGACGCACAAAGTTCCACGCATGCTGGGAATCAAGCAGAAGAGCCGCACTGGCTATTGAGCTTCATTTTTCTCGGCTCGTCATACGTGTTGTACGTCACCGCGTTCTTGACGTTCGGAATTTCCGACAAGATTTGTGTGACCGTGTGTATGCAAGACAAGTTTGAGCCAACAGCCGTCGGGAAAAAAAACCATGGATTTTGTTGTCGGAAAGATCGATCGCGTGTACGGGGCATTAGAATTTAGATTATTACAGATGCCCATTGGTAACTGCTTCTCTTCCAGTACCAGTGAACCACCACCGCATGCAAAAATGTTTTTTAAAAATAAAATAAGAACGTAACTTACCAGTTGTTACAAGAGAAGTCAGCACAAATAAAGCTACTAAAAGCATCCTGGTCCGGAGGATTTCACAGGTTCAACCAGATAGTAACAAGCTATCTAATGCTTACTACTATCAGTATAAGGTGTGGAGGAGGGCAGTGACTTAGGGACGATTGCGTAAAAGTTGATTCCAAGCAGAAAGCACATTTCAGTGGTGGGTGCAGCTGTTCCATCCAGTGTGGGGACATCTTGTCATTGTCAGCAGTCTGACGTACTGACGGGTGTAATAGGTGTGTGAGAGACTCATCGCTATTCAGCTATGCGGCTCTGCAGCTTTTACAGGTTTATCCGAACACTGTATAAGTATAAGTGCCTGCACTCTAAGAATACTTTCCTTTTCTTTGCCCGAGGCGAATGACTTTACACACCCATGTTCTCATTTTATGTAACAAGATCACTGGGCTCAAAACCAAGTTCAGTAAAAAGCCTACACCTGTTCCTGCTTTTGTTTTTAGGGCCTTTCTTCCATCTTTTCTTCTTTCCTTTCTTCACCTTCTTACATTCTTTTCTTTTTCTAGCCTATTTTCAATCTTCCTTCCTTCCTTCCTTCCTTCCTTCCTTCCTTCCTTCCTTCCTTCCATCCTTCCTCTTTTCCTTATGTCCTTCCTTCCATCCTTCCTCCCATCCACCCATCCTTCCTTTCCATCATCCCTCCATCCGCTTCCTTCCTTCCTACCCTCACTTCCTGCCATCTTTCCTTCCTTTCCTGCTGTCCTTCCTTCCCCCTACGATTTACTTCTGCCCTTCCTTCCTTTCCTCTTGCCCTTTCTTCCATCCCTCCTCCCACCCTTCCTCCCTTCACTCCCATCATTCCATCCTTCTCTTCCTTCGTTCCTTCCTTCACTTCCTTTCACCCTCCCTCCAATCATTTCTTCCTTCTCTCCTGACCTTTCTTCCTTCCCTTCTTTAGTTCTTCCCTTATTTCCTTCATTCATTCGTTATATCTTCTTTAATTTATTCCTGACCTTTCTTTCTTGACTCCAGCCCTTCCTTACCCACTCCCCTTCCTCCCTTCCTTCCTATCCTCACTCCCTGCTGTCCTACCTTCCTTCCCCCTCTTATTTACTCCTGCCCTTCCACTCTTTCCTCCTTCCCTCAGCCCTTCCTCCTTCCCTCTTGCTCTTTCTTCCTTCATTCCCTTCCTCTTATCCCTCCCACCCTTATTTTCCTTCCTTCGTTTCCCCCCTCCAACCGTTCCTTAATTCCTTCCCTCCTTCCAATTGTTCCATCCTTCCCTCCTTTTCTCCTTAATTTCTTCCCTTCCTTCCTTATTACCATTCCTTCTTTAGTTGTCCCCTTCCTTCCTTCCTTCCTTCCTTCCTTCCTTCCTTCCTTCCTTCCTTCTCTTCCTTCCTTGACTCCAGCCCTTCCGTACCTACTCACCTTCCTCCCTTCCTTCTTATCCTCACTCCCTGCCATCCTTCCTCCCCCCTCTTATTTACTCCTGCCCTTCCACTCTTTCCTCCTTCCCTCTTGCTTTTTCTTCCATCATGCTCTTCCTTTTATCCCTCCCACCCTTCATTACTTTCCTCCCTCCAATCGTTCCATCTTTCCCTCCTTCATTTCCTTCCTTCCTTCCTTCCTTCCTTCCTTCCTTCCTTCCTTCCTTCCTTCCTTCCTTCCTTCCTTCCTTCCTTCCTCCCCCCCCCCCCGCCTCCCTTTCTTTTTTCATCTCTCTTTCTTTCTTGGTGATTTTTTTCTGGTGATTTTAAAACAAATATCAGTCTGGATGATATATGTTGAGTGGTGCTTTTATTCCTTGTCCCTATATTTTCAAGTGTCTAAGATAGAGATTGAACAAAGTCTATTATTTATTTAATAGCTTCCTTCCTTCCTTCCTTCCTTCCTTCCTTCCTTCCTTCCTTCCTTCCTTTCTATCTATCTATCTATCTATCTATCTATCTATCTATCTATCTATCTATCTATCTATCTATCTATCTATCTATCTATCTATCTATCTTTATTCTATTTATCATTCCATTTATCTATCTTTACGTTTTCCATCTGTCATCTATCTACTGTATCTATCTTGTTATTTCCAGCCTCTGTGTATCATCACTCTGTGTATTAGAAGAAAGCAGAGCTTGCAAAAATCTAGTGGTACAAGGACATATTGCAGTGAGCATTACAGCCAGAGCTGCTTATATGTCTCCGACTCCTGCTAGGATCCATTTTTTAGGTCAGATTAGAAGCATACAATAGAAATAAATGTTTGCCTATATCCTTTAATATGATTTACTGAAATTGTCTGAAAAATTATTGGTAAAATGTAGCCACTTACAATATCTAAATGGTTTCCAAAATACAGGACTGATACAAAGCAATCGCTCAGTGCCTGGCATGGCAAGTTGTAAAATGTAACATAAAGGTTTTTCCCTAAAAGAAGGAAATTAATTTGCATTTTTAATTCCAAATAGAAGGAAAACATTTGGGATTTAGTGTGGATCTGTGAAAGCCGACATCTGGGAACTTTCAGAAGCTATTTGCCAGAAGGAAGCAGACAGATGATGCAAGTCTGTACTTAGCAGTAAGATATCACTTCTCTACATATTTCACTATCTGTACAGCTCATGTAATGACCTTAAAATTAGCATAGAAAATCAAATGAAATTCTTGTTCCCCCCGAAATATATCCACAATGGAGATGTAGCGGAGAAAGGATGAGAATGAAAAATCAGAGGGGTCAGATACCGGGCCATGCACACCAACTCCAGGACAGTCGTTTTACAATCTTGTAAGGAAAAAGTCTTTACTTTCATCTCAATTTTCCTTCCCTTTTTCCCTCAGCATTTCCTTCCTTCCCTCCTGCCCTTCCTTTCTCTCTACCTTCCATCCCTCCCACCCTTTTCTCCCTCCGTCCCTTCCCTTTCCTTTATTTCATCCTTTCTTCTTGCTCTATTTTACTGCATACCCTTCCTTTCTTTCTTAAATCCCTCCCACCCTTCTTTCCCTTCGTCTCCTTCCCTATTTTACTTCAGACCTTTCTTTCTTTCCTCCAGCTCTTCCTTCCTTCCTCCCCCTTTTATTTACTCTTGCCCTTACACCCTTCCCTCAGCCCTTCCTTCCATCCCTCCCACTCTTCTTTACCTTCCTTCCTTCCTTCCTTCCTTCCTTCCTTCCTTCCTTCCTTCCTTCCTTCCTTCCTTCCTTCCAGTTGTTCCTTCCTTCCCCCCAGCATTTCCACCCTTCCCTCAGTCCTTCCTTCCTTCCCTCTTGCGCTTTATTCCTTCATGCCCTTCCTTCCATCCCCCCAACCCTACTTTTCCTTCCCTCCCTCCCTCTCTCCAATTGTTCCATCCTTCACTCCTTTACTTTTTTTTTTTAACTCAAGTTTATTGTGAGTATACATATTGAAGAAGTTACAAGCGAACAGTAATTATACATATGAACATACAGGTAGTAATCACTTCATCTTAGCAGTGTAAGGTCTACATAGGGTAAGGAGGAAGTGGCGTAGTACATCTGTGAGTTTTAATACGTAACAACAGCGGTAGATAGTGTGCTAGTTGATAGGAGCAAAACATGTGAACAAGGTTATATCAATCGGGTGCTTACAGCATAGGGGTGTCAGTTGTATGGGAGTTCATTCATGGGAGGTATGCATTTAGGGTGTTTGAGCCAAAGGTCCCAGTTTATTTGGAATCTAGGAATTAGTAGGTGGGCTTTGGCGTGCATGAATTCCATCAGGCAGTGGTTGTTCAGAAGAGTAGTTATTTCCAAGCTGGAGGGGGGATGAGGGGATTTCCAGTTTTTGGCAATGGCTAAGCGTGTTGCGATAAGTACATGGGAGATAACAGTACATGGGAGATAACAGTGCGTGAAGATCTAGGCCAAAGTTCCATGTCAAGGCCCAATAATACCATTTGTGGAGTTAGTGATACAGGAACCGGTAGAATGGAGATGAAGAGTTTGGAGAGCATAGACCATAGCGTGGCTAGAATCGGGCAATCCCACCATATGTGGATTGGGGTGCCTTGGGATCCGCAGTTTCTCCAACAGAGATTGGTTGTAGTTGGGTATATACAGGCAAGTTTGGTTGGTGTGAGATACCAGTTATGGTATATTTTTTGAACTGTTTCCCAGTGGAGTAGGCATCTGGATATTTTCAGAGTTGCTTGGAGTGAGCGATGCCATTGCTGGGGAGTGTAGGAGCGCCGTAGTAATTGTTCCCAATTTAGCATCGTGGGGGATTTGGATGTAGGGCAGGTTTCCGTGAGGAGCTTGTAGCAGAACGAGATTCCACTTTGTTGGGGTGAGTTGAGGTTGAAAAATTTTAATACATGCCATGGCAGTAGGTTTTCGGCCCATTGTATCTTAGAAGGAATTGAACCCCTCTCTCCTTTTCTTACTTCCTTCCTCCCTTCCTCCAATCATTCCTTCCTTCTCTTCCTTCTTTCCTTCATTCCTTCCCTTCCTTCCTTCTTTATTTTAATCCTGCCTGCCTGTCCTTCCTTGCCTCCAGCCCTTCCTTTCCTCCTGCCCCACCTTCCCCCATATTATTTACTTCTGCCCTTCCATCCTTTCTTCCTTCTCTGAGTCATTTCTTCCTTCCCTCTTGCCCTTCCTTACTCTAATTTTTAGTGGCACCCCACAATCCTATAGCAGACTGCTGAATGAGTGGAAGTGCTCCCAAACAGGGAAATGTAAGTTCCCACTATGCTCAGATGTGAACGGGGCCCAACCATGTGTGTGTGAAGAGGATTCAGGTGACACCTAGGGTTCTCATCCATACAAGGTGAGTGGTTCCAATATGCATGTCTCGCAGGGAGGAAACTGGATTTTCAGTCTCCTCTGAGATATATAAATCCTATATTTGGGCCTGGAGCCCAGGGGCTTTGTAGAGTATTAGACTGGATGAAGCCTCCAACTCTGGGACAACAGCACCAGCACCAGCACACTGATTGTCTAAGTTGTCAGGACAAGTTGCTGTATACTAAAGAAAAGAAGCACATGCAAAAAACTGAAGTTCTGAGACCAGGACTAAGCAAAGTGCACATGCAGGAAGAAAAAGCAACTTGGATATTTGAGAATACCCTCATTTTATGCATGCGGCCGAGGTACAGCTACGCCCAAAACTGCGGCGGCTGGTCCTTAACTGGTTAATTACATTTTTTAAGTGTATTGCTACCCCTGTTGGGGCCGCTGGTATAACTGGTACAGAGGCCACTATCCACCCAAGCAACAATCCGGCTCCAACAATAGTCTAGGAGTTGTATTTTTGTAAATTATTGCTTGTAGACAGGAGAGTGATTAGGGCATGGGATACTTCAAAGTAACATCAATGAAAGGGCAGTCTAAGTCCTTACTGCTGTAGACCATGAGGCAAGTCATGAGGCAAAAGTCTTTTTGGCATCTGGTTACCTTGCACAATTGCAAAAAGCTGTAGGTAACCAGTGCAACTTCAGGAACATTTCACAATACAGGAATGCACTCTTCACAAAGCTCATAGTCCAGGACACTGGGGACACCACTGAGGACAAGGGAATGGATGGTATTTGAGACCCTAGGAGAGCAATCCCAGTCAGGGAAATGTCCGGCATTTATATCCCAAAAGCACACAGTCACCAAGAATCAGTACAGAGTCATTACTCACAAGTTACCAAGACACCTGCCACCTTCCAGCTACCTCCGGACACCTCCCATCGAGGGAAAAAAAATATTTTTCAAGACCAGATCCCTTTGGGTGAAGTTCTGCAGCCAATTCCATGTCCGTTTTAGGTCTCCAGTTCTGAGACCTCAGAGAGAGCACCACAATCCAAGGCTTGCCTCCAAGGGGCAACTGTTACCTCTAAGGCTGGGAACTCCTTGCTGGGGAAGACAATCTCTCCAGGGAGTCACACTATTTAACAGCTTCCCCAGCCACCATCTGGGCACACATCTCAGGGATTGGCTATAGGCCCTGATCAAGATTAATTCTGTTTTTTTTTAAATTCTCCCTCCCTAAACTCTAGAAACGTCTTCTAGAGGCAGCGGAAATCAGTCAACCTCCCAGCTTGTGAAACTCTAAACAGACCAAAACAAACCATCTCTGCCCCCTTGATTACTGAAAGGAGCCAAAAACGAAATTGACCTAGTATCCTAACTGGGAGGGTGTTATATAAGTTAATTTCAGTCTATTTCCTTCTAGTTAATTTTTAGTGATGTTTACTAGTGTTAATGTCTATAAAGACAGAAGTCTATTTTTTTTTTTGTTTTTTAATTAACTAGAATAGAAAGTAATTATAACAACATCTATCAAGATAACATGCATCCTACAGTTTCTATCACTTTCCCATTTAAAGTGTATATAAATCCAAAACATTTCTTTGGATAGACTTGGGAATGGTTAAAGTCATTGTTAGAATTTTTGTTTTTTTCTGTCTTTGTCCTGTCAGAGAAACTTCCCTACACTTGCTGTCCAAGATACACAACAAGAAGTGTGACTAGATATTGCCAAAGTAAGAGGAAGTCCTCTCTTAGACAGTTATCACCAGAACAGGTTCTCCCACTGGAAAGGTTCCCTATATCTGCTGTTCCTGTGACAACTCAAAAACATTAGGTTTTCTGTTATTTTTTCTACCAAAGGTCTGAGATAACAGTCACCAGGGCAAACAGAGAGGGCGGATCTGCCCAATGAAGATACAAATTAAAAACTAGCAGGGGTTGTAACTCATATTCATCCAAAGAAAAAGAATGGCTTTATATACACTTTAAGGTGCAGAGTTAGCTTGTTTGGTGGCAAGTTACATCAATTCAACAAGTCTAATTTCCAATTGCATGCTGTTTTAAAAGTAGAGATAAGCAAAGTTTTATCAGTTGTGGTTTGGCCAAACTCTTAATTTCCATTACCGTATGTAAAACCCCCAAAATTCTAATTTTCCAAGTCTCATGGAAGTCATAAAGAAAATGAACCAGTATCCAAGAAAGTGCAGTACAGCAAATAATGCCAAATTGTGCAGAATGGTTTGGGAAGCCCATGGCATGTTGTCCCGATGAGATGATAGAGGCAAAAAAAAAACATGAGCAACTTTCTTAAAAACTTCAACCAGAAATACTAAGATAGGAGGGTTGACCTGGTGACTCGGCAGAATCAGATATAAAGCAGAAACATCCTCTGTAGCAGTCTTTGGTCACTTTCCCCCAGGAGCCTTTTGGGAATCCAAACTGCCCAAAATAATCCTGGAATTCAGATTTGACTAGGGCCATCTGAATTTTGGTATCAACTTTAGTTAAAAGTAGTTGAAATAACCCAATAGTTGCTCCCACCAGTAGTCTCAAAACTGAATTCAACAAAATGGCTAAGTGTGAATGGAATGGGTAAAAGATGGCTTCAGCTCCTGTTCTCTGCCTGTAGAGAACTCATCAGACATTTTTCACCCTCTTGGGGGCTTTAATTGTATTAGCCTCTACGATTAAGCCCCGAAAAGGATGAAAAACATCTGTGACTTAGACTTTCCTGTTGCATGAGTGTAAATGAAATGAGTAAAAAATAGCTTTAGCTTCTGTTCTACCCCTGTAGAGAACTCAGATGCATTTTAAGCTTAATCATAGAGGCCTCTATGATTAAACCCCTGATATGCAATGAGGAGTGGGTGTCTGTGTGCAGATGACCACCATTTTGCTGAAGTCTACTGAAGCCTGACAAACTGATCAGGCTTGCACCAGTCTTTACACATGCTGATACAGATAATACAGGTTTGGGGGACACTTGAGGAGTAATAGATTCAGTTTTGATTATATAGTCCAAAACAATGAAAATAAGTGATGCTTTAAATTTATATATTTTGGCAATTTAATTGGATAATGACATTTTTAAATAGAAATCAAACACAACAACATTTGCCAATAATTTATTTATTTATTTAATCTATGTATTGTTTACATATTTTCTTACAAAGTATTCCCAGGTTTTACCATATGTCATAAGCACAATAGATTCTATATAATACAGAAAAAAAACATTGATGGAAAACAAAGACGACCTTTAATTTGACTTCATTCTTCCATATTAGCCTCGAGGAGCCCACCCAAAACTGATTCAGTTGTAAATGGATCCAAGGACATTACATTACCCGTTATTTATTTATTTGACTGATACTGTGGACTCAAGTAAGAGATTTCTGCATCCAAGTTCCCAACTCCACCCACCAATCACAGCCAGTACAAAGAGCTTTCATTTATATGAAGTGAACGTTGGGCAAAATCAACCGCGATTTTTGTTTTTACAAGTCCTCCTCATGCTATAGTCTTCTACATGTTGATCCCGCCAGCAGATCCACATAGTAGGAACTAACAAAGGTTTGACAAAGCCCATTTAATAAATATATTACATCACTGACCACAGATCGGCTTTAGATCTTTCATAATACATATTTCACCAAAAGAATGAAAACCAGGGTTGGTGCAGAGACAAGACTGTACATGCGAATACTCCGACTCGTGCAGATATAATTGTATGTAGATGTGAAACTGCTGGAGTTGAAAGACTGGCTGCCCAGGCTACATATGTCCTCCGTGGCACAACCTCTCATAGCCACTGTTACTGGCGATGTCCCTGCAAAGAAACAAATCATAACTCCTTTCTTAGTTATATGTTAAAAAGACTGTTTTGGAAAGTTAAAGAAATGATCCATAGACATGCGATGAATGTAATCCAGTCTTCTTACAGACTGGATATGAAGATAACTGTATATTAAGGGTTGGCATGTGACGGTAGCTGAGATATTTTAGCTACTGGAAACAACCATCAGCAGCAGGCACCAACTAGCTTAAGGAAGCAGTAACTGATTATACAAGACATTCACTGACTGCAGGAAACACTCAATGAAGCTAGGAGACACATGCTGATTGTAGGAGACACCTACTCACAGTTGGAGATACCTGATGACTATAGAAGGCACCTGCTGGCTGTATGAGACCCCTGCTGGCTGTATGAGACCCCTGCTGGCTGTAGGTGACACATGATAAAAGTAGGAGACACCTGCTAATTGAAGGGGATACCTGTTGACTGTAGGAGACACCTGCTGACTATAGGAGATACTGGTTGACTGTAGGATACACCTGCTGACTATAGGAGATACTGGTTGACTGTAGGAGACACCTGCTGACTATAGGAGATACTGGTTGACTGTAAGATACACCTGCTGAATGTTGAGTCACCTGCTGATGTAGGAGACAACTACTGACTGTAGGAGACACCTGCTGACTGTAGGAGACACCCACTGTAGGAGACATTGGCTGACTGTAGGAGACACCCGCTGACTCTAGAAGACACCCACTGAGTCTAGAAGACACCTGCTGACTGTAGGAGACACCTGCTGACTGTAGGAGATACTGGTTGACTGTGGGATACACCTGCTGAATGTTGAGTCACCTGCTGAATGTTGAGTCACCTGCTGATGTAGGAGACACCCGCTGACTCAAGAAGATACACACTGAGTCTAGAAGACACCTGCTGACTGTAGGAGACACCTGTTGACTATAGGAGATACTGGTTGACTGTAGGATACATCTGCTGAATGTAGAGTCACCTGCTGATGTAGGAGACAACTTCTGACTGTAGGAGACACCTGCTGACTGTAGGAGACACCCACTGTAGGAGACACCCGCTGTAGGAGACACTGGTTGACTGTGGGAGCCCCCTAATGAATGTAGAGACACCCGCTGACTATAGGAGACACCCACTGTAGGAGATACTGGTTGACTGTGGGAGACAACTAATAAATGTAGAGACACCCGCTGACTGTAGGAGACACCCACTGTAGGAGATACTGGTTGACTGTGGAAGACACCTAATGAATGTAGAGACACCCGTTGACTGTAGGAGACCCACTGAAACTAAGAGACACCTGCTGACTCTAGGAGACAGCCCCCAGCTGTAGGAGATACCCACTAGCTGAAGGAGACACCCACAATGCAAGAGACACTCACAAGCTCTAGGAGACACCCACAGGCTGCAGGAAACACCCATCAGCTGTAAGAGAATACCCACTGGCCACAGCAGGTGCCCACTGGCTGTAACATATACCCACTGGACACAGGAGACATCCACCTGAAATCTGCCAGGCTAATTACTGTTGCTGCCCCCAAGATACACCTGGCACAGGGGTGTCTGTTTAAACATGCACAATCAGCCATTAGCATTAGGCACCAGCTTGTACAATCAGATTACTATCTCATGTCTATGGAGTGAAAAGTAATATTATTAACATTCTGGTTATACTATTCTTTTTTTTTTTTTTTACTTCAATGTTACCTGTTATTTTTGTGGTTTGCAGAAGGCATTTGGTCTCAGATCCAGTACAATGAATGGTGTTGGAGTCGTAGCACCCGTTAGAGTTGACCGTGAGGCAGGATCGACACGTTATTCCATTTGTGCTGTTATCTGCCTTGTTTGACACTGTTAAAAGTTTAGAATTAGAGGTAGTTTATATATATATAATGTGTGTTTGCTAAAATATATTTTCTTTGCATGCACCCATTCTTGTAAACAGATATTTGAAAGCTATGAGGTGATACTTACATATCGGCATTGGTGGGTCACAATCACTAGTGTAACAGCAAGACGTTCCGACCTGCACCGTACCACCGGGAATTGTCACACTTCCAGATATATTACACTGATCTGGGGGTGAGCACAGTCTGTTCACTATGTCAGTGCTGTTCCCACCTGAGAAAAGGAGGAAGAGGAAGGAGTGGTTAGATCATAGTAAAGATGGCATCGGGTTAAAATAATAATAAGGTTAAGATTTATCTTTTGCAAGTTCACATGTATCTAAGCCTAAGAACAGCAAAAAGTTGTAGAAATAATAATAAGAATATTTTATATTAGGACCAAATTCTTATCTTTCTGGCACACACTTATCATCTACACACCTCCCAACTTTTTGAGATGAGAATGAGGGACACCTATCAGCAAAAGTATGCAGGCATAGGACACACCCCTTGCCACGCCCTCTTAAAGGAGAATTGTACAAAAAAAAAAGATTGGTTAAACCCACAAGTGCTTTTTTACCACTACTATTCCTTTATATTGGCTTTTGGAATTTACAAAGGCAGCAATTTAGAAATCAAATGAAAGTTTTAGTGCTGGGAAACACTTTTTGATATATAAATCTACAGCATAGGTGTGCACAGCCTATTGCATTAGGGTGTGCACCCCAAAGCTCAAACAAATACTGTATGCCCCTGTGTGCCCGTGTATATACACTGACCGTGTCAGGAAGGCAGAGATTGGTGTCAGTAGTTTTTTATTATTCTATTTTTTAGTGTTTTTTTTATTATTATTTTTCTTTTACAAAATTGTTAGGAGCCCCGTTAGGGGCTTTGGTGAAATATTAGGAGTCTAAACAGGGGGAATGGGGGTGATTAGGGTGTGCCCAGGCACACCTGGCACACTCTGTACGCACGCCTATGATCTACAGATACATCTATATAGATCAGAGCAAAATGAGGGACAAATGAGGAGGAATGAGGGACAGAGGGGACATTGCTCCAAATCAGGGACAGTTGGGAGGTATGCATCTATCTCTAATGCATAGAATAATTCAAAAACAGAACATATACCATAGGTGTGCACACTCTAATCACCACGTGTGGCGCAGATTCCCCAATGTTTGGACCCCCTATATTTCACGAAAGCTCCCTAATGGGGCTCCTAAAAAATTGTTAAAAAAAATAATAATATAAATAAAATCTACTGACACCATCCACTCCCCTACTGACACCAATCTCTGCCCTACTGACACTCTCGGTATTTATACACATGCACAAACCCACATGGGTGTTAGAGCTTTGGAGTGCACCCTCCAATGGAACAGGCTGCGCACACCTATGCCACATACTTTAATGGTATCACAACATGAAGGCCTCATGCACAGCGGACTCGTCTGAATGCCTTTCTCCTGGCAGGAGGAAAGCAGCATCCAAAAATGCATTTAGCCGTAATTAAGCACGTCGAGCACTTGGGCCTTTATTTATTTAATTGGCCAAAATATTAATTTACACTGACCATTGAAATGAATAAACTCCTGGCACTTAAATGCGTGTAAATGCACCTACATGCACTTAGGTGTATCATATATATATATATATATATATATATATATATATATATATATATATATATATATATATTTACAGATGCCCTTGTTTAATGACTTACCTGTTTATTGACCGCTCGGACTTATGACCAGCTCTCCTGACCCGAGCCATGTACTGTACATCATTGTATTGTACAGTACAGAATTTTTGGTACTTATGCAAATTAAAACAACGTAATTGAGTTGGAGTTTTGTGTTTAGACCTTTTTTTTTTCAGAATACAGTACAGAAGAGTAGTTAACAATGCTTAAAATATTAATTATTTCTAGCTCCTCTTTTAACGACCAATTTGTGTAATAACCTGGTCGTTGGAACAGAACATGGTCATTAAGTCAGGAGAGCCTGTATATACTGTATATATACAGCGGGGACGGAAAGTATTCAGACCCCCTTAAATTTTTCACTCTTGGTTATATTGCAGCCATTTGCTAAAATCATTTAAGTTCACTTTTTTTCCTCATTAATGTACACACAGCACTCCGTATTGACAGAAAAACACAGAATTGTTGACATTTTTGCAGATTTATTAAAAAAGAAAAACTGAAATATCACATGGTCCTAAGTATTCAGACCCTTTGCTGTGACACTCATATATTTAACTCAGGTGCTGTCCATTTCTTCTGATCATCCTTGAGATGGTTCTACACCTTCATTTGAGTCCAGTTGTGTTTGATTATACTGATAGGACTTGATTAGGAAAGCCACACACCTGTCTATATAAGACCTTACAGCTCACAGTGCATGTCAGAGCAAATGAGAATCATGAGGTCAAAGGAACTGCCTGAAGAGCTCAGAGACAGAATTGTGGCAAGGCACAGATCTGGCCAAGGTTACAAAAAAAATTTCTGCTGCACTTAAGGTTCCTAAGAGCACAGTGGCCTCCATAATCCTTAAATGTAAGACGTTTGGGATGACCAGAACCCTTCCTAGAGCTGGCCGTCCGGCCAAACTGAGCTATCGGGGGAGTAGAGCCTTGGTGAGAGAGGTAAAGAATAACCCAAAGATCACTGTGGCTGAGCTCCAGAGATGCAGTCGGGAGATGGGAGAAAGTTGTAGAAAGTCAACCATCACTGCAGCCCTCCACCAGTCAGGGCTTTATGGCAGAGTGGCCCAACGGAAGCCTCTCCTCAGTGCAAGACACATGAAAGCCCGCATGGAGTTTGCTAAAAAAACACCTGAAGGACTCCAAGATGGTGAGAAATAAGATTCTCTGGTCTGATGAGACCAAGATAGAACTTTTTGGCCTTAATTCTAAGTGGTATGTGTGGAGAAAACAAGGCACTGCTCATCACCTGTCCAATACAGTCCCAACAGTGAAGCATGGTGGTGGCAGCATCATGCTGTGGGGGTGTTTTTCAGCTGCAGGGACAGGACGACTGGTTGCAATCGAGGGAAAGATGAATGTGGCCAAGTACAGGGATATCCTGGACGAAAACCATCTCCAGAGTGCTCAGGACCTCAGACTGGGCCGAAGGTTTACCTTCCAACAAGACAATGACCCTAAGCACACAGCTAAAATAAGGAAGGAGTTGCTTCACAACAGCTCTGTGACTGTTCTTGAATGGCCCAGCCAGAGCCCTGACTTAAACCCAATTGAGTATCTCTGGAGAGACCTAAAAATAGTTGTCCACCAAAGTTTACCATCCAACCTGACAGAACTGGAGAGGATCTGCAAGGAGGAATGGCAGAGGATCCCCAAATCCAGGTGTGAAAAACTTGTTGCATCTTTCCCAAAAAGACTCATGGCTGTATTAGATCAAAAGGGGCTTCTACTAAATACTGAGCAAAGGGTCTGAATACTTAGGACGATGTGATATTTCAGTTTTTCTTTTTTAATAAATCTGCAAAAATGTCAACAATTCTGTGTTTTTCTGTCAATATGGGGTGCTGTGTGTACATTAATGAGGGAAAAAATGAACTTAAATGATTTTAGCAAATGGCTGCAATATAACAAAGAGTAAAAAATTTAAGGGGGATAGATAGATAGATAGATAGATAGATAGATAGATAGATAGATAGATAGATAGATAGATAGATAGATAGATAGATAGATAGATAGATAGATAGATAGATAGATTATTTATTTGTTTACATTTTATAAACAATGTATTTACTTTGTACATGAAAAAACAAAAACCTACTTATTGTCATTTTCATGAGCTTCATTCCACAGACATAATTTGTAGGACACAGGACGTTTACCCAGGTGCAATTTTGATCTGAAGCCACACACAACTGACAGGACAAAGAGTACCCTAAAAAAAAATAAAAGTAAATAAAAAAAAACATAAAATGATAAAACAAAAATGTCAAGTCGTATCGCCATGTTGTCATAATGTCATTGGAAAGCAACAAGACACAAAAGGTAGGTAGGCAAATGGAATCCACAGACACCGATCAGCCATAACATTATGACCACCCACCTAATATTGGGTACGGCCCCCCCCTTTTTTGCTACAACAGCCCTGACCCATTGAGTCATGGACACCAAAGTAACATCCACATGAAAGGCAGGACCCGAGGTTTCCCAGCAGAACATTTCCCAAAAGCATCGCACTGCCTCTGCCATGTATATGTTTACATGTGTGAGCACATACTGTAAATCGCATTTTCTTACAGGCAGATTTTTGGATTCTGTGTTACGGATGTGAAGACGCACCTGTGTGAAAGAACGCATTTGTTTTTAGAATCCATATATAAAAACACGTATATGCATTTTTTTTTTTTTTTTAATGGCCGTGTGAATGAAGCCTTAAGGCTTCATTCACATGAGCATAAAAATGTTACTGAGGTTATTACACGTGTCTCTTCTAGGAGAAAGGTCCCTGCATAATGATCAGTAAAACACTGCATATAGATGCGTTTAAATGCATGAAGACATGTATGGGTACATAGTGATCATTTATTTTTCCCCTCTGTTTAGACTTAATTCATGAGATTACAAACTCACATACATGCATTTATATGCATCAGTGTGCAAATCTAATGTTCTTAGACACAGATTTTTTGGACTCTGTGTTACGGATCGGAAAGCAGCTCATGTTTATGCACCTGTGCGAATAACTCCATTGAAAACAATGCAGCTGTGATCACACCCATAATTAAAAAAACACTTTGTATATGCGTCTTTTTTTTTTGTTTTTTTTAATGAAGCCTAATGCCCCGTACACACGGTCGGATTTTTCCGACAAAAAATGTGTGATAGGACCTTGTTGTCGGAAATTCCAACCGTGTGTGGGCTCCATCACACATTTTCCGTCGGATTTTCCGACACACAAAGTTTGAGAGCAGGCTATAAAATTTTCCGACAACAAAATCCGTTGTTGGAATTTCCGATCGTGTGTACACAAATCCGACGGACAAAGTGCCACGCATGCTCAGAATAAATAAAGAGATGAAAGCTATTGACTACTGCCCCGTTTATAGTCCGGACGTAAATGTTTTTTGTCACCGCGTTCAAAACGATAGGATTTTCAGACAACTTTGTGTGACCGTGTGTATGTAAGACAAGTTTGAGCCAACATCCATCGGAAAAAATCCGATGGATTTTGTTGTCGGAATGTCCGATCAATGTCCGACCGTGTGTGCGGGGCACAACAAGAACAATTTGAAGTGGTATTAACCGCTTAACCGACCAGCCGCCATCATTAGACTGCGGTAGGTAGGCACGATCCCGCGAGCCGACGTAGCTGTATGTCGGCTCGCGGGATCGGGATAGCAGGCGCGCGATCCACGAGCCCTGGCCACGAGCGATCGCAGATACGAGAGACAGAACAGGGATGTGTGTGTGTGTGTGTAAACACACACATCCCTGTTCTGTGAGGAGAGACAGATCGTGAGTTCCTAATAGCTGGGAATCACCATCTGTGATTTCCTTTAGTCAGTCCCCTCCCCCCCTACAGTTAGAACACACACTAGGGAACACAATTAACCCCTTGATCGCCCCCTAGTGTTAACCCCTTCCCTGCCCGTGACATTTTTACAGTAATCAGTGCATTTTTAGCACTGATCGCTGTATAAATGCCATTGGTCCCAAAAATGTGTCAAAAGTGTCCGATGTGTCCGCCATAATGTCGCAGTCCCGATAAAAAGCGCAGATCGCCGCCATTACTAGTAAAAATAATGATAAAAAAGCCATAAAACTATCCCCTTTTTTGTAGACGCTATAACTTTTGTGCCAACCAATCAATATATGCTTATTGCAAATTTTTTTTACCAAAAATATGTAGAAGAATACGTATCGGCCTAAACTGAGAAAAAATTAGCTTTTTTAAAAAAAAAAATAAAAAAATGGGGATATTTATTATAGCAAAAAGTACAAATTGTGTTTTTTTCAAAATTGTCGGTCTTTTTTTGTTTATAACGCAAAAAATAAAAACCGCAGAGGCGATCAAATACCACCAAAATAAAGCTCTATTTGTGGGGGAAAAAAAGATGTCAATTTTGTTCGTGAACAGCGTTGCACGTTCGCGCAATTGTTAGTTAAAGCGACGCAGTGCCGAATCGCAAAAAATGGCCCGGTCATTCAGCAGCCAATTCTTCCGGTACTGAAGTGGTATTAAAGACAGATTTTTACATTTTTTTTTGTAAATAACAAACATGTTATACTTACCTGCTCTGTGCAATGTTTTTGCACAGAGCAGCCCTGATCCCTCCCTCCTGCCGTGTGCCTCCAGAGCAAGTGGCTGGCTATGAGTGCGGCTCGGCCCCGCCCCTGCCCTCTCCTCATTGGCTCACTGGCTGCGACTGACAGTAGCGGGAGCCAATGTCTCAGCCAGTGAGGAGAAAGAGAGAGGCGCTGCTCTAATGCACCATGCTGGATCGAAATGGGGCTTAGGTAAGTATTGGGGGGGGGGCTGCTGCACACAAACTTTTTTTATAAATGTTTGTGAATGCTTGAAGGTAAAGAAACCTTGAGCCTTTACAACCACTTCAAGCCGGCCACAGATGGATTAAATCTTGGCTGGTTCAGCAGGGATTGGCTGAGATTCAATCCATCTTTAGGCAATCTGGTTGTGCTGAAGTCAATCCATCGACAGGCTTCAGTACAAACAGCCTGTCATATTTTCTGCCTGCGATCACTGCCCGCAGCTATAGCGATCACTGCCCGCAGCTATAGTGATCACTGCCCGCAGCTATAGCCATCACCGCCCGCAGCTATAGCAATCACTGCCCGCAGCTATAACGATCACTGCCCGCAGCTATAACGATCACCGCCCGCAGCTATAGCGATCACCACCCGCAGCTATAGCGATCACCGCCCACAGCTATAGCCATCACTGCCCGCAGCTATAGCCATCACTGCCCGCAGCTATAGCCATCACGGCCCGCAGCTATAGCGATCACTGCCCTCATCTATAGTGATCACTGCCCGCATCTATAGAGATCACTGCCCACAGCTATAGTGATCACTGCCCGCAGCTATAGCCATCACTGCCCGCAGCTATAGCAGCCAACAGTGATCATTGTATTCTGCCAGTGGGGAAGGATCCCTGCGCTGTGTTAGAGATTCCCCTATCAACAGTGATTGTGTCAATGGGGAAATTGATCTTCTTCCCTTCAACTCGTGGCGGAAGGACAAAACAAAAAATAGTCTTACTCCAGAAAAGTGGCTCCGAAACTTTATTGAATCCCCCCCCCATACAGTATGTGTGTTGTAGTGCTCTGGGCTGCACTACACTGTACATCATGTTGGATTCATTCCCAACGAATGGCACATCAACGCTCTGCAATGCATTTTGAGATGCATTGCAGGAAAATGCAGTAACATTTCTCGATTCTGAAAGTCCCAATAGGTCCTAAGCCCCCTGTCACACCAATGTGACTTGTCATGCGATTTTTGATCGTTTCAAATCGCCTGACAAGTTGCACCCTATTGTCCGCCATTTTTTTTTTTGCAAGTTCAGCTGCATGAAAATCGCACATGTGCCTTCCAAGTCGCACTGACATGCGGCTTTGAAATCGGACGGTTTCAAAGCCGCGTTCGGTGTGGCTGAACAGTTACACACACAAAAGCTGCCTGAGATATAAAGAATCTATGAAACCGGGGTTCAATTTTTCCTACAAAGCCAATTAAAACTCATTTTCCACCGGCAAAAGTCGCACTTACCTGTAGTCGTAAGCGCAGATAGCACACAGAGGACTCCAAAAAGGGCCATGGTACTAGAAGACATCCAAGTATTGCAGATCGATGTAAAATGTATAGACGGTGTTTGCAAAGTCTCTAAAGCTGAACTGGGTGTGGGAGAGACAATGACGGGGATAGGAGGGGCGGAGGAGGGAGAAGAAAGGGACAAGGTGTAACTCTACTAAAGAGAAGGGTGACATGTACAACCAAGGGGCCCTCAGGTGAGGTCATCAATGACACCTAGGAAGGTATTACTCTGACGTGTTTGTAAAGTGAATCCTTCTCTTATCTCTGGGAAATCCTTCTATCTCTGGGATTTACATACATTGTAATAATTCTTATCCCCGGTTGTAGCCGTACTCTACCATGGAATGTACACACCTTGTACACACCTCGCCGAGACATCCCTTTCTATTCATCAACAATTGTCATGTCTTTCTCATATTCGCATTGGGACATCTTGACATTTGGCCAAATCAGATTTTACTGTCATGATCCCGTACAATGATATCTGTAATATCCCCGAGCAGTGTATGTATGTATTTAACTCTTTTCTGTCCAGGAGTAATTCACCACCTGTCACCCTGGGCAATTCTTTCATTTTTAAACACTTGAAGCCCAGGACTATCCTGACACTTTTTGTTTCAAAGCAAAAATAAGATTTGTTTTTTGTTGCTAGAAAGCTACTCAAAATCCCCATACATTATATATATATATATACTTTATTTATTTCAGGTACTTGTATAGCACTGTCAATTTATGCAGTGCTTTACATGTACATTTACATCAGTCTCTACCAATCTAAGGTCCCTAACTCACATTCATACATACTAGGGCCAATTTAGACAGGATCTGATTAACCTACCAGCATGTCTTTAGAGTGTGGGAGGAAACCGGAGTACCCGGAGGAAATCCGCACAGGCACAAGGAGAAATTCCAGGCAGGTGGTGCTGTGGTTGGGATTTTAACCAGCGACCCATTTTGCTGCTAGGTGAAAGTGCTAACCACTACACCACTACACCACTGTGAGGATATATAATATATGTAGAGAGAGAGAGATAAATATATATAGAGTGATATCTCTCTCTCTCTCTCTCTCTCTCTCTCTCTCCCCCTCTCTCTCTCTCTCTCTCTATATATATATTTATATATATATCATATATATATCTTATATATATATATATATCTTCAGTGTTCTCACATGAAAAAATATAATAAAATATTTACAAAAATCTGAGGGATATACACACTTTTGTGAGCTACTGTATATATATATACACGGTATATACATATATAGATCTGTCTGTCTATATATATTTATATGTGTATATATGTAGGAAGGCCAGTATGGTGGCCTGAATTTATGGTAGGAGCCCGGGGGGTATTTAAGCAGCCCGCTCACCTGTGGTGCTTGTCGGTTTCCTGTGCGCGATATACGTCACTAGGCCGACGATTCGAATGCCAGCGTCCGCTAGTTCTTGTCTCGCAAGTTCCCGTTTTCGCAAATTTCCGTGCTCGAGAGTTTCGAAGTCCGTGTTACCGATTCGTAGTTCGTACCGCGCGTCTGGCTTGGCTGTCGCAGGTAGGGTCCCGTCGGACTTTGTTTTTTACGCATTGTTAGATATCATGTCACTAAACCGTGATATCAAACCTACGAGTCACTCGCAATTTTCAAACGTAACCGCATGCATACCACTCGCACTTTCGTTATGTTACCATTTCTCGTAATTTGAAAAAACCACCGCGACATAGACGTCGCTTCATTTCAGGCATGTCTAGATTATTACCAGGCGTCAGCAAACAGCCGTAGCGATTCGCAATTTCTTATCGAACCACGTCAGTTCGATACCAATCATTTCTCATTTTTTGAACATTTCTAAATACATTTCTAACATTTCAAACCATTTCAATCATTTCTCATTTCAGTCACGTACCGCGCTCCGGTTCGAATCCAGTCGCATCTAAAGATGCACCGATTCGCTCCGGTGTGCCCCAGTAGTTACGGCCTCATTTCAGTACATGCTCCAGAGTCACGTCATTGTCAGTTGCTTTCGACTCACCGATTCGTACCTCTGTCATGGTTTTCATGCCATGTATCACGCTCCGTTACGAATTCAGTCGCATGGAAATGCACCGATTCGTCCCGGCGTGCCCCAGGTATTAGCCACATTTCAGTACATGCTCCAGAGTCCGATTCGCAGTCAGTCGCTATAGCGGCATGATCGATTCGCGCCTCTGTCATGGCAACAAATGTTACACCTGCACTTACCGCGCTCCGGTTCGAATCCAGTCGCATCTTCGATGCACCGATTCGTTACGGCGTGCCCCAGGGCCCAGCCTCATTTCTGGACATGCTCCAGAGTCCAGTTCGTTGTCAGTCGTAGTTTGCGGCTCACCGATTCGTGCCTCTGTCATGGGAATCATTTCAACTGTCACGAATCACGCTTCGATTCGAATCCAGTCGCATCCATGATGCAACGATTCGTCCCAGCGTGCCCCAGGTTTTTTCGGCCACATTTCAGTACATGCTCCGGAGTCCGGTCGTTGTCAGTTGCAGTCGCGACATGATCGACTCGTGCCTCCGTCATGGCACGTGCCTTTACCATGACAAATCATTTCATTCATTTCATCATTTCAATCATTTCTCTGTCACGTACCGCGCCCCGATTCGAATCCAGTAGCATCCGAGATGCACCGATTCGTCCCGGCGCGCCCCAGTTGTCTTGGCCTCATTTCTTTCGTACTCCACAGCCTGACTAGCCATCTGGTGCAGCCGAGGAAAAAAAAAAAAAAAAAAAGAAGAAGAAAAAGGGAGAAAAAAAAAATATGTATGTGAATATATATATATATATATATATATATATATATATATATATATATACAAAAAAAAAAAGGGTGTGTATGTGTGTATGTAGATATATATATACACATATAAATAAAGTAGTATAAATTAAACGTTTTCGGCCCCAGCCAACACCTGCATCAGAACTTGGTTAGCTATTAGCCGCGGCATAACCAATTCGTGCCTTTGCCAGGACAAACATTTCACGGTTACATACCACACTCCAATTCAAATCCAGTCGCATCCGTGATGCACCAATTTATTCCGGCATGCACCAGCGTTTCTTTGCCTCATTTCAGTACATGCTCCAGAGTCCGGGCCGCAGTCAGTCGCAGCTGCGGCACGACCGATTCGTGCCTCTGTCATGGCGAAACCTTTTTCATTCATTTCACTCTAAGGCAAACATTTCATTTATTGCCGCGCCCCGATTCAAATTCAGGGCATCTGTCAGACATCCATTCATCCTGGCAAGCCCCAGTTGGCGCAGCCTCATTTGCGCAGTCATGGCACACCGATTCGTACCTTTGTCATGGCACAAACAGTTCACTCATATATTTAATACCATGCACCTGTCGCTTAAACATGTTACAATGACCTTTCAAACCAGGTAGTCAAACATTCCACCGGTTCTCATCTGTCATTTCCTCTAGGTCAGTCGACAAAAAAAAAAAAAAAAAAAAAAAGGGGGGGGCCACACCCCGTCTTCCTTCGAAGCTCAGTCATGGTCCCGATTTCATTCGTTGAAACCTTCGCCTCGCAACTATACCCCCTCATAGTCACTGCACATCCAAGTATAAACTTCTTGCAATCATCGCAAATACACATCCAAACACAACTTCTTGCATTTCATTGCAAGCACATATCGAAACATAACTTCTTGCAATTGTTGCAAGCACACATCCCATCATGACTTCTTGCAATCGTTGCAAGTACGCATCCAAACAGAACGTCTTGCAATCGTTGCTAGCACACATCCTAGCACAATTTCTTGCAATCATTTCAAACACGCATCCGATCACAAAACTTCTCGCAAACGTTGCAGGCATGCATTCAAGCATAACTTGCAATCGTCGCAAGTACGCGTCCAATTACAACTTCTCGCAGCCATTGCAAGCACACATCCAAGCTTAACGCTTGCAGTCTTGCAGCAATACGAACTTTTCACAGTCACCACAAACACATCTCCACCGACAGGAACTCCCTTGCAATCATTGCAAGCACACATTCAAGCACAAATCTTACAATCATTACAAGACACGCATGTCAGCATAACTTCTTGCAATCATTGCAAGCACGCATCCAGTCGCAACTTCTCGCAAATGTTGCAGGGACACACCCAAGCACAACTTCTTGCAATCATGGCAAGCACGCATCCAAACACAACTTTATAATCATTGCAAAACACGCATCCAAGTATAACTCCTTGCAGCCCGTGCAAGCACATGCAGTAATACGGACTTCATGCAGTCACGGCAAACACATCGCCATTGACACAAACTCCCTGGCAATTCTTGCAAACACGTATTAAGCACAACTCTTGCAATCATTGCAGGGTTCGCATCTTAGCATGACTTCTTGCAGTCAGTACACATTTCCAGTGGCACACAATCAGTCACACATCAATCTTCAGTGGCACTTAATCGGCCACTTGTCTCCGGTGGCATTTCATACGAGCCACTCATCAATTTCTGTATCATTTCTCGCTTAGGTCAGTTGAGTTCAGGTTCCACCCCGCACCAGGTATCGTATTGCCACACACAGCTGGCTCCGCATAACATCATCAGGCTATACCTAGCCAACATCCAGCATTTCTCGCCCTCACAGGACCCCAGAGAGTCATCCGTGTTTACGGCTCATACAGTAGAATCCTTTCTAGGTGGCGTCCAGAAGCATCAGACCACAGCTAACGGCAAACGTTGCCCATCACAACTGCCATCTTCAGGGACATGTCAAAACCTCAGACATTCCCCAGTCTAGTCAAGCAGCCATCTACCTGGCCCTCTGAGCTTCTACGGCCTAACAATTCACTTTTACTGGCACAGGCAGCCAGGTACTACGTACACACAACTTGACTCGCTGGTAATACCATTATGTCCTTCAGCTTGTAGTCTCTAAAAATTCAATAAACCGGAACCGAGGTCTACAATAACCTCCTCCGAATTAACGAACACCACGCAGGCCAGCCTCCCCCTTGACAAACTGACCCATATCAGGTTAGTTCCCCAAGACTTCTCCCATACACGGGTGTGTACTAACAAGTAGCTGCAGTCTTTCCTAAGAACGCGGACCTATCAATGTCGGAAGGTCCCGTACTACGTGGATCGGTGTATCAATGGTTATACCTTAAACTCTAGGGTCTTATCACCTACGTCGCCCTTGTCACCCCAGGTAGCAACAGATGCCACAACCACCACAGGCATCGCGGCAATTTTTGGCCATCATAGGTTTACAAGTACATGGCCCCCAGAGACACTCCTAAACCCCGGGTTTACCCGGACTTCCTCCCTCTTCAAATTACACCCAGTCATGGCAACCGCTTAACTCTAGGGTCTTATCTGGACAGGACAGGTCGTGGCTTTGCCACCGACATCCGGTCCGAGGCGAGCCTCTTAATGAAGCCAGGTCCGCATCGCTCTGTTAGGTCCTTCTTGCGCAGGCTGGTGTAATTAGCTTGGCAACACCAGTTTAATGTCCACTGCACGTTCGTTCCAGGCTGCCATCTTCTGGGACATGTCTAATATATTAACCAGTTCACTGTTGGGCCTTCTCCCCAGTTTGGTCATACAAGCAGCCATTTACTCGGCCTACCACGGCTTCTGGCGGCCCAGCGAGTTCACCCGCAGCAATCCCGCAGGCCAAGTTCTGTGTAGTTGGCTCGCTGCCAAAACCATTTCATCCTCCACCCTGCAGTGTCCAAACCCAGCAATCAGCTCCAGGACAGTCATCCATCTCCATAAAGTAAACAACGTCTGGTGGCCAGTAACCATACTCGACCGCCTACTGTCACTCCTACCGGAACACCCAACCTCTAGTCCCCTATTACCTTTCCGGGCAACCCTCGAGTGCCTGCCAGTTCATCAAACACCTGGGGCTTCTTCTACGCTGCCTACACCTCGACCCCAGTCAGCACTCCAGTCACTCTTTAGTATTGGGGCAGCCTTGGCAGCATTTCGGCATGGGTCCCAGACCACGTCATCTAGAGTCTCAGCAGGTGAAACTCTGCCTACCTCGCCTGTAGGTCCCCACTCCTTAGGTGGAAACGGCACAAGCATTCACCAAACTTGCTCAAATAAATAAAGCCAGAACTAATATAACCACACCCCTACCTGGATGTTTTTGCCCCCTTATTCTGGCATACCGACCAGCAGACCAAGGCACACTTTCAGGTCCATTTCATATGGTAAGTCCACACTTCCAGGTCTATTTCCGATGGTAAGTTTTGTGTTAACTACAAATGTTATCTATGTCCATATCGGACATAGGGCTCCACCCATAAGTAGGAAGGCCAGTATGGTGGCCTGAATTTATGGGAGGAGCCCGGGGGGTATTTAAGCAGCCCGCTCACCTGTGGTGCTTGTCGGTTTCCTGTGCGCGATACCCACCCTCCCATCCCCATTTCAAGGCATTCATTTCATTCATTCATTTCATTCATTTCTCTCTACAGAATAATCATTTCTTTAACTAGGGTATGCCCCCTTATTCTGGCATACCGACCAGCAGACCAAGGCACACTTTCAGGTCCATTTCATATGATGAGTCCACACTTCCAGGTCTATTTCCGATGGTAAGTTTTGTGTTAACTACAAATGTTATCTATGTCCATATCGGACATAGGGCTCCACCCATAAATATATATATACGTATATATATATATATGTATATGTGTATATATATATATATACACATAGAGAGAGAGAGATACACACACTATACTATATTATCAAAAGTATTGGGACGTATTGAACTTTAATGGCATCCCAGTCTTATGCCCTGTACACACGGTCGGATTTTCCGATGGAAAATGTCCGATCGGAGCATGTTGTCGTAAATTCCGACCGTGTGTGGGCTCCATCAGACATTTTCCATCGGATTTTCCGACACACAAAGTTGGACAGCAGGAGATATAATTTTCCGACAACAAAATCCGTTGTCGGAAATTCCAATCGTGTGTACACAAATCCGACGGACAAAGTGCCACGCACGCTCAGAATAAATAAAGAGATGAAAGCTATTGGCCACTGCCCCGTTTATAGTCCCGACGTACGTGTTTTACGTCACCACGCTTAGAACAATCGGATTTTCCGACAACTTTGTGCGACCGTGTGTATGCAAGACAAGTTTGAGCCAACATCCGTCGGAAAAAATCCTAGGATTTTGTTGTCGGAATGTCCGAACAAAGTCGGACCGTGTGTATGCCCTATTAGTCTGTAGGGTTCAATATTGAGTTGGTCCTCCCTTTGCAGCTATAACAGCTTCAACTCTTCTGGGAAGGCCGTCTACAAGGTTTAGGAGTGTGTCTATGGGAATGTTTGACCATTCTTCCAGAAGTGCATTTGTGAGGTCAGGCACTGATGTTGGACGAGAAGGCCTGGCTCGCAGTCCCAAATGTGTTTTATCAGGTTGAGGTCAGAACTCTGTGCAGGCCAGGCCAGTGCACTGGTGCGCAGTCATGTTGGAACAGGAAGGGGCCATCCCCAAACTGTTCCCACAAAGTTGGGAGCATCAAATTGTCCAAAATGTCTTGGTATGCTGACGCCTTAAGAGTTCCCTTCACTGGAACTATGGGGCAAAGCCCAAACCCTGGAAAAAAAAAAAAAACACCATAACCCCCCCCCCATCAAATGATTTGGACCAGTGCACAAAGCAAGGTCCATAAAGACACGGATGAGTGAATTTGGGGTGGAGGAACTTGACTGGCCTGCACAGAGTCCTGACCTCAACCTGATAGAACACCTTTGGAATGAATTAGAGTGGAGACTGCGAGCCAGGCCTTCTTGTCCAACATCAGTGCCTGACCGCACAAATGTGCTTCTGGAAGAACAGTCAAACATTCCCATAGACACACTCCTAAACCTTGTGGACATCATTCCCAGAAGAGTTGAAGCTGTTATAGCTGCAAAGGGTTGGCCAACTCAATACGGACTAAGACTGGGATGCCATTAAAGTTCATGTGTGTTTAAAGGCAGGCGTCCCAATACTTTTGGTAATATAGTGTATACTGTATATATATATTGTTTGTTATATTATTATTTTATTATATTTATATTATTATTTTATTATATTATAGTATTTGTTTCTTTTTTTTTAGCAAAGGTCCTAGAAAATAAGATAAGAGTGTTTTTTTTTATTTTGTTTTATGGCGCACTGTATTTGCGCAGCAGTTTTTCAAACATTATTTTTTGGGGAAACACATAACTTATTATTTTATTCATCTTTTAAATAATGTTTATTGCATTTTTCACCATAGTACAATGTAACAGGAATCCTAATATGCTAGGTCAATGATATATATATATATATATATATATATATATCTCTATATATATATCGATAGATAGATAGATAGATAGATAGATAGATAGATAGATAGATAGATAGATAGATAGATAGATAGATAGATAGATAGAACTATATATATATATATATATATATATATATATATATATATATATATATATATATATATATATATATATATATATATATATATATATATATCTAGATATATATCTATCTAGATATATATCTATCTAGATATATCTAGATAGATATCTATCTATATATATATATAGATAGATATCTATCTAGATATATCTAGATAGATATCTATCTATATATATATATAGATATATATATATCTCTATATATATATATATATATATATCTATATATATATATATATATATATATATATAGATATATATATATATATATATATGTGTGTGTAGAACAGTGAAATGGAAGAGTGGATATAGTCAACTCACCCAGAGGGCAAAGATAACCAGGTATTCTCAGATTTGACCCCATCAAGGGTTGCCAAGAGAATGGCTATCCCAATTACAAATCCTACTACAACATCACATCTAAAATACCTGGAAATTCCCCTTTGATCTGCAATTTACTTTTCAAGGAAAACAGCACACCTACACCTCTCCAGAAAATTTGCAAAGAGCATTGATTGATCTACAACTGGTCCAGCCTAATGCAGTGTCGGAGACAGCACTACCCCGTACGCCAGCAAGGTGAACACCACATCCTTACCATCCAAGCCCGACCCTAACCCGCCTGCATCACTCTGCAAAGGGACCCCGGCAAGATCATCCCACCAGCGGGCCTCAGGCAACACCTCCATCTCCCCTGGCTGAAGAAAACACCCAGACTTCATTGTCTTATCTCCGCCGTCCAAATACAGCCAACTGCTGGGTAAACTCAAGTGTACAATGTGTGCTTGTTTTTTTTCTGTTTCTTGCGCTTGAAACGCCCGCCCAGTTTACCAGGCTGATTGCCATTTTGCTGTGAACATTTTGGACTTATTTTTTGAATAAAAGCTTCCTGTAGTGAAGGGCCCACCCGGTTAGATGATGGGGTTGAGTCTATGGCTGGGCCTGGGGCGAGATTAACCACTTCAGCCTGGGACCGTTTGGCTGGACAAAGACCAGAGCCCTTTTTGCGATTCGGCACTGCGTCGCTTTAACTGACAATTGCGCGGTCTTGCGACGTGGCTCCCAAACACAATTAACGTCCTTTTTTCCTCACAAATAGAGCTTTCTTTTGGTGGTATTTGATTACCTCTGCGGTTTTTATTTTTTGCGCTATAAACAAAAAAAGAGCGACAATTTTGAAAAAACGATTTTTTTTTTAACTTTTTGCTATAATAAATATCCCCAAAAAATATACATATAAAATTTTTTTTTCTTCTTCAGTTTAGGCCGATATGTATTTTTCTACATATTTTTGTTAAAAAAAAATCGCAATAAGCGTTTATTGATTGGTTTGCACAAAAGTTATAGCGTCTACAAAATAGGGGATATTTTTATGGCATTTTTCTTAATTTTTTTTTTTTACTAGTAATGGTGGCGATCAGCGATTTTTATCGTGACTGCGACATTATGGCAGACAGATCGGACACTTTTGGCGCTATTTTGGGACCATTCACATTTATACAGCGATCAGTGAGATTAAAAATGCATTGATTACTGTGTAAATGACACGGGCAGGGAAGGGGTTAACCAGGAGGGGACGCTGCAGGGGTTAAGTGTGTCCTAGGGAGTGATTCTAACTGTGTGGGGGAGGGGCTACGTGTGACATGACACTGATCACCACTCCCGATTACAGGGAGCTGTGATCAGTGACAGTGTAAATAGGCAGATCGGGGAAATTCTTGTTTACATCAGCATTTCCCCGTTCCTCCTCTCTGTGAGACGATCGCGGGTATCCCCACGGACAGAGAGTCCGCGGGACCCGCGATCACACTCACAGAGCTCGCGGCAGGGTCGTCAAATCTGCAAATTTAAAGGGACGTACCTGTACGCCCGCCTGTCCGTGCCATTCTGCCGACGTAAATGTTCGTGCGGCGGTCCGCAAGTGGTTAAAGTCTCCACAAATCATTAGGGATCCTTTTCGGTGTGTTTGTATTTTGCATATGAGTTTGGTGAGAAAACAAATTTGATCGGAGTTGGGAGCGTATATATTGGCAGTTGTATAAGTTGTGGATTTAATATCACAGATTAGTATTAGAAACCGTCCTTGTGGGTCCTTAATTTCATCAATCTCTAATTGCAGTGAGAACACCATTTTTCTTAGAGTCTGCATTGGCAGAGAAAACATATAGGACGTTCCTGTTAGAACATTTGGGAGGTGCTAGGCTGCTAAAAATGTGTTTCCTGAGCGCACAGGACATCACATTTAAATTGGAGGGCTTCTTTCCACATTGGTTTTCTTTTAGCTGGATGATTAAGGGCTTCTGTGTTAATAGAGAGAAATGTCACCCCCATGGGGACAAAGAAGGAATGATAGATTGATATGCATTGCTGCAGTAAAGCTGCCCATGTGTGGAGAGCTCCCTCCGGTGGCCAAATTTGTAATTTTTTTTGTGTGGAATATGTACAGTATCTCACAAAAGTAAGTACACCCCTCACATTTTTGTAAATATTTTATTATATCTTTTCATGTGACAACACTGAAGAAATGACACTTTGCTACAATGTAAAGTAGTGAGTGTACAGCTTGTATAACAGTGTAAATTTTCTGTCCCTTCAAAATAACTCAACACCCAGCCATTAATGTCTAAACCGCTGGCAACAAAAGTGAGTACACTCCTAAGTGAAAATCTCCAAATTGGGCCCAAAGTGTCAATATTTTGAGGCCACCATTATTTTCCAGCACTGCCTTAATCCTCTTGGGCATGGAGTTCACCAGAGATTCACAGGTTGCCACTGGAGTCCTCTTCCACTCCTCCATGACGACATCACAGAGCTGGTGGATGTTAGAGACCTTGCGCTCCTCCACCTTCTATTTGAGGATGCCCCCACAGATGCTCAATAGGGATTAGGTCTGGGGACATGCTTGGCCAGTCCATCACCTTTTACCCTCAGCTTCTTTAGCAAGGCAGTGGTCATCTTGGAGGTGTGTTTGGGGTTGTTATAATGTTGGAATACTGCCCTGTGGCCCAGTCTCCGAAGGGAGGGGATCATGCTCTGCTTCAGTATGTACAGTACATGTTAGCATTCATGGTTCCCTCAATGAACTGTAGATCCCCAGTGCTGGCAGCACTCATGCAGCCCCAGACCATGACACTCCCACCACCATGCTTGACTGTAGGCAAGACACACTTGTTTTTGTACTCCTCACCTGGTTGTCGCCACACACCCTTGACACCATCTGAACCAAATAAGTTTATCTTGGTCTCATCAGACCACAGGATATGGTTCCAGTAATCCATGTCCTTAGCCTGCTTGTCTTCGGAAAACTGTTTGCGGGCTTTCTTGTGCATCATCCTTGAGCCCGCAGAAGATCCAGAAGCTGCAGCAGATCAAGATACCGGCATCATTATTTGTCCTCCTCTCACTCTGGACATAGAACTCATGGAAGGTCTCATCATACTTCAAGGCATTCTAAGTCACCTCAACAATATTCAAAGCCAAAAAAGGGTGCCTGCTGGGCCTGTGGTAGGCAAGCTTTGCATAATAAAATAATCTATGAATCTTGTTGTGAAGACGTTTCCAGGGATAAGGAGACTGCAAAGCAGGAAGCTATGATGCTTATGAAAAAAATGATTCAAGAGCCAATTAAAGTGGTTTTAAGGGATCAAGGTTTTTTTTTTACCTTCATGCATTCTATGATACATCCCTCCCTTTTTTGGGTTCTAGTTATAAGAATGGATTGGCGTTATATCGCTCTTTCTTTTATAGAGTTATAAGGGTCCTGTGGGTTGGATGTGAGCGGGACGACCAACCATGGGTATGCTGCCACAGATAGGCACCAGAAAAAATAAAATTACGGAAAGATAAGTATTCAATTTTCTGTTATCCCTTGTAAAATTATATAAGTAAATGTCTCAGGCTGTTTATTGCCCTTATTACCCCATCAGGCAGGACTGCTCAAACCTCTCCAAACCACTCTGCATGTGTTTCTCTGTGATACACACTTTCTTGAAGCCTAGTTGACTTTCTACTGACTTCAATGGGATTCGGAAATTTTAAAGGTTCACACATTATTTAAATTGTGGCAAACCACAACGGATGGGGTTTTTCAGAAGCTGACTCATCTGTGGTGGATATACAGTACTTGACCTACATTCAAGCTTATACGTCAGTATATTTAGTGCAGTTCAAGTCACACCAGCTGAGGGGAAATACATCAGTACATTAGACAGCCTTCAGTATCTCAACAATGTAATGAGTCTGAGAAGCTAAACAAAATATACTGTACAACATGGTAGAATAACTTATACAGTACAATATTCGCAACAAAACACAAATTCAAACAATCTTCTTTTTTTATGGATGATAAGATGGTTTCTTATTCTGGCTGTATTCATCAATAAGATGGTTTCTTACTGGTGTTAACAGGACATGATAGAAATAATGTTTTCCAAATGCCCAGGTTAATTTGTTCAATTTAATTTACCCGTATTTATCGGCGTATAACACGCACTTTTTTCCCCTTAAAATCAGGGGACAATCGCGGGTGCGTGTTATACGCCGATCCCCAGTGATCCTGACCTCGATTTCCGGCGCCGAAATACACAGTCCTGGTCCTCGGCTCTTCTCGGCCACTTTTGGCTTCACTCGAGTGTACTCGGCTAGGCTCGGATAGCTTCGCTCACTGTCACGCCCATCCCAAATGGAGCCGAAAGTGAACGAGAGCCGCCGAGAAGAGCCGAGGACCGGCTCTGTGTATTTCGGCGCCGGCGGCGCCATTTTCAAATCGCGGTCGGCGATTTTGAAGCTCAGCGAGCTGCAAGGCTGCACTAGGGCAAGGCTGGACTGGGGCAAGCCTGCACTGGGGCAAGGCTGGACTGGGGCAAGGCTGGACTGGGGCAAGGCTGCACTGGGGCAAGGCTGCACTGGGGCAAGGCTGCAATGGACACTGGGGAAGGCTGCACTGACATGGCTGCACTGACATGGCTGCACTGGCAAGGCTGCACTGGGGCAAGGCTGCACTGAGAAGGCTGCAATGATGGGCGTTTAAATGTAAGTTTTTTTTCCCTTCAACTTCCCTCCTAAAAGTTTTTTTTTCCTTAAAATTCCCTCCTAAATTGGGGTGCGTGTTATACGCTGGTGCGTGTTATACGCCGATAAATACGGTAATTATTTTTACCCAACAAATGTGATGCTAGCTGCAGGAAAATGAGGCTAAAATTCACACAGGATCACCAAAATTGGACAATAGAAGATCGGAAAAAACGTTGCCTGGTCTGATTTCAGCTGCGACATTCAGATGGGAGAGTCCGAATTTGGTGTAAACAACATGAAAGCATGGATCCATCCTGCCTTGTATCAACAGTTCAGGCTGGTGGTGGTGGTGTAATGGCGTGGGGGATATTTTCTTGGCAAACTTTGGGCCCCTTAGTACCAATGGAGCATCGTTTAAAGGCCACGGCCTACCTGAGTATTGTTGCTGACCATGTCCATCCCTTTATGACTACAGTGCACCCATCTTCTGATGGCTCCTTCCAGCAGGATAATGCACCATGTCACAAAGCTCCAATCATCTCACCACTGGACAATGAGGTCACTGTACTCCAATGGCCTCCACACTCACCACATCTCATCCAATAGAGCACCTTTGGGACGTGGTGAAACCTGAGATTTGCATCATGGATGTGCAGCTGACAAATCTGCAGCAACTATGTGATGCCATCATGGCACTATGGAGCAACCTTGTTGAATCTATGCCCTGAAGAATTAAGGCAGTTCTGAAGGCAAAAGAGGGTCCAACCCGGTACTAGCAAGGTGTACCTAATACAGTGGTCTGTAAGTGTATGTGTCCACACTGGACTTACGGTTCTGTGCTAAGAACATGCTTACAGTGTGCTCCCAGGACACTGCCTGAGCTGACCTCAACAACAATCAGTCATGGGTTCTGATTGGGAGCCAGCTGGACAAATCATTTTTAATGTTCACTTTAAGGACAAGATTTACACTGGAAACTGCACATCCACTACACATTTTTTCCTTGGATGTATGTATGCATTTGATGTGTGTTTTATGCACATTTACATTCAGTTGACGTGTTTTTCAATCTTTATTTGTCCTGTAAGGTCACTTTATTTCTTTGAGCTTCTGTGTGCACTGTGATACCCAGAAAATGGGCCTTTTTACTTTGACAGATTTGACTTCCATTGACTTCAATGGGGTTTGGGTTGGCACTC
This sequence comes from Aquarana catesbeiana, assembly GCF_042186555.1. NCBI lineage: Eukaryota > Metazoa > Chordata > Amphibia > Anura > Ranidae > Aquarana > Aquarana catesbeiana. Next base: position 21,870,390 of record NC_133333.1, read on the forward strand.
AAAATTCTTTGAAGTTTGCTGAACCCTGCGCGAACCACACCCAGGGCAGCTCAGTTAATTACTAAATGAGGCCTATACTCTCAACTATGCCCTTCTTCACCCTTCTTTGCATGAGTTGCCAAACTAGTGGATTGAATCATCCCAGTGGCGGCTGGTGCTCAAAGTTTTTTTGGGGGGGGCGCAAAAAAACTGAAAAATACTAACCCCCCCATCAATTGGAGCCTCACTGTGCCCATCAATGCAGCCACTTGTGCCCATCAAATGATGCCACTTGTGCCCATCAAATGCAGCCACTTGTGCCCATCAAATTAAGCCACTTGTGCCCATCAAATGCAGCCACTTGTGCCCATCAAATGCAGCCACTTGTGCCCATTATATGCAGCTCAGCTGTCACCTCACTAACCCCAACCCCCACCGGCCAGAGAGTGACGGGGCTCTCCTCTTTGGCGGGAACCAGCGGCTCTCCTCCTCGGCGGATCTCTTCCTCGGCAGCTCTTGTCTCTTTCTTGGCGGCTCTTGTCTCTTCCTCGGCAGCTCTCGTCTCTTCCTTGGTGGCTTTCCTCCTCGACGGGAAGTAGCGGCTGCAGCTCCTGTGTCCTCGTCTCCTCTTCCGCCAAAGCGTTAGGCATCCAATAGGATTGCTGATTGGCAGGGAGGAACGTTAACGAAAATTAATTCGTTATGTTACACAACAGGGTGGGATCGGGACGCAGTGCTCTGCGCCCCAAGCCCACCCTATTTTGAAGCCTATTAGAGCCTCTGGCTCTAATCACGTGCTTCAAAATACACACCCACCAGCATCCTGAAAGGGGCCAGGTACATGAATAGGATGAATAGGGAGGCGGCGGAGGTGTCGGGGGGGGCGGCGCCTGTGCACCCACAATGCACGGGCCGCCACTGGATCATCCCCCCTTCCTTTCCCAACCTATCTACTCCTGCTTACCCAAGTTTGCACAAACCCCTAGCTGGTATAACTTTACATTATGCTACTCCTTATATTCGGGATTAATTTTTCCTACATTTCCTGTATTGTATCCTTAGCTCAAACTCCGGAAAAATATTCAGACATAAAAATTACGATATATACGGAACATAATTTTCCAGAGATATTGATCTGTGTGATAAGAGAAAATATTCACATTAAAGTAGAAGTCCAGCTTTCATTTGACTTTAACTACTTTTACTCCGAGCAGGCGGCAGCTGCAGGTACCGCAACGTACTGGTACATCGCCTAGCACATGCTCACTGGTGCACCTCTGGGCAGCTGTGCAACCGCTGTGTCCGGTGGATTGGTCATAGCGATCATATGATTACAATGTAAACAAAACAGTCATGTACTGTATGGCTTCCATTCATGACTATTTTGCTCACTATTGTGACGCTGTGATTGGCCCACAGCTATCACATTTTATCTGTGCCAATCACAACACTCTGTACCATGTGATTAGCTATAGCCAATAACAGATGACAATACTAAGAAAGCTTTCATGAATGAAAGCCATTCTTGACAACGAAAGCTGATGCTTATAACAGTGATCATCACTGTTATAAGCAATAATAGTGTAAGAAAAAAAAATCACCCCAGAGTAGTACAGTGTCACTATGGTAACTGGTATACTCTGATAACAGTGTGTTGAAAAAAAAAACATAAAAAAACGGAAAACATAATCTTAAAGAAAAAACAGTTTTAAAACATGTAATATTTCATTATTTATTTTACATACTGTCACCAGTCAGTATTCCTGATAACGGCCACACCAGTCATATGATGACGCTGTACTACACTAGTGACAATATGTAAACATCACAAAAAAAGGGGAAAAAAATTATTGAATTTCTTCATTTTCCCAAAAATGACAACTTCAAAAAACTTGCCATGCCTCTTACTAAATACCTTGGACTGTCTACTTTCCAGAAAGGGGTCATTTGGGGGGTGTTTATCCTGTAATTTGTAGGCTCAATGCCTTTCACACAGACTAAATAATGTACACTGATTTGGGTTGTTTTTATCAAAGAAATGGCGCGGAATACATTTTGGGCTAAATTTCATGTAGAAAGATTATTTGCAAATTTTATAACAGAACATTTTTTTTGATATTTTTTAGTTTATATGGCAAAAAATAAAAAACCCAGTGGTAATTAAATACCACCAAAATAAAGCTCTATTTGTGTAAAAAATTGATAAAAATTTCATTTGGGTACAGTGTTGCATGCACGAGCAATTGCTAGTTAACCCCTTCCCGACCAGCTGCCAGAGTTATACTGCGGCAGGTTGGCTCCCCTGGGCGAACCGTCGTAGCTGTACGTTGGTTTGCCTTTTGACCACTAGGGGACGAAACGCCGGAGCCGTCACGATGACCGCCGGGCACCCACGATCGCTCCAAACAGAGGCACATTGGAGATCTGTCAATGTAAACGGAGACAGATCTCCGTGCTGTCAGGGGTGAGGAGAGAGATCTATTGTTCATACTAAGTATGCACAACGAATCGCTCTCCTCACCCGGGCAGTCCCATCCCCCCACAGTTACAATCACTCCCTAGGTAACACAGTTATCCCCTTGATCGCACCCTGCTGTTAACACTTTCCCTGCCAGTGACATTTACACAGTAATCAGTGCATTTTTATAGCACTGATCACTGTATAAATGTCAATGGTCCCAAAAATGTGTCAAAAGTGTCCGACATAATGTTGCAGTCCCGATAAAAATCACAAATCGCCGCCATTACTAGTAAAAAAAAAATAGTAATAAAAATGTCATAAATCTTTCCTCTATTTTGTAGACACTATAACTTTTGCGCAAACCAATCAATATACATTTATAATGTATTGCCAAAAACATGTAGAAGAATACATATTGGCCTAAACTGAGGAAAAAAATAGCTTTTTTTCCAAAAAATTGAGGATATTTATTATAGCAAAAAGTACAAAATATTGTGTTTTTTCAAAATTGTCGGTCATTTTTTTGTTTATAGCGCAAAAAATAAAAAATGCAGAGATGATCAAATACCACCAAAAGAAAGCTCTATTTGTGAGGAAAAAAAGGACTTCAATTTTGTTTAGGTACAAAGACGCACGACCGCGCAGTTGTCAGTTAAAGTGACGCAGTGCCGTATCGCAAAAAATGGCCTGGTCATTGAGCAGCCAAATCTTCCGGGGCTGAAGTGGTTAAAGTAACGCAGTGCTAAAACACCTTTGAAATGAATTACAGCGGAGACAACAAGCCAGGCCTTCTCGTCCACATCATTGCCTGACCTCACAAATGCGCTTCTGGAAGAATGGTCAAACATTCCCATAGACACCCTCCTAAACCTTGTGGACGGCCTTTTCAGAAGAGTTGACGCTGTTATAGAACCCTATATGAACCCTACGGACTAAGACTGGGATGCTGTTAAAGTTCATGTGTGTGTAAAGGCAGGCGTCCCAATACTTTTTACAATATAGTGTATTTCCATTAGACTACTATGCAGGCACTGTGTGTGCTGTATCATACTATTGTAGTACTGGCTGCATACACTATGTGGCACTGTATTCCTGTCTGCTGCCAGAACAAAATAGAGTTGGCTCGATTGCTTGTCCACCATTCAGGAGAAAACCTTGTATTTCTTATCAGTGAATACAAGGCTTCATGTGATTGGCTGAGGTGGAAAGTGTGACATCATCCACCTGCTTCTCTGCCTTGGCCATTCAAAGAGGAGAGAGAAATTTGCATAAAGATGATTTAAAGTGGTGGGAGCAGCATCCAGTGTGGGGGCGCCTTGTCAATGGATACTGATGGATGTAATAGGTGTGTGATACTGTGTATTTGTTAGACTCTGTTTGATTTGTTGGAAAAGTGTCTGCACTCAAAAAATAGTTTCCTTTTCTTTGCCTGCGATGAATGGATTTACACACCCATTGTGTTGTCATTTATTCACAAGGTCTCCAGGCACAAAAATCAAGTTCAGTAAGAAAATGGAAATCTATATACGCCTGTTCTGCTATTGTTTTTAGGATCTTCCTTCATTACTTTTTTCCTTTCCTTTCCCTCCCTCCCTCCTTTTCTTTACTTCCTTTTTTCCTTTCCCTCCCTTTCTCCTTTTCATCTCCCTCTCTCCTGCCTTCCTTGCTTTCTTTCTTCCTCTTTCTCCCCCTCCCTCATTTCCCTTTCTTTCTTCCTTCCTTCCTTCCTTCCTTCCTTCCTTCCTTCCTTCCTTCCTTCCTTCCTTCCTTCCTTCCTTCCTTCCTTCCTTTCTTATCTTCTCCTCTTCCCTTTCCATATCCTTTCTCCTTCCTTCCTTCCTTCCTTCCTTCCTTCCTTCCTTCCTTCCTTCCTTCCTTCCCTCCTTCCCTCCTTCCCTCCTTCCCTCCTTCCCTCCTTCCCTCCTTCCTTCCCTCCTTCCCTCCTTCCCTCCTTCCCTTCTCCTCTTCCTTTTCATTTTCCTTTCTCATTTCTTTCCTTCTCCTCTCCCTCTGCCTTCCTTTCTCCTTTCCCTTTTCCTCTCCCTTCTCTTTTCCCTTTTCCTCCTTTTTTCCTCCTTTCCTTACCTTTTCATTTCCTTTCTGTGACAGACTCACCCTGGACAGAGGCTGTTGGAGGGAACTGAATGTGAGCCTCTTGCCTACAGATTATGGGCCCTGGCATTTGGGGTACCCTTGAGCTGTTGTTACTTTGGCTTTGGTCCTTGTCCCCCAGGACACACAGACTCTGGGGACCCTGTATTTGCCATATTAGCAATAGTGACTGAGTCATACTGTTGGGACACATACTGTGAGGAGATGCTAATATCATCAACTCCACTCACCTGTCTGATGTCTGCTATAACATGCTTAATGTAAATGAGTCTAGTCTGGCTCACCACAGGTTCTAAGGGTATTCCACACATTGTTGTTTGTTCTAATTAACCCTGTATTGATGTTTATGGTAATGTGTGTCAATGGCTAGGAGACGAACAGTCTACTCCTATAGTTTGTTGATGACTAGGCTGAGAAGGCGGGTGGGGGATCACTGTTTGTATTGATAATTGTAATTAGCTCCTGCTATTGTGAGAAAATGTCCTGTGGTTGTACTTATGATAATGTATAATGTACTGTGTGAAGCTCGGTGACCACAAGTCTGTTCTAAAAGGTCATGTCTCAGTCACCTAGGCTGGATAAAGGATTAGATAATTAGCTTATGTTAATTAGGTTAGGTTTTAGTTATCCTGCTGTATATATTTGTGTGAGATCTCAAATAAAAAAAAACAGTCCATGTTAGCAGTGAAAGAAGTGTCACCTTGTTTTGTGCTTATGAGCGGTTGGAATATCTGATATCTGAGTCCAGACTGGGAGGAAGTGGTATACTGACGGAAGCACTCAAGCGGAGTGTGGGACGTTCCGTGACACTTTCCTTCCTTCCTCTCTTCCTTCCTTCATTCCGCCTTTCTTTCCTTCCTTCCCTTCTCCTCTTCCTTTTCATTTTCCTTTCTAATTTATTTCCTTCTCCTCTCCCTTACCTTCTCTACTCCTTTCTCCTTTCCCTTTTCTTCTCCCTTCTCTTTTCCCTTTTCCTCTCCCTTCTCCTTTCCCTTTTCCTCCTTTTATTTCCCCCCTTTCCTTCCCTTTTCATTTACTTTCCTTCCTCCCTGTATACCAGGGGTCTCCAAACTTTCTAAACAAAGGGCCAGACTTCAGACTTTAGGGGGGGCTGGATTATAGCCATTGAGAGTAGAAAATGTCCTGGTGTTCAGTGGGAGTAAACAATACCATAGCTTTGATGTCAGTGGGAGGACTAGTGCCCCATCATTGGTGTCAATGGATGGAGTTGTGCCTTTTTGATGGAGTCCATATGAGGAATAGTGCCCCATTGTTGGTGTCAGCAACAAGAATGATTTCCCACTGTTGGTGGCAGTGGATGGAATAGTGCCCATAGGCAAGCAGTGGGCCACATCAGGCCCCAGGGCTGCAGTTTGGAGACAGCTACTCTATACCTTCCCTCCTTTTTTACTCCCTCTTTTATTTCCTCCCTTCCTTTCTCCCTGCCTCCCTCTCTCCTCTCCTCCCCTCCCTTACTTTCTTCCCTCCCTTTTCCTTTCTAGGGCTAAAAAAAGGCAAAAAAAGGGCCGCATCCAGCCCCAGAGCTGCAATTTGGAGACCCCTGCTCTATACCTTCCTTCCTTTATTCCTTCCTTCTTACCTTCCTGTCTTGCTTTCTTTCTTCCTCTTTCTCTCCTTCCCTCATTTCCATTCCTTACCTCCTTCCTTCTTTGTTCCTTTCACCCTCTTTTCTTATTCCTTTTCCTTCCTTCCCTCCACCCTTCCTTCCTTCTTTCCCTCCTTTCTCCTCTTCCTTTTCATTTCCCTTACTCATTTCTTTCCTTCTCCTCTCCCTCACCCTCTCCTCCCTCTACTTTCTCCTTTCCCTTTTCCTCCTTTTTTTTTCCTTTCCTTACCTTTTCATTTCCTTTCCTTCCTCCCTGTATACCAGGGGTCTCCAAACTTTCTAAACAAAGGGCCAGTCTTCAGACTTTAGGGGGGCTGGACTATGGCCATTGAGAGTAGAAAATGTCCAGGTATTCAGTGGGGGTAAACAATACCATATCTTTGGTGTCAGTGGGAAGACTAGTGCCCCATCATCGGTGTCAATGGATGGAATTGTGCCCTTTTGATAGTGTCAGTTGGAAGAATAGTGCCCCATTGTTGGTGTCAGCAACAAGAATGATTCCCCATTGTTGGTGTCAGTGGATAAAATAGTGCCCATAGGCAAGAAATGGGCCAGATCCGGCCCCAGGGCTGCAGTTTGGAGACTGCTGCTCGATACCTTCCTCCCTTCCTTTCTCTTTCCTATCCTCCCCCCCCTTACTTCCTTCCCTTCCTTTCAGTGGCATCTCCATCTTTCATATTTAGGGGGGGCACATGGGGGGACAGGGACAAAAGTAGGGGGGCAACTATAAAATGCAATTATATATATATATATATATATATATATATATATATATATATGTCACCAGCATACCAAGAAAATATAAGGATGCAAAGCAGTGGGAAAACTATCAGGGTTGCAAAGGTTGTCTTGCCTCCGGGCCCTGGTGTTCTGCCACTGTGGGGTTCCCCAGCCACCTCTTGCTGTCCTGCCCCTGCTATTGACAGCGCTGGTCTGGCATCTCTTGGAATTTACGGGCTGGTTCTCCTGTCCTAAGGACGGGAGAAATCAGTCTGTTTTTTCAGTAACTGAGAGTCCTGGTGGAGTCCTTCCTGCAACTTGCTCTTCTCCCTGCCAATGAGGATGCAGGGGAAGGAGCAGATCGGGCGGCCGTGGTTGTGTGAGCGCTCGCATTATGCAGTGTCAGCGAGCAGAGGGAGGGGGGAGGAATCACCCGCAGGAGCTGACTGGGGATGCTCTCCCTCTCAATAGAGACTGTGTTACTCCAGTGGCGGCCTAAGTAAGATGTGGCGCATCTGCTACGAATGCAAAAAAAAAGACATTGCCTTTTTGTAAAAAGAAAAAAAAGGCACAGCATAATGTTGGGGGGGTCAGGGCCCCCTCTGCCCCCCCCCCTAGGGTCGCTATTGCTCCCTTTACCTTTCTATTATTATTATTATTATTATTATTATACAGTATTTATATAGCGCCAACAGTTTACGTAGCGCTTTACAACTTGAGGGTAGACAGTACAAATACAATACAATTTGATACAGTAGGAATCAGAGGGCCCTGCTCCTTAGAGCTTACAATCTAAGAGGGGAGGTCAAGAGATACAAGAGGTAATAACTGTGGGTGATGTGCTGATTGAGAAGATAAATGTACAGTTGTTAGGTGGGGGCCAGATAGGCTTCTCTGAAGAGATGCGTTTTCAGGGATCGTCTGAAAGTGGATAAAGTAGGAGAAAAACGGACGGATTGGGGTAGAGCATTCCAGAGGATGGGGGAGGCTCTGGAGAAGTCCTGAAGGCGAGCATGGGATGAGGTGACAAGGGTGTTCGAGAGCAGGAGGTCTTGGGAGGAGCGAAGAGAACGATTAGGTTGGTATTTTGTGACTAGGTTAGAGATGTAGCTGGGGGCCAAGTTGTGGATGGCTTTGTAAGTTATAGTTAGTATCTTGAATTTAATTCGGTGACTGAGTGGCAGCCAATGGAGGGATTGGCAGAGGGGTGTAGCAGACGCTGAGCGGTTTGTGTGGTGGATGAGCCTGGCCGCAGCGTTCATGATGGACTGAAGTGGGGATAGCCTATTTAGAGGTAAACCAATGAGGAGGGAGTTGCAGTAGTCAAGGCGGGAGATGACCAGGGAGTGGATTAGAAGCTTTGTGGTGTCGATGGTTAGGAAGGGGCGTATCTTGGAGATGTTGCGAAGACAGAGGCGGCAAGCTTTGGATAGTGATAGAATGTGGGGTCGAAAGGTTAGTTCAGAATCCAGGATTACACCTAGGACCTTGGCGTGGGGAGATGGGTTGATAGTTGAGCCGTTGATCTTGACAGGGAGATCAGGGGAAGTGGCACCTGAGGGAGGAAATATCATGAGCTCGGTTTTGGATAGGTTGAGTTTGAGAAAGTGATGTGACATCCAGGCTGATATGTCTGCTAATAAGTTGGTAATGCGTGAGGAGACAGGTGGAGAGAGCTGGGGGGTGGAGAGATAGATTTGGGTGTCATCAGCGTAGAGATGATATTTAAAGCCGTGGGAGGCAATCAATTGACCCAAGGAGGTGGTGTAGATTGAGAAAAGGAGAGGTCCGAGAACAGAACCTTGGGGGACCCCAACGGAAAAAGGAAGAGGAGAGGAGGAAGTAGAGTTGTAAGTGACACTGAAGGAGCGGTGGGATAGGTAGGATGAGAACCAGCGAAGAGTACAGTCACAGAGACCAAAGGAGTGGAGTTTTTCGAGGAGGAGGGGGTGGTCCACTGTGTCAAAGGCAGCAGAGAGATCCAGGAGAAGTAGTACAGAATAGTGTCCGTTGGCTTTAGCCAATAGTAGGTCATTTGAGAGTTTAAGGAGAGCAGTTTCCGTGGAGTGTTGAGGGCGAAAACCGGACTGAAGGGGATCAAGAAGTTTATTCATGGTCAGATGGTCACTTAATCGGTTGTAGACCAGTCTTTCAAGAAGTTTGGAGGAGAAGGAGAGTAAGGAGATGGGACGTAAGTTGTTGAGATTGGTGGGATCCAGTGAGGGCTTTTTTAGTATGGGGGTGACTAGCGCATGTTTTAGAGAGTTTGGGAAGATGCCACAAGAGAGGGAGAGGTTGAAAATGTGAGTTAGAGAGCGTAGAATTGAGTCAGAGGTTGAGCATAGCATTTGCGAGGGAACAGGATCCAGGGGGCAAGTGGTTAGATGAGTGCTAGATAAAAGTTTAGCAACCTCAGTAGTAGTAGCAGGGTTGAATGAGGGAAGTAATGACTGTATCTGTGGACATGGGGTGTTGCATGGGGGAGGTTTTTGCGCATTGGCGATCTCCTCATGAATTGTATCAATCTTAGTTTTGAAGTGATTGGCAATCTCCTGGGCGGTGATTGAGTTGGTGGGTGGAGGCAGTGGAGGACAGAGTAGAGTGTTGAAGGTAGAGAAGAGTTGACGTGGACTGGATGAGAAGGTGTTGATGAGTGTGATAAAGTAGGTCTGTTTGGCAGTGTGAAGGCAGGAGTAGTATTTTAGGAGGGCAGATTTATATTGTGTGAAGTCTTCCTGGGTCTTAGTCTTATGCCACAGGCGCTCAAGAGCGCGGCTACGTTTTCTGAGACTTCTGGTGTCATCTGTTTGCCAGGGTTGTAGCAGTCGGGGCCTAATTCTGCGTGTAGTGAGGGGGGCCAGCTTGTCTAGGGAGGAGGACAGTGAGCTGTTGTAAATGAAAGTAGCTAGGTTGGGGCAGGACAGGGGGGAGATTTTGTCATAGAGGTGATCAGTAGCAGAGTAGAGAAGAGAAGGGTTGAGGTGGCGAAGGTTTCTGCGTGTAACTGTTGGGCGGTTGGAGGGAGAAGAGGTGGAAGACAAGGAGAGAGCAAAACTAATAAGGTGGTGATCAGAGAGTGGGAGTGGATTGTTGGAAAGGTTGCACGGAGTGCACAGATAGGAGAAGGCAAGGTCAAGGGTGTTGCCGTTGGAGTGGGTAGGAGCCTGTATCCATTGCTTCAGGTCAAGCAATGAGGTTAGACTGAGAAGTTTAGAAGTAATAGTAGTGTTAGTGTTGACAGGGATGTTGAAGTCCCCAAGAATAATTGTGGGGATTTCAGAAGAGAGAAAGTAGGGTAGCCAGGCAGAGAAGTCATCAAGAAAGGCTGATACCGGTCCAGGGGGCCGGTAGATGACAGCAATTCTTAGAGAAATGGGAGAGAAAAGACGAATGCAATGTGCCTCAAAAGAGGAGAGTGTCAGAGAGGGAGGTGGGTGAAGAACCTGATAGGTGCTGCATGGGGCTAGAAGGATTCCCACTCCACCTCCCTTCCGTCCACTTGGTCTGGGGGAGTGAGTCCAGAGAAGGCCCCCATGGGAGATGGAAGCAGGAGAAATAGTGTCCGATTCATGAAGCCAGGTTTCAGTAATGGCAAGAAGGTTAAAGGAATTTGTGATGAAGAGGTCGTGGAGGGCGGTGAGTTTGTTGCAGACAGAACGTGCATTCCACAGGGCACAGGAAAAGGGGGGGCTGGTTTTGGAAAGAGGAATATGGACCAAGTTCTGTGGGTTGCGGCTCCTGCCAGAGGGTGTAGGGGGATGGGAGCGTTGGGCAAAGACAGATGATGGTGGCCCAGGGTTTGGGGATATGTCACCAGAGATTAGGAGAAGCAGGAGGGTGAGGGAGGTAATGTGGGACTGTGATTTATGTGAAGGGGCATGTCTCAGAATACTGGAGGTTTTATCAGTGTATGGATGTAGAATGAGCGAGAGTTGGTAAGAGCAGTAGTAGGGGGAAGACAGAAGGCAGGGTGATATGTATAAGCAGGTGGGTGGAGAGGGGGGGGTGAAGGTAAGAGAGTTTGAGGAGAGAGGACAGGAGTGTCAGGAGCAGTGGTAGAGAGTGCATGTTACAGAGTGGAAGGAGAGCTTAATAGAGAGACAGGTCACCTGTAGTCTGTTAGCTGCTTTCCAGTGCAGATTGCTGTATTTGTTTGCTTCGTGCAATCGCTGAAGTGCAGAGAATGAAGTGCATAACACTTGTAGAAAGAAACACTTAGAGGAAGAAGCCTTAAGGATAGAAGCCCCTGCAATGTGCTCCCCAGCAATGTGCTACCCCCTTAAGGATGCTCAAATATATACTGTTATAATATTTTCTAAAATATTTACCTAAATAAAAATGCTATTGTATGTTAAGCCATGTCCATAGCCTGGGCCTCAGTAATAAATTGAGAATATGTTTTTGTGCACTAAGCCAGAACCTTTAGGTGTAAAAAAGAGTACATTTGACAATAGCACACTGTATACTCAAACTACCAAGACAACCTCCCAATAACGATAGGACATTTTAGGCACAAAGAAATATGAAAAAAATCCAGAGATATTTGATTTTTTGCAGAATCCCTTAAACATAATACAATTACACATCACCAATAATAAAATTAAAAAAAATAAACTAAATTTTCTCAAACATGAAAGCTTTTTTACTATCAACGGAGCGGCACAGCAGAAACGCACCGAGCCCTTAAGCCAGAGATTGATGGATTGAAACTATATTCTGCTGAGTTGAATTTTTATACGCCAATCTGTTTGCTTACTTAGGCAAAGGTTTTTTTTTTCAATCTTTTCATCCCAAGCAGAGTTGAGTGGTGGAAGTGCGCTGGGCCCATAACCCTGAGGTCAATGGATCCAAGACATCCTCTGCTAAGTCAGACAAGCTGACATACTATGTTTCCTTGTGGTGTAGTGGAAGTATGCTTGGCTTGTAGGTTATGCTGCATACACACGGTCGGACTTTTCAACCAGACTGGTCCGACGGACCGAGTCCAGCGGACAATCCGATCATGTGTGGGCTTCATCGGACCTTCAGCGGACTTTTCCAGTCGAAAATCTGACAGACTTTAGATTTGGAACATGCTTCAAATCATTACGTCGTAACTCCGCCGGACCCAGAAATCTGCTTGTCTGTATGCTTGTCCGACGGACAAAAACCGACGCTAGGGCAGCTATTGGCTACTGGCTATCAACTTCCTTATTTTAGTCCGGTGTACGTCATCACGTACGAATCCGTCGGACTTTGGTGTGATCGTGTGTAGGCAAGTCTGTTCATTAAAAAGTCTGTCGGAAGTCCATTGGAAAGTCTGTCGGACCAGTTCGGTCGAAAAGTCCACCCGTGTGTACGCGGCTTTAGAGATTGATGGATCAAAACCAACCTCTGCTAAGTTGACTTTTCATATCCCAATTTATGTTGGCTTGCCTAGAGAAAGGGCTTTCCTTCAAGTTTTTCCACCCAAAGTAGAGTGGTGCAATAGTCGTGTTCGTGGCTCATGACCCAGAGATTATTGGATTAAAGCCATCCTCCAAGTTGGAGTTTCATATCCCAAGGTCTGTTTCCTTGCTTGGGCAAATTACTTTCTTTCAATACATTAGCACAGAGCAGAGTGGTGCAGTGGTGGTGTGCTTGGCCTATAGGTAAGAGGTAGATGGATTGAAACCACCCTTGGCTAAAACACTGGTTTTATGTCAATATATGTTTGCTTAATATTCCAAGCTATGTTTCCTTGCTTAGGCAAATAGCTTGCATTCAATCCAGTCCCAGTGGTGCAGTGGACTTGTGCTTGCCCACTGTAAGTCAGAAGTTGATGGTTCAAAACCGTCCTCTGCTAACTTTACTTTTCATATGCCAATCTATAATTGCTTGCTTAGAGGAAGGGCTATCTTTCACATTTTATCCAAACAAGACAGAGTGGTGCAGTGGAAGAATTCCAGGCCCATAAATCAAAGCTTGATAGATCAAGCTATATGTAGATGCTTAGGGCAAGGGTGCTTTCTGTTAAATAGTGCAGAGCAGTGCATTGGAAGAGTTCTGACCCTGTAACCCCAAGGTCAATGAATCAAAACCATTTCCTGCTAAGTCAGCTTTTCATATGCCTAACTATGTTTGCCTAGGCAAAGGGTTTTCTGCCAATCCATGCTGGGTCCAAAACCCAGAGATTAATGCCTCAAACCATACTTTGCTTTTCATATACATGTATTGTCAAAATATCTCTATTCACCTGTTTATATTAGTCAGCATATACAAATTATTATGTGCTCAATATATCAATATACAGTAAAACCTTGGTTTGAGAGTAACTTGGTTTGGGAGCGTTTTGCAAGACAAGCAAAATGTTTTCATAAACTTTGATTTGATATACAAGTGATGTCTTGATATACAAGTAGCGTCCTGTTACAACTGAGTATAAAAGAGTAGAGAGGCGCCTCTAATGCCGCGTACACACGAGCGGATTTTCTGTCGGAAAAAACTTGGATGGTTTTTTCGACGGAATTCCGCTCAAGCTTGGCTTGCATACACACGGTCACACAAAAGTTCTCTGAACTTTCGACCATCGAGAACGCGGTGACGTACAACACTTCGGCGAGCTACGAAAATTAAGCTCCACGCTTCCGAGCATGCGTCAAATTGTTTCCGATCATGCGTAGGAGTTTTGCGCGTCGGAATTTGTACAGAGGATCACATTTTCGGATAGGAACTTTTTGCGACTGAAAAATTGAGAACCTGCTCTCAATCTTTTGCTGGCGGAAATTCTGCCAGCAAAAGCCCGATGGAGCATACACACGGTCGCATTTTCTGACCAAAAGCTCTCATCGGCTGGCCGAATTTCCGATCGTGTGTACGCGGCAAGTCCGTTCGTATGAACGGACTTGCCTACACACGGTCACACCAAAGCCCGACGGATTCGTATGTGATGATGTACGACCAGACTAAAATAAGGAAGTTGATAGCCAGTAGCCAATAGCTGCCCTAGCGTCGGTTCTCGTCCGTTGGACTAGCATACAGAAGAGCGGATTTTTCGACCGGACTCGAGTCCTTCGGACAAATTTGAAACATGTTCCAAATCTAAAGTCTGTTAGATTTTTGACCGAAAAAGTCAGCTGCAGGTCCGATGGAGCCCACACACGGTCGGATTGTCCGCCGGATTCGGTCCGTCGGACCAGTCCGGTCGAAAAGTCCGCCTGTGTGTACACGGCATCACCCACTCATTATTTTCTCGGGGGGAGCAATTACCCTGTTGCCCCCCCCCCCGGATCCGCCCCTGCCTGAGGACATGCAAGGAGAATAAAAAACAGCGTTTTAGCTTGTACATGATTGGATGAGTGCGACTGCACTTCCAAGTGCACTAACAGTGCAATTTCAAGTACGTTTTGCACTTGTAGTTTACACTTGTAGTGCAAAGTGGATTTGCCTTTCGTAAATAACCCCCCATTGTTTAGTGTCCCTTTAAATACATTGCACAAATTGTCACCCAAAGTCACAGATGTATCATGCCATGACATGTACACACCTTGAATCACTTTCTATATAAAAGCAGGTAGTCATGTCTCATATCTCATTGTGACAGCCTGGCCTTTGTCTTATTCATATATTCCTGGCATAGTCTTCTACAGAAATATCTGCAATGTGTGTTTAAATCTTTCCAGTCCAGTAGTAATACAATAACCTTAATAACCAGACAAGATTTTTAAGTTTCGCATCACACTACTTTACTTTCTTACATTTTATCTTGTATGCTGGTTTTTATGAAAATAAATACCCAATTTTTTTGATCTGCACCATTGGAAGCCTTTTCCTTTTTTGCAAATCCTTTGCATCATGAGCCTGCCTGACTTCTCCATCCAGCCATCCATGGCCCAGTGGCTGGCTCCTTCGATGTGACTATTGGGAGAATACTGGATCCTCGAGGACACCACTGACTGCCCCTGTTCCTCTGCTGGATACTTCAGGACCCTCCGAACTGTTCCTGCCATGTTGAAATGAGAGTGGGTACTCTTACCGGAACCAATGGACCTGGATCTCAGTGACCCCAGGTCAGACAGGCATGGGTAACCGAAACCTCAACATAGCAGGAACAGTTCGGAGGGTGCTGAAGTATCCAGCAGAGGAACAGGGGCAGTCAGCAGTGTCCTCGAGGATCCAGTATTCTTCCAATAGAGTCACATCGAAGGAGCCAGCCGCTGGGCCATGGATGGCTGGATGGAGAAGTCAGGCAGGCTCATGATGCAAAGGATATGCAAAAAAGGAAAAGGCTGCCAATGGTGCAGATCAAAAAAATTGGGTATTTTCATAAAAGCCAGCATACAGGATAAAATGTGATCACAGGTAAAAAA
This sequence comes from Aquarana catesbeiana, assembly GCF_042186555.1. NCBI lineage: Eukaryota > Metazoa > Chordata > Amphibia > Anura > Ranidae > Aquarana > Aquarana catesbeiana. The sequence goes on from NC_133333.1 coordinate 21,885,616, forward strand.
GCAATGTGGGGAGCTGCAAAACAAAGCCCTACGCGTTTTGCGGGAGAATACTGGATCCTCGAGGACACCGCTGACTGCCCCTGTTCCTCTGCTGGATACTTCAGGACCCTCCGAACTGTTCCTGCCATATCGGGGTTTCGTTTACCCATGCCTGTCTGACCTGGTGTCGCTGACATCCAGGTCCATTGGTTCCGGTAAGAGTACCCACTCTCATTTCTTATTGTTGTCATCTGTTACCGATACCAACCTTGGGGTTCTTGGCCCCTCATATGAAGAAACTTTTTCTGTAGTGCCCCTGGCTCCTTATATGAACAATCCTTCATTTGTGGTGTACCCGCCATCGCTTGGAATTGACCCACTTGAGATTTATTATTTGCTTTCGATTGTTTTACAATTGAGAATTGCCTGCGAGAGGTAGAGGAGAAGGAGGAGACTGCAGGAGGAAGATGGAGAGAATTATTGTTCTATATGCAGCCGCCCCCACCGCTTCTCCTATCCTGCTTATTTCTGCTGCCGCCCTGGGCTCTCCACACCACCCATACACTTTGCCTCCTCATGCTCTCTGCCACCCCCCAGTGCTCTCCACCTCCCCCATGCTCTCTGCCAAACCCCCCCAGTGCTCTCCACCTCCCCCATGCTCTCTGCCGCCCCCCCCAGTGATCTCCATCTCCCCCATGCTCTCTGCCTCCCCCCAGTGCTCTCCACCTCCCCCATGCTCTCTGCCGCCCCCCCAGTGCTCTCCACCTCCCCCATGCTCTCTGCTGCCCCCCCCAGTGCTCTCCACCACCCCCATGCTCTCTGTCACCCCCCCAGTGCTCTCCACCTCCCCCATGCTCTCTGTCTCACCCCCCAGTGCTCTCCACCTCCCCCATGCTCTCTGTCGCCCCCCCAGTGCTCTCCACCTCCCCATGCTCTCTGCCGCCCCCCCAGTGCTCTCCACCTCCCCATGCTCTCTGCCACCCCCCAGTGCTCTCCACCTCCCCATGCTCTCTGCTGCCCCCCCAGTGCTCTCCACCTCCCCCATGCTCTCTGTCGCCCCCCGGTGCTCTCCACCTCCCCCATGCTCTCTGCCGCCCCCCAGTGCTCTTCACCTCCCCCATGCTCTCTGTCACCCCCCCCGGTGCTCTCCACCTCCCCCATGCTCTCTGCCGCCCCCAAGTGCTCTACACCTCCCCCATGCTCTCTGTCGCCTCCCAGTATTCTCCACCTTCCCCCATGCTCTCTGCCACCCCCCCAGTGCTCTCCACCTCCCTCATGCTCTCTGCCGCTCTTCCTGTGCTCTCCGCCACCCCCATGCTCTCTGCCACCCCCCCAGTGCTCTCCACCTCCCTCATGCTCTCTGCCGCCCTTCTTGTGCTCTCCACCACCCCCGTGCTCTCCGCCACCCCCCATGCTCTGCCCTCACCCCCCCTGTGCTGTTCATATCCCCCCACACACTCTGCTTCCCCCTGTTCTCTCCACATCCCCATGCTCTCCGATGCCCCCTCATGCTCTCCGCTGCCCCCAGTGCTCCCCACCTCTCCCCATGCTCTCCGCCACCCTCCCTGTGCTCGCCACCACCCATGCACTCTTCACAACCCCCATGCTCTCCACCAGCCCCCCTGTGCTCTCCACCTCCCCCCATGCTCTCCTTCAGCCCCCCTGTGCTCTCCACCTCCCCCCATGCTCTCCGCCGCCCTCCCTGTACTCTCCATCTCCCCCCATACTCTCCGCCACCCTCCCTGTGCTCTCCACCTTCCCCCATGCTCTCCGCTGCCCTCCCCGTGCTCTCCACCTCCCCCCATGCTCTCCACCAGCCCCCCTGTGCTCTCCACCTCCCCATGTGCTCTTCACATCCCTCCATGCTCTCCACCAGCCCCCCTGTGCTCTCCACCTTACCCCCATGCTCTCCGCGCCCTCCCTGTGCTCGCCACCCCCATGCGCTCTTCACATCCCCCCATGCTCTCCGCCGCCCTCCCTGTGCTCTCCATCTCCTCCCATGCTCTCCGCCACCCTCCCTGTGCTTTCCACCTCCCCCCATGCCCTCCACCAGCCCCCTGTGCTCCCTACCTCCCTCCATGCTCTCCGCTGCCCTCCCTGTGCTCTCCACCTCCCCCCATGCTCTCCGCCGCCCTCCCTGTGCTCTCCATCTCCCCCCATGCTCTCCGCCGACCCTCCCTGTGCTCTCCATCTCCCCCATGCTCTCTGCCGCCCTTCCTGTGCTCTTCACACCCCTCCATGCTCTCCACCAGCACCCCTGTGCTCTCCACCTTCCCCCCATGCTCTCCGCCGCCCTCCCTGTACTCGCCACCCCCCATGCGCTCTTCACATCCCCCATGCTCTCCACCGCCCTCTCTGTGCTCTCCACCTCCCCCCATGCTCTCCGCTGCCCTAACTGTGCTCTTCACCTCTCCCTGCTCTCCACCAGCCCCCCTGTGCTCTCCACCTCCCCCCATGTGCTCTTCACATCCCCCATGCTCTCCACCAGCCCCCCCTGTGCTCTCCACCTTTCCCCCATGCTCTCCACCAGCCCCCCCTGTGCTCTCCACCTTTCCCCCATGCTCTCCACCAGCCCCCCTGTGCTCTCCACCAGCCACCCCCCTGTGCTCTCCACCTTCCCCATGCTTTCCGCCACCCTTCCTGTGCTCTCCACCTCCCCCTGTGCTCTCAACCTCCCCCCATGCTCTCCGCTGCCTCTTGTGCTCTTCTCTTCCTCCCTGTGCTCTCGCCCCACCCAATGTTCTCAAGGTTCTTCCCTGTGCTCTCCATCCCCCCATGCTCTTTTCTGGTCCCACCTCACCTCCCCCCCACACCTCTGCTGGGTTCCCCCCTCCCCTCTCTCAGGGAATCTGTCAGGGTGGAGAGTGGGGAAGGGGCCGGTTAACATGTCATGGGCTGCTCAATCCAAAATGCCCAGGCCTATTTTTTGTCCCAGTCCGGGCCTGATCCTGAATGTATCCAATGTACTATATAATGTATCCTGTATGCATACAATGTATTATATAATGGATCCTGTATGTACACAATGTATTATATAATGTATCCTGTATGTATACAATGTATTATATAATGGATCCTGTATGTACACAATGTATTATATAATGTATCCTGTATGTATACAATGTATTATATAATGTATCCTGTATGTATACAATGTATTATATAATGGATCCTGTATGTACACAATGTATTATATAATGTATCCTGTATGTATACAATGTATTATATAATGGATCCTGTATGTATACAATGTACTATATAATGTATCCTGTATGTATCCACTTTAAGACCAGCCTCGTTTTGGATTTTAGGTGTTTACAAGTTTAAAACAGGTTTTTTTGCTAGAAAATTACTTAGAACCCCCAAACATTATATGTTGTTTTTTTTCTAACATCCTAGAGAATACAATAGCGGTCATTGCAATACTTTTTTTTGCACCGTATTTGCGCAGCGGTCTTCTAAGCGCACTTTTTTTGGAAAAAATTCACTTTTTTGAAAAAAAAAATAAGACAACAGTAAAGTTAGCCCAATTTTTTTTTTATATTGTGAAATATAATGTTACGCCAAGTAAATTGATACCAATCACGTCACGCTTCAAAATTGCGCCCGCTCGTGGAATAGCGTCAAACTTTTACCCTTAAAAATCTCCATAGGCGACGTTTAAAAAATTCTACAGATTGCATGTTTTGCGTTACAGAGGAGGTCTAGGGCTAGAATTATTGCTCTCACGCTACCGGTCGTGGCGATACCTCATATGTGTGGTTTGACCACCGTTTTCATATGCAGGCGCTACTCACGTATGCCTTCGCTTCTGCACGCGAGCTCGTCGGGACAGGGCGCTTTAAAAAATTTTTTTTTTTATTATTATTATTATTTATTTTATTTTATTTTATTTATTTTTTCACTGTTTTTTTAAAAAAAATAAATTTGGATCACTTTTATTCCTATTACAAGGAATGTAAACATCCCTTGTAATAGAAAAAAGCATGACAGGTCCTCTTAAATATGAGATCTGGGGTCAAAAAGTCCTCAGATCTCATATTTAGACTAAAATGCAAAAAAAAAAAAAAAAAAAAAAAAGTCGTTTAAAAAAATGACACAAAAAAAATTGTGCCTTTAAGAGAAGTGGGCGGAGCCGTCGTAATGACGTCGCTCCGGCTGTCACATGGTATGGAGACGGGTGGGCGCCATCTTGGCCTCACTCGTCTCCATACCTAAGCAGGGAAAGGACCCGATCGCCTCCGCCGCTACCGACGGCTCCGGTAAGCGGCGGAGGGTGCGGGAGAGCGGCGGGAGGGGGGTGGCACCTCTCCCGCCGCCGATAACGGTGATCTCGCGGCGAACCCGCCGCAGAGACCACCATTATCGTGTACGGAACCGCCCGCTGAAAAGATGGATACCTCGGTTGTGGCAGCAGCTGCTGCCGTTACCGAGATATCCATCTTCAAAAAAATGACGTATATATACAGTGGGCGGTCCGGAAGTGGGTATACAATGTATTATATAATGAATCCTGTATGTATACAATGTATTATATAATGTATCTTGTATGTATACAATGCATCTTTTTCTCCATTCAAAAGATGGAAAACACACGCCCAGGGGTAAGCTATGCAGTGACCGTTCACTGTGATATCGAATCACAGCCTATCCCAGCGATCAAGTGATCGAAAACTGTCCCTCCCTGTTCCCAATCATCATTACAAGACTCGGAGCTGTCTGTGACAGCTCGGTCTCTGTGCTAGGAGCGCAGTGTGTTTCAAACTCTCAGAACAAACACAGCAGTGCATACATGCGGCCCCCAGATAAAGACCCACTTCCACGAGGCTGTGTATATGTGTACACATGGCAGGAAGGGGTTCATTATTTGCTTTCTCCGAACACATAATATACAATAACAATGTAAACGAATGTTTTACAAAAACGTGAATCTTCTTTCATGTGGGAACAATCTCTGGGCATCTTCCTGTAAATGATTCTCCTCCATTACTGTGACATCCCGCGCCTTGTGTCCACATACACAACTCAGCAGAGGTTCCTTGTAATAATAAAAGGTCTATAGCACTTTTTTTTTTTTTTTTTTGGTCTTCAGCAAGTTCCATTCAAATCAATGCAATAGAAATAAAAAAAAGCCTCCAATAATGTATTAATGTTTAAAAAAAAAATTTCACCACGTCCCGCCTGCGCTATATAATCGCTATACGTATTCACGGCCATTCTCTAGTTCTGGGAGGGAGTCCCCGGACGTCCTCCTATGTGCACACTTCCTGTGCATTCCTTCAGGCACGCATCCGGGAACTCGCTGGGACCGCTGTGTGCCTTGGACACAGCGGATCACAGATGGATGGTAACGGGCCAATCACAGCAGCCCTTTACCACATGATCACTGTGTCCAATCACAAGTGATCACAGATGTAAACATAGCAGGTCTTTGCCTGTTAACGGCTCTCCGTCCCTCACACAGAGAGAGTGCATGAAGGAAGGAGAGCCAAATCTGGGGAGTGGTGAGCAGTTTTTTTACAGTGGTACACAATGCAGCCTCATCAGTGCCCTGATTATCAGTGCAGCCCCATCAGTGCCTATTAATACAGCTTGACAGTGCCCATCAGTAAAGTTTATCAGTGCTGCCTCATCAGTACAGCTTATCAGTGCAGCTTATCAGCACACATCAGTGCAGACTCATCAGTGCAGCTTATCAGTGCCGTCCTCTCAGTGCAGCCTCATCAGCGCACATCAGTGCAGAATCATCTGTGCAGCCTCATCAGCAGCGCTTCATCAGTGCAGCTTATCAGTGCAGCCTCATCAGCGCACATCAGTGCAGACTCATCAGTGTCCATCGGTGCAGTCCATCAGTGTATCTTTATCAGTATACATCAGTGCAGCCTGATCAGTGCAGCTTATCAGTGCTGCCCTGTCACTGCAGCCTCATCAGTGCCCATTAGTTCAGCCCCATCAGTGCATCTTGTCAGTGCCCATCAGTGCAGCCTCATCAGTGCAGCTTATCAGTGCTGCCCTGTCAGTGTAGCCTCATCAGCACACACCAGTGAAGACTCATCAGTGCCGCCACATCAGCACACATCAGTGCAGACTCATCAGTGCAGCCTCATCAGGGCACATCAGTGCAGACTCATCAGAGCAGCTTATCAGTGCCGCCCTCTCAGTGCAGCCTCATCAGTGCACAACAGTGCAGACTCATCAATGCAGCCTCATCAGCAGCGCTTCATCAGTGCATCTTATCAGTGCAGCCTCATCAGCGCACACCAGTGCAGACTCATCAGTGCAGCCTCATCAGTGTCCATCAGTTCAGTCAATCAGTGTATCTTTATCAGTATCCATCAGTGCAGCCACATCAGTGCATCTTATCAGTGCTGCACTGTCACTGCAGCCTCATCAGTGCCCATTGGTTCAGCCTCATCAGTGCATCTTGTCAGTACCCATCAGTGCAGCCTCATCAGTGCAGCTTATCAGTGCTGCCCTGTCAGTGCAGCCTCATCGGCACACACCAGTGAAGACTCATCAGTGCAGCCACATCAGCACACATCAGTGCAGACTCATCAGGGCAGTCATATCGGAGAACATTAGTGCAGACTCATCAGTGCAGCCTCGTCAGCGCCACCTCATCAGTGCAGCTTATCAGTGCCGCCCTGTCAGTGCAGCCTCATCAGTGCACATCAATACAGACTCATCAGTGCAGCCTCACCAGTGCAGCTTATCATTGCTGCCTCATCAGTGCATCTTATTAGTGCCACCCTGTCAGTGCAGCCTCATCAGCGCACAGGAGTGCAGACTCATCAGTGGCACCTCATCAGACCAGCTTATCAGTGCAGCCTCATCAGCGCACATCAGTGCAGACTCATCAGTGCAGACTGCGCTGAAAGCTGAATAATAGCCTGGGCAGGAAGAGGGTAAAAGTGCCTGGTATTGAAGTGGTTTAAAAACAAAAAAACAATATGTTCAATCATTTTCAACAGTGCTACCAAAACGCACCAGTCTAAAGTATTTTGGGGTGGGTCATACCATTTGCGGTGGTTTTGTGTTTTTCCCCACTAGATCAACACAGGTCATGGTAAGAACATATAGAAAACAGTGGTTTTCTATGTGCCTCATTCACACCATAATGTTGTGTACAATGTGTGTGAATGCACTGCAATGCAAATATAAGTATAGCTATAAAAAAAAATTATATTATATATTATATTATATTAGTATTTTGACCCTTCCAGGGGCCTTCCATTTACAATGGATGGCATAAAAAAGCATGCCAATGCACATAAAAATGCAGTGTAATGCAATGCATGTTAAAATGCATGTTAAATACACATCAACACACATGCATTTTCGATGGTAATTTTTTATGTCCAGTATGGTGTGAATGGACCTTTAGAGTGATTGTAAAGCTCAGACATGAAATATGAACAAAGCATATCCCTCTATAATGTGTACTTGTCTCATTCCAGAGCACTAAGTGTCATTTCTATCTGCTACCTCCTTCCTCTGCTATCAGCATGAGTCACTTCTGACATGTTTTCCTGACACCAAGAGAAAAAAGGTGACAGGGGAGGGATCTCCAGCACACAGCCTGTGATTGACAGCCTCAGCACTGCTCCTGTGTGCTGTGCAAATGGGAGGGGGGGGGGTGTTCCTTACCTCCAATCAGCTTTTAGAACTATTCTCAGTGAGCTCTGCGGAGTGTAACTTCAGTTCTCCACCTCCGGCTTTCTGAAAGCTCAAACAAGGTCTATAAATGTTGCACTTTGAACAGCTGTATAGAAGAGATGGCTACAAATAAACAGGTACAACTTATGTAAGGGGATTTGTTCCATCTCTGTGTATCACCTGAGGATAGTCACTTCAGTGGGTTTATGTAAGGGTTTACAACCACTTACGGACCGCCCCGCGTACATGTACTGCTGGCCCTTAAGCACATCATCACGTACCTGTACGTCATTGCGGACGTCGGCTCTGGGGCGCGTGCGAGACGCACTTCCACTGTGACTGGGCACAGCAGGAGCCAATCAGCGGGTCCGGCAGCCGTGATGGTCGATGGCCACCTGCAATCGTTCAGAAGAGAGACAGAGCGGCAGTCTTCCTATGTAAACAGGGCAGACCGGCATTCTGTGAGGGAGGAAAACTAAGATCTTGTGTTCCTGCTAAGCAGAAACATGGATCTCTGTTTTCCTCTAGTATCAGCATTCCCCCCCCACAGTTAGAAAGCACTCCCTAGGAACACAATAAACCCTTTGATCGCCCCTGATGTTGACCCCCTTCCCTGTCAGTGTCATTAGTACAGTGACAGTGCATATTTTTAGCACTGATCACTATATTAGTTTCACTGGTCCCCAAAAGGTGTCATTTACTGTCCAATGTGTCTGCCGCAATATCGCAGTTCTGCTAAAAATTGGTAACCGCCGCCATTACTAGTAAAAACAATAAAAAAAATAAAAAGTTCATAAAAATATCCAATAGTTTATAGACGCTATATCTATCTCATGTCTATCACATAAAATCCCAATACAGTACATTTATGTTTTTGGTTGTAACATGACAAAATGTTGAAAATGTTAAGGGATATGTATACTTTTTCAAGGCACTGTAAGTCGCTGATTGCCACCATTACTAGTAAAAAAAAAAAACAAACAGAAATAAGTAAAACTATCCCATAGTTTATAGATGCTATAACTTTTGCGCAAACCAATCAATAAACGCCTACTGGGATTTTTTTTACCAAAAATATGTAGCAGAATACATATCGGCCTAAGGCTCGGTTCACACTGGGGCGACTTGTCAGGCGACCTAGTCGCCTGACAAGTCGCCTCCCGTTCTGTGCTATGGAACCGTTCTAATCGGAGCGACGCAAGTCGCTCCGACTTAGAAAAAGGTTCCTGTATTACTTTGGGGGCGACTTGGGGCGACTTGCATAGACTTCTATGCAGAAGTCGTCTCGCAAGTCGCCCCGGCAGTCGTTTGCAGGTCGCCTCGCTGAGGCGACCTGCAAGTCGTGCCGCCGATGTGTGAACCGAGCCTAAATTGATGAAGAAATTTGAACTTTTACATTTTTTTATTGGATATGTTTTATAGCAGAAAGTAAAAAATATTATTTTTTTTTCTAAATTGTCAGTCTTTTTTTTGTTTATTGCGATCAAATACCACCAAAAGAAAGTTCTATTTGTGGGAAAAAAGAACATCAATTTTGTTTTTGGGTACAGTGTCGCAAATAGCTCAATTTTGGTCTCACCACTCCAAATGACTTTGTGCCAGAAGGTTTGAGGCTTGTCTCTGTGCTATTCGGCGTATTGTAAGCGGGATACTTTGTGGCATTTGCGTAGTAATGGCTTTCTTCTAGCGACTCAACCATGCAGCCCATCAAGTGTCTGCTTATTGTGCTTCTTGAAGCAGCCACACCACATGTTTTCAGAGAGTCCTGTATTTCACGTGAAGTTATTTGTGGGTTTTTCTTTGCATCCCAAACAATTTTCCTGGCAGTTGTGGCTGAAATTTTAGTTGGTCTACCTGACCCTGGTTTGGTTTCAACAGAACTCCTCATTTTCCACTTCTTGATTATTTGAACACTGCTGATTGGCATTCTCAATTCCTTGGATATCTTATTATATCCCTTTCCTGTTTTATACAGTTCAGCTACCTTTTCCCGCAGATACTTTGACAATTCTTTTACTTTCCCCATGACTCAGAATCCAGAAACATCAGTGTAGCACTGGATGAAAGATGCAAGGGTCTGTCAGGAGTCCAGAAACTCATTGACCTTTTATACACACACACTAATTGCAAGCAAACAGATCACAGGTGAGCATGGTTACCTTTAATAGCCATTCAAACCCCTTTGTGTCAACTTGTGTGCATGTTATCAGGCCAAAATCACCAGGGTATGTAAACTTTTGATCAGGGTCATTTGGGTAGTTTCTGTTGCGATTATGATTTAAAAAGTGTAATCACAGTTGATTGATAATAAATGACTTCAGCCAAACACTAACCATGAGTGAAAGAAATGTTTTTGTGTTATCATTCATATTCTCTGCCAGGGTATGTAAACTTATGAGCACAACTGTATATAGATAGATAGATAGATAGATAGATAGATAGATAGATAGATAGATAGATAGATAGATAGATAGATCTATATACAGCAGGTAAAATAAATATTGAACGCTTTACCGTGCAATCCATACATACAAAGACACCAAAACATATAAGTTCATAAATGAAGTTATGTGTAACAAAATTGAATGACACAGGGAAAAAGTATTGAACACATGAAGGCCATAAGAAGTCCTGTTTGCAGTTTGCGAGAAGCCATGTGGAGGACACAGCAAACACGTGGAAGAAGGTGCTCTGGTCAGATGAGACCAAAATTGAACTTGATGGCCTAAAAGAAAAACTCTATGTGCGGCGGAAAACTAACACTGCACATCACCCTGAACACACCATCCCCACCGTGAAACATGGTGGTGGTAGAAACATGTTGTGGGGATGCTTTTCTTCAGCAGGGACAGTGAAGCTGGTCAGAGTTGATGTGAAGATGGATGGAGCCAAATACAGGACAATCTTAGAAGAAAACCTGTTAAAGTCTGCAAAAGACTTGAGACTGGGGAGGAGGTTCACCTTCCAGCAGGACAACGACCCTAAATATACAGCCAGAGCTACAATAGAATGGTCTAGGTCAAAGCATATTCATGTGTTAGAATGGCCCAGTCAAAGTCCAGAACCTAATTCAATTGAGAATCTGTGGCAAGACTTGAAAATTGCTGCTCACAGACGCTCTCCATCCAATCTGACAGAGCTTGAGATATTTTACGAAGAATGGGCAAAAATGTCCCTCTCTAGATGTGCAAAGCTGGTAGAGACATCCCCAAAAAGTCTTGCAGCTGTAATTACAGTGAAAGGTGGTTCTACAAAGTATTGACTCCGGGGGGCGCCATACAAATGCCGTACACCACACTTTTCACATATTTATTTGTAAAAAATTTTGAGAACCATTTATCATTTTCCTTCCACTTCACAATTATGTGCCACTTTGTGTTGGTCTATCATATAAAATCATGTAAAATCCCAATAAAATACCCTTCTTTTTCTATTTATTCCTATTCTCTTATATTATACTATCCACTCTCAACTTCATTGCTTTTTTCTTTTTTCTCGATTATTTTTTACTTTATAGAGACCCATGGTCCCCCTCGTGATCATTGATTAATTTCAGTGCAAGAGTCGTACAAGTATTATTTATATATATATACTCAATCAGCCAGACATTGATCCTATCAAATAAGTGTGTTTGATCTGTGTCTTTTCTCCCTTAAACGCCATATAGGATTTATACTACTACAGCTCATCTTACTTCATTGATACCATCATTAACACTCTATTTAATTCTTCTGTTTTTTCTGTCCTAGTCGTTTCCTTTTAGTCAAACAAATACTGATTTAATTCAGGGCTAAAAATCTATGTCTTAGTTGTTTTCCTTTAGTCAGATAAAACACTGATTCAATTCAGGGCTAAAGTTGTTTTTTTTTTTTTTTTTCTTCCCCTTTTTTTCTTTTTACCTTCAAGTCTTTTCTGCAAGTATATACATTTTTTATTTTTATTTTTTGTTTTTGTTTTTTTTTCCCTTTAGTCAGGCAATATACTGATTTAATTCAGGGCTAAAGCTTTTTATTATTTATATCTCACACTTTTTTGCATATCGATTTAACTCTATGCAAGATTGTGTGTCTATTGTGTCAATGTTTTTACCAATTAATCTAATTCAAGGCAGAGACTATTTGCTCCTGCATCTCTTGTCCTGCCCTTCTTTCTTTTTACTTCCTTTTTCCCCTTTTCAGTTCCTTCCTTAATATTTCATTCCTCACCAGTCTCATTCAATCATTCCCCTGATGCAGCTGATGCTGGGATCTATTTGATCTATCCCCCGGGGTTGCGATGTGCCCAGTCCATGACCCGTCACCCGTCCCACCACTGACGGGGGCGGGTCCTGACCTTGATGCATCGGCGTCATGCTCTCTCAACGTCCCGCTAGCGGCGCCACTGGCTTCCGCGTAGCGAGGCACCCAGTGGATCACCATCCAGCGCTTTGGTGCTGCGGAGCTGGGAGGTGGCCGCATGTGTTCTCTGGCTGCCCCTCCCCTCGCCTCCCCCGTCGCATCATCATGTCCCTGCATGACGCTGGCGTGAGCACGCCCCTGGCCCGCGGTCATATAACGGCTGTCACTGGCCGGGTACCTCGAGGTTTCGCCATGTTCTCCTTGCAGCATGCAGCCTGGCCCGGCATTCTTTTCCCAGGTAATCCCCTTGCACACCTCCACACCGCTCCACTGACACCAGCAGTGGCTTCCTTAGATGCACATACACCTATTTCACTCATCCCCCCACATTTATCTTCTGCTCTTGGCTTTTATTCACACATGGACACTCACTTTCTCCTTGGCCCCTCACTGCAGTCTTTTCCCCCTACATTCACTCTCCACCCCCTACATTTAGGATACCTCTTACATTTCCTTTTACCTCCACAGTTCTTCCTCTGTCTTCTGGGCCTCGTTGTTTGTCTCGGCCTGGCGACCCCCGTGGGTGCCTTGGCCCCATTGATGGCCGTGGCCGACGTTTCTTGGGGCTCGCTCTCTGACTCAACCCCGGGGGAGATTTGGTGGACCCGGATCAACGCTGCACTTTTATGTATGGGTCAATACTGACCAATGCATTATCTGTGAGTATATCAGTTACTTGCATCCCCAATGTCTCTTTCCTCCACACCTCTGTACATATTTTAATATACGTTTATTGTTTCAATGCAGCTCAATTGCATCATGACTCCTGACGATTGGTTACAAGCCAAGAAACGCGTAGAGTTAACAACTTATGATGCACATAATATTTTACAGTAAAATGTATTTTTCTCTGCAACTGTATAATCAATAATTGAATTATGTCTGCTTATATATTGTTTACAATATGCTCCATGGTGATTTATTACGTGTTCACTCACGATTGTACCTGGTTTTAAGATCTGTCATTAAATTTTATACCAGCATTACCCTGCAATATTTCTTTTGAATAACCTCATTCTATATAAGATTTGTCTCTGATATCTCATTTTGACATTCTTTTCAATTTGTATACATTCACCAACTTGCCTCACATAAAGTCCCATACATTTATGTTTTTGGTTGTAACATGACAAAATGTGGCAAAGTTCAAGGGGTATGAATACTTTTTCAAGGCACTGTATATTTATTATTATTATTATTATTATTATCTATAACCCTAGAAGGTAAACAGTTCTTTGTGTGCATTGGTCAATTTCTGCAAAATGTTTATTGCAAATATTTGAATCCCAAAAGTATTAATATACTGCAGCTTATCAGCCTTCAGAGTTCATCAGTTCATTCGTTTTTGCATGTTAACTTTTTTTTTTGTTTATTTCAATAAACCTGATTCAATAACGTTTTAAAACTCTGATCATGTCACAAGTAGGGATGAGTTGGATTATTTTGTCCAGGTAATATCTCTTACTTTTGATCATTGGGAAGCTTAGCCAAAATTTAGTAACAATTTTTTCACAATCGCAGCACAAGCGTTTTCCCCGCACCAGGTTGTATCCAAACCAGGTATAAACTGAATGTTGCTCTCCAGAGTTCAAGAGCCCCAGGTGCTGGCTAATGCTAATCCATGTTGTGAGGGAAGAAAAAAGTCCGGACAGCCGCACACCAGGAGAATATAATCCAACGAAATTTCTTTATTGTAAAATCAGGAACAAATCATGTACAAAGCACCATGGATAGAATGTACAGATAATCAGCTAACGCGTTTCACGCTCTGCGGAGCGCTTACTCATAGCTAACAATAATAAAAATGAAACCACATATATACCATTTATCATGAATCATGTGACCAAGGGGTAAATCTAAAATGCAGAACAGCTGAGATCTGATTGTGAAGGGTGTGAACATTGGTCAGTGGTTGATGAGCACAGGGGTGAAAATCCCTGTGAGTGCAGGGTGTACATGTGTAAGCAGCAGCAAAATGTAGAAAAAAGGAACCAATTATATAAAAATGCTATATAAGCATGTAAGACACGTAAAGTACATATGAAGAATGATAAAAAAAAAAGTGAAGAAAGGGGCTATATTTGGATTACCGTGAAAAATAAAATGATGAAAAGTGAATGAAAAGATTGAAAAATCTTAATGGGTAGTGAATGCTGGTGTAAAAATAAAAATAAATATAAATTACACCAGAAAAGAAAAAAGGAACAATGCGTGTGAAGTGTGTTTGGGGGGTGAAGGAAAAAGAAAAATATGGGGTTTCTGTGTATGCAAACAATATCGCATAAACGTGATATTAATGCTGTGTATGGATATTGTGAAACCAAAAAAAAAGAAATTATTATATATATATAACAGTGGTTATCTGATAGTAAAAAAGTGATGTGGTATTGTGGAAAGTGGAAGTCCCATAAGGAATGTTTGCTTAATGTATCAAAAGACCATGAATATGTGTGTGTTTCATGTGTGTGAATGAACTCTATGACCAGGATGTATGTGAATATAATAAACATGTGTTTTAATTCTGTTTATAAAATACATGGTCATATAGAAAAAGGGGAAGGGGGAAAAACACATACATGCACACTTCCTCTGTTCCCAATAAAAACAATACTAATATATCAGAATTGAATACATTTGTGTCCACATGTGAATTATTCTGGTGCGTAACATGAATTTTCTGTAAATTGTGAAAATGAAGCACTTTTCCTAAAGAAACGAAAAAGGAGGGGGAAACCTTCATCAATTGACATGTGAAGACTAGGGATGAGCTTCGTGTTCGAGTCGAACCCATGTTCGACTCGAACATCGGCTGTTCGATCGTTCGCCGAATTGCGAACGTTATGGGCCGTTCGCGCTAAATTCGTGTGGCGCGTCACGGCCCATAATTCACTGCGGCATCGCAGTGCATTGCTGGCTGATGATTGGCCAAGCATGCACTATGACCCGCATGCTTGGCCAATCACAGCGCTGTCAGTAGAGAGAGCTGTAATTGGCCAAAGCCAGGGTGGCTTTGGCCAATTACGGCTCAGGGCATTTAGTACACACCCCACACTATATAAGGCCGCCTGCACGGCGGCCCTGTGTAGTGTGTGTTCCGGTGTGCTGAGAGATAGAGAGAGAGAGAGACAGTGTCATTTGATTTGAGTTAGATAGATTAGGCAGAACAGTCAGTCAGTTAGCTGCACTTACAGTGTATTGTGTATATATATGCATCCCAGGTGTTGCATATATATATATACACTGTATTCAGTTTAGCTAGATCCGTTCCTGTTATCTTCTATCTAGACTATTTACATTTAATGCAGTGCGTCCTGCTCACAGTGTTCAGCTAGATCCGTTCCTGTTATCTTCTAGACTATTTACATTTAGTGCAGTGCGTCCTGCTCACAGTGTTCAGCTAGATCCGTTCCTGCTATTTACATTTAGTGCAGTGCGTCCTGCTCACAGTGTTCAGCTAGATCCGTTCCTGTTAAATTCCTACTGACCGGCAGGCTTGTCTGGTTACAGTATATAAAGCTACCTGAAGAAAATTACAGGTGTTCTATTTGATCCTATTAGTACCACGGTCAGGCAGCTAGACTATTTACATTTAGTACAGTGTGTCCTGCTCACAGTGTTCAGCTAGATCCGTTCCTGTTATCTTCCTACTGACAGGCAGGCTTGTCTGGTTACAGTATATAAAGCTACCTGAAGAAAATTACAGGTGTTCTATTTGATCCTATTAGTACCACGGTCAGGCAGCTAGACTATTTACATTTAGTACAGTGCGTCCTGCTCACAGTGTACAGCTAGATCCGTTCCTGTTATCTTCCTACTGACAGGCAGGCTTGTCTGGTTACAGTATATAAAGCTACCTGAAGAAAATTACAGGTGTTCTATTTGATCCTATTAGTACCACGGTCAGGCAGCTAGACTATTTACATTTAGTACAGTGCGTCCTGCTCACAGTGTTCAGCTAGATCCGTTCCTGTTATCTTCCTACTGACAGGCAGGCTTGTCTGGTTACAGTATATAAAGCTACTTGAAGAAAATTACAGGTGTTCTATCCCAGCTTAGTGCAGCTACAGGCCATTAGTATGTCTGGAAGGCCAAGAAGGAGAGGCAGACAGTCACAAGCCAATAAGAGAGGGCAAGCAGGCTCTGTGTCTAGTGCTGGTCGTGGAGACGGTGCATCCTCATCAGCACGTGGCCATGGGACACGCTTGGCCTTTTTTTCGGCAGCTGGCCATGTTGAGCCGCAACATGCGGAAGACTTGGTCGAGTGGATGACCAAGCCGTCCTCATCCTCCTCATCCTCTCTCACCCATGCCCAGGGTGCTTTGTCTGGCAAAGCAGCGGCCTCTTCCCTCAGCTCAATGTCATCAGTGACTCCTTCCCTAGCTCCACCATGTCCTCATGAGGATTCCCTCGAACTGTTTGACCACAGTGTTGGGTACATGCTCCAGGAGGATGCCCAGCGTTTGGAAGGCTCTGATGACGATACTGAGCTCGATGAAGGCAGTAACATGAGCGCGGACAGAGGGGGTGCCCAAGAAGGACAGCAATCTGGCAGTCATGCTCCCCCTGCTGCAGCATACTGCCAGGTTTGCTCCAGTGATGAGGAGGGAGGGGATGATGAGGTCACTGACTCAACGTGGGTGCCTGATAGGAGAGAGGAGGAGGAGGAGGAGGAGGAGGAGGAGGAGGAGGAGGAGGAGGCGGCAGCACATCACCAACGAGGCAGGATGCCCTCCAGGGGCCAGCCTAAGGGCAGCACATTGACTGCATCACACCCCAAAGCTCCACATGTGCAGGGCGCTGCAGTCTCTGCGCGTTATTCAAAAAGTTCTTTGGTGTGGGCCTTTTTTGAGACGAGTGCATCAGATCGCACCGCTGCTATTTGCAACATATGTCTCAAGCGTATCTCGCGTGGCCAAAATATCTCCCGCTTGGGTACCACATGCTTGACCAGACATATGTTGACCTGCCATGCAGTTCGTTGGCAAGCGTATCTAAAAGACCCACACCAAAGAACAAAGAGGATCTCTCCTTGCTCCTCATCAGCTGAGATTTCCAACCCCACTAGACCTTCAGTCCTCTCTGAGACCTGCAGTGAGAGGAATGAAGGTGTAGAATTAGGTGTGTCACAGCCAAGTACTTGTGGGCAATCTGCTTTTGGTACACCGACGTCAGATTGTACCAGGCAAATTTCCCTGCCCCAGCTGCTGCACCGCCGAAAGAAGTTTGCTCCCAGCCATCCACATGCCCAGCGGTTGAATGCTAGCTTGGCAAAATTGCTAGCACTTCAACTGCTGCCTTTTCAGTTGGTAGACTCTGCCCCCTTCCGTGAGTTTGTGGAATGTGCGGTTCCTCAGTGGCAGGTACCCAAACGCCACTTTTTCTCACGGAAGGCGATTCCGGCTCTCTACCGGCATGTGGAAGGCAATGTCCATGCCTCGCTGGACAGGGCGGTCAGCGGTAAGGTGCATATTACCGCTGACTCATGGTCCAGCAGGCATGGACAGGGACGTTACCTAAGTTTCACGGCGCATTGGGTGACTCTGCTGGCAGCTGGGAAGGATGCAGGACAAGGTGCAGTAGTGTTGGAGGTTGTTCCGCCACCACGCCTCCAAAATGCTGATTGTGACACACCTCTCTCCTCCACCCCCTCCTCTTCTTCTTCCTCCATGGCCTCTTCCTCGGAACCAGCGGTGCTCCGTAGGCGTTCAAGGGGCTACGCAAGTACGCAGGCCAAAAGATGCCATGCGGTGCTTGAGCTGGTGTGCTTGGGGGACAGGAGCCACACTGGGGCAGAGGTTCTGTCAGCTCTGCAGGGGCAGGTTCAGAGGTGGTTGACGCCACGCCAACTTAAGGCAGGAATGGTGGTTTGCGACAATGGCACCAACCTCCTCTCTGCCCTCCGACAGGGACAAATGACCCATGTGCCCTGTTTGGCTCACGTCCTTAACTTGGTGGTGCAGCGGTTCTTGGGCAGGTACCCGGGCTTACAGGATGTCCTGAGGCAGGCCAGGAAAGTCTGTGTGCATTTCCGCCGGTCATATAATGCCAGTGCTCGGCTGACGGACCTCCAAAAGGAGTTTAACCTGCCCAAGAACCGCCTAATCTGTGACATGCCCACCAGGTGGAACTCAACGTTGGCCATGCTGCAGCGGCTGCACACGCAGCAGAGGGCCATCAATGAGTACCTGTGCGACTATGGCACCAGGACAGGGTCAGGGGAGCTTGGTTTTTTTTCCCCACGCCAGTGGGCCATGATCAGGGATGCATGCACTGTCCTGTCACCATTCGAGGAGGCCACGAGGATGGTGAGCAGTGACAGTGCATGCATCAGTGACACTGTCCCCCTTGTCCACCTGTTGGAGCACACGCTGCGTGGAATAATGGACAGGGCACTTGAGGCAGAACAGAGGCAGGAAGAGGAGGACTTCCTTAGCTCTCAAGGCCCCCTTTATCCAGACAGTGTTCCTGCGTGCCCGCCGATCACACAGGAAGAGGACGAGGAGGAAGAGGAGGAGGAGGAAGATTGTGTCAGTATGGAGGTGGAGCCTGGCACTCAGCATCAGCAGCAGTCTTTAAGGGATCAGTCCCAAGAAACACATGGACTTGTACGTGGCTGGGAGGAGGTGGCTGCGGACCATGTCGTTCTTAGTGACCCAGAGGACTCCGGACCGAATGCCTCAGCAAACCTACGCTGCATGGCCTCCCTGATCCTGCAAAGCCTGCGTAAGGATCCTCGTATTCGTGGTATCAAGGAGAAGGACCAATACTGGCTGGCAACCCTCCTTGATCCACGTTACAAGGGTAAGGTTGCGGACCTTATCTTGCCATCGCAGAGGGAGCAGAGGATGAAACATCTTCGGGAGGCCTTGCAGAAAGGTCTGTGCAACGCGTTCCCAGAGACTGGGAGGTTACAAACTCCTGTTTCTGGACAACGTGTTGCTGAGGCTTCGGTCAGTCAAAGAAGGAGCGGTGGAGAAGGTGGCCGTCTGACCGATGCGTTCAGACAATTTTTTGGTCCGCAGCCCCAAGGTATGATCGGTTCCAGCAACCATCGCCAGCGTCTGTTTTACATGGTGCAGGAATACCTAGGGGCAAGATCAGACTTGGACACCTTTCCCACCGAAAATCCTCTGGGTTACTGGGTCTTGAGGATGGATCACTGGCCAGAGCTTGCACAGTATGCAATTGAGCTACTGGCCTGTCCTGCATCCAGCGTTCTTTCGGAACGCACATTCAGTGCTGCTGGAGGCGTGGTAACCGATCACAGGGTGCGTCTGTCCACCGACTCGGTCGATCGGCTGACCTTCATAAAAATGAATGAGTCTTGGATCACCACCAGCTACCAAGCACCTGATGCTGATGTAACCGAATAATTTTTTTTGAAATCTCAGATCCCTTCAAAGACTGCCTATGCTGATGCTGAGTGACTATCCCTGAGTAATTATCCTCTTCCTCCTCAATCATCACGCTGATAGCTTGTAAGAACATTTTTGGTTCTGGGCGCCACCACCAGTGCCTAAGGCACAATTTTTCAGCCCCTGTTTAACAGGGGCGTGTAATTACAATTTTTGATGTAATACTTTGCAGCAGGGCTCGTTCCTGCATTCCAACTAGAGTGTCTGTGAGGGGTTGCAGTGTTGTGGCACCAGCACCAGTGCCTAAGGCCCAATTTTTCTGCCCCTGTCTAACAGGGGCGTGTAATTACAATTTTTGATGCAATACTTTGCAGCAGGGCTCGTTCCTGCGTTCCAACTAGAGTGTCTGTGAGGGGTTGCAGTGTTGTGGCACCAGCACCAGTGCCTAAGGCCCAATTTTTCTGCCCCTGTCTAACAGGGGCGTGTAATTACAATTTTTGAAGCAATAATTTGCAGCAGGGCTCGTTCCTGCGTTCCAACTAGAGTGTCTGTGAGGGGTTGCAGTGTTGTGGCACCAGCACCAGTGCCTAAGGCCTAATTTTTCAGCTCCTGTTCAACAGGGGCATGTAATTACAATTCTTGATCTAATATTTCACAGCAGGGCCCTGTGAGGGCTTACAGTGTTGTGGCCACAGCAACACCTAAGGCCCAAATTTCTGCTGAGTATATAGGGCAGGACCCTACTTTCAAACATCTAACTTACAAACGACTCCTACTTGCAAACGGAAGGAGACAACAGGAAGTGAGATGAAATCTACCCCTAGGAAGGGAAATTCTCTCCTGTAAGAGTTAATATGGGAAAACAAGTTCTCCTTTCCACTGATGCTTTCCAATCCTTGTTCCACAAAAAAACCCAAATTTTCAAAAAACATTTTTCATTGGGACAAAAAAGTGAGGTGAAATCTTCTGAAGAGGAGGAAAGACAGCAAAACAAATGTCACAGGGGTGATAACCCTTCCCTATGTTTTCCAAAAAGCTTAGAAAAGATTTTTTGGCTGGAGCTAAACACGTTAAAAATGTTCAAAATTACAAACAGATTCTACTTAACAACAAACCTACAGTCCCTGTCTTGTTTGCACCGCCTGTATACTGCTGTTCAGAGTATATAGGGCCTGGTGGCCCCACACCTTTCCTTATTTTAATTTGGGTGCGGGGTTCCCCTTAATATCCATACAAGACCCAAAGGGACTGGTAATGGACTGGGGGGTACCCATGCCGTTTGTCTCACTGATTTTCATCCATATTGCCATGACCCGACATGACATTAAACCCGCAAGCAGTTTTAAATGAGATTTTTTCCTTTAAAAATGACATTTGGTGCAGGGACTGTTCTAAACATGGGAAACACGCGTCACTTTACAGGCATACTATAGACACCCCCCAGGTACGATATTTAAAGGAATATTTCACTTTTTTTTTTTTACTTTAAGCATCATTAAAATCACTGCTCCCGAAAAAACGGCCGTTTTTAAAAGTTTTTTTTGCATTGATACATGTCCCCTGGGGTAGGACCCGGGTCCCCAAACCCTTTTTAGGACAATACCATGCAAATTAGCCTTTAAAATGAGCACTTTTGATTTCGAACGTTCGAGTCCCATAGACGTCAATGGGGTTCTAACGTTCGTGCGAACTTTCGGTCCGTTCGCGGGTTCTGGTGCGAACCGAACCGGGGGGTGTTCGGCTCATCCCTAGTGAAGACATATATTAGTACCGTAAATAACATATTGTAAATACTATCATGATAAAAATGATTATAGTGAGCATGAAAACCATGCTTATAACAAAAACAACTCCATATTTTTCAGTGTGTACATAAAAAAAACCTATAAACTAGGCACTTACATGCACAAACCAATGTTTATATATTTGTGTATCTGTGTGTTCACAGGTGAAGGTCGCAATTAATGGGAGAAAAACTTTCCATGTCAATAACCTTGTGCACACACATTCACACAGAGACCGTGCTTGTTAGGACTCTAATTTTCTATAAATGGTGAAAAAAACTTCTATTATAAAAATTACGTGTACATATACTGATTAAGATAAAAACCAAATATGAAAAATGTATATTTGTCCTAAACCTGAATCAACAAATCATGGGAATACTAAAGAATATTTATTTGTTAATTACATTAGTCTTGTTTAAAACTTGGATTCCCAGAGATCAGGATAAAAGAAAGAACTTTCACGAAGTGACTTATCTTTTTGAAGAGAAAAGAGTAATGGACATATTTATGTGAAAGCCTCGAGAGGTGTTAATCAAAATAATTACTGGATGTATTGAGTTAAACACTGCCGAGTATTAAGGTTGTCTAGGTATTCAAATATATCAAAATATATTAAGTAGTATTTAAACATAAACTTGACAACCCCAACAAACGATTATGTGACTGGATGAGACTATGTCGGTGCTAGTGGAGAATATAGTAAAACTTTGTTGTAAGCATAGCAGCATATGAATGATTTTAAAAGGGATACCATTTCTCCACAAAGCTGTGAGTGAATATCGCTGTGTCAATGGTCTCTTAGCGATCAATAAATGTGTTGCCTTGGGCAACATAATCGTTTGTTGGAGTTGTCAAGTTTATGTTTAAATACTACTTAATATATTTTGATATATTTGAATACCTAGACAACCTTAATACTCGGCAGGGTTTAACTCAATACATCCAGTAATTATTTTGATTAACACCTCTCAAGGCTTTCACATAAATATGTCCATTACTCTTTTCTCTTCAAAAAGATAAGTCACTTCGTGAAAGTTCTTTCTTTTATCCTGATCTCTGGGAATCCAAGTTTTAAACAAGACTAATGTAATTAACAAATAAATATTCTTTAGTATTCCCATGATTTGTTGATTCAGGTTTAGGACAAATATACATTTTTCATATTTGGTTTTTATCGTAATCAGTATATGTACACGTAATTTTTATAATAAAAGTTTTTTCACCATTTATAGAAAATTAGAGTCCTAACAAGCACGGTCTCTGTGTGAATGTGTGTGCACAAGGTTATTGACGTGGAAAGTTTTTCTCCCGTTAATTGCGACCTTCACCTGTGAACACACAGATACACAAATATATAAACATTGGTTTGTGCATGTAAGTGCCTAGTTTATAGGTTTTTTTATGTACACACTGAAAAATATGGAGTTGTTTTTGTTATAAGCATGGTTTTCATGCTCACTATAATCATTTTTATCATGATAGTATTTACAATATGTTATTTACGGTACTGATATAGGTCTTCACATGTCAATTGATGAAGGTTTCCCCCTCCTTTTTCGTTTCTTTAGGAAAGGTGCTTCATTTTCACAATTTACAGAAAATTCATGTTACGCATCAGAATAATTCACATGTGGACACAAATGTATTCAATTCTGATATATTAGTATTGTTTTTATTGGGAACAGAGGAAGTGTGCATGTATGTGTTTTTTCCCCCTCCCCTTTTTCTATATGACCATGTATTTTATAAACAGAATTAAAACACATGTTTATTATATTCACATACATCCTGGTCATAGAGTTCATTCACACACATGAAACACACACATATTCATGGTCTTTTGATACATTAAGCAAACATTCCTTATGGGACTTCCACTTTCCACAATACCACATCACTTTTTTACTATCAGATAACCACTGTTATATATATATAATAATTTCTTTTTTTTTGGTTTCACAATATCCATACACAGCATTAATATCACGTTATTGCGATATTGTTTGCATACACAGAAACCCCATATTTTTCTTTTTCCTTCACCCCCCAAACACACTTCACACGCATTGTTCCTTTTTTCTTTTCTGGTGTAATTTATATTTATTTTTATTTTTACACCAGCAATCACTACCCATTAAGATTTTTCAATCTTTTCATTCACTTTTCATGATTTTAATTTTCACGGTAATCCAAATATAGCCCCTTTCTTCACTTTTTTTTATCATTCTTCATATGTACTTTACGTGTCTTACATGCTTATATAGCATTTTATATAATTGGTTCCTTTTTTCTACATTTTGCTGCTGCTTACACATGTACACCCTGCACTCACAGGGATTTTCACCCCTGTGCTCATCAACCACTGACCAATGTTCACACCCTTCACAATCAGATCTCAGCTGTTCTGCATTTTAGATTTACCCCTTGGTCACATGATTCATGATAAATGGTATATATGTGGTTTCATTTTTTATTATTGTTAGCTATGAGTAAGCGCTCCGCAGAGCGTGAAACGCGTTAGCTGATTATCTGTACATTCTATCCATGGTGCTTTGTACATGATTTGTTCCTGATTTTACAATAAAGAAATTTCGTTGGATTATATTCTCCTGGTGTGCGGCTATCCGGACTTTTTTCTTCCCTCACAATTTTTTCACAATCTTTTACTTTCTGTCGAAAAAAAAGGAAATAATGAGACTTATAAGGAGACATTTTTTGACACAAGATCAGGTCCAGGGTAGTTGAAACAAGCTTCTATAACCCTCAAAAGCCATCTAAAGCCTATCTCACCTTTAAAAACAGCTTAATTTTTCCTGTCTCAAATTGCATATAAACAAATTGTAGATTTGCATAAAAATTTGGGGGAAATAAAAACTCTAAATTTTACTTGCTCAGTCTTACACATTTTTTTATTTTTTTTTGGTACAGATAACTTATATACTCTATATTACCAAAAGTATTGGGACACCTGCCTTTACATGCACTTGAACTTTAATGGCACCCCAGTCTTAGTCCGTAGGGTTCAATATTGAGTTGGCCCACCCTTGCAGCTATAACAGCTTCAACTCTTCTGGGAAGGCCGTCCACAAGGTTTAGGAGGGTGTCTATGGGAATGTTTGACCATTCTTCCAGAAGCGCATTTCTGATGTCAGGCGTTGATGTTTGACTAGAAGGCCTGGCTCTCAGTCTCCGCTCTAATTCATCCCAAAGGTGTTCTATCGGAGAGCTGGGCACCGCCATGGGGAACATAATCATAATACCAGTGCAAAAAAAAGAGCATGCCATAAGCTTCCATGTGAAATTATGCACCACTTTTAACTTTGGATTTACTCCCGAAAAAGTGACATTTATATTATAAAAATTTGGCACTAAATGACACTTCCTGACCAGCCTCATTCTCTGTAAAAGACACGTGCCCCCCCCCCCCCCCTTATATTCATACCAGACCCTTAGAAGAGGAATGGCCTATGAATGTGAACCCCCCACCCTATTGAACCATACCAGGTCTTATACCTTCAATATTAGTGGTTGAGTTGCCAGACAGGACCCCCTCTGGTAATTCACATGTATCCCATATTGATGGGGATAAGGTTCTCATCCTCACATCCCTGGCCTCCTGGATGTGGGGGTCTGCAGGGAGAGGACTTGGAAACTGGAGCTTCCTTTAAAAGAAGGAAGGCTCCCAGATATCCAGCCCTCCTTCCTACATGAATGAGTACATGGTACATAGTACCTCTTGGTACTCATTAACTAAGAAAAAGTAAATAAAAACACATACATCTTACCAAATAGTAAACAAAAAAGATAAATGGCGCAAGAACACACATCAAACATGAATGGACATGATACACATAAACATAAAACAAGTCCGGGATAAGACGGGCAGTGTGACTAATAACCCTGGATATGCAAAATCAAAAATATAAAAATATATGTAGACTCTGCCACAAACGTCCAGAGAGTAAAGATAATGGTCAATGAAAAAAATATATATAAAAGTCAATGAAATATATAGTTCAAAGGAATCTGATACTGTGCACCAGCGGCAGCTCACTTGAGAGTGGAAGCAAACAGCTCTGAAAGATAATGTAGGAAAAAAGGCAAGAAGCGCCAATCTAAGTGCAGTATCATTAAAAACTTTAATTTAGATTATAAAAACAACAACAGCCAAATGGCTACTCACAAGGACAGGATTAATATAGGCAAGGACATATAGTGGGTCCAGCAACGTCCTCCTCAGATGTTGTAAAGGTGCATAGTGCAGGTTCCGGTGGAGGCGCTGTCAGCGCTATGATGTACGGGTGGTCTGTGGGGTCTCTGCTGTGGGTGCTGAGCTGCAAGGAAGATGGAAGTGTCCGCAAGGAGAGCCGGCATCTACTAGGACATAGGAGCCAGGACCATAGCAGGAAACAGGAACCGGATGGAGACAGGCGTGGAACGCAAACACTGTTCCAGGAACCACAGGGCGGAAGTGACGTGTGGACGTGTCAGATGACGCGTTTCAATGCTTCCGCATTTTCTTCAGATCTAACAGGCTAATGCAACAAGTGTCCTTTATATAGGAGCTGCGGAGTCAGTTGCTAGGCAACTAATTGAACCGAGCACAACATACTGAGTACAATAAAAAGATGGAATGGAGTTTAGGAATTGAGTTCGGAACACCAAGCAAATATAAGTATAGAATGAGGGAAAGGTAGATGTTGAAGGAAATAAATGTATGTATATGAGGGGAGTAATGGATGATAAATGAAGAGTAGTTTGTAATGAATGGCGAAAAAGATTTAATTGCATAAGAAAATGAAAGAACAATAATAAAAATAAAAGAAAAGAAAAATAATAGAAAAATACAAGAGAAAAAAAAAAAAGAGTAGAAAAAATAAAAAATAATAATAAAAATAATAAATAAATAGTATAATGAAAAATAAAAAATAATAATAAATAAAAAATAATAAAAATATATAAAATATATAAATAAATAAGAAAATAAAAAATAAAAAAATAATATATAGATAAAAAATAAAAAATATATATATTCGAAAAAAAATAAAAAATATATATATTCGAAAAAAAGGATAGAAAAGTAAAGGTATATATGTGAATAACTGTTATTTAACAAACGTATAGGTAGAGAAACATATATGTAAAAAAAAACATGTATAAATATACATGCAAAATACATACATATACGCATATAAATGGATCTAGTGACCCTAAAATTGAGAATTCTGAAAAAACACCTAAAATAATTGTTGGAATGGTTATATGCAGTAACACATATAGGTAAGCAAACATACACACACCTATGCATATACGTATGTATGTATACACACATGATTTAAAATGAATTAAGATGGTGTGTGAGAGAAGTTTAGCCCAAAGATAGCTAAAAGTGAGTATATCTGTAAACTGATTGGATGTATCAGAACAAGAAGAAAATGTAAATTAAAAAATACTAATAAGATACAGGTGGGGTACAGTAGAAAGAAAAACAGGAGGGAGGGAACACATCCCTACAGATGGGAGTCTTCTTATTTGTGGGTCTCCTTGGATGTTTGTTCACTCTATACCTCCATACCCCATCAAGTAGGGCTTCAAGCCATTTCATATTATCTTCACTCCAATCCCCTTCTGAACCCATCCCAGATTGAATTTATTATTTCTGCCACCAAGTTCTGTTTAGAACACAATTATTTCACCTTCGATGGCCAGTTCTATCTACAGAAACAGGGGACAGCTATGGGCATGAACTTCGCGCCTAGCTATGCAAACCTGACTATGGGACTGTGGGAGACCAGGTACATTTGGGAGAACAACCCCTTCTCTGCACACCTGGTCTTCTACGGTCGTTATATAGATGACATCATCATCATCTGGGACGGTTCCCCTAGTTCCGTGCAAGACTTCATTACCCACTGTAATAACAATTCTTTTGGCCTATCATTTACATCGACTATGGATTTAGAATCGATCTGTTTTTTAGATTTAGAACCATTCCATATTAATGACCGGATTGCCACTAAAAACTACACTAAACCAACAGCTGGAAATTCTTTTTTACATTTTTCCAGTTGCCACCATCCTAGGTGGGTGAACAACATACCCAAGAGCCAGTTCCATCGGCTCAGGAGAAATTGCACTAGACTAGAAGACTACAGCTCCCAATGCACCACTCTTTCTAAAAAGTTCACAGACAAAGGTTATCCCTCCAGTACCATTAATGAAGCTGCCTCTTTCTATTTGACAGACACCCTACCTAACCCCAAGGCTCAGAAAACAGAACCAACCACCAGATTCATTACTCAGTTCCATGCTAGTCACAAAAGAATGGAACGGATCATAAAAAAACATTGGTCAATCTTAGATCAAGATCCCCATTTAGCACCTTCCTTACCCACTGTTCCTCAGTTTGCTTACCGGAGGGCCCCCAACGTGAAGACAAAGATTGCTCCTAGTAAAATCCCAGTTCAGAAAAAATCCTTTATATCCAAACAACTTACCCTCATTCCACTAGTAGGTATGTACCGGTGCAAGAAGGCATTATGCCTCACCTGTTCTCATGTCACACATGGCAAAAAAACTTTTAACACCAATGGGAATCAATACACCTTAAAGTCATTTTTCAATTGTTCAACCACCTATGTCATATACTGTATCTCCTGTCCCTGTGGGCTGTTGTATGTAGGCAGAACCATCAGGACCCTGCGTGCCAGGTTCGGGGAACACAGAAGAGCAGTACAGGCGAACAATCCTTTATATAGTACTGCTCAGCATTTCACTACTCATCACCAACAAAATATTGCAGATTTAAATGTGTGGGTCATTAAATCTATATCAGACCATTTTACCCCTGCTGAAAGATTCCAACGCCTTTGCAGGCAAGAAACTTTCTGGATCTTTACCCTAAACAATATGACACCTAATGGTCTCAACAAAGATATAGAGATCAATACAGTTATATAGTAAAGTATGCCTCTGGTTTAGGGCTAGATCAGTTCTATACATACAGCATATAATAATATTTTTGTAGGTCCATATCTTTTTTCCCTTTTTCATCATCTAATTATATTTTCCATTGTTCCCTCCCTCCTGTTTTTCTTTCTACTGTACCCCACCTGTATCTTATTAGTATTTTTTAATTTACATTTTCTTCTTGTTCCGATACATCCAATCAGTTTACAGATATACTCACTTTTAGCTATCTTTGGGCTAAACTTCTCTCACACACCATCTTAATTCATTTTAAATCATGTGTGTATACATACATATGTATATGCATGGGTGTGTGTATGTTTGCTTACCTATATGTGTTACTGCATATAACCATTCCAACAATTATTTTAGGTGTTTTTCAGAATTCTCAACTTTAGGGTCACTAGATCCATTTATATGCATGTGTATATGTATGTATTTTGCATGTATATTTATACATGTTGTTTTTTTACATATATGTCTCTCTACCTATACGTTTTTTAAATAACAGTTATTCACATATATACCCTTCCTTTTCTATCCTTTTTTTTTTTTTTTCAAATATATATATTTTTTATTTTTTTTCGAATATATATATTTTTTATTTTTTATCTATACATTATTTTTTAATTTTTTATTTTCTTATTTATTTATATTTTTTTATATATTTTATATATTTTTATTATTTTTTATTTATTATTATTTTTTATTTTTCATTATACTATTTATTTATTATTTTTATTATTATTTTTTATTTTTTCTACTCTTTTTTTTTTTTTTTTTCTCTTGTATTTTTCTATTATTTTTCTTTTCTTTTATTTTTATTATTGTTCTTTCATTTTCTTATTCAATATATCTTTTCGCCATTCATTACAAACTATTCTTCATTTATCATCCATTACTCCCCTCATATACATTCATTTATTTCCTTCAACATCTACCTTTCTTACATTCTATTCTTATATTTGCTTGGTGTTCCGAACTCAATTCCTATACTCCATTTCATCTTTTTATTGTACTCAGTATGTTGTGCTCGGTTCAATTAGTTGCCTAGCAACTGACTCCGCAGCTCCTATATAAAGGACACTTGTTGCATTAGCCTGTTAGATCTGAAGAAAATGCGGAAGCATTGAAACACGTCAACTCTTCTCTACCTTCAATACTCTACTCTGTCCTCCACTGCCTCCACCCACCAACACAATCACTGCCCAGGAGATTGCCAATCACTTCAAAACTAAGATTGATACAATTCATGAGGAGATCACCAATGCGCAAAAACCTCCCCCATGCAACACTCCATGTCCACAGATACAATCATTACTTCCCTCATTCAACCCTGTTACTATTACTGAGGTTGCTAAACTTTTATCTAGCACCCATCTAACCACTTGCCCCCTGGATCCTGTTCCCTCGCAAATGCTACGCTCACCCTCTGACTCGATTCTACGCTCTCTAACTCACATTTTCAACCTCTCCCTCTCCTGTGGCATCTTCCCAAACTCTCTAAAACATGCGCTAGTCATCCCCATTCTAAAAAAGCCCTCACTGGATCCCACCAATCTCAACAACTTACGTCCAATCTCCTTACTCTCCTTCTCCTCCAAACTTCTTGAAAGACTGGTCTACATCTGACTAAGCGACCATCTGACCATGAATAAACTTCTAGATCCCCTCCAGTCCGGTTTTCGCCCTCAACACTCCACGGAAACTGCTCTCCTTAAACTCTCAAATGACCTACTAATGGCTAAAGCCAATGGACACTATTCTGTACTACTTCTCCTGGATCTCTCTGCTGCCTTTGACACAGTGGACCACCCCCTCCTCCTCAAAAAACTCCACTCCTTTGGTCTCCGTGACTGTACTCTTCGCTGGTTCTCATCCTACCCATCACACCGCTCCTTCAGTGTCACTTACAACTCTACTTCCTCCTCTCCTCTTCCTTTTTCCGTTGGGGTCCCCCAAGGTTCTGTTCTTGGACCTCTCCTTTTCTCAATCTACACCACCTCCTTGGGTCAGTTGATTGCCTCCCATGGCTTTCAATATCATCTCTACGCTGATGACACCCAAATCTATCTCTCCACCCCCCAGCTCTCTTCATCTGTCTCCTCACGCATTACCAACCTACTAGCAGACATATCAGCCTGGATGTCACATCACTACCTCAAACTCAACCTATCCAAAACCGAGCTCATGATATTTCCTCCCTCAGGTGCCACTTCCCCTGCTTTCCCTGTCAATATCAACGGCTCAACTATCAACCCATCTCCCCACGCCAGGGTCCTAGGTGTAATCCTGGACTCTGAACTAACCTTTCGACCCCACATTCTATCACTATCCAAAGCTTGCCGCCTCAATATCCGCAACATCTCCAAGATACGCCCCTTCCTAACCAATGTCACCACAAAGCTTCTAATCCACTCCCTGGTCATCTCCCGCCTCGACTACTGCAACTCCCTCCTCATTGGTTTACCTCTAAATAGGCTATCCCCACGTCAGTCCATCATGAACGCTGCTGCCAGGCTCATCCACCACACAAACCGCTCAGCGTCTGCTACACCCCTCTGCCAATCCCTCCATTGGCTGCCACTCAATCACCGAATTAAATTCAAGATACTAACTATAACTTACAAAGCCATCCACAACCTGGCCCCCAGCTACATCTCTAACCTAGTCACAAAATACCAACCTAATCGTTCTCTTCGCTCCTCCCAAGACCTCCTGCTCTCAAACTCCCTTGTCACCTCATCCCATGCTCGCCTTCAGGACTTCTCCAGAGCCTCCCCCATCCTCTGGAATGCTCTACCCCAATCTGTCCGTTTTTCTCCTACTTTATCCACTTTCAGACGATCCCTGAAAACTAATCTCTTCAGAGAAGCTTATCTGGCCTCCACCTAACAACTGTACATTTATCTTCTCAATCAGCACATCACCCACAGTTATTACCTCTTGTATCTTTTGACCTTCCCTCTTAGATTGTAAGCTCTAAGGAGCAGGGCCCTCTGATTCCTACTGTATCAAAGTGTATTGTATTTGTACTGTCTACCCTCAAGTTGTAAAGCGCTACGTAAACTGTTGGCGCTATATAAATCCTGTATAATAATAATAATAATAATCTGACACTTCCACACGTCACTTCCGCCCTTTGGTTCCTGGAACAGTGTTTGCATTCCACGCCTGTCTCCATCCGGTTCCTGTTTCCTGCTATGGTCCTGGCTCCTATGTCGTAGTAGATGCCGGCTCTCCTTGCGGACACTTCCATCTTCCTTGCAGCTCAGCACCCACAGCAGAGACCCCACAGACCACCCGTACATCATAGCGCTGACAGCACCTCCACCGGAACCTGCACTATGCACCTTTACAACATCTGAGGAGGACGTCCCTGGACCCACTATATGTCCTTGCCTATATTAATCCTGTCCTTGTGAGTAGCCATTTGGCTGTTGTTGTTTTTATAATCTAAATTAAAGTTTTTAATGATACTGCACTTAGATTGGCGCTTCTTGCCTTTTTTCCTACATCTTACCAAATGTCCTTTATGAAAAAAAAGTCTCATCAAGTAAATCCAACATCAGTCGTATTGTCTAGTATTGTAGATCCTTCACCAACCATGATGAGCAACATCCGATGACACTAACATGATGACGTGCACCACGACCATCCTCTCCCAATGCTACTCTTGTTACATATGACATTCTCCGACATGCTGCTGAATGTCAACAAAACTGTCCAAGAAAGCCCGGCTGACATCATTGACCAAATTTAGGATGCCCCCTGGTTTGTTTACGATTTTTAAAAAAAGCAAGTGGACACCCGGAAGTTATCATTTAGTGGTGGTGGTAATGCTCCACTTACCAGAAGAAATCATTATTCATCTCTAATAAATTGTATCCAGTTAGTAGGACAATATCATATGTTTAAACTGAATAATTTTGCAAAACAGTTTTTCTTTAACCAGTCATTATTGTTCTTGTTGTATTCTTGTCTCCAGCTTATTGTAAAAAAACTTAAAACAAAACCAAAAAAATTCCCAGCTCAATTTACCGACCAGTCTGCGACCAACCAAATTATCCTGTCTAACAGTATGTGTTAAAAACCCCTCTCTTTAAAGTGGTTGTAAACCTGTTACAACCACTTTTACCTACAGGTAAGCCTAGATTAAGGCTTACCTGTAGGTGCTTGAAACATCTCCCAAACCTCCACGGTT
Source organism: Aquarana catesbeiana (assembly GCF_042186555.1). Classification (NCBI taxonomy): domain Eukaryota; kingdom Metazoa; phylum Chordata; class Amphibia; order Anura; family Ranidae; genus Aquarana; species Aquarana catesbeiana. The sequence continues at coordinate 21,917,963 of NC_133333.1, forward strand.
TAGGAGATATTTACAAAAAAGGCGACCGCCTTTTGCAATATTTAAACTAATATTTAAGCTAATACTTTTAGAATTCTTAATAGACCTGTCAGGATGGATATTACCAAAGTAGCAGTTTGGTTTAGAGCCTAAATTATATTTATTGTAGCTTACTTTTCTTTACAGGTGGTGGCTGCATTTTTTTTTAGGCTTATGCCCCGTACTCATGATCGGATTTTCCGACAACAAATGTTGGATGTGAGCTTGTAGGTGGAAAGTCTAACCGTGTTATGCTCCATCGAACATTTGTTGGCGGACTTTCCGCCAATGAATGTTGGCTACCAGGTTCTCAAATTTTCCGCCAGCAAAACTTTGTTGTCGGAATTTCCGATCGTGTGTACACAAGTCCGACGCACAAAAGCTCGGAATCAAGCAGAAGGAGACGCACTGGCTATTTCTCGGCTCATCATACGTCTTGTACGTCACCACTTTCCCACGTTCGTAATTGTTGGCCAACAATTGTGTGACCATGTGTATGCAAGACAAGTTTGAGTCAACAACCCTCGAACAAAAATCCATGGTTTTGTTGTCCGAAAGTCCGATCGTGTGTATGGGGCATAAGTCTGTAAAGTGAGTGGTCCAAAGTCCATTTGGTTGTAGTTATGACCTTATGAAAAAAAACAAGCAGCTGACCAATAGCGGCCGATCCATAAGGGGCGCAGGGGCACCGCCCCCCTAATCTATGCGCCCGACCCCTAATCCGCATGCAGGGTGCCAGATGCATGGATTTCAATGAGGTTTTTTTTTTCTTTGAAGCACATGATTAGAGCCTGAGGCTCTAATTGGCTTCAATAAAGGGTGGGCTTGGGGGGCAGAGCACTGCCAGTTGTGTGACAATACCAAATTAATATTCGCTATTGTCTTCCTAATTCTCCTCCTGGCCAATCAGAAAGCGGGTCCTGAGACCCGATTGGCCAGGGAGTCTTTTAACAATGGCCCCGGAGCAAGGAGTAGCTGGAGGTGAGGAGCAGCAGCCCTACCCTGGATCCTTGTCATCTGCCTCCCAAGGCAGTGGCGGAATTACCAGGGTCGCAACAGTCGCACTTGCAATGGGGCCCGGCATTCTGCCATTGTGGGGGGGCCCAGCGGGGTTGCTATTCACAGGGCTCTGAGCGGAGAGCGTGTCTCTCATCTAACAGCAGCGCAGAGACACCGACATTGATAGTTTGTTTTATTTCCCTCTCCGTGCGTCCTCTCTTGCATGGGATGACAGAGGACACACAGCTGATCTGCTCCCCCTTCTCCCCCTCCCCTCTCCTGTGTGCTCCGCAGGCACCGTGCACCGTGCTGCTGTTCTGAGAAGACAGAGGACTCTGATGGGCACTGATAGAGGACTCTGATGGGCACTGATAGAGGACTCTGATGGACACTGATAGAGGACTCTGATGGACACTGATAGAGGACTCTGATGGACACTGATAGAGGACTCTGATAGACACTGATAGAGGACTCTGATGGACACTGATAAAGGACTCTGATGGACATTGATGGACACTGATAGAGGACTCTGGTGGGCACTGATAGGGGGCACTGATAGGATTTACTGATGTGCACTGAAGGGGAGGCACTGATAGGGGACACCGATGGGAGGCACTGATAGGGGACACCGATGGGAGGCACTGATAGGATTTACTGATGGGCACTGAAGGGAGGCACTGATAGGGGGCACTGAGAAGGCACTAGGGGGCACTAATAGGGGGCACAGATGGGAGGCACTGATAGGATTTACTGATGAGCACTGATAGGGGGCACCGATGGGAGGCAATAATGGGATTTACTGATGAGCACTGAAGGGAGGCACTGATAGGGGGCACTGAGAAGGCACTAGGGGGCACTGATAGGGGACACTGATAGGGGGCACTAAGAAGGCACTGATAGGGGCACTGATAGGAGGCACTGATGAGCACTGAAGGGGTGCACTGATAGGGGGCACTGATAGGCTGCACTGATAGGAGGCATTGATGGGCATTGATGAGTACTGATAGGCAGAACTCATAGGCTGCATGGATGGGCACTGAGGAACACTGATAGGCAGAACTAAGGCAGTATTGATGGGCACTGATGGGCAGCATTGAAGAGTACCGATAGGTGGCATGGATGGATGCTGCAATAATGAGCACTGATAGGTGGTGCTGATAGGCAGATTTGATGGGCACTAATAGGCGGCATTAATGAGCACTGATAGGTAACACATGTAGGCGGCATTGATGGGCACTGATAGGCGGCATTGATGGGCAGTGATACATGGCACTGATGATTGGGGCACTGATTATCAGTGTAAACAATTTACTGACATTCTTGACAGTTAATGGCAGTCCTTTCCTAACACAGACACAGCGTGGGAGGAAAGGGCTGCGGATAACCGGCAAGTCTGTTTACATGTGATCAGCTGACATCACATGGTAAAGGGCCACTGTGATTGCGCTGGATGTACATCCCAGGGGGATGCGGGAAGCACGGTTTTGGGAGGATGTCCATGGACACCCTCCCAAAATTGGAAGCCCGGAGCTCGGATGGAAGGGGGGGCCATCATGGTTTCTTGCAAAGGGGCCCAAGGTAAGGAGGCCTCTGATTGCCTCTGATTACCAATTTATATGTTTACAATAAATATATAACCACTTGTAATAGCCATTGCAGCTGTCAGATCTGCATTCTTTGTTTTTTTGACGTTTTGATAATTTGAAAGCACCTCCCCAGGATTAGTGAGTATTCACATACATTTCAATTATAGCTATTTCCTGGTCATTTTGGGATTTTTTGGTTAATTAAGGTTAATTTAGTCTACAGGAACTAACAAAGAAGACATACATTCCTTATTGCTCTCTTCCCCTGCAGCTGGCACTTTTCTGTGCTTCCACTCCCACCCCAGATTGTGGGCGGGTCCTCGATGTCATCACATATAATGCAGGACCACTTACTATATGATCCCCAAAATAAATTCTTCAGCTGATTGGAGTTTAGCTTTAAGACAAATTTTTCTCATATACGCATGCAGCAAGAAATTATGAAAAATTGTGCCTCTAATAATGCCATGTGTCTCTGCTGGAAACCACAGGGACACGCATACACTCCACAGGACTTCAGCTTTATATACGAGTGGCCTGTCTTGGAAATTTTGTGTTCCCTGGTTGTTTTGTGTTTCTGCAAATCATATTTTTTGGTCCTAATATGCCCCCTATGGACACCTGCAGTCCTTGGCTTGTTGTGGCATTTTTAGAATCCTTGAATCTCCATTGATTGCAGTTTATTTAATTGTCCTAGATTCTAGGAAGGTTTGTGCCCTGTGTGGACAGCATCCCCTGAGGAAGCCCCGATTGAGGGTGAAACATGTTGGGAACTACATCTAACTTGCTGTATCCATAAGGACTGTACTATATGTATTTGCTGCAAAATTGCTTTTATATATTTTTTTAACTAATGTTGAAATAAAATGTAAATTCTTTTGTTTTAACATAGTTTTCTGGATCTATTTCCTTGTATACGCACCTTAAAAATCCCACACATACTCCAATACTTTCTGAATTCAGGGATGTGGTGCTAACTTCAGTGGTTTTGTCCGTGGTTAAGAAACTATAATGCCATGTATGTTTTTATTTTTTCCACAGAGTTTTAATGATTGACATTAAAATGCAACATTCTCAATTTGCAGCACAAAATTAACTTGTGTAATCAATTCAATTGACATTGTTTCATTTCATTTTCTTTTAAATTTTTATGCAAAAGCTGAAGGATTTGTGATAGGTTAAACCTCATGGACTTCAGTCTCTTTTTAACCTTTAATAACTATGCAAATATTTCAAATCAATAACTTCAGGAAGAAAAGACAGATCACAGCCGGGAGGTAGAAGCCTTTTCTGAGTCCCGTACTTCCACTAGTGCAGACAAAGTTAATTGATACTGATTGTCCATTAGCGCTGTAAGACTGGCTGCCAAAGTTGCAAAAACTTTGTGTGGAGCAACCACGAACGGCTGTTGCGAGTGATAGGCTTCCTGCAAAAGGATAGCAAAAGAATGAATTAAAATACTTAAAAAATAAAATGCATCATTTAAATCAAGGATGTCCAGCCTTTCGATCTTCCTCGGGCCTTGTTGGAAGAAGAGAAATTGTCTTGGGCTACACTACAGTACTACTATATACACTAACAATAAAGCCTGATACACACTACTAGTTTTTTTTTTTTTTCCGTTCAACCCAGTGTCCCAGTGTGTTAAGTGGTTTGCCGGATGTAGTAGCATGGGAGATGGGAGGGGTAGGTTGTTTGAAAAATTAACACAGAAAATCTACACACCTGTGGAAAACACCTGGGCTGGAACCAGGGATTCACATTTAGATATACACATAGACACAATGGCAGGAAACTGGCTCTTAAAATTATCTGGGTAAAACTCACATGTTTAAAGCTCACGTATACATTAAGTTAGTATTATTATTGTTCTTTGGTTTTCACGTGTGGTACGCATAGTGCAAAACACTCTTAATAGTAACTAAAATAAGTCCTGGTAGGAGGTTTTGTATGGGTTATTTGCTGCTTCTTCACTATATTTCCTTAAATAATGTTGGATGCAGGCTGAAATGGTGAAAATCGGATCCTGGAATGTTAGAGGACTGGGGACTCCTCTCAAAAAGTTGGCAGTGCTCTCTGTGTTGGAGAACTACGGGGTAGACCTGGTTTGTTTGCAGGAAACCCACCTCACCAGGGATACAATACAATCTCTACAGATGCATAAATTTCAACATCAATATCATGCGGTTCACTCTTCTTATACTAGAGGGGTGAGTATCCTGGTGAGAACAGGGGTTAAATTTTCCTGCAGGCAAACCACGATTGATGAAATGGGTCGATACATCTTTTTATTTTGCTCTATCAATAATGCTATGTTTGCACTGGCAAACATATATATTCCACCTCCTTTTAATTTAGATGTCATGCTTAAATTGAATGAATTCCTGATTGATAAAAAAGAAGTTCCTATTATAGTAATGGGAGACTTTAACGAGGTTCTAGACAGAAAGTTGGACCACTTCCCGAGGAGAACCCTTTTGGAGTATACCGCCAAGAGCCGTCTAAGGCAGTTTATGGATGAAGTGGGGCTGGTAGACCTATGGCGGGTAAGGAACCCGGGGGTGCTTCAATACTCATGCAGTTCAGCGTCACACTCGACCCTCTCGAGGATAGACATGGCCCTGGGGAATGATAGAACACTCCAGCTAGTAGGCAAAATTTTGTATGGGCCAAGAGGGGTCTCAGACCATTCTCCCATGGTAGTCTCACTGAAGGTAGGGGAATATAGCCCCCGGAAGAATGGAGAATAAGCCCGCATTGGTTTGAGGTAATCAGGAAGGAGAATGGAATTCTACCTGCATTGAGGGAATTTGTAAGTTTAAACCAGGGAACAGTGACATCAGTCGTACTCTGGGATGCTTGTAAAGCGTTCCTTAGGGGGGGTTTAATACAGCAGATGGCCAAATATAATAAAGAAGATAGGTGGGAGGTAGAGAACTCATTGAAGGAGGTAATGGAGGCTGAAAACAACTTTATTAGAGATCCAACCCCTGAAAAGGAAAAAATTTGGCAAGAGAAACAACGGGGGTATAAACAGATTACTATGCAGAAGGCTGAGACCAGGCGGCTTCTCCAGTGCCAGGTATCTTTGGTCGAGGGGGAGAGAGTGGGAAGAGTGTTAGCACAGTTGGTGAAATCCAATAAGGCCCCATCAATGATCCTCGCCATTAGAGCCCAGAATGGAGAAATCCTTTCAAGCTCTCCAAAAATAGTGCAAACTTTTAGAGACTACTATAAAAAGCTGTACACTTCTCAGAAAAAAATAAAGAAATAGCGATGGAGGACTTCTTGGGGAAGCTGTCAGTCCCCTTCCTATCGCAAGAGGAGAGGGATCTGTTGGAATCCCCAATAACAATTACAGAATTACAACAAGCGATTAGAAGTATGGCGTGTCTTAAGTCGCCTGGCCCCGATGGAATACCAATCGAGGCCTATAGGCATCTTGGGGAGGTGCTAGTTCCTGAACTACTGAAGGCTCTGGGGGAAGCGGAGGAGGGGGGGTGTCTGCCTGCATCAATGCTAGAAGCAGCAATCATAGTCCTGCAGAAAGAGGGGAAAGATCCCCTTGATATGGCTGCTTATAGGCCAATTTCCCTAATTTGTACAGATGCTAAAATCCTGGCTAAGGTTTTGGCTGCCAGATTGAGCACAGTCATACATAAACTAATTCATGAGGACCAGGCGGGTTTTATGGCCAATAGATCTACAAGCCTAAACATCAGAAGGGCTTTCCTGAACCTTCAGTCTCCTATGGAAAATGAGAGCTCAAGAGCCTTGTTGACCCTAGATATTTCTTAAGCGTTCGATAGTGTGGAGTGGGATTACATGTGGTATGTGCTGGGAAAGTTTGGTTTTGGTCCATCCTTTATTGGATGGATTAAGATGCTTTATAATAGTCCTAATGCAAGAGTAAAAATAAATAATGAGTTTTCAGACTGGTTTGTGCTGGAGAGGGGGACAAGACAGGGGTGTCCATTATCCCTTTTGCTTTTTGCTTTGGTAATGGAGCCCCTGGCTATGGCCATTAGAGTGAGCCATGAGATAAAAGGGTTCCAGAGGGGGTCGATTGAGGAAAGAATCGCGCTATACGCAGACGACATCCTGTTATTTTTAAACGATTGTAAGAGATCAGTGGCAGGCGCAATGAGAATAGTAGAGGAATCCGGTAAATTTTCCGGTCTGGAAATAAACTGGGAGAAATCTGAGCTTTTACCGCTTGACCCCCTAGGAGTACCGACTGTACCTGGACTTCCCCAGGTGGCAATCGTGGAAGCACTAAAGTACTTGGGAATTGTCCTAACGAAAGACCCCAACCAATATATTAGTAAAAATTTAGTACCCCTTCTAGCCAAATCTAAACAAAAAACAAGCATTTGGAGACGCCTCCCCTGATCAGTAGCAGGAAGATGTAGCCTGATAAAAATGATCTGGACGCCCCAACTACTGTACGTCATGCATAACTCCCCAGTATGGATCAGTAAGAGCTGGTTTAGGAAAATAGAGGCCCTATTTAGGGATTTGATATGGAAAGGTGGGCAAGCTAGGTTACGGTTGCAAGTTCTCCAGCTTCCTACTAAGGAGGGGGGGTTTGCTCTCCCCCATCTGGAGCGTTATTTCCTCGCATCACAACTACAGCACTAATGGGCTGTGGAATCCCAGAGGGTGGCACTCCGAATGGCAGGCTAATTTTGTTAAGTGCTCGGCACAATACGCTTATCGAGGCATTAGAGGCAGATATGTTTTACCATGAATTCCCGACAATTAGGTTGCTAATTAAGCTATGGAAATCTGTTAAGAAATTAATGGGGTATGAGGGATTTACAGATTACACCCCTATCTGGAATAACCGAAATCTACAGGAAATTCTAAAAATTGGAAAGAGTAGGGGGTGGGAGGCTGGTGGTATTAAAAAACGAAGACAGCTCTACTCAGGTAACACTCTTAAAGAATTTTCCGAGCTGATCAGGGAATTTAAGATCCCTTGGAGCTCCTTGTTCCTGTACCGGCAGATAGAACATGCTCTCAGGGCCCAATTTGGTGATCAGCCTCCGAGATGGGTGGAAATGACCGTTGCTCGTCAGTTGTTACAAGTAGAACCCACTAGGGGGCTGATAACTAAAATATACGACCAACTAAGTAACTCAGAGAACAGACGGGGAATACTTCAGAAGGTAAGAGTTAAATGGGAAGAGGAACTAGGGGCAATTTCCAAGGAACAATGGAGGAGAATATTTGAGATGGCACCTCAGGTGTCAGTAACTCCCTCGCAGAAGATTTCTCATCTGATGCTGCTCAATAGGGCCTATTATACTCCAAAACGGCTCTTTAGGTTCTGTAGAAGGCCTAATGATAATTGCCCTAGGTGCCAGGAGTCTGGGGATCTTATCCATTTACTCTGGAGATGTCCCAAGCTGTACCGATACTGGGAAGGAGTGGTTAGCAGTTTGGAGGATATCTACTGCACGTCAGTAAAGAGGGAGGCGGTGGAATGTATTTTGGGATATAGAAGGGTAGAGGGGGAGAGGAGGTGTACTACTCAGGCAATCCTGAGAGGTTTATTTCAGGCACGAAAAATGATAATGCTAAGGTGGCAATCAAAGGAGCCCGCGACAGTGAATGATTGGATAGATACACTCGGTGCCTCCATTGGTAGGGAGAGATTGGAGTATATAAAAAGGGGGAATCTTCAGGAATTCGACAAAATGTGGAAGCCATGGATGGACAAGGTGGCCTGCTTAAGGGGAAAGTTTGGAGTGTAAGTGATTAGGTTAATAGCCCAGATATATATGCACTAGAGAAATACAGAACCGGTGGGTTACACAAAGTAATTTAGGATTATTGGTGTTTTGATTTAAGTAGGTAATAATAGTAAACATTAAATTCTGTGTTTGGGTTGGATTTTGTATAGAAGGGATATCGGGGAGGAGGGGGGTGGAAGTAGGGGAATGGGAAGGGGTGGGGGGTTATCACAAATATGTAATAGTTCACTAGTGACCCTAATAGGGGGCTATGGGTGTGGGGACCCCATTAGCCCAGCTTCATATGTGTGGTTTTCTCCTAGACTTCTTTGATGGGTAGTGCTCTTTATATTTCCTTGCCATCTGTTCCGTTCTACGCTGGGCCGCGAGTGTAGACGTCACCCAGGGTACCCCGGGGTGGGAGAAATAGGATTTATATAACATGGTTACTTAAGCAGCTGAGAATAAGCGGGCTAAGAAACCCCTTAATAGGGTACTTAATAAAGCTGTATATAATTGTTTGTTTATATTTGATAAAAGTAAGGGGGAAAAAAAAAAAAACAACAAAAAATAAAAGAGAAATAAAGAAAACCACAATGATGTGAATCTAAGTTGGCGACAATAAATGAATATTACGCTGATTAGGCCAGTTGGTGGTGCTCACTGATGTGGTAATAGAAAAAAATAAATAAATAAATAAATAAAAATGTTTATGACTTTCTGTTGGGCTGCATTGAAAAGTCATCTTGGGCCACATGTGACTCTTGGGCCGCAGGTTGGACACCCCTGTTTTAAATGGAAATAAAACCTTAATTATTCATTATTGTGTTGGTTTTAGTGGTTGGGGGGAACTTAGAGGGGGAGAAGAGAGAAAGAAAAGAGAAAATATTTTTTTCTCCTTCTTTGGAATCTATAATCACCATCACCAAGTACCTAGGGGTGAAGTCTGTGACAGACCTAGCCGGGAGAGACTTTTGGAGGGGACTGTATGCTAGCCTCTTGCCGATCAATCGTGGGCCCTTGCATTTGGGGGAACGGTGCTCTTTGTGAGCTGTATGCCTGGGGACCCTTGAGGTGGTATTACTGTGGATTTGGGTCCTGGTCCCCCAGGACACACAGACTCCGGGACCCTGGATTTGCCATATTGGAATAGTGATTGATTCATACCGTTGGGACTCCTACTGGTAAATGCTAATGTCATCAATTCCAGCTACCTGTCTGTTGTCTACTAAAATGTGTGTTGTAAATAAGTCTCTAGTATGGGATCTAAGAGTCATTAGATCCCCATTGTGGTTTGTGTTTAATTAACTTGGCTATTGTGATAATGTTGATTGGGGGTTCTAAGCTACAAGACAGCCAGTCTGGCCTAAAGGTCATGTCTGAGTCATCTAGGCTGTCTAAAGGGATTAGTTAATTAGCCCATGTTAATTAGGTTAATTAGGTTACAGGTGTATTGTTAAAGTAATATGAGCAGGAGGTATGCACCTCCACTGTTAGTGTATAAAAGAGCCTGTATTTTTGAATAAAAGAGATTCCTGGTTGAACTTACATACAGCCTGCCTGGTGTTTGTTCTGAGCTATCACAACTGGGTTAGAATGGCACAAAGCTGTAGTTCTAATCCCGGAGCATTGGATGACTGAGCAATCAGATGTTGCAATCTGCAATCTGATTCTATAGCAGCAGAGGAGTGTCGGGAGAGTGGAACCGAGCGAGCAAGGGGCTCGTTACAAAGTCTCCTCTAGATCAATTTTTATTTTAATGTATTTATTTATTTATTTTGGTGTGTGTCTCAATAAAAATTTCCCTTTGACAAAGTCGTGATGACGAAACACATCAGAGCGTGATCTTACGGCAACCGGATATTACGCCATTGACGCTGTGCATTCCAGGACCTAGAGAGCTAACCAGAAGGAGGAAGTGCCGAACGCCGAGATCATTCCGATCTCCACCGTAGCATACCCGATCCCTTTAGCTTTTGGGAAGAGTGATCTATTCAAAGCCCATTTAATACTGACATGAGCTATACGATCACTTCTGAACCTTCACGGTGTCATAGAAATTTTAAATTTTATCGAGTTATTTAATAAATGGTTAAACGGAATTAGACTATGTGGAGTCTCTTTTCCTATGTGCCTGGATTTCAGAGGTTTCCATAAAGATACCCAGATCTGCAGGATGCTGATTGAGGCATGATAACCCCTTGGTTTTGGTGAGTTTAAACCCCTGGGGGTTTTTTTGAGCACGCGGTGGAGGATCTCTGGTGAAACGTGCTCTCATCATTTATCAGCTACAAACTCCATCCTTGTCCACTAGAGACTGTTTATATATACTTCTCTTGAATCAATATGGTCTATATTAAGGTTGAATAGGCAGATAAGTTCCTTTGCAAATTAATCAATCCAGTGTATGGCGAAAGGTAGAATTATTGATTTACATTATTCGTACTCTGAAGCAGCTTTTCTCAAACATTTTACCCCAGAGAAACCCTTGAAATAATTATTTTTTCCTAGGGAAACCCTGCTAAAATTAAGTCATTGGGAGTCAGTAGGAAAAAGGTCTTGACCTTCATGGTCAGGGAAAAATTCCTCCCTTATAATGGTGGTCAGAATTCCATCTTTACAGACAGCTAAACACATCATTAATGTCATGCTGCTGGCTTTGCCAAATGGTACTGGACCCAGGAACTATCCAGGCATCATCAGATGGAAGGTCACTCAACAACTCAAAGAGCCCCTAGCAATTTCTTGAGGAACCTTAGGGATCCACTGAACCCTGGTTGAGATTGGCTGCTCTGGAGAATAGTAAAATCAAAACTTCAAGGAAGGTAAAGGCAGTCCCTGGGTTACTAACATCCGACTTACATACGACTGATACTTATAAACAGAGGAAGACAATAGGAAGTGAGAGGAAATCTACTGCTAGGAAGGGAATATCACTTCTGTAAGAGTTATCATGGGAAAAGGGTGTCTCCACTGGAGCTGTATCTCCAATCCTTGTCTCCACAGCAACCCAACATTTTCAAAATCCAATTGTCATAGGGACATAAAGTGAGGTGAAATCTTCTGAACAGGGGCACAGACAGCAAAACAAATGTTGCAGGGATGTTAACCCTCCCCTATGCTATCCAAAAAACATAAAATATATTTTTTTGGCTGGAGTGGCTACACTTAAAAAAATTGACCTGTTCCGACTTACAAACAAATTCAACTTAAGAACAAACCTACAGACCATATCTTGTTTGTAACCTGGGGACTGCCTGTATTAGATTCCTTGATAGGGGATGATTGGGCTGGGTATCAGGGGGCTTTTTCTTCTTTGTGAGTACTTTTAAGATACTGTATGTTGGGTTAGTGGCACTGGAGTCAGTGACATAGTGGGCTTTTTATTGCTATGTTGTCTCCTTGCAGACCTCCTGTCTAAGCATCTGCAAAAGCAAAGTCTTCCAGCACCAACTCCCTTTGCAACTCTGTGATACCATGTGAATATTCGCTAAGTGCCACAAAAGGGATCTAATGCTGTTAAGTTGTCACAATAAACCCTGTCCTTTAACAAAACCCGCCTTTTACCATGCCAACCAATCACTTTAGCACCATGGCACTCTTTTTATGGTATAATTTCTTTATTTCATATAAATCTACCCCTAGCATGAATGGGCCACTTGGCTGTATTTAGCCCCCGAACCAAAGGTTCCGAGTCCTCTGTACCAAGTTCAGGTTCAAAGCGAATTGTAAATTAATTTATTGTCTCCTATCCTTTGTGTTCATTCTGTCAAATAATATAAGTTGTGTATAGGTAATATTAGGTAGGTAATAGGTAATCTTACATGGGTAAAGCACATACATTTTGGGTATTGTCACTTACATCTGTACAATTTACCTGAAAATTGTGTAGACTCTAATAGGCACATGTTCTCATTGCCAGTGCATTGAATGGTATCCGAAGTGTAGCACCAGGTGGAGCTACCAGATGCACAGGATCGGCATGTCACCCCATTATACACTGAGCTGTCCCCTGGCACTTAGAAGGAGAAAAACAGAACAGAGATATAAAAGCTTAAAAATAAAGTGATATCTGGGTTTAAAATAAATATCCTGCAGTAATGAAGGAAATAAGAGAGAGGTGTATTGTTTATGATTCCTCCAATAATGAAAGCTTTGCAAAAATGTTATGCATACAGCAGTAATGAATAAATCACCAGTAGAGCCAATTTAATGTTTTGCTGTTTCTCTAGGGCCGGAGTCTCCAAACTGTGGCCCTGGGGCTGGATGCAGCCCTTTGCTTGCCTTTATCTGGCCCTCGGGGCACTATTCCCTCCACTGACACCAAGAAATTTGGTATAATTCCTTTCGCAGACACCGATGATGGGGCCCAATTCCTTCTATTGACACCAACAATGGGACACAAATCCTTCCATTGACAGCAACCATGGGGCACAATTCCTTCTATTGACACCAAATGATGGGGCACAATTCCTTCCATTGACACCAACGATGGGGCACAATTCCTTCCATTGACATCAACGATGGGGTACAATTCCTTTCAACTGACACCAATGATGGGGCACAATTCCTTCCTTTGACACCAACAATGGGGCACAATTCTTTCCATTGACACCGACAATGGGGAACTAGTCCTCCCATTGACACTAAAGATTCAGCATTGTTTACTCTCACTGGACACCAGTTCTCACCATTTTCTACTCCCAATGGTCCTAGTCCGGTCCCCCTTATGTCTGGAGGACAGTAAACTGGCCCTTTGTTTGGAAAGTTTGGAGACCCCTGCTCTAGGGTCAATAGTAAACTGCAAAAAAGTTGCCCAGGGAATCAGTTACCAATGTGTCAGAAATTGCCACCAGCAGGACGTCTGTGCTTCTGTGCTTTGTTTAGCAGTTTACAAATGAATCGTTATACACCTTACCAGCCACTCAGTGTCTGCCAACCCTCTCCTCCAATCCCTACACTGGCTCCCAATCACCCAGCGAATTAAATTCAAAATACTAACCACAACATACAAAGCCATTCACAACTCTGCCTGAACTACATCGCCTGTCTAGTCTCCAAATATCACCCAAATCATCCCCTTTGCTCTTCTCAAGACCTCCTGCTCTCAAGCTCTTTCATCTCCTCCTCCCATGCTCGTCTCCAGGATTTCTCCAGAGCCTCTCCCATCCTTGGAACTCGCTACCTCAACCTGTTCGGCTATCCCCTACTCTTGCTACCTTCAGGCTATCCCTGAAAACTCATCTCTTCAGGAAAGCCTATCACGTCTCCAACTAATCTCCTACCACTTCCATCAGCTCATTCCCCACAGTTACAACCTTTTGTACCACCTGCCCCACCCTATTAGATTGTAAGCTCTTCTGTGCAGGGCACTCTTAATCCTCTTGTATTTTATTGTATTATAACTGTATTGTCTCCCTTTTATATTGTAAAGCGCTGCGTAAACTGTTGGCGCTATATAAATGCTGTATAATAATAAGAAGAAGAATAATTATACCTGTAAATTAACAGAAAAAGGTAAAAAAATGTACTTACAGGAAGGTAAAGTTGGGGTGCAGTTATCAGTCGCGTTGCAACACGATGCAGCTGATTTTATTCTTCCTCCATTTGTGGTAAGACTTCCGCTTAGGCTACATTCATTTAGGGATATACATGACATTGTGTAGCTGATGGTGGTAGAGCTACCTACAAGTAAATAAAGTTTATTACTTTCTTGAGACCATTAGTTTCAATGCTGGGCATTAAGCACTGTTGCAGTTGAAAGAATTTGGTACTTACTGTATTTATTCTGGAAGGAAGGAGGTCTGAGATTTAAAGTGGATATAAACCTTATTAATGAAATTTGACTTCTGTCTGTAGTGTTTTCTTATCTCTCTCCAAAGCACTTTGTCCCGTGTGTTTCTTCTGTTCCGTAGCTCGGTTATCAGCCTGATAACTTCTGACAAGTTCTCCGAGACAGGAGATAAAAGCAACCTGAAATTTGTGTTGTGGGAGGTTGCTATAAATAGATTAGCAGAGAGCTTGCCTTGTCACAGCAGAGCTCTGCACATTAATTCCTTTATTTGCCAATGTGGAATGGGGGCGTGTGCCTTGCCTCCAATCAGCTGTCTTGGCTGTATGCCAATAATCCACTCCCAGTGCTGAACAGGAAGAGAAATTCTCTAACATGATGTGCACTTTCTAAAGGATATATAAAGCCGAAGACAGCAGATATACATGTAAACCCCATGTAGGGAGATTTGTTTCATCCCTGTGTATCATCTGAGGCTGTTCACTTCACTGGGTATATGTGGGGATTTACATCTCTTTTAAAGGTGTATGTATTGTATTGTCTTGTTTTATGGTTCAACAAGAGAACGGTTAAAAGCCCTATTGGATTTTTGTTGTTATTGTCTGTCTCCCTGGGGAAATTTCCCTTCACTTTAGTTGTGGAGACCCAGCAGGAACAGAGAGGAAATCTCTAGGAAATTATGAGAATTCGTGACTTGGTCATTTGTCAAATATAACATTTTGAATTTGGCCTCATGTTTTGTTATCACCAGGACATATTATGGCGGTGTGGTGGTGGTATGTGTGTATGTGTGTGTGTGTGTGGAGGGGGGGGGGGGGGGCAATCTTAACGGCGGAGAAACAGACAGCATTAAAAAAATAAACTTTTCTACTTGTGCTTTAGTAAGACATTGAACACCTTTTGTTTTGATGTGTCTGGAATGCTTTACCTGATTCAAACTGAGATCTGAAATAAGCTTTAAAGCTAAAGTTTAGGTTTATGGCAATTGTTCCAGTTTGGACCAACCTAAAGTGATTGTAAAGTCTTGTTTTTTTTTTTTAATTAAAAATAACAAAAATGTTATACTTACCTGCTCTGTGCATTTGGATTTGCACAGAGCAGCCCGGATCCTCCTCTTCTCGGGTTCCTCTTCTGCGATCCTGGCCCCTCCCTCCTGTTGAGTGCCCCTACATCAAGTAGCTTGCTATGGGGGCACCTGAGCTGAATCACAGCTACCTGTGTCCATTCAGACACAGAGACCCGGCCCCTTTCTATTCTCATTAGCTGATTGACTTTGATTGACAGCAGCAGGAGCCAATGGCGCCGCACTGCTGTCTCAGTCAATGAGAAGGGAAGATCCGGATGGCCGAGACATTCCTACAACATCGCTGGAGCTAGAGGGACCTCAGGTAAGTGTTAGGGGTGCTGGGGCAGCTGCTGCACACAGAAGGCTTTTTATCTTAATGCATAGAATGCTTAGGAGACTATTTTAGGATTATATCTATGTGTGCACAATTATTGGGCAACTATTATTATGCAGAATTATTATGCAACTAAATGATAAATTAAAATTTTCCCATCTCACTTTTATTTTTATCTGTTAAAGTGAGAATAATAAACAAACAACTCAAAATTTACAAATAAACATTTCTGAAATGTCAAAAAAAAAAGAAAAATTCAGTGATCAATATAACCCCCCTTCTTTTCAATAACCGTCAAAAGCATTCCATTCATGGAGTGTCAGTTTTTTGATCTGTTCACAAACAACTTTTTCTGCAGCAGCAACCACAGCCTCCCAGACACTGTTCAGAGAGGTGTACTGTTTTCCTTCACCGTAAATCACCTGTTTAAGAAGGGTCCACAAGTTCTCAATAGGGTTTAGGTCAGGTGAGGAAAGGGGGCAATGTCATTATTCTTTCATCTTTAAGACCTTTACTAGCTAGCCACACAGTGGAGTACTCTGATGCATGTGATAAAGCATTGTCCTGTAAATATCATGGTCTTCTTGAAAGATGTAAACTTTTTCCTGTACCACAGCTTGAGAAAAGTGTCTTCTAACAACTGGCAGTAGGTATGGGAATTGATTTTGAGTCTATCCTCAACCTGAAAAGTTCCAACTAGCACATCTTTAATAATACCAGCCCATACCAGTACACCACCTCCACCTTGCTCGCATCTGAGTCAAAGTGGAGCTCTGTGCCCGTTACTGATCCAGCCACAGGCCCATCCATCTGATCCATCAAGAGTCACTCTTATCTCATCGGTCCATAAAACCTTTTAAAAAACTGTCTTCGGATATTTCTTGTCCCAGTCTTGTACTTTCCACTAATGTGTCTTCAGCTCTAAAATTAGGCAAGTTAGGTGGTCGCCTAAGGCCTCGCCCTCACAGGGGCCTCGTGGCCGCCTAATTTGCCTTTTGCAGTGTTTAACAGTGGTGGTTTCCCAGTCTGTTATGCCGCAAAGTCACCAGCTCTGCGGCGATCTACCCGTCAATCACAGGCAGCTGACGGGTAGATCGAGTATCGGCCGACATGCAGAGTAGCGCGGGAAGCGGCTGTAGTCCTTACTGTCCTCTCTCATATCGCGCTGCTCCCCGGCGGCCCCTCCCCTCCTCTCCTCTCGTCCATTCCAGGTGATGTCACAAGCATACAACGAGAGGAGGGGAGGGGCCGTCGGGGAGCAGCGCGACATGAGAGAGGACAGAAAGGACTTATTATAATACAGCCTCTTCCCGCGCTACTCTGCATTTAAAGGAAACTGAAAGGAAAGTGTACCCTGCTGTGCCCAGTATTCTGATGTACACCATACCCTATACCCAGTACCCTGATGTGCCCTGTACCCTGTGCCCTGCCATGTCCTGTACCCTGATGTGCCCTGTACCCTGTGCCCTGCCATGTCCAGTACCCTGATGTACCCCATACCCTGTGCCCAGTACCCTGATGTGCCCTGTACCCTGTGCCCTGCCATGTCCAGTACCCTGATGTGCCCCATACCCTGTGCCCAGTACCCTGATGTGCCCTGGACCCTGTGCCCTGCCATGTCCAGTACCCTGATGTGCCCCATACCCTGTGTCCAGTACCCTGATGTGCCCTGTACCCTGCCATGTCCAGTACCCTGATGTGCCCCATACCCTGTGCCCAGTACCCTGATGTGCCCAGTACCCTGATGTGTCCAGTACCCCGATGTGCCCAGTACCCTGATGTGTCCAGTACCCTGATGTGCCCTGTACCCTGATGTGTCCAGTACTCTGATGTGCCCAGTACCCTGATGTGTCCAGTACCCTGATGTGCCCTGTACCCTGATGTGTCCAGTACCCTGATGTGCCCAGTACCCTGATGTGTCCAGTACCCTAAAGTGCCCTGTACCTTGTGCCCTGCCATGTCCAGTACCCTTATGTGCCCCATACCCTGTGCCCAGTACCCTGATGTGCCCAGTACCCTGATGTGTCCAGGACCCTGATATGCCCTGTACCCTGATGTGTCCAGTACCCTGATGTGCCCAGTACCCTGATGTGTCCAGTACCCTGATGTGCCCTGTGCCCTGCCATGTCCAGTACCCTGATGTGCCCCAAACCCTGTGCCCAGTACCCGATGTGCCCAGTACCTTGATGTGCCCTGTACCCTGTGCCCTGCCATGTCCAGTACCCTGATTTGCCCCATACCCTGTGCCCAGTACCCTGATGTGCCCTGTACCCTGTGCCCTGCCATGTCCAGTACCCTGATGTGCCCCATACCCTGTGCCCAGTACCCTGATGTGCCCTGTACCCTGTGCCCTGCCATGTCCAGTACCCTGATGTGCCCCATACCCTGTGCCCAGTACCCTGATGTGCCCTGTACCCTGCCATGTCCAGTACCTTGATGTGCCCCATACCCTGATGTGTCCAGTACCCTGATGTGCCCAGTACCCTGATGTGCCCTGTATCCTGATGTGTCCAGTACTCTGATGTGCCCAGTACCCTGATGTGTCCAGTACCCTGATGTGCCCTGTACCCTGATGTGTCCAGTACCCTGATGTGCCCAGTACCCTGATGTGTCCTGTACCCTGATGTGCCCTGTACCCTGTGCCCTGCCATGTCCAGTACCCTTATGTGCCCCATACCCTGTGCCCAGTACCCTGATGTGCCCAGTACCCTGATGTGTCCAGTACCCTGATGTGCCCTGTACCCTGATGTGTCCAGTACCCTGATGTGCCCAGTACCCTGATGTGTCCAGTACCCTGATGTGCCCTGTGCCCTGCTATGTCCAGTACCCTGATGTGCCCCAAACCCTGTGCCCAGTACCCGATGTGCCCAGTACCCTGATGTGCCCTGTACCCTGCCATGTCCAGTACCCTAATGTGCCCCATACCCTGTGCCCAGTACCCTGGTGTGCTCTGCTGTGCCCAGTGCCACATACCCTGTGCCAGTACCCTGATGTGTCCTGCTGTGACCCATACCCTGATGTGACCAATACCCTGCACCCTGCTGTGCCCCATACCCTGTGCCCAAACCCTGATGTGCCCTGCTGTGCCCCATTCCCTGATGTGCCCCATACCCTGCGCCCTCCTGTGCCCGTGCCCTGTGTCCATACCCTGTGCCCTGTATCCTGATGTGCCCAGTACCCTGCTGTGCCCTGTACCATGCACCCCACTGTGCCCTGTACCATGTACCCTTATGTGCCCTGTACCCTGCTGTACCATGTATCCTGCTGTGCCCTGTACCCTGCTGTGTGCCCTGTGCCATGCTGTGTGCCCAGTACCCTGCTGTGCGCCCCATGGCCTGCTGTGTGCCTTCTGATAAGCCTTGCTGTGTACCCCATGTTATGCTGCTTGCCCCATGGTGTGCCTCATGCCCAGCCGTGAGACCCTTAAAGTGCCCCATGTTCTGCTGTGAGCCCCATGATGTACCTCATGTTTTGCTGTGTGCCCTGTGATTAGGGTGCCCACGTGTCCCGGATTGCCCAGGACAATCCCGCAATTAGCAGGTCTGTCCCGGGTCCCGGGCACCCTCATTCCGGGACAATACAGTGTCCCGGAATTGCCCCCTGGCCCTGACCCGATCTGATGCCCTCTAAAATATCCCTCACATCGCTACTGTCACTCACTGACAGCCTGTGGTGGACCCCTGGCTGGTGAGACCCCTTTTACATGAGCCGTTGGCTCAGTGCCCAAATGGTTGCTAGCTGCCGCTCCGCCTCGCATCTAGCAACCAGTGACATCATGAGGAGGAGAGAGGCAGAGCCCCAGCTTTCACAGCGGGGAAGATTTAACTTCCTGCTCCGCGCCTGGGTGGAAAGTGGCACGCTGTATCTGGTGGCAAGCTATGGGTGAAAAGTGGCACACTGCATCTGGCATCAGGCAACGGTGGCAAGTGAAACGCTGCATCTGGTGACAGGCAATGGGTGGCAAGTGGCACACTGCATCTCGTGGCAAGTGACACGCTACATCTGGTGACAAGTGACACGCTGCATCTGGCGGCAGGCATCGGTGGCAAGTGGCACACTGCATCAGGTGGTAAGTGACAAGCTCAGGGTCCCCACTGATTCTGCATTATGGTGAGCTGAACAATTTCATTATATATTACAATGTAGTACAACACCAGCCATTCGCCCGACAAATCACCCCTGCCACCGAATTCCCCGTCAACCCCGAGACTACATTCCCCCAAACCCCCATCTTTTCTTGGGAAGGGGGGCAGGGGGGGGTGTCCCTGAATGGCAGTTTGGAAATGTGGTCACCCTACCTGTGATGTGTCCCATGCCCTGCTGTTTGTCCTATGCCCTGCTGTGAGACCCATGATGTGCCCCATGTTCTGCTGTGTGCCCCATGATGTTCTCAAGGTTCTGCTGTGTGCCCCATGATGTGCCCCATGTTCTGCTGTGTGCCCCATGATGTGTCCAAGGTTCTGCTGTGTGCCCCATGATGTGCCCAGTGTTCTGCTGTGTGCTCGATTATGTGCCCCATTTTCTGCTGTGTGCCCCATGATGTGCCCCATGTTCTGCTGTGTGCCCTATGATGTGCCCCATGTTCTGCTGTGTGCTCCATGATGTGCCCCATGTTTTGCTGTGTGCCCCATGATGTGCCCAATGTGCTGCTGTGTGCCCCATGATGTGCCCAATGTTCTCCTGTGTGCCCCATGTTCTGCTGTGTGCCCCATGATGTGCCCAATGTTCTGCAGTGTGCCCCATGTTCTGCTGTCTGCCCCATGATGTGCCCAATGTTCTGCTGTGTGCCCCATGTTCTGCTGTGTGACCCATGTTCTGCTGTGTGCCCCATAATGTCCCCTGCTGCCCCCCCCATATTGTCTCCTGACCTCCTGTGCTCTACCCTGCTGTCCCCTGTACACTGCTTATCTCAAGTTAAACCCAGAACTGAGCGTCTGTGGAAAAAAAAGCACAAGTTTCACATAAAATAAGTAAGCGCTAAGATTTGTTTCTATTTTTTAAAGGGGTTGTAAACCCTCATGTTTTTTCACCTTAATGCATCCTATGCATTAGTGTGAAAAAACTTCTGTCACTCAGCAGCCCCCCAGCCCCCCCATTTTACAGCCCAGCCATTGGCTCCCTCTGCTGTCAATCAAATCCAATGACGTGGGGGACCGGACTGAGTTCGGAATTCTGAGTCTTTGGACGCAAATGCTGGAAAAGGGAGCGTGCCCGCAAGGTAACCCCCCAGGGAGAGCACTTCTCCTAGGTGGTTTCCCAATGCGGGGAGGAGCCGCGAACGGCGTTAGGGGACCCCAGAAGAGGATGTTTGTTATTTTTTTTTTTTTTAAAACAGGAGTTTACAACCCCTTTAATGCTATTTTTTTAAATGTTTTTATATCACAGCTCGCTGATCATGCCAATGTTCCGTGAGCTGTAGATCTGAACACTACAAGTTACAGCACACCTAAATTGTTAGCCCCACTCCTGAACTCCCAATGATTGCCTTACCCATGCCCCAGTTCATTTTTAGTATTTTTCCCATTATGGGCGTGAGTGGGGCCTCATGTCCAAGTTTTGCCTAAGGCCTCTCAAAGCCCAGAGCCGCCTCTGTGTGTCTTGTTCAGTGGTGGTCGGCTTTCAGCCTTCCTTACCTTGGCCATGTCTCTGAGCACTGACCACCTTCTACTTCTGGGAACTCCAGGTAGGTTGCAGTTCGAGAATATGATAACACTGGAGGATGATGGGTTCCTTGTAGCTTCACGTTGGATTCTTCTCAAATCTTAGCGTCTTTTTTTCTCAACACGTTTCTTGCGACTTTGTTGACTATTTGCAAGAAAACGTTTGGTGGATCTGTGATCACGCCCCAATATCATAACACTTTCAAGAGTGCTGCATCCCTCTGAAAGACTTTTTACAATTTTTGGATTTTCAGAGTCAGTTAAATCTCTTTTTTAGCCCATTTTGCCTGAGGAAAAGAAGCTGCCTAATAATTATGCACACCTTGATATAGGGTGTTGATCTCCTTAGGCCACACTCTCCATCATTACATAGATACACATCATCTGATATGCTTGAATCCAATAAGCATTCAAGTTTATACAGCTTAGAGTTAGACAATATGCATAAATGATGATTTGGTCAAAATACCCACATGCCTAAATAATAGTGCACACAGTGTATATATCCTTATTTGGTCTTTGTCAAAATCCATATAGGGGTACATGCAAGATAATGCAAGGCATCTGTAAGGACATGTGCTGAGTCACATTGCCTGTTGGATCAGTGGATCTCCATTTCAGCAAATTCAGATGGCATCACTGATCCCTACCTACGAGATAAACACCAAATATCCAAAGATAGGCGCTCACCAAAACGTATGAGTCCATAATGTTGTGCACACATTTAAGGCTAGAACTTGTCCATGAGATTTTAAAACTGGAACTTACCTGTTGTGCTTGTTGTGTATATAACACCACACTGATTGCCAGAAGAGCAGGTAACACTGGAGCCTGTACATGAAGTTGATGTACTAGTGCACTGTATGCAAGACAGTGAGTGACCTATATAGAGAGAAAATGTGTCAGTTGGCTATAATTATAATAAATAATATTACTATTGCTCTACAGCAACTATACAGATTAATGCCGCGTACACACGAGCGGAATGTCTGACAGAAAAAGTCAGACGGAAGCTTTTCATCGTATATTCCGATCGTGTGTATGCCCCATCAGACTTTTTTTTTTTTTAACAGTTCGATATAGATAGGAGATTCGACATGATGATGACAATAACAATCTGTGTCCATCAAACCTGTGGTCGAATGTGCCTAAAGCCTAATTTGCATGGTATTGTCCTAAAAAGTGTTTGGGGACCCGGGTCCTGCCCCAGGGGACATGTATCATTGCAAAAAAAGTTTTAAAAACGGCCGTTTTTTCAGGAGCAGTGATTTTAATAATGCTTAAAGTCAAACAATAAAAGTGTAATATTCCTTTAAATTTCGTACCTGGGGGGTGTCTATAGTATGCCTGTAAAGGGGTGCATGTTTCCCGTGTTTAGAACAGTCTGACAGCAAAATGACATTTCAAAGGAAAAAAGCCATTTAAAACTACTCGCGGCTTTTGCATTGCCGGTCCGACAATACACATAAAAGTTCATTGATAAAAACGGCATGGGAATTCCCCACAGGGGAACTCTGAACCAAAATTTAAAAAAAAACGGCGTGGGGTCCCCCCAAAAATCCATACCAGACCCTTATCCGAGCACGCAACCTGGCAGGCCGCAGGAAAAGAGGGGGGGACGAGAGAGCGCCCCCCCTCCTGAACCGTACCAGGCCACATGCCCTCAACATTGGGAGGGTGCTTTGGGGTAGCCCCCCCAAAACACCTTGTCCCCATGTTGATGAGGACAAGGGCCTTATCCCCACAACCCTGGCCGGTGGTTGTGGGGGTCTGCGGGTGGGGGGCTTATCGGAATCTGGAAGCCCCCTTTAACAAGGGGACCCCCAGATCCCGGCCCCCCCTGTGTGAAATGGTAAGGGGGTACAAAGTACCCCTACCATTTCACTAAAAAACTGTCAAGACAGTTTTTGACAATTCCTTTATTTAAATGCTTCTTCTTTCTTCTATCTACCTTCATCTTCTTCTTCTGGTTCTTCCTCCGGCATTCTCGTCCAGCATCTCCTCCGCGGCGTCTTCTATCTTCTTCTCCTTGGGCCGGGGGGAGGCTCCCGCTCTTCTCTTCATCTTCTTCTCTTCTTCTCTTCTTCATCTTCTTCTCCGGGCCGCTCCACACCCATGCTGGCATGGAGGGAGGCTCCCGCTGTGTGACGGCGTCTCCTCTTCTGACGATTCTTAAATAACGGGGGCGGGGCCATCCGGTGACCCCGCCCCCCTCTGATGCACGGTGAATTGACGGGACTTCCCTGTGACGTCACAGGGAATGCCACAGGGAAGTCCCGTCATGTACCCTCCCAATGTTGAGGGCATGTGGCCTGGTACGGTTCAGGGGGGGCTCTCTCGTCCCCCCCTCTTTTCCTGCGGCCTGCCAGGTTGCGTGCTCGGATAAGGGTCTGGTATGGATTTTTGGGGGGACCCCACGCCGTTTTTTTTTTTTTTGGCACGGGGTTCCCCTTAAAATCCATACCAGATCTGAAGGGTCTGGTATGGAATTTAGGGGGACCCCCACGTCATTTTTTTTTTTAATTTTGGCCGGGGTTCCCCTTAATATCCATACCAGACCTGAAGGGCCTGGTATGGAATTTAGGGGGACCCCCACGTCATTTTTTTTTGCAATAGCCGCGAGTAGTTTTTTTTTAAATGGCTTTTTTCCTTTGAAATGTCATTTTGCTGTCAGACTGTTCTAAACACGGGAAACATGCGCCCCTTTACAGGCATACTATAGACACCCCCCCAGCTACGAAATTTAAAGGGATATTACACTTTTATTGTTTGACTTTAAGCATTATTAAAATCACTGCTCCCGAAAAAACTGCAGTTTTTAAAACTTTTTTTTGCATTGATCCGTGTCCCCTGGGGCAGGACCCAGGTCCCCAAACACTTTTTATGACAATACCAAGCATATAAGCCTTTAAAATTAGCACTTTTGGCTTATGGTGGGTGTCTGTTGAAAGTTCTAAGAAGATTCGACGGAGCAGGTAAACTATGCAGCGTCGTACAGTTTAGCTGCTCCGTCGAATCTTCTTTGAACATTCGACAGACACCATAAGCCTTCAATGACAGATTCAACCTTAATTTGGATTTTCGGACGAATGCAATTTTTAACGAAAAACGTAATAAATAAAAATGAATTTCGGGAGTAACTAAATAAATGTATTTTTCGGACGAAAACGAAAATTCCAAAACAAATTATTTCAGTGTGCACATGTCTACTGGTGACCCCACAATAGGGAGAAAACGTTTTCGCAAAAGGGAGTTTAACAAGACTCGTGGCCACTCATTAAAATTAGAAGAAAAGAGGTTTAACCTTAAACTACATTGAGGGTTTTTTACTGTAAGAGCGGCAAGGATGTGGAATTCCCTTCCACAGGCAGTGGTCTCAGCGGGGGCATTGATAGTTTCAAGAAACTATTAGATAAGCACCTGAATGACCGCAACATACAAGGATATACAATGTAAAACTGACATATAATCACACACATAGGTTGGACTTGATGGACTTGTGTCTTTTTTCAACCTCACCTACTATGTAACTATGTAACTATGCAGCCCTGACTGAGGAGGATTGGTCAGAGGGATAGCAGCAATGCATTCCACTTATGATCAGCAAGAGATAGATTTGTGCAGTTGAAATTTCTGCACAGAGTGTATTATACCCTACACAGACTGCCCATCATTTATCCTGGGGTGGAGGATACGTGCCCCAAATGCAGGCAGTCGGTGGGGACCTTTTTTCACGTGGTCTGGTCATGCCCAGTACTCCAAACCTATAGGCGTGCAGTGGTGGCTGACATCAATGGAGTGGCGGGACTACACCTAGCCATTGATCCGATGGTGTTCCTTCTGGGCATTACGGATAACCTGGCAACTACTAAGCATACAAAATTATTCGTATTTTATGCAGCATACTGTGCCAGGAAGGAGATCTTGCTCAGGTGGAAGCTCCCAGATCACCCGACGCTACAGGCGTGGCGCGCCCAATAAAATGCGGTATTACCACTGTATAAACTTACCTACATGGGCAGAAACTGCCCTCAGAAGTTTGACAAAATATGGGCGGCCTGGATAGAAGCTAGACACCTTACAATATAAATGAATTGTGATGCTCTCCCCTAGGAGATTAGTTGGTTAATGGCAGGTCTGAAGACCCTATTGGTGAGAGACATAGTTGCATGGAGGAGTTACAAACTTCAGAAGGATAATAATTCCGGTTCTTTCCCTTCTTCTTTTACCTCTTTACTCTCTTTCCCATTCCCTGCTTTTTCCCATGGCTCCGGCTGATACCCACCTGATCGCTTCCCTGTGGGATTACTGCCCCCCCCCCCCTTTCCCACCTTTAATTTATAAATGGATCCCTCAGACTAATGATGATTCCTTTGGGTAAGAGATTCACTGAACTGTATGAGGTCTACAGACTTAGGTAAACTTGGAAACTGTTCTTCTACTAAAGAAGCTGGATGGTAATTCAGACAAAAAGGTTCCCTACTGAATCATATTTCTGTGATTAAACCAGCATGATTTGTATACCCTGTTCAACTGAGCTTCTGTTTACAATGTATATTCTGTATTTACAAGTGTAATGTGTAACTGATTTAATAAACATTCCTTTTGTTAAACTATGTAACTATGTCCATGGAAAATTTGAAAAAAAAAAAAGCATTTTTCAATTCAAATAACACCTATATTTGTCTATGAAATATAGAATGTGACTAGGATATAAAGTAGTAATAAGACAGGAATTATTTTCTTAATTCATTTTTTAAAAGTTCTAAATTTTAATAATGCCATGTTTACACTCACTAATTTCAGATATTACATCTTTGATTAACCAACAGAACACCAAAAAAGCAAATATTTAATATTTTTTTATTTATTTTACCCGCAGGTTTATCCTTTCTTATCCTGAACCTTAACATAGGTTAAGCGATTTCCCTTTGTAAAGGTTTGCTCTTGTCTAATTTATAATGTATTCATTTATTTGGTTTAGATAATGGTCACCATCTCATAGTTTTTTGCTAATTGCAATGAATGAAAGTATCACTTAAACTACTCTCTCTCTCTCTCTTCTCTCTCTCAATATATGTATACAGTATAAATTAAACGCTGAGACCCACAATTAAAAAAAAAAAAATGACTACATTGCCTTGTTGCAAGACCTGTGGATGCCTCAATATCTAAAAAATAGAGAAACACCGGGAATAATAGTATAACATTGTTTATTTTAGATGGTGGAAGGAGGAGATTGGGAAGTATTGTTGTTATATTTTGTAATTAACAAATTTTTGTATTTTTATATTTAGTTGTATTTCAACTCAATTTAGGTTACTTCACCCCTGAGGCTCACTTATGAGTTCCTCAGTCTCTATCTGTTTCTATACAGTATATATAAGGTTTTCCTTCTTATCTCACTATTAAAACTCTAAACTCTATTGGTGCCATGTTTGCACTTATGGTACCCATATAAAAAAAAAGATTTTTTGAGTGCTCCTTGAAGCATTTGCATCATATGTATATATTGTTTGGAACCCCCCCCCAAAAAAATAAATAAAATATATATATATATATTCAAACCCCTTCTGTTCATTTTTTTTTAACTCATGGAGAATTTAAAAAAAAAAACTTACCAGATGTTACCAAGGTTAAAAGCACTCCGAGAATCCCATACAGAGATGTCATCATGAGAGTTATCAGTCAGAAGTGCGTGTTAGGTAGACCTATGGTCCTAATATATACTATTTTCATTGTGGGTGTGGATTGTTAAGGATTTATATATGTATATACACACATAC
Source organism: Aquarana catesbeiana (assembly GCF_042186555.1). NCBI lineage: Eukaryota > Metazoa > Chordata > Amphibia > Anura > Ranidae > Aquarana > Aquarana catesbeiana. Next base: position 21,944,941 of record NC_133333.1, read on the forward strand.
ACACAAAGAAGTAGGATTTTAACTGGGTGTACCTGCATTCCATTATCCATTGTTTGCTGAAGTAGCTGTGCTGCAATATCTACATGACCATCATGGCCTGCTAACGTGTGAATGTCCTTTTCATGTTCAGCTTTCTGAAGGCCTCAATAAATTTGTCTTGTAAAATTCCTCACGCATGAAATCTTTATTTATGTAACTGGCTGACCCCGCCCCCTCTGACATCATCGGGAAAGCCATAGGGAAGTCCCTGTGAAGTCCGCGTGCTTCAGAGGGGGGCGGGGTCACCGGGTGGCCCCGCCCTCCATTATAAAAGGACTGTCACCTCAACAGAAGCGTCACACAGTGGAAGACTCCCACTGAGGCGGATCGTGTGGAGGACGAAGCGGAGAAGAAGCCGGAGGAAGATGCCGGATGAGAAGACCGGAGGAAGAAGCGTAGGAAAACCTGGGGGAAGAAGAAGATGGAGGAAGAACACCGAAGGAAGACCAGAAGAAAGAAGATGAAAGAAGAAGAGGAAGAAATTAATAAAGGAATTGTCAAAAACCGTCTCTTGTCTTTTTTAACATTTTTGACACTTTTTTTGTGAAATGGTAGGGGTACATTTGTACCCCATTACCAATTCACACAGGGGGGCAGGATCTGGGGGTCCCCTTGTGTGACCCCCACAACCACCGGGCAAGGGTTGTGGGGATGAGGCCCTTCTCCCCATCAACATGGGGACAAGGTGCTTTGGGGGGGCGCTATGTTGAGGGCATGTGTCCTGGTACGGTTCAGGAGGGGGGTCACTCTCTCGCCCCCCCTCTTTTCCTGTGGCCTGCCAGGTTGCGCGCTCAGATAAGGGTCTGGTATGGATTTTTGGGGGGACCCCACACCATATTTTTTTATTTTGGCGCGGGGTTACCCTTAATATCCATACCAGACCTGAAGGGCCTGGAATGGAAATTAGGGGGACCCCCATGCATTTTTTTTTTAAATTTTGGTTCGGGGTTCCCCTGTGGGGAAATTCCATGCCATTTTTATCAATGAACTTTTATGTGTATTGCCGGACCGACAATTCATTATAGCCGGCACTAGCGCTAGCACTTTTAAATGACTTTTTTTTTTCTTTTAGAAATGTCATTTTGTACTCGGACTGTTCTAAACACGGGAAACACGCGCCACTTTACAGGCATACTATAGACACCCCCCAGGTACGAAATTTAAAGGAATATTACACTTTTATTGTTTCACTTTAAGCATTATTAAAATCACTGCTCCTGAAAAAATGGCTGTTTTTAAAACTTTTTTTTGCATTGATACATGTCCCCTGGGGCAGGACCCAGGTCCCCAAACACTTATTATGACAATAACTTGCATATAAGCCTTTAAAATGAGCACTTTTGATTTCCCCCATAGACTTTTAAAGGGTGTTCCACGGCTTTCGAATTTCCTGTGAACACCCCAAATTGTTCGCTATTCTGTGAACGGGCGAACAGCCAATGTTCGAGTCGAACTCATGTTCGACCCGAACATAAAGCCCATCCCTATTAAAGACATTCGACAGGTGGCTGTTGACACGTACTCTTGCTGTTGGGTTTGAATATAGTACACGTATATATGCTCTCATTTGACGTAGAAGCCCAAATAGAGCACAATACTGCATCCATGTAGTCCCAAGCCACTCTGTCGAACGCCTTCTCAGCATCGAGTGAGAGAAAAAAGCCTTGTTTCTTTTTGGATGTGAGCCAATGGTGGGTGTTTAAAGCCTTAGTCGTATTATCGCGACCTTCTCTTCCTGGTATAGAACCAACTTGATCTAGTGTTATGCAGGATGTCAGTAAAGGTATAAGTCTATTTGCCAGTATCTTCGTATAGATTTTTACGTCAATGTGTATGAGGGATATTGGGCGATAATTAGTGACCTGGGATTCATCTTTGCCTTCTTTGGGTAATACTGTTATATGGGCTTCTAGAAGTTAAGCTGGAATTTGTTTCTCTGATTTGAGTGAGTGGAATGTTTTTAGAAAACTTTGTTTCAAGATGTTTGAAAATGTTTTGTAGTATTGTAGGGGAAGACCTTCAGGGCCTGGGGCTTTGCCCAGTTTCATGTCTTTGATCGCTTTTCAAATTCAGTGTCAGATATAGGGGCTTCTAGATCATGCACCTTATCCACCGATATTGGAGAGGGACTATATTTTTGTAAAAAGTCTTATATAAGATGTGTTCTTTTTTCAGAGTTTCGAGGACATTTGGGGATTGATGGGATGTTGTATAAAGAGTGGTACAGTAGTATAGCTCAGATTGTTTAGCTATTTCTTCATTAGAAGAGTGTTGTGTGCCATGTTTATCCCTGATTTGGTGAACCGTGGTGGCCATTTTTTTGTGTTGCACTGCTCTTGCAAGTAGTTTTCCGCTCTTATTTCCTTGTTCATAATATATTTTATGTCTAAGGATGTATTTTCTTTTTTTTTATGTTTAATTCATCTGCGAGTTGGGATCTAGCTTGTGTTAGTTCATTAAGTGTTGATAGGGCCATATATTGTTTGTGTTATTTCTAGTTTTTGGATCTGGTTTGTGAGTGCGTTAATTTTAGATTGACGTTCTTTCTTAATTTTGGCAAGCTTAGCTATAAATTCCCTTCTTATGACACATTTATGGGCTTCCCAACTGATTGAGGAGGGATGTCTCATAATTGTCATTTTGTGTAAAGTAATTCCTCAAGCATTTGTTAAAGGGTTGGATATCTACAGGGTCTTTGAGGACTGATGTGCTTAAACTCCATGTTTTGGTTTTTAGTATTTTTTCCGGAAACTCAATTGTCATGTGATCGGATGATGGTCTGATAAGGTCATGGGTTCAATTGTAGTGTTTTTTTAGGAGGTTGAGATCTGACTGTGATTTGAGAAAATAATCTATCCTAGAATATTTTTTATGTAAAGGAGAGAAATATGAGCTTTCTTAATCCCATGGTTATTTTTTTTAAATCTCTGATTCAGTAGGATTAGAACCCTTCAGATTTGTAATTTTTAAGTCTGAATTCTTATTGAAGACACTTTCATTCACTCCCTGTTCCCAGTGGTGCCAGCAGCTTCTAGTCTTCTAATGCAGCGTACACACGGTTGGACTTTTCGACCGGACTAGTCCGACGGACGCCAACGGACCAAATCCGGCCGTGTGTGGGCTTCACTGGACCTTCAGCTGTCTTTTCCAGTCGCAAATCTGATGGACTTTAGATCTGGAACATGCTTCAAATCTTTACGTCGTAACTCCCCCAGACCCAGAAATCCTCTCGTCTGTATGCTAGTCCGATAGACAAAAACCGACGCTAGGACAGCTATTGGCTACTGACTATCAACTTCCTTATTTTAGTCCGGTGTACATCATCACGTACAAAGCCGTCTGACTTTGGTGTGATCGTGTGTAGGCAAGTCCGTTCGTTAAAATGTCCATCGAAAGTCCACTGGAAAGTCTGTAGGACCAGTCCGGTTGAAAAGTCCGCCCGCGTGTACGCGGCATAACTTCTAGACATTTTAAATAATTGTTTTTTGTAAGCTATCATTTTGGAAAGGAAATTAGAATTAATCACCAATGCTTCAAGGGGAAAATACACATTATTGTGCAATGGTAAGTTTCTACAAAATATTTTAAGCATACCTAAATTCCAAAAGCAGAAATGTCATATATTGCAACTCATCAATTCTGGGAATTTGTAGCAGTGAGCAAGTACCAGGAGGGGAGGTGAAGAAGGAGGTGATTAATAATCAGTCCAGGGGTTCTAATCTCAGTATATGAAGCCTGTGTACCTATCAGTGATAATAAGTAGGGATGAGCTTCGTGTTCGAGTCGAACCCATGTTCGACTCGAACATCGGCTGTTCGATCGTTCGCCGAATTGCGAACGTTATGGGCCGTTCGCGCTAAATTCGTGTGGCGCGTCACGGCCCATAATTCACTGCGGCATCGCAGTGCATTGCTGGCTGATGATTGGCCAAGCATGCACTATGACCCGCATGCTTGGCCAATCACAGCGCTGTCAGTAGAGAGAGCTGTAATTGGCCAAAGCCAGGGTGGCTTTGGCCAATTACGGCTCAGGGCATTTAGTACACACCCCACACTATATAAGGCCGCCTGCACGGCGGCCCTGTGTAGTGTGTGTTCCGGTGTGCTGAGAGATAGAGAGAGAGAGAGACAGTGTCATTTGATTTGAGTTAGATAGATTAGGCAGAACAGTCAGTCAGTTAGCTGCACTTACAGTGTATTGTGTATATATATGCATCCCAGGTGTTGCATATATATATATACACTGTATTCAGTTTAGCTAGATCCGTTCCTGTTATCTTCTATCTAGACTATTTACATTTAATGCAGTGCGTCCTGCTCACAGTGTTCAGCTAGATCCGTTCCTGTTATCTTCTAGACTATTTACATTTAGTGCAGTGCGTCCTGCTCACAGTGTTCAGCTAGATCCGTTCCTGCTATTTACATTTAGTGCAGTGCGTCCTGCTCACAGTGTTCAGCTAGATCCGTTCCTGTTAAATTCCTACTGACCGGCAGGCTTGTCTGGTTACAGTATATAAAGCTACCTGAAGAAAATTACAGGTGTTCTATTTGATCCTATTAGTACCACGGTCAGGCAGCTAGACTATTTACATTTAGTACAGTGTGTCCTGCTCACAGTGTTCAGCTAGATCCGTTCCTGTTAAATTCCTACTGACCGGCAGGCTTGTCTGGTTACAGTATATAAAGCTACCTGAAGAAAATTACAGGTGTTCTATTTGATCCTATTAGTACCACGGTCAGGCAGCTAGACTATTTACATTTAGTACAGTGTGTCCTGCTCACAGTGTTCAGCTAGATCCGTTCCTGTTATCTTCCTACTGACAGGCAGGCTTGTCTGGTTACAGTATATAAAGCTACCTGAAGAAAATTACAGGTGTTCTATTTGATCCTATTAGTACCACGGTCAGGCAGCTAGACTATTTACATTTAGTACAGTGCGTCCTGCTCACAGTGTACAGCTAGATCCGTTCCTGTTATCTTCCTACTGACAGGCAGGCTTGTCTGGTTACAGTATATAAAGCTACTTGAAGAAAATTACAGGTGTTCTATCCCAGCTTAGTGCAGCTACAGGCCATTAGTATGTCTGGAAGGCCAAGAAGGAGAGGCAGACAGTCACAAGCCAATAAGAGAGGGCAAGCAGGCTCTGTGTCTAGTGCTGGTCGTGGAGACGGTGCATCCTCATCAGCACGTGGCCATGGGACACGCTTGGCCTTTTTTTCGGCAGCTGGCCATGTTGAGCCGCAACATGCGGAAGACTTGGTCGAGTGGATGACCAAGCCGTCCTCATCCTCCTCATCCTCTCTCACCCATGCCCAGGGTGCTTTGTCTGGCAAAGCAGCGGCCTCTTCCCTCAGCTCAATGTCATCAGTGACTCCTTCCCTAGCTCCACCATGTCCTCATGAGGATTCCCTCGAACTGTTTGACCACAGTGTTGGGTACATGCTCCAGGAGGATGCCCAGCGTTTGGAAGGCTCTGATGACGATACTGAGCTCGATGAAGGCAGTAACATGAGCGCGGACAGAGGGGGTGCCCAAGAAGGACAGCAATCTGGCAGTCATGCTCCCCCTGCTGCAGCATACTGCCAGGTTTGCTCCAGTGATGAGGAGGGAGGGGATGATGAGGTCACTGACTCAACGTGGGTGCCTGATAGGAGAGAGGAGGAGGAGGAGGAGGAGGAGGAGGAGGAGGAGGCGGCAGCACATCACCAACGAGGCAGGATGCCCTCCAGGGGCCAGCCTAAGGGCAGCACATTGACTGCATCACACCCCAAAGCTCCACATGTGCAGGGCGCTGCAGTCTCTGCGCGTTATTCAAAAAGTTCTTTGGTGTGGGCCTTTTTTGAGACGAGTGCATCAGATCGCACCGCTGCTATTTGCAACATATGTCTCAAGCGTATCTCGCGTGGCCAAAATATCTCCCGCTTGGGTACCACATGCTTGACCAGACATATGTTGACCTGCCATGCAGTTCGTTGGCAAGCGTATCTAAAAGACCCACACCAAAGAACAAAGAGGATCTCTCCTTGCTCCTCATCAGCTGAGATTTCCAACCCCACTAGACCTTCAGTCCTCTCTGAGACCTACAGTGAGAGGAATGAAGGTGTAGAATTAGGTGTGTCACAGCCAAGTACTTGTGGGCAATCTGCTTTTGGTACACCGACGTCAGATTGTACCAGGCAAATTTCCCTGCCCCAGCTGCTGCACCGCCGAAAGAAGTTTGCTCCCAGCCATCCACATGCCCAGCGGTTGAATGCTAGCTTGGCAAAATTGCTAGCACTTCAACTGCTGCCTTTTCAGTTGGTAGACTCTGCCCCCTTCCGTGAGTTTGTGGAATGTGCGGTTCCTCAGTGGCAGGTACCCAAACGCCACTTTTTCTCACGGAAGGCGATTCCGGCTCTCTACCGGCATGTGGAAGGCAATGTCCATGCCTCGCTGGACAGGGCGGTCAGCGGTAAGGTGCATATTACCGCTGACTCATGGTCCAGCAGGCATGGACAGGGACGTTACCTAAGTTTCACGGCGCATTGGGTGACTCTGCTGGCAGCTGGGAAGGATGCAGGACAAGGTGCAGTAGTGTTGGAGGTTGTTCCGCCACCACGCCTCCAAAATGCTGATTGTGACACACCTCTCTCCTCCACCCCCTCCTCTTCTTCTTCCTCCATGGCCTCTTCCTCGGAACCAGCGGTGCTCCGTAGGCGTTCAAGGGGCTACGCAAGTACGCAGGCCAAAAGATGCCATGCGGTGCTTGAGCTGGTGTGCTTGGGGGACAGGAGCCACACTGGGGCAGAGGTTCTGTCAGCTCTGCAGGGGCAGGTTCAGAGGTGGTTGACGCCACGCCAACTTAAGGCAGGAATGGTGGTTTGCGACAATGGCACCAACCTCCTCTCTGCCCTCCGACAGGGACAAATGACCCATGTGCCCTGTTTGGCTCACGTCCTTAACTTGGTGGTGCAGCGGTTCTTGGGCAGGTACCCGGGCTTACAGGATGTCCTGAGGCAGGCCAGGAAAGTCTGTGTGCATTTCCGCCGGTCATATAATGCCAGTGCTCGGCTGACGGACCTCCAAAAGGAGTTTAACCTGCCCAAGAACCGCCTAATCTGTGACATGCCCACCAGGTGGAACTCAACGTTGGCCATGCTGCAGCGGCTGCACACGCAGCAGAGGGCCATCAATGAGTACCTGTGCGACTATGGCACCAGGACAGGGTCAGGGGAGCTTGTTTTTTTTTCCCCACGCCAGTGGGCCATGATCAGGGATGCATGCACTGTCCTGTCACCATTCGAGGAGGCCACGAGGATGGTGAGCAGTGACAGTGCATGCATCAGTGACACTGTCCCCCTTGTCCACCTGTTGGAGCACACGCTGCGTGGAATAATGGACAGGGCACTTGAGGCAGAACAGAGGCAGGAAGAGGAGGACTTCCTTAGCTCTCAAGGCCCCCTTTATCCAGACAGTGTTCCTGCGTGCCCGCCGATCACACAGGAAGAGGACGAGGAGGAAGAGGAGGAGGAGGAAGATTGTGTCAGTATGGAGGTGGAGCCTGGCACTCAGCATCAGCAGCAGTCTTTAAGGGATCAGTCCCAAGAAACACATGGACTTGTACGTGGCTGGGAGGAGGTGGCTGCGGACCATGTCGTTCTTAGTGACCCAGAGGACTCCGGACCGAATGCCTCAGCAAACCTACGCTGCATGGCCTCCCTGATCCTGCAAAGCCTGCGTAAGGATCCTCGTATTCGTGGTATCAAGGAGAAGGACCAATACTGGCTGGCAACCCTCCTTGATCCACGTTACAAGGGTAAGGTTGCGGACCTTATCTTGCCATCGCAGAGGGAGCAGAGGATGAAACATCTTCGGGAGGCCTTGCAGAAAGGTCTGTGCAACGCGTTCCCAGAGACTGGGAGGTTACAAACTCCTGTTTCTGGACAACGTGTTGCTGAGGCTTCGGTCAGTCAAAGAAGGAGCGGTGGAGAAGGTGGCCGTCTGACCGATGCGTTCAGACAATTTTTTGGTCCGCAGCCCCAAGGTATGATCGGTTCCAGCAACCATCGCCAGCGTCTGTTTTACATGGTGCAGGAATACCTAGGGGCAAGATCAGACTTGGACACCTTTCCCACCGAAAATCCTCTGGGTTACTGGGTCTTGAGGATGGATCACTGGCCAGAGCTTGCACAGTATGCAATTGAGCTACTGGCCTGTCCTGCATCCAGCGTTCTTTCGGAACGCACATTCAGTGCTGCTGGAGGCGTGGTAACCGATCACAGGGTGCGTCTGTCCACCGACTCGGTCGATCGGCTGACCTTCATAAAAATGAATGAGTCTTGGATCACCACCAGCTACCAAGCACCTGATGCTGATGTAACCGAATAATTTTTTTTGAAATCTCAGATCCCTTCAAAGACTGCCTATGCTGATGCTGAGTGACTATCCCTGAGTAATTATCCTCTTCCTCCTCAATCATCACGCTGATAGCTTGTAAGAACATTTTTGGTTCTGGGCGCCACCACCAGTGCCTAAGGCCCAATTTTTCTGCCCCTGTCTAACAGGGGCGTGTAATTACAATTTTTGAAGCAATCATTTGCAGCAGGGCTCGTTCCTGCGTTCCAACTAGAGTGTCTGTGAGGGGTTGCAGTGTTGTGGCACCAGCACCAGTGCCTAAGGCCCAATTTTTCTGCCCCTGTCTAACAGGGGCGTGTAATTACAATTTTTGAAGCAATAATTTGCAGCAGGGCTCGTTCCTGCGTTCCAACTAGAGTGTCTGTGAGGGGTTGCAGTGTTGTGGCACCAGCACCAGTGCCTAAGGCCTAATTTTTCAGCTGCTGTTCAACAGGGGCATGTAATTACAATTCTTGATCTAATATTTCACAGCAGGGCCCTGTGAGGGCTTACAGTGTTGTGGCCACAGCAACACCTAAGGCCCAAATTTCTGCTGAGTATATAGGGCAGGACCCTACTTTCAAACATCTAACTTACAAACGACTCCTACTTGCAAACGGAAGGAGACAACAGGAAGTGAGATGAAATCTACCCCTAGGAAGGGAAATTCTCTCCTGTAAGAGTTAATATGGGAAAACAAGTTCTCCTTTCCACTGATGCTTTCCAATCCTTGTTCCACAAAAAAACCCAAATTTTCAAAAAACATTTTTCATTGGGACAAAAAAGTGAGGTGAAATCTTCTGAAGAGGAGGAAAGACAGCAAAACAAATGTCACAGGGGTGATAACCCTTCCCTATGTTTTCCAAAAAGCTTAGAAAAGATTTTTTGGCTGGAGCTAAACACGTTAAAAATGTTCAAAATTACAAACAGATTCTACTTAACAACAAACCTACAGTCCCTGTCTTGTTTGCACCGCCTGTATACTGCTGTTCAGAGTATATAGGGCCTGGTGGCCCCACACCTTTCCTTATTTTAATTTGGGTGCGGGGTTCCCCTTAATATCCATACAAGACCCAAAGGGACTGGTAATGGACTGGGGGGTACCCATGCCGTTTGTCTCACTGATTTTCATCCATATTGCCATGACCCGACATGACATTAAACCCGCAAGCAGTTTTAAATGAGATTTTTTCCTTTAAAAATGACATTTGGTGCAGGGACTGTTCTAAACATGGGAAACACGCGTCACTTTACAGGCATACTATAGACACCCCCCAGGTACGATATTTAAAGGAATATTTCACTTTTTTTTTTTTACTTTAAGCATCATTAAAATCACTGCTCCCGAAAAAACGGCCGTTTTTAAAAGTTTTTTTTGCATTGATACATGTCCCCTGGGGTAGGACCCGGGTCCCCAAACCCTTTTTAGGACAATACCATGCAAATTAGCCTTTAAAATGAGCACTTTTGATTTCGAACGTTCGAGTCCCATAGACGTCAATGGGGTTCTAACGTTCGTGCGAACTTTCGGTCCGTTCGCGGGTTCTGGTGCGAACCGAACCGGGGGGTGTTCGGCTCATCCCTAATAATAAGATATCCAAAAGGGTAAATGTCTGTCTACATGATATTGTATCTGTATATACAGTACTGTATATTGAAGCACTCAATCTCACTTCCGCTCTGATCATTTAGACCAGTGGTCTCCAAACTGCGGCCCAGGGGCCAGATGAGGCTCTTTTATTGCCTGTATCCGGCCCTTGGAGCAATACTCCTCCCACTGACATGAACTATGGGGCAACGTTCTTCCCACTGATACCAATGATGGGGCACTATTCCTCCCACTGACATCAATGATAAGGGAATATTCCTGCCAATGACATCAATGGTGGGACACTATTCCTGCCCATGACACCAATGATAGGGCACTATTCTTGCCAATGACACCAGTGATGGGTCACTATTCATCCCACTGACACGAGTGATGGAGCACTATTCCTCCCACTGACTATTTCCTCCCCCAGCACTATTCCTCCCACTATTCCTCCCACTGACTATTTTAGCAGCCTCCAGCAGACTCACAGCTCTCCAAAAAACAGCTCCACCCAACTCCTCCTCACTGTGAGGAGGAGTTGGGTGGAGCTGTTTTTTGGAGAGCTGTGAGTCTGCTGGAGGCTGCTAAAATAGTCGACAAGGACTGTTAAAACCTTGGGGTGAAGACCCATCCACGAACTTGCAGAGGGGAGACACTGGAGTCGCCTTCCCTTCCGCCCGTGGATGATCTTTTCGCCCCGACGCTGGGAACTAGGTGGATATCGCAGCTTTGAGACTGGGAATATATCATCTACACTTTACGCTTGTACCCCTGCAGGGGTGAAGCGCTCTGGTGAGTGAAAGCACAAGAGGGGAGCACAGTCACTTTTTTTGGCACTTTCTCTGCTTACCCTTGGATAAAAACTTTCACTAATTGGAAGAAGCACTATATCACTTTATATGGACACTCATTTTTTATAATTTTATAATTTGTTGATTCATTATTGGATATCACCTTCAACAGTTATATTATGTTTACATTTTGATATTTATCACATTGTGTGTTTTTTGTGGATTGATGGACATTATTAGCATCAGTTGATGATTAATTAATTTATAGATACACTTTTATATTCTGATTTCATTCTTTATCTTTTGCACTAATTAACTTTCAAGCACATGTCACTTTTTATGGTCACATGTTAGGAAGGATTTATCCTTGCTTAATGCACATAGCCTGCACACCTTATACGTATGTACACAAATATATATACATCTACTTGGTGGTACACATATTATAAGTAGTTACATATACACATATTTTTTTACACAGAACAGCGCCAATTCCTTTTCTGATGTTTTTTATACAGTTCCAAAATTGACAATATCAACTTTATTTTTATCTCAGATAATTAGAAAGAGATTGTTAAAATAACAAACAAAAAGTGTATGCGAGTGGCTGTAGTAATAGTAGCAGTGGCTGTAGCAGTAGCTTCATTGGGAAATCCATTAGTGCAGGTATATGTGGTTTCTTTAGTTACAGCTCCAGAGACAGAAGATGTGTTCCTCATGTTGCAGTAGCCTTTAGAGGCGCGACCTCGCTCCGAAGAATAAATAGCCTGTGATCCTATAAAAAGCAGTGAGAATTGTAATTATTTTGTTTATTACATGACTACTTTTCACTTCTTTTCACAAATCTAAACTCCAGGCAGATAAAAAAAAGACACAATTGTTAAAGCTTAGAAAATATAGCTTTAAATGTAAAAAGAGGAAAAGAATATCATTAGCAGTAATCAGCATGGGTTTACGAAAAGGTGGTTCCTGCCAGACCTATCTGCTAACATTCTACGAGGAGGTGAGATGCCATCTAGATATAGTGTATCTGGATTTTTCAAAAGCATTTGATACAGTCCCCCATAAACACTTAATCTACAAGCTGAGATCTTCAGGCATGGACCATAAGATTTGTGCTTGGGTAAAAAACTGGTTACAGGGACATGTCCAAAGGGTGGTGATGAATAATATTACTTTTGACCTTTGTTGAAACATGTTGTATGAGGTCCTTTGTTTTTCCTGTCTTATACACAGTGGTTTACCATGATGCCAAATGGATCCTTACACACGGGCTACATGCACCAGCATACTGAAAAATATTTAACATTTTCTTTTTTCTTTTTGCACCAGCATACTGAAAAAAATTTAACATTATATTTTATTATTATTATTATTACTATTATTATTATTGTTATTTTGCCCGTGTGTGTGTAGGGTGATCATGTATAGTATTTCACTGTGCTTTTAAATCTTTGGAAACATGTCAAGTGATGTATATCTTTTGTCTCAGTCCTTTTCCTGCATTTTGGCATCTTGATATTAACCTCCTAATTGCTTCAATTTACCATGCAAATTGATTTTGTGGTGGAGCTTATATGAGTATAAATGTATTGCCATTTTTTATGTTTAACATGCGACGACTAAGGCTGTTGCCGAAACGCGTAAGCTGGTTTGCTTGTCACTTCATGTAACCAATCGCTATATGGACTACAGAGATGCTGGCTCAATCCTTTTACTCGTTTGTGGCGAGTGGAGTACCCCAAGGCTCTTGCTTGGGACCAAATCTATTCAATTTATTTATAAATGATATAGAATATGGGATAAATAGCTCAATCTCACAAAAATAAGCAGGGAAATAACTTCACAGCAAGATATACAAATTTTACAAAAAGACCAATACAAAATAATGAAGTGGGCAACTAGATGGCAAATGAGGTTTAATGTGGAGAAATGTAAGTAATGCACTTGGGGGCAAAAAACATAAATGCAAATTATTCACTAGGTAGAAAACCTCTGGGAGAATCAAGGATGGAGAAGGACCTGGGGATCCAAATAGATGACAGATTGAGTAATAGCATGCAATGTCAAGCTGCAGCTACCAAAGCCGGCAAAATATTAGCATGCATAAAAAAGGGGATATACTCCAGAGATAAAACTATAATTCTGCCACTTTATAAAACTCTGGTTAGGCCCCATCTGGAGTATTCTGTCCAGTTCTGGTCATCAGTCCTTGTAAGAGATGTGCTGGAGCTGGGGAGAGTCCAAAGAAGGGCAACACAACTAATAAGGAGGACCTCAATTACGAGGAACGGCTGCAAACACTAAATTTATTCTCGCTGGATATGGGACGCTTGGGGGGGGGCATGATAGCGCTCTACAAATACCTCAATGGGGATCCCAGCATAGGAAAACACTATTCAGTCCCAGGGAGTTTATGAGGACACGGGGCCACACAATGAGATTGGAGGAGAAGCGGTTTAACCTTAAGCTGCGTAGGTGTTTTTCACTGTCAGGGCAATAAGGATGTGGAATTCACTTCCACAAGTGGCGGGGAGTATGGATATTTTTAGAAAGACTTTTGGATGTATATCTTAAACACAACATACAGGGATATGGAAAATCATTATAGACACTGACACACGTACACTTACACGGGTTGAAATGGATGGACTATTGTCTTTTTTCAGCCTTACCTACCATGTAACGTCCCTCTCTTTACCTCTCTGCTCAGTAGACAGCTTACTCAAACTCACATTCATTGCTGGCCTGCAGCTAGCAATATTTTAACATTTATGAATAGCCAAAACTTTTGTTTTTTTATGTGGCTCATTGGGGAAAATGTCCTTCACTTCCTAATTAAAATAAATAAATAAATATATATATATATACATATATATATATATATATATATACATATATATATATATATATATATATATATATATATATATATATATATATATATATATATATATATATATATATATATATACAGTATCTTTCCACTTTTTTGTTCATTTATATAAAAGGCTATAGTTGGAGTACTTCTTTTTCTAAACATCTAACATTTAGTTCCCTGCTCATTGGGAGGGGATATTTTTTGGCAAAAGAGCAGGTCCAGAATAACTGAACGGAGCTTCTGTAGCTATTTAAAGCTTTGATTTTGCCCTCCAGCCAAACTCTCTCTTTTCGTGATATCCCAATTTTTTGCCAAAAGAGTAAACTTTTAGTTTCACTCATTGCTAATAAGGATGAAAAAACAGAACTCCAGGCAGTTACATTGTGTCCCTGCATATATTTGTGTGTTTCAGATGCCTGGAGAGTGAAATTAACTTACCTGTAGTCCCCATTTGAGATTTCTGTAAACACATGGTCTCCCCCCCCCCCCCGGTACACTGCACCAAGCCGCCAGTACAGGTGTATGTACCGACTGAGAGACACTGCTGACACCACACTCTGTTAGGTTGGGAACTTGTGTCCGGTACTTATAAAATAGAAAACAGAGAGAGATGAGTTAACACATAACAATTGCCTTTCTGTGGACAGCTTTCAGTTATGTGCATTGTGACTATAATATGGTCATCGATGGACTGAAAAACTGGAATTCAGCTTTAAAACCCAACCAGGTTAAATATGGAGTTAAGTGAGTCAGCCAAGTATAGGTGGAACAAGGCACCACATCCCAAAAAGTAAAAAAAATAAATAAAAAAAAATGGGAAATCGAAAAAAAAGGGGACTTTTGAGGTGCCTGAAAAAATTGTAAACTATTTCATATATAGTATAAAATAACAAATTGTATTAAATACTTTTATCAAAAAAGATATAACATTCTTCTTATTAAAATAATGTATTCAGACCAAAACATTGTACAATGTAATATATCTGTAAAACAATGTAATATATCTACTGTACAAAAACGTTGTTCTCGACATGTTTCACTAAAATATATAGCTTCTTCAGGAGATTTGTAATGGTTTGTGTGCAGCGTATTCACTGCAATACATAAAAAAAATACATAAGACAAAATACAATAATGCAAATAATGGGGACAGAAAATGCCCTAAATCAATCATCTTAAGGGCCCTTTCACACTGGGGAGAGGGTGGCATCGGTATTCGGCCGCTAGCAGGGCGGTTTTATCCCCCGCTAGCGGCCGAGAAAGGGTTAAAAACCACCACAAAGCGCCTCTGATTTCAATGATTGATTTCAATGGGCAGGAGCGGTGAAGGAGCGGTATATACTCCGCTCCTTCACCGCCCTGAAGATGCTGCTAGCAGAACTTTTTTTACCGTCCTGCTAGCGCACCGCTCCAGTGTGAAAGCCCTCGGGGCTTTCACACTGGAGACAAAGCAGCGGCACTTTCAGGTCGGTTTGCAGGCGCTATTATTAGCACAATAGCGCCTGCAAACCGCCCCAGTGTGAAAGGGCCCTTAAACAAGAACAAAATTGTGTAGGACTATCTGAAACTGCTCTTAACCCGAAACAAATTTCAGGTCAGTATGTGAACACACCAGGGCCACCCAAATATGAAAGATATCAGTGTTTCATAGGAGAACCAAAGTGCCCATCTAAAGATCTAAAAAATTTCAGAATATATACTATAACATGTATATCAATAGCTACATACCAAAAAAAAAACCTGGAAGATCCACAACCAACATCTGCCTGTGCAAAACCATCCTTGAGTAATAATTACCTGTAACAAATACAAAGCTGGAATTGCTAAATAGGTTTAGCAGATTTGGAAGCTGTAATTTCCCTCATCAAACACCAGAGAGAGCCAGAAAGTTATGATGACAGAAAAGCTGTATAAGGAAAACCTTATATTGAAACCTCAATAACTCACAATCTGTGACTCAGTTTTCCATGGGTATATAGAACCACAAAGGAAAGCTCTTACCTTATTCCAAACAGGGGAGACAGAGGCAATCCAGAAATAACTATCAAACTGTATTCATTTCCAAAGGCATCAGACTTCCCAAGCTCCAAATCAGCTGGACCTGCAAGGCATGTCAATGTTTGCCATAGCAGTTAAAACCAGCATGATAAACCAGGATGAGCAAACAAAACAATAATTAGGTTCAATAATTACCTCTAAACAGCAGATGTCTGTGTTGGGCTCCTGGGCGAACGCATGGCGGATGGTCTTTTCAAATTAAACCACCGCCATGCAAGGCTATTTATGGTCCTCACACTTGATGGCAGATGCTTCTGTCAATCAAGTGCAGATGTCGGGAGGTGCCGATTGAGCATGCGCGGACGTGATGAGGTCCCGTCTGCCATTTTGGAAAGTCTGAAGTAACACAATAGATACAGCAATGCCAACAATTAACAATTCATAGAAGCAATAATTGAAATGAGACTGGAGGCCATTAGAACCC
This sequence comes from Aquarana catesbeiana, assembly GCF_042186555.1. NCBI lineage: Eukaryota > Metazoa > Chordata > Amphibia > Anura > Ranidae > Aquarana > Aquarana catesbeiana. The sequence goes on from NC_133333.1 coordinate 21,961,097, forward strand.
CAAACAGAACTGGGGAGACCATTCAACAGCGACCAGACATGCCCAGCGATACTGGAGCAGCCAACATCCTCATTAAAGGGCCAAAAATGTAACAAAATAAAAAAAAAACCTACAAAAAACATCCTAATAAGGGGCCAATGATTAGTTAATAAGTAATCTTATCCACTGGTCCAGAGTGTTTGCAAAAAGGAAGATGACATGCAGGGATAAATCGGCACACTAAAGTGGCGCCGCCTGAGAGGACCCATGTGGGGTCCTCCCACCACGACGCCCTGGGCGTCCGTATCACCACCCATCCAAAATGACACGTCAAAATGGACCCGATGGTCGCAGACCTGCAAGAGACAGCCAGAGGATCCAAACAATGTAATATTAAAAAAAAAAAATAATAATAATAAATTGCAAGCAGAATAAAGAACAACTTTCAGTTGGAAAATTTGTTGGTAAATATAAGTGATCATCCAAAGTGGTGATAACCACCTTGGATGATATACATTAAAGCATGTATGACATTATGGCTTGTAATTGAAGGAGCGATATCTTAAAGGAATGACTTGAAACGAATGGCTTAATTTAGCCCAGGATGCCTGATAGCGGATAAATTATAAATCCATTTAGTCTTGCGTTGCAATAGTGATTTATCAATATCCCCACCTCATTCATGTTGGGGGATGTATTCTAAGGCAAAAAAATTCATCGTTGAAATTATGATAAAGACCTGAATGGCAACTAATGGGTGTTTCCATTCTTTTTTTACCTATCAATGAGACATGATCACTGATATGATGGAAGAACGGTCGTTTTGTCTTACCAGTGTAAAACATGCCGCAGTCACATCTCATATAGTACACAATTTCTATAGACTGACAATTTGCGGAGAATTTTGGTCTATATATTTGACCATTAGGCAAAGTGATTTGTTTAGTAACTAATATGTATTGACAGAAATTGCATCTATCGCATCTGGTAGTGCCAGAAGTTCTTGAACCAAACTGTTTCTTTTTGACCAAATGATGACTGGGAACCAATTGGTCCCGCAAAGACTGAGACCTTCTAAATGTTATTTTGGGATAATCCTTTACATATTCGGAAACAACATCGTCTGCTGCCAAAAGATGCCAGAATTTCTCCATAATGCCCTGAACCTGTTTGTGCTGCCCCGAGTAATGTGTTATCAGTCTTACATTGGAAAAATCAGTTGTTTTTTTCTCCTTATGTATTAGTAGCTCTCTGTTCTGAATGTTGGCTCCTTGATATGCCTTCTTAAGACAGGTACTGCTGTATCCCCTATCCCTAAGACGACACTGCAATGCCCTAGCTTATATTTGGAATCATCCTGTTTAGAGCAATTCCTCCTCAATCAGAAATATTGACTGTAATGCCGTGTACACACGGTCGGACTTTCCGACGTAAAATATGCGATCGGAGCTTGCTGTTGGAAATTCCGATCGTGTGTAGGCTCCATCGGACAGTTTCCATCAGAATTTCCGTTGCACAAAATTTGAGATCTGGTTCTCAAATTTTCCGACAAACAAAATCCGTGCGCGCAACTTCCGATCATGTGTACACAATTCTGATGTACAAAGTGCCGCGCATGCTCGGAATCAAGCAGAAGAGCCGCACTGGCTATTGAACTTCAATTTTTCTCGGCTCGTTGTACGTGTTGTACGTCACCGTGTTCTTGACGTTCGGAAATTCCGACAACTTTGAGTGACCGTGTGTATGCAAGACAAGTTTGAGCCAACATCCATCAGAAAACAAACTTGGTTTTTGTTTTCTGAATGTCCGATCAATGGCCGATCGTGTGTACTGGGCATAAGGGATACTAGCTATTAATGAGGTTGGGTGAGAACTGATTGCATGGAGAATTGTATTTCCAGAAGATGGATTTCTGTAAAGAGTATAACCCAGACTGCTGTCTTGGTTGATATATAACTGCATATCCAAAAAGCTGATGCTTTTCTGATGATAGGTCATAGTGAACTTGAGATTATGATCATTGACCTTAATTGTGTCAACGAAAACAATGAACTCCTCAAATGTCCCAGTCCAAACAATGAATACATCATACATACGTCAATGAATCTTCTCCAGATCAGAACATTACCAAGAAGGTCCTGCAAATCTTCTCTGGAAAAAAGGTCTTGCTCCCATCCCCCCAGATACAGGTTGGCATATGATAGGGCACACCATGTCCCCATAGCAACCCCCTGCACCTGGATGTAGTGGGTGCGACCAAACAAAAATACATTATTCGTAAGGACAAATCTGAAGAGGTCCAAAATGAACCCATTATAGGGGCCTGCCATGGTACCTCGTTCAAATAGGAAGCCCTCCACAACCCTAACCCCCTTATTGTGGGGGATTGAGTTGTAGAGGGCCTCCACATCAACCGCAACCAGCCGTGCACTCTCCGGTACATGGACATTATCCAAGGCCCGGACAAGATCACTGGTATCTTGAATATGGGACATGACAGCAACAACATGGGGACGTAGGTAGTCATCAACCAGTTCACTTGTTGTTTTCATCAGGCAGCCATTGCCAGAGACAATAGGTCTGCCTGGTGGTTGAATTTTGGGCAAAGCGGGGGGAGATGGGCGGAGCCTAGCGGAGCAGGCATGCATTGTTAGAGCTCTGCACCGCTGAGGAGAGAAGAGAAGGACAAAGCGGAGCCTGCAGGCTCAAAATGTATCCATTTGAACCTTTTTGCCCCAGGGAACAAACTGTGAAAGTTTGGGCAGGAAATATGGTACTGGGAGGAAACCGTGGCAGAAATAAAAATCACCTCACAAAGAGCTCACAGGCACTCACTGCAACTAAAGCAGCTCCAGTCACCTCACAATATACAGCATCAGGGCGCAATTTGAAAAGATGCTTCATAAGGCTTTAAAACAAACCTCAGACCAAATAACAAAAAGCCTAACCAAAGAAATAAGAGAGCTGGGAAACCGCACCGCAGCCTTAGAAATAAAAATAGATGAAATTGAAATTACAACCCAAGTAAATATAACAGAATTGGAACAATTAAAAGAAGAGAATTTAATACTTCAAACTAAGCTCGAAGATTACGAAAATAGAGCCAGACGTTCAAACTTGCGCATAAGGGGAATACCTGAAACTGTGACAGACCTGCAATCTACTATTACTGCTCTATTACAAGAACTAAAGCCAGATATCCCTATTGAACGTTTAGAACTGGACAGAGTACACAGAGCCCTCACAGCCAAAAAGAAAGATGGACCCCCACGTGATATAATCACAAAATTTCATTATTACAGAACGAAAGAACAAATACTAATTGCTGCAAGAGAAAAAAAGGAACTTAATTTTCAAGGACACAATTATCAAATTTTTGCTGACCTATCCCAACTTACTATTACTAAAAGACGATCCATGAAACCCTAACTAATGGAACTGCAACGCCACAACATTATGTATCAATGGGGCTTCCCCTTTTCAGTCAGATTTAACTACCAAGGTACAATTTACAGAAGCAGATCAGCAGATGAACTTCAACAGACCCTTTTAAAATTAAATCTCACTTCCGGTTCTGGCGCCGCATGGAGTAGCTGTCTCTCCTCACAGCTCTCGCAACCAGGACAAAAATCTGCATAAAAAACCGGCCCAGAAGCCCGCATCTACCCTCAAGCAACTCGGGCTCCAGCACCCAATACATGGACCGTTTTGTAGAACTCCGCGGCCCCCGTACCAACACGGCCCAGACGGCGCCGCCGGCCCAGCCGCAAATCGAGGCCCCGGCTTCGGCCTACACGGACCTGCACACAGGCGCCCAGCCGGCAGTCATGGAAGTAAGTGGCAGTGCAGCCCCACACACATCTCCTCAGGCCTCCCAAGCTCAACCACAGCCACAATCCGTCTCTCCTCAGGACCCTCTCTCTCAGGCCTTTCAATTATCAGCCCCCTCTCCACAGCTCACAGGGGACCATGCTACAGAGCGCATAGCACAGGCAGTGGCAGCTCTCCTGTCCCCCATGATCTCAACATCTGTGGAAAACGCTGTAAATGCGGGGATGAAGCAAATTAAGGCCCAGCTAGGAGAGCATAACACCAGGCTACATGAGCTAGAACATCGCCTTTCAAACATGGAAGAAGAGATGTACCAAGCCCAAGCCACAGAACAAGCGCAGGACAAGACAAATCAATACATAATACAAAAACTTGATGATTTGGAAAATAGGTCCAGAAGGAGCAACCTGCGATTCGTGGGGATACCCGAATCGCTACAATCTTCTGCCTTATCAGACCTTTGCTCCCGACGCATCCCTGAGGCGCTAGGCATAACGAGCCCCTGCACGGTAGAACGCGCCCACAGAATGGGACCATACAATGAAGAGCGCAAGAATCCTCGCCCCATCATTGCTAAATATCTAAACTACTCCGACAAAACTCTCATCCTCCAAAAATTTAGACAAACCCGCACACTCCAAATTGATGGTGTGAGGGTTCTGATCTTCGCCGACTACTCCATCGAGGTCTCAAAAAAACGCAAAGCCTTCCAACAGATATGCACAGATCTCTTCAAGCAACAAATAAAATTCACTCTAGCATTCCCAGCCACCCTACGCCTCAAGACACCCAGTGGTGAACAGCTATCCTTCCAGGACCCACCAAAAGCGGAAGCATACGTGCGATCGTTACTCTCCAACACTCAACAGCAAACCCCCTCCAAGGGCACCCCACTCAACCGCTCCCTGGACCAACGGAGTCCACGCAAAGATTCCCCCAAACGCTTCAGATCTTCATACCCGGACCAACATCGCTTCACTCCTCGCTGAACTGAACATTGCAACCGCCATTGCGGGCTACCTAATATAACCTACGGACAGAGTATCTACTTGTCCCTTCTCAGGTTTTCTACCTTCCCTTTTACGGCATCACGTAATGTATAATGTTATATGTTTTGACTGTTCTCAGTTCTCAGAATTATTATCATTATATCAGGCAATACCTGTTTGAACACAGTTTTTTTTTTTTTCTATACGGTTATGCTCCCCTGGTCTCACTGTGTACGGCAACGTTCACCCTCACCCCCCCCCTAAAATTCCAGGTTTAAACGCATCTAGAGATGCCTGCCACCCTTCCACGGGCCAATTGGGCCCCAAACCATAACTGTCCTGTTATGGGAGTTGACTTACACAGTGATCCTATGCGGAAAAAAAGTGAAGTTCTCAGCATTATTGTTTATGTTATTCGTTATGTTGCCTCCTCTTTATGGCATACCCCCCCTCTCCCTCTTCCCCCTTCTACAGGGCCCAAAACATCTCTCCCACACATCTAAAATGCCTCTTGACCACTACAAAAATGGCATACTTCTTGCCATAGCTGGTATTTCCACTCACCATCCACAAAACGATAAATTGTCATTATCTGCCCATACCCTTCACAACCCCCCCCCAACATGAAAATAATCTCATGGAACGTGAAGGGTCTCAGATCCCCTCAAAAAAGAATGAAAATTCTTAGGCACCTTAGACGGCTCAAAACCGATATAGCCCTACTCCAGGAGACACACCTTTCAGCCCCTGACTTCCACCGCATGAAGAAACTCTGGGTAGGCACTGTACTAGGCTCCGAGGCAGCAGGACGCAAAGCTGGCGTCCTCCTACTCATACATAAAAATCTCCCCTGCTCAATCCTGTCGACAAAAACCGACAATCAGGGCCGTCTGCTCACCACACATGTAAAAGTAGGCTCTAAAGAACTTATAATCACAAATGTATATGCCCCCAACAGCCCAGGCAAGCAATTTTATTCAGACCTCTCCGGTTGGCTCCTAGAAAACATTCACCTCCCACACCTAATCGGAGGGGACTTCAATGACACCCTCCATCAGATAGATGACAGATCCTCACCAAAAAACTCAAATCCATGCGCCAACCCTCCCGCCCCCTCTCTCTTCGCAAACACCATGGATTCTATTCATCTACAGGACCTATGGCGTCTATCCCACCCAACAGACAGGGAATTCACATTCTTCTCCAACCCACACAAAGTATTCACAAGAATAGATTATTTCTTTGGCTCTGACAACCTAATCCCTTTTCTCCAGAACACTGCAATACACGACATAACCATTTCCGACCACGCTCCCATAGAGGTAACTCTCGATAATCTAAACTTACCCCCACACCCCAACATCTGGCGGTTCCCTTCCTTCCTTCACAATAACACTGACTTCCAACAATATATGTCCGAGGCATGGACGGAATACTCTCTAAACAATGCCCCTCACATACATGACCCCAACCTATTTTGGGACGCCGGTAAAGCCTTCCTAAGAGGCCGTATCATCTCCTATACAACCTCTTTTAAACGTAACACCCTGTCCAAATACAAAGCAGCCAGCTCACGCCTACACCAGGCACAACGAACTTTATACACCGCGGACTCTCCAGCCAATTGTTTGGAATGGCAGGCAGCAAAAAGGGATTTCGATACATGGGCAAACACCCTTGAACACACCAAACAGGCTTACATAGAAGCCACCTTTCACAAATTTGGAAACAAAGCGGGCAAACTCCTATCCCGTCTATGCAAAGGCCCGTTCCGCCCTACCCACATTACATCACTTCGCGATAGCACAGGCGCCCTCCACTCCACTCCACAAACAATTAACAAAGTCATGCAACAATTTTACTCTACGCTCTACGCCCCAGACCCCATAGACACACAAAAAGCACGCGCTTTCCTAGAAAAAATAACCATGCCTAAGATTTCCACACTACAATTAGAATCCCTTAACGCTCCTATAACCCCCACTGAAATATCAACAACCATTCGCCACCTGACCCTCTCCAAGGCCCCAGGCCCAGACGGCTTCACCAGTGAATTTTACAGGACCCTACAACCCCTTCTGGAACCCACCCTCCTCCAAGTATACCAGAATATCTGGTCAGGGGGAGCTTACATACAGTCGGGAAACCAGGCTCTTATAAAATTACTATCCAAAAAGGGTAAAGACCCCCAAGAACCAGGCTCATACAGGCCCATATCACTTCTCAACCTAGATGTGAAAATCCTCTCAAAAATTATGGCCACCAGGCTGGCAGACATTATCCCTTCTTTAATTCACCCCGCTCAATCAGGCTTCGTAAAAGGTAGAACCGCCACCCTCAATATTCGAAAAGTCATGATGGCCCTAGAACATGCACTTCACCACCCAAACACCAACCACGCCATTATCACATTAGACGCAGAAAAGGCCTTCGACAACGTTAGCTTCGACTGGCTATCTATGACAATGTCTAAGATGGGATTTACTGGCCCATTCAATCATCTCATCTCTGCTATGTACAAAGCCCCAACAGCAAAATTAGTGGTAGCAGGCCTCATGTCAGAAGAATTTCGTCTCCACAAGGGCACTCGCCAAGGATGTCCCCTATCCCCGCTCCTTTTTAATATCGCCCTTGAACCCCTTTCCAGATATTTAACATCAGCAGCCCCCTTGCATGGCATAAAAATAGGCACACATGATATGCGCACATCCCTATTTGCTGACAACGTCCTCATATTCTCGGCCAACCCCCCCTCAGATATGTTAACTATTAAAAGGGTGTTCGATGAATTCCGCTTGTGCTCTGGCCTTCGCATCAATTACAGCAAAAGCGAAATTCTTCCCATTGGCACTCACTCTGTACCACAATGGACCCAACAATCTATTTTCCCGGTCGCGAAATCCCATATCACCTATTTAGGGATAAAAATAGGAAAAATTCCTTCATCATTGTACCATCTAAACTACCCTCCTTTACTATCAAAAATTTCTCAAGAATTAAATGCCTGGATGGACCTGCCCCTCTCGCTCTTGGGAAGATGCCACCTGGTAAAAATGGTCAGCTTCGCAAGACTACTATACCCATTGCAAACTATTCCGCTACATCATAAAGATGTGACTTCGCTCAATGCCTCCTTAACAAAATTCCTTTGGCGAAACAAAAGACCACGCATTGCTCTAAAAAAACAACACCTTCCCAGGCGCGAAGGGGGCATCAGTTTACCACACATCAGAATGTATAATATAGCATGCCTGCTAAGAACCAGCATAGACTGGATAACGCAATCCTCCCGCTACTCAAATTTTTCCCTGGAATCCGACATGGCCCACCCTTACTCGTTAGTGGGCCTTCTACACTGCAGATGGAAGTCAGTCCCCCCCTCCCACCAACATAATCTATTATTAAGAGACACAGCGGTGGCTTGGAGAGAAGCAATGAAAATACTTAAGTCATCTCCTTTCATGTCATCACATCTCCCGATCCAAGGTAATCCGGCCTTCCCACAAGGACTAGATCACGAACCTTTCAGAATATGGGAACGAAAAGGCTTAACAAAATTCTCTTCCCTTTGCAACATCCAGACGGGCCGACCACTGCCATTTACCAACATTGCGGAAACCTTCGCTCTTCCTACCACTCATTATAGGCAATGCATCAGCTTCCTAAAAGAGACATGCAAACAAGCAGATAAAAGATTCCAAACAAACATCATAGACCAAATGATATCAAACAACTCGTACAAGATCTCGGACATCTACGAACCCCTTCTACTTAAGTCATCCTCACCTCTTTCAGCATCATCGATAAAAAACTGGAATAAAGATTTCCCGGACTCCAACTTAGTGGAAAAAATCTTGCAAGGCCTCAACTCTGTACAAAAGCTAACACCCAATGAAATATGGAGAGAAACACAATTGAAAATAGCTCACAGAGCCTATATGCCCTTCTCATCGACAAAATCAGACATGAACAAAGCCTTCTGCCCACTGTGCCACACCCGGAAACCTTCCCTGGCCCATCGCTTCTGGGACTGCTCCTACATTTCAATTTTTTGGGACCAAGTTCTGGCCTACATATTCGAAGTGACTCTATTAAAATTACCCAAGGACCCGCTACTCCTTATCTTTGGCTACTGGGACCCAATACTCCTACCCTGGTCAAAATACACCCTCAGCGTCACAACCCCCTCAGGGAATTTAAAAGTCAACGCCTCACACAAAGGGTGGTCCCTAACCTGTCTTCTAATCGCAAGAAGAATAATCTTGAGAAACTGGATCTCGCCATCGCACCCCAACATCACCCAAGTCAAACGAGAGCTATCACACCTACTTACCAAAGATCGCATTAACACGGACTTCAAACAGAAATCCTCCTCAGACTGCTTTCACTCTAAATGGCACACCTTTATGCTCTCATCCCTCTCCCAAGAGGAAATAGCAAATGTGAGCCAATCCACCTTCTCATACCACGACTCCTACCAGCCGATGCAAAACAAGAAAACATCCCCACAAGAGGCTACTTCCTAACCTCATACTTCACATGGCCCTCCTCCCCCCCCCCCCTTTTCTCCTAGTTTGAGTTCTCCTCTCACCCATAGGTTCTCCTATTAATATCAAGTAATCTAGTATTCACAGAGAATGTCTAATCGGATCCATCCAGGCATTTAACATATTAGTCAATTATCTACTCTGTTAGGATCTATCTAGCTCTATCCATCCAATCACCCCTTATAGGCATACACTCCTGAAAACTACGGCTCTCTTTCTTTTTCTTTTTTTAGACTTGAGTTAACACCGTAATGTCTATATTATCTGTGAATGTACAAAACTATCAAAATATCTGTATACAACAATATATGTCATACCTTTTATTGTATGTTGAAAAAAACGAAATAAAAACTTCTTGAAAAAAAAAAAAAAAAAAAAATTAAATCTGACAGAACCCACAAGCAGCAACTCTCCCACACGCAGAAGAATGACATCATCTTTACCTTCAGGCAGCACTCAGAAAATTTCAGAACAAAATGGGAATCATCATTCTCACAAAAGGGGCCGTTATGCCACATCATCCATGGACCAAGAAGATTCAATGGACTGACATCCTAATTCCTGATATCTCTTCATTTATTATACTAAGAGATGGTTCTCTATAAAAAAACCTGTATTTATAACTGAATGTAACTGCATTCTGATAGTCACACACTGTGTGGGATCAGGTTACATTCCAGTTATATTTCTTATTACTTCTGATTCATATAGCCTTAGAATATATAAGTGAAATAAGGAAATTCTTGTTCAGTTATATATTATCAGGTAATAACAATAGATTTATTACTTTTTAGGACAAATATGTTCAATAATCCAGAAGTAATGGAAGCTTTTTCTTTCTTTTCTTAAAACAAATATATTATTACCTAACTAGTTCCTAGAATTAAGTTTTTGTTTATTCTAATCTGAAGCAATATAACCTCAATTTTATGAGTTAACATATCTAAACAGTTACATATGAATAAAATATGTAATTGTTTACTCTAAAAGGGTTAAAATCCCAAAATAATTCAAACTATCTTCATCAATATCAAAGTTTTAACAGTACCTTTCTAACTGAATTATTTAGCCTAGGGCAAGACTAACCATATACAACCACCCTGGAATAAATAATTTCAACAAAAACTATATTCTGCACTCCAATTAATGAAACATCATTTTGATGTCTTTTGACATAGCATTTCTCTCCTGTAAGCGGAAGATCCGTGTACCCCTATTAGCCCTCCTCGTTCTCCCAACCATATTATGTGGGAGTGTGACGAAGGCACTTATTCCCCTGAGAGAGATATTTACTCTCTTTCATGGGTAAATTGTGATTACTTGCAAAAAATAATTTATACAATGTATCATCTAATCTCATATGTTTTTTGTTTACACTTTACTCCAGAATTCACTGGTTTCTTTTCTATCTATTCATCTCTTCAGTCCACACAGGTTGATCTGCACAGTCAGCTCTGCATAACAAAAAGTAAGTCAAAACTATTTGATCTGTTGCCATGGCACCACTGAATATACTTTCCCTGAATGTTCAGGGAATAAATGTCCCTCAAAAAAGGACCAAAGCCTTCCGTACTTTTCATAACAAGAAGGCTCACATAGTATGCCTCCAAGAAACACACTTCACCAAAGATTCTACTCCAAAATATATTTCTCCTTTTTATCAACAAATTTACACGGCTTCTGCCTGTACCAAGCAAAGGGGAACTCTAATTGCATTTCACCGATCCACACCATTCACCTTATCATCAGAAATTAAAGACCCAGAAGGTAGATACCTGATACTCATGGGTTATATAATGGATACAGCAATCACGGTGATTTCCTACTACGCTCCTAACAAACAACCTACACCATTCCTCTCACATATATTACAAGTGATTAATACAGACAAAATAGGAACAGTGATAATGTGTGGGGATTCGAACCAGGTCCTCCTCCCATTTCTAGATAAATCACCTTTTACACCATCCAAAATAACCTCTAGATTACCTTTTTCTCAACTTCTTTCCAAATACAATCTGGTAGATTCGTGGAGAGAAAGTAACCCAATGAAAAAGAAATTCACTTATTTCTCGCACCCTCATCAAACCTTCACCAGAATAGATCATATTTTTCTAACAATAGGAATGATACCAGAAATTATTGCATCAGATATAATTCCGATTCCGTGGTCTGACCATAATGCAGTATACACTACTATAGCCTCAGCCATACCAAAAGCGCATGACCCAACGTGGTACTTACCGGACATAATGCTCAAACACCCACTACATCAGATGGCCATTGAACAAGCTTTAAAGGAATACATATCAATTAATAATACAACAGACATCTCCCCAATAACACCGTGGGAAGCTCATAAGCCTGTCTTGCGTGGTACAATACAAAGACAAATGGCACTATTTAAACGGGAATGCAAAAATCTAGCAAAAAAACTAGAACTCAATTTTAATGCAGCCTACATATCATTTCAAGATAATCCATCTCAGAGTACAAAATCTCATCTGGAAAAATCTAGATTGGAATACGATCTATTTCTCACTGAGTCAGTTGATAAATCCCTCAAACGCTCCAAACACAATTTCTACATGAATACAAACAAACCAGGTACATATTTGGCTCGGGCATTAAATTCAACTAACAAATCTTTCAAACCAATACGTTTGAAATTATCAAAAAATGTTTACACTTGTAATCCAGTTAAAATAGTCCATAAATTTCACTCACATCTCGCAACTTTATACAAGACAAACAATGAATTTAATCCTACAGAGGCTGAATCCTTCTTCTCAAAAATAACCTTACCTGAGTTATCTCAGAATCAAAAAAGCAGTTTGGATGAGCCTATAACTATAGATGAAGTTGCTAACGCCATAAAAGACCTAAAACTTAACAAAAGACCAGGCCCAGACGGCTACTCGGCTTTATACTATAAAACATTCTCAGAAATACTCTCTCCCATTCTCACTGAAACTTTTAACAAACTTCTAGATGGACATTCTTTTCGGCAAGAAACACTAATGGCAATTGTTTGTATGATCCCAAAACCCCTTTCTGATGATACTTCCTGTGTGAATTATCGGCCTATCTCTCTGTTAAACCTCGATATTAAATTATTAGCAAAAATAATAGCAAAACGCCTCAATAGCATTATAGGAAAATTAATACATAGAGATCAAGTAGGCTTCATGCCAAATAGACAGGCAGGCGATAATATACGCAGGGCAGTGTTATTGGCACATATTGCTAAAAAACGGAAAATCCCTTTATGTTTTCTATCTCTCGATATTAAGAGGGCATTTGACACAGTATCCTGGCAATATATGCAATATTCATTACAAAAATGGGGTTTTGGACCCCACTTTTTAACATGGATCAAAGCATTATAAAATAAACCCAAAGCCTATATAAAATATGCTGGATACAAATCTGATGCCTTTAATATCGAAAGAGGTACCCGACAGGGTTGCCCATTATCTCCCTTATTATTTGCCCTTATACTTGAACCCATGGCCCAATATATCAGAACAAACCAAACTATAACTGGCATTGAAGTAGGAGGTATTACACACAAATTATGTATATTTGCAGACGATATATTACTTTTTCTATCATCACCACAGGTCTCTGGTCCTAACTTAATACCAGCTCTTGATGGATTTGCAGCCCTATCCGGCTGCATGATTAATCCTAAGAAATGCCTTGTGCTTAATATTTCACTCACAAACATGGAATTGATCCCGGCTAGGGCTGCACTCCCATTCACATGGGCAGAAAAATCAATCCCATATCTTGGAATTCATTTAACAGCATCTCATTCTGACTTATTCTCAACCAATTATCCTCCTGTATTAAGACAGATCACAAATCTAATTAAACAATGGTCGCAACTTCCTTTATCCTGGATAGGGAAGATTAATGCAATCAAAATGACTATTCTACCCAAATTGCTTTATCTATTCAGAGTCCTCCCTATTCCAATTCCTTCCTATTTTTTGAGAATAGTACAAAAAAGAGCAACTTCGTTTATATGGGGCTCTTCTAAACCACGTATACCTATACACACACTACATCTTCCCAAAAATAAAGGAAGCCTGGGATACCCTAATTTTACTAACTACTACAGAGTAGCACATTTGGCCAGTCTGTCCAAATACCATGCAAAACAGGAAATCCCATTATGGGTATTTATAGAGGCTTCAGAAAATGACCCTCTGTTAATATCAAATTTATTATGGCTTGATCCTAAAGACCGCTTTAAAATTCATAATCCCATAACTAAACACTTCTTATCTCTCTGGGATAAACTAAAAACCAAATATCAGTTACAATCTCCACACAATCCTCTCCTTTCTTTAATCAGAAATCCGGCCTTTTATCCGGCATGGATCTACCCAAATTCTTTTAAAGCTTGGACAACATCAGGCATTCAGACACTAAATGACTTCATAGCATCTAAATCATTCCTTTCATTCCCATCGCTTAGAGAAAAATATATTCTACCAAACTCTGAGATATTTAGATATCTCCAAATCAAAAATTTCTATACACCATTCCTAAAGGGGGATATACCATTATCCCAATTATCAATTTTTTAATCAATCTGTACAAAAGATCCATTTGCTAAAGGTACAATTTCATCACTTTATAATCAATTATATGGAGTAGCAAATCTTAATAGACCCTCTTACGTTCAGAGGTGGGAGGAGGACCTGGGACGAACTTTAGAAGACACGGACTGGTCTAACATATGGCTCACATCTAAGTCATCTTCACCCAACATCTTAGCACTGGAGACAAATTATAAAGTCCTAACTCGCTGGTACCTTGTACCCGCTAGAGTGGCAAAATATTCACCTAAAACCTCAGCTCTTTGTTTTCGAGGATGCCCAGAAATAGGCACATATTTACACATATGGTGGACGTGCCCAGTAATCCAAACCTTCTGGAAGGAAGTCTTCGTGATTGCATCTAAAATATTTAAAAAAATAATACAACCAGATCCATATTTAACTTTACTTAATCTAAAACCGGAATGGTTAACACTCTCTCAATTCAAACTTATGATCCAACTAATAATGGCTGCAAAACGAACAGTGGCCAAGGCATGGAAATCTCCTACATTGGTACTAGCAGAAACAATTCACAGAATGAATAATACAATGTCCCATGCTAAGATGGTAGCCATCGATCAAAATCAAATTCCAAAATTTGAAAAACTTTGGCACCCTTGGATAAAACAACAGTTCCTGTCAAACTTCAATGACTCTGTCCTGTTGCCATGGTAACAGATTAAATGACTTACAGAGACACCCATTCTAAGGCTTCAAAGAGAACTAAAAAGAATAATAAACTGACGAGCGGGACAACCTTGTGGACCATACCTCTACCTTTCAACCCTTTTTCTTCTTTCTCTTTCCTTTTCTCCACCTTACGATTAAAGCTCATTATCAGAATTTATTTGACCTATATACACTCTACTTGTAAACAATATGTATAGTAGGTATAAATCATTTAAATACCTACAAAAGTAACTAAGGAAATTATATATATCTTTAATTTAGGTTTACGTGAACCCAATGTTTAATATTTGAAATTTCATGATATTTACCTATATAAACCCTACTGTAAAACAATGAGCTTACTTTATAGATCCTTGTAAACTTACTTTATGTATCTTAATAATATTGTATACTCAATAAACTTCTTTTGACAAGGAATTTTGGGCAAAGCATATAGGGTGGGGGTTTTTGGTGTTTTGACATTCAAAAATTCCAATGTTTTGTTGTCAATAATATTGTTTAAATGAGCCTGGATAATAAGGTTCCTGAATTTTGTCATCATTCAAAGTTCAGATATTGGCCTGTACCATTCCTTGTTGTTTAGAAGGTCCATGACCATCCGTTCATAGTGGTTGGTATTCATAACAACAATGTTTCCACCTTTGTCTGACTGTTTTATAACTATTTGTTAATTATTCTTCAAACCAGAGAAAGCATTTTTTGTCCCCATTATTTGCATTATTGTATTGTATATGCATTTGTCTTATGTATTTTTTTATGTATTGCAGTGAATACGCTGTACACAGACAATTACGAATCCCCTGAATAAGCTATATATTTTAGCGAAACATGTCGAAAACAATGTTTTTGTACAGTAGATATATTACATTTCTGAATCTTTTCGTCTGAATATATTATTTTAATAAGAAGATTGTTATATCTTTTTTAATAGATGTATTTAATAAAATTTGTTATTTTATACTATATATGGATTAGTTTACAAAATTTTCAGGCACCTTTTTCAATTTCCCATTTTTTCCAACCAGGTTAAAGTTCACCGCTATTATGGTTTTGTGGAGAGTCCCATGCGCCATTTTACCCCTCCCCTATCTCTACCTATATAATAACTCCACTTAGTGAAGTTTGTGGGTAGGAAGCATGAGATTTACTATGTATTATAACAGCTTGCTCATTAGCTAGGGCATTTAATTAGCCAAGATGTCTACTTGCTGCCTCCACAGTGTAATTGTTTGGCCAAACATTCTTTTTCAACTTACATTTGGGCATTGTTGGAGTGCAGTAGTCTGTGTCACAGCACATTGGCTATCCTCTCTGTAGAACTGTCACGTGTAAAAGTTCCAGTGACACTACATTTTGCTTGTGTTGCACATGATCTGTTCAAGTTATGGCTGACTATTAAAGCTGCAAAAAATATATGAAAATAATTTTTTACAGTGTTTTGTTCATCAAAGGCATAAGTAAAAGGTAAAACAAAATTGGTGAAATCTAATGCAATCAAAAACACAAACATTTCACAGTAGAGCATTAGTGTATATAACTAGGGATGGCCGAACATCCCCATGGTTCGGTTCGCACCAGAATACCTCAAACAGGCAAAAATTTCTGGCGAGTATATGAACCCTATTAAAGTCTATGGGACACGAACATGAAAAATCAAAAGTGCTCTTTTTAAAGGCTTATATGCAAGTTATTGCCATAAAAAGTGTATGGGGACCCGGGTACTGCCCCAGGAGACATGTATCAATGCAAAAAAAGTTTTTAAAAAAACAACAGTTTTTTCAGGAGCAGTGATTTTAAGAATGCTTAAAGTGAAACAATAAAAAATGAAATATTCCTTTAAATATCGTGCCTGGGGGTCCCCTTAGTCTGCCTGTAAAGTAGTGCATCTGTCTGATGTGTTTTACTGTCCCACAGCAAAATAAAATTTCTAAAGGAAAAAATTTAATTCAAACTTGCTCACGGCTGTAATGTATTGCTGGCTCCCTGCAATATAGATAAAAAAGCAAGGAAAAAAAAACAGCGTAGGGTGCCTCCCCCCCCCCCCCCAGTCCATACCATTTTTTTTGGTTTATTGAGGGGATTGGACTTGGATGGGGTATAGAAAGTATGGGATGCCCAGTGAATTTTAGAACAATCATTTGGGGACGACTTTTAGAACAAAGAATTGGAACAACTTATATACACTCTGGTATATACAGATCTCTCTTCCTCCAGCACAACTCTTATAGCAGACCATTACTCCTCAGCTCCTCCAGCACTCTATTTGCTTCATCCCAGGCACAGCTAGCACCGCATGGTTAGGCCTGACACTGGCTCAGCCAGGCCTTAGCAACTGCCTTTTTACAGGCAGGGACCGCAGGCCTCTTTTTAGTGTAGTAATGAACTGTATTATATATACTATACGGACTTCACTATATACTCTGCAGAAAAATTGGGCCTTAGGTGTTGGCGGTGCCTGAACACTGTAACCCCTCACAGTTATGCCCCGTACACATGGTCGGACTTTGTTCGGACATTCCGACAACAAAATCCTAGGATTTTTTCCGACGGATGTTGGCTCAAACTTGTCTTGCATACACACGGTCACACAAAGTTGTCGGAAAATCCGATCGTTCTATACGCGGTGACGTAAAACACGTACGTCGGGACTATAAACGGGGCAGTGGCCAATAGCTTTCATCTCTTTATTTATTCTGAGCATGCGTGGCACTTTGTCCGTCGGATTTGTGTACACATGATAGGAATTTCCGACAACGGATTTTGTTGTCGGAAAATTTTATCTCCTGCTCTCCAACTTTGTGTGTCGGAAAATCCGATGGAAAATGTCTGATGGAGCCCACACACGGTCGGAATTTCCGACAACGCGCTCCGATCGGACATTTTCCATCGGAAAATCCGACCGTGTGTACGGGGCATTACTCTTGTTGGGCGCAGGAACAGGCCCTGCTGTTAAAAATTTGTAAAAGAAATTTTTTTTAATTACATGCCCCTGTTAAACAGGTCCATAAAAATTGGGCCTTAGGTGTTGGTGGTGCCCTAAACCAAAAATATTGTTGGAAGCTAGCATCATCAAGATTCAGGAATAGGATAGGCAGTCTTCAAGGGATCCCAGATCCCTAGCAAATTCAATCAGTTACATCAGCATCAGGGGCTTGATAGCTGCAGATCCAGGACTGATTCATTTTGATAAATGTGAGCCAACTGAGCAGTGGACAGTAGGAATAAGCCCAATGTTCGAGTCGAACGTAAGTTTGACTCGAACATTGGGCGTTCGCCTATGCGAACGCGAACATTATGTGGTGTTTGCGGCAAATTCGAAAGTCGCCGAACACCGTTAAAGGCTATGGGACAGTAACATGAAAACCAAAAGTGCTCATTTTAAAGGCTTATATGCAAGTTATTGCCATAAAAAGTGTTTGGGGACCCGGGTCGTGCCCCAGGGGACATGTATCAATGGAAAAAAAGGTTTCAAAAACAGCCGTTTTTTCAGGAGCAGTGATTTTAATAAGTGAAACAATAAAAATGAAATATTCCTTTAAATATTGTTCCTGGGGGGTGTCCTTAGTATGCCTGTAAAGTAGCGCATCTTTCCTGTGTTGAGAACAATACCACAGCAAAATGACATTTCTAAAGCAAAAGATCTAATTTAAAACTGCTCGCGGCTTTAATGTATTGTCGGATCCCGGCAATAAAGATAAAAATCATTGAAAAAGAAACAGCATGGGTTCCCCCCCAGTCCATTACCAGGCCCTTTGGGTCTGGTATGAATATTAAGGAGAACCCCTCACCCAAAAAAAATGTGTGGGGGTCCCACCAAAATCCATACCAGACCCTTATCCGAGCATGCAACCTGGCAGGCCACATGAAAAGGGGGGACGAGAGAGCGCCCCCTGAACCGTACTAGGCCACATTCCTTCAACGTGGGGAGGATGCTTTGGGGTCACCCCCAAAGCACCTTGTCCTCATGTTGATGGGGACAAGGGAGTCATCCCCACAACCCTTGCCCGGTGGTCGTGGGGGTCTGTGGGCGGGGGGCTTATCGGAATCTGGAAGCCCCCTTTAACAAGGGGACCCCCAGATCCCGGCCCCCCCATGTGAATGGGTATTGGGTACATTGTACCCCTACTCATTCACCAAAAAAAGTGTAAAAATTTTAAAAATGAGAGTGGACAATTTGGTCCTTTATTTAAAAAAAAAACTGTCCCGCGATGTCCATTCATCTTCGATCACAGCGCAGACGGACCGAGAAACAGAAAACGCAACTCCATAGGAGGCTCCCATCGACTGAATCCTCTTCTCGATGACAGCTGTTATATAGCTGAGGGCGGGCCACCCGGTGACATAAACAGGTGACTCTGCCCCTTTCTGACATCACGTGACACCAGAAGGGGGCGGGGTCATCCGGGTGGCCCTGCCCTCAGCTATATAACAACTGTCATCATGAAGAGGATTCAGTCGGCGGGAGCCTCCCATTGAGGTGGAGTTGTGTGTTTTTTTTTTGTTTTTCTCGGTCAGTACCCATTCACATAGGAGGGGGTCGTGATCTGGGGGTCCCCTTGTTAAAGGGGGCTTCCAGATTCCGATAAGCCCCCCACCTGCAGACCCCCACAACCACCAGGCAAGGGTTGTGGGGATGAGGCCCTTGTCACCATCAACATGGGGACAAGGTGTTTTGGGGGACCCCAAAGCATCCTCCCCATGTTGAGGGCATGTGGCCTGGTACGGTTCAGGAGGGGGGAAGGGTGCTCTCTCGTCCCCCCTCTTTTCCTGCGGCCTACCAGGTTGCCTGCTTGGATAAGGTCCTGGTATGGATTTTGGGGGGACCCCTACGCCATTTTTAAAAAAAATTGGCGCAGGGTTCCCCTTAATATCCATTCCAGACCTGAAGAACCCCCATGCATTTTTTTTTACATTTTGGTGAGGGGTTCCACTTAATATTTATACCAGACCCAAATGGCCTGGTAATGGACTGGGGGGAACCCATGCTGTTTTTTTCAATGAGTTTTATCTGTATTGCCAGGATCTGACAATACAATACAGCCACAAGCAGTTTTAAATGACTTTTTTTTCCTTTAGAAATGTAATTTTGTTGTGGCATTGTTCTAAACACAGGAAAAATGCGCTACTTTACAGGCATACTAAGGACACCCCGCCAGGCACGATATTTAAAGGAATATTTCATTTTTATTGTTTCACTTTAAGCATTATTAAAATCACTGCTCCCGAAAAACTTTTTTTTGCATTGATGCATGTCCCCTGGGGCAGGACCCAGGTCCCCAAACACTTTTTATGGCAATAACTTGCATATAAGCCTTTAAAATTAGCACTTTTGATTTTTCACGTTCGTGTTCCATAGACTTTAATGGTGTTGTGTGGTGCAAACCGAACCGGGGGGTGTTCGGCTCATTCCTGGTGGACAGGCGCACTCTTTGATCCATTACAAACCCTCCAGCAGCACTAAATGTCCGTTCAGAAAGCACGCTGGATGCTTGACAGGCCAGTAGCTCGATTGCATATTGAACAAGTTCTGGCCAGTGGTCCATCCTCAAGACACAGTAACCCAGTGGATGCTCAGTTGGAAAGGTCTCCAAGTCTGCTCTTGCCCCTGGATATTCCTGCACCATATAATGCAGACGTTGCTGATGGTTGCTTGAACCTTTCGGTCCTGGGAGGCGTTGGTCAGCTGGCCACCTTCTCCACTGCACTTCCTCTGACTGAACGAAGCCTCAGAAACACGTTGTCTAGCTCCAGGTAATGTTAACCTCCCAGGGTCTTGAAAGGAGTTACACAAAGTTTTCTTCAAGGCGTCCTGAAGATGTTTCATCCTTTGTTCCCTCTGCGAAGGCAGGATGAGCTCTGCAACTTTACCCTTGTAACGTGGATCAAGAAGCGTTGCCAGTCAGTATGTTATCCTTTACATCCATGCTTACACAATCCTCCTCCTCTTCCTCCTGTGTGTTTGGCGGCCCCACAGGAATGGAATTTGCATTTGCTTTCCTCCCGCTGTTCTGCCTCAGGTGCCCTGTCTATGATTCCACAAAGTGTGTGCTCCAGCAGGAAGACTAGAGGAAAAGGGTCACTGGTGCATGCATTGTTGCTGCTCACCATCCTTGTGGCTTCCTCGAATGGTGACAGGACAGTGCATGCATCCTTTATCAGTAGCCACTCCCATGGCGAAAAGAAGCCAAGCTCCCCAGAGCCTGTCCTGGTGCCATACTCACACAGGTACTCATTGATGGCCCTCTGTTGTTTTTGCAGCCACTGCAGCATTGCCAATGTTGAGTTCTACCTGGTGGGCATGTCACAAATGAGGCAGTTGACTTCCCATTAAATGTCAACCAGCCGAGCACTGGCATTGTATGACTGCCGAAAATGCCGAAAACTTTTCTGGCCTGCCTCAGAACATCTTGTAAGCCTGGGTACCTGGTCAAGAAACACTGCACCACCAAATTCAGGACATGTGCCAAGCATGGAACATGTGTCAAGTGTGCCTGTCTTAGGGCTGAGTGAAGGTTGGTGCCATTGTTGCATACAACTATTCCTGGCTCAAGCTACCATGGCGTCAACCACCTCTGAGCCTGCCCCTGCAGAGCTGACAGAATCTCTGCCCCAGTGTGGCTCCTGTCCCCTAGACAGAACAACTGAAGCACCGCATGGCATCTTTTAGCCTGACTGCTTGCATAGCCCCTTGAATGCTTAGGGAGCACTGCTGGTTCAGAGGATAATTCTGCAGAAGGGGCCATAGAGGAAGAAAAAGAGAAGGGGGTGGAGCAGACAGATGTGGCAGAATCACCACCAGCTTTTTGCGTGGTGGTGGAACAAGCTCCAGAACTGAACCCTGTCCTGCACCCTTCCCAGCTGCCAGCAGAGTTACCTAGTGCGCCGTGAAGAAAATGTAACGTCCCTGATCATGCCTGCTGGACCATGAGTCAGCGGTAATATGAACCTTGTTGCTGACCGCCCTGTCCAACACATTGCTTTCTACATGATGGTAGAGAGCTGGAATGGCCTTACTTGAAAAGAAATTTCTTTTTGGAACCTGCCACTGTGGTATAGCACATTCCACAAATTCACAAAAGGGGGCAGAGTCTATCAGATGAAAAGTCAGCAGTTGTAGTGCTAGCAATTTTTTCCAAAGTAGCATTTAGACTCTGAGCATGTGGATGGCTGGGACAGTATTTTTTTTATGGTTCAGCAACTGGGGTAGTGAAATTTGCCAGCTGAAATCAACAGGTGGTGTACTGCTAGCAGATTAGCTGCAACTACTTGTGGAACCTATTTGCT
Source organism: Aquarana catesbeiana (assembly GCF_042186555.1). NCBI lineage: Eukaryota > Metazoa > Chordata > Amphibia > Anura > Ranidae > Aquarana > Aquarana catesbeiana. Next base: position 21,983,030 of record NC_133333.1, read on the forward strand.
ATACCTTCATTCCTCTCAGTGCTGGTTTTGAGGTATAGCAGGGGTTGAGATCCCAGATGAGGAGCAAGGAGAAGTCCGCATTTTTTTATGATGTGGATCTTTCAGGTGCTGTTGCCAACAGACTGCATGGCAGGTCGTCATATGTCTTGTCAAGCATGTGGTGCCCAAGCAGGTGGTGTTCTGGCCACGCTTGATCTGCTTCAGACAGTGATTGCAAACAGCAATGGAGCAAGCTACTGCAATCATTGGTGCAATCATTCATTCATTCATTCCCGCATGGAAGGAAACCATCTGGCCTTCAGGAAAAAAATAAAAACCTTCCTCTTCTAAGAAGCTGCTCAGACACAAAACGCATTAGCGCCTTGAGGCGATTCAGTTCGCATTTGCAGTGCTTTACAAATCATTCATTCATTTACAAATCATTCATTCATTTATTCATGTGCTGAAAAAACCCCACACCAATGAACTTTTGGAAGTCAGCGGGGAGTCAGTAGTGCCCTGCACCTCTCCTCTCCTGTCTGTGTGGTTTTTTTTGGGGGTGGGGGGGTTGTTTGTGCTGGCTTTGGGCAGTGTGAAAGAGTGTAACAGACACTCTCAACTTAGACAACTGCAGCCAGCAACCCTGCTGGGAAGCCATAGTCCAGTCTAAATAATGTGACAGTCTGAAACCCAGACACATGATTCCAAACCCAAACTGTCCGGGTGAATCCTGGACAGGGGGCAACCCTAGCCTCCAATAGCGTAAAACAAGTTAAAGGAGTTGTAAAGGCAGAAGGTTTTTTATCTTAATGCCTTCTATGCATTAAGATAAAAAAACTTTTGTGTGTAGCAACCACCCCAGGACCCCCCTAATAACTTACCTGAGCCCCTTCTCTCCCCAGCGTCCAGGAATGTCTAAGCGGTCCAGGACACTCCTCCTGATTGGCTGAGACACAACAGCGGTGCCATTGGCTCCCGCAGCTGTCAATCAAAGTTAGTCAGCCAATCAGAGGAGAGAGGGGGTGGGGCCGGGGCGGGGCTTCGTGTCTGAATGGATACACAGAGCTGTGACTCGGCTCCAGTACCCCAATAGGAAGCTTCTGGCTATGGGGGCACTCGATAGGAGGGAGGGGCCAGGAGCAGCAAAGAGGGACCCGAGAAGAGGAGGATCCGGGTTGGTCTGTGCAAAACCAACTGCACAGAGGAGGTAAATATAACATGTTTGTTATTTAGCCTCTTGCCGACCAGCCACCCCAGTTTTACTGTGGCAGAATGGCACGGCTGGGCGAAACAACGTTACCTTACGTCGCTTCGCCTTTTGGCCACTAGGGCCATCCACGCGCACCCACAGCGTGTGCCCGGGGGACGCAATGACTGCCGGTCTCCCGCGATCGCTCATGACAGAGCAAGAACCGTGATCTGTGTGAGTTGTGTGAGCTTTGTGTTCGAGTCGAACCCATGTTCGACTCAAACATCGGCTGTTCGGTCGTTCGCCGAATTGTGAACGATATGGGCCGTTCGCGCCAAATTCGTGTGGCGCGTCACGGCCCATAATTCACTGCGGCATCGCAGTGCATTGCTGGCTGATGATTGGCCAAGCATGCACTATGACCCGCATGCTTGGCCAATCACAGCGCCGCCTGAACAGAGAGCCGTAATTGGCCAAAGCCAAGGAGGCTTTGGCCAATTATGGCTCAGGGGATTTAGTACACGCCCCACACTATATAAGGCCGCCTGCACAGCGGCCCTGTGTAGTGTGTGTTCCGGCATTCATTGAGAGAGAGAGAGAGACAGACAGTGACATTTGATTTGAGTTAGATAGATTAGGCAGAACAGTCAGTCAGTTTAGCTGCACTTACAGTGTATTGTGTATATATATGCATTCCAGGTGTTGCATATATATATATATATATACACTGTATTCAGTTTAGCTAGATCCGTTCCTGTTATCTTCCTACTGACAGGCAGGCTTGTCTTGTTACAGTATATACAGCTACCTGAAGAAAATTACTGGTGTTCTTTTGATCCTATTAGTACCACAGTCAGGCAGCTAGACTATTTACAGTTAGTGCAGTGCGTCCTGCTCACAGTGTTCAGCTAGATCCATTCCTGTTATCTTCTTACTGACAGGCAGGCTTGTCTTGTTACAGTATATACAGCTACCTGAAGAAAATTACTGGTGTTCTTTTGATCCTATTAGTACCACAGTCAGGCAGCTAGACTATTTACAGTTAGTGCAGTGCATCCTGCTCACAGTGTTCAGCTAAACCTACAAGTTAGTGGGGTGCGTCCTGCTCACAGTGTTCAGCTAAACCTACAAGTTAGTGGGGTGCGTCCTGCTCACAGTGTTCAGCTAGATCCGTTCCTGTTAACTTCTTACTGACAGGCAGGCTTGTCTTGTTACAGTATATACAACTACCTGAAGAAAATTACTGGTGTTCTTTTGATCCTATTAGTACCACAGTCAGGCAGCTAGACTATTTACAGTTAGTGCAGTGCGTCCTGCTCACAGTGTTCAGCTAGATCCGTTCCTGTTCCATGATGATACTGAGCTCGATGAAGGCAGTAACATGAGCATGGACAGAGGGGGTGCCCTAGAAGGACAGCAATCTGGCAGTCATGCTCCCCCTGCTTCAGCATACTGCCAGGTTTGCTCCAGTGATGAGGAGGGAGGGGATGATGAGGTCACTGACTCAACGTGGGTGCCTGATAGGAGAGAGGAGGAGGAGGAGGAGGCGGCACATCACCAACGAGGCAGGATGCCCTCCAGGGGCCAGCCTAAGGGCAGCACATTGACTGCATCACACCCCAAAGCTCCACATGTGCAGGGCGCTGCAGTCTCTGCACGTTATTCAAAAAGTTCTTTGGTGTGGGCCTTTTTTGAGACGAGTGCATCCGATCGCACCGCTGCTATTTGCAACATATGTCTCAAGCGTATCTCGCGTGGCCAAAACATCTCCCGCTTGGGTACCACATGCTTGACCAGACATATGTTGACCTGCCATGCAGTTCGTTGGCAAGCGTATCTAAAAGACCCACACCATAGAACAAAGAGGACCTCTCCTTGCTCTTCATCAGCTGAGATTTCCAACCCCACTATACCTTCAGTCCTCTCTGAGACCTGCACTGAGAGGAATGAAGGTGTAGAATTAGGTGTGTCACAGTCAAGTACTTGTGGGCAATCTGCTTTTGGTACACCGACGTCAGATTGTACCAGGCAAATTTCCCTGCCCCAGCTGCTGCACCGCCGAAAGAAGTTTGCTCCCAGCCATCCACATGCCCAGCGGTTGAATGCTAGCTTGGCAAAATTGCTAGCACTTCAACTGCTGCCTTTTCAGTTGGTAGACTCTGCCCCCTTCCGTGAGTTTGTGGAATGTGCGGTTCCTCAGTGGCAGGTACCCAAACACCACTTTTTCTCACGGAAGGCGATTCCGGCTCTCTACCAGCATGTGGAAGGCAATGTCCATGCCTCGCTGGACAGGGTGGTCAGTGGTAAGGTGCATATTACCGCTGACTCATGGTCCAGCAGGCATAGACAGGGACGTTACCTAAGTTTCACGGCACATTGGGTGACTCTGCTGGTACACAGGCCAAAAGATGCCATGCGGTGCTTGAGCTGGTATGCTTGGGGGACAGGAGCCCCACTGGGGCAGAGGTTCTGTCAGCTCTGCAGGGGCAGGTTCAGAGGTGGTTGACGCCACGCCAACTTAAGGCAGGAATGGTGGTTTGCAACAATGGCACCAACCTCCTCTCTGCCCTCCGACAGGGACAAATGACCCATGTGCCCTGTTTGGCTCACGTCCTTAACTTGGTGGTGCAGCGGTTGTTGGGCAGGTACCCGGGCTTACAGGATGTCCTGAGGCAGGCCAGGAAAGTCTGTGTGCATTTCCGCCGGTCTTATAATGCCAGTGCTCGGCTGACGGACCTTCAAAAGGAGTTTAACCTGCCCAAGAACCGCCTAATCTGTGACATGCCCACCAGGTGGAACTCAACATTGGCCATGCTGCAACGGGCCATCAATGATTACCTGTGCGACTATGGCACCAGGATAGGGTCAGGGGAGCTTGTTTTTTTTTCCCCACGCCAGTGGGCCATGATCAGGGATGCATGCACTGTCCTGTCACCATTTGAGGAGGCCACGAGGATGGTGAACAGTGACAGTGCATGCATCAGTGACACTGTCCCCCTTGTCCACCTGTTGGAGCACACGCTGCGTGGAATAATGGAGAGAGCACTTGAGGCAAAACAGAGGCAGGAAGAGGAGGACTTCCTTAGCTCTCAAGGTCCCCTTTATCCAGACAGTGTTCCTGCATGCCCGCCGATCACACAGGAAGAGGACGAGGAGGAGGAGGAGGAGGAGGAAGATTGTGTCAGTATGGAGGTGGAGCCTGGCACTCAGCATCAGCAGCAGTCTTTAAGGGATCAGTCCCAAGAAACACATGGACTTGTACGTGGCTGGGAGGAGGTGGCTGTGGACCATGTCGTCCTTAGTGACCCAGAGGACTCCGGACCGAATGCCTCAGCAAACCTACGCTGAATACAAGGATCCTTACGCAGGCTTTGCAGGATCAGGCTTTCCCTGATCCTGCAAAGCCTGCGTAAGGATCCTCGTATTCGTGGTATCAAGGAGAAGGACCAATACTGGCTGGCAACCCTCCTTGATCCACGTTACAAGGGTAAGGTTGTGGACCTTATCTTGCCATCGCAGAGGGAGCAGAGGATGAAACATCTTTGGGAGGCCTTGCAGAAAGGTCTGTGCAATGTGTTCCCAGAGACTGGGAGGTTACAAACTCCTGTTTCTGGACAACGTGTTGCTGAGGCTTCGGTCAGTCAAAGAAGAGCGGTGGAGAAGGTGGCCGTCTGACCGATGCGTTCAGACAATTTTTTGGTCCGCAGCCCCAAGGTATGATCGGTTCCAGCAACCATCGCCAGCGTCTGTTTTACATGGTGCAGGAATACCTAGGGGCAAGATCAGATTTGGACACCTTTCCCACCGAAAATCCTCTGGGTTACTGGGTCTTGAGGATGGATCACTGGCCAGAGCTTGCACAGTATGCAATTGAGCTACTGGCCTGTCCTGTATCCAGCGTTCTTTCGGAACGCACATTCAGTGCTGCTGGAGGCGTGGTAACCGATCACAGGGTGCGTCTGTCCACCGACTCGGTCGATCGACTGACCTTCATAAAAATGAATCAGTCTTGGATCACCACCAGCTACCAAGCACCTGATGCTGATGTAACCGAATAATTTTTTTTGAAATCTCAGATCCCTTCAAAGACTGCCTATGCTGATGCTGAGTGACTATCCCTGAGTAATTATCCTCTTCCTCCTCAATGATCACGCTGATAGCTTGTAAGAACATTTTTGGTTCTGGGCGCCACCACCAGTGCCTAAGGCACAATTTTTCAGCCCCTGTTTAACAATTACAATTTTTGATACAATTTTTGATGCAATACTTTGCAGCAGGGCTCGTTCCTGAGTTCCAACTAGAGTGTCTGTGAGGGGTTGCAGTGTTGTGGCACCAGCACCAGTGCCTAAGGCCCAATTTTTTTGCCCCTGTTTAACAGGGGCGTGTAATTACAATTTTTGATGCAATGCTTTGCAGCAGGGCTCGTTCCTGCGTTCCAACTAGAGTGTCTGTGAGGGGTTGCAGTGTTGTGGCACCAGCACCAGTGCCTAATAGGCATGTGCATTGCGTTTCGTTCCGAATCGAAATTCGGACGAATTTTTCATTATTCGGAAATTCGGATGCATCCGAATTTCCGAATGACAAAAGTAAAGAATTTAAACGAATCCGAAAAAAAACGAACATATTCGAATCGAATTCGAAAACATATTCGAATCGAATTCGAAAACATATTCGAATCGAATTCGAAAACATATTCGAATCGAAAACATATTCGAAAACATATTCGAATCGAATTCGAAAACATAATCAAATTAAAAAAAAATAGAAAACGTTTTTCTAAAAAAAACAATAAGGTAGAATACAAAATAATAAAGCAATAGAATATGTGTATATATATATATATATATATATATATATATATATATATATATATATATATATATATATATATATATATATATATATATAATTTTTTTTTTATTATTCTCTTCTATTGTTTTTTTATGCTTTTCTTTTCTATTATTTTATATTCTATAATAGTATTTTCAATTCAAATTCAAATTCATTCTATATATTATATTTTCTTCTATTCTGTTCTATTGTTTTTCTAGTCTATTCTTTTCTATTATTTTCTATTCTATTCTAATCTTTTACATTCAAATTTGATTTCGGTCTATATGAAATTCGAATCTTGGAAGTATATATATATATATATATATATATATATATATATATATATATATATAATTTTCTATTCTGTTTCATTGTTTTTCTATGCTACTCTTTTCTATTCTATTCTAAACTTTTCTATTCGAATTTGAATTCATTCTATACGAAATTCGAATTTCGGAAGATGGCTTCTGAAAGTGGAATTTCGTATAGAATGAATTCGAATTTGAATAGAAAAGATTAGAATAGAAAATAATAGACTAGACAAACAATAGAACAGAACAGAATAAAATATTATATATATAATTTATTCTATTCTGTTCTATTGTTTTTCTAGTCTTTTCTCTTCTACTCTATTCTAATCTTTTCTATTCAAATTCGAATTCAAATTTCGGAAGATGGTTATATATATATATATATATATATATATATATATATATATATATATATATATATATATATATATATATATATATATATATATATATATATATATTATACATATACATATATATATATTATACATATACACACACACACACATATATATATATATATATATATATATATATATATATGTGTGTGTGTATATGTATAATATATATATATATATATATATATATATAAAACCATCTTCCGAAATTTGAATTTCTTATAAAATGAATTCGAATTTGAATAGAAAAGATTAGAACAGAGTAGAAGAGAAAAGACTAGAAAAACAATAGAACAGAATACAAAAAATTATATATATTATATTTTATTCTGTTCTATTGTTTGTCTAGTCTATTATTTTCTATTCTAATCTTTTCTATTCAAATTCGAATTCATTCTATACGAAATTCCACTTTCAGAAGCCATCTTCCGAAATTCGAATTTCGTATAGAATGAATTCAAATTCGAATAGAAAAGTTTAGAATAGAATAGAAAAGAATAGCATAGAAAAACAATGAAACAGAATAGAAAATTTTATATATATATATATATATATATATATAAAACATCTTCCAAAATTCGAATTTCATATAGACGGAAATCAAATTTGAATATAAAAGATCAGAATAGAATAGAAAAGAATAGACTAGAAAAACAATAGAACAGAATAGAAGAAAATATAATATATAATATATATATATATATTATATTTTCTTCTATTCTGTTCTATTGTTTTTCTAGTCTATTCTTTTCTATTATTTTCTGTTCTAATCTTTTCTATTCAAATTCGAATTCATTCTATAAGAAATTCAAACTTCAGAAGCCATGTTCCGAAATTCGAATTTCGTATAGAATGAATTTGAATTGAAAAGACTATTATAGAATATAAAATAATAGAAAAGAAAAGCATAAAAAAAAATAGAAGAGAATAATACAAAAAAATTACCGTATTTATCGGCGTATAACACGCACAGGCGTATAACACGCACCCCAAGTTTAGGAGGGAATTTTAAGGAAAAAAAAACTTTTAGGAGGGAAGTTTAAGGGAAAAAAACTTACATTTAAATGCCCATCATTGCAGCCTTCTCAGTGCAGCCTTGCCCCAGTGCAGCCATGTCAGTGCAGCCTTGTCAGTGCAGCCTTGTCAGTGCAGCCTTGTCAGTGCAGCCTTACCAGTGTCCATTGCAGCCTTATCCCAGTGCAGCCTTGCAGCTCGCAGTTTGAAAATCCTATGATCCCCTGCGATCCTGAGCTTCAAAATCGCCGACCGCGATTTGAAAATTGTGCCGCCGGCGCCAAAATACACAGAGCCGGTCCTCGGCTCCTCTCGGCGGCTCTCGTTCACTTTCGGCTCCACTCGTAGTCCCGCCCGGGATGGGCGTGACTGTGAGCGGAGCTATCCGAACCTAGCCGAGTACACTCGGCTAGGTTCGGGCGGCGCTCGAGTGAAGCCGAAAGTGGCCGAGAAGAGCCGAGGACCGGCTCTGTGTATTTCGGTGCCATTTTCAAATCGCGGTCGGCGATTTTGAAGATCTGTCAGCTCAGGATCGCAAGGGATCGGCGTATAACACGCACCCATGATTTTCCCCTGATTTTAAGGGGAAAAAAGTGCGTGTTATATGCCGATAAATACGGTATATATATTTATATATATTTTTTTTATTTTTATTTTTTTTCTATGCTGGTCTATTGTTTTTCTATTCTTTTCTATTCTTTTCTATTTTATTCTAATCTTTTCTATTTGAATGCGAAATCATTCTATACGAAATTTGAATTTCCAAAAATGGTTATACAGAAACAGAATGAAATAGAATGAAATTGAATTCTAATAGAAAAGACTAGAACAGAAAAACAATAGAACAGAATAGAAAAAAAAAAAAAAAAAAATATATATATATATATATATATATATATATATATATATATATATATATATATATATATACACACACACATCTTCCGAAATTGGAATTTGGTACAGAATGAATTCAAATAGAAAAGATTAGAATAGAACAGAAAATAATATAAAAGAATAGCATAGAAAAACAATAGAACAGAATAGAAAAAAATATAAAATATTCTATTCTAATCTTTTCTATTCGAATTCATTCTATACCAAATTCCAATTTCGGAAGATGATTTTATTTATTTATATATATATATATATATATATATATATATATATATATATATATATATATATATATATACATATATATATACATATATATATATATATATATATATATATATATATATATATATATATATATATATATATATATATATATATATATATATATATATAATATTTCTTTCTATTCTGTTCTATTGTTTTTCTATTCTATTCTTTTCGAATTTGATTTCATTCTATTTCTATATAACTATTTTCTGAAATTCGAATTTTGTATAGAATAAATTTGAATTCAAATAGAAAAGACCAGAATATAATAGAAAATAATAGAAAAACAACAGAACAGAATAGAAAAAATATTATATATATATATATATATATATATATATATATATATATATATATATATATATATATATATATATATATAAAACCATCTTCCAAAATTCGAATTTCGTATAAAATTAATTTGAATAGAAAAGATTAAAATAGAGTAGAAAGAATAGACTAGAAAAACAATAGAACAGAATAGAATAAGATATAATATATATATATTATATTTTATTCTGTTCTGTTCTATTGTTTTTCTAGTCTATTCTTTTCTATTCAAATTCAAATTCATTCTATACGAAATTCGAATTTCAGAAGCCATCTTCCGAAATTCGAATTTTGTACAGAATGAATTCAAATTCGAATAGAAAAGTTTAGAATAGAATAAAAAAGAATAGCATAGAAAAACAATGAAACAGAATAGAAAAAAAAATATATATATTATATTTTATTCTCTTCTGTTCTATTGTTTTTCTAGTCTATTCTATTTCTATTCTAATCTTTTCTATTCAAATTCAAATTCATTCTATACGAAATTCTAATTTTAGAAGCCATCTTCCGAAATTCGAATTTCGCATAGAATTAATTCAAATTCGAAATAGAAAAGTTTAGAATAGAATAGAAAAGAATAGCGTAGAAAAACAATGGAACAGAATAGAAAAAAAATATAATATATATATTTAACCATCTTCCAAAATTGGAATTTGGTACAGAATGAATTCGAATTCAAATAGAAAAGCTTAGAATACAATATATTATATTTTTTTCTATTCTGATCTATTGTTTTTCTATGCTATTCTTTTATACTTTCTATTCTATCCTAATCTTTTCTATTGGAATTCGATTTCATTCTATACGAATTTCAAATTTCCAAAATGGTTATATATAGTTTACTTTTTCAAATTCAGTTATTGTTTTTTTCGAATTTTATAGTTTTTTTCGAATGTGGTAGAAATTTTTCGAATTTGACAGTTTTTTCCGAATGTGGTAGAATTTTTTCGAATTTGACAGTTTTTTTCGAATGTGGTAGAATTTTTTCGAATTTGATAGTTTTTTTCGAATGTGGTAGAATTTTTTCGAATTTGATAGTTTTTTTCGAATGTGGTAGAATTTTTTCGAATTTGACAGTTTTTTCGAATGTGGTAGAATTTTTTCGAATTTGATAGTTTTTTTGAATGTGGTCGAATTTTTTCGAATTTGACAGTTTTTTTCGAATGTGTTAGAATTTTTTCGAATTTGATAGTTTTTTTCGAATACGGTCGAATTTTTTCGAAGGCGGTCGAATTTTTTCGAATGCGGTCGAATTTTTTCGAATTCGAATACGAAACGAAACGAATTCCGAAAACGAATGTAATGAATGCAACGAATTTAACTAAACGAATTAAGTTAAATAACGAATCGAAACGAAACTAAACTACACGAATTTTTTCATCCTGCACATGTCTAGTGCCTAAGGCCCAATTTTTCAGCCCTTGTTTAACAGGGGCGTGTAATTACAATTTTTGATGCAATACTTTGCAGCAGGGCTCGTTCCTGCATTCCAACTAGAGTGTCTGTGAGGGGTTGCAGTGTTGTGGCACCAGCACCAGTGCCTAAGGCCTAATTTTTCAGCTCCTGTTCAACAGAGGCATGTAATTACAATTCTTGATCTAATATTTCACAGCAGGGCCCTGTGATTGCTTACAGTGTTGTGGCCACAACAACACCTAAGGCCCAAATTTCTGCTGAGTATATAGGGCAGGCCCCTACTTTCAAACATCTAACTTACAAACAACTCCTAATTGCAAACGGAAGGAGACAACAGGAAGTGAGATGAAATCTACCCCTAGGAAGGGAAATTCTCTCCTGTAAGAGTTAATATGGGAAAAACATTTCTCCTTTCCACTGATGCAATCCTTGTTCCACAAAAAAACCCAAATTTTCAAAAAACATTTGTCATTGGGACAAAAAGTGAGGTGAAATCTTCTGAAGAGGAGGAAAGACAGCAAAACAAATGTCACAGATGTGATAACCCTTCCCTATGTTTTCCAAAAAGCTTAAAAAAGATTTTTTGGCTGGAGCTAAACACGTTAAAAATGTACCCGTTCAAAATGACAAACAGATTCTACTTAACAACAAACCTACAGTCCCTGTCTTGTTTGCACCGCCTGTATACTGCTGTTCAGAGTATATAGGGCCTGGTGGCCCCACACCTTTCCTTATTTTAATTTGGGTGCGGGGTTCCCCTTAATATCCATACAAGACCCAAAGGGCCTGGTAATGGACTGGGGGGTACCCATGCCGTTTGTCTCACTGATTTTCATCCATATTGCCAGGACCCGACATTACATTAAACCCGCAAGCAGTTTTAAATGAGATTTTTTCCTTTAAAAATAACATTTTGTGCAGGGACTGTTCTAAACACGGGAAACACGCGCCACTTTACAGGCATACTATAGACACCCCCCAGGTACGATATTTAAAGGAATATTTCACTTTTTTTTTTTTTTACTTTAAGCATCATTAAAATCACTGCTCCCGAAAAAACGTCAGTTTTTAAAAGTTTTTTTTGCATTGATACATGTCCCCTGGGGTAGGACCCGGGTCCCAAAATCCTTTTTAGGACAATACCATGCAAATTAGCCTTTAAAATGAGCACTTTTGATTTCGAACGTTCGAGTCCCATAGACGTCAATGGGGTTCTAACGTTCGTGCAAATTTTCGGTCCGTTCGCAGGTTCTGGTGCGAACCGAACCGGGGGGTGTTCGGCTCATCCCTAGTGTAAACACACAGATCCCGGTTCTTTCAGGGGAGAGGAGACAGATCGTGTGCTCATACTATGTATGAACATCGATCTCTCTCTCCTCCTAGACAGTCCCAACCCCCCACAGTTAGAACACACATTAAGGAACACAGTTAACCCCTTGATCGCCCCCTAGTGTTACCCCCTTCCCTGCCAGTGACATTTACACAGTAATCAGTGCAATTTTTTAGCACTGATCGCTGTATAATTGTCAATGGTTTCAAAAATGTGTCAAAAGTGTCCGATGTGTCCACCATAATGTTGCAGATCGCCGCCATTACTAGTAAAAAATAAAATAATAAAAATGCCATATATCTATCCCATATTTTGTAGACGCTATAACTTTTGCACAAACCAATCAATATACGCTTATTGCATTTTTTTTACCAAAACTATGTGAAAGAATACATATCGGCCTAAACTGAGGAAAAAAAATGTGTTATTTTTGATAAAAAATTTGGGATATTTATTATAGCAAAAAGTAAAAGATACAGGTTTTTTTTCAAAATTGTCATTCTTCTTTTGTTTTTAGCGCAAAAAAAAAAGCTGCAGAGGTGATCAAAAACCACCAAAAGAAAGCTCTATGTGTGGGGAAAAAAAACAACGTCAGTTTTGCTTGGGTACAACGTCGCACAACCGCGCAATTGTCAGTTAAAGCAACGCAGTGCTGAATCGCAAAAAATTGCCTGGTCATTGAGCAGCCAAATCTTCCGGGGCTGAAGTGGTTAAAAAAAAACAAAATGAGACTTCACAATCACGTTATGGTACCAGCTTTAATAAAAGTAATGCACTCACATCACAAAAGTTTTAAAATCGTCTTCATAATTAAAAGATTTTACATGCCGGATGCCCCAGTGCTGCGATCTCACCATCACCTCGCCCGCATTCCCAGGTCACCGTCTCAGCATCAGATCCAATTGCCGTGCAACATTTTATTATAAGTAAAAGGTGCAAGAACTGTCCAAAACCGTTATAACAGTTCTCCTGTCTTATAGGGCGTACACACGGTCGGACTTTGTTCGGACATTCCGACAACAAAATCCTAGGATTTTTTCCGACGGATGTTGGCTCAAACTTGTTTTGCCTACACACGGTCGCACAAAGTTGTCGGAATTACGTGACCACGCGGTCACGTACACCATGTACGGCGAGACTAGAAAAGGCCGGTTCAAAACCAAGCGCGGCACCCTTTGGGCTCCTTTTGCTAATCTCGTGTTAGTAAAAGTTTGGTGAGAGACGATTCACGCTTTTTCAGACTCGTGGCTTTCAGATCGTTTTCTGCCGTTCAGTTTGTGCTTGTGGGTTTGTATCTGCTCTTCAGTGCGTGCAAGCAAGTTCCGCGTGACTTTAGGTAGTCATTGTATTCTTGTTCGTTCGTTACTGGTTTTCAGGTCGCTCTTCACAGGCCTTGCTGTTCTTCAATGCGTTCTGTTACTTCGTTCTGAGCAGCCGACCGTTTTCTAGCCATGTTTCGTATGCGTACTCCTCGTAGAGTTCGTGCTGTGCGGGGGCTTGGTGTTGGGGTCCTGACCTTGACACAAGTCCAGTCCATGAACAGGGTGAGGAGGAGTTCATGGACCAAGAATTGGTTGCTTCAGCGTGACCAGTTCTCTCATATGCCTTTGCTCCGTGAGATCCGTGAGAATAATCCTGATGATTTCAGGAACTTTCTCAGGATGATGGACCCCGTATTTCACCGTTTGTTGGCTTCGCTGACCCCCTATATCAGCAGGCAGGATACCTGCATGAGGCAAGTCATCACTCCAGAGCAGAGGTTGGTCGCTACCTTGCGGTATTTGGCCACAGGGAGAAGTCTGCAGGACTTGAAGTTCTCGACAGGCATCTCCCCCCAGGCTCTGGGGATCATTATCCCAGAGACCTGTTCTGCCATCATCCAGGTCCTTCAGAAGGAGTACATGAAGGTAAGATTTTTATCCTTTTATATCCCATTTTAGTGTATTTAATGTTTGCTAATATATTGTATTTCTTTCCTCATTCCCTAATTACCATGATTGTAATATGCTGTGAATGTCCCCTTTGTCCTCATGCATGCTGCATTTTTATGTAATTATTATTTTAGGTCCTTCATACATATTTGCCCTTCAATAACCTCCCCAGCATGGTGTCTCCTGGCCTATATTCACCTCATGTAGTCACTTAACAATGTATTTTATCAGCTCTATAGTAGTGCCCCCAAACACCCCCTAAAATGTTTGGTAATGTTATTTTTGATTTAAATTCAGGCAGAGTTCCAGAGGCTTTTTTTTGTGGTGTCCCCAAATAATTTTTAGTAACCCTCCCTCCCCCCAACTGCTAAGTCAGCTGATTCCAATTCTCTATCCTCAATCATCTATCTGCTGACTTTGCCAAACCCATACACACTATACCCACCTCTTTACTGGTCAGATTTATGGATGAATTCCCCAAAGCATGTAGTGCAAGGGCCTGCCTGTATACTTTCCAATGGTACTGTTTAAAGTTTTTGTATCCTATTATTATCTTGATAGGTAATAGCAGAATGTCCAAATGTCCTCAAATGTGTACAGTGTGTATTTATATCTTTGTATTATGACACTTACCTGTCCAGTGGGCTGCCAATAGTGTAACTAAGGAGGGGCTGTTCCAAGTAATACCCTGTATTTAGGCATTCATCTCTCAATGAAGTGAAGAGGGTTACCTGTCCAAGATTTCCACACACCCCCTATAATGTTAGAAATGGCCCATGAGGGGAGGGGGAATATGATAGGTGTACCTTATACTTTGGCCTTGTTAAATTCCCCTTAATAAATGCTATCTGGAGGTTGCCCCATAATGTTTGTGTATAATCTGCTTGCCATGTTTCTGTGAAAAAATAGTAATGTTTATTGTTTTTTCCTCAACAGTTTCCTTCCACGCCACAGGAATGGCAGACTGTGGCCTCCCACTTTGCCCAGCGGTGGGGACTTTCCTAACTGCGGAGGGGCAATTGATGGGAAACACGTCCACATCGTCCCACCACCCAACTCGGGTCTTACTATTATAATTACAAGGGGTTTAATAGTATAGTGATGTTGGCGGTGGTGTCGGCTAATTACGACTTCTTGTATGTGGATGTGGGGAAGAATGGCCGGATGTCCGATGGTGGAGTCATCGCCCAGACGGAGTTCTACAGGCGTCTCCAGAATGGCAGCTTGGACTTGCCAGCTCCAGAGGACAATGTGGAAGGTCTCCCATTTGTGTTCGTTGCTGATGAAGCGTTTGCGCTGGGAGACCACCTGATGCGGCCATTCCCGATGAGGACCCTCACCCCGGAACAGAGGGTTTTTAATTACCGGCTGGCCAGAGCCCGAAGAGTGGTGGAGAACACATTTGGAATCCTGGCCAGCCGGTTCCGACTATTTCTGACACCCATCCATATGGCGGAGTATAAACTGAACCATATAATACTTGCGTGCTGTGTTCTCCATAATTTTTTAAGAAAACATTCTGCCAACTATGCTGGCTCAGTTGGGCCTGAGGCCGGAATCCTACATCCAACAACACTGACAGCGCTTGAAAGTGGCCGTCCTGGCTTGCCCTCCCTGAGTGCCCGTGATGTCCGGTTACGATACCTGGAGTTCTTTGTGGGTAGGGGGGCTATCAATATGCCAGACAATATGTGAAGCCTTTTTCAAATAAAAAAAAAAAAAGAAATTCTTTGTGGACATTTACTGCTTGTGTTTGTTTTAGCTGACCCTGACATAAATGTTTTGAGTGCAGAAAATGTCATGATTGGGTAACCTTATACAAAGCACTGTTGGCTGGTGTTTCCTAAATGCAAAAACACATTTCACTACAAGTGCACTTGCAACTGCACTGAAACTGCACTTGTAGTGCAAAGTGGATTTGCCCTTAGGAAATAACCCCCATTTTTGCCTAAAACAGCTATTACATCACCCCAAAAGTGTTGTAGTGTTGAGACAATAATCCACACATTCTTGAGTAAGCCACTTTTTTATACCTGCACAATCACATGTGCATTTACCAAAGGTTTTTAAAACAAACCAACATGTTTGTTGTATAACAATTTTAGCAGTAGCATTATCAAATTTCGAAATGTCCATTTCAGATAAAACAGGCCTGTGTAAAACCAACAAGAAAGCCAAAAAACTTGAACTTACAAAGTTCACATATGATAAAACCTGAAGGCTATATCAGACATCAGTATTTAGGAACTGGGTTTGATATAGTGTTCAGATGGGGGGAAATCACCCCTGGAAAAGCCAAATTTGGAAGATGCACACCAATTTACGAATGTCAACATGTGCTATCTGCCATCAGGGGGGATCAAGGGACGTGTTTTGGGGGAGCAAGCCCTTCTTCAACGCAACTTTATAATTGAGGAAGGGGTTGCACCCCAAAAACGCGTCCATTGATCTCCCGTGATGGCAGATAGCACATGTTGGCACACTGTGTGCATCCTCCAAATTTGGCTTTTCCAAACATTGCAAAAAATTTTAAAAGATTGAACCACAATACAAAAAGTGATTTTGTGGGGTTTTAAATTCGCCCCAAAACATCAATGATGTTATTATTTTTTTTAATAACATCATGGATTTTTTGCTGGATGTTTTGCAGTTCGGCATTACACCCCATGGTCTCCCCGATCAGGATCTGGGCACTTTCTGAAGTAAAGCGTTCTCTATCCCTCACATCACGATCACCTAAAAAGAGATAAAGAAAAAAAAAAAGGTCTCAAAAATCTGCCACCATCCATCTCTTTTACCTGAGCCTGTGGTCGCAGACACTCACCTGTTGTGGTGCCAATCTCCACCACGTCTTCTTCTTCCTCCTGCTCAGGTTGGGTTTGGGGTATTTCACCTTCTTCCAGAGGTGGGGGGTCTCTGGTCTCCTCGGATGAGGGGTGTCCTCCGAGTCTTTTCTCCCCTATGTAAAACAAAAATGGTATAATTAGCACACAGATATTTGATGGTCGAACTAGAAATAGGAAACATTGCTTGGAAGTGGGGTACAATTGTCTATTTTAGCAGAGTTCCAAGATGTATATTTTTTATTGGCCTTTGTTAATCTGCAATACTTTACCTGTTTAGTACAAGCTTCACAGATGTAGCCCCCCCTATAGTATACACTGGAGCACCTGTGTGGCCCCCCTAATAAAAATTGTGTTCTTGTGTCCCACACTAGTGCTCCAGTGTCCAGATGTGAAAACAGCTGCTCAGTGTCCTCTCCTTACACACAATCTAGTTTGCATTTCATTCTAGTAACAAACCCATCTAAGTAGGCCCTAAAAAAATGTGCGAAAATGCATATGGCCTAAACAATGGTGTTTTAGAGGCCGAAAGAAAAAAGTTTGATACGAACGAATAATGGGCCCATGAACATTAAAGTTGCCCTTTTAAACGTTACAATTAATAAAAGCATATGGAGCAGCACGAACGGAATAAAGACAGAAAGAATAGGAACACAGCACAACTACTTACTTTTTTGCAGCACTCTCCGGATCTTTCGGTACTGCTCTGGCTCTCTTAACTTCAGGTCCGACCACCGCTTCCTGAGCTGATGTTTTGATCTTCGTACCCCGAAATTCCTGTGAAGGCTTTTGATCACTTTCGCTATGATCTTGGCCTTTCTGATGTTGGGGTTGGGGTAAGGTCCATACTTCCCGTCATAGTCGGACTTCCTCATGATGTCCACCATCTCCAACATCTCCCCAAAGGACATATTTGTGGCCTTAAAACGTCTCCTTCTGGATCAGGACGTGTCCGGATCCGTGCTTTCCTCCTCCTCGTTGCTATAATTAGCACACACCTGCTCTAACTCCGCCATCATGCTCTTCACCCACTGCAACGAATGAAAAGGGGTGGGTAATAGACTAGAAAGAACGTCAGGGGCGGGCGGAGTTACACGCATGCGCAGTGTGTATAAAGCGTAACACGCGTGCGTATTACGTACGATCTGTGAGCGGAGGAAGGAGCATTGGACGCGCCGATCGTAAGAACGAAGGTAAGGCCTATAATGCTTCTAGGTTGAGGCCTATATTGTAACAAGATTAGGAGGGTTTTGTCTGACATTAGGCTTTGTCTTGTGTTGTGTCTTGCAGTGAACATGGATATGGTACTTAAAGATAATAACTTCATGTCAGTATTCATAGATATGCTAAGGGAGCTGCCCTGTCTGTGGGAGATTAACCACCCCCATTTCAAGAACCAAGCAAAGAGGAAGGCAGCAATGGAGCAATTGTGTGAAATTGTGAAGCAGGTGATCCCCACGGCAGACATCACTTACTTAAAGATATTAATTGGTTGCCTGAGGAGCACATATCTAAGGGAGCGCAAGAAAGTCCTGGATTCACAGAGATCCGGAGCAGCAGATGACATCTATGTCCCCAGGATGTTGTACTACGACAGGCTGCACTTTCTGGCAGGCCAGACTGAACCCAGGCCATCCCTCTCAAGTCTTCCTTCCACGCTTCCTTCCCCCTGGCTGAGGCTTCTGACGCCCAACCTGGGCCTTCCAGGCGATATGTGGAGGAGCCCAGATTGAGCCAGGTATAGCATTCCTTTTAAATATTTCTGCTTGTCCAATCAATGATGTTAACTAGATGTTAGTTGGGAGTAGTAATTTAGGATTGTGATTGATGAAGCAAAAACTAAAACCATGTCCCTTTTTCATACACAGGGAAGTCTCAGCCAGGAGGTGGCCGGGCCGAGCCGGCTGCCTGATATGCCGGTCCCTCCACCCCCCCTGAAAAGAGAAAGTGGCAGTAGGAGGAGTACCCTAGAGGAGGCTGCTATAGGATTCTTTTGGAGGGCTACAGAGGTCCTGGGAGCACCCCACACCATGGAGGAGAACATTGCTGCCTTCATTGCATATAAAATGTAGAGGATGGAGGAGGGCCAACAAGCCATGTGTGAGGCTCTGGAGAAAGGTATGAGGGGCCAAATTACACCTCAGACACACCTTCGTGATGGTCCTCCTCCTCCCTCTCCTCCAGGTCCCCCCAGTCCTCCTCCAGGTCCTCCCAGTCCTCCTCCTCCTCCAGGTCCTACTCCTCCTCCTGCCACATCTCCAACTGCACAGCCACAGCCCGGAAGGAAGCGTGGAAGGAAGACCAGACAGTGATTGCCCTGGGTTCAGTCTGGTCGGCCAAAAAATGCAGCCTCTTGTGGTACCACAGCCTGGGGACACAGATGTCATCTGCTGCTATCCGGATCTCTGCGAATTCTGGACCAGACTGCCCTCCCTTAGATATGGACTCCTCAGGCCACCAATTTTGATGTTGAAGAATTGATGTCTGCCGTGAGGGTCCCAGGCTTCACTAATTTCTCACGTTGATCCAGTGTTGCCTTCCTCTTTGTTTGGTTCTTATCCCTTAATAAAGGAATTTTGTTTTGAATTATACTCTCCTATGTGTTTTACTTCAAAAATGACAGTTTTTTTGTGAGGATTCAGGTACATTTCAAATATACAATGTGAAATGAACAAGGGACACCAACAACAAACAATCTCCTTGAGATTAAATAATAAAAGATATCAATGGTGTTGGGGTAACTTGACACACAAAACACAGACAAAAATATTCTGGAGTAAAAATAAAAATAACATTGAACAAAGATCGCCTTGGAAAAAATCCAAACATTAAAGAAAAAAAAGGATGAAAATCCAAAAAAAAAAAAAAAAAAAATATATAAAACTGTCAGATGTGACAACTAATAACAATATATTCAGGGAATCGCACTAAAAAAAACACAAATAAAAGTTTGTGAGAAGTGTGTGTGAATATGAGCAGCAAAACTACTTAATTCTTGTCACATTATAAAGAAGAAGAGAGTGCGCTGTATTAAACCATTTTTAACATTGCAGCGTGACGAAAGTGCTGTATCCATTGCGAACGCTAAGTTTACCAGAACGAGCTGTCCAGTCTCGGAATTTCTTCTGAGCATGCGTGGCACTTTGTGCGTCGGAACAGGCCACACACGGTCGGAATTGACGCGATCGGATTTTGTTGTCGGAAAATTTTATCTCCTGCTGTCCAACTTTGTGTGTCGGAAAATCCGATGGAAAATGTCCGATGGCGCCCACACACGGTTGGAATTTCCGACAACACGATCCGATCGGACATTTTCCATCGGAAAATCCGACCGTGTGTACGGGGCATTAGAGTGGCTCTGTCAGGGAAGTCGTCCGCAGAGTACAGCTGATGCTCTCAGGCGCACACCTGTGCGCAGGCACCAACAGAGTATTCACAGAACAGCCACGGGCGCATCAGTAAATGCGCGGTCGCGCGTTCGCGTGCGCGCTTGCCTGTGATCAGAACTGGCGCCAGACGGCCTATTTAAACACAGACTCAGTACTGGCTGGTTGCTGCTTGGTCTACAGCGTGTACCCGAATTCTTGTTACCTGTGTTGACTCCTGATTACCGTTCCGGCCTGCTACCCAACTACTCTTCTGCCTGCTGTTGTACCTGATCTGCCTACCTGCTGCCCAACCTGCCTGTGACCCGACTACTCTTCTGCCTGCTATTTGTACCTGATCTGCTTACCTGCTGCCAAACCTGCCTGCTACCCAACTACTCTCCTGCCTGCTGTTGTACCTCATCTGCCTACCTGCTGCCAAACCTGCCTGTGACCTGACTACTCTCCTGCCTGCTGTTGTACCTGATCTGCCTAGCCATTGCCAAATCTGCCTATGACCTGACTGCATTCCTGCCAGCTGTGACATCTGATCTGTCTCTCTGCTGCCGAGACCTGCCAGTGATCCAGCTACATTCCTGTCTGCTTCCAGTCAAGTCCAGCTGCCAACCTGTGTGTTCCTGTCAACTACCTACACAGACTTCAGGACTTTCCCTAGGCACTCTTACTCCACCATGCGCTTTAACTGACAATTACGCGGTCGTGAGACGTGGCTCCCAAACAAAATTGACATCCTTTTTTTCCCACTAATAGAGCTTTCTTTTGGTGGTATTTGATCACCTCTGCGGTTTTTATTTTTTGTGCTATAAACAAAAAAATAGCGACAATTTTGAAAAAAATGCATTATTTTTTACTTTTTGCTATAATAAATATCCCCCAAAAATATATAATTTTTTTTTCCTCAATTTAGGCCTGATACGTATTCTTCTACATATTTTTGGTAAAAAAAAATCGCAAAAAGCGTTTATTGATTGGTTTGCGCAAAAGTTATAGCGTCTACAAAAAAGGGGATAATTTTATGGCATTTTTATTAACAATTTTTTTTTTTACTAGTTATGGCGATGATCAGCAATTTTTATCATGACTGCGACATTATGGCGGACAGATCAGACACTTTTGGTGCAATTTAGGGACCATTCACATTTATACAGCGATCAGTGCGATTAAAAATGCAGTGATTACTGTGTAAATGTGACTGGCAGTGACGGGGTTAACCACTAGAAGGCAATGAAGGGGTTAAATGCGTCCTAGGGAGTGATTCTAACTGTGGGGAGGGCGTGGATATGTGTGACACGACACTGATCACCGCTCCCAATTACAGGGAGCGGTGATCAGTGTCCTGTCACTAGGCAGAACGGGGAGATTATTATTATTATTATTATACAGGATTTATATAGCGCTGACAGTTTACGCAGCGCTTTACAACATTAGGGCAGACAGTACAAGTACAATACAATTCAATACAGGAGGAATCAGAGGGCCCTGCTCATTAGAGCTTACAATCTAGGAGGGAGGGTCAAGTTATACAAAAGGGTAATAGCTGTGGGGGATGAGCTAATGGAGAAAATAGTGCAGTTGTTAGATGGAGGCAGGATAGGCTTCTCTGAAGAGGAAAGTTTTCAGGGATTGCCTAAAAGTGGATAAAGTTGGAGACAGTCTGACAGATTGGGGTAGGGAATTCCAGAGGATGGGAGAGGCTCGGGAGAAGTCCTGGAGGCGGATATGGGAGGAGGTGATGAGGGAGCTAGAGAGCAGGAGGTCTTGGGAGGAACGGAGATGGCGATTAGGTTGGTATTTTGAGACTAGGTTAGTGATGTAGCTGGGGGCAGAGTTGTGGATGGCTTTGTAACTTATTGTTAGTATTTTGAATTTAATTCGTTGGGCGAGTGGTAGCCAATGGAGGGATTGGCAGAGAGGGGTAGCAGACACTACTAGAAAACAAGGGAGATGCTTGTTTACATCAGCATTTCCCTGTTCTTCCTCTCCGTGAGACGATCGCGGGTATCCCCGTGGACATCGAGTCCGCAGGACCCGCGATCACACTCACGGAGGTCGCAGCGCGCGCCTGCAAACCGCTTCTCAAAGGGCAATGTACAGGTACTTTAATCTGCCTGTACGTGCCCTTCTGCCGATGTATATCGGCGTTAGACATGTGCACAGCCAAAAAATTTGTTCATTTTCGTTTCATTAGTTTATTTTTTTTCGTTTTTCGGGTCATTCGTTATGATCGCGATTCGTAAATTTGTTCATTCGTAAATTCGGAAATGCGTTCATTCGTACATTAGTAAATTCGAACATTCGCTCATTCGTACATTCGTTCATTCGTACATTTTTACATTTGCACATTTGTAAATTCGTACATTCGTAAATTCGAAAAATCGTACATTTGTAAATTAGAAAATTCGGAAATTTGTAAATTCAAAGTTTGAAAATCCAAAAACCCGGAAATTCAAAAATCTGAAATAGTAACTAACTATTAAATTATAGGTATTGTAATTTCCTTTCAAATTTGACTGTCAGTGAACGTAACAAATACGAATTTATCCAAAGTTACGAATTATCCAAAACGAATGCTGTATCTAAACAAATGGAACGGAACAAATTAATAATAAATAATAATAATAAAACGTTGTTATTATTATTATTGTTATTTATTATTATTAATTCATTACGTTCCATTACGTTTTTTCGGATCATTCATAACTTCGGATAAATTTGTATGTATTACGTTCACTTAGGCCCGGTTCACACTTGTGCGATGCCAAACATCGCACAGGCATTGCATGTAATTCGCAGCGCACTGCCATTCACATTACATGCGATGTCCCTTTTTTCTGTTAGGACCAGAATCGGATCGCATGTGTGTTCACACATATGCGATCTGATTCATGTCCGAACTGTCAGTTCGCAGTGCGATATGCAAGCTGAACTGGGGGTGTCGTTAACAATGTATTGACACTCCCCAGCGATTCGCATATGGCAGTGTGAACTGACATGCGAGTCGGTGCGATGCGGGAACACGCAGTGGATTCGCAGTGTTCTCGCATCGCACCAGTGTGAACCGGGCCTAACAGCCAAGTTTGAAAGGAAATTACAATAGCCATAATTTAAAAGTTACTAGTAATTACTAATAGTTAAGTTATTATTAGTTAACTATTATTTCAGATTTCCGAATTTTCGAATTTACAAATTTACGAATTCACTAATTTACTAATGTATGAATGTACGAATGTACGAATATACGAATTTACAAATGTCCAATTTTATCGAATTTACAAATATTTGGAAAAAAATCATTAAACGGGTTTTCGTAATTCGGATATTCCCAAATTAACAAATTTGTCGAAATTCGTTAAAAAACGAATTCGGAACAAAACGAATTGCACATGCCTAATTGGCGTGAGCCGGTCGGCAAGCAGTTAAGCTGGCCTTACGCTTGTAAGATTTTGTTAGAAATCACTCAGAACTGTTCAGAACGATCATTCGGTTATCTAAGAGTAATTCTAGTCTTACATTGATGTAGAATTTCATTTGAACAAGAAAAAAAAACTCGCCAGTTCTACCATTTAATGGTTTCTTCATATACTCAACTAATATTGAATGACTTTTAATTGGAGTACCATGCCAATGTCTTAATTTTCATAGAATAAATGTTCTACTTCTGAATTAAATTTGACAATTGCACCCGCATAAAACTGGTTCAAATTTTTCTTGTCCGGGAGCAAATTCACCGATTAGAAATTCTCTCATTTCCATGAAACGCTACAAAAAAAATTTTCCATTCTTTTCCTTTGATATTTCTACTGGCTCTAATCAAAACGGATTGAATTGTTCACCTTTTAAAGGATAAGTTCACCTTTGTTCACTTTTTTTTTTCTAAATTCCAGCTCCCCTATGTACCAATGTACTTTATTTTTGCAAAAATATCAACGCTTTCCATTAATTCTACATACACTTACTTGTCCTCATCCATGTTTCCAGACGTATCCATTATTAATGTCTTACTTCCTGGACACACTAGAGGTCATGAGACAGGAAGCTGACCTCATTAGCACACACCCTGCATCACCCACCCTCCTACCCACCCACCCATTCCCAGGTGCACGTTTTTTAAATTAAATGCAATCAATCAGTGATCACCCTTCTCACTAAATACACAATATACAACCAGATTGCATAGTGTATGGCCATCTTTATACAAGTACATAGAAGGGAGAGGACAGAAACACTCAGCTGTCAAGCCCCATTCACAACTCTGCAGCTATGAACTCACATTCCCGTTTTTTTCTGTTTTTTTTTTTTGGGGGGGCGTCTTGGAGCATCCTCACTCAACACACATAGGGCAGCTCATCCACCTGAATGGGCTGCCTTACACACAGCAATTGCCCCAAAAAGCTTGGTACTTTTTTTTTTTTTTTTTTAGAGCGGAGCTTGGTACGTCTTTTTTTCCTGCAATTTTTAGTGCAGCACATTTCTGAAATGCAAGGAAACGCACAGATGTGAATGGAGCCTCATTGTTCTTGTGTTACCGCACCAATTTCACTTTCACGCCCCATTCACATCTAGCATAGTGGGGAGCGAACGTTTTGTGCCTCGTTTTTTCTGTGACACGAATAGGGCAGCCCGTTGATTTCAATTGGCTGCACTACATGTGGTTAATGGGACATTTTAGCGTTTTGTGGGTTGCGTGCTTTTTTACTGTGCGTCTTGCAGCATTTGCCCCTTGTTATTTCACATGGCAAAATGTGTGTTTGGTGTGCCGTTAACAATTAACCGCTTCAGCCCCGGACCATTTGGCTGGCCAAAGACCAGAGCACTTTTTGCGATTCGGCACTGCGTCGCTTTAACTGAAAATTGCGCGGTTGTGCGACGTTGCTCCCAAACAAAATCAACGTCCTTTTTCCCCCACAAATAGAGCTTTATTTTGGTGGTATTTGATCACCTCTGCGGTTTTTATTTTTTGCGCTACAAACAAAAAAAGAGCGACTATTTTGAAAAAACGCATTATTTTTTAACTTTTTGCTATAATAAATATCCCCAAAAAATATATAAAAAAACATTTTTTTTCCCTCAGTTTAGGCCGGTATGTTTTCTTCTCCATATTTTTGGTAAAAAAAAAAAACGCAATAAGTGTATATTGATTTGTTTGCGCAAAAGTTATAGCGTCTACAAAATAGAAGATAGTTTTATGGCATTTTTATTAATAATTTTTTTTTTAACTAGTAATGGTGGCGATCAGCGATTTTTACCGTGACTGCGACATTATGGCGGACACGTCGGACAAATTTGACACATTTTTTGACCATTGACATTAATACAGCGATCAGTGCGATTAAAAATGCATTGATTACTGTAAAAATGTCACTGGCAGTGAAGGGTTTAAGTGTGTCCTAGGAAGTGTTCTAACTGAAGGGGGGAGGGGACTGTGCAGGGAAACTAACAGATCGCTGTTCATACTCTGTATGAACACACACAGATCCCAGTTCTTCGTGTCCCCCGAGCGTTCGCGGGAGCCCAGCGGTGATCGAGACCGCCAGGCACCCGCATCGGCTCCGTGGGCGAGCAGGGGGGCGCACGCGTGCGCCTCCGGTGGCTTGCACGTGCCCCCTAGTGGCCGTCTATGGTACCGATGTACCATGATGGCGATTTGCCTGCCTGTGCCATTCTGCCGCAGTATAACTGCGGCGGGCGGTTGGCAAGTGGTTAATGGCACTGAAAGCGCAACTAGTAATTTTAGGTGTATAAAGATGGCCATACACTATACATGAGGACAGTGAAGTAAGTGTCTGTAGAATTAATGGAAAGCTTTGATATTTTTTCAAAAAAAGTACATTAATGCTATATTGGTACAGACGGGAACTAGAATTTTGAAAAAAAAAAAAAAAAGATGAACAAAGGGGAACTTAGCCTTTAAGTTTAATCTTGGATAGATCTTTCATTTGGCATTTTGAAGTGCACAGAAGATGAGATAACAGTCTATGTAGATAGAGCTGTAGTGTTAAAAACAGGAGAAGGGTCTTCAGGGTTCTGTAAAGTTCACCATACACTATACAATCTGATTGTACAATCTGCTTTAGACCCCTTTCACACTGAGGCAGTTTTAAGGTGTTTTAGCGCTAGAAATAGCACCTGTAAAGCATTTGAAAACTGCCTCCCAGTGTGAAAGGGGTCTTAGATCTACCATCAACTATGTAGTGTAAGGGTCTGCCTGCATGGATACAGAGTGATTGACTAGATAGGTGTTTCCTCCTAGTATATAAATTCAGTAAATCTAAAGGAGATTGTACAATCAGATGGTATAGGGTATGGCCATCTTTATACACCTACAATCACTAGTTATCTAATTGCTTAGATTACTAGAATTAATGATATTTTTGCAAAAAAAGTACATGAATGCTGTATTTGTACATAGGGGAGCTGGAATTTAGAAAAAAAGTGAACAAAGGCGACCCTTTACAGTTATAGTAAGCACACGCTGTGTAATTTACATTGTCCCTTCTATTTCTGTATGTGGATGATAGCGCTTTATTTATTTATTTATTTTTTAATTAAAAAAAAAAAAAAAAAAAAATATATATATATATATATATATATATATATATATATATATATATATATATATATATATACACCTTTTTTCTAATCTTTATAGAGCTGTCATATGATCCAGCTCTCTCCCAGCCAGTCTGCAGGGAAACACAAGCAGGAGGAGCTTCTAGTCCTCTGCTGCTGGTCACATGTTAAAGAAGAAAAAAAAACAGCCTTTGGAATACAGAGTAAAAATAAATAAATGATATTAATAAACTGTTTTAAATTTTCATACAGATAAATATTTGAAATTAAATCTTTATTTTATTTTTTTGGCAATAACATGGTGTGGGCGGATTTCAGACAGTCACAGGCTGTGTCAAACCCCTCCAGCCTGTGTCTTAGAATAACAGGGAGGTGAAGCCTCCATCAATCTACATGTAATATCCCACCCCCATTGTGTTTAGCTGGTTAGTGGGCATGGAAGAGGAGGGAGGGAGTGGGCTGTCATTTACCACTGTGTAAACGCCCACATGTGTGACTCTATAGTCACATGGAAAGCTCAGATGTGATAGGGAGGAAATGCTCAGCATAGAAACTCACTGAAAACTGAGCATGTACAAAATTGCCACCACGCCTGCAAAATCCCTAGCTGAATTGGGGACATGAACAGAAGGGGGAGATCAGCAGGTTCAACCAGTTTTTTTGCAGAATACAGAAAACGTATCTCATAGTGACTGAGTGAGAATGAACAGCATTTATTGATCTTTTTTTATCTCATGAGTTTAGTGACACTTATGCCCTGTACACACGGCCGGACTTCCCGACAGAAAAAGTCCGATGGGAGCTTCTGGTCGGACATTCCGACAGTGTGAATAGCTGGTTGTTAGAACAGAATAGCTGGGAAGCTGGCCACCGTGTCCTTAACAACCGCCGTTTCTCCGCTGACAGCTGAATGTAAACATAATTGTCGGCAAATAAAAATTCAGAAAAAAAGAGTGTGGGGGTTCTCCCTATATATACCAGGCCCACAGGGTCTGGTATGGATTTTAAGGGGAAACCCACATAATTTTTTTTTTAAATGGCGTGAGGTCCCCTCAAAATCTATACCAGACCCTTATCTGATCATGCAGCCTGACAGGCAAGGAAAGGGGTGAAAGGTGTCCCCCCGCCCTGAACCATATCAGACCACATGTCCTCAACATGAGGGAGTGCTTTGTTGATGGGCCTCTTCCCCACAACCCTGGCCTGGTGGTTGTGGGGGGCTTGATGTGGCTGGGGGGGGACCCCACGTTTTTTTCTGAATTTTTATTTGCCAACAGCTTGTTTACATTCAGTGTCAGTGGGAAAAAATGTTGTCAACTGATGAGTCATCAGTAGTTAAGGATGCGGCGGCCCGTTTCCGGACCACTGCTTAACAACTAGCTATTCTTCACACAGAACTCGGATCAGTCAACCATTTTTCGACCGATCCAAATTCAAATCGTTCCGAAAATTTGGAATTAGTTAGAAAATTAATAAACGAAACAAAACTAAACTAAACAAATTCAGAAACAAATCAACTAAACAAATTAGTAACATAATGAATCTGAAACTAAACAGATTTTTACGTTCTGCGCATGTCTAGATCAGTCATCTCTGACTCCAACGACACCAAATTAATGCACAACAATACACATCTGGTAAGTAGGGAAAAAAAGTTTTGAAGTGGGATTATAGCGGTGCCAACAAAGAATGGAAACATGGAATATTTAAAACATGAAATTTATTTTAAACACTTGCCGCCCGCCCTCCGTCAAATGACGGCTGGGCGGTGCGCCTCTCATTCTGGGTGGACGTCATATGACGACCACCCAGAACGACCGCTCTCGCACGCCCCCAGGGGCACGCAGTGCGGCGATCGCGGCCACACCGTGTTGCTAGGACACGGCGTGACCCGAACTGTGTAAAGAGCCTCGGCCTGGCACATGTAAACATGGAGATGCTGGTAATCAGCGCTCCTCGCCTCACACTGAAAGAGTGTGTGGGTCTGTCGGCCATGGCCAAGGTAGCAGGGTTCCTTTCTTTTGGGGTCGCTGAGCTTGACAGCACCCAGGACATTGAGCCACATAATCTTCAATTGCTGTATCCATTTGTGGCCACCAAACATAGCCCCGGGCTCGCTGCTTCATGCGCAGCACACCAGGATGGCCCTCATGCAGTATCCTTAGCATGGTTGGTTGCAAATACTGAGGTATAATCACTCCAATGCCCCACTGTAGGCAACCAGCATTAGTCACAAGCTCACATATTCTGGCCAAGTACGGACGAAATTACCCTGGGACTTTCTCTGGCCATCCAGCCTGAGGATTCAGTATGGACAACAGAGGTTTGTGGTCAGTAATAAGTGTGAACTCCCGACCATTGTCTTCCTTGTCTATCTGGGAGTAGTTTTGCTCTGCGGAGGTTAAAAAAAGAAAAGAAATGGGGTGCTCCGTGCCATCTGGCATGACATAGGAAAGCACGGCACCCACTCCATAAGGCGAGGCGTCACAAGCCAAGGTGACGTGTTTCTTTAAATCGTAGTGGACCAGAACTGAATGAGCTCTTTAGAAAGCTGAAAAACGTGTTTACATTTGTCTGTCCATATCCATTCAGCTCTTGCATCCAGTAAGCGATGTAACGGGTAGAGCTGGTGTGCTAGGTTTGGCAAGAAATGGTGGTAGTAATTTAGGAGGCCAGGGTAGGACCTGAGCTGTATGACATTCTGGGGAGTAGAGGCATGGGTAAGGGCTTTAACCTTTTCCTCAGTAGTGTGTAACCCATGTCGGTCTACAGTGTGGGCACAAAATTATATGTAATATAATATGGGTGTTAAAGAGGAAGTAAACCCTGATGGGTTTTACTTCCTCTTTTGCTCGCTGCTGCAGCCTGCAAATGAAAAGCATTATGGGTTAGTATGCATCGCACACTAGCCCATTATGTGCCACTTACCTGCAAAAGAATCCAGCGATGTCCCCTGTGTGAGCAGCGTCCATCTTCTGGCCCTCTTCCTTCCGGGCCGCGGACTCCGGCTCACGGGAGCCGCAATTAACGGCATAGGCCAGGGAAGAAACGGCACTTAGTTTTGTTTCTTCCCCGTGCGCCATTGGAATTTCCGGCGGACAAGTGAAATATCTCCTAAACGGCGCACATTTAGGACATATATCCACTACCTATAGGTAAGCCTTATTCTAAGTTTACAACCACTTTAATGGTCAACAGATGGCGTGAATCTAAGTGCACTTGCAGTTGCAGGTAAGCTTGCTTTAAGTCTATTTTTGTAAACTTTTGCCCCCCCAGCCAGTGAGCCAAATAGATCTTCAACTCGAGGCAATGGGTATTGATCCACAAGAAGTTGGTTGTTCAGGGCAACCCTGAAATCCCCACAAATTCTAATGTCTCCATTCTTTTTCTTGCCAGGCACAACTGGTGTTGCCCATTCATTTCTATAAACTTTAGTTATGATCTTTTCAGCCAATAGGTGGTCCAGCTCTGCTTCCACTTTCTTCCGCAAGGCAAAGGGTACTGATCTTGCCTTACAAAAACGAGGTGTAGCACCAGGCTTTAAGAGAAGGTGGGCCATTTTTCCTTTTACTGAGCCCAAAGAGTCCTCAAAAACGTCCTTAAAGCGTGACTTCAGGGATTCCACCCAATGGTCTACCATACCTCAGAAAGCAATGTACATTGGGCAATGGCAAGAGGGGGCATGCCCAGGGCGTTCGGGGAGCGTGAGCTGCGGCAAACACGCCCAATATGACCTGTCTTTCCACAAAGAAAACAAATGGCATCCTTGAACTTGCAAGCAGGTGCACTGTGAGAAGTGTTACCACAACGGTAGCAAGTCGGCGTCCTAGAAACAGAAGAATTAGGGTGGCAACGTTTAGGTTGATTTGGTGACGGCCGTCATGGGTGTCAGGTGATAGCAGTGTGGAATATTTCTTCTGCCTGGCTTGCAGGAGGTTCAGATGGTGCCTTCAGTAGGGTGGCGTCCCGTGTAGCCAACTCCATGACCGTAGCAAGGTCCGTGGCTTTCGTCAGAGTCAAGTCAGGTTCTGTGAGTAAACGTTTCTGTATGGCTGGGTCGCAGAGTCCCATGACTAACATGTCGCGGAGAGCCATCTGCAGGTAGTCTCCAAACTGACAAGTGGCAGCTAGTTTACGTAAAGAAATGATATGTCTTTATATCCTCCCCGGCATGTTGCCTCCTACTGTAGAATTTAAACCGCTCTGCGATTTCTAACAGCTTTGGGTTGTAGTGCTCATGTAGCCTCTGAATTAACTCAGGCAGGGGCTTAGAGGCCAGCTTGTCTGGAGAAATGAGGTCTCAGAGAGTGCCATATGCAGCTTGACCCAATGCTGTGAGGAAAACTAGACAAAAAATTTGTTCATTTTCGTTTCATTAGTTTATTTTTTTTTTCATTTTTCGGGTCATTCGTCACAATTCGTACATTCGTAAATTCGTACATTTTTACATTCATAAATTCGTACATTCATAAATTCGTACATTCGTGAATTCGTACATTCTTACATTCATAAATTCGTACATTCGTGAATTCGTACATTCTTACATTCGTAAATTCGTTCATTCGTAAATTCGTACATTTTTACATTCATAAATTCGTACGTACGTAAATTCGTACATTCGTAAATTCGTACATTTGTAAATTAGAAAATTCAGAAATTTGTAAATTTGAAATTTGAAAATCCAAAAACCCAAAAATCTGAAATAGTAACTAACTATTAAATTATAGGTATTGTAATTTCCTTTCAAATTTGGCTGTCAGTGAACGTAACAAATACGAATTTATCCGAAGTTACGAATTATCCGAAATAACGAATGCTGCATCTAAACAAATGGAATGGAATAAATTAATAATAAATAATAATAATAAAAAATTTTTATTATTATTGTTATTTATTATTACTAATTCATTACGTTCCATTCGTTTGGATACGGCATTTGTTATTTCGGATCATTCGTAACTTCAGATAAATTTGTATGTGTTACGTTCACTGACAGCCAAATTTGAAAGGAAATTACAATACCTATAATTTTTTTAACAGAAAACGTTTATTCAAGTTTCAAGATGAACAAGGATAAGCAGTGGTACAATCTCAGTATTCAAACATTAAAGATCTGGAAGTGTTACATTACATTTCAAGTCAGTAAGGTACCTTATTGGCAGAAGGGCAAAGGTTGAAGACCATACATAGGGATACATCTATGTAAATCCATAAGCACATTGAACAGGGGGTAAAGGATTGCTGAAGTTGAGGTAAGATGGACAGAGGAAGAAACAAGGAAGAGATGGGGGTCAGGCAAGAGGGGGGAATAATCAAGAGGATACCATTAGTGCCCGCTAACGGTGCAACCCAACCCACCCAAACCCATGTTCCATCGCTTCCCATATCAATCCAGCTACGTGTTGCTGTCTGACAATACTTATAATTTAATAGTTACTAGTAATAGTTAAGTTATTATTAGTTAATTATTATTTCAGATTTCCGAATTTACAAATTTACGAATTCACTAATTTACTAATGTACGAATTTACGAATTTATGAATTTACGAATTTACAAATTTTTCGAATTTACGAATATTCGGAAAAATTCGTTAAATGGGTATTCGTTAAGTCGGATATTTCCGAATTAACGAATTTGTCGAAATTCGTTAAAAAAAACGAATTCGGAACGAAACGAATTGCACATGCCTAAGGAAAACTGCAACTTTCTTCTCTACAGCCACACTATTTGCTTCCATATACTGCTCCAGCCTCTCCACCCAGGAGCTCCATGATTCAGCAGCAGGATCAAATGGTTGAATAAACCCTATGAAAGCCATGTGTGCTAAAATCCACAATCCTCGTCGCCACTGTTATGTCCCTTCGACAGGGGGTCTCTCAGGGTGTTGCTAGCAATGCTGCCAGTATCCGCTCAGCGAGTTACACACAGGCTGGATGCACTTCTTAACCAGGCAAGGGTTTTTTTCTCACTCAGAAAGCAATATACATTCTTACATGGAGGAGTCATATACAACAGGTCTCCCTCTAAGTATCATGCTGCTGCTTCCCAGTCCCACACACCCACACACAATGTGACTGACTTCCTGGTACAGCCCCCCCCCCCCCCAGCATGCATCTGAGAAAGGGGTTAAGGGTCACAGTGATTCTGCACAAACATTACAACATGCAATGGAATTTTGACATAAAGCATACACATCATTACACTAATCACAAACACCTACAGTCCAGGCACCTGATGCAAATATTCTGCCAAACCTTTCCATGAATTGTATACACATTGTTCTACTAGTGGAATATATGTAAACGATAGAGTATATGACTTTGTGTTTTATGGTTCAGGCTCAGCACATTTAAATATTTTATTGTTACCAGCATGCTACAGAGGCTCTAAGAATATCTGATCTTCATGCTTTGATCTGGGACTTGCCATATACTGTACCATGAGAATTATTATGGAGTTAGCCCTGCTTTGCCTTGCTCTATGGTTTGAACCAAGGTCTTCACTCTTCTTGGAAGACTTTCTACAGGATTCTGCAATTTTTATGGATTTTGTGCCCATTTGGCTAAAAGATTTGTGAGGTCAGGTACTGATGTTGGGTGAGAAGACCTGTCTCGTAATTGCCATTCCAATTCATTCACAGGGTGTTCAGTAGGTTGGAGGTCATGGCTTTGTAAAGGACACTGAAGTTGCTCCACATCAAGTTGGTCAAACCATGTCTTTATGGAGCTGGCTTTGTACACAGTGGTATAGTTGTGGTGGAACAGAAAAGGGTCTTCACCAAACTGTTACCACAAAGTTGGAAAAGCTAATTGTCTGTAACAATTAACCTTAATAATGTGAGGGGTGGGGGAGGGGGTCCATATACTTTTTTTATTGTATAGTTATATAGTTATTGTGTTTATCTATCTATCTATCTATCTATCTATCTATCTATCTATCTATCTATCTATCTATCTATCTATCTATCTATCTATCTATCTATCTATCTATCTATCTATCTATCTATCTATCTATCTATCTATCACCACTGATGTGGACGAGAAGGTGTGGCTCACAGTCTCCACTTTAATTCATCCCAAAGGTGTTTTATCGGGTTGGGGTCAGTACGTCCTGTCAGGTGAGAGGAGACCGATCAGGTGTTCCCAGTACAGAGGAGCACCGATTGGTCTCCTCCCCTTGTGAGTCCCCTCCCCCTACAGTTAGAAGCACTCCCTAGGTAACACAATTAACCCCTTGATCGCACCCTAGTGTTAACCCCTTCCCTGCCAGTGACATTTATACAGTAATTAATGCATTTGTATAGCACTGATGGCTGTATAAATGTGAATGGTCCCAAAATAGTATCAAAAGTGTCCGATATGTCCGCTGCAATGTCGCAGTCACGATAAAAAACACAGATTGCCGCCATTTCTAGTAAAAAAAATAAATAATAAAAATGCCATAAATTTATCCCCTATTTTGTAGACGCTATAACTTTTTCCGCAAACCAATCAATATACGCTTATTGCAACTTTTTTACCAAAAGTATGTAGAAGAATACATATAGGCCTAAACTAAGAAAAAATTTGTTTTAAAAAAAAAAAAAATTGGGATATTTATTATAGCAAAAAGTAAAAAATATTGTGTTTTTTTTTCAAACTTGTCTCTCTTCTTTTGTTTATAGCGCAAAAAATAAAAAACGCAGAGGTGATCAAATACCACCAAAAGAAACCTCTATTTGTGGGGAAAAAATTATAAAAATGTCATTTGGGTACAGTGTTGCATGACCGTGCAATTGTCATTCAAATTGCGACGGTGCTGAAAATTGGCTTGGGCAGGAAGGGGGTGAAAATGCCCTCTATTGAAGTGGTTAAGTAGAGTTTCTCTACAGCAGTGTAGGAGTTTAGCGATTTATAAAGTGCCGTAATACCAGCTACCCAATGAATGCTTGCCTGTGCACCTTTGTCCACAATGAATAATGCAATTGGAAACAATATAGTTACTTCTCATTAAACAGAAATGAAGGAAAGTCATCGAGTATTGGTTTATGATTATGTTACCCATGACTTCTCCTACATTGCTTAAAGTAGGGGTTTCAAACTCAATTTCATTGCGGGACACATCAGCATTATGGTTGCCTTCAAAGGGGTGGTTGTATCTCTAAGACGAAATGTCCGGAGCATCCCACGCCCTCTTTTACCAGATGTCAAAAGTCCTCCCACTATCAGAAGTCAATAGTCCCACACCCTCCGGTACATCACAGTGCAACCCTCTTACATTGTGCTGCTGCTGCTGGGAAGAAGCTGGGTTGCAGAGCTGGAAAGCAGAAAGTGCAGGGTCTGCAGAAAGACCAGAGGAGGGCTGGAGTCATCTGTCAGAGTCTGCTGAATGCTGAGATGTTGACGAGAGGTGTTGCGGCTCCACAGAGAAGTGCGGGATCTGTAGGAAAGGTTCTGTCCTCCTCTCTGCTGCCGACTGCTGAGACAGGGAGGGATTGGCAGTACGGAGAAGCAAAGAACCAGGTGGAGGAGTTCTGTCCTCCTATCTGCTGCTGACTGCTGAGAAAAGGTGGGGCGGAGATGAGGGGGGTGCGGCGGCAGCAGGAGAGGTGTGAGGACCACATGAATTGGCCTTGCGGGCCTAGTTCAGCCTCCCAGCCTTGTGTTTGACAGTTTTGATCTCTTTTTTTAGTTTCTAATAGAGCCGGATATATAGCAATGAAAAAAGTCAAATATATGTGACAGTGCTAGACCCTGCCATGGTGTGATTATAGAGAAAAGCACAGGATTCACATCAAGGCAGAGTGTGAAGCCCCAGAGAATTGTTTTTGAAAGTAAAAGACTGGCTTGTCAGTATTCTCTGGGTTTTGTAATCCTGGATCGAAGCCTGGAGCTTGGAGGCTCCAAAGTGCCTTGGGTGGGAAGGAACCTGCAATCCTGTGTCCAGGTCTTGCTGGAGACCTGCAGGCCGTATGAGTGCAGAGGTGTGTAGATGTGTGGTGAGCCAGGCATGGCCATACCTCAGGGCTCCCATTTGGAGACAGACTCCATGTTTAAAGATGGAGATGTGCTCCAACCAGGAAAGGTGATCTACTAGGGAGATGAGACTCCATGGTTGGGAGATTCCATTACCTGCAGGACTGGGAAAGTTGGGGCAGCTAAGCGGCTAGACAGAAGACTGAGAGAGCTGAGGCAACTAGCGAGCCCAGGGGAATGGTGGGGGACCTGTAAGTCTTAGAAGAGTGAGAGAAACTCCTTGCCACCCCTCAGTATTTGTCCTATTGTGACAGGGTCTCTTTGGCTATAGGTCTGACCGACTGTATTAGTGTAGAAATGATACATTGATAAAAACTGACACTGTATATGTATGTATGAAAACAATTAAAGTTATGTTTAAAAGCTGAACTCTGGGCAAATGGCTAAATGCATAAATGAAATAAATATATACAAAACATTTGTATTTCTGTTGATCCAGTCCTGAGATTTACATAGCAAAAAACACAGATATCCATCAGTTGTTGTGACACTGACTACTGTATTCCTAACATGCCTAGTGGTAAGTTCTATTTATTATGTTTAGAAATATTTTTGCCAAGTATCCTGCACATAGCAGAATATACTGTGTGTGTGTGTGTGTGTGTGTGTATATATATATATATATATATATATATATATATATATATATATATATATATATATATGATCCCACCTCCAGCAAACACATTGATTGTTCCCCAGTGGGATCCAATCTCCAGCACACATATTGGTCTTTCCACATTGAGGTATGGTCTCCAGCACTCACATTGGTTTTTTCTCAGTGAGATCCCACCTCCAGTATACACATTGGTCTTTCCCTGTTATATTCCACCTCCAGCACACACATTTGTCTTTCCCCAGTGAGATCTCACCTCAGATCCACATGTTGGTCTTTCCCCAGTGAGATCCCATCTCCAGTAGACACATTGGTCTTTCTACAGTGAGATCCCATCTCCAGTAGACACATTGGTCTTTCTACAGTGAGATCCCACCTCCAGTATACACATTGGTCTTTCCCTGTTAGATTCAACCTCCAGCACACACATTTGTCTTTCCCCAGTGAGATCCCACCACCAGCACACAAATGTGTCTTTCTCAAGTGAGATCCCACCTCAAGCCCACATGTTGGTCTTTCCCCAGTCAGAGCCTACCTTCAACACACACATTCGTCTTTCCCCAGTGAGATCTCACCTCAAGCACATTTAGTCAGGCCTTTAGTCAGAACTTTTTATAATTGTTCAGGTCAGCTGTCAAGTTTTTATTGCTCAAAGCATACAACATACCAGGTCCAATAGTGAAGGAGTGCAAATCACTTTATTTGATCATAATACCATCACATAGAACATCTAACATGTTTTGGGTCTAACAGCACTTTCCCTTCATCAGGGCTCAGTGAACTTTAATAGAGCTTACATGGACTCATTGAAATAGATTATCAGATAAACAAACAGATAAAACACCCAACAAGTTTTGGGGTTTAGCAACACTTCCCCTTTATCAGGGCTCAGTGAATTGTAACAGGGTTTAGATAGACTCATTAAAATAGATGATCAGATAAACAATCACATAAAACATCCAACAAGTTTCAAAGGCTGACACTTCTCCTTTATCAGGACTCAGTGAGCTGTAACAGGGCTTAGATGGACTCATTTAAATAGATTATCAGGTGGACAATCACATAAATCATCCAACATATTTCTGGAGCTAACACTTCTCCTTCATCAGGACTCAGGCTTAGATCAGGGGTAGGCAACCTAGAGCTGGTTTGAAAATACAAGTCCCATGAGACATTGCAAGACCCTGACAATCACAGGCATGACTCCTAGAGGCAGAGGTGTGATGGGATTTGTAGTTTCCCCACAGCTGGAGTGCCAAGGTTGCCTACCCCCAGCTTAGATGAATTAATTGAAATAGATGATCAAATAGACAATCACATAAAACATCTAACATGTTTCTGGGGCCAACATTTCTCCTTCATCAGGACTCAGTGAACTTTAATAGGGCTTAGATGGACTTGTTGTAATAGGTTATCAGGTGGACAATCACATGAAACATTCCATGCGTTTCTGGGGCTAACACTTCTCTTTCATCAGGGCTCAAATGAACTTTAATAGGGATTAGATGGACCTGTTGAAATAGATTATCATAAACTATCCAAGAAGCTTCTGGGGCTAACTACACTTCCCCTTTATCAGGGCTCAGTGAACTGTAACAGGGCTTAGATGGTCTCATTGAAATAGGTTATCAGGTGGACAATCACATGAGACATTCTATGTGTTTCTGGGGCTAACACTTCTCTTTCATCAGAGCTCAAATGAACTTTAATAGGGATTAGATGGACCTGTTGAAATAGATTATCATAAAATATCCAAGAAGCTTCTGGGGCTAACAACACTTCCCCTTTATCAGGGCTCAGTGAACTGTAACAGGGCTTAGATGGTCTCATTGAAATATGTTATCAGATAGACAATCACATAAAACATCCAACATGTTTCTGGAGCTAACAATTCTCCTTCATCAGGACTCAGTGAACTTTAATAGGGCTTAGATGAACTCATTGAAATAGATGATCAAATAGACAATAGCATAAAACATCCAATATGTTTCTGGGGCCAACACTTCTTAGATTAGATTCTTTGATGGATTCATCGTAATAGTTTATCAAATAGATCTGTAGTTTGGGAGTGAGTAAGAAACCAATTAAGCAGCATGTGCCGGTATGAGAAGGGGCAGCAAATCTATTTCAGTAGGTTGATCTAAGCCCTGGTAAAGTTCACGTAACCCTGAAAAAGTGGAAGTGCTGATAGCGCCTGAAACACATTGGCTGTACTAAGTGATTATACTATGTCCGATTAAAGGGATTTAGATACCTTCACCATGTGGTCTGGTGCCCCTATTGTATGTTTTATGCTTTGAGCCCCATTGTGAGTACCCACCAGAAGGAAGCATGGTTTAACATGAGCAGTATCACCAAAGAAAGTCAGGTTGTTGAATGGCATGGCTACAAAACTCAAAACTTTTTATAAGATAATACTGGTTATGTTTGGGTGATGTTCGGGTTGAGGTCCAGATGGCTTTTTCAATGGCAATGGTGATGATGATGATGATGATAATGCAATTTAAAGACATGCAACCAATTATTACTACGATATTAAACCCACACACCCACAGTCTAGGTACAAATGCAAATAGGCCCCAATACCTTTCCAAAAATTGTACGCGCATTGTTCTACTGCCTGTATATATGTAAATAGATAGATGATGTGAATTTGTATTTTATGTTTTTTCTAAGACACATTTCAATATTTACATTTTACTACTGGCATGCTACCTATACCGATGTGTTGATGTTTTCATATCTCCATGGTGTGACTTTCCATATATATGAAAGTTGGTGGACAGGGAGGAGACCGGTCCAACAGCAAGCGGAGTAGAGTGTGCTCCATCATCTATCCCATCTATTTAATGTCTGTTTGTCTATCTATTAATTAATTAAGGTACAACAAACCCAAACATGTTTAATAAGCATAGGTTTAGGTGGAGTATCAATTTATTTAAATTTCTCTAATATACAGTGCTTTGAAAAAGTATTCATACCCCTTGACATTTTCTACATTTTGTCATGTTACAACCAAAAACATAAATGTATTTTATTGGGATTTTTTGTGCTAGACCAACATAAAGTGGCACATAATTGTGAAGTGGAAGGAAAATGATAAATGGTTTTCAATTTTTTTTACAAATAAAAATGTGAAAAGTGTGGCGTGCATTTGTATTCAGCCCCCCCCAATACATTGTAGAACCACCTTTCCCTGCAATTACAGCTGCAAGTCTTTTTGGGGATGCCTCTACCAGCTTTGCACATCTAGTGAAATTTTTGCTCATTCTTCCTAGCAAAATAGCTCAAGCTCTGTCAGATTGGATGGAGAGCATCTGTGAACAGCAATTTTCAAGTCTTGCCACAGATTCTCAATTGGATTTAGGTCTGGACTTTGACTGGGGCCATTCTAACACATGAATATGCTTTGATCTAAACCATTCCATTGTAGCTCTGGCTGTATGTTTAGGGTCATTGTCCTGCTGGAAGGTGAACCTCCACCCCAGTCTCAAGTCTTTTCGCAGACTCTTAACAGGTTTTCTTCTAAGATTGCCCTGTATTTGTCTCCATCCATTTTCCCATCAACTCTGACCAGCTTCCCAGTCCCTGCTGAAGAAAAGCATCCCCACAACATGATGCTGCCACCACCAGGTATCACAGTGGGGATGGTATGTTCAGGGTGATGTGCAGTGTTGGTTTTCCTCCACACATAATGTTTTTCTTTTTGGCTAAAGGGTTAAATTTTGGTCTCATCTGACCAGAGCACCTTCTTCCACATGTTTGCTGTGTCCCCCACATCGCTTCTCGCAAGCTACAAATGGGACTTTGTATGGCTTTCTTTTAACAATGGCTTTCTTCTTGCCACTCTTGCATAAAGGCCAGATTTGTGGAGAGCACGACTAATAGTTGTCCCGTGGACAGATTCTCCCACCTGAGCTGTGGATCTCTGCAGCTCCTCCAGAGTTACCATGGGCCTCTTGGCTCTTCTCTGATTAATGCTCTCCTTGCCCGGCCTGTCAGTTTAGGTGGACGGCCATGTCTTCGTAGGTTTGCAGTTGTGCCATACTCTTTCCATTTTCAGATGATGGATTCAACAGCTCCATGAGATGTTCAAAGCTTAAGATATTTTTTATAATCTAACGCTGCTTTACACTTCTCCACAACGTTATCCCTGACCTGCATGGTGTGTTCCTTGGCCTTCATGATGCTGTTTGTTCACTAAGGTTC
Source organism: Aquarana catesbeiana (assembly GCF_042186555.1). Taxonomy (NCBI): domain Eukaryota; kingdom Metazoa; phylum Chordata; class Amphibia; order Anura; family Ranidae; genus Aquarana; species Aquarana catesbeiana. Next base: position 22,023,570 of record NC_133333.1, read on the forward strand.
TCTAACAAACCTCTGAGGGCTTCACAGAACAGCTGTATTTATACTGAGATTAAATTACACACAGGTGGACTCTATTTACTAATTAGGTGACTTCTGAAGCAATTGGTTCCACTAGATTTTAGTTAGGGGTATCAGCGTAAAGGGGGCTGAATACAAATGCACGCCACACTTTTCACATATTTATTTGTAAAAAATTAGGATAACCATTTATCATTTTACTTCCACTTCACAATTATGTGCCACTTTGTGTTGGTCTATCACAGTGATGGGGAACCTTGGCACCCCAGATGTTTTGAAAATACATTTCCCATGATGCTCAACAGCTCTGCAGAGGGCATGAGCATCATGGGAAATGTAGTTCCAAAACATCTGGGGTGCCAAGGTTCCCCATCACTGATCTATCAGATAAAATCTCAATACAGTACATTTATGTTTTTGGTTGTAACATGACAAAATGTTGAAAATGTTAAGGGATATGTATACTTTTTCAAGACATTGTAATGCCGCGTACACACGAGCGGACTTTACGGCGGACTTTGCCCGGCGGACTGGATTTCGTCGGACAATTCGATGTGTGTGGGCTCCAGCGGACTTTGTTTTCTCAAAAGTTGGACGGAATTAGATTTGAAACTTGTTTTAAATTTATCCGACGGACTCTTCTTTCTAGCGGACAAACCGATCGTCTGTGTGCTAGTCCGACGAACTCAAACTGACGCATGCTCTGAAGCAATTACAAGACGGAAGTGCTCGGTCTGGTAAAACTAGCCTTCGTCTTGAAGCTAGCACATTCCTCTTCTGTCGTCTTTTAATACAGCCTTTTTTTAGAATCGATAATGCGAGAGGAATGAAGTTGTTTTTCTGCTTTATATTCACACAGAGTTCTCACAAACTTCTTTCTTCATGATTTATCCTCCTGCCATGACTAATATAATATTTTGTAACAGCCAGATCTCCATAACTTTAAAATTTTAAAATAGATTTTTTTTTTTTTTCTTTTACTTGCACAGGATTGGGTACTCTTTGCAAAGTCAAGCTTTTAAATAATTTCTGATGCTCTGGAGCAATTGCACTTGCAGAGGGCAACTGCCCTCTGCAAAGTGCACAGACTATTTGCTTTTCTCAAATCAACCCCACAGTCTTTTCGACCTGTACCTGCCTACTCCCAAACAAAATGGCGTTTTTTAATCAAAAGACATAGGCAAGAATGTAAGGTAAACCAAAATGTATTTATTTTATTCCCACAAAAATTAGGAAGGCAACACTGGACACACTTTTAGAATCTGGGAAGCCTTTCGTCCCCCAGGACACACATCAAGTTTGAGGACAAGAATATAGGTATCTTGCGACTATAGGGAGCACAGGGAGCACAGTCAGACCAGACAGAAACCAGGCAATCACTTTCGACTCTTCTGTGGAGCCTTCCCTCCACGCTTCTCTGCAGCCTTTCCTCCACGCTTCTCTGCAGCCTTCCCTCCACGCTTCTCTGCAGCCTTCCCTCCACGCTTCTCTGCAGCCTTCCTCGGAGGTTGTGCCTCTGGTGGTGTACTTGGGGCAGGAGGAGGAGGAGGAGGAGGAGGAGGATTGGCTTCATCTGCTAGATAGGTTGTAGTAGTAAGCTCCCCTCTCAAGCCCTTCTGGTAAGCCTGGAAAATTAGACCCTCACAGAGGAGGCGTTGGCCCTTTTCCAACTCCAGTAATCTGCTGGCTATATAGGTGCCATACGCCTCCTCTGCATTGGGTGGTTTGCTCAGGATCCGGCTTGCTTCCCGTATGAGGTCTAGGGATTCCTGCTCTGTTGGTGTCATTCTACTGGGCCTTTTGTGGAGAATGCGGAGGGGAGGCACCTGACACTCTGTGCGGCTTCTACTTGGCCCAGCCACAGCCTCCTCCTCTCTCCCACTGGGCAAGGCCTCCTCCTCTCTCCCACTGGGCAAGGCCTCCTCCTCTCTCCCACTGGGCAAGGCCTCCTCCTGGCTGAGGTCATCCTGTGTAAAAAAAGGGACATAGTTGTAATTTTCTGTTATGCAATCACACACAATTTTTAGCTCCTAACTTTCAAATATAATTACACAAAATAGTAAAGGCTATCTATTTGACCACACCATTATTTCAGATGATCAACAAGATCTGAGGTTACGTATATATTTGGCCACTACTGTCTAGTGATGTATCTACATATTACTCTTTGTGCAGAAGTGATTTTTTAGGAAGCACTTTCAAAATTAACACCTTAACATCATTAATAACATTTACACAATCCCCAAATCTAAAAAAAAAGTATACCTGGCTGAAGCTGGGCGCATCCACTTCATCAATGGTGAAAAGGCCCAGTTCATCCTGGGACTCCTCAGCTGGGGTGGAGGTGGATGGAAGGCTGGAGGGAAGAGTGGATGGAAGGCTGGAGGGAAGAGTGGAGGGAAGGCTGGAGGGAAGGGTGGGGGGAAGGGTGGAAAGTGATTGCCTGGCTTCGGTCTGCTCATCCAGGAATCGCAGTTTGTGGTAATACCACAACTTGGGTACATATACTTGGTCAGCTGCTGCCCCGGATCTGAGCGACTCCTGGATTTTTCTGTGTTCCCGCTTATACATGTTACGCAAGATACCTATTTTCCTGTCCACAAACTTGAGGTCTGCCTGGGGGAGTCGAGTCTTCACAAACTCTAAAAGTGTGCCCAGTGTTGCCTTCCTAACATCCCGATTATAATATAGGGGGTGTTTGACCTCCCACAGGTTTTTCTTGTCCTCATAGAGCTCAATAAAATGGCACAAAAATTCTTCCTCTTTAAAGGGATTCATTTTTTCTGGAAGACAAGACACAAGATCAAAACTTAAATGTCAGGCCCAAATCTCAGGATTAGTTTGTGTTGTAATCTAGGGGACACACACACACACACACACACACACACTCTTTAATCTTACCTTCGTTTGTGACGGTCGCTACTTCCGCACGGACATACGTAGGCCATCGTAATAGCTTGATATACACTGCGCATGTGTCATGCTCCGCCTGCGTCGCCCGCCCCTGACGTTCGTAAGTACGATTTGGCCCCGCCCCTTCACTCTTCGTTGCGCAGTGGGAGTAGATAGCAAAAGATGGCGGAGCGATTAAGTGAAAGTAGCGCGGAGGAAAGCCCGGAGCCCCAAACATCCACATCCCGGAGGAGATATAAGGCCACCAACATGTCTTTTGAAGAGATGGTGGAGATGGTGTCCATATTGAGAAGGGAGGACTACGATGGCAAAAAAGGACCGTACACACGACCCAATCTGAGAAAGGACAAAATAATGTCCTCAATTGTCACCGCTCTTGAAGGGAAATTTGGGACAAAACGTTCGAAAGAACAATTGCGGAAGCGGTGGTCTGACATAAAAAGTCGGGAGCCAGACCAATATTGGCGAATAAAGAAGCTGCTTAAAAAAAGTAAGTACTTGTGTTTTACTATTGAGATACAGAACTTGCATGCTGATCCTTATTTTTGGCGGTTTTTCTGCATCGTTCGTAAATACCGTTCTTTGGAATAGATATGATACTTTATAAAGTGACGTTATTTTTTCGCCAAATACGATGGGACAGTGTTGGACATACATTTATGGCTTGATAATTTGTCGAATTCCCACAATGAGTTGATGTGGTGTAGATGTGTTTGAAAATATAATGCTTCCTCAAAAATGATTCAGTGTAATGTAGGGACAGGACACAGCAGCTGTTTCCACATCTGGACTCACGAGCACTATAGTTAGTGGGAATGATTTAGCAGTCCCACTATTGTTCTTCGATTTTATTTATTTTTAAATTTACTTTTAATTTTATTCCGTACGTTTTTTGGCTCTGCGTAACTTCTGCATACTTTCAGCTATTAAAACCATTCAACTATTAAAATGTTCGTCTCTTTTAGCTGATGTGTGGTCTTTTTCAACTTTTTTACTACCATTTATACGTTTTTAAATATTAAGGTTTTTTTCACTTGTTTAAACATTGAATTCAATGGGAGCATGCTTGAAATCCTTAAATTCTTCTTCCGCTCCCAAAAGTTTCAGCTCCTTCATACTTTCACCTAGAGACACCAAACAAACTTTACAATGTTCAATAAATATTCAGCTATCTGGCTATATCCTTTCAGTTTGATATTTTTGTAATTTTTGGATAAAAAGCTTTTTGTTTAGAGGTCATTTCGTGAAATTTTAGACATTAATCAGAGTGTACTGTGTGTGTTTTGTTGCCATGGTTACCAAAGCTTCTGTTATACACAGGGGGGGAGGTGGCTGGAGCATCTCAGCTCTGATTACAGAGCCCGGGGGGAGGGGACAGACACACCATGTACTGATTTATAATCGAGGAATATGATGGGGCAGTTTTGATGGCGGTCATTTTAGCAATTTAGCTATTCAGCATTCCCACGCATTTTGCGCAGGAAATGCATTTTCTAGTGTACTATGTGACCATCACTAAATTTTTTTAGGGGTAATACACATAGGAGATCATTGAGGTGTCAGCATCTGTGAAACTTGCCCGAAAATAAGCATTCTTTATAATTGTTGTTCATAGGTAATGTTCATCCTGTCAACAACATTTATTATGATGCAAAATTGGCAAAAAATCTTAACCAACGTTTTACTTTATTTATTAAAACCAAAAAGATCAGTGTGTTTTAACTATACCTTTTTTACAAATCTCATAGGGGAGAAAAGACTCAGACAACAGTCCAAGGATCTCAGGACCCCCCCAAGTCACCAGCCTGAGGCCGAACCTACCCCAAGCCCCAGCCCAAGACCACGCCCACCCGACGACCTTGAGGAAGGAGAGGTGGAGGAAGTGTGCGAGGTTTCAAGCCCACCAAGTGAGTGACTGACACCCCAGCTTGAGTTACTGTATTTTGGCGTGCATATTGTAAACCTTGTTTTTAGTCACTCGTTTTAGGTGAGTTTCTGGTTGTGGAAGGCCAAGCGGCAGAGCACTTCACCACAGACAGTGCGCAAAGATTATGGTGTATTGTGATCCCTCGCGCTAAATTGAGTGTATAGATTATGTGAATATTCCTAAACGGAGCTAGCCTATATATGTGTAGAATGATGCAAATGAACGGTGATGATATCTCTGTGGATAGCAGCAAAATTAACAGTGTTCACTTTCACTCTGCATAAATATAATAAAAATTGATTTCGCGCTAAATGCATCTATCACCTAAAAATAAAGTGCATACAATAATACAGATCACTAACCGTGCAGTATTTAAAAGTGCTCCATAGTGCAATAATATATCAAAGTGCTATGTGCATCAAAGTGAAAATAAATGAAAGAATAAATGACAATGCAAATGAAAAACGTAAAATGTGATCAAAAGTTCCTAATGTGCACCAAAGTCTATATTATGTTGTTCCACTAGGGTCATTCAGTGAAGGTAAACAGTAATATTAATCTTGAATTTTCTAATCCGGTGGCACCGGGCTCTCTAGACTCTCACCTTGAATCAGATTATAAGGGGCATTGTAACCAGATTCTTTGCTCTTTGTAATATGGTGATGTGGAAGTAAAACTTCTCTGATGTTGCAGCGATCTCTCTGCTTGACAGTACCTGTGATTTGTAAGGACAAAGAGGGTTGCCCACCTGGGCTCCACCAGTCCGGTGGTGTAAATGGGAAGGGGAGAGAGAAAAGATGCCTCCGATGGTGTAGTAAGTTAAAACAACTGGCTATTTATTAAAAAATACAGGTGGTCTCTTACATTTAAACAAGTTAAAAACAGCATAAAAGGTATAGGAGTTGCGGAGCGGCGTTGGAGACGCCTCCTTACTAGTTTCCGGTTTCGTCTGTGCTCGGCCACGCCCTACGCGTTACGTCACCGCCCGTGACTTCAACTGGGGAACCGGATTGGTCCGAGAGGGATGTCTTATATGTGACGATACCGGAAGTCGTGTGTCGGCCATCTTTGTTGTGGTACAGTAACCTTATATCCTCATTAGTGTTTACCGCGGCCATTTTTATGTCATTAAGTGCGCCTGTGCTGCCGCGGCCATTTTACAGGTGGCATTGTATATGAAATTGCGGCCATCTTTAGAGGGATCAAGTATGATCTAGAACGCTATATTGGTACAAATTCTGTCTTATTTATCTACATTTATTTGTAAATACTAATGTTGGTCAATATAAGGAATCAGTGTTATACTGTTAATGTGTCTTTGAGACAAATACAGATAACAGTATCTTGGATGAGGGAGTCCTGCAAATCGGCCATTTTTTTGTAGTCTAAAATTGTGTCTGGTCTCGATGTCAGTCAGATCCTATAGAGGGCGGACTTTTTAGAGGAGGAATATTGATATTGTCCGCCGTGTTACTGTCTGCAATGGAGGTGTTTGATGATAGGGACTGTCAGTCAATGTCTAGATGCTCAAGAAGGCATCTTAGTCCTCATATCTTTAATAGTAATGTTGTCTGGCTATAGTTCAATAGATTAACACATATATATGTATAACTATGTATAAATCGATATTTATCCGGTATATGCATACATCATATTTTCTATTCTGTAAATGTTCTACAAAAGCACACAGTTATATTGCATCCACAAAATAATTAATACCAGTAAGATCTACACAGGATTAAAAAGTTAAAAATTGCTCAAAAAACAGTTTAAATCGAACTCTACGTTCATTCCCCTAGGTGTAAGTGTGCGTAGAGTGTGTATCCAATATGACTCTCTTTGGCTTATGCTTCTGATTTTGTGGCTACCTCTCCATGTGCCCTTATATTTTTCAATGCCCCAAAATTGAAGGTGTGAAGGATCTCGGTTATGTGTTGTCGCAAAATGTTTGGATACACTATGTTTTGGGTTTCCCTTTAAAATGTTTTGAATATGTTCCTTGATCCTTACTTTGAGAGCCCTTTTCGTTCTTCCCACATACTGCAATTGGCAGCTGCATTGGAGTACATAGACTACACCCTCTGTGTGACATCCCACGAAATCTTTGATTTTGTATGACTGCTGTGTTGTTGTGCATGTAAATTCTTGTCTTTTGCCTTGAAATTTCTTCGCATGGCTACATGCATAGCAGTTTCTACATGGATAAAATCCTTTGCCTGAAAAAAAGGAATATGTTGCTTCTTTTGGAGGTTCTATGACTGATTTAACTATCATATTTCTCACTGTGGGTGCTTTTTTGTATATGATATTGGGTTTTGTTGGTAATATTTGGTTCAAATCTTTGTCATTCCTCAAAATATACCAATATCGTTGGATGATGCGTGAAACCTGTTTATATTGTACACTGTAGTCAAAAATGAGGCTTGGTGCTTCTTGATTGTGTATGGTTCTTGAATTTTTTCCTAGTATTTTTGTTCTATCCATCCTATTTACTTCTTCTGTTTGTTGTTGTATCCAAGCTGGTTCATATCCTTTTTCTATGAATCTGGATCCTATAAGTTTGGCCTGTTCTTTATAGTCGTTATCATTCGTACAGTTTCTTTTTATTCGGACTAATTGTCCCTTAGGTATATTATAAAGCCACGTTTTGTGGTGGCAACTGTTTAAGGAAAGATAACTATTGGTGTCAACTTGTTTGAAGAATGTTTTGGTGACTACTTTGTCTTGTTCCAGGCTAATTTGTAAATCTAGGAATTCCACAGTTTTTTCGTCTATATTCCATGATAGATGGATATTTTTGTCATTTTGATTGAGTTTTGCTAGGAATTGTTCGAGTGCTTCTCTTTTCCCATTCCATATTATAATAAGATCGTCGATGTATCTTTTGTATAGCGTGAGTTCTGGTGGGGTATCTGCATATATGGATTGTTCCTCCCACTGAGCCATGAACGCGTTTGCCACGCTTGGTGCGAACTTGGCACCCATCGCTATGCCTGTGGTTTGTTTATAATAGGCTTGGTTATGCCAAAAATAATTATTTTTCAAACACGTATCTAGGCATTTGATGAGAAATTTTCTTTGTTGACTCACTAAATTGCTGTATTTTCTGAGAAGCCACTTTGTTGCTGAACATGCCTCATAGTGTGGCACTATGGTGTATAACGAATTGACATCCGCCGTGGCTAATATGGTTCTACCTTCCAAAACTGGTGTTTCAATTAGTAACTGTAAAATATGTTTGGTGTCTTGTAAGTAAGCGGGTGTTTGTTGTACTGCTGGTTGTATGAATTCGTCCAGATATTGTCCTACTCTAGATGTAAGGGAGTCTATCCCGTTCACTATGGGTCTCCCCGGTGGATTTTCTCTGGACTTGTGAATTTTAGGAACAGTGTAAATAACAGGTATCCTGCATGCCTCTGGAATTAAATATTTTGCTTCTTTTTTATTGAGTATTTCTTTTTTTATTCCCAATTGTATGAGATGTTCCAATTCTTTTTTGTATTTCTTGGTAGGATTTCCTAGTAGCTTGGTATATGTGTTTTCATCTTGTAGTTGTCTTTCCAGTTCTTTTAAATATTGTTCCTTTGATAGTATCACTGTTGCTCCTCCTTTATCTGCCGGTCTGATAACGATATCCTTTCTTTCTTTCAATGATTTAATCCCTTTTCTTATATGTATAGGGTCCGACATTTTTTTGACTTCTAGATTTTCTAGATCTTGTAATACCAATTTTTTGAAAACTTCAATATGATGGTTGTCCGATACTTGTGGATTAAAAGTCGAGTTGTTTCTTAATGTACTGTGTTTGATCGAAGTGGGGGTGACTCTCTCTGTATTAGTGGTCTTGTATGGATTCGACAGATAGTATTTTTTAATATTGACTTTTCTAATGTACTTCAAGATGCCTATATATGTGTTAAATTTGTTGAGATTGTGAACTGGTGCATGTTTCAGGCCTTTATAAAATAAAGGCCTGAAACATGCACCAGTTCACAATCTCAACAAATTTAACACATATATAGGCATCTTGAAGTACATTAGAAAAGTCAATATTAAAAAATACTATCTGTCGAATCCATACAAGACCACTAATACAGAGAGAGTCACCCCCACTTCGATCAAACACAGTACATTAAGAAACAACTCGACTTTTAATCCACAAGTATCGGACAACCATCATATTGAAGTTTTCAAAAAATTGGTATTACAAGATCTAGAAAATCTAGAAGTCAAAAAAATGTCGGACCCTATACATATAAGAAAAGGGATTAAATCATTGAAAGAAAGAAAGGATATCGTTATCAGACCGGCAGATAAAGGAGGAGCAACAGTGATACTATCAAAGGAACAATATTTAAAAGAACTGGAAAGACAACTACAAGATGAAAACACATATACCAAGCTACTAGGAAATCCTACCAAGAAATACAAAAAAGAATTGGAACATCTCATACAATTGGGAATAAAAAAAGAAATACTCAATAAAAAAGAAGCAAAATATTTAATTCCAGAGGCATGCAGGATACCTGTTATTTACACTGTTCCTAAAATTCACAAGTCCAGAGAAAATCCACCGGGGAGACCCATAGTGAACGGGATAGACTCCCTTACATCTAGAGTAGGACAATATCTGGACGAATTCATACAACCAGCAGTACAACAAACACCCGCTTACTTACAAGACACCAAACATATTTTACAGTTACTAATTGAAACACCAGTTTTGGAAGGTAGAACCATATTAGCCACGGCGGATGTCAATTCGTTATACACCATAGTGCCACACTATGAGGCATGTTCAGCAACAAAGTGGCTTCTCAGAAAATACAGCAATTTAGTGAGTCAACAAAGAAAATTTCTCATCAAATGCCTAGATACGTGTTTGAAAAATAATTATTTTTGGCATAACCAAGCCTATTATAAACAAACCACAGGCATAGCGATGGGTGCCAAGTTCGCACCAAGCGTGGCAAACGCGTTCATGGCTCAGTGGGAGGAACAATCCATATATGCAGATACCCCACCAGAACTCACGCTATACAAAAGATACATCGACGATCTTATTATAATATGGAATGGGAAAAGAGAAGCACTCGAACAATTCCTAGCAAAACTCAATCAAAATGACAAAAATATCCATCTATCATGGAATATAGACGAAAAAACTGTGGAATTCCTAGATTTACAAATTAGCCTGGAACAAGACAAAGTAGTCACCAAAACATTCTTCAAACAAGTTGACACCAATAGTTATCTTTCCTTAAACAGTTGCCACCACAAAACGTGGCTTTATAATATACCTAAGGGACAATTAGTCCGAATAAAAAGAAACTGTACGAATGATAACGACTATAAAGAACAGGCCAAACTTATAGGATCCAGATTCATAGAAAAAGGATATGAACCAGCTTGGATACAACAACAAACAGAAGAAGTAAATAGGATGGATAGAACAAAAATACTAGGAAAAAATTCAAGAACCATACACAATCAAGAAGCACCAAGCCTCATTTTTGACTACAGTGTACAATATAAACAGGTTTCACGCATCATCCAACGATATTGGTATATTTTGAGGAATGACAAAGATTTGAACCAAATATTACCAACAAAACCCAATATCATATACAAAAAAGCACCCACAGTGAGAAATATGATAGTTAAATCAGTCATAGAACCTCCAAAAGAAGCAACATATTCCTTTTTTTCAGGCAAAGGATTTTATCCATGTAGAAACTGCTATGCATGTAGCCATGCGAAGAAATTTCAAGGCAAAAGACAAGAATTTACATGCACAACAACACAGCAGTCATACAAAATCAAAGATTTCGTGGGATGTCACACAGAGGGTGTAGTCTATGTACTCCAATGCAGCTGCCAATTGCAGTATGTGGGAAGAACGAAAAGGGCTCTCAAAGTAAGGATCAAGGAACATATTCAAAACATTTTAAAGGGAAACCCAAAACATAGTGTATCCAAACATTTTGCGACAACACATAACCGAGATCCTTCACACCTTCAATTTTGGGGCATTGAAAAATATAAGGGCACATGGAGAGGTAGCCACAAAATCAGAAGCATAAGCCAAAGAGAGTCATATTGGATACACACTCTACGCACACTTACACCTAGGGGAATGAACGTAGAGTTCGATTTAAACTGTTTTTTGAGCAATTTTTAACTTTTTAATCCTGTGTAGATCTTACTGGTATTAATTATTTTGTGGATGCAATATAACTGTGTGCTTTTGTAGAACATTTACAGAATAGAAAATATGATGTATGCATATACCGGATAAATATCGATTTATACATAGTTATACATATATATGTGTTAATCTATTGAACTATAGCCAGACAACATTACTATTAAAGATATGAGGACTAAGATGCCTTCTTGAGCATCTAGACATTGACTGACAGTCCCTATCATCAAACACCTCCATTGCAGACAGTAACACGGCGGACAATATCAATATTCCTCCTCTAAAAAGTCCGCCCTCTATAGGATCTGACTGACATCGAGACCAGACACAATTTTAGACTACAAAAAAATGGCCGATTTGCAGGACTCCCTCATCCAAGATACTGTTATCTGTATTTGTCTCAAAGACACATTAACAGTATAACACTGATTCCTTATATTGACCAACATTAGTATTTACAAATAAATGTAGATAAATAAGACAGAATTTGTACCAATATAGCGTTCTAGATCATACTTGATCCCTCTAAAGATGGCCGCAATTTCATATACAATGCCACCTGTAAAATGGCCGCGGCAGCACAGGCGCACTTAATGACATAAAAATGGCCGCGGTAAACACTAATGAGGATATAAGGTTACTGTACCACAACAAAGATGGCCGACACACGACTTCCGGTATCGTCACATATAAGACATCCCTCTCGGACCAATCCGGTTCCCCAGTTGAAGTCACGGGCGGTGACGTAACGCGTAGGGCGTGGCCGAGCACAGACGAAACCGGAAACTAGTAAGGAGGCGTCTCCAACGCCGCTCCGCAACTCCTATACCTTTTATGCTGTTTTTAACTTGTTTAAATGTAAGAGACCACCTGTATTTTTTAATAAATAGCCAGTTGTTTTAACTTACTACACCATCGGAGGCATCTTTTCTCTCTCCCCTTCCCATTTACACCACCGGACTGGTGGAGCCCAGGTGGGCAACCCTCTTTGTCCTTACAAATCACAGGTACTGTCAAGCAGAGAGATCGCTGCAACATCAGAGAAGTTTTACTTCCACATCACCATATTACAAAGAGCAAAGAATCTGGTTACAATGCCCCTTATAATCTGATTCAAGGTGAGAGTCTAGAGAGCCCGGTGCCACCGGATTAGAAAATTCAAGATTAATATTACTGTTTACCTTCACTGAATGACCCTAGTGGAACAACATAATATAGACTTTGGTGCACATTAGGAACTTTTGATCACATTTTACGTTTTTCATTTGCATTGTCATTTATTCTTTCATTTATTTTCACTTTGATGCACATAGCACTTTGATATATTATTGCACTATGGAGCACTTTTAAATACTGCACGGTTAGTGATCTGTATTATTGTATGCACTTTATTTTTAGGTGATAGATGCATTTAGCGCGAAATCAATTTTTATTATATAGTGCGCAAAGATTAATTGGCCAGATTATGCTGTGGAATGGCCACATAGATCAAATGCGTGAACAAATTCACAGCATGAAACTTCGCCTGGACTCCATGCAACAGGAAATGAAGAACATGATTGATGTTTTGGGCCGAATATAATCACGTTTGGCCTCAAAACATCAATCATGTTCTTCATTTCCTTGGGAAGTTTTTTTGTTATTAAAAATTTTTTTACAATTTTGGGGGTATAACCAAATTTACTATGTGTGATGCACACGGTGTGTCATCATGTGCTATCTTCCATCATGGGTTAGCAATGTACTTGTTTTGTGTTTGCAAACCCTTCATCCTGAAAAATCTTTGGTGGTGAGAGGAACCAAAAATGGGATTGCACACACAAAACACGTACATTGCTCTCCCATGATAGGAGATAGCACATGTTGACTTGACCCTTTAGTAAAGCTCAATTTTGAGCATCTTATAAATGACAAATTTCTGCAAGGGTGACATTACATGCACCGTTCTAGAAATATTGAACTTTGTAAGTTCATTTATTGTAAGTTTTGTTTCTAAAAACACTGTTGTGTATGTAAATCTTGTTAGATAAAGTTCTATATATTTGTGAAAAAATGGCTTGAATAATTTAGTAAAAGATAATTTTTTTACACAACGTAAAATATTTTTGAAAAAAAAAAAAGAACAAAAAAAAATAAAAAATATGGTAAAAAATGCACCTTTCAATGTGCACCAAGTAAAATTTTTTACCCTATACAATGTGTGTGGCTGTTTCTTGAAGTCAAAATTTGGGGTTTGTTTTTGTGGGCCTGATTAACTAAAGCTAAATGCACTTGACACCACTACAAGTGCACTAGGAGAAAGACATAACTTAAAGGTAAACAACAATAAAAACAAGATATTTAGATAAACCAATTTTCTTTTTTCTTTTTTAAACAAACTTACAGCTGTTGCTGAATAGCAATGGCCCCCCGACCATTAAAATAATTCACATAACGGTCACGCACTTGACGTGCGGTTCGGGGGGCCAAGCCAATACGGCCAATTTCTAGGCCTGTGAAAGTGCTAGCCTCTTCCAGTCTGGCCTCAGGCCCAACAGAGGATAGATATGTAGCTGAATGTCTCCTTAAAAAGTTATGTAAAATGCAGCAAGCAAGGATGACGTGGTTGATTTTATAGTCCGCCAAATTAATAGCCGTAAGGAAGATACGGAACCGGCTGGCCAGAATACCAAAGGCATTCTCCACAACCCTTCTTGCTCTGGCCAGCCGATAATTAAATACCCTCCTCTCAGGGGTGAGTGTCCTTTGGGGGAACGGCCTCATCAAGTTCTCACAGAGAGCAAATGCTTCATCAGCAATAAAAACTGAGGGGAGTCCATCCACATTATCGTCATCAGGTGGCAATTCCAGGCCACCGGTCTGGAGACGATGGCACAGCTCGGTCTGTGCAAAGACTCCTCCGTCAGACATCCGGCCGTTCTTACCCACATCCACAAACATAAACTCCAAATGTGCCGAAACCACCGCCATCAAAACTACACTATGGAACCCCTTGTAGTTAAAGAAATAAGACCCCGAATGCGGTGGTGGCACAATCCGGACGTGCTTCCCGTCAATCGCCCCTACACAGTTGGGAAAGTCCCAACGGTCAGCGAACTGGGAGGCCACAGTCTGCCATTCCTGTGGACTTGAAGGAAACTGTGGAGTGCAAAAAAAAATAAGATAAGGACTTTAATAAAAAAATTGTATATCAGATTACACCAAAACATTAGTAAACAACAGCAGTCAAATATTATGAATATGTGTGTTTGTAATTGAAATGTGGAAAAACATAAGGCACACTTATAAGATTACTCACCCCCTATGATGGCCCATTGATACATTTGAATGTGGGGGGAGGGGTTCTAATTAGGTTAACAAACACACCTGACTGGCTCAAACATTTGTGGGGTGGGGGTTCTAATTAGGTTAACAAACACACCTGACTGGCTCAAACATTTGTGGGGTGGGGGAGGGGTTCTAATTAGGTTAACAAACACACCTGACTGGCTCAAACATTTGTGGGGTGGGGGTTCTAATTAGGTTAACAAACACACCTGACTGGCTCAAACATTTGTGGGGTGGGGGAGGGGTTCTAATTAGGTTAACAAACACACCTGACTGGCTCAAACATTTGTGGGGTGGGGGTTCTAATTAGGTTAACAAACACACCTGACTGGCTCAAACATTTGTGGGGTGGGGGAGGGGTTCTAATTAGGTTAACAAACACACCTGACTGGCTCAAACATTTGTGGGGTGGGGGAGGGGTTCTAATTAGGTTAACAAACACACCTGACTGACTCAAACATTTGTGGGGTGGGGGTTCTAATTAGGTTAACAAACACACCTGACTGGCTCAAACATTTGTGGGGTGGGGGAGGGGTTCTAATTAGGTTAACAAACACACCTGACTGGCTCAAACATTTGTGGGGTGGGGGTTCTAATTAGGTTAACAAACACACCTGACTGGCTCAAACATTTGTGGGGTGGGGGAGGGGCAAACAAGACAATGGAGCAGACAATATACATTGTTCAATGGACTATAGGCTAGAGAAAAAAATGGACCCAGCATTGCATGGTGGGGAGGTTAATGAAAGAAATTATGCATGTAGGGCAATAAATTATTAAAATAGGCATGCACGAAGATAAAGGGGACATTCACAGCAGATTGAAAGCATGGCAATTAGGTAAAGAGGACAGTTCTACAATACATCTAAAAACAGTTAATACATATCATGTAATGTTAAAGGATAAAACTTACCTTCATATATTCCTTCTGCAGGACCTGAATAATAGCAGAACAGGTCTCTGGGATTATGATCCCCAGAGCCTGGGGGGAGATGCCTGTCGAGAACTTTAAGTCCTGAAGACTTCTCCCTGTCGCCAAGTAACGTAACGTGGCAACTAGCCTCTGCTCCGCTTGCCTCATGCAGGTATCCTGCCTGCTGATATAGGGGGTCAGCATAGCCAGCAGACGCTCAAAGACGGGGTCCGTCATCCTGAGAAAATTCCTGAAATCCTCAGGATTATTCTCACGGAGCTCACGGAGCAAAGGCATATGAGAGAACTGGTCACGCTGGCGCAACCAATTCTTGGTCCATGAACTCCTCCTCACCCTGTTCATGGACTGGACTCGGGTCAAAGTATTAACCCCAACACCAAGTCCCCACACAGCACGAACTCGAGAACGAGAACGTCCACTCGACATGGCTTCAAAACGGTCGGCTGCTCAAACAAACAAACTTATAACAAACGCACTGAAGAACAGCAAGGCCTATGAAGAACGACCTGAAAATCAGGAACGAGCGGACCAGAACGGCCTGCAAGGCAGGTTACGAACTGACCAACACGCACTGAAAAGCAGATACAAACCTCACAAGCACAAACTGAACCGCAGAAAACGAACGAAATAAGCTGAAGTGTGAAAAGCGCGAATCGTCTCTAACCAAACTTCTACTAACACGAGATAAACACGAGATTAGCAGAAGGAGCCCAAAGGGTGCCGGAGTGGGGCTTGGACTTCCTTTTTCTAGTCCCGTCGTACGTGCTATACGTCACCGCGTTCAAAACCAGCGGACTTTTGCAATGAGCGTGTGTGGCCAAGTCCGTCCGTTTTTAAGTCCGGCTCAAGGAGCCAACAAAGTCCGACGAAAAGTCCGCCGGGCAAAGTCCGCCGTAAAGTCCGCTCGTGTGTACGCGGCATAAGTCTCTGATTGCCACCATTACTAGTAAAAAAAACAAATACAAATAAATAAAGCTAATCCATAGTTTATAGATGCTACAACTTTTGTGCAAACCAATCAATATACTATGCTTATTGGGATTTTTTTTACCAAAAACATGTAGCAGAATATACAGTATATTGGCCTAAAATGATAAAGAAATTTGTTTTTTTTTTTCCAATTTTTTTTTTTATTGGATATGTTTTATAGCAGAAAGTAAAAAATATTTTTTTTTTTCAAAATTGTCGTTCTTTTTTTGTTTATAGCATAGGTGAGGTGCTATAAATGGAGACAACGCAGAGGTGATCAAATACCACCAAAAGAAAGCTCTATTTGTGGAACAAAAAGGATATACATTTTATTTGGGTACAGCGAAGTAAAAACGAAGGGGGAGTAAATCTTCCAGAGGTCAAGTGGTTAGAGAAGACTAAAACTGGTTGCAATTCCTGATCCTGGTTCTGGATATATTGGGATGCCAGCAAGTGGATGGGCAGAGCTTTGGCATTTTTGTCACTTATGCCATGGCCTGTATGGTTCTTGCAGGAATCCAAACATGGTCACTAGGGATGGGTGAACTTTGGTTGCTCGGATGTTCTGTGAACACCGAACAATATGCGGTGTTTGGGGAACATTCGGAATACCGTTAAAGTCTATGGGACACTAACATGAAAAATCAAAAGTGCTCATTTTAAAAGCTCATTAAAGGCTTATTTTATAAGCTTATGTGCAAGTCCTTGCAAGTCCTATATGCTTATGCTTATAAAGGCTTATATGCAAGTCCTTTATTAAAGAATGAAAAAAAAATGTTCCACGAAGTCCATTCATCTTCTTCTATAGCTCCGCGAAAGGACCGAAAAATAATTTTAAAAAGCCCACCACCGATCCACCTCCATGGGAGGCTCCCGCCGTATGACGCTTCAGCTCCTTTGACAGTTCTTATATAACTAAGGGGGCGGTGCCACACGGTTACATAAGCAGGTGGCCTCGCCCCCCTCTGACACCATGGGGAATCCATTAGGAAGTCCCCATGCATCAGAGGGGGGTGGGATCACCCGGGTACATCACTGTGTGGCCCCGCCCTTAGTTATATAACAACAGTTTTTTGTTTTTTTTCTATAGAAGAAGATGAATGGACTTCATGGGACATTTTAATTTTTTTTTTTTTAATAAAGGACTTGTCCCAAGCTGTGTCTTGTTTTTTTTTAACATTTTGACACTTTTTTGTGAAATGGTATGGGTACAATGTACCTGTTACCATTTCACACAGGGGGAGGAGGCCAGGATCTGGGGGTCCCTTTGTTAAAGGGGGCTTCCAGATTCCGATAAGCCCCCCGCCTGCAGACCCCCACAACCACCGGGCAAGGGTTGTGGGGATGAGGCCCTTGTCCCCATTAACATGGGGACAAGGTGCTTTGGGGGGCTACCCCAAAGCACCCTCCCCATGTTGAGGGCATGTGGCCTGGTACGGTTCAGGAGAGGGGTGCTCTCTCATCCCCACCTCTTTTCCTGCCAGGTTGCATGCTCGGATAAGGGTCTGGTATGGATTTTGGGGGGGACCCCTATGCAATTTTTTAAAAGATTTTGTCGCAGGGTTCCCCTTAAAATCCATACCAGATCTGAAGGGTCTGGTATGGATTTTGGGGGGACCTCTATGCCATTTTTTAAAAAATTTGTCCCAGGGTTCCCCTTAATTTCCATATCAGACCTGAAGGGCCTGGTATGGATTTTAGGGGGACACTCACGCAATTTTTTTTTTAAATTTTGGTTCGGGGTTCCCCTTAATATTAATACCAGGCTCAAAGGGCCTGGTAATGGACTGGGGGGATCCCATGCTCTTTTTTTCTGAGTTTTTTTCTGAGTTTTATATGTATTTATCTATATTGCCGAGCCCCGACAATTCATTACAGCCGCGATCAGTTTTAAATGACAATTTTTCCTTTAGAAATGTAATTTTGCTGTGGTATTGTTCTAAACACGGGAAAAATGCACCACTTTACAGGCATACTATAGACACCCCCCAGGCACGATATGTAAAGGAATATTTCATTTTTATTGTTTCATTTTAAGCATTAAAAAAATCACTGCTCCCGAAAAAACATCTGTTTTTACAAAAAAAATTTGATACATGTCCCCTGGGGCAGGACCCAGGTCCCCAAACACTTTTTTATGACAGTAACTTGCATATAAGCCTTTAAAATGAGCACTTTTAAATATTCATGCTCGTGTCCCATATAATTTAACGGTATTTGTGTGTTCTGCCAAATTTTTTACCTGTTCGGTATGTTCTGGTGCGAACCGAACCAGGGGGTGTTCGGCTCATCACTAATCGTCACACCTTGAACACATTTTAAAAACAAAATGCAATACAACGTGCAAATATTTACTGCTAGGTGATGATGAAGATGTTGGGGCTCTTAGACAAATATTATTTATATTCTAATACAGCCAACCTTATTATATCTCGCTGACAAGACCATGGTACCCAAGGTGAATCCTCAGATGCAAATCCTCAGATGCAAATAAGATCTTGACTCACTATATTACTACTACTTCATGCAATAATGAAAATCACACACTATAAATTGTCACTCTGAATTATGAAACTGAACGTATGTTAGTAATATGACCAGTATTTCATGTCCCTTTCTCCACCCCGTCAATTATTTTATATAAAGGTTGTAGACAACCAGTAAGGTTTGCAGTGGTTAATAATCATACATGCAGTGGAGTCATTCACAGTGATGTCTGTAGTACATCTATATTTTGTACTATCAGTTCTTGCAGGATCAAGTAAGTAAATAGTTTTCTTCTGTCTAAAGCTCTCTCATTTCTTTTTTTTTTTTTCTAATGTTTTCTTGCTTTTCTTTTCTTCTCTCTTTTTTAAATTTATTTTTTTCATTTTCTTCACTCTCTATTCTTACATTTAGATTTCTTGAATCCCCCCTTTTTTTTATTTTCCTTCTCTTTCTTTTCCTGCTTTTTTGTTTTTTTTTTTGTTTTTTTTTTCTACAGTTCTTATCTTGTCCTATTCTTCTTTTCTCCCCCCCCCCTAACTTTTCCTTTCTTTTTTCAATTTGTTTTTATTCTCCTTCAATTTTTATCTCTTTTTTTTTTTTTTTTTTAATTTGCTTTCTTTTCTTTTCCCCAAATTTCCGATTTTATATTTTTCTTCCCTGCTTCTTATCTTCTCGCTTTTTCTTTGTCTTTTTCCTTTTTATCCTGTTTTTCCTTTTTTATTTTGTATTTGACTCTCTTTTTTTTTTTTCTTTTCCCGTCTTTTTAATATAAATGCTTAACTTTCCCTTCAATTCATTTTAAATTACTAGCTATTCTTATGTTACAGGTTACGCTAGATCTTGTTATTTTTGTTGGGCATATGCATATCAGGACAACATCTGCAGATGAGGACAAGTAGACTGCCCATCTCATTATTTTTGTTCAACCACAATCTTTGAATACTACAAAGGTAAGTTTATAATTTCTGCAAAATTACAATCAGATTGCATGTGGTCTTAGGTTATTCACTTCATAAAATGTATTTTTTCATCAATACATGATGTATTTTGTTAACTTGCTTGTTAAAGGAGCTGAGTAAAGTCTCTAGGCTTTTCACCTTAAAGCATTCTATGCATTAAGGTGAAAAAGCTTCTGTGCTGCAGCGCCCCCCCCCCCCAGAGTCCCCATTTTTCTTACCTGAACCCGATCATTCCAGCGCTAAGCACGAGCCCAGCGGCTCCAACCACTATCTCTGGTCCTCATTGGATAGATTGATAGCAGCAGGAGCCATTGGTTCCTGCTGCTGTCAATCAAATCCAGTGACATGGGAGCTGGGGGCGGAGCCGAGTCCTGCTGTCTGTGTCAATGGACGCAGCAGCGGGACTCGTGGGAGCACCCACACGGGTACCCCAGGGAATGTGGGTCTCTGTGGGGGCACCCCGATGAAGAGGAGGAGCCCCCAACGGGACACCCCAGAAAAGGTGGATCGGGGCTGCTCTGTGCAAAACCCTTGTATAATATGTATAATAATAATAATATTATAATTAACGAATAATATAATTAATAATATAATAGTATTAATATGTTATTTAAAAAAGAAAAAAACCTTTACAATCACTTTAATATTTCCTAACGCAGAAACCGCTCGCAAGACTTTTCCGCCCTCTTACGGGAGGAAGATCTATATGATGTATGGAGAAGTATGTACAGATTGGAGAAAGAGTTTACCTTCTTTTCCTCTGCTCTTCAAGTCTACTCTAGGATTGACATGTTCCTCGTAGACAAAACCTCACTCTTTCAATCATCTGATGCCAAAATTGGCAATATCATTTGGTCCGACCATGCTCCAGTCTCCCTATCCTTAACGCTTCAGCACAAAATGCAACCCACTAAACTGTGGAGATTAAACACCAACTTATGACTTATTAACCCTAACCACATGAAACACGTCAAGTCACTTTAATATTTCCCAAGTTTAGACCATTTGCAGTGATATTTTAAGTATTAAAAGAAAAGGTAAAATGTGTGGACAATTTAAACCGCCTCTGCCTCACATTAATCCGCGCCTTGAAATTACTCCGTAATCTGCTGTAGCAGACTAAAGCAGCTACTTTAAATAATGAACATATAATCAAACAATAAGTCTTAAATCATGAATAAGCATGCCAAGTCTCTGATTTGTTGTGCTTATTGAAGCAGCGCTAAGTGTCCGATGTCATAAAACACTTTATATAGAACAGATGTTGGAGAAACAGGAAAGTTCAAAATAGAGCTGTGGTCTGTGGATATGAAGATATACGTAGAAATCCTTCCACCAATAGTGATCACCGCGTGAGGGGGTCACCCCCCGTGAGATTGCACTCACCACAATTTCAGTAACCACAAGCCTTTGGATAGTAATCTTTAAAAACTCTCCGTCTCCTTAATTCAACCACCAGGTGGCGAAAAACCCTCTCGGTAAGTATAACATAGGGAGAAAATAAGATGCCATATAGCGTAATATTGCTTTAAGGATGTTTATTAAATATTTAAAAAAAAACACACTCCCCCTTTAAAATATGCGTACCAGATACAATACTATAATAGAGCATTGGAAAAGTGCACTGTGCCTGTATTATTCGTCCCCCGGGAGGTGTTCCGGAATGCGCGCTGTATGCAGCTGATCTTTCGCTTCCTGGTTACCTTCCGGTGCGTGGAGCGCACACGTCACTTCCGGTAGATTACGACACTGACGCGTTTCGTCACTTCCGGACGTCGTCTGAGGGCGTAATCTACCAATCGTGAGGCCGGCTTTAAATAACAGTGATGGGTTTGAGCAGCGAATAAGGGAGGCGGATCTGTCAGCCACTCCCACTTAATAATCAATGCTCCCAGAGCTGTCAGCAAAGGAAGACTCCGACTCTATTACTTATAATGCGCTGAAACTATTTTAAACCCAATCCTGCCGACTTCGCTGAGAAAATTGTGACTCATATGTCTTGCTCAGGAATATCTCTTATAAACTTTTTACCTTACACACTTATATCATATATAGCGTTTTTATACATTTTCTACGCATAGATGAGGTACAATAAAAAATATAAAAAATATATATACCAGACATATGTATATTCTTATTGGTGAGAATAAAATAAGAAGCATCCTCCCTTGTATTTACCCTATACAATTACAATCTGCTGTCACCCATCAAGGGTGCGAGCCCTCAGCATAGATATGAATTGATATGAGTAATTAAAAAGAGTAGTAATAAATTCAATGCATTGATGGATTAATCTAATATTTAAATAAATCAAATAAAATTATATTATACATGGAGGATGCGTTAAAATGGCTTTATATTCATTTGTGAGAATCAGAATTAAATCATTGCACCTACTATTCAAAAACCAAATATGATCTAATAAAATTCTAAAAAAATATATATGTAAAGTGATTATGTGGTAATAGATGTCCAAATATGTAAAATCATGGGAATAATATTAATTCTAGGGAAATTTAAAAATTACTAAATTCATTATTGGTATGATATTTAAAAATTATATGATTAAAAAATTAAAAATTAAAAGATTAGATATATCAAACAGGGACTGTATACACCTACACTGAAAGATAAAGAAGTGTATGTTATGTATCACTAATAAAGCAATTTATATCTAGCTCTATGTTTAGGCCTCGGGGGGAAAGAACATCTACGGAATATATCCACCGGGTTTCGTGTTTCGATAATTCACGAATACGGTTAATACCTCTCCAGTGGGTTTGGAGATGCTCTACCCCCCAGAATTCCAACCCCTTGGTTGGAATTCTGAAACACAACAGGGATCCCAAGGGGTTGGAATTCTGGGGGGTAGAGCATCTCCAAACCCACTGGAGAGGTATTAACCGTATTCGTGAACTATCGAAACACGAAACCCGGTGGATATATTCCGTAGATGTTCTTTCCCCCCGAGGCCTAAACATAGAGCTAGATATAAATTGCTTTATTAGTGATACATAACATACACTTCTTTATCTTTCAGTGTAGGTGTATACAGTCCCTGTTTGATATATCTAATCTTTTAATTTTTAATTTTTTAATCATATAATTTTTAAATATCATACCAATAATGAATTTAGTAATTTTTAAATTTCCCTAGAATTAATATTATTCCCATAATTTTACATATTTGGACATCTATTACCACATAATCACTTTATATATATTTTTTTTTAGAATTTTATTAGATCATATTTGGTTTTTGAATAGTAGGTGCAATGATTTAATTCTGATTCTCACAAATGAATATAAAGCCATTTTAACGCATCCTCCATGTATAATATAATTTTATTCGATTTATTTAAATATTAGATTAATCCATCAATGCATTGAATTTATTACTACTCTTTTTAATTACTCATATCAATTCATATCTATGCTGAGGGCTCGCACCCTTGATGGGTGACAGCAGATTGTAATTGTATAGGGTAAATACAAGGGAGGATGCTTCTTATTTTATTCTCACCAATAAGAATATACATATGTCTGGTATATATATTTTTTATATTTTTTATTGTACCTCATCTATGCGTAGAAAATGTATAAAAACGCTATATATGATATAAGTGTGTAAGGTAAAAAGTTTATAAGAGATATTCCTGAGCAAGACATATGAGTCACAATTTTCTCAGCGAAGTCGGCAGGATTGGGTTTAAAATAGTTTCAGCGCATTATAAATAATAGAGTCGGAGTCTTCCTTTGCTGACAGCTCTGGGAGCATTGATTATTAAGTGGGAGTGGCTGACAGATCCGCCTCCCTTATTCGCTGCTCAAACCCATCACTGTTATTTAAAGCCGGCCTCACGATTGGTAGATTACGCCCTCAGACGACATCCGGAAGTGACGAAACGCGTCAGTGTCGTAATCTACCGGAAGTGACGTGTGCGCTCCACGCACCAGAAGGTAACCAGGAAGCGAAAGATCAGCTGCATACAGCGCGCAGTCCGGAACACCTCCCGGGGGACGAATAATACAGGCACAGTGCACTTTTCCAATGCTCTATTATAGTATTGTATCTGGTACGCATATTTTAAAGGGGGGAGTGTGTTTTTTTTAAAATATTTAATAAACATCCTTAAATCAATATTACGCTATATGGCATCTCATTTTCTCCCTATGTTATACTTACCGAGAGGGTTTTTCGCCACCTGGTGGTTGAATTAAGGAGACGGAGAGTTTTTAAAGATTACTATCCAAAGGCTTGTGGTTACTGAAATTGTGGTGAGTGCAATCTCACGGGGGGTGACCCCCTCACGCGGTGATCACTATTGGTGGAAGGATTTCTACGTATATCTTCATATCCACAGACCACAGCTCTATTTTGAACTTTCCTGTTTCTCCAACATCTGTTCTATATAAGTGTTTTATGACATCGGACACTTAGCGCTGCTTCAATAAGCACAACAAATCAGAGACTTGGCATGCTTATTCATGATTTAAGACTTATTGTTTGATTAAAAGAAAAGGAAAATAGAGTTAACACAACCAAATGTCTATAAAAATACAAATATTAATGCCCACAAATTGTGGATAATAATCCCCACACTAAGTGAAGAAATCTTCTTTATTTGACAGATGTTTATCCAGTAGTGCATCAATTCACACCGCCACCACCAGAAATACACGCTCACTGCCAATCCTGTGACCTCTAACTTATAAAGGTCAATAAAGGTCCACCTGAAAACATGATTGGCGAAACTAGTTGAGGCTACACGTTTGTTGTCACTTCCGGATCCATTCTGACATCACATCTGGCCCAAACTTCCAGTGTTTGGAATGCACACTGGCTCCTAGTCGAAGACATGGTGGTGCAAGCTCCTCTCAAGGCTGTTTATATTGGTGCCGAGGCTGGGTACTTTTAAAAGTGTGTGGAACACTGTTTTTATGCTATAATAAAATGCTACACTTTACATTTCTCTGGTGGTCTGATACTGTTGTGTTCCCGGAGCGATTAGAAGAGGATAGGATGATATCTCAGAAGATCTACTAAGCAATGGTGTGATCGATTTGGTGGTGTATATGGCTAATCCCACAGAGAAATGTAAACTAAGTGTAGTATTTTATTATAGCAGATAAAAAGCATAAAAAAGTATTCCACTCACTATTAAAAGTTTCCAGCCTCGGCACCAATATAAAAACAGCCTTGGGAGGAGCTTGCACCACCATGTTTTTCGACTTGGAGCTGGTGTGCATTCCAAACACCGGAAATTTGGTCCAGATGTGACATCACAATGGACTCGGAAGCCTCAATTAGTTTCGCCAATCGCTTTTTCAGTTGACTCTATTTAATTGACCTTTAATAAGTTCAAGGTCACTGGACTGGCGGTGAGTGCGTATTTCTGGTGGTGGTGGCGGCGGTGTAAATTGATGCACTACTGGAAGAACATCACATATGTCACATATAGAAGATTTCTTCACTTGGTGTGGGGATTATTATGCACAATTTATGGACATTTATATTTGTATTTTTATGGACATTTGTTTGTGTTACTGATATTTTCCTTTTTATAATTATTGAAGGGGGACTTTCACTTCAGGTAGGGCAGTTTCACATTCACATGAGTCACTATTAAAGGGCAGGCACCCCTGAACACATTATCTAGTATTATTTTATGGTACTATCTGCCTTATTCATGGGTTGAAAAAAAATTTAAAAAATAGACTCCCCCATCCACTCACTCTTGGTCACTAACTCCTATGCTGCGTACACACGATCGGAAATTCGGCCAGCAAAAGACTGATGAGAGCTTTTGGTCGGAAAATGTGACCGTGTGTATGCTCCATCGGACTTTTGCTGGCCGAATTCCAGCCAGCAAAAGATTGAGAGCATGTTCTCAATTTTTCGGTTGGAAAAAGTTCCTATCCGAAAATGCGATCATCTGTAGCAATTCTGACGCGCAAAGTTCCTACGCATGCTCGGAAACAATTCAACGCATGCTCAGAAACAATTTGACGCATGCTCGGAAGCATTGAACTTCATTTTCTTGGCATTAAAGTATACAGTAACTTAAGGGAAAAATTCTTTTTTTTTCGTTTTGGATGGGGTGGAAAGGGATTAGAGCCCCTGTCAGTTTTTCTTGCTGCCTGTGCCCCCGTTAAGGAGATTCACCCTCTCTATTTGTCCTATATACCATTATCATTAAAAGTGAAAGTAAAAAGAAAAAAAAGACTCAATTTCCCCATTCACACACTTGATGTGGATGAAAGATTCCTCCCTGCTGAGCTTTTGTTTTCTGACAGCAGGGAGACTTCCCCACCATCAGAATACACTGATCAGAGTTGCAGGTCATGTATATAGTATGTACTATAGTTTGTAGTAGGGATGCATAAATACCATTTTTTTTTTTACGAGTACCGATACTTTTTTTAGTACTCGCCGATACCAATTACCGATACCTACTGCAACTGTTTTGTTTACACTTTGACAGGTCACCTGCGGGGCCAAGTAACTAGAAGCGCACCGGGGAGGTCGTGGACACAGCAGCTGACTGCTGAGGGTCGATGATTCTGAGAAGCAGCTACACAGGGTCGCAGCCACGGTCCTGGACAGGGAGCTACAGCATAAGACTGCCCAGGGTGCAGAGTCTAAGAGCCAGCAGGTTTTCACCAGAGCCTCTGATGTTGAGGATGGACTTGGCTGCAGTTGACTCCAGATAGTGGCCCCCAGGGTCTCTCAGCTCACGCTCATGGATGGCTCTGGTGGATGGAGAGGAAGTAGCAGTCCAGGGCAACAAGGAAAGGTCAGGAGGACAAGCCGAAGGTCGGGGCAACAAGCAGACAGGAATGGTCAGGGGAGTGAGCCAAAGGTCAAGGCAACAAGCAGACAGAGATGGTTAGAAGAACAAGTCGAAGGTCAAGGCAACAAGCAGACAGGGATGGTCAGGACAATGAGCCAAAGGTCAGGGCAACAAGCAGACAGGGATGGTCAAGAGAACAAGTCAAAGTCAGTACATGGGAAACTAATGTAGTTCACACGGAAAGAATCATACATAGAAGCCTTGACACAATTGTAGCTTGACAAGGCTGGCTTGCAGTGTGCGGGTTAATATAGTGTTTCCTGTTAGAGCCTGGGGTGGAGCTATGCTAAAAGAAGCTTACTTAAACACACAGGTGTGGGAGCACGATCCCTAAAGCTGATACACAGACCAGAGAGGTAATCAGACAGTTGGGGGAATGAAACATTACTGCAGATTCATGACACACTTCAGCTGTCAGCAATGGCACACAGCATTGAAAAGTTATTTACAAATTAAATACATTTTTTTTTTTTATATTTTGTGCTTTTTTTCAACGTGAAACGTGTAAATATACAGTATATTAAAGGTGTAAAATTACTAATAAACAAAGCAAAGAAAAATGTTTTACTTATTAGTAGTATGTAATATAGAAGTGAAGGAAAAAAAAAAAAATCAGCAGGGAAATAATAATTAATGGAGAAGGAGAATAAGGGGTTAAATAGATTGTAAGCTCTAAGGAGCAGGGCCCTCTGATTCCTACTGTATTAAAGTGTATTGTATTTGTACTGTCTACCCTCAAGTTGTAAAGCGCTATGTAAACTGTTGGCGCTATATAAATCCTGTATAATAATAAAATAATAAATAGGGTTAATTACAATAAATTAAGGGTTAATAAGAGGTTAAAACAGAGGAACATTTAATAAAAAACAAGAAAAACTTGACAGGTTGCTTTAAACTGACTTAACCTCCCTGGCGGTATTCCTGAGTCTGGCTCGGGGTGGAATTTCAGAACCAAAAGCGGTAACCCCGAGCCAGACTCAGGATCGCATCGCAGGATCCAGGAAGAACTTACTTACTTTGTCTCCTGGATCCTGCGATGTCTCCCCGCAGTGTGAGCGGCTCGTCCTCCGCTCGATTCATCACAGTGCCGATCTCCATTCCCTGCGAGCGTTGCGACGCAGGGGGATGGAGAACGGCGCCAAATTCAAAAAGTAAAACACACACAATACATATACAGTACACTGTAATCTTACATATTACATTACTGTATGAAATAATTTCACATCCCTTTTGTCCCCAGTGGTTTCTCCAGTGCCCTGCATGTAGTTTTATATTATAAAAACTGTTCTTTCTGCCTGGAAACTGGAGCTTGTCCATAGCAACCAAAACCGTCCTTTTACATCAAAAGGGGTTTTAGACCAGGTAGAAAACAGCGATAATAAATTAGAATCACTCACGGAATTGAGCGATAGTGATTTGTGGGGAGATCCGTGATCAAACACTGAAAAGTAATGACAGCGACAATTCTGCAACTGAGCCAATTTTTGTGTTTTTGATTTAATTACATTATTGAATAATTTTTATTATTATTATATTATTATTTGGTATAATTATTTATAGTTATTTATTATATTATAATTTATGATTTCGTGTTTCAAACTTTATCATAACCGAGATGTCTACTATAGACTCTTGTTTGAACAGAGTTAAGTGAGTTATTCCTAAGAATTACAGGCCTACAATATAAAACGCCAAATTTCCATGCAAAATAATTGTACCGCTTTCAGCATCAAAAATATTAAATAATCATACCGCCAGGGAGGTTAATCTGCAAGTCGAAGCTCATCCATTTGATCTGTAGATGAAGAAACAGAAAGATACAAAAAAAAGAAACAATGTTTCTTTTTACCTTTCTGTTTCAAAGGCAGAGCAATGTTGCTGATAAACATTGCCCAGCTGCTTTTTTTTTTTTTGACAGCTCCAATTGTTGGGACTTCATTTACACTTCAGCTGTCAACAGAGGAACCCCACTGACAGCTGAAGGACTCATCGGTTGTTAAGGACGCGGCAGCCCCACTCCGATAATTGATGGCTATTTTTTAATTTTTTTTTACATTTCAGCTGTCAGTGGGGGGAATCCTCCTGCCAGCTGAAAAAACTGAGCCTGAAAGTATTGGTTTCAAGTATCAGAGCATTTGCACGAGTACCGATACTTGTGCAAATGCTTAATATTGGCACTGATACCGGTATCAGTATCGGTGCAACCCTAGTTTGTAGACTCTATAACTTTCACACAGACTAAATAATTTACACTGATTTGGATTATCTTTTAGCAAAGAAATGTAGCACTATACATTTTGACCTAAATTTATGAAGAAAGATTATTTATTTGCAAAATTTTATAACAGAAACAAAGAAAAAAAAATGTTTTCTTCAAAAGTTTCTGTATTATTTTCACTTATATAGCAAAAAAAAAAACTGGTGGTGATTAAATACCACCTAAAGAAAGCGCTATCTGTATCACAATATGCAAAAACATTTCATTTGGGTACAGCTTTGCATGCCTGAGTAATTGTCATTCAAAATGTGACAGCGCTGAGAACTATAAAATGGCCTGGACTGGAAAGGGATGAAAGTGCCCGAACTTGAGGTGGTTAAACAAATGACAGTGATACTTAAAGTGATAACACTGCAAAGTCTAAAAAGAAAAAAAATGCCTGGAGTTCTGCTTTACTAATGAGATTTTTAGTATCAGAGTTAAAGTTGATATGTTTTGGAAAGTAGAGAAAGTTATTTCGCATTTGATACAAATTTAATTATTTCCAACTGTGACTGCATTTATATCTGCTGATATTTCCAAGGAGCGTACTCATGTTTATGTTTTCAATGACTGTATTCCCCCGGGAACAATGTAATATGATTGGAAGTTTGAGCTCTGGACGTGAAACGACTTGGTTAGCTACCGCCTGCTGTGACACCAACTTTTGCACCCCGGATGTACCTGCAGGAAAGTATCTATAATAATTGGTGATTTTTTTTTGTGTGTAAACACCCGGGAGAGTAACATGGAGGGTCTGTTTTACTTTTGTATTAACCTTAAAGTGGGAGTAAACTCCCATGCACGATTTTTACCTATAGGTAAGCCTATAATAAGGCTTACCTATAGATACAGTAAATATCTCCTAAACGTGCTCCATTTAAGAGATACACTATATTTCCAAAAGTATTGGGACACCTGCCTTTACACGCACATGAACTTTAATGGCATCCCGGTCCGTAGGGTTCAGTATTGAGTTGGCCCCCCCTTTGCAGCCATAACAGCTTCAGCTCTTCTGAGAAGGCTGTCCACAAGGTTTAGGAGTGTGTCTATGGGAATTTTTGACCATCCTTCCGGCAGGTCATTTGTGAGGTCAGGCACTGATATTGGACGAGAAGGCCTGGCTCGCATCCCAAAGGTGTCC
Organism: Aquarana catesbeiana; assembly: GCF_042186555.1. NCBI lineage: Eukaryota > Metazoa > Chordata > Amphibia > Anura > Ranidae > Aquarana > Aquarana catesbeiana. The sequence continues at coordinate 22,053,564 of NC_133333.1, forward strand.
TATTGGGTTGAGGTCAGGACTCTGTGCAGGCCAATCAAGTTCCTCCACCCCAAACTTTCTCATCCATGTCTTAATAGACCTTGTTTTGTGCACTGGTTCTATCAGCGCGGGGACCTAGAAAATAGTGGAGATCACAGGATTGGCTTCTACTACAGTGATTTCCAGCTTCCCGGGGGCTCACAGGTATGGTATAGGCAGAATTACATTGGTCCAAGCTATACTAATGTAAAAAATGCCAACCTTGGAATTCCTCTTTAGAATATAAATCGCCCTTTATGGAGTGCTGGCCTCTGTACATAAAACAACTTCCTGTCAGTAAATATGAAGGAAGATGTCCCTGTGACCGCACATCCATGTCATCCCATGATGGTATGATGGTAAGTGGCAACTTCAGCCTGAACTCCGGCCAGGCCATGCCCCCAATGCATTTCACTGCACCCCTCGGAGCTTAGTTCCCCATGACTAAGCTACAAGGGGTGTAACAAAATTTGTTGGGCGCGTGGCCTGACCAGAGTCCAGGTTGAGGTTGCCACACACCATCATACCTTGGGATGACATGGATGTGCGGTCACAGGGACATTTTATACTGAGCTATCTTGGGAGCCGGGATGGGATCCCTCCCAACCAGCACACCCAGCAGTGGATATTAAGGTTTGATACCCCCTTCAGTGAGCCTGAGCGGCACACGATACAGGTCTCTTGGGTCACCTGTCAGTAAGTGGTTATACCAAGCTCATGGCTGCAGCTGCATCCATGATCTTGGTCTCATTTATTTCAGTTGGCAATCAGCTGTTTAGTAAAAGTGATCGCTTTTACAGTACTGCAAAGGGTTGCCCTCACCTCCCACCCCAGCCTCTGGTGGTTCCTGGGCTTTACTGGACCTTCAGGATGCCTGGGACTGCAGTAAGTGGTTTGGATGACTTCCAGTCCTCTGATCAAGGATTGTGTCACTTCCGGTTTTAGAGCAATTATTCCCAGGCTGTTACAGTCAGCTTTGTGCTTATGACATTCAGAAGTTGCAAGCGTTTTTCGGGTACGTTTAAGCCTTTAGCGTTGATGGAGACTAATTTCAGCAAGAGAGGAGTGGTTTGGAGATTTTGTAAAGTCATGGTGAGGGGGGGACATTTGGTTCTTTTATGCTATAAAGCCAGAATCTAAAATGGGGCGTTGCTTTCTAGCAAAGATTGTATCGGATGGTTGCTACTCTGGTTTGGTTCTGCAGAGGGAGGGGATCACCAGAAGAGGAAGGAGCAGAGCAATAAAAGAGAAAAAAAAGGGGGGGATCAGGGAGAGATGGGGGGGAAGGGTATGGGAGAGAACTGAGGATAGAAGGTTTGTTAAGTAAGGGGGGGGGTAACTATATTGGAGGAAGAAATAGACCAGCTAATCTTCCAGAAGTGTGTGTTTAATCCAGAAAGGTCAGAGGAGAAGAGTCTCTCTCTCTGAGTGGGTTTGAGATCTAACTGGGATGCGGTGGATGACCGAGTCCTGAAGTTTTGGAGCTGAGCTCTTGAGGGAGGAGGTGCAGGAGTTAATACAATTAGTCTAGCTATTAGAATGGTTGGATGGGATGCCTAGTCTGAGTTGTAGCCTATATATTGCTTAGAAAAATTGTATAACTGTCTTAGTAATGTATTTTTGTCCTTGAGAAGGGATCAAGGGAAATGGACGAGATGGGAAGGCCTAGGAGGGAGTCAATTGTCTCAATTTTGATGAGTGTTGGTTCTCTGAATTTATCCCTTAGGGAAGCTGGTTTGAGTAATGAACTCTCTGAGACTAAGGTTCAGAAATAGAATAAAGAAAATAATAACTGGGCCCGTGAAATCATTGGAGGAAAGGAGACTTGGTAATTGCCTGATGGGGCTTATTTAGAGACCTGGGATTCTATAAATTATCTGAGTTGGCAAAATTTGAATATGTAACTTCTGAACACATTTGGTCTAACTTACTGATGAGGACTGTGATAATGAGCAAAGATCAGCTTTACTGCGCTGATGTATTAAATTGCTGTAACATAATTAGCTCTAATGAGCTCAAGCAGTCCTTGGGAGGACCAGAACCCACAGTTTGAAACATTGGAATGCAGTGCATACCTTGGGTTAGCAGTAATGGCTGAGTGCTTCAAATAAGATTTGGTATTAAGGCAGAGGTAACTTTGCACCCCCTCTGAGGTCTAACAGTTTCAGTCAAAATTGCTACCCTCTTAAACATTCAATACATTTTTTCTTTTTTTAGTAAGTGGGTGATCGTATTTGCAATGTGAAACATCACTCATAAAACATTGTGTTAACCTTTGTCAAAACCTTAATGTAATCAGGAGAAAAAAAAAGAGTAACTAAGAAATAAAATCAAATAAAGAGGTCCAGAATCAGCGTTATAAATACCTTAGTGTTATAGAATGTCCTGGCTAGGATTAGTATGTCAGGCTTCGTAAGATTATGTAGACAAAGCCACTTTTAATGATGGCTTTTTGGCTTCAAATGTGTCCCTTAGATACAGTGTTGAACAAAATCATCCTTGGAAAGTTCATACGTAGGAGGATATTCATCTATATTGGCACTTTTTGTCCAGCCAGGCTATTTATTAATGAGTTAGCCATTTATATAGAGGGCCGCAATGAGTGAAAGAAAAGAAAAAAAATATATATATATACTTGCTGTGACTTTGGAGGGAGTGTGGAGGGGGTGGGAGCGGCCGGCTGAGGCTCTCAGCAGGTTACTGAGAGGCTGAGCCGGGTGCTGGTCCAGGCAAGGGCATAGTTACGAATGTTCAGGAGGGTGTAGATGGTATCTTGTAGCCCGATGAGGATTGCATTGTTTTGCTTTGTTCTTATTAGGTGAATGATCTTCCTGCAAATGCTGGAGCTGGGATGCTGGATGAACAACAACAGGTTAGTATCTGAAAACAGCAAGTTGGAAGAAAAGAAAAAAAAAGAACAAAAGTTTTAACAACGAGGCAGTCCTTGTTAACTGTTGGGGCCTGTATGAAAAATAAGAGATACCCTGTTATAACTGAGAGACAGGCAGGTCAGGTTACTTTTTGGGAGAGATGGGATTGGTTAGACTTCAGGGGTCCATGCGGTAGCTTCTATGGGGTGGTGAGAAGCCTGGACTTCTGGGGTCATCTCCTCTGTGGTTTGGAGTGTGTAACGATGAAGAAGAATCGTTTCTGCTTCTCCGTTCTCGTTATCTTTGTGCTCTTGGAGTACTGTTGTTAGAGACCTCAATCCAGGTTTCAGAAATTAAAACATTAAACATTCCAGCAACTGTCTGTTCAATGTTGTTTCACAGACTCTGGCATCCCTCTGATCCAAATGTTATGGCAGCAGCCTCAATTATCAAGGTCCTCTAGATGTCTGTGGATTTCTAGAATATGTGACAAGTTGGTGTCCGACGATCTTTGTACTTGCCTGATGTCATCCGCGTGGTGGGTAACAGACTGTTCCATCGTCCCCATCGTCCCCATCTGGGCAGCTATGGAGTGAATGTTGGTTTTTAGCTCAGTAATTGCTGCCATCAGTGCAGCCTTTATGTCAGATGCTACCGCCTGCAGATCAGTAAGGCATAAGGGGTTTATAGCAGCTGTGTATGGACCCCTGTTTGCACATTGTGCTGACGAGTGGCTGGTGGCAGAGCAGGCCTGCTCCATCTCGGAGAACGCGTGGCCTTCTCCCACGGCCACATGGAACATCAATGGGATGTTTCCCGTGGATTGTGAGGTGGTGGTAGTTAATGTTTCACAACAAGTTCAGGTATTAGTCCATGTAAGGATAAAATGATGCTGAATAAATGGAAGGCAGCCAGTCTATAAAAGCTAGAAGAAGCTCTGGAACAATAAAAAAGAGAAAGAAGGACGGCGCCCTCTAAGTGCAGCATGTATGTTAAAAATATTTACTACAATAGATAAAAACACTCACATTTGAGTTGCTAAAAACCAGCATGTAAAGTAGTTTCATCCGCGTGCTCTCAGGGGATGTGGGTCTCACGGGCTAGTGGGGGGGTTCCTGGGATGTGAGTCCTGTGACCTGGGTCCTGGTAGCTGTTCCAGTGGTGCCGAGGGTCCTCAGAGACTCCGGGCGGCCAGGATGTCGGTCATGGATCCTCCGTGGAGCGCCGTGCTGACCTGCGTCTTCACTTCCGGGAGCGGGGTGAGGCGGGCGGTGCTTCGCGTTCGGAGCATGCGTGCTCCTTCATCAGGCTATGCTGGTGGCCATATTCAGTGTGGGAATTTATACCATAGGCAATGGGAGGGGTGGAGAGGTAATTGAGAGGAGGGCGGGACTATGTATAATGATTGGGCGCGTAGGTAACCATGGAGATGGGGTGTACACAATGTCGAAGGGGAGTGAAGAGAGACGGGGAGTGGGCGGGGCGGGGAGTGAGGAGGGGGGAAAAAAGGAGATATGCAAATGAGTATGTTGTGGTAAGAACATATATGTGTGTATATGGATCGTGGGGTAAGGAGAAGGCGGTCTATATGACGAGTAAGGTTGTATTGATCATAGTGGACGGGAACAATATATATATATATATATATATATATATATATATACACACACACACACACATATCTATATATATATACATATATACATACACGTAAACATATATGGGAAAGGAATACAAAAATGCAGAAAATGGTATATAATTAAATAGGTATATAATTATAGGGAGAGATTGGTGGTGTATATGAGAAGAAATTAAGCAATGATGGAAAAGGAATTAAACATGTACAATGTATATATGTGTGTAAACACAAAGAACCGTTTATAAAGGATCCTTTTACACACACATACACATATATACACATGTAAATGACGCGTAAGATTGGGACAAAAGGAGGGGGGGAGTGTGTTTCCAGATGGGTATTTGGGAATGAGAGGAATGTTATGGGAAATACTGGGAAATAAATAAAAGTAAGAATAATAAAAATATATAGAAGTATAAATAAAAATAAAGATAAATAGAAATATATATATATATATATATATATATATAATTTTGTAATTTTTTTATTTTTATATTTATTTTTATTTTTATTTATTTGTACTTGTATTTTTATTATTTTTATTTTTATTTATATATATATATATATATATATATATATATATATATATATATATATATATAAATAAAAATAAAAATAATAAAAATACAAGTACAAATAAATAAAAATAAAAATAAATATAAAAATAAAAAAATTACAAAATTAAAAAATTAAAAATAAAAATGTAAAGAAATATAAAAATAAAAATAGGAATAAAAATAAAAATAAAAATAAAATTAAAAATGGTATGTGTTATACGCTAGGGCTATGTGGATAGGGGTAATGGGTGGGAGACAGGTATACACTCACACTAGTGTACGGGTATACCCATACACGTGTTCCACGTAGACTGTAAGTTAATGGGGTAGTGACTAGATGATGGATAAAACAATGAATGAGACAACAGGTAGGACAATGGATGAAACAATACGTGGTGAATTGAGATGAGATGATGTGATGAGGCAGGGATGTGGTTGGGGTCACAGCAAAATGTTAATTTCAATGCCTTCATTGAGGCCTCCTGGCGATAAAGTGTCCAGTGTGTATATCCAGTAGTTTTCTCTTTCACACAACCTTTTGTAGCGTTCAGCAGTAGGGAGGGTGGGTGGAATAGACTCAATAACCCACACGCGTAGCCCTGAAGATGTTTGTCCATGATGTTCTTTAAAATGTCTTGGTACACTATGCTTGTCAATGCCCTTCTCTACAAGGTTACGATGCTCACCAAACCTTTTGCGGAGCGGGCGTATAGTGCGGCCTACGTATAGTAGGCCGCAGGGGCATGTGAGGCAATAGACCACATAATCTGAACCACAATTGAAGAAGTCAGGGATGACATATAGTTTACCCTTATGATGGAAGTCTTTTTGCCTATGTGTAACATGGGCGCATGTGAGGCAGAGGGGCTTCCTACATTGATACATGCCTTTGATGTTAAAGAAGGTTAACGGGGCACTGGCGGTGGGGTGTGCTGTTTTCACTTTGCTTGGTGCTATTTGGGCCTTTATAGTCTTAGCCCGTCTGTAGGTGACCAGTGGTTTATCACTTATGGTGGGTTTTATATGCGGATCCTCACGCAGAATGGACCAGTTTTCCATTTGCTTAAATCTGTTGTGGTATTGTGTCACAAATCTGACAGGTTGGGTAGTGTCGTCTGTACTGGTTTGTCTCTTGTCCTTCGCGTTTTCACTGAGATAGTATTGGAAGGCATCTTCTATGATGTGGTCTGGGTAACCCTTGTCTTTGAATTTGGCTTTGAGTAGTAGGCCGTGTCTTTCATAGTCCTGTAGGCGCATGCAATTATGTTTTAGGCGGCAGAACTGGCTTTTTGGGATGTTTTTAACCTATCGTGGGTGATGGCAACTGTTGAAGTGTAGGTAAGAATTCCCTGAGGTGGATTTTGTATAATTCTGGGCGCAGATGGTGTTTTCATAGTGGAAGAGTTCCAGATCCAAAAAGGCCAGTTTGTTATTGTCTGTGACTGATGTAAATGATAGACCCATGGAGTTGTTGTTGCAGTGTTGGACGAAGGGTAGGATGGAGGTTTCTGGACCATCCCAGATAATGACCACGTCATCTATGTAGCGCCCGTAATAGACTATGTGGGGTGCATATGGGTTATTATTGTGTATATATTGTAGCTCCCAGTACTCCTGGGAACCCACATGACGCTGGCTCTCACTAGATATGGTCTCACTATACACGTCCATTCCCCATAACATTGGTTTACAAGCTGTACGACACTACCTCAACAATGATCCATCACTCAACCCACGTCAGAACCAATTCTTACTGGAAATATTAGAATTCTGCCTAACCCACAATTATTTCGAATCCCGCAGAGACTTCTACATTCAAACACAAGGAACTGCCATGGGGGCCAATTTTGCCCCCAGCTACGTGAACCTTACCATGGGTTACTGGGAGCTACAATATATACACAACAGTGTATATGAAAGTGAAAACGCAAAGGACAAGAGACAAACCAGTACAGACGACACTACCCAACCCCTCAGATTTGTGACACAATACCACAACAGATTTAAGCAAATGGAAAAGATCTTCACCAAACACTGGTCCATTCTACGTGAGGATCCGCATCTAAAACCCACCACAAGTGATAAACCACTGGTCACCTACAGACGGGCTAAGAATATAAAGGCCCAAATAGCACCAAGCAAAGTGAAAACAGCACGCCCCACCGCCAGTGCCCCGTTAACCTTCTTTAACATCAAAGGCATGTGTCAATGTAGGAAGCCCCTCTGCCTCACATGGGCCCATGTTACACATAGGCAAAAAGACTTCCATCATAAGGGTAAACTATATGTCATCCCTGACTTCTTCAATTGTGGTTCAGATTATGTGGTCTATTGCCTCACATGCCCCTGCAGCCTACTATAAGTAGGCCGCACTATACGCCCGCTCCGCAAAAGGTTTGGTGAGCATCGTAACCTTGTAGAGAAGGGCATTGACAAGCATAGTGTACCGAGACATTTTAAAGAACATCATGGACAAACATCTTCAGGGCTACGCGTGTGGGTTATTGAGTCTATTCCACCCACCCTCCCTACTGCTGAACGCTACAAAAGGTTGTGTGAAAGAGAAAACTACTGGATATACACACTGGACACTTTATCGCCAGGAGGCCTCAATGAAGGCATTGAAATTAACATTTTGCTGTGACCCCAACCACATCTCTGCCTCATCACATCATCTCATCTCAATTCACCACGTATTGTTTCATCCATTGTCCTACCTGTTGTCTCATTCATTGTTTTATCCATCATCTAGTCACTACCCCATTAACTTACAGTCTATGTGGAACACGTGTATGGGTATACTCGTACACTAGTGTGAGTGTATACCTGTCTCCCACCCATTACCCCTATCCACATAGCCCTAGTGTATAACACATACCATTTTTATTTTTATTTTTATTTTGATTCCTATTTTTATATTTCTATTTCTATTTATTTTTATTTAAATTTTTATTTTTAATTTTTTATTTTTTTTATTTTTATATTTATTTATTTTATTTTTTTTTTATTTATTTGTACTTGTATTTTTATTTTTATTTTTATTATTTTTATTTGTATATATATATATATATATATATATATATATATATATATATATATATATATATATATATATATATATATTTATTTATTTATATTTATCTTTATTTTTATTTTTATTTTTACTATATATATATATATATATATATATATATATTTTTTTTTTTCAAACGTTTTTTATTAATCATATATTCAGGTAAGTAGAAAAGACAATGATACTGTATTGTACAAAATTCACTATGCCAGCGACAAAGCTGGCAAGCAACCAACATCAATAAACAATTATTCAAGTATATAAAGCTTAGATCAGGTTCCATATAGAGTTCAATAATCAACATATAGGTATCAACATGGACCTTAGCATTGTTTGGTGAACAAAAATAGAAAAAAATACAGTAGAGAAGAGAAAAGGAAGAAAGAGGGGGGAGGGAAGGGAGGGAGAAGGAGGGGGAGGCTCAATCATTAGCTCAAGGAGGATCTTCTCGTCTATGCCACTCTTCCCAGACCCTATCATGTGCTTCCAATCTGTCTTGTAATCTAGCAGTCATTTTTTCCATTAGTTCTATATCTTTTATTCTGGTATATAGGTCTGTTTGAGTAGGCGGGTCCCGTCGTTTCCAGTAGAGGGCTATGAGGCACCTCGCAGCTGTCAGGATATGTCTAAGCAGTTTCTTGGAGTGCTTGGGTATCTGTAAACCAGATACTCCCAGAAGGAATGATTTAGGGGTTCTAGGAACCTGCACACCTAGTAAGCGGGTTAGTAAAAGTTGTGTCTCCGTCCAAAAAGGCACTATCTTGGGACAAGTCCAGTAAATGTGGTACAAGGTTCCCCTATCCCCCTGACACTGCCAGCATCTATCCGAGCTGGAAGGGTAGATGGCTCGGAGAACATCTGGTGTCAGATACCAAAAAAAAATAATTTTATAGGCGTTCTCCTTGTAGAGTGTACAAAAAGAACTCTTAGCCGCCTGTGACCAAATTGTCTGCCATGTCGTTTCTGGTATTTCCTCTCCCAATGCTCTCTCCCATCGAAGCATGTATGCATGCTTACCCTGCGTGGCGAAGCAATATGAATTTAGCACCCTGTATATATCTGAGATTAAACCTCGACGTGCCGAACCCTCTAACATCAAACTCTCAAATGTGGTTGGAGTTGAGAATTGTAAGTTTGGGGCTAGCGATTGGGCGTAGTACCTGATCTGCAGGTACCCATAAAATACCTGATGGGGCAAATCAAATTTCTGTTGGAGTTCTGTAAATGAGAGCAGTTTAAGTGTACAAGGGTGTACTAGATGCCCAAAGTGGAGTGAATTCCTTATCGCCCATGGTGAAGACATTTGATGTGTGAGGCCTGCAGGCAGTGTGGGGTTGTAGAGGAAGGACGTGAGAAGCGATCTCTCCGAACCCAGCTTATGCGTTCTGGATAATTTACGCCAGAGAGACCTAAGATGAAGCATAGGACCTAGAAGCCGGGCCGAGTCCACCTCCACATTTGCATTCCAGAGCAAACTATTTGGGTGTATGGGGGCCAACCAAATTTTTTCAATTTCAGTCCATCTGTTGTAAGACCGTTGGGGAAACCAGGAGGCCAGAGAACGTAATTGGGCAGCTTGGTAGTATCTGTTTAAGACAGGGAACGCCAGTCCCCCTTCTGAGCGCTCCGCCATTAAGACTGATTGAGATACTCTATGCCTCCCATAGTTCCAAACAAACTTCACCAAGTCCACCTGAAGTTTCCTCAGATCTGTCCGAGGGATCGGGATAGGAAGTGTCTGGAAGAGGTATAGAAGTTTGGGAAGGATGGTCATCTTTACAGAGGCCACCCTCCCCAGAAGGGATATATGGTGGGCCTTCCACTTTTGTAGCAAGTCCCTTATGGACCTAGAGAGGGGAGGGAAGTTGGCTCTATACAGGGTAGTGTAGGAAGGAGTGATCTGGACTCCCAGATATTTCAGGGCTGTTGTTTTCCAGTGGTAGGGGAAGCATTGCTGTAGATGCTGGACCTCTGCTGGGGGGGGGTATTAATAAGTAAGGCCTCCGATTTAGCTGCGTTTATTTTATAGCCAGAAAGGGAGCGATATAAATCGAGCTCAGCATGTAAATTGGGAAGTGATTTCCTAGGCTGTGTCAGGGTAAGTATAATGTCGTCAGCAAATAGTGCTAGTTTAAATTCCCTGCCCCGCACCGGGACCCCGTGTATGTTTGGGTTTTTACGAACTGACGCCGCCAGAGGCTCAACACACAACGCAAATAATAATGGCGAAAGTGGACACCCCTGGCGAGTTCCGTTCGCAATCGAAAAGGCTGATGATAAGGCAAAGGGAGTCTTGACCTGAGAGGTGGGATTTGTGTATAAGTATTGGATGGCCTGTAAAAAGGGGCCCAGGAACCCCATATATTTCAAAGTGGCAAACAGGAATGGCCAGCCAAGGCGATCAAAGGCCTTTTCGGCATCTAGCCCTAGAACCAATGTTTCCAAGCCGTCCCTGTTTGCCACATCAATAATCCGTCTTGTATTATCCCCTGCTTGGCGAAGGGGGACAAAGCCCACCTGATCCTTATGTATTAAGGAGGGAAGCATTAGGTTTAATCGCATCGAGAGGAGCTTAGTAAAAAATTTAGATCAGAGTTTAGCCTATAACTTGCACATAGTGAAGGATCTTTGTCAGGTTTGGGGATTAACGTGAGGAATGACCTCTGCATATCCAAGGGAATAGGAGTCTGCTGAAGAAAGGCATTAAACAACCTACACGTATGGGGCAGGAGGGTCGGGAGAAATGTCTTATAGTATTCATAGGGGAGGCCATCGGGACCAGGGGATTTATGTGATGGTAAGTTTTTAATGACGGCTGTCAGTTCTTCTACTGATATCGGGGCATTGAGGGAAAGTAAGTCCGACGCCTGAAGTTTGGGGATTCCACTGTCCATTAAATATTGTCGCATACGTTCAGCTAAATCAGGGGGAGTGGATCTTGTGGAATTTCGGGGTCATTATATAGGGCCGTGTAGAATTCCCCAAAGGCCCGAGCTATTTCTTGGGGGTGTGAGAGGAGTGTATCCTTTCTATTCTTTATTTGGTGAGGGGTGGCCGTGTGAGATCGCTCTGACAGTTTGCGTGCTAATAGTGAATGGGCTTTATTGCCTTTGTCGTAATAAGTTTGTTTCAGTCTTAGGAGTGCTTTCTCTACGTGGCCTAATGCTAGGTCTCAGAGAGTGGTCCGTAAACAAACAATTTTTTTAAGAAGAGGCAGGGATGGTGAAGTTTGTAGTTGGAGTTCTAAGGCTCTGAGGTTTCTCTCAGCCTGAAGTTTGGATGCTTCTTCATGGCCGAGGATATCGCTATACACCGCCCCCTGAGAACTGCCTTGTGGGCCTCCCAAAGAGTGGAAAGGGAGATATCTGAGGTGTCATTTTCAAAAAAATAATTCTGCAATGTTGTCTCGAGTTCTAATTTAGATGGGGTGTGTTGGAGAAGGAAGTTATTTAATTGCCAGTGACATGGCTTACGAGTAGGAGTGCCCATCTCCAGGGACATGGTCACAGGGGCGTGATCGGACCAAGAGATAGGCAGGATCTGAGCGTCCTTAGTGGCACGGAGGGTGGCATTTTTAACAAAAAAGTAGTCTATACGAGAGTGCATGCGGTGGGGGGGCGGAGTAAAATGTATATTGTCTATCTCCCGGGTGTAGAGCCTGCCATATATCGAATAGGGCATGACGCCTAGTGAGTTGGCGAAATAGTTGTGAATCCCATGCAACTCGGGTTTGTGGATCTGTAGGGTTCACTACATGGCGATCTAGGCCTACCGGGTAAGATAAATTAAAGTCTCCTCCAATGATCAAAAATTCATTTGGGGGTTTAAATAACCGCGCTAATACTTTGGTTAAAAAGTGTATTTGTCGGGTATTAGGAGAATACAGGGCACAGATAGTGACCGCCTGCGCTTGCCATTGGCCTCGTAGGATAATGTAGTGCCCTCGTGGGTCCACAAAAGACTCAGTGCATTTGAAAGGGGAACCCCTTTTAAATAGCCACTCCAGCTCGTTTGCGGGGGCTAAATGCCTGGTATACCTGAGGGTAGTATCTGGATGCAAAGGTGAAGGCGTCTCCTTTATTAAAATGTGTTTCCTGCAGCAGGACAACGTCCGCCCCAGACTGCCTGAGCTCCCTCAGTGCAAGATGCCTTTTTTTATTTGAGTTCAGGCCATGGAGATTAAGTGACATAATCTTAACCATAATCGTGGGTGTGTGTGAGCTCAGCGTTACTTAGCTTATCCAGCCGCAAGAGTGTCCCGACATCCAGGAAAAAAGGGGACCCATGTACAGAATACGTCCAGTTGGTTCTCCAGAGCCAATGATGAGCCAGGGAGAGGGAGGGGGTGGGGAGGAGAAAGATAGAAGGAGGAGAGGAAAAAAAGAAGATATTAGTTATAAACATAACAAGTAGAAGCAAACATTGCAATGAAATCCTAAGCAGTGCGAACCGCCCAGGATCTATTAAGTTCCGGTAAGTCCCTCCGAGCAGGGCCCGTCAAGTCTCTGTCACCCCTTACTGGGACCACTGTCAAGTCTCCAGTAAGGGGTGCCTGATGGACAACACAAAGTAACAGGCTTTAGGCCTAAGGGGGGTGCAAATATATCTTAAGGGTAGGTCAGGAGAACCTAATATGGCAGTCAGCTATTCCTAGGCTTAGTAGACCCTCGAGGAGAGTCCCTGTCTCTGGGGCGTTTCGTTGGAGGAATCTTCTGCCAGACCACTGGGGGTGGCGTTGGTGTTTCCACTAAGTCCCAGTCTTGAAGACGAGGAACAGGAATCTCTAAAATGCTGCAGAAGTTGTCCAGGTCCTCCGGGAAGCGCAACACTGCAGATTTTCCTTGTTGGCGAGCTTTTAGGCTGAAAGGAAAGCCCCATCCGTAAGTTATGTTGTTTTCTTGTAGTGAAGCTAGTAGAGGCTGGAGAAGTCTACGTTTTTGCAGAGTGATCCAAGAAAGATCGGGGTATAGCTGGATTTGTGTGTTTTCATGAACGACCCTCTTGTTGACTCGAGCTTTTCGCATAATGTCTTCCTTTAGGGGGAAGGAGTGGACTCTGCATATAACATCACGTGGTCTGGAAGCAGGCCCTTTGGGACGCAGGGCACGGTGGGCTCGGTCCATCTCTATGGGTTTATTCGGGGGGTCCCCCAAAAGGTTGTTGAAGGGTTTCGTGGAGGTCCTCCGGGTCCTCCGGTTCCGGTAGACCCCTGATCCGAATGTCGTTTCTGCGCCCCCTATTATCTAAATCTTCAATATGACGCTGCATGTTCCAAAGCATTAGATGATGGTAAGCTCCCTGCAATTGTGTACGGTGCACAGCAAGTTTGGTCTCCTGAATCTCCTCTTCCGCCATCTCTACTCTCTCAGATAAATGTTTAAGGTTGGCATGAATTGCTTGGATTTCCACCCGACAAGCGGACTTGACTTCCTCGATATGGAGTTTAAAGTCCTTCTTGGTGGGTATGGCTTGGAGACATGCCTGCCATGGGGGGATCTGCTGCAGTCGTGGGTCATCCCTCATTTGTTGTTGAGGGTACTGCAAAAAAGAGGATTCCCGCCGTGGGGCGGGGGGGGCTCGGATCTCAATGCCTCACAGGGCTGCATGTGGGGGTCCTGCAAATTTCCCCACCTCAGTGAAGGAGAGGGAAGAGCTGTTACTAGTCCATCTCTGTGATCACATTCAGAGAGCTGGTCACTTGTGCATAGGACAATGCCTGGCCTGTACCCCTTTCTGTAGTTTTGGGGATACTATGTCAAGCCTGTCTCTGTGGCTGGGGCAAGTCTGGAGCACAGTGAAGCACCTGCAGGGGGCTACATTCCCCAGTTTGCCTTGCTGACGGGGGTCCCGAGGCCTGGGCATACTCTGGGTCTGGCAGTGGGGGAAAGTCTCCTGAATGTAGTGAGTGGGTAGGTGATATTGTTCCTCCTGCAGAGAGGGTCGGGTTTGAGGCCGTGCGCAGCAGCTGCGGGAAGGCCACAAAGCACTGGGTATAGCTGGCTGCTGTGAGGCCTTGTACAGCGTCCCGGGAGTCAGGCTGCAGCCCATCCTGGGGTGTATAGGACTGGGATGGACTCACCCCGCCTGGGTCCTGATAGTGCGAACCGCTTCTCTCCCAATCCGGCACCGATGTGCTCTGTGGGTACAGCAGCAGTGGAGAGCTCGGCGGCAGCGGCGGCCTCGTGGAGGAAGCAAATGACGTCGGCGCCATCTTGTCCATCCCGTCGTCGGAGATGGAAGGAGGTTTAAAGTACTCCCGGAGGGTCGCAGAGGATCCGGAGGGTGGCACAGATGGTCCCCTGGGTTTGGAAGAGCGAGTTCTCCTATTTCCACCCATATACAGGTGCTTAAAGTCCCCTTAGTAGGCCATTAGGCTGCAGGCAAGTGGAGAGCTACAGATTCAGGCTTTCATGCAGGGCAGCTTCCGGTCACGCCCCCCTTCTCTATATATTTTTATTATTTTTACTTTTATTTATTTCCCAGTATTTCCCATAACATTCCTCTCATTCCCAAATACCCGCCTGGAAACACACTCCCCCCCTCCTTTTGTCCCAATCTTACGCGTCATTTAAATGTGTATATATGTGTATGTGTGTGTAAAAGGATCCTTTATAAACGGTTCTTTGTGTTTACACACATATATACATTGTATACATTGTACATGTTTAATTCCTTTTCCATCATTGCTTAATTTCTTCTCATATACACCACCAATCTCTCCCTATAATTATATACCTATTTAATTATATATCATTTTCTGCATTTTTGTATTCCCTTCCCATATATGTTTACGTGTATGTATATATGTATATATATAGATGTGTGTGTGTTTATATATATATCCTCGTCATATAGACCGCCTTCTCCTTACCCCACGATCCATATACACACATATATGTTCTTACCACAACATACTCATTTGCATATCTCCTTTTTTTCCCCCCTCCTCACTCCCCGCCCCGCCCACTCCCCGTCTCCCTTCACTCCCCTTCCACATTGTGTACACCCCATCTCCATGGTTACCTACGCGCCCAATCATTATACATAGTCCCGCCCTCCTCTCAATTACCTCTCCACCCCTCCCATTGCCTATGGTATAAATTCCCACACTGAATATGGCCACCAGCATAGCCTGATGAAGGAGCACGCATGCTCTGAACGCGAAGCACCGCCCGCCTCACCCCGCTTCCGGAAGTGAAGACACAGGTCAGCATGGTGCTCCACGGAGGATCCATGACTGACATCCTGGCTGCCCAGAGGCTCTGAGGACCCTCGGCACCACTGGAACAGCTACCAGGACCCAGCTCACAGGACTCACATCCCAGGAACCCCCCTACTGGCCCGTGAGACCCACATCCCCCGAGAGCACGCAGATGAAACTACTTTACATGCTGGTTTTTAGCAACTCAAATGTGAGTGTTTTTATCTATTGTAGTAAATATTTTTAACATACATGCTGCACTTAGAGGGCGCCGTCCTTCTTTCTCTTTTCTAGATTGAGCATGGACAGAACATGTGGCTGAGACTCTCTCCCTCTTCACTACCTCCTTTAAGAGTTTCAATGCTAACAACTCTGGGGCAAGAAGTGCATACATACTATATGAGAAATGATTTTGGGCATCTAAAATTATTGAAATGACTAGTTATATTGGGATGCCAGCAAATGGATGTCCAGAGCCTTGGCATTTTTGTCATGGTGTGGTTCATGCAGGAATCCAAACACGGTCATACCTTGTATACATGTTTAAAACAAAGTGCAATACAACATGGAAATTTTTACTGCTATAAGATGTTAGAGCTCATAAACATACATATTGTTTAAATTCGAACTCAGCCAACCTTATTACTGTACATCGAATTTGGACAGTGTGTTCTTGTACCCCAAAATCAACCTGGTATCAAACTGCTATGTGAAACCCACAATGGAGAGGAAACTAGAACTTGGGACTTTCCACTACCAATAAGAGTGTAGGTATAAACAATATGCAAAAAATATTATCTAAAAATGCATCATTATATTGAGACAACATTAAAATAAGCCCTGAAAAAACAGGAACAAAATGATAATGCATAGAAGTGCTTGAAAACATAAAAGCTAAAATTTTATAAAATGCAAGCTTGTGACTAGAGCATTGACATGCATAATTAATAAAACAAATACACCAAATGCAGAACCCCAATGTGTTTCAACTCTTTTCAGTCTTCCTCAGGGGGTTGACATTGGTTGGTGGTTCCATAAAGTTTCTGTAATATATATGTAAATCAGTAATCTACCAAAAAAGAGTGTTCAGTTTTAACATCACAGTTCATCATAATCATGAAACATATACATGCACTTACAATTAGAGAACAGCCTAAGCAAAAAAAAAAATATACCTATCACAAGTTTGACATATGTTGGATGTTTCTGGTAAAGGCGGCAGAAAAGAATGGTTACACACTAGTCCCTGAGAAAGAACCACCCCTAAGATCAATCTGAGACAGCATTTCACGTATCTGCTGCCATGGCCTCGGATCAGGTACGAAGCCGCATATGACATCATATCTGGTGCGTGGTGAACATGAGCGATAATGTCACTTCCGGGAACAGTAGAGTCCGTGACCGTCATGATGGAAAAAAGGCTAGGGTGGAGAAGGGGTGGCACTGACATGCGCACAAACCCAAGGACGCAAGGAAAAACCGTTGCACTGTCCCCAGGATAAGGGAGAAGGAACACTCAACTTCCTGGGAGGGAAGCACCGACATTCGGACTCCCAAATAATGCCCCAACAAAAAACAGGGGGCTGTGCATGCTGGGTGCTTCAGGGACCAAAACTATTAAAAACCAAGTGGAGGAAAAGGAAAATTAAAATGAGAAAAAATGATAATATGAAAAAACTGCCGCCTGACCAAAAGACATCCAACATTTACAAAAAATACATTAAACAATACATTATAACAAATGTAGCGCTACCCCCGTGAGGGCCACTTAAAGATACTTGACCCCAATGGTTGCTCTGAACTTGCAAGTCTCCCGACACCTCTGACACACTGGGTTCAGACATCTCAACAATTACAGATATAATACACAGACACAAAATTAAGACACAGTAATCAAATAAGTCTTTACTTTACTCCACTTTTAACCACTTGCCGACCAGCACATGCCGATATACGTCCTAACTTTGAGGACGGATATCGTTGTTATGGCAGCAGCTAGCTGCCATAACCCCAATATCCTCGTATTCGGCGGGCAGTTGGCTACAAGATAAAAGTGGTCTCTGCTGCGGATTCACCGCAAGATCACTTTTTTATCGGTGGCGGGAGAGGGCCCCCCCCCCTCCCGCCTCGCTCTGGTGCCTTCCGCAGCTTACAGGAGCCGTCGGCAGTGGTGGAGGTAATCCGGTCCTTCTCCTGGCTGGACATGGAGACGAGTGAGGGGAAGATGGCCCCAACCCGTCTCCATGACATTGCAGGGCGGAAGCAACGTCAAAACGTCACTTCCGCCCATAGCTCTTAAAGGGACATTTTTTAAAATCATTTTTTTTAAATGACAATTTTTTTTTTCTAATTGCATTTTTGTGTAAATATGAGATCTGAGGTCTTTTTGACCCCAGATCTCATATTTAAGAGGTCCTGTCATGCTTTTTTTCTATTACAAGGGATGTTTACATTCCTTGTAATAGGAATAAAGGTGACAAATTAAAAAAAAAAAGTGTAAAAATAAAAGGTAAAATAAATAATTATTTAAACGCACCCTGTCTCGCCGAGCTCACGTGCAGAAGCGAATGCATACGTGAGTAGCGCCGGCATATGAAAATGGTGTTCAAACCACAAATGTGAGGTATCGCCGTGATCGGTAGAGCGAGAGCAGTTATTCTAGCCCAAGACCTCCTCTGTAACTCAAAACATGCAACCTGTAGAATTTTTAAAATGTCGCCTATGGAGATTTTTAAGGGTAAAAGTTTGTCACCATTCCACGAGCGGGCGCAATTTTGAAGCGTGACATGGGCCTCATCCCCACAACCCTTGCCCGGTGGTTGTGGGGGTCTGCGGTCAGTTCACTTTTTTTGTGAAATGGTAGGGGTACTTTTGTACCCCCTTACCATTTCACACAGGGGGGAGGGCCGGAATCTGGGGGTCCCCTTGTTAAAGGGGGCTTCCAGATTCCGATAAGCCCCCAGCTCCTCCCATTCCTGCTTCTGCTTCAGCTGCTCCCGTGTTACCTGCTACACCTGGCAATCCCTGCGTGCATCTGCCACCGCCACCTAGTTTTTCTGGTGACCCTAAGGCTTGTCGGGGCTTCATTAATCAGTGTTCCATCCACTTTGAACTTTCCAGCCACCGTTTTCCAACCGATCGCACCAAAGTCGCATATATCATCTCTCTCCTCTCTGGTGATGCTCTAGCTTGGGTTCTCCCTACTCTGGGAATCACACGATTCTATCACCTCTGACCTCCAGCTCTTTTTGGATGTATTCCGTAAAACTTTTGATGAGCCCGGCAGAGTGTCTTTGGCTGCTGGGGCCCTCTTTTGTCTTCGTCAGCAAGGAATGACGGTTGGCCAATACACAGTTCAATTCCGTACACTGGCCGCTGAACTCAAATGGAATAATGAGGCCCTTACTGCTACCTTCTGGCAAGGCCTATCTGAGCGTGTCAAGGATGAACTCGCTGGACGCACCATTCCTACCACATTGAATGATTTAATCGCATTGAGCATTCAAATAGACATTCGCTTCCAGGAGCGGGCCCTGGAGAAATCCAGTCTTCCCCCTGCTGGCCGTCCAGCGCAGGTAGTCCAAAGACCTGTGGAACCCTCTCTGTCTTCAACCTCCCACATATTTGAAGAACCTATGCAGCTTGGGCGAACTCGCCTCACTCCCGAGGAACATGCCCGACGTATGGGATTGGGCTTGTGCCTTTATCGTGGTGATAAAAGACATCTTTTGAACTCCGGTCGATTCCGTCCAGGAAACTCCAGGGTCTAGGTCACTCGGAGGGAGGTGATCTAGACCGATCCTTTAATTTTGTCCGCTTCCCTTGTTTCACCTCTCCCGTGGCTATCCATTGGGCTCAAAATGCTCAACTCTCTGCATACATGGACTCTGGTGCTGCTGGGAATTTCATTGAACAATCTCTAGCTTCCGAGTTGGGCATTGCCTTTGTTGCCTTGGCTATACCCCTTTCCGTGACCGAAGTAGATGGCTCCTTCTTGCCTATGAGCCCCATCCGGTTTAAAACCCTGCTATTGTCTTACGCATTGGGGTTTTGCATGCTGAGGAGATCTCTTTCCTAATTCTGCCTAAGTCTTCCAGTCCCATCATCCTGGGCCTTCCATGGTTGCAGAAACACTCCCCGCATCTTGACTGGGATTTTGGACAAGTACTGGCTTGGGGTCCTCCATGTCAGCAACAATGTATTTCCAAGGTGCTACCTCCTCCTTCCATTCCTCTGGCTGAGACCTCCACAACTCCCATGTTGCCTTCCCAATATCAGTCTTTCCGAGATGTTTTCTGCAAAAAGTCCGCTGATCGCCTTCCTCCTCACAGAGACTATGACTGCTCCATTGATCTGTTACCTGGGACCTCTCCTCCCCGTGGCCGAGTCTACCCTCTATCTATCCCCGTGACACAAGCCATCTCTGAATACATTCGGGAAAACCTGCAAAAGGGTTTCATCAGGAAATCAAACTCACCTGTCGGTGCTGGGTTCTTCTTTGTAGCAAAAAACAATTGTTCACTCCGTCCATGCATCGACTACAGGGGCCTTAACACCATCACCGTGAAGAACCGATACCCTCTTCCTTTAATTTCGTAACTCTTTGACAGACTGCAAGGTTCTCATGTTTTTACCAAACTGGATCTTGGAGGGGCCTACAATTTATTAAGAATCTGAGAAGGAGACGAGTGGAAGACCGCCTTTAACACCAGGGACGGACATTATGAATATCTTGTGATGCCCTTTGGCTTATGCAATGCCCAGCGGTCTTCCAAAATTTGGTTAATGAGATCTTCTGCAATCTTCTGTATGTCTATATTATTGTATATCTGGATAATATTCTTATTTTCTCACCAGACTTACTTACCCATCGTCTTCATATGAAAGCTGTGCCACAGCGTCTACAGGACAATTGTCTATATGCAAAATTGGAGAAATGTCTATTTGAACAAACACAAGTTCCATTTTTTGGCTACATAATCTCATCAAAGGGCCTCCTCATGGACCCAGCCAAACTTCGGGCCATCTCTGAGTGGCCCCAGCCCTCTGGTCTTAAAGCCACCCAACGCTTTTTGGGCTTCACCAATTACTATCGCCAATTCATTCGTAATTTGGTGGCCCCTATTACATCTCTCACTCGCAAGGGTATCAATGCCCGGCTCTGGTCCCCTGAAGCCATTGATGCTTTCCTCAAACTCAAGGCAGCCTTCCTCTCTGCCCCAATTCTCCTATGTCTGGACATTACAAAACCCTTTTCTTTGGAGGTTAATGCTTCTTGAGTAGGAGTCGGTCCCGTCCTACTCCAAGCTCAGAAGAGCAAGTCTCAGCCTTGCGGATTCTTTTCCAAGAAGTTTTCTGATGCAGAGAAGAACTATACCCTTGGGGACCGTGAGCTACTCGCTATTAAACTAGCTCTTCAAGAATGGTGACATCTTCTAGAGGGTTCTCCCCATTGTATTACCATCTATACTGATCATAAAAATCTGCATTATTTATAATCCGCCAAACGCTTGAATCCACGTCAAGCTCGCTGGGCCTCTTTTTCGCCCGCTTCAACTTTAACATTACTTTTCGTCCAGGTGCCAAAAACCTTCGAGAAGATGGCTTGTCCAGGTCGTTTGATGTCAACGATTCTGAGAATCACGTAGATCCTGGTCCCATCATCCCTCCGCATCGTATTGTAGCCACTACTCAGCTCTGGTCTACGCAGCCTCCTCCAGGTAAAACTTTTGTAGTTAACGCACTTCGTCCCAAACTCCTTGCTTGGGCACATGACTCCAAGTTCTCTGGACATCCTGGCATACCCCATACTTGTGACTTTCTTTTACTTTCAAAATGTTTTATTGGTTTTCCAAAAATATAAACAATATAAAATAATGAGAAGTAAAGCAAAACATTACATTACATTCAACTGTGGGGGGTACGAGATAAGCCTAAAACAAAAAGTAAGAATCAAGTACACATCAAGAAACTACTGTAACTCTTCCAATTATGTGTAATCCGCCCGGCCTGTGGCCAATAATGGGGAGGGGCATAGAGAGGTTCCACCGGCACCCCAAAAGGCATCACGCTGTGCCCAGCCGAATCTCAGCGAGCCACCCATGTCAAATCTTGGCCAGATAGGCCTGGGATCTAGGATAAACAATGAGGTTACTATGACCTGATTTGCTAACCTTAGAGGGAGAGACCTCCCTCTGCAGAACTGATTGCACTAAAGTCGGGGGAACTTTCCTAGTACCTTAGAGGGTTCAGCAGAAGGGGGGTGTAAAGAGGGGAGGGGAGAGGAAAAGAGAGCGGGTGGAGAAGAGAGGGAAAGAGTAGAGAGCCTATCAACGGGAGAGGAACACGCCTCCCTCTGTAAACCGATGAATTTTACGGTTCAACTCCTGGTATAAGGGAAATGCCCATATGCTATGCCCAAGGTTCCCATATAGCTTCAAAGTGCGTTTTGGTGTTGTGGAGACTTGTGACCTTCTTCAGCGTCATTACTGATGGCCTTCTCTTCGTAAGGATGTTAAGGAATACGTTCAAGCTTGTAGGGTTTGTGTACTATCCAAATCTTCCACGTCCCGATATACTTTGGCGTTGTATATCCATGGATTTTATCTCACATCTGCCACCCTCAACAGGTTCTACAGTCATCTGGGTAGTGGTGGATCGGTTCTCCAAAATGTGTCACTTGATTCCTTTCCCAGGCCTACCTTCTGCTCCCAGTCTTGCCACAACTTTCATTAAGGAGATCTTTCGTCTTCATGGGATGCCTTCACATATCGTCTCTGACAGGAGTTCAATTTACTGCTCGGTTTTGGAGCGCCTTGGCCAGCTCCTTTGGGATTAAATTGGATTTTTCATGTGCCTTTCATCTCCAGTCCAATGGGCAAATGGAACGTGTCAATCAAAATGTAGAACGTTTTCTCCGTGCCTTAATCTCAGCTCACCAAGATGACTGGGTGGACCTTTTGCCCTGGGCAGAGTTTGCCTTAAACCATCACTCCAATGCCAGTTCTGGAAAATCTCCCTTCTTCACTGTTTACGGGCAGCATCCAGCTGTTCCCTTTCCTGTTCCTTTTTCTCCTCTTGTACCAGCAGCAGCTGAAACTCAAAGGTCCTTCAACTCAATCTGGAAAGAAGTATCTGAGAATCTTCATTTAGCTGCTTCCAGGCATAAAACGGCAGAAGATCGTCATCGCTGTCCGTCATGCCTGGCGATCTACCAAGCACATTCGACTCCGGGTGCCCTCAATGAAATTTGCTCCTTGCTTCATTGGTGCATTTCCTATTCTCCGTCAGATCAATCCAGTTGTTTTCAAGCTCCGTCTGCCCTCTCATCTCAGGATACACAATGCCTTTCATGTCTCCCTGCTTAGGCCACTGGTCCTCAATCGCTTCTCTTGCCCTTCTTCTCACCCCGCTCCTGTGGCTGATACCATGGATCAGTATGGGATTAAAGAAACATTGGACTCCAAGTATTCTTGAGGGAGGCTACTCTATCTGATTGATTGGAAGGGCTATGGTCCGGAGAAGATGTCTCAGCCCCACGTTTGGTGACCAGATTCCATCGGAAATTTCCCTCCAAGCCAGCCCCCAGACGTGTGTGGGGGGCCACGTAAGAGGGGGTACTGTCACAGATCAGCTGCAAAGCTGATCTGTGTCTCACCTTTACTGCTGTAGGCCGGCTGGCACCTGTTGTTCCACTAGCTTGTGTTCAGCTCTACTGCACTCTGCAGCTCTGGGTGTCTCCGGTCTCACCTGTTGTTTAATATATGATTCCTTCCTGCTACTTCCTGTTCAGCCCAACATGTGCTTCTCTATTTAAATCCCTCTCAGGCTAGTTCTGGTTGCTTGAGAAACATTTGTCCTTTGTCCTTCCTTCGTGTAACCTGCCTTAACCTGACCTCTCGTGAACTGATCTCTTGTGTACAGACTCGGCTTGTTCTGATTACGTTGTCTGCAGCCCGCCCTGACCTTGGCTCACTATCCGGCTCTCCTTTGCTTCATCCATCCATCCATCCTTGTCTAACAGTGTCTTCTGGTACCTCCCTAGCGAGCGGGGTGAACCTGGGGGTCGTGACCTTGGGTCAGCATGCAGCTAAGCCCAAACCCTCATGAAGGGGTCCCTGACAGAATACCGGCTGGCCCTTAGACTCCACACCCTGGGAGATCCTGTGTCACCTGCTCGCCTGTGGGCTCACTGTAAGTAATACCGTGACATACACAGGTTGCACTGGATGGACAATTTTTTTTATTCTACCTTTCCTACTATGTAACTATACAAAAAAAGAATAATTCCCCTTTGGGGTCTCCACCAGATCTTTGGTCTGTTTGATAGCACATCTACTTTAGGCATGAATATAGTAACTCATATTTATTTAATGGTTTACGACCTCAGCACTTTCAATACTAGTGAATTTGGACTATTCAACTATAGACATAATTAAAACCTCTGCTTTTTGGCATCTCTCATTTGATGCATTGTAGGATCCTACAGGCTCTTGGGGACTCGTACTTTCTCAGGGACTGATGGATGAACCTTCTTTGCTGCTACCTCCTCCAGAAACATCCAACATATGTCAAACTTGTGATATGTATATTTTCTTCGTTTAGTCTGTTCTCTAATTATATGTGCATGTATATGTTTCATGATTATGAACTGTGATGTTACAACTGAACATTCTTATTTGGCAGATTACTGATTTACATATGTATTAGGGAGACATTAGGGAACCACCAACCAATGTCAATGCCTCAGGAATAGGGATGAGCTGAACACCCCCCTGTTCGGTTCGCACCAGAACATGCGAACAGGCAATAAATTAGTTTGAACGCCCGAACACCGTTAAAGTCTATGGGACACGAACATGAATAATCAAATGTGCTAATTTTAAAGGCTTATATGCAAGTTATTGTCATAAAAAGTGTTTGGGGACCTGGGTCCTTCCCCAGGGGACATGGATCAATGCAAAAAAAGTTTTAAAAACGTCCGTTTTTTTCGGGAGCAGTGATTTTAATAATGCTTAAAGTCAAACAATAAAAGTGTAATATTCCTTTAAATTTCATACCTGGGGGGTGTCTATAGTATGCCTGTAAAGGGGCGCATGTTTCCCGTGTTTAGAACAGTCTGACAGCAAAATGACATTTCAAAGGAAAAAAAGTCATTTAAAACTACTCGCGGCTATGAATGCATTGCCGGTCCGACAATCCACATAGAAGTTCATTGATAAAAACGGCATGGGAATTCCCCACTAGGGAACCCCGAACCAAAATTTTTTTAAAAAATGACGTGGGGGTCCCCCTAAATTCCATACCAGGCCCTTCAGGTCTGGTATGGATTTTAAGGGGAACCCCGCGCCAAAATTTAAAAAAAATGGCGTGGGGTACCCTTAAAAATCCATACCAGACCCTTATCCGAGCACACAACCTGGCAGGCCACAGGAAAAGAGGGGGGGACGAGAGAGCGCCCCCCCTGAACCGTACCAGGCCACATGCCCTCAACATTGGGAGGGTGCTTACAAAAGTACCCCAACCATTTCACAAAAAAAATTTCAAAAATGTTAAAAATGACAAGAAGAAATGACAAGTTTCTTCCTCCATCTTCTTCTTCTTCTGGTTCTTGTTCTTCTGGTTCTTCATCCGGTCTTCTCATCCGGCATCTTCCTCAGCGGCGCCTTCTTCACTTCATCTTCTTTTCTCGGGCCGCTCCGCATCCACGATTGGACGGGAGGCTCCTGCTGTGTGACGCTTCTCCTTAAATAACGGAGGGCGGGTGACCCCGCCCCCCTCTGACGCACGGGGACTTCCCTGTGACATTCCCCGTGATGTCAGATGGGGGCAGGGGGTCACCCGCCCTCCGTTATTTAAGAACCGTCAGAAGAGGAGAAGCATCACACAGCGGGATCCTCCCGTCCAATCGTGGATGCGGAGGAAAGAAGATGAAGTGAAGAAGGCGCCGCTGAGGAAGATGCCGGACGAGAAGACCGGATGAAGAACCAGAAGAACAAGAACCAGAAGAAGAAGAAGATGGAGGAAGAAACTGAAGGAAGATAGAAGACAGAAGAAAGAAAAAGCATTTAAATAAAGGAATGGTCAAAAACTGTCTCTTGTCATTTTTCACATTTTTGACATTTTTTTGTGTAATGGTAGGGGTACTTTTGTACCCCCTTACCATTTCACACAGGGGGGAGGGCCGGGAGTCCCCTTGTTAAAGGGGGCTTCCAGATTCCGATAAGCCCCCCCGCCCGCAGACCCCCACAACCACCGGGCAAGGGTTGTGGGGATGAGGCCCTTGTCCCCAACAACATGGGGACAAGGTGTTTTGGGGGGCTACCCCCAAAGCACCCTCCCAATGTTGAGGGCATGTGGCCTGGTACAGTTCAGGAGGGGGGGCGCTCTCTTGTCCCCCCTCTTTTCCTGCGGCCTGCCAGGTTGCGTGCTCGGATAAGGGTCTGGTATGGATTTTTGGGGGTACCTCACGCCATTTTTTTTTTTTTTTAATTTTGGCGCGGGGCTCCCCTTAAAATCCATACCAGACCTGAAACGAGTTCTGCTTATGGCCTATTTGTATTAATAATTATGCATGTTGATGCTCTAGTCACTTTATATAGTTTTAGCTATTATGTTTTCAAGCACTTCTATGCTATATTATATTGTCCCTGTTTTTTTTAGGGCTTATTTTATTGTTGTTCCAATAAAATTATACATTTTTAGATAATCTTTGTTGCATATTGTTCATACCTACACTCTTATTGGCATCAAAAAGTCCCAAGTCCTCGCTTTTCTCCCCATTGTGGGTTTTACATCCTTATTACATATCACTGACCAGAGCCTTGCATGCAAAACACCTATTACAATACCATACAATTTACCCAAAGTGTATTTGCAGATGGAAAAATGATCTTAACTCGCTACATGTACTACATGTTCTCTGTACTACTTCATGTAATTATGAAAATCACACAGACTATATATTGTACCTATGAAACTGAACACATGTTAATAACATGAGCAGCATTTCAGTGTCCTTTCTCCACCCCATGACTTATTTGATATAAAAGGTTGTGGAGAACCACTAAGGTTTCCAGTGGCCTTTAAAGCTCTAACTAAGCATACAGGCAGCATAGTATCCTTACATTGATGTCTGCAGTACACCTATATTTTCTACTATCAGCGCTTGCAGGATCTAGTAAGTAAATGGTTTTCGTTTATTTAGATCTCTCTCTCTCGCTCTCATTTCTTTTCTTTTTTTTTTACTGTTTTCTTGCTTTTCTTTCATTCTCTCTTTTTAATCTATTTTCTTAATGTTTTCGCTCTCTATGTTTCAAGTTTAATTTCTTGAATCTTTATTTTTTTTCATTTTCTTTTTTTCTTTTCTCCTTTTTTCGTGCTTTTTTTTTCCATAGTATTTATCTTGTCCCTTTCTTTCTTTCTTTCTTTCTTTCTTTCTTTCTTTCTTTCTTTCTTTCTTTCTTTCTTTCTTTCTTTCTTTCTTTCTTTCTTTCTTTCTTTCTTTCTATCTTTCTTTCTTTCTTTCTTTCTTTCTTTCTCTCTTTCTCTCTTTCTTTCTCTCTCTCTTTCTTTCCCTCTTCCTTTCTCTCTTTTTTTTCTTCTCTTATTTTTCCTTGTTTTTATTTATTTTTATTTTCCTTTTCTTTTTCCCCCATGTTTACTTTTTAATTTTTTACTTCCAGTCTTCTTATCTTCTCTCTTACATCTTTTCGTTTTTCTTTCTCCAATTTCCCCTTCCTTTTATTTACTGTTACTTTTTTTTCTACCCTTTTTTCCTTTGACTTTCTTTTTTTTAAATTTTTCTTTTATTTGTTATCTCTCCCCTTCGTTTATTTTTTTCATTAATAATTTCTTATTTTCCCTTTAGGCCTTTTTAATTCTCTAGCTATTCTTATGTTACAGGTTACGCTATATCATGTTATTGGTGTTGGACATTTAATGATCAGGAACACCTCTGTAGACAAAATAGTAAAGACTGCCCAGCTGGTTATTTCTGTTCGGCCACAATTTTTGAAAACTACCAAAGTATGTTTACAATTTCTGAAAAAACACAAATAGATTTCATGTGGTCTTAGGTCAATCCTTTTATAAAATAATGTTATAAAATAATGTATTTTTTTTTTCTTAAATACATGATTTGCATGATTTGATATTTCCTTGTCAAAAAAGTTTATTGAACATACAGTAATATAAAGATGTATTAAGTAAGTTTACAAGGATATATAAAGTAAGCTCATTGTTATACATTAGAATTTATATAAATATTTACCATGAAATTTTCAAATATTAATAATCAGGTACACAAAACCTGGAAAGTAATGCATCAATTTCTTTTGGAGGTATTTGAGAAATCTATACCGCCTACAAATATTAACTGTTAGTTATATGTGTATGGGTCAGATGTATTCTGATAAAGAGCTTTGATCATAAAGTGGGGGAAAGGAAAGAAAAGGAAGAAAAAGGATAGAAAGACAAAGATATAGTCCACAAGGTCGATCCACTCGTCAGTTTATCATCCATTGGCTTCTCCATGAAGCAAAGAAATGGATGTTTCTATAAGTCAATTAACCCGCTACCATGGCAAAAGGACCAAGTCATTGAAATTTGACAGAAATTGATGTTTTATCCAAGGATGCCATAATTTTTCAAATTTTGGGATTTGGTTATGGTCGATAGTTGCCATCTTGGCGTGAGACATTATGTTATTCATTCTATGAATTGTTTCGGCCAGTACCAATGTAGGGGATCTCCATGACTTGGCCACTGTTTGCTTTGCAGCCGTTAGTAATTGGACCATAAGTTTGTATTGAGAAGATGTTAACCATTCCGGTTTCAAGTTAAGCAAAGCTATGAATGGGTCTGGTTGTATTACCCTTTTGAATATTTTAGATGCAATCACAAAAATTTCCTTCCAAAATATTTGGATTAATGGGCACGTCCACCATATATGTAAATGTGTGCCTATGTCTGGACAGCCTCGAAAACAAAGAGCTGAGGTATTAGGTGAATATTTAGCCACTCTGGCAGGTACAAGGTACCATCGGGTTAGAACTCTATAGTTTGCTTCCAATGCCATAACATTGGGCGAAGATGATTTAGATGTGAGCCATATACTTGACCATTCCGTGTCCTCTAAAGTTCGCCCCAGATCCTACTCCCATTTCCGAACGTAAGTAGGGGTAGAGAAGGAAGCGCCACCTGAGTGTAGTATTAACAAATGGTGTTTAATGACACCAGGTAAAAACACACTTACAGGATAAAAACATATAAAAGGCTCATCTGTATAGGTAAGTGGTCCTCAGTGTTCCCTCTGATCCTGTGGTGGTGACGCTGCAGGGATGCTGGGCTGCAGAAGGTGGATTACCAGCCGGGAGTTCCTTCTGTGGCCACCAGGAAGAGACTAGGGGCCGGCGTGGAGCGCACGTGGAGCGTGCATGACGTCACAGGTCGTCCGTCTGCTTCCGGTTCGGTATCCAGAGGAGGGATCGTCCAAGGAGGAGGGCTATCAGGGAGGTTGAGAGAAGGCTACGTGCTCGGAGCCACTGCTCCTTCAATAGGCCTATTGAAGGAGCAGTGGCTCTGAGCGCCCAGCCTTCTGACCTGTGGCGTCATGCACGCTCCACGTGCGCTCCATGCTGGCCCCTAGTCTCTTCCTGATGGCCACAGAAGGAGCTCCCGGCTGGTAATCCACCTTCTGCAGCCAAGCATCTCTGCAGCATCACCACCACAGGATCAGAGGGAACACCGAGGACCACATAACTATACAGATGAGCCTTTTATATGTTTTTATCCTGTAAGTGTGTTTTTACCTGGTGTCATTAAACATCATTTGTTAATACTACACTCAGGTGGCGCTTCCTTCTCTACCCCTCTCTCATCCATCACAGAGCCAGCTCTCTGAGGACAGCAGCCGCCTAGCCTACCAGCCTACTTTAACCATTACATTACCGGTTACCACTTAACCTTTGAACTTCCAGCCTGTCCCCTATGGACTAAGTTGCTCAGCCCTTTATATCTCCTGTCATATATGGACTTGTGTGTTTGCGCTTACAGTTACCAATACTCTGTCCGAACGTAAGTAGGTTTCTCAAAATTTGTGACCCCGAATAGTTGATTATAAAGTGATGAAATTATACCTTTAGCAAATGGGTCTTTTTTACAGATTGATTCAAAAGTGGACAATTGAGACAAGGGTATTTCCACATTTAGGAATGGTGTAAAGAAATTTTTGATTTGGAGATATCTAAATATCTCAGAGTTTGGTAGATCATAATTTTCTCTAAGCGTTGGAAATGGAAGAAATGATTTAGATGCAACAAAATTGTGTAGCATCTGAATACCTGATGTTGTCCAAGCTTTAAATGATTTCGGGTAGATCCATGCCGGATAGATGGCTGGATTTCTGATAAAAGATAGGAGGGGATTGTGTGGAGATTGTATTTGATATTTGATTTTTAGTTTATCCCAGAGAGATAAGAAGTGTTTAGTTATGGGATTATGTATTTTGGAACGGTCTTTGGATTCAAGCTATAACAAGTTTGATATTGATAGAGGGTCACATTCTGAAGCCTCTATAAATACCCATAAAGGGATTTCCTGTTTTGCGTGATATTTGGAGAGACTGGCCAAGTGAGCTGCTTTGTAATAGTTAGTAAAATTAGGATATCCCAGACCTCCTTTAGTTTTGGGAAGATGTAATGTGTGTATAGGTATACGTGGTTTGGAAGAACCTCATATAAATGATGTTGTTCTTTTTTGCACTAGTCTCAAAAAATAGGAAGGCATTGGAACAGGGAGAACTCTGAACAGGTATAGTAATTTAGGCAGAATAGTCATTTTAATTGCATTGATCTTTCCTATCCAGGATAAGGGAAGTTGTGACCATTGTTTTAATAAGGTTGTGATCTGTCTCAGTAAAGGAGGATAATTGGCTGAAAATAAGTCAAAATGAGATGCTGTTAACTGAATTCCAAGGTATGGGATTGATTTCTCTGCCCAGGTAAATGGGAGTGTAACCTTCGCCGGAATTACCGTGTTTCCCCGATAGTAAGACACCCCCGATTGTAAGACGTATCGGGAGTTTCAGAGGGGTCAGCTAATATAAGCCGTACCCCGAAAGTAAGACATATGTCTTACTTTCGGGGAAACACGGGGGGATTTGCCTCCAGTGACGTGCGGTACAAAGAGTGGGGCTGGGGGTGCGGGCCGCTGGGGGTGCGGGTCTCTGTCCCCCTCCGTTCTCCCCCTCCATTCCGCTTTCCTCCTCTGTGCCTCCCCGCTGTCCCCTCCGTTCCCCCCTCCTTCTCTGTCCCCCTCCGTTCTCCCCCTCCGTTCCGCTTTCCTCCTCTGTGCCTCCCCGCTGTCCCCTCCGTTCCCCCCTCCTTCTCTGCCCCCCTCCGTTCTCCCCCTCCGTTCCTCCGTCCTCCCCCTCCTTCCTTTGTGAATAGACAGAGTCAGCTGACTCTGTCCATTCACATAACTGAAACATTGTAATCTCCTGTGATTACAATGTGTCAGTTTATGAATGGAGAGAAGCCGCTGTCTTCTCTCCTTTCATTCTCAGTGCAGCTGACGCTGCAGAGAAAGGGACTGGGGAATCTCTATCTTCTGTCTCTTTCTCTGTCTCAAGGGGGAGATATCAGAGGTCTGTTAAGACCCCTGATATCTCACCAAAGCCCCCCAACATATTTTCCCAATATAAGACATACCCCGAAAGTAAGACATAGTGGGGCTTTTAGGGATAAAAAGAAAGTAAGACACTGTCTTACTTTCGGGGAAACACGGTAGTTCAGGGTTTGATAGTGAAATGTTGAGCACTAGGCATTTCTTAGGGTTAATCATAAGGCCGGAGAAGGCCGCAAATCCATCCAGGACGGGCAATAGATTGAGACCTGAAACCTGTGGTGATGATAGGAAAAGTAATATATCATCTGCAAATATACATATTTTGTGTGTAAGACCTCCTACTTCAATGCCAGTTATAGTACGGTTTGTTCTAATGTATTGGGCTAAGGGTTAGAGTAAAAGGGCAAATAAGAGGGGAGATAATGGACAACCCTGTCGAGTGCCTCTTTCGGTACTAAAAGCATCCAATTTGTATCCAGCATATTTTATATAGGCTTTGGGTTTATTATAGAGTGCTGAAATCCATTTTAGAAGATGGGTGCCAAAACCCAATTTTTGTAAGGAGTAGTGCATATATTGCCAGGATACTGTATGGAATGCCCTCTTAATATCAAGAGATAAAAAGCATGAAGGAATTTTTAGTTTCTTAGCAATATGTGCCAATAGCACTGCCCTGCGTATATTATCGTCTGCCTGTCTATTTGGCATAAAGCCTACTTGATCTCTATGTATTAATTTACCTATGATACTATTAAGGCGTTTTGCTAAAATTTTTGCTAATAGTTTGATATCAAGATTTAAAAGAGAAATGGGCCGATATTTCGACATTAGTGTTTCCTGTCAAAAAGAATGTCCTTCTAAGAGTGTGTTGAAAGTTTCAGCTAGAATAGGGGAGAGAATCTCTGAAAATGTTTTGTAATATAGGGCCGAGTATCCGTCTGGGCCAGGTCTTTTGTTAAGTTTTAGGTCTTTAATGGCATTAGCAACTTCATCTATAGTTATAGGTTCTTCTAAAATGTTTTTTTGGTTCTGAGACAACTCAGGTAAGGTAATCTTTGAGAAGAAAGATTCAGCTTCTGTAGGGTTAAATTCTTTGTTTGACTTGTAGAAGGCTGCGAGGTGTGAGTGAAATTTGTGGATGATTTTGACTGGGTTGCTAGTATAAATGTCTTTTGATAATTTCAAACGTATAGGTTTGAAAGATTTATTAGTAGAGTTCAATGCCCATGCCAAATATGTGCCTGGTTTGTTTGTATTCATATAGAAATTGTGCCTAGAGCGTTTGAGGGATTTGTCTACTGATTCTGTGAGAAATAGGTCGTATTCCAATCTAGTTTTTTCCAAATGAGATTTTGTACTCTGAGATGGATTATCTTGGAATGATATGGAGGCTGCGGTAAAATTTGATTCTAGTTTCCTTGCAAGAAGTTTGCGTTCCCTTTTAAATAATGCAATTTGTCTCTGTAGAACACCACGCAAACAGGTTTGTGAGCTTCCCATAATGTTATCGGGGAAATGTCTGGACTAGTGTTGATTGATACGTATTCCTTTATAGCTTGTTCAACAATCATATGATATGATGGGTGTTTGAGCATTATGTCCGGTAGGTACCAAGTTGGGTCATGCGCGTTATGGTCTGACCAAGGAATTGGAATTATATCTGACGCAATGATCTCTGGTACTATTCCTATTGTAAGACAAATATGGTCTATTCTGGTAAAGGATTGATGAAGATGTGAAAAATAAGTGAATTTCTTTTTTATCGGATTACTTTCTCTCCAAGAATCTACCAGATTGTATTTGGAAAGAAGTTGGGAGAAAGGTAATTTAGAGGCCATTCTGGATGGGATAAAAGGTGATTTATCGAGAAATGGGAGGAGGACCTGGTAAGAATAACCGCACATAATCACGTTCCCATTTTGTGCGTATTAATCACTTGTAGTAAGTGTGAGAGGAAAGGGGTAGGTTGTTTATTGGGAGCATAGTAGGAAATCACTGTGACTGCTGTATCCATTATGTAACCCATGAGTATTGGGTATCGACCTTCTGGGTCTTTAATTTCTGATGATAAAGTAAATGGTGCAGACCGGTGAAATGCAATTAGAGTTCCCCTTTGTTTGGTACTGGCTGATGCCGTAAAAATTTGTAGATATAAAGGGGGACATATATTTAGGTGTGGAATTATTGGTGAAGTGTGTTTCTTGTAGGCACACAACGTGGGCCTTTCTGTTATGGAAAGTACGGAATGCTTTGGTCCTTTTCTGAGGAACATTTATGCCCTGAACATTCAGGGATAGGATATTCAATGGTGCCATGGTAACAGATTAAATAGGTTTGACTTACTTTTTATTATACTGTACAACGCTGACTGCGCGGATCAACCTGTGTGGACTGAAGGAATGAAAATGTAGAAAAGAATCCAGTGGAGTCTGGAGTGAAGAATAAACAAAAAACATATAAGGTTAGATGGTACATTTTATGTAAGTAATCGCAAGTTGCCCGTGAAAAAGAATATATATCTCTATCAGGGGAAAAAAATGCCTTTGTCAGACTCCCACATATTATGGGTGGAAGAATGAGGAAGGCTAATGGGGGTACACGGATCTTCCGCTTACAGGAGAGAAGTGCTATAATAAAAAGCATCAAAAGGATGCCTCAATAATTGGAGTGCAGGATATCTAATATTTGTAGAATTAGTTGTTCCAGGGTGATTGCATATTGTTAATATCACCTTAGGTTGAATAATTCAGTCAAAGAAGTACCGTCTAGAACCTTGGTATGGATAGTGATTATTTTTAGAATATTTGGGAGTTGGAGTAAACTATTATATATTTCAAGCATATATACCTGCATAAATATGGTAATTCATAAATTTGAGATTATGTTTTGAAACAGATTGGATCAAAAGAATTAAAAAGTAAAGGAAGTACCATATTTATTGGCGTATAACACGTGCCGACGTATAACACGCACCCCAAGTTTAGGAGGGAATTTTAAGGAAAAAAACTTTTTAGGGAAAAAAACTTACATTTAAATGCCCATCAATGCAGCCTTATCAGTGTCCATCTGCAGCCTTGCACAACGTCCATCTGCATGCTTGTCCAGTGTCATTTGCAGCCTTGTCAGTGTCATTTGCAGCTTTTGCAGCCTTGCCAGTGTCATTTTCAGCCTTATCAGTCTCCAGCTGCAGCCTTGCAAGTGTCCATCTGCAGCCTTGTCAGTGACATTTGCAGCCTTGCCCAGGCTGCAGTTAAACTGCAGTCACTTGTCAGTGTCACTGCAGTTTGAAAATGGCGCCGCCAGCGCCAAGATACACAGAGCCGGTCCTCGGCTCTTCTCAAGTCTTCTCGTAGTCCTGCCCAGTCCCGCCCTATGATGGACATAACACAGGTCCAATGGTGGGTCTGGGCGTGACTGTGAGCGGAGCCTAGCGCCGCCCATATACATACATAGCCGAGTGTACTCGGCTAGCTCCACTCACAGTCACGCCCAGTCCCTGTGTTATGTCCATCATAGGGCGGGACTGGCCGAGTACACTTGGCTATGTATGTATATCGACAGCCGGCTCTCGCTCCGCTCACAATCAGCGGGGGGGATTGGCGGGGATCGGCGTATAACACGCACCCAGATTTTTCCCTGATTTTAAGGGGAAAAAAGTGCGTGTTATACGCCCATAAATACGGTAAAGAGGTAATAATATACTTATTTTGTGAAAAAAACTCCTGTTACTTTTGGATCAGTTTCTGCACGTTTGCAGCTGAAAGTAATTCATCTGTTGTTATAGATAAAATTAAACTAAGTGAGTATGTTGAAGAGATACTAGAATTTACGTTGTCAGTCCATGGAGTCTTCTTGGTCCATGGATGCAGGGGCATAACGGCTTCTCTTGTGAGAATGATGATTTCCATTATGTTCTGAAATTTGCCTATTGATATTTCCTAGGTTTAGACCATGGGCAGTAATATTTTAAGGTATTATCTGCCTCATTCACTGGCTCAACGAAAAAAAAAAAAAACGGACCCTCCCATCCTAACTCTTAGGCAGCCAATACATAATACATTGTTTTTCATTTAACCAGCCGGTTGAAAAAAAAAAAAAAGACTTGATTTCCTCATCCACACACCATCAGAATACACTGATCAGCATTGCAGGCTATATTCTGCAGAGCTGATCGAGCGGGAAAATCTAACAGGGGAATTGTACAGAATCTTTTATTCGGTTGAACTCTGTACAAACACAGTGCCCATGCATGGGTCAAAATTCAAATTTCGATCCATGTATGTAGGGCCGCTGACTGAGGGGACCACCAACCCTCCTGTAGGGGGCCCGGCCACACAGGGGGCTCGGACAGCAGGAGAATTGGTGGAGCAGAGAACGAAGAATGACTATCTCTCACCCAGCAACTCAAAGCCAGTTTCTCCCCGTCTCCTTCCTGCCAGCTTTCAGCTACTAGATGAGAGACACAGAGGGCCTGGATTTAGGGGGTGCTGGGGTGGTTTCAGTTCTGCCCCCATGGCTGTCGACCGCTGAGCTCCTTCCCCCCGCCCGCACTCACAGCCAGATCAAGGAGATGGCAGCCTGAAGGCTGGAGCGGTGAGAGATAAAGAGCCAGGAGGAAGTGTGCTGTGTTCTGCTCTGCCCTCCTGTCAGAAGAGTGCTGGTCGGTCTTTACAGTACAGGAAACTGGATCGCTCTTACTGTAGATCGCATTGCACTGTACACACACATTTCCTCCACGGGCTGCTCACCTCCCAGCAGCAGCAAATGTGGATAGGGGGCGGTGTGTGTGTACATTGCAATCTACAGTAAGAGCGATCCAGTCTCCTGTACTGTATAGACCAGCGCTCTACTGACAGGAGGGGAGAGCAGAACACAGCGCACCTCCTCCTGGCTGTTAGTGGCTTCCCCCTGTAAGTTGGGAAGGGGGATATGTGTGAGCAGGAAGAATAGAGGGGGGTATGTGCTAGGAGGAGGGTTTGGGGGGTGGGCAGGTTGAACCAGGAGAGGAGATATCTGTGCCAGGAGAGGGGATGTTTGTGTTTGGAGGGGGGGGGATTAGTGCTGGGGGGTTTGGGTAGGGAGGAAGATTTTGTGCTGGGAAGGGTAATTTATAGGGGGTTGTACTCGGAGGTGGGGTTTGTGGAAATTTGTCCTAGGAGGGGGATTGAAGAAAGAAGATTTTTGCTGGGAGGGGAGATGGGGAGATTTTGTGCCAGGAGGGAGTGGGGGAAATTGGGCTAATAGGAAGGATTTGTGCTGGCAGGGGGAATTTGAGGGGAGAAGATTTGTGCTAGGATAGAAAGTTTGAGAAGAAAGAGGATATGTGCTAGGCGGTTTACTTTTTGGGGTGAGGGAGAATTGTGCGTTTTGAAATTTTTGCATGGGGGGCCCATCCGGTATGCTGTAGGGGCCTCGTGATTTAGAACAGCAGCTCTGCATGTATGGCCAGCTTAAGGGGTTCCTATTTGTAAGTAAGTCTTGAAGTGAACAAGCACTTAATGTTTGAAAATCCTACGAGGACAAAGGACACCACAAGACACCTACTATTTTCTTTGTTGACCAGCAAACCTTCCTCTCTGCTTCTCTCTGCATTAGTCTCACCTTTTTACTGGTGCCAGTGTTTCCCTTGTCGAACAAGACTGCCCATATTGGCCATTCAAGCAGTCTTTTCAGGGTTCAGCCTTAAAGTCAGTAGGCCAATAATTGGTCAACCAAATATCGATTTAACCTACAGTAAATTCAGTGAATCGGGTATATTGATGACATCTCCATCAGGCCTAAATGCACAAAGCTTTATGTCTTTCCATAAAAATTAGAACCCCCAGACAGAGGTAGAATAAATACTGGCCCGTGGCATCTGCTCCCTACATGTCTAATGGTTCTACCATGAGAATGCAGAGTTAGCAAGAGGCCAAGAATGGGAAGAAAAATGGCTTGAGGGGTGAGGAAATCATGGAGGCTCTCAAGTGGCTTTCCTGCCATCAAGAAACTGAGGATGGAAGCTCTAATTTGTTTTTAGAAATGCAACTCAGTGTGACTTATGTCTATAGCAGCATTAACAAGACTTTTGATGATGCTATGAAACTGAGGTGACCCTAGCCAATTTTTGCTTGTATTACTTATACTAGTTCCCTTATCAATAATTGAATTTGTTTTTAGAAAATGGTTTACAGAATACCAAGCATTTTAATAGACAAGGGGAGTGGACAGGAGGACAATGATAGAACAGCTTCTGTTTTTGGAAGCCACAGCTCTCATAGTCAGCGCTCCAGAAGTATAGCAAGAACTGTATTATCCAGCCTGTATGAAAGTGCAAATCTTAAAGAAATGACAGTGATACTTAACTCCTTTGCACCCAAGGGTAAAATAAATCGAAATGCCTAAGCACAATTTTTAAACGTTGATATGTGTTAGTAAAACCGTACATATCACCACAACTTTTTGGGGATCTAGGTGGAATCTTATTATAATTTGTAAGCATGGTGTAGTGTGGTGGGATGGAAATAATAAATGAGGTGTGGTCTAAACTAAATATTGGGCGTGGCTTAATGGGGTGTGGTTAGAGCCTGAGATGAAAGAGGGATGGAGGGAGAAAGAAAGGGAGAAAGAAAGAAAGAACGAACGAACGAAAGAAAGAAAGAAAGATAAAGAGATAGGGAGGGAAGAAGGAGAGAGAAGGAAGGAAAGAAAGAAGGTAGATAAAGCAGATAAAGATACTCCAAACACCTGGTGTTGGCGCTTCAATCATCACAGCACCATGATTGTTATGGTGTCAGGATGATTGAAGCGCATTATTTATATTATTACATTGTAATATAAAATTAAATAGTTAAAATGACCATAATGCAGAATCAGTGGGAGCCTGAGTGTGTCACCTGCCACCAGATGTAGCTTGTCACCCCAGATACAGCATGTCATCACAGATACAGCGCACTTGTCACCACGGATACAGCTTGTCACTTGCCACCACGGATACAACGTGTCACCACGAATACAGCTTGTCACTTCACCATGGATGCAGCATGTCACCACAGATACATTGTGTCACCACAGATACAGCTTGTCACCACAAATACAGTGCACTTGTCATCACAGATGCAGCGCACTTCTCACCACAAATACAACTTGTCACCAAGACACAGCGCACTTGTTAACACAGATACAGCACACTTTGTCACCACAGATGCAGCTAGTCCATGCTACTCTGTATCAGTGATTCGGTCTCTGCGCCATTTACAGAAGACCAGCTCTCATGGAGGCCGAAGGGAAGAAAAAAAGGCGAAGCTTGGGTGGCAAAGAAAGCGGTTGCCAATAGAAGCGAAGCAACCACCTGGGCTCCGCCTCTTGTTTCTTTCTCACAAGAGCTGGTCTTCTGTAAAATGGCAGCAGAGACAATTTTCCAGTGCCGGCTCTGGACCTCTAACGGCGGCTCTGGCAAAAAAATTGGGCAAGCGCCATTTCCCGGGACACGGTAAGACCGGGACAAGGGTCTAATACTGGGAATGTCCCGGGAAATTCGGGACTGTTGGCAACTATGATAGACACACTTCTAAACCTTGTGGACAGCCTTACCAGAGGAGTTGAAGCTTTTATAGTTGCAAAGGGTGGGCCAACTCAATATTGATCCCTACGGACTAAGACTGGGATGCCATTAAAGTTCATGTGCGTGTAAAGGCAGGCGTCCCAATACTTTATGTAATATAATGTATCTCACATTTGATACAAATATAAAGCATTTTAAACTGTGACTAAATTTATGTCTGCAGATATTTCCAAGGCTCGTACTTATATTTACATTTACAGTGGATGTGTCCCACCGGAGCAATGTGGTATAATGGGAAGTTACAGCTCCGGAGTGGAAACGACATGGTTAGCTACCGCCTGCTGCGAAACTGACAATTGTATCCCGGATGTACCTGCAAGTAAGTATCTATAATAATTGGTAATGCTTTTTTTTGTAAAAACTCGGCAGGGAAACATGAGGCTACCATTGCTTTTGTTTTATAATAACTTTAATCTTAATCCTAAAGCTAAACATAATGCCTCAAACACGCACACAACCAGCAGGACTAATTACCATCAATTGGTTCATCTCTTATGATTGTCAGCTCCAGTGACCACATTGCAATATTTTTCCTGAAATACCTCAAAGAGGATACGGCATTATGGCCACTAGATGGAGCTGACGATCCTAGGAAATATACATCTTAGATAAATTATAGTGATTGATAACAATGCTTGTGCAAAGGCTTCATATTCACAATTTTTTTATTTTTAATAAATAAACTGAATATTCCGGGAGAGAAGAATAAGGCTACTGTATCTGACCCTTTGATTTGTAGTGACCTTAACCATTTGCCCTCCGGAAGATTTACCCCCCCCGATACCGAACTGCGTTATTTTAACTGACAATTGCGTGGTCGTGCGACGTTGTACCCAAACAAAATGTAATTATTTTTTTCCCACAAATAGAGCTTTCTTTTGGTGGTATTTGATCACCTCTGCGGTTTTTATATTTTGTGCTATAGACAAAAAAATACCAAAAATTTTGAAATAAAAAAATTTATATATGTAGCAATAACTCTCAGTGGAGCTGCTGGTTTATAGCGGGCTTGTTACCTTCACTCTCAATACCTCTCTTTCACCGACACCGGGTCTAGGGTTCCGTTGAGTTTACCTCCAGACGATATAAGCACCAAACACTTGAGTAGGTTTTCCAATGCTTTAATAAACGAACAAGGGATGTAGCAGGAAAGAGGTAGAAGGAAAGCTGTAGGGAAGCTCAAATACCTTTCCTTAGTATTCTTTGGAACATTTCTCTAGGATTGATCACTTGAAATTAAAAGCGCTCCCCTCATGGGATTCAATCTTTGCTCGCCTGGATAGACCTCTCTCACTTTTCTAGCAGCCAGTACGTAGCACGAACTAAAGTCTCTGCCACAGACTTGTTTGAAGGAAACCCGTACGATCCTCTGCCACAGGATGTATTGATTTGTAGTGAATTTGTCAGACGCAGCACTTGAACCTTTAAGCCAACCCGGCAGTACTGTACTGTAAGATTACTTCGGAATGCGTCCTCCAACCGAGTCACCAGGTCCCTCTCCAGACCAGCACTCTGCATGATCCTTCCATGACGGGTCCTCCCCTGGGATCTTCTCGGTTGTCAAGCTTATTCACTCAGGATAGACAGCTCAGGCTGTGCTGCTGTGGTAGGCCCCAGACAGGCTTCTGGGCCCACCCACACACCACAGTGATGTGGGCCTCCAGAACGGAGGACCACAAGGTGGTACTCTTAGTGCATACCTGTCGGCCAGGAGGGCCAGCAGGTGGCTGAAAACGAACCCTAGAACATGGCGTTTGTCCCATAAATACCCTCTCCCAGAATGCAACTCGGAGGACCACCTCCACCGAGTTATCTCCGGGACAGAGGAGCACTCATCCGCTTCAACAGGTTGCTTTTCCAACACCAGCCGATGGTGACAACGACACCCACCGGTGCAATGTGGAACTACACGCAACGTCAGCCAAGCTGGAACAGAGGCAAACCTAACTTCTGCTAATAAGCGACCCACTAAATTTACCTATCAGCGGTAGATTAAAATCTACCAGTGCTACATATATATATTTTTTCAGTTCTGCTATAAAACATCCAATTAAAAAAATGAAAAAATGAATTTCTTCATCAGTGTAGGCCAATATGTATTCTGCTACATATTTTTGGTAAAAAAAATTTCCAATAAGCGAAACAGTTATAGCGTGACGTCTATAAACTATGGGTAATTTTTTTTTTACTAGTAATGGCAGTGATCAGCAACTTATAGTGGGCTTGCAATATTATGGAAGACAGTCGGGACACTAACTGACACTTTTTGGGGACCAGTGAAACTAATACAGTGATCAGTGCTAAAAAAATATGCACTGTCACTGTACTAATGACACTGCCTGGGAGGGGGTTGAACATCAGGGGCAATCAAAGGGCTAACTGTGTGCCTAGCCAACGTTTGTGCACTATGGGGGAGGTGCTTTTACTAGGGCAAGGCATTGATCCATGTCCCTGCTTTGCAGGAACACAGGATCAATGCCTTCCCTACAGACAGAACGGCGATCTGCCTTGTTTACATAGGCAGATTGCCATTCTTGCTCTCAGCCTAATGATCGGCGGGTGTCGGTGGACATAGAGTCCACGGTACCCGAAGCTCAGCTCCCGGTGTGTTTAATCACAGCAGCAGAGGGTTGCTGCTCATGCGTTGGCGCTTATGCATGCCCCAGACCCGTAAAGTGTTGGATCATGCACTAGGAACGTGATCCGGCACAGAGTGACCGCCCTGCTGCAGTAGAAGAGTGGTGGGCGGTCTGTAAGTGGTTAAAGTGGTTGTAACCCCTCACATATACCCAGTGAAGTGACTGGCCTCAGGTGATACACAGAGATGAAACACATCCTCCTACATAAGTTGTACCCATAGATATGCGCAGTCTATTGCATTAGGGTGTGCACCCCAAAACTCAAACTCGTTATCACCATCTGCTTTTTGACATCATCTTGAGAGATACACCGGTCCAGGGTTCATCTCAAAGACCTCAAGACCCCACCACCCAAGCCCGTTTGACCCAACCAGACGTATGTCTTTTTGGGTCCAATTGATCTGGTAAGCCTTCTCATTATCGGTGGTGGTGTTCTCCTCACGCCAGATTTCACGCATTTATTGATATATTCCACACACAAAGTCACGCAATATTTATGGACCATTACTCTATATGAACTATATGGATATTTTTGTCCAATTTATATCTAGAGATTTGTTGGCTTCCGGACTGTATCATTTTCATTTTTATATTGGACATCTAGGGTTGTTTTAGCGCTACACTTATTTTGTTTACTCCTTTATATGCACATATCCTACTGGCTGTGTTAGCTGCTTACTTCCCCCCTTTTTAGGGCAGCGCAGAATTATTTGTTATATTTATTTCACAGCAACAAAAGTGATCAGATTTTTTTTTTGTTTAAAAGTAACAGTGTGAAAATAAAAAAAAAACATTAAATACATAAGAGAAAAAAAAATGTTTTAAATTGCCCTTGTCCCCGCGTGCTCGGGCACCAAAGTACCTAAGTTGCGCACGAAAATTTAAACAGTGTTCAAATCACACGTGAGGTATCGTCGCAATCATAAGAGGGAGAGCAATAATTCTAGCAAAAGATCCCCAATGTAATGCTAAACTGGTAACCATTACAAATTTTTAAACCATCGCCTATGGAGAGTTTTAAGTAACGTAGTTTGTCACTCTTCCACGAGTGTGCGCAGTTTTAAACCGGAACATGTTAGGTATCTATTTACTCGTCATAACATCATCTTTCACAACATAGAAACAAATTGGGCTCACTTTACTGTTTATCAGAGTCGCACAATCGCTGGGTGTGTTAGTAGAGGTGTTATATAAATCCTGTATAACAATAATAATATATAGTGAGATGAGGAGATGTATACATCCGGTATGTAATGTGATGTCAGAGTCGCACAGTCGCATAGCTCTCAACTGTCCCTGATTTGGAACAAAGTCCCTCTGTCCCTCTTTCCTCCTCATTTGTCCCTCATTTTAGCCTGATCTATATATAGTTTTATATAAAATGCACTTTTTATCTTTCAAAAAGTGTTTATAATTGCTAAACCTGTTTCGTTTTTTTTTTAATTCGGAGAAGTGTGTTTTTTCCAAAAAGATTGCGTTTGAAAGGCCCTGCGCAAATACTGTGTGACATAAAATATTATATAACAACCACTATTTTATTCTCCAGAATCTTTGCTAATATATATATATATATATATATATATATATATATATATATATATATATATATATATATATATATATATATATATATAAAATGTTTGGGGGTTCTGAGTAATTTTCAAGCAAAAAATACTGATTTTAACTTGTAAACAACAAATGTCAGAAATAGGCCTGGTCCTTCAAGGGATAGTTCAACTTTACCACAAAAGTGCCTATGCAGATAAGGGGTATCTGTAGATAAAAATAAACTGTGCAGATCTGACTAAAGATCATTAATATCCTTGCTATAGGAGTAGGCCATTTACATACCTTAAGAAACCTGATTGGAATACTCCTAGAACATTGCTAAGGACTCCCAGGACGTTGCTAACATAGTTGCCAACTGTACCGAATTTCCTGGGACATTCCCGGTATTTAGACCTTTGTCCCGTTCTATCCATTTCCTGGGAAATCAGCGTTTTCTTTTTTTTGCCACTGCTAGAGGTCCGAGGCTGGCACTGAATTGTTTCCGCCGGCCGCCATTTTACAAAAGACCAGCTACGATGAGGAAGAAACAAGAGGGTTCTCTTCGGCCTCCACAAGCTGTCTTCTGTAAATGGCGCGGAGACCAAATCACCAGAGCGTCGCCTCTGGTGATTTGGCCTCTGATGTACTCCGCTGGGGACACATGATGTAAGGAGGGACTCCGCTGGGGGGCACATGATATAAGGAGGGACTCCGCTGGGGGGGCATCTGATGTAAGGAGGGACTCCGCTGGCTGGGGACTCCTGATGTAAGGAGGGACTCCGCTGGCTGGAGACTCCTGATGTAAGGAGGGACTCCGCTGGCTGGAGACTCCTGATGTAAGGAGGGACTCCGCTGGCTGGAGACTCCTGATGTAAGGAGGGACTCCGCTGGCTGGAGACTCCTGATGTAAGGAGGGACTCCGCTGGCTGGAGACTCCTGATGTAAGGAGGGACTCTGCTGGCAATGCCTAATAAGGAGGGACACTGCTGGGAATGCCTGATGTTAAGGGTGGGACTCTACTGGGTTGACTCTGCTGGGAATGTCTAATGTAAGGAGGGACTCTACTAGGGGCACCTGATGTAAGAAAGGGACTCCGCTAGGGGCATCTGATGTAAGGAGCGACTCCGCTGGGGACACTAGATGTAAGGAGGGAGTCTGCTGGGAATGCCTGATGTAAGAAGTGACTCTGCTGGGGGCACCTGATGAAAGGAGGGACTTTGCTGGGAATGCCTGGTGTAAGAAGGGACTCTGCTAGGGGGCACCTGATGTAAGGAGGGACACTGCTGGGAATGCCTGTTGTAAGGAGGGACTTTACTGGGGGCACCTGATGTAAGGAGGGACTCCACTGGGGACACCTGTTGTAAGGAAGGAGTCTGCTGGGAATGCCTGATGTAAGAAGGGACTTTGCTGGGGGGCACCTGATGAAAGGAGGGACTTCTCTCAGGACACCTGATGTAAGGAGGGACTCTGATGAGGACACTTGATAGCATCTGGTGGCAGGTGACACACTCAGGGCTCCCACTGATTTTGAATTATGGTGAGTTGAATGATTTTATTTTATATTACAATGTACTACTAGAAATAATGTGCTTCAATCATCCTGACACCATAACAACCATGGTGCCGGGATGATTGAAGCGCCAACACCAGGTTTGTGGA
Organism: Aquarana catesbeiana; assembly: GCF_042186555.1. Classification (NCBI taxonomy): domain Eukaryota; kingdom Metazoa; phylum Chordata; class Amphibia; order Anura; family Ranidae; genus Aquarana; species Aquarana catesbeiana. The sequence goes on from NC_133333.1 coordinate 22,097,998, forward strand.
GTATCTTTATCTGCTAATTGTTAAACTTTCTGGAATACACATATTTCTGTTGTGGTATAGTATCTGGGCCTGCTGTCCCTCCATCCCTCTTTCTTTCCTTCCCTCCATATTTCTTTCTTTCTTTCTCCCTCCATCCGTTGTTCATCTCAGACTCAAACCACACACCCCTTTGAGCCACGCCCCCTTTAAGCCACGGCCAATATTTTGTTTAAACCACGCCCATTTTTCACCACAACGCACTTCGCATTTTTCTTCCCCCACTATGACACGCCTAGAAATGAATGTCCCACCCCCTAATTATAATAAGACTCTGCCTACAGACAAAAAAGTGTCCCTATATATTTTTTGACAATGTTGGCAACTATGTGTTAAGTGAGGCCTAGTCATCACTGCTCACCCCCACCATCACAGGGAGGGGTGAGCTCTCAAATGCTGAACTCAGAGCTACTGCATCAGGGGAGAGAAAGAGCCACATGGGGAGGTTTGAATCAGAGAAAGAGCTCACTCCTGTGATGGTGAAGGTGAGCAGTGACGACTAGGCCTCACTTAGCAACATCCTGGGAGCATTCCAGTCAGGCTTCATAAAGTATATAAATGGCCTACATCTATAGCAAGGGTCTTAGTTATCTATAGTCAGAGCTGCACAACGTCACTTCCGGTTTACTCGGCTGCCAATGGCGGCGATTTTTTAAAAATTACAGTATTCCAAAACGACAATTTTGTTTACATCCCTTGTGACAGCAATAAAAGTGATCAGATTTTTTTTTTCTTTTAAAAGGGACAGTGTTCAATAAAAGAAAAAAAAAGAAAATAAATAAGAAAAAAAAAATGTAAAGCTCCCCCGTCCCCGCGAGCTTGCGCACCAAAGAAAACGCATACGTAAGTCACGTGTTCAAATCACACATGTAAAGTATCGCCGCGATCGTTAGAGCGAAAGCAATAATTCTAGCAAAAGACCTGTAACTCTAAACAGGTAACCGTTAAAAAATCTTAAACGTCGCCTATGGAGATTTTAAAGTAGCGTAGTTTGTCGCCATTCCACAAGTGGGTGCAATTTTAAAGCATAATATGTTTATTTACTCGGCGTAACATCATCTTTCACAATATGCAAAAACATTGGGCTAACTTTACTGTTTTCTTTAAGGTAAGTTATGTGGTCAGAGACCTGTGTTAAAGCTTAAAGAAAATATGGCACCAACATCCCGTTTAGATGAAAACAGAACATATAGGAGATATGGGACTTTCAAGGTGCAAAATATACAAAGCGACAAAATGTAAAAGGAAAATATTTACAAATTTTAATAAACAAACTACATCAATAAAAACAATACATTCAGTATACTCATAGCCATAAATGTGTGCAAGGCATCCTATAAATGACAATGGTTTACTGTAGTCACGTTCAGGTTTTCTACATGTTTCGCCGTATGGCTTCTTCAGGAAAGATCATGAAGGTTCTTTGGGTATCGAAACCTATAATTCGACAGCTTTAGTTGTGCAATGAAAACAGAAAAAAATACTAATTAATACAACAAATATCAAAAAATTTATTCTATATAGATCTATGGCTGCATTTATAAGGGAAGTGAGAGACATTCCCTATAACAAAAACCAAAGGGCCCTACCTCCTGTTATGAGTCTAGAGGCCCAAACAAAATTGAGTTAAGATGAAAAAATGGAATCTGACAAAGTACCGCAACCACTGTCCAGACACTCGCGAGTAATGCCAAGTCAACTGTAGGGAGGGGTGAGTGATAATATAGTGTCAACCAGTTAATATAGATATCCTGCCAATAAACATATATAGTTTATATTAGTACACCATAACACATTATGGAATAACATAATAATTATTTGGGCCAGGATATATTAATAGTGAAAACTCACTTAAAGAAATTTATCTGGGAGTATGTTGCTACTATGCTGGAAGCCTCTACCATCCAAAGGAAAACAGGGATTGCATCATAAGGAGGCTCACCCAAGGGAAGTTACTATATATGAAAAAAAGAGGTGGACCTAATGTAGCATTAATGACACAGAACATTCACTTAGAGCTGAACATCCACATTGCCAAAGTATACTTGCCTCAGTATTGGGAAAAAAGAAAAAAAGCCCATCCATCTATTGGGGCACAAGTTCCCCCCCCAAAACCAAGAAGAAACAGCAAAAAATGGTCTGAACCTCACTCATTAAACGATGCCTGTATATATAAAAAAATATCCCTTACTAATATCTGTTACCAATATTTGTTTCAAGAGACAAAGTATAGTGCTCCATCCTCACCAATACCTGTTTTCCTGTGTTGTTAAACGTGAGGCTTCCCGTGATCCCAACAATATGACCACTGCCATGTGGGTCCTTAAATACCTCTCCCCGTTGCATCAGAACATGACGCAGGGTGTCGCGCCGTGATGATGCACCGCGGACACAAAAGAGAGGGAGTGGCCATCCAGCACGACATTCCCTGATGTCCTGCGCCCGCATGCGCACCGAGGCACATGCGTCATGTCTGAACAGCGTCCGGAGGGATACGCCCACTTGGGGTGGAGAGCATATGGTGTCCCACCGAGCGTGTCAGGAGCCATGTCCCGATTCCCCCAGACACCTGGGACCAATTGTCCACACAGCAAAGGTCCTCCCCTCACACCGGGTGTAAATAGGAGGCCTGGGATGAGACACTTATACGTACACCCTTGGGCGTCCGTACAGGGACCCAATAGCAAATCAGCAAGAGAAAGGCATGGATGTGGCAATGCCGGAAAAACAACAAATAAAAGAAAACAAAATAACACAACCCAAGACCACATAACAAAATAAAGTAAAAAAAACACAAATTCAGGGCTATAAATGTACAGTATCTCACAAAAGTGAGTACACCCCTCACATTTTTGTAAATATTTTATTCTATCTTTTCATGTGACAACACTGAAGAAATGACACTTTGCTACAATGTAAAGTAGTGAGTGTACAGCTTGTATAACAGTGTAAATTTGCTGTCCCCTCAAAATAACTCAACACACAGCCATTAATGTCTAAACCACTGGCAACAAAAGTGAGTACACCCCTAAGTGAAAATGTCCAAATTGGGCCCAAAGTGTCAATATTTTGTGTGGCCACCATTATTTTCCAGCACTGCCTTCACCCTCTTGGGCATGGAGTTCATCAGAGCTTCACAGGTTGCCACTGGAGTCCTTTTCCCCTCCTCCATGATGACATCACAGAGCTGGTGGATGTTAGAGACCTTGTGCTCCTCCACCTTCCATTTGAGGATGCCCCACAGAGGCTCAATAGGGTTTAGGTCTGGAGACATGCTTGGCCAGTCCATCACCTTTACCCTCAGCTTCTTTAGCAAGCCAGTGGGCATCTTGGAGGTGTGTTTGGGGTCGTTATCATGCTGGAATACTGCCCTGCAGCCCAGTCACCAAATTTAACACACCTGCTCCCCATTCACACCTGCGACCTTGTAACACTAATGAGTCACATGACACCGGGAAGGGAAAATGGCTAATTGGGCCCAATTTGGACATTTTCACTTAGGGGTGTACTCACTTTTGTTGCCAGCAGTTTAGACATTAATGGCTGTGTGTTGAGTTATTTTGAGAGGACAGCAAATTTACACTGTTATACAAGCTGTACACTCACTACTTTACATTGTAGCAAAGTGTCATTTCTTCAGTGTTGTCACATGAAAAGATAGAATAAAATATTTACAAAAGTGTGAGGGGTGTACTCGCTATTGTGAGATACTGTAAATATCAAAGGGCAATTCATATCTCACCAAACGTAAAACTGCAGACATGTACAATCATTAACAGTGCAATACATAAAAAGCAAGACATTCAGTCCAGTCATTTCAGTTTATATTGACAATTAACAGTTAATGTTATAGATAAACCATAAGCACCAAAAATGTGCTTGCTTCCGTACAGTAGTAGTGTGGCACCGATTATATTTGTGATGATGACACCTAAATGGAACGTCAACAACCCCACTGGGAAAGTATACAATGTTGGAATAGAGCAATGGGGGACATGAGAAGAACCCAGACAACTGGCCATCTGTATTCACCATTGTCTACAGAAAGGGTTTATAACTAATTTAACCCTGGATAGCGAGTCGCTTGTAGAAGATAAATCCACCTGTTTTCAGGTTGTAATAGTTTCCTGTCTATATTAACACCCTGTTCATGACGGGGGATGTGTTCAAGACTAAAGATGTCAAATTGAATTTAGGTTGAAGTTATGGTATAGGCCTACATGTCTGCTGATAGGGGTTTCCGTTTTATGCTTAGTAATTAGGGAAACATGATCCCTAATTCTACAGAATAGGTGTCGCTTGGTCTTCCCTATGTAAAATGCTCCACAACAACACTTCATTATGTAGACAGCTCCTATTGATTGTAATTAAGACAGGTGGTCCTATATCTTGGGGTCCATACGGTGTTATTGGGGAGAGTGACACATTTTGCATTCAAAATGAAAAAAAGTTACACTTCCCACAGGGATATGTGCCAGGCATTTTACTCTTAACACTGTCTCTAATTTTATGGTTACCAAAGTACCCCTCAACGATTTTGCTCTCTTATATGTTATTTCGGGATAGGGTTTAATAAATTTCATGATTTTCTAGTAAATACCAAAACTTTTTATAGACATTACGTACCTTATTATGTTGTCTGCTATTTTTAGTGATAATCCTTGTAGATGTGGTTTGCATATTCTTACGAGATTCATAGAGCGAGTGTCTATTCTGTATTTTAACCCTATTATTAAGGCCTTCTTAAGGCATGTTTTACTAAAGCCCCTCAACAGGATGCTTTCCCGCAATAAGTCGGCCTCCCTGAGAAAGTCTTCATACTGGGTACAATTTAGTTTAATTCTAAGGAACTGGCTATAGGGGATGCTCTTAATCAGTTGTTCTGGGTGGGAGCTGCTGGCATGCAGCATGCTATTGCCAGCAGGCGGTTTCCTATATAGTGTTGAACAAAGGATACCCGCTTCATTCATAAAGATTTCCACATCGAGGAATGTAATCCCTTGTTGATCAAATGTAAAAGTAAATTTGAGATTGTAAAGGTTTTGTTGCAAACTATTCAAAAATTCAATCGGATCGTTTTTTGATCCTGCCCATACCATGAAAACGTCATCAATATAATGATGCCAAGACAAAATCTTCGCTATTTCAAAGGTTTTTGATTCATCTGCAAATAAATCATGTTCCCACCCCCCCAGGTACAGGTTGGCGCAGGAGAGGGCAAACTTAGCCCCCATAGCCACACCCTGTACCTGGAGGTAGTGGGAACCCTTGAAAACAAAAACATTATGTGTAAGAACGAAGGTCAACATTTCCTCAACAAAGTCATTATATTTCCATGAATCCAAATCTCGCTCATCTATGAATTCTTGCACCACTTGAACCCCACGTGTATGTGTCATCGAATTATACAAAGCCTCAATGTCTATGGCCACTAACCAAGCCCCTTGTGGGACCTGTAAGCCATCTATAATTTTTAAAAGTTCAATTGCTCAAATTACTGTCTTCTTATTTTTTATTTCAAAAAAGTTGCGTTTGAAAGACCACTGCCATATACCGCGTGGCATAAAATATTGCAATGACCGCCATGGTATTCTCTAGGGTCTTTGCTAAAAAAAAAAATATATGTGTTTTTTTCCTAGCAAAAAATACTGATTTTAAAGCGGGATTCCGTCCTAAAAAGAAAAGAAATTTTAAAGTCAGCAGCTTCTAACACTGTAGCTGCTGACTTTAAATAAATACTTACCTGTCCTGGGTGCCCGCGATGTCAGCCGCCTGAGGCCGACCCGTCCCTCGGCTCTCGGGTCCCGGCACCGCCATCCTAGGAAAGGGAAACAGGCAGTGGAGCCTTGCGAACAGCGCGGCGCTCCGTTCTGTGAATGGCCCCGTGGTGTTCTGGGAACACACACAGTTCCCAGAAGACAACAGGGCCGCTCCCCGAGGAGAAGAACTCACCGTGGAATAGGAAGAAGCAGATTAGGAAGACTGCCTAGCAACAAGGGTTTAGGTAAGTTTTTTTTTTTTTTTTTTTTCAAATTTTTAAAAAATTTTTTTTAGGATTTTTGGTGATTTTTTTTTTCAGGGTGGCCCTCCACTTTAACTTGTAAACAACATGTGTCAGAAATAGACTTTCTTCCAGAAGTGGTTAAAGCGGTGTTCTGCCCCCTCTACAAAAAATGTAAAGTAAGCAGCTACACATACTGTAGCTGCTGACTTTTAATATTAGGACGCTTACCTGTCCAGCGTTCCCGCGATGTCAGCACCCCAGCCAATTTTCGGATCGGCTGTCAGGTGCTGCCGCCGCTATTCCTCATAAGGGAAACTGGCAGTGAAGCCTTTAGGCTTCACAGCCGGGTCCCTACTGCACGCATGCGCGAAGCGTGCTGCACTTTCTAATTGGCCCAGTGGCGAGGGGGAAGGAGGAGGGGGGCCGAACTTCCGAGGGTACCGTCTCTGGAAGTGGGGACGGGGGACCTGTCGAAAACAGGTACTGTTCCCCCCCCCGAAAGGTGCCAAATGTGGCACCGGAAGGGGGGGACAGATAAGCGGAAGTTCCACTTTTTGAGTGAAACTTCGCTTTAAGGCCACATTCACACCTGATCGTAGCTTTTTCAGGCAGAAAGTCACACGTTTTTCCCGCGATTTTGCCGCGTTTTTGCCGTGATTTTGTATAGGTCAAAAGATCACCAGTAAAAAGCAGAAAAACGCCTGAATCTGCCTAAAAAAAAAAAAATTCCAGAACTTTTTTGAGCTTCAGGCGCTTTGGAGCTTCTGGCTTCAGGCGTTTTGGAGTGGAGATGTGAACCATCTCCATAGAGAATAATTGATTTTTTCCCCTCCAGCGTTTTGTAGCTTCAGGCTTCAAGCTACAAAATGCTCCAGGTGTGAATGGGGCCTAAGGAAAAAACATTATTACACACAGAAGAGCTATATAACTTCATTGTTTTATTTTATAGCGATAAGGACCAGCTCTGAGCCCAGTGGAGTAACATGTCCAGCATGCGCTTCTCGTGAAACTTTTGCTTGTGAACCTGATGGAATAATGGCGTGTCGAGGGGACGAGACCAACTGTGCTTTGAAAACCACAAAATTCCAAGGTAACATTCTTAGGGGATCCGCCTACAAGTATTCTAAATATGTATCTTTTTTTGGGGGGGATATTGTGATGCCCATCCACCTATAGGCCGGGTGGGAACAGGTTAAAGCTGAACTCCAGGCAGATATAAAAAAAAATACACAACGTGACCCTCTTGTCTTTTATTGTATTGTAACTGTATCATCGCCCTTTATAAGAAAGAAAGAAAAAAGAGGAGTTGCACTAATAATAACTATATAAAAAATTAACATGGTGAACCTAAATACCAAAATAAATGAAGAAAAGAAGTAATTTCATAGTGAGCAAAAAACACCAGAAATTAGAAAAGTGAAAATCTGTGAATCGCTCTTCAAAGTAAATGAATCATTTTTCAGAGTCTTCTCAAGGTGTCAGTGACTCACAAACACAGCCAATCCCTCCACCACATTTCAAGCTTACAATAAAGCAAGAGGTGTAGTAGTGCTTGTGGCTAATTGCCCAGCCCGAGCCTTGATTACCGGTAGTGGTGGCTGGTGGTAATTTTTTTGGGGTGGGGCGGCAAACAGTATAAACACCAAGACCCCCCCCCCCCCGGTGGCCAGTTGTTCTGCCAGTCGGCGGGTCTACTGCACTTACCCTATCTGTGCATCGCTTTTCTTGGGCTTCACCGGCGGTTTCCCTTGCTCGCCGGCGACGTCAGCTTTCCCTTCCCCTGCTCTCCATGGGCATCGGCGGCTTCTGTTTCCTCCCTCCTCCTCGGTGGCCAATTGGGACTCTTCTCTTTTTGGGCAATCAGAAAACGGGTTTCAGACCTGTTTTTTCCCCACAAATAGAGTTTTCTTTTGGTGGTATTTGATCACCTTTTATTTTTTGCTCTATAAACAAAAAAAAGAGCGACAATTTTGAAAAATAAACAATATTTTTTACTTTTTGCTATAATAAATGTCTCGTAAATTTAAAAAAAAAAAATTTTCTTCATCAGTGTAGGCCAATATATATTCTTCTACATATTTTTGGTAAAAAATATTGATAGGTTTTTAGGTTAGGTTTTCGTATATTGATTGGTTTGCACAAACGTTAGCATCTGCAACTATGGGAAATATTTATGGCATTTTCATTATTTTTATTTTTTTTTACTAGTAATGGCGGTGATCTGCGATTTATAGCGGTACTGCGACATTGCGACGGACAGATCGGAGACTTTTTACACTTTTTTGGGACCATTGGCATTTATACAGCGATCAGTGCTATAAAAATGCACTGATTACTACTGTATGTAAATGTCACTGGTGGGGAAGGGGTTAACACTAGGGGGGCGATCAAGGGGTTAAATGTGTGTTCCCTCAGCATGTTCTGACTGTGTGGGGATGGGAGTGACTAGGAGAGGAGCCATATCGTTTTTCCTACTTAGTAGGAACAAAGGATATGGCTCCTCACCTCTGACAGCACAGGGATTCATGTGACCTGGGCTCAGAGGAATTAGGGAAAATAATGCTAAGTATCAGACTGAGAAAATCCTGTGGCAGAAAAAGAAAAAAAGTGATAGGATTTCAGGTAAAAGTGATTTGGGTGGCTCTATACCCACCACCCCCTCCCCTGCTGGCACGGGTGGTGGTTCTAAGGCTCTCCCATTCCTCCTCAATTCCCCCTGTAACTAGTGATATGTATTATGCCACTTACATGTTCAAAGCTCTCTTGTCTCGGCTGCTGTAGCCAGCATAGCAGCTAATCACGCATGATCTGTGCTTGATTAGCTGCAGTGGAGGGCACTGCCCAATGCTATCATATAGCATCACATTGAGGCTTTTAGCCCCCTTGTGATAAAAAACATGTAAAATATGTGTCAAATAAATTAATTACAATAAAATAAATAAAAAATATTACAGTAAAAATCAAAAGCGGGAGCTGCTGGCATTAACATTTTACATTAACAATATGATGATTGGTTGCTAGGACTGCCCAGCGTCCTAGCAACCAATCACCTGCTGGTTAACTCGAAAGATTAACTGAGGCAGCTTCTATCCTTCCTCCAGTACCGTGCTGCCTCCTACTCTCCGCTCTGCAGTGAAGAAGAGAGAGGAGGAGTCTGGGGGAAAGGCCAACAAACCAGGGCCCCCCATGTTCACCACCTACCCGCCGGCTACCTGCAGTCACTGTGTAGATTGCAACCGCCTGCCTGCTTAGAGACCCCACCCCCTCCTCCGCCTTAACATATTGCTTATAATCTGGAGTTGGAGTGGTTTGCTGATCAGAAATATTCATTTTTTTATTTATTTTTACAGCATACTATGATGACACATATATGGAATACTACTGGTATTATGGAACAGCAGCTTTTGACGGCACGGGTAAAATACCATTCTGGAATCAGAAGATTTCCAATCGGGGTTGCGCCACTGATAACATTTGTGACATTGGTCCACAATCTCTTGGTAAATATACTCTACAAGAGACGGCTACATACACATGTACAGGTGGTACTGAACAGACTTCCAGCTACCCCACTACTCTGATCCTTTGTTGTATTGCTCAGATTTTACTCTATCTGATTATATTTTAGGAATGATATGAATCATAAAAAAAAAAAAAAAATCAAAATAAGATCTTGATTTCAGCACAGCGATATGTACTCTATAAGGAAATTGAATAATTTTTGTTCAGTTACTTTTCTAACTTGTATACCTCTGCCAGACAGCACACCCAGAAAGGTGAAACCCACTTCCTCTGTCAAACAAGGCAGTGATGTCACACTCCCCCCCTAGCAAGCTGATTGGACAATGAAGGAGCAGAAGCACACAGGTCATCAACTCTCCTCCTGTCAACAGGTTCCCTTTTTGTTCATGTGCATGCGGAAGAGCCTACTGGCTCCCAGTGCTGCACCACCCCCTTTCCAGTCTGAGTATTGCTGGGAATGTTAGGAGTAGACAGAGTGCGGTTCGTTTCGTTCCCCAATTTATATTCGGACAAATTTTTCGTTATTCTGAGATTTTGGATATATCTGATTCCCCGAATTACTAATTTTACCGAATGCTCCGAATAACGTAACGAAATTCACCTGAATTTCAGAAATTCGGACTGAAATTCAAATTGAATTTTACATCGAATTCCAGTTGAATTCTAACTACACATGTTGCTGAAATCAAAGACTACTTCTCCCACTAACAACAATGATAAGGGAATATTCCTGCCAATGACACCAATGATGGGGCACCATTGCTGCTCATCACACCAATGATGGGGCACTATTCCTGCCAAGGACAACAGTGATGGGTCACTATTCCTCCCACTGACACCAATGATGGAGCGCCATTTATCCCACTGACACCAATGATGGGGTACTATTCCTTCCACTGACACCAATGATGGGGAACTATTCCTGCCACTGACACCAATGATGGGGAACCATTCCTGCCACTGACACCAATGATGGGGAACCATTCCTGCCACTGACACCAATGATGGGGCACTATTCCTGCCCATGACACCAATGATGGGGCACTATTCCTGCCAAGGACACCAGTGATGGGTCACTATTCCTCCCACTGACACCAATGATGGAGCGCCATTTATCCCACTGACACCAATGATGGGGAACTATTCCTGCCACTGACACCAATGATGGGGAACCATTCCTGCCACTGACACCAATGTTGGAGCACTATTCCTCCCACTGACACCAATGATGGGGTACCATTCCTCCCACTGACACCAATGATGGAGCGCCATTTATCCCACTGACACCAATGATGGGGCACTATTCCTGCCACTGACACCAATGGTGGGGCACTATTTCTGCCACTGACACAAATGATGGAGCATTATTCCTCCCACTGCCACCAATGATGGGGCACTATTCCTCCCACTGACACCAATGATGGGGCACTACTCCTGCCACTGACACCAATGATGGGGCACTACTCCTGCCACTGACACCAATGATGGGGCACTATTCCTGCCACTGACACCAATGAAGGGGCACTGTTCTTCCCACTGGCACCAGTGATGGGGCACTATTCCCCCCACCAACACCAATGATAAAGCACTGTTCCTCCCCCTAATACCAAAGATGGAGCATTGTTTACCCCCACTGATTTTAGGACATTTTATGCTTCTGCTGGCCACACTCCGGCCTCCCCAAAGTCTGAATATCAGTAAACATGGCCCTTTGTTCAGAAAGTTTGGAGACGACCAAACTTCCAGATGACCTGGCTGGAAGTTCTCCCCCTCCCTCCCACAGTCATCTGGGAAACAACACAGATCCCAGAAGACTGCGGGATCATTCACAATGCAAAGTGTGGCTCACACATGTGCAATGGGCAGCTGGCTATGAAGCCGCAAGCTTTCACACCCAAATGCCAACAGTTAAGATGCCGGCGCCGGTGACCCGAAAGGCCTGGTATGTTTTTCACTTTTTTATTGCTGGCAATGTTTTTTTTTTTTAATTTAGCTGTCAGCAGGGAAGCCCATTGACAGTTGATGATTCATCGGTTGTTAAGGACGCCGCGGCCGGCATATGAGCTAGTAGATGTTGGTGACAGAGCTTTGGACTGGAGATGTAACACAACTGGACAGCACCACAATGGGAACCAGCAGAGGTTAAAGGAGCTGCAGATCGAGGAGGGTGGAGTCAATGAGCGATCCCAGTGAGCAGGTGACAGGAACACACATAGGTGGCCGGAGCTGATTCTACATGTGTCCAGAGCTGGCGCTCGGTAATAATGTGGAGTCAAAGTAGACAGTGGCAAGGGTCAGCAATTAGTGGTCAGCGAGGTACAGAATGAAAGGTCGAATAAGAGTGGTGGATGAAGCTAAGGTCAGGAACTGGCAAGCAGTGGTACAGAGCAGAATCCGAGATCAGGTCAGGGGAGAGCAGGGTTAGTAACAAGAATCAGATGTACTAGTCAGAACACAGAGCGTAAGCTGTTGATTAGTAGACATGTGCATTCATTTTGGTCCGAATGCATTTTCGTCCGAATTTCGGGTATTTTCGTTATCGTTTTAATAAACGATAACGAACGCGCAGAATCCGAAAACCAAAAGATCCGACATAAACAAATGCTTTATTTTCATTTTCCCTGCGACAACAGTTCGATATAGATAGGAGATTCAACATGGCGCTGAAAATAGTGATCTGTGTCCATCGAACATGTGGTCGAATGTGCCTAACCTTAGCTCAATTAGGCAAAGATTATTCTACATAGAGAGAAAAGATTCGACATAGAGAGAAAAGATTCAACATTATAGAGACAATCGCAAAAAAGGTCGAACGTGCCTAACCTAACTCTATTAGTCCAAGATTATTCGACATAGAGAGAAAAGATTCCACATGAAGATTCGACGAAGCAGTCGCCGCGAGCGGACATTTATGGTCAAATGCTCCGCCCATAGGCTATAGAAGAATTCCAATGTTGGTTGACTAGTAATAATAATTAATAAATATAATTATTACTAGTGTCATACAACATTAGAATTCTACTTGTAGCTTGTAGGTGGAACATTCAACAGGAAATGTACAGTTGCGGCGTCGTACAGTTTAGCTGCTCCGTCCAATCTTCTTAGAACATTCGGCAGACACCATAAGCCTTCAATGACAGATTCGACCTTAAAGTGGTGTTCCGGCCAAAATTATACTTTTTAAATAAAATACCCCATAATACACAAGCTTAATGTATTCTAGTAAAGTTAGTCTGTAAACTAAGGTCTGTTTTGTTAGTTTATAGCAGTAGTTTGTTATTTTATAAACTTACAGCAGGCCGTGGCCATCTTAAGTGTGGGCATCTGAAGCCAGACTGTATTTCTTCCTGGATCTCATCCTTGCAGATCTCGCACATGCTCAGTGCAGCACAAGCAGTGTAATAGGTTTCAGGTCAGGTTCCATAGCAACGGCAGTGTCAGAGGAAGTTGCCGCCCCTTCCCAGAAGGCATTGCAAACAGGAAATAATGCGATGGGCCACGGCGAGGGAGGAGGAAGTGGAAAATGAATACAGCAGATATACAGTAGGTGCTGAGAAAAAAATTTAAAAATATCCAATTGGTTTACAGTGCACAGTTTAGTGAGGGATGCTGAAGAGTTGTAAAAGTGGGTGGAACTCCACTTTAATTATTTTGGATTTTCGGACGAATGCATTTTTTAACGAAACAAAATAAATATAAAAGAATTTCGGGAGTAACTAAATAAATGTATTTTTCGGACGAAAACGAAATTCCGAAACGAAATATTTCAGCATGCACATGTCTAATGATTAGTCAGCGGTGATACCGAGTTACTGCGTCTGGTGTTAATACTGACATTGGAACATCCACGCATATGGACACATGCACCTCTGCGCAAGCCTAGCCATGATCCTATGTGCAGAGCCTTGCGCATGTTTCTGAGCCAGCTGGCTAACAAGAATTCCCTGACACATACTGTCAATATGACAGCCTTCCACTCTGTGTCAGATACTATGTGCGCTCCTGATAAAGTACGGAGAACGGCTATCATTGAAACAGTGAAACTTTGTTGATTACACAAGGAGAGCCGCAATGAATTGCTTATGTTTAGATTTGAAGGAAAAGACCTTGGACCTGACCACGGACATCCTGAAGGTCTACCTATTGTTGTGCAAAATCATGTCACATTTTAGGCAATTTCAACCAGCTTCAGGATATCTATTCTAATCCTGGTTTTGCTACCTAGTGTATCATATACTTGTGGTAGTTACCAGGGGACTGACTTCAGTATTTTAGTAGTTAGGCTCATCAACTGCAACTGCCCTGTCCAGTAAAAGTGTTCTTTACTAGGTTAGGATGAGGGAACCAAGACTCACCAATAGTGATTATTGTACAGACCCGGGTACAGAGAGGAGAAGGAACGATTAGCAAAAGACCCCATGGATGTAGGGGAAAGGGGTTAGGAGTGGTTTTATCCTCCTCCGGCTCGAGGCAGATATTTCCAGCAACTAATCAGGTTGTTAGCTGGGAATATTCGGTCGTTGTCGTAAAATGGTGCCAGCAAGACCAAATTTTTATAAATTTAGAAGTTATCTCCTTGGCTGAATGAACAAGCTCCTCCATCTCAGCAATCTTATTTATGCGGTTGATCCAGTTCATTATCTTAGGAGGGTTGGGTGATCTCCAACAGGCAGGAATACACATCTTAGACGCATTTACTGGGGATATGTTTTTAATGTAGCTTTGAGGGTTAAAATACCAAAAATATTTTAAATGGCAGGCCTTAAAGATGTACATGGTGTTACAGAATAGTACAATTTTTATGGACAGCATAGGCTGGCAGCATCCCAATCTGATTAATTTTAGTGTTTTGAATTACTGTTATCATCAAGCAGTAAAAAGTTGGCTTTGACTGGTGGAAGTAGCAACAGATCTAAAAGCCATAGGAAGGTGTCTTCTTAGCAAAATACAGTAAAGCTGGTATAGCTTGGTCAAAATTGGCAGGGGCACAACAGTTTGATGGTATAGTTTGTGCTTTCCTGCCCGTGGTTGCAGGAAAGAAAATCGCATCATGTATGGCCTGCCCGAGACGATTCCTCCACTTTTTGTTTTATGAATGGCCTAGATCCATCTGATAAGAATCACTATCAACCTGCAATTGAAGAAAACAGAACATCAAGTTCAGTGCATCCATCTCATTTTGTTTTATTCAGGAAAAAGTGACCGTGTCAATGCAAAGAGCCCCTCCAGCACACTTATATTCACGTTGCCAATTAACACTCCTGTGTAAATGAATGGGGGGCCTCAGTGCGCTTCCTATTCATTCATCTCCAGTACAGCTGAGGGTTCAGAGAAAGGGACTGATGAATCTATGTCCTCGGTCACTTTCTTGTGTCAAATGTGAGGCATCAGGGGTCTTTTTAGAGTTCATTCCCATGTGCTTTGCTCTATGAAGCATTTGGAATGCTCTTCAGAGAGCATTTAACCTCAAACTAAGACACCGCACTTGCAGAGCGGCACTATTCAATGCTGCAAAGCATAGCATCAAAATCATGCTTTTTAGCAAAAATATAATTTGATATTTGGGGAAGGGGGGAGGGGGGGCCTGTTAGACAGGCTGTAAGGGGACCCATGATTTCTAGCAGCAGCCCTAACAGTGAGACCTGTCCTATGGGAAGTTTTGGAAGTTTTGGGTGTCCCTGTTCCTCCTAGTACACTCACCATGATGGATGGCAGGACCCAGCTTACCCAGCTTACCTAAGAGAGGACATGTCCGCTGACATCCGATCCGCCCCGATCTGTTCCGCAAAATCCTAAGACGGATGTCCTATTTTCCATCCGTCTGGCAGATCAGATGAAAACGGACAGGCGGTTTGTAATCATCCGATCCCCCCATAGAGGAGAGCGGTCTCTCTGACAGGTCCGTCCCTGCACAGTGTGCAGAGACGGACTTGTCATCCGCCGGCTCAGCGGGGATCAACAGAGTGATCCCCGCTGAGCAAGCGGATGAGTAAAAACGGACAGCTCCATGTGAAAGGGGCCTTACCCAAACTGACACAGGTGTCTTTACAAAGCACAAACAATACCATTGCTGATGCAAATTTAACCACTTAAGCCCCGGATCATTTGACTGGCCAAAGAACAGACCACTTTTTGCGATTCGGCACTGTGTCACTTTAACTGACAATTGCGCGGTTGTGCGATGATGCACCAAAACAAAATTGACGTCCTTTTTTTCCCACAAATAGAGCTTTCTTTTGGTGGTATTTGATCACCTCTGCAGTTTTTATTTTTTGCACTATAAACAAAAAAAGAGCGACGATTTTGAAAAAACGCAATATTTTTTACTTTTTGCTATAATAAATATCCCCAAAAAATATATAAAAAAAACATTTTTTTTCCTCAGTTTAGGCCGATACGTATTCTTCTACATATTTTTAGTAAAAAAATTGCAATAAGCGTATATTAATTGGTTTGCGCAAAAGTTATAGCATCTACAAAATAGGGAATCGTTTTTTATTATTAATTTTTTTTTTACTAGTAATGTCAGCGATCTGCAATTTTTATCGGGACTGCGACATTATGGCAGACACGTCAGACAATTTTGACACATTTTTGGGACCATTGGCATTTTTACAGCGAGCAATGCTATAAAATTATATTGATTACTGTAAAAATGTCACTGGCAGTGAAGGGGTTTAAGGACTAGGGGGCAGTGCAGGGGTTAAGTGTATCCTAGTGTGTGTTTTAACTGAAGGGGGAGGGGACTGTGCAGGGGACATGACAGATCGTCTGTTCTCCCCTCAAAGAACCGGAAACTGTGTGTTTACACACACAGATCCCGGTTCTCCATGTGCCCCGAGCGATTGCGGGAGCCTGGTGGTGATCGAGACCGCCGGGCACCCACATCACCTCCGTGAGCGAGCAGGGTGCGTGTACACGCTCCTCCTAGTGGCCGTCTATGGTACTGACATACCATGATGGCGATTTGCGCAGCCAAGCCATGTTGCCGCAGTATAACTGCGGCGACTGGTCGGCATGCGGTTAAAATGAGTCACAATTTTTTGTGCTTTTTATTATTTCCAAATAATCATAATTTGAGCCCAAAAAATGTGATATGTGTACCAACATCAGAAATCAAATGTAATTCCCAAAAATGTGAGGGTAATATCACTATTCTACACTGACCCACAAAGAACCACCAAATATCACAGAATAAATTAAGAAGAATAACTCTTGAGTAATGTAATTCCATCACCTGTATGTCCAAAGAAATTCAGCATTTATGTGTATTTATGTGTAGGATGTTCTCACATGTGGCAGCTTCGTGGCTTAGTGGTTAGAACTTCTGCTTAGCATCCCTGAGTGTCTGGGTTTGAATTCCAAACATGCCACTTCATGTAGAGAAGTTGTCTCATCTCCCAGGTCCTAAAACTATGTCTAAACATAGTATTTATGTGTAGAAGGCTTCCACCACCAAATCTTGCCAGATACGCAATCTAGTCAGAAGTATTGTGATGCCTGCCTTTACACACACATGAACTTTGGCAGCCCAGTCTTAGTCCATAGGGTTAAAATTTGATTTGGCCCACCCTTTGAAGCTAGAACAGCTTCTGGGAAGGCTAGGAAGACTGTCCACAAGGTTTAGGAGTGTGTGTCTCAGCTCTAATTCAGCCAAAAGGTGTTCTATTGGGTTGAGGTCAGGACTCTGTCCAGCCAGTCAAGTTCCTCCACCCCAAACTCGCTCATCCATGTCTTTATGGAACTTGACTGGCCTGGACAGAGTCCTGACCTCAACACAACAGAACACCTTGGGGATGAATTAGAGCGGAAACTGTAAGTCAGGCCTTCTCGTCCAGCATCAGTCCCTAGCCTCACAAATGCACTTGAAAGAATTGTCAAACATTCCCATAGACACACTCCTACACCTTGTGGACAGCCTTCCCAGAAGAGTTGAAGCTGTTATAGCTGCAAAGGGTGGGCCAAATGAATTTTCAACTGGGATGCCATTACAGTTCAAAGTTTAAAGGCAGGCGTCCCAATACTTAGGCCCATATATTGTATATTGCTTGTGACACTGAGCATGGCTATGGACTTATTGCTGGTTCACACCACAGAGATGCAGAGAACATGTGTGAGGCTGCCTGCTGGCTAAGTGGGTAGCAATTCTATCTAGCAGCACTGGGGTTGCTGGTTCGATTCCCTAACATGCTAATGCTTGTGTTGAAGTTTATATGTTCTCCCTGTGTGGGTTTCTCGCCACAATCCAAAGACATGCTGGCATTTTATTTGTCTCCTGTCTAAATAGTCTCTAATGTAAGAAAGTTAGTTTTGGACTTTAGATTGGAAGCTCATTGCAGCCAGGGACTGGTGTTAATGTTTATTAGCACTAATCATGCCCAGGGACTTGGGCATTTAAAATTGTAGGGTTTACACTGCACAGGTACATATGCTTAGAAAACTGTTGCTTTGTTGCTATGTGGATGCAAATGGACTTTGATATTTGGCCTGTAGTTGGAGATTTGATGCACATAGCCAAGGGCTAACACAGTTGAAAATAGTATTATGTGTTCCTGCTCATCAGGTGCAATCACTGTAGACATACATGAAGAGACAGATTGAAAGATACTGGTACTCGTGTACTTCTATTGGGCGTATGTTAGTGTGATAACAATACAACCTACCTTATATAAAGGTCTGCAGTAGGGGGGGAGGGGATCGTTTGGTCTGAGAAGGTCAGTTTTTTTGCTGTGATTTGTGGAGAAGGAATGATATTGTGCCTATTGACAAACTACCAACTAGGGCTGTTTGTTTGCTGAAATTCTTGTGCATTTATTCAATCAAAAGTGGGTTTTTTTGGCCATGCTGTCAATGTTGTGTGTGTATTGTTCCTGTCTGACCATGCAAACATGGTTTGGGAGCATGTGCTGACCTTCTACTCTTTGATCTCATTGCCTAATCATATACACAGAAATGCAGCTTCCAGCAGAACATGGTCACCAATGTATGTATATGTGTGGATTTGTGGGGTGGTGGTGGGTGTTATATGTCGAACATTTTTTTTATGTTAAGTTGGAACGCTTTTTAAGAATAATGACTTAAGTATGTTTCTATAATCTTGCAGATAAAATGTGTTGCCCATTGTTCACTGAAAGTAAAGCTGTGTCCACTCTAAGGTTTAGACAAATTTTAGATTGTAAGCGTCTATGAGCAGGGCCCTTAAGACCCAATTGCTAACTGTTTTGCTAAATGTAGCACCATATATCCTGTAGACATTTTTTTGAAGCTAGTAAATAAATGTACATAATTTTGTTTCTGCTGGCAAAATAAAAGTACAATATTGAGCTTGTGTGTTTTTTTTTTTCTCTTTTCTTTCTTCTTTTTAATTAGTTTTGGGGTGGTGGTTTTGGGGAAGTGCAATCTTATATCTTATTATTTCTATATGTATTTGTGCACTAAAAAAATCTCCTCAGCACACCTGCAAGTAAATGATAAAGATGGAATCTTTATATATAAACAGCTGTGGAGAATTGCAGGTAATGAATTCAGCTGGTGGATAGGCAGTGTTTGAATGTGTCAGCCCTGGTTCACATTGGTGTGATTTGGCATGTCAAATCGGTGGCAATTGTACCATTCCAAAAGTAGTTTCTGTACTACTTTTTGGCGACTTCGGGGTGCTATTTTTTTTTTTTTATTATTATTATCAGTGCAGAAACCTGCACAGATGTCTCTGAAATTCCCCCCGCAGTCGGGACTCACATGCAGGAATGAAATTGTGAGTTCAGCTGAACTCGCACGATTTCCTCCTGCTGTCAGTGTGAACCAGGGCTCAAACTGAGCCTTTGTCTTTGTAATTCACCTGCTGCTATCCCGAGACACCATTTCTTATCGAACGCCCTTAAATCGGTTTTTGAGTTTATTAAACGGCAGCAGCTACAAAAAGTATAGCTGCTGACTTTTAATAAACGGACACTCACCTGTCCCACGATCCAGCGATGCGGCCACCCAAAACCTCCGTTCTCTCCCCCTCCTCTACGCAGCACCGACAGTGCGAGTGTGGGCGCCCGGCTGTGACAGTTTACGGCTTCACAGCCGGGCGAGCCGCGCTCCATCAATGGCCAGGCAATGTTCTGGGACCTGTCACGTGTCCCAGAACATTGCCGGGAGGGAGGGGCCGCCTAGGAATCGCCCAGGCGGTCAGAAGTCGGAAGGAGGAAGTGGGACAGGAAGTCCCACTCCAAACCAAGTACCCAGCCCCCCCCCCCCAAAAAAATGACATGCCAATTATGGCAAGTCAGGGGGCGAGGAGTTCTTATGGGTGTAACTCTATTTTAAGTTTACCTTCAAATATCATATGTAGAAACACAGATTTGCATATCTGCAAATAATCAAAAATAAAAAAAATTCTAATCGTGGTTGTGATCAAATATTCGCAGCTGCGCTCAAGAGCGTGGTTTCACCTTCTGACCTGGAGATGAGTCATTGTATGCACCCGGATGTTCTGTGCTGGTCAGGATCTCCATCTAGGTGGACTTGGCCAGGTCTCTCTTTAGCAAAGAGGAAGTGATGCTGATTTCCTGGGTAAGTGTACTTACTCAATGTGGGGGTGGATGTCATAGTTAGATTTGGTGTGGGTGGGGTTCATTGATTTATTTGGCATCACAACACATTTGCTTCTGACCCATGTGCACACATCACTTCTTGCATTTGTTCTGCTGATGTATATCAGTAAGGACTATGCAAATATAAATGAGAGTTCCTTTCTATTAAAATATATATCACTTGTTTCACAGTTGGGTGACTTTTCCAGCAAATTTGGACCTCTGAGATGCATGACAAGTTGTACCCCATGATTCTCAATGATAACCATTCATATTTGTGCTACTTCAAGTTGCAACAACTTCAAAGTATTCCCTGTAATACTTTGGTGTGACTTTTATGTGACTTGAGGAACATAGGGCACAATATTACACAGGCATTCCCAGAAGTTGGGGCCAAGTTGTAGCAGCAAAGTGGCAGCAGAATAAGGTTGCAGCAGTGTAAATGAGATTCATGGATAATACCTTTGAATTAGGCACTATTCTCACTTGTGCATCCTGCAAGTGAGTCAAATTCGTCCCTGCACTACAGTATTTTGGTTTGACTTGATGCAACTTGAGGTCCATATATCACAAGATTACACAGGCATTGGTCGCACAAGTGCAAATGGGGCCTAATTCAAAGGTTCCTTTCACACTTGGCTGACTTTTCATACAACTTGAGGTCCATAAGGACCCTTTCACACTTGTGCTACCTGAAAGTCCCGTGATTTTGCAGCGCTTTGATGTGTTTTGAAGCAATGCCAGCGTAATCTTGAGGTCTATGGATGCAGGAGTCGCAGGACAATTTGCATAAGTGTGAAAGGGGCCTTAGGGCTGTTTCACACTGCTGTGCTGTCCGACATCGGATGTGATTTGCCCCACACTGCAAATCACATGCGATGTCTGTGTGATGCAAACTCAGCCATGCAGATTGTATGGTTGAATTTGCATCGCATTTGGACCAAACTCGCACAGGACCCTTTTTTTGGTCCACAGCAGGATTGGATCGCATGGGTGTTGTCTGAATTTGCAGTTCGCTCTGCGATATGCGAACTGATTTGGGGGTGTCATTAACTTTCTACTGACACTCCCAGCAGTTCGCATATGGCAGTGTGAACCGCCTGTGAGCTATATGCGATGCATATTCACAGGGTTCCCGCATCGCTCCAGTGTGAACTGACCCTAGGTTCACACCTATGCATTTTTTAGTGCGTTTTGCAGTTTTCAGAAACACTCTACAGTCTATTTAATATGGTTTCCTATGGTACTAGTTCACATCCATGCGTTTTGTGGCCAGTGCGTTTTTGGAAATGGTCGCAGACATTTTTCACGCGATTTGCGGGTAATAGATTTCAATGGAACCGAACCAGAAATGCAACTGTTGCGTTTGTGATGTGATTTTTTATGTGTTTTGCTTTTATTATTTTAACACTGTATATAGCTGGTTGCTGAAAAAGAAAATTACAGTGCTGTGTAGAAAAGTGTAAATAGTGGCCAACACAGCTATAGACCAAAGCAACAAATATAGAAAGTAAAAGTGTAGCGCTATAAGTCATAAATTGACCATTAGTTTAATAATGGAGTAAATAACTTATCATACAATCAAAAAAAGGTTAATAGTGATCCAAATGTGCCCAATAAGGGATTTAACCTTATACAAATATACAAGTACACGATAAGTGACTCTAATATCTTAAAGAGATGAGTACAAAAGTGAATTAAATAATGAAAAAATTAAAGTGATGTAAAAGTGTGCCACACTATGGACACAAGACTGTATATAGCTGGTTGCTAACTTGGGGGCCAGGAAGCCAGCTACCACATCCTTAACAACCAATGAATCTTCAGCTGTCAGTGGCTTCCCCACTAAAAGTAAAACAAAATGCCAGCCAAAAAAACATTCAAAAAAACTGCATGGGTCTAGTATAGATTCGGAGGGGACCCCCCATGGCAAAATCTAACAAAAATGGCTTGGGGTTCCCCCCCAGTCCATTACCAGGCCCTTTGGGTCTGGTATGAATATTAAGGGGAACCCCGCATCAAAATAAAAATAAATTGCGTGGGGGTCCTCCCAAAATCCATTCCAGGCCCTTCAGGTCTGGTATGGATATTAAGGGGGAACCCTATGCCAAAATTTGAAAAAAAAATGGCGTGGGGGTCCCCCCCCAAAATCCATGCCAGACCCTTATCCTAGCACGCAACCTGGCAGGCTGCAGAAAAAGAGGGGGGACGAGAGAGCACCCCTGAACCGTACCAGGCCACATGCCCTCAATATGGGGAGGGTGCTTTGGGGTCCCCCCTAAAACACCTTGTCCCCATGTTGATGGGACAAGGGCCTCATCCCCACAACCCTTGCCCGTGGTTGTGGGGGTCTGCAGGTGGGGGGCTTATCGGAATCTGGAAGCCCCCTTTAATAAGGGGGCCCCCAGATCCCGCCCCCGTCCTATGTGAATGGATATCGGGTACATTGGTCAAGGGTAAGGGTTGTGGGGATGAGGCCCTTGTCCCCATCAACATGGGGACAAGGTGTTTTGGGGGGGACCCCAAAGAACCCTCCCCGTGTTGAGGACATGTGGCCTGGTACATTCAGGAGGAGGATGGCGCTCTCTCGCCCCCCCCTCTTTTCCTGTGTCCTGCCAGGTTGCGTGCTCGGATAAGAGTCTGGTATGGATTTTGGGGGGGACCCCATTTTTTTAAAATTTTTTGTGGAGATCCCCTTAATTTCCATACCAGACTCAAAGGACCTAGTATGGACTGGTGGGGGGAACCTACGCCGTTTTTTTCTTTGATTTTAACTATATTGCCAGGAACCGGCAATTCATTACAGCCGCGAGCAATTTTAAATGAAATGTTTTCCTTTAGAAATGTTATTTTGCTGCGGTACTGTTATAAACACGGGAAAGATGCGCTACTTTACAGGCATACTATAGACACCCCCCAGGCATGATATTTAAAGGAATTTTTAAATTTTTATTGTTTCACTTTAAGCATTATTAAAATCACTGCTCCTGAAAAGATGGCCATTTTAAAAACATTTTTCCAGTTGATACATGTCCCCTGGGGCAGGACCCAGGTCCCCATATACTTTTTATGGCAAAGAACATGCCTATAAGCCTTCAGTGAGAACTTTGGATTTTGCAGATTCAAAACCCCATTGACTTCCACTATTGCCGCATATTTGATCTGACAGGCATTTTTGCCGCAATAGCGCTGCTTTCCATTTGCATTAGCGGTCCGTTTTTGAGAGTTAATGTCTTAATTGGCCTTATTTGGGCGCTATTTTCTGGGAATGCAGGATCATTTTTCGGTGCTATAGTAAATGACCCCCTTGATGTTTTACGCCACCAAACGTTGTGTCCCAACAAGTGACTGGGTGAGCTAAGGGATCTTGGATCGCTTTGTTACCGAGCAAGGGAAGCTTATACCATGGACATACTCTTCGTGAGTACCAGTTTCTGTGGGAGCCCCTCAATAATGGACACAGTGGGAGTGTAAACACAATAAAGTCCCTGAGAGATAGGAGAGACAACCGGGGGGTTTAACTTTCCAGCATCCACCAACTGGGATATCAGGTATAATTTAGTAAAGTATAATCACAAATACAGTTCCCAAATTGACAATACCAAGTTTATTTTTATCTCAGATAATTAGAAAGAGATTGTTAAAATAACAAACAAAAAGAGTATGCGAGTGGCTGTAGTAGTAGCTGCATTGGGAAATCCATTGGTGCAGGTATATGTGATTTCTTTAGTTACAGCTCCAGAGACAGAAGATGTGTTCCTCATGTTGCAGTAGCCTTTAGAGGCACAACCTCGCTCGGAGGAATAAATAGCCTGTGATCCTATAAAAAGCAGTGAGAATTGTAATTATTTTTGTTTATTACATGACTACTTTTCACTTCTTTTCACAAATCTAAACTCCAGGCATATTAAAAAAAAAAAGACACACTTGTTCAAGCTTAGAAAACATAGCTTTAAATCTAAAAAGAGGAAAAGAATATCATTAGCGGTAATCAGCATGGGTTTACGAAAAGGTGGTTCCTGCCAGACCAATCTGCTAACATTCTACGAGGAGCTGAGATGACATCTAGATATAGTGTATCTGGATTTTGCAAAAGCATTTGATACAGTCCCCCATAAACACTTAATCTACAAGCTGAGATCTTCAGGCATGGACCATAAGATTTGTGCTTGGGTAAAAAAATGGTTACAGGGACATGTCCAAAGGGTGGTGATAAACAATATTACTTTTGACCTTTGTTGAAACTTGTTGTATGAGGTCCTTTGTTTTTCCTGTCTTATACACAGTGGTTTGCCATGATGCCAAATGGATCCTTACACATGGGCTACATGCACCAGTATACTGAAAAATATTTAACATTTTCTTTTTTCTTTTTGCACCAACATACTGAAAAATATTTAACATTATATTTTATTATTACTATTATTATTATTTTGCCCGTGTGTGTGTGTAGGGTGATCATGTATAGTATTTCACTGTGCTTTTAAATCTTTGGAAACATGTCAAGTGACGTACATCTTTTGTCTCAGTCCTTTTCCTGCATTTTGGCATCTTGATATTAACCTCTTAATTGCTTCAATTTACCATGCAAATTGATTTTGGGGTAGAGCTTATATGAGTATAAATGTATTGCCATTTTTTATGTTAAACGTGCGACGACTAAAGCTGTTGCCGAAACGCGTAAGCTGGTTTGCTTGTCACTTCATGTAACCAACCATTAAAATCGCTATATGGACTACAGAGTTGCTGGCTCAATCCTCTCACTCGTTTTTGGCGAGTGGAGTACCCCAAGGCTCTGTCTTGGGACCAAATTTATTCAATTTATTTATAAATCATATAGAATATGGGATAAATAGCTCAATCTCAATTTTTGTGGATGACACAAAAATATGCAGGGCAATAACTTTACAGCAAGATATAAAAATTTTACAAAAAGACCAAAACAAAATAATGAAGTGGGCAACTAAAACATGTGGAAAAATGTAAGGTAATGCACTTGGGGGCAAAAAACATAAATGCAAATTATTCACTAGGTGGAAAACCTCTGGGAGAATCAAGGATGGAGAAGGATCTGGGGGTCCTAATAGATGACAGATTCAGTAATAGCACGCAATGTCAAGCTGCAGCTACCAAAGCCGGCAAAATATTAGCATGCATAAAAAAAGAGGATATACTCCAGAGATAAAACTATAATTCTGCCACTTTATAAAACTCTGGTCCGGCCCCATCTGGAGTATTCTGTCCAGTTCTGGTCATCGGTCCTCGGAAGAGATGTGCTGGAGCTGGAGAGAGTCCAAAAAAGGGCAACAAAACTAATAAGGGCACTGGAGGACTTCAATTACGAGGAACGGCTGCAAACACTAAATTTATTCTCGCTGGATATGCAACGCTTGGGGGGGGCATGATAGCACTCTACAAATACCTCAATGGGGATCCCTGCATAGGAAAACACTATTCAGTCCCAGGGAGTTTATGAAGACACAGGGCCACACAATGAGATTGGAGGAGAAGCGGTTTAACCTTAAGCTGCGTAGGTGTTTTTCACTGTCAGGGCAAAAAGGATGTGGAATTCTCTTCCACAATTGGTGGTCGCCGCGGGGAGTATGAATATTTTTAGAAAGACTTTTGGATGTATATCTTAAACACAACATACAGGAATATGGGAAATTACTATAGACACTGACACACGTACACTTACACAGGTTGAACTGGATGGACTATTGTCTTTTTTCAGCCTTACCTACCATGTAATGTCCCTCTCTTTACCTCTCTGCCCAGTAGACAGCTTACTCAAACTCACATTCATTGCTGGCCTGCAGCTAGCAATATTTGAACATTTATGAATAGCCAAAACTTTTGTTTTTTTTATGTGGCTTATTGGGGAAAATTTCCTTCACTTCCTAATTAAAATAAATAATATATATTAGCCCCGAATCTCTGCAGGGGTCCCCAAGGGGAGGGGAGATTCCCTGGGGACACTGATGTAAGTGGGGGGCTCTCAAGGGACCCTGATGCAAGGGGGGAGGCTCTCTGGGGACTCTGATTTAAGGGGGAGGCTCTCTGGGGGCCCTGATGTAAGGGGGGCTCTCTGGGAACCCTGATGTAAGTGGGGGGCTCTCTGGGGACTCTGATATAAGGGGGGTTTTCTGGGAACCCTGATGTAAGGGGGGGACTCTCTGGGGATATATATACACACACACGTATATTACTGTATATACACGTGTATGCCCGCTCAAGCGTATGACTTTCTTTACTACACTGCTATGGGCTCTAGCCCCAGATCTTTTGTAGACCTAGCAACACCCCTGTATGTATATATACAGTGGGGACAGAAAGTATTCAGACCCCCTTAAATTTTTCACTCTTTGTTATATTGCAGCCATTTGCTAAAATCATTTAAGTTCATTTTTTTTCCTCATTAATGTACACACAGCACCCCATATTGACAGAAAACACAGAATTGTTGACATTTTTGCAGATTTATTAAAAAAGAAAAACTGAAATATCACATGGTCCTAAGTATTCAGACCCTTTGCTCAGTATTTAGTAGAAGCACCCTTTTGATCTAATACAGCCATGAGTCTTTTTGGGAAAGATGCAACAAGTTTTTCACACCTGGATTTGGGGATCCTCTGCCATTCCTCCTTGCAGATCAGCCATTTTTAGGTCTCTCCAGAGATGCTCAATTGGGTTTAAGTCAGGGCTCTGGCTGGGCCATTCAATTACAGTCACTGCGTTGTTGTGAAGCCACTCCTTCGTTATTTTAGCTGTGTGCTTAGGGTCATTGTCTTGTTGGAAGGTAAACCTTCGGCCCAGTCTGAGGTCCTGAGCACTCTGGAGAAGGTTTTCGTCCAGGATATCCCTGTACTTGGCCGCATTCATCTTTCCCTCGCTTGCAACCAGTCGTCCTGTCCCTGCAGCTGAAAAACACCCCCACAGCATGATGCTGCCACCACCATGCTTCACTGTTGGGACTGTATTGGACAGGTGATGAGCAGTGCCTGGTTTTCTCCACACATGCCACTTAGAATTAAGGCCAAAAGGTTCTATCTTGGTCTCATCAGACCAGAGAATCTTATTTCTCACCATCTTGGAGTCCTTCAGGTGTTTTTTAGCAAACTCCATGCAGGCTTTCCTGTGTCTTGCACTGAGGAGAGGCTTCTGTCGGGCCACTCTGCCATAAAGCCCCGACTGGTGGAGGGCTGTAGTGATGATTGACTTTCTACAACTTTCTCCCATCTCCCGACTGCATCTCTGGAGCTCAGCCACAGTGATCTTTGGGTTTTTCTTTACCTCTCTCACCAAGGCTCTTCTCCCCTGATACCTCAGTTTGGCTGGACAGCCAGCTCTAGGAAGGGTTCTGGTCGTCCCATATGTCTTCCATTTAAGGATTATGGAGGCCACTGTGCTCTTAGGAACCTTAAGTGCAGCAGAAATTTTTTTGTAACCTTGGCCAGATCTGTGTTTTGCCACAATTCTGTCTCTGAGCTCTTCAGGCAGTTCCTTTGACCTCATGATTCTCATTTGATCTGACATGCACTGTGCGCTGTAAGGTCTTATGTAGACAGGTGTGTGGCTTTCCTAATCAAGTCCAATCATTATAATCAAACACAGCTGGACTCAAATGAAGGTGTAGAACCATCTCAAGGATGATCAGAAGAAATGGTCAGCACCTGAGAAAGGGTCCTTTCACACTGGGGCGGTTTGCAGGCGCTATTGCGCTAATAATAGCGCCTGCAAACCGACCCAAAAGTGCCGCTGCTTTGAATCCAGTGTGAAAGCCCCGAGGGCTTTCACACTGGAGCGGTGCACTAACAGAACGGTAAAAAAAGTCCTGCTAGCAGCATCTTCGGAGCGGTGAAGGAGCGGAGTGTATACCGCTCCTTTACCGCTCCTGCCCATTGAAATCAATGGGACGGCGTGGCTATACCGCCGGCAAATCGCCTCTGCAGAGGCGTTTTACGGTGGTCTTTAACCCTTTCTCGGCCGCTAGGGGGGGTAAAACCGCCCCCGCTAGCAGCCGAATACCGACGGTAAAGCGCTGCTTACAATAGCGGCACTTTACCGCCGATGCCGCCCCTGCCTCAGTGCGAAAGGGCCCTTAAATATATGAGTGTCACAGCAAAGGGTCTGAATACTTAGGTCCATGTGATATTTCAGTTTTTCTTTTTTAATATATCTGCAAAAATGTCAACAATTCTCTGTTTTTCTGTCAATATGGGGTACTGTGTGTACATTAATGAGGAAAAAAATGAACTTAAATGATTTTAGCAAATGGCTGCAATATAACAAAGAGTGAAACATTTAAGGGGGTCTGAATACTTTCCGTCCCCACTGTATATACAGTATCTTTCCACTTTTTTGTTCATTTATATAAAAGGCTATAGTTGGAGTACTTCTTTTTCTAAACATCTAACATTTAGTTCCCCGCTCATTGGGAGGGGATATTTTTGGCAAAAGAGCAGGTCCAGAATAACTGAACGGAGCTTCTGTAGCCATTTAAAGCTTTGATTTTGCCCTCCAAACAAACTCTAATGTCTTTTCTTGAGATAACCCAATTTTTTGCCAAAAGAGAAAACTTTTAGTTTCACTCATTGCTAATGAGGATGAAAAAACAGAACTCCAGGCAGTTACATTGTGTTCCTGCATATATTTGTGTGTTTCAGATGCCTGGAAAGTGACATTAACTTACCTATAGACTCCATTCGAGATTTCTGTAAACACATGGTCGCCTCCCCGGTACACTGCACCAAGCCGCCAGTACAGGTGTATGTACCCATTGAGAGACACTGCTGACACCACACTCCGTTAGGTTGGGAACTTGTGTCCGGTACTTATAAAATAGGAAACAGAGAGAGATGAGTTAGCACATAACAATTGCCTTTTCTGTGGACAGCTTTCAGTTATGTGCATTGTGACCATAATATGGTCATCGATGGACTAAAAAACTGGTGTTGCCACCTCAAATATACTAAGCAACTTGTAACAGGAATAGCATTAATATGCTATGTTTATGTATAGATTGCAAAAATATGAATGCAATCTATACACTGGGGGGAGAACCTCTGGGGGAATCTAGGATGGAAAATGACCTGGAGGTCCTAGTAGATGATAGGCTCAGCAATAGCATGCAATGCCAAGCTGCTGCTAATAAAGCAAACAGAATATTGGCATGCATTAAAAAGGGGATTAACTCCAGATATAAAACAATAATTCTCCCGCTCCTACAAGACTCTGGTCCGGCCGCACCTGGAGTATGCTGTCCAGTTCTGGGCACCAGTCCCCAGGAAGGATGTACTGGATATGGAGCGAGTACAAAGAATGGCAATTAAGCTAATACAGGGTCTGGAGGATATTAGTTATGAGGAAAGGTTGCGAGCACTGAACTTATTCTCTATGGAGAAGAGACGCTTGAGAGGGGATATGATTTCAAATTATGAATACCGTCCCTGTATGTTGCGGTCGTTCAGGTGCTTATCTAATCGTTTTTTGAAACTATCGATACTCCCCACTGAGACCACCACCTGTGGAAGGGAATTCGACATCCTTGCGACATCCTTGCGACATCCTTGCCGCTCTTACAGTAAAGAACCCTCTACGTAGTTTAAGGTTAAACCTCTTTTCTTCTAATTTTAATGAGTGGACACGTATCTTGTTAAACTACCTTCCGCAAAAAAGTTTTATCCCCACAATAGGCATAAAACTTTTTTGCGGAAGGTAGTTTAACAAGATACGTGTCCACTCATTAAAATTTGAAGAAAAGAGGTTTAACCGTAAACTACGTAGAGGGTTCTTTACTGCAAGAGCGGCAAGGATGTGGAATTCCCTTCCACAGGCAGTGGTCTCAGTAGGGATAGTTTCAAAAAACGATTAGATAAGCACCTGAACGACCGCAACATACAGGGATATGTAATGTAATACTGACATATAATCACACACATAGGTTGGACTTGTGTCTTTTTTCAACCTCTCCTACTATGTAACTATTAGAAACAGAACAATTAAAGATGAATTCCAGGTATAGGAAGTTTTTCAATGTTCCACTGGTCCAGCTTGGATCAACTTAAGTATGTGCTTTACCTGTGGGATCCCAGTGGAAACTGGAAATCAGTGAAGTAAGCACCCCTACTACAGTGATCACTGCTAGCTTCTATGTCCCGTGCCGAGCAAAGTCATTCGCTCAGCATAGGTGCTATTCAGGGAACACTTTGTATTTTCCCAATGAATACAAAGCATTTTCTGTCTGGACAAGATAGAGGGGCTTGGCAGTAACATGACAATCTCCTCCTTGTCCAATCAGAGAATACATCCATGCATCAATTGAGGAAATGGAAATTGTTTTCTGAATGACACCTGTGCCAAGCTGGTAACCCCCTGTATTCAGTGAACAGCAGGGAAACCACTCGACGTGGGACCCGGATGCTAGTGGAGATCACTGTAGTAGCGGTACCTACTTACAGTGACTTTTTGCTTCCAAAGGGATCCGACAAGTATGGTACATACAGTACATACTTACCTTGATTCAAGCAGAACCAATGGGAACTATATAAAAACTGCCATACCTGGAATTCAGCGTCAAAACTCAACCAGGTTAAATATGGAGTTAAGTGAGTCAGCCAAGTATAGGTGGAACAAGGCACCATATCCCATAAAAAAAAAACAAAAAAAAAAAAAAACAAGGGAAATCAAAAAAATGGGGACTTTTGAGGTGCCTAAAAAAATTGTAAACTATTTCATATATGGTAAAAAATAACAAATTTTATTAAATACTTTTATTAAAAAAAGATATAACAATCTTCTTATTAAAATAATGTATTCAGACCAGAACAATCGTAAATGTAATATATCTACTGTACAAAAAAGTTGTTCGACATGTTCCACTAAAATATATAGCTTCTTAATTGTCTGTCTAAAGTGTATTCACTGCAATACATAATAAAATACATAAGACAAAATACAATAATGCAAATAAAGGGGACAAAAAATGCCCTAAATCAATCATCTTAAAACAAGAACAAAATTGTGTAGGATTATCTGAAACTGCTCTTACCCCGAAATAAATTTCAGCTCAATATGTGAATACACCAGGGCCACCGGACCCCCAATTATGAAAGATAATAGTTTTTCATAGGAGAACCAAAGTGCCCATCTAAAGATCTAAAACATGTCAGAATATAAACTGTAACATGTATATCAATAGCTACATACCAAAAAAACAGTAAGATCCACAACCAACATCTGCCAGTGCAGATCCTTGAGTAATAATTACCTATAACAAATACAAAGCTGGAATTGCTAAATAGGTTTAGCAGATTTGGAAGCTATAATTTTCTTCATCAACCACCAGAGAGAGCCAGAAAGTTATGATGACAGAAAAGCTGTAGGTATAATAAGGGAAGGGAAAACCTTATATTGAAACCTCAATAATTCACAATCTGTGACTCAGTTTTCAATGGGTATTTAGAACCACAAAGGAAAGCTCTTACCTTATGACTATTCCAAACAGGGGAGACAGAGGCAGTCCAGAAATAACTATCAAACTGCATTCATTTCCAAAGGCATCAGACTTCTCAAGCTCCAAATCAGCTGGACCTGTAAGGTCATCATTGTTTGCCATAGCAGTTAAAACCAGCATGATGAACCAGGATGAGCAAACAAAACTTGCTTGGTAAAACACAAAGGAGGTTCAATAATTACGTCTAAACAGCAGATGTCTGTGTTGGGCTTCTATGTGAACGCATGACGGATGTTTTTTTCAAATTAAACCACCGCCATGCAGGGCTATTTATTGTCCTCACACTTGATGGCAGATGCTTCTGCCAATCAAGTGTGCACGCCGGGAGGTGCCGATTGCGCATGTGTGGACGTGATGGGGTCCTGTCTGCCATTTTGGAAAGTCTGAACACAATAAATACAGCAATGCCAACAATTGACAATTCATAGAAACAATGATTGAAATGAGGCTGGAGGCCATTAGAACCCCAAACAGAAATCATGGGGAGACCATCCAACAGTGACTAGACATGCCCAGTGATACTGGAGCAGCCAACATCCTCATTAGGAAGATGACATGTAGGGATAAACTAACTAAAGTGGCCCTGCCTGAGAGGACCCATGTGGGGTCCTCCCACCACGACGCCCTGGGCGTCCGTATCACCACCCATCCAAAATGACAAGTCCAATTGGATCTGATGGTCGCAGGCCTGCAAGAGATAGCCAGAGGATCCAAACAATGTAATATTCAAAAAAACAAACAAAATAATAGATTGCAAGCAGAATAAAGAACAACTTTCAGTTGGAAAATGTGTTGGTAAATATAAGTGATCATCCAAAGTGGTGATAACCACCTTGGATGATATACATTAAAGCATGTATGACATTATGGCTTGTAATTGAAGGAGCGACATCTTAAAGGAATGGCTTGAAAGGAATGGCTTCGTTTAGCCCAGGATGCCTGGTAGCTGATAAATTATAAATCCATTTAGTCTTGCATTGCAATAGTGATTTATCAATATCCCCACCTCGTTCATGTTGGGGGATGTATTCTAAGGCAAAAAACATCATCTTAAATACGTTGAAATTATGGTAAAGACCTGAATGGCAACTAATGGGCATTTCCATTCTTTTTTTACTTATCAATGAGACATGATCACTGATACGATTCTAAGGCAAAAAACTTCATCTTGGATGCGTTGAAATTATGGTAAAGACCTTAATGGGAGTTTCCGTTCTTTTTTTTTACCTATCAATGAGACATGATCACTGATACGATGAAAGAACGGTCGTTTTGTCTTACCAGCGTAAAACATGCTGCAGTCACTCATATAGTACACAATTTCTATAGACTGACAATTTGCGGAGAATCTTGGTCTATATATTTGACCATTAGGCAAAGTGATTTGTTTAGCAACTAATATGTACTGGCAGAAATTGCATCTATCGCATCTGTTAGTGCCAGAAGTTCTTGAACCACACTGTTTCTTCTTAACCGAATGATAACTGTGAATCAATTGGTCCCGCAAAGACTGAGACCTTCTAAATGTCATTTCAGGATAATCCTTTACATATTTGGAAACAACATCATTTGCTGCCAAAAGATGCCAGAATTTCTCCATAATGCCCTGAACCTGTTTGTGCTGCCTTGAGTAACGCGTGATCAGTCTTACATTGGAAAAATAATTTTTTTATTATGTATTAGTTCCTCTCTGTTCTGAAAGTTGGCTCTTTGATATGCCTTCTTCAGACAGGTATTGCTGTATACCCGATCCCTAAGACAACACTGCAATGCCCTAGCTTCTTTTTCGGAATCATCCTGTTTAGAGCAATTCCTCCTCAAGCAGAAATATTGACTGTAAGGGATACTAGATATTAATGAGGTTGGGTGAAAAATGATTGCATGGAGAATTGTATTTCCAGAAGATGGCTTTCTATAAAGAGTATAACCCAGACTGCTGTCTTTGTTGATATATAACTGCATATCCAAAAAGCTGATGTTTTTCTGATGATAGGTCATAGTGAACTTGAGATTATGATCATTGACCGTAATTGTGTCAATGAAAACAATCAACTCCTCAAATGTCCCAGTCCAAAGAATGAATACATCGTCAATGAATCTTCTCCAGCTCAGAACATTACCAAGAAGGTCCTGCAAATCTTCTCTGGAAAAAATGTCTCGCTCCCTCCCCCCCCAGATACAGGTTGGCATATGATGGGGCACACCACGTCCCCATAGCAACCCCCTGCACCTGGAGGTAGTGGATGCGACCAAACAAAAATAGATTATTCGTAAGGACAAATCCGAGGAGGTCCAAAATGCACCCATTATAAGGGCCTGTCATGGTACCTCGTTCAAATAGTAAGCCCTCCACAACCCTAGCCCCCTTATCGTGGGGGATTGAGTTGTAGAGGGCCTCCACATCAACCGCAACCAGCCATGCACTCTCTGGTACATGGACATTATCAAAGGCTTGGATAAGATCACTGGTATCTTGAATATGGGACATGAGAACAACAACATGGGTACGTATATAATCATCAACCAGTTCACTTGCTGGTTCCATCAGGCAGCCATTGTCAGAGAAAATAGGTCTGCCTGGTGGTTGAATCAAGCATTTATGAATTTTGGGCAAAGCATATAGGGTTTTTGGTGTTTTGACATTCAAAAATTCCAATGTTTTGTTGTCAATAATATTGTTTAAATGAGCCTGGGTAATAAGGTTCCTGAATTTTGGCATCATTCTGTCAAGAAAAAGTTCAGATATTGGTCTGTACCACTCCTTGTTGTTTAGAAGGTCCATGACCATCCGTTCATAGTGGTTGGTATCCATAACAACAATGTTTCCACCTTTGTCCGACTGTACTATCACTATTTGTTGATTATTCTTCAAACCAGAGAAAGCATGAGATAATGCTGGATCCAAGTTTGAAGTAATATAATCTTTCCATCTAGTTTTCTCTATTTTCTTGGTTACCTGTTGGGTGAATGACCAAATGTTCGGGTTAGCCTGTAATAAGGGGAATGCTCATGATTTTGGCTTATAAAGTTGAGGAGGAGGGAAGAAGATATTCTCGGGTGTTTGAGTGATGGAAAATCCACAAATTTCATTCAGAGAGTTGGAAACTGGTTCTTCAGAGGAATTACTTTCTACCCAAAGCTACATCAACTCATTCAAGGACTTCATGTCTTTGATGGTAAATTCTTTCCAAATCTCATTCTCAAGTGAGATTTGCAAGATTGATAATTTTATTTATCGAGGATACAACAATACCTGTCTGAAGAAGGCATATCAAAGAGCCCACACTCAGAACAGAGAGGTACTAATACATAAGAAAAAGGAAAAAAAAGATTTTTCCAATGTAAGACTGATCACCTGTTACTCGGGGCAGCACAAACAGGTTCGGGGCATTATGGAGAAATTCTGGCATCTTTTAGCAGCAGGTGATGTTGTTTCCAAATATGTAAAGGATTATCCCAAAATAACATTTAGAAGGTCTCAGTGTTTACATGACCAATTGGTTCATAGTCATCATTCTGTCAAGAAGAAACAGTGTGGTTCAAGAACTTCTGGCACTACCAGATGCGGTAGATGCAATTTCTGCCAATACATATTAGTTGCTAAACAAATCACTTTGCCTAATGGTCAAATATATAGACCAAGATTCTCCGCAAATTGTCAGTCTATAGAAATTGTGTACTATATGAGATGTGACTGTGGCATGTTTTACGCTGGTAAGACAAAACAACGGTTCTTTCATTGTATCAGTGATCATGTCTCATTGATAGGTAAAAAAAAGAATGGAAACTCCCATTAAGGTCTTTACCATAATTTCAACGCATCCAAGATGAAGTTTTTTGCCTTAGAATACATTCCCCAACATGAACAAGTTGGGGATATTGATAAATCACTATTGCAACACGAGACTAAATGAGCTACCAGGTATCCTGGGCTAAATGAAGCCATTAGTTTCAAGCCATTCCTTTATGATGTTGCTCCTTCAATTACAAGCCATAATTCCATACATCAGGGGTAGGCAATCTCGGCCCTCCAGCTGTTTTGAAACTACAAGTCCCATGAGACATTGCAAAACCCTAACAATCACAGGCAATGCTCCTAGAGGCAGAGGCATGATGGGATTTGTAGTTTCACCACAGTTGGAGGGCTGATTTATTATTTTGTTTGTTTTTTTTGAATACTACATTGTTTGGATCCTCTGGCTGTATCTTGCAGGTCTGCGACCATCGGGTCCAATTGGACTTTTTGGATGGGTGGTGATGCGGACGCCCAGGGTGTCGTGGTGACAGGACCCCACATGGATCCTCTCAGGCGGCGCCACTTTAGTGTGTCGATTTATCCCTGCATGTCATCTTCCTTTTTGCAATCAGTCTATACCAGTGGATTAGATTAATTATTAAATAGTAATTGGCCCCTTAATAGGATGTTTTTTTGTCCTTTTTGGATTTTGTAAATTTTGGGACTGGCCCTTTAATGAAGATGTTGGCTGCTCCAGTATCACTGGGCATGTCTGGTCGCTGTTGGATGGTCTCCCCATGAGTTCTGTTTTTCAGTCTCATTTCAATCATTGTTTCTATGGATTGTCAATTGTGGGCATTGCTATATCTACTGTGTTACTTCAGACTTTTCAAAATGGCTGACGGGACCTCACGCATGCGTGTGACGTCATCGCATCTGCGCATGCACAATCGGCACCTCCTAGAGTCCACACTTGATTGGCAAAAGCATCTGTCATCAAGTGGGAGGACCATGAATAGCCCTGCATGGCGGTGGTTTAATTTGAAAAACAATAGAAATCTTTCCTGCGCTCGGGTGTCTAGTTCCTCCGTGCGTGGTGTGACCAGCTTCATACAGTAATGCCTGCCATCTTGCAGCCCTCCTCAGAATAATGAGTATTCATGGACTAAAGAAAAAAGAAAAGAAGGAGGGCGCACCGACCTAGTGCATTACCACTGGTAAAGCTTTATTAAAGCATAAAACAGCAAAGTGTATACTCACAAACGAGCATTAATAAAAGGCATTGACAATTGAGCAGGTTCGCTGTTCTAAACACCGACAAGCCAGGACCCGACGTAGAGTGGATCGAACGATACCTCAAGATGGCTGACGCGTTTCAGGGGAGAACCCCTTTCTTCAGAGCCTAAGCGGGCAATGGCTGCTCTCTCGCAGTCCCCTCTATATATGTGGTTTAATTTGAAAAGACCATCCGCCATGCATTCACCCAGGAGCCCCACACAGACATCTGCTGCTTAGAGGTAATTATCGAACCTCCTTTGTGTTTTACCAAACAAGTTTTGATTGCTCATCCTGGTTTTAACTGCTATAGTAAACAATGATATGCCTTGCAGATCCAGCTGATTTGAAGCTTGGGAAGTCTGATGCCTTTGGAAATGAATGCAGTTTGATAGTTATTTCTGGACTGTCTCCCCTGTTTGGAATAGTCATAACGTAAGAGCTTTCCTTTGTGGTTCTAAATACCCATTGAAAACTGAGTCACAGATTGTGAGTTATTGAGGTTTCAATATAAGGTTTTCCCTTCCCTTTCTTATACCTACAGCTTTTCTCTCATCATAACTTTCTGGCTTTCTCTGGTGGTTGATGAAGGAAATTATAGCTTCCAAATCTGCTAAACCTATTTAGCAATTCCAGCTTTGTATTTGTTATAGGTAATTATTACTCAAGGAGGGTTTTGCACTGGCAGATGTTGGTTGTGGATCTTACTGGGTTTTTTTTTTGGTATGTAGCTATTGATGTATATGTTATAGTATATATTCTGACATTTTTTAGATCTTTAGACAGGCACTTTGGTTCTCCTATGACACACTGATATCCTTAATATTTGGGGGTCCGGTGGCCCTGGTGTGTTCGCATCCTGACCTTAAATTTGTTTCGGGGTAAGAACAGTTCGAGATGATCCTACACAATTCTGTTCTTGTTTTAAGATTGCTTTAGGGCATTTTTTGTCCCCATTATTTGCATTATTGTATTTTGTCTTATGTATTTGTTTATGTATTGCAGTGAATACGCTGTACACAGACAATTACAAATCTCCTGAAGAAGCTATATATTTTAGCGAAACATGTCGAAAACAATGATTTTGTGCAGTAGATATATTACATTTCCAAATTTTTTGGTCTGAATACATTATTTTATTAAAAAGATTGTTATATATTTTTTAATAGACATATTTAATAACATGTGTTATTTTATACTATATATATGGATTCGTTTACAATTTTTTCAGGCACCTCAAAAAATTTTCAGGCACCTTTTTCCATTTCCCATTTATTTCCAACCAGGTGAACCAAGTTCACCGCTGTTATGGTTTTGTGGAGAGTCCCATGGATTTGCAAACTTTTGGTTAAAAACTTGTCAGGGTTGCCACCAGAAATCAAGAAACAACCTAAAAGCAGTGCGCAGCCTTTAACTAAGTCACAAAAGCCAGTAGTCTGAAGGAATGGATAATCCAGTCTCCTTTTCTATTAAAGGGTGGGCTCATAGCAGACATATTGTGAGCCTGTGCTGGAATTGTTAGGGAGAGTTGACCATCCTGTGTAGGGGGTGAGACTGTTTTGTATTTATTTCTTTAGAAAAAATTGGTAGAGGTCTTCTAAGACAGTGCTGATCTTTCAATGCAACAGCTTGCTCATTATAAGTAGAGATAGGGGAG
Source organism: Aquarana catesbeiana (assembly GCF_042186555.1). Classification (NCBI taxonomy): domain Eukaryota; kingdom Metazoa; phylum Chordata; class Amphibia; order Anura; family Ranidae; genus Aquarana; species Aquarana catesbeiana. The sequence continues at coordinate 22,136,323 of NC_133333.1, forward strand.
GGGTAAAAAGCCAGCACAACTTTACCCCTCCCCTATCTCTACCTATATAATAACTCCACTTAGTGAAGTTTTTGGGGTAGGAAGCAGCCACAGTCATCTCCTGATACATATCTCAGCATGGGATTTACTATGTATTATAACAGCTTGCTCATTAGCTAGGGCATTTAATTGGCCAAGATGTCTACTTGCTGTCTCCACAGTGTTTGGACAAACATTCTTTTTCAACTTACATTTGGGCATTGTTGGAGTGCAGTAGTCCGTGTCACAGCACGTGGTGGCTACCCTCTCTGTAGAACTGCCATGTGTAAAAGTTCCAGTGACACTACATTCTGCTTGTGGTGCACATAATCTGTTGAAGGTTTGGGTGACTATAAGATCTGCAAAAAATATATGAAAATACATTTTTTTACAGTGTTCTGTTCATCAAAGGCATAAGTAAAAGGTGAAACAAAATCAGTGAAATCTAATGCAATCCAAAACACAAACATTTCACAGTAGAGCATTCGTTTATATAACTAGGGATGGGCCGAACACCCCCCCCGCCCACGGTTCGCACCAGAATGCCTCGAACAGGCAAACATTTCTGGCGAACATTCGAACCCTATTAAAGTCTATGGGACACGAACATGAAAAATCAAAAGTGCTAATTTTAAATGCTTATATGCAAGTTATTGCCATAAAAAAGTGTTTGGGTACCCGGGCACTGCCCCAGGGGACATGTATCAATGCAAAAAAAGACAGTTTTTTTCAGGAGCAGTGATTTTAACCTCCCTGATGGATTTCCTGAGTGTGGCTCGTGGTTAAATTTCAGCACCATTAGCGGTAACCCCGAGCCACACTCGGGATTGCATTGCAGGATCCTGGTGCAGGTTACTTGCCTTGTCCCCAGGATCCTGCGATGTCTCCCTGCTGTGTCTGCGGGCTCTGTCCTCTGCCCGATGCCTCTGTGTGTGTAGGGCTCCATTCCCTGCGAGCGTCGCAACGCACGGGGGCGGGACCCGCCGGCAAATTCAAATAATATAAAATTCATAACACATACAGTACACTGTAATCTTACAGATTACATTACTGTATGAAATCATTTCACATCCCTTTTGTCCCCAGTGCTTTGTCCAGTGCCCTGCATGCAGTTTTATATTATAAATACTTTTCTTTCTGCCTGGAAACTTGAGATTGTCCATAGCAACCAAAAAGTGTCCCTTTACGTCAAAAGTGGTTTTAGCTAGAAAACACTGATAATTAATTAGAACACTTGCAGAATTGAGCGATAGTGAATCGTGGGGAAATTTATTTTATTATTATTATATTATTATTTTTTATAATTATTTATAGTTATTTATTATATTATAATTTATGATTTTGTTTTTCACTTATATACTGTACAACTACACTGTATTATATACTGTACACTGTTTGCATTGTATTATATACGGTACACTGTGTGCACTTATATACTGTACACCTACTGCACTGTATTATATACTGTATACCGACTGCACTTTATAATATATTGTACAACACCGACTGCACTGTATTATATACTGTACACTGCCTGCACTTATATACTGAACACCCACTTCCCGAATATCAGTGAGTACAATGGAGGGGGGGGGGGGGCTCTGACCCGAGCGGACACCAGATTCACTGCACAAGTTTGTCCCTCTGCTTGTACACTCTGAGTCTTGCTGATACACGCTCGGGTCAGAGGCCCCTCCCCTCTCCATTGGATACAATGATACTCGGGAAGTGAACTGTGCTGCCTGGAGGGACATCCTGCGGACATCACAAGGAAGCATGCTGCTTCTTCCATATGTGCTTCTCATGTAAGTTAAGCACAACACTGTCCTCCCCACCTGTCCCCTCTCACACTGGCCCCCACCTGTCCCCTCTCACACTGGCCCCCACCTGTCCCCTCTCACACTGGCCCCCACCTGTCCCCTCTCACACTGGCCCTCCACCTGTCCCCTCTCACACTGGCCCCCACCTGTCCCCTCTCACACTGGCCCTCCACCTGTCCCCTCTCACACTGGCCCCCACCTGTCCCCTCTCACACTGGCCCTCCACCTGTCCCCTCTCACACTGGCCCTCCACCTGTCCCCTCTCACACTGGCCCCCACCTGTCCCCTCTCACACTGGCCCTCCACCTGTCCCCTCTCACACTGCCCTCCCCCACCTGTCCCCTCTCACACTGGCCCCCACCTGTCCCCTCTCACACTGCCCTCCCCCACCTGTCCCCTCTCACACTGCCCTCCCACCTGTCCCCTCTCACACTGCCCTCCCACCTGTCCCCTCTCACACTGCCCCCCACCTGTCCCCTCTCACACTGGCCCCCACCTGTCCCCTCTCACACTGCCCTCCCCCACCTGTCCCCTCTCACACTGGCCCCCACCTGTCCCCTCTCACACTGCCCTCCCACCTGTCCCCTCTCACACTGCCTCCCCACCTGTCCCCTCTCACACTGCCTCCCCACCTGTCCCCTCTCACACTGCCCTCCCCCACCTGTCCCCTCTCACACTGCCCCCCACCTGTCCCCTCTCACACTGCCCTCCCCCACCTGTCCCCTCTCACACTGGCCCCCACCTGTCCCCTCTCAAAATGGCCCCCCACCTGTCCCCTCTCACACTGGCCCCCCACCTGTCCCTTCTCACACTGCCCTCCCACCTGTCCCCTCACACTGCCCTCCCCACCTGTCCCCTCTCACACTGGCCCCCACCTGTACCCTCTCACACTGGCCCCCACCTGTACCCTCTCACACTGGCCCCCACCTGTCACCTCTCACACTGGCCCCCACCTGTCCCCTCTCACACTGCCCTCCCCCACCTGTCCCCTCTCACACTGGCCCCCACCTGTCCCCTCTCACACTGCCCTCCCACCTGTCCCCTCTCACACTGCCCTCCCCCACCTGTCCCCTCTCACACTGGCCCCCACCTGTCCCCTCTCACACTGCCCTCCCCCACCTGTCCCCTCTCACACTGGCCCCCACCTGTCCCCTCTCGAAATGGCCCCCCACCTGTCCCCTCTCACACTGGCCCCCCACCTGTCCCCTCTCACACTGGCCCCCCACGTGTCCCCTCTCACACTGCCCCCCCACCTGTCCCCCCTTTTGTAATACTTCCCAGGTATCCTTTTCCTGTCACACTGCCCCCCTCTTACCACAATATCCCCCTGTCACACTTCCCCCCTGTCATACTGCCCCCTCCTGTCACACTGCCCCTAATGTACTGCCCCTTCTTGTCACACTGCCCCCCCTTCTTTCACAGTGCCCCCTCTTATCACACTCCCCCCTCTGGTCACACTTTCCAGAAACCCTTCTTTGGTCACACTGCCCCCTCCTGTCAAAATACCCTGTCATACTGCCCCTCATCCTTTCACAATACCCCCCATCATACTGCGGGTCAGGGGCCCTTCATGGTTTCTTGCACTGGGGACCTGAAGGTTATAGTTACGCCTCTGTGAACACCGACTGCACTGTATTATATACTGTACACCGACTGCAATTATATACTGTACACACTATTATACTGTATACTGTGTGCACTGCCTGCACTGTATTATATACTGTACACCATTTGCACTGTATTATTTACTGTACACTATTATATACTCTACACTGCCTGCACTTATATACTGTACACCGATTGCACTATATTATATACTGTACAACACCAACTGCACTGTATTATATACTGTACACTGACACACACATACATATATACACACATACTACACTATGGGGGATGTTTACAAAAGGCAAATCCACTTTGCACTACAAGTGTAAAGTGTACTTGAAATTGCACTGAAAGTGCACTTGGAAGTGCAGTCGCTATAAATCTGAGGAGTAGATCTGAAATTAGGGGAAGCTCTGCTGTATTTATTATCCAATCATGTGCAAGCTAAAATGCGTTTTTGTTATTTTCCTTGAATATCCTCCTCGGATCTACAGCGACTGAACTTCCAAGTGCACTTTCAGTGCAATTTCAAGTGCACTTTGCACGTGTAGTTTGCACTTGTAGTGCAAAGTGGATTTGCCTTTATATATAATATATAATATATATATATAATATATATGTATATACTAAACTGCCTGCACACCACTAACTAACCTGCCTAATCTATCTCAAGTTCTCCACGTGTAGTTTGCACTTGTAGTTCAAAGTGGATTTGCCTTTATATATAATATATAATATATATATAATATATATGTATATACTAAACTGCCTGCACACCACTAACTAACCTGCCTAATCTATCTCAAGTTCTCCACGTTATCACACTACATATGGCTGCCGTATAAGCAGCCTTATATAGTGTGGGGTGTGGACTTAGCCCCTGAACCATGATTGGCCAATCATGGTTTTGACAATACATTGTGCTGTGATTGGCCAAAGCATGCTGGTCAGGTGCATGCTTTGGCCAATTAACAGCCGTCAATGCACTGCGTTCTCACAGTGCATTATGGGGCGCTCCGTGGTGCTCGAATTTGCTACAAACGCCCCATATGTTTGTTTGTTCTGCGAACAAACAAAACTTACGTTCAACTCGAACATCCAGACAATCCCTATATATAACTCATGTGTAAAAAAATCACAACCAAAAATAATCTTGATACATAAAGTGTCCATAAAATATATGTCCACAAACAATGTGTATATACCTAATATATACATAAAAAATGATATATAATGTGCAAACTCAAGTCAAAGACCATGTGATGAATGGGTGTAATTAGCCAAAACGAACTAAACACCATGGAAGTTACTTACGAAAGGCAAATCCACTTTGCACTGAAAGTGCGTGCAGTCGCTGTAAATCTAAGGGGTAGATCTGAAATAAGGGGAAGCTCTGCTGATTTTATCATCCAATCATGTGCAAGCTAAAATGCTGTTTTTTTACTCTCCTTGCATGTCCCCCTCACATCTACAGCAACTTTACTTTCAAATGCACTTGCAGTGCAGAGTGGATTTTCCTTTAGTAAATAACTCCCCATATGTGCTCCACCAAAGTTATCTGTGCCGGTTCCACTCCCTTAGGAATCAAGCTCACCAGATAATGTTGACATTCACTCTCGTGTCTGGCCAATCTCGCTTTTTGATATTGTTTTGTTCAAGAGCCAAACTCCAAACACCTCCAAACTTCAACCAGATTGTATCAATCTTCACATGTATAGATAAAAGACGAGACAGAGCCTCCAATAGGGTTGCCACCTTTTCTTTAAGTCAAACATGAACACTTTAGCGGCACACAGCAATTTTTTTTTATAGTATAAACTATACATATATTTTGCTATTAAATAACATTTCTAATCATATGAAGTTAATAACAAGACTTCCCCTTTACATCAAAGTCTACAGAGTTCCCCTTTTACATCTGAACTCGCAGAGTTCCCTTTCTCTGTAAGGGGGGACTCTGCAGACTCTGATGTAAGGGAGAACTCTGGGGCCTCTAACATAAGGGATGCTCTGAGAACCCTGATTTAAGGGGGAGCGCTGAGAACTCTGATGTACGGAGAAGACTCTGATGTAAGGGGAGACACTGTGGCCTCTGGTGTAAAGGGGAACTCTAATGAAAGGGTTGCTCTGAGAACCCTGATTTGCCTTAGTGTACTCACTCAGAGGCAGGACAGAGATTGGGGGAGACTTCAGTTACAGACAGGGATGGATGGTGAGCTCACTCACCCCTTGGCAGTCAGCACCTCTCATCCAGATGTATCTGAGGCTGCTCGACTTCAAATTTCTGGCCCCCCACTTCCCTTTTCTGAGGCACAGTGCCGGGGATTGGAGTGTGGGCAGACAAAGAGGGGTAAGGGTGGGGTGGAAAGAGGTGCAGATTGAGCCCTCTCTCCTCTCCCATCTGTGTGTGGTTCTTTTTTTTGGGGGGGTCATAACCGACACTCTCAGCTTAGACAACTGCAGCCAGCAACCCTGCTGGGAAGCCATAGTCCAGTCTAAATAATGTCTCAATAAGGTCTCAGACAGTCTGAAACCCGGACACATGATTCCGTCGGACAATTCGACCATGTGTGGGACCTGCAGCGGACCTTTTCTGTCGAAAATGTGACGGACTTTAGATTTAGAGCATGTTTCAAATCTTTTGGACAGACTCGAGTCCGGTCGAAAAATCCGTTTGTCTGTATGCTAGTCCGACGGACAAAAACCGACGCTAGGGTAGCTATTGGCTACTGGCTATCAACTTCCTTATTTTAGTCCGGTCGTACGTCATCACAGTCAAATCCGTCGGACTTTGGTGTGATTATGTGTAGACAAGTCCGATTCGAAAGTCCGTCGAAAAGTCTGACGTGATTCAGTCAGTCAAAAGTCCGGTCGTGTGTACAAAGCATTAGAGTGGCTCTTTTCTATTTCAGCATAATCCTATGGAGTCACCCTTGTAAGAAGGGATGAGAGCTGTGTCTCCGTCCACTGTGTGCATCAATCGAAATACATCCCATAGCCTAGGATGGAAAGGCACTCACCTGCTTCTTCCTCCTCTCTAACCCCAAACTAACAGACTGACTCCAAACTGCAAAATACTATAGGTATACATTTGTATACCTGGGAACTTGCCGGATTCCGGGATAGAGATCCCAGATTTTTACTTGGCTATCAGCTCTCTGGGCTCTACTCTCTAGCTGCCTGCTGATTACCAGCAGTTAAAACGAAAGAGAAATGGTCTTCATGTACAGGAGGGCACCGTATTGAAAAGAAGGGTGGGGGAAACAACTCAGTCCCAGAGCTCCCCTCTCATTCTAAGAGGGTCCCATAGCTACCCTACCCCACCTCAGAGCCCTTCAACTCCCATCCTTCCTCTGGAGTCACCTGGGGCCCCTTCGTTTAATGAACTTCACAAAGCCCCCCAGCCTCCCAGCTCCCCTCCTTCATCCCAATAACATTGATGGTGGTGCCAGTCTTCCTAAGATTGACATCACCTGCGCAGCAAATTTCTTTTTCTCCTACTGATACCAGTCCAGTGGTATTTCTTCATTCCATCGACACTACCAATGTATGGGTGTTATTTTCATTCTATAATCACTGCCGCGCCAAGGGCATATTTTCCTTCCAGTGACACCATTGACTCAGGAGATGCAACGTTTTTGGATGCAACCTTTAACGTGGTAGCAAAGTCTTCTTTTTTACTTGTACCTACAGGTAAGCCTATAATAAGTCTTATCTGGAGGTACAGTGAATATCTCCTAAACTTGCACAGTTTAGGACATATCCACACTGCATGCAGCCGGTGATGGCACTGGAACGCAGAAGGGAGACCAGGTGAAGACGGAAGCCCTGTCAGTGGTGACAGCATGCCGCTGGAGGGCTTCGTTCTAAGGTAAGTATTTTGTAATGTGCTAGGATGCAATCCATAGTAGCATATTATGCCACTGTCTTGCAGGTTTTTTTTTATCCTTTTAAAGGTGACGTTTACTACCGCTTTAAGGATCCGAGCCTATCCTGTAAAGGGATAGAGTTTGGGATTTTATCCAGTGGCAGAAGATCACCCCTCTAGCTGATAGGAGACAACGGGGTCGTTTTACTGAAAACCAATGGGCTGTTCACTTTGCAAAGGAAATTTTCCCTTTGGTGAATGAGGGGAAGCTCTGCTGACTTCCATTATCCAATTATGTGCCAGGAAAAATACCGTTCTATTTTTTAAAATTTTCCTCATTTATGATTGGGAATTATTTGCAAAGATAATTTTCACCTCACTCTCTAAGCTAAGAAAAAAATCCTCCTGCGCACTGAACAGCCTATGTGCCTTTAGTAAATCAATTCCAATGCCTCACAATGCCCCTTTTCATTTTTTTGCCATAGCACGAGGTTGAAGGCGGTTACCATGCAGCCCCATTCACTTGCATAGGTCACATTTGGTGGCAGTACCTCCCAATGAATGCAACATGCTGTTTAACCACATGCCGACCAGCCGCTGCAGTTGTACTGCGGCAGAATGGCACGGCTGGGCGAAACAACGTTATGTAACGTCGCTTCGCCCTGTGTCCACTAGGGGGCGTGCGCCCCCCGAGCCGATGCGAGTGCCCGGTGGTCTCGATCACCGCCAGGCTCCCGCGATCGCCGCTGAGACACGGAGAACTGGGAGCTGTGTGTGTAAACACACAGCTTCCGGTTCTCTGAGGGGAGAAGTGACAGATCGTCCGTTCATACAGAGCATGAAGAGGCGATCTGTTATCTTCCCTGCACAGTCCTCTCCCCCCTTCAGTTAGAACACACACTAGGACACACTTAACCCCTTCACTGCCCCCTAGTGGTTAACCCCTTCACTGCTAGTGACATTTTTACAGTAATCAATGCATTTTTAATCGCAATGATCGCTGTATTAATGCAAATGGTCCCAAAAATGTGTCAAAATTGTCCGACGTGTCCGCCATAATGTCGCAGTCATGATAAAAATTGCACATCACCGCCATTACTAGTAAAAAAAAAAAATATAATAATAATAAAAATGCTATAAATCTATCCCCTATTTTGTAGACGCTATAACTTTTGCGCAAACCAATCAATATACGCTTATTGCGATTTTTTTTTTACCAAAAATATGTAGAAGAATATATATCGGCCTAAACTGAGGAAAAAAATAGTTTTTTTTATATATTTTTGGGGGATATTTATTATAGCAAAAAGTAAAAAATATTGCGTTTTTTTTCAAAATTGTCGCTCTTTTTTTGTTTATAGCGCAAAAAATAACAACCACAGAAGTGATCAAATACCCCCAAAAGAAAACCCTATTTGTGGGAAAAAAAGGACGCCAATTTTGTTTGGGTGCAACGTTGCATGACTGCGCAATTGTCAGTTAAAACGACGCAGTGCCGAATCGCAAAAAGTGCTCTGGTCAGGAAGGGGGTAGAATCTTCTGGGGCTGAAGCGGTTAATTACTTCTGTGGGTGTGAAGTAACGCATGGCACAACCCTGAGCTTCTGCATGCCCCAGTTAGGTGGGCATTCAAGAGGGCAGCAAAACCACAGCGCAACCATTTTTCTTTTATCACACCCCTCACACACCCTCCAGTGAGGTGACATTGTATGAAACTTGTGTAAGGTTATGTGATGAAGCATACTGAACCATGGAACTCTTCTTCACTTTGACCTTCAAAGTTCTTGTTTGAATATTTGCTACTCCCACCAAGATCTGCACCCGAGGCGGCTTTCACCCGTGGGCCTGGGCACACTCGAATCACTCTGTGCAGTGCCGATTTCCCCTCCTGCCTGGGCTTACCCCTGTGTTGTGCCCCCCGCAGTGCTGCTGGCTTCTCTCCTCTCCTCTCCCCCGGCTGCTGTGGGGGATGTTTCAGGATGGAGAGTGGGGGAAGGGGCTAGTCAATATGTCATTTACCAGCCCCTTCCTTTTCTAAATGAACACAGTGAACACACTCACTCACTGTGTTAAATCATAACTGAAATGTTTTACTAAGTAAATATGTGTTTACTATGCTTTAGTTTGTGAATGAAAGGTAGGCTTCCCATTCGTTCGCTGTCCTGTGCAGTTGAGGCTGCAGAGAAAGGCGTGTGTGTTTGAGTTTTGGGGAGGAAATGTCACCAGCACACCGGGATCTCCAAAAATGGGTCAAAAAACTTTAATCACATAGTAGCAAAAGGCGACGTTTCGGAGCCACGCAGGACCCCTTCATTAGGTCACATGCCTGATGAAGGGGTCCTGTGTGGCTCCGAAACGTCACCTTTTGCTACTATGTGATTAAAGTTTTTGGACCCATTTTTTGGAGATCCCGGTGTGCTGGTGACATTTCCTCTTTATGACTGCATTGGGTTCCAGCCGATGGTCACTTCAGCACCTAATTCGAAATACAGCCGTTTGTACAGGAACGTTTGCGTTGGGAGTATTGCATTGGATGCGATAGGCTGTGCACACTTATGCTGACCACCTATTTGCTCAAACAAAATGTTATGTATTTTTTTTTTAAATAATTGGAAATATGAAATGTGCTAAAATGCTGCACATTAAATGTGTTCATATTAAAAACATAAATCGTCTGCATACCTGAAAAAGAGATTTCATACCGAGATGCACACACCTCGCCAGATGGGCATTCTTGCCCAGAAAATCCTGTGCAGGAATCTGAGTCAAGTGAAAAGCACTTATCACACTTCAAAGATTGACCTGAAAGAGAACAAATGTACTAACATTATATAACTATCAGCATTGCAGTATTTCCTTGGATTGTTATAGTCCTTTTGCAACCCAATAACCAGGGGCATTGCTAGGTCTACAAATGATCTGGGGCGAGAGCCCATAGCAGCGAAGCAAAGCTGCTATGGGTTTGGGCGGGCACACACATGTGTATAATATACATGTGTGTGTGTGTGCGTGTATGTGTATATATATATATATATATATAAAATATTGTTACATATCTGAGTGTGGATCCCATGGTTTGTTATTATTAATTGATTGGGTCCCCCAAGCTCATTACATCAGGTGCCCCTTCATCCTAGTCCTCTGGTCTCCCTGTAGAGTGCTGTGTTCTGCCCACATCCTAGTCCTCTGGTCTCCCTGTAGAGTGCTGTGTTCTGCCCACATCCTAATCCTCTGGTCTCCCTGTAGAGTGCTGTGTTCTTCCCACATCCTAATCCTCTGGTCTCCCTGTAGAGTGCTGTGTTCTGCCCACATCCTAATCCCCTGGGTTACCTGTAAAGTGCTGTGTTCAGCCCACATCCTAATCCTCTGGTCTCCCTGTAGAGTGCTGTGTTCTTCCCACATCCTAATTCTCTGGTCTCCCTGTAGAGTGTTCTACCCACATCCTTATCCTCTGGTCTCCCTGTAGAGTGTTCTACCCACATCCTTATCCTCTGGTCTCCCTGTAGAGTGATGTGGTCTTCCCACATCCTTATCCTCTGGTCTCCCTGTAGAGTGATGTGGTCTTCCCACATCCTAATCCTCTGGTCTCCCTGTAGAGTGCTGTGTTCTGCCCACATCCTAATCCTCTGGTCTCCCTGTAGGGTGCTGTGTTCTGCCCACATCCTTATCCTCTGGTCTCCCTGTAGGGTGCTGTGTTCTGCCCACATCCTTATCCTCTGGTCTCCCTGCTGGGTGCTGTGTTCTGCCCACATCCTAATCCTCTGGTCTCCCTGTAGAGTGCTGTGTTCTGCCCACATCCTTATCCTCTGGTCTCCCTGCTGGCTGCTGTGTTCTGCCCACATCCTAATCCTCTGGTCTCCCTGTAGAGTGCTGTGTTCTGCCCACATCCTAATCCTCTGGTCTCCCTGTAGAGTGCTGTGTTCTGCCCACATCCTAATCCTCTGGTCTCCCTGTAGAGTGCTGTGTTCTTCCCACATCCTAATCCTCTGGTCTCCCTGTAGAGTGCTGTGTTCTTCCCACATCCTAATCCTCTGGTCTCCCTGCAGAGTGCTGTGTTCTTTCCACATCCTAATCCTCTGGTCTCCCTGTAGTGTGCTGTGTTCTGTTGTGTCCCACGCTGACACACTGAGCTGTGTTGGCTCTCTGCCACCCCCTGCAGGCTGGAGGGAGGAGAACACACATTCTTCTCTCCAGCTATCTTACCACACTCAAGCTGACAGGTGGCAAACCTAGACTAGGGGCTATGGGCACCAGATTTGGGGCTCCAGCCTCAATAGCCACCTGCTGGTGACGCCTATGCCAATAACAGAGCTTTGGGATAAAAACATAGCTTATAAAAAACATAGTGCTTTTCCTTAAGCCTTTTAATCATTGTCAAATATCCTTCTACTGTATCTATAGGGCTCTCGTTTCCTCATTATTTTATATCTTTAGTCTATTTGTTTAGGATTTGTCACATTGACCCTTGTCAACTTGACAGCCAAATGGTTTGTTTTTTATTACCAGAATCTCTGTTAGCTCTTTTATCTTCCAGTCCCTCCATTGGCTTCTACTCCTCCAGCAAATATAAAGAAAATATTTACTATAACAAAGTCACACACAACTCTGCCCCTGAGCTATATCACCAACCTCATCCATTTTTTTTTTACCCAAATCTTTCCCTCTGCTCACTCCAAGATCTTTTGCTTTTTAGTTCCTTCACCACCTTTTCCCATGTTCACCTCCAGGACTTCCTTAAGAGCCTCTCCATTCCTCTGGAACTCCCCACCCCAACCTGTACAGCTATCTACCACTTTGTCAGACTTTGGGTGATCCCTGAAAACTCATCTCTTTAGCGAAGCTTATCCCATGCCCACCTAACAAATGAACTTTTACTTTCTCCATCAACTCATACCCACACAGTCACCACCTTATGTATCACTCGCCCCTTTTTTACAATGCAGAGTATTTGGAAACAAAATAAAATATACAACAGAATGATTATATATAACATTGTTAGGAAATAAGAATATGCTTTGGGACCTTTGTAGCTGGAAAAAGTAAAAGTGTACTCTTGCTTTCACCCTCATACACTATATTGTCAAAAGAATTGTGACGCCTGCCTTTACACACACATTTAATGGCATGCCGGACTTAGTCTGTAGGGTTCAATATTAAGTTGACCCACACAGCTTCAACTCTTCTGGGAAGGCTGTCCACAAGGTTTAAGTGGGTTTCTTTGGGAACATTTGATCATTCTTCCAGAAGCGCATTTGTGAGGTCAGGCACTGATGTTAGATGAGAAGGACTGTGATTTTGCGCAAAACAGAATAAAATGAATAATCAATAAATAATAAATATGCATAGGTGATAAATCATATAAAAATCAAATAGTCCATAAGTGAATATCCGTGACTGTAGTGCAAATCAATCAAATGAATATGATGCGTGAATATTCTATACAGTGAAACATCAAAAGTGCAAAGTGCGTTGATAGTAGATCTCGTGACTTTCATGGTGTTGGATACCCACTAGGGGCTCCCAGAACTCTCACCTTGTTGACACCAAAATAGTGCCTTTATGTATCCATTCAGGACTGTGCTTGTTCCAATCCAACCTGTGTAGTTGTTCTGGTGCGTCTATGGGGAGATGGCATTCTCTCCGGTATATGGACTCCACATATGGGGGGTAATCAAAAAGGAGGATACTCCAATAGGGTGATAACGTTAAAGCCAAAGATTTTATTTAAAAATATCTGCTTACATAGAGGTAGGAGAAGTAGCGTTGAAACAGCGATAAACACAGTGTGTTTACAATCCCCGCTACGTCGCTTCCAGTCCGCGCTGTTGTGTATCCGGTTACGTCCTACGCGTTACGTCATATCACATGACTTCCTCAGGGCACCGGATTGGTTGTTACCATAGTGTATTTATATAGTGGGGACAGGAAGTGTACTTGACGCCATTTTATTGTAGACCAAATGTGTGCCAATCCCGCGGCCATCATAGAGAGGATGGACTCGCTAATGCTTTGTGAATAAAGTTTCCATGTATTCATACAAAACAGTAAAAAAAGGTTTGCAGCAGAGGTTTTTAAAGTTGTTTATGTTGGTACTGGTGACGTTAATCGAATCGGTCTCCGTTCTGGTGGCGATCATGCTTCATTTATAATGGATCATACATGTTACCAATTATATAATTGATAAGATTGTAAGATACGTATTATTCGTAAATATACCCCGTATTGTAGCTGACAAAATAAATAAGGTAAAACACTGAACGGTTGGCTATAAAGTAAAATATGTTAAGAGTTACTTTAATATAGGATATTGTTAAAAATATGTAAAAAATATAAGAATTAAAATATAAAAATATAAAAAAATTGAATGTTAAAAATTGAATATAAAAAAGGCGAACTTAATAATAAAGATGATATTTGATAAAAACTCCTCAGATTGAATCATGCGACTGGGTCATGCGATGATACGAGCAGGAAAATGTTATATATAATAATGCACACCGGAAGTGATATATTGGGTTTACAGAGGAAAAATTGTGGATAGCTAAAAATCACTTATAAAACAGTTTAAGTCGAATTCTATATTTAACCCTTCCGGCGCTAGTGTCCTCATTCTATGTATCCACTTAGACTCATTCTGACTGAGTGTTCAGATTTTGTGGTCCCCTCTCCATGATTTGTTGTATTTTTCAATACCCCAAAATAACAATCCTGTGGGATCTTTATTATGTACCAGCGCAAAGTGCTTGGATACGTTATGTTTTGGGCATCCCTTTAAAATGTTTTTAACATGTTCCTTGATTCTAATTTTGAGTGCTCTCTTTGTCCTCCCTACGTACTGTAAGTTACAGGAACATTGTAAAATGTACACTACCCCCTCTGTGTGGCAATTGATGAAATCTTTTATTGGGTAAGTGTTTCCTGTGCTGGTTGCCTTAAATTCATGTTTTTTACCCTGAAATTTTTTTGCATGCGTGCATGCATAACAGTATTTGCATGGATAAAACCCTTTGCCATTAAAAAAATGAAAATTTATTTTAAGGGGGTGGTTCCACCACATTTTTGACAATGATATCTCTCAGAGTAGGTGCTCTTTTATAAATAATCGCTGGTTTCTCTGGTAATATTTTTTGTAGATGTTTGTCTTCCTTTAAGATGTGCCAATGTCTCCGAATTATCTTTTCTATATCTTTAAATTGGACATTGAAGTCCAGAATTAGACTTGGTGCTTCTGGGGATGGTTGTATTTTCTTAGGTGTGTGGATCATTATTTTTCTGTTCATTGTTTGGGTCAATTGGATGTCTTTCTTGATTTGTGCTTCTTCATATCCTTTATTAATAAATCTCTGTCCAATCAGGTTGGCCTGGGCTTCAAAGTCTGCATCTTTGGTACAATTGCGTCTAATTCTTACGAGTTGCCCTCTCGGGATGTTGTATAGCCAGGGTTTGTAGTGGCAACTTGTTATAGGTACAGTAGGTAGCTGTTTCTTGAAACTTCCTTAAAGTGGGTTTTAGTTGCTAATAGATTTTCTTCAATAATGATTTCTAAGTCAAGAAATTCTATTTTTTTGGCATCTATGTTCCAAGTTAGCTGTATGTTTCTGTCATTGCTGTTTAGGTTGTTTAAGAATTGTTCCAATGACTCTCTACTTCCATTCCATATGATAATGATATCATCAATTAACCTTTTATACAGCCCTAATTCACAAGGTTGGTGCTTATATACAAATTCCTCCTCCCATTGTGCCATAAAGGCGTTGGCCACACTTGGTGCAAATTTTGCACCCATGGAAATCCCAGTTGTTTGTTTATAGTAGTTTTGGTCATGCCAAAAGAAGTTGTTTTTTAATGCAAACTCTAGACATTTAATTAAGTACTTTCTTTGTGTACATTTTAATGTACTGTGTTTTCTCAAAGCCCATTTGGTCGCTTCACACGCCTGGTGATGTTGAATAATCGTGTAAAGCGATGAGACGTCTACAGTGGCCATTAAGGTTCTTCCTTCCAGGACCGTGATTTCTTCTAATACTTGTAGGACATGTTTAGTGTCTCTTATATACGACGTTGTTTTTTGAATGGCAGGTTGAATGAAGTAATCAATATACTGGCCAATTCTTGCTGTTAGGGAATTGATCCAATTTACTATGGGTCTTCCCGGAGCGTTCTGGAGACTCTTGTGGATCTTCGGGACTGTGTATAGTACTGGTATCCTATGTGAATCAGGGACTAAATATCTTGCCTCTTTTGCATCTAGTATGTCTTTTTTTGTACCTAAGTGCACTATTTTTTCTAATTCTTTTTTGCATTTGTTAGAAGGGTTGCCGAGTAATTTTTGATATGTGGTGGTGTCTTCAAGTTGGCGTTTGATTTCTGCTAAATAATCCGTTTTATTTTGAATGACCACACCTCCTCCTTTGTCCGCCGGTCTTATTACCAAGTCTTTTCTATTGGTTAAGGAACGTATTCCTTTCTTGATGTGTATCGGATCGTTAATCTTCTTAATTTTTAATTGGTCTAGGTCCTTAAGTACTAGGTTTTTGAATACTTCGATGTGCTGGTTATCGTTTATTTGAGGATTAAAGAGAGACTTGTTTCGCAGTCCACTGTGTTCCACTTGTTGTGCTTCTTGTTGAGTTATCATGCGTCTGGTTTGAGGGTTACTTAGAATAGCTTTTTTGATGTTGATTTTTCTCACGTATTTCCTTAAACCTATGTATGTGGCAAATTTATCCAGGTTTTTTGTGGGGGCATATTTTAGACCTTTGTCCAATACAGCCAATTCCTCAGTAGTCAAAGTTTGTCCACTTAAATTAAATATTCCTTCCCCCACTATACCCTTTTTCTTCTTGAGTCTCTTTCCCGCTCGACATCCCCTCTTGGTTCTGGGGATCTTCTCCTTTCTTCCTGTTGTCGTCTTTTTGGGGAATGTTGAGATTCTTGTGGGTGTCTTCTTGGGGATCGATGTGCATAATCCTGTTTCCTCCTCGGTGGTGTTTCTCTCCGGCCTCGATCTAAAAAACCATTGCCATGTGTTTCTCGTTCATATTGATGATGGCGAGAATATGAATTAGAATCATTGTAGTTTCTAATTGGTTCAAACCTATTGTACATGGGTATTGGGCTTCTTTCGTATCTCCCTTGTTGGTTATGATACGGTATTTCTCTATGATCTCTGGGTGGACCTTCATTGTATGGCCTGTCATTATGATGTCTTGGGTTGTGTCCACTGTTGTGTCGGGGTTTGTTAAAAGGCTTTTTAAAAGGTTTTTTCCAAGTATTTCTCGGAGTTTGATGATCCTGCATTTGGTAATTTTCTTGTTCTGAGTATGGTTTAGGAGTGTGAGGATAGGTCTCCCTATTATAGCCACTGTACTGTGATGGCTGATATAGTGTGCTCCCTTGGGGTTCAAAAATTCTCACCTCTTTTTCTGGTGTTGAGTGTGTCGATGGGATGGCTGGTTCTTCAACTTTGTTTTGCCATTTAAACACTTCTCTGTCTCGGTCTGTTTTATAGTCTGTAACATCTCTCTGGTATTTTTTTGTTTTCCTCTGTTGTGTTTCCAAATCTTTGGCCATTAGGTCTTTGTTCAATTGGTTGGATAATTTCTTAAAATCTTCAGACTCCGAGAAATACTTGGAAAAAACCTTTTAAAAAGCCTTTTAACAAACCCCGACACAACAGTGGACACAACCCAAGACATCATAATGACAGGCCATACAATGAAGGTCCACCCAGAGATCATAGAGAAATACCGTATCATAACCAACAAGGGAGATACGAAAAAAGCCCAATACCCATGTACAATAGGTTTGAACCAATTAGAAACTACAATGATTCTAATTCATATTCTCGCCATCATCAATATGAACGAGAAACACATGGCAATGGTTTTTTAGATCGAGGCCGGAGAGAAACACCAACGAGGAGGAAACAGGATTATGCACATCGATCCCCAAGAAGACACCCACGAGAATCTCAACATACCCCAAAAAGACGACAACAGGAAGAAAGGAGAAGAACCCCAGAACCAAGAGGGGATGTCGAGCGGGAAAGAGACTCAAAAAGAAAAAGGGTATAGTGGGGGAAAGAATCTTTAATTTAAGTGGACAAACTTTGACTACTGAGGAATTGGCTGTATTGGACAAAGGTCTAAAATATGCCCCCACAAAAAACCTGGATAAATTTGCCACATACATAGGTATAAGGAAATACGTGAGAAAAATCAACATCAAAAAAGCTATTCTAAGTAACCCTCAAACCAGACGCATGATAACTCAACAAGAAGCACAACAAGTGGAACACAGTGGACTGCGAAACAAGTCTCTCTTTAATCCTCAAATAAACGATAACCAGCACATCGAAGTATTCAAAAACCTAGTACTTAAGGACCTGGACCAATTAAAAATTAAGAAGATTAACGATCCGATACACATCAAGAAAGGAATACGTTCCTTAACCAATAGAAAAGACTTGGTAATAAGACCGGCGGACAAAGGAGGAGGTGTGGTCATTCAAAATAAAACGGATTATTTAGCAGAAATCAAACGCCAACTTGAAGACACCACCACATATCAAAAATTACTCGGCAACCCTTCTAACAAATGCAAAAAAGAATTAGAAAAAATAGTGCACTTAGGTACAAAAAAAGACATACTAGATGCAAAAGAAGCAAGATATTTAGTCCCTGATTCACATAGGATACCAGTACTATACACAGTCCCGAAGATCCACAAGAGTCTCCAGAACCCTCCGGGAAGACCCATAGTAAATGGGATCAATTTCCTAACAGCAAGAATTGGCCAGTATATTGATTACTTCATTTAACCTGCCATTCAAAAAACAACGTCGTATATAAGAGACACTAAACATGTCCTACAAGTATTAGAAGAAATCCCGGTCCTGGAAGGAAGAACCTTAATGGCCACTGTAGACGTCTCATCGCTTTACACGATTATTCAACATCACCAGGCGTGTGAAGCGACCAAATGGGCTTTGAGAAAACACAGTACATTAAAATGTACACAAAGAAAGTACTTAATTAAATGTCTAGAGTTTGCATTAAAAAACAACTTCTTTTGGCATGACCAAAACTACTATAAACAAACAACTGGGATTGCCATGGGTGCAAAATTTGCGCCAAGTGTGGCCAACGCCTTTATGGCACAATGGGAGGAGGAATTTGTATATAAGCACCAACCTTGTGAATTAGGGCTGTATAAAAGGTTAATTGATGATATCATTATCATATGGAATGGAAGTAGAGAGTCATTGGAACAATTCTTAAACAACCTAAACAGCAATGACAGAAACATACAGCTAACTTGGAACATAGATGCCAAAAAAATAGAATTTCTTGACTTAGAAATCATTATTGAAGAAAATCTATTAGCAACTAAAACCCACTTTAAGGAAGTTTCAAGAAACAGCTACCTACTTATAACAAGTTGCCACTACAAACCCTGGCTATACAACATCCCGAGAGGCCAACTCGTAAGAATTAGACGCAATTGTACCAAAGATGCAGACTTTGAAGCCCAGGCCAACCTGATTGGACAGAGATTTATTAATAAAGGATATGAAGAAGCACAAATCAAGAAAGACATCCAATTGACCCAAACAATGAACAGAAAAATAATGATCCACACACCTAAGAAAATACAACCATCCCCAGAAGCACCAAGTCTAATTCTGGACTTCAATGTCCAATTTAAAGATATAGAAAAGATAATTCGGAGACATTGGCACATCTTAAAGGAAGACAAACATCTACAAAAAATATTACCAGAGAAACCAGCGATTATTTATAAAAGAGCACCTACTCTGAGAGATATCATTTTCAAAAATGTGGTGGAACCACCCCCTAAAAATAAATTTTCATTTTTTAATGGCAAAGGGTTTTATCCATGCAAATACTGTTATGCATGCACGCATGCAAAAAAATTTCAGGGTAAAAAACATGAATTTAAGGCAACCAGCACAGGAAACACTTACCCAATAAAAGATTTCATCAATTGCCACACAGAGGGGGTAGTGTACATTTTACAATGTTCCTGTAACTTACAGTACGTAGGGAGGACAAAGAGAGCACTCAAAATTAGAATCAAGGAACATGTTAAAAACATTTTAAAGGGATGCCCAAAACATAACGTATCCAAGCACTTTGCGCTGGTACATAATAAAGATCCCACAGGATTGTTATTTTGGGGTATTGAAAAATACAACAAATCATGGAGAGGGGACCACAAAATCTGAACACTCAGTCAGAATGAGTCTAAGGGGATACATAGAATGAGGACACTAGCGCCGGAAGGGTTAAATATAGAATTCGACTTAAACTGTTTTATAAGTGATTTTTAGCTATCCACAATTTTTCCTCTGTAAACCCAATATATCACTTCCAGTGTGCATTATTATATATAACATTTTCCTGCTCGTATCATCGCATGACCCAGTCGCATGATTCAATCTGAGGAGTTTTTATCAAATATCATCTTTATTATTAAGTTCGCCTTTTTTATATTCAATTTTTAACATTCAATTTTTTTATATTTTTATATTTTAATTCTTATATTTTTTACATATTTTTAACAATATCCTATATTAAAGTAACTCTTAACACACTTTACTTTATAGCAAACCGTTCAGTGTTTTACCTTATTTATTTTGTCAGCTACAATACGGGGTATATTTACGAATAATACGTATTAGGGTTGTCCTGATACCGATACTAGTATCGGTACCGATACCGAACATTTGCCCGAGTACTTGTACTCGGGCAAATGCTCCCAATGCTTCCCCCGATACCTGGAAGTCAGCGGTGATCGGCGCGTGGGGGAGTTACAAGCTTCTCCCCCCGCGGCTTTCAGCGGCTCTAGTGACATACAGCGGTGATCGGTCACTGCTGACTGTCACTGCATCCTCCTCCATGCCCCCTCCGTTCCTCTGTCCCCCTCCGCTGTCCCCCTCCGTTCCTCTGTCCCCCTCCGCTGTCCCCCTCCGTTCCTCTGTCCCCCTCCGTTCCGCCGTTCCCCTCTCCTTCCCTGTCCCCCTCCGCTGTCCCCTCCGTTCTGCTGTGCCTCTCTGCTGTCCCCCTCTCCTCTGTCCCCTCCATTCTGCTGTGCCTCTCCTCTGTCCCCTCCGTTCTGCTGTCCTCCTCCTCCTTCCTTTGTGAATGAACAGAGTCAGCTGACTCTGTCCATTCACATAACTGAAACATTGTAATCTCCTGTGATTACGATGTGTCAGTTTATGAATGGAGAGGAGCCGCTGTCTTCTCTCCATTCATTCTCAGTGCAGCTGAGGCTGCAGAGAAAGGGACTGGGGAATCTCTATCCTCTGTCTCTTTCTCTGTCTCAAGGGGGAGATATCAGAGGTCTGTTAAGACCCCTGATATCTCACCAAAGCCCCCCAACAGGGCTGATTAAAAAAAAAAAAAAACACACATATTGCAATAAAGAATAAAAAAAATATTATTGTAAAAAATAAAAATTGTAAAAAAAAAAAAAAAAAAAAAAAAAAACCACACACACATACACCGTTCACCCCCCCGAAAAAAAAACAAAACACTGTTACGTGACATTAAAAAAAAAAAGTATCGGTAATCGGTATCGGCGAGTACTTGAAAAAAAAGTATCGGTACTTGTACTCGGTCCTAAAAAAGTGGTATCGGGACAACCCTAATACGTATCTTACAATCTTATCAATTATATAATTGGTAACATGTATGATCCATTGTAAATGAAGCATGATCGCCACCAGAACGGAGACCGATTCGATTAACGTCACCAGTACCAACATAAACAACTTTAAAAACCTCTGCTGCAAACCTTTTTTTACTGTTTTGTATGAATACATGGAAACTTTATTCACAAAGCATTAGCGAGTCCATCCTCTCTATGATGGCCGCGGGATTGGCACACATTTGGTCTACAATAAAATGGTGTCAAGTACACTTCCTGTCCCCACTATATAAATACACTATGGTAACAACCAATCCGGTGCCCTGAGGAAGTCATGTGATATGACGTAACGCGTAGGACATAACCGGATACACAACAGCGCGGACCGAAAGTGACGTAGCGGGGATTGTAAACACACTGTGTTTATCGCTGTTTCAACGCTACTTCTCCTACCTCTATGTAAGCAGATATTTTTAAATAAAATCTTTGGCTTTAACGTTATCACCCTATTGGCGTATCCTCCTTTTTGATTACCCCCCATATGTGGAGTCCATATACCGGAGAGAACGCCATCTCCCCATAGACGCACCAGAACAACTACACAGGTTGGATTGAAACAAGCACAGTCCTGAATGGATACATAAAGGCACTATTTTGGTGTCCAACACCACGAAAGTCACGAGATCTACTATCAACGCACTTTGCACTTTTGATGTTTCACTGTATAGAATATTCACGCATCATATTCATTTGATTGATTTGCACTACAGTCACGGATATTCACTTATGGACTATTTGATTTTTATATGATTTATCACCTATGCATATTTATTATTTATTGATTATTCATTTTATTCTGTTTTGCGCAAAATCACAGGCACAATTGTTGATTGTGGTATTTTTAGATTATAGTTAGTGAGTGGTGTTCACTTTTTTGATTTTGCAGCATTTCACATAGTATTCACTTTAGTAGCGCAGAAGCTCATCTTAGGATATATTTTTTATGAGAAGGACTGGCTCGCAGTCTCCTCCTGTATTTATCCCAAAGGTGTTCTACCGGGTTGAGGTCAGGACTCTGCGCAGGCCAGTCAAGTTCCTCCACCCCAAACTCCCTCACCCATGTCTTTACGGACCTTGCTTTGTGCACTTGTCCAAATCATTTGGTGGAGGGGGGATTATGTTGTAGGGTTGGCTTCAGGGGTTGGGCTTGGCCCCTTAGTTCCAGTGAAGGGAACACTTAAGGCATCAGACATTGTGGACAATTTCATGCTCCCAACTTTGTGGGAACAGTTTGGGGATGGCACCTTCCTGTTCCAACATGACTGAGCAGCAACAAAAAAACAACCCCACACCAAATGATTTGGACCAATGCACAAAGCAAGGTCCATAAAGACATGAATGAGCTAGTTTGGGGTGGAGAAACTTGACTGGCCTCCACAGAGTCCTGATCCCAACCCGACAGCACACCTTTGGGATGAATTAGTGTGGAGACTGCAAGCCAGGACTTCTCATCCAACATCAGTGCCTCACAAATGCTCTTCTGGAAGAATGATCAAACATTCCCATAGACACACTCCTAAACCTTGTGGACAGCCTTCCCAGAAGAGTTGAAGCTGTTATAGCTGCAAAGGGTGGGCCAACTTAATATTGAACCCTACGAACTAAGACTGGGATGCCATTAAAGTTCATGTGTGTGTAAAGGCAGGCGTCCCAATACTTTTGACAATATAGTGTATTTACAGCTGCAGGTGAGATGGGGAATGATAGGTAAATGACAAGCGGAAGGCTTTAAAGAGATTGCAATCTAGGAAAATGAAGCTGTTAAATGTTTCCCATTCCTTACTGATTTAAGCTGGTGATAGCCCTTAGGATTGAGCCACAGCAATTTAAAAAATAAGAAAAATCATCAAAGCTAAAAAGAGCTTCATTTAAATATAATTACTTAATTGCAACAAACGATATGCATCCCCTTTGTGTGCATGGCATGCCTTTGCAAACCCAGATATTAAATTGTAAATAGATCAGTGGCATCATCACTGTGCTGTACATAGCCTGTGCAGAGAACAGAAATGTGGGAGGGACCCAGCAGGCTCCACACACTGCAGGCTGCCTGCAGAAGACTACAGGAGGGGGGCGGAGACAAGACCCGTCACCCTGCATGAGGAGAGAGCAGCAGGGAGAGGTTTTTATTACAGGAAGTCAAAGTCTTGCACCTGATGACTGCACAGACCTGGAAGAAATACACAAAGTACACCAAGATTCAAAGAAGAATATACCCCCCCCCCCCCCCTTAATCAGGGCTCAATGTAGGCATATAAGACTTTGATGGGCTCAGAGAAAACAGTGACTTCACAGATCTATATTAGAACTAGTATTAAACTCTCCAGTGGAATAAAAACGTGACCACAGTTGACTTTGGTCCAGTTGTTACTCCATATGACTAGTTCAATACTTGTTCTAATATAGATCTGTGAAGTCACTGTTTTCTCTGAGCCCATCAAAGTCTTATATGCCTACATTGAGCCCTGATGAAGGGATGTAGTGTCTCCCCAAAAGCATTTGACTGTTTAAATGACTTTTTACCAACTATTTGTGCTCCTTTCTGTACTTCTACACTCTGAGGATTCAATCAGACAAGCTCTACCTCAAAGCAAGCTGTTTCGACTACGGCTGTCTCTTTGGATAGACATCACTGCCCACCTCCCCACAACCGGAGAATGCCTTGTATTCATTGAAAAAACTCAAGACATTCCTTTAATGGTGGTCATGCCAATCAAGCAACCCCTCCTGTGTTCACTATGCAGAAGGACAACCACCCAGGACAGGGATGTGAAGACCGAAATGATCGCTGTAGAATCCTCAACTACCACACTGATTGTCAGCTTCCATAGTGGTCCTGAATTTATGGAATATATTAAATTAAAGTGGGGAAAATAATTATTTGATCCCCTGTAGATTTTGTAAGTTTGCCCACTTACAAAGAAATGAAGGTTCTATAATTTTTATCATAGGTGTATTTTAAATGATAGAGACAGAATATCAACCAGAAAAACAAATGTTATAAATGAAGTTGAAATTCAGTGAGTATTCTATCCCCAAGCAAAACACGACTTAGTACTTGGTGGAGAAACCCTTGTTGGCAAGCACAGAGGTAAGATGTTTCTTGTAGTTGGTGACCAGGTTTTCACACCTTTCAGGATGGATTTTGGCCCACTCTGACTCTTCATTACAGATCTTCTCTAAATCCTTAAAGTTTCTTAGCTGTCGCTTGGCAACTCTAAGTTTCAGCTCCCTCCATAAATTTTCTATAGGATTAAGGTCTGGAGACTGACTAGGCCACTCCATGACCTTAATGTGCTTCTTCTTCAGCCACTCCTTTTTTGCCTTGGTGGTATGTTTTGGGTCATTGTCACGCTGGAAGACCCATCAATGACCCACCTTCAGTATTCTGGCTGAGAGAAGAAGGTTCTCATCCAAGATTTTACAATACATGGCCCCATCCATTTGCCCCTCAATACGGAAAAAGTTGGCCTGTACCTTTAGCAGAGAAACAGCCCCAAAGCATGATTCCACCTCCATGCTTGACTGTAGGGATGGTGTTCTTAGGGTAATAGTGAACATTTTTCTTCTACCAAACACGGCGAGTTAATGCCAAAGAGCTCAATTTTGGTCTCATCTGACCACAGCACTTTTTCCCAATCCTTCTCTAAATCGTTTAGATGTTCATCGGCATGACTGTACATGTGCCTTCTTGAGGAGGGTGACTCGCCAGGTTTGAAGGAAGAAAAATTCCGGCTATGATGCTAAGAACACCCTAAGAGAGCAAACTTACAAAATCTGCAGGGGATCAAATAATTTTTTCTCCACTGTACATAGGTCCAAATTGGACCAATGTTACCATACAACAAAAACCATACCTGGAGTTCGAATGTAGGAAGAAAGTTTTGCCTGCACATACATTTGAATAATCCAGCAGTATGAATTTCACTCTTATCACTAACACGCCAGGCTGCCAAAATACTTGCCAAGAACATCTAGTTTCTGTTTCAGTTACAACAGTTAGGCAAGGCTCACAATTGCAGGTTTTGTTTTAGCTACACCTGTAGCAGTTTTTCAAAAATACAAATAACCTGATTTACAAAAGAATATGCGCATACACAAGTGCATCAGCCATGACAGCCAAAAAATACAGTACATACAGTATTGTGCAAAAGTTTTAGGCAGGTGTGAAATAATGCTGTAAATG
This sequence comes from Aquarana catesbeiana, assembly GCF_042186555.1. Lineage (NCBI taxonomy): Eukaryota > Metazoa > Chordata > Amphibia > Anura > Ranidae > Aquarana > Aquarana catesbeiana. The sequence continues at coordinate 22,161,562 of NC_133333.1, forward strand.
AAGAATATTTTTTAGAAATAGAAGTGTTAATAGCTTATTTTTATCAATTAACAAAATGGAAAGTAAATGAAAAGAGGAGAAATACAAATCAAATCAATATTTGGTGGGTCCACCCTTTGCCCTTAAATCAGCATCAATTCTTCTAGGTAGACCTCCACACAGTTTTTGAAGGAACTCGGCACGTAGGTTGTTCCAAACATCTTGGAGAACTAAGCACAGATCCTCCATGGATGTAAAGTGCCTCAAATCCTTCTCTCTCTGTAATCCCAGTGAGGGTGTGAGTGGCCCCATATTTATTCTGCAGCAGGACAACCACCCCAAAAATACAGCCAATGCCATTAAGAACTATCTTCAGGATAAAGAAGTCCTGGAAGTGATGGTTTGACCCCCACATGATCTCAACATCACTGAGTCTGTCTGGGATTACATGAAGAGACAGAAGGGAGCAATCTCTGCATTGTAACTTTGGTACAAGCCTTTGTGAAATGCTCTACCTCGGTTCATTGTACAAGTATATTTCTAAACTTTAATAAAAACAATAGAAACAGAAGAGACAGAAGGATTTGAGGCAGACTACATCCATGGATGATCTGTGGTTAGTTCTCCAAGATGTTTGGAACAACCTACCTGACAAGTTCCTTCAAAAATTGTGTGCGAGAGTACCTAGACTAATTGATGTAGGTTTGAGGGCAAAGGGTGGTCACGCCAAATATTGATTGGATTTTTCTTATGAATTCACTTGGCATTTTGTAAGTTAATAAAAATAAACAATAAAAAAAAACATATTTTGAAAGAATTCTTACTTTACAGCATTTCTTCATACATGCCTAAAACTTTTGCATAATACTGTACCACCCAATTATCCCTCATTTGACTGTCCCTCTTTAGGAACCAAATCCCTATGTCTCTCTTCCCCCCGCAGTTATCCCTCCTTTTAGCCTGATGTAAGAATCTCTATAAAAATGTTTTATTTAACTATTTTACTGCACTAAACTTGTTATAACACCTTTAAAGTATTCTATATGTTATTTTAGAAAACTGAAATAAAGAAAAATTTTTGTTAAAAAAAAAAATCAAAAACCAATGGATTTAATCATTTTTTGTGCATGCATCCTCACAGATCCCCATCTCACAAAGTTGGGAGATATGCAACTAGTATCCCCACGATTTTGTATTATGCACAGGCTACTTTGTATATACATGGAACACATGTGTTTACTTCCACTTACCTGTTGATGCAAGGGTAGAGAAAAGCACCACAAATTCCAAAAGAAACATCATTAGGAGATACGTTGTAGACTAGGTGGGTTTTTTGAAGGCTGGTTAAGATAAAGTACCCCGGCTGATTACCTTCATTTATACAGGATCTATATAAAAAAAAATCTACAGGAAGGATTGGGAGGGGCATAAGAAGAAAAGGAGAGGTTATAATTATATCAAAATTTGCAGGAAATGAAACTTAAGGTATGAAATGCTTTTTCATATAACAAGATGAAAACTTAGAAGAAACGAAACTAAAGTCATGAAAGACGTTCTCAGTTCTTATCCTCTCTTGGCTCACACTAATGTGCAATTTGGACATTAGCCACAGTAAACATAATATTAAAAAATGCCAGCTCAGAGCTATTCTGTTATGTGCACAATGTAATGACACCCATAGGCAATGGTATTACCCAATCCAAAATATTCTTCCAGTGACTTTCCTTTGGCAAACTGGACCCAATGAGTTACCACACTTTACACTTTAGTTTATCTATTGCATAAACCCAATAAAATGATCATGCTTTTAATTAATGGGTGGATACATTGATTAACAGTTGTATCTCACCAGCAAACTGCAAATGTAAAGAAGAAAATCAACATAGCGTGTGAAATCATTGAACAAAGGCTAGTTATAGAGACACTGTAATTTTATCCATTTAGGTCAAAATGGTAGTGGACGTGCAACGAGTCAAACTGAATCCACAGATACCAGTTTGCCAGCTTTCCCTCACTAATCCTTCTGCTATCTCAGCTGATGAACATATGAGGGAGCATGTGACCTGCTCCCAGGTGGCTTTACCCAGATCTGGCAGCCAATCACTAGGCCTGACCACTACTATCACATGATCAAAGCATAGCAACCAACTGTCCTTCATTTGGAGGGAATGCTCCTCTTTTGAAACCAAGTCCTTCTGTCCCTCGTTCCTCTTTTTAGGCTTGATGTATAAAACTGATGCTGCTCTGGAGACCTGTACGAACACAGGATTTTTTTGGATTTAAACCACACAAACCTTACTTATATGTATACCCACCCTCCTAAGTCCCTCTTGTCAATCCACGGATACATTTGTAAAGCCTTCAATCCTTGCTCTTTGGGGTGGCTGCTGTCCTTTCATTCATTTGGTCGGTACAACGACAGGAAAGCTTCCATCTTATTCAGCTTCATCTTGTATTTTCCTTTAAGGAATTCTCTATTTTTGATATGATGCAGTATTGAGTATCTTCAAATCTATGGTCTTCCCAATGCCCCTGAAGAAGGGATATACTTTGAGATTCCCGAAACGCGTCGGGATGCATGAGAAGCAACATTCTATGCTTTTATATTGGCTTCTTATGAGCCTGGTATCATCATTTGTATTATGGATCATGTTTTTCTATTGTGATGTTTGCACCAAAATGTTCTTAATACCTTAAATAAAACTTTTTTCATGTTTTAATGTAAAATGTCATTATAGTTTGCCCTTAAAGTCCCACAGTACCGGGGGGTACTTTTTCGTTCTACATACTAAATTAAGGGATGTTGACAACACACATTGGAGACGCAGTTTCTCAGCAAATAGGTGGTTTCTTTCTTCTTTTGGAACCAAGTTCCTCTGTTCTTCGTTCCTCCTTAGTTGTCCCTCTTTTTTGGCTTGATGTGTAGACCTCTATTAATAATGTGCTTTTTATCAAAAGTAAGTAAATACACCAGTGGCGCAGACTAGGCTCGTTGTTCAAGTTAAGAGGTTACTTTCGGGTTCCCTGTTCTAGAGGGAGGTAAGTGACGTCAACAGCTCCGTGGAAAGCACGGCCTGAGCAGAGCTGCCTGTAAGGTAAGTAAGTGAGGCTGCATATGATGCGGCACAGTGAGGCTGCATATGATGGGGCACAGTGAGGCTGCATTTGATGGGGCACAGTGAGGCTGCATTTGATGGGGCACAGTGAGGCTGAATATGATTGGGCACAGTGAGGCTGCATTTGATGGGGCACAGTGAGGCTGCATATGATGGTGCACAGTGAGGCTGCATTTGATGGGGCACAGTGAGGCTGCATATGATGGGGCACAGTGAGGCTGCATATGATGGGGCACAGTGAGACTGCATATGATGGGGCACAGTGAGGCTGAATTTGATGGGGCACAGTGAGGCTTCATTTGATGAGGCACAGTGAGGCTGCATATGATGGGCACAGTGAGGCTGCATATGATGGGCACAGTGAGGCTGCATATGATGGGGCACAGTGAGGCTGCATTTGATGGGGCACAGTGAGGCTGCATTTGATGGGGCACAGTGAGGCTGCATTTGATGTGGCACAGTGAAGCTGCATATGATGGGGCACAGTGGCTGCATAAGATGGGCACAGTGGCTGCATATGATGGGGCGCAGTGGGGCTGCATTTGATGGGGCACAATGAGGCTGCATATGATGGGGCACAGTGAGGCTGCATATGATGGGGCACAGCGAGGCTGCATTTGATGGGGCACAGTGAGGCTGCATATGATGGGCACAGTGAGGCTGCATTTGATGGGGCACAGTGGCTGCATAAGATGGGCACAGTGGCTACATAAGATGGGCACAGTAGCTGTATTTGATGGGGCACAGTGGCAGCATCTGATGGCACAGTGGGGAAAATTTGATATGGCACAGTGGCTGCGTTTGATGGGCACAGTGAGGCTGCATTTGATGATGCACAGTGAGGCTGCATTTGATGGGGCACTGTGAGGCTGCATTTGATGGGGCACAGTGGCTGCATAAGATGGGCACAGTGGTTGCATAAGATGGGGCACAGTGGCAGCATTTGATGGGGCACAGTGGCTGCATAAGATGGGCACAGTGGTTGCATAAGATGGGGAACAGTGGCAGCATTTGATGGCATAGTGACAGCATTTGATGGCACAGTGGGAGAATTTCATATGGCACAGTGGCTGCGTTTGATGGGCACAGTGTCTGCATTTGATGGCACAGTGGCGGCATATGATGGGCACAGTGGCTGCATTTGATGGTACAGTGGCAGCAATTGATGGGCACAGTGGCTTCGTTTGATGGGCACCGTGGCTGCGTTTGATGAGCACAGTGGCGGCATTTGATGGGCACAGTTGCTGCGTTTGATGGGCACAGTGGCTGCGTTTGATGGGAACAGTGAGACTGCATATGATGGGCACAGTGAGGCTGCATTTGATGGGGCACAGTGAGGCTGCATATGATGGGCACATTGAGGGTGCATTTGATGGGGCACAGTGAGGCTGCATTTGATGGGGCACAGTGGCTGCATAAGATGGGCACAGTGGCTGCATAAGATGGGCACAGTAGCTGTATTAGATGGGGCACAGTGGCAGCATTTGATGGCATAGTGGCAGCATTTGATGGCACAGTAGCTGCGTTTGATGGGCACAGTATCTGCATTTGATGGCACAGTGGCGGCATATGATGGGCACAGTGGCTGCGTTTAATGGTACAGTGGCTGCGTTTGATGGGCACAGTGGCTGCGTTTGATGGGCACAGTGGTGGCGTTTAAAGGGGCACAGTGAGGCTGTAATTGGGGTTTTTCTTCAGAATTTTTCAGTTTGTTTGCACCCCCCAAAAAAATGTTGAGCACCAGCCGCCACTGAAATACATCTTTCACCCAGTCTCTAAATTATTGCATTTGTTATGAAAATCTGGCATAAAGGAAACGTAGTGAAGAAATCATTTGCTGCATATTAACTTTCCATGGTCCAAGTAACTGGGGGTGTGGTAGCATATTTTGTGCCATGTTGTGTTCCCTCTTTCCCATCTCAGAAAGTTGGGAGTTATGCCATGGGAGTGACGCCACCATTCTCCCTAGAGTCCAACGTTAGCTGACACTAGGGATAGTGCTGGCTCCGACAGAAGAAAGAATGGTGGGGGAGCACTGGTAAGGTGAGTAGAAGGGTATCGGTGGCCACTTTTCTCTTGTTACCGAGGTGACCGTGTCTCTTTGACTGTAAGGCCATACATATTAACTTAAAGCGTAACTCCACTTTTGTTGAGAAAAAAAAAAAAACATTTCTTTCTGGGTGATCTATGTACATTACAAGCATTTTAACTAACTTTGTTGCAGATTCTTACTTTTTTTTATTCTGAAGAAATCACTGTGTGTTTTTCTGAGCCCATGTGGGAAAGTGAGTCTAATGGGAGTGGTTTCATAATTATCAATCAGCTGTGCACCTGCAGGGCTCCAATGAGTAAAGCTGCTGGTTCTGCATCCCTTCAGCTGTGATTTCCTATTGGGAGTATCACATCAAAAATGAAGTTTTTGTTGAAGAGGATGCCTGAAATCTGACTTGTATCTTAGTGTAGACTTCTGGGACAATTGGTGAGCCAATCACACAAGCAGGAAATTATGTGTCTGGGGGTCGTTCTGTACATATTCTGTATACACTTGCAGGTAGCCATATTACATTGCATTCTAAGAAAATTACAGCGACTGCAGACTGAAAACGAAAGGTACTTTTAATAAAAATTAAATTACAATATGACTTTTGTATACGCTATATTATTTTTTCTTTATTTGTTATTTTTTTCCCCCATGAAAATAGGGTTACCCGTTAAGTAATACGTAAACCCAACACTTCATATTCCTGATATGTGCCTTCTGTCCCATGTATTTGTATAAAAAAAGTCTTCTGTTCTCTTTGTATTGCTTCCTTTGTGTGAAATCCCTGTATATATGTATTGCCAGTCCCTCTGTTTTCCTAATGAAAACTGACCACACTAAGCAGGATAGCACACCATGGTCAATTCTCTATGCTTAGAACTCAGCCTTCTCTCCTCCAATGATCAGACTTGTCCCCGGCCATTCACTGGGGAGAAAAGTGAGGAAAAAGGGTATTTATAATGTTTTTTTATATTTATAAACAAATGTTTTGCCTTTCATTTCTATTTTAAACTGAATGGGTTGTTTTACAAGGTGATCGCATACAATCACTTTAACCCCTTCGTGTCTAAAGGTAAAACAAATCTAAATGCTTAAGCACAATTTTGCAATTTTGACATGTGTTTGTTAAACTGTGCATATCATCACACTTCAAAGATTGACCTAAAAGAGAACAAATGTACCAAAATTATACAACTACTTTGTGCATCCAGGTGGATTATACTGATTTTTTTTTATTTATTATCAAAGTAAAACTGGCCCAAAATAGTAAAAAAAAAAAAAATCATTTTTTTTAAATGTAGCTGTATATTTCTTGCTACTACCATAACCTTCCAGCAAAGAACAACACAGATGAAATTCTCCTGATCCTGATGATCACAGCGATACCACATATGTGTATGTTAGCAGTTGTTTGTACCCGTAGTACAACCCAAAAACAATAGTGCGCATTTTGCTTTTTTATCCTACGTAAAACACACTGATACAAACTGACACATAAAAAAAAAAAAATATTGACCCTGACCTTTGACCCAAACACTAACCCTGGCACTGACCTAGATCAAACCCAGGGACGTGCGGTGGGGTCAGTGGCTGGTGAGGCACTGACTATTATCAGAGTCGGATACACACAGGTTACATACGCTGCAATCGTTAGAGTGAGAGCAATAATTCTAGCACCAGACCTCTTCTGTAACTCTAAACATGTAACCTGTACAGATTTTTACAGCGTTGACTATAAAGATTTATAAGTACTGAAGTTTGGCGCCATTCCACAAGTGTGCACAATTGTAAAGTGTAACACATTAGGTATCTATTTACTCGGCGTAACATCTTTCATGTTTTTTTCAAAAAAAAAAAAAATCGGGCTAACTTTTTTTTTTTATTCATGAAATTGTTTCTTTCCAAAAAAAAACGCTGTTTAAAAAATTGCTGCGCAAATACCATGTGAAATAAAAAGTTGCAACAAACACCATTTTAATCTCTAGGGTGTCTGCTAAAAAAAATTAAAAATACCGTATTTATCAGCGTATAACATGCACTTTTTCCCCTTGAAAATAGGGGGAAAATCAGGGGTGCGTGTTATACCTCGATAGCCTACCTCGGAGAAGGAGGGATCGGAATCACTGAGCCGTCATGTCTTGTTCACGAGCGCCGCCGGAATCACTGAGCCATCATGTCTTGTTCACGAGCGCTGCCGGAATCACCGAGCCGTCATGTCTTGTTAACGAGCGCTGCCAGAATCACCGAGCCATCATGTCTTGTTCACGAGCGCTGCCGGAATCACCGAGCCGTCATGTCTTGTTAACGAGCGCTGCCAGAATCACCGAGCCATCATGTCTTGTTCACGAGCGCTGCCGGAATCACCGAGCCGTCATGTCTTGTTAACGAGCGCTGCCAGAATCACCGAGCCATCATGTCTTGTTCACGAGCGCTGCCGGAATCACCGAGCCGTCATGTCTTGTTAACGAGCGCTGCCAGAATCACTGAGCCATCATGTCTTGTTCACGAGCGCTGCTGGAATCACGAGCCATCATGTCTTGTTCACGAGCGCTGCCAGAATCACCGAGCCATCATGTCTTGTTCACGAGCGCCGCCGGAATCACCGCGCCGTCATGTCTTGTTTACTCAGCTCTGACATCACACACATGTCCTGCCTCTGCCACTGAACCACTGTTCTGTCAATCACAGGAGCTGGTCCAATGGCGATGGCAGAGGCGGGACGTGTGTGAGTGTGTGTGAGAGCCGAGTACTGTAAACAGAAGATGACGGTTCGGTGATTCCGGCGGCACTCGTCCCCCTCCTGATTTCCTGCACTGCATGAGAGATGGTGAGGCTGCAGATAGGCATCAGGCTGCATTGGATGGGCACAGATCAGGCTGCAGATGGGCACAGAGGTGGCCTAGAGGTTGCAGATGGGCACTAATCAGGCTGCATTGATTGGCACTGCTCATTATTTTGCTTCAAAGTGGTTTATTTGAAAAAAAAGGTTTTTTCCTTAAACTTCCCTCTTAAATTGGGGTGCGTGTTATATGCCGGTGCGTGTTATACGCCGATAAGTACGGTATATATAATCTTTGGGGGTTCTGAGTAATTTTCTAGAAAAAAATTATGATTTTTACATATAAGAGAGAAGAGTCAGAATTGGCCTGGGTGGCAAGGGGTTAATTACCATAAGTAATATACAAATAATTATTATACCTTGGATTTCGAGCATAATTCGTTCCAGAAACATGCTTGTAATCCAAAGCACTCGTATATCAAAGCGAATTTCCCCATAAGAGATAATGGAAACTCAAATGATTCATTCCACAACCATTTATTCAAAGGTCCTTCAGTTTATAGTCCATATAAAAAGATTATAGCAATGTGACCAGGTTGTGTAACCATAAAATGTCCATCCACAAATGGAAGCCTCCACAAGGGGATTAGAAGCAAAATCCAGAGTATAAAAGAGAGGCGCCTCTAAGTGTAGAAATATTGTTACATTTAATGAAGGTACAACATTTAGCAACTCACATGGTTGATGATTAAAACTGGCACATCTAAGTATGCAGGCATCCGGGGTAAAGCTGTCCACATAGACCATCCCCCGCACCGCCGACTCTCACCTCTGTCAGTCTGTAATCGTGACCGGGAAGACTACCCTGCAGTAGAGCGATCTGAAAGCAAGGCTTGAAACACTCGTGGAGTGCAGCGTGGAAGGGACAACGTCGATGGTGGTGGGGGGGCGCTCTATGTAGACATCTTTACCACGGATGCCTGCATACTTAAATTTTGCTTGTCTTGCAAAACGCTCTCAAACCAAGGTTTTGCTGTATATTGTTTATAAGGTAATTTACTATATTTTCAAAAACTGTACTCAAGCAGGTGGCTTAACGGACAAATTACTGAAGTTTGAAGTTATAACTTCCAACCCGTAATTTCCCAGTAAAAAGATAAATAATAAATTATTATCTTATAACATATAGCATAACACTATATGATTTAGCTTGTACCTTTTCAGCAGCAGCAGATTCTCATTCTCCCTATTAACTATGTGAAAAAAACATGGGATTGTAGGTAAATCTTACACCCATAAACACATGCTTTTTCCTTGTAGTTTAGAGGGCTGGGCTGGAAGGGAGTATTTATCTTTTAGACACATGCCCCCCTGCAGTGGAGGCGTGCCTCCACTGCAGCATTTTTATTGGACAGCTGGGGATAATGGTGCTTTCCCATTGGTCCAAGGCTCCAAGCTGTCCATTGAGCTCAGTGCCTCTGACAAGAAGTGAGGAGAGGCACTGTGAGCTCAGCCTCTGTCTGCTGCAAACAGAGTGTGTCAACTTGTATTTAAACTGGCCGCTTTGTATGTAGCTTCTGACAGGCTGCGCAAGGAGCCCCGTATCTCCGGAACCACAGGTCGTAGGAGCCCCAAATTGACCAGTGGTGGGGTAGGACTTCAGCTACCTACCCCCCAAATTTGGGGTCTCTGTGACCCCAGGCTACAACCCTCGAAGCTTGATCATTTATTTTTTTTTTCGTTCATATATCAGTTCAGTGGGGACGCATATTTGCGTAAGGTTTCCTTTATAATTAAATAATTTCATCATTCCCAATGCACTTGTTGGAATTTGGTTCCACATATTATTGGGTTCTATGTGTACCCAGCGGGGGCAACTGAGCTGCTGAACAGGGTGTCCTGGTGAGGAGGTAAGAAGTAGCTTGTGCATTCACTTGTTTACCAAGACCCAACTGGGCAACAACAGTAGGGCTGGGATAAGGCAGAAGTGGTGCCCATATCAACCAGGTCATCTTCTGCATTATGCAAAGGCAGATATGCCATACTGTCACATACCTGATAGGAGACTGAAATGATGAGGGTGGCCTCTCTTGTATCTCTGGAGAGATAGAACCAGCAGAACATCAAGTTCACTGAAGTGTCAGTCAAGGGAACAGCAGCATCACAACGGGAACCAACAAAGGTTAAGGAGGCCGGAGGCCATGAGCAATCCCAGCGAGCAAGCGAAAGGAACACACATAGGTGTCTGGAGTGGATTTGAGATGTGTCTAGAGCTTGCACTCAGTAATAACATAGAACCAAAACAGAGACATTAGTGGATTCACAGAGGTACAAAGTATTGTTGGGTCAGGGAGGCCCTTTACAGGGACACTAAACGGTCTAAAAGTTCTTTAGGCTGGGTTTACACCAGTCCGGTGCAAATTCCAGCTCCGTTTTCCCTGGGAAGAAAAAAATCAGTTGTTCAGCGTTTCACATCAGTTTGTGATCAGGATCAGGTAAGGATTGCATCAGGACACCCAACTCTACTTTCGCATTAATGGACAGAAAGATCATCATCAGCAACTACAGAAATGCCTCACTTTAATCAATGACTGGATGACCGCTAGCTCCCTCAAACTTAACGAATCAAAAACAGAACTTCTTCTCCTGCAAGCCAACAAAAATTCCAAAATTGAGACTCCGTGGACACCACCCTCCATCCTCGGACAGACCATCTCCCCCAGCACCAAAGTCAAGAGTCTCGGAGTCATCTTTGACTCAGGAATGACAATGGATGCACAAATAGGATCGGTGGTGAGCGGATCTCACCACCTCCTCCGCCTGCTTCGCAGACTCATCCCCTTCATCCCAGAAGAGGACAAAGCGGCAGTTGTGGGAACGATCATCAATTCCCGACTCGACTACGCAAATTCCCTCTACGTAGGTCTACCCCAATACCAGCTTGCGCGCTTGCAACTCATGCAGAACACGGCGGCAAGGCTGTTAACAGGGAAAAAGCCCTGGGAATCCATCTCCCCATCCCTAAAAAGCCTACATTGGCTAACGGTGAAGAATCGGATCACATTCAAGACCCTCTGCCTCACCCATAAATGCATACAAGGAAACGCTCCGCAATATCTCCGGGAAAAAATAAAACACTACACACCGAATCGCAGTCTTCGATCAGCTAACCAAAACCTCCTCCTCATTCCCAAATACCGCTACAAAGCTAAAGGAGAACGTAGATTTGCAGTCCAAGGACCTCGACTATGGAATGCTCTCCCAACCAACCTCCGCATGGAAGAAAACCACCAGGCCTTCAGGAAAAAACTAAAGACCTTCCTTTTCTAGAAGCTGGCTACAGAGAATACATCTAGCGCCTTGAGGCGATTCAGTTCGCAATTTGTAGCGCTTTACAAATTATTCATTCATTCATTCATTCAGGATCAGGTCAGGATTTTATCCTGTTCACAACATCTGCGAATCAGATGCGTTCCCATAGAAGATAATGGGCCTGAATTCGCACCTAAGCCGGACCGCACTGCCTAGAAAACGCACACATTTTTTGGGCAATGCGGGATGCGAATGCACCGCAGATATGTGAACCAGCCTCATTCAAATAAATGTTTTTTTAAAATGTCATGCGAATCGGCATCCAATTCGCATAGGTGTGAACTCAGCCTTAAAGTCTGACATAAAATCAATACATGGAGCTTCCCATGTGGGGAAAGGTTGCATGAGAACTTTATGATTTTTTGCCTTACATTATAAACATTTGTGACTGAGCTCCATAGATCTGAGAGTGCAGGTTGGTGGGAAATCTTCTGATCCCATTATACAGGTTGCATTTAGTTAGTCGATCCTTGCTTGTGATAAAAAAAAAAAAAAAAAGGCTAGTTATATGTCAAATTTTGAAAGTTGGGTATCCCACAGTTATGTTAGATTAAGAAACAATGATAATAAATTATTACATTAAAAACCCTAGCCATTGGCTACAAAGGTGTAGCTATAGGAAGCTAAAAATGTTGGCAATGATGGTGCGTGCAATTTGGAAATGTTAAATGGTCAGTCCATTTAGAAGCAACATTTCATCTATATTTGGAACATGGTGGACTGTATCAACGTCTGTCTTATTATATAACTTGATACTCCAACCATGAGATCTGTCAACTAGGAAGTTTTGAGTTTTCCTGCCACTGTGGTCTGGCACCTTCTGTTACGATCATCATAATGGTCCTTTATTAGTAATGGGCACAGCAGGAGTGCAGAACTTAATGATGGGCATATGGTTCAGCCCGAGCATGAGTTCATGCTGAACATTGGCTGTAGGCCCATTCGGCAAACATTCGAATTGTCAGGGCGTTCAAATGTTTGTTCAGCCCGCCGAAAGCCCCACAATGCACTGCGCCACTGCACAGTGCATTGGAAGCCCTGATTGGCTGAAGCAATGAAAGCTTTACCTAATCAGGACACATAGCACTGTCAGAGCCATGATTGGACACTGTCATGATGACTCTCGCCAATCATGGCTCATTGCTCTTAGTCCCACCCCACACTATAAATATATTGCTCCCATAGCAGCCATATGCAGTGTGATATTGGCATGGAAAGAGATAGAACAAAGCTCTGTTCATTGCTACGAGTTCATTGCTCACTCGTACTGGTGAGTTAGTGTGCTTTAGTATAAATGTAGTGATGTGCAGCGTGACCGTTCTTTTTTAACTTAGTGTCAGTTTAGTGTGTCAGGGCAGGTTTACTGCGGTATATTGCAGTGCGTCAATGTAGAGTGTCAAGGCAGTGATACTGCATTATATTGTAGTGTGTCAGGGTACTTTTACTGCATTAGTGCACATTTACTGCGTTACAGTTAATTGCATAGTGCACGTTTAAGTTACTGCAGTATCGTGCAGTGCGTTAGTGTACGTTTACGGCAGCATATTCCAATGCATTAGTGCACGTTTATGGCAGTATATTGTAGTGTGATAGTTCACGTTTACTGCAGTATAGTCAAGTCCATCAGGGCAGGTTTACTGCAGTATATCGAAGTGCATCAGAGCAGTTTTACTGCAGTATATAGTAGTGTGTCTGTGTAGTGAGTACTGAAGTTAAAGTGCACCAAACACCACTTTCCATTGATTAAAGTGCATCCACATACACATTTGACCGTCTCTATTACATTTCATCATGTCTGGGAGGACAACAAGGAGAGGCAGACGTTCCAATGACACTGTGAGGGGACCTGCAGTGTATGTGTCCACAGGCAAAGGTGGACGTGGTCAGTCCTCAGGCAGGGTATAATTTACTCCGTTTAGTGATGTTGCCCATGCTATCCAACTACAGCATACAGAGGAGGCGGTGGACTGGCTTACTAAACCATCCTCATCCTCTGTCATCCAAGTAGAGACTAGTGTGCAGTCCACCGCAGCTGCCAGAGCGGCTTATTCTGCCTCCTTGTCCATAGCTACTCCTGCCAAAGCCTTAGCATCATTTATGGAGGAGTCAACTGCATTGTTGAGGAAGGGAGTAACATGAGCCTACAGAGGGGGGAGAACACTGATAAACAACAAATTGCCATTCATGTTCCCCCATGAGCTTGGGCCTGAGTGTACTATAGTTTGGCTTCATCACATAAGGCTTGCTCACTGTGGTGCAAAACTTTGTTATTTCCATCCAAAGTCTGCCAAAGAGACACCAGAATTTATCCAAAAAAAATCTCTAATCTTGTTCCAAATGTGCTAAATTGTGGCCTCATCGTACAGACTGGCTCCCCAAGCTGTTGTTTACAAATTAAAGAAAGCTTGCAGGAAAATCTATTTAAATGTCATATTTTTTTCTTTATATATCAGTTTTGCTGCAGCATGTTCTTTACAGGTTACAGATGCACCACTTTAAATGCAGTGTAAGGGGACCCCCCGGCACTATATTTAAAGGAATTTTTCATTTTTATTATTTCACTTTAAGAATCAGTAAATCGCTGCTCATTTAAAAAATTTGTTTTTTTACAAACTTTTTTTTCTATTCATACATGTTCCCCCAAGGCAGTACCCGGGCCCCCATACTCTTTTTATGGGCAATCACTTGCATCTAAGTCCTCAAAATTGAAACTTTTAATTTTTCCAGTTCAGGTCCCTTAGACTTCAATGGGGGTTCATTGTTTGGCTCCGAACATTTGTGATGGTCGAAAGTCCTGGCGCGAACTGAACAGTGGGTCACTCGGCCCATCTCTAGCAGACCCATTAAAGTCCCTGAGAGATAGAAAACACTGTCAGGGGGCTTAACTTTCCAGCATCCACCAAACTCTGGTATATTAATATTATCAGTAACATCACATAGTAAAGTATAATCCCCAAACACAGTCCCAAAAATGGCAATACCAACTTTATTTTTATCTCAGATAATTAGAAAAGGTTAAAATAAACAAAAAGAGTATGAAAGCGGCTGTAGTCGCTGTGTTAGGAGCACCATTGGTGCAGGTATATGTGGTTTCTTGTTGTACGGCACCAGAGACAGAAGATGTGTTCCTCATGTTGCAGTAACCTTTAGAGGCGCAACCTCGCTGGGATGAATAAAGAGTCTGCGATCCTGTAAAAAGCAGTAAGAAACGATGAGCATTGTAATTACTTCTGTAAACATGACTACTTTTTACTGAAATCTAAACTGCAGGCAGATATAAAAAAAAAAGCCATCCAAGATTTTTCTGACAGAATTCCGCTCAAGCTTGGCTTGCTTACACACGGTCACACAAGTTTGCCGAACTTACGACCGTCAAGAACGCGGTGACGTACAACACTACGACGAGCCGAGAAAATGAAGTTCAATGCTTCCGAGCATGCGTCGGAATTGGTATAGACGATCCGAACTTTTTCCGACCGAAAAATAGAGAACCTGCTCTCAATCTTATGCTGGCTGGAATTCCACCAGCAAAAGTCCGATGGAGCATACACACGTTTTTTTTTTTTAAACCACTTCCCGCCCAGCCTATAGCAGATTGATGGCCGGTGCGGTGGTTCCGTTATCCTGATTGGGCGTCATATGACATCCAGCAGGATAACATGGGGGCGCGCATCGCGGCAAACGGTGTGTCAGTCTGATACACCGCTACACTGATCTTGGTAAAGAGCCTCCAGCGGAGGCTCTTTACCACGTGATCAGTCCTGTCCAATCATGGCTGATCACAATGTCAATAGGAAGAGCCGTTGATCGGCTTTTCCTCACTCGCGTCTGACAGACACGAGTAGAGGAGAGCTGATCGGCGGCTCTCCTGACGGGGGTCTGCGCTGATTGTTTCAGTGCAGCCCCCCCCTCAGATGACCACACCAGGGACACCACTAGGACCACCAGGGAAGGGGGCAACATGTGGATGGCCAGGTATGTACCCCATGGCCATCCACATGTGCCCAATCTGTGCCAATTAGTGCCACAAATGGGCACCATTATATTTCAGTTATGCCCAGCAATGCCACCCATTAGTGTCAGTGCCAATCAGTGCCACTCATAAGTACCAATCAATGCAACCTAGGAGTGCCCATCGGTGCCTGGTATTGAAGTGGTTAAAGTTTAAAAGGATTTTATTGAATGTAATGATAGTGTAACAAATGTTTTCCCTCGCAGGGGATTCAGAAGAGTATAAAGTAGTACACATAAGAACAATATTTGTCCAGACATATTAAAAGGAATGCACATCACTTGGGCAGATCTGCTGCGAGTACAGGTGGCAACTCTAAAGGAATTTTAAATGTTGTAGAGGCATAATGCAGCGAGCCCGATAAAATAATAGACCACCGTCTGCCCTGAGGCCCCAGCACCCCAAATGGGATCAGACTGTGACAGGGCCTCAAGGTCCCCTGGCCTTCATGTGCCGAAAAGTGCATTCATAGGGGATGTAAAAAGAAAAAAAAAAAAAGAAAAAAACACTAATGCCCCGTACACACGGTCGGATTTTCCAATGGAAAATGTCCGATCGGAGCGTGTTGTCGGAAATTCCGACCGTGTGTGGGCTCCATCGGACATTTTCCATCGGATTTTCCGACACACAAAGTTGGAGAGCAGGAGATAAAATTTTCCGACAACAAAATCCGTTGTCGGAAATTCCTATCGTGTGTACACAAATCCGACGGACAAAGTGCCATGCATGCTCAGAATAAATAAAGAGATGAAAGCTATTGGCCACTGCCCCGTTTATAGTCCCGACGTACGTGTTTTACGTCACCGCGTATAGAGCGATCGGATTTTCCGACAACTTTGTGTGACCGTGTGTATGCAAGACAAGTTTGAGCCAACATCCGTCGGAAAAAATCCTAGGATTTTGTTGTCGGAATGTCCGAACAAAGTCCGACCGTGTGTACGGGGCATAAAGCCTCCGTTGATAACCTGAAGGAGAATTACCCTCAAGAGCAAAAATGGATCTGCCCCTAGGAAATCTGAGCATATGCAAACTGGTTAACAATGACAACTTGCAAGAAAAAGAAAAAGAAAAATGAGGGGTACCTGCTTCAAAAGAGAGCTAGAGGGTGTAAAGAGGCTTACTGTTGGAGAATCTTCATAAGAAATGGATGTGACTAGGATCAGAGGGAAACCCCAATATATCGGACACGGTCGCATTTTCAGACCAAAAATTACCAGCCTTGTATACACTGACTTTTCTATAGGCTAGGTTCACATCTAAGCAGGTGCGAGAAGGTGTGTAATCGCACACCTTCCTGCACTGGCAGAGGAAAAACACACTACTGCTTAGGAGATACGCAGAGGTACACTGCTGGAAATCCACGCTCGTTTTATGCATCTCATGCAAATCGCACCCCCTCTTGCAATCTGCAGTGGCTGTTAGTGCTATCTTAACGTCACCCCAAACAAAAGGTTGCCAAACACAGTGTGTTTGCCTGCGCCAGATCACTTTCACAAAACAACCACGCAAACTAGTTGCAGTGTGGTTCCAAAATTGGTGCATGCATGACTTTGGTGCGATTTGAGCCCATTCAAACTGAATGGGCCTTGATTGCACTGCAGTCAACACAGTAAGCTTGGTTGCACACTTTTGAATGGGCTGAATCGCACCACATAAGTGTAGGCACCTTTTTTTGAAAATCAACCATGCAATCTGGTTCAGACAAACTCTGTGTTTATGACCTTCTTTTGGGGAGTTGTAAACTCTGAATTGACACCTGCAGCAGATCAAAAACACAGTGTGATTGCAATGCGGTGCAGGAAATGCACAGGGATCGCAGCATTTCCTGTACCACATATGTATAAACCAGGGGTAAAACAGAGCCAAGGCATGCCACTGAGGGCAGCAGAAAGTCCAGCCTGGCTCTGGCATTGGCAGACATGTTGTGGTGTCAACTGCTGAATCAGTAAGCCAGTGGGCACCACAACAAGCTTGCCAGTGCCAAGCTGGACTGGCAATAGAAAACTCAGCTTAGCCTCAGTCAACTGTCAGTAACACAAGCAATGCAAAATTTAGCCCAGCCATCCTCAAGCACATACTTTGCCAGTTGACACACAGAATCGCAGACAGTCTCTCACTGACTCACGATTACCTAGTATGAACAGCAAAATGCCAGAAGCAGCACAGCAGTCTGAGCAGTGATAAGTCTGAGGACACTCTCTGTGTCACGTACCTGGTTGGAGGCCGAAATGCTGAGAGGGCTCCCCTTGCGGCTGAGTGCAGTACACCCCTGAAGTTGGGTACAGAGGGTGTAGTGCCCAGGGAAGCACAGGTTGCCAGATGGATTGTGGAGAGAAGAGCTGGTGGGCACCTAAAGGACACCAGGTAATACAGGAAGCTCAGCTGGGCTAAAGTCTATAAGAATCCTCGGTAATACTTGGCAAGGTGTGCACAAGGAACAGTAGTGGAAGCCAGGCCAGGGGTCAAACACAGTAGATCCAGCAAGAGGAAAAGGCAGGTTGCAGAAACGGGGACAAGCCAAAGGTCTAGTATCAGGCAGGAACAGGTAACTGTAGCAAAGTCTGTGATACAAGCCGGGATCAGGTACTGGAGAAGACAACAAGTCGGTAAAGCAAGCCAGGTGGTCAAACCAGGAGAGCAGATCAGACAGGTCAGGAACAAGCCAGGTCACAAAAGGAATCCAACTAGTAATTGCACAGAGACACAGGAAGACTGACAAACCAGCAAATGCAAATACTAGCAGATTCCTTATATAGGCTCATGTGACCTGTTGGTAGAGAGACTGGGTCCTAAAGTCCTTCTTTTGCCATAAGTGCTGGTAGAGATGCTGGGTCCTAGAGCCCTTCTCCTGCTGTTGGTTCTCTGACAACTGGCACTATTGCCATTTCTCCCACGGCCATTGTACCAATTACACTAGAAGAAATAACAGAGAAAACCCAACACCTGCAAACTAAAAAAGCCTGTGGAATGGATAGAATCCTGCCAGAGATAGTTAAACATGGCTCCAAAGATATATGTGTTGCAATATGTAAAGTGTTAAACCTGGTGCTGAGTGTTGGTTACTGCCCTTAAGTATGAAACCAAGGACTCACAACACCCATCTGAAAGAGTGGACCAGTATGACCCATCCAATTACAGAGGGATATGTGTCAGCAGCACACTAGGAAAACTACTCAACAGTATCCTCATCAAGAACCATGTTCACAGTACAAAACATGTAAAGATATTTTGTGGACTTTAAGAAGGCCTTTGATTCAGTGTGGCACCCGGGCCTGTTCCTCAAACGCCAAAGACAGAAAGACCCTGAGCCAGTACAGACTGATGGAATGTCACTAGGCCCTGTCCTGATGCATTTCGTGACAATCACGTGACTTCTGCAAAGTATTTAGTGACATCATCATGCCCAACAGGAAGTTCTTGGCTTTTAATGCTGAAATGCTGATGTGGGAGTCTCAGGCTTAATGGGACACATACCAGTATATACACTGTGTTCCACTTTTCTGGTGCACTTTTCATGTGAGTGCAATATATTATATGCTTTTTTAATCAAGTTTTTTATTTGTTTTAATGGTACTACACCATCGAAGTTCAGTTTGTTTATTCCTGAGCTGAGGAGCCCTGGAGAAATGTTCCACCAGCAAGTTAATCATTTCTAACTACTGGGGAGGACCCTACGAGTAGTGATGGGCCGAACATCCCCCGGTTCCATTCGCACCAGAACTCCGGAACATGGAAAAAGTTCAGACCTGAACCCTTTTGCCCATACAAAGGGTTTGGGTTGCTGGGTACTGCCCTGGGGGACTATCAATGAAAATTTTTTAAAGGTGTAGTGATTTTAATGATGCTTAAAGTGAAACAATAAAAATGAAAAATTTATTTAACCACTTGAGGTCCGGGCCATAGCCGAATGATGGCCACAGCGCGGACCTCAATTTCTGGGAGGCCGTCATGGGACTTCCTACCCTGTGCACGCGGTGCGCCCGCTGTGATCACCGAGTCATGGAGACTCGGATGATCACAGATCCGAGTAAGGGGCTGATCTCGGCCCCTTACCATGTGATCAGCTGTCAGCCAATGACAGCTGATCACATGATGTAAACAAAAGCTCAGTAATTGTTTTTTTTTTTTTTTTTTTTAAATAGATTTTATTGAAAGATGTAACATACAGGGAATAACATAAAAAAAAGTATCATTGTATTTTGTACAAAGAAAAATAACAAAAAAAAATAGACATCAGCCTGGTATGGAGTTGAGATACAGAACCGCTGATAAAGATAATTAGCCTGGGGAATGGGGTAGTAAGTTAACCTTCTATGTGAAAAAGAGGAGATAAACTGGATGGATCTAGGTGTGGGGGGGATCCCTAAGATTGCCAGAAGAATGTTACTGGATGTACCCCACATAAGGTATGGGGTGGGGAGGGAGGTGAGTGGTGGAAAGCCAGAGGAAAACAAAATATACATCGGGGGGGGGAGTAGGGAAATTGAGCACCAAGTTCATGTTTTGGATGAATATTGTAGCCTGTGGGAAGAACGTAAAGACAAAAACTATGTTTTTTATGGAAATAACATTAATGTCATTTGTAACACTTGTGGATTGTTTCCGAGCATGCGTCGGAATTTTGCGCGTCGGAATTGCATACAGACGAAAGGAATTTCCGATAGAAACTTTTTCCGTCAGAAAAATTGAGAACCTGCTCTCAATCTTTTGCTGGTGGAAATGCCACCAGCAAAAGTCCGATGGAGCATACACACGGTAGCATTTTCCGACCAAAAGCTCTAATCGGACTTTTGCTGGCGGCATTTCCGACAGTGTGTACGCGGCATAAGGTTCATTCAGTCTACAGGGACTAACAGAGAAGAAATATGTTCCTTATTCCTCTCTTCCCCTGGCACTTTTCTGTGCTTCCACTCCCACCTCAGTTTGTGGGTGGGTCCTCGATGTCCTCACATACAATGCAGGACCACTTACCATATGGGGGGGTCCCAGAAAGAGATTCTTTGGCTGATTGGAGTTCAGCTTTAAGATAAACATTTTTCATATACAGATGCAACCAAAAATGATGAAAAATTGTGGTTCTAACAACGCCATGTATGTTTTTTTTTTTGTACATAGTTTTATTGATTGAAAATAAAATGCAACATTCTCAATTTGCAGCACAAAATTAACTTGTGTAATTAATTCAATTGACATTGTTTCTTTTCATTTTTAAATTTTTTTAGGCAAAAGCTGAAGGATTTGTGATAGGTTGACGTCATGGACTTCGGTCTCTTTTCAACCTTTTATAACTATGCAAATATTTCAAATCAATAACTTCAGGAAGAAAAGACAGATCACAGCCGGGAGGTAAAAGCCTTTTCGGAGTCCCGTACTTCCACTAGTGCAGATAAAGTTAATTGATGCTGATTGTCCATTAGCGCTGGAAGACTGGATGACATCGTTGCAAAGGTTTTTCGTGGAGCAACCACGGTTGGATGTTGCGAGTGATTGGCTTCCTGCAAAAAGAAAGCAAATAATTAAATAAAATATTTAAAAAATAAAATTTAAAAAATTATGTCACTTTTTATTATTTTTTTACTAGTAATGGCGGCGATCTGCGATTTTTATCGGGACTATGATATTGTGGCGGTCAGATCGGACACTTTTGACACTATTTTGGGACCAGTGACATTTGTACAGCGATCAGAGCTAAAAATTGCCATTGATTACTGTATAAATGTCACTGGCAGGGAAGGGGTTAACACTAGGGGGCAATCAAAGGGTTAACTGTGTTCCTTGGGTGTGTTCTAACTGTAGGGAGGATGGGACTGACTAGGGGAGGAGAGAGATCGGTGTTAATACTTAGTATGAACACACACTCAGCCTCCTGTCCCCTGAGAGAACCGGGATTTGTGTGTTTACACACACAAATAGTTGAATCACAATTTCAATGAAGGTATTAGATTCAGATGAGGTAGAGGTACCTTGATAGGGAATGATTGGACTGGGTATCAGGGGGATTTTTCTTCTTGTTGAGTACTTATAAGATGTTTTGAGTTAGGGGCTCTGAATGGAAACTCAGTCAGTGACTTAGTGGGCTTTTTATTGCTACATTGTCCCCATGCAGACCTCCTGTCTAAGCATCTGCTAAAGCAAACTTCTGCTAAAGACAACTTCCAGCACCAACTTCCTTTGCAACTCTGTAATACCATGTAAATATTCGTTAAGCGCCACAAAAGGGATATAATGCTGGAAAGTTGTCACAATAAACCCTGTCCATTAAAAACCCCCACCTTTTACCATGCCCACCAATCACCTTCGGCATCATGGCACGCTTTGCTTGGTACAATTTCTTCATTCTATATAAAGCTGTTCCTAACATGAAATTGTCACTTGACTGTGTTTAGCCCTGGATCAAAGATTCCCAGTCCTCTGTACCAGGTTTGGGTTCATAGCAAATCTTAAATCAATTTATTATCTCTTATTCTTCTTGTTCATTCTTTCAAATTATTGTTGGCTGTTCGCCCATTCAGCGAACACCCGGATTGTCGGTGCGTTTAACCGTTTTTTTGGCCGCCGAATGCCCCGCAATGCATTGGAAGCCCTGATTGGCTGAAACAATAAAGGATTTGCCCAATCAGGGCACAGAACACTGTCAGAGCCATGATTGGAGAAAGTAATGACTGTGTCCAATCACAGCTTATTGCTCAAAGACCCACCCTACACTATAAAAAGTTCCTTCCCAGAGCAGCCATCTGCAGTGTGATATTGGAGTGGAGAGAGATAAAACAGGGCGCTGTTCATTGCCACTAGAGAGTTAGTCTGCTATAGAGATTCTATTGTGAGTGTTAAGTATCAGTGTAGTGTCAATATAGTGATAGTTCAGCGTGAATGTAGTGCGACCATTCATTTTTACTTTTAGTGTCAGTTTAGTGTGAATATAGTGATAGTGCAGCGTGAGTGTAGTGCGATCGTTCATCTTTACTGTAGTATCAGTTTAGTGTGTCAGGGCAGGTTTACTGCGATATAGTAGTGCGTCAGGGCACTTTTACTGCAGTATATTGAAGTGCGCTAGTGCACTTTTGCTGCAGTATATTGAAGTGAATTAGTGCACTTTTACTGCAGTATATTGAAGTGCGTCAGTGCAGTTTTACTGCAGTATAGTGTAGTGTGTCAGTGGAGTGTGTCTGTGTAGTTAGTACTCAAGTTAAAGTGCACCAAACACCACTTTCCATTGAATAAAGAGCATCCAAGTACACATTTCCCTATCTTTATTACATTTGTGTAATAAGCCCCCATCATGTCTGGGAGGCCAACAAGGAGAGGCAGATGATCCCATGGCAAAGTGAGGGGGCCAGGAGCGTATGTGTCCACAGACAAAGGTGGACATGAGCCTGCAGAGAGGGGAGAACACTGGTAAACAACAAATTGGTAGTCATGTTCCCCCCAGCCACAGCGTATTGCCAAGTTGGCTCCAGTGAAGAGGAGGATGGAGGGGAAGGTGACAATGAGGTCACTGACGGGACTTGGGTGCCAGGAAGAGAACAGAAGTTAAGTGAGGGTAAGGCACAATCCCAACAAGGCAGCCATCATAGAAGAGTAGAGAGCAGCCACCCTATTTCATCACATTGTGGAGCTGTTATCTCCTGGCCCACTTCCCACAGCTCAGCTGTCTGGGCCTTTTTTAGCACATGTGCAGCTGATCGCACTGTTGCAATTTGCCAACTTTGCCTCAAGCAGATCAAGGGTGGCAAAAACACCAGCCGATTGGTTACCAAATGCTTGACAAGGCATTTAACCTTCCACCACTTAGCCTGTTGGCAAGAGCACCTAAAAGCCACACAAAAGCTATGCAATTCTGCTCCTCTACACTCCTCACCTTTCAGGTCCACCCCCCCCCCCGCTATATCTCATGACCTTTCAGCAGCCTCCACTGACAGGGATGATGCTATAACAAAGGGTGTCACAGGTCCTTGCAGTACATCTGCCAGCAGCACACCACCAGCTGTAGACTATAGGAGACCCATTTCTCTGCTCCAGCTGCTGCAGCGAAAAAAAATAATACAGTCACTGCCCCCCACATGCCCAGCATCTGGCTTTACAACTCCTACCTTTCTGTCTGGTAGATTCTGCCCCCTTCCGTAAATTTGCTATATCAAAATGACAGGTTCTCAGTTGCTATTTCTTGCACGTAAGGTCTTTCCAGCTCTGTACCATTACGTGGAATTCAATGTTGTGGCATCAGTGAACAAGGCAGTCAGCTGCAAGGTCCATGTAACTGCTGACACGTGGTTCAGCAAGCATGGCCAGGGCCCATATATTTAGTTCACAGCACACTGGGTAACTCTGCTTGCAACTCATAAGGATGCAGGACAGGGCTCAGTGCTACAGCTTGTTTTGCCACCAATTCTCCATACAGCTGGTGATGATTATGCAAGATTTGTCAGCTCCACCTCCTCCACCTCTATGCCCTCCTCTGCTGAATTGTTCTATGAACCACCAGCACCCTCTTGGCTTTCAAGGGGCTATTCAACAAGTCAGGCTAAAAGATGCCATGCAGTGCTTCAGTTGGTCTGTCTAGGGCAGTGGTTCTCAACCCTGTCCTCAAGTACCCCCAACAGGCCATGTTTTGGGAATTTCTCTTAGATAAAATAGCTGTCCAAAATACCAATCCATTAACTCTAATTTAAAGCACCTGTGCAAGATAAAGGTAAACCTGCAAACATGGCCTGTTAAGGGTACTTTAGGACAGGGTTGGGAACCACTAGTCTAGAGGACAGGAGCCACACCGGAACAGAGATTCTTTCAGCTCTGCAGGGGCAAGGCAAAAGGTGGTTAACATCATGCCAGCTGGAGCCAGGAATGGTGGTGTGCGATAATGGCACTAATCTCCTATTTGCGCTTAGACCCCTTTCACACTGGGGCAGTTTTCAGGCGCTGGAACTAGCGTCTGCTAAGCAGCTGAAAACCGCCTTTCATTCATTCCAGTGTGCCTTTTCACATGGGGGCAGTGCACTTGCGGGACAGAAAAAAAGTCCTGCAAGCAGCATCTTTGGGGCGGGTTGGAATTGCTGTATACAGCATTTACAAAACGCCCCTACTCATTGGAATGAATGGGCAGAGCTTTCAAAGCACCTTAAAAATCAATTTGAAAGCACTGCTAAACGTGAGTTTTTAACCCCTTTTTGGGGGTTAAAAGCATCTGGCTAGTGGCCGAAAAGCGGCGCAGACAGTGGGAAAGGGGCTCTAAAACAGCTAAAGCGGCACATGTCCTCAATTTGGTGGTGCAGCATTTCTTAAACAGGTACCCAGGGTTAGAAGATCTGCTGAAGCAGGCTAGAAGAATCTGTAGTCATTTGAGGCGAACATACACAGCCAGCGATTGGTTTGCTGAAATTCAGTGGGAATTCCATCTGCCCGTAAACCACCTCATTTGTGCCATGTCTACCAGGTAGAACTCAAATTTGGCAATGCAGCAGCGGCTGCACATGCAGCAGAGGGCCATCAATGAGTACCTGTGTGAGTATGGCACAACGACAGGCTCAGGCTGGCTTGGCTTTTTTACCCCACACCAATGGCTGCTGATAAAGGATGCATGTACTGTACTGTCACCATTTGAGGAGGTGACAAGGATGGTGATCCGTGACAATGCATGCATCAGTGACACAAACCCTGTTGCGTTCTTGCTGGAGCAGACTCTTCGTGGCATTATGGACCGGACACTCACGGCAGAGGAGGAGAAGGAGGATTCTGGCAGTTTTGGAGGCACTGAAGCAGAGGAAGATATACGTCAAACATTAAAAGATGGTTTTACGCCCCCAGAACCTTTGGGAGTATTACGTGGCTGGGAGGAGGCAGTTCCAGATACTGTAAACCGTGACCCCAAGGACTCTGCTTATCATGCCTCCACAAAATTGTGGTGCATGGGCTCCCTCATTTTTCAAAGCCTGCGGAAAGCCCGGGAATTTGTGGCATCTAGGAGAAGGATTACTATTGGTTGGCATCCCTCCTTGACCACAATTACAGGGGGAAAGTCTCAAAACTCATCCCATCCTCACAGAAGCAGCAGAATATTAAATATCTTGAGGACACCTTGAAGAGGAGTTTATGTAATGCCTTTGCAGACTCTGCTAGGTTTCAGTCTCATGGAAAAGCTAGTTTTGAGGCTTCTGTTGGTCAAGAGAGGAGCGGTGGAGTAGGTGGCCGCCTCAGTGATGCATTTCAAATTTTTTTTAGTTCTCAGCGCCCAGGGCTGTCAGCTTCCACATCCCATCGGCAGCGTCTGCATATTATGGTGGAAGATTATCTAGGGGTGAAAAGGGATATAAAGAGCTTTCCAGTTGAGGATCCACTGGGTTACTGGGTCATGAGAATAGAGCACTGGCCAGAACATGCCCAGTATGCAATTCAGCTGCTGGGCTGCCCTGCATCCAGCGTGTTTTACAAATGGGCATTCAGTGCTGCTGGAGGTTTTCTGACAGATAAGAGTGCATCTGTCCACAGACTCCGTTGACCGGCTGACATCTTATCAAAAAGAATCAGTCCTGGAGCAATAGCTATCAAGTCCCTAATGCCAATGTCACTGATGTGTTTTCTGGATCTGGAATCTCTGCAAGATCGTCTACGCTTCCTGGCTTTGTGGGTGTTGATTTTATCTCGAAAAACATTTTTGGTATAGGTTTCATGAGCACAATTAACACTCCAGGACCAATTTTTCTGTTAGACAGATGCATATAATTTCAATTTTTTATGGCAAGGCCAATTCTTACTTTTTTTTTTTTCAAAGAAGTGTCAAACTAAAAAAAAGAAAGTATAATTAACAATAAAAAAAAAAAAATTAAAGCGCTCCTGTCCCCGTGTGCAGACTGTCTCCCAAGCCATTGTTTATAAAATAAAGAAAGCTTGTAGGGAAAATGTAGTTTTTTTGCTTTTATAAATGTCATTTTTGCTGCATCAGGTTCTGTCCCCTTGTGCTTGCACGCAGAAGCGAACGCATACGTAAGTCCTGCCCACATATGAGAACCATACATGTGAGGTATAGACGTGAACGTTGGAGCAAGAGCAATAATTTTGTTCCTAGACCTCCTCTGTAACTCAAAACATGTAACCAGTAAAAAAATTTTCAAGCGTCGCCTATGGGGATTTTTAAGTACCGAAATTGGGCGCCAGTTTTGAAGTGTGACATGTTAGGTATCTATTTACTCGGTGTAACTTCATCTTTCGCAATATGCAAAAACATTGGGCTAACTTTACTGTTTAGTTTTTTTTTAAAGCACAAAACTGTTTTTTTTTTTTCCCAAAAAAAAGCGTTCGAAAAATTGCTACGCAAATACTATGCGAGATAAAAAGTTGCAACAACTGCCATTGTATTCTCTAGGGTCTTTGCTAAGAAAACATATATAATGTTTGGGGGTTCTATGTAATTTTCTAGCAAAAAAATGATGATTTTTACATGTAGGAGAGAAATGGCAGAATTGGCCTGGGTGGCAAGTGGTTAATATGGATGTAAGCTTACCAAAAGCTATGGATCCTCTAACTAAAGAGAGGTCAGATGTGCATATGGCCAAATATTCTGGCCGGGGTAATCACAGGACTCTCCCACTGCTCTGGATTGAAAGTGTAGGCTTTACTCCTTATCCTGATACAGTAATGCTCCAATGGGACCACAATCAACATAAGGAATAAAGTTCAATGAAACTTTTTTTCGATGCATAATATCCCCATCCTTGACCTATAAGCAATAGGCCCTATGCACTTGTCCCTTTAAGGGATATCGATAACTATGGCTGAATTCCTGGAACACAACTCTCCTCCAGATCTATTCTCATCACGTTTCCACCAATAAACGATTTAAAGGGGACTGCTAGCTGGTGCACTACAGATTAATGGCATATGCAGTAATATCAATTCACCATTTAGGGCATCACCATTGGAGGCTGCAGCTTGTGGGCATGTATCCAACCATTGTCCCCTTAAGCCATATAGGAGAAATCCCTCATTCACAAAAAAACGATTAAACAGCCACCACATCCCTGGTAAGTAGGCAAAAAAGAAAACCCCCTGGAAAATGGGACTTTAAAAAGTGACTGTAAACGTGAAAGTATAAAAAATATTAGGGCTGTTACTGATTAAAATTTTTGTGTCCGATTAATCAATTTTTTTTTTTTAATCGATTAATCGACTTTAATTATAACACACATACAGATCCATACAGTGCACTAGACACTGCCTCTCTAGTAGACATCTGTGGAAATACAGCACCTAATATCCCTAGAAGGCAATACATGTGAAGGGGCTGTGTACTACAAATCCTCTCCTGAGGAGGGGAGGCATGGAGTTTTACTGGGCAAATTACAGGAGAGCGGGGTCTTATAGATGTCACCGGACTCCTCCCCCCTTCCCTTCGTTAGCAGACAAAGTCACTTCGGGAAGGGGGGAGGAGTCCGGTGACGTCAATGTCCGTGACGTCACCCGATCTCCGAGGGAACTCCCTGAAGACTCGGAAGGCGGCAGAGAGGTGAGTACCGATCAAAACAATTTTGATTGATCAAAAAAATTAACAATTAATTGAGGAATTAATTGTTAATTTCCGCAGCCCTAAAAAATATACATCTTTATTACATATTAGCAAACAACAATATTAGCAAAGAATAAAAAGGTGACATCAATATACAAATCCATAAAAAGTTGGTAGATGTAGATATATGTTGAAACTCTCTTAACTTGACCATCAAGGGTCAAGTTAAGAGAGTTTCAACATATATCTACATCTACTAACTTTTTATGGATTTGTATATTGACGTGACCTTTTTATTCTTTGCTAATATTGTTGTTTGCTAATATGTTATAAAGATGTATATTTTTTATACAGTCACTTTTTAAAGTCCCATTTTCCAGGGGGTTTTCATTTTTGCTAGCATTAATCTATAGTGCACCAGCTAGCAGTACACTTTTACATTGTTTATCAGTGGAACATGGTGAGAATAGATCTGGAGGAGAGTTGTGTTCCAGGAATCCAGACACAGTTATCAATATCCCTTAAAGAGACAAGTGCATAAGGCCTATTGCTCACAGGTCAAGGATGGAGATAATATGCATCAAACAATTTTCATTGAACTTCCTTCCTTATATTGGTTGCAGTCCTATTGGAGCATTATCAGGATAAGGAGTAAAGCCTCCCACCAGAGTGGTGGGAATGTCCTGTGATTACCCCGGACCAGGGTATTTGCCCATATGGACATCTGACCTCTCTTTAGTTAGAAGGTCCACAGCTTTTGGTAAGCTTACATCCATATTAAGGTGGTGGTGTCACACTTTGGAGATCTATTGGTGATTGGATGTTCGAGCACTCTCCTTTGAATACTCATAAAGAGGTGTTATTTAAACGTATATAAGTCCAAACATACAAAACCAATCAGCGCAGACCCCACAAACACCTCCTAGATCAGTAATGGCAAACGTTGGCACCCCAGATGTTTTGGAACTACATTTCCCATGATGCTCATGCACTCTGCAGTGTAGTGGAGCATCATGGGAAATGTAGTTCCAAAATATCTGGGGTGCCAAAGTTCACCATCACTGTCCTAGATAAATGACAGTCTGTGTGAAAGTTCTCTTGCTCTAGTGTTGCAGCTCTCTCAAAATTCCACTGGATGGTGGACTGACATCTGAAACATATGAAGAGAAGGAGATCGCACAGCTGTCCTACGGTATTACACTAAGGTAGCTGTGCGCTCTCCTTCTCTTCATATGTTTTAAACGTATATGAACTTTATGAATTTATCTCTGGGAACTGTATCACTATATCAGTGTACTGGTGTATTTGCTTTTGGATTTTGCAACATATGGGTGTTCTATAATTGATTATATAGCACGTTGGCACTTCAACTTATTTATATCATAGCCGTTGATATTTTGGATAAATGCAACTTTATTTATTTATTTATTTTTTTAGAACAATATTGTTCATAGTACGGCTATTTTCTTAGAATGAATGCCCAATAACTTGCATATAAGCCCTCAAAATGGGCACTTTTGATTTTTACAGTTCGGGTCCCATAGACTTTAATGGGTTTCTTTTTTTGGCTCCAAACTTTTGCAACGTTTGAGAGTTCTGGCCCGAAATGAACCGGGGGGTGTTCAGCCCATCTCTATTTCAAAATAATATAAGTTGTGTGTAGGTAATATTAGGTAGGTAATAGGTGATATTACATGGGTAAAGCACATACATTTTGGGTATTGTCACGTACATCTGTACAATTTACCTGAAATTTGAGTAGACTGCAGTAACAGGCACATGTTCTCATTGCCAGTGCATTTAATGGTATCCGAAGTGTAGCACATGGTGGAGCTAGCAGACAAGCAGGATGGGCATGTCACCCCATTATACACTGAACTGTCCTCTGGCACTTAGAAGGAGAAAAACAGACAAGAGATATAAGAGTTTGAAAATAAAGTGAAAAATTAAGTGATCTCTGGACTAAAAATAAGTATCCTGCTGTGATGAAGGAAATAAGAGAGTTGAGTATTGTTTATGATTTATCCATCAATAAAAGCTTTGCAGAAATGCTATGAATAGATGGGTAGTGGCTAGTGAATACATTTTACTGCCCTTCAGGCTTTGGGGGGCAGGCTGTGTCCAGTGGGGGTAGAATATGCCCTGGCATCAGTGCCCCATCATTGGTTTCAATGGGAGGAATAGTGCCCCACTGATGATGTCAGTAGGGGGAGGGGTGCCCTATCATTGGTGTTGGTGGAATAGTGCCCCAAGGGCCAGATAAAGACAAGCAAAAGGCCACACCTGTCCCCCAGGCCTCAGTTTGGAGACCAATGCTCTAGGGTCAATAGTAAACTGCTAAAAAGTTGCCCAGGGGATCAGTTACCAATGTTGAGTGTCAGAAATTGCCACCAGCAGGATGCCTGTGCTTCTGTGCTTTGTTTTGCAGTTTACAAATGATCCGTCTTAAACAAATGTTCTATCTGTAAATTAACATTAAGATTAAAATTCAAAAAAATGTTACTTACAGGAAGGTAAAGAGGGGGTGCAGTTATCAGTTGAGCAACACGATGCAGCTGTCTTTAGTCTTATGTCATTTGTTGTAACACTTCCGCTTTGGCCACATTGGTCTGAGGATATACATATCATTATATAGCTGATGTCGGTAGAGCCACCTACAAGTAAATAAAGTTTATTTTTTTTTTGAGACCATTCGTTTCAATGCTGGGCATTAAGCACTGTTGCAGATGAAAGAATTTGGTACTTACTGTATTTATTCTGAAAGAAAGAAAGTCGGAGATTTAAAGTTATATGTATAAGTTATATGTATAGTCTTTTAACTAGAGAAGGGTTAAAAGCCCTATTGGATTTTTGTTGTTGTCTATGTCTCCCTGGGGAAATTTCCCTTCACTTTAGTCCTGGAGACCCAACAGGAACAGAGAGGAAATCTCTAGGAAATTATGAGAATTAATGACCAGTGAAGACAGGATCAAACAGCCTTTTTAGACAATGCAGAGGATTAACCCCTTAGGTTCCACAGTGAGTATAACAAGCATGCTTTACTGCAGGGGCACCCAACCAGTGGCCTGGGGGCCACATGTGTCCCGGAGAGTCTTCTGACGTGGCCCGTGACCTCCTGCTCTGGGATTGCAGGTTGACAAGCCCAGATCGTGGGTTGCCAACCTGCCATCCCAGAGATTCAGTGTTGTGAATTAAACCGGTGGTAGAGGAACCAAGTGGCTGTGGAGCAGAGCCGATGCTTCGGTATAGCGCCGGCTCCTTTCACAGTCAGAGTGACACCAAATTAACTCTGCCTGGGATAGCAACAGCCAAAGATACCTGAGTGGAAGACTGTTATTAAAGGTAAGTTTATTACTAAAATCACAGTGTATATCTGTTTTGCAGTGGTTACTGGGCTTCTTTCAAACTGATCCAAAGCGTACCTAGGGGCAGGGGCGGACTGACCATTCGGGCACTCGGGCACTGCCCGAGGGCCACATGCCACTAAGGGGCCCCATTAGGGTTACCAGCCTCAATAAAACCAGGGACAGTATGTAAAAATCTGTGTTTTTTTTAAATCCCAAGATTATAGCTGCCCCGCCTCTCCAGTACCTTTTCAGTGTGTGTATGTGTATTCTGTGTGGTATGTGTAATCTGTGTGTGTATACTGTATGTGTATATTGTGTGTCTGTGTATACTGTATGTGTGTGTGTGTATACTGTGTGGCCCCATAATCTATTGCCTGGGGGCCCCATAATCTCCTATTACCCGGGGGCCCCATAATCTTCTCCTATTGCCCAGGGGCCCCATAATCTCCTATTGCCCGGGGGCCTCATGAGTTGTCAGTCTGCCCCTGCCTGCGGGTTACCTTCACTAAACTTCTGTTATTACTTGTGGGTTTGATGCGCTTTCAGAAAGTGTACCACACTTACAGGATATAATAGAAGTCTATGGCAAAGTGCAGCTAACCCCCAAGAAAGCCACAGGTGCATTACGCTGCACACGCGGTGTGGGTAAACCTTAGCACATCAGTGTGAAAGCAGCCTTATGCCCTGTACACACGATAGGATTTTCCAACAACAAAATCCCATGTTTTTTTTCCGACGGATGTTGGCTCAAACTTGTCTTGCATACACACAGTCACACAAAGTTGGTTGGAAATTCCGAACGTCAAGAACGCGGTGACGTACAACACGTAAGACGAGCCGAGAAAAATTAGGTTCAATAGCCAATGCTGCTCTTCTGCTTGATTCCTAGCATGCGTGGCACTTTGTGAGTCGGATTTGTGTACACACGATCAGAATTTCCGACAACGGTTTTTGTTGTCAGAAAATTTGAGAACAAGCTCAAAAATTTTGTGTGACGGAAATTCCTGTGGAAAATGTGTGATGGAGCCTACACACGGTCGGAATTTCCAACAACAGGGTCCTATCACACATTTTCCATAGGAAAATCTTATCGTGTGTATGGGGCATAAGGCCCCTTTTACATGATCGGTCTGATCTGCTAAAAAAAACAGAAGGAGATCCATCCCCTTCCATCTGGGTGAATCGGATCTGAGGTCCCATAGGGTAGAGCGGGCTGTGTCCATATCTGCTCTGCATATGCAGATCGGACACAAACCTGTCATCCACCCGCTCTGCTCATTGTGGTCCGCACCTGGTTACCAATTTGCTTAAGCGGGGGTCCACCTATACCGCCAAAAAAAAAAAAAATTAAAAGCCAGCAGCTACAAATACTGCAGCTGCTGACTTTTAATAAATGGCCACTTACCTGTCCCAGTGTCCCGCGATGTCGGCAGGCGACGCCGAGATCCCGCTCGGTTCTCGGCAGCTGCCGCCGCCATCCTAGGTGAGGGAATCAGGAAGTGAAGCGTTGCGGCCTCACTTCCTGGTCCCCTACTGCACATGCGTGAGTCGCGCTGCGCATCATAACTGGTCCCCGCTCTCTCCTGGGAGCTGTGTGTTTCCCAGGAGACAGTGCGGAGGGACAGGAAGAGGCATAGACTCCCATGGGAGTCTATGCCGGAAGTGGGTGGAAATACCTGTCTTAGACAGGTATCTGCACCCCCTTTCCCCCTGAAAGGTGCCAAATGTGACACCGGAGGGGGGGAGGGTTCCGAAAAGCGGAAGTTCCATTTTTGTGTGGAACTCCGCTTTAAGTGGCCCTCGCTCTTCAAAAGGTTGGGGGTGCTTTACTGCATATACTGGCTGATTACTGTTGTGGGTTTAGTAACACTTTAAAGTTATTGTAAAGGCTCATTTTGTTTTGTTTTTTTTTAAATAACAAACATATTATACTTACCTCCAATGTGCAGCTCATTTTGCACAGTGTGGCCCCGATCCTCGACTTCTGGGGTCCCCCAGCGGCTCTCGCATCTCCTCCCCGCATCAGATAACCCCCCTAGGAGAAGCGCTCTCCTGGAGGGTTACCTTGCAGGTGCGCTCCCAAGTCCAGCATTTGCATCCGTAGACACGAATACTGGACTCGGCCCCACCCCCCGGCGGCCGCATCATTGGATTTGATTGACAGCAGCGGGAGCAAATGGCTGCCTTACTGCCTTACTCAAGAGCTAGGACCCCATGCAGAGAGGGACAGCGCGTCTCTGCCGAGTGAGTTCCAGGGCTCAGGTAAGTAAAACGGGGGACGGTGACTGCCAGAAGTTTTTTCACCCTAGTGCATAGGATGCAATAGGGTGAAAAAACACAAGGGCTTACAACCCCTTTAAGTATGTATGTGCCGTACTTTTGAGATTCCTGTAGAAGCTAGAAATCTCCGTAGTAGACATTGTCACTCCAGTGATCTCCATTATCTTCTGGGCCCTGTTCAGAGTGGCTGCCCTGCTGCATTGTGAACACAGGAGGTAGCTTGCTTGCAATGTTGATCCTGACCTCCCTGGGGCCCTAAGCAAAATTCTGCTAAGGGGCCCTCTACCTGACCCGTGATGCCGTGAGCTATGCCTCACCATTCCAATAATTGCAGCCTTACCGTGCCCATAGTCTCATCTTTACCGTGCCCATAATTGCAGCCTTACTGTGCCCATAATCACAGCCTCACCATGCCAATAATTGCAGCCTCACCGTGCCCATAATCACAGCCTTACTGTGCCCATAATCTCAGCCTTACCGTGCCTATAATCTCAGCCTTACCATGCCCATAATCTCAGCCTTACCGTGCCCATAATCGCAGCCTTACTGTGCCCATAATCTCAGCCTTACCGTGCCCATAATCGCAGCCTCACTACGGTCAGTGCCTGGATTACACACAGCAGGCATCCCCCGCTGTGTCTCGGAATTCAGTGTGAAAACTTTAGCCGCGCTGTGACAAAAGTCCCACCCTCCTCCTAGACCAGCTCCTGTGATAGATGCAGTGTTCTGTCTATCACACGAGCTGGTCTAGGAGGAGGGCGGGACTTTTGTCACAGCGCGGCCAAAGTTTTTTACACTCAGCTCAGGCCGCTCTGTGTGACATAGTGGAGGAGGAGGGGGAGGAGGAGGGAGGGGAGCACCTCCTGTCACTCAGCCACAGACAAGAGCAGCCCGAGTGGCTGTACTCCATTCGGCTGCTCAGGCTGCTCTTGTCTGTGGCTGAGTGACAGGCTCACCCGGGAGATTGCCCGGGGAGGGGGGGCCTCGAGTCATTTGCAGGGCCCTATGCACCTTGTGTAGTTAATGTATAGGGTGGATCGGCTCTGCTTGCTTTGCACGGATGCCATTCAGGGAACACTTTTCACTCTCTCAATTAATGCAAAGCGTTTTTTTAATTTGATAATCTCTACATCCAATCAGAGAATCATTCATTAAGAAAATGCAACATTTTATCTGACTAGTGCCCATGCCGAGCAGGTGACTTCCTGAAGCTAGTGGCGATCACTGGAGTAGCAGTGCCAACTACAGTGATTTTCAGCTTCTGTGGGGGTCCCACAGACATGGAACATCCTTAATTACACTGGACCAAGCTGGACCTATCAATGTAACTATGTGAAAATTGCCATACCTTTATCTGGATTAATAAACGCCCTAGAATTTCTAAGGCCACCCTCTTTCTGCATAGACTACATAAGGGCTTGGGGTCCCACATGTCTCCAAATACTACCTGGCCGCCCAGATCTCCCAACTGACTCTACTTCACGCCTCCTCCAATGTCCCCCTATGTGTGCTCTTAAAGTTCCCTAATTGCACCCCTTTCTCCATACAAGCACTCCTATGGCTCCCACAGAAACTATGCCCAACAGCGCTAAGCCCTCTCATGCAACATAGCTTAAAGTTGTGGGACTTGGTATGGTATTCAAGCTCTTTTATATCTCCCTTTCTGCCCCTATTACCCATTACTAATAACCCCCTGTTTTCCTCTGGCCTTGACTAACATCAGGCATTCGCGTGGTGGACCTCCTAGGGTCTTTCTCATGTACTACATCTGTTGACCACGCAAGCTCCACTGATGTGGTCTGCTTTTGCTCCCCAGTCAGAGTTATTTCGCTTTCTGCAGCTTCAACATTGGCTAGCATCACTTTAGCGTACCTCCTTCTACCTGTTCCAGAAAACCACTTTCGAAAACATCTGTCAACATTCCCCAGGCTCCCCAGGTCTTATCTCCACCCTCTACTTGTCCTTGAATGGCCAATCATCTTTCACCTCTCTATGTGGCCCAGTGGGAACGAGATTTAGGTACTAAGATTGATCCGACGAACTTGAGCAGGGCTTCGTCTCTGAATGCTAAATGTTTCTTTAATGCTGCCACTTTATAGGCGGCGTTCAAAGTCTTGTTATGGCGGTACTGGGTTTCAGCACATACTGCTTGTTCCAACCCGGCATCTAGTGATCGCTATTTCTGGGATGTGGCCATTGTGTGGATGTTTTGCATACTTGGTGGACCTGCCCATGACTGGTGGGCTGTTGGTCCTGAGTGTTTGGTTTGCTGTATTCCCTGTTTCATTTAAACATTCGAAAGGAGGCAAAATTTGGTTTGCAACATTGCCCGATCCTGGGCTTATTCGCTCGTCAGCAGAAATTGACAACTTACTTGTTTATAGTTGCTAAAAGGACGATTACTCAGGCATGAAAGAAACCTATGGTCCCTTTTCAGGGAGTGAGAGACCACTTTATGGCTATGATGGTCAATTAACAAATGTCCAGTATTCTCAACAACACACATGCTAAGTTCCTCAAAGTTTGGGAACTATGGTTGACGTATGCCTTACCTGATCTCTCTCTGTGCCCTGAGCCCGCCCAGTTGTGTGACAATAGTGAATGAGTATTAGCTTTTGTCATACTGATCCTCATCCCGGCCAATCAGGAAGCGGGTCGTGAGAAAGGACAGGCGATCCTATTGGATGCCTAGCAGGAGACACGCGGCGGACGCCGCCATGATGCAGAGGAGGAGGAGCGGCTGTCCGCCGCCCATCACCCAGATGACTTGACCAACAGCGAGTAGGGGGGGTGGGTGGTTGTTTGCCGTCCTCACAAAAAAAAAAAAAAAAAAAACACCAGCCGCCACTGGTTATTAGTCAAGCATGCTTTTAATTCCAATATTTTTTAATTTAAGTTTAAAGAGATTGTACATAGGAAATAAATGTACAGAAGAGGCCAAAAAAGAAAAGAAAACTGCTCAAGTCGTATGCCGCGTACACACGGTCGGAATTTCCGACAACAAATGTTCGATGGGAGCTTGTTGTCGGAAATTCCAACCGTGTGTAGGCTCCATCGGACATTTTCTGTCGGAATTTCCGACAAACAAAATTTGAGATCTGGATCTCAAATTTTCCGACAACAAAATTCCGATCGTGTGTACACAATTCTGACGCACAAAATTCCACGCATGCTCAGAATCAAGCAGAAGAGCCGCACTGGCTATTGATCTTCAATTTTCTCGGCTCGTTGTACATCACCGCGTTCTTGACATTCGGAATTTCCGACATTTGTGTGACCGTGTGTATGCAAGACAAGTTTGAGCCAACATCCGTCAGAAAAAAAACATGGATTTTGTTGTCGGAATGTCCGATCGTGTGTACGTGGCATAATAGTTGAAGGTGCGGTACTTTCAATGAGTAAACATGCTGGATGGAAGCATTGGGACACGGAACTGTACAAAATATATTCTAAACATCTGAACTATATGTTTAATAAGGAAACAAAAGAACTGGCCAGATCAAAAGTACCGGTTGAAGGACTAGAGTAAAGTAGGCAAATCGTTTTTGGCTGTAGGGTATTAATGTGTAGCAGTGAGACTAAAAAGCTTAAGGCATAATATCAGTAATCAACCCTTGTATAGCTGGTGGGAGGAAGATTGCCAGGAGAGATTACATTTAGGCAAGTCGTTTTTTTAAAGCAAACAGACATTCAAGTTAGCAGTTGTGGTTCAGATCTCTAAATATATTAGACAGATTTGGTATGTCAGCAAGAATGCTTTTTATTGATGGCAAGCCTTCACCATAAGTATATGACCTTTTTTGGTCTTT
This sequence comes from Aquarana catesbeiana, assembly GCF_042186555.1. Lineage (NCBI taxonomy): Eukaryota > Metazoa > Chordata > Amphibia > Anura > Ranidae > Aquarana > Aquarana catesbeiana. The sequence goes on from NC_133333.1 coordinate 22,198,793, forward strand.
GCCAAAACCCATATAAGGGTAAACTCAAGATGATAAAGACACATTGCCTGTTGGATCAGTGGATCTCCTTTTCAGCAATTTCAAATGGCTTCACTGATCAGTACCTGTGAGATAAACACCAAATATTCAAAGATAGTTGCTCACCAAAATTCATGAGTCCATAATGTTGTGTACACATTTAACAATAGAACTTATCTGTGAGATAACCTGATTTTTGAAAGTGGAACTTACCTTTTGTGGTTTTCGTGTATAAAACGCCACACTGTTTGCCAGAAGGGCAGGTGACACTGGGGCCTGTACATGAGGTTGTTGTATTAAAGCACTGCATGCAAGACAGTGAGAGACCTATGCAGAGAGAAAATATGTAATTTGGTCATAATTATATTAAATACTATTGCTATTGCTCTACAGCAACTAAACAGATTTAGACTTTCCATCCCCAGCTGTCATTTTCCAGTGAAGGTTTTACGGTAGTCGTAAACATTTATGCACAGTATATCCAGTGAAGAGACTGGCTTCAGATGATACATAGAGATTTAAAAAAAAAAAATCTTCCTACATAAGTTGTACATGTTTGTCTGCAGCCTTCTCTTCTCTACATCCATTCAAAGTCCAACATTTTCAAAGCTTGTCTGAGAGTTCAGAAAACAGTGAGCAGAGAGCTAAAATTACATACTGTAGAGCTCAGTGAGGAGAGCTCTGAGAGCTGATTGGAGGGAAGGGACACCCCCCCCCCTTTACACAGCATACAGGAACAGAGCTTGGGCTGTCAATCACAAGCTGTGTGCTGGAGAGCTCCCTCCCCATCACCTTTTTATCTCTTGCTGTCAGGAAAATCTGTCAGAAATGACTCATGCTGATAGTAGAGACACAATGCAACTGACAGAAATGACACTTAATGCTCTTAATAGAGACAAATACACACTATAGAGGGATATGTTCATATTTTATGTCTGAGGTTTACAGCCACTTCAATATAAATGTCAGGCAATAAAGAAAATTGTTTTTAAAATGTCTGCCCAAATGAAACTCAGATTTCAATTTCGGATAGGTGGTGGGTAAACTAATTTGGATGGCTGAATGGTCCAGGCTGCTTTTGCTGTTCCCTGAGCACTCTTAGCTTGACTACCAGTGCCACCAGGTCCCACCCTTCTATCTTAGTATACCTGATAGAATTTTTTTGTGATCCCACTTCTGTTAGGATTTGCTGCTGTTTTTTTCAGATTTTCCCAGTTTTTCAATTTTTTTGCCCCATTATCTAATCAAGCAGGGCTAGCAGAAGCTTCCCAAACCAATCTGCACAATTTTGTATAATTTGCTGCTTTGTGATACACATTTGATAAAATTGGTTCAGATTTCCACTGACTTCAATGGAAATTTAGTTACATGGTTCAGAAATCCAAAATTTTTGGGGCTTGCAAGTTTTTACCAATTTTGACAGAGCCACCACTCATCAAATGTTACCTAAGTTCCCTCATCCTTAGTGCTGGGTTAAAAAAAATGCTATTATCCCTCATTCTTTTGCTGGCTCCATCCCATAAACATGCACCTTTGGATGAGTTGAGTGCAACTCCAGATCCAGACCCTTATCGCTTCTTTCCTGGAGGCGACCTAGGATGTATATTTTGCTTTATTTTCTTTTATACTTACCTTTTTGGATGTCTTTAGGCCAGTCATGTGACACACTGGGTCCTCTTGCTTCTTCTTTAGCCTAGGGTGGATCTCTGCTAATGCAGAGAGCAGAGCTGACATAACAGGTACATTATGAATAAATGGTGCCATGGTGAATACCCCTGTGAGGACAGGCATACAACTATCTGCATTCATTGTATGTCTCCAATCTTCTAAGTTCTATTGCACTGGACATCTTTCAATCCAGAAGACAGAGGACATCTCATAGTGGGCATTACAGCTTGAACTGCCTTTTATTTTTTATCCTGCCTCAGGATAAAAAAAATGATAAGCAATCTGGATCATCCCTAGATATCTGCCCATATATCAGCAGCTGGCCCTAAATTCCCAGCATAGCTTGAAGGCCTTTAAGCAAAATGTTTGACCAAGGAGGAGAGCAGAAGAGGTAAGTGTTAGCACCTCCAGAGCCATTAAATTAATGAAATAAACAGCAACTGGACACATTTTTCCAATGCAGCCTTGCCTGTGTCCCCCAAATGCAGCCTTGCCTGTGTCCACCAAATGCAGCCTGTGTCACATCGAACCCCCCCGTTCTCCGTGGGAGCACAACAGTAGTGTACTACTTACCTTGCTGTTGTCCTCTCCAGCGGTGTCTTCTTCATACTTCCTGTTTCCTCTCTCCCAGGCACAATGGGAGAAAGAAAACAGGGCGGAGGCACTTGGGGAAGGGGGGTGGAGTCCGGTGACGTTGATGTCCGTGACGTCACCGGATCTCCGACGGAACTCCCTGAAGACCTGGAAGCCAGCGGTGAGGTGAGTACCGATCAAAAAAATTAACGATTAATTGAGGAATTAATCATTAATTTCCACAGTCCTACCCTAAAGTAGCCTTTCTCAACCTTTTTGATACAGTTGAACCCTTTAATGTACTTTCTGGTTTTAGGGAACCCCTGCTAATAATGACTATATCTACAACTCATGATACATTAGTGTGATGGTCATTGGTAACAATGCTCCTTATACTTGTAGTCATTGGAAAGAATTACCCTCTTACAGATAGCTAAAAAGATGAATGGTGTCACCATCAGCGCAGCCTTATCAGTGTCCATCAATGCAGCCTACTATTGCCCATCAGCGCAGCCCATCAGCGCCTATAAATGCAGCCTCATCAGTGCCCAGCAATGCAGCCTCATCAGTGCCCAGCAATGCAGCCTCATCAGTGCCCAGCAATGCAGCCTATCAGTGCCCATCAGCACAGCCTACCAGTGCCCATCAATGAAGCCTCATGGGAGCTGATTCTCTTCCCATTGATCGGCCAGGGGAAGAGAGAGGGAGAGGAGAGGAAGAGGGGGATCAGGCTGGATCACACAGAGAGGGGAACTCTGCTGTCAAACAAAGTCCCACCTTCTGGACCGGCTCCTATGATAGACGTCACACTACTTCAATTTCCTGGCATTGGACCAGTGTTCCCCCCATCATAGGAGCCAGTCCAGGAGGCAGGACTTTGTCTGACGGCGGAGTTCCCCTCTCTGTGTGTACTGGCCGGCTCTCCTCTTCTTCTCCTCTCCTTTCCCCTGGCTGATCAAAAATAAAGCGCAGCAACAAGCCATTTGGCTGTCATGTGGAGTTTGGAAGGAGTAGGCCCCATTCACACCTGAGCGTAGCGTTTTTAGGCAGAAAGTCACGTGATTTTACCGCGTTTTGCAGCGATTTTCCTGCGTTTTTACCACGATTTTGTACAGGTCAAAAGATCACCATTCACACCTGAGAGTTTTATAGCTTGAGTCCAGGTTCACACTGGGCTGTGGGAATGAAGCCGTGCGAGTTCAGCTGAACTCGCCCAATTTCACTCCCGCTTGTCAGTCCCGATTTCGACTGCGTTTACAGAGACATCTGTGCAGCTTTCTGCACAGATGTCAATGTAAATCACGGCCCAAAATTGCAAAAAGTAGTACAGAAACGACTTTTTGAAATCGGTGCAGCGACGCAGATGCGGCGTCGCACCGATTAGGGCGTTGCCATTGCCGGCAATTGCAGGCAAATGCCGCCGATTTGACATCTCAAATCGCATGTCAAATCACACCAGTGTGAGCCAGGGCTGAAACCTGAAGCTACAAACCACTGGAGGGGAAAAAATCAATTATTCTCTGTGGAGATGGTTCACATCTCCACTCCATAAAAGCCTGAAGCCAGAAGCTCCAAACGCCTGAAGCTCAAACAAGTTCTGGAACTTTTTTTCCAGGCAGATTTGGGCACGCCTATGGTGTCATCATAATGTTTGGTGAAGGTCTAGGATTATTCACTACTTCTTTGGAAGACTATCTACGCAGAAGAATTTGTTTTAGATCACTATGAACTTTTGCTTGGGACTATCCACTTTTTCAATTTTATAATCACGGTTGGCTTCAGATCATTTTAATTGATTAATTTGTACATTATATGTATGCATGCTTATTTATTTTCATATTTAAGTATTGTTTTTTAGATTTATTTACTATAAGTAATTATCACACATGTCCTCTTTATATCACCCAATTGCTTTTTGAGTATCATTATACCCATTTTGGGGAGCAGCTTTACACTTTTATTCCTTTTAGCTTTTTGAGCATTTATTATTTGGCGCGGAGCACACATCAAATTTCTATCGCGTCAAATGCACAAAACAATATGCAATAATGCTATGAAAGTGTTGGTTCACCATTTTGTGTAAACAAAGCCTTGTATTGTAATTGTATCGATGCCGTCTCCTTTTATTTTGGAAAGTGCTACACAATCTGTTGGCGCTATATAAATTCTGTATTATGATAAATATATAAATTCTGTATTATAATAACTCCTGCATAAATGCATGCCTGCTCAGTCTCCCTATAAATTTAAAGCAGCCTATGGGGTGGCGCAGACAGGGGCAAGGCGCAGACATCATGGCTCTGTCCTGAGTGACTCTGTCACGAGTGATGCGCAGTTGCACCGACACAGTTTAACAAAAGCAGGATAACTAAAGAAGGATGAAGATACAACAAGAACTCTGCTCCACTCTGTAATGCACGAGCGGACTTTACGGCAGACTTTGCCCGGCGGACTTTTCAACGTACTTTACGATGGACTTTCTGAATGAACGGATTTGCCTACACACAATCCACCAAAGTCCGTCGAATTCGTACGTGATGACGTACGACCGGACTAAAACAAGGAAGTTCATAGCCAGTAGCCAATAGCTGCCCTAGCGTGGCTTTTTGTCCGTCGAACTAGCATACAGATGGCGGACTTTTCGACCGGACTCGATTTCAACGGATTAATTTAAAACATGTTTCAAATCTAAGTCCGTCCAACTTTTGAGAAAACAAAGTCCGCTGGAGCCCACACACGATCGAATTGTCCGACCAAATCCCGTCTGCCGTAAAGTCCGCTCGTGTGTATGCGGCATAAGACAACAAGCAAACCAGCTTTTGACATTTATTTTATATAAATTTTATTTTTATATTTTATATAAAGTCAGTTTCCCACTCTCTATCCACTAACTCCTTATTCTCTTCCTTCTCACATTGGTGTCTTCTATCCTCAAATTATCTTTACTCTACCCCTCCTCTCTTCCCTGCAACATGCACATATCACCCTCACTCCTACCCTCTCCCTACTATGGCACCCATCATCTCCTGCATTTGCTGCACCCACATGCTGACATAAACACCAGGGCAACTAGACATGTGCGCTCATGCACATCCCACTCCCATCTTGCCTTCCTCGCCTTCCTCCTTCTCCTAGTCTCAGGTGACATTTCTCCTAATCCTGGTCCGCCATTTTCCAAAATTCCACCCTTCCTGACTAATGACACCACAAAGCAACTTATTCACTCCTTGATTATTTCCCGCCTCGACTACTGCAACTCTCTCCTTAATGGCCTACCCTTAAGCAGGCTCCTCCCCCCCTTCAGTCTATTATGAATGCTGCGGCTAGACTAATACACCTCACTAATCGATCCGTGACTGCTGCTCCTCTCTGCCAATCCCTTCACTGGCTTCCCCTACCCCACCGTGTAAAATTCAAAATGCTAACCATAACATACAAGGCCATCAACAACATCGCCCCCAGCTACATCACCAACCTCATCTGCAGGTATCGCCCAAATCATCCCCTCCGCTCCTCCCAGGACCTCCTGCTCTCTAGCTCCCTTGTTACCTCCTCTCATGCTCGCCTTCAGGACTTCTCCAGAGCCTCTCCCATCCTCTGGAACTCCGTGCCTTAGTATGTTCGATCAGCCCCTACCCTGTCCACCTCAAGCTCTCGTCTCCTCCGCTCATGCTCATCTCCAGGATTTCTCCAGAGCCTCTCCCATCCTCTGGAACTCGCTACCTCCACCTGTCCGGCTATCCCCTGCTCTTGCTACCTTCAGGCGATCCCTGAAAACTCATCTCTTCAGGAAAGCCTATCACGTCTCTAACTAATCTTTTACCACTTCCATCAGCTCATTCCACACAGTTACAACCTTTTGTACCACCTGCCCCACCCTATTAGATTGTAAGCTCTTCTGTGCAGGGCACTCTTTACCCTCTTGTATTTTGTTGTATTATAACTGTATTGTCTCCCTTTTATATTGTAAAGCGCTGCGTAAACTGTTGGCGCTATATAAATCCTGTATAATTAGTATAATAATAACTCCTCTGAGGAAACATGAAAGCTGGAATTAGCATGTGAGATGAAAAAATACAAATTGTTTTCTAAAGCACAAGGTTAAAAAACAATAAAAATAAAAAATGTATAAATTACAAAAAAATTATATTATATTATATACAGTGTGTGTGTGTATATATATATATATATATATATATATATATATATATATATATATATATATATATATATATACATACTTTCACTTACCTGTGTTTGCAAGGGCTGCAAGGATAAGAAATGATTCCAGAAGATACATCATTAAGTAAGATGATGCTCTGTGACCAAGAGGAAAAAGGGAAATGCTCTTGCTTCCAACTTCATCCTTATATATACTGCATATCCAGCTGCAGGTGATGGGGAGTGACAAGTATATAACAAGTGGGAGGCTTTAAAAATGTTGAAATTTAGGAGTATTGAAAATGAAGTTGTGAAATGTTGCTTAATGGTTAACACTAATATACCCTTAAGATTGAGTAATTCATTTTTTTTTTTTTAGAAAAATCACTGATTTACGTTAGCCTAGGTTCACACATATGCTTTGTAAAATCACTCAGTTTTCAAGTGTGATTCAGGCATGCGTTTTGCTTTAAATTGCAATTAAGTTTTTAATGCAATTTTACTGCACTGTTACCTTTTGGGGTCTGCCTTCTCCAATGGGGTTTCCATGCACACTCTCTGGTTTTGCTGTACAAAAAAGCCAAAGAATCGCATTGCAATCTGAACACTCATCTGATGCATCTCCGCTTTTCAGGATACTGTATGTGCTGCGAATTCTGAATGCATCACTCCAAACTCGCACAGGACTCTTTTTAAAAACGCTGTCAAATCACAGTACGGGGCGGATCGCATATATGTAAACCACCACCACAGGAACACATTTGATCTCTTCGGTCATGGGAATCACTTCCCTTAAAAAAAAAAACGCTTCACAAATCGCATGTGCTTTAAGACCCCTTTCACACTGAGCCATCCCGGGCGACAGCGTTAAAGCGGCGCTATTTTTAACGCCACTTTACCGTCATTTAGCGGCGCTAGCAGCCAAAAAGAGGTTAAATCCACCCGCAAAACGCCACTGCAGTGGCGTTTTGCCGGCGGTATGGCAGTGCTGCCCCATTGGTGGAGGAGCGGTGGAGGAGCGGTGTATTCACCGCTCCTCCACCGCTGCAAAGAAGCTGCTGGCAGGACTTTTTGTGACACCCTGCTAGCGCAGCGACTCAGTGTGAAAGCACTCGGGCTTTCACACTGGGTTTGCAGCTGAGGCTTTTTTCAGGCACTATTTTTTAGCGCTGAAACACTCCTCAGTGTGAAAGGGATCTAAAAGGGCTTACAGTGTACAGTCATGGCCAAAAATATTGACACCCCTGCATTTTAGGGTTTTTGCTTTTTTCACCTCAACCTTAGAACCGTTTCTTACCATTTTTAGTCTGCTCCCCATAGTCGCCATGGGATCCACATAGGGCTGTTTGGCTTACATCCATTCTAGTTCGACGTGCATAAACATGTGCAAACGTTTTTGTAAGTGCAATTTTTGTTGCTTATCATTGTGATGAAATGTATTTTAATATTGACATTTATTTATATGTTTGTAATTACATGTGTTCTATTTGTTCAGATACTTTTGTACTCAAGCTCCTGAAGAAGCGATATTTTTCACAAAACATGTAGAGCATATTCATCCACAAGCCCCAACATATCAAGATACCCTTTCAAGGTTTACCTATACTGTATGGCCATTGTGCAAAGGAACAACCTATATAACAGGGTCTTGTATGTGGTGGTATGGGGTTAATTTTTGATGATTTACATATATGTCTCTTTTTAATATTGTGTAACATAAGATTAGATACAATCTATTATCCTTGTCTCATTATTGTTTGGCTGTTCTGTGGGGATATACTGTGGAAGGAACTGTCTGCCCTCTTATTGAAGTTTTTATTGAAGGACTTATACCGAGTTATATTGAATGACACAATATATGGACGTTTTTATATCTTCCATTCATTAATTGACACTAGCCGTGATATTTTTTCTTTGCACTTATGTGCTATTTTCACTTTATGTTGCACATAATCATTTGCACCTTTGGTTGCACACATTTGTTTGTTCACTTTTTTGGTTGCGCATCTAATCTTATGTACACACGTTTTTGAGCTGAATATTGCAGTTTTTTAGTTGCAGGTTTGATACCAACATACTTTTGTATTAGCATCATTACTTTTGGGGATAGTGCGGATTATCTGCTTTACACATTTACTGCACTAGCATATATACTTATCTCGCAGCTCCCCCATACATTCATTCATTTATTTATTCACTTAATTTTCTTCGGTTTTTGTTGAAACCCTCCTTTATTTAAATTAATTGTTTAAACCAACTCTTTTTTTCAACAATGGATATTTTTGACTATCATAGGAATAGAAAAATAAACCCAGATGAAGTGTTTCCATCAAGCTAGTCCAGAAACAGATGGGATATGGGGAATTTTTATGCGATTAAAAAAAGTCCTTGTATCTGAATTGCATGCCACCTGGGATGTTGCTTTTTTGTAAAGATATCTGTAGGAGAAAATGATTCCTAGGAGTCTCAGGTGGCACGTACTGTATATCCTGATAGAGGGGACACGGAGCTCAATGAATGGTTCCTGTATTTTAACAATGCGGGGTTAGCCTTCCTTGAGTTTTTGATCTCCAAAAAAAGATCCAAAGTAACCAAGTTACAACAGGAGATTCAATGAGATAAAAGAAAAATTGGTTCCCATGAGTAATGAGGGTCTATATCAGGTATATACTAAGGAATTACAAGATATTATGATAGAGGAGGAGGAAGAGCAGAGAATAAAAAAATAAAAGAAGTACCTCAGAGACATTGAGGATTATAAATCGCACAACGTCTTTAAATGGCAGGAGAGTTATTGGGATAACTTTGTGAAATCCTCAGAAGTTATTGATATGGAAGAAGGAGAAGATGTGGTTAACACACAAGTAACCTCTTCTCCCAGAGCAACTGAGATCCCAATTGGGTCCCCACACCCCTGGAAATACGGAACAAGGACCCTCTAGAGTGGGAAATAGAACACCCCAACAAAATAAAAAGAAAGGAAACAATGGTTCAGGTAAACCCTCTACCAGTGCATCCAATTATTATTACCCACCACCTTCTAACCCCCAGTCGAAAAGCCAGGGTACATTCCCCTATCCAGGAGCTAATAGGGGAAACAGATACCCCCAAATGCCTAATAATTAAATTTAACTCACGGAAGGGGGCAGAGTCTACCAACTGAAAAGGCAGCAGTTGAAGTACTAGCAATTTAGCCAAGCTAGCATTCAACCGCTGGGCATGTGAATGGCTGGGAGCGAACTTCTTTCGGCGGTGCAGCAGCTGGGGCAGGAAAATTTGCCTGGTATAATCTGACGTTGGTGTACTGATAGCGGTCCACCAAGTCTGGTAAGCCTCTTCATTTTCATTGGCGGTGTGTGGGCTTCTTCTACAGAGGATTTGTACCCTTGTTGAGACCCGTTCCAGAGGACTTTTTATTTCATCTTCTCTCCAAGGATGTTTTTTTCAGCATTCGAACTTTGGACTGTTAGTCCTTAGACTTCATTTTTTATATCCCTTCCCTTAACGCTACACTTATTTTGTCTCTTTGTTACTGATAGCGGATTGCCCCCAAGTACTTGGCTGTGACACATCTAATTCTACACCTTCATTCCTCTCAGTGCAGGTCTCAGAGAGGACTGAAGGTATAGTGGGGTTTTAGATCCCAGCTGATGAGGAGCAAGGAGAGGTCCTCTTTGTTCTTTGGTGTGGGTCTTTTAGGTACACTTGCCAACGAACTGCATGGCAGGTCAACATATGTCTGGTCAAGCATGTGGTGCCCAAGCGGGAGATGTTTTGGCCAAGCGAGATACGCTTGAGACATATGTTGCAAATAGCAGTGGCGGAATCTGATGCACTCGTCTCAAAAAAGGCCCACACCAAAGAACTTTTGGAATAACGTGCAGAGACAGCAGCGCCATGCACATGCGGAGCTCTGCGGTGTGATGCAGTCGGTGTGCTTCCCTTAAGCTGGCCCCATGGAGGGCATCCTGCCTCATTAGTGATGTGCCTCCTCCTCCTCTCTCCTATCAGGCACCTACGTGCAGTCAGTGACCTCATCATTCCCTCCCTCCTCATCACTGGAGCAAAGCTGGCAGTATGCTGCAGCTGGGGGAACATGACTGCCAGATTGCTGTCCTTCTTGGGAACCCCCTCTCTCTGGGCTCACGTTACTGCCTTCCTCTAGCTGGGTACCATCATCGGAGCCTTCAAAACGCTGGGCAACCTTCTGGAGCATGTACCCAACACTTTGGTCAAACAGTTCAGGGGACTCCTCAGGAGGACATGGTTGGGCTAGGGAAGGAGTGACTGATGCCATTGAGCCGAGGGAAGAGGCCGCATTGGCAGCTGCTTTGCCAGACAAAGTACCCTGAGCCTGGGTGAGAGAGGATGAGGAGGATGAGGACGGTTTGGTCATCCACTCTACCAAGTCTTCCGCATGTTGCGGCTCAACACGGCCAGCTGCCGAAAAAAAGGACAAGCGTGTTCCACGACCAGCGCTAGACACAGAGCCTGCTTGCCCTCTTTTATTGGCTTGTGACTGTCTGCTTCACCTTCTTGGCCTTCCAGACATACTAATAGCCTGCAGTGAGATGTAGCTGCACAAAGCTGGGATGTATATATATATATATATATATATATATATACTGATACTGCAGCTAGCAGAATCAACTGCCTGCCTGTAGTATTAGTATGAGAACACCAGCAACTGTCTCCAGGTAGCTTTAGGTGCACACTGTGCAGAGGACACAGCACACTAATGCCCCATACACACAGTCGGACATTGATCGGACATTCCAACAACAAAATCCTAGGATTTTTTCCGACGGATGTTGGCTCAAACTTGTTTTGCGTACACACGGTCGCACAAAGTTGTTGGAATTTCCGATCGCCAACAACGCGGTGACGTCAACCACGTACGACGAGACTAGAAAAGGCCAGTTCAGAACCAAGCGCGGCACCCTTTGGGCTCCTTTTGCTAATCTCGCGTTAGTAAAAGTTTGGTGAGAGACGATTCTCGCTTTTTCAGACTCGTGGCTTTCAGATCGTTTTCTGCGGTTCAGTTTGTGCTTGTGGGTTTGTGTCTGCTCTTCAGTGCGTGCAAGCAAGCTACGCGTGACTTTGTCATTGTGTTCTTGTTCGTTCGTTACTGTTTTTCAGGTCGCTCTTCGCAGGCCTTGCTGTTCTTCAGTGCGTTCTGTTACTTCGTTCTGAGCAGCCGACCGTTTTCTAGCCATGTTGCGTATACGTACTCCTCGTAGAGTTCGTGCTGTGCGGGGGCTTGGTGTTGGGGTCCTGACCTTGACACAAGTCCAGTCCATGAACAGGGTGGGGAGGAGTTCATGGACCAAGAATTGGTTGCTTCAGCGTGACCAGTTCTCTCATATGCCTTTGCTCTGTGAGATCCGTGAGAATAATCCTGATGATTTCAGGAACTTTCTCAGGATGACGGACCCCGTATTTCACCGTTTGTTGGCTTTGCTGACCCCCTATATCAGCAGGCAGGATACCTACATGAGGCAAGCCATCAATCCGGAGCAGAGGCTCGTCGCTACCCTGCGGTACTTGGTGACAGGGAGAAGCCTGCAGGACTTGAAGTTCTCGACAGGCATCTCCCCCCAGGCTCTGGGGATCATTATCACAGAGACCTGTTCTGCCATCCAGGTCCTGCAGAAGGAGTATATGAAGGTAAGATTTTTATCCTTTAATATCACATTTTATTGTATTGAATGTTTGCTAATATATTGTATTTCTTTCCTCATTCCCTAATTACCATGATTGTAATATGCTGTGAATGTCCCCTTTGTCCTCATGCATGCTGGATTTTTATGTAATTATTTTTTTAGTCCTTCATACATATTTGCCTTCACTTACCTCCCCAGCATGCTCTCCTGGCCCTATATTCAACTCATGTAGTCACTTAACAATGTATTTTATCAGCTCCATAGTAGTGCTTTACCCCAAACAACCCCTAAAATGTTTAGAAATCTGATTTGTGCTTTAAATTCAGGCAGAGTGCCAGAGGCTTTTTTTTGTAGTGTCCCCAAATCATTTTTATTAACCCTCCCTCCCCCCAACTGCTAAGTCAGCTGATCCCAATTCTCTATCTATCCTCAATCATCTATCTGCTGACTTTGCCAAACCCATACACACTATACCCACCTCTTTTGTGGTCAGATGTATGGATGAATTCCCCAAAGCATGTAGTGCAAGGGCCTGCCTGTATACTTTCAAATGGTACTGTTTAAAGTTTTTGTATCCTATTATTATCTTGATAGGTAATAGCAGAATTTCCAAATGTGCTCAAATGTGTACAGAGTGTATTTATATCTTTGTATTCTGACACTTCTTACCTGTCCAGTGGGCTGCCAATAGTGTAACTAAGGAGGGGCTGTTCCAAGTAATACCCTGTATTTTGGCATTCATCTCTCAATGAAGTGAAGAGGGTTACCTGTCCAAGATCCCCCCCCCTATAATGTCAGAAATGGCCCATGAGAGGGGGGGGGGATATGATAGATGTACCTTATACTTTGGTGTTGTAAAATTCCCCTTAATAAATGTTATCTGGATGTTGCCCAAGAATGTTTGTGTCTAATCTGCTTTCCATGTTTATGTGCAAAAATACTAAGTTTTTTTGTTTTCCTCAAAGTTTCCTTCCACGCCACAGGAATGGCAGACTGTGGCCTCCCACTTTGACCAGCGGTGGGACTTTCCTAACTGCGGAGGGGCAATTGATGGGAAACATGTCCACATCGTCCCACCACCCAACTCGGGGTTGTACTATTATAATTACAAGGGGTTCAATAGTATTGTGATGTTGGCGGTGGTGTTGGCTAATTACGACTTCCTGTATGTGGACGTGGGGAAGAATGGCCGGATGTCCGATGGTGGAGTCATCGCCCAGACAGAGTTTTACAGGCGTCTCCAGAATGGCAGCTTGGACTTGCCACCTCCAGAAGAGAATGTGGAAGGACTCCCATTCGTCTTCGTTGCAGATGAAGCATTTGCGCTGGGGGACCATCTTATGCGGCCATTCCCGATGAGGACCCTTTGGTGACATTTACTGCTTGTGTTTGTTTTAGCTGACCCTGGCAGAAATGTGGGGAGTCCTGAAAATGGCGTGATTGTGTAACCTTATATGAAGCACTGTTGGGTGTTATTTACTAAAGGCAAAGACACTTTGCACTAGAAGTGCACTTGAAACTGCACTGAAACTGCACTTGTAGTGCAAAGAGGATTTGCCCTTAGGAAATAACCCCCATTTTCACAGAAAGCAGTAATTACATCACCACAAAAGTGTTGTAGCGTTGAGACAATAATCCACACATTCTTGATTAACAAGTTTTTTAATACCTGCACAATCACATGTGCATTTAGAAAAGGTTTTTAAAACAAACCAACATGTTTGTTGTATAACAATTTTTGGGGTGGCATTATCAAAAATAGAAATGTCCATTTAAGATAAAACAGGCATGTGTAAAACCAACAAGAAAGACACAAATCTTGAACTTACAAAGTTCACATTTGGTTGAACTTGAAGGCAATATCAGACATGAGTATTTAGGAACTGTGTTTGATATTGCATTCAGATGGGGTGAAGTCACCCCAGGAAAAACCAAATTTGGAAGATGCACACAAATTTGCCAATGTCAACATGTGTTAGCTGCCATCACGGGGGATCAAGGGACGTGTTTTGGGGGAGAAACCCCTTCCTCTCAGCTACTTTATTATTGAGAAAGGGGTTGCACCCCCAAAACGCCTACATTGATCTCCCATGATGGCAGATAGCACATGTTGGCACACTGTGTGCATCCTCCAAATTTTGCTTTTCTAAAAATCGCTAAAACATTTTGAACTTTTTAGCACACAAAAGAAGAAAGTGATTTGGAGGGGTTTTAAACTCGCCCCAAAACATCAATGATGTTTTTATTTTTTTGAATAACATCATTGATGTTTTTCTTGAGGTTTTCCAATTCTAAATTACACCCCATGGTCTCCCCGATCAGGATCTGGGCACTTTCTGATGTGAAAGGATCTGGATCCACAACATCACGATCACCTAAAAAGAGAGAAACCAAACAAAAACAGGTATCAAAAATATGCTGGCATCCATCTCTTACCTGAGCCTGTGGTCGCAGACACTCACCTGTTGTGGTGACTAGTTCCACCACGTCTTCTTCCTCCTGCTCTTCTTGTGTTGGGGGGATTTCCCCTTCTTCCAGAGGGGGTGGGTCTGTGGTCTCCTCGGATGAGGGGTGTCCTCCGAGTCTTTTCTCCCCTATGTAAAACAAAAATGCTATACTTAGCACACAGATATTTGATGGCAGAACTATAAATAGGAAACATTTGTGAATATGTGTGTGTCACCGGCGCAAAGCCACTACTTTTCAAAAAAATATGCGTGTCAAAGTTGCTGCATTCAAAAAAAGGCCCCTCACGGAGGTAGGCTTGAAAGACTGATATATGCGTGTGAATGCGCTACTTCCAAATTGCCACCACTTGTATTATTCTCTTTTTCAAAACAACCACTTATAAATATTATCATGTGCTTTAAATCAAACCAAAATTAAACATCCAATACATAAAAAGTCCTTCAAACATGCTCCAAAATCCTTTATCGATTAAAGTGACTGCCGTGCTCCTATGTTCCTTTAATAATCATGTGTGACTTAGTGAGACACCTCCACCATCCAGATTGGCCACTCACCAGATGCTTATATAAAGATGCGCCTTTGGTTCATTCAAGGGATAACCACTCCACCTATGTGACACTCCTCACCGGCTAACCTTGGACTCTAATATTCCTCATATAGAAGCATAGGGACAAAAAACGATCATAGCGCAATATGTTTAAACTATTTATTTTAAAATCCAAAGAAAGAGTATCCACTCACATTTAAAAGTGCCCTCGAGCCGGCACGAAGCTTATCCAGCAGTTATGGACGGGTATCTGGCTGTTTGCATGGTCCGCCTGTTGATACTGTGCGGTCTCCACGCTTGGCTTGCACCTCAAGCCTCGTTCCCGTTCCCGTTCCCGTTCCTGTCCGGTCATGTGATGCAAAAAAAATCTCCCAGCAGCCTCTACGCGTTTCGCATCATAGAATGCGTCATCATTCCTGATTTTAAAATAAATAGTTTAAACATATTGCGCTATGATCGTTTTTTGTCCCTATGCTTCTATATGAGGAATATTAGAGTCCAAGGTTAGCCGGTGAGGAGTGTCACATAGGTGGAGTGGTTATCCCTTGAATGAACCAAAGGCGCATCTTTATATAAGCATCTGGTGAGTGGCCAATCTGGATGGTGGAGGTGTCTCACTAAGTCACACATGATTATTAAAGGAACATAGGAGCACGGCAGTCACATTAATCGATAAAGGATTTTGGAGCATGTTTGAAGGACTTTTTATGTATTGGATGTTTAATTTTGGTTTGATTTAAAGCACATGATAATATTTATAAGTGGTTGTTTTGAAAAAGAGAATAATACAAGTGGTGGCAATTTGGAAGTAGCGCATTCACACGCATATATCAAAATAGGAAACATTGCTTGGAAGCTTGTCAATTTTGGCAGAGTTCAAAAATGTAGCATTTTCAGTGTCCTTTGTCAAGCTGCAATACTTTACCTGTTTAGTACAAGCTTCACAGATGGAGACCCCCCTATAGTATACACTGGAGCACCTGTGTGCCCCCCCTAATAAAAATGGTGTTCTGGTGTCCCACACTAGTGCTCCAGTGTCCAGATGTGAAAACAGCTGCTCAGTGTCCTCTCCTTACACAGAATCTAGTTTGCATTTCATTCTAGTAACAAAGCCATCTACACAACCAAATTAGTTTCATACAAGTAGGGCGTAAAAAATGTGGCCAAATGCATATGGCCAAAACAATGGTGTTTTTTAGGCCGAAAGAAAAATGTTTGATACGAACGAATAATGTGCCCATGAACATGAAAGTTGCCATTTTAAAATGTACACTTTTAAGAAAAGCACATGGAGCAGCACGAACATAATAAACATAAAGAATAGGAACACAGCACAACTACTTACTTTTTTGCAGCACTCTCTGGATCTTTCTGTACTGCTCATGTTCTCGTAATTTGAGGTCCGACCACCGTTTCCTGAGCTGATCTTTCGATCGTCGTACCCCGAAATTCCGGTGCAGACTCCTGACCACTTTCGCCATGATCTTGGCCTTTCTGACATTGGGGTTGGGGTAAGGTCCATACTTTCCATCATAGTCGGCCTTCTTCAGGATGTCCAGCATCTCCAACATCTCCCCAAAGGACATAGTTGAGGCCTTAAATCTCCTTCTGGATCGGGACGTGTCCAGATCCGGGCTTTCCTCCTCCTCGTTCCTGTAATTAGCACGCACCTGCTGTGTATCCGCCATGTGCTCTTCCCCCACTGCACAGAACAAAAAGGGGCAGGGAATAGACTAGAAAGAATGTCAGGGGCGGGCGGAGTTACACGCATGCGCAGTGTGTATAAAGTGTAACACGCGTGCGTATTACGTACGATCTGTGAGCGGAGAAAGGAGCATCGGAGGCGCCGATCGTAATAACGAAGGTAAGAGCCAAACTTGGGCCTATACTGCTTCTAGATTGAGGCCTATATTGTAACAAGATTAGGAGAGTTTTGGCTGACATTAGGGTTTGTCTTGTGTTGTGTCTTGCAGTGAAAATGGATATCTTGAACGATACCGACTTCATTGCAATATTCATTGACATGGTCAGGGAGCTGCCTTGTCTGTGGGAGATCAACCACCCACATTATAAGAACCAAACAACGAGGAAGGCAGCACTGGATCAATTGTTGGAAATTGTGAAGCAGGTGATCCCCACGGCAGACATCACCTATTTGAAGATCCTAATTGGTGGCCTGAGGAGCACATATGTAAGGGAGCGCAAGAAAGTCCAGGATTCGCAGATGACATCTATGTCCCCAGGATGTGGTACTATGACAGGCTGCATTTTCTGGCAGGTCAGACTGAACCCAGGTCATCACTCTCCAGTCTTCCTTCCACGCTTCCTTCCCCCCCAGCTGAGGCTTCAGATGCCCAACCTGGGCCTTTCAGGCAGCAACATGTGGAGGAGCCCAGCTTGAGCAAGGTATAGCATTCCTCTAAATATTTCTGCTTGTCCAATCAATGATGTTAACTAGATGTTAGTTTGGAGTACTAATTTATGAGTGTGATTGATGATGCAAAACATTACAACCATGTCCCTTTTTCATACACAGGGAAGTCTCAGCCAGGAGGTGGCTGGGCCGAGCAGGCTGCCTGATTTGCAGGTCCCTCCCCTACACCTGCAAAGAGAAAGTGGCAGGAGGAGGAGTACCCTAGAGGAGGCTGCCATAGGCCTCTTTTGGAAGGCTACAGAGGCCCGGGGAGCCCCCCACACTGTGGAGGAGGACTTTGCTGCCATAATTGCATGTAAAATGCAGCGGATGGAGGAGGGCCAACAACTCATGTGTGAGTCATTAATGTTGGAAGCTCTCAATAAGGGGTTGAGGGCCCAAATAACATCTGATACCCTCATTTGTGACCTCACACATGGTCCTCCTCCTCCTCCTCCAGGTCCTACTACTCCTCCTCCTCCTCCTCCTCCTCCTCCTCCTCCAGGTCCTACTAGTCCTCCTCCTCCTCCAGGTCCTACTCCTCCTCCTGCTACATCTCCAACAGCAGAGCCACAGCCAGGAAGGAAGCGTGGAAGGAAGACCAGAAAGTGATGACCATGGATCCAGTCTGGTCTGGCAAAAGATGCAGCCTCTTGTAATACCATATATGGAGAGTGATGGATGATAGGCACGTGATCAGTTGCTCACATCAAAAAATATAAAATGTATTCAAATAAAAATAAAAGCCAATAAAGGCAAATAAAAGTGATTAAATAATGCCAATACTACGTATCAATACAAACAGGTAACAAAATATAAAAAACATGGAAATTTAAAGATAAAAATGGGTTAAAAGTATCATGAGCCCATATTGAGGCGGGTGTTTAGAGTTGGCTGACGCGTTTCGAGGATAACCTCTTCATCAGAGCCTTTGAGAACCGTGCTATCACTCTTTTATCTGAGGCAGAGAGACAGCTGCAGACACACTTGGCTGCAGTAACCTCTCAAGAGATCTTCACCCCCCTCCACCCTCTCTAATACAGGACAGCACTTTCCCAGGAGGACGCAGACAGGCTGAATAGTCTCCCTTTCATCCAGCCAGTGACAGGTCCACACCATCCTACAATCCCTTCTCTACAAATTTAAAGGAGAACACACACACCATCTACCACCACATAGAACGCATATACGTGGACTAGTATGGAACACAGAAAACCATATTCCCCATTTCAGGCCATCTTTTCCAACCAGCCATAATGTTGATGTACAGATTTTGGCCTACTGGCCCATAGAGACTGCGCCCTGGTTCTCAAAGGCTCTGATGAAGAGGTTATCCTCGAAACGCGTCAGCCAACTCTAAACACCCGCCTCAATATGGGCTCATGATACTTTTAACCCATTTTTATCTTTAAATTTCCATGTTTTTTATATTTTGTTACCTGTTTGTATTGATACGTAGTATTGGCATTATTTAATCGCTTTTATTTGCCTTTATTGGCTTTTATTTTCATTTGAATAAATTTTATATTTTTTGATGTGAGCAACTGATCACGCGCCCTTCATCCATCACTCTCCATATAGCCTTACCTGACCACCCCGGGGGTTTTTTTCTGGGCAGCGGGACATGCAACACCATCTCTTTCAGCTTTGCTATAATTTCACAATACTATTTTTCTCAAACCCAAACAGAACCTCACAAGCGCAGGAGTAATCTTTCCTTGTCCACATCTTGTAATACCACAGCCTGGGGACACAGATGTCATCTGCTGCTTTCCGGATCTCGGGGACTTCTGGACCAGACTGCACTCCCTTACATATGGACTCCTCAAGCCACCAATTTTGATGTTCAAGAATTGATGTCTGCCCTGGGGGTCCAAGGCTTCGCAAATTTCTGCTGTTTATCCAGCGTTGCCTCCCTCTTTGTTTGGTTCTGAGCCCTTAATAAAGGATTTTTGGTTTCAATTATACTTGCTTATGTGTGTTTTCCTTCAAAAAGGACAGTTTGTTTGTGAGGATTCAGGTACATTTCAAAAATACAATGTGAAATTAACAAGGGACACCAACTTGAGATGAAATAATACAAGATAATAATGGTGTTGTGGTAACTTGACACACAAAACACACACAAAAATATTCTGGAGTAAAACTAAAACTAAAATAAAACAAAGATCAGCCTTGGAAAAAATACAAACCTAAAATAAAACAAAAATCTGCCTTTAAAAAGCAAAAAAAAACAAAAAATATTTTTGTCAGATGTGACAAATCAAAATTTATTAAGGGAATCCCGATAAATAATAAAGAAATAAGTTTGTGAGAAGTCTGTGTGAATATGAGCAGCAAAACTACTTTATTCTTCTCACATTATAAAGAAGAAGAGAGTGCGCTGTATTAAACCATTTTTAACATTGCACCGTGATGAAAGTGTTGTATCCATTGCGAACGCTAAGTTTACCAGACCGAGCTGTTCCGTCTCAGAATTTCTTCTGAGCATGCGTGGCACTTTGTGCGTCGGAACAGGCCACACACGGTCGGAATTGACGCAATCGGATTTTGTTGTCAGAAAATTTTATAGCCTGCTCTCAAACTTTGTGTGTCAGAAAATCCGATGGAAAATGTCCGATGGAGCCCACACACGGTCGGAATGTCCGACAACACGCTCCGATCTGACATTTTCCATCGGAAAATCCGACCGTGTGTACGGGGCATAACTGTAAATACTGTAGCTGCCTGTATGTGGTATTAATAGGAGCAAAACAAAAGCAATTGTCTTCAGGTAGCTTTAGGTGCACACTGTGCAGAGGACGCACTACACTAACTTGTAAATACTGTAGCTGCCTGCCTGTGGTATTAATATAGGATCAGAAAAACACCACCAATTTTATTCAGGTAGCTTTAGGTGCTTACTGTGCAGAGGACACAGTACACTAACTGTAAATACTGTAGCTGCCTGCCTGTGGTATTAATAGGAGCATAACAACAGCAATTTTCTTCATGTAGCTTTAGGTGCACACTGTGCAGAGGATGCAGTACACTAACTGTAAATACTGTAGCTGCCTGCCTGTGGTATTAATAGGATCAGAAGAACACCACCAATTTTATTCAGGTATCTTTAGGTGCACACTGTGCAGAGGACACAGTACACTAACTGTAAATACTGTAGCTGCCTGCCTGTGGTATTAATATAGGATCAGAAGAACACCACCAATTTTATTCAGGTAGCTTTAGGTGCACACTGTGCAGAGGACACAGTACACTAACTGTAAATACTGTAGCTGCCTGCCTGTGGTATTAACAGGAGCAGAACAACAGCAATTGTCTTCAGGTAGCTTTAGGTACACACTATGCAGAGGACGCACTACACTAACTTGTAAATACTGTAGCTGCCTGCCTGTGGTATTAATATAGGATCAGAAGAACACCACCAATTTTATTCAGGTAGCTTTAGGTGCACACTGTGCAGAAGACGCAGCACACTAACTGTAAATACTGTAGCTGCCTGCCTGTGGAATTAACATAGGATCAGAAGAATACCACCAATTTCATTCAGGTAGCTTTAGGTGCACTGCCTGCCTGTGGTATTAATAAGAGCAGAACAGCAATTGTCTTCAGGTAGCTTTAGGTGCACACTGTGCAGAGGACACAGTACACTAACTGTAAATACTGTAGCTGCCTGTGGTATTAATAGGAGCAGAACAACAGCAATTGTCTTCATGTAGCTTTAGGTGCACACTGTGCAGGGGACGCAGTACACTAACTGTAAATACTGTAGCTGCCTGCCTGTGGTATTAATAGGATCAGAAGAACACTGCCAATTTTATTCAGGTAGCTTTAGGTGCACACTGTGCAGAGGACACTGTACACTAACTGTAAATACTGTAGCTGCGTGCCTGTGGTATTAATAGGAGCAGAACAACAGCAATTGTCTTCAGGTGGCTTTAGGTGCACACTGTGCAGAGGACACACTACACTAACTTGTAAATACTGTAGCTACCTGCCTGTGGTATTAATATAGGATCAGAAGAACACCACCAATTTTATTCAGGTAGCTTTAGGCGCACACTGTGCAAGGGCCCAGTACACTAACTGTAAACACTGTAGGTGCCTGCCTGTGGTATTAATAGGAGCAGAACAACAGCAATTTTCTTCAGGTAGCTTTAGGTGCACACTGTGCAGAGGACACAGTACACTAACTGTAAATACTGTAGCTGCCTGCCTGTGGTATTAATAGGAGCAGAAGAACACCACCAATTTTATTCAGGTAGCTTTATGTGCACACCGTGCAGAGGACAAAGTACACTAACTGTAAATACTGTAGCTGCCTGCCTGTGGTATTAATAGGAGCAGAAGAACACCACCAATTTTATTCAGGTAGCTTTATGTGCACACTGTGCAGAGGACACAGTACACTAACTGTAAATACTGTAGCTGCCTGCCTGTGGTATTATTATAGGATCAGAAGAACACCACCAATTTTCCTTGTCAAAAGAAGTTTATTGAGTATACAATGTTATAAAGATACATAAAGTAAGTTTACAAGGATCTATAAAGTAAGCTCATTGTTTTACAGTAGGGTTTATATAGGTAAATATCATGAAATTTCAAATATTAAACATTGGGTTCACGTAAACCTAAATTAAAGATATATATCATTTCCTTAGTTACTTTTGTAGGTATTTAAATGATTTATACCTACTATACATATTGTTTACAAGTAGAGTGTATATAGGTCAAATAAATTCTGATAATGAGCTTTAATCGTAAGGTGGAGAAAAGGAAAGAGAAAGAAGAAAAAGGGTTGAAAGGTAGAGGTATGGTCCACAAGGTTGTCCCGCTCGTCAGTTTATTATTCTTTTTAGTTCTCTTTGAAGCCTTAGAATGGGTGTCTCTGTAAGTCATTTAATCTGTTACCATGGCAACAGGACAGAGTCATTGAAGTTTGACAGGAACTGTTCTTTTATCCAAGGATGCCAAAGTTTTTCAAATTTTGGAATTTGATTTTGATCGATGGCTACCATCTTAGCATGGGACATTGTATTATTCATTCTGTGAATTGTTTCTGCTAGTACCAATGTAGGAGATTTCCATGCCTTGGCCACTGTTTGTTTTGCAGCCGTTATTAGTTGGATCATAAGTTTGAATTGAGAGAGTGTTAACCATTCCGGTTTTAGATTAAGTAAAGTTAAATATGGATCTGGTTGTATTATTTTTTTAAATATTTTAGATGCAATCACGAAGACTTCCTTCCAGAAGGTTTGGATTACTGGGCACGTCCACCATATGTGTAAATATGTGCCTATTTCTGGGCATCCTCGAAAACAAAGAGTTGAGGTATTAGGTGAATATTTTGCCACTCTAGCGGGTACAAGGTACCAGCGAGTTAGGACTTTATAATTTGTCTCCAGTGCTAAGATGTTGGGTGAAGATGTCTTAGATGTGAGCCATATGTTAGACCAGTCCGTGTCTTCTAAAGTTCGTCCCAGGTCCTCCTCCCACCTCTGAACGTAGGAGGGTCTATTAAGATTTGCTACTCCATATAATTGATTATAAAGTGATGAAATTGTACCTTTAGCAAATGGATCTTTTGTACAGATTGATTCAAAAATGGATAATTGGGATAATGGTGTATCCCCCTTTAGGAATGGTGTATAGAAATTTTTGATTTGGAGATATCTAAATATCTCAGAGTTTGGTAGATCATATTTTTCTCTAAGCAATGGGAATGAAAGGAATGATTTAGATGCTATGAAGTAATTTAGTGCCTGAATGCCTGATGTTGTCCAAGCTTTAAAAGAATTTGGGTAGATCCATGCCGGATAAAAGGCCGGATTTCTGATAAAAGAAAGGAGAGGATTGTGTGGAGATTGTAACTGATATTTGGTTTTTAGTTTATCCCAGAGAGATAAGAAATGTTTAGTTATGGGATTATGAATTTTAAAGCGGTCTTTAGGATCAAGCCATAATAAATTTGATATTAATAGAGGGTCATTTTCTGAAGCCTCTATAAATACCCATAATGGGATTTCCTGTTTTGCATGGTATTTGGACAGACTGGCCAAATGTGCTGCTCTGTAGTAGTTAGTAAAATTAGGGTATCCCAGGCCTCCTTTATTTTTGGGAAGATGTAGTGTGTGTATAGGTATACGTGGTTTAGAAGAGCCCCATATAAACGAAGTTGCTCTTTTTTGTACTATTCTCAAAAAATAGGAAGGAATTGGAATAGGGAGGACTCTGAATAGATAAAGCAATTTGGGTAGAATAGTCATTTTGATTGCATTAATCTTCCCTATCCAGGATAAAGGAAGTTGCGACCATTGTTTTATTAGATTTGTGATCTGTCTTAATAGAGGAGGATAATTGGTTGAGAATAAGTCAGAATGAGATGCTGTTAAATGAATTCCAAGATATGGGACTGATTTTTCTGCCCATGTGAATGGGAGTGCAGCCCTAGCCGGGATCAATTCCATGTTTGTGAGTGAAATATTAAGCATTAGGCATTTCTTAGGATTAATCATAAGGCCGGATAGGGCTGCAAACCCATCAAGAGCTGGTATTAAGTTAGGACCAGAGACCTGTGGTGATGATAGAAAAAGTAATATATCGTCTGCAAATACACATAATTTGTGTGTAATACCTCCTACTTCAATGCCAGTTATAGTTTGGTTTGTTCTGATGTATTGGGCCATGGGTTCGAGTATAAGGGCAAATAATAAGGGAGATAATGGGCAACCCTGTCGGGTACCTCTTTCGATATTAAAGGCTTCAGATTTGTATCCAGCATATTTTATATAGGCTTTGGGTTTATTATATAATGCTTTAATCCATGTTAAAAAGTGGGGTCCAAAACCCCATTTTTGTAATGAATATTGCATATATTGCCAGGATACTGTATCAAATGCCCTCTTAATGTCGAGAGATAGAAAACATAAAGGGATTTTCTGTTTTTTAGCAATATGTGCCAATAACACTGCCCTGCGTATATTATCGCCTGCCTGTCTATTTGGCATGAAGCCTACTTGATCTCTATGTATTAATTTTCCTATAATGCTATTGAGGCGTTTTGCTATTATTTTTGCTAATAATTTAATATCGAGGTTTAACAGAGAGATAGGCCGATAATTCACACAGGAAGTATCATCAGAAAGGGGTTTTGGGATCATACAAACAATTGCCATTAGTGTTTCTTGCCGAAAAGAATGTCCATCTAGAAGTTTATTAAAAGTTTCAGTGAGAATGGGAGAGAGTATTTCTGAGAATGTTTTATAGTATAAAGCCGAGTAGCCGTCTGGGCCTGGTCTTTTGTTAAGTTTTAGGTCTTTTATGGCGTTAGCAACTTCATCTATAGTTATAGGCTCATCCAAACTGCTTTTTTGATTCTGAGATAACTCAGGTAAGGGTTTTTTTGAGAAGAAGGATTCAGCCTCTGTAGGATTAAATTCATTGTTTGTCTTGTATAAAGTTGCGAGATGTGTTCGAAATTTATGGACTATTTTAACTGGATTACAAGTGTAAACATTTTTTGATAATTTCAAACGTATTGGTTTGAAAGATTTGTTAGTTGAATTTAATGCCCGAGCCAAATATGTACCTGGTTTGTTTGTATTCATGTAGAAATTGTGTTTGGAGCGTTTGAGGGATTTATCAACTGACTCAGCGAGAAATAGATCGTATTCCAATCTAGATTTTTCCAGATGAGATTTTGTACTCTGAGATGGATTATCTTGAAATGATATGTAGGCTGCATTAAAATTGAGTTCTAGTTTTTTTGCTAGATTTTTGCATTCCTGTTTAAATAGTGCCATTTGTCTTTGTATTGTACCACGCAAGACAGGCTTATGAGCTTCCCACAGTGTTATTGGGGAGATGTCTGTTGTATTATTAATTGATATGTATTCCTTTAAAGCTTGTTCAATGGCCATCTGATGTAGTGGGTGTTTGAGCATTATGTCCGGTAAGTACCACGTTGGGTCATGCGCTTTTGGTATGGCTGAGGCTATCGTAGTGTATACTGCATTATGGTCAGACCACGGAATTGGAATTATATCTGATGCAATAATTTCTGGTATCATTCCTATTGTTAGAAAAATATGATCTATTCTGGTGAAGGTTTGATGAGGGTGCGAGAAATAAGTGAATTTCTTTTTCATTGGGTTACTTTCTCTCCATGAATCTACCAGATTGTATTTGGAAAGAAGTTGAGAAAAAGGTAATCTAGAGGTTATTTTGCATGGTGTAAAAGGTGATTTATCTAGAAATGGGAGGAGGACCTGGTTCGAATCCCCACACATTATCACTGTTCCTATTTTGTGTGTATTAATCACTTGTAATATATGTGAGAGGAATGGTGTAGGTTGTTTGTTAGGAGCGTAGTAGGAAATCACCGTGATTGCTGTATCCATTATATAACCCATGAGTATCAGGTATCTACCTTCTGGGTCTTTAATTTCTGATGATAAGGTGAATGGTGTGGATCGGTGAAATGCAATTAGAGTTCCCCTTTGCTTGGTACAGGCAGAAGCCGTGTAAATTTGTTGATAAAAAGGAGAAATATATTTTGGAGTAGAATCTTTGGTGAAGTGTGTTTCTTGGAGGCATACTATGTGAGCCTTCTTGTTATGGAAAGTACGGAAGGCTTTGGTCCTTTTTTGAGGGACATTTATTCCCTGAACATTCAGGGAAAGTATATTTAGTGGTGCCATGGCAATAGATCAAATAGTTTTGACTTACTTTTTGTTATGCAGAGCTGACTGCGCAGATCAACCTGTGTGGACTGAAGAGATGAATAGATAGAAAAGAAACCAGTGAATTCTGGAGTAAAGAGTAAACAAAAAACATGAGATTAGATGATACATTGTATAAATTATTTTTTGCAAGTAATCACAATTTACCCGTGAAAGAGAATAAATATCTTTCTCAGGGGAATAAGTGCCTTCGTCATACTCCCACATAATATGGTTGGGAGAATGAGGAGGGCTAATGAGGGTACACGGATCTTCCGCTTACAGGAGAGAAGTGTTATGTCAAAAGACATCAAAATGATGTTTCATTAATTGGAGTGCAGAATATAGTTTTTGTTGAAATTATTTATTCCACGGTGGTTGTATATGGTTAGTCTTGCCCTAGGCTAAATAATTCAGTTAGAAAGGTACTGTTAATAACTTTGGTATTGATGAAGATAGT
Organism: Aquarana catesbeiana; assembly: GCF_042186555.1. Lineage (NCBI taxonomy): Eukaryota > Metazoa > Chordata > Amphibia > Anura > Ranidae > Aquarana > Aquarana catesbeiana. The sequence goes on from NC_133333.1 coordinate 22,225,482, forward strand.
TTGAATTATTTTGGGATTTTAACCCTTTTAGAGTAAACAATTACATATTTTATTCATATGTAACTGTTTAGATAAGTTAACTCATAAAATTGAGGTTGTATTGCTTCAGATTAGAATAAACAAAACATAATTCTAGGAACTAGTTAGGTAATAATATATTTGTTTTAAGAAAAGAAAGAAAAAGCTTCCACTACTTCTGGATTATTGAACATATTTGTCCTAAAAAGTAATAAATCTATTGTTATTACCTGATAATATATAACTGAACAATAATTTCCTTATTTCACTTATATATTCTAAGGCTATATGAATCAGAAGTAATAAGAAATATAACTGGAATGTAACATGATCCCACACAGTGTGTGACTATCAGAATGCAGTTACATTCAGTTATAAATACAGGTTTTTTATAGAGAACCATCTCTTAGTATAATAAATGAAGAGATATAAGGAATTAGGATGTCAGTCCATTGAATCTTCTTGGTCCATGCATGATGTGGCATAACGGCCTCTTTTGTGAGAATGATGATTCCCATTTTGTTCTGAAATTTTCTGGGTGCTGCCTGAAGGTGAAGATGATGCCATTCTTCTGCGTGTGGGAGTGTTGCTGCTTGTGGGTTCTGTCAGATTTAATTTTAAAAGGGTTTGTTGTAGTTCATCTGCTGATCTGCTTCTGTAAATTGTACCTTGGTAGTTAAATCTGACTGAAAAGGGGAAGCCCCATTGATACATAATGTTGTGGCGTTGCAGTTCCATTAGTTGGGGTTTCATGGATCGTCTTTTAGTAATAGTAAGTTGGGATAGGTCAGCAAAAATTTGATAATTGTGTCCTTGAAAATTAAGTTCCTTTTTTTCTCTTGCAGCAATTAGTATTTGTTCTTTCGTTCTGTAATAATGAAATTTTGTGATTATATCACGTGGGGGTCCATCTTTCTTTTTGGCTGTGAGGGCTCTGTGTATTCTGTCCAGTTCTAAACGTTCAATAGGGATATCTGGCTTTAGTTCTTGTAATAGAGCAGTAATAGTAGATTGCAGGTCTGTCACAGTTTCAGGTATTCCCCTTATGCGCAAGTTTGAACGTCTGGCTCTATTTTCGTAATCTTCGAGCTTAGTTTGAAGTATTAAATTCTCTTTTTTTAATTGTTCCAATTCTGTTATATTTTCTTGGGTTGTAATTTCAATTTCATCCATTTTTATTTCTAAGGCTGCGGTGCGGTTTCCCAGCTCTCTTATTTCTTTGGTTAGGCTTTTTGTTATTTGGTCTGAGGTTTGTTTTAAAGCCTTATGAAGCATCTTTTCAAATTGTAATAATATTACTGGGGATGCTGAGGAGGCTTGTGGAGAAGTTTGTGAGAGGATTTGTTCTGTGTCTGACTCAAATGGAGAGTCTTGCTGTGACATTTTCTGTCTGTGAGAGCGCCCTGATGCTGTATATTGTGAGGTGACTGGAGCTGCTTCAGCTGCAGTGAGTGCCTGTGAGCTCTTTGTGAGGTGATTTTTATTTCTGCCACGGTTTCCTCCCAGTACCATATTTCCTGCCCAAACTTTCACAGTTTGTTCCCTGGGGCAAAAAGGTTCAAATGGATACCTTTTGAGCCTGCAGGCTCTGCTTTGTCCTTCTCTTCTCTCCTCAGCGGTGCGGAGCTCTAACAATGCATGTCTGCTCCGCTAGGCTCCGCCCATCTCGGCTATGGGGATTTTTAAAAAAACAAAGGACAATCAGCGCAAACTATACATAATGACGGATGCAAGCTGAACACTAAAGGATTACACCAACCTCATTAACAATCATAAAACAAATAAGTGCAGCGCAAAAAGAAACTCATAAATAAATTATATGAAAGTCCATATGATCAGAGATAATAAATGTATATTGTATGAAAGTCCATATGATCAGAACTGTAATTCAATTCCTCTTGGTATACACAGGCCAATCACTTTTCATATTGCAAACAGATGTGGTAAGTAAAATCATGAGAATGCACTTACCAGACCGGGTGGACCCCTTAATTACAGGGGGTCAATGAAAGGTAAATGAACCAATGGCAAACAGCTCCACTGAATTCCATCTGCAGGAAACGATCATCCGATATCCTGGGAAGATCCGTACCAGACAGGGAGATCCGTACCTTAATTGCAGGATGGACAGCAGCATTCCCCCAAAAAAAGGGAAAAACTCTAAGAGCGATCCGTATAAAATACTTCCAAAGTTTATTCAAAGTAAATTGATAAAATAAAAGCGCTCAATGGCGCAGCGATGGACAAGAAGGCTCTCCTTCAATAGAGACAGTCTGTTCGCATCATGAGATAGCAGCGGGTGACGTCGGCCGTGAAGCTCCGCCCCCGTATGCGGCGTTACGTCACCAAGGACTTCGTCAGCGGAAAGAAGTTGTCACTGGGTATTGCTTCAGTCAAGTTGGGCATCCCATAATTCCTATTACCCATCCAAGTTACTGACAGGCATTACTAAGTGGCATCGGAAGGGCACTGACAGGCATTACTGATGGGGCACTGATTGGCACTTTTGCGGGCACTGATTGGCACATTTATGGGCACTGACAGGCGTTTTTTATGGGGCACAGGCTGGCAGCTGATGGGCAATGATTGGCAGCTGAGGGGGCACCTCTGATGGGGGCTGCACTGATAATCAATGTGCTGATTATCAGCGCAGACCCCTCCCCTCGAGAAGGAGAGCCGCCAATCGCGAGTTTAGCGGCACTTTCTGGTTCACGCAATGATCAGCTGTGATTGGTCACAGCTGATCACGTGGTAAGAAGCCTCCATCAAAGACTCCTTACCACAATCGGAGATATAGTGTGTCAGACTTGAATTTTTAAAAATTCACACAAATAAAGATTTCTTTTGGTGGTATTTTATCACCACTGGGTTTTTTTATTTGTTTTTTTATTATATAAACATAAAAGACAGAGCATTTTGAAAAAAAAAATAATTTTTTTTGTACTTTATGCTATAAAAACATATTCAATTAAACCATTTAAAATAAATAAAAATTCTTCATTACATTTAGGCCAAAATGTTTTCTTTTACATGTCTTTGGTAAAAAAAAAATCCCAATAAGTGTATTTTAATCGGTTTGCATGAAAGTTATAATGCCTACAATCAGTATAGTATTTTTTTTTATAATAGTAATGGCGGTGATTAGTGACTTATAGTGGGACTGTGATAGTGAAGCGGTCGATCTGACACTAGCTGACACTTATTTGGGAGCTGACTAACTGCTGCTCACATCTCCAGTGACACTAAGACAGTGATCAGCGCTAATAATATACACTGTCACTGTACTAATGACACTGGCTGGGAAGGGGTTAACATCTAGGGGCAATCAAGGGGTTACTTGTCCGCCTAACAATGTGTAATGTGTGCTGCTTTTTTCTACAGATCGATTTGTTTCTTTTCCCTCTGGGCTGTGATTTGTCACAGCCAATCAGCTGGTCACCTGCCATGAATTATAGGCCAGGATCTGCTGCCAAACTCCCACTGTGTCAAATCACAGGGGAGTAGGCGGGTGTGTGTGTGTGTAGGGGGGGGGGGGGGCACACATGCTCAAAGCCCAGAAACAGGCAGGGCCATCCAGGTACATTGTTGTGCCTGTAGGAGCCACCCCATCACATTAAATGTACTACAACAGGTCACCAAGTGGCTATATCAGTGTTTCTCAATCTTTTTTCCCTTGCGCCACCCTTAAAAACTATGAAAAATCTCAAGTCACCCCAGTCTATAATGTAAAGTCTTTTGATTCCAGCAGTGTGGATGAGAAAGGTGGAAGAAATTTGGAGCTGGGTCGGGGCTCCGTGCCCGAATGGACACAGGGAGCTGTGACTGGGCTTGGGTGCCCCCATAGCAAGCTGCTTGCTGTGGGGACATTGAATAGGAGGGAGGGGAAAGGGTCACAGAGAAGGGACCCATGAAGAGGAGGATCTGGGCTGCTCTGTGCAAAATCACTGCAACAGAGGAGGTAATTATAACATGTATGTTATTTTTATAGGAAAAAAAAATGAAACTTTACAATCACTTTAATTGAAGAAGCTGAAGTTAGAAGCTGATTGGTTCCCATGCACAGCTGCACCAGATTCTGAGTGCTCCAGTTTTAGTAATTCGCCCCCATGTGCCCTTGCCTAGATAGTCATTGGTTCTTGTGGTGCTGGTGGCAGGAGCCCTCGCACCATAGCAACTTATGATCCTGATCCAGGCCAAATTAAGCCCTGTGCTTGCGGCACCCCGGGGGAACCCAGGCCAGTTGAGAATTACTGCTCTATACTATGACCTGAACAAATACAAATGTTTACAGACATGCTATCATTGTTCATATTGCTGGCATACAAATGATGAAAGCTTCCAAAGTCACATGTTTTCTATTTCATTTTGTGCCGTTTGATTTTGTTTTTTTTTTGCAACAGGATGTACCCTAGAAAGTTTTCTATTACTGCCCTCAGGGTTAAGCTATTTGGCTTTTATTTTGAACAGGTGAAAACAGGTAATGGAGTAAAGGGGTTATTACTACAGTTGCATAAACCAACATCTCACCTAGAATGTTTATCCAGGAAGTCTCAGGAATGTACCTTTACAGGTTCATTCACTGTCATTTACTGACAAACGAAACTTGATCTTTTTTTCCTGTAAATGTCATTTTTTTTCTGTAGCACAACCTACAGCAAGAATGAAAAAAAAATTTCATAGAATATCTTCCAAAATAAATACCAGAATCTTTGAGTCTGGTATGGATTTTAAGGGGGTACCTCACAAAAAAATGCACGCAGTCCCACCAAGAATCCACATTAGACCCTTGATCCAAGTATTCAGCCTGGCTTTCCAGGGAACGGGGGGAGGGGAATTAGTGTAAGGCCCCCCTCCTCAACCACATCAGGCCACATATCCTCAACATAGGGTGGTGCCTTGTCAGGGGGTCCCTTGGGAAAAGCACTTTGTACCCATGTTGATGAGGACGAGGTACTGTTTACCCTATAAAAAATAATTTACCCTAGAAATGAAAACACACACATTTGACAACTCCTTTATTCAAAAAATAAAAATCCCCAAAAAGTCCTAAATGTAAATCCATCGCCAATCATGATGTCTGCCAGCCAACCACTCACCCAAAAAATAAGCAGGTACAGGTGACTGTTCCTGATGGTGACATCAGCTGAATGACAGCTCCCCAATCTGTCATTAGCTATTTAAGGAAAGGGGTGGGGATAGTGGTGACATAAATATATAAAACCAAATATGCCCATGATCATTCTTGGTCAGTGTCTTTACCCAAATATGGCCAGTGGCCATATTTGGGCAGTGATGCCACTGCTATCTTCCCCCTTTACTATTAGGAAGTTGAGATTCCATGTGATGTTGGTAGTTCCTAGAGACCTTGTTTAGTGTCAGCGTGATTTAGATGTCACAGAAAATCCTCACTCCTTTTAAGCAAAGGGGCATGGAGAGCAATGACATCACTGCCCAAATATGGGCAATCTCCCTGACATCATTGGTTCCTAGGGACACCACTGGAAAAGCACTTGTGGCTTCCTTTAGGGACCAGTGGAAGCAGGAAGCTGTCATATATAGGAACAGTAGAAATACCACTTCTATATATCATCTATGGCTCGCGCCAAACGGGCTAAAGTTTGGGTGATTGTCTGAACGCCCGATCAGCCAAATTTTGAATAGAACTGTCAGCTCATCCCTAGTCCTAGTATGTGTGTATAAATTACCTACAGTATGCACATGTGTGTCATCACATTCTGCATGCTGATTTAAGGCTAAGTAATTTGAAGGAGTTGAGGAAACACTTGGCAAGTAGGGATGAGCTTGGACATGTTCAAATGCACTTCCTATCCCAGAAAGCTGTCACATGTAACGGGCTGATCATTTGCAACGGAGATGTGCCCTACAGCCACACATATATAGGGGGGCAGGGAATGCCTTGGTTGCAAATGATTGGCTCATTACAGGTGACTGCTTGATGGCTGACATGGCTGCATGGGTTCAGAAGAGCATGCAAGCTCAACTCTAGTGGTGACCTACCTTGTAGGCATTGTCTATGGAAAAGGCTCTCAAGCATATCAAACATGGTGCCCAGAAAGCTGGCCCAAAGAATTACAGAGAATAAGATATGGCTGTAAGGATATACTGTATATCTACATAAATATTGCATTTTTCTCCCATCTGCTTCTATGTGTAGCACCCTCTACTGTGCTACTAGTATCAGTGTAGGCAAATCCATGTTTTGACTCATAGTTAATTTGTCTAAATTGGGTCAGGGTTTACTGCAGGCCAGGCTGGGTGACTCACAGAGGCAGGTCTCTGGTGCCTCCCTGTCAGCGACCGGTGTGACCAGAAATATGTGGACTGTCACAGAAAATGCCAAGCACAGGTTCAGTACAAATAGTATAATTTATTAAAAGATAAGTGAATACACAAAAGTAAACGCATCTCCAATATGGCAGTGAAACAAACCAGCAACCAAACCACAGTGACACACAACATATGACTGCCTAAACCAAATGTATATATAGGTGTGGGATACAATCATAATCGTTACAAGCCAGGGTCATACATGGGAGGTAAAGCAGATAGAGCTGAGAGCAAGACAGGACAGATAGAGGGTAACAGGAGACAGAGAGAGCAGGTGATCAGGCTGAGGGGCAGGGGTCCAGGAATGGATGCAGAGTTCAGGAAATAAGATTCAGATACAAGATTCACAATTCAGGAACACAGGATTTGGGAACACAGGTCAGGGCACATGGATAAAATACCAAGACAAGGTGTGCTAGCAATCAGAAGGTTTAAATATACTTCCTGCAATCAGTATCAGGTGATGCCTGATTGCAGGAGATGATGTCAGCTCCTGACTGCAGAGAACCACCTGCTGGTGGACTGCAGAACTGCAGCCCATAGATCTGGGAGTCACAGTGCCACCAGCTGGTGAAACCTTTCCTGACAGTACCCCCCCCCCCCCCTCGAAGGAGCGACTTCTGGACGCTCCAACCAGTCGTAGCTGAAAAATTCCAGAGAATAAAATGGGGCTAGGCCACTGGCTAGGTATCCTGTCGGAGATATTCTTAGAAGCATAGGACCTTTGATCCCTCAAAACATTAGGCATCCCAATGCTGGGGTACCATGGGTCATTCGCAAATTTAGCCCTGGAGTCAAGTGGCAATACTGCAACTCTGACACCAGAATGTCTGATTACAATTATGTAGCTTGCCTGATCTCCAGGACTTGTTCCACGCTTCAATGGCCATCTAGGTTTCCCCAAGGCACTGGTTACCGAACATGGATCCCTTAATGCATCTGAAAATGTGGTGATCGCATCTGGGTTGTGGCAAGGCACAGATGGCGCTCTACCACTCCCCTGGAGCTCACCACTACCAAGGTTGCAAAGGTAAACGTGGCTTCCAATTGTGAAGGATATGTCCGGACCACCAGGCTTTGGGGCCATCAGAGCAACATACTGTAGGAGGGACCCAATTTAGGCAACTGAAAAAAGAACCTTAGGCAGAACAGGTAACGCATACTAGGTACCCAAAGACTCAGATGTGTCAGACCCAATGGCAGATGGAATCCTACCCTCCACAGGACAATCTGGCAGGGCAGTAAGCATAGAGTCCATAACATCAAGCTGGTCTTTGGTCAAAGGATCATCAGACGCGGGCTGGAAAGCAGGCATTGGCTCAACAGGCACTGGATGATCAGGCCGAGGCACTTTAGGCTGGGAGACAGGCAGATGCTTATCAGGCTGGGCAACAGACAGAGACACATCAGCCTGGGTGACGGGCAGGGGCACATCAGGCTAGGCGACAGGCAGAGGCATATCAGGCTGGGCGACAGGCAGAGGCACACCAGGCTGGGCAAAGGGCAGAGGCACATCAAGCTGGCAGCGGGCAGAGGCACATCAAGCTGGGCAGCGGGCAGATGCACACCAAGCTGGGCAGCAGCCAGAAGCACATCAAGCTGGGAAGCAGGCAGAGGCACATCAAGCTGGGCAGCGGGTAGAGGCACAGAAGGCTGGATAATGGGCACTGGGACATCAGGCTGGGCAACAGGCACAGGATCAGCAGGTTGGGCATCAGGAATCAGATTATGGGGAACTAGATCATCAGGCTTGGTATCAGTAACTGGATCATCAAGCTGGGCATCAGGCATCGGATCATCAAGCTGGGCATCGGGATCCAGAACAGCAGGCCAGTCAGCGGGCACTGGAACAACAGGCTGAACAGCGGGCACTGGAACATCAGGCTGGACAGCGGGCACATGAACATCAGGCTGACCAGAGGGCACTGGAACATCAGGCTGGACAGCTGGGCACCAGAACTGCAGGCTGGGTAGGGGGCACCAGAACTGCAGGTACTGAAACAGCAGGCTGGTCAGCGGGCACCGGAACTGCCGGCTGGGCAGCGTGTTCAGGTCTGTCAGACGAAGGCCAAACCCCATTGGCCATCGTGGAGGTAGACTAAAGCAAGTTGGCAGGTGTGGAGGCAGATTGGAACAGATCGGCTGGTGTGGAGGCAGGATTAGACAGTGGCAGGATTGTGCGGGTTAGACAAAAACTTCTGTTTCTTCTTAGGTTTAGCTTCTGAAGATCTGTAAGCGACTGCAGGGCTGTAAGCAGGAGGTGCAGCTAATGGAAGAGAAGAGTGGGAGGATGGTAAACAGGAGGGAGCAGTAGCTAAGGAGGATTTTTGTGAGATGGTTGCAGATAGCGAGAAGAGGTATCTGGGTTGAAGGCAGGGTAGGTGCAGCAGGTGGAAACAGGGTACTGATACTTAATTGGTAGCAGGGTATACAGAGCTGCAACTGTGGTTGCTGTGGGTGATGGAGAAAGAGACCACTGAGCAGGCAGGTCTCTGGCAGCAGAAATGGGCTGTTGCAATCTGACTGAGGCTGAGCGCAATAGATCTGACCATGCCTGTAGTAAAAGTTGAACAAAATTTGGCTTACACGCTGACTGTCTGACCAGAGACTGCACTGCATTAATACACTCTACTAATACCTGCTGAGAACATGAGGAATAGTGCTCAAAGAAATAAACCGAGTCATCCTTCAATAACCACACCAGAGATTCAACCTGATCCATACTAAAGGGGGGAGAAAAATCAGGTCAAACCTTTTGTGACACTCCCCCTGGTTCTGGAAGTTTGGAGAAAGTTCTAGAAGCTAGAGGGTGGAGGCCAGGAGGCTTGATCTGCATACTTAGGGAAGCTTGGCTGATCCCCAGGCAGTGGGCTTGGCAGGGTGGCTGAGCCAGCCTTTAAAAAGGGATGAGTCATGCCAGCAGAGGCCTTAGAGGGGAGCCCCTGGTCTGGGGGCTCTGCCTCAGGCTGGAGTTCGGGCTGGCTTGGGAGGAACCTGACAGCAGTGCAGTTTGAAAGGAAACTTGCCTAAGGAACAGCAGAAAGCAAGGAGGACATCAGAACACCCAGGGATTCACAAGGGGAGATACTGCCACATGTAGCAAGCCTTCCTGGAGGACAACGTTGTGTTTAACCCGTCCTGTCCCTTACCCTGGGAGATCTTTGGTGCAGCCAAGTGGGTTGTTGAAGAAGCAAACAGGGGAGCTGGTAGTCCTGCAGGCAGTAGTATGGGGATCTGTGTCTACAGAGGAGTGGGAGATATTCCTGGATGTTGCTTATTCCACAAAGTGCTACTTTCTTAGGGACTGAGAGTTCCTAGTCCTTAGGGGATTTTGCATTTTCATCTTTAAAATTTACATCCGGAAAGGAGGACATTTCAAGATCGTGTACATAGGGAAGAAGTTGCCACTGGGTATTGTTTCAGTCAAGCTGGGCATCCCATAATTCCTATTCCCCATCCAAGTTACTGACAGGAATTACTGAGTGGCATCGGAAGGGCACTGACAGGCATTACTGATGGGGCACTGATTGGAACTTTTATGGGCACTGATTGGCACATTCTTGGGCACTGATTGGCATATTTATGGGCACTGATTGGCACTTTGATGGTCACTGATAGGCGTTCTTTATGGGGCACAGGCTGGCAGCTGATGGGCAGTGATTGGCAGCTGAGTGGGCACCTCTGATGGGGGCTGCACTGATAATCAATACTCTGAGATACTCTGCCATACCCCGCAATACTCTGCAATACCCCGCAATACTCTGCCATACCCCGCAATACCCTGAAATACTCTGCCATACCCAGCAATACTCTGCCATACCTCGCAATACTCTGCCATACCTCGCAATACTCTGCCATACCCTGCCATACCCAGCCATACCCAGCCATACTCTGCAATACTCAGTGATACCCAGCCATACTCTGCCATACCCTGCCATACTCTGCAATACCCCGCAAAACTCTGCAATACTCTGCCATATCCCGTAATACTCTGCCATACCCAGCCATACTCTGCAATACCCAGCCATACTCTGCAATACCCAGCCATACTCTGCAATACTCGGTGACACCCAGCCATACTCTGCCATACCCAGTCATACTCGGCGATACCCTGCAATACCCTGCCATACTCAGCCATACCCAGCCATACCCAGCCATGCTCAGCCATACTCGGCCATACTCGGCTGTACTTGGCCTCTGTATGTGGCCAGGCTGTGGAAGTCTCACATATGTGGTATCGCAGTACTGAGGAGGAGTAGGAGAATCTATTTGGGGTGTCATTTTTGGTATGTACATGCTATGTGTTAGAAATATTGTATAAACGGACAACTTTGTGTTAAAAAAAAAAATGCGTTTTAACCACGTCCCCCCCTCCCACCACCCTCTGGTGCTTCTACCGACTCACCGCTACGATCAAAGCCCGGATCCTTTTTTTTTTTTATTTCAGGCTTCCCAGCCTAGAGGTGAGATGTGGGGTCTTATTGACCCCATATCTCACTGTAAAGAGGACCTGTCATGCCATATTCCTATTACAAGGGATGTTTACAATTCTTGTAATAGGAATAAAAGTGATCAAAACATTTTTTGGGGGAAAAAAGCATCAAACTAAAATAAATAAATAAGTAAAATAAACAATAAATAAAAAAAAAAAAATTTAAAGCGCCCCTGTCCCCGTGTGCTTGAATGCAGAAGCGAACGCATACGTAAGTCCTGCCCACATATGAAAACGGTGTTCAAACCACACATGTGAGGTATCGCTGTGATCGGGAGAGCAAAAGAAATAATTTTGGCTCTAGACCTCCTCTGTAACTCAAAACATGTAAACAGTAAAAAATTTTAAAGCGTCGCCTATGGGGATTTTTAAGTAGCGAAGTTTGGCGCCATTCCACAAGCGTGTGCAATTTTGAAAGGTGACATGTTGGGTATCTATTTACTTGGCGTAACTTCATCTTTCACATTATGCAAAAACAATGGGCTAACTTTACTGCTTTGTTTTTTTTTTAAAGCACAAAACTGTTTTTTTTCCAAAAAAAAAACGTGTTCGAAAAATTGCTGCGCAAATACCGTGCGAGATAAAAAGTTGCAATGACCGCCATTGTATTCTCTAGGGTCTTTGCTAAAAAAACATATATAATGTTTTGGGGTTCTATGTAATTTTCTAGCAAATAAATAATGATTTTTACATGTAGGAGAGAAATGTCAGAATTGGGCTGGGTGCTCCAGAACGCCTGAAGGTGCTCCCTGCATGTTGGGTCTCTGTATGTTGCCACTCTGTGTAAAAGACTCACACATGTGGTATCGCCACAATCGGGAGTAATAGCAGAATGTATTTTGGGGTGTAAATTGTGGTATGCATATGCTGTGTGTGAGAAATAACCTGCTAATATGACAATTTTGTGAAAAAAAAAAAAAACTTGATATTGCAAAGAATTGTGGGATAAAATGACAACTTCAAAAAACTCACCATGCATCTTTCTAAATACTTTGGAATGTCTTCTTTCCAAAAAGGGGTCATTTGGGGGGTATTTGTACTTTTATGGCATGTTAGGGTCTCAAGAAATTAGATAGGCCGTCAGTACTTCAGGTGTGATCAATTTTCAGATATTGGCACCATAGCTTTTGGACTCTATAACTTTCACAAAGACCAAATAATATACACCGATTTGGGTTATTTTTACCAAAGATATGTAGCGGTATAAATTTTGGCAAAAATGTATGAAGAAAAATTACTAATTTGCAAAATTTTATAACAGAAACGAAGAAAACTGCATTTTTTTACAGATTTTTCAGTCTTTTTTCTTTTATAGCGCAAAAAATAAAGACCCCAGCGGTGATTAAATACTGTACCACCAAAAGAAAGCTCTTTTTGTGTGGAAAAAAAGGACAAAAATTCATATAGATACAGTGTTGCATGACTGAGTAATTGTCATTCAAAATGTGAGAGCACCAAAAGCTGAAAATTGGTCTGGTTATTAAGGGGGTTTAAGTGCCCAGTGGTCAAGTGGTTAAGGGAAGGGGTGGGGATAGTGGTGACATAAATATATGAAACCAAATATGGCATTAATCATTCTTGGTCAATGTCTTTACCCAAATATTGCTCATTTCTTAACGGGATGTGTAGTTCCGCAACAGCTGAAGGGCCGTAGTTTGAAGATCCCTGAGCTTTGGTGTTCAGATGCACTTTCAATCCCAGAAAGCTGTCACATGTAATGGGCTGATCTTTTGTGACAGAGGCATGCCCTACAGCCACATGTATATAGGGGGTCAGGGAATGCCTTGGTTGCAAATGATTGGCCCATTACAGATGATTGCTTCCTGGTTGACTTTGCTACATGGGTTCAGAAGAGCATCCGAGCTCAACTCTAGCGGTGACCTACCTTGTAGGTATGGTCTATGGAAAAGGCTCTCAAGCATATCAGACATGGTGCCCAGAGAGCTGGCTCAAAGAATTGTCAACATAGATAGATAAGTCGGCGCTAGCATCAAGCTAAGTGTTAGCATGCTTGCCTGTTGGACATCATAGGGGATGGGAATAGTAAAGAGTAGTTACAATTGACTAATAAAAGTCCATATAGTTCATGCAATAACACTTGGAGAGGCAGCCCAGTGAAAAGTAAGAAGAAACTTCTGGAACAGCTGGAAATAAAGCACAGGTGCCAATCTTAGTGTAGTATAACAGTAAATTTAATACACAAATGGGTTTATGCACTCACAAAAATGAAGTAACAAAAGGCTTTGGGCACAAATTGCAGGGTGTCCGTGAAGAGGGTACATCCGGGAGGCTTCTCGCTATTTTCTCAGAGCGGGCCGCGCTGGTGGTTGCCGACACTTCCTAGATCTGAAACGCACAGGGAGCCAGGAGATGACGTCACTTCTGGAATGAGAAGAACCAATAGGCGATGTGTTTACGGAGCATGCACTCTTTCTTTAGGCCTATTCTTCTTCTATGTGTAGCACCCTCTTCTGTGCTACTAGTGTCAGTGTAGGCAAACTCATGTTTTGACTCGTAGTTAATTTGAGTTTAAATTGTGTCAGGGTTTAGTGCAGGTCAGGCTGGGTGACTCACAGAGGCAGGTCTTTGGTGCCTCCCCCTGGTTCTGAAAGTTTGGAGAAATTTGTAGAAGCTAGAGGGTGGAGGCCAGGAGGGTTGATCTGAATACTTAGGAGAGCTAGGCCAGTCCTAAGGCAGTGGGCCTGAGCCAGCCCTGGGTAGCTGAGCCAGCCCTTAAATATGGATGAGTCATGCCAGCAGAGGAGTCAGGTGGAAGATGGAATGCTGAGGAGACAGTTGATGTCCTTAGAGGAGAGCTCCTGGCCTGGGCAGGTGGGGGGGGCTTCTCTACCTCAGGCTAGAGCTGAGAAATAAAAAATGCATTTTATTGTTTAGGTCTTTCTGCAAAACAATATTGTCAAAAGAAAATTTTTCCCTCCAGAAACAATGAAGGTGAGGTACTAAAACTGGAGTAGACAGAATCTGGAGCAGCTAATATTTGAAGCCAATCAGCTTCTAGCTTCATCTAGTTCAGGTATACATACTTTAGCCACTTCAGCCCAAAAAGGATTCACTCCCTTAACCATTTAACAACCGTCCCATAGCCAAATGACGGCTACAGGGCGGTTGCTTAACTGCGGGAGGGCGTACTATGACGTCCTCCCAGAATTCCGCTCTCGCGCGCCTCCTGGGGCACGCACCTGAGAACATCCATGACCGCCGGGTACAGAGGACCCGGCGCATCACGGATCGCGGTAAACGGCCGCTGATCACGGCCGTTTACCATGTGATCAGTCCGTCAAATGATGGAGCAATCACTTGTAAACAAACCGGCATCATTTCATGACATCGGTTCCTCTCTCCCCTCTATGTACCGATCTGTACAGAGGGGGAAGGATCGGATGGCAGCAGCGCTGTGGGCTGCATCTGTAGTGCCCACAGCGCTGCTCTGTGACACAGAGCCACAATTCATCCATCCATGCTCAGCCATCCCTCCATGCTCAGAAATACCTTGTGCAATACTCTGCAATACCCTGTGCAATACCTTGTGCAATACCCTGTGCAATACTCTACAATACCCTGTGCAATACCCTGCAATACTCTGCAATACCCTGCAATACCCTGCAATACTCTGCAATACCCTGCAATACCCTGCAATGCTCTGCAATACCCCGCAATACTCTGCAATACCCCACAATACTCTGCAATAGCCTGCAATACTCTGCAATAGCCTGCAATGCTCTGCAATACCCCGCAATACTATGCAATACCCTGCAATACTCCACAATACCCCGCAATACTCAGCCATACCCAGCCATACCCAGCCATACTCTGCCATACTCGGCCATACCCTGCAATACCCTGCCATACTCAGCCATACCCAGCCATGCGCAGCCATGCTCAGCCATACTCTGCCATGCTCGGCTGTACTCGGCCTCTGTATGTGGCCAGGCTGTGGATGTCTCACACATGTGGTATCGCCGTGCTCAGGAGGAGTAGGAGAATCTATTTTGGGGTGTCATTTTTGGTATGTACATGCTATGTGTTAGAAATATTGTATAAATGGACAACTTTGTGTAAAAAAAAAAAATGCGTTTTAACCACTTCCCGCCATCATACAACATCCTTGACTTTGTGCTGGGATATCTGAATGATGCCTGCAGCTACAGGCATCATTCAGATATCAGCTTTTTCAGCCAGCGATTCCCCATACCATAAGAACAATCATAGCGGCTGTTCCACTGCTTGATCGTTCTTACGGGAGGCGAGAGGGACCCCCCCCACCACCCTCCGGTGCTTCTACCAACTCACCGCTACGATCGAAGCCAGGATTGTTTTTTTTTATTATTTCAGGCTTCCCAGCCTAGAGGTGAGATGTGGGGTCTTATTGACCCCATATCTCGCTGTAAAGAGGACCTGTCATACCATATTCCTATTACAAGGGATGTTTACATTCCTTGTAATTGGAATAAAAGTGATCAAAAAATTAATTTTTTGGGAAAAAAAGTGTCAAACTAAAATAAATAAAGTAAAATGAACAATAAAAAAATAAAACATTTTTAAAGCGTCCCTGTCACCTTGTGCTCGCATGCAGAAGGGAACGTATACGTAAGTCCTGCCCACATATGAAAATGGTGTTCAAACCACACATGTGAGGTATCGCTGCGAACGTTAGAGCGAGAGCAATAATGTGGCCCTAGACCTCCTCTGTACCTCAAAACATAATAGTAAAAAATTTTAAAGTGTCGGCTATGGGGATTTTTAAGTTTGGTACCATTCCACGCACGAGCGTGTGCAATTTTGAAGGGTGACATGTTAGGTATCTATTTACTTGGCGTAACTTCATCTTTCACATTATGCAAAAACATTGGGCTAACTTTACTGTTTTGTTTTTTTTAAAAGCACAAAACAGTTTTTTTTCCCAAAAAAACGCGTTTGAAAAATTGCTGCGCAAATACCGTACGAGATAAAAAGTTGCAACAACCGCCATTGTATTCCCTAGGGTCTTTGCTAAAAAAACATATATAATGTTTTGGGGTTCTATGTACTTTTCTAGCAAATAAATGATGATTGTTACATGTAGGAGAGAAATGTCAGAATTGGCCTGGGTGCTGCAGAACGCCTGAAGGTGCTCCCTGCATGTTGGGCCTCTGTATGTGGCCACGCTGTGTAAAAGTCTCACACATGTGGTATCGCTGTACTCGGGAGTAATAGCAGAATGTGTTTTGAGGTGTAATTTGTTGTATGCATATGCGGTGTGTGGGCATCAGGAATCAGATTATCGAGAGCTAGATCATCAGGCTGGGTACCAGGAACTGGATCATCAAGCTGGGCATCAGGCATTGGATCATCAAGCTGGGCATCGGGCACCAGAACAGCAGGCTGGTCAGCGGGCACTGGAACAACAGGCTGGAAAGCGGGCACCGGAACATCAGGCTGGACAGAGGGCACCGGAACATCAGGCTGGACAGAGGGCACTGGAACATCAGGCTGGACAGCTGGGTACCGGAACTTCAGGCTGCGTAGCGGGTACCGGAACTGCAGGCTGCGTAGCGGGTACCGGAACTGCAGGCTGGGTTGCGTGCACAGGAACAGCAGGTACTGGTCAGCGGGCACCAGAACTGCAGGCTGGGCAGTGTGTTCAGGTCTCTCAGACGAAGGCCAAACCCTATTGGCCATCGTGGAGGTAGCCTATAGCAGGTTGGCTGGTGTGGAGGCAGATTGGAACAGATCAGCTGGTGTGGAGGCAGGATTAGACAGTGGCAGGATTGTGCGGGTTGTACAAAAACTTCTGTTTCTTCTTAGGTTTAGCTTCTGAAGATCTGTAAGCGACTGCAGGGCTGTAAGCAGGAGGTACAGCTAATGGAAGAGAAGAGCGGGAGGATGGTAAATAGGAGGGAGCAGTAGCTAAGGAGGATTTTTGTGAGATGGTTGCAGATAGCGGAGAAGAGGTAACTGGGTTGAAGGCAGGGTAGGTGCAGCAGGTGGAATCAGGGTACTGATACTTAATTGGTAGCAGGGTATACAGGGCTGCAACTGTAGTTGCTGTGGGTGATGGAGAAAGAGATCACTGACCAGGCAGGTGTCTGGCAGCAGAAATGGGCTGTTGCAATCTGACTGAGGGTGAGCGCAATAGATCTGACCATGCCTGTAGTAAAGGTTGAACAAAATTTGGCTTACACGCTGTCTGTCTTACCAGAGATTGCACTGCATTAATACACTCTACTAATACCTGCTGAGAACATGAGAAATAGTGCTCAAAGAAATAAACCGAGTCATCCTTCAATAACCACACCAGAGATTCAACCTGATCCATACTAAAAGGGGGAAGAAAAATCACGTCAAACCTTTTATGACACTCCCCCTGGTTCTGGAAGTTTGGAGAAAGTTCTAGAAGCTAGAGGGTGGAGGCCAGGAGGGTTGATCTGCATACTTAGGAAGCTTGGCTGATCCCCAGGCAGTAGGCTTGGCAGGGTGGCTGAGTCAGCCTTTAAATAGGGATGAGTCATGCCAGCAGAGGAGTCAGGTGAAAGATGGAGTGCTAAGGAGACTGTTGTTGGCCTTAGAGGGGAGCCCCTGGTCTGGGGGCTCTGCTTCAGGCTGGAGTTCGGGCTGGCTTGGGAGGAACCTGACAGCAGTGCAGTTTGAAAGGAAACTTGCCTAAGGAACAGCAGAAAGCAAGGAGGACATCAGAACACCCAGAGATTCACAAGGGGAGATACTGCCACATGTAGCAAGCCTTCCTAGAGGACAACGCTGCGCTTAACCCCTTCCTGTCCCCTGCCCTGGGAGATCTTTGGTGCAGCCGGGTGGGTTGTTGAAGAAGCAGCCTGGGGAGCTGGTAGTCCTGCAGACAGTAGTATGGGGATCTGTGTCTACAGAGGAGTGAGAGATACTCCTGGATGTTGCTTATTCCACAAAGTGCTACTTTCTTAGGAATTGAGAGTTCCTAGTCTTTAGCGGCTTTTGCATTTTCATCTTTAAAATTTTCATCCGGAAAGGAGGACAGTTCAAGATCATGTACAAAGGGAAGAAGTTGTCACTGGGTATTGCTTCAGTCAAGTTGGGCATCCCATAATTCCTATTCCCCATCCAAGTTACTGACAGGCATTACTAAGTGGCATCGGAAGGGCACTGACAGGCATTACTGATGGGGCACTGATTGGCACTTTTGTGGGCACTGATTGGCACATTTATGGGCACTGACAGGCCTTCTTTATGGGGCACAGGCTGGCAGCTGATGGGCAATGATTGGCAGCTGAGGGGGCACCTCTGATGGGGGCTGCACTGATAATCAATGTGCTGATTATCAGCGCAGACCCCTCCCCTCGAGAAGGAGAGCTGCCAATCGCGAACTGAGTTTAGCGGCACTTTCTGGTTCACGCAATGATCAGCTGTGATTGGTCACAGCTGATCATGTGGTAAGAAGCCTCCATCAAAGACTCCTTACCACAATCGGAGATATAGTGTGTTAGACTGACACATAGCACCACCGATCGCCGTGCTGCATGCCCCCGTGGGCGTGTGCTGGCATGTTATCCTGCTGCACGTCATATGATGCCCAGTCAGGATAACAGAACCACCACCCGACTGTCATTCTGCTATAGGCCGGGCGGGAAGTGGTTAATGACCTGGCCAGTTTGTAGTGACATTCCTTTGGTATAAATCAGCTACGATAACTGGAATAACAGGATATTAGGGGCTTTCTTACATATTTGTGAGGCAACTAGACAACTATAATCAGGAAATATGAAGTATTCTTTTTCCCCCATCACACCTGGACAGACAGACAGCTATTTCTTCAGAACAGCAACATGTAGGAATCTGCAACAATGTTTGTTAAAATCCCTGCAATGGCAATAGATCACCCAGAGGGAAATGATTTTTTGTCATTAAAAGTGGAGTTACCCTTTAAATTCAGAATGACAGAATAAGTCCAGTTGAATGTGAATGTGAATTACTTCTCTCGATCCACTTGAGCTCCGGAAGGTTTTACCCCCTTCATGACCAAGACGTTTTTTGTTTTTCGGCACTGCGCTACTTTAACTGTTAATTGGACGGTCATGCAACACTGTATCTGTATGAAATTTATTTAAAAAAATTCACACAAATAAAGCTTTCTTTTGGTGGTATTTTATCACCACTGGGTTTTTTTATTTATTTTTTTTATTATATAAACATAAAAGACAGAGCATTTTGAAAAAAAAAATATATATTTTTTGTACTTGATATAAAAACATATTCAATTAAACCATTTAAAATAAATAAAAATTCTTCATTACATTTAGGCCAAAATGTTTTTTTTTACATGTCTTTGGTAAAAAAAAAAAAAAAATCCCAATAAGTGTATTTTAATTGGTTTGCATGAAAGTTATAATGCCTACAAACAGTATAGTATATTTTTTTTATACTACTAATGGTGGTGATTAGTGACTTATAGTGGGACTGTGATAGTGAAGCGGACAGTCTGACACTAACTGACACTTATTTGGTAGCTGACTAACTGCTGCTCACATCTCCAGTGACACTAATACAGTGATCAGCACTAATAATATACACTGTCACTGTACTAATGACACTGGCTGGGAAGGGGTTAACATCTAGTGGCAATCAAGGGGTTACTTGTCCGCCTAACAATGTGTAACGTGTGCTGCTTTTTTCTACAGATCGATTTGTTTCTTTTCCCTGCTTTGCAGGGAAAATAAACAAAGTGATCTTTCCCTCTATACAGAGCCCTGTCTTGATTGTCAACACAGGGCTGTGATTTGTCACAGCCAATCAGCTGGTCCCCTGCCATGAATTATAGGCCAGGATCTGCTGACAAACTCCCACTGTGTCAAATCACAGGCGGGTGTGTGTGTGTGTAGGGGGGGGGGGGGCACACATGCTCAAAGCCCAGAAACAGGCAGAGACATCCAGGTACGTTGTTGTGCCTGTAGGAGCCACCCCATCACATTAAATGTACTACAACAGGTCACCAAGTGGCTATATCAGTGTTTCTCAAACTATGAAAAATCTCAAGTCACCCCAGTCTATAATGCAAAGTCTTTTGATTCCAGCAGTGTGGATGAGAAAGGTGGAAGAAATTTGGAGGAGGTCTTATGGAGGAGGACTGCCATCTTTTCCTGAATGCTGGGGGCAACCCTGCATGCTGCCTGCCCTGGATTAGAATCATGCAATACAATGGTATGGTGACCACCATCGCCATATCAACAAATGACACCATGGGGGAGATTTACTAAAATTAGAGAGTGCAAAATCAGGTGCAGCATAGATTTGCATAGATACCAATCAGCTTCCAGGTTTTATCGTCAAAGCTTAAAGTGGTTCTAAAGGCAGAAGGTTTTATACATTAATGCATTCTATACATTAAGATTAAAAGCCTTCTGTGTGCAGCCCCTTTCAGCCCCCCTAATACTTACCTGAGGTCCCTCTCTGTCCAGCAATGTCCACGAGTGTCTCAGCTGTCCGAGATTCTCCCTCCTGATTGGCTGAGACACAGCAGCTGTGGCATTGGCTGCCGCTGCTGTCAATCTAAGTCAGTTAGCCAATCAGGGGAGAAAATGGGTGGGGCCAGGTCGGGGCTCCGTGTCTGAATGGACACAGGGAGCTGTGACTGGGCTCGGGTGCCCCCATAGCAAGCTGCTTGCTATGGGAGCACTAAATAGGAGGGAGGGGCCAGGATCACAGAAGAGGGACCCAAGAAGAGGAGGATCTGGGCTGCTCTGTGCAAAATCACTGCAACAGAGGAGGTAATTATAACATGTATGTTATTTTTATAGGAAAAAAAAATAAACTTTACAATCACTTTAATTGAAGAAGCTGAAGTTAGAAGCTGATCGGTTATCATGCACAGATGCACTAGATTCTGAGTGCTCCAGTTTTAGTAAATCTCCCCCATGTGCCCTTGCCTAGATAGTCATTGGTTCTTATGGTGCTGGTGGCAGGAGCCCTCGCACCATAGCAACTTATGGGGCTGATCCAGGGCAAATTAGGTCCTGTGCTTATGGCCCCCTGGGTGAACCCAGGCAGCACCCTAGTTGAGAATTACTGCTCTATACTATGACCTCAATAAACACAAATGTTTACAGACATACTATCATTGTTCATATTGCTGGCACACAGATGATAAAAGAGTGTTTTCTATCTGATTTTGTGCCGTTTGATTTTTTTTTTTTGCACAAGGATGTACCGTAGACAAATTTCTATTTGTGCCCTCAGGGTTAAGCTACTTGGCTTTCAGTTTGAACAGGTGAAAACAGGTAATGGAGTATATGGGTTATTACTACAGGTGCATGAAACTCACATCTCATCTAGAATGTTCATCCAGGAAGTCTCAGGAATGTATCTTTACAGGTTCATTCATTGTCATTTACTGACAAACGAAACTTGATCTTTTTTTCCTGTAAATGTCACTTTTTTCTGTCGCACAACCTACAGCAAGAATGAAAAAAAATTTGCATAGAATCTCTTCCAAAATAAATACCAGAACCTTTGAGTCTGGTATGGATTTTAAGGGGGTACTTCACAAAAAAAATGCATGAAGTCCCACCAAGAATCCACATCAGACCCTTGATCCAAGTATGCAGCCTGGCTGGCCAGGGAATAGAGGGGGAAAAATGAGTGTAAGGCCCCCCTCCTCAACCACATCAGGCCACATATCCTCAACATAGTGAGGTGCCTTGCCAGGGGGTCCCCTGGGCAAAGCACCTTGTACCCATGTTGATGAGGACAAGGTACTGTTCCCACAATCCTTGTCCGGTGGTTGTGGGCCTCTGTGGGAAGGGGCCTCATTGGAATTTGGAAGCCCCCTTTAAAAGGGGGGCCTCCAACCCCCCCCCCTTACATGAATGAGTATGGAGTACATAGTACCCTTTAAAAATGAATGTATCCTAGAAATTAAAACACACGCACATTTGACAAGTCCTTTATTCGAAAAATGTAAATCCATCGCCAATTATGCTTTCCGCCAGCCAACCACTCACCCAACGGTGACACCAGCTGAAAGACAGCTCTCCAATATGTCATCGGCTATTTAAGGGAAGGGGTGGGGATAGTGGTGACATAAATATATGAAACCAAATATGGCATTAATCATTCTTGGTCAATGTCTTTACCCAATTATTGCTCATTTCTTAATGGGATGTGTAGTTCCGCAACAGCTGGAGGGCAGTAGTTTGAAGATCCCTGAGCTTGGGTGTTCAGATGCACTTCCAATCCCAGAAAGCTGTCACATGTAACGGGCTGATCTTTTGTGACAGAGGCATGCCCTACAGCCACACGTATATAGGGGGTCAGGTAATGCCTTGGTTGCAAATGATTGGCCCATTACATATGACTGCTTCCTGGCTGACTTTGCTACATGGGTTCAGAAGAGCATCCAAGCTCTACTCTAGCGGTGACCTACCTTGTAGGTATAGTCTATGGAAAAGGCTCTCAAGCATATCAGATATGGTGCCCAGAGAGCTGGCTCATAGAATTGTCAACATAGATAGATAAGTCAGTGCTAGCATCAAGCTAAGTGTTAGCATGCTCGCCTGTTGGACAACATAGGGGATGGGAATAGTAAAGAGTAGTTACAATTGACGAATAAAAGTCCATATAGTTCATGCAATAACACTTGGAGAGGCAGCCCAGTTAAAAGTAAGAAGCAACTTCTGGAACAGCTGGAGATAAAGCACAGGCGCCAATCTAAATATACTATAATGCCCCGTACACACGGTCGGACTTTGTTCGGACATTCCGACAACAAAATCCTAGGATTTTTTCTGACGGATGTTGGCTCAAATTTGTCTTGCATACACACGGTCACACAAAGTTGTCGGAAAATCCGATCGTTCTGAATGCGGTGACGTAAAACACGTACGTCGGGACTATAAACGGGGCAGTGGCCAATAGCTTTCATCTCTTTATTTATTCTGAGCATTTTGTCCGTCGGATTTGTGTACACACGATCGGAATTTCCGACAACGGATTTTGTTGTCGGAAAATTTTATCTCCTGCTCTCCAACTTTGTGTGTCGGAAAATCCGATGGAAAATGTCCGATGGAGCCCACACGCGGTCGGAATTTCCGACAACATGCTCCGATCGGACATTTTCCATCGGAAAATCCGACCGTGTGTACGGGGCATTAGAGTAAATTTAATACACAAATGGGTTTATGTACTCACAAAATTGAAGTAACAAAAGGCTTTGGGCACAAATTGCAGGGTGTCCATGAAGAGGGTACATCCGGGAGGCTTCTCACTGGTTTCTCAGAGCGGGCCGCGCTGGTGGTTGCCGACACTTCCTAGATCTGAAACGTACAGGGAGCCAGGAGATGACGTCACTTCTGGAACGAGAAGAACCAATAGGCGACGTGTTTATGGAGCATGCACTCTTTCTTTAGGCCAATTCTGCTTCTATGTGTAGCACCCTCGAGTGTGCTACTAGTGTCAGTGTAGGCAAATTCATGTTTTGACTCGTAGTTAATTTGAGTTTAAACACCAGGTACACCTGGTTAGTTGACCATTGGTCAATTAGATCTTAAGATACAGTCCCAGGTGGTCCTACCCTCTGATCGTGACAATGCCGCTCTCCCAGCCTGACCTGTGTGAGATGTTTGTGACAGCCTCAGCTAATGCTACTCCACTGATCACGCTTCTGTCCCGTCCACCAGTGTTTAGTCATAGAGGTCCCCACCTCTATGACTAAGCCTTGGTGGGTGGGGTGAAACATGTCAGTGCGTGGTCGATGAAGTAGTGCTGCCTGAGTCCATTACAAACATCTCACCAGGGCCATCTTTAAGGCGGGGCAAATGGGCCAGCTGCCATTGGCCCTGTCATTGTTGTGGGGCCCGCATCTTAACAATTGACCCCTGTCACATATTGCAGCTGTAGCTGAAAGGAAAGGGAAGCATTGATCGGAGGTGTCCATGCCGGCCAGTGGAGCTGGCCAAGTGTAAAGACACACTGACAAGCAGTGGCAGAGAACGGAGGAGTAAGGGAGAATCGCATAGTGGAGACAATGATATTCCTAAGACAGCAAAGATAAGGAAAGTCAGTGGTGTGAAAGTTACAATCTAAAATGAACTTGGCTGAACTGACCTTTGCTTGCTATTGCTAGGAATGCATGTTTTGTGATTAGCAATCTGAATTTTCCAATTTGACCTGCTGAATTGAACTTTCACTGCTTTAGCTACTAAAGTCACTTATCTCTGCTTCTCTGCTTGCTATGCTCATTGACATTACTGTTATGAATGTAATCCTGGTCGCCTTAATTAGCCCCATCTTTTCTGCCACATGCTAAATTCTGCTGCAATGCAAGACAACGCTTCTACTCGGGCAAGGGGACTGCTGTGTTAGTTTGTAGCATAATCTATCTAGCAATCAATCAGTGAGCAGTAATTATGTGAAGTAACCTCTAGCAATCAATTAGTTAACAGTATTGATGTGCAGTAATCTACAGCAACCAATCAGCAAGCAGTAATGATGTGCAGTAACCTCTAACAAGCAATCAGTGAGTGGTAATTATGTGTAGTAACATCTAGCAACCAATCATTAAGTGGTAATGATGAGCAGTAAACTCTAGCAACCAGTGAGCAGTATTATGTGCAGTAACCTCTATTAACAATCAGTGAGCGGTAATGATGTGCAGTAACCTCTAGCAATCAATGGGTGAGCAGTAATTATGTGCATTAACCTCTAGGAACCAATCAGTGGTAATGGTGTGCAATAACCTCTAGCAACCAATCAGTGTGTGGGAGCAGTATGGAATTGCAGTAACCTCTAGCAACCAATGGGTGAGCAATAATGATGTACCGTAACCTCTAGCAACCAATCAGCGAGTGGTAATGATGTGCAGTAACCTCATGCAATTAATCAGTAAGAGGAAGTGGCGAAGATGTGCAGTAACCTCTAGCAACCAATGAGTGAGCAGTAATGATGTGCAGTATCCTCTAGCAACCAACTAGTGAGCAGTAAGGATGTTCATAACCTCTAGCAACCAATGGGTGAGCGTTAATGGTGTGTAGTAACCTCTAGCAATTAATGGGTGAGTGGTAAGAATGTGCAGTAACCTGTTTGGACAGGGTTCAATCAATATTAAGTTCAGTTGAATTTGACTTCTTACTACTCTCTATACCAGCATGTCTCAACCCTTTTCACTTGTGGCACCCTTAAGGTGGATGTAAACCCACTCTCATCCTTTCTAAACTACTGCCATAGTGGTTATCTATAAGAATATACATGCCTTCTGCATGTATCCTTACCTGTCAAATGTCTCCCCTCTGCCTGTTATGAGATCAGAAATACTGCAGATTCTGTGGGTGGGTCTGTTGTAAGGAGCTCGTGGATGAAGTTGTGATGTCAGTACACTCCCCGCCCATCTCTACAATCCCCTTGTCAACATGCATTTTCTCCTGTGTATTTCTTACACTGAACTTCTGCTATGATCACTAACATCCAGTCAAAACCCAGAAAAGTCACCACATGACCCCAGCATGCCCAATCATGCTGAGGTGTGGAGCAGCCAATCCTGGGAGAGCTGGAGAAGAAAGGAGGAGGGGATCTGAAGTACACAGAAAGCCTCTCCCAGGCTCCTGCATGAGATATGTAAATCACCTGTCACTCACAGCAAGGGGGAAGAACTAACTCCTATTTCTCTTTTTGTCAGTTTTTATCTCACCGAAAAAAGTTAAGAGGATTGCCCAGAGCTGGATTAACTCTTTGTAGCAAGACTGGGCACAGATGACATGAAATCCTATACTGTACATCGGCGTGCGGCGGTCCGGAAGTGGTCAATTCATTTTTTTTTCGGGTTTACATCCACTTTAAAAAGTATAGAAAGTCTTGAGTCACCCCAGCCTAAAATGTAACAAAACGGAAATGATACTTATCAATGGGAAACCTGAGCCTGTGATGATGCACACAAGCTTTTTATTAAAATGAACTACATAAAAGAAACCCCCATTACATCAGAGGTCTTACCCAGTGCTGTATTTATAAGGGGGAAAAAGGGACAACTGCCCTGGGCCCACTGGACAGAATGGGAAAAACAATATAAAAAAAAATTATAATAATAATATAAAATATATAATAAAAAATGACTCTTTTAATAAATGTATCTTGGGAAGTAATATTTTGCTGCCATCATCTGTAAAAGTTTTTAATCTGGACTGATATATTGTATAATTTTAAAAAAAAAGTTTTGGCAGCTCAAGAGAACCACACAAAAAGTGCTTACACTCTTAAAGAAGGTAGCCTATGACTTCATGTGTGCATGCAAGCGTGACCTCACAATGATGTTGTGTCATGCATTTTGAGAATGTGTAACAATCATTTGGAATGAAATCCAACTCTGTGTATGAGGGGTCCCCTGAACTCGAAATCCCCTTTTCCCCCTCCAAGGACTAAACCTGGTCCCTGTCTGCCCATCACATCAGAGGCCTCCGCTTACACAACAAGAGCCCTTCCCCCACAACGTCTGAGGAGCCCCATCACATCAGAGGCCCCCCTTGACGTTAGTGTCACCCCTTCAACTCAGATGCCCCCCCATCACATCAGAGTCCCCCTCCATATATATCGGCATCCCCCTGTGCATTAGTTCTCCCATCATGACTGAGTCCCCTCATCACATCACAGTCTTCCCATCATAGAACCCCCAATCACAGCGCTGGAGCCGCGATACCTGGAAGTAAACCCCGGGGAGATGTTGGCCGCCGGAGCGGTGAACGAGCACTAATGGGACCTGGAGGGGGTCTCTCCAATGCTCACAGAGAGGGCTTCTGTTAGAGAGTCTGTTAAAAAGAGCCCCCAGACATACTGCAGACATAGTACAAGAGATGGTCAGAGACTGCAGACATAGTACAGGAGATGGTCAGAGACTGCAGACATAGTACAGGAGATGGTCAGAGACTGCCGCTCACTAGTACAGCAGTGCGAGGAGGAGAGAGAGGGGGGGTCTAAGAGCCCGCGGCTGCTCTCTCTCCACTCAAACATGGGCACTCCGATCTCTGGCTGCTTCGCTCTCCTCCTCTGACAGGAGGAGGGATGGGCAGTAAACACAGAGAGCCCTCTTCCCGTTGATAACAGGGACGGCAGTGGCAAAGTCTCTCCTCCCCTGATCCGCTCCTGCATACCTCCCAACTTTAAAGTTGAGAATGAGGGACATTCTGGGGAGAGAGTGACCTGCGGCACGCACAGCTTATATCAAAGTCCCCATCAGAGTCCCTCCTTACATCAGGGTTCCCATCAGAGTCCCAGCACAGCAGGTGTCCACCATCAGAGTCCCCC
This sequence comes from Aquarana catesbeiana, assembly GCF_042186555.1. Lineage (NCBI taxonomy): Eukaryota > Metazoa > Chordata > Amphibia > Anura > Ranidae > Aquarana > Aquarana catesbeiana. Next base: position 22,252,612 of record NC_133333.1, read on the forward strand.
CACAGCAGGTGTCCCCCATCAGAGCCCCCCCACAGTGGGTGTCCCCATCAGAGTCCCCCCAAAGCAGTTTTTCCACAGCAGGTATCCCCATCAGAGTCCCCCCACAGCAGTTTTTCCACAGCAGGTGTCCCCATCAGAGTCCCCCACAGCAGGTGTCCCCTAACAGCAGGTGTCCTCCCATCAGAGACCCCCACAGCAGGTGTCGCCCATCAGAGTCCCCCCACAGCAGGTGTCCCCCATCAGAGTCCCCCCACAGCAGTTTTTCCACCGCAGGTATCCCCCCATCAGAGCCCCCCACAGCAGGTGTCCCCCATCAGAGCCGCCCACAGCAGATGTCCCCCATCAGAGCCCCCCCACAGCAGGTGTCCCCCATCAGAGCCCCCCCACAGTGGGTGTCCCCATCAGAGTCCCCCCAAAGCAGTTTTTCCACAGCAGGTATCCCCATCAGAGTCCCCCCACAGCAGTTTTTCCACAGCAGGTGTCCCCATCAGAGTCCCCCACAGCAGGTGTCCCCTAACAGCAGGTGTCCTCCCATCAGAGACCCTCACAGCAGGTGTCGCCCATCAGAGTCCCCCCACAGCAGGTGTCCCCCATCAGAGTCCCCCCACAGCAGTTTTTCCACCGCAGGTATCCCCCCATCAGAGCCCCCCACAGCAGGTGTCCCCCATCAGAGCCGCCCACAGCAGATGTCCCCCATCAGAGCCCCCCCACAGCAGGTGTCCCCCATCAGAGTCCCCCCCACAGCAGGTGTCCCCCTCACAGCAGGTGTCCCCCATCAGTGTCCCCCCCACAGCAGGTGTCCCCAATCAGAGCCCCCTCACAGCAGGTGTCCCCCATCAGAGCCCCCCACAGCAGGTGTCCACCATCAGAGCCCTCCCACAGCAGGTGTCCCCATCAGAGCTCCCCCACAGCTGGTGTCCCCTAACAGCAGGTGTGTCCCCATCAGAGCCCCCCCCACAGCAGGTGTCCCCCATCAGAATCCCCCCACAGCAGGTGTCCCCCATCAGAGTCCCCCCACAGCAGTTTTTCCACAGCAGGTGTCCCCCCATCAGAGCCCCCCCACAGCAGGTGTCCCCCATCAGAGCCCCCACACAGCAGATGTCCCCCATCAGAGCCCCCCACAGTAGGTGTCCCCCATCAGAGCCCCCCACAGCAGGTGTCCACCATCAGAGCCCCCCCACAGCAGGTGTCCCCCATCAGAGCCCCCCCACAGCAGGTGTCCCTCTTTCAGAGTCCCCCCACAGCAGTTTTTCCACAGCAGGTGTCCCCATCAGAGTCCCCCACAGCAGGTGTCCCCTAACAGCAGGTGTCCCCCCATCAGAGACCCCCACAGCAGGTATCGCCCATCAGAGTCCCCCCACAGCAGGTGTCCCCCATCAGAGTCCCCCCACAGCAGTTTTTCCACCGCAGGTATCCCCCCATCAGAGCCCCCCACAGCAGGTGTCCCCCATCAGAGCCGCCCACAGCAGATGTCCCCCATCAGAGCCCCCCACAGCAGGTGTCCCCCATCAGAGTCCCCCCCACAGCAGGTGTCCCCCTCACAGCAGGTGTCCCCCGTCAGAGTCCCCCCCACAGCAGGTGTCCCCCATCAGAGCCCCCTCACAGCAGGTGTCCCCCATCAGAGCCCCCACAGCAGATGTCCCCCATCAGAGCCCCCCACAGTAGGTGTCCCCCATCAGAGCCCCCCACAGCAGGTGTCCACCATCAGAGCCCCCCCACAGCAGGTGTCCCCCATCAGAGCCCCCCCACAGCAGGTGTCCCTCCTTCAGAGTCCCCCCACAGCAGGTGTCCCCCTCACAGCAGGTGTCCCCTGTCAGAGTCCCCCCACAGCAGGTGTCCCCATCAGAGCCCCCCACAGCAGGTGTCCCCTATCAGAGCACCCCACAGCAGGTGTCCACCATCAGAGCCCCCCCCCACAGCAGGTGTCCCCATCAGAGCCCCCCTCAGCAGGTGTCCCCCATCAGAGCCCCCCACAGCAGGTGTCCCCCATCAGAGCCCCCCCAGCAGGTGTCCCCCATCAGATCCCCCCCACAACAGGTGTCCCCTATCAGAACCCCCCCAGCAGCAGGTGTCCCCCACAGCAGGTGTCCCTCCATCAGAGCCCCCCCACAGCAAGTGTCCCTCCTTCAGAGCCCCCCCACAGCAGGTGTCCCCCATCAGAGTCCCCCCCACAGCAGGTGTCCCCCCCACAGCAGGTGTCCCCCGTCAGAGTCCCCCCCACAGCAGGTGTCCCCCATCAGAGCCCCCCACAGCAGGTGTCCCATATCAGAGCCCCCCACAGCAGGTGTTCCCATCAGAGCCCCCCACAACTGTTGTCCCCCCACAGCAGGTGTCCCCCGTCAGAGCCCCCCCACAGCAGGTGTCCCCAAACAGCAGGTGTCCCTCCATCAGAGCCCCCCACAGCAGGTGTCCCTCCATCAGAGCCCCCCCACAGCAGGTGTCCCTCCATCAGAGCCCCCCCACAGCAGGTGTCCCTCCATCAGAGCCCCCCCCAGCAGGTGTCCTTCCACCAGAGCCCCCCCCCACAGCAGGTGTCCCCAAACAGCAGGTGTCCCTCCATCATAGCCCCCCACAGCAGGTGTCCCTCCATCAGAGCCCCCCCCACAGCAGGTGTCCCTCCATCAGAGCCCCCCCACACAGCAGGTGTCCCCCATCAGAGCCCCCCCCACAGCAGGTGTCCCCATTCAGTACCTGTCCAATAGATCCCTGCTCGGGCGCACTGGGAGCAGAAGCACGTTGCAGGGGGGGCAGGGCATACGTGGCATCTTTGGTTACTAGGAGGGCGGCACTCGGAGAGCATTTCTGGGAGTGCATGCGATGATTGGCAGCAGCTCCGGCCAACCCAGAAGCCTCTCATCACACCGCCTATGGGAGAAGAGCCGACACACGCAGAGGGGGCGGGGCAGACAAGAGACTCCACGTGCACCGGACTGCGTTACCCAGCACGGACTCCGGGGACAGCGGGAGCGGTATGCGCTCTTGTCAGTTGCCGGCAGATCCGCCTTCACCTCTGGACACAGACGAGGAAGAGGGAGGGGAGCACTCTGGAGCTTCGGCGCCCCCATCTCTGCGGCACCCGGGTGTGGAGCACCCCGTGCACCCGCCTAGGATCGGCCCTACTACAGTGTCCTCCAACACTGTAGATAGGTTTTTGTATGCAGGGATTTTTTTAATCAGAGAATAGGTGCAGGTACTCGAAAACTGAGTAACTACAAATATGGACTTTACAAGCACCACTTTAAAATAAAAGCATATAATTTTTTTCAAAATAATTTTTTAATAATATTAAAAAGGGTGTAACGTGGATAATCCACGCTACCCCCAAAAGTAATGATGCTAATACAAAAGTATGTTGGTATCAAACCAGTAAAGTGACGGTGCTGCAACTAAAAAACTGGAATATTCAGCTCAAAAACGTGTGTAACATAAGTTTAGATGCGCAACCAAAAAAGTGAACAAACAAATATGTGCAACCAAAGGAGCAAATGATTATGTGCAAGTGCCAAATAGCAAATAAGCAAATAAATGCAAAGAAAAAATATCACAGCTAGTGTAAATGAATGAATGGAAGAAATAAAAACGTCCATATATTGTGTCATTCAATATACGGTAACTCCATTCGGTATGAGTCCTTCAATAAAAACTTCAATAAGAGGGCAGACAGTTCCTTCCACGGTATATCCCCACAGAACAGCCAAACAATAATGAGCCAAGGATAATAAATGCCAGATGGCCGCTTACCAAATCTGTGGGATCTCTATTACAGAGATCAAAAGGGTATATGCAGGAGGGATCGTTCAGGCAGGGGGGGCTGATTCACTCATCCATCGAGATCCTCTCCTCCACTGGCAAGTTCAAATGCTACAGTGTACTCCATAGCACCTGTTCCAAAAGGATGCACTCATGGAATATTGTTATGAAAAGAAGAGAGAGGGCTTCATAATGCAGTAGGTTTAAAACAGCATTTCCTTTATTCCGTGTCATGGACAACTGACATCTAAAAAGCACTAGCAGACAATGCAAAACGAGATATACAGCTCCGGCTTGAGCCAGCCAGCTGGTATGTGGTGAGGTCAGGTCCTAAGGCTCCACCCAACACTGCGTTTCTCCATACTAGGTATCAACAGGAAAAGGAGGCTAGGACTGGACGTCACACACCACAAAATATATATACCTGGGCAAGAACATGACACCGGAAACTAGACTGGAAGACCATTTCTCATTCTGTCACCGATGTGAGCGGAACAAAAGAAAGGAAATAACCCCCACAATCAGTAATGTACCACATTACTGATAAGGACAAGGGTATCCCATGCTCCTAGCCATATCAAATACTAAAATCCTATATACAATCCGCATATCATATACATAATTGCAGCAAAAATTCACTTTTTAAAATTCATATAAAAATCATATAAAAATTCGTATAAAAATTCTTATAGAGAAATTACTCAAAAGTAATAAACAGATAAATACATTTACCTTTAGGCTACACCTAACCCCACATATTAGGTGATCCCAAAAATAAAAAACAACATGTTCCAGCATATATCTTTATGTCGATTCTAGCAACGCCATATGCCTACAGATCGCTGGTTGTCCGTATATATCTGGCACACAAGAAATGCTTGTGGGGAACAAATAAGAACCCCGCATGTGGTATGCCTCCATGCCTTATTGAATTGTAAGTGGCAGCAAAGTACCAAGATTAAAACAATAAACACAAAATATATGTGGGATAGATACAAATACACCCACATATCATTTACATTGTATTGAAGAAGGGATTCAAGGGCAGTAGAAAAACAAACAATACTCAACTCTAATGTGGAATACGAATGAACTCAATGGGACAATAGTCCTTCCCATGCCTCAATAATTAAAAATTAAGAAGTTCTTCATATCCCATGTGTGTAATGGTGATATATATGCATATAAAATAAATATAAATCCATATAAAATAAGAAAAATTTATTTTACTGAAGCAATGATTGAAACAAATATTTTTGTGTCTTTATATTATATGTTCCCAAAAAAATATAATTAAATATAAAAATAAATATGAAAATATTAAATATAAAAATAAAAATAACATTAAAATAAAAAGGGGGGGGGTGTTGGGAACAATATTACTCTTAATACTCATTGACTAAAGCCACTATAAAGCCACTATAAAACAAAAGTCGCTGGATGCCAAAAAAAACTCTATCCTTATGTAGGGACATGTTCAGATAGGGGTGAGAGGGACGAATAAAACACATAATTGTGGGATATTCACTAGCTATTATTAATATAGCAGTTAATATCCCACTCAATGTTGAGGCCTAGAGGACTGCAACACTGCATATCAAAAATCCACCTAGTTTCTCTACGTGAAATATGTTGTTTTAAATTCTTTCCTCTCCAATGGGAAACAAATCTTTCTATGGCTATGACCTCCAATAGTAAGGAATCTCGATTGTGGTATTGGCAAAAGTGCCGAGAGAAACTATGGCCAATAAACCCCCTTCTAATATTAGAGAGATGCTCTCCTATTCTGATTTTCAATGCTCAGGTGGTCCTACCAATATACTGGAAGCCACACGGACATTGAAGAAGGTAGATCACCCCTATGGTCCCACAGGTAATGAACTTGGTAATAGAATATGTCCTAGAGGTAACATGCGATGAAAAACTGGAGGTCTTAATAGTTTTAGTGGATGGACACATCTTGCATCTCTTGCACAGAAAGAAGCCTTTCAAACTCCCAAACATGCTAATCTTTGGAGGAGGGTCTATGACACTAGGTGCCACCAAATCTTTGAGAGTCTGATTTTTTTCTGTACAATACTTCAGGTCTTTCTGGAAGTTCAGATCCCAATATTTTGTCACTTTTCAGAAGCTGCCACAGGGCTGCACGGCAGCCCTGTGTAGTGTGTTCTGGCGTTGAGAGAGAGATAGACAGAGAGACAGTGTCATTTGATTTAAGTTAGAAAGAGTAGGCAGGCAAGTCAATTAGCTGCACTTACAGTGTATTGTGTATATATATATATATATATATATATATATATATATATATATATATATATATATATATACATCCTAGGTGTTATATATATATATATATATATATATATATATATATATATATATATATATATATATATATATACACACTGTATTCAGTTTAGCTAAATCCATTCCTGTTATTCTCTTCCTACCGACAGGCAGGCAGGTGTTTTTACAGTATTTACAGCAACCTGAAGAAAATTGCTGGTGTTCTTCTGATCCTATTAGTACAGTACCGCAGGCAGCTGCAGTATTTACAAGTTAGTGTAGTGCGTCCTCTGCACAGTGTGCACCTAAACCTACCTGAAGAAAATTAGTGGTGTTCTTCTGATCCTATTAGTACAGTACCACAGGCAGCTGCAGTATTTACAAGTTAGTGTAGTGCGTCCTCTGCACAGTGTGCACCTAAAGCTACCTGAAGAAAATTGCTGTTGTTCTGCTCCTATTAATACCACAGGCAGGCAGCTACAGTATTTACAGTTAGTGTACTGTGTCCTCTGCACAGTGAGCACCTAAAGCTACCTGAATAAAATTGGTGGTGTTCTTCTGATCCTATATTAATACCACAGGCAGGCAGCTACAGTATTTACAGTTAGTGTACTGTGTCCTCTCCACAGTGTGCAACTAAAGCTACCTGAAGAAAATTGCTGTTGTTCTGCTCCTATTAATACCACAGGCAGGCAGCTACAGTATTTACAGTTAGTGTAATGTGTCCTCTGCACAGTGTGCACCTAAAGCTACCTGAAGAAAATTAGTGGTGTTCTTCTGATCCTATTAATACCACAGGCAGGCAGCTACAGTATTTACAGTTAGTGTACTGTGTCCTCTGCACAGTGTGCACCTAAAGCTACCTGAAGAAAATTGCTGTTGTTCTGCTCCTATTAATACCACAGGCAGGCACCCACAGTGTTTACAGTTAGTGTACTGGGCTCTTGCACAGTGTGCACCTAAAGCTACCTGAATAAAATTGGCAGTGTTCTTCTGATCCTATTAATACCACAGGCAGGCAGCTACAGTATTTACAGTTAGTGTACTGCGTCCTCTGCACAGTGTGCACCTAAAGCTACCTGAAGAAAATTGCTGTTGTTCTGATCCTATTAATACCACAGGCAGGCAGCTACAGTATTTACAGTTAGTGTACTGTGTCCTCTGCACTGTGCACCTAAAGCTACCTGAATAAAATTGGTGGTGTTCAGTAAGGGGCAGGAGGCGGAGCCTAGCGGAGCAGACATGCATTGTTAGAGCTCCACACCGCTAAGGAGAGAAGAGAAGGACAAAGCAGAGCCTGCAGGCTCAAAAGGTATTCATTTGAACCTTTTTGCCCCAGGGAACAAACTGTGAAAGTTTGGGCAGGAAATATGGTACTGGGAGGAAACCGTGGCAGAAATAAAAATCACCTCACAAAGAGCTCACAGGCACTCACTGCAGCTGAAGCAGCTCCAGTCACCTCACAAGATACAGCATCAGGGCGCTCTCACAGACAGAAAATGTCACAGCAAGACTCTCCATTTGAGTCAGATACAGAACAAATCCTCTCACAAACTTCTCCACAAGCCTCCTCAGTATCCCCGGTAATATTATTACAATTTGAAAAGATGCTTCATAAGGCTTTAAAACAAACCTCAGACCAAATAACAAAAAGCCTAACCAAAGAAATAAGAGAGCTGGGAAACCGCACCGCAGCCTTAGAAATAAAAATGGATGAAATTGAAATTACAACCCAAGAAAATATAACAGAATTGGAACAATTAAAAAAAGAGAATTTAATACTTCAAACTAAGCTCGAAGATTACGAAAATAGAGCCAGATGTTCAAACTTACGCATAAGGGGAATACCTGAAACTATGACAGACTTGCAATCTACTATTACTGCTCTATTACAAGAACTAAAGCCAGATATCCCTATTGAACGTTTAGAACTGGACAGAGTACACAGAGCCCTCACAACCAAAAAGAAAGATGGACCCCCACGTGATATAATCACAAAATTTCATTATTACAGAACGAAAGAACAAATACTAATTGCTGCAAGAGAAAAAAAGGAACTTAATTTTCAAGGACACAATTATCAAATTTTTGCTGACCTATCCCAACTTACTATTACTAAAAGACGATCCATGAAACCCCAACTAATGGAACTGCAACGCCACAATATTATGTATCAATGGGGCTTCCCCTTTTCAGTCAGATTTAACTACCAAGGTACAATTTACAGAAGCAGATCAGCAGATGAATGACAACAAACCCTTTTAAAATTAAATCTGACAGAACCCACAAGCAGCAACACTCCCACACGCAGAAGAATGGCATCATCTTCACCTTCAGGCAGCACCCAGAAAATTTCAGAACAAAATGGGAATCATCATTCTCACAAAAGAGGCCGTTATGCCACATCATCCATGGACCAAGAAAATTCAATGAACTGACATCCTAATTCCTGATATCTCTTCATTTATTATACTAAGAGATGGTTCTCTATAAAAAACCTATATTTATAACTGAATGTAACTGCATTCTGATAGTCACACACTGTGTGGGATCATGTTACATTCCAGTTATATTTCTTATTACTTCTGATTCATATAGCCTTAGAATATATAAGTGAAATAAGGAAATTCTTGTTCAGTTATATATTATCAGGTAATAACAATAGATTTATTACTTTTTAGGACAAATATGTTCAATAATGCAGAAGTAATGGAAGCTTTTTCTTTCTTTTCTTAAAACATATATATTATTACCTAACTAGTTCCTAGAATTATGTTTTTGTTTATTCTAATCTGAAGCAATACAACCTCAATTTTATGAGTTAACATATCTAAACAGTTACATATGAATAAAATATGTAATTGTTTACTCTAAAAGGGTTAAAATCCCAAAATAATTCAAACTATCTTCATCAATACCAAAGTTATTAACAGTACCTTTCTAACTGAATTATTTAGCCTAGGGCAAGACTAACCATATACAACCACCCTGGAATAAATAATTTCAACAAAAACTATATTCTGCACTCCAATTAATGAATCATCATTTTGATGTCTTTTGACATAACACTTCTCTCCTGTAAGCGGAAGATCCGTGTACCCCCATTAGCCCTCCTCATTCTCCCAACCATATTATGTGGGAGTGTGACGAAGGCACTTATTCCCCTGAGAGAGATATTTATTCTCTTTCACGGGTAAATTGTGATTACTTGCAAAAAATAATTTATACAATGTATCATCTAATCTCATATCTTTTTTGTTTACTCTTTACTCCAGAATTCACTGGTTTCTTTTCTATCTATTCATCTCTTCAGTCCACACAGGTTGATCTGCGCAGTCAGCTCTGCATAACAAAAAGTAAGTCAAAACTATTTGATCTATTGCCATGGCACCACTGAATATACTTTCCCTGAATGTTCAGGGAATAAATGTCCCTCAAAAAAGGACCAAAGCCTTCCGTACTTTCCATAACAAGAAGGCTCACATAGTATGCCTCCAAGAAACACACTTCACCAAAGATTCTACTCCAAAATATATTTCTCCTTTTTATCAACAAATTTACACGGCTTCTGCCTGTACCAAGCAAAGGGGAACTCTAATTGCATTTCACCGATCCACACCATTCACCTTATCATCAGAAATTAAAGACCCAGAAGGTAGATACCTGATACTCATGGGTTATATAATGGATACAGCAATCACGGTGATTTCCTACTACGCTCCTAACAAACAACCTACACCATTCCTCTCACATATATTACAAGTGATTAATACACACAAAATAGGAACAGTGATAATGTGTGGGGATTCGAACCAGGTCCTCCTCCCATTTCTAGATAAATCACCTTTTACACCATCCAAAATAACCTCTAGATTACCTTTTTCTCAACTTCTTTCCAAATACAATCTGGTAGATTCATGGAGAGAAAGTAACCCAATGAAAAAGAAATTCACTTATTTCTCGCACCCTCATCAAACCTTCACCAGAATAGATCATATTTTTCTAACAATAGGAATGATACCAGAAATTATTGCATCAGATATAATTCCAATTCCGTGGTCTGACCATAATGCAGTATACACTACGATAGCCTCAGCCATACCAAAAGCGCATGACCCAACGTGGTACTTACCGGACATAATGCTCAAACACCCACTACATCAGATGGCCATTGAACAAGCTTTAAAGGAATACATATCAATTAATAATACAACAGACATCTCCCCAATAACACTGTGGGAAGCTCATAAGCCTGTCTTGCGTGGTACAATACAAAGACAAATGGCACTATTTAAACAGGAACGCAAAAATCTAGCAAAAAAACTAGAACTCAATTTTAATGCAGCCTACATATCATTTCAAGATAATCCATCTCAGAGTACAAAATCTCATCTGGAAAAATCTAGATTGGAATACGATCTATTTCTCACTGAGTCAGTTGATAAATCCCTCAAACGCTCCAAACACAATTTCTACATGAATACAAACAAACCAGGTACATATTTGGCTCGGGCATTAAATTCAACTAACAAATCTTTCAAACCAATACGTTTGAAATTATCAAAAAATGTTTACACTTGTAATCCAGTTAAAATAGTCCATAAATTTCACTCACATCTCGCAACTTTATACAAGACAAACAATGAACTCGGCTTTATACTATAAAACATTATCAGAAATACTCTCTCCCATTCTCACTGAAACTTTTAACAAACTTCTAGATGGACATTCTTTTCGGCAAGAAACACTAATGGCAATTGTTTGTATGATCCCAAAACCCCTTTCCGATGATACTTCCTGTGTGAATTATCGGCCTATCTCTCTGTTAAACCTCGATATTAAATTATTAGCAAAAATAATAGCAAAACGCCTCAATAGCATTATAGGAAAATTAATACATAGAGATCAAGTAGGCTTCATGCCAAATAGACAGGCAGGCGATAATATACGCAGGGCAGTGTTATTGGCACATATTGCTAAAAAACGGAAAATCCCTTTATGTTTTCTATCTCTCGATATTAAGAGGGCATTTGACACAGTATCCTGGCAATATATGCAATATTCATTACAAAAATGGGGTTTTGGACCCCACTTTTTAACATGGATCAAAGCATTATATAATAAACCCAAAGCCTATATAAAATATGCTGGATACAAATCTGAAGCCTTTAATATCGAAAGAGGTACCCGACAGGGTTGCCCATTATCTCCCTTATTATTTGCCCTTATACTCGAACCCATGGCCCAATACATCAGAACAAACCAAACTATAACTGGCATTGAAGTAGGAGGTATTACACACAAATTATGTATATTTGCAGACGATATATTACTTTTTCTATCATCACCACAGGTCTCTGGTCCTAACTTAATACCAGCTCTTGATGGATTTGCAGCCCTATCCGGCCTTATGATTAATCCTAAGAAATGCCTAGTGCTTAATATTTCACTCACAAACATGGAATTGATCCCGGCTAGGGCTGCACTCCCATTCACATGGGCAGAAAAATCAATCCCATATCTTGGAATTCATTTAACAGCATCTCATTCTGACTTATTCTCAACCAATTATCCTCCTGTATTAAGACAGATCACAAATCTAATAAAACAATGGTCGCAACTTCCTTTATCCTGGATAGGGAAGATTAATGCAATCAAAATGACTATTCTACCCAAATTGCTTTATCTATTCAGAGTCCTTCCTATTCCAATTCCTTCCTATTTTTTGAGAATAGTACAAAAAAGAGCAACTTCGTTTATATGGGGCTCTTCTAAACCAGTGTGTGTACCTATACACACACTACATCTTCCCAAAAATAAAGGAGGCCTGGGATACCCTAATTTTACTAACTACTACAGAGCAGCACATTTGGCCAGTCTGTCCAAATACCATGCAAAACAGGAAATCCCATTATGGGTATTTATAGAGGCTTCAGAAAACGACCCTCTATTAATATCAAATTTATTATGGCTTGATCCTAAAGACCGCTTTAAAATTCACAATCCCATAACTAAACACTTCTTATCTCTCTGGGATAAACTAAAAACCAAATATCAGTTACAATCTCCACACAATCCTCTCCTTTCTTTTATCAGAAATCCGGCCTTTTACCCAGCATGGATCTACCCAAATTCTTTTAAAGCTTGGACAACATCAGGCATTCAGACACTAAATGACTTCATAGCATCTAATTCATTCCTTTCATTCCCATCGCTTAGAGAAAAATATGATCTACCAAACTCAGAAATATTTAGATATCTCCAAATCAAAAATTTCTATACACCATTCCTAAAGGGGATACACCATTATCCCAATTATCCATTTTTGAATCAATCTGTATAAAAGATCCATTTGCTAAAGGTACAATTTCATCACTTTATAATCAATTATATGGAGTAGCAAATCTTAATAGACCCTCTTACGTTCAGAGGTGGGAGGAGGACCGGGAACGAACTTTAGAAGACATGGACTGGTCTAACATATGGCTCACATCTAAGTCATCTTCACCCAACATCTTAGCACTGGAGACAAATTAGTCCTAACTCGCTGGTACCTTGTACCCGCTAGAGTGGCAAAATATTCGCCTAATACCTCAGCTCTTTGTTTTCGAGGATGCCCAGAAATAGGCACATATTTACACATATGGTGGACGTGCCCAGTAATCCAAACCTTCTGGAAGGAAGTCTTCGTGATTGCATCTAAAATATTTAAAAAAATAATACAACCAGATCCATATTTAACTTTAATAAATCTAAAACCGGAATGGTTAACACTCTCTCAATTCAAACTTATGATCCAACTAATAACGGCTGCAAAACAAACAGTGGCCAAGGCATGGAAATCTCCTACATTGGTACTAGCAGAAACAATTCACAGAATGAATAATACAATGTCCCATGCTAAGATGGTAGCCATCGATCAAAATCAAATTCCAAAATTTGAAAAACTTTGGCATCCTTGGATAAAAGAACAGTTCCTGTCAAACTTCAATGACTCTGTCCTGTTGCCATGGTAACAGATTAAATGACTTACAGAGACACCCATTCTAAGGCTTCAAAGAGAACTAAAAAGAATAATAAACCGACGAGCGGGACAACCTTGTGGACCATACCTCTACCTTTCAACCCTTTTTCTTTTTTCTCTTTCCTTTTCTCCACCTTACGATTAAAGCTCATTATCAGAATTTATTTGACCTATATACACTCTACTTGTAAACAATATGTATAGTAGGTATAAATCATTTAAATACATACAAAAGTAACTAAGGAAATGATATATATCTTTAATTTAGGTTTACGTGAACCCAATGTTTAATATTTGAAATTTCATGATATTTACCTATATAAACCCTACTGTAAAACAATGAGCTCACTTTATAGATCCTTGTAAACTTACTTTATGTATCTTTATAACATTGTATACTCAATAAACTTCTTTTGACAAGGAAAAATCCCCACAGCCGACACTTTAAAATTTTTTACTATTATGTTTTGAGGTACAGAGGAGGTCTAGGGCCAAATGATTGCTCTCGCTCTAACGTTCGCAGTGATACCTCACATGTGTGGTTTTCATTGTTTTCATATGTGGGCTGGACTTACGTATGCGTTCGCTTCTGCATGCGAGCACAAGGGGACAGGGACGCTTTAAAAATGTTTTATTTTTTTTTATTGTTCATTTTACTTAATTTATTTTAGTTTGACACTTTTTCTCCCAAAAAATAATTTTTTGATCACTTTTATTCTAATTACAAGGAATGTAAACATCCCTTGTAATAGAAATATGGCATGACAGGTCCTCTTTACAGCGAGATATGGGGTCAATAAGACCCCACATCTCACCTCTAGGCTGAGAAGCCTGAAATAATAAAAAAAAACAATCCTGGCTTCGATCGTAGCGGTGAGTTGGTAGAAGCACCGGAGGGTGGCGGAAGGGGGGGACTTCCCTCTCACCTCCCATAGGAATGATCAAGCAGTGGAACAGCCACTATGATTGTTCTTATGGTATAGGGAATTGCTGGCTGAAAAAGCTGATATCTGAATGATGCCTGTAGCTGCAGGCATCACTAAGATATCCCCACACAAAGTCAAGGATGTCGTATGACGGTGGGAAGTGGTTAAAACACATTTTTTTTAACACAAAGTTGTCCATTTATACAATATTTCTAACACATAGCATGTACATACCAAAAATGACACCCCAAAATAGATTCTCCTACTCCTCTTGAGCACGGCGATACCACATGCGTGAGACTTCCACAGCCTGGCCACATACAGAGGCCGAGTACAGCCGAGTATGGCTGAGCATGGCTGGGTATGGCTGAGTATGGCAGTGTATTGCAGGGTATGGCCGAGTATGGCAGAGTATGGCTGGGTATGGCTGAATATGGCTGGGTATGGCAGAGTATTGCAGGGTATTGTGGAGTATGGCAGGGTATTGCATAGTATTGCGGGGTATTGCAGAGTATTGCAGGGTATTGTAGAGTATTGCATAGTATTGCGGGGTAGTGCAGGGTATTGCATAGTATTGCGGGGTATTGCAGAGCATTGCAGGGTATTGCAGAGTATTGCAGGCTATTGCAGAGTATTGCAGGGTATTGCAGAGTATTGCGGGGTATTGCAGAGCATTGCAGGGTATTGCAGGGTATTGCAGAGTATTGCAGGGTATTGCACAGGATATTGCAGAGTATTGCACAGGGTATTGCAGAGTATTGCACAGGGTATTGCACAAGGTATTGCACAGGATATTGCAGAGTATTGCACAGGGTATTGCAGAGTATTGCACAGGGTATTGCACAGGGTATTGCACAAGGTATTGCACAGGGTATTGCAGAGTATTACACAGGATATTGCAGAGTATTGCACAGGGTATTTCTGAGCATGGAGGGATGGCTGAGCATGGATGGATGGATTGTGGCTCTGTGTCACAGAACAGCGCTGTGGGCACTACAGATGCAGCCCACAGCGCTGCTGCCATCCGATCCCTCCCCCTCTGTACAGATCGGTACACAGAGGGGAGAGAGGAACCGATGTCATGAAATGACGCCGGTTTGTTTACAAGTGATTGCTCCATCATTTGACGGAGCGATCACATGGTAAACGGCCGTGATCAGCGGCCGTTTACCGCGATCCGTGATGCGCCGGGTCCTCTGTACCCGGCGGTCATGGATGTTCTCAGGTGCGTGCCCCAGGAGGCGCGCGAGAGCGGAATTCTGGGAGGACATCATAGTACGCCCTCCCGCAGTTAAGCAACCGCCCTGTAGCTGTCATTTGGCTATGGGCCGGTTATTAAATGGTTAAGGGGGTGAATCCTTCTTGGGCTGAAGTGGCTAAAGTATGTATACCTGAACTAGATGAAGCTAGAAGCTGATTGGTTTCAAATATCAGCTGCTCCAGATTCTGTCTACTCCAGTTTTAGTACCTCACCTTCATTGTTTCTGGAGGGAAAAATTTTCTTTTGACAATATTGTTTTGCAGAAAGACCTAAACAATAAAATGTTTTTTTTTTGTTTCTCAGCTCTAGCCTGAGGTAGAGAAGCCCCCCCACCTGCCCAGGCCAGGGGCTCTCCTCTAAGGACATCAACTGTCTCCTCAGCATTCCATCTTCCACCTGACTCCTCTGCTGGCATGACTCATCCATATTTAAGGGCTGGCTCAGCTACCCAGGGCTGACTCAGGCCCACTGCCTTAGGACTGGCCTAGCTCCCCTAAGTATTCAGATCAACCCTCCTAGCCTCCACCCTCTAGCTTCTACAAATTTCTCCAAACTTTCAGAACCAGGGGGAGGCACCAAAGACCTGCCTCTGTGAGTCACCCAGCCTGACCTGCACTAAACCCTGACACAATTTAAACTCAAATTAACTACGAGTCAAAACATGGGTTTGCCTACACTGGCACTAGTAGCACACTCGAGGGTGCTACACATAGAAGAAGAATAGGCCTAAAGAAAGAGTGCATGCTCCGTAAACACATCGCCTATTGGTTCTTCTCATTCCAGAAGTGACGTCATCTCCTGGCTCCCTGTGCGTTTCAGATCTAGGAAGTGTCGGCAACCACCAGCGCGGCCTGCTCTGAGAAACCAGCGAGAAGCCTCCCGGATGTACCTTCTTCACGGACACCCTGCAATTTGTGCCCAAAGCCTTTTGTTACTTCAATTTTGTGAGTGCATAAACCCATTTGTGTATTAAATTTACTGTTATACTACACTAAGATTGGCGCCTGTGCTTTATCTCCAGCTGTTCCAGAAGTTGCTTCTTACTTTTCACTGGGCTGCCTCTCCAAGTGTTATTGCATGAACTATATGGACTTTTACTATTCCCATCCCCTATGATGTCCAACAGGCAAGCATGCTAACACTTAGCTTGATGCTAGCGCCGACTTATCTATTTATGTTGACAATTCTTTGAGCCAGCTCTCTGGGCACCATGTCTGATATGCTTGAGAGCCTTTTCCATAGACCATACCTACAAGGTAGGTCACCGCTAGAGTTGAGCTCGGATGCTCTTCTGAACCCATGTAGCAAAGTCAGCCAGGAAGCAGTCATTTGTAATGGGCAAATCATTTGCAACCAAGGCATTTCCTGACCACCTATATACGTGTGGCTGTAGGGCATGCTTCTGTCACAAAAGATCAGCCCATTACATGTGACAGCTTTCTGGGATTGGAAGTGCATCTGAACACCAAAGCTCAGGGATCTTCAAACTAAGGCCCTTCAGCTGTTGCGGAACTACACATCCCGTTAAGAAATGAGCAATATTTGGGTAAAGACATTGACCAAGAATGATTAATGCCATATTTGGTTTCATATATTTATGTCACCACTATCCCCACCCCTTCCCTTAACCACTTGACCACTGGGCACTTAAACCCCCTTAATAACCAGACCAATTTTCAGCTTTCGGTGCTCTCACACTTTGAATGACAATTACTTAGTCATGCAACACTGTATCTATATGAAATTTTTGTCCTTTTTTTTGCACAAAAAGAGCTTTCTTTTGGTGGTACAGTATTTAATCACCGCTGGGGTCTTTATTTTTTGCGGTATAAAAGAAAAAAGACCGAAAAATCTGTAAAAAAATGCATGTTTCTTTGTTTCTGTTATAAAATTTTGCAAATTAGTAATTTTTCTTCATATTATTTTGGCCAAAATTTATACCGCTACATATCTTTGGTAAAAATAACCCAAATCGGTGTATATTATTTGGTCTTTGTGAAAGTTATAGAGTCCAAAAGCTACAGTATGGTGCCAATATCTGAAAATTGATCACACCTGAAGTACTGACGGCCTATCTAATTTCTTGAGACCCTAACATGCCATAAAAGTACAAATACCCCCCAAATGACCCCTTTTTGGAAAGAAGACATTCCAAAGTATTTAGAAAGATGCATGGTGAGTTTTTTGAAGTTGTCATTTTATCCCACAATTCTTTGCAAAATCAAGTTATTTTTTTTTTTTTTTCACAAAATTGTCATATTAGCAGGTTATTTCTCACACACAGCATATGCATACCACAATTTACACCCCAAAACACATTCTGCTATTACTCCTGAGTGTGGCGATACCACATGTGTGAGACTTTTACACAGAGTGGCCACATACAGAGACCCAACATGCAGGGAGCACCTTCAGGCGTTCTGAAGCACCCAGGCCAATTCTGACATTTCTCTCCTACATGTAAAAATCATTATTTATTTGCTAGAAAATTACATAGAACCCCAAAACATTATATATGTTTTTTTAGCAAAGACCCTAGAGAATACAATGGCGGTCATTGCAACTTTTTATCTCGCACGGTATTTGCGCAGCAAATTTTTCGAACACGTTTTTTTTTGGAAAAAAAACAGTTTTGTGCTTTAAAAAAAAAAAAAAAAAACAGTAAAGTTAGCCCAATGTTTTTGCATAATGTGAAAGATGAAGTTACGCCGAGTAAATAGATACCCAACATGTCGCCTTTCAAAATTGCACGCGCTTGTGGAATGGTGCCAAACTTCGCTACTTAAAAATCCCCATAGGCGACGCTTTAACATTTTTTACTGGTTACATGTTTTGAGTTACAGAGGAGGTCTAGAGCCAAAATTATTTCTCTTGCTCTCCCGATCGCAGCGATACCTCACATGTGTGGTTTGAACACCGGTTTCATATGTGGGCTGGACTTACGTATGCGTTCGCTTCTGCATGCGAGCACACGGGGACAGGGGCGCTTTAAATTTTTTTTTTTTTATTGTTTATTTTACTTTATTTATTTTAGTTTGATGCTTTTTTCCCCCAAAAAATTTTTTGATCACTTTTATTCCTAATACAAGGAATGTAAACATCCCTTGTAATAGGAATATGGCATGACAGGTCCTCTTTACAGTGAGATATGGGGTCAATAAGACCCCACATCATACCTCTAGGCTGGAAAGCCTGAAATAAAAGAATAAAAAAAAGATCCGGTCTTTGATCGTAGCGGTGAGTCGGTAGAAGCACCGGAGGGTGGTGGGAGGGGGGATGTCCACTCTCACCTCCCGTAAGAACGATCAAACTGCGGAATAGCCGCTATGATCATTCCTATGGTTTATGGAATCGCTGGCTGAAAAAGCTGATATCTGAATGATGCCTGTAGCTGCACCCATCATTCAGATATCCTCGCACAAAGTCAAGGACGTCGTATGACGGCCAGCGGGCAGGAAGTGGTTAAAACGCTTTTTTTTTTTAAACGCAAAGTTGTCCATTTATACAATATTTCTAACACATAGCATGTACATACCAAAAATGACACCCCAAATAGATTCTCCTTCTCCTCCTGAGTACGGCGATACCACATGTGTGAGACTTCCACAGCCTGGCCACATACAGAGGCCGAGTACAGCTGGCTGGGTATGGCTGAGTATGGCAGGGTATGGCAGGGTATGGCTGAGTATGGCAGGGTATTGCAGGGTATCGCCGAGTATGACTGGGTATGGCAGAGTAAGGCTGGGTATCACCAAGTATTGCAGAGTATGGCTGGGTATTGCAGAGTATGGCTGGGTATGGCAGAGTATTGCGTGGTATGGCAGAGTATTGCAGAGTTTTGTGGGGTATTGCAGAGTATGGCAGGGTATGGCAGGGTATTGCTGGGTATGGCAGAGTATGACTGGGTATCACTGAGTATTGCAGATTATTGGCTGGGTATGGCTGGATATGGCAGGGTATGGCAGAGTATTGCGAAGTATGGCAGAGTATTGCGGGGTATGGCAGAGTATTGCAGAGTATTGCGGGGTATGGCAGAGTATTTCAGAGTATTGCAGGGTATTGCAGAGTATTGCGGGGTATTGCAGAGTATTGCAGGGTATTGCAGGGTATTGCAGAGTATTGCAGAGTATTGCGGGGTATTGTGGGGTATTGCAGAGTATTGCGGGGTATTGCAGAGTATTTCAGGGTATTGCAGAGTATTACAAAGTATTGTGGGGTATTGCAGAGTATTGTGGGGTATTGTGGGGTATTGCACAGTATTGTGGGGTATTGCAGAGTATTGCACAGTATTGCAGGGCATTGCAGAGTAGTGCAGGGTATTGCAGAGCATTGAGGGATGCCTGAGCATGAAAGGATGGACGGCAGTTGTCACAGAGCAGTGCTGTGGGCACTACAGATCCAGCCCACAGCGCGGCTGCCACCCGATCCCTCCCCCTCTCCGCTCACAGTGTACCGATCGGTACAGAGAGGGGAGGAGAGGAACCATGAGATGACGCCGGTTTGTTTACATGTGATCTCTCCGATCACATGGTAAATGGCCGTGATTAGAGGCCATTTACTGGGATCCGTGATGTGCCGGGTCCTCTGGAACCGGCGGTCACGGATGTTCTTGGGTGCGCGCCCTGGGGGCGCACGAGAGCGGAATTCTGGGAGGACGTCACTGTACGCCCTCCCAGGGTTAAGAAACCGTCCTGTACCTGTCATTCGTCTATGGGCCGGTTGTTAAGTGTTTAAATAGCTGATGACATATTGGGGAGCTGTCGTTCAGCTGGTGTCACCGTTGTGTGAGTGGTTGGCTGGCGAACATCATGATTGGCGATGGATTTACATTTTTTGAATAAAGGACTTGTTAAATGTGCATGTGTTTTAATTTCTAGGATACATTCATTTTTATAGGTTACTATGTACTCCATACTCGTTCCCGTAAGGGGGGGGGGGGTTGGAGGCCCCCTTTTAAGGGGGGTTCCAAAATTCCAATGAGGCCTCTGCCTACAGAGGCCCACAATCACCGGGCAAGGATTGTAGGAACAGTACCATGTCCTCATCAACATGGGTACAAGGTGCTTTGCCCAGGGGACCCCCTGGCAAGGCAATACCCTATGTTGAGGATATGTGGCCTGTTGTGGTTGAGGAGGGGGGCCTTATAATAATTTTCCCCCCTCTGTTCCCTGGCCAGCCAGGCTGTATACTTTGTGAGCTACCCCCTTAAAATCCATACCAGACGTAAAAGTTCTGGTATTTATTTTGGAAGAGATTCTATGCAATTTTTTTTCATTCTTGCTGTAGGCTGTGCTAAAGAAAAAAGTGACATTTACAGGGAAAAAAAGATCAAATAAATGACAATGAATGAACCTGAGACTTCCTGAACATTGTAAGTGAGATGTGAGTTTCATGCACCTGTAGTAATAACCCGTATAATCCAATACCTGTTTTAATTTCACCTGTTCAAAATGAAAGCCAAATAGCTTAACCCTGAGGGGACAAATTGAAAATTGTCTACGGTACATCCTGTTGCAAAAAAAACAAATCAAACGGCACAAAATGAGATAGAAAGCATGTGACTTTGGAAGCTTTTATCATTTGTATGCCAGCAATATGAACAATAAAAGTATGTCTGTAAACATTTGTATTTATTCAGGTCATAGTATAGAGCAGTAATTCTCAACTGGCCTGGGTTCCCCCGGGGTGCCGCAAGCACAGGGCCTAATTTGCCCTGGATCAGGATCATAAGTTGCTATGGTGCGAGGGCTCCTGCCACCAGCACCACAAATACCAATGACTATCTAGGCAAGGACACATGGGGGAGATTTACTAAAACTGGAGCAGCCAAGTCACAGCTCCCTGTGTCCATTCAGACATGGAGTCCCGACCCGGCCCCACCCACTCTCTCCCCTGATTGGCTAGCTGACTTTGATAGACAGCAGCGGCAGCCAATGCCGCAGCTGCTGTGTCTCAGCCAATCAGGAAGGAGAATCTCGGACAGCTGAGACACTCGTGGACGTTGCTGGACAGCGAGGGATCTCAGGTAAGTATTAGGAGGGCTGAGGGGGGCTGCATACAGAAGGCTTTTAATCTTAACCACTTCAGCCCCGGAAGGATTTACCCCCTTCCTGACCAGAGCACTTTTTACAATTTGGCACTGCGACGCTTTAACTGCTAATTGCGCGGTCATGCAATGCTGTAACCAAACGAAATTTGCGTCCTTTTCTTCCCACAAATAGAGCTTTCTTTTGATGGTATTTGATCACCTCTGCCGTTTTTATTTTTTGCGCTATACACGGAAAAAGACCGAAAATTTTGAAAAAAAATGATATTTTCTACTTTTTGTTCCAAAAAAAATCCAATAAACTCAATTTTAGTCATACATTTAGGCCAAAATGTATTTGGCCACATGTCTTTGGGAAAAAAAATGTCAATAAGTGTATATTTATTGGTTTGCGCAAAAGTTATAGCGCCTACAAACTAGGGTACATTTTCTGGAATTTACACAGCCTTTAATTTATGACTGCCTATGTCGTTTCTTGAGGTGCTAAAATGGCAGGGCAGTACAAAACCCCCACAAATGACCCCATTTTGGAAAGTAGACACCCCAAGGAAATTGCTGAGAGGCATTTTGAGCCCATTGAATATTCATTTTTTTTGTCCCAAGTGATTGAATAATGACAAAAAAAAAAAAAAAATTACAAAAAGTTGTCACTAAATGATATATTGCTCACACAGGCCATGGGCATATGTGGAATTGCACCCCAAAATACATTTAGCTGCTTCTCCTGAGTATGGGGATACCACATGTGTGGGACTTTTTGGGAGCCTAGCCGCATACGGGGCCCCGAAAACCAATCACTGCCTTCAGGATTTCTAAGGGCGTACATTTTTGATTTTACTCCTCACTACCTATCACAGTTTTGAAGGCCATAAAATGCCCAGATAGCACAAACCCCCCCCAAATGACCCCATTTTGGAAAGTAGACACCCCAAGCTATTTGCTGAGAGGCATGTTGAGTCCATGGAATATTTTATATTTTGACACAAGTTGCGGGAAAGTGACAATTTATTTTTTTTTTTTTTTTTGCACAAAGTTGTCACTAAATGATATATTGCTCACACAGGTCATGGGCATATGTGGAATTGCACCCCAAAATACATTCTGCTGCTTCTCTTGAGTACGGGGATACCACATGTGTGGGACTTTTTAGGAGCCTATCCGCGTACGGGACCCCGAAAACCAAGCACCGCCTTCAGGATTTCTAAGGGTGTACATTTTTGATTTCACTCTTCACTGCCTATCACAGTTTCGGAGGTCATGGAATGCCCAGGTGGCACAAACCCCCCCCAAATGACCCCATTTTGGAAAGTAGACACCCCAAGCTATTTGCTGAGATGCATGGTGAGTATTTTGCAGCTCTCATTTGTTTTTGAAAATGAAGAAAGACAAAAATAAAAAAATTTTTTTTCTTTTTTTAATTTTCAAAACTTTGTGACAAAAAGTGCGGTCTGCAAAATACTCACTATACCGCTCAGCAAATAGCTTTGGGTGTCTACTTTCCAAAATGGGGTCATTTGGGGGGGTTTTGTGCCACCTGGGCATTCCATGGCCTCCGAGACTGTGATAGGCAGTGAAGAGTGAAATCAAAAATTTACGCCCTTAGAAAGCCTGAAGGCGGTGCTTGGTTTTCGGGGTCCCATACGCGGCTAGGCTCCCAAAAAGTCTCACACATGTGGTATCCCCGTACTCAGGAGAAGCAACAGAATGTATTTTGGGGTGTAATTTCACATATTCCCATGGCATGTTTGAGCAATATATCATTTAGTGACAACTTTGTGCAAAAAAAAAAAAAAAATTTGTCTCTTTCCCGCAACTTGTGTCACAATATAAAATATTCCATGGACTCGACATGCCTCTCAGCAAATAGCTTGGGGTGTCTACTTTCCAAAATGGGGTCATTTGGGGGGGTTTGAACTGTCCTGGCATTTTATGCACAACATTTAGAAGCTTATGTCACACATCACCCACTCTTCTAACCACTTGAAGACAAAGCCCTTTCTGACACTTTTTGATTACATGAAAAAATTATTTTTTTTTGCAAGAAAATTACTTTGAACCCCCACACATTATATATATTTTTAAAGCAAATGCCCTACAGATTAAAATGGTGGGTGTTTAATTTTTTTTTTTCACACAGTATTTGCGCAGCGATTTTTCAAACGCATTTTTTGGGGAAAAAACACACTTTTTTACATTTTAATGCACTAAAACACACTATATTGCCCAAATGTTTGATGAAATAAAAAAGATGATCTTAGGCTGAGTACATGGATACCAAACATGACATGCTTTACAATTGCGCACAAACGTGCAGTGGCACCAAAATAAATACATTTTTAAAAGCCTTTAAAAGCCTTTACAGGTTACCACTTTAGATTTACAGAGGAGGTCTACTGCTAAAATTACTGCCCTCGATCTGACCGTCGCGGTGATACCTCACATGCATGGTGCAATTGCTGTTTACATTTGACGCCAGACCGACGCTTGCGTTCGCCTTAGCGCGAGAGCAGGGGGGACAGGGGTGCTTTTTTTTTTTTCTTTATTATTTTTTTGCTTTTTTATCTTATTTTAAAACTGTTCCTTTCAATTTTTTTTTTTTTTTAATCATTTTTATTGTTATCTCAGGGAATGTAAATATCCCCTATGATAGCAATAGGTAGTGACAGGTACTCTTTTTTGAAAAAATTGGGGTCTATTAGACCCTAGATTTCTCCTCTGCCCTCAAAGCATCTGACCACACCAAGATCGGTGTAATAAAATGCTTCCCCAATTTCCCAATGGCGCTATTTACATCCGGCGAAATCTAAGTCATAAAATGCTTGTAGCTTCCGGTTTCTTAGGCCATAGAGATGTTTGGAGCCACTCTGGTCTCTGATCAGCTCTATGGTCAGCTGGCTGAATCACCGGCTGCATTCTCAGGTTCCCTGTTGAGACAGGAGAGCCAGAGAAAAACACGGAAGACGGTGGGGGGGGGGGGCATTCTCTCCCACTGCTTGTAAAAGCAGTCTAGAGGCTAATTAGCCGCTAGGATTGCTTTTACATGAAAGCCGACCGCTGGCTGAAAAGAATGATACCAAGATGATACCTAAACCTGCAAGCATCATTCTGGTATAACCACTCAAAGTCGTGAATGCTGTACCTGAAGACAAAAAAATGGTTAACAATAAAGCACAGTAAACGGTAAAGTATAAAAAATTGCATACCTGAAAAGCAAACATGATAAAACATAATAACAATAAAACATTGCAGAATAGAATACAGTAAAAAAGAGCAGAAGAATAGAGAGAGAGAGAATAAAGAGAGAACAATAAAACGACAACTATTATTTTTTATTTTATATTTTTGTTTGTGTTTTTTTTTTTTTTTACACTTTTTTTGTAACTGTAACTTTTATAACTGTAACCGGTTCCAGGTTCGGGTCTCTCAAAATGCGATGGCATCTTGGGAGACCCTGTGAAAGTGTGTCCTAGTCTGTGCAATGCTGTACCCTACGCTAATACTCAACTAGTGAATGGTAGCGTTCAAAACATTCACCAATGCAAAGACCAGGATTGTCAGGACAGGAGGGACAATAATAGCGGGTGTCACGCCTATATCCGCGTTTGCTGCAGACACAACATCTTTTTTGGGGGGGTTCGTTGGGTAGGGGTACTCGAGAGGACATAAAAATGCCTCTCATGCAGCCGACTGCATTTGGTTGGGGATGTGAATGGGGGAAGTACAGGTGCTGCAGAAGCGGTGGGTTCCCAATTAGGATTGGCGAATGCAGCAGGAAGGGCATTATGGGCACGACGGGCCTGTGTTTGTCTTCTTGGTGGCAGCGGGACACTATTTGTGCTTGCCACCTCACCAGCTTGAACTGCACTTATGGGACTCGCCACGTCACCAAGTGTTACTGCAGTGCTGGTTTGACTACGACCGGGGTGTACTAGGCCGCTGGCGCTTGCCAGTTCACCAAAACGCTACCAAAAAAACTGTTAACGATCGCAGGGATCAGGCCTGACTCTGCGAACGCTGCAGTTATGCGTTTAGTGTTTTGTAAGTGACAGTGATCGATCGATACTGCACTTGGGTGGGGTGGGCTGGACTGGGCCGGGCGGAGGGGCAAAACGCAGGTGCTAGCAGGTATCTGGGCTGATCCCACTAACACTGCGTTTTTGGGAACCCTAAACTGCTGGGGACGCCAGTATAGATCTGATCGGATCAGATCAGATATTGATCAGTTCAGATACTATACCACTAAGGGAGGTGTACGGTGCGTGCGTGGGTGTTAGCGCTACTGGCACTAACCTGACGCTGCCTGGGGCTGGTGCTTGCCATTTCACCAAAACGCTACCAAAAAAACTGTTAGCGATCGCATGGATCAGGCCTGACTCTGCGAACGCTGCAGTTATGCGTTTAGTGTTTTGTAAGTGACAGTGATCGATCGATACTGCACTTGGGTGGGCTGGGCCGGGCTGGGCGGAGGGGCAAAATGCAGGTGCTAGCAGGTATCTGGGCTGATCCCGCTAACACTGCGTTTTTGGGAACCCTAAACTGCTGGGGACGCTAGTATAGATCTGATCGGATCAGATATTGATCCGATCAGATACTATACCACTAAGGGAGGCGTATGCTGCGTGCGTGGGTGTTAGCGGTACTGGCGCTAATCTGACGCTGCCTAGGGCGACGCATATCACCGCCGGGCGATCAGGGGGCTAAATCTTTATTCGGTAATAAACGGCGGGTGCCCTGACACTATAAAAAATAAACAAACTAACCAGCGTCACCCGTAACGGTTATACAGTGATCAGTGGTGAAAGGGTTAACTAGGGGGCAATCAAGGGGTTAAAACATTTATTCGGTAGTATATGGGGGTCCTTGTCGCTATAAAACGCTGACGGCGAACCTAAATATTTACCTCACTAACTAGCGTCACCAGCGACACTAATACAGCGATCAGAAAAATGATCGCTTAGCGACACTGGTGACAGGGGGTGATCAAGGGGTTAAAACTTTATTAGGGGGGGTTAGGGGGGTATCCTAGACCTAAAGGGGGCCTAACACTCACTGCCCTAACACTGTAACTGTCACAAACTGACACCAATACAGTAATCAGAAAAAAAAAAAAAACAGCTTGGTGTCAGTTTGTGACGGGGGGGGGGGGGGGTGATTGGGGGGGGATCGGGGGGGGGATCGGGGTGTTTTGTGTGCCTGGCATGTTCTACTGTGTGTGTGTGTGTTGGTGCACTCACATTACAGTCTTCTCTCCTCGGCCCGGAACGGAAAATACCGAGCCGAGGAGAGATGACATCATTTCCTCTGCCTCTGTGTACAATACAGAGGCAGGGAAATGATCCCATTGGCTGGGAGCGATCGCGAGGGGGGGGGGCCACGAATGGATGGCCTCCCCATCACCACCGATCGCCGTGGGAGATTTGCCGACCGCCGCAGGCACGGGGGGGGTCCGATCGGACCCCCCACCCGCGGGCAGGCAAGGACGTACCTGTAAGTCCTTTTGCCTGCCCGTGCCATTCTGCCGATGTATATAGTCGTGCGGCGGTTGGCAAGTGGTTAATGTATAGAATGCATTAATGTATAAAACCATCTGCTTTAGAACCACTTTAAGCTTTGATGATAAAACCTGAAAGCTGATTGGTATCTATGCACAGCTGCACCTGATTTTGCACTCTCCAGTTTTAGTAAATCTCCCCCATGGTGTCATTTGTTGATATGGTGATGGTGGTCGCCATACCATTGTATTGCATGATTGTAATCCAGGGCAGGCAGCATGCAGGGTTGCCCCCAGCATTCAGGAAAAGATGGCAGTCCTCCTCCATAAGACCTCCTCCAAATTTCTTCCACCTTTCTCATCCACACTGCTGGAATCAAAAGACTTTGCATTATAGACTGGGGTGACTTGAGATTTTTCATAGTTTGAGAAACACTGATATAGCCACTTGGTGACCTGTTGTAGTACATTTAATGTGATGGGGTGGCTCCTACAGGCACAACAACGTACCTGGATGTCTCTGCCTGTTTCTGGGCTTTGAGCATGTGTGCCCCCCCCCCCCCCCCCTACACACACACACACCCGCCTGTGATTTGACACAGTGGGAGTTTGTCAGCAGATCCTGGCCTATAATTCATGGCAGGGGACCAGCTGATTGGCTGTGACAAATCACAGCCCTGTGTTGACAATCAAGACAGGGCTCTGTATAGAGGGAAAGATCACTTTGTTTATTTTCCCTGCAAAGCAGGGAAAAGAAACAAATCGATCTGTAGAAAAAAGCAGCACACGTTACACATTGTTAGGCGGACAAGTAACCCCTTGATTGCCACTAGATGTTAACCCCTTCCCAGCCAGTGTCATTAGTACAGTGACAGTGTATATTATTAGTGCTGATCACTGTATTAGTGTCACTGGAGATGTGAGCAGCAGTTAGTCAGCTACCAAATAAGTGTCAGTTAGTGTCAGACTGTCCGCTTCACTATCACAGTCCCACTATAAGTCACTAATCACCACCATTAGTAGTATAAAAAAAATATACTATACTGTTTGTAGGCATTATAACTTTCATGCAAACCAATTAAAATACACTTATTGGGATTTTTTTTTTTTTTTTTACCAAAGACATGTAAAAAAAAACATTTTGGCCTAAATGTAATGAAGAATTTTTATTTATTTTAAATGGTTTAATTGAATATGTTTTTATATCAAGTACAAAAAATATATTTTTTTTTTTTCAAAATGCTCTGTCTTTTATGTTTATATAATAAAAAAAATAAATAAAAAAACCCAGTGGTGATAAAATACCACCAAAAGAAAGCTTTATTTGTGTGAATTTTTTTAAATAAATTTCATACAGATACAGTGTTGCATGACCGTCCAATTAACAGTTAAAGTAGCGCAGTGCCGAAAAACAAAAAACGTCTTGGTCATGAAGGGGGTAAAACCTTCCGGAGCTTTTTTTTTGGGGCGACTTGAGATTTTTCATACTTTTTAAGGGTGGCGCAAGGGAAAAAAGATTGAGAAACACTGATATAGCCACTTGGTGACCTGTTGTAGTACATATAATGTGATGGGGTGGCTCCTACAGGCACAACAACGTACCTGGATGTCTCTGCCTGTTTGTGGGCTTTGAGCGTGTCCCCCCCCCCCCCCCCCTACACACACACACACCCACCTACTCCCCTGTGATTTGACACAGTTGGAGTTTGTCAGCAGATCCTGGCCTATAATTCATGGCAGGGGACCAGCTGATTGGCTGTGACAAATCACAGCCCAGAGCCCTGTGTTGACAATCAAGACAGGGCTCTGTATAGAGGGAAAGATCACTTGGTTTCTTTTCCCTGCAAAACAGGGAAAAGAAACAAATCGATCTGTAGAAAAAAGCAGCACACATTACACATTGTTAGGTGGACAAGTAACCCCTTGATTGCCCCTAGATGTTAACTACCAGAATACATTTTGGCCTAAATGTAATGAAGAATTTTTATTTATTTTAAATGTTTTAATTGAATATGTTTTTATAGCATAAAGTACAAAAATCTCTCTCTCTATATATATATATATTTTCAAAATGCTCTGTCTTTTATGTTTATATAATAAAAAAATAAAAAAATCCAGTGGTGATAAAATACCACCAAAAGAAATCTTTATTTGTATGAATTTTTTAAAATAAATTTCATACAGATACAGTGTTGCATGACCGTCCAATTAACAGTTAAATTAGCGCAGTGCCGAAAAACAAAAAACGTCTTGGTCATGAAGGGGGTAAAACCTTCCGGAGCTCAAGTGGATCGAGAGAAGTAATTCACATTCACATTCATCTAGACTTATTCTGTCATTCTGAATTTAAAGGGTAACTCCACTTTTAATGACAAAAAATCATTTCCTTCTGGGTGATCTATTGCCATTGCAGGGATTTTAGCAAACTTTGTTGCAGATTCCTACATGTTGCTGTTCTGAAGAAATAGCTGTCTGTCTGTGTCCAGGTGTGATGGGGGAAATAGAATACTTCATATTTCCTGATTATAGTTGTCTAGTTGCCTCACAAATATGTAAGAAAGCCTCTAATATCCTGTTATTCCAGTTATCGTAGCTGATTTATACCAAAGGAATGTCACTACAAACTGGCCAGGTCATTAACCACTTCCCGCCCGACCTATAGCAGAATGACGGCCGGGCGGTGGTTCTCTTATCCTGACTGGGCATCATATGATGTGCAGCAGGATAACATGCCAGTGCGCGCCCGCGGGGGCGCGCAGCACGACGATCGGTGGTGCTGTGTGTCATTCTGACACACCACATCTCCGATTGTGGTAAGGAGTCTCTGATGGAGGCTTCTTACCACGTGATCAGCTGTGACCAATCACAGCTGATCATTGCGTGAACCAGGAAGTGCCACTTTACGGCTTTTCTCGGTTCGCGCTGACAAGGATAGCCGATTGGCGGCTCTCCCTCTCGGGGGGGGGGGGGTCTGCGCTGATAATCAGCACATTGATTATCAGTGCAGCCCCCATCAGAGGTGCCCACTCAGTTGCCAATCACTGCCCATCAGCTGCCAGCCTGTGCCCCATAAAGAACGCCTGTCAGTGCCCATCAAAGTGCCAATCAGTGCCCAGGAATGTACCAATCAGTGCCCATAAAAGTTCCAATCAGTGCCCCATCAGTAATGGCTGTCAGTGCCCTTCCGATGCCACTCTGTAATTCCTGTCAGTAACTTGGATGGGGAATAGGAATTATGGGATGCCCAGCTTGACTGAAGCAATACCCAGTGACAACTTCTTCCCTATGTACATGATCTTGACCTGTCCTCCTTTCCAGCAGACAATTTTAAAGATGAAAATACAAAAGCCCCTAAGGACTAGGAACTCTCAGTTCCTAAGAAAGTAGCACTTTGTGGAATAAGCAACATCCAGGAGTATCTCCCACTCCTCTGTAGACACAGATCCCCATACTACTGCCTGCAGGACTAACAGCTCCCCTGGCTGCTTCTTTAACAACCCACCCGGCTGCACCAAAGATCTCCCAGGGCAAGACACAGGAAGAGTTAAGCACAACGTTGTCCTCCAGGAAGGCTTGCTACATGTGGCAGTATCTCCCCTTGTGAATCCCTGGGTGTGCTGATGTTCTCCTTGCTTTCTGCTGTTCCTTACGCAAGTTTCCTTTCAAACCGCACTGCTGTCAGGTTCCTCCCAAGCCAGCCCGAACTCCAGTCTGAGGTAGAGCCTCCAGACCAGGGGCTCCCCTCTAAGGCCAACGACAGTCTCCTTAGCACTCCATCTTTCACCCGATTCCTCTGCTGGCATGACTCATCCCTATTTAAAGGCTGGCTCAGCCATCCTGCCAAGCCCACTGCCTGGGGATCAGCCAAGCTTCCCTAAGTATGCAGATCAATCCTCCTGGCCTCCACCCTCTAGCTTCTAGAACTTTCTCCAAACTTCCAGAACTAAGGGGAGTGTCAGAAAAGGTTTGACCTGATTTTTCTCCCCCTCTTCAGTATGGATCAGGTTGAATCTCAAGTGTGGCTATTGAAGGATGACTCGGTTTATTTCTTTGAGCACTATTCCTCATGTTCGCAGCAGGTATTAGTAGAGTGTTTTAATGCAGTGCAGTCTCTGGTCAGACAGTCAGCGTGTAAGCAAATTTTGTTCAACCTTTACTACAGGCATGGTCAGAGCTATTGCGCTCAGCCTCAGTCAGATTACAACAGCCCATTTCTGCGGCCAGAGACCTGCCTGGTCAGTGGTTTCTTTCTCCATCACCCACAGCAACCACAGTTGCAGCCCTGTATACCCTGCTACCAATTAAGTATCAGTACCCTGTTTCCACCTGCTGCACCTACCCTGCCTTCAACCCAGTTAACTCTTCTCTGCTATCTGCAACCATCTCACAAAAATCCAGTGCCCTCTGTCCAGCTTGATGTTCCGGTGCCGGCTGTCCAGCCTGATGTTCCAGTGCCCGCTGTTCAGCCTGTTGTTCCAGTGCCCGCTGACCAGCCTGCTGTTTTGTTGCCCGATGCCCAGCTTGATGATCCGATGCCCGATGCACAGCTTAATGATCAAGTTCCTGATACCAAGCCCGATGATCTAGTTCCCGATAACCTGATTCCTGATGCCCAACCTGCTGATCCTGTGCCTGTTGCCCAGCCTAATGCCCCAGTGCCCGTTGCCCAGCCTGATGTCCCAGTGCCGTTACCCAGCCTTCTGTGCCTCTGGCCGCTGCCCAGCCTAATATGCCTCTGCCTGCTGGCCAGCTTGATGTGCCTCTGGTCGCTGCCCAGCTTGATGTGCCTCTGCCCACTGCCCAGCTTGATGTGCCTCTGCCCGCTACCCAGCTTGATGTGCCTCTGCCTTTTGCCCAGCTTGATGTGCCTCTGCCCTTTGCCCAGCCTGATGTGCTTCTGCCCGTCGTCCAGCCTGATGTGCCTCTGCCCGTCGCCTAGCCTGATGTGCCTCTGCCCATCACCCAGCCTGATGTGCCTCTGCCTGTTGCCCAGCCTGATGAGCATCTGCCTGTCTCCCAGCCTAAAGTGCCTCTGCCCGATCATCTAGTGCCTGTTGAGCTGATGCCTGCTTTCCAGCCCGCGTCTGATGAGCCTTTGACCAAAGACCAGCTTGATGGTATGGACTCTATGCTTACTGCCCTGCCAGATTGTCCTGTGGAGGGTAGGATTCCCTAGAGTCTTTGGGTACTTAGTATGGCTTACTTGTTCTGCCTAAGGTTCTTTTTTCAGTTGCCCTTAATTGGGTCCCTCCTACAGTATGTTGCTCTGATGGCGCCAAAGCCTGGTGGTCCTTCACAATTGGTAGCCACGTTTACCTTTGCAACCTTGGTAGTGGTGAGCTCCAGGGGAGTGGTAGAGCGCCATCTGTGCCTTGCCATAACCCAGATGTGATCGCCACAATTTCAGATGCATTAGGGGATCCGTGTTCGGTAACCAGTGCCTTGGGGAAACCTAGATGGCCATCGAAGCGTGGAACAAGTCCTGGAGATCAGGCAAGCTACAAGATTGTAATCAGACTTTCCGGTGTCAGAGTTGCGGTATTGTCACTTGACTCCAGGGCTAAATTTGCGAATGACCCATGGTACCCCAGCATTGGGATGCCTAATGTTTTGAGGGATCAAAGGTCCTATGCTTCTAAGAATCTGTCCAACCAGATACCTAGCCAGTGGCCTAGCCCCATTTTATTCTCTGGACTTTTTCAGCTACGACTGGTTGGAGCGTCCGGAAGTCGCTCCTTCGGGGGGGGGGGGGGGGGGTACTGTCAGGAAAGGTTTCACCTGCTGGTGGCACTGTGACTCCCAGATCTATGGGCTGCAGCTCCGAAGTCCACCAGCAGGTGGTTCTCTGCAGTCAGGAGCTGACATCATCTCCTGCAATCAGGCATCACTTGATACTGTTTGCATGAAGTTTATTTAAACCTTCTGATTGCTAGCACACCTTGTCCTGGTATTTTATCCATGTGCCCTGACCTGTGTTCCTGAATCCTGTGTTCCTGAATTGTGAATCTTGTATCCTGAATCTTATTTCCTGAACCCTGCATCCTGAACTCTGCATCCGTTCCTGGACCCCTGCCCCGCAGCCTGATAACTTCCCGCCTGCTCTCTCTGTCTCCTGTTACCCTCTATCTGTCTTGTCTTGCTCTCAGCCCTATCTGCTTGATCTCCCATGTATGACCCTGGCTTGTTACGATTACGATTGTATCCCACACCTATATATACATTTGGTTTAGGCAGTCATATGTTATGTGTCACTGTGGTTTGTTTCACTGTTTGCCACATTGGAGATGCGTTTACTTTTGTGTTTTCACTTATCTTTTAATAAATTATATTATTTATACTGAACTTGTGCTTGGCATTTTCTGTGACAGTCCACATACAACCCCTGGCAAAAATTATGGAATCACCAGTCCCTGAGGATGTTCCTTCAGTTGTTTATTGTTGTAGAAAAAAAACAGATCACAGACATGGCCAAAAACTAAAGGCATTTCAAATGGCAACTTTCTGGCTTTAAGAAACACTAAAAGAAATCAAGAAAAATAATTGTGGTGGCCAGTAACAGTTAGATTTATAGAACAAGCACAGAGAATAAATTATGGAATCACTCAATTCTGAGGAAAAAATTATGGAATCACCCTGTAAATTTTCATTACAAACACTAATGCCGCGTACACACGAACGGACTTTACGGCAGACTTTGCCCGGCGGACTTTTCGACGTACTTTACGACGGACTTTCTGAATGAACGGACTTGCCTACACACAATCCACCAAAGTCCGTCGAATTCGTACGTGATGACGTACGACCGGACTAAAACAAGGAAGTTCATAGCCATTAGCCAATAGCTACCCTAGCGTGGCTTTTTGTCTGTCGAACTAGCATACAGACGGCGGACTTTTCGACCGGACTCGATTTCAACGGATTTATTTAAAACATGTTTCAAATCTAAGTCCGTCCAACTTTTGAGAAAACAAAGTCCGCTGGAGCCCACACACGATCGAATTGTCCGACCAAATCCCGTCCGCCGGGCAAAGTCTGCCGTAAAGTCCGCTCGTGTGTACGCGGCATGACACCTGCATCAGATTAATTCTGCTTGTTAGTATGTAGGTAAAAATGAGTGATCACACCTTGGAGAGCTGTTACAACAAGTGGACTGACATGAAGCATGGCTCCAACACCAGAGATGTCAATTAAAAAAAGGAGAGGATTATCAAACTCCTTAAAGAGGGTAAATCATCACGCAGTGTTGCACAAGATGTTGGTTGTTCACAGTCGGCTGTATCTAAAACATGGACCAGATACAAACAACATGGGAAGGTAGTGAAAAGCAAGCATACTGGTAGACCAAGGAAGACATCAAAGCGTCAAGACAGAAATCCAATCATCCACAGTCCACGATTGCCTTTCCTTAGCCCATTGTAACCTTGTTTTTTGTGCTTGGGTGTTAGAGATGGCTTTCTTTTAGCTTTTCTGTATGTAAATCCCATTTCCTTTAGGCGGTTTCTTACAGTTCGGTCACAGATGTTGACTCCAGTTTCCTCCCATTTGTTCCTCATTTGTTTTGTTGTACATTTTCTGTTTTCAAGTCATATTGCTTTAAGTTTTCTGTCTTGACGCTTTGATGTGCCTTTAACCACCTTCCCATGTTGTTTGTATTTGGTCCATGTTTTAGACACAGCCGACTGTGAACAACCAACATCTTGTGCAACACTGCGTAAAGATTTACCCTCTTTAAGGAGTTTGATAATCCTCTCCTTTTTTTCAATTGACATCTCTGGTGTTGGAGCCATGCTTCATGTCAGTCCACTTGTTGCAACAGCTCTCCAAGGTGTGATCTACTTTTTTTCTACAACAATAAACAACTGAAGGAACATCCTCAGGGACTGGTGATTCCATAATTTTTGCCAGGGGTTGTATTTCTGGTCACTCCGGTCCCTGACAGGGAGGCACCAGAGACCTGCCTCTGTGAGTCACCCAGCCTGACCTGCAGTAAACCCTGACCCAATTTAGACTGATAAATTAACTATGAGTCAAAACATGGATTTGCCTACACTGACACTAGTAGCACAGTAGAGGGTGCTACACATAGAAGCAGATGGGAGAAAAATGCAATATTTATGTAGATATACAGTATATCCTTACAGCCATATCTTATTCTCTGTAATTCTTTGGGCCAGCTCTCTGGGCACCATGTCTGATATGCTTGAGAGCCTTTTCCATAGACAATGCCTACAAGGTAGGTCACCACTAGAGTTGAGCTTGGATGCTCTTCCACGTCAGCCATCAAGCAGTCACCTGTAATGAGCCAATCATTTGCAACCAAGGCATTCCCTGCCCCCCTATATATGTGTGGCTGTAGAGCACGTCTCCGTCGCAAATGATCAGCCCGTTACATGTGACAGCTTTCTGGTATGGGAAGTGCATCTGAACATGCCCAAGCTCATCCCTAGTTGTCAAGTGTTTCCTCAACTCCTCCAAATTACTTAGCCTTAAATCAGCGTGCAGAATGTGATAACACACATGTGCATACTGTAGGTAATTTATACACACATACTAGGACTAGGGATGAGCCAACAGTTCGATTCAAAATTTGGCTGATCGGACGTTCAGACAATCACCCAAACTTTAGCCCATTTGGCGGGAGCCATAGATGATATATAGAAGTGGTATTTCTACTGTTCCTATGTATGACAGCTTCTTGCTTCCACTGGTCCCTAAAGGAAGCCACAAGTGCTTTTCCAGTGGTGTCCCTAGGAACCAATGATGTCATGGAGATTGCCCATATTTGGGCAGTGATGTCATTGCTCTCCATGCCCCTTTGCTTTAAAGAAGCAAGGATTCTCTGTGACATCTAAATCACGCTGACACTAAACAAGGTCTCTAGGAACTATCAACATCACATGGAATCTCAACTTCCTTAAAGTAAAGGGGGAAGATAGCAGTGACATCACTGCCCAAATATGGCCACTGGCCATATTTGGGTAAAGACACTGACCAAGAATGATCATGGCCATTTTTGGTTTTATATATTTATGTCACCACTATCCCCTTCTCTTAAATAGCTGATGACAGATTGGGGAGCTGTCATTCAGCTGTTGTCACCGTCGGGAACAGTCATGTGTACCTGTTTATTTTTTGGTTGAGTGGTTGGCTGGCAGACATCATGATTGGCGATGGATTTACATTTAGGACTTTTTGGGGATTTTTATTTTTTGAATAAAGGAGTTGTCAAATGTGTGTGTTTTCATTTCTAGGGTAAATTTATTTTATAGGGTAAACAGTACCTCGTCCTCATCAACATGGGTACAAGGTGCTTTTCCCAAGGGACCCCCTGACAAGGCACCACCCTATGTTGAGGATATGTGGCCTGATGTGGTTGAGGAGGGGGGCCTTACACTAATTTTCCCCCCTCCATTCCCTGGCCAGTCAGGCTGCATACTTGGATCAAGGGTCTGATGTGGATTCTTGGCGGGACTGCATGCATTTTTTTTTGTGAGGTACCCCCTTAAAATCCATACCAGACTCAAAGGTTCTGGTATTTATTTTGGAAGATATTCTATGCAATTTTTTTTCATTCTTGCTGTAGGCTGTGCTACAGAAAAAAATGACATTTACAGGCAAAAAAGATCAAGTTTTGTTTGTCAGTAAATGACAATGAATGAACTGGTAAAGATACATGACTAAAGGATTCGTCAACCTTGGTCCTTACCATTAAATTAAAGACACAGACCGCGTGACATGTGTTTTATATGGCCAGAGCAGCCCAATTTATTAACCAAATAATCAAATAACATCACGTAAAAACATGTAACACATACCCGTAAGTGCCAATTTTAACAAAATAATGTCCAACAGCAAGAGGTCTTTGGGTGTCTTAAAAAGGCACAATTTATAACTGGAATGGTCTGTGTCCTCAGCTGTGCCCCAACTGGCTCGAGGACGCTCTAACATCACACATACTTCCATATTCCCCTCCCCCAGGAGACCTATCTCCTGGGAGAGCCACCGCTAACCAAATGTAAGCGCCATACCTTAGATGGGCCCCACTAATCCTGTAACCATGTGATTCCTCACTGACCCCCCAAAGACCCCTTGAACCGCCGACTGCTGTGACAAAATTGAACAGTATACACCCGACATTAAATTATACCCATACACAATGTGTTTTACCCTCTTTTATTGATTTATTGATTTATTTATTTATTTATTTTTTAAATACAAAACATCATAGACAAAACAAATTCACTCACCCCTATAAACACCAATATGCCCCTTACCTGTCTAGTGTGCTAACTTCTAACACAAGGGCGGGAGGGTGGGAAGATGTCTCTTCTCCTAACTTCTCGGAATGATGAAGAATCCTCCCGCTACACAGGACCCTCACCTCTGGACCCTGCCCCTTCTGCCTTCTAC
The DNA here is from genome assembly GCF_042186555.1 of Aquarana catesbeiana. Taxonomy (NCBI): domain Eukaryota; kingdom Metazoa; phylum Chordata; class Amphibia; order Anura; family Ranidae; genus Aquarana; species Aquarana catesbeiana. The sequence goes on from NC_133333.1 coordinate 22,289,806, forward strand.
CCCCAATCAGGTAAGAGCTACACCTATACCCTCACCACTGACCTGACTGACCGTTCCATGACCCCTGTTCCTCCCCTAATCATGCAGCCCCTCCGTCCATTTTTTCCTACAGGTCTCACTTTCCTGAGACTTCTTGGATGAACATTCTAGGTGAGATGTGGGTATAATGCACCTGTAGTAATAACCCCTATAATCCATCACCTGGGTTCACCTGTTCAAACTGAAAGCCAAATAGCTTAACCCTGAGGGCAGAAATAGAAAATTGTCTACGGTACATCCTTGTGCAAAAAATAAAAAATAAACGGCACAAAATCAGTAACAGGTGACTTTGGAAGCTTTTATCATCTGTGTGCCAGCAATATGAACAATGATAGTATGTCTGTAAACATTTGTGTTTATTGAGGTCATAGTATAGAGCAGTAATTCTCAACTAGGGTGCTGCCTGGGTTCCCCCCGGAGTGCCACAAGCACAGGACCTAATTTGCCTTGGATCAGCCCCATAAGTTGCTGTGGTGCGAGGGCTCCTGCCACCAGCACCATAAGAACCAATGACTATCTAGGCAAGGACACATGGGGGAGATTTACTAAAACTGGAGCACTCAGAATCTGGTGCAGCTGTTCATGGTAACCAATCAGCTTCTAACTTCAGCTTCTTCAATTAAAGTGATTGTAAGGTTTCATTTTTTTTCCTATAAAAATAACAAACATTTTATAATTACCTCCTCTGTTGCAGTGATTTTGCACAGAGCAGCCCAGATCCTCCTCTTCTTGGGTCCCTCTTCTGTGATCCTGGCCCCTCCCTCCTATTCAGTGCCCCCACAGCAAGCAGCTTGCTATGGGAGCATCCGAGCCCAGTCACAGCTCCCTGTGGCCCCGATCCGGCCCCGTCCACTCTCTCCCCTGATTGGATAGCTGACTTTGATTGACAGCCAATGCCGCCGCTGCTGTGTTTTAGCCAATCAGGAGGGAGAATCTCGGACAGCTGAGACACTCGTGGACATCACTGGACAGAGAGGGGCCTCGGGTAAGTATTAGGGATGCTGAGGGGGGCTGCACAAAAAACGATTTTTATCTTAATGCATAGAATGCATTAATATATAGAGCCTTCTGCCTTTAGAACCACTTTAAGCTTTGACGATAAAAAATGGAAGCTGATTGGTTTCTATGCACAGCTGCACCTGATTTTGCACCAGTTTTAGTAAATCCCCCCCCCCCATGGTGTCATTTGTTGATATGGCGATGGTTGCATGATTGTAATCCAGGGCAGGCAGCATGCAGCGCTGCCCCCCAGCATTCAGGAAAGGATGGCAGTCCTCCTCCATAAGGCTTGATTCACATCTATGCATGTTGCTTTTGAGCGTTTCTGTAGTGTTTTTTGTGGTGCTTGCCACGTTTTTGAGCAGCGTTTTTGCAGCGTTTTTACAGCGTTTTTGCAACGTTTTTGCCGCGTTTTGCTTTTTTTTTTTTTTTTACAGTTTTTAAGGGTCCCTCTGTCGGGAACGATCAGCAGGTCCCAGCGACATTGGGTCCGCCAGGCCTGCTGATTGGCTCCCCCCTGTGTCCAATCACAGCGGGAGCTGGTCGCCGGCAGCACGTGATTTATCCTGTAGGACCCGCCGCCCCGCAGTACATATACATGGGGTGGTCGGCAAATGGTTAAACATGTTTTCTTAATTTATTCTTAGAGAGGAAAACTAAAACCATTTATTGTTTTATTTGTTTCTTTCAAGTTCAGCAAGTATTCACATTTCCTATACACATACAATTTTTACCATATGCATCCGACAGGCAGTGCAATCAAGTAAGTTGTACAGCACATTCCCAGAGACATTTGGTCCCTTGCTATTAAAGAATAAACACAAAGCTAAGTAAAAAAACAAAAAGTCAAAACACAAACAAGAAAAGACATTCCCCTCGTCCTTTACATCCGCATGGCGTTTCAGTTAGGGAGAAGCGGCGCAAAAGCGAGTAGCTGTTGCTGAGCTGTCTTAGTAGTTATCTAGAAGGCTCTGCAAAAACTAAGCCACAGAAGCATTTTACCATTCTACATTAAAAAAAAAAAAAATTTAAAGGAACATAAATGGTCAATATACAGGTGCATCTCAAACAATTGGAATATCATCAAAAAGTTAATTTATTTCAGTAATTCAGTTAAAAAAGTGAAACTCCTATATTATATAGATTCATTACACACAGAGTGTGATATATATATATATATATATATATATATATATTTATTTATTTTTTTTTTTTAATTTCTTTTTATTGAAAATTTTTCTTTAGAAGACAACAAACATACAGTAAACAAAAGAGTGACCCTAGCACATTGCCAGCCGGTCATACTTATAAACCTAACTAACATAAGCACCTAACTAGTTACATGACCCTCCCCCTTACCTCCCCCTCCCTCCCCCAACAACCCGTAACTCGGTTCACTGCCAGCTTCGGACAGGACATTTCCCTTATGTCACTAAGGCACAACTCATTATACACCCAGTGGTTACAACCAAATGTTTTAAATTATTTCACAGGTATTGCACAGCTATGTGAATCTCAAATATTAGTAATCCTAAAGAACATAATTACCAAATCATTGTCAACCCCCTTGACAGAAATGGAAGATTATATATATTATCAAGCAATAATAGTTATTTTAGCGTTGGATTACATGGAACAATACATTAAACAAAATTTATCCAGCAGTTGTATCTTAATTAAACCACGCTTGCCACACTTTATTACATTTTTTCTCACACCCTCTGGAAATATATGTTGCTTTAAAGTAGGATAACATGGAATTGACTAATCCCTTCCAAAAGGGAATACCTGGAGGCCTAGAGGACCTCCATTTCAATAGAATAGCTTTCTTCCTGTAGAAGAATAGTATGTTTATTAACGTTCTAAGAGCCATTGAGGGAACCACCTCTTCAACTACACCCAATAGACAAACTTTAATAGAGTTTGGGATAGGAATCTTTAGGAGATCTGAAATACACAAGACTATCCCTTCCCAGAAAGGTTTAATGTGGGAGCATTCCCAGAAGATGTGTTCCGCACCAGCCGGAACACATCTCCAACGCTCTGAGGAGATTGCAGGGTATATGGTAGCTAGTCTGGCAGGAGTAAAATAGATTCTGTGTAAGAATTTGAACTGTATTAATGTATCCCTTGCCAAGACCAAATGTTTGAAGGGACAATTCCACATATCATCCCAATCCTCCCCATCTATGTCAGGGACCTCCACCTCCCAACGTTGTCTACATTTTAACAATGCTCCGGGACTTTTCTTAAACAGTTCTTTATACACAACTGATCATTTTTTAGGAAGTTCTTCCTGCATAAGCATATCTTCCATGGATGATGGAAGCGACTCCACTACTAGATCCCCAAACTGCGCCTGAAAGGCGTGACGAAATTGTAAAAATCTGAAAAAATATGAGTTGGGGAGATCATGCCTGGCCTTAAGTTGATCAAAAGTCATAATGTTCCCATCCTTTGTAATATCTTTAAGGGTTATGATACCCCTGACCACCCACACCATGTGATCTGAGAATGTATAGAAATGAGTCAACTTAGGATTCCCCCACAATGGAGTCAGTGGGGAGAAGCCCAAGTAGCTCGGACAAGCTAGTTGTTTTACCTCCTCCCAAGCCTTAATGGTAGCCTTCATAGCTAATGTGATTGGTAAGTCTGATTTGACGCTTCTGTATAGGGCCAGTCGAAGTGTCTCGTATGACCCCAAAAGAGCCGCCTCCACAACTGTTGCAGAATCACCATCGTCTGATATTAGCCATTTATGGGCAAACACCATCTGACCTGCCAAATAATACTTCCTCCAGTCAGGAACAGCCAACCCGCCACTTCCCCAGGGTTCCTGAAGTACTTTGAGTCCAATGCGTGGTTGTTTGGGAGCCCACAAAAATGAACTAGTGATACTGTCCAATTGTTTAAAAAAAGACTTGGGGACCCACACCGGGGCGTGTCTAAGGAAATATAATATGACTGGAAGAATTTTCATTTTTAATAAATTTATCCCCCCTATGAGTGATAGTGGGAGTCTCTGCCACGCCTGCGCCTTTTGATTGAAAAAATTCAAAAGTGGCATCAAATTAAGAGTCAAGTAGTCAGAGCTATCAGCTGAAATTTTCACCCCTAAATATGTGATAGAAGATACCCATTTTAGCGGCAGACTATGATCAGCCTTTTCTTTGGCCCCTTCATCTAACGGTAAAATTGAGGATTTGCTCCAATTGACTTTCAACCCTGAAAAGGTGGTGAAATTGTTTAGTATTTTCAATGCTGCCTGTAACGAGGACCCAGGATCCTCCAGAAACAGTAACATGTCATCGGCATATAGTGCTAGGAATTCTTTGATTGTGCCATCTCCTATGGCCTGTATTTCACTAGATGACAGAAGAGCCACTGCCAACGGTTCCATCATAAGTGCAAATATAAATGGGGACAAAGGACACCCCTGTGTAGTACCTCTGCTTACTGAGAAAAAGGGAGATGTAGACTTGCCAATCCTAATTGCCACTCTGCTACTATACAGTAAGGTAATCCATTGCAGAAACACCTTGCCAAACCCCATTTTACCAAGCACTCTAAGCATGTATGTCCAGTCAATTGAATCGAATGCTTTTTCTATGTCGATCGACACAATTATTCTGGAACCCGCCCCATGCCTGGAAAGCTGAAGATGAGTAAACAATCTTCTCAGATTAGTATCCGTAGACTTTCCGGGCATGAAACCGGTCTGATCAATATTGACAAGAGAGGGGATCACTGCGACCAACCTAATTGCCAGGATCTTTGTTAAGATCTTCAGATCCATGTTTAGTAAAGCAATAGGTCTATAAGATGCACACTCTAATGCATCCTTTTCCGGCTTTGGCAACAGGACCATGTACGCACCCAACATGGACGCTGGAAGCTTATTGAGTTCTAGACAATAGGGATGAGCTTCGAGTTCGAGTCGGGTGTCTATAGTGTGCCTGTAAAGGGGCGCATGTTTCCTGTGTTTAGAACAGTCTGACAGCAAAATGACATTTTGAAGGAAAAAACTCATTTAAAACTACCCGCGGCTATTGCATTGCCGACAATACACATAGAAGTTCATTGATAAAAACGGCATGGGAATTCCCCAAAGGGGAACCCCGAACCAAAATTAAAAAAAAAAAATGACGTGGGGGTCCCCCTAAATTCCATACCAGGCCCTTCAGGTCTGGTATGGATATTAAGGGGAACCCCGGCCAAAATTAAAAAAAAAAAATGACGTGGGGTTCCCCCTAAATTCCATACCAGACCCTTCAGGTCTGGTATGGATTTTAAGGGGAACCCCGCGCCAAAAAAAAAAAAAAAAACGGCGTGGGGTCCCCCCAAAAATCCATACCAGACCCTTATCCGAGCACGCAACCTGGCAGGCCGCAGGAAAAGAGGGGGGGACAAGAGTGCGGCCCCCCTCCCTCCTGAACCGTACCAGGCCACATGCCCTCAACATTGGGAGGGTGCTTTGGGGTAGCCCCCCAAAACACCTTGTCCCCATGTTGATGAGGACAAGGGCCTCATCCCCACAACCCTGGCCGGTGGTTGTGGGGGTCTGCGGGCGGGGGGCTTATCGGAATCTGGAAGCCCCCTTTAACAAGGTGACCCCCAGATCCCGGCCCCCCCCCTGTGTGAAATGGTAAGGGGGTACATAAGTACCCCTTCCATTTCACGAAAAAAGTGTCAAAAATGTTAAAAATGACAAGAGACAGTTTTTGACAATTCCTTTATTTAAATGCTTCTTCTTTCTTCTATCTTCCTTCATCTTCTGGTTCTTCTGGCTCTTCTGGTTCTTCTGGTTCTTCCTCCGGCGTTCTCGTCCAGCATCTCCTCCGCGGCGTCTTCTGTCTTCTTCTCCTCGGGCCGCTCCGCACCCATGGCATGGGGGGGAGGCTCCCGCTCTTCTCTTCTTCTCTTCTTCTTTTCTTCTTTTCTTCTTTTCTTCTCTTCTTCTCTTCTTCTTCATTTTCTTCTCCGGGCACACCTCTCTCCTCCACCCCCTCCTCTTCTTCTTCCTCCATGGCCTCTTCCTCGGAACCAGCGGTGCTCCGTAGGCGTTCAAGGGGCTACGCAAGTACGCAGGCCAAAAGATGCCATGCGGTGCTTGAGCTGGTGTGCTTGGGGGACAGGAGCCACACTGGGGCAGAGGTTCTGTCAGCTCTGCAGGGGCAGGTTCAGAGGTGGTTGACGCCACGCCAACTTAAGGCAGGAATGGTGGTTTGCGACAATGGCACCAACCTCCTCTCTGCCCTCCGACAGGGACAAATGACCCATGTGCCCTGTTTGGCTCACGTCCTTAACTTGGTGGTGCAGCGGTTCTTGGGCAGGTACCCGGGCTTACAGGATGTCCTGAGGCAGGCCAGGAAAGTCTGTGTGCATTTCCGCCGGTCATATAATGCCAGTGCTCGGCTGACGGACCTCCAAAAGGAGTTTAACCTGCCCAAGAACCGCCTAATCTGTGACATGCCCACCAGGTGGAACTCAACGTTGGCCATGCTGCAGCGGCTGCACATGCAGCAGAGGGCCATCAATGAGTACCTGTGCGACTATGGCACCAGGACAGGGTCAGGGGAGCTTGGTTTTTTTTCCCCACGCCAGTGGGCCATGATCAGGGATGCATGCACTGTCCTGTCACCATTCGAGGAGGCCACGAGGATGGTGAGCAGTGACAGTGCATGCATCAGTGACACTGTCCCCCTTGTCCACCTGTTGGAGCACACGCTGCGTGGGATAATGGACAGGGCACTTGAGGCAGAACAGAGGCAGGAAGAGGAGGACTTCCTTAGCTCTCAAGGCCCCCTTTATCCAGACAGTGTTCCTGCGTGCCCGCCGATCACACAGGAAGAGGACGAGGAGGAAGAGGAGGAGGAGGAGGAGGAAGATTGTGTCAGTATGGAGGTGGAGCCTGGCACTCAGCATCAGCAGCAGTCTTTAAGGGATCAGTCCCAAGAAACACATGGACTTGTACGTGGCTGGGAGGGGGTGGCTGCGGACCATGTCGTTCTTAGTGACCCAGAGGACTCCGGACCGAATGCCTCAGCAAACCTACGCTGCATGGCCTCCCTGATCCTGCAAAGCCTGCGTAAGGATCCTCGTATTCGTGGTATCAAGGAGAAGGACCAATACTGGCTGGCAACCCTCCTTGATCCACGTTACAAGGGTAAGGTTGCGGACCTTATCTTGCCATCGCAGAGGGAGCAGAGGATGAAACATCTTCGGGAGGCCTTGCAGAAAGGTCTGTGCAACGCGTTCCCAGAGACTGGGAGGTTACAAACTTCTGTTTCTGGACAACGTGTTGCTGAGGCTTCGGTCAGTCAAAGAAGGAGCGGTGGAGAAGGTAGCCGTCTGACCGATGCGTTCAGACAATTTTTTGGTCCGCAGCCCCAAGGTATGATCGGTTCCAGCAACCATCGCCAGCGTCTGTTTTACATAGTGCAGGAATACCTAGGGGCAAGATCAGACTTGGACACCTTTCCCACCGAAAATCCTCTGGGTTACTGGGTCTTGAGGATGGATCACTGGCCAGAGCTTGCACAGTATGCAATTGAGCTACTGGCCTGTCCTGCATCCAGCGTTCTTTCGGAACGCACATTCAGTGCTGCTGGAGGCGTGGTAACCGATCACAGGGTGCGTCTGTCCACCGACTCGGTCGATCGGCTGACCTTCATAAAAATGAATGAGTCTTGGATCACCACCAGCTACCAAGCACCTGATGCTGATGTAACCGAATAATTTTTTTGGAAATCTCAGATCCCTTCAAAGACTGCCTATGCTGATGCTGAGTGACTATCCCTGAGTAATTATCCTCTTCCTCCTCAATCATCACGCTGATAGCTTGTAAGAACATTTTTGGTTCTGGGCGCCACCACCAGTGCCTAAGGCACAATTTTTCAGCCCCTGTTTAACAGGGGCGTGTAATTACAATTTTTGATGTAATACTTTGCAGCAGGGCTCGTTCCTGCATTCCAACTAGAGTGTCTGTGAGGGGTTGCAGTGTTGTGGCACCAGCACCAGTGCCTAAGGCCCAATTTTTCTGCCCCTGTCTAACAGGGGCGTGTAATTACAATTTTTGATGCAATACTTTGCAGCAGGGCTCGTTCCTGCGTTCCAACTAGAGTGTCTGTGAGGGGTTGCAGTGTTGTGGCACCAGCACCAGTGCCTAAGGCCCAATTTTTCTGCCCCTGTCTAACAGGGGCGTGTAATTACAATTTTTGATGCAATACTTTGCAGCAGGGCTCGTTCCTGCGTTCCAACTAGAGTGTCTGTGAGGGGTTGCAGTGTTGTGGCACCAGAACCAGTGCCTAAGGCCCAATTTTTCTGCCCCTGTCTAACAGGGGCGTGTAATTACAATTTTTGAAGCAATACTTTGCAGCAGGGCTCGTTCCTGCGTTCCAACTAGAGTGTCTGTGAGGGGTTGCAGTGTTGTGGCACCAGCACCAGTGCCTAAGGCCTAATTTTTCAGCTCCTGTTCAACAGGGGCATGTAATTACAATTCTTGATCTAATATTTCACAGCAGGGCCCTGTGAGGGCTTACAGTGTTGTGGCCACAGCAACACCTAAGGCCCAAATTTCTGCTGAGTATATAGGGCAGGACCCTACTTTCAAACATCTAACTTACAAACGACTCCTACTTGCAAACGGAAGGAGACAACAGGAAGTGAGATGAAATCTACCCCTAGGAAGGGAAATTCTCTCCTGTAAGAGTTAATATGGGAAAACAATTTCTCCTTTCCACTGATGCTTTCCAATCCTTGTTCCACAAAAAAACCCAAATTTTCAAAAAACATTTTTCATTGGGACAAAAAAGTGAGGTGAAATCTTCTGAAGAGGAGGAAAGACAGCAAAACAAATGTCACAGGGGTGATAACCCTTCCCTATGTTTTCCAAAAAGCTTAGAAAAGATTTTTTGGCTGGAGCTAAACACGTTAAAAATGTTCAAAATTACAAACAGATTCTACTTAACAACAAACCTACAGTCCCTGTCTTGTTTGCACCGCCTGTATACTGCTGTTCAGAGTATATAGGGCCTGGTGGCCCCACACCTTTCCTTATTTTAATTTGGGTGCGGGGTTCCCCTTAATATCCATACAAGACCCAAAGGGCCTGGTAATGGACTGGGGGGTACCCATGCCGTTTGTCTCACTGATTTTCATCCATATTGCCATGACCCAACATGACATTAAACCCGCAAGCAGTTTTAAATGAGATTTTTTCCTTTAAAAATGACATTTGGTGCAGGGACTGTTCTAAACATGGGAAACACGCGTCACTTTACAGGCATACTATAGACACCCCCCAGGTACGATATTTAAAGGAATATTTCACTTTTTTTTTTTTACTTTAAGCATCTTTAAAATCACTGCTCCCGAAAAAACGGCCGTTTTTAAAAGTTTTTTTTGCATTGATACATGTCCCCTGGGGTAGGACCCGGGTCCCCAAACCCTTTTTAGGACAATACCATGCAAATTAGCCTTTAAAATTAGCACTTTTGATTTCGAACGTTCGAGTCCCATAGACGTCAATGGGGTTCTAACGTTCGTGCGAACTTTCGGTCCGTTCGCGGGTTCTGGTGCGAACCGAACCGGGGGGTGTTCGGCTCATCCCTATTTAGGAGCATATACAGTATACTACTACAATTTCAGAAATTTCTGCACATATGATAAAATCTGCAATTTTTTTCAGAAGTTACTTTAACCCCCCCTCCCCCAAAACAATGACCTATTTTTTGAATGCAGAAACACTGGAAAATAAAATGGTGGCAGTTACAAGTTTTTTTGTTTTTTTTTGCGCAGGAAAAAAATACACTAAAATTGATTTTTAATGCAAACAAACACAATATAATACCCGTTATTTTGGTGAAATATACAATATGGGTTTTTTTCAAGTATATTCAACAAAACATGTTAAAGTGGAAGTTCAGGCAAAACCTAACTAAGGCTAAACCTACTCCCACCCCCATTCTAAGCCTATTCTTTCCAACCCTGTAAAGAAAAGATCTGTATACTAAGCTACTGTATTCTGAAGCTGCTCCGGGTCAGTCCCAGTATCAGCTGTCAGCCGGGGCGGCTTCTGTGTAGAGGAGGGACAGCCGACAACGGATGCCCCATAGTAAGTCTATGGGTGATGTCATCTTCTAGGTGTTTCCTGTCATTGTCAGAGATCTCTCCTGTACACAGAAGCCACCTATTATTATTCTGAAGCTGCTGCGGACCTGTCCCAGGATCAGCTGTCAGCGGCTTCTGTGTAGAGGAGGGACAGCAGACAACGGAAGCCCCATAGTAAGTCTATGGGTGATGTCATCTTCTAGGTGTTCCCTGTCATGGTCAGAGATCTCTCCTGTACATAGAAGCCACCTAGTACCTATTCTGAAGCTGCTCTGGGCCGGTCCCAGGATCAGCTGTCAGCGGCTTCTGTGTAGAGGAGGGACAGCCGACAACGGATACCCCATAGTAAGTCTATGGATGATGTAATCTTCTAGGTGTTTCCTGTCATTGTCAGAGATCACTACTGTACACAGAAGCCACCTAGTGCCTATTCTGAAGCCGCTCTGGGCCGGTCCCAGGATCAGCTGTCAGCCGGGGCGGCTTCTGTGTAGAGGAGGGACAGCCGACAACGGATGCCCCATAGTAAGTCTATGGGTGATGTCATCTTCTAGGTGTTTCCTGTCATTGTCAGAGATCTCTCCTGTACACAGAAGCCACCTAGTACCTATTCTGAAGCCACTCTGGGCCAGTCCCAGGATCAGCTGTCAGCGGCGGCGGCTTCTGTGTAGAGGAGGGACAGCCGACAATGGATTCCCCAAAGTAAGTCTATGACGTCTTTTCCTAGGAATTTCCAGCCATTCTCAGCAAGCTCTCCTGTACACAGAAGCCACCTATTACCTATTTTGAAGCTGCTCTGGTCCAGTCTCCACCGGTGGCTTCTGTGCAATGGAGAGAGATCTTCAAAAATGCCTAGGAGACAACATCACCCATCCATCACCCACCCACCCGTCTCCACCTCCTCTGCATAATGGCAGCCTCAGCCATGCATCTCCTCCCTCCTCCTAGGCATCCAATAGGATTACCTGTCCTTTCAGCCAATCGGGTGACGGGTCTCAGGACCCACTTCCTGATTGGCAGGGAGGAGGATCAGTGTGACAACCGCGAATATTCATTCGTGATGGTCACACAACTGGGTGGGCTCGGAGTGCAGTGCTCTGTGCCCTGAGCCCACCATTTTTTAAAGCCTATTAGAGCCTCAGGCTCTAATTACGTACTTCAAACCCCCCCCGATTGGAATCCATGCGTCTGGCACCCTGCATGTAGATTAGGGGGACAGATGCATGGATGGGGGGGTGGTGCCCGTGCATGAAGAATAGGGGGACAGATGGGGGGTGGTGCCTGTGCACCCATCATGAATGGTCCACCACTGATCGGGGGTCTGTTAGGTGCTTAAAGCGGAGTTGCACCCAAAAATTTAACTTCCGCTTTTCGGATTCCTCCCCCCCTCTGGTGTCACATTTTGCACCTTTCAAGGGGGAGCAGATACCTGTATAATGCAAGTATTTGCTCCCACTTCAAGGCATAGATAGCCGCAGTAGCCGCGGCCATCTACGCCATGTCCGGCCCCTCCTCTGTCACCCCTGCTGTCTTCTGTGAGACACACAGGCCCCAGAAGACAGCAGGGACCAGTGAGAACACGCAGCGCGACTCGCACATGTGTAGTAGGTAACCAGGCTGTGAAGCCGCAAGGCTTTACTTCCTGATTCCCTTACCGAAGATGCCGGAGCCTCCACCCGAGAGCCGAGGGACGGGTCGGCTTCGGGTGCCGACATTGCGGGATCCCTGGACAGGTAAGTGTCCATATGTTAAAAGTCAGCAGCTGCAGTAGTTGTAGCTGCTGACTTTTAATTTTTTCGGCGGAACTCCGCTTTGCATTAAAATAAAGAGCCTTCTGTCTGCAGCAGCCACCCTCAGCCTCCCTAATACTTACCTAAGCCCCATCTCGATCCAGTGATGTTGCACGAGAGACTCAGCAACCCGAGACTCTCCCTCCACATTGACTGAGACAGCAGCGTTCGCTCCTGCTGCTGTCAATCAGTCAGTGAGCCAATGAGGAGAGAGAGAGGGTGCAGGGCCGTGTCATGGCTCTGTGTCTGAATGGATACATGGAGCTGTGGCTTTGGCTCAGGTTCCCCCATAGCAATCTGCTTGCTGTGGGGGCACTCAACAGGTGGGAGTGGCCAGGAGTGTTGAAGAGGGACTCGATAAGAGGAGGATCTGCGATGCTTTGTGCAAAACCATTACACAGAGCTTGTGAGTTTACCACGTTTGTTATTTTTAAACTCAAAACAATGAGACTTTAGTATCACTATAATGTCTCCCCTGCCCTCCATTGCAGCTAATCAAGCACACATTGTGCTTGATTGGCTTCTTTCCTAGGCTACGGTAACGGGAATGACAGTTCTGAAATCAGAAGTGACCAAACTTATTCCTTGATCTGCTTATTTACTGCTTGTAGGCAGATCCCTTAAGAGTGTTACCTTGGTAGTCAATGGTTAGTAAAAAGCAGTTATACTCATCTCCTCGACATTGCATGTATCCTTCGGGTTCACAATCAGTAAGAGTATTGACAGAAGTGCATACTGGACATGTTACTCCAGTGGGCTCAATGCTTCCCTTTATATCTGTAAGATAAAACAATTAAGTCATATAGCTCTCCTAGATGGTTACAAATGATATTTAAAAAATATATATATTTCATCAGAGGCTGCATTCCAAGTGTAAGAAATACGCTTGACTTTAAATTAAAATTCAGTACTGCAAGCAGCTTTTTTTAAGCCAGTTGTTTGATACACAATTGACTAAGTTTGACCATTTAGAGTTTTGCTTTGCAAACAGAACTAAAGGAAATGATACTCACCTTTACCACCTTCCAGCCCAGGCCAATTCTGACATTCCTCCCCTACATGTACAAAAAAAAAAAAAATCTTCTGTCCCCCCAGACTCTGTCCTCTGATCCTAGCCCCCTCCCTGCCCCACTCCTTCGCCCTATGGGACACACTAAGACTGAACCCACACCTCATTTCAGATATGAGACCTCTGTCACATCTCTTCTGTAACCCGAACTTTCCCCCAGGGCAGGACATCAAAGCCTTCCAGTGGTGGCTGGACAAAGGTCTGTACCGGATAGGACAATTCTTCACATCAAGAGGCCCCATCTCCTTGGCCCATTGTGTAAGCAAATTGGATCTAACTAACTCGGAACGTTTCCGATACCACCAAATCGCTCACTTTCTTAACAGCATCTGGAGAGATAAACCAATTCCTCCCAAGTTTACAGCATACGAACTATGGTGTGGTCAAGCCATGGAGCAGTGGGACGTGATTTCAGTCATCTACACGTCACTCTCCACCCAGTCAAGCAAATCCCCTTACATGAAGGTCTGGGAGGAAGACCTCCAATTTCAGTGGGACCTGGAGATCTGGCATTCGGCTCTGGCATCCTCATAAAAGGGCATCCTCAACACTACCCTAATGGAAGCTAACATAAAGGTCAAGACCAGATGGTACATGATCCCCTCCAGATTAGGCACAATTTATCCCTCAGCTGATCCCCTATGCTTTAGGGGTTGCCAAATTGTGGGCACACTAGCCCACGTCTGGTGAGAATGTCCTAATGTCAGACCTTTCTGGAAAAGGATCTTTAACCTTATCAGGAAGGTCACGGGATGTGAGGTCGCCAGGTCCTCAGAGGTCGCTCTACAAAATTCTCAGATCCCAAGGATCTCCAGAAGTAACCGTGAATTGATACACTTCATATTGGTAGGAGCCAAACTGACTCTTGCAAAGGCCTGGAAACAGCCCTTAGTCTCCATAAAGGCAGCCAAACGGAAAGTCTCCTGGTATATGGCCCAAGAAAAGTTAGCTAGTATTATTTCAGACTTGAAACGCAAGTTTGAAATTATTTGGGAACCATGGGCCTGATTCATGGGAATTTCAATCTTCCCGGGTATTATACCCTACAAGGAAATTTCTAACCAACACTCAGGTGAATTAATCTACCTCGATATCTCCACCTCCCCCTCTCTCTACTCCTTCTCTCTCCTTTTTCTTGCTTTCCTTTCTCTCTCCCACCATGAGAATCTCTCCACTTAACACAGTGATCCCACTGGGGCGCTCCCTTAGAACACAATAGCGTGTTGTGGGTGGTCCCGGCCTGGGGGGCGTAGGGGGGGTGGGGGGACCCCATCATTCGGCACAGTATGTTCCCACTAGGGATGCCGGAGGGGGGTGGTCCCCCCTGCTCCTCGTGTCCTTCCCAGGTTGGGACCTGACCCAAGTCCTCAGAACCTTTTACCCTGGGCGGCTTCCTTAGCCCGGGGAGGTATAGGCATAAGAATGTTTTTATGCTCCAAAGTCTGGTGGTCAACATTGTTCTTTCCTCGGACTTTTAGGCAAGTCCCATTTCTATTTTATCTACCAGTTCCACATGATTTGTATCCCACTTATCCCTTTTGTATTTTCAATGTCTCTCTCTGCCATAAGTGAGAGTTTCTCTGTTTTGTCTTTTTTTGAAAAAATAAAATACTTTGAAAGTAAAAAAAACTTATTTTCCTAGAAATCTACTTAGAACCCCTAAACACTATTTTTTTTTAAGCAGAGGCCCTAGAGAATAAAATAGTGGGTGTTGCATATTTTTATGTCACGTGATATTTATGCAGCAGTTTGTTTTTTTAACCTTTTGTGCCTGAAGGTTAAATAAATGTTAATGCTTAAGCACAATTTTGCAACTTTTTTTTTTTTCTAGTTCAATATGTTTTTATTAAGTTTTAAAAGGCACCAATTTTGACACACTAGAAATGCGGACGCAGCCGCTAATTACAGTAGTTGAGCGCAACTCAAGTTGGAGAAAATAAAAAACGTATAGGAACGATCAAACTTGACAAATATATACAAGGGGGTGCTGATAAGTATTGAGCCTTACCCCCAGAAAAAATTGAGATAGGAAGCTGTAAATTACAGGGCGTATTGGCCAATTTGTCTATATTCAATGGTGCAAAAATCAACTATCTATGATTTTAACTTATCTTTCTTTTTCAGGTCCAAAATGAACATGGAAGCACCTCCAGAAAAATTCAATGTGGAAGAGCATAGAACTATATGGGAAAGGGAAAGGTACAAAGCAGATCCATGATGAAATGTCACAAACGCGTAGAATACAGACAATATTCCAATGCAATTGTATGATATAGAGTGTATATTAGAGACACAGATGAGAGTACAATGGCTGTTCCAGGCGCAGGGAACACAATATATTACAGGATTTTCAGTGCAGACCCATCGAGGATGCCCACTGGAGACCACCAGGTATACCCACTAGCGTGCTCCAGAGTTGCCAATCTGTGCCCATTAGGGATGGCACTCTGTGCCCATCAGTGATGCCTGCCAGTGCCTCCTGATCAGTGCTGCCTATCAGTGCACTAACAAAGTGTAACACTTTGAAACTGTGTATGCCTGTGCAACGGTGCCAAATTACAGTACCTAAAAGTCTCTACAGGCAATGCTTTAAAAGCCTTTACAGGTTACCAGTTTAGAGTTACAAAGAAGGTCTGGTGCTAGAATTATTGCTTTCGCTCTAACATTTGTGGTGATACCTCACATGTGTGGTGGACTGACAAGCACATACATTTGCGCTCGAGCATGGGGGAACAGGGGCACTTTAGCATTTTTTTAATTTTATTATTTATTTTATTTATTGTTAAAAAAATTATATCTTTCATTTTTTATCATTTTTATTTAAGAAAGAATAATTGTGTTCGCTTATCCTTTTAACCACTGTGGTGTTCTCTTTTAAATTGGAAAAACTTTTTACCTCCAACAAAATTGTGTGTAGCTGCCCCTTTAAGTGTATTACCAATTAAAGGAGTTGTAAAGGCAGAAGGTTTTTTTTTTATCTCAATGCATTCTATGCATTGAGATAAAAAACCTTCTGTGTGTAGCACCCCCCCCCCCCCCCCCATTACCTATCTCTCTCCAGCAACGTCCATGATCCCCTCAGCCATCCAGGACACTCCTCCTGATTGGCTGAGACAGAGCAGCGGTGCCATTGGCTCCTGTGGCTGTCAATCAAAGTCAGTCAGCCAATCAGGTGAGAGAGGGGGCCAAATCGGGGCTCTGTGTCTGAATGGATACACGGAGCTCTGACTCGGCTTGGGTGCCCCCATAGCAAGCTGCTGGCTGAGGGGGCACTCAAAGGAGGGAGGGGGCAGGAGCAATGAAGAGGGACCCGAGAAGAGGAGGATGTGGGTTGCTCTGTGGAAAAACAACTGCACATAGGAGGTAAGTATAACATGTTTGTTATTAAAAAAAAATAAAAAAAACGAGTCTTTACAATCACTTTAAGCTATTAACAACAATGCAAATAAGGTTTGGCGCTATCACCCTAAACTGCAAATAAACCTTCAAAAAAAAAAAATATAATATAATATAATATAATATAATATAATATAATATAATATATATACACATATACACACACACTGCACTGTCAAAAGTATTGGGACGTCTGCCTTTACATGCACATTAATTTTTTTTTTTTTTTTAAATCAGATTTTTTTTTTATATCACAACAATATATACACAGAGGGGGAAAAATATAACATTGAGATCAACTTATAAATATTCATACCATAGTAAATTAAAAAAAAAAAAAAAACTATTCCCTTCCTTCCACCTCCTCCCATACACCCACATTCTGGGAATCGTACCTCCTAACTCAGTCCCGTATCCATGCAGTCAAGCCACAGTTTCCAGATAGTATCAAACCTGTTAGGGGATAAATTCCTCCCAAAAAGAACATGCCTCTCATAGGAAATAGATCTATTAGATCTATTAGGTTCACCTAATGGAAACTTGCCTTTGTGCCTCAAAAGGCACATTGGTGGTTTATGTACGAGGATGTCAAGATAGCCCAGTAGACACATTAAAGGATCCACTGGGAGATTCAGATCTAAAATCCCATTAAGTGTACACACAAGCTCTGCCATACCTCTGGAGTTTTGGGCATCACCATATTAGATGTATCAATGACCCCAGATTGCCACATCTGGGGCAAGCCGAGTCAGTTGTTAAGCCAATTTTAAACCAAAATTCTGGGGTCCTATATGCCCTATGCAGTATATAAAATTGTGTTAATCTAGATGAGGGTGAAAGAGAAACAAGGGGAAGAGCCGTAGAATCCTATCCCAGACATGGTTAGAGATAGGGCCAATATGCCTTGATGGCATCCAGTGCCAAGAAGGCCCAATCCGTAAGATTAACTGCCGGAATCTGCATATTGAGATAAGCTCGCCTAATATTAACAGCTGTTGAGGACATGTTGGGAATAAAGCCAGCTTGATCAGGATGAATAATATTTGTTATCATCTTTTTCAATCTATTGGCTAAAACCTTAGCTAGTATTTTCACATCTGTTGACAATAAGGAAATAGGCCAATATGATTCTGGAAAAAGTGTATCTTTATCTTTTTACAGGATAACCAAAATTGCGGCTTCGGACATTGAGTCCGGAAGTTGTCCTTTCCGCTAAAGCTGAGTTAAATGTTTTAAGTAGGGTAGGTAACAGCATTTTCACCGTATTTTTTATACACTTCAACTGGAAAACCATCCACCCCTGGTGCTTTATTTTTCGCAAAGCTAGACACTGCAGCTTCCAGTTCCAATAGGGTCAAGGGGACATTAAGCATCTCCTGATCTTCCTGTGATACTCTTGGGAGAGTACTACTTTCAAGGTAAGCACATAAACTTTAATGCCATCCCAGTCTTAGTCTGTAGAGTTCAATATTGAGTTGGCCCACTCTTTCCTGCTATAACAGATTCCACTCTTCTGGGAAGGCTGTCCACAAGGTTTAGGAGTGTGTCTATGGGAATGTTTGACCATTCTTCCAGAAGTGCATTTGTGAGGTCAGGTACTTAGTTGGAAGGTCTGGCTCGCAGTCTCTGCACTAATTCTTCCCAAAGGTGTTCAATCGGGTTGAGGTCAGGACTCGCTCATCCTTGTCTTTATGGACCTTGCTTTGTACATTGGTCCAAATCATTTTGTGGGGGGGGGATTATGGTATGGGGTTGCTTTTCAGGGGTTGTGCTTGGCCCCTTAGTTCCAGTGAAGGAAAATCTTAAGGTGTCAGCATGCCAAGACATTTTGGACAATTTTGGGACAATGGTCCCAACTTTGTGGGAATAGTTTGGGGGTGGCTCCTTCCTGTTCCGACATGACTGCACATCAGTGCGCAAAGCAAGGTCCATAAAGAAATGGATGAGCGAGTTTTGGGTGAAGGAACTGCATTGGCCTGCACAGACTGCTGACCTCAACACGATAGAATACCTTTGGAATGAATTAGAGCCAGAGAGACTGCGAGCCAGGCCTTCCCATCCAATGTCTGACCTCACAAATGCGCTTCTGGAAGAATGGTCAAACATTCCCATAGACACACTCCTAAACCTTGTGGACAGCCTTCCCAGAACAGTTGAAGCTGTTATAGCCGCCCAGGGTGGGCCAACTCAATATTGGACCCTACGGACTAAGACTGGGATGCCATTAAAGTTCGTGTGTGTGTGTAAAGGCAGGTGTCCCAATACTTTTCACAATATAGTGTTTTTACAACATGCAAATAAGTCTGTTGGTTTTCAAAGTTGAAATGACGGTAATTGGCTCCTGAGAGTTAGGGAACCTTCTTTCACCTGTTAGATATTGAGGAACCCTAACACTAACCTAAAAGGGTCAGCAAAGGTACCCTTCCATGTTTCTCTCAAAATAAGTTTTTACTAAAATAAAATAAAAAAAACTTGCTGATTATTATAGATACTTACTTGCAGGTAAATCTGGGAAACAAAAGTCGGTGTCACAGCAGGCGGTGGCCATCCATGTTGTTTCCATGTTATAGCTGTAACTTTCAATGACATTACAGCGACTTGATCGAACACAGTAATGGCGAATGTAAAATTCTGTACGTTCCTTGGTAAAATCTGCAGATATAAATGCAGCCATTGTTGGAAATGCTTTAAATTTTGTATTAAATACTTTTTACTACTTTTCATCACATATCAAACGTCAACCCAGATATTCTTTTAACCCCTAGATGCCGACCACATACATATATGCGGTTGCTCAACGGGTGGGCCTTAATGCCGATCGGCTGCATATATGCGTCCCCATTAAAACTACTTAGCGCCCTCCCTGCATGCTCCCAGCATGGTAGCTGGCATGTAGCCAGGGGTCTCCGCACCTCCCAGTACAAGGGCCACATTGTACATTTTACAGAGAACCATGGACGGAAAAAATCCCCATTAAGTCCCCCCTTCAATACTCCCATCAAAGTCCCCCCTTACATCAGAGTCCCTTTTTACATCAGAGTTCCTTCTTACATCAGGGTCCCCATCAGAGCCCTCCTTACATCAGGGTCCCCATCAGAGTCCCCCCTTACATCAGAGTCCCTTTTTACATCAGAGTTCCCTCTTACATCAGGATCCCTATCAGAGCCCTCCTTACATCAGGATCCCTATCAGTGCCCTACTTACATCAGGATCCCTATCAGAGCCCTCCTTACATCAGAATCCCTATCAGAGCCCTCCTTACATCAGAATCCCTATCAGTGCCCTACTTACATCAGAATCCCTATCAGAGCCCTTTTTACATCAGGATCCCTATCAGAGCCCTCCTTCCATCAGAGTCCCTTTTTACATCTGAGTTCCCTCTTACATCAGGATCCCTATGAGAGCCCTCCTTACATCAGGATCCCTATGAGAGCCCTCCTTACATCAGGATCCCTATCAGAGCCATCCTTACATCAGGATCCCTATCAGAGCCCTCCTTACATCAGGATCCCTATCAGAGCCCTCCTTACATCAGGATCCCTATCAGAGCCCTCCTTACATCAGGATCCCTATCAGAGCCCTCCTTACATCAGGATCCCTATCAGATCCTTCCTTACTTTAGGATCCCTATCAGATCCTTCCTTACATCAGGATCTCTATTAAAGTACCTCCTTACATCAGAGTCCCATCTTACATCAGAGTCCTCATCAGAGTCCTCCTTACATCAGGTTCCCTATGAAAGCCCCTCTTTACATCATGGTCCCTATTATAGTTCCCCGAAATCAGGGTCCAATCAGATTTTCTCTCACATCAGGGTCTCCATCAGAGTGCCCCTTACATCAGGATCGCTATCAGAGCCCTCCTTACATCTATCAAAGTCCCTCCTTACATCAGGTTCCCCATCAGAGTACCTTCTAACATCAGAATCCCTGTCAGAGCCCTCCTTACATCAGAGTCCTTATCAAAGAAGACCCTTACATCAGGGTCCCCATCAAAGTACCTCCTTACATCAGGGTCCCCATCAAAGTCTCCCCTACATCGGGATCCCTATTAGAGTCTCCTCACATCAAGGTCCCATCAGAGTGCCCCTTACATCAGGATCCCTATCAAAGAGTTCCGTCTAACATCAGGATCCCCACCAGTGTCCCCCCTTATTCCTCAACCAGTGCACACTGAGGATATGCCAACCTACAGGACAGATACAATCTGACTCCTTCTGTAACCATTCATAGAATACAAAGCAGTCTTGAGAAAGAAGCAGGAGGAAGGGCCAAGCCGTGCTGTGTGTATCAATAGACATGTACAGTGTGGCTCGGGAGCAAACAAGCATGAGTGCCACCATAGCAAAGCGGCTGGATGTGGGAGCACTCAGCAGGGGGGGAGGAGTCAAGAGTGAAGGTGGGGGGCCAAAGAGGAGGAGGATCAGAGATGCTCTGTGCAAAACCACAGAGCAGGTAAGTAAACCGTGTTTGTTATTTAAAAAAAAAATTATATATATATATATATATTTATGGTCGTGGCTCTAAGACCGAGGCAAATGTGGATCACATAAACACGCGACAAGACTCACAACATAAATAGACCTGAGGTGTGGCTTTTGGTCGTCTGGTAGGTATGGCAAGAAAAGGGGCCATACCCAAGATAAGTAATGGATGATTGTGGAGGAGAATTTGCTGAGAAGTGCTGTAAAAAGGGGAATGGGAGGGAGGGTATCGTGCACTGAAACTGACAAAGAGGAAGGGGAAGTGGTCAGCTTAAATACCCTCCGGGCTCCTCCCATAAATTCAGGCCAGCACACTGGCCTTCTAACTTATGGTCGTGGCCCTAAGTACTCCTTGCTGAGATGTGGCTGAGGCTGCGCCGATCCAAAGGAATATCCAGAATACCGCCCGGGGTCTAGGCCTAAGTTGACCAGTAGGACCCAAACATGTTTAATAAACTGATTTCCACTCAGGGGGTTGACCTGAAAAGGCAGTAACAGGCTGGAGACTGGCTGGGTAGGTGAAAGAGCAGGCGGTCAAAAGATCGTTGCTGGGCACCAGGCGTTGCTGGTTCGAAAGAAGTTTATATCCACTCTGGGTCCGGTTTGTTGCGTTTTCCGTAAGATAAAGGACATAGTGGCTTGGATACCGGCCAGGTACAGCCTGATAGGGGTATGAGGGAGAGCCAGCTGTGTGTGGCAATAAGATATAAAGGCTAGGACATGAGTGACGTCATCTACTGTGGTTCTGGGACTAGTGGCAAGGAACCTACGGTAGGTGTACCAGGCCGTGGGATGAGCCTTTAGTGTGTTGCTAGACAGTGAGTGGTTGATGAGCTGGGTTGCATTGGCAAGGTGTGGCTTCAATCCATTGTTAGTTGAGACCAAGGTGGGATAGGAGTGGATGATGGGTCGGCTCCGGGTTCCTGCTGGAAGAATGAGACAAAATTGGAGCGGGACAGTGCATCGGCTGCGGTATTGCACTTGCCAGGGATATGCTTACAGTAACTGTTAAATTTGGTGATGTAGTGACAATTGCAGCAGACTGCGCAGGAAGGACATAACAGGGAGTGACTTGGATCTACCCTTATTAATGATGTCAGCTGTAACCTGGTTGTCTGGTGAAGAGCTCTGTCTGATCTGTCCATGTGTGGCCCCAGACTTGGGCTGCTGCCGCGATGGGGTACAGCTCGAACAATGACAAAGATCGAGTAAAGCCAGGAATCAGGCAGATTTCCGGGGGCCAAGGTCTGGAAAAACAGTGATGGCCAAAAATTGCAGCAAAGCCAGTGGAGGCTGCAGCATCTGTGACTACCTGGGGCGACTGAGCTGATACTGAGGGAAAAACATTGATATGTCATTCCAGTTGAAGAGGAACTCGTCCCACAAAGCCAAGTCTGCTATTGCTGCTGGGTCTAGTCTGAGGACTTGGTCGGGTCCTGCACTCGGGCAAGAAAGACTAAGAGCCTTGAGATGAACGACCGCCCCTGAGGAATTGTTCTCATAGCGAAATTGAGCATCCTTATCAAGGACTGCAGCTGTCTTTTAGTACATTCCTGTGACCGGGTAAACTCTTGAATGACCAACCTAACACAAGCTAATTTGTCAGAAGGCAGGCTAGGCTGCATGGCATGCGTATCCAGGACGATGCCTGAAAAACTTATGAAATGTGTTGGGCCTTCCACTATGTGTCCATTGAGATTGTTGAAGACCTCTTAGCTTGTCTAGATCTACCGGGGGGGGGTATGTCTAGGTGTTCGATAAGCAGAAAATCGTCCAGATTATGGATAACCCTGTGACATTGGGCCTGGTGTGACAGGTTCAAGTGAGGGATTGGGCGAAACCGTCAGCTTTGTGAGCAAAGTGGCGACAAAAGAGTTCCGTGTCTGTGAGGCTCCAGTCAGAGCTTATCTGGAACTGGGCAAGTCTCGCTGCTGCTTTGGCTGAAAAATGGCCGATGGTCGTAGACGGCAAAACCTCCATATTTGTAAGCAAGATCTGTCACTGCATGAAGGTATAAGTCCCGCTCCTCCCTCCTGCTGAGGGTGGCTGAACAAAGTACATCTCTGAACATCCCGAAGGCCAGGGAGTACTCAGTGGCTGACAGCTTACGACTGAGGCTGGGGTCTCTCGACTTGACAACCACTGAGACATCCCCCCAGGCGTATGATTTGTTGTCCGCCAAGTCATGGACTGAGATGAGCAGGGATGCCAAATGACATCTTTTCCCTCCAATATATCCTCCCTGATGCTGGTCGGGACAAGATGAACGGGGAGGACGATAGGTGCAGAGCCTGGTGTACCTGCAGAAGGAGAAGCTGTCATCGGGACCATGACCAGGTCCGGGAGGGCCATGGATGGGCGAACTTTCAAAGGTGTGACTCTGGTCTGGACGTCCGAACTGTTGCGGCTAAGGGGGAGACCAAAGAGTGCAGCTGGGCCCCGTGTATGGATTGTAGGGATGCCTGTTGGGCCCAGCTGCAGCTGGAGGCGGGAAGAGGAGCCTGAAAAGCTTTGCCTTCCTGGCCGTTAGCAGGAAAGGGAATATCCCTGCGACTCAGCTATGAGTTTGGGAATGTTCCGTCCCCTGAGGGACTGCAGGCAGCCGTGCTCTGAGCCGTTTGGGGGGGTAACAGAGGGGCGGGTGTGAAGTCCTCGCTGCCAGAAGACAAAAAGGGGGCTGGGTGCTCATATTTAAGAGGAGTCATAGCCATAGGATAGAGAGCGGAGTGGTAAAGAGAAAACTCAGAGAGGAGGAAAAAGGAAGAAGTACAGAAAAAGGAATGATAGGCATAGACAGGAGCTGACAGAGTTCTGTTGTGCAGAACTTATGTTGAGTGGAAATTTAGAAAACTCAGAAGAGTGCGTGGCGACCGAGGTGGGCCAGGTGGTGACTGGCCAGATAACCGATAGCTCGGGTGCCTGTCTGTGGCAAGCACAAACCTGAAGACCAGAAGCCCAGGGCGTACTGGGGCGAGAAGTAGAAGTCTGGTACGGCCTACGTAGGAATGTTGCGGTCTGTAGGGGGTGACGTGTGCTCGGCCTGCTAACACTTGCCCTGCCAGCAAGTCTACTGTTAAGCGACCTTGTCTGCGGGGTGAAGGGTCGCCCTTCAAAAACAGAGTGTCATGTATAGACATATGTGACAGAACTAACGCCTGGAGATCACGTCCAATGATGTATGTGAAGTAACAGTATAGTGAAAGGGTGCTGCAGAATGATGTGATAGAAAAGCCCATGAACTAGACCCTGACTGACGCTCTAGTAGCGAGGTCCTGGTTATGATTGAAACTCGGTCGACCGGGAACACCTGCAGTAGGGGTGACATGAGTGCAACAAGATTTCTTTACTTTTTTTTTTTTTTTTTTCCTTTTTTTTTTTCTTTTTTTTATGTGTCCCCCTTGTATGCGACTGGCCCTGGTGAAGATGCAAACATAGCTTTTTTTTTTTTGTTTTTTTTGTTTTTTTTTTTTACCTGGGAAATAATGTCCAACCTGGTACAGGATGGAACCTGAACTCGACTGACCTGAGGGAGAAAAGATAGACGAAAACAATGAGTGGCTCGTATGAATGCCACTGGAGACGAGTGACCGATTAAGTGCCACTAAAAAATGAAGTGGGCTGTATGAGCACCACTGAGTGTGCTTGCAGGGATTGCAAGGAGTATATGTTGAGATGCATGTTTGCAGCGATTGCAAATGGGTATATGCTGAGATGCGTGTTTTGCAGTGATTGCAAAAAAAAGGGTAAATGCTGAACTGCGTGTTTTGTAGCGATTGCAAGGACTTTATACTTAGATGCGTGTTTTGCAGTGATTGCAAAAATGGGTAAATGCTGAGATGCATGTTTTGCAGCGATTGCAAGTGGGTAAACACTAAGATGCGTGTATTTGCAGCAATTGCAAGGAGTTTATACTGAGATGCATGTTTTGCAGTGATTGTATACGGGTAAATGGTAAGATGCGTGTATTTGTAGCAATTGCAAGGAGTTTGTACTGAGATGCATAATTTTACAGAGATTGCAAAATGGGTATATGCCGAGATGCGTGTTTTTTGCAGCGATTGCAAGGAGTTATGATGAGATGCGTGTCTTGCAGCGATTGCAAGGAGTTATGATGAGATGCGTGTCTTGCAGCGATTGCAAGGAGTTATGATGAGATGCGTGTCTTGCAGCGATTGCAAGGAGTTATGATGAGATGCGTGTCTTGCAGCGATTGCAAGGAGTTATGATGAGATGCGTGTCTTGCAGCGATTGCAAGGAGTTATGATGAGATGCGTATCTTGCAGCGATTGCAAGGAGTTATGATGAGATGTGTATCTTGCAGCGATTGCAAGGAGCTATGATGAGATGCGTATCTTGCAGCGATTGCAAGGAGCTATGATGAGATGCGTATCTTGCAGCAATTGCAAGGAGCTATGATGAGATGCGTATCTTGCATTGATTGCAAGGAGCTATGATGGGATGCGTGTCTTGCAGCGATTGCAAGGAGCTATGATGAGATGCGTGTTCTTGCAGTGATTGCAAAATGGGTATATGCTGAGATGCGTGTATTTGCAGCAACTGCAAGGAGTTTGTACTGAGATGCATGTTTTGCAGAGATTGCAAAAATGGGTATATGCTGAGATGCGTGTTTTTTGCAGCGATTGCAAGGAGTTATCATGAGATGCGTATCTTGCAGCGATTGCAAGGAGTTTATACTGAGATGCATGTTGCAGCAATTGCAAAAATGGGTAAATGTTGAGATGCGTGATCTTGCAATGATTGCAAGGAGATTATACTGAGATGCATGTTTTTGCAGCGATAGCAAATGGGTAAATGTTGAGATGCATGATCTTGCAGCGATTGCAAGGAGTTTATACTGAGATGCATGTTGCAGCGATTGCAAATGGGTAAATGTTGAGATGCGTGTTCTTGCAGCGATTGCAAAAAAGGTCACCTACTGGTAGGCGAAAAAGAAAAGGATAGCAGAAATTGTATATGTAGGAAGGAACTGCGAAGTGGCATACGTAACGAATCGTAGATTTGTTATAGGGACTGTTACGTATTGGTGTGTGGGATACTCGTGACGCGAACCGTTGTGCCGCTTGTGCGACGAGGTTCGGAGTGGACTGTGATGCATGTAACTGCTGAGGTGATGTGAATCGGACAAAAAATAAATAATGAATCGTAGGGTATGGTAAGAACCACTACAAATTGGTGTGCAGGATAAGACCGATGCAAACCGTTGTGCCGCCGAGGCGTCTAGGCTTGAATCCGACTGATTCGTATGACATGAAAACAATACGAAACAGTCAGTAGAAAATTACATAAACAACAAACCATTTGTGGGGTACAACAGGGACTAATAAGAATCAGTGAGCGGGATGCATCCGATGCGAACCGTTGTGCTGCCGATGCGACTAGATTCTAATCGGATTGTAGCAGGTATGCAATATGAATCGGTTGTAAAGAGATGGCACTGATACAAATCGGTTGTAAGATGTATGAAGTGAACCCAATACAAATCGGTTGCAGCGTGTATACCACACCTTACTTCTAAAACCGAACACATTCCAACCACCCAGCCCCCCAGGCTAATCAAAGTGCAGACAAGGTCCCATGTGGGTCTAATTACCACCTCAGTCAGACACAAAACCCATGCAAATAATACATGCTGATCTCTAAATGGATGAGATGGCAACCCCATAGACAGTGAATCCTATGAGAAAATGAAGCCTGTATCGAGTGATATCAGAGAACAACCGACAATGGCTCAGAGCCTTGGATCTACGAACGAATCGTATGTTTGTGGATAGGATGACAAGCAAGGCAGAGCGAGCCTGCAAATCCAAGTTTGCAGGTATAGGAAACATATCCAATGGTAACATTGCATATGAACAAAAAGGTTTGAACCCTACCTGCAACAGCAAGCGAGAACCGCCGACGAAGACGCCGCAACCCACTTGTAATCGAACGCACAGACTTATGAACACAAGGTAAGCTGGGAAGAATCAGCACAGTGACATGTAGTATCGTGCACTGAAACTGACAAAGAGGAAGGGGAAGTGGTCAGCTTAAATACCCTACGGGCTCCTCCCATAAATTCAGGCCAGCACACTGGCCTTCTAACATATATATATATATATATATATATATATATATATATATATATATATATAACCTTTACAATCACTTTAAGTATTAGAACCTTTTAACGAATGAGGCAGATATTATTGCTAACAACCTAGGAAATAGTTAACAAAAAAAATCATGTATTTGTGAAAAAGACCACATGCAATCTATTTGTATTTTCTGGGAAATTAGAAACATACCTTCGTAATATTCATAGATCGTGGCTGCACATTCTTCATCATCTGAGCAAAATACACCTCTATTATGGCAGATGCGTTCCTCATAATTAGCTGACTTACAGTAATTACACATTTTAGAGTAACCTGTAACATAAGAATAGTGTAGCAAATTAAAAAGAAGCAAAAAAAATGAAAAAAACAAAATGAAAGAGAAGGAACAATGAAAGACAAAGAACAAAATTGGGGAAACAAAAAAGATAATTGAATAAAAAAATAAGGAAAATTAGAGGGGAAAAAAATAAAAGAAGAAAGAGAGAAGATAACAATTATGGAAGAAAAAAAAATAATAACGGAAATACGAAGAAAAGAGGGAAGAACAAAAAATAAAAAGAAACAAGAAAGTCAAAGAAAAGAGAAAAAAGTATAGAAGAAAAAAGAAAAGAAGAAAGAAGATAGGAACTATGGAAGAAAATAAGAAAAAAGAGACGATAAAACATACTGTATGGAAGGAAAAATAAACAAGAAAATACAAGCAAAAGAAGAAATTGAAAATTGAATTTAAAAAAAGCAAAGAAAAATAAAAGAATGAAAAGAAAAGAAGGAAAAAAAAAAAGAAAAAAGAAAAACAAAGTAAAATAAAATTGGTAAGAAATGGAAAGATAATTAAAAAAGGCAAAATTAGAGAGGATCAAAGAAAAGAAGAAAGAGAGAAGATAGGTATTGAAGAAAAAATAAAGTAGGAAATACGAGCAAAAGAAGAAAGAAAGACAAAGAAAAAATAGAAAGAAAAGAAAAATAAATAAAAAGAGGGAAAGTATAGAGGCAAAAAGAAAAGAAGAAAGAGGATAAAACATATGGAAGAAAAAATGAACAAGGAAATACAAGGAAAAGAAGAATTGAAAAATAAAATCAGAGAGAGAAGATAAAGACTATGGAAGAAAATAAAAAATGGAAAGTGGAGAAAAGAAATAAAAGAGAAGGAACATTTAAAAAAGGATACAGGAAAATGAAATTAAAGTTTTAAAAGTAAAGAAAGAAAGAAAAGGAAAAATAAAAAATAAAGTGAAAAAGAAAGACAAAGAAAAAAAATGGGGAAAAAATGGAAAGATAATAAAAAATGTAAAAAAAGGCAAAATTAAAGGGAAAAAAGGAAAGAAGAAAGTGAGAACATAAAAAAATATGTAAGAAGCTCAATGAACACCTTGCACGTATGATTAATGATACCACTAAACCGTGTGAGAAGGTTTGGGAGCCATGGGCCAGCTATGACTATATAGCACTTTAGCAATGTAGATTCCTGTATAATGATTCCTACCATATAGCCGCCCCTTTGGGTCACTCTCTGGGTTTACTCTGTCTGGCCAGCTATCTTTTCTTTACTCCCTCTTTTCTTTTTCTTCTTTGTTTTCTCCCCTAGCTGGATCCCCTTCTTTTTTTCAAGTGTTTTTCTTTTTTTTCCATAAAGGTGTTCTTCCTATTTCTTGCTTTTTTCTATGTCGGGGGTCAGGACCCTCGTTTTTGTCCTTGCCTGAGAACCCCGATAGTAGTTTCTACTGACCTTTTGGTCATTTGGAACGCTTTCCTGAGTAGGTGGTTATTTTTGATTGTGAGCCTTTTTCACTGTCGTGTTTGTTGCACATGTAAGTTTCGAGGCTCTACGAAGCATATTTTATTTTTCATTGTCCTCACTTTTATGTTATGCTTCTGTTCTGGTAATATAACCAGGGTTCTGGCTTTACTACTCTTTCATGTCCTGTATTTTGAGCGTTACAATAGAAAGATTGAAGTTAAAAAAATATAGAGGGAAAAAAATAAACAAGGAAATATGAGCAAAAGAAGAAAACAGTAATGCCCCGTACACATAGTCGGACATTGATCGGACATTCCGACAACAAAATCCTAGGATTTTTTCCGACGGATGTTGGCTCAAACTTGTCTTGCATACACATGGTCACACAAAGTTGTCAGAAAATCCGATCGTTCTAAACGCGGTGACGTAAAACACGTACATCGGGACTATAAGCGGGACAGTGGCCAATAGTTTTTATCTCTTTATTTATTCTGAGCATGCGTGGCACTTTGTCCGTCGGATTTGTGTACACACGATCGGAATTTCCGACAACAAATTTTGTTGTCGGAAAATTTTATATCCTGCTCTCAAACTTTGTGTGTTAGAAAATCCGATGGAAAATGTGTGATGGAGCCCACACACGGTCGGAATTTCCGACAACAAGGTCCTATCACACATATTCCGTCAGAAAATCCGACCGTGTACGCGGCATTAGACCGCGTACACCCGGGCAGACTTTTTGACCGGACTGGTCCGACAGACTTTCCAGCGGACTTTCGACAGACTTTTGACAGACTTCCGATGGACTTTTTAACGAACGGATCACACCAAAGTCCGACGGATTCGTACGTGATGACGTACACCAGACTAAAATAAGGAAGTTGATAGCCAGTAGCCAATAGCTGCCCTAGCTTCCATTTTTGTCCGTCGGACTAGCATACAGACGAGCAGATTTCTGGGTCCGGCGGAGTTACAACGTAAAGATTTGAAGCATGTTCCAAATCTAAAGTCCGTCAGATTTGCGACTGGAAAAGTTCGCTGAAGGTCCGGTGAAGCCCACACACAATCGGATTGTCCGCCGGATTTGGTCCGTCGATGTCCGTTGGACAAGTCCGGTCGAAAAGTCCGACCGTGTGTACGCTGCATAATAGGAATAAAAAAGAAAGACAAAGAAAAAAATAGAAAGAAGAAGAAAGTTAAATAAAAAGAGGGAAAAGTATAGAAGAAAAAAAGACAAGAAGAGAGAGAGAGAGAGAGAGAGAGAGAGAGATAAGAACTATGGAAGAAAAAAAATAACAAATGAAAAGTGGAGAAAAGAAACAGAACATTTTAAAAAGGATTCAAGATGGGTACAATGTATCATGTTTGGTGGCAATGCCCTGTAGTCACCAGATTTTGGATTTGAATATTTAACTTGATATAATCAGTGACAGAGGTTAATATCCCCGAAACCGGCGCATTTTCAAAAGTTTCCTGATGAGGTCCCCAAAAAAGCGATAAAACTCATAACATATATATATATTTTTAGCAGCTAGAATAACTATTGCTAAATATAGTTGATGATACCCCTTGAATACGTGAAGAATAAACTTAATTGGATCACGGTTAATAATAGACTTACCTGTATTCTTCGTAAATTCTACTAAGAAATTTGACGTGATTTGAATGTATATGATACTTATATGAATTTTTGGCTGGCCCTCTTTTTCCTCTTTCTTTTTTCTTTTCCTTGCCTTGATCTACTCCCTTTTTTCTCCTTCTCTCTTATTGTTTTAATTTTTTTGCCTGATTTCTTTAATACCTTGAAGATGTTTTGACAGAACGTATAGTTTTATGCTGATGATACTCATAGGAATGTACTCAGGGGTTTCCCTTTTTACTGGTCTCTTTTTTTCCTTTCAGTCCCCTTCCTACTCCCCCTTTTTTTTCCTTTCTCCTCTGTTCGCTCCCCCCTATATCTTTTCCCCCGTGACATAGCCATTACCAGTATCACATATCAAAATGGCTTGATGGGATATCGCGCAATCAGTCCCTAGTGGTTTGGCCATGCATTTCTTGACCCTATTGGTAATAACTTGAATTTTACTATAATGTTTAATTATCTTTACCGGTAGAATGTTTAATGTTGAGATCTCCCTGCTTAATATTAGGAGGGTTTATGTCTATGAATATTTTGAGGGAAAAGCATTCCTGAATTTCAGTTTGGTTTAACATCTGTTTGCACTGTTGTTCAAAGATTGTGCCTTATATGGCATTGTCTTATTACCAGTGGTGCCTGGTGTTTTGCTTTTTTTTTGGGGGGGGGGTGGCAAACAAACACCCCCCGGTCAGCCACAGGGGTCTCGCGGCTGGTCATCCAGCCCCGCTCTTACCCCATCTAGGTTCCGGGCAGGCAGAGCTCCTACGTGCAATGGGCAGCAGACGGGCGTCTCCTCCTCCTCCACTGCATCACGGCGTCTCCTCCCTCCTCCTCCTTCCAGGCGTCCAATAGGATCGCCTGTCCTTCCAGCCAATTGGGTGACGGGTCTCTGGACCCACTTCCTGATTGACCGGGACTAGGATCAGTGTGAGAACAGCGAATATTCATTTGCTATTCTCACACAACTGGGTGGACTCGGAGCACAGTGCTCTGCGTCCCAAGCCCACCCTTTTTTGAAGCCTATTAGATCCTCTGGCTCTAATCATGTGCGTTAAACCTCCCCCCATCAATTGGAATCCATGTGTCCGGCGACCCGCATGTAAGTTAGGGGGCCGGACGCATGGATGGGGGGGGGGCGGTGCCTGTGCATCCCTGCGCTACTGCCTATTACTGTAATAAAAATATTGAAATACAGTAAAACGGATTCAAGAAATTTAAAATAAAGAATAGAAAACAATGAAGATAAAAAAAAAAAAGACATTAAAAAGAGAGGAGAAAAAAAATTAGATAGACAGATGTTTAGACAGAAGAAAACCATTTACTTACTGGATCCTGCAAAAGCTGCTAGTAGAATATATAGCTGTACTACAGACATCATTGTAAAGATACTCCACCGCCTGTATGATTTGATACAGCTTTTTTTAAGCTCTGCTAACCTTGATTTCCAATTAACTTTATATAAAATAAGTCACAGGGTGGGGAAACATATGGAAATGAAATGCTGGTCACAATACTAAAGATACGTGTAGTTTAATTATTTTTTTTTCACATTTACATGCAGGAGTACATACATATTATTATGTGGTTAAAATTAGGATCCTATTTGCAATTGCAGATGCACCATGGGTACATTTTATGGCATTGTAATGTGAGTTTTGCGTGCAAGGAGCATGTAATGAGGTTGGTTGAATTAGAATTTGAACAATGTTTGTTTATGAGCCTCAACTTTTTATAGCAGTAAATATTTCCATGTTGCATAGCGCTTCTTTTTAAACATGTGTACAAGGCAGTGGTGGCCCGTGCATTCAGGGCCGTCTTTAATATTGATTGGGCCCTGGGCAAAAATTTTCTTGGACCCTCCACCATGCAGTTTCGCTCTACACCTGCTCTGAGACATACAATAAATAGCAGCTAGACTCAAAATCAGTTTACTGAATTCGATCAGGCAGGGATTGCAATTGGTTGCCAGAGGTTACAGTTTATCATTACTGCTCACTGATTGCTAAAGGTTGTAGCACATGATTTCTACTTGTTTGGTTGTTAGAGATTACTGTACAGCAATACTGCTCACTGATTGGTTGCCAGAGGTTACTGCACATCATTACTGCTTACTGATTGGTTGCTAGAGGTTACTGCACATCATTACTGCTTACTGATTGGTTGCTAGAGGTTACAGCACATCATCTCCTCACTGCCTGCACACCATGGCTGGGGAGGTGAGGGGACCCATTAACCTCCCTGGTGGTTTTCCCGAGTGTGGCTCGGGGTTATATTTCAGTACCATTAGCGGTAACTAGGGATGAGCCTCATGTTCGAGTCGAATGTAAGTTCGTCCCGAACATCAGGTGTTCGCTGAATAGCGCACAATTTGGGGTGTTCGCGGCAAATTCGAATGCCGCAGAACACCCTTTAAAAGTCTATGGGAGAAATCAAAAGTGCTCATTTTAAAGGCTTATATGCAAGTCATTGTCATAAAAAGTGTTTGGGGACCTGGGTACTGCCCCAAAGGACATGGATCAATGCAAAAAAAGTTTTAAAAATGTAAGTTTTTTTGGGAGCAGTGATTTTAATAATGCTTAAAGTGAAACAATAAAAGTGAAATATTCCTTTAAATTTCGTACCTGGGGTGTGTCTATAGTATGCCTGTAAAATGGCGCATGTTTCCTATGTTTAAAACAGTCCCTGCACAAAATGACATTTCTAAAGGAAAAAAAGTACCGGTAATTTAAAAGTAATAGCGACTATAGTGAATTGTCGGGTCTCGGCAATACAGATAAAAGTCATTGAAAAAAATGGCATGGGATCCCCCCAGTCCATTAACAGGCCCTTTGGGTCTGGTATGAATATTAAGGGGAACCCCGAACCAAAATGTAAAAAAAAAAAATTGCGTGGGGGTCCCCCCAAATTCAATACCAGGCTCTTCAGGTCTGGTATGGATATTAACCACTTCAGCCCCAGACCATTTCACTGGCCAAAGACCAGAGGACTTTTTACAATTTGGCACTGCGCTGCTTTAACTGGTAATTGCACGGTCATGCAATGTTGTACCCAAACAAAATTTTCATCCTTCTTTTCTCACAAATAGAGCTTTCTTTTGATGGTATTTGATTGCCTCTGCGATTTTTATTTTTTGCGATATAAATGGAAAAAGACCGAAAATTTTGAAAAAAAATGATGTTTTCTACTTTTTGTTATAAGAAAAATCCAATATACTCAATTTCAGTCATACATTTAGGCCAAAATGTATTCAGCCACATGTCATTGGTAAAAAAATGTCAATAAGCGTATATTTATTGGTTTGCGCAAAAGTTATAGCGTCTACAAACTAGGGTACATTTTCTGGAATTCATGCAGCTTTTAGTTTATGACTGCCTATCTCATTTCTTGAGGTGCTAAAATGGCAGGGCAGCCCAAGGAAATTGCTAAAAGGCATGTTGAGCCCATTGAATATTTTATTTTTTTGTCCCAATTTTACAAAAGTTGTCACTAAATGATATATTGCTCACACATGCCATGGTTATTTGTGGAATTGCATCCCAAAATACATTCTGCTGCTTCTCCTGAGTATGGGGATACCACATGTGTGGGACTTTTTGGGAGCCTAGCCACGTACGGGGCCCCAAAAACCAATCACCGCCTTCAGGATTTCTAAGGGCGTAGATTTTTGATTCCACTCCTCACTACCTATCACAGCTTCGAAGGCCATAAAATGCCAAGATAGCACAACCCTCCCCCCCCCCCCAAATGACCCCATTTTGGAAAGTAGACACCCAAAGCTATTTGCTGAGAGGCATAGTGAGTATTTTGCAGCTCTCATTTGTTTATGAAAATGAAGAAAGAAAAGAAAAATGTATTTTTTCAATTTTCAAAACTTTGTGACAAAAAGCGAGATATGCAAAATACTCACTATACCTCTCAGCAAATAGCTTGGGGTATCTACTTTCCAAAATGGGGTAATTTGGGGGGGTTGTGCCATCTGGGCATTCCATGGCCTCCGAAACTGTGATAGGCAGTGAGGAGTAAAATCAAAAATTTACACCCTTAAAGAAAAAAAGTCTCACGCATGTGGTATCCCCATACTCAGGAGAAGCAACAAAATGTATTTTGGGGTGTAATTTCACATATGCCCATGGCATGTTTGAACAATTTATCATTTAGTGACAACTTTGTGCAAAAAAAAAAAATTGTCTTTTTCCCGTAACTTGTGTCAAAATATAAAATATTCCATGGACTCGACATGCCTCTCAGAAAATAGCTTGGGGTGTCTACTTTCCAAAATGGGGTCATTTGGGGGGGGGGGTTGAACTGTCCTGGCATTTTATGCACATCATTTAGAAGCTTATGTCACACATCACCCACTCTTCTAACCATTTAAAGACAAAGTCCTTTCTGACACTATTTGTTTACATGAAAAAATTATTTTTTTTTTGCAAGAAAATTACTTTGAACCCCCAAACATTATATATTTTTTTTAAAGCAAAGGCCCTACAGATTAAAATGGTGGGTGTTTAATTTTTTTTTCCACACAGTATTTGCGCAGCGATTTTTCAAACACATTTTTTTGGAAAAAAACACAAAAGCCTTTACAGATTACCACTTTAGATTTACAGAGGAGGTCTACTGCTAAAATTACTGCCCTTGATCTGACCTTCGCAGTGATACCTCACATGTATGGTGCAATTGCTGTTTACATATGACGCCAGACCGACGCTTGCGTTCGCCCTTGCGCGAGAGCAGGGGAGGACAGGGGTGCTTTTTTTTTTGCTTTTTTATCTTATTTTTAAACAGTTCCTTTCATTTTTATTTTTTTTTTATCATTTTTATTGTTATCTCAGGGAATGTAAATATCCCCTATGATAACAATAGGTAGTAACAGGTACTCTCTTTTGAAAAAATTGGGGACTATTAGACCCTAGATCTCTCCTCTGCCCTCAAAGCATCTGACCACACCAAGATCAGTGTGATAAAATGCTTTCCCAATTTCCCAATGGCGCTGTTTACATCCGGCGAAATCTAAGTCATGAAATGCTCGAAGCTTCTGGTTTCTTAGGCCATAGAGATGATTGGAGCCATTCTTGTCTCTGATCAGCTCTATGGTCAGCTGGTGGAACCACCGGCTGCATTCTCAGGTTCCCTGTTGGGACAGGAGAGCCAGAGAAAAACATGGAAGACGGTGGGGGGATGCATTCCCTCCCACTGCTTGTAAAAGCAGTCTAGAGGCTAATTAGCCGCTAGGATTGCTTTTACATGAAACCCGACCGCTGGCTGAAAAGAATGATACCAAGATGATACCTAAACCCGCAGGCATAATTCTGGTATAACCACTCAAAGTCCAGCAACATACCAGTACGTTGCTGGTCCTTGTTGGGCATATATTGTAATTTTTTTTTCTTGCAGCCTGTGGGTTGAATGAAAAAAAAAGAGATTGACCGGTGGGTATGCCCACCATTAGAATGCCTCCCTTCATCCACCCACTTCTAATGATGGGCATACATGCACCATTTTGTTTTTAACTGTGGTGGTGAAATCACCTCCTTACAGCGCTGGAGTCACGGCTTTATGTATTGTGGGAGCAAACGCTGTTGCTGTCAAGATGGATTAATCAGTGCTGCAGCTGAATGGCCTAAAAAATATATGCCGAAGCATGGGGGCATCCGCCCCAAAAGTTAGGAGCAATTCGCTCCTCCACCCCTGCTGCCCCCATGCTTCAGCATATATGCTCTGTTTTTTAACTGTGGTGGTGAAATCACTTTCTACAGCGCTGGAGTCACAGCTTTATATATTATGGGAGCAAATGCTTTTGCTGTCAAGATAAATAAATCCGCACTGCAACTGAATGGTGTACTTGCTAAGCAAATTATGGTTAATAATAAAAGAAAGTAACATTACAGTATAACAGTAAGACATACCATACCTGCAAAGCAAATACAAAAAATCAGTAAAAAATAAAACATTTTTTAACGCAATCTGTGCCTAAAATATATATATGCCGAAGTATGGGGGCATCCGCCCCAAAAGTTAGGAACAAATCGCTCCTCCACCCCTGCTGCCCCCATGCTTCGGCATATATGCTCTTTTTTTTAACTGTGGTGGTGAAATCACCTCCTACAGCGCTGGAGTCACGGCTTTATCTATTGTGAAAGCAAACGCTGTTGCTGTTAAGATAAATAAATCCGCGCTGCAGATGAATGGCGTACCTGCTAAGCAAATGATGGTTAACAATAAAACAAACATTACAGTATAACATACCATACCTGCAAAGCAAACACAATAAAACATAGTAAGAATAAAACCGAGAGAGAACGAAAGATATAGAACAATAGTGAGCGAACAGTAGAGTGGAAAGTAGAGAGCGAACATAAAAGAGAGAACAATAGCGAGAGAGAAGAAAAATACAACCACAACTATTTTTGGCTTTTTGTTTTTTATTTTTTTGTGTATTTGTGTGTGTTTATTTTTTTTTTTTCAAAAACTGTAAAAAAAATAAATAAACTGAACGTTGCAGATTAGGGTCTCTCAAAATTTGATGGCCATCACATCTTTCGAGACCCCGAGACCCTGTGTACGTGTGCCTATGACTGTGTGTCTTGCTGTACCCTACGCTAATACTCAACTAGTACTACTACTAATAGCGTTTGAAACAGTCACCAATGCAAAGACCAAGTTGGTTAGGACAGGAGGGACAATAAAAGCGGGTGTCACACCTAAATCCGCGCTTTCTACAGACACGACATCTTCTTTGGGGGTTTCTTTGGGTAGGGGTACCAAAGAGAACATGCGGAAAATGCCTCTCATGCAGCCGGCTTACTGCATTTGCGTTGATAAGTTGGGCCAGAGCACCATTTGGAAACAGAAGTGCTCTGATGATCTCTTCCTGGAATTTAAGGAAGGATCCAGTTCATCTTGAAGCTCTGTATAGCACATGAGCGTTCAGCAAAGCCAATTGAAATAAGTATACAGACACTTTTTTATACCAGCGTCTGGCCTTACGGGCAATTAGGTACGGTGCCAAGAACTGGTCGTTGAGGTCCACCCCTCCCATATTGAGGTTATATTTATGGACACAGAGGGGTTTCTCCACAACACCAGTCGCTGTAGTAATTTGGACAGTCATGTCTGCGTGAAGGGAGGAAAGAACGCATCTGCGTGAAGGGAGGAAAGATCCCTCCACGTCACAGCAAGCAAATTATTACATCTCAAGCAGGCTCTCTCCCCCAGCCTAAGACAGGAATCTACAAGCCGCTGGGGTAAGCCCCTGTCATTAGATTGCACGGTGCCACATGCGCCAATTTGATGATCAAACAAGTGACTAAAAAGTGGCACGCTTGTGTAATAATTGTCCACATACAAGTGGTATCCCTTTCCGAATAAGGGTGACACCAAGTCCCACACAATCTTACCAGCAGTCCCTATGTAGTCAGGGCAGTTCTCCGGCTCTATGTAACTATCTCTTCCCTCGTAAACCATAAAACTACATGTATAGCCTGCTGCCCTGTCACAGAGCTTATACATCTTGACCCCGTATCTGGCACGCTTGCTGGGAAGATACTGTTTGAATGACAAGCGGCCAGAAAACGTAATCAGGGACTCATCAATGCAGACAACTTGATGGGGAGTAAACAAGGCTGCAAAATGTTGGTTGAAGTGGTTTACAAGGGGCCGAATCTTGTAGAGTCGACCAAATTCAGGGTCACCCCGAGGACGACAGAGTTCAATGTCACTGAAGTACATGAACCACAAGATCTGCTAGTATTATGATCTGGTCATGGAGGCAGAGAACATGGGCGTATGGTGAATTGGGTCAATTAACCAATATGACCGCAACTCACTCTTTAGTTACGCCCATGAGGAGGGATAGGCCCAGGAAGATTTTAAATTTGGAGACCATAATTGGTCTCCAATCTCTGGCAAGGGTCAGCTGGGGATTAGCGGCGATGAATTGACCAGCATACAAATTGCTTTGGTCCACAATAGATCTATAGAGTGACGTAAAATCAATTGTTTCCACATGAATGCCGGGTTGGCCAGTGAATGGGGGAAGTACGGGTGCTGCAGAAGTGGTGGGTTCCCAATTAGGATTGGCGAATTCAGCAGGAAGGGCACTATGGGCTTGACAGGCCTGTCTTTG
The DNA here is from genome assembly GCF_042186555.1 of Aquarana catesbeiana. Lineage (NCBI taxonomy): Eukaryota > Metazoa > Chordata > Amphibia > Anura > Ranidae > Aquarana > Aquarana catesbeiana. Next base: position 22,328,314 of record NC_133333.1, read on the forward strand.
TCTTCTTCTTGGTGGCAGCGGGACACTACTTGTGTTTGCCATCTCGCCAGCTTGAACTGCACTTATGGGACTCGCCACATCACCAAGTGTTACTGCAGTGCTGGATGTACGACCAGGATCTATTAGGCCGCTGGTGCTTGCCAGTTCACCAGAAGGAATAGTGGCGCTAGTACTGGCTCTCTGCTCCATACGAGGGACCTGCGGTTCTTGCACCTCAACGAGAGCAGAAGAAGATCGGGGTCTGTTACACCTGACCTTGGCAGGGACCACAACTCCGTCGTCAGAGCTATCTGTCAGGGTGCCGCTGTCATCTACAGGATCGTATTCTGAGCCTGAATCTGACAGATGAGTGACTTCCTCTTCACTACCTCTCATGCTCAGAAACGTGTAGGCCTCTTCACTACTGTACCTTTGATTTGACATTTTGGTCTCTAAATTTACTGGTACAGTAGTGAGACTCACAGGTAAAAAAGCTCCTGACTGTTAGCGACCGATTCAAACACTACCAAAAAAACTGTTAGCGTTGGCAGGGATCGGGCCTGACTCTGCGCACGTTGCAGTTATGTGTGTTGTGTTTTGTAAGTGACAGTGATCGCTTGATACTGTACTTGGGTGGGCTGGGGTGTGCTGGGCTGAGCTGGCCAGAGGGGCTAAACGCAGGTGCTAGCAGGTATCTGGACTGATCCCGCTAACACTGCATTTTTGGGAACCCTAAACTGTTGGGGCTGCTAACATAGTTCTGATCAGATCAGATATTGATCTGTTCAGACACTATACTACTAAGGGAGGCCTATGGTGCGTGCGTGGGTGTTAGCGGTACTGGCACTGATCTGATGCTGCCTGGGGCGACGCAGACCCTATCTGACGCTAAAACCTAACTTTGATCACCCGCCGGGTGATCGGGGGGTTAAACCTTTATTGGGTAAAATACAGCGGGTGCCTGACGCTATCAAAATAAATCTAGCTAAACTGTGTCACCCGTGACACATACTGTGATCACAAGTGACAGGGGGTAATCAAGGGGTAAACCTTTATTGGGGGGGTTAGGGGGGGTCCCTAGACCTATCTGAGCCTAATACTAATTATCCTACCACTGATTAGTGTCACTAATGACAATAGTACAGCGATCAAAAAAAAATCTGATTGCTGTACTGGGTGACACAGTGACAGGTGGTGGGGTTAACTGGGGGGGGGTGATCGGGGGGTGAATGGGGGGTGAATGTGTGCCTACGTGACCTAGGGTTAGTGCAGTGTTGTGCAACTCACTGTTCTGATGCTCTCTCCTCTCGGTCTGGAACGAAAAGACAGACACGAGGAGAGATGACATAATTTTCCCTGTCAGTGTTTACAGTTACACAGATGGGGGAAGGATATCATTTGTCAGGAGTGATCACCAGGTCCAGGCCAGATTATATTGGAGGGGAGGAGGGGGAAGTGAGAAGGGGCTGTCTGGGGTGTCTCAGGGAGCCCTGACCAATCCCAAACTAGGATTGGAAGGGGGCAGGCCTCCTTGAAATACTCAGGGTCAGCCCAGCTGGGGAGAAGTTGTCAAGTGGAAGAATTGGAGCTGGAGCATTAGGTTGTCGGGCCTTTGAAGGGCGCTCCCCAGTCTGGAGGAGGGTGATCTGGACAGGAGGCATCAGAGGAACCAAAGAGGACAATAGGAGCTAGTGTTTCCGGGCAAGTCTCCGGGAGGGAATCACCGGTCGCAGCCAGGAGGGCTGGTGAGTGAAAAGCACAGTCAGAAGGTCTGGGGAGGCACGCCTCAGAGGATTGGGAGTGAGCAGTCTGGGATGGGTGCAGAGCCAGCTGGTAGGACTGTGATGGCATGGCAGTGGAGTCGGGTAGCTGCAACCAGGAGGGCTGGCAGGGCCTGAAGAGGACTAGCTGGGAACCGTAGTCCACTATAGGACAGCTAGCACTGAGGACTGTACTATTATTTTTGTTACAATAAAGAGACCCACGGTCCCTGCCTGCAAATGGTCAGTGCTAAGGCCTAACTGAGTTGGGCCTAACCATGTGCTAGCAAGTCCTGAGAAGTGAAGTGTTGTGCAGGAAAGGGAGAGAGTAACAGTCTGCAAGCAAGTGTTGTGCAGGAGGAGACTGGAGTTAGAGAGTGATCTACCAATTGATCCACCAAAGTGATCTACCAATTGATCCACCGAAGTGATCTGACAATTGATTCACCAAGTGATCTACCAATTGATTCACCAAGTGATCTACCAATTTGTTTCTGGGCATCCCATATTCCCCTTACCCATCCAAGTTCCATTTCCCTCAATAAAAATACAAAAACAAGACTGTTCACTGTCTGAGAGTGTTTAAGGAGTAAATGCTGGGCTGTGCAGAGGTGAGAGGTGGACCACATCTTTCAACAGCCCCTATGGGGGTACTGCTACAAATACATCCTCCATACTGCACCTACATCCTGCATACTGCACCTACATCCTCCATACTGCATTCACCTCTCACATACTGCACCCACCTCCTCTATACTACACGTACAGTACATTCTCCATACTGCACCTAGATCCTCTATACCGCACCTACATCCTTCATACTGTACCTACATCCTGCATACTACACCTACAGTACATTCTCCATACTGCACCTAGATCCTCTATACTGATTTTGAGAGGCGAGGTTGGGACTTTGAGTGAGACGTGAGTCTCCATCCCTATGCATACAGAAAACAGGAAGGTTGGGACTTTGAGTGAGGTGGGCAAATGAGGCCAATGGGTCAGTCACCATCAAAACAAGCCATTTTATTAATACATAGTAAAATAATGACATAATGGTGACCCCAATATGGGTTGACTGTCACATCATATACAGATACATCCTGTTTGATACATTGTGAACATTCATAACAAGCCCCTAAAATTGGGTGCAGAGCGAATGGTATGAAAAGGTGAAATGTCCATAAATTGCATAACATCACAAAGTAAATAAATAACTGGAACTTGGGATTGGTGGACCCAGTAAAAAGAAAAGTGATTGTTGGGTGCATGTCGTAAGCCCGACGCGTTTCGTGTATCAACACTCTTCAGGGGCGATTAAGCACCAATATCTAAAGACAAAAGAAAAAAGGGGAAAGGCTGTTCCAGATGGAGTGCAAAATGCATGGTAAAAAAGAAACAGAGTAACTATGCATATGGGGGGGCAGAAACGCCACTACCCCAAATGGATACTCACATGCCGATGGAGTATGAACTCCATGAGGTGTGCGGTCACAGGGCCACCAACCCTGGTCAGGTCCGGGAGCTGAGGGAGGAGCTCAAACGAGGGAGGGAGAAGGGCCAAGCACACACAGGAATCCCCAATGAAAGGTATGTCCATACTGTTAAGGGCTGCAGGTGGTATTTCTGTAGTGATAAAAGTGCTGTATGAATGGTAAGGCCCCAATTGCTACAGCCCCCATCCCCAACACATACATGACCATGTGTTGTCCTCCTTACCTGTAGGTGATGGAGGGTGACCAACTGTGTCTAGCCCAGTGATGGAAGTGCTGCCCAAAATTGGGCTGTAAGGAAGTCAGTGCCTTATATGTGTGGCCGGACAGCCCCCCCCCCCAAGAACAGAAACTCCCCCCAACGTCACACATATTGCAGACACTGAGGCGAATGCAGGCTCCCTCCAGCGCAGCGGCAAATCGCCGCCCACGGCTGCTGGAGGAGCCGCCATCCACGTGTCTGCATAGAATCCTCTATACTGCACCTACATCCTCCGTACTACACCTACAGTACACCCTCCATACTGCACCTACAGTACACCCTCCATACTGAACTCACCTCTTACATACTGCACCCACCTCCTCTATACTACACCTACAGTACATCCTCCATACTGCACCTAGATCATCTATACTGCACCTACATCTTCCATACTGCACCTACAGTACACCCTCCATACTGCACCCACCTCCTATATACTGTTTCTACAGTACATCCTCCATACTGCACCTAGATCGTCTATACTGTACCTACATCCTCCATACTGTACCTACATCCTTCATACTGCACCTACATCATCCATACTGCACCTACAGTACCACCCTCCATACTGCACCCACCTCCTACATACTGCATCCACCTCCTCCATACTACACCTACAGTACATCCTCCATACTGCACCTACAGTACATCCTCCATACTGCACCTACAGTACATCCTCCATACTGCACCCACCTCCTACATACTGCACCTACATCCTCTATACTGCACCCACCTTCTGCATACTGCACCCACCTCCCCCTTACTACACCTACATCATCCATACTGCACCCACCTCCTATATACTGTTTCTACAGTACATCCTCCATACTGCACCTAGATCGTCTATACTGCACCTACATCCTCCATACTGCACCTACATCCTTCATACTGCACCTACATCATCCATACTGCACCTACAGTACCACCCTCCATACTGCGCCCACCTCCTACATACTGCATCCACCTCCTCCATACTACACCTACAGTACATCCTCCATACTGCACCTACAGTACATCCTCCATACTGCACCTACAGTACATCCTCCATACTGCACCCACCTCCTACATACTGCACCTACATCCTCTATACTGCACCCACCTTCTGCATACTGCACCCACCTCCCCCTTACTACACCTACATTATCCATACTGCACCCACCTCCTACATACTGCACCTACAGTACATCCTTCATACTCAAGTAATAAAATATGATAGCGCTGCTGGTAAACCAAATATATAAACTAAATCAACATATAAATAACAATGAAGTTGGCTCCACATTACTCTCCGGCAGTTCCAAAGTGACATAGAAAACAAAATTCCCTTTAAGGCTACTTTCACACTGGGGCGGGCAGGCGTCGGCAGTAAAGCGCCATTATTTTTAGCGGCGCTTTATTGTCGTTTTAGCGAGTGGGGCGCTTTTAAGCCCCGCTAGGGGCCGAAAAAAGGGTTAAAACCGCCGGCCCCATTGATTTCAATGGCAGGGGCGCTTTAGTGGTGTATACACCACTCCTACAACGCTGTAGTCACACTGGAGACACAAGAGAGTCTCTTTACCGTCGCTATTTTTAGCACTGTAGCGACTGTAAAGCGCCTCAGTGTGAAAGTAGCCTAATAGGGCAGTACCCAGGGTGTTAAATTGACAGAACCTCACCCCCCCAGTTTAAGATACACTCACATTTATTAAAAATAATTAAAGCATATAAACAAATTCCATTTGGATCTCACTTATAGCGAAAGGATTCCACCGCCAGGCTCCACCTATACTAGTTACACCACCAACCTCGTGGCTCCCCCTGGGGGAATGAGCTGTGTGGTTATGGCGGGGTTCATTTATAGATTTGTGGAAATGACATGCATGTAGATTTCTGCTTCGCGCATGCACCATGAGCTCCGGCAACCCTGGAGGTCCACGCATGCGTGCTTAAGTGATTCTTCGTATAGGAAACATTTTGCTAGGGCACTTGTATAAAGAACTTACTGCACCCACATCCTCCATACTACACCTACAGTACATCCTCTATACTGCACCCGCCTCCAATATACTAGACCTACAGCACATCCTCTATACTGCAACCACCTCCAACATACCAGACCTACAGTACATCCTCCATACTGCACCTACATCCTCCATACTGCACCTACATCCTCCATACTGCACCTACAGTACATCCTCCATACTGCACCTACATCCACCATACTGCACCTACATCCTCCCCTACATCCTCCATACTGCACCTACATCCTCCATACTGCACCTACATTCTCCATACTGCATCTACATATTCTATACTCCACCTAAATCCCCCATACTATACCTACATCCTCTATACTGCACCTACATCCTCCATACTGCACCTACATCCACCATACTGTACCTACATCCACCATACTGTACCTACATCCTCTATACTGCACCTACGTCCTCCATACTGCACCTACAGTACATCCTCTATATTGCACCTACATCCTCCATACTGCACCTACAGTACATCCTCTATACCACACCTACATCCTCTATACTGCACCTTAATCCTCCATACTGCACCTATATCCCCCATACTGTACCTACATTGTCCATACTGCACCTACATCGTCCATACTGCACCTTCATCCTCCATACTGCACCTACATCCTCCATACTGCACCTACAGTACATCCTCTATACTGCACCTACATCCTCCATACTGCACCTACATCCTCCATACTGCACCTAGATCCTCCATAATGTACCTACATCCTCCATACTGTACCTACATCCTCCATACTGCACCTACATCCTCCATACTGCACCTACAGTACATCCTCTATACTGCACCTACATCCTCCATACTGCACCTACAGTACATCCTCTATACTGTACCTACATCCTCCATACTGCACCTACATCCCCCATTCTGCACCTAATTCCTCTATACTGCACCTACATCCTCCATACTGCACCTACATCCTCCATATTGTACCTACATCCTCCATACTCCACCTACATCCTCTATACTTCACCTACATCCTCCATACTGTACCTACATCCTATATAATGCACCTACATCCTCCATACTGCACCTACAGTACATCCTCTATACTGCACCTACATCCTCCATACTGCACCTACAGTACATCCTCTATACTGTACCTACATCCTCCATACTGTACCTACATCCTCCATACTGCACCTACAGTACATAATCTATACTGCACCTATATCCTCCATACTGCACCTACATCCTCCATACAGTACCTACATCCTCCATACTGCACCTACAGTACATCCTCTATACTGCACCTACATCCTCTATAGTGCACTTTCATCCTCCATACTGTACCTTCATCCTCTATACTGCACCTACATCATCCATACTACACCTACATCCTCTATACTCCACCTGCATCCTCCAAACTGTACCTAAATCCTCTATACTGCACCTACAGTACATCCTCCATACTGCACCCACCTCCTCCATAAAGTACCCACCTCCTCCATAAAGTACCCTCCTCCTCCATACTGCACCTACATCATCCATACTGCACCTACATCCTCCATACTGTATCTACATCCTCTATACTGCATCTACATCCTCCATTCTGTACCGAAATCCTCCATACTACACCCATATCCTCCATATTGCACCTACAGTACATCCTCTATAGTGCACCTACATCCTCCATACTGCACCTACAGTGCATCCTCTATACTGCACCCACATCCTCTATACTGCACCTACATCCTCCATACTGCACCTATATCCTCTATACTGCACCTACATCCTCCATACTGCACCTACATCCTCCATACTCCACCTTCATCATCCATACTGTACCTATATCCTCCATACTGCACCTACAGTATATCCTGTATACTGCACCTACAGTACATCATGTATACTGCACCTACATCCTCCTGCACCTACATCCTCCATACTGCACCTACATAGTCGATACTCCATCTACATCCTCCATACTGTACCTACATCATCTGTACTGTACCTACATCCTCTATACTGCACCTACATCCTCCATACTGCACCTACAGTACATCCTCTATACTGCACCTACATCCTCCATACTGCATCTACATCCCTCATTCTGCACCTAATTCCTTTATACTGCACTTACATCCTCCATATTGTAACTACATCCTCCATACTCCACCTACATCCTCTATACTCCACCTACATCCTCTATACTCCACCTACATCCTCCATACTGTACCTACATCCTATATAATGCACCTACATCCTCCATACTGCACCTACATCCTCCATACTGCACCTACAGTACATCCTCTATACTGTACCTACATACTCCATACTCTACCTACATCCTCCATACTGCACCTACAGTACATCCTCTATACTGCACCTACATCCTCCATGCTGCATCTACACCCCCCATTCTGCACCTAATTCCTTTATACTGCACCTACATCCTCCATATTGTACCTACATCCTCCATACTCCACCCACATCCTCTATACTCCACCTACATCCTCTATACTCCACCTACATCCTCCATACTGCACCTACATCCTCCATACTGCACCTACAGTACATCCTCTATACTGCACCTACATCCTCCATACGGCAACTACATCCTCCATACTGCACCTACAGTACATCCTCTATACTGTACCTACATACTCCATACTGTACCTACATCCTCCATACTGCACCTACAGTACATCCTCTATACTGCACCTATATCCTCCATACTGCACCTACATCCTCCATACTGTACCTACATCCTCCATACTGCACCTACAGTACATCCTCTATACTGCACCTACATCCTCTATACTGCACCTACATTCTCCATACTGTACCTTCATCCTCTATGCTGCACCTACATCCTCCATACTACACCTACATCCTCTATACTCCACCTGCATCCTCCAAACTGTACCTACATCCTCTATACTGCACCTACATCCTCCATACTGCACCTATAGTACATCCTCCATACTGCACCCACCTCCTCCATAAAGTACCCACCTCCTCCATAAAGCACCCTCCTCCTCCATACTGCACCTACATCCTTCATACTGCACATACAGTACATCCTCTATACTGATCCTACATCCTCCATACTGCACCTACATCCTCCATACTGTACCTACATCCTCTATACTGCACCTACATCCTCCATACTGCACCTACAGTACATCCTCTATACTGCTCCTACATCCTCCATACTGCAGCTACAGTACATTCTCTATACTGTACCCACATCCTCCATACTGCACCCACAGTACATCCTCTATACTGTACCTACATCCTCTATACTGCACCTACATCCTCTATACTTCACCTACATCCTCCATACTGTACCTACATCCTCCATACTGCACCTACATCCTCCATACTGCACCTACATCCTCCATACTGTACCTACATCCTCCATACTGCACCTACATACTCTATACTCCATCTACATCCTCCATACTGCACCTACATCCTCCATATTGTACCTACATCCTCTATACTGCACCTACATCCTCCATACTGCACCTACATCCTCCATACTGCACCTACATCCTCTATACTGCACCTACATACTCCATACTGCACCTACATACTCTATACTCCACCTACATCCTCTATACTGTACCTACATCCTCCATTCTGCACCTACATCCTCCATACTACACCTACAGTACATCCTCCATTCTGCACCTACATCCTCCATACTACACCTACAGTACATCCTCCATACTGCACCCACCTCCTCCATAATGTACCTACTTCTTCTATTCTGCACCTGAGCTGCCACAGAGCTAACTTAACGCCCAACTTCTCAGAGTCTACAGCCTCACATGTGCACCAGTAGCTTTGAGGCCGGCCACACCCCCTTCCTGAGTTTTGCCAATGAGAGTGCCTGAGCGATGCTGCTGCTGGGGGGGGAGCTTTCCCCAGCAATCAATTCTTCTGTCTCTTGTAGGAACAGTAGGGCTGTGCTCCTGCAAAGCTGGCCCAATGTGATACAGCCAGACCGGTGTACTAGAGGCACTCGCAGCACTGTCTGTCATCCGTCTGGACAAGGTTGTATCCAAACAGCTTTTTAACCACTTGCTTACAGGGCACTTTTACCCCCTTTCTGCCCAGGCCAATTTTGAGCTGTCACACTTTCAATGACAATTGGACACTAATAGGTGGCACTTATAAGGTGGCACAGGTGGGCACTGATGAGGCGGCACAGAGGGGCACTGATAGGTGGCACTGATGAGGCGGCACTGATAGTTGGCACTGATGGGCACTGACAGGTGGCACTGATCTGCACTGATAAGGCAGCACTGGTGGGCACTGATCAGGATTCACTAATGAGGTGGCGCTAAAGGGTGGCACTGATGAGGCAGCACAGATGGGCACTGATAGGTGGCACTAATGAGGCAGCGCTGAAGGGTGGCACTGATGGCCACTGATAGGCTGCACTGAAGGACACTAATAGATGGCACTGATGGGCACTGACAGGTGGCAGTGATCGGCATTGATAAGGCAGCACTGGTGGGCATTGATCAGGATTCACTGATGAAGTGGCACTGAAGGGTGGTACTGATGGGCACTGATAGGCTGCATTGAAGGGCACTAATAGATGGCACTGATAGGTGGCACTGATGGGAACTGATAGTTGACACTGATAGGCACTCATAGGTGGCACTGGTGGGCACTGCTTAGCAGCAGTGGCTCTCTGTGTGTGGGACCGATGTGCCGTTTACACAAGCCGGTAATTGGCTTATTTTTTTCTCCTCATGCTGTCAGCGTGAGGAAAAACAAAAAGCAGATTAAAGGCTTCTGTTTAAATCACATGATCAGCTGTCAATGGCTGACAGGTGATCACCTGGTAAAGGGCCGGGATCGGCCCCTTACTCCGATCTGTGATCAGCCGAGTCTCATGGAACCGCTGATCACAGAGCGGGCCCCCCGCAGGGGGCATGCAGACAGCACATGCACAGGAGGACGTACATGGATGCCCTCCTGGCAATTTAGGCCATCTTCCAGCTATAGCACGGGCATCAAGAGGTTAAAATCTATGACATTGAGGCCTCAAGGGGCAGCTGCTTTGGGACCCCCAACAATGATTGGGCACTGGAATATCAGCTATCATATAGTAAAGTATAATACAGTTACAAAAATAACAATACCATTTTTAATTACATCTCAGATAATTAGAAAGTGATTGTTAAAATAACAAACAGAAAAAGTATATGAGTAGTTGCAGCCTTATTCTTGGTAGGAGCACCATTGGTGCAGGGCCACCAGTGCCATAAGTGCCCATCAGTGCCATCTATCAGTGCCACCTTATCAGTGCCTATGGGTGCTGCCTATCAGTTCCCATCAGTGCAGCCTCATCAGCGCACATCAATGAAGGAGAAAAAGTACCTGTTTGCAAAATTGCAAAAACAAAACTATTAAAAAAAAAAAATCAAAATTGTCGGTCTTTTTAAATTTTTTTAGCAAAAAATACAAAACCCAGTGGTGATTAAATACCACCAAAAGAAAACTCTATTTGTTTGAAAAAAATGATACAAATTTCATTTGGATACAGTGTAGCATGACCACCAATAATCATTTAAAGAGTGTCAGCGCTAAAAGCTGAAAATTGGCCTTGGCAGGAAGGGGTTTTAAGTGCCCAGTAAGCAAGTGGTTACAATATATCTAAAAACTTTGGGTTTTTTTTTCTCATTTTGGATAGGATTAAAAAAGTTTTTTTTGTTCTTTGCCCTTAGCATCTTGTTTAAGAGATATCCTTCCACTTCCTGTCTTGTAGACACAACAGGAAAATGGTCAAGCTACTTTTTTTTTAGTTAAAAAGTAGTTAGTTAGTTATGTTAAAGTATCTGTAAACCCAATCGGTAAAAACTCATATACTGTACAATTGTGACACAAGCCATATTGTAATTGAATGTTATTAAAATTGACCCTTGCTTTTATTCTTTTTTTTTTTTTTTTAATATTTTTATTGAGTTTCAGATTAGAATATTCACAAGAAAAATACAATAAGAACCAGGAATAGATCAATCTCTATATGCACTGTAGGAAAAGTACATATAAGCTTGCAAAATAATATTTAACCCACAATGAGCACATCATCTTTGTAATTATATGACACCTTCTGTCATCGAACTTATTAATTCACATAGATCAGTGGTCTTCAAACTGTGGCCCTTTGCTTGCCTTTATCCGACCCTTGGGGCACTATTCCTCCCACTGACACCATCAACAGGGCATAATTCCTTTTACTGATACCAACAATGGGGCACTATTTCTCCTACTGACAACAATGGCATGGCAGGACACTATTTTTCTCACTGACACCAATGTAGGGACACTATTCCTTCCTTTGATACCAACAATGGGACAATATTCCTCCCATGCATACCAATGATGGGACATTGTTTACTCCCATTGACGCCAGGGCATTTTCTACTCTCACTAGCCACAGTCCGGTCCCCTCAAAGTCTGAAGGACCAGAAACTGGCCCTTTGTTTAAAAAGTTTGGAGACCCCTGACATAGATGAATGAAATCTATACGTATCAACTATAATGGAAACGTGGATAAATCGCTAACATTCTCTACTAGCATCGTTTTTGGACCATAAGGACCATAATCCTTTATGAAAAAGCATAGTAATATCCGCGCTCACAACTTCTATATTAAGACCATAGCAAAACAGTGTCAGATGGACAAAAAACACAGCAGCCAGCATTAACAATTGTTGATCACAATATGAGTAATAGTAGAAAGTTCATAGGCAGCGCTTAAATGGATGTATGAAACCCAAAAGGACAAGTGGAAAAGAAGGAAGAAGGAGGGTCCCCTGCACCGACTTCAGTGTGTGAGCCCCACACACCACACCAACGTGCTAATATCAAATGACCTTACCAGAAAGTTGATTAAGTCCGGCCTCACAGGGAGCTCAATCCTTCTCCAGTAATCCACCAGAACGATGCAACTGCACGGGCAGGCATCAAGGTATCCCTCCAATGCAGAGCAGATAACACAGCCACAGGATGGATGTCAGGATTCCTCCTCCTCTTTCCAGGACTCCAGCTTTTTCACAGATCATAAAAAACTTGATAGATCAAAGAGTCACCGCCATAAAAAGAAAACTCTCATGGTGAAGTATGTAGGGATGAGACGATTTATTAAAATCCAATTCAAAATACAGCTGTCTTCATAAAAATCACATATAGAAATCCAAAAATACCACGGTTCGCAGCATGCTTATGGCATCAGCAGACCACCTTATGCATTTCAGCCAAAAGGCCTTCTTCAGAGGTGTCTTTTGGGTTTCATACATCCATTTAAGCGCTGCATATGAACTTTATACTATTACCCATAATCCTTTATGGCAGGGGTGTCAAACTCAATTTCTTTGCGGGCTGCATAGCCATTATGGTTGCCCTCAGGGGGCCGGTTGTATCTGTAAGACTAGGTGTCCCTCCCTTACATCACAGTGCACCCCCTTACCTTGTGCTGCTACCAGGAAGAAGCTGAGGGCAGAGCAATTAGAGATTGTTAAAATAAACAAAAAGAGTATGCAAATGGCTGTAGTAGTAGTAGTAGTAGTAGCTGCATTGGGAAATCCATTGGTGCAGGTATACGTGGTTTCTTGTTGTACAGCACCAGAGAAAGAAGATGTGTTCCTCATGTTGCGATAACCTTTAGAGGAGCAGCCTCGCTCAGATGAATAAACAGTCACCAATCCTGTAAAATGCAGTGAGAATGATAAGTATTGCAAATGTTTTTTTGCAAATGACTTGCCTACTTTTGTTACCCCAACACTTCATATTCCTGATATGTGCCTGCTGTACCATGTACTTGTATGAGAAAGTATCAATATTCTGACAACTAGTTTGACGCATATCTCAGAGAGCGCGGTTTAAATTAATTTATTAATTCATTTTTATATTACATACCAGTATTTGTTCACATCTAATAACCATTTGCTCAGGTTTGGGGCTAGATCCCTCTTTTTCCTAGGATTTATATAGGGCCAACAGTTTGTGCAGCACTTTACAATATAAAGGGAGACAGTACAGTTACAATACAATAAAATACAAGAGGTTTTAATTGTTTCTTCTGAGTTTAGCAAATATTCACATTTCCTATAAATTTTTGATATTTACCATATGCATCCAACAGGTGGTACAATTGAGTCAGTTGTCCAGCACATCCACTCAGACATTTCTGTATTGTGAATTAGACCCCCTGCTATTAAAGAATAAACACACAGATAAGTGAAAATAAGAAATAAAAATATCCCTTTCCCTTTATCTAATATAGCTCCACATGGTGCTTCAGTTAGGGAGAGAAAGTACAAAGCGAGTATCTGCTGCTATAACATAAAAGATAACATAAAAGATTAATATATAAACTTTCAAACATTTGGAAACCGTGATTTTTTCTCAGAGAATAGGTTCAGGAATTCCCCCTTCTGAATCACTTCTTGTCTCCGCCCCCCATACCCACCTCTGAGCAACATCCCTTGGTTCCACCCCCTACCCACCTCTGAGCAACATCCCTTGGTTCAACCCCCCTACCCACCTCTGAGCAACATCCCTTGGTTCCACCCCCCCTACCCACCTCTGAGCAACATCCCTTGGTTCCACCCCCCTACCCACCTCTGAGCAACATTCCTTGGTTCCACCCCTACCCATCTCTGAGCAACATCCCTTGGTTCCACCCTGCTACCCACCTCTGAGCAACATCCCTTGGTTCCACCCCTACCCATCTCTGAGCAACATCCCTTGGTTCCACCCCCCTACCTACCTCTGAGCAACAACCCTTGGTTCCACCCCTACCCATCTCTGAGCAACATATCTTGGTTCCACGCCCCTACCCACCTCTGAGCAACATCCCTTGGTTCCACGCCCCTACCCACCTCTGAGCAACATCCCTTGGTTCCACCCCCTACCCACCTCTGAGCAACATCCCTTGGTTCCACCCCCCTACCCACCTCTGGGCAACATCCCTTGGTTCCACCCCCCTACCCACCTCTGAGCAACATCCCTTGGTTCCACCCCCTACCCACCTCTGAGCAACATCCCTTGGTTCCACCCCCTACCCACCTCTGAGCAACATCCCTTGGTTCAACCCCCCTACCCACCTCTGAGCAACATCCCTTGGTTCCACCCCCCCTACCCACCTCTGAGCAACATCCCTTGGTTCCACCCCCCTACCCACCTCTGAGCAACATTCCTTGGTTCCACCCCTACCCATCTCTGAGCAACATCCCTTGGTTCCACCCCGCTACCCACCTCTGAGCAACATCCCTTGGTTCCACCCCTACCCATCTCTGAGCAACATCCCTTGGTTCCACCCCCCTACCTACCTCTGAGCAACAACCCTTGGTTCCACCCCTACCCATCTCTGAGCAACATATCTTGGTTCCACGCCCCTACCCACCTCTGAGCAACATCCCTTGGTTGCACCCCCTACCCACCTCTGAGCAACATCCCTTGGTTCCACCCCCCTACCCACCTCTGAGCAACATTCCTTGGTTCCACCCCCTACCCACCTCTGAGCAACATCCCTTGGTTCCACCCCCCTACCCACCTCTGGGCAACATCCCTTGGTTCCACCCCCCTACCCACCTCTGAGCAACATCCCTTGGTTCCACCCCTACCCAGCTCTGAGCAACATTCCTTGGTTTCAACCCCCTACCCACCTCTGAGCAACATCCCTTTAAGAGACTACAGAACCAAGTATAATTTTGTGGTGATAAGTAATTTATATGGAATTTAACAACAAGAAAAGCAGTACAGTAGATCAACAGCAGCAATAGACCCTTTCCAGAACAATAGACCCCCCAGCAACAATAGCTTTCCCAGACTAAGCCCAGCATCAATAGACAGCAGTTCCCCCCGCATTCCTGCTGAAAAAAAAAAAAGACAAAACACAAAGGAGAGACAGAGAGTGCACAAGCTTTGGTGCAACACCTTTAATATATTTGAATAAATAGAATAAGTAAAATCGATACACTCACAAAACAACATACAAAATTGTAGAATCAGGCATAAAATACTCAAGCAGGTCTCCCTCAGCAGCAAGCGATCTGTGCTGAGCTGTCAGTATTTCACAGCAGGGAACTCAGTGTGTGAGTCAGCATGGATCCGCCGACAAGCCCCAAGCTGACATCTCGGTCGTCACAGATACTCCGGCCGTGGCGATCGCATGAGGAAAAAGTTGTGGGCTCTTCGGAGGCGGCCATGTTGTTGGTTACTATCGGGCGGACTAACTCATAATATCGTGTACCGGAGTGTATACGCTTGCTGGTGTTGTGTCAAAACAGCAACTCGTCTAAATTTCAAATTAGTGATGCTTTACAGTGACCGGAAGTGACGTGATTGGAGATCTCGATGAATTGGCTATTTTGAGAGAACACCGGCATCTAGAGGGATACACAAGGGGGGTTGCCAGGACAATGCATTTCAGAAGGCGTGGCCTCAATCAGGTCCTCCCTCTGACATCACGCAAGTGTAAACCCTTTACAACCACTTTATACTACAGGCAAGCCTATAATTAGGCTTACCTGTAGCTACACTGGATATCTTCTAAACCTGCACGGTTTAGGAGATATCCCTGTATTTGCATGTGCCGACGTCACCGGCACATGTGCACTTAAGCAAACTGAAGCAATGGCATGTAAGTGCCATTGCTTCAGTCGGACTGTGCCGTTACCGGTGGCTCCTGCACGCATGCAGGAGTGATGTCATGGCAGCTCCGGCCAATCACAGCGCCAGGGCCGCAATAGCCGGAAGTAACTGGAAAACGGAAACGGAAGATGTCGGCCGCCGGAGCGGTGAAAGAGGACCGCTGCGGGTGCTTCGATCTCAGGTTAGTAATTTACAATGAGCTAGTATGCTATGTATACTAGCTCATTATGCCTTTGTCTTGCAGTTTTTTTTTTGGGGGGGGGGGGCATTTTTTTTTACAGGGTTTACAACCACTTTAAATAGGCAAAGAAAGCTCCAGGGTAAGATTAACCCTTCAGAAGCTTGCCAGGTCTCACTACATGACACAGAGGTGGTGTATTGGCAACCTTGAATAAATAAAAAAGTTGCTTAACCCCTTAAAACAACATTATTGTATATGCATTTAAATCATTCAACATTGGGACAAGGAAAAAAATGAAAGAATAAAATATAAAAGATGCTTATATCTATACCTATATACCATACTTAATTAAAAGGAATTTTCCTCAGCATAAAAATCGTAAATACAGTGCCTTGACAAAAAAATTCATACCCATTAAAATTTTCCACATTTTATCATGTTACAACCAAAAACATAAATGTATTTTATTGGCACATAATTGTGAAGTGGAAGGAAAATTATAAATGGTTTTCAAAATTTTTGACAACTATTAGTTGTGCACTCCACAAATCTGGCCTTTATGGAAGAGTGGCAAGAAGAAAGCCATTAATGAAAGAAAGTCATAAGAAGTCCCGTTTGCAGCTGGCAAGAAGTCATGTGGGGGACACAGCAAACATGTGGAAGAAGGTGCTCTGGTCAGATGAGACCAAAATTCAACTTTTTGGCTTAAAAATAAAACGCTGTGTGTGGAGGAAAACTAACACTGCACATCACCCAGAACACACCATCCCCACTGTGAAACATGGTGGTGGCAGCATCATGTTATGGGGATGCTTTTCTTCAGCAGGGACAGGGAAGCTGGTCAGAGTTGATGGGAAGATGAATGGAGCCAAATACAGGGCAATCTTAGAAGAAAACCTGTTATGCCACGTACACACGACCGGTTTTGCCGTCGGAATAAACTCTGAAGGTTTTTCTGACTAAATTCCGACGGAATTCCGCTCAAGCTGTCTTGCATACACACGGTCACACCAAATTCCAACCGTCAAGAATGCGGTGACATACAACACGTACAACGGCACTAGAAAAAGGAAGTTCAGTAGCCAGTGCACCACACTTTGGGCTCCTTCTGCTAATATCGTCGGAACAGCATACAGACGAGCGGTTTTTCGGATAGTAATTTGTTCCGTCGGAAAAATCTAGAACATGTTCTCTATCTAAGTCCGACGGAAAAAGTCCAATTGGGCATACACACGGTCAGAATATACGATGAAAGGCTCCCATCGGACTTTTTCTGATGGAAATCTTGACCATGTGTACGCGGCATCAGAGTCTGCAAAAGACTTGAGAACTGGGGAGGAGGATCACCTTCCAGCAGGACAACGACCCTAAACATACAGCCAGAGCTACAATGGAATGGTTTAGATCAAAAAATATTCATGTGTTAGAATGGCCCAGTCAAAGTCCAGACCTCAATCCAATTGAGAATCTGTGGCAAGACTTGAAAATTGCTGTTCACAGACGCTCTCCATCCAATCTGACAGAGCTTGAGCTATTTTGCAAATAAAAATGGGCAAAAATGTCCCTCTCTAGATGTGCAAAGCTGGGAGAGATATCCCCAAAAAGACTTGCAGCTGTAATTGCAGTGAAAGGCGGTTCTACAAAGTGTTGACTCAGGGGGGCGCCATATACAAATGTACCCCACACTTTTCACATATTTATTTGCAAAAAAATTTGAAAAACATTTATCATTTTTCTTCCACTTCGCAATTATGTGCCACTTTGTGTTGGTCTATCACATAAAATCCCAAATAAATTATATTTACGTTTTTGGTTGTAACATGACAAAATGTGGAACATTGCAAGGGGTATGAATACTTTTTCAAGGCACTGTATATGCTATACAGCATACCAGACATTTTTAAAAACCTTCAGATTCTAGAATAATAATAAAAAGATAAAAACTAAGTAAAGTAAAATAACATAAAATAGATTCAGTTAAGAACCTCACTGTATATATAAACACATGTATAAGTGTGTATTGTGTGACAAACGAAACAACATTACTAGAGGACTATCTGATGCGCGCACGATGAGTGCTATCCACTGAAAAAAAAGCCCAGAGTAGAACTAAAAGGCAAATTTATTTTTTTTTGTTACTTTGGATAGAATAAGAATTTTATTTTTTTATCATCTGTGTCCCATTGGGAAGATTCTTTTCACTTCTTGTCCCATAAGCCAAAACAGGAAGTCAGAGGACATCCCTCCAAAGCGAAGGAATCCCCATGGGAATATTTTCTTTTTCTCCATTCCTGTTCTGGTGACAACCCAAAATGTTGGGATTTTCTCTCACACTTAGCCCCTCGTTCACACCGGTGCGACTTTTCATGCAATTTAACAGGTCCAAATCGCATGACAAGTGTTGTGGAAAATTTTATGTTAACGTATTGTCATAAGAGTCTCCCAGTGTCTGTCCTCTCGCAGCCTGCTCTGAAGAGCTGACTGGGGCAGACTGACGCTGGTTGAGACCTGTTAGGTAGTGGAAAACTTCCTGGTGTTTGGAGAGAGGTGTTTGCGGAGAGAGGACATGTCCGCCAGCAAAGGGCCCCTGTGCAATGCACAGAACAATCGTCTGGTGGGGATGCGTTCGCTCTGCAAAGACATTATTGGTTTAGCGGTGGTTTGCTCTTGTCACCCCTGGTATGCCTGATCAACATGTTTGGGGTGCCATGACGTACACCTGCAGATAATCTCCCATGCACGAGGAACTCTAGTCATCGTCATTTGGTTGTAAGTATTTTGTTGTCTTAAATCCTTATATGGTCGTTCACATCCTGTGTTCATTTCTTGTGAGGTCACAAGGTTTGTAAGAGGTGTTCGGCTGTTGGAAGCCCAACCCTCGAGCTTTGGGACTTCCTGTCGATATGTTAATAAAGCGACGCTCTCACGGCTGAGGGCCAGAGAGAGTCTTGTCTTGCTGAAATGATAACGTGAGGATGTGTTGTGTGTGTTTGTGAGGACGGGGCACACACCAGAGGATGAGCTACGGCAGAAGGAAAGACATATGATCAAAAGGTGAGATGCATTTATATCATTAGACAAAATTGTTATTATTATGAGAAACAGGAGATTTGGCTGGGTGCTCTGCGTACAACCAAATTTCCATGACACAAGTCGCACCCTATTGTCGGCAATAAAACTGTTCAAATCAGTGCGACTCCAACTTTGCGGTGCTGCACCTGTTTGAAAAAAAAAAAGGTTCTTCCAGTATTTTGTTTTAAATTTCAGGTGCGGCATGAAGTCGCACAGATGTCAACCAAGTTGCACCTGAAGTCACACTGACCTGCGGCTTTGAAATTGAAGACGCAGGATTTAATCGTCGGAACGGGGGGTTAACTGTATTTGATTACAGTCACCAGGAAAAATAGAGAGTCTGGTGTTTAGATTCAAACAAATAAGACCATAAAGTTTTATAATTTGCTTATCATGTACGAATCGGCATGCTAAAAATCAAGATTTTGTTTTTTTTTTTTTAAATATTTGTGCAATTTTTAAAAAATGAACAAATAGAGCAAAATATGAGCAATACAACAAAAGATCAGAGTAGTGGGGAAAGAAGAACTTTCTTCAGCGCCACCGGTACAAGTGTATCTTGTCTCCTTTCGGAAATTAAGTCCCCAGATTGTTTCATTGCCAAGTTCACAAAAGTTATCAGTGGCACAACCTTGCATGCAGTTCCTCAATATCGAAGTGAAATAATATTTATAATCATAACCGTTGCGATAGACGTGTCTGGTATACCGTTGCACTGTAAAAATAAAGAAAAAAATACTCCTGATTAAGAAAACTGCTCCAGATGTTAAAGTCAAAATTGTAAATTTTTATGTTGGGGTGCATATACCGTATGGCACTCTATATTAACCACTGCCCACCAGGCCAATTTTAAATTTTCCGCACACATGATAAAACCTGCAGTTTCTGCCAGAAATAATAATTAATTTCAGTGCAAACAAACACAATATAATAATCTAGTTGGGTGAAATATAAAGGGTGGGGCTGTGTCAAGTATATAGATAGCAAACATGTTAAGTCTTAAAATGGTGCACACTCATGAAATGGGGAAAAACGAAGGTCCCCAAATTTGTCTATAGGTGACACTTTAACCATTTAAGGACCAGAAGGATTTGCCCCCTTAATGACCAGGCCATTTTTTTGTGATACGGCACTGTGTCATTTTAACTAACAATTGGGCGGCCGTGCGACATTGTACCCAAACATAATTTATATCCTTTTTTTCCCCCACAAATAGAGCTTTCTTTTGGTGGTTTTTATTTTTCGCGCTATTAACAAAAAAAGAGCGACAATTTTGAGAAAAAAACAATATTTTTTACTTTTTGCTATAATAAATATCCAAAAAAAAAGTCTTCATCAGTTTAGGCCAATATGTATTCTTCTACATATTTTGGTAAAAAAAACAAAATCGCAATAAGCATATATTGATTGTTTTGCGCAAAACAAAATAGGGGATAGATTTATGACATTTTAATTATTATTATTTTTTTTTTTTACTAGTAATGGCGGTGATCAGCGATTTTTAGTGGGGCTGCGACATTGCGGCGGACAAATCAGACACTTTTGACACTGTTTTGGGACCAGTGACATTTATACAGCGATCAGAGTTAAAAATAGCCACTGATTACTGTATAAATGTCACAGGCAGGGAAGCGGTTAAGGGGGACAATCAAGGGGTTAAATGTGTTCCCTAGGGAGGTGTTTCTAACTGTGGGGGGGAGTGTACTGAATGGAGGAGGAGAGAGATTGCTGTCAGAATGGGGATCTGTTTGTTTACATACACAGATCCCTATTCTGGCTCTCTGTGGAGTGATCGCGGGTGGCCAGCGGACATCGCGCCTGACGGCCACGCACAGTAGCTCCGGTGTCGTGCCGGGGGTGCGTGCACACCCTCTATCACTCTTAAAGCGACCGACGTACACCTATGGCAATTCGCACAGCCATGTCAACCTGCCGCAGTATAATGACGGCGGCTGGTCGGCAAGCGGAATACTTTTGCAGGTCATCTGTTTAGAGTAGGGTTGCGCAGATATCAGTATCGGCACCGATACTAAGCATTTGCATGAGTATTGATACTCGTGCAAAATCTCAACTACCTGAAACCGATACTTTCAGGCTCGGTTCTTTCAGCTGTCAGCGAGATCCCCTCACTGACAGCTGAAATGTAAAAACAAGCTGGCAATTATTGGTTGTTAAAGCGGAGATCCATCCAAAAGGGGAAGTTCCGCTTTAAGGGCTCGTTCCCCGCTCCTCTTGAACAATTGGCACTTTTGAGGAGCGGGAGGGCGGGTACCCGATTTTGACAGGTAAACGCTTTCCACTTCAGTTCCGACTGCCTAGGTGGTCGGAAACAGAAGTTCTCCTCCCTCCCTCCTGTAGTCTTCTGGGACACTGACAGGTCCCACAAGACTGCATCCACCATTCACAATACGCAGCGTGGCTTGCACATGCGCAGTGGGCACACAAGCTTTTACAGCCAGGTGCTCATAGTGAAGATCCTGGGGACCAAAGACAGCGGGTGAGTTCGACTGGGGTGAGCACACTGCTGGATTGTGGGAAAAGTATATGGCTTGTTTTTTAAAAGTCAGCAGCTACAGTTTTTGGAGCTGCTGACTTTTATTTTTTCCACAGGTGACCGGAACTCCCCTTTAAGGCGCTGGGCTGCCTGGTTCTTTACAACCGATGATTCAGTGGGGTTCCCCTGCTGACAGCTGAAGTGTAAATGTCCCGGCAATTGGAGCTGTCAAAAATAAATAAGTAAATAAATAAAAGCAGTCGGGCAATGTTTATCAACAACATTGCTCACCAGCTGAAACAGAAAGATAAAAAGAAACATTGTTTCTTTCTGTATCTTTCTGTCTATTCATCTACAGATCAAAGGGATGAACTTCGGATGAAGTCCGTTTAAAAGGGAAGTAAAGGAATTTTTTTTTCAGCATCATACTTACCTAGGTGGATGCAGCATCGGTCCAATGCTGCATCTGTCCCCCAGCGCCTCTGCATTGAGAACCGATCGAACACAGCCGATGGCTCGGTTCTCAGGGCTCCCCCCGAGCAGAGAGCTGCAGACTATCATTTACAGCTCTCTGCTCTGATTCCCCCTCGCTCACTGGAGTGCTGAGCTGTGGAAGGGCGGGGAGTGGCCGTCCCAGGCTCTCAGCGGCTTGCTGAGAGCCTGAGACAGGTGTCAGTCCAGGAATCTGGCGAATCCAGACTCTCATTGTTGGGATGACGCGGTGCCTGGACTGATATCGGTGACACAAGCAGAGAGCAGACTTTAGCCCGTTCTCTGCTGAAAATGGGTCACAGGAGTGTTAAACGAATTGCACTCCTGTGATCCATAGGAAAAGTACAGACAAACGGGCTTTGGCTATACTTCTGCTTTAAAGCAACCTGTCAAGTAAAAAAAAAAAAAATATATATATATATATATATATATATATATATATATATATATATATATATATATATATATATATATAGTTTTTTATCAAATGTCCCTCTGTTTAAACCCTTATTAACCCTTAATTTACTCCAATCAGCCTTAATTAATTCCTTATTCTCCTTCTCCATTTAACTATTATTTTCCTGCTAATTATTTTTGTTTACTTCTATTTTATAAACTAATAATAATTAAAACTTTTTTTGCTTGCTTTATTTGTTAATATTTTTACACCTTTAAGATAAATTTACATGTTTCACATTAAAAAAAGCGCAAAATTTCCACAAAATTAATGTATTTCATTTGTAAATAACTTTTCAATGTGTATTGCTGACAGCTGAAGTGTAAACAAAGCGGTTGTGGTAGGTATCAGTAATTGGTATCGGCGAGTACTGAAAAAATAAAAGTATCGGTACTCGTAGTAAAAATGGTGTTGGTGCATCCCTAGTTTAGAGATAATGATGGCCATAGAAATATTGCTCTCACTGTGATTTGTGTGGTACAATTTATATTTACATACACTTGCATGCCCTATATGGTTGTATTTGTATGCACAGGGGCAGTTGGGGGGCTTTTAAATGTTTTAATTATTTTTATTTAATTTAATATCATTTTTTTTCTTGCATTTAACTTTATTGCTCTCACAAGGGGGTTAACAAACCCCCTATCACTGACAGACCCATATCCCTCCTACAGAATGATGTGAAGATTCTAGCAAAAGTCCTGGCTATGCGTTTAAACAAAGTGATATCCACTATTATACATTCGGATCAGGCAGGCTTCATGCCCCAAAAATCTACAGCAATAAATCTGCGCAGACTTTTCCTTAATATCCAGACTGAGGCCCATAACAGGGGGGACCGGGCACTACTGTCCTTAGACACCCACAAGGCGTTTGACAGTACTGAATGGACATACTTGTGGGCCGTCTTGAAAAAAAATTGGGTTTGGGGAGGAGTTTGTTGCCTGGGTAAATCTGTTGTACCATGCCCCTAGGGCCGCCATTAGAGAGGCGGGTAGAGTATCACAGGACTTCCAGTTACATAGGGGTACTAGACAGGGGTGCCCACTGTCCCCTCTTTTGTTCGCTCTAGCCATAGAGCCCCTAGCAGCACTTATCCGTTCCAACACTGATATTCAAGGCTTCCGATTCGGGGGGGATACAGAAGGTAATGTTATATACAGATGACACCATGCTACTCTTAGGGGATACCGGGAAGTCACTGGATGAAGCCATGGAGGTGGTGCAGACCTTCGGTTTGTATTCAGAGTTGGTAGTAAACTGGAATAAATCCTCGCTCATGTTACTTGATGCGAGCAAAGACCAGCAACTGTCAACACTTCTCGATATACCAGTGTCTAGGACTATTAAATATTTAGTCACCCCTGACCCTTTGGATTATATTCGGATGAATCTTACTCCCCTGCTAAATCGTATCCGTGATAGGATTAAGGTCTGGTCCAGGTTGAAAATGTCACCAGTAAGTAAGATCAACCTTATAAAAATGATTCTTATGCCACAAATTTTATATGTCTTGCATAATTCCCCGCTAGTGATCCCCTTGAAACAATTTCGAATCATCAATTCAATGTTCAGATCTCTCATATGGCACTCTTCTATGGCTAGGGTGAAATTTGAACAACTTCAAAGACCCAAGGAGATGGGTGGACTGGCGCTGCCAAACCCGTGGTTGTACTATCTGGCCTCCCAGCTACAACATATAGCCAGGGCACTTAACCTGGTGCCCGCCTCGGAGTTGAATTTGGTGGATTCAACCACCTCACGTCTTACATTTACTATTGGAAGGGGGGTGGCAGAGGGGTTGGAAGCACTTCAATTTGGTAAATCAAATAAATTATACCCCACATACAATTTAATGTAGAAAGTTTGGAATAAAGTCAGAACATTACAACAGGTAGAGGGATTTACTACATATAGCCCTATATGGCAAAATAAACGCTATATAGAGCTAGGGAAATTAAAGTATAGCAAAAAATGGCAGCAATACAGAATAAATTACCTATCCCAAATATTTTCCGTAATGGTGAGCTGCGGACGTTTGCCGCTCTCCAGGAGGAATTTCAACTCCCTGGGTCCATGCAATTTTACTATTTACATTACAACATGCTATAAAAGCCGAAAGAGGGGTGGATGCCTGGGTTCAAATCAGCACTTCTATCTTTAACTACATCACAGGGGTATCTTCTTATAAGGGCTTCATGTCGTGTAGCTATGCTATGTTACTTAATATGATCCTACTGGATCTGACCCGAAAGGTGATGGTTCAATGGGAGAGTGATGTTGGGCTCTTTGAAGAGGATCAGTGAGAGGAGGCACTTTTGGTGGTCTCTCATTACTCTTTTAATGTTGCACAACGCCTGTCTCAATTATACATATTATTACGAGTTCACTATACTCCTGTTAGGCTGTCTAGGATGGGAGTACTGGATGATCCCTCGTGCACTCGTTGCATGCGGGACCATGGTGACCTAATACACCTTCTGTGGCGATGTCCCAAGTTACATGTTTATTGGATAGAGGTGTTGGAGCTCATTGCCCAAGCCATGTATGGAAAAAAGATGTGTGATTGTATAACAACCTGCATTGCTCTGATACAAATTATAAGATGTATTGTACCCTTTTTCTTTTTCAATAAAACCTTGCTTTGAGATAAAAAAAACAAACCCCCTATCTGATAGCATGGTCAGGTGACAGGTCTCCTAGTTATGGAGACATGGGAGGTCTATTAGATGCCTAATGTCCCCCCTGCCCTCCATTGGAGCTAATCAACCACATATTGTACTTGATTGGCTGCTTCCCTAGGCCACAGTAACCAGGGAACAATAGCTCAGAAACTGGAAGTAACCAAATTTACTCCCTGAGCTCAGTGGCAGTGCGTCCATAAAGGGACCCGCCGCCCCCCCCCCCCCTAACTCTCTAATAATCATAGAGAGTAGGGATGAGCCGAACACCCCCCGGTTCGGTTCGCACCAGAACCCGCGAACGGACCGAAAGTTCGCACGAACGTTAGAACCCCATTGACGTCTATGGGACTCGAACGTTCGAAATCAAAAGTGCTCATTTTAAAGGCTAATTTGCATGGTATTGTCCTAAAAAGGGTTTGGGGACCCGGGTCCTACCCCAGGGGACATGTATCAATGCAAAAAAAACTTTTAAAAACGGCCGTTTTTTCGGGAGCAGTGATTTTAATGATGCTTAAAGTAAAAAAAAAAAAGTGAAATATTCCTTTAAATATCGTACCTGGGGGGTGTCTATAGTATGCCTGTAAAGTGACGCGTGTTTCCCATGTTTAGAACAGTCCCTGCACCAAATGTCATTTTTAAAGGAAAAAATCTCATTTAAAACTGCTTGCGGGTTTAATGTCATGTCGGGTCATGGCAATATGGATGAAAATCAGTGAGACAAACGGCATGGGTACCCCCCAGTCCATTACCAGGCCCTTTGGGTCTTGTATGGATATTAAGGGGAACCCCGCACCCAAATTAAAATAAGGAAAGGTGTGGGGCCACCAGGCCCTATATACTCTGAACAGCAGTATACAGGCGGTGCAAACAAGACAGGGACTGTAGGTTTGTTGTTAAGTAGAATCTGTTTGTAATTTTGAACATTTTTAACGTGTTTAGCTCCAGCCAAAAAATCTTTTCTAAGCTTTTTGGAAAACATAGGGAAGGGTTATCACCCCTGTGACATTTGTTTTGCTGTCTTTCCTCCTCTTCAGAAGATTTCACCTCACTTTTTTGTCCCAATGAAAAATGTTTTTTGAAAATTTGGGTTTTTTTGTGGAACAAGGATTGGAAAGCATCAGTGGAAAGGAGAACTTGTTTTCCCATATTAACTCTTACAGGAGAGAATTTCCCTTCCTAGGGGTAGATTTCATCTCACTTCCTGTTGTCTCCTTCCGTTTGCAAGTAGGAGTCGTTTGTAAGTTAGATGTTTGAAAGTAGGGTCCTGCCCTATATACTCAGCAGAAATTTGGGCCTTAGGTGTTGCTGTGGCCACAACACTGTAAGCCCTCACAGGGCCCTGCTGTGAAATATTAGATCAAGAATTGTAATTACATGCCCCTGTTGAACAGGAGCTGAAAAATTAGGCCTTAGGCACTGGTGCTGGTGCCACAACACTGCAACCCCTCACAGACACTCTAGTTGGAACGCAGGAACGAGCCCTGCTGCAAATTATTGCTTCAAAAATTGTAATTACACGCCCCTGTTAGACAGGGGCAGAAAAATTGGGCCTTAGGCACTGGTGCTGGTGCCACAACACTGCAACCCCTCACAGACACTCTAGTTGGAACGCAGGAACGAGCCCTGCTGCAAAGTATTGCATCAAAAATTGTAATTACACGCCCCTGTTAGACAGGGGCAGAAAAATTGGGCCTTAGGCACTGGTGCTGGTGCCACAACACTGCAACAAGCTATCAGCGTGATGATTGAGGAGGAAGAGGATAATTACTCAGGGATAGTCACTCAGCATCAGCATAGGCAGTCTTTGAAGGGATCTGAGATTTCAAAAAAAATTATTCGGTTACATCAGCATCAGGTGCTTGGTAGCTGGTGGTGATCCAAGACTCATTCATTTTTATGAAGGTCAGCCGATCGACCGAGTCGGTGGACAGACGCACCCTGTGATCGGTTACCACGCCTCCAGCAGCACTGAATGTGCGTTCCGAAAGAACGCTGGATGCAGGACAGGCCAGTAGCTCAATTGCATACTGTGCAAGCTCTGGCCAGTGATCCATCCTCAAGACCCAGTAACCCAGAGGATTTTCGGTGGGAAAGGTGTCCAAGTCTGATCTTGCCCCTAGGTATTCCTGCACCATGTAAAACAGACGCTGGCGATGGTTGCTGGAACCGATCATACCTTGGGGCTGCGGACCAAAAAATTGTCTGAACGCATCGGTCAGACGGCCACCTTCTCCACCGCTCCTTCTTTGACTGACCGAAGCCTCAGCAACACGTTGTCCAGAAACAGGAGTTTGTAACCTCCCAGTCTCTGGGAACGCGTTGCACAGACCTTTCTGCAAGGCCTCCCGAAGATGTTTCATCCTCTGCTCCCTCTGCGATGGCAAGATAAGGTCCGCAACCTTACCCTTGTAACGTGGATCAAGGAGGGTTGCCAGCCAGTATTGGTCCTTCTCCTTGATACCACGAATACGAGGATCCTTACGCAGGCTTTGCAGGATCAGGGAGGCCATGCAGCGTAGGTTTGCTGAGGCATTCGGTCCGGAGTCCTCTGGGTCACTAAGAACGACATGGTCCGCAGCCACCTCCTCCCAGCCACGTACAAGTCCATGTGTTTCTTGGGACTGATCCCTTAAAGACTGCTGCTGATGCTGAGTGCCAGGCTCCACCTCCATACTGACACAATCTTCCTCCTCCTCCTCTTCCTCCTCGTCCTCTTCCTGTGTGATCGGCGGGCACGCAGGAACACTGTCTGGATAAAGGGGGCCTTGAGAGCTAAGGAAGTCCTCCTCTTCCTGCCTCTGTTCTGCCTCAAGTGCCCTGTCCATTATTCCACGCAGCGTGTGCTCCAACAGGTGGACAAGGGGGACAGTGTCACTGATGCATGCACTGTCACTGCTCACCATCCTCGTGGCCTCCTCGAATGGTGACAGGACAGTGCATGCATCCCTGATCATGGCCCACTGGCGTGGGGAAAAAAAACCAAGCTCCCCTGACCCTGTCCTGGTGCCATAGTCGCACAGGTACTCATTTATGGCCCTCTGCTGCGTGTGCAGCCGCTGCAGCATGGCCAACGTTGAGTTCCACCTGGTGGGCATGTCACAGATTAGGCGGTTCTTGGGCAGGTTAAACTCCTTTTGGAGGTCCGTCAGCCGAGCACTGGCATTATATGACCGGCGGAAATGCACACAGACTTTCCTGGCCTGCCTCAGGACATCCTGTAAGCCCGGGTACCTGCCCAAGAACCGCTGCACCACCAAGTTAAGGACGTGAGCCAAACAGGGCACATGGGTCATTTGTCCCTGTCGGAGGGCAGAGAGGAGGTTGGTGCCATTGTCGCAAACCACCATTCCTGCCTTAAGTTGGCGTGGCGTCAACCACCTCTGAACCTGCCCCTGCAGAGCTGACAGAACCTCTGCCCCAGTGTGGCTCCTGTCCCCCAAGCACACCAGCTCAAGCACCGCATGGCATCTTTTGGCCTGCGTACTTGCGTAGCCCCTTGAACGCCTACGGAGCACCGCTGGTTCCGAGGAAGAGGCCATGGAGGAAGAAGAAGAGGAGGGGGTGGAGGAGAGAGGTGTGTCACAATCAGCATTTTGGAGGCGTGGTGGCGGAACAACCTCCAACACTACTGCACCTTGTCCTGCATCCTTCCCAGCTGCCAGCAGAGTCACCCAATGCGCCGTGAAACTTAGGTAACGTCCCTGTCCATGCCTGCTGGACCATGAGTCAGCGGTAATATGCACCTTACCGCTGACCGCCCTGTCCAGCGAGGCATGGACATTGCCTTCCACATGCCGGTAGAGAGCCGGAATCGCCTTCCGTGAGAAAAAGTGGCGTTTGGGTACCTGCCACTGAGGAACCGCACATTCCACAAACTCACGGAAGGGGGCAGAGTCTACCAACTGAAAAGGCAGCAGTTGAAGTGCTAGCAATTTTGCCAAGCTAGCATTCAACCGCTGGGCATGTGGATGGCTGGGAGCAAACTTCTTTCGGCGGTGCAGCAGCTGGGGCAGGGAAATTTGCCTGGTACAATCTGACGTCGGTGTACCAAAAGCAGATTGCCCACAAGTACTTGGCTGTGACACACCTAATTCTACACCTTCATTCCTCTCACTGCAGGTCTCAGAGAGGACTGAAGGTCTAGTGGGGTTGGAAATCTCAGCTGATGAGGAGCAAGGAGAGATCCTCTTTGTTCTTTGGTGTGGGTCTTTTAGATACGCTTGCCAACGAACTGCATGGCAGGTCAACATATGTCTGGTCAAGCATGTGGTACCCAAGCGGGAGATATTTTGGCCACGCGAGATACGCTTGAGACATATGTTGCAAATAGCAGCGGTGCGATCTGATGCACTCGTCTCAAAAAAGGCCCACACCAAAGAACTTTTTGAATAACGCGCAGAGACTGCAGCGCCCTGCACATGTGGAGCTTTGGGGTGTGATGCAGTCAATGTGCTGCCCTTAGGCTGGCCCCTGGAGGGCATCCTGCCTCGTTGGTGATGTGCTGCCGCCTCCTCCTCCTCCTCCTCCTCCTCCTCCTCCTCCTCCTCCTCCTCTCTCCTATCAGGCACCCACGTTGAGTCAGTGACCTCATCATCCCCTCCCTCCTCATCACTGGAGCAAACCTGGCAGTATGCTGCAGCAGGGGGAGCATGACTGCCAGATTGCTGTCCTTCTTGGGCACCCCCTCTGTCCGCGCTCATGTTACTGCCTTCATCGAGCTCAGTATCGTCATCAGAGCCTTCCAAACGCTGGGCATCCTCCTGGAGCATGTACCCAACACTGTGGTCAAACAGTTCGAGGGAATCCTCATGAGGACATGGTGGAGCTAGGGAAGGAGTCACTGATGACATTGAGCTGAGGGAAGAGGCCGCTGCTTTGCCAGACAAAGCACCCTGGGCATGGGTGAGAGAGGATGAGGAGGATGAGGACGGCTTGGTCATCCACTCGACCAAGTCTTCCGCATGTTGCGGCTCAACATGGCCAGCTGCCGAAAAAAAGGCCAAGCGTGTCCCATGGCCACGTGCTGATGAGGATGCACCGTCTCCACGACCAGCACTAGACACAGAGCCTGCTTGCCCTCTCTTATTGGCTTGTGACTGTCTGCCTCTCCTTCTTGGCCTTCCAGACATACTAATGGCCTGTAGCTGCACTAAGCTGGGATAGAACACCTGTAATTTTCTTCAAGTAGCTTTATATACTGTAACCAGACAAGCCTGCCTGTCAGTAGGAAGATAAGAGGAACGGATCTAGCTGAACACTGTGAGCAGGACGCACTGTACTAAATGTAAATAGTCTAGCTGCCTGACCGTGGTACTAATAGGATCAAATAGAACACCTGTAATTTTCTTCAGGTAGCTTTATATACTGTAACCAGACAAGCCTGCCTGTCATTAGGAAGATAACAGGAACGGATCTAGCTGTACACTGTGAGCAGGACGCACTGTACTAAATGTAAATAGTCTAGCTGCCTGACCGTGGTACTAATAGGATCAAATAGAACACCTGTAATTTTCTTCAGGTAGCTTTATATACTGTAACCAGACAAGCCTGCCTGTCAGTAGGAAGATAACAGGAACGGATCTAGCTGTACACTGTGAGCAGGACGCACTGTACTAAATGTAAATAGTCTAGCTGCCTGACCGTGGTACTAATAGGATCAAATAGAACACCTGTAATTTTCTTCAGGTAGCTTTATATACTGTAACCAGACAAGCCTGCCTGTCAGTAGGAAGATAACAGGAACGGATCTAGCTGTACACTGTGAGCAGGACGCACTGTACTAAATGTAAATAGTCTAGCTGCCTGACCGTGGTACTAATAGGATCAAATAGAACACCTGTAATTTTCTTCAGGTAGCTTTATATACTGTAACCAGACAAGCCTGCCTGTCAGTAGGAAGATAACAGGAACGGATCTAGCTGAACACTGTGAGCAGGACGCACTGTACTAAATGTAAATAGTCTAGCTGCCTGACCGTGGTACTAATAGGATCAAATAGAACACCTGTAATTTTCTTCAGGTAGCTTTATATACTGTAACCAGACAAGCCTGCCGGTCAGTAGGAATTTAACAGGAACGGATCTAGCTGAACACTGTGAGCAGGACGCACTGCATTAAATGTAAATAGTCTAGATAGAAGATAACAGGAACAGATCTAGCTAAACTGAATACAGTGTATATATATATATGCAACACCTGGGATGCATATATATACACAATACACTGTAAGTGCAGCTAACTGACTGACTGTTCTGCCTAATCTATCTAACTCAAATCAAATGACACTGTCTCTCTCTCTCTCTATCTCTCAGCACACCGGAACACACACTACACAGGGCCGCCGTGCAGGCGGCCTTATATAGTGTGGGGTGTGTACTAAATCCCCTGAGCCATAATTGGCCAAAGCCACCCTGGCTTTGGCCAATTACAGCTCTCTCTACTGACAGCGCTGTGATTGGCCAAGCATGCGGGTCATAGTGCATGCTTGGCCAATCATCAGCCAGCAATGCACTGCGATGCCGCAGTGAATTATGGGCCGTGACGCGCCACACGAATTTAGCGCGAACGGCCCATAACGTTCGCAATTCGGCGAACGATCGAACAGCCGATGTTCGAGTCGAACATGGGTTCGACTCGAACACGAAGCTCATCCCTAATAGAGAGATTCATGCATTGCATGAATCTCTCTATGGTCACTGCTGACACCCCCTATTCAGGTGTCCGGCCCCTTTTCGGTCACCAGGCACCTGAATTACAGCGGTGGGGTGTTTTTTGGAAGCACCTGATTAGAGCCAGAGGCTCTAATAGGCGTCCAAAAAAGTGAGAAGCGGGCGCAACGCTATGCGTTCCTTGTCACTCAGCTGTATGTTAGCAAACCGAAGGAATTCACTTTGCTAACATTGTACCGCCCCTCAGCCAATCAGGTGCATGGGTCTGTGTTACCTGTGCCCTGATTGGCTGACAGGCACTGTGATTGGACACCTATCAGGCGTCCAATCATAGCAGAGGATGAGAGGAGGAGCGGGCGGGGAGAAGACATCGGGGAACAAATGGAGGACACCGGACACCGCTGTCACCATCACTCGAGACAAGGTAAGTGCCGGGCGGGGGGCACAGTGGCAGCACTTGGGGCACAGAGATCAGTAGCATGTGCAGTAGGAGATGTATTTATGGTCTTCTTTGCAGGGACAGCTTTATTTTTAAGCAACTGAGTCACAGGGAAATCTTGCGCTCAGCCTCAGGCTCTATGCAGTTGATGGTTTTTCACTTTATTTTAAATTATTCAGAATGCAACAGGAACACACAAAGTGAGTGGCACAAAATTTACTGAGAAACATATAAAGAAAGTAAAATGCAATGTACCTGTATCTGCTTTACACTGTATCTGTGCAATTTGGAGGACTTAAAAAAAGATTGCTTGAGTGATTTTCATGAAGGATAAATTGTGAAACCTGTTGTTCATTATGGGCAACAACTCACACTTTTTTCTGTTTTCATGTTTTTTTTTTTTCTATTTTAATTTATAAGTAGCCCCGTTACATTTAAAGGTCTCTGTTGTTTACAGGAGATAAAGCTTGCCTCATACTGTGTATTACTTATATGTCTTAATATACTTACTCTGTATGGGCAAAGTGGCTGCGTTTGATGGGCAAAGTGGCTGCGTTTGATGGGCAAAGTGGCTGCGTTTGATGGGCAAAGTGGCTGCGTTTGATGGGCACAGTGGCTGCGTTTGATGGGCACAGTGGCTGCGTTTGATGGGCACAGTGGCTGCCTATGATGGGCACAGTGGCTGCCTATGATGGGCAAAGTGGCTGCGTTTTAATGGGCACAGTGGCTGTGTTTGGTGCAGTGGCTGCATTTGGTACAGTGCCTGCATTTGATGGGCACAGTGAGGCTGTAATTGATGGGGGTTTTTTTCAGAATTTTTCAGTTTGTTTGCACTCCCCCCAAATTTTGAGCACCAGCCGCCACTCAATGGCATCCCTAGGGGGGCCAGAGGGGGCCCTGACCCCTCCCCAACATTATGCTGTGCCCCACCATGTGCCCCCCCCAATTAAAAAAAAAAATATTTATATATTTTTTTTTTTTTACAAAAAGGCAATGTCTAAGAGGGAGAGCATCCCCAGTCAGCTCCTGCGGGTGATTCCTCCCCCCTCCCTCTGCTCGCTGACACTGCATAAAGCGAGCGCTCACACAACCACAGCCTCCCGATCTGCTCCATCCCCCCGGCATCCTCATTGGCAGGGAGAACGAGTTGCAGGAAGGACTCC
Organism: Aquarana catesbeiana; assembly: GCF_042186555.1. Classification (NCBI taxonomy): domain Eukaryota; kingdom Metazoa; phylum Chordata; class Amphibia; order Anura; family Ranidae; genus Aquarana; species Aquarana catesbeiana. Next base: position 22,362,112 of record NC_133333.1, read on the forward strand.
ACCAGGACTCTGTTACTGGAAAAACAGACTGATTTCTCCCATCCTTAGGACAGAAGAACCAGCCTGTAAATTCCAAGAGATGCCGGACTGTCAATAGCAGGGGCAGGACAGCAAGAGGAGGCTGGGGAACCCCACAGTGGCAGAACACCAGGGCCCGGTGGCAAGACAGCCTTTGCAACCCTGATAGATCTCCCACTGCTTTGGACCCTTATATTTTCTTGGTATGCTGGTGACATATATTTCTTGTTTTCTGCCACCCTGGGGGGGGGGGCAATACAGTAGGAAGGGAGCTCACTGCAGAACATGTGAAAAGGCCGTTGTGGGATTGTAGTAAAGGGCCCCAGGATATATATATATATATATATATATATATATATATATATATATATATATATATAATTGCCCCCCTACGTTTGTCCCTGTCCCCCCATGTGCCTCCCCCTAAATATGGAAGCTGGAGACACCACTGCCGCCACTGCCTGAGCTGCTTCTGCTCTCAGTATCAAAGCCATTTACTGCTTCTAGGCAGATCTCCTAGGAGTGTTACCTGATTCAGTGGTTATCATAATGCAGTTATACTCTTCTCCTCGACATTGCATAGTTCCTTCGGGTTCACAAGTGAGAGAATCATAAGAAGAGCATATTGGACATGTTACTCCAGTGAGCTCATTGCTTGTCTTTATATCTGTAAGATAAAACAAATAAGCCTTATAGCTCTCCTAGGTGGCTACAAATTTTATTTTAAAAATTATATTTTATTAGAGGCTGCATTCTAAGTATAATAAATATTCCAGAAGTGAACAATCTTACTGACTTTAAATGAAAATCTAATTTAATACTGCAAGCAAATTTTTGGAAGCGAGTTGTTTGACATTGCATGTCTCTTCTGCAATAAAAAGCCTGTCTGCTCACTGCATGTAACAGCAGAACTTTAGTTCCACTTTAAAGCAGAAGTCCACCCTAAAAAAAAAAAAAAAAAACATAAAAATGCTCCTAAAAATCTGAAAAAAAAAAAAGCATTTTTTTTACTTACCAGAAATGGCTGTTGCTAGGCAGATCATCCTAATCTGCCACTTTGTACTTCGCGGTGATCTTCATTCTTCTCCTCCTCGCGTTGTCTTCTGGGGAATGGGGCGCGCTGTGTTCTGGGAACTGTGTGTGTCCCAGAACACAGCCGGCCATTCACAAAGCGCTGCGAGACTCACGCATGCGCAGTTGGAAACGTGCAGCGAAGCCGCAAGGCTCCGCTGCCTGTTTCCCTTAGTTCGAATGGCGGCGCCGGGACCCAATCCGATGGACGGATCGGCCTCGGGCGGCCGACATCGCAGGCTCTCTGGACAGATAAGTGTGCTTATTGACTTTTAATTTTTTTTTTTTTCAGCTGGACCTCCACTTTAAGGTAAAAAACAATGGGACATACTAAACTGCATAGTGGGATGATGGGATGATTGGATTATTAGCTGCAATACTGAGAACTCTCACTAGATGTCAGTGTATATACACATATATGGTAAAGACTCTGTTTTTTATCAAAATATGTTATTCTTTCCTGCAGTGCTTGATACAATGTTGCAAGAAGCAGTTGCTAATGTTTAACTGTTCACTTGCTAATGGAAAAATTACATTTGACCTGTTTTTGATGGGAATATGGGTAGAATTATTATTTCTCATGGGGTTTATGGGAGAAATATTATGTTAACACCTGACAATGAACATATTTAACCTATTACTGATAATAATATGCATATAATTATTTTTCTACGTGGGGATTATGGGTGGAATATTGTAGTTAAACATACATAGCTATATATTAAAACTTTTTCTGATTTGAATATGCATATCATTATTTTTCTACATGGGGATGATGGGTAGAATATTGTAGTTAAACATACATAGGAATATAATAAACCTATTTCTGATATGAATATGCATATAGTTATTTTTCTACACGGGGATGATGGGTGGAATATTACAGTTAACCATACATAGGAACATATTCAACCCATTTCTGATAACAATATGCATATAATTATTTTTCTACATGGGGATGATGGGTGGAAAATTGTAGCTAAATATACATAGGAACATATTCAATCCGTTTCTGATAAGAATATGCATATAATTATTTTTCTACGTGGGGATTATGGGTGGAATATTGTAGCTAAACATGTATAGGAACATATTCAACCCATTTCTGATAAGAATATGCATAAAATTATTTTTCTACGTGGGGATTATGGGTGGTAATATTGTAGCTAAATATGCATAGGAACATATTAACCACTTTAGCCCCAAAAGGATTTACCCCCTTCCTGACCAGAGCACTTTTTACAATTTGGCACTGCGTCGATTTAACTGCTAATTGCACGGTTATGCAATGCTGTACCCAAACAAAATTTGCGTCCTTTTTTTCCCACAAATAGAGCTGTCTTTTGATGGTATTTGATCACCTCTGCAGTTTTTATTTTTTATGCTATAAAATGGAAAAAGACCGAAAATTTTGAAAAAAAATTATATTTTCTACTTTTTGTTATAAAAAAAATCCAATAAACTCAATTTTAGTCACACATTTAGGCCAAAATGTATTCGGCCACATGTCTTTGGGAAAAAAAATGTCAATAAGCGTATATTTATTGGTTTGCGCAAAAGTTATAGCGTATACAAACTAGGGTACATTTTCTGGAATTTACACAGCTTTTAGTTTATGACTGCCTGTGTCATTTCTTGAGGTGCTAAAATGGCAGGGCAGTACAACCCCCCCCCCAAATGACCCCATTTTGGAAAGTAGACACCCCAAGGAAATTGCTGAGAGGCATGTTGAGCCCATTGAATATTAATTTTTTTTGTCCCAAGTGATTGAATAATGATAAAAAAAAATTTACAAAAAGTTGTCACTAAATGATATATTGCTCACACATGCCATGGTTATATGTGAAATTGCACCCCAAAATACATTTAGCTGCTTCTCTTGAGTACGGGGATACCACATGTGTGGGACTTTTTGGGAGCATAGCTGCGTATGGGGCCCCGAAAACCAAGCCCCGCCTTCAGGATTTCTAAGGGCGTAAATTTTTGATTTCACTCTTCACTACCTATCACAGTTTTGAAGGCCATAAAATGCCAAGATGGTGCAAACCCCCCCCCAAATGACCCCATTTTGGAAAGTAAACACCCCAAGCTATTTGCTGAGAGGCATGTTGAGTCCATGGAATATTTTATATTTTGACACAAGTTGTGGGAAATTTACAAACTTTTTTTTTTTTTGCACAAAGTTGTCACTAAATGATATATTGCTCACACAGGACATGGGCATATGTATAATTACACCCCAAAATATATTCTGCTGCTTCTCCTGAGTACGGGGATACCACATGTGTGGGACCTTTTGGGAGCCTAGCCGCGTACGGGCCCTGAAAACCAAGCACCGCCTTCAGGATTTCTAAGGGCGTAAATTTTTGATTTCACTCCTCACTACCTATAACAGTTTTGAAGGCTATAAAATGCCCAGATGGCACAAAACCCCCCAAATGACCCAATTTTGGAAAGTAGACACCCCAAGCTATTTACTGGTAATGGTAAGTATTTTGCAGCTCTCATTTGTTTTTGAAAAGAAAGACAAGAATAAACTTTTTTTTTCCTTTTTTCAATTTTCAAAACTTTGTGACAAAAAGTGAGGTCTGCAAAATACTCACTATACCTCTCAGCAAATAGCTTGGGGTGTCTACTTTCCAAAATGGGGTCATTTGGGGGGGGGGGGTTGTGCCATCTGGGCATTCCATGGCCTCCAAAACTGTGATAGGCAGTGAAGAGGGAAATCAAAAATTTACACCCTTAGAAAGCCTGAAGGCGGTGCTTGATCTTCGGCGTCCCATACGCGGCTAGGCTCCCAAAAAGTCTCACACATGTGGTATCCTTGTACTCAGGAGAAGCAACAAAATGTATTTTGGGGTGTAATTTCACATATTCCCATGGCATGTTTGAGCAATATATCATTTAGTGACAACTTTGTGCAAAAAAAAAAAAAATTGTCTTTTTCCCAGAACTTGTGTCACAATATAAAATATTCCATGGACTCGACATGCCTCTCAGCAAATAGCTTGGTGTGTCTACTTTCCAAAATGGGGTCATTTGGGGGGGTTTTGAACTGTGCTGGCATTTTATGCACAACATTTAGAAGCTTATGTCACACATCACCCACTCTTCTAACCACTTAAAGACAAAGCCCTTTCTGACACTTTTTGTTTACATGAAAACATTTTTTTTTTTTTTGCAAGAAAATTATTTTGAACCCCCAAACATTATATATTTTTTTTAAAGCAAAGGTCCTACAGATTAAAATGGTGGGTGTTTCATTTTTTTTTCACACAGTATTTGGGCAGCGATTTTTCAAACATGTTTTTGGAAAAAAAAACACACTTTTTTAAATTTTAATGCACTAAAACACACTATATTGCCCAGATGTTTGATACAATAAAAAATATGATCTTAGGCCGAGTACAAACAAGATACCAAACACGACATGCTTTAAAATTGTGCACAAACGTGCAGTAGCGACAAACTAAATACATTTTTAAAAGCCTTTAAAAGGCTTTACAGGTTACCACTTTAGATTTACAGAGGAGGTCTACTGCTAAAATTACTTCCCTCGATCTGACCTTCACGATGATACCTCACATGCATGGTGCAATTGCTGTTTACATTTCACGCCAGACCGACGCTTGCGTTCGCCTTTGCGCGAGAGCAGGGACGGACAAGGGTGCTTTTTTTTTTTTTTTTTTTTTTTTGCTTTTTTATCTTATTTTTAAACTGTTCCTTTCATTTTTTTTTTTTTTAATCATTTTTATTGTTATCTCAGGGAATGTAAATATCCCCTATGATAGCAATAGGTAGTGACAGGTACTCTTTTTTGAAAAAATTGGGGTCTATTAGACCCTAGATCTCTCCTCTGCCCTCAAAGCATCTGACCACACCAAGATCGGTGTGATAAAATGCTTTCCCAATTTCCCAATGATGTTGTTTACATCCGGCGAAATCTAGCTTCCGGTTTCTTAGGCCATAGAGATGATTGGAGCCATTCTGGTCTCTGATCAGCTCTATGGTCAGCTGGCCGAATCACTGGCTACATTCTCAGTTTCCCTGTTGGGACAGGAGAGCCAGAGATTGGAGCACAGGAACTGTCACAGACTGTCGATAGGATACGAGCTCGGCGCTCGTGGATGTTTTTTACTATAGCCTTCTTCTAACTGTAAGTGTACCATGTTCTTTTTAACCTAATAAACTGATTTATATACGGGATCACGCTATGTGCACTCTCTTCCAACACTCCACATATATTCATCCCATTGTGACGAGCATTGAGGAAACGGGGACAGTTTGAAGACACCCTTTTGAAGTATACGAACTCGGCGTTCGTTGGATTGACGGCCACACTTATTTTTACAAAAGTGAGTGCATCCCCCTTCTGTGTCCTGTCCCCTTTTTCCACTGTGGCCGCCACGGAGTTATACTATATACTGTCTGCTTATGTTTTTTATATACTATCCTGCACACCCACCACCCGAATCGCCTGAACTACTGGATGGGACCCTTGCCTGCTGGTTATTTGTTACTGGATTACAAGCTGTTGTCTTGCAGCAGTAAGGTGAGCTGCTTGCGAACACAGAGGTGTACCCACTGAAGACCTTTTTCCCTTCCCTGTGGCTTGTGGGCTTGCCTATTTGGAACTGATGACTCACTGTTTGAGCACTTTGTACTACAAGGTGGTGGGACTGTTCACCATTTATTTATTTTCTTGGAGTCACTAATAAGAATTTGCTGAGTTACCACATATGTGCTAGTATGATACTAGCCCTTTTGCACTGAGATTTTTTCTTTTCTTTTGTTTCAGTATTTACAATATTTTTTATGTGCTAGTATGATACTAGCCCTCATGCACATGGACTTTGTTTGATTTATATATTTTTATTTGGTTCAATTATTTTTTTGCACCCACACTGTATTTGTCACTCATTTCATAGTTTTTTATACGTTTTAGGCAATTTTGTTTCTTCAGTTTATTCGGATTTAGTGCTCATGAGATTGCACTTTATTTATACTTTTATATTTTGTATAATTTTTTCATTTTGCCTTTTGGAATTGATGACTCATTGTTTGAGCACTTTGTACTACAAGGCGGTGGGACTGTTCACCATTTATTTATTTACTTGGAGTCACCATTAAGTATTTGCTGAGTTACCACATATGTGCTAGTATGATACTAGCCCTTTTGCACTGAGATTTTTCTTTTGATATGTATTTGCTGGGTTACCACATATGTGCTAGTATGATACTAGCCCTTTTGCACTGAGATTTTTCTTTTCTTCTGTTTCAGTATTTACAATAATTTGTATGTGCTAGTATAATACTAGCCCTCATGCTCATTATACCTTTATATTTTGTATATTTTTTTCATTTTTCATTCACCTCTCTATACATTTGAGCTAGCCTCTTCCCCTTCCTCTTCCTTCCTTCCCCCTTTTTATCACAGCGCAATCACCACTTACTTTATTCACACCACTTTTGTCTGTTTGGATCAGCCATTTAGGTGTTGCAGCAGTGCCCGTTAGCATAGGTATTTCTGACAGCGCAGGAGTTTCTTCATTATTTATCTTATTTTTAAACTGTTCCTTTCATTTTTTTTTTTTAATAATTTTTATTGTTATCTCAGGGAATGTAAATATCCCCTATGATAGCAATAGGTAGTGACAGCTACTCTTTTTTGAAAAAATTGGGGTCTATTAGACCCTAGATCTCTCCTCTGCCCTCAAAGCATCTGACCACACCAAGATCGGTGTGATAAAATGCTTTCCCAATTTTCCAATGACGTTGTTTACATCCGGCGAAATCTAGCTTCTGGTTTCTTAGGCCATAGAGATGATTGGAGCCATTCTGGTCTCTGATCAGCTCTATGGTCAGCTGGCCGAATCACCGGCTGCATTCTCAGTTTCCCTGTTGGGACAGGAGAGCCAGAGAAAAAACATGGAAGACAGTGGGGGGGGGGCATTCCCTCCCACTGCTTGTAAAAGCAGTCTAGAGGCTAATTAGCCGCTAGGATTGCTTTTACATGAAAGCTGATCTCTGGCTGAAAAGAATGATACCAAGATGATACCTAAACCTGCAGGCATCATTCTGGTATAACCACTCAAAGTCCAGCAACATACCAGTACGTTGCTGGTCCTTGTTGGGCATATATTGTAAACTTTTTTTTCATGCAGCCTGTGGGCTGAACGAAAAAAAGAGATTGATCGGTGGGTATGCCCACCATTAGAATACCTCCCTTCATCCACCCACTTCTAATGATGGGCATACATGCACTGTATATATATGCCAAAGTATGGGGGCGTCCGCCCCAAAAGGTAGGAGCAAATCGCTCCTCCGCCCCTGCTGCCCCCATGCTTCGGCATATATGCTCTTTTTTTTTAATTGTGGTGGTGAAATCACCTCCTACAGCGCTGGAGTCATGGCTTTATGTATCGTGGGAGCAGTTGCTGTTGCCGTCAAAATAAGTAAATCCGCGCTTCAACTGAATGGCATACCTGCTAAGCAAATGATGGTTAACAATAAAACAAAGTAACATTACAGTATAACAGTAAGACTTACCATACCTGCAAAGCAAATACAAAAAAAAAAACAGTAAAGAATAAAACATTTTTTAACGCTACCTATGCCTAAAATATATATATATGCCGAAGCATGGGGGCATCCACCCGCAAAAGTTAGGAGCAAATCGCTCCTCTGCCCTCTGCTGCCCCTATGCTTCGGCATATATGCTCTTTTTTTAACTGTGGTGGTGAAATCACCTCCGACAGCGCTGGAGTCACTTCTTTATGTATCGTCGGAGCAAACGCTGTTGCTGTCAAGATAAATAAATACGCTCTGCAGCTGAATGGCGTACCTGAAAACAAAAAAATGGTTAACAATAAAACACAGTAAACAGTAAAGTATAAAAACATTGCATACCTATAAAGCAAACATGATAAAATACAATAACAAAAAAACATTGCAGAATAGAATACAGTAAAAAAGAGCAGAACAATAGAGAGAGAATAGAGAGAGAGAGAACAATAAAACAACTATTTATGTTTTTTTTATTTTATATATTTGTTTGTGTTTTTTTTTTTTTACACTTTTTTTGTAACTGTAACTTTTGTAACTGTAACCAGTTCCAGGTTCGGGTCTCTCAAAATGCGATGGCATCTTGGGAGACCCTGTGAAAGTGTGGCTAGTCTATGCAATGCTGTATACCCTGCGCTAATACTCAACTAGTGTATGGTAGCGTTCAAAACATTCACCAATGCAAAGACCAGGATTGACAGGAGGGACAATAATAGCGGGGGTCACACCTATATCCACGCTTGCTGCAGACACGACATCTTCTTTGGGGGGTTCGTTGGGTAGGGGTACTCGGGAGGACATAAAGAAAATGCCTCTCATGAAGCCGGCTTACTGCATTTGGGTGGGGATGGTGAGGTGGAACACCATCTGGAAACAGAAGGGCTCTGACAATCCCTTCCTGGAATTTAAGGAAGGATCCAGTCCATCCTGAAGCTCTGTATAGCACATAAGCATTCAGCAAAGCCAATTGAAATAAATAAACAGACACTTACTTGTACCAGCGTCTGGCCTTACGGGCAATTAGGTACAATGGTCTGGTCGTTGAGGTCCACCCCTCCCATATTTTGGTTATATTCGTGGACACAGAGGGGTTTCTCCACAACACCAGTCGCCGTAGTAATTTGGGTGGTCGTGTCTGCATGAAGGGAGGTAAGAACAAAAACATTCTTATTATCCCTCCACTTCATAGCGAGCAAATTATTACACTTGAGGCAGGCTCTCTCCCCCAGCCTAAGACGGGAATCTACAAGCCGCTGGAGAAAGCCCCGGCGATTAGGTCGCACGGTGCCACATGCTCCAATCTGCTGATCAAACTAAAAAGTGGCACGCTCTTGTAATAATTGTCCACATATAAGTGGTACCCCTTTCCGAATAAGGGTGACACCAAGTCCCACACAATCTTGCCAGCGCTTCCTATGTAGTGAGGGCAGTTTGTCGGCTCTACGTGACTATCTTTTCCCTCGTAAACCATAAAACTACATGTATAGGCTGTGGCCCTGTCACAGAGCTTATACATCTTGACCCCATATCTGGCACGCATGCTGGGAAGGTACTGTTTGAATGACAAGCGGCCAGAAAACTTAATCAGGGACTCATCAACGCAGACAACTTGATAGGGAGTAAACAAGTCTGTAAAATGTTGGTTGAAGTGGTTTACGAGGGGCCGAATTTTGTAGAGCCGATCGTATCCAGGGTCACCACGAGGATGACAGAGTTCATTGTCATTGAAGTGCATGAACCGCAAAATCTGCTCGTATCGTGCCCTGGTCATGGAGGCAGAGAACCAGGGCATATGGTGAATTGGGTCAGTGGACCAATATGACCGCAACTCACTCTTTTTAGTTATGCCCATGTTAAGGGAAAGGCCCAGAAAGAGCTTAAATTCAGAAACCGTAATTGGTCTCCAATCTCTGGCAAGGGAGGACTGGGGAATAGTGGCAATGTGTTGACCAGCGTACAAATTGCTTTGGTCCACAATAGATCTATAGAGATCTTCGGTGAAAAACAGCGAATAATAATCAAGAGACATAAAATCAACTGTTTCCACCTGAATGCCGGGTTGGCCAGTGAATGGGAGAAGTTCGGGTGCTGCAGAAGTGGTGGGTTCCCAATTAGGATTGGCGAATGCAGCAGGAAGGGCACTATGAGCACGACGGGCCTGTGTTTATCTTCTTGGTGGCAGTGGGACACTACTTGTGCTTGCCACCTCGCCAGCTTGAACTGCACTTATGGGACTCGCCAAGTCACCAGGTGATACTGCAGTGCTGGATTGACTACGACCAGGGTGTACTAGGCCGTTGGTGCTTGCCAGTTCACCAGAAGGAATAGCGGCGCTAGTACTGCTCTGCTCCATACGAGGGACCTGCGATTCTTGCACATCAATGACAGAAGAAGTTCAGGGTCTGGTACGCCTGACCTTGGCAGGGACCACAACTCCGTTGTCAGAGCTATCTGTCATGGAGCCGCTGTCGTCTACAGGATCGTATTCTGAGCCTAAATCTGACAGATGAGTGACTTCCTCTTCACTATCTGTCATGCTCAGAAATGTGTAGGCCTCTTCACTAGTGTACCTTCGATTTGCCATTTTGGGCTCTAAATTTAGTTGTACAGTAGTGAGACTCACAGGTAAAAAAGCTCCTGACTGTTAGCGACTGTATCAAAACGCTACCAAAAAAACTGTTAGCGATTGCAGGAATCAGGCCTGACTCTGTGACCGCTGCAGTTGTGTGTGCTTAGTGTTTTGTAAGTGACAGTGATCAATCGATACTGCACTTGGGTGGGCTGGGCGGAGGGGCAAAACGCAGGTGCTAGCAGGTGTCTGGGCTGATCCCGCTAACACTGTGTTTTTGGGAACCCTAAACTGCTCGGGACACTAGTATAGATCTGATCAGATCAGATATTGATCCGTTCAGATACTATACCACTAAGGGAGGTGTATGCTGCGTGCGTGGGTGTTAGCAGTACTGGCACTAACCTGACGCTGCATGGGGCGATGCAGACCCTATCTGACCCTAAAACCTAACTTGTATCACCAGCCGGGTGATTAGGGGGTTAAACCTTTATTAGGTAACAAACGGCGGGTGCCCTGACACTATAAAAAATAAACTAACTAACCAGCATCACCCGTAACAGTTATACGGTGATCACTGGTGAAAGGGTTAACTAGGGGTCAATCAGGGGGTAAAACCTTTACTAGGTAGTATATGGGGGCCCCTGGCGCTATAAAACGCTGACGGGGAACCTAAATAGAGCGATGAGAAAAATGATCGCTTAGTGACACTAGCGACGGGGGTGATCATGGGGTTAAACCTTTATTATGGGGGGTTAGGGGGGTACCCTAGACCTAAAGGGGCCTACCACTAACTGCTCCACCACTTATAATGGTCACAAATGACACCAATGCAGTAATCAATAAAAGAAAAAAACTGCTATTGGTGTCACTGTGACAGGGGGTGCAGGTGGGGTGATCGGGGGGTGATTGGGGGCTGAACGAAAAGATTGACACGAGAAGAGATCACATCACTTCCTCTGCCATTGTTTACATTAGAGCAGCAGAGGAAGATTGTCATTCCTTGGGAGCGATTGCAAGGGCGTGGCCACGAATGAGTGGCCTCCCCCTCAGCACGGATCGCTCTCCTAACGATGCCGACTGCCCCGGGCACCGGGGGGATGCGATGCGCCCCCTGCCCGCGGGAGGCAAATCTTGTATCAGATACGTGATTTTGCCTGCCCGTGCCATTCAGTATATCTGCGTTAGGCAGTCGGCAAGTGGTTAAACCCATTTCTGATAAGAATATGCATATCATTATTTTTCTACATGAGGATTATGGGTGGAATATTACAGTTATCCATACATAGGAACATATTTAACCCATTTCTGATAAGGCTATGTATATAATTATTTTTCTACATGGGGACGATGGATGGAATATTGTAGCTAAACATACATAGGAACATATTCAACCCATTTCTGATAAGAATATGCATATAATTATTTTTCTACATGGGGATTATGGGTGGAATATTGTAGCTAAACATGCATGGGAACATATTCAACCGATTTTATACATATCCTTATCAGAAATGGGTTAAATATGTTCATATGTATGTTTCGCTACAATATTCCACCCATAATCCCCATGTAGAAAAAATAATTATATGCATATTCAGATCAGAAATAGGTTTAATATATCCCTATGTATGTTTAACTACAATATTCCACCCATAATCCCCATGTAAAAAAATAATTATATGCATATTCTTATCAGACATGGGTTAAATATGTTCCTATGTATGTTTAACTACAATATTCCACCCATAATCCCCATGTAGAAAAATAATTACGTGCATATTCATATCAAAAATAGGTTTAATATATTCCTATCTATGTTTAACTACAATATTCACCCATAATCCCAATGCAGAAAAATAATGATAGGCATATTCAGATCAGAAATAGGTTTAATATATTTCTATGAATGTTTAACTACAACATTCCACCCATCATCCCCATGTAGAAAAATAATTATATGCAAATTCTTAAAAGAAATAAGGGAAATATGTTCCTATGTATGTTTAGCTACAATATTCCACCCATAATCCCCATGTAGAAAAATAATTACATGCATATTCATATCAGAAATAGGTTTAATATATTCATATGTATGTTTAATGACAATATTCCACCCATCATCCCCATGTATAAAATAATTAAATGCGTATTCTTATCAGAAATTGGTTAAACATGTTCCTATGTATGGTTAACTGTAATATTCCACCCATAATCCCCATGTAGAAAACATAATTATATGCATATTCTTATCAGAAATGGTTTGAATATGTTCCTATGTATGTTTAACTACAATATTCCACCCATAATCCCCATGTAGAAAAATTGTTATATGCATATTATTATCAGTAATGGGTTAAATATATTCCTATGTATGTTTAACTTCAATATTCCACCCATAATCTCCATGTAGATAAATAATTATATGCATATTGTTATCAGAAATGGGTTTAATATGTTCCTATGCATGTTTATCTACAATATTTCATCTATCATCCCCATGTATAAGAATAATGATATGCATATTCAGTTCAGAAACAAGTATAATATATTCCTATGTATGTTTAACTACAATATTCCACCCATCATCCCCATGTAAAAAAATGATATGCTTATTATTATCAGTAATGGGTTAAAGATATTCATATGTATGTTTAACTGCAATATTCCACCCATAATCCCCATGTAGAAAATAATTATATGTATATTCTTATGAGAAATGGGTTAAATAATTTCCTATGTATCGTTGACTGTAATATTCCACCCATCATCCCCATGTAGAAAAATAATGATATGTATATTCTTATCAGAAATTGGTTAAATATGTTCCTTTGTATGGTTAACTGTAATATTTCACCCATAATCCCCATGTAGAAAAATAATTATATGCATATTCTTATCAGAAATGGGTTTAATATGTTCCCATGCATGTTTAGCTACAATATTCCACCCATAATCCCCATGTATAAAAATAATTACATGCATATTCATATCAGAAATAGGTTTAATATATTTCTATGTATTTTTAACTACAATATTCCACCCTTAATCCCCAAGTAGAAAAATAATTATATGTATATTCTTATCAGAAATTGGTTAAATATGTTCCTATGTATGGTTAACTGTAATATTCCATCCATAATCCCCATGTAGAAAACTAATTATCTGCATATTCTTATCAGAAACGGTTTGAATATGTTTAGCTACATTATTCCGCGCATCATCCCCATGTAGAAAAATAATGATATGCATATTATTATCAGTAATGGGTTAAATATATTCCTATGTATGTTTAACTACAATATTCCACCCATCATCCCCATGTAGAAAAATAATTATATGCATATTCTTATCAGTAATAGGTTAAATATGTTCATTGTCAGGTGTTAACATGATATTCCTCCCATAAACACCGTGAGAAATAATAATTCTACCCATATTCCCATCAAAAACAGGTCAAATGTAATTTTTCCATTAGCAAGTGAACAGTTAAACATTAGCAACAGCTTCTTGCAACATTGTATCAAGCACTGCAGGAAAGAATAACATATTTTGAGAAACAGCAGAGTCATTACCATATATATATATATATATTGTACAGGACGCCGTGGCTGGGTCCTGGAAGGACGCTATGTTTCCCCTCTGTTTGGACTGTGGTCCCTTTAAGGGAACAAAAAGGGTTAACTCACCTGTCAGAGGAAGTGGGTTTAAAACAAGACAGGAAGTTGGAGTGGATGGTGGAGGAGTGTAAAGGAGAATGTGGATGGTGGATGGTGTTTGTTGTGCAGCAACAAAAGTGAATAGCAGTGTCCTGCCTGGAAGTCTCCTGCCAGGGGAAGCTAGCTGCAACAGAAATTAAGGACTGTTTAACTGCGATAGCAGTTCTGGACTTTGCAAGTCGGTGAGACTAAAACCTTTTTCTTTTGTTTTGCTGCTGTAAAGCTATTTAAGTTCAATAAATCTCCTTTTGAGTGAAAAGCCTGTGTCCTGCGATCTAGCTGGTCCCCCAAACATTACAAGTGGTGCTCGAATGCGGGCAGGACAGAGTAACAGGCATTTTTCTTGCTGTTTTTTTTTTTTTTTTTTTTTTTGTGTATTGGACTTAAAACTGACATTTAAAGGGACAGTACAGTGGATTTATGTCCTGGGTTAAAGCCGCACAAACCCTGAAAGCTGAAGCAATGGAGGAGCTAATTAAACAGTTGTCCTTGGCTAATATACAAGCGCAGACTCGCCATGAGGTACAGCAAGAAAACACTCGCCTGTTGGTGGCCCAGTTGGCAGCCCAGCAAGCGACCCAGCAAGAGGTTATGCAGGCTCAAGTGACTGCCTTAAAAGAAGTAGTGCAGCAGCTTTCTCAGGGCCGTGAGCAAGCGGCTGTTGCCCCTGGCAACCAGGTGACCGTGAGGGCAAGCCATTTTTTGCAGAAATTGTCCCTGAGTGATGATGTAGAGGCATTTCTTGCTACATTTGAGAGGACGGCAGAGAGAGAAGGGTGGCCCCAGGACCAGTGGGCCGGCCTAATTGCTCCTTTCCTAACCGGAGATCCGCAAAAAGCCTACTTCGACCTGCCACCAGATCACGCTAAAGACTATCAAAAATTAAAGGCAGAAATATTGGCTCGTTTGGGGGTAACTACAGCTGTTCGGGCCCAACGAGTGCACCAATGGAAGTATCGTCCAGATCGTCCACCACGGTCTCAAATGCATGACCTGGTGCAACTGGTAAAAAAATGGCTGCAGCCCGAAATGTTGTCTGGCCTCCAAATCGTGGAGCGGGTCGTGCTGGACCGATACCTAAGGTCACTGCCAGACGACCTTCAACGGTGGGTCAGCCATGGAGACCCCAAAACAGTGAACCTCCTTGTCGAGATGGTAGAACGATACACAGTGGTGGAGGATCTGCTTGGCCCTACCAAGCGCCAAGGACCCAGTCTGCCACGGCCTGTTCGTTCGACTGCTGCCCTTCGAAAGGACGTTCCCCGGAGCCCTGGAACCAACACCCCAGAAGGTCAAGAGTCACTCCCGATACCTTCTCAGCGACCTGTTCCTGTTCGGAGAGGAGGGGATGTACAATGTTGGCGATGTCATTCCTGGGGCCATACCCGGGCCCACTGCCCACTGCAAGAGGAGCCCATGGAATGCGGGGTTCTTCGGAGGGGGTCTTTTTATGCCCATAAAGCATGTACAACACATATCGATCTTGGAGAAGAGAAATTCGAGTGTGAAGTCCAAGTGAACCACCTCCCTGCCCGGGCTTTGCTGGACTCCGGAAGCATGGTAACCCTGATCCATCCTAGAGTGATTGGGAAGATCGGTCCGGTAAGAAAAACTTTACGGGTGGTGTGCATTCACGGGGACACTAGAGAGTACCCTCTCATCTCGGTGACCATCTCCGCAGCATGTGGCACTGGTACTCAAGAGGTGGGGGTGGTAAAAAACTTGGTACATGATGTGATCATAGGACGAGACTGTCCGTTATTTGCAAAACTGTGGGGACAAGGAGAACTACCTGAACGGTCCAGAGACTGGGGAGAAACTAGTCCCTCTGTTCCTGCGGTTGAGAGAAATAACCCTGAAATGCCGAATGTTCTTGAAAATGCTAATGATTTGGTTAATGGTGATGAAAGTAGTGCTGATGTTATTAAGGGTGTCAAGATGTGTGGTTCACAGACCTACCTGAACACTGAAGAGGGGGGGGGAACCTTTCCCACTTCAGGTAATGCTGGGGGAAGAGGATGAGGAAGTGGCCGTTACCCCTGCCCTGCCGGATTTGGGTGTTCCGCAGGGGGCATTTGGTACTGCCCAGATGCAGGACCCCACTTTGGCCCATGCACGGGAACAGGTGGTAGTATTAAATGGGGTTCCCCAAGAGCCAGGTGCGAATGAGCGGTGGCCACACTTTGCAATATGTAATGAATTGCTTTATCGGGTTACCAAAGTGAGAGAAAATGTGGTAGAGCAATTATTGGTACCCCAACAGTATAGACGCAAGGTCCTGGACCTGGCCCATGATGATGTTTTAGGGGGACACCTGGGAGTTGAAAAGACGGAGGCACGGATCACCGACCGGTTTTACTGGCCAGGTCTGAAAGCAGAGGTAAGGAGATACTGTACCTCTTGTCCCACCTGTCAGTTGACCGCTCCGGTGACCCACTTCCGGAATCCTTTGGTCCCTCTGCCCATAATTGAGGTCCCATTTGAAAGGATAGCCATGGATATAGTAGGTCCCTTGGTGAAGTCGGCTCGAGGTCACTCCTACATACTGGTGATTCTCGACTATGCCACCCGATATCCTGAGGCGCTACCCCTGCGAAATACCTCCTCTAAGGCTATTGCCCGGGAATTATTCCAGTTGTTTACACGGACTGGTTTTCCCAAGGAAATACTAACGGACCAGGGCACCCCGTTTATGTCGAGAGTTATGGCCGACGTGTGTAAGCTCTTCCGGATTAAACAGCTGCGCACATCGGTCTACCATCCCCAAACGGATGGGTTAGTGGAACGCTTTAATAAGACCCTTAAATCTATGCTTAAGAGAGTTGTACAAAGGGATGGGAAAGACTGGGACTGCCTGTTACCAGCTCTCCTGTTTGCTATCCGGGAAGTGCCCCAGGCCTCCACTGGGTTTTCGCCCTTCGAGTTGGTATATGGGCGGAGACCTCGCGGACTACTGGATTTTGTTAAGGAGGAATGGGAAAGTGAACCTAGTCAGCATAAGAGTGTTCTTGAATATGTTTCCCAAATGCAGGAGAGGATCCGAACTGTGTTGCCACTAGTCAAGGAACATTTACAAAAAGCTCAGGAGGCTCAACGACGAGTCTATAATAGGGCTGCTAAAATAAGGAATTTCCAAGTGGGGGATCGAGTTGCGGTGTTGATTCCCACTGTGGAAAGTAAATTCTTAGCCAGGTGGCAAGGCCCCTTTGAAGTTGTAGAAAAAGTGGGAGAGGTGAATTATAAAATCCACCAACCGGGTAAGAGGAAACCCTATCAAATATATCATGTAAACTTGTTAAAGCCCTGGACAGAGAGGGAACCAGTGACCTCCCTGGCTAGTGCAAGATTGGAGCCTCGGGTTGGGGTGGAGAGTGTCCCAGTAGCAAATACCCTGTCTAAAACCCAAAGCCAGCAGGCAAAGGAGTTCTTGCAGAGAAATAAAGAAAAATTTTCAGACTTGCCAGGGCTCACGAGTACCATAGAGCATGATATCATCACGGAACCAGGAGTCAAAGTTTTTGTCCGGCCCTACCGCATCCCAGAGGCCCAAAGGAAGGCTGTTTCAGAGGAAGTGAAGAAGATGTTAGACCTGGAGATTATTGAGGAATCGCAGAGTGAGTGGTCAAGCCCGATTGTGTTGGTACCGAAGCCCAACGGGACTCTGCGATTCTGCAATGATTTTCGGAAACTTAATGAAGTTTCACGGTTTGATGCCTACCCCATGCCCCGGGTAGATGAGCTTATTGAAAGACTAGGTCCAGCCAGGTATATCACTACATTAGACCTTACCAAGGGATATTGGCAAATTCCGTTGACTAAGGCTGCTAGAGAGAAAACTGCTTTTTCTACCCCAGAGGGGAGTTTTCAGTACAAAAGGATGCCTTTTGGATTGCAAACTGCTCCAGCCACATTCCAGCGAGCAATGGATAGGATTTTACGACCTCACCAGAAATATGCCTCAGTGTACTTGGACGACATAGTCATTTTTAGCAGAGACTGGGAATCACACTTGCCCAAAGTCCAGGCAGTGCTGGACTCTCTTTGGAAGGAGGGGTTTACAATAAACCCTGAAAAATGTGCTTTGGGAATGGAGGAGGTGAAATACCTGGGCTATATCGTGGGTAGAGGGGTGGTGAAACCTCAGGTCAGCAAGGTAGAGGCTATACAGAGTTGGCCCCGTCCCCTCACAAAAAAGCAGGTACGTGCATTCTTGGGCATGGTGGGATACTACAGGAGGTTTGTACCCAACTTTGCCACGTTGGCGGCTCCATTGACCGATCTGACTAAGGGTCGGAAATCGGTCATGGTGGAGTGGAATGCAGACGCTGAGAAGGCCTTTTTGGAGCTCAAGTCGGCACTGTGCCAACACCCTGTCCTGGTAGCACCCAATTTTTCAAAAGAGTTTGTTGTCCAAACTGATGCTTCTGATGTAGGATTGGGAGCGGTGTTGTCACAGGTTATTAATGGAGAGGAGCACCCGGTAGTCTTCCTCAGTAGGAAGTTAACACCAGCGGAAAAAAACTACGCTATAATTGAACGAGAGTGTCTGGCCATTAAGTGGGCTCTGGAATCCCTCAGATATTACCTTTTGGGGAGGAAGTTTAGGCTGATTTCTGACCATGCCCCTTTAACATGGTTGAGACAGGGTAAAGGGAATAATGCCAGGGTTACTCGGTGGTTCCTGGCACTCCAGGAATTTAAATTTGTAGTGGAGCATAGGCCCGGGAGACTGCATCAAAATGCAGATGCCCTCTCCCGAGTCCATTGTTTGAGCTCCACTGTTGCCTCCACCTCCATGGCGTTGGGGCACAGGGGGGGGATATGTACAAGACGCCGTGGCTGGGTCCTGGAAGGACGCTATGTTTCCCCTCTGTTTGGACTGTGGTCCCTTTAAGGGAACAAAAAGGGTTAACTCACCTGTCAGAGGAAGTGGGTTTAAAACAAGACAGGAAGTTGGAGTGGATGGTGGAGGAGTGTAAAGGAGAATGTGGATGGTGGATGGTGTTTGTTGTGCAGCAACAAAAGTGAATAGCAGTGTCCTGCCTGGAAGTCTCCTGCCAGGGGAAGCTAGCTGCAACAGAAATTAAGGACTGTTTAACTGCGATAGCAGTTCTGGACTTTGCAAGTCGGTGAGACTAAAACCTTTTTCTTTTGTTTTGCTGCTGTAAAGCTATTTAAGTTCAATAAATCTCCTTTTGAGTGAAAAGCCTGTGTCCTGCGATCTAGCTGGTCCCCCAAACATTACAATATATATATATATATGTGTATAAAGTTCACTGACATCTAGTGACAGTGAGGGTTCTCAGTATTGCAGCCAATAATCCAATCATCCCATCATCCCACTATGTAGTTTAGTACCTCCCAAAAAATGTATGGGAATCAGAAGTTCCTAAACATAACAATCTCAAAAAGGGCAACAGTTTGTCAGCAAACATGCTACAGGCTTCTATAGTATTGATCCCCAAGCCAAACAAAGATACTCAATCCTGGGCAAACTTCCACCCTATTTCGCTCCTCAAGATTGACATAAAAATGTTAGACAAAGTACTCGCAAAACGTTTAAAGATTCTCCACCGCCTGGTCCACAAAGATCAGGTGAGCTTTCTACCACTCAAACAGGCTGAGGTTAATATCCGTCGCACAATTCTCCTCGTTCACACTGCACACTGAAGGTCACAACCGATGATAATGCTTTCCTTGGACATCCTGAAAGCCTTTGACATGCTTTCCTGGTCTTATCTCCGCACAACCCTAGCTCACTGAAGCTTAGTTGACCCTTTTCTGTGTTGGATCGACAAACCGTATAATGGACCCTCAGCCTCCGTGAAATACCTTGGGTAAGAATCCCCCTTCTTCTAAATCTTCCAAGGCACTTTGTCTCCCCTACTGTTTATAATAGATTTAAAGCTCTTAGCCAAACATATTGGATTAAGTTCCAACATCTAGGGAGTTAAATAGGCAGGAGTTCATCATAAGCTCGCTATGTTTGTGAATGATATCCTATTATACATCACGTTTCCTCACACTTCACTTCCCTTTCTCCTCTCTCGCTTGTGTGACTTTGCTTCCCTCTCTGGCCTTCACGTCAACCAGGCAAAATCATGTGCTCTGAATGTTTTTGGAAGCTACCTGCACTCCATACAGGCCTAGTTCCCTTTTTATTGGTCTCCTGCAATCCCAAACCTAAGAGTCACCCCGACCCCATCTTACCAATCTCTGCATGCAGCTAACTACCCTACGCTCGTTAAAACTCTGACTCGCCTACTCAACTCATGGAACACGACCCATATCTCTTGGACAGGGCGCATTCATGCAATCAAGATGATCTTCCTCCCAAAACTTCTCTACCCCTTTTGCCAATCCTGCTATGCCATATCTTGCGCATCCTACAACGCCTTGTTCTCAAATTCATCTGGGACCCACCTAAAAACTGAGGCTAAACGAGACACTTGGTTTACAGCCAAAAGGCTGAGGGAGGACTGGGAGTTCTCAATATTGCCTATTATTACAAAGCGGCCCAGATAGCCCATTTGGCTCAAAAATTCATGGTCAAGGCTGTGCCTACCTGGACCTTTATCAACAAAATGGACATGGACCCTGTCTCACTTGCATCCCTACCTTGGCTTCCTCCCCCCTCTGGCCTTAGCCCTTAAACCCGGGCCTGACTCATACTCTATCTGTCTGGGCTTTATTTATCGGTACCTCTCCTGGAGAATCTCAATTGCCCTCTCTTTCCCCCAGGTCTTGAAAACACACATAGATATATGTGCTCAGGTCTCACTTCAGTCTGTTCTATGCTGACCACTCAGGGCATTCACTCTATTCCCCAACATAAGGACTCACATGATATTTTAGGCTCTGAACCATTTCGTTACCTCCAAATACGCCACCTCCTGGAATCGCTCTCTAGGAATCATGACTGGTCCAAACCATGAACAGCTTTCAAAACTAGTTATCGGACCTGTCCTGTGACACAGAGACTTATTTACTTGCTAAACTCTTCACTTTTTAATAGCTCAGCCACACAGGCCCCTTCTTACTGCTCATGCTTAGCGCATGACTTTAACTATAATATATATATATCACCAACGAGGCAGGATGCCCTCCAGGGGCCAGCCTAAGGGCAGCACATTGACTGCATTACACCCCAAAGCTCCACATGTGCAGGGCGCTGCAGTCTCAGCGCGTTATTCAAAAAGTTCTTTGGTGTGGGCCTTTTTTGAGACAAGTGCATCAGATCGCACCGCTGCTATTTGCAACATATGTCTCAAGCGTATCTCGCGTGGCCAAAACATCTCCCGCTTGGGTACCACATGCTTGACCAGACATATGTTGACCTGCCATGCAGTTCCTTGGCAAGCGTATCTAAAAGACCCACACCAAAGAACAAAGAGGACCTCTCCTTGCTCCTCATCAGCTGAGATTTCCAACCCCACTATACCTTCAGTCCTCTCTGAGACCTGCACTGAGAGGAATGAAGGTGTAGAATTAGGTGTGTCACAGCCAAGTACTTGTGGGCAATCTGCTTTTGGTACACCGACGTCAGATTGTACCAGGCAAATTTCCCTGCCCCAGCTGCTGCACCGCCGAAAGAAGTTTGCTCCCAGCCATCCACATGCCCAGCGGTTGAATGCTAGCTTGGCAAAATTGCTAGCACTTCAACTGCTGCCTTTTCAGTTGGTAGACTCTGCCCCCTTCCGTGAGTTTGTGGAATGTGCGGTTCCTCAGTGGCAGGTACCCAAACGCCACTTTTTCTCACGGAAGGCGATTCCGGCTCTCTACCGGCATGTGGAAGGCAATGTCCATGCCTCGCTGGACAGGGCGGTCAGCGGTAAGGTGCATATCACCGCTGACTCATGGTCCAGCAGGCATGGACAGGGATGTTACCTAAGTTTCACGCGCATTGGGTGATTCTGCTGGCAGCTGGGAAGGATGCAGGACAAGGTGCAGTAGTGTTGGAGGTTGTTCCGCCACCACGCCTCCAAAATGCTAATGATTGTGACACACCTCTCTCCTCCACCCCCTCCTCTTCTTCTTCCTCCATGGCCTCTTCCTGTGCTTTGTCCTCGGAACCAGCGGTGCTCCGTAGCCGTTCAAGGGGCTACGCAAGTACGCAGGCCAAAATATGCCATGCGGTGCTTGAGCTGGTGTGCTTGGGGGACAGGAGCCACACTGGGGCAGAGGTTCTGTCAGCTCTGCAGGGGCAGGTTCAGAGGTGGTTGACGCCACGCCAACTTAAGGCAGGAATGGTGGTTTGCGACAATGGCACCAACCTCCTCTCTGCCCTCCGACAGGGACAAAGGACCCATGTGCCCTGTTTGGCTCACGTCCTTAACTTGGTGGCGCAGCGGTTCTTGGGCAAGTACCCGGGCTTACAGGATGTCCTGAGGCAGTCCAGGAAAGTCTGTGTGCATTTCCGCCGGTCATATAATGCCAGTGCTCGGCTGATGGACCTCCAAAAGGAGTTTAACCTGCCCAAGAACCGCCTAATCTGTGACATGCCCACCAGGTGGAACTCAACGTTGGCCATGCTGCAGCGGCTGCACACACAGCAGAGGGCCATCAATGAGTACCTGTGCGACTATGGCACCAGGACAGGGTCAGGGGAGCTTGTTTTTTTTTCCCCACGCCAGTGGGCCATGATCAGGGATGCATGCACTGTCCTGTCACCATTTGAGGAGGCCACGAGGATGGTGAGCAGTGACAGTGCATGCATCAGTGACACTGTCCCCCTTATCCACCTGTTGGAGCACACGCTGCGTGGAATAATGGACAGGGCACTTGAGGCAGAACAGAGGCAGGAAGAGGAGGACTTCCTTAGCTCTCAAGGCCCCCTTCATCCAGACAGTGTTCCTGCGTGCCCGCCGATCACACAGGAAGAGGACGAGGAGGAGGAGGAGGAGGAGGAAGATTGTGTCAGTATGGAGGTGGAGGCTGGCACTCAGCATCAGCAGCAGTCTTTAAGGGATCAGTCCCAAGAAACACATGGACTTGTACGTGGCTGGGAGGAGGTGGCTGCGGACCATGTCGTCCTTAGTGACCCAGAGGACTCCGGACCGAATGCCTCAGCAAACCTACGGTGCATGGCCTCCCTGATCCTGCAAAGTCTGCGTAAGGATCCTCGTATTCGTGGTATCAAGGAGAAGGACCAATACTGGCTGGCAACCCTCCTTGATCCACGTTACAAGGGTAAGGTTGCGGACCTTATCTTGCCATCGCAGAGGGAGCAGAGGATGAAACATCTTCGGGAGGCCTTGCAGAAAGGTCTGTGCAATGCGTTCCCAGAGACTGGGAGGTTACAAACTCCTGTTTCTGGACAACGTGTTGCTGAGGCTTCGGTCAGTCAAAGAAGGAGCGGTGGAGAAGGTGGCCGTCTGACCGATGCGTTCAGACAATTTTTTGGTCCGTAGCCCCAAGGTATGATCGGTTCCAGCAACCATCCCCAGCGTCTGTTTTACATGGTGCAGGAATACCTAAGGGCAAGATCAGACTTGGACACCTTTCCCACCGAAAATCCTCTGGGTTACTGAGTCTTGAGGATGGATCACTGGCCAGAACTTGCACAGTATGCAATTGAGCTACTGGCCTGTCCTGCATCCAGCGTTCTTTCGGAACGCACATTCAGTGCTGCTGGAGGCGTGGTAACCGATCACAGGGTGCGTCTGTCCACCGACTCGGTCGATCGACTGACCTTCATAAAAATGAATCAGTCTTGGATCACCACCAGCTACCAAGCACCTGATGCTGATGTAACCGAATAATTTTTTTTGAAATCTCAGATCCCTTCAAAGACTGCCTATGCTGATGCTGAGTGACTATCCCTGAGTAATTATCCTCTTCCTCATCACGCTGATAGTTTGTAAGAACATTTTTGGTTCTGGGCGCCACCACCAGTGCCTAAGGCCCAATTTTTCTGCCCCTGTTTAACAGGGGCGTGTAATTACAATTTTTTGATGCAATACTTTGCAGCAGGGCTCGTTCCTGGGTTCCAACTAGAGTGTCTGTGAGGGGTTGCAGTGTTGTGGCACCAGCACCACCACCACCACCAAAGGCCCAATTTTTCTGCCCCTGTTCAACAGGGGCATGTAATTACAATTCTTGATCTAATATTTCACAGCAGGGCCCATTTCTGCACCCACCAAGAACGAGTGAGGACTTACAGTGTTGTGGCACCAGCACCACCACCACCACCACCAAAGGCCCAGTTTTTCTGCCCCTGTTCAACAGGGCCATGTAATTACAATTCTTGATCTAATATTTCACAGCAGGGCCCTGTGAGGGCTTACGTTGTTTTGGCAACAACAACACCTAAGGCCCAAATTTCTGCTGAGTATATAGGGCAGGCCCCTACTTTCAAACATCTAACTTACAAACGACTCCTACTTGCAAACGGAAGGAGACAACAGGAAGTGAGATGAAATCTACCCCTAGGAAGGGAAATTCTCTCCTGTAAGAGTTAATATGGGAAAACAATTTCTCCTTTCCACTGATGCTTTCCAATCCTTGTTCCACAAAAAAACCCAAATTTTCAAAAATCATTTTTCATTGGGACAAAAAAGTGAGGTGAAATCTTCTGAAGAGGAGGAAAGACAGCAAAACAAATGTCACAGGGGTGATAACCCTTCCCTATGTTTTCCAAAAAGCTTAGAAAAGATTTTTTGGCTGGATCTAAACACGTTAAAAATGTTCAAAATTACAAACAGATTCTACTTAACAACAAACCTACAGTCCCTGTCTTGTTTGCACCGCCTGTATACTGCTGTTCAGAGTATATAGGGCCTGGTGGCCCCACACCTTTCCTTATTTTAATTTGGGTGCGGGGTTCCCCTTAATATCCATACAAGACCCAAAGGGCCTGGTAATGGACTGGGGGGTACCCATGCCGTTTGTCTCACTGATTTTCATCCATATTGCCAGGACCGGACATTACATTAAACCCGCAAGCAGTTTTAAATGAGATTTTTTCCTTTAAAAATAACATTTGGTGCAGGGACTGTTCTAAACACGGGAAACACGCGCCACTTTACAGGCATACTATAGACACCCCCCAGGTACGATATTTAACCACTTGCCGACCGCCTCACGCATATATACGTGAACAGAGCGGCACGGGCAGGCAAAATCACGTACCTGGTACGTGATTGCCTTCCCGCGGGCGGGGGGTCCAATCGGACCCCCCCCCGGTGCCAGCGGCGGTCGGAATTTGTCTAGGAGCGATCAGAGATGAGGGGGAGGCCATCCGATCGTGGCCCCCCCCTCGCGATCGCTCCCAGCCAATGAGAAACATCCCCTGCCTGTGTATAGTATACACAGGCAGAGGATGTGATGTCATCTCTCCTCGGCTTGGCAGTTTCCGTTCCGACGCCGAGGAGAGAAGACATCCGAGTAAAACACAAACACACACAGTAGAACATGCCAGGCACACTAAACACCCCCGATCACCCCCCGATCCCCCCCCCAATCACCCCCCCCCCCCCCCGTCACAAACTGACACCAAGCTGTTTTTTTTTTTTTTTCCTGATTACTGATTGGTGTCAGTTTGTGACAGTTAGAAGTGGTAGGGCAGTGAGTATTAGCCCCCTTTAGGTCTAGGGCACCCCCCTAACCCCCCCTAATAAAGTTTTAACCCCTTGATCACCCCCCGTCACCAGTGTCGCTAAGCGATCATTTTTCTGATCGCTGTATTAGTGTCGCTGGTGACGCTAGTTAGTGAGGTAAATATTTAGGTTCGCAGTCAGCGTTTTTTAGCGACAGGGACCCCCATATACTACCTAATAAATGTTTTAACCCCTTGATTGCCCCCTAGTTAACCCTTTCACCACTGATCACTGTATAACCGTTACGGGTGACGCTGGTTAGTTTGTTTATTTTTTATAGTGTCAGGGCACCCGCCGTTTATTACCGAATAAAGGTTTAGCCCCCCGATCGCCCGGCGGTGATATGCGTCGCCCCAGGCAGCGTCAGATTAGCGCCAGTACCGCTAACACCCACGCACGCAGCATACGCCTCCCTTAGTGGTATAGTATCTGAACGGATCAATATCTGATCCGATCAGATCTATACTAGCGTCCCCAGCAGTTTAGGGTTCCCAAAAACGCAGTGTTAGCGGAATTAGCCCAGATACCTGCTAGCACCTCCATTTTGCCCCTCCGCCCGGCTCGGCCCAGCCCACCCAAGTGCAGTATCGATCGATCACTGTCACTTACAAAACACTAAACGCATAACTGCAGCGTTCGCAGAGTCAGGCCTGATCCCTGCGATCGCTAACAGATTTTTTGGTAGCGTTTTGGTGAAATGGCAAGCACCAGCCCCAGGCAGCGTCAGGTTAGTGCAAGTAGCGCTAACACCCACGCACCGTACACCTCCCTTAGTGGCAAAGTATCTGAACGCATCAATATCTGATCCGATCAGATCTATACTAGCGTCCCCAGCAGTTTAGGATTCCCAAAAACGCAGTGTTAGCGGGATCAGCCCAGATACCTGCTAGCACCTGCGTTTTGCCCCTCCGCCCGGCCCATCCCAGCCCACCCAAGTGCAGTATCGATCGATCACTGTCACTTACAAAACACTAAACGCATAACTGCAGCCTTCGCAGAGTCAGGCCTGATCCCTGCGATCGCTAACAGTTTTTTTTTGTAGCGTTTTGGTGAACTGGCAAGCGCCAGCGGCCTAGTACGCCCCGGTCGTAGTCAAACCAGCACTGCAGTAACACTTGGTGACGTGGCGAGTCCCATAAGTGCAGTTCAAGCTGGTGAGGTGGCAAGCACAAGTAGTGTCCCTGCTGCCACCAAGAAGACAAACACAGGCCCGTCGTGCCCATAGTGCCCTTCCTGCTGCATTCGCCAATCCTAATTGGGAACTCACCGCTTCTGCAGCGCCCATACTTCCCCCATTCACATCCCCAACCAAATGCAGTCGGCTGCATGAGAGGCATTTTTATGTCCTCCCGAGTACCCCTACCCAACAAACCCCCCAAAAAAGATGTCGTGTCTGCAGCAAGCGCGGATATAGGCGTGACACCCGCTATTATTGTCCCTCCTGTCCTGACAATCCTGGTCTTTGCATTGGTGAATGTTTTGAACGCTACCATACACTAGTTGAGTATTAGCGTAGGGTACAGCATTGTACAGACTAGGCACACTTTCACAGGGTCTCCCAAGATGCCATCGCATTTTGAGAGACCTGAATCTGGAACTGGTTACAGTTATAAAAGTTACAGTTACAAAAAAAAGTGTAAAAAAAAAAAAAAAACACAAACAAAATAAAAAAAAATAAATAGTTGTCGTTTTATTGTTCTCTCTCTCTCTCTATTCTCTCTCTCTATTGTTCTGCTCTTTTTTACTGTATTCTATTCTGCAATGTTTTATTGTTATTATGTTTTATCATGTTTGCTTTTCAGGTATGCAATTTTTTATACTTTACTGTTCACTGTGCTTTATTGTTAACCATTTTTTTGTCTTCAGGTACGCCATTCACGACTTTGAGTGGTTATACCAGAATGATGCCTGCAGGTTTAGGTATCATCTTGGTATCATTCTTTTCAGCCAGCGGTCGGCTTTCATGTAAAAGCAATCCTAGCGGCTAATTAGCCTCTAGACTGCTTTTACAAGCAGTGGGAGGGAATGCCCCCCCACCGTCTTCCGTGTTTTTCTCTGGCTCTCCTGTCTCAACAGGGAACCTGAGAATGCAGCTGGTGATTCAGCCAGCTGACCATAGAGCTGATCAGAGACCAGAGTGGCTCCAAACATCTCTATGGCCTAAGAAACCGGAAGCTACGAGCATTTTATGACTTAGATTTCACCGGATGTAAACAGCGCCATTGGGAAATTGGGGAAGCATTTTTTCACACCGATCTTGGTGTGGTCAGATGCTTTGAGGGCAGAGGAGAGATCTAGGGTCTAATAGACCCCAATTTTTTCAAAAAAGAGTACCTGTCACTACCTATTGCTATCATAGGGGATATTTACATTCCCTGAGATAACAATAAAAATGATTAAAAAAAAAATGAAAGGAACAGTTTAAAAATAAGATAAAAAAGCAAAAAAATAATAAAGAAAAAAAAAAAAAAAAAAAAAGCACCCCTGTCCCCCCTGCTCTCGTGCTAAGGCGAACGCAAGCGTCGGTCTGGCGTCAAATGTAAACAGCAATTGCACCATGCATGTGAGGTGTCACCGCGAACGTCAGATCGAGGGCAGTAATTTTAGCAGTAGACCTCCTCTGTAAATCTAAAGTGGTAACCTGTAAAGGCTTTTAAAGGCTTTTAAAAATGTATTTAGTTTGTCGCCACTGCACGTTTGTGCGCAATTTTAAAGCATGTCATGTTTGGTATCCATGTACTCGGCCTAAGATCATCTTTTTTATTTCATCAAACAATATAGGGCAATATAGTGTGTTTTAGTGCATTAAAATTTAAAAAAGTCTGTTTTTTCCACAAAAAATGCGTTTGAAAAATCGCTGCGCAAATACTGTGTGAAAAAAAAAAATGAAACACCCACCATTTTAATCTGTAGGGCATTTGCTTTAAAAAAATATATAATGTTTGGGGGTTCAAAGTAATTTTCTTGCAAAAAAATAATTTTTTCATGTAATCAAAAAGTGTCAGAAAGGGCTTTGTCTTCAAGTGGTTAGAAGAGTGGGTGATGTGTGACATAAGCTTCTAAATGTTGTGCATAAAATGCCAAGACAGTTCAAAACCCCCCCAAATGACCCCATTTTGGAAAGTAGACACCCCAAGCTATTTGCTGAGAGGCATGTTGAGTCCATGGAATATTTTATATTGTGACACAAGTTGCAGGAAAGAGACAAATTTTTTTTTTTTTTTTTTTGCACAAAGTTGTCACTAAATGATATATTGCTCAAACATGCCATGGGAATATGTGAAATTACACCCCAAAATAAATTCTGTTGCTTCTCCTGAGTATGGGGATACCACATGTGTAGGACTTTTTGGGAGCCTAGCCGCGCACGGGACCCCGAAAACCAAGCACCGCCTTCAGGCTTTCTAAGGGCTTAAATTTTTGAATTCACTCTTCACTGCCTATCACAGTTTCGGAGGCCATGGAATGCCCAGGTGGCACAAAACCCCCCCAAATGACCCCATTTTGGAAAGTAGACACCCCAAGCTATTTGCTGAGAGGTATAGTGAGTATTTTGCAGACCTCACTTTTTGTCACAAAGTTTTGAAAATTGAAAAAAGAAAAAAAAAAAAAAATTTCTGGTCTTTCTTCATTTTCAAAAACAAATGAGAGCTGCAAAATACTCACCATGCCTCTTAGCAAATAGCTTGGGGTGTCTACTTTCCAAAATGGGGTCATTTGGGGGGGGTTTGTGCCATTATGGCATTTTATGGCCTTCAAAACTGTGATAGGCAGCGAGGAGTGAAATCAAAAATTTATGCCCTTAGAAATCCTGAAGGCGGTGCTTGATTTTTGGGGCCCCGTACGCGGCTAGGCTCCCAAAAAGTCCCACACATGTGGTATCCCCGTACTCAGGAGAAGCAGCTGAATGTATTTTGGGGTGCAATTCCACATATGCCCATGGCCTGTGTGAGCAATATATCATTTAGTGACAACTTTTTGTAATTTTTTTTTTTTTTTTGTCATTATTCAATCACTTGGGACAAAAAAAATAAATATTCAACGGGCTCAACATGCCTCTCAGCAATTTCCTTGGGGTGTCTACTTTCCAAAATGGGGTCATTTGGGGGGGTTTTGTACTGCCCTGCCATTTTAGCACCTCAAGAAATGACATAGGCAGTCATAAACTAAAAGCTGTGCAAATTCCAGAAAATGTACCCTAGTTTGTAGACGCTATAACTTTTGCGCAAACCAATAAATATACGCTTATTGACATTTTTTTTACCAAAGACATGTGGCCGAATACATTTTGGCCTAAATGTATGACTAAAATTGAGTTTATTGGATTTTTTTTATAACAAAAAGTAGAAAATATCATTTTTTTTCAAAATTTTCGGTCTTTTTCCGTTTATAGCGCAAAAAATAAAAATGGCAGAGGTGATCAAATACCATCAAAAGAAAGCTCTATTTGTGGGAAGAAAAGGACGCAAATTTCGTTTGGGTACAGCATTGCATGACCGCGCAATTAGCAGTTAAAGCGACGCAGTGCCGAATTGTAAAAAGTGCTCTGGTCAGGAAGGGGGTAAAACCTTCCGGGGCTGAAGTGGTTAAAGGAATATTTCACTTTTTTTTTTTTACTTTAAGCATCATTAAAATCACTGCTCCCGAAAAAACGGCCGTTTTTAAAAGTTTTTTGCATTGATACATGTCCCCTGGGGTAGGACCCGGGTCCCCAAACCCTTTTTAGGACAATACCATGCAAATTAGCCTTTAAAATGAGCACTTTTGATTTCAAACGTTCGAGTCCCATAGACGTCAATGGGGTTCTAACGTTCGTGCAAACTTTCAGTCCGTTCGCAGGTTCTGGTGCAAACCAAACCGGGGGATGTTCGGCTCATCCCTACTATAGATGTTTATTCTGACAGAACCTTACCTTTCCTTTCCTCTCCTTTCCTCTCCTCTCCTCTCCTCTCCTCCTCTCCTCTCCTCTCCTCTCCTCTCCTCTCCCAGGGTCTCTTCCACCTTCTTCCCTGTATAAATATATTCCCTGCAGATGGTTTTTGTTTTAAGGTGTGCCTCCTACAATGTCGTAAATACATTTGCTAATGATGCTACTGTATCTCAGGATGTTCTTTCAGTCTATCGGTTTGCATACCATATTTTGGTTTTGTACCATGGTTGGGTTTACACCCATATGTTGGGAATGTTTATACTGATTTATTTTTCTGCAAAAATTAAAAAAATAAAGATTTTACAATAAAAAAAGATTGCATTTTGAGGACTTAAAGTACTCTGCCTGTGCAATGAATTGTACTTTCTTAAGATGTCTGTTAATGTCAATTTAAAGTGGTTGTAAAGTCAAAAGGTTTTTTTTTTCTAATGCATTCTATGTGTTAAGATAAAAAGCTTTCTGTGTGTAGCAGCCCCCCTCAGACCCCCTAATACGTACCTGAGCCCCATCTCTGTCCAGAGATGTGCACGAGTGTCTCAGCCGTCCTCTTCCTCCTGATTGGCTAAGACACAGCAGCAGCGCCAATGGCTGTTAATCAAAGTCAGTTAGCCAATCAGGAGAGAGAGGGGACGGGCCGAACCGCAGCTTCGTGTCTGAATGAACACAGGGAGCTTTGGCTCGGGTGCCCCGATAGCAAGCTGCTTGCCGGGGGGCGGGGTCACTCGACAGGAGGGAGGGGCCAGGAGCACCAAAGAGGGACCTGAGAAGAGGAGATTCTAGGCTGCTCTGTGCAAATTCACTACACAGAGAAGGTAAGTATAACATGTTTTCTATTTTTAAAGAAAAAAAGAAAACGAGACTTTACGATCACTTTAAGTCAATGTATTAAAGCGGAGTTCCGACAAAAAAAAAATTAAAGGTCAGCAGCTACAAATACTGCAGCTGCTGACTTTTAAAATAAGGACACTTACCTGTTCAAGGTGCCCGCGATGTCCTCACCCGAAGCGGACATGTCCCTTGGCTCCGGGTGGAGGCTCCGACATCTTAAGTTCGGGAATCAGGAAGTGAAGCCTTGCGGCTTCACAGCCTGCCTCCTACTGTGCATGCGCGAGTCGCGTTGCGCTTTCTGAGTGGTCCCTGCTGTCTACTGGGACCTGTGTGTCTCCCAGAAGACAGCAGGGGGGGGGGTGGAGGAGGGCCGGACATGGCGTAGATCGCCACGGATACTGCGGCGGTCTTTCGCCAGAAGTGGGAGCAAATACCTGTATTAGACAAATGTGACACCGGGGGGGGGGGGGATCCGGACAGCGGAAGTTCCATTTTTGGGTGGAACTCCGCTTTCATTTTGCTGATCTTTGTATGTGTTTCTAAAACGTAATAAAAATGATTGAAATAAAAAAAATACTCTCCAAGTGTAACAAAATGTATGTTGAATTTCTGTTGGCTTTCAAGGATGAAATAGCTGTGATTTTGCTCCTGAGGGTTAAGGAACCTTCTTTTAACTACCTTCTAGCCTGTTAGATATTGAGGAACCCTAACATTAACCCCAAATGTGAATGACACTCTAATCACATGACTTTGATAAGCAAAGGGTTAGGATTAGGATTAAAGTTAAAGAAAAGGGTCAGCAAAGGTACCTCTCAATGTTTCTCTTAAATCAAGTTTTTACTAAAAAACAAAAAAACTAAATTGCTAATCAGTATAGATACTTTCCTGCAAGTAAATCCGGGTAACACCTGTCGATGTTACAGCAGGTGGTAGCTATCCATTTTCTTTCCCATTTAAGGCTGTAACTTCCAAAGACATTACATTGGCTCAGTGGAACACAGTAATCGATAACGGAACGCCTACTATCATTGGACAAATCTGCAGATATAAAAGCAACCATTGTTGGAAATGCTTTAATTTATGTCAAATACTTTTTTCTACTTTCCAAACATTATCAAAGATCAACTAAGATATATATATATACTGTCATTTTTTTACATTTGCACTCTTGTTCAGGTTGGATAGTACAGTTCTCACTATACTTCTGAAGCACCGACTGTGAGAACTGTGGCTTCCATACATAGAAGCCTTAATGCCATTTCTTCACCCTTCCACTCGCCTTGTCCATTCACAGCAGGCTTGGTATTCTCTAAACCAGAGGTCTCCACACCTCCCAGTACAAGGGCCACATTGTATATTTTACAATTGACTGTGGGCAGAAAAAAAT
Organism: Aquarana catesbeiana; assembly: GCF_042186555.1. Classification (NCBI taxonomy): domain Eukaryota; kingdom Metazoa; phylum Chordata; class Amphibia; order Anura; family Ranidae; genus Aquarana; species Aquarana catesbeiana. The sequence continues at coordinate 22,394,795 of NC_133333.1, forward strand.
CTCCATTAAGGTCCCCCTTACATCTGGATCCCTATCAGTGTCTCCTTTAAATCAATCCCCCCATCTAAGTCCCTCCTTACATCAGTGTCCCCATCAGAGTCCTCCTTACATCAGTGTCCCCATTGGAGTACTGCCTTACATCAGTATGAAGATATTTGTCAGCACACCATGGAACGACATAGATAGCGTCCAAACGTGTAATTTATTACATGATCACAACACAAGGAGAGTGCAACGTTTCGGAGTCACGCAGGTCCCCTTTGTCAGGCATGTGAGGTCACATGCCTGACGAAGGGGTCCTGCGTGACTCCGAAACGTTGCACTCTCCTTGTGTTGTGATCATGCAATAAATTACACATTTGGACGCTATCTATGTTGTTCCATGGTGTGCTAGCAAATATCTTCATTGTGACTTGAACCAGTATCCAGCCTGTTGTTGCTGCAGCACCCATACTCGTGAGCTCATCCAGGAATGTGTGCGATGGAAATATGAAGTACTGCCTTACATCAGGTCCCCATCAAAGTCCCCTCTACATCAGAGTCCTTATGAGAGTTCCCCTTACATCAGGATGCCTATCAAAGTCCTCATCAGAGTCACCCTTACATTAGGGCCCCCCACAGTGTCCCCCTTACATCAGGATCCCCATCAAAGACCCTGCTTACATCAGGGTCCCCATCAAATGACACCTTTCATCATTATCCCTATTAGAGTCCCACATAATCATCAGGTTCCCCACTAGAGTCCTTCCTTACATCAGGGTCCCCAACAAAGCCCCCGCTTACATCAGAAACGGAGAACATAGGCAGACTTTGCTGAGCCTTATCCGTAATCAGTGCACACTGAGGATATGCCACTGACCCAACCTGCAGGCCAGACACATTCTTGTAGTGGACCAGAAGTGGTGCTCGGGCCATAGTTTGGAGACCCCTTCTGTACCATCCACAGAATACAAGGCATTCTGTGAATGGGCAAGGGGAGAGATTCTGTGATTTACACTTCATGAGACCTCACCTATTTTTACACTGCAGAGTTTGGGCCCAGACAAATTCTCTTTTACTGTCCAATAAAACTAACTGAATGGCCAGTATGGAAAGTCTCATTAGTCAATGCAACAGCAATTAGTAGAGATAAGTCAGGAAAAAACAGCAATAAGGTGTCTTGTGATGTCTGCAGCTCCTAGATAGACTTTTTGCTATTTACACTTTAAGTGCTGGTTCACCTTAAGAATTAGCAATTAAAGTGGTTATAAAGGCAGGAGGTGTTTTACTTTAATTGCAACTTTAATTTCAATGCATTAAGGTAAAAAAAAAAAAAAAATTCTGAGTTCAGCTCCCACTTATACCCACTTGAGCCCTATGTCAATCCAGCACTGTGCTTGAGAGCAACATCGCTGCTCTTTCTTTCCTCACTGGCTCAGAGGCAACAGCGGGAGCCATTGGTTTTAGAGGAGGGAGCGGGGGCAGGGCCAAGCTGCGCTGTGTGTGTCAACATGCACAGCACGGCTCGAGAGTGAGCCTGCATGTGTATGCCCCATAGCAAGCGGTTTGTTATGGGGGCACTCAGCAGGGGGGAGGAGCCAGGATCGCCAGCGTGGGACCCCAGAAGAGAAGGATCAAGGCTTTATCAAGAACTAGAACCTTTTAGTGAATGAGGCAGATAGTATAGTCAAAGGAAATACCCCCAGGCAAGTTAACAAAACAAATCATGTATTTATGAAAAAATACATTATTTTATAGAATAATTACATCAAGACCACATGCAATCTATTTGTATTTTTTGGGAAATTAGAAAGATACCTTTGTAGTATTCAGTGACCGTGGCTGAACATCGGTATTCATCTGAACAATTTATCTCTGTTGTGCAATTGCGTGGCGTATTACCAAATGTCGTACAATAATTACATATTATAGAGTAACCTGTAATGTAAGAACAGCTAGTAAATGAAAAAAAAAGCAAAAGGAAAATTTAAAAAAAATTAAGAGAAGGAAAAAGAAAATAAAAAGAAAAAAAAAAGAAAGACGAAGTAAAAATGGGAAAAAAATGGAAAGAGATTAAAAATTAAAAAAAGGCAAAAATAGAGGGAAAGAAAAGAAGAAAGAGAGATGATAAAAAAACAAGGAAGAAAAAATAAAGAGGGAAATCTGAGAGAAAAATAAAACAAAAAGAAAGACAAATAAAAAATAGAAAGATAAACAAATAAATAAAAAGAGAGAAAATTATAGAAGAAAAAAAAAAAACAAAAGAAGAAAGAGAGAAGATATAAACTATGGGGGAAAAAATATATGAAAAGTGGAAAGAAAAGAGAGTGAATAAACATTTAAAAGAGGATTCAAGAAAATGAAATGAAAGAATAGAAAATAAAGAAAAGAAAATAAATTAAAAAGAAAAAAGAGAAGAAAAAAGGACATTAGATAGACTGGTGTCTAGACAGAAGAAAAACATTTACTTACTGAATCCTGCAAGCACTGATAGTAGAAAACATAACTGTACTACAGACATTACTGTAAAGATACTCCACCGCCTGTATGATTCGTTAAGGCTATATTACCACTGCAAACCTTATTGATTCCCAATTAGCTTCATATAAAATAAGTCACAGGGTGGAGAAACAGATATGGAAATTAAATGCTGGTCATATTACTAAATATACATGTAGTTTAATAAAGGAAAGAGACACTTTATAGTCTTATGATTTTCATAATTTCATGCAGGAGTACATAGAATATACAGTACATATAATGTGGTAAAAGTTAGGATTCTATTTGCATTAGTAGATGTACCATAGGTACATTTTATGTCATTGGTGTTTTGCATGCGTAGAATGTGTTAAGGTTGGCTGTATTAGAATTTGAACAATATTTATCTTTATGAGCCTCAACTACTCAGCAGGAAATATTTTCTTGTTGCCCAATGCTAATGCTAAGGCCAAATAAACCAAAACCAAATAAATGTATATAAATGTATATAAACATCTTATGTAATTCACAGTTGGGCTCAAAAGTTTGCATACCCTGGCACAAATTGTGAAACTGTCTTTTATTTGAGGATAGCAATCACATGAAGCCATTTATTATCACATAGTTTTCTGGATTCTTTTTAAATCGTAATGATAAACAGAAATCACCCAAATGGCCCTGATCAAAAGTTTATATACCCTGGAATGTTTGGCCTCGGTGTAGACACAGAAGGTGGCACACACAGGTTAAAATGGCAATCAAAGGTTAACTTCCCACATTTGTGGCTTTTAAAATCACAATTAGTGTCTGTGTATAAATAGTCAATGAGTTTGTTGGATGCACTAAGCAAGCTAGACACTGAGCCATGAGGAGGTAGAAAAGAACAGTCAAAATACCTGCGTAACAAGGTAATGATACTTTTCAAAGATTGAAAAGGATATAAAAAGATATCCAAAGCCTTGCATATGCTAGTCAGTACTGTTTAATCACTTATTAAGAACTGGAAAATTAGGGGCTCTTTTGATACCAAGCCAAGGTCAGGTAGACCAAGAAAGATTGCTCAGGATACAAAGAAAACCCCACAGGCTGCTCTCCAAAAAGATGGTGTGGTTGTTTTTAAGGAGCACAATTCAACGATACTTGAACAAAAAGAAGCTGCATGGTTGAGCTGCCAGAAAGAAGCCTTTACTATGCCACAAAAAAGCCAATGAGGCATGTCAGGGTTTGTTGGGCATATTGTAACCAGGCTTTTTTTGTGGAACTTTTTGTGGTACAGTAAGCCCAGGTTCACACTATACCGGGCTGCGGATCGTACAGGAGCGCTGTGCGTCCCTTTCCCCGTTTCAGGGACGAACCAGGGCCAATTCTATGCCTGAATTTGGCCCTGAAACAGAGCCAAAGACCCACAGCGTTTTTGTGCAGTGCGCTCCGCAGCTGCCCCGGAGCTATGTGAACCGGCTCCATAGGGAGCCAGTCACATTCTCCTGCTATGCGAATTAGATGTGCGGAAACGCACATCTAATTCGCATAGGTGTGAACACGGGCTCAAGGCTTCTTTCTGGCAACTTGACCATGCAGCTTTTTTTTGTTAAAGTATCATCGTATTGTGCTCCATAAAAACAACCACACCATCTTTTTCCAGAGCAGCCTGTATTTCTCCTGAGGTTACCTGTGGCTTTTTCTTTGTATCTTGAACAGTTCTTGTGGCAGTTGTGGCTGAAATCTTTCTTGATCTACCTGACCTTGGCTTGGTATCAAGAGATCCCCAAATTTTCCACATCATATTAAGTGATTGAACAGTACTGACTGGCATATTCAAGGCTTTGGATATCTTTTTATATCCTTTTCCATCTTTGTAAAGTTTCATTACCTTGTTACGCAGGTCTTTTGACTGTTTTTTTTCTACCTCCTCATGGCTCAGTGTCTAGCCTGCTTAGAGCATCCATGTGAGAGCTAACAAACTCATTGACTATTTATACACAGACACTAATTGTGATTTAAAAAAGCTACAAATGTGGGAAATAAACATTTAATTGCCATTTTAACCTGTGTGTGCCACCTTCTGTGTCTGTACCAAGGCCAAACATTCCAGGGTATGTAAACTTTTTATCAGGGCCATTTGGGTGATTTCTGTTATCATTATGATTTAAAAAGGATCCAAAAAATGATGTGATAATAAATGGCTTCATGCGATTGCTATCCTTAAATAAAAGACAGTTTTTTGGCATGATCAGTCATATTTTCAATACTACTGCCAAAATTTCACAATTTCTGCCAGTAAACTTTTGAGCACAACTGTACCATATGTATACACCACCATAACAAAAATGTTAGCAAATAGTAGGACCAGGAACTCTGCGACTACCACCACACCATCAAATGATCAAAAGAGGAAAAGGAGGAAGAAGAAAAAAAAATGTACCTAGGTGTGTGATTGGGGAAATTTATATAAGAGACAAAACTGCCAAAGCTCTGCCCTTCCATTTGCTGGCATCCCAATACACTATATTGCCAAAAGTATTGAGACGCCTGCCTTTACACGCACATTACCTTTAATTGGCATCCCGTTCTTGGTCCGTAGGGTTCAATATTGAGTTGGCCCACCCTTTGCAGCTATAACAGCTTCACCTCTTCTAGGAAGGCTGTCCACAAGGTTTAGGATTGTTTCTATAGGAATGTCTGATCATTCTTCCAGAAGCGTATTTGAGAGGGCAGGCACTGATGTTGGTCGAGAGGGCCTGGCTTGCAGTCTCCACTCTAATTCATCCCAAAGGTGTTCTATCGGGTTGTGGTCAGGACTCTGTGCAGGCCACTCAAGTTCCTCCACCCCAAACACGCTCATCCATGTATTTATGGACCTTGGTTTGTGCATTGGTGCGCAGTCATGTTGGAACATGAAGGGGTCATCCCCAAACTGTTCTGACAAAGTTGGGAGCATTAAATGGTCCAATATGTATTGGTATGCTGACGCCTTAAGAGTTCCCTTCACTGTAACTAAGGGGCCAAGCCCAATACCTGAAAAACAACCCCACACCATAATCCCCCCCTCCACCAAATGATTTGGACCAGTGCACAAAGAAAGTTAACAAAAGTACGGATGAGTGAGTTTGGGGTGGAGGAACTTGACTGGCCTGCACAGAGTCCTGACCTTACCCGGATAGAACGCCTTTGGGATAAATTAAAATGGAGCCTGCGAGCCAGGCCTTCTCATCCAACATTGGTGCCTGACTTCACACATGCACTTCTAGAAGAATGGTCAAACATTCCCATAGACAGCCTTCCCAGAAGAGTTGAAGCTGTTATAGCTGCAAAAGGTGGGTCAACTTAATATTAAATGCTACGGACTAAGACTGGGATGCCAATAATCCAAAGATTCACGTTGATTTAGGTACCGTATAAAATTACCTCCCCTCCAATGATGTTTAACTTTCTCTATCCCACAAAACTTCAAACATTTAGGATTCCTACCATGGTATTCTCTAAAATGTTTGGGAACACTATGGTCCTTTTTACCTTTGTTAATGGTATTTAGATGTTCATGTATCCTCACCTGTAAGGGTCTGGAGGTCTGACCTACATACTGAATTTTACAGGGGCACTCCAGCATATACACCAGCCCATCTGATGAACAAGTTATGAATTCCTTTAGTTTCGGAACCTTCCCTGTGGCCATTGCCACAACATTTTTTCTCTTTCTGATATTATGGCCTCTAGTTGTTCTACATGCCAAACAACTACCACATGAGAAAAACCCTGTAAGTGGCGGAGATAATAAAGACAAGAAAAAAAAAAAAACACAGTAAAATAACAATCGAGTAAGTCTAATGCCTTCACTTTTTTCTGTACGAGAAATAAATATACACAGGAGAGTCTAGCTTCCGAGCCCCCATCAAATTGGTGTGGCACTATTGCGTACCATCATACACCGGCATAAAAGCAGAAATCCCCTCTGAATCTTGGCAGGTAAGCTAGCCACTGCTGGCAAAAATGACTACAAGTTATGTATTATATAATACAGAGCTTTCTGGCCAGGAGGCCTGTGAAGAGAAGAAAACATGTAGAATGTTACCTATCAGAATGCCAAATTAATGGCTAGCATACTCCACAGGAGGCCAGAAGTGTCAGTCCTAGAACAGTCAGCGGATTCCTGAACAGGTAGAGCTAGAGGTGTATCACCCATGCTTGGATGGCTATTTTGTTGGGCTGGTTTGGTGCTTGGCTACATTAGGAACTACATGGGAGGTAGGAGATGGTGCATCATCCATGAAGTTCGTGGAGGCCATATCCTCCACCAGCATAGAATCTACATACTTGTGCGCTTCCATAGGGGATGTCAAGGAAAGCTGATCACCTTGGGGAGATTGTAGGTGCAGGGCGGCCGGGTATGCCAATGAAAATTTTAAATTGTGTTGGTGTAGAAGAGAGCAGACTGGAGCGAAGGATTTGAGCTGTTTGGAAACTTCCACCGAGTAATCGGCAAATAATAAAAACTTGTGGTTATCCACAGAGAGCCCCCTGGCATTGTGGTAATGCTGCGATGGGACATGCTTATCAGCATAGTTTAAGTAGTGCTCAATAACCGGCCCTGGCTTGGATTGCTGGTTGTGTCAGGGACCCATCCAGTGTGCATGCTCCACCACACAAGGGTAGCGGAGCCCCAGAGCCTCAGGGATGCGGTGACTGCAAAGCTCCATTAGAGAAGGGGACTTGTAAGACTCAGGGAGCTATAATGCACAGGTTGTTCCTGCGGGACATGTTCTCAAGGTCTTCCACCTTGTCAATTAAGAATTGTGGTACCCCCAGCTGATTAGATGGAGAGATCTGCACCTGGAGTAGTTGTTCTTCCACCATTGAGATCCGCTTCTCAGCTTACTGGAGCCTGTGTGTCTGGCTGCGGAGATTTTGTCTCAGCTGCTCCATGCCCTGCTAGATAGCTTTGTCCACTGCTGCAGCTAACATGGGGTAGAGCAGATGAGCCACAGCCTGGGCGATCCGAATGTGAGCAGGGTCTGTGTCCTCCGCTGGCTGCCCTGGAGGAGGTGGGGATGCGGCGGCAGCACCCTCAGAACGTTTAGTGGCGGCCATTTTGGCTGTTAAGTCAGCCTCTGGTTCGTCCTCCCGCCGGGGAGCTTGTGAAGAGTGGGGAGCAGTGCGCTCCAGAAAATGATCCATTTGGCTCCTGAGAGCAGGGGAATGTAGTCTGCTCTGGGACCGGAGCTGTGGCGCGGCTTAACACGGCAGATTTGTCAGGGCGGCCGGAGCTGAATGCTCTCTCACTCCTTCCTCATACGACACCGGAACTGGAAGTATATATTGTTTTTGTTAAGGCAGAGGCCCTAGAGAATAAAATGTTGAAATTTTTTAAGTTCATAAACGTCCTGGAGGATGGGGTAAACAGTTCAATCTCTGTATTTGCGGACAATACTAAGCTAAGCAGGGCAATAACTTCTTCGCAGGATGTGAAAACCTTGCAAAAAAGATCTGAATCAATGAATGGGGTGGGCAACTACATGGCAAATTAGGTTCAATGTAGAAAAATGTAAAATAATGCATTTGGGTGGCAAAAATATGAATGCATTCTATACACTGGTGGGAGAACCTCTGGGGGAATCTAGGATGGAAAAGGACCTGGGGGTCCTAGTAAATGATAGGCTCAGCAATGGCATGCAATGCCAAGCTGCTGCTAACAAAACAAACAGAATATTGGCATTAAAAAGGGGATCAACTCCAGAGATAAAACGATAATTCTCCCGCTCTACAAGACTCTGGTCCGGCCGCACCTGGAGTATGCTGTCCAGTTCTGGGCACCAGTCCTCAGGAAGGATGTACTGGAAATGGAGCGAGTACAAAGAAGGGCAACAAAGCCGATAAAGGGTCTGGAGGATATTAGTTACGAGGAAAGTTTGCGAGCACTGAACTTATTCTCTCTGGAGAAGAGACGCTTGAGAGGGGATATGATTTCAATATACAAATACCGTACTGGTAAACCCCACAATAGGGAGTTTAACAAGACTCGTGGCCACTCATTAAAATTAGAAGAAAAGAGGTTTAACCTTAAACTATGTAGAGGGTTCTTTACTGTAAGAGTGGCAAGGATGTGGAATTCCCTTCCACAGGCGGTGGTCTCAGCGGGAGCATCAATAGTTTCAAGAAACTATTAGATAATCACCTGAATGACCGCAACATACAAGGATATACAATGTAATACTGACATATAATCACACACATGGGTTGGACTTGATGGACTTGTGTCTTTTTTCAACCTCACCTACTATGTAACTATGTAGCTATGTAACTATGTCACATAGTATTTGAACAGCGGTTCTTCAAACGCAATTTTTCTTAACTGTAATACACAAAAGAACAATATAATACCCAATTGTTTGGTCAAATTTGAAAGACAGTGTTACATTGAGTAAATAGATACCAAATATGCCATGGTGATCTCTCACCAGTTAATTGGACTGCCTGCTTGTGTCTGTGTCAGATCTAATTACTGTTTAGTTCTCACCCGCACCAGTGCTAGACTGAGAGACTGTCAGGAAAGACGTTTGCATACACGTAGGAGCATAAGCTTAAGAAACCCTGCCTGTGGCCGTGTCATGGGAGCATGATTGTGTTTGCATGCGCATACACAAGTGCACATTGGTGCCAAGCGGGTTATTTAAACGGCACTAAGTCCTCTGTGTCAGTGCCGTTTGGTCCATTACCCTCCTGAGCATCTGTGCATCTGTTCCTGTGTTGATTCCCTGTTGCTGACCGCTTCCGTACCTGACTCTGCCTGAATGCTGCCTGTACCGACCAGTGGCTTGCCTCTGGACTATTCTTCTGCCTGCTCCCTTGATGATCTGCCTTGCGGTTACCGACCCTGGCCTGATTCTTTATTCCTTGCTTGCTGTCTGTACCTTGATCTGCTCAAACGTTGCTGATCTGGACTATCTGACCTTGCCTTGGCTCTCGTACCGGTACGTGCATCAGCTGACCTGTGCCTGCCTCCAGTTCTGGTCCTTCTGCCAGTGTGCATCCAGCCAGTCATCTCACATCAGCACCTGCTGGCAGAAGACTTTACAGCAGGGGTCTCAAACTGGCAACCCTCCTGCTGTTGCAAAACTACAAGTCCCATCATGCCTCTGCCAGTGGGAGTCATGCTTGTAACTGTCAGCCTTGCATTGCCTCATGGGACTGGTAGTTTCACAACAGCTGAAGGGCCCCCAGTTTTAGACCCCTGCTTTACAGGCACTCGTGCCTCTCGTGCTCTGGCATTCCCTGTTACCTTACCAGGGATTCTGAGTCAGAACTGTAAGAGAGGCCTACCTCTGCGCTTCAGACTCCATCACCAGGTACGTTACAGAGACCCAGGGATTGTGGGATATGTAGTTTCTACACAGGAAGTGTCAGTCCTTAGACTACAGACAGAGGCCATGCATTTAGCCTGTGCAGTGCCATTCCTCATGTTTTAACACAAAAATAAACTTTTGACAAAGGAATGTGAATATTTACGCTTACTATACGTACAGGGCAACAATTAACACCATGAAACTATGCGAACAATGCACATATTATGCAGGTGCTAAAAAGTAGAAGGGTTTATATTACCTCTAAAAATAGAGTGACCTAAAAGCATAGTAAATACTGGACAGGCATTTTCTTTTCTGAGGAAATGATTACTAATTTGTTTTAGAAACTAAAAATACTACTGTACCTATGTGTATTTTAAAGCCACTGTAAATATTTGAATTCTGTATTGCTTCTTGTGTAAGGCGTGGCTGGTTACTATATAATAAAAACTAGTCATCACTACCATAAAATGATTTCTTTGAAAGATATTAGCATGTTTACTGTGACAAACCTATAAAACTTTATATAGAATAAAATATTTATTTTATGTAGCATTGCCCTCTGTTATTACCATACAGGGTATAACCATTGCTGGATTACTGCAAGGACAATACAGGCCATGACATAGGGTATCAGAGCTATCAGAAAGCTTTGCCCATCCACTTTATGGCATCTCAATATCCACAGTCAGTATCAGGCACTAAAATCCATTTAGCTGCTAAATGCCTGTCATCATTTGGTACACAGGAGTTAACGACTTGACCTCTGGAAGATTTACCCCCCTTCATGACCAGGCCATTTTTTGTGACACGGCACTACGTTACTTTAACTTAAAATTGCGCGGTCGTGCTGTACCCAAATAAAATGTATGTCATTTTTTTTCACACAAATAGAGCTTTCTTTTGGTGGTATTTGATCACCAATGTGTTTATTTTTTGCGCTATAAACAATAACTTTTTTGCGCTAGAAAAAAAAGCAAAACATTTTTTACTTTTTGCTTTAAAACATATTCAATAAAAAACCTACAAAATCAAATTTCTTTTGAAAGAAGGAGGGAATTCGATCCTTCGATCAGTGAGATTTCGGGATGGAGTATAGCGTGCATTTACGGCTGTTACCCTTATGTTGTGTGGAGGTGTTTTCTTTTTTCTTTTTTTCTTTCCCCATGGGAGGGGGGTGAGGGTTAATATTTATTCCATGGGAATTTCCATATGTTCCTATGCATCTGAGGGACACCGAATTTGGGGTCAGGGTTTTCTAAGTACATGATGGGGTGAGGAAATTATTTTGACTAACAAGATGATAAGTTGTGAGCAAATTGATTATAACTCTGGTCAGGAGATTAATGTTATGTTATTTTTATTATAGCTGACTGTGCTATTATGGAAAATTGTTTTTTTTTCTTTTTCTTTGTTGTTTTTTCTTTTGAAACAAATGAAAAAAGTTTAAAATAAACAAAGGGGGAAAAAAATCTAGTTACTTCATCAATTAATGCTAATATGTATTCTGCAACATATTTTGGGTAAAAAAATCCCAATAAGTGTATATTGATTGGTTTGCACAAAAGTTATAGCGTCTATAAATTATAGTATATAATGGAATTTTTTTTTTATACTAGTAATGGCTGCGATCAGCAACTTATAGTGGGACTGCAATATTTCAGCGGACAGTCGGACACTAACTGACACTTTGTGGGAACCAGTGACACTAATACATTGATCAGTGCTAAAAATATCAATGTACTAATGACACTGGCTGGGAAGGGGTTAAACATCTAAGGCGATCAAAGGGTTAACTGTGTGCCTAGCCAGTGTTTTATTGTACTATGTGTGCTGCTTTTACTCAGGAAAGTGATGGATTTTATTCCCTGCTTTGCAGGGGCACAAATCCATCCCTTTCCCCCTATCAGAACAGAGATCTGCCTTGTTTACGTAGGCAGATCTCCATTCTGCGCCCCCGCCGACAATCAGCGGGTGCCGGCGGACATCCAGTGCCTGACACCCGCAGATCGGCTTCTGCTGTGAGTTATCAATGCAGCCTGCCGATGGCACATGTACCCCTGAGGCGGAAGTGCAGAATCACATATATATTCATTATTCTACACAGGAGGGTCGCACTGTAGTAGTAAATGTGCTATAGGGCGGTTCTTAACTGGTAAAAGTAAATTTACCGGGATGTAGCAATTGTTTTGACTTTGCTTGGTATTATACCTCATCAATTTCTCAACAAAATGTTAAGATGACAAAAAACTAGACATGTTTGTTTCATTTTGACTCGAAATTTGGACAAAATATTCGTTAATTGGAAATTCGGATGTATCCAAATTACAATCGTAAAAAAAAAATGTAAAAAATTTTGGACGATATTGGATAAGTGATCAGTGATAAGCTGGAAGGACACCATGCCAATTTCATTTTTTTAGACAAAACATTTATAACATAATGTGCCTAGTTAACTAATCTAATGATAAACAATGTGATCACAATTATTTTTGAATCTGTTTTCCAAACATGGTAAAATGAAGGTTACATTTAACCGTGTATTATACAAATTGAATATCCTTTGATAGTGGAAACAGTGCATTTAAAAAAGGGAATTTAAGTAAAATTAAGTAATATGTCCCCCTTTAAGGAAATATATCTCTGGATATATATTAGTGTGTGGTTATTGAAATTATCATTTGAGTATTAATTTCTAATATGAGTTTAACAATTTTATTAATAATATAGATATATTGTAACTGGTTTAGACAACCTTTGGTTGGAAATGAAATCTAAAGGTCTGATAATAACTTGATGTGCAGACCCTTAATGTGAGAGTAATAATAAATAAAATTTAAATATAACAGACCCATCACATCAAGTCCACACACCCTGTTAGGATAGATCCCACCTGCAGCCAATTGTATAGTTTTTGATGTGGCTGAGAGCTTTCTGTTCTGTCATATACACAAGGATTGTTGGTCCTTTGGTTTTTATTTATTTTTATTTTTGAAATCCAAAGCAAAATGTGTGGATTGTGAAATGATGTGCCCCTTTTCCTTGTAAGTGTAGTGGTATAAGCAGAAGAATACTTTGGATTTATGGACATCTCTGCATGACCGCAGGGTATTGTTATCATTTATTATGTTATGACATCAGGAAAATAATGTCAAATGGAAACTAAGGATTTGTGTTATCTAGCTAAAACTAACAACAGAGCAAGCAATGAGAATTTATAATATTGCCAAGAAAAAGTTGCCTTTTTGAAACATGAAACTGAAGTTCTCACACAAACACGTTGATAGAAAACAAGCCATTGTAATATATTTATGCAAGCTGGACCCAGTAATGCAGGGTTCACCCCGATATATCAGAGCTGTAGCTTTTATGGAAAGGTGCTATTAGATAAAGTTACAGACATTATTTTGGTCAAATATTTAATTTTTAATGGTCCCACATTCTGCGCAGCAAATATACAGCTAAATAAATGTTTGTCAATGAAAGGTTTAAAAAATGAGTTTGTTTGTTTATGTACAAATCTAACAATGAAAAATGCATACATTTGAATCCAGCCACCTTATTGCCTCTATTGGAGGAGGCTGGAGACAAAGGAAAACCACATGTTAAATTGATGACGGAAGAATCAGCTGCTGTGAGCCCAGTGCAGGACACACTCCCTGAAGACCCAGATATTTCATTTTTTGTAGAGTTATTCCCGGTTTTATACTGAGGATGGCAGCACCCATACTGAGTATGCAGTTTATCACCCAGAAGGATACTCTGTATTTAGAGTCGTTGGATCCATTTCCCCCAGCTCAAGAAGCAGAGCTCCATGTTTTAGCAAAGCCTGTGAGCTATAAAAGAGTATATATATTTATATAGATAGTCGAGATATAAAGAGCTTTTGGTTCCATTTGAAGGGCCAGAAGTTTGTTTTTACTTCGACAGGTAAACCAATAAAGCAGGCCAAGTTAATTTGATTGGCTATTTTCAGCCTTCCAGGTTCTTGCTGAGGTAGCCATACTAACATTAAAACTCACACATGGAAGCAGACCAGGCGACTCTAATGCCCTGTACACACGGTCGGATTTTCGGACGGAAAAAGTGTGATCAGATTGTGTTGTCGGAAATTCCGATCGTGTGTGGGCTCCATCAGACTTTTTCCGTTGGAATTTCAGACAACAAAATCCGATTGGTTAAATTCCCATCGTGTGTACACAAATCTGACGCACAAAGTGCCACACATGCTCAGAATAAATTAAGAGACGAAAGCTATTGGCTACTGCCCCGTTTATAGTCCCGAAGTACGTGTTTTATGTCACCCCGTTCAGAACGATCGGATTTTCCGACAACGTTCTGTGACCGTGTGTATGCAAGACAAGTTTGAGCCAACATCCGTCGGAAAAAATCCATGGATTTTGTTGTCGGAATGTCCGATCAATGTCCGATCGTGTGTACAGGGCATAAGGATTCTGCATTTACAGCCCCGGACACTTGCTGGGTCTGTGCAACTCACATATTCCACCCTAGTTCTGGACCAGTATAGCTGAGATTAATAATTCAACTTTAAGGACCCCAGAATGAGAAGAACAATTGGTCCACAGGGGGCAGCTTCTTATGAAAAAGGACTTTGGAAAAGTTGATCATTAATGTCTGCCAGCCACTCTTTTCCCTCCAGCTTGACACATGGACCGTGTCATCAGTCACAAGCAGTTATGGCTGCCTTAGTAAATGAGCGTGGGATAGATCCAGGGTTCTCTACAGTTGTTTTTATAACATACCACTTCTTGTTTTACCTGTTACCAAAGGTGTTACCAAAAACTGAACATCCCTTCCAGAGATTACAAAAAGATATATCCAGATGTCCAAGTCAGGATCTTACGAGTATGCATTTTGTCTGTATGGACATGTTTTCTGGATGTCCAGTGGCAAATGCTACTGCAAAGGCCACAGTAAAAAGTGTTATCAGAAGTAGTTTGTAAGTACAGGGTGCAGAATCTACAGAGAGTAACAGAGGAAATCATTCTTATAGGAGAGTCCTTACTAGATGTTTTGAGGTTTTATGTTTACACTCCCTACTGTCTACAATGTAGCGGAAAAAGTAGAATAAGAAACCTTTGCCTGAATGTTTTCTTATATTTTATGAAGCCCCTAAGAGGATGTTGGACTCTCTCCCTATGGGATTTGGTTTGGGAGTGTGTTACTCACTTGCTTATATTTTGTCTCAGCAGCTGAAGTCCTCCATTCGGATCTCACAGAGAATGTTGCTGATCTTTTAAGGTTTTTGACAAACTCATTTTTTTTTTTGTTTAAAAAGTTTTTATTGATTGATCACAAAAACATAAAACATTGTTATATTGATTTTAGTCATGTAATCATGTTACATACGACATATGGGTTGTAGTACATTTTACAGTAGAATATGATATCAATATGGTTATCAACATTACCAAAATTTTTGAGTTTATGCATACAATTATGTTTCTAGGCATTCTTAAATAGAGGTGATGAATATTGAAGTGAAATGTAACACAATGGGGAGGGGTGAGGATAAAAAAAAAAAATATTTAGAGGGTGGGGAAAGTAACTAAATAAGTTGTGGTTATTATAGTATTTTCTTAGACATTCCTATGAGATTTATTTATTGTGCATGGTTTCTGTTCTTAAGTGATAGTTGCTTTATAAGCCTGAGAGTTTTTGAATTCTATCCAGTTGTACCATGTTGATGCAAATTTGGTTATTTTCTCATGTGAAATGCTTATAAGTTCTTCTTTTTTTTTTTTTTTTTCTGTTTTTTTTTTTTTTTTTTTCTTTTTTTTCTTTTTGCCACTCAGCTTACTTTAAGTAGTGAGACAACCATCAACTTTTCCATTCATGTACGTCTCTCTTTTCCTTCACATCACTGTGGCTAATTTTCATATCACACTATAAAATTTGGAATAAACAAGGAAGGGGTAGGAACGATACAGATCTCCCATAATGTAGCATTCTTCCTGTCTCAATATAGGCCCCTCCCTTCTTTCTCTTTACCCACCCTTGTGTATAAAAACCAAGAGAAAAGAAAGAAAAAGATAAATTAGAAAAAAGAAAAGCTAAAAAAAAAAAAAAAAAAAAAACAACCTTTGTTATATTATCTCGATAACTCTTTTCCCCTAATAGTTTACACTAATTCATCTCCCCCCCTCCCTTATTCCCCTTGTGTATATACTCTTCCCATATATAACTCTACTGATACCTAATTTTCTCAGCGTAACTCCATGTTTTTTTAAACTCTCTCCAACTCTTCCATTTATCTTTCCTTCCCTCTCCCCCTTCTTCCTTGCTACCATAAAACCTCTCCATGGTGTAGGTTTCTTCCACGGCATTTATCCACTCCCAAATCTGTGGGGATTCTTTTTCTCTCCAATTTTTGGGCATTATTTTTTTTGCTGCATTAATTAAATGAGGCACCAACGAGGCTTTATATTGTTTCTCACTTTCCTTAATGCCGTGGAAGAGCACCGACCATGGCTCTTTTTTCACCTCCTTTCCCGTAATTTTTTGGACCATACTCAAAACTTTTTCCCAATATTTTTGAATCTTCGGGCATTTCCACCATATGTGTGCCATAGTACCTATTTCCCCACATCCTCTCCAGCATTCTGCCGATGATTCTTTTTGGAATTTACTGGCCCTCTCTGGTGTTATATACCACCTCACTAAACACTTATAATTCATTTCGGTTGTTTTAACATCTATCGCCGAGCTGTGGGTAAGGTTCATAATCTTTTTTATCGTACTAAAATCAACCAGTGTCCCCAAATCCTTTTCCCATTGTTTGATATAACTGGGCTTATCTATTTCTTCTTCCTCTAGTAATAATTTATATAATTTTGATATGGTGTTTTTTGTGTTTTCTAACGTGCATAATTTTTCCAATCCCGTCAGTTCTTCTCCTGATCTTATAGGTTGTGGTAGTTTTCTAATAAACCTTTCTAACTGTGCATACCTCCATCCATTAATCACCCATGTTTCTGTATCCTGTTGCAGCTCGTGCATTGTTTTAATTTTCCCCTTTTTCATTATCTCTCTTAATTCCACCTTATCTTTCTTTATCCATTTCCCCCCTATACTTACTTTCCCCGGTGCAAAAAACTCATTATCATTTACTCTTAGTCCTCATGCACATGGACGTTTTTACAGCTGCTTTTTTGAGCTTTTTTTGCAGCTTAAAAAGGCCTGTCTATGTTAGTCTATGGCTTCATGCCCACCTAGGCGTTTTTGAGCTGCAAGTGGCATAGGCGTTTTTAAGCTGTAAAAAAAACCCAGGACCAGTGCGTTCTGAAAGACGTTTTTCAGCTGTAAAAACGTTCTAACGCTCAAAAACGCTCAAAAACGCTCAAAACGCTAACGCGGAAAAACGCTCAAAAACGCTAAAAACGCTATTGCAAAAACGCTGAAAAAAGCTGAAAAAAGTTTAAAAAATTCACTGCAAAGATACTGGCGTTTTCATAACGTTTTTTTAACAGCCTGTGTGCATGAGGGCTTATAAGTGGTGAGTTGTAAGTCTTATTTAACTGTTTATAAGTTCTATCCCACATCTTAATTACCACCCGTGTTAACCCATGTGTATTTTCATCTATCGTTCTGTGTTGGGGGGGGTTCCAAATAATTGCTCCTAACTGTGCCTTACTATAAAATTTTTCCAGATTTACCCATCTTTTTTCTTGATTATGCCTTACCCATTCTATCGCTCGTGACAAGATTATTGCGTTATAGTATGTTACAATATCCGGAGCCGCCAAACCCCCATTCTTTTTTCCTTTTCTTAGCGTCTTTAAAGATACCCTCGATTTTTTATTTTTCCAGATTACATTTGTTAGTATTGTTTTTAGTTTTCTGAGGTAATATATTGGTAGGTCTATAGGTAACATTTGGAATTTATAAGTAATTTTTGGAAGCAGGGTCATTTTTATGGCGTTTATACGGCCTATCCAAGAAATTGGTCTAATTTGTATTTTTTTACCCTCTTTCCTGATTTCATCCAGTAGGGGGATGTAGTTCCCTTTGTAAATTCTATCCAGGGAGTTAGCTAGTTTTACGCCCAAATATTTTATTTCTTTTTTCCATATAAATTGAAACTTCTTCCTCAAATTTTCCTCATCTGCTTTTCTTAGGTTTATGTTTAGGATTTCAGATTTTCCCATATTTATCTTAAAATTTGAAAGCTCTCCATATTGTTCTATCGTTCTAATTAATTTTGGCAGGGTACATTCTGGTTTAATTATATAGAAGAGCACATCATCGGCAAAAGCCGATACCTTGTGCTCTTCATTGCCCACTTTTGGTCCTTTAATATCGGGGTCATTTCTTAATGTTGCAAGGAGGGGCTCTAATGAGAGGATGAAAAGAAGTGGAGACAGGGGGCACCCTTGTCTTGTCCCTCTCCTCATTTCAAAAGTTTCTGAGAGTACCCCGTTTATCCTGATTGCTGCTCTCGGTTGTCTATACAACGTTTTTATTCTTTCCATCATCCTTGGGCCTACTCCCATTTTTTCTAGTGTTTGGAACATGAACCCCCAGTCTACTCTGTCAAACGCCTTTTCAGCGTCGCAAGACAAGAGCAGACCGGGGGCCCCATCCTCTTTTATTTTTTGTAGAAGGAGCAATGTTCGCACCCCATGGTCCTCTCTTCCAGCCACAAACCCTGTTTGGTCAGGATGGACCAATGAATTCATTAGCCCCTTCATCCTTTTTGCCAATATTTTTGCGTAGATCTTTGTATCTGTGTTTATTAGCGATATGGGTCTGTAGCTGGAGCAGAGGGTCGTATCCTTTCCTTCCTTTGGGATCACCGTGATCAGGGCCGTTTGTGCCTCTCTGCTCAGTTTACAGTCTTTTCCTAACACATTCATATACTGACACATCTTCGGTATTAAGATATCCTTAAATTTTTTGTAGTAAATTGCAGTAAATCCGTCTGGCCCTGGACTTTTTCCTTGTGCTGCCTCTAATATTGCTTCCTTTACTTCTTCTTCCGAAATTGCTTCCTCCAGGGCTTCCCTATGTCTCTCCTGAATCTCGGGTATCCCCGCACTCTTTAAAAATTCCCTTATCTTTTTTTTTCCTTTGACCTCTCTTGCTCCCCCTTATACTCTCCTGCATACAACTCTTTGTAATAGTTTCTGAATGCCTCTCCTATTTCTTTTGTTTCATAAACCATTGAGCCCAGCTTAGTCTGTATCCTGCCTATAAAATTACGAGTTTTTTTTTCCTTTAGCATTCTGGCCAGATGTTTCCCTGTTTTATCCCCCCACTGATATCTCTCTTTCTCAATTAGAAAGTATTTTTCTTTTGTTTTATGATCTACCAGTCTTTTCAATTCATCTCTTTTATCTATCAACTTTTGATATATTTCTTTATGGAGTCCTCTCATTTTTTTGTGTTCTTGTTCAATGTTAAATATTTCAGTCGTAAGATTATCCATTCTGTTGTTCCTTTCTTTTTTTTTCCTGGCTCCCTCTTTTATTAGTATTCCCCTTATGTACACTTTATGGGCCTCCCAGACCACTGCCCCCGAGACATCTCCAGTTTCATTTATCCTAAAATACTGTTTGAGTTCCTCTTCCACCCTTTGAACCACCCCCTCATCGGACAGCAGGTCCTCATTTATTCTCCATAGGGGGGTTTTTCTCTGCGTTTGGGAGATTCGCAATTCCATTACTACAGGGGCGTGGTCTGACAGTGTGACGACTCCTATTTTTGCTTCAGTGGCCCTCTCTAACCACCTGTGTTCCAGTAGTATGTAATCCAGTCTGGAATACGTCCGGTGTACAGGGGAGTAAAACGTATAGTCTCTTGTTCTACCATTCAAAATTCGCCATATATCCACCAGTTGGTTCTCGTGTAGTTTCTGTCTAAACCTTCTAAGTTGCACGTTATTCGTCCCCTGCACACCGGACGCACTATCCCGCGCTGGCTCTAGACACACATTAAGATCCCCCATCACTATCAGACCCCCTTTCCTGAAATTTGTTAGTTTCTCCAGTGTACTTATCAGGAATTTTACTGTGTTTTTATTAGGGGCATAAATACTTGCAATAGTGCATTCCAACTCTCCTAGAGATCCCTTTAGAAAAAGGAATCTTCCTTCCGTATCCTGCATTCTTCCATCTAATTTAAAATGTACTTCTTTTGCCATTCCTATTGCCACTCCTCTTGCTCTATTAGATATTGTATCTCCATAGTACCATGTCGGGAAATTTTTAGACCGTAATCTGCTGTTCGATTCATATGTCAGATGGGTTTCTTGTAATGACACTATTCCTGCTCCCTGCTCTTTCAGTTCTCTTAATAAGTTATATCTTTTAGAGGGTGAATTCAGGCCTTTAACGTTATATGTCAAAAATTTAAGAGTTGTCATGTTTGTCCCCTACTTGATAGCTACGCTTCTCTGGCTTAATTTGGGTTATATATGTTTTCTCCCTTTGCACCTTGTGTTCCCCCCCTCCTTCCCACCCCTCACCTCTCCCCCCCCCCCTCCCCCACCCCCCAATTGGCCCCTCTTGGCCCCTAAGGTCATCCAGGATCTCCATCTGAGCCCTTTCTGAACCCCTTGATCGAAAGGTGGAGCTCCAGGTATTCAGCTTCCTCCCACTCCTTAGATTAGCTATTGGAGTGGGGTGGCCTGCCTATTCCATTCTTATCTTGACTTGATTTTGTTATCTATTATTATCCCATCCCCCCCCCTCTCCCCCCGGCTGGGGACTTAGTAAGTCCCCTAATCTTCTGGTGTCCAGCCTGGTAATTCCGGAACCTGTATGTCCAGCCTTTTACAAAATTCTTCTAATTCCTCCGGGAATCGTAATTTAGCAGACCTCCCTTCCTTATATCCTTTCAGACAGGCCGGGAATCCCCATGTATATTTGATGTTTTGTGCTTTCATTAATTCCAATAGGGGTTTCAGCAACCTTCTTCTTATTAGGGTTTCTTGCGCGAGGTCTGCGTAGAACTGGATTTCCACTCCCTCGACCCTAATTGGTGGTTTTCCTTTCAGATTCTTCCAAATTTCCCATTTGTCTTCATAGAACCTGAATCTAACGATGATGTCCCTTGGTCTTTCTGTCCTTGCTTCCCTGGCGTAACCCACTCTGTGTATCCTTTCTATCTTTAGACAATCCTCACCTTCTCTATTAATCAAGGGCCGGAAAATTGTGGTGATCCATTTCTTCAGATCTTCACCCTCTTTTTCTGGGACTGAGCGAATCCTGATGTTCTTCCGTCTGTTTCTGTTCTCCTGGTCTTCCAGCTTGTATAGTAGCATCTTTTGATTTTTCTGTGTTTCTTTCACTTGCTGTCTTAAGCTTTCAATTTCTTGCTTTTGTTTTTCAGTAGTTTTTTCCGTATAATCCACTCTTTCTAATAAGTGTCCCAGGTCTCCTCTCAGATTTTGGATATCCATTTTTATCGAGTTTTCCATTTTCCGGAGCAGGTCACTCATCTCTCCCTTGGTTAGTGTGGAGGTCCCTGGTCCCCCTCTGTTGATAGATCATCTCTAGAGTGTTCTGGGGTGTCTCCTGTTTTTTTATCAGATCCCTTTTTTTTTTCTATTTTGTTTTGGCTTTGTCTACCCAACTCCATACTCCTAGGGCTTGCTCCTTGTGTCATATATTGTTTTAAGGTACTGACTGTTGGTTTATCTTTATCTTTTGGGGATTTGGGGGCATTCCCCCTTGTTACTTTCGTTGTATTTTTATTCATTTTATCTCCCTTTCTTGGCCCCCTAATTCGCTTCCCCAGCCTGGTTTTCTTAATTTCCCTCCACTTCCGTGAAGGGAAGCCCTAGGACTTAAGAAGTCTATTTAGAGGGGTTTTTGCAGGTAGTGGGGTAGGAAACGGAAAAAACAGGGGGGAGGGGCAAGGGGCGGGAGAGTGGCATGGGGGTTCCACGACTTAATTGGTTAACTCTCTCCCTTCTGGCTTTCTCCCTACCAGCATCCCCCCTTCCCCTTCCCCTTTGGGGGACTTGTATGGTATATGAAGTAGTTTCCTTGTTACTGTTATTACTAATTGTTCCTCTATTTGTGTCCCTTGGTTTAAATTCTAGTGTTGGGGGGTCCTACCAGGTTGCCGTCCTTTTCCCACTCCGGCTTGTCCGCTTGAGTTAATCCACCCCCGTTTAAGTATGGGCTATTTTTTTCTCACACACACTTGGTATATATAGGGGGCAACCCCACAATCAGAAAGAGACCTTTAATAGTCCGTATAGTTGGTTACACGTCTCCCTTATTGTTGCACAGACCTCCTTTCCCAGTAACAGTCAAATGTTCAAAAAATGATCAAAAAGCATTACCAACCGTTCAGAGCACCATTAAGGACACCAACCATTAGACAGTTGTCTACTTAACTCCGTAATTGTTACCTTATTTCTGCTCTTCCTTGGATTATTTCTTCCCCTCTCATGGGGTGGCAATACTTACAGCCTTTTAAGGTTATTTCATTCAGCCGGGTGGGGGGGCATGTTGTATTCCCGGAAGGCCGGGGGGTGGGGGGTTCAGTATCTCGCCGTGCCAAAAGTCAGTCCTGCGTGCGCTGTCCCCGCTGTATCAGATGATCTCCAGCATGTCTCCCGTTCCGTCTAATCGCGGAACGGCGGCTGCTATCCTCCCTCCTGCGGGGGGACGCTGCCTCTCTTCACGCCGCCTGTATACCGGCTGTCCGCGGCTTCAGCGTCTCTGCGTCCTTCTCTGGTCTCGGCGGCCAGCTGACATTCCGGAGCTCCTCCCTCCGTGACGGACGTTACGTCCTCACGTCTTCTCCTCCCATCAGTCCCCCGCTTATAAGTTCTTCTATTCTTTCCATGTTGTTAATTCTCCAGAACCATTCTTTTTTCGATGGGGTAGTGTTCGAAGAGGGATGGAGGTGGTTTATGTTAGGGGTCAGTTTTCAGATTTCCTTTGCAATTTGTACCCAGCTGGAAGACACCACAATGCCCTTTGTCTGATGCTGATCCTAGATCTCATATGGGTTACAGTGGTCTTGTCATTATTGAACTTTAATGACATGCTGGTATATATAATCTTTTTACTATTATCTAGTTTATGTTGACCATTTACTTGCGGGACCTAGCTCCTCCACTGCACCCCTGTTGGGTTGGGCGGTCTGTTTTATCGTCTGGGAGCTGCGATGCACAAATGGGGATTCATTTCCCCAGCTGTCCCCGTCTCTCTGGCTTCCGGAAGGGCGGGGCCACCAGTGCATCGGCGTCATGCCTCTCCACGCCCACTTGGGGATGCCCGCAATCCAGCGGTATCCCCCTCCCTGATGGGCCGGACGTGTCATCCAGGCGGTGGCCAGGGATCGCGGGCGCCTGCCTCTGTGAGGAGAGCGCGTTGCGATCCCCTTTGCTCCGGCTGACGCATGACGCTAGGGGCGGAGAACTCGGCGGATGTCCGGGTATAAGGGCGGGTGGTGTCAGCATGGCAAACTTTTCCGTTATCGCTCCTCTCCAACACCTAGCTGGGACACTCCACTACATTGGTAGGCACTTTGTTTTTATCTCTACATGTACACTTTGAACCCCCAGTATACCTATCTCCACTTGCTCACTTTGAGTTTCTGATTGACCCCCCAGATCTACACTTCTTTCACTCCCTTCTTCCTTTCACATGGAACCACTAGCATTTCAGTTTATTATACCATTAATATCTTGTCTCTCTATTGCACTGTGTTTCATTTTCCTTCACTTCCCCACTTTCCTTTTTCTTCCCTCCCTCTTGGTCTTGTTCCCTTTTTTTCTTCTTTTTTTCTTCTTTTTTTCATTTTTCCTTTTTTTCTTTTCGTTTTTTCTTTTTTTATTTCTTCTTTTTTCTGTTTTTCCTCACTTCACTTCCTCACTTCACCTTCTCTTGTCCCTTCCCTCCCTTTTCTCCTTCATTCACTCCCTCACTCTGTACCCTCCTTTTTCTCTTTGCTCTGCGGAACACCTCGGGCATATTCTACTTCATACCTTTATGACAGTACCAATGCCATTATTTTATGACAGTGCCAATGCTATTACTTTAGACCTTGTTCATCATTATATCCCGCACTTGATGCTATGATGCACAGTACTCTATACTTTCAAGACCTTAAAACCTTATATTACCATACATTTGTATTTCCACACAGTGAGTTGCCCTGCAGGACATATGGGAACAATTTTGGGTCCACGCTCTCCTCTCTTTTTCTCATTGCCATGCTGCCCCCCACATCCGGCCTCGGTCCTCTGGCTGGGTCCTCGGTCTCTTCAGCTCCCGGGGGAGATGCCTTCTGCCGACCCCTACCTGGGTTCAGTGTCTGTAGCCTTGGTCTTACAAGTAAGTATGGGATGATCGGTTCTGGCTTCTTGCTTCTATCCAATCATAACCGATACTCTAATTATATACTTTAATCTGTTTTTACAGACAGCAGATATGCACATCAGCCCCTGATGAAGCGAGGAAAGCTCGCGAAACGCGTCGGGTTAGAGATGTACTATGCATACCTATACTACATGTATTACTATTATACTATGGCTGTGTTTTAGGATTACTATGCAATGTTGCTGTTTTATGAACCTGTTCACCCATAACCATGTCCTATTATGGATTATGTTGTTCTCAATAAAATATTTGTACTTTTATACCTGTCTACCCTTTGATCACCATTTACACCTCATTTAAAGTCCCGTGGGCGACTTTTGTTTTCTTTTTTAGTGTTCGAAGAACAGTGGCATGGGATACAGTGTGTAGCTGCATTTCTCATGAATATAGATAATGATTTTACATATTGTCTTTTGGGGATTGAATTGTAGTGTAGCAGGTATTGCGCTGGATTAAATCTTACATTTTCTGAGGTGATTGATATAATGGTTTCATGAACTGTTTTCCAGAAACTCTGGATTATAGGGCAAGACCACCATATATGTAGCATCGAGCCTTCCTCACGTTTGCATCTCCAACATCTGTCAGAAATCAGGGGATAAATTTTGTGTAATAGGGTGGGAGTTCTATACCATCTAGTGATAATTTTGAAGCCACACTCTTGGGTGGCTACATTTAGAGATCCTTTATGTGCGTACATGTAAATTGTTTCCCGGTTTTCTTCTGTTAGGTTTATATCAAGGTCTTTCTCCCATGCTTTGCATGACACACTGGAGAACTCAGTTTTGCCCTCGAAGAGCGAGCTATAAAGAGTAGATATGATGTGTCTTTGCAGGGTTTTTTTGTACAAAGGTCCTCTAATACCGTAAGGGGTCTTGTCCAATATTGGGCTGTCTCACTTCTAGTCAGAAAGTGTCTGATTTGTATATAATTCCATTGTGGGATTTTGGCTGGGTTAATGTCTTTATTTAATTCCCCCCTAGATAAAAGTTTCCCGTACTTAAAGAAATGTTTGACCAGGATTTTTTTGTGTGGTCAGGTATTAGTGAGAAAATTTTGCTCTAGACCTGGGGGGAAATCTGGGTTGTTTCTTAATGGTGTGAGAGGGCTGAGCCAGTGAGGTGGGTTATTCTTTTTAAAGGTGTTGTGAAAGATTTCTAGTGTAGGACCTATTAGGGGGTGAGTTTTGATCATTTTTAAGTGATGTTTTGGATGTATCCATGGTAGATACTTTATCTATTGGGCATATTGTGATTGTTCTAAGGACACCCAGTCCTTAACTGTCTGATGTATGTTCCAGTCTACGATTTGTGCCATGAGAGCTGCTTGATGATATTTCCGTAGATTGGGTAACGCTATCCCCCCTTTATTTTTGGGTAAATTTAGTTTAGTAAATTTTACTCTGGGAGGTTTGCTCCTCCAAATGAAGGTAGAACAAGGAGACAAAGAATGATGGTGGCAATCAAATGGGGATTGTTTGCATAGCATATAGAAATCGGGGAAGGATTGTCATCTTGATTAGTGAAGCTCTACCAAACCAAGAATCTTTTAGAGAGTTCCATCTTTTTAGATCGTCTTGTGTTTCTTTAAGGATGGGTAAAAAGTTTAGTTTAAAGAGATCATTTAAATTTGTAGGGATTCCACATGACAACTGCAGCTAGAACAATAATAGCATGAAAATGGAAAGAAACAAATAATCCCACAGTGTTGGAATGGATATGTGAAATGAACGAAATTCAATATATGGAAAAACAGAGAAGAAGAGTATGGAAAGGGCCAAATGCCAGAAATATGGCAAAAATGGGATGAATTTCGGTCCTCAAATAGATTGATAGAATATTTATATATGGTAGGGAACAGGAAATTTATGAGATGGGTTTTTTTTTTTTTTGATGAAAGTATTGATGTATGTATGGGTAATAGGAATTTATGAAAATGAGTCCATAGAAATAGGAAAGAAGAGGATATTACCTAGATTATTTATAGATCTGTAAAAAGAGTTATTAATGTATGTATTTGTGAAGTTGGTATGATGTATAATATATAATATTTGTTTTTGTAATACTTAATAAAAAGAAAATTGATAACAAATTTGTAGGGATTTTCAATTCCAGGATATGTTATGTTTTGTTTGGCCCATGAGAAAGGGAAGTTTTTTTTTTACATAATTCAACTGAACTTGGGGGTAGTGTGATGTTAGGGCGTTAGATTTTGAGTGATCGATTGAGTGATTTCGAGTGATCGATTGAGTGATTTTAAGTGATCGTTTTTTAAATTTGATAATAATTGGAAGTGTTCTAGGTCTCGGATAATATTGGGTAAAGATATATGGGGTTCTGAGAAAAAAAGAAGCATGTAATCAGCAAAAGCTGCAACTTTATACGTAAGATTTTGGATTTCTATACCCTTAATGTCTGGGTTGGATCGGATTTTGTTTAATAATGGTTCCAGTGTAAGGACGAACAATAGTGGAGATAAGGGGCATCCCTGTCTTGTGCCCTTGCATAGGTTGAAGGCGTTCGACAGGTGGCCATTGACGCGCACTCGCGCTGTTGGGTTTGAGTATAGTGCTTTAATGTATGATCTCATTTGAGGTAGAATACCTATATGTTTTAATACTGCGTCAATGAAATCCCAGGCCACTCTGTCGAACGCCTTCTTTAGCATCAAGGGATAAAAAGAATCCTTGTTTCTTTTTGGATGTCAGCCAGTGGTTTATGTTTAATGTTTTAATTGTGTTGTCATGTCCTTCTCTACCTGGGATAAAAACCACTTGATCCAGGGAGATAAGAGAGGATACTTGGGGTAGAAGTCTGTTAGCTAATATTTTGGCATATATCTTTACGTCTACATTGATTAGTGAAATTGGTCTATAATTAGAGACCTGATTCGTATCTTTGCCTTCTTTGGGAATTACAGTTATGTGTGCTTCCAATAATTGTTTTGGGGGTTGTTGTTCAGAATGTAGTGACTGAAAGGTTTTCAAAAATCTTGGCTTCAGTATATTGGTGAATGTTTTGTAATATTGTAATGGTAGTCCATCAGGACCCGGAGCTTAATCTATTTTCATGTCTTTTAGTGCTTTATCGAATTCTGGGCCTGAAATAAGGGCTTCGAGTTCTTGGGCTGTATTTTCTGCTATTTGGGTTGGACTATGTTTCTCTAGAAATTCTTGAATAAGTTTTGTTCTTTTGTCAGTGTTATGTGGGCATTTAGGGTTGGATGGAATGTTGTAAAGGGTTTGGTAGTATAGTTCGAACTGTTTAGCAATCTCCACATTCGAAGAGTGTGGTAAGCCTTGTTTGTCTCTGTAACTAGCCCCTGCTCGCTCGATTCCACTCTCCCGACACTCCTCTGCGGCTATTGAATCAGATTGCAGATCGCAACATTTGATTGTTTGGTCATCCGATGCTCCGGGATTAGAACTACAGCTATGTGCCGTTCGAATCCAGTTGTGATAGCTCAGAACAAACACCAGGCAGGCTGTATGTAAGTTCAAACAGGAATCTCACTTTTATTGGATGGACACAACACACTTTTATACACAGCAGTTTGAACACCCCGCCCCCAACAACCACTTTCCTATTGGTCAATTGTAAAATACACTCGAGTCTTCACTCAGGTCCTCTTGTCCATGCAAATGAGGACTTGAAACAGGGTCAGCAGGGATTGGTCCGATAGCTTGAATAGGAGGACTGATATGTGTAATGACACAGAGAAGCCCCAGGGGGTAATTAAAGTACATAAACAAACAGTCAAACACAGAACAATGCCTTCCTTCCAGACCATGGAGCCATCCGGAGGGTGTTAGCCTTAAAACAGGGCAGCAGATCCCCCCCACTGTGTAATAGAATCAAAGGAGAAATACTTCAGTATTCCAAGCTTCATGACAGTCTCTTATTTAATGTATTGTTGAAGCAACTTTCTTGTTCTGGACTGCCTTTGCTAGCAATCTCCCACTCTTGTTTCCCTGTTCGTAATATATCTTGTGTCTCAAGATATATTGTCTTTTATGCCCTGTACACACGATCGCACATTCCGACAACAAAATCCATCGGATTTTTTCCGACAGATGTTGGCTCAAACTTGTCTTGCATACACACGGTCACACAAAGTTGGTCAGATATTCCGAACGTCAAGAACGTGGTGACGTACAACATGTATGACGAGCCGAGAAAAATGAAGTTCAATAGCCAGTGCTGCTCTTCTGCTTGATTCCGAGCATGTGTGGCACTTTTTATGTCGGAATTGTGTACACACGATCGGAATTTACGTGAACGGATTTTGTTGTCAGAAAATTTTAGAACCAGCTCTCAAACTTTGTGTGTCGGAAATTCCGATGGAAAAAGTCCGATGGAGCCCACACACGGTCGGAATTTCCGACAACAAGCTCCGATCGCACATTTTCCGTCGGAAAGTCTGATCGCGTGTACAGGGCATTAGTTTTCATGTTCAATTCTTCTGATAGTAATGTTCTTGCTTTGGTTAGTTCTTCAAATGTTGAGAGTGCAAGAGTTCTTTTGTGTGTTAATTCTAGTCTATGTATTTGATCTATCAGTGATTTTATTTTGGATTGTTGTATTTTCTTCAGTTTGGATAGATAATTTTTAAATTCTCCTCTAATGACACATTTGTGGGCCTCCCATTGTGTAAGCGATGAGGTCTCATCGTTTTCATTTTGTGAAAAGTACTCTTTTAGTGTGTCATTGAAATGTATTACGTCTATAGGGTCTTTCAGAATGGTAGTAGTGAGTCTCCACGTTTTAGCTATAGTATTTTTCTCTGGGTAAGTCAGTGTCATGGTGATCGGATGATGATCGGATATAGTCATGGTTTCGATTGTTGAATTTTTCAGTAGTTCAAGGTCAGTTCGTGATAAAAAAAATAGTCTATTCTAGAGTATTTTTGATGGACAGATGAAAAATAGGTAAAGTCTTTAGTTTGAGGATTCAGAGTTCTCCAAGTGTCATGCAGCAGTAGTTCCTGTAATTGGGTTTTTATTTGTTTCAGTGCTCTGTAAGGAAGGCTCGATGTTCCGTTTGAAGTGTCTATGAGGGGTTTTAAAGAAATATTGAAATCTCCTCCTAAGATAAGTAGGAGAAAGCTACCTGCTTTGTATTAGGAGCGTAGATGTTTGCTATTGTAATGGGGTGGGGGCCCATATTTCCTTTCAGGAATATGTATCCCCCCCCAGGATCTATCATTGTATCGTGAATCTGAAAGGATGTCTGTTTAGAAATCAATATTGAAACTCCTTTAGTTTTCCCTTCTGGATTGGTGGCTTGGAATGCTGTTGGAAATCTTTTGTTTTGTATTTTTGGAATTTGTTATGGCAACAGCTAGCTGCCATAACCCTGGTATCCCTGTGTTCAGCCGGCGGTCAGCTACAAGATAAAAGTGGTCTCTGTGGCGGATTCGCCACAAGATCACTTTTATCGGTGGCGGGGAGAGGCCCCCCTCCCGCTGCGCTCCGGTGCCCTCCGCTGCTGAACGGCACCGTCAGCAGCGGTGGAGTTGATCGCATCTGTTCCCTGCCTGGGTATGGAGACGAGTGAGGGGAAGATGGCCCCTCACCCGTCTCCATGACACTGCAGGGCGAAAGCGACGTCAAAACGTCACTTCCGCCACATTTTTTCAATGTCATTTTTTCAAATGACATTTTTTTTTTTTTTTTTTTAATTGCATTTAAGTTCATATATGAGATCTGAGGACTTTTTGACCCCAGATCTCATATTTAAGAGGACCTGTCATGCTTTTTTACATTCATTTTGCTTGTTTACATTCCTTGTAATAGGAATAAAAGTGACCCAAACATTTTTTTTAAAAAAAAACAGTGTAAAAATAAATAAAGAAAAAAAAAAAGTAAAATGCCCTGTCCCAACGAGCATGCGTGCAGAAGCGAACACATACGTGAGTAGCAGCCGCATATGAAAATGGTGGTCAAACCACACATGTGAGGTATCGCCGCGATCATTAGAGCAAGAGCAATAATTCTAGCCCTAGACCTCCTCTGCA
The DNA here is from genome assembly GCF_042186555.1 of Aquarana catesbeiana. Taxonomy (NCBI): domain Eukaryota; kingdom Metazoa; phylum Chordata; class Amphibia; order Anura; family Ranidae; genus Aquarana; species Aquarana catesbeiana. The sequence goes on from NC_133333.1 coordinate 22,424,967, forward strand.
ACGCAAAACATGCAACCTGTAGAATTTTTTAAACGTCGCCTATGGAGATTTTTGAGGGTAAACGTTTGACACCATTCCACGAGCGGGCGCAATTTTGAAGCGTGACATGTTGGGTATCAATTTAACATTATCTTTCACAATATACAAAAAAATTGGACTAACTTTACTGTTGTCTTATTTTTTTATTCAAAAATTTTTTTTCCAAAAAAAAGTGCGCTTGTAAGACCGCTGCGCAAATACGGTGTGAAAAAAAGTATTGCAACGACCGCCATTTTATTCTCTAGAGTGATAGAAAAAATATATATAAAGTTTGGGGGTTCTAAGTAATTTTCTAGCAAAAAAAAATGTAAACACCTACATTCCAAAACGAGGCTTGTCTTTAAGTGGTTAAAGTGAGTTTCTTGTATACAAATGATATTTTTTTCAGGTAAGTTGAGTCCTTTAGCATTTATTGAAATGAATTTTAATGATGATGGAATGGTCTGTTGCTTATGGGTAGACATCTTGGAATTTTTCTATTAAATTAATGAATTCCGTTCTTCCGATATATCCAACTGCGTCATGCTTTCCTCTCCCAATTCCCCTCCCCGGTGAGTTTGGAGATGTCTGAAGTAGAGGATACGCTCTGATCCCCAGATGGTGTGAGAACTCTCTCTACCTTGTACAACAGATTCGCTGTTCTTGACACATCCAAGGTTTCTCAACTCTTCTCGGCCTGGCAACGGGATATTTCAGAACTAGCGGACGATGACTGGGAGGAGGGAATTCAGCAATATCTACCCCTGACGATATCGTCGCAAGATAGATTTATCCAGGTTAAATTTTTACACCGTGCCTACTACTCCCCGGCACGCTTGGCGAGAATCTATACTGACCGAACGTCCAACTGCCCTAAATGTAGCTCAGAAAATGCTGATTTTTACCATTTGGTCTAGTCCTGCCCTAGTGTAGTGGAATTCTGGAAAACAGTCTTGGCTGACATTAACTCTATAGGGAAAATAAACGTTCCATATAGCCCTATCCTCCTCCTTCTGGGTATCTGCGACTTCCTAGAGGCCCCTCAGAGGAAAAAAATAGTTTTGCAAGAGGGGTTGGAAGAAGAAAAAAAAAAGGGGGGGGGAAACTTAGGGATGAGGGGAAAGAAGAGTTCCGGAGGTAGGTTTAGACCAGCTAGTCTACCCTAATTAAAAGGTCCGGTAGGTTCAAAGGGTAAAAATTATTTCCACCCTTTGTGTGGGTTCGAGGTCTAAGTAGGACTTCATGGAAACCTGTTGTATAATAAAAAAAAAAGCAGAAAAGAAAAAGAAAAACTCTTTTGCCGAGTACACACGATAGGAATTTCGGCCCGCAAAAGACCGATGAGAGTTTTTCATCGGAAATCCCAGCCAGCAAAAGATTGAGAGCATGCTCTCAATTTTTCGGTCGGGAAAAGTTCCTATCCGAAAATGCGATCGTCTGTATGCAGTTCCGACGTGCAAAATTCCTACGCATGCTCGGAAACAATTCGACGCATGCTCAGAAGCATTGAACTTCATTTTACTCGGCTCGTCGTAGTGTTGTATGTCACCGCGTTCTTGACGGCCGTACTTTCAGCGAACTTTTGCAAGACCGTGTGTATGCAAGGCAAACTTGAGCGGAATCCCGTCGGAAAAGCCATCATATCTTATTTTCCGACGAGAAAACCGATCGTGTGTACGCAGCATTACTCTTTCTACTTTTATTTACAGAAAAAAATAGGTCAAATCCTTTCTTTTGTTTTTGTTTTTTTCTAGCACTCTGGAGCAGCTAGCTAAAAATACTGTTCTAATGATTCAGGATTTGAGTATGAGTCATTGAGTATGGGAAAGGGTATTTTATTAGTTGGGTTAGAAAATATCTGCTATAGGTTGTGGATTAGGGGGTGATTACATTCTGTGTGTAGGTGTAGTAGTGTAATAACCCTTGTCATATAAAGATACACCCCGTTCTTTAGGTTATGTAAATCTAATCAGGTGTAAAATGGATAACATATCCTATGCAATTATGTATTTCAAACACTAGGGGGGAGCCCATGTATTATGAGATTCAAGCTTCATGTAAGCTAGGAGATTGTAATACATAACTTAGGTAAATATTTAATTTTAAGTAAACGATACCGTAATAATTATGCAAGGGATTGGACTTCTGTTGTACATATAAACTTCTAATAGATTCTTGCACTTATACTTTTTTCTAGACGTATCTAGTTTTCTAGAAAGGCAACATGGTGGATAACAAAATTTGTAATTTGTTTTATTGAACTTGTATCGACCCAATTGGTTTTGACAGTACCATTTTGGCTGTGCTATTTGTCCTCTATTTGAATTGTTTCAGGGAGAGGTGATTCTCTTTGAAGTATAGTCCCTTGTATATTCACAATTTGAATATAGTTATTGTGATCCACCAATATGCTTACACTTTGTGTTGATTTTGAATAACCACTATATTAAAACCCTTTCATGACTAAGCCTATTTTTGACATTTGGTGTTTACAAGTTAAAATCTGTATTTTTTGCTAGAAAATTACTTAGAGACCCCAAACATTATATATATATATATATATATATATATATATATATATTTATTTTTTTAGCAGAGAATCTAGAGAATAAAATGGCGATTGTTGCAATATTTTTTATCACACAGTATTTGGGCAGCAACTTTTTGGGAAAAGGGACACTTTCATGAATTAAAAAAAAAATAAACAGTAAAGTTAGCCCAGTTTTTTTGTATAATGTGAAAGATGATGTTACGCTGAGTTAATAGATACCAAACATGTCACGCTTTATAATTGCACGCACTTGTGGAATGGCGACAAACTACGGTACCTAAAAATCTCCATAGGCAACGCTTTAAATTTTTTTTACGGTTACCAGGTTAAAGTTACAGAGGAGGTCTAGTGCTAAATATATTGCTCTCGCTCTGACAATCGCTGCGATACCTCATGTGTGATTTGAACACCGCTTACATATGCGGGCGCGACTTCCGTATGCGTTTTCTTTGCTGCTTGAGCTCGCGGGGAAGGGGGCGCTTTAAAAAAAATGTTTTTTCTTATTTATTTGATTTATTTTTATATTTAGAAATTGTGTTTTTTAAAAAAAAATGTTTTTGATCACTTTTGTTGCTGTCACAAGGAATGTAAACATCCCTTGTGACAGTAATAGGTGGTGACAGGTACTCTTTATGGGGGGATCGGGGGTCTAAAAGACCTCCGATCCCTCCTTTGCACTTCACAGTATTCAGATCGCCGAAAACGGCGATTCTGAACACTGTATATTTTTTTAAAACTGGCGCAATTGGCAGCCGAGTAAATGGGAAGTGACGTCATGACGTCGCTTCCGCGTTTACAATTGGAAGGCTGGAACAAAGCCATTCACTGCTTCGCTCCAGACTGTCAGCAGCTGCCGGAGGCGGCGGATTGGTGATCGTGCCTCCCGGTGGATCGGGAGGCCCTGTAAGAGCGGCGGGAGGCGGCGGGACGTCCCCTCCCACTCCTCGGGTATAACAGCCGAGTGGCTTTTAGCCGCATCGGTTGTTCTACATGGATAGCCGATCGCCCGCTCTACAAAATGCTACCAGGATGATGCCTGCAGCTGCAGGCATCATCCCGGTATAACCCCGGAAAGCCTAATACGCACATCTGCGTACGCTCGGTGGGAAGGGGTTAAAATTCTATGATAAAGGTTACTATTCAATCGCCTTTAGCTAAAACTAAGCAATACTAAAACATCCATAACTTGGGTTTGTGGATTACAGTGCCTTGCAAAAGTATTCATCCCCCTTGGCATTTTTTCGTGTTTTGTTGCCTCACAACCTGGAATTAACATGGATTGTTTGAGGATTTGCATCATTTAATTTACAGAACATGCCCACAACTTTGAAGATGTTTTTTTTTTATTATTATTGTGAAGCAAACAACAAATAGAACAAAATAGCAGAAAAAGTCAATGTGCATAACTATTCACCCCCCTAAAGTCAATGCTTTGTAGGTCCACCTTTTGAGGCTATCACAGCTCCAAGTCGCTTTGGATAAGTCTCTATGAACTTGTCACATTTTACCGCTGGGATTTCCACCCATTCCTCCTTGCAAAACTGCTCCAGCTCCTTCAAGTTGGATGGTTTGCACTTGTGAACAGCAATCTTTAAGTCTGACCACAGATTTTCTATTGGATTGAGGTCTGGGCTTTGACTAGGCCATTTCAACACATTTACATGTTTCCCCTTAAACCACTCAAGTGTTGCTTTAGCAGTGTGTTTGGAGTCATTGTCCATTGGAGTGATTGCCTCAAATCACATACAGAGTGGTGTGGGTTTTGCTCAAGAATATCCCCGTATTTAGCACCGTCCATTTTTCCCTCAACCCTGACCAGTTTCCCAGTCCCGACTGCTGAAAAACATCCCCATGATGCTGCCACCACCATGTTTCACAGTGGGGATGGTGTTCTTTGGGTGATGTGATGTGCTGGGTTTGCTCCAGACATAGCGTTTTCTTTGATGGCCAAAAAGTTCCATTTTAGTCTCATCAGACCAGAGCACCTTCCTCCATACATTTTGGGAGTCTCTCACATGCCTTTTCGCAAACTCAAAACGTGCCATTTTGTTTTTTGTTAAAAGTAATGGCTTTCACTCTGCCATAAAGCCCAACTCTATGGAGCGTACGGCTAATTGTCATCCTATGTACAGATACTCCAGTCTCTGCTGTGGAACTCTGCAGCTCCTCCAAGGTTACCTTAGGTCTCTGTGCTGCCTCTCTGATTAATGCCCTCCTTGCCCGGTCCGTGAGTTTTGGTGTGCCGCCGTCTCTTGGCAGGTTTGCTGTTGTGCCATGTTCTTTCCACTTGGTTATGACAGATTTGATGGTGCTCCTAGGGATCATCAAAGATTTGGATATTTTTTTATAACCTAACCCTGACTTGTACTTCTCAACAACATTGTCCCTTACTTGTTTGGAGAGTTCCTTAGTCTTCATGGCAGTGTTTGGTTAGTGGTGCCTATTGCTTAGGTGTTGCAGCCTCTGGGGCCTTTCAAAAAGGTGTGTATATGTAATGACAGATCATGTGACACTTAGATTGCACACAGGTGGACATCATATCACTAATTATGTGACTTCTGAAGGTAATTGGTTGCACCAGAGCTTTTTATGGGCTTCATAACAAAGGGGGTGAATATATACGCACATGCCAATTATCAGTTTTTTATTTCTGAAAAATAGTTTTATGTATATATTTTTCTAATTTTACTTGACCAATTTAGACTATTGTGTTCTGATCCATCACATATAATCCAGATTAAAAAAAAACATTGAACTAAAGGCTGTAATGTAACAAAATAAAAAACCAAGGAGGGTGAATACTTTTGCAAGGCACTGTATATCCAAAAACACTGAAAGTTTTGCCCTTTGGATTATAATAGAACATTTTATTAATACCTCTCAGGTTTTGATCAGTTACAGGTCTGTTTATCATCTGGGGAAAACTGTGCACTTCTCGTTGTGTATCATAAAGTCTATTATGGATCGCTTCAAGTGCAATTGTGCCCTGGAGATATTGTAGTCTCCAGATGATAGAACATAACTGAAACTGAGGTTATGAAAATTGTAGTGATAACTTCTTAGTTCCTCTGAGAATTTGTATAAATGCAGTTCAAGTGCAGTATTTACATACGGTCTCCCATAGTTCTGGTATGTTAATCATACCGTTGTGGTAGCAATTCTTTCCAGGTGAGCTTTAGATGTAGGATGTGTAATGCCGCATACACACGAGCGGACTTCTCGTTGGACTTAACTCAGAAGGACTTTTCGACGGTGTTCCGACGGAACGGACTTGCCTACACGGGATCCCACCAAAGTCCGATCATTTTGAACATGATGACGTACGTCCGGACTAGAAAAGGAAGTTCAATAGCCAGTAACCAATAGCTGCCCTTTTGTAGTTTTCGGAGGGATATTCAGTGTTTCGCAGAATGATTGAAGATTATCGGGGCGTGCGTAACAGTCCATGTGGCTGGGAGACAAAATAGAAACTTCCATCTGTATGGAATTCCTCTTGTACGCAATTGATCTAGAATCTGGCGTAAAGCTCTGAATTGCTGTAATGTGATGTTTGACAAATCTTGGTATGGTTTTATTTCATTTCCATTAAAAGGACTCTGTTTTTCTCCCTCGCTTTTTTTTAGAATGGCTTCTTTCAAAGGAAATTTTACCAAGCAACATATTATGTCCCTGGGAGGATCAGTGTCTCTTCCTCTCGGTCTAAGGGCTCTGTGAATCCTTTCAGAATCAATGGGGGAATCTGGGGGTCTGTCCAGTAAGTCATTAAATATTGTTGCCGCAGTATGTTCTATTGGGTTTTGGTCTGTTACTTCTGGGACCCCCCTAAATTCTTATGTTGTGACATCTTCCTCGGTTGTCAAGGTCTTCTAATGCCACATACACACGAGCTGACTTTTCAGCATCAAAGGTCCGACGGTCTTTCCGACGGACTTTCGACGGACTTACGAACGACCGGACTTGCCCACACACGAACGGAAGTCCGTTCGAAAGTCCGTTGGTTTGAGCGTGATGACGTATGAAGGTACTAGAATCTGGAAGTTCATAGCCAGTAGCCAATAGCTGCCCTTGTGTCCTTTTTTGTCCGTCGCACTAGCATACAGATGAACTGATCTATCGACCGGACTCGAGTCCGTCGGAAAGATTTGAAGCATGTTCCAAATCTAAAGTCCGTCTGATTTTCGACAGAAAAAGTCAGCTGAAGGTCCTATGAAGCCCACACACGGTCGGATTGTCCGACGGATTCGTTCCGTCGGACCAGTCCGGTCGAAAAGTCCGGTCGTGTTTACACGGCATTAGTGGCGATGAATTTCAATTAAGTGAGATAGGTCTGAAGTTTTCTGTACCTGTTTAATGGCGTCCGCATGGCGTGCTGTGGCTTGCTCCACTAATCCCATCCTTGCTGCTACACCCTGTATACCAGCTTTGAGGTCTGTAATGGCTGCCTTTATATCCTGGGACACTGCTTGGAGATCTGAAAGGCAGAGTGCTTGTGGGTGCTGAGAAGGGGTTCCCGCCTGTGGTGCAGGGTTCTGAGCGCCGTTCGCGCCGTCCATTATAGAACATGAGCCGCCGAGCTGGACGGTGGGTTTAGGCGAGGCCGCGGCTTTTGGGGCCTTCTCCCTGCGATGTCCGGAACATCGCGGGGATGTTATTAAATTGCTGCTGACTTGCCTCCGGGGGTTCACGGGAGGATGGGGAACTTCAATCACCCTTTCCCATGTTTGGAGAAAGGTGTATTTTGTCCTGTTTTCTTATTTAGCTGCTCCTATGTGGTGGAGATCTCGGATTAAGCGTCCATCAAGGTCTGGAGGTAGGCCATGCCCCCAAACTCATTTATGTGTTTTCACCCCAATTCCAGATCCTAAAAGTTTGGAAGGATCTAAAACTAAAGCCAGGTGACTTGTGGATGGTTAAGAGACATTTATATATAAGGAAATGTTTGGAGACTCAATACAGCAACTATTTTATGTACAGTTTTGCAAAACTTGAAGGAAAAGTCACCTGGATCCACACCAGACACTGCAAAAATGACTAAATTAAAGAAATCTCTGTGTTTGATTTGTTTCCCTCTTGGAATCACAGTCTAGGGTACTATCTACTATCTAGAGCACAACAGGGGTACAGCCCCAGGAAGTCAGCACAGCACAGGGATGGTGGTAGCCCCTCATAATGAGTACAGCAGGGGTACAAACCCAGGAAGTCAGCACAGCACAGGGATGGTGGGAGCCCCTCATAATGAGCACAGCTGGGGTACAGCCCCAGGAGGAAGTTCCTCCTGGGGCTGTACCCCTGCTGTGCTCATTATGAGGGGCTCCCACCATCCCTGTGCTGAGCTGACTTCCTCCTGGGGCTGTATCCCTGCTGTGATCATTATGAGGGGCTCCCACCATCCCTGTGCTGTGCTCATTATGAGAGGCTCCCACCATCCCTGTGCTGTGCTCATTATGAGGGGCTCCCACCATCCCTGTGCTGTGCTGACTTCCTGTGTTTTTAACTTCATCATAACGAATAATTGTAATTATTATGACAATAATAAAACGATATTAACGAACATTCTTATTTTGTCCGATTCTGAATCTCCCATCAACTAACAGTAACAGTCTCCCACTCCCATATTAAAAAAGGTAATTTTCCCAACCCTCACTCAGCAGCAGAAGTAAACCTCTGATTGGTCAACAAAACACCAGTCATGTTTCCGTAACGGAATTTGGATCCAAAATTTGTCAACTAAATTTCGTATTTCGTATAAAATTCGGAAGCATAGCAATTCGTATTTTGGAAGCTTCAGAATGTACGAATTTTCGGAAATTCGTACGAATTTTAAAATCGTACGAAACGACTCGCCCATGTCTATTATTTTCTCAACAATGGAGTTTTTTGCCTCTTTGGCCAGGACTACCTCCACCCAAGCGTGTGGAGGTTCCAGGTTAAAGGTGATAGCAGGTATGGTTAGTGATCAAAATATTGATCAAAAGAGAGGAGACTGTTAAGGAAATTTGTAAGTTCTGTGTATAATTGTATTTTATTTTATATGTATTGCACACTGCCCTCACTGTGCACACGGCACTAATAATTTTTTCAGTACATGTTTGCATTCTTTCAAGTCCTGAATAGAATTAGCTTGCCTATGTTACGCCCCTTGTTACCATAAACGTACAATTGTAATATTAATGTGATACCTACGTAATCATGTGTATAAAAACCTTCAATTGCGTCATAATAAAGCAGAACAGTTATCTGGAAAGATGCTGAGCGTATCTTTTGTGTCTATTCCCTACTGCAGTAGTTATTAATTTGGAACCACTAATCAAAATGAGGATAGGAGTTGCCTATCTACAAAATGTCCAGCTCAATGTTATAAGATAATTTATTATTTATCTATTTACTGTGAAATTACTGGTTTGAAGTTATAACTTCAGTAATTTGCCCGTTAACCACTTCAGCCCCGGACCATTTGGCTGCCAAAGGGCCGGCCACTTTTTGCGATTCGGCACTGTGTCGCTTTAACTGACAATTGCGTGGTCGTGCAACGTGGCTCCCAAACAAGATTGATATCCTTTTTTTCCCACAAATAGAGCTTTCTTTTGATGGTATTTGATCACCTCTGCGGTTTTTGTTTTGCGCTATAAACAAAAATAGAGCGACAATTTTGAAAAAAAAGCAATATTTTTTACTTTTTGCTATAATAAATATCCCTAAAAAATATATAAGAAAACAATTTTTTTCCTCAATTTAGGCCAATACGTATTCTTCTACATATTTTTGGTAAAAAAAATCACAATAAGCATTTATTATTGGTTTGCGCAAAAGTTATAGTGTCTACAAAATAGGGGATAGTTTTATGGCATTTTTATTGTTATTTTTTTCATTAGTAATGGCGGCGATTAGCGATTTTTTATCGTGATGCAACATTATGGCGGACACATCGGACACTTTTGATGCCATTTTGGGACCATTGTCATTTATACAGCGATCAGTGCTATAAAAATGCACTGATTACTGTGTAAATGACACTGGCATTGAAGGGGTTAACCACTAAGGGGCGAGGAAGGTGTTAAGTGTGTCCTAAAGATGTGTTCTAACTGTGACACAACACTGATCACTGCTCCCGATGACAGGGAGTAGGGATGAGCTTCGTGTTCGAGTCGAACCCATGTTCGACTCGAACATCGGCTGTTCGATCGTTCGCCGAATTGCGAACGTTATGGGCCGTTCGCGCTAAATTCGTGTGGCGCGTCACGGCCCATAATTCACTGCGGCATCGCAGTGCATTGCTGGCTGATGATTGGCCAAGCATGCACTATGACCCGCATGCTTGGCCAATCACAGCGCTGTCAGTAGAGAGAGCTGTAATTGGCCAAAGCCAGGGTGGCTTTGGCCAATTACGGCTCAGGGCATTTAGTACACACCCCACACTATATAAGGCCGCCTGCACGGCGGCCCTGTGTAGTGTGTGTTCCGGTGTGCTGAGAGATAGAGAGAGAGAGAGACAGTGTCATTTGATTTGAGTTAGATAGATTAGGCAGAACAGTCAGTCAGTTAGCTGCACTTACAGTGTATTGTGTATATATATGCATCCCAGGTGTTGCATATATATATATACACTGTATTCAGTTTAGCTAGATCCGTTCCTGTTATCTTCTATCTAGACTATTTACATTTAATGCAGTGCGTCCTGCTCACAGTGTTCAGCTAGATCCGTTCCTGTTAAATTCCTACTGACCGGCAGGCTTGTCTGGTTACAGTATATAAAGCTACCTGAAGAAAATTACAGGTGTTCTATTTGATCCTATTAGTACCACGGTCAGGCAGCTAGACTATTTACATTTAGTACAGTGTGTCCTGCTCACAGTGTTCAGCTAGATCCGTTCCTGTTATCTTCCTACTGACAGGCAGGCTTGTCTGGTTACAGTATATAAAGCTACCTGAAGAAAATTACAGGTGTTCTATTTGATCCTATTAGTACCACGGTCAGGCAGCTAGACTATTTACATTTAGTACAGTGTGTCCTGCTCACAGTGTTCAGCTAGATCCGTTCCTGTTATCTTCCTACTGACAGGCAGGCTTGTCTGGTTACAGTATATAAAGCTACCTGAAGAAAATTACAGGTGTTCTATTTGATCCTATTAGTACCACGGTCAGGCAGCTAGACTATTTACATTTAGTACAGTGCGTCCTGCTCACAGTGTACAGCTAGATCCGTTCCTGTTATCTTCCTACTGACAGGCAGGCTTGTCTGGTTACAGTATATAAAGCTACCTGAAGAAAATTACAGGTGTTCTATTTGATCCTATTAGTACCACGGTCAGGCAGCTAGACTATTTACATTTAGTACAGTGCGTCCTGCTCACAGTGTACAGCTAGATCCGTTCCTGTTATCTTCCTACTGACAGGCAGGCTTGTCTGGTTACAGTATATAAAGCTACCTGAAGAAAATTACAGGTGTTCTATTTGATCCTATTAGTACCACGGTCAGGCAGCTAGACTATTTACATTTAGTACAGTGCGTCCTGCTCACAGTGTTCAGCTAGATCCGTTCCTGTTATCTTCCTACTGACAGGCAGGCTTGTCTGGTTACAGTATATAAAGCTACTTGAAGAAAATTACAGGTGTTCTATCCCAGCTTAGTGCAGCTACAGGCCATTAGTATGTCTGGAAGGCCAAGAAGGAGAGGCAGACAGTCACAAGCCAATAAGAGAGGGCAAGCAGGCTCTGTGTCTAGTGCTGGTCGTGGAGACGGTGCATCCTCATCAGCACGTGGCCATGGGACACGCTTGGCCTTTTTTTCGGCAGCTGGCCATGTTGAGCCGCAACATGCGGAAGACTTGGTCGAGTGGATGACCAAGCCGTCCTCATCCTCCTCATCCTCTCTCACCCATGCCCAGGGTGCTTTGTCTGGCAAAGCAGCGGCCTCTTCCCTCAGCTCAATGTCATCAGTGACTCCTTCCCTAGCTCCACCATGTCCTCATGAGGATTCCCTCGAACTGTTTGACCACAGTGTTGGGTACATGCTCCAGGAGGATGCCCAGCGTTTGGAAGGCTCTGATGACGATACTGAGCTCGATGAAGGCAGTAACATGAGCGCGGACAGAGGGGGTGCCCAAGAAGGACAGCAATCTGGCAGTCATGCTCCCCCTGCTGCAGCATACTGCCAGGTTTGCTCCAGTGATGAGGAGGGAGGGGATGATGAGGTCACTGACTCAACGTGGGTGCCTGATAGGAGAGAGGAGGAGGAGGAGGAGGAGGAGGAGGAGGAGGAGGAGGAGGAGGAGGCGGCAGCACATCACCAACGAGGCAGGATGCCCTCCAGGGGCCAGCCTAAGGGCAGCACATTGACTGCATCACACCCCAAAGCTCCACATGTGCAGGGCGCTGCAGTCTCTGCGCGTTATTCAAAAAGTTCTTTGGTGTGGGCCTTTTTTGAGACGAGTGCATCAGATCGCACCGCTGCTATTTGCAACATATGTCTCAAGCGTATCTCGCGTGGCCAAAATATCTCCCGCTTGGGTACCACATGCTTGACCAGACATATGTTGACCTGCCATGCAGTTCGTTGGCAAGCGTATCTAAAAGACCCACACCAAAGAACAAAGAGGATCTCTCCTTGCTCCTCATCAGCTGAGATTTCCAACCCCACTAGACCTTCAGTCCTCTCTGAGACCTACAGTGAGAGGAATGAAGGTGTAGAATTAGGTGTGTCACAGCCAAGTACTTGTGGGCAATCTGCTTTTGGTACACCGACGTCAGATTGTACCAGGCAAATTTCCCTGCCCCAGCTGCTGCACCGCCGAAAGAAGTTTGCTCCCAGCCATCCACATGCCCAGCGGTTGAATGCTAGCTTGGCAAAATTGCTAGCACTTCAACTGCTGCCTTTTCAGTTGGTAGACTCTGCCCCCTTCCGTGAGTTTGTGGAATGTGCGGTTCCTCAGTGGCAGGTACCCAAACGCCACTTTTTCTCACGGAAGGCGATTCCGGCTCTCTACCGGCATGTGGAAGGCAATGTCCATGCCTCGCTGGACAGGGCGGTCAGCGGTAAGGTGCATATTACCGCTGACTCATGGTCCAGCAGGCATGGACAGGGACGTTACCTAAGTTTCACGGCGCATTGGGTGACTCTGCTGGCAGCTGGGAAGGATGCAGGACAAGGTGCAGTAGTGTTGGAGGTTGTTCCGCCACCACGCCTCCAAAATGCTGATTGTGACACACCTCTCTCCTCCACCCCCTCCTCTTCTTCTTCCTCCATGGCCTCTTCCTCGGAACCAGCGGTGCTCCGTAGGCGTTCAAGGGGCTACGCAAGTACGCAGGCCAAAAGATGCCATGCGGTGCTTGAGCTGGTGTGCTTGGGGGACAGGAGCCACACTGGGGCAGAGGTTCTGTCAGCTCTGCAGGGGCAGGTTCAGAGGTGGTTGACGCCACGCCAACTTAAGGCAGGAATGGTGGTTTGCGACAATGGCACCAACCTCCTCTCTGCCCTCCGACAGGGACAAATGACCCATGTGCCCTGTTTGGCTCACGTCCTTAACTTGGTGGTGCAGCGGTTCTTGGGCAGGTACCCGGGCTTACAGGATGTCCTGAGGCAGGCCAGGAAAGTCTGTGTGCATTTCCGCCGGTCATATAATGCCAGTGCTCGGCTGACGGACCTCCAAAAGGAGTTTAACCTGCCCAAGAACCGCCTAATCTGTGACATGCCCACCAGGTGGAACTCAACGTTGGCCATGCTGCAGCGGCTGCACACGCAGCAGAGGGCCATCAATGAGTACCTGTGCGACTATGGCACCAGGACAGGGTCAGGGGAGCTTGGTTTTTTTTCCCCACGCCAGTGGGCCATGATCAGGGATGCATGCACTGTCCTGTCACCATTCGAGGAGGCCACGAGGATGGTGAGCAGTGACAGTGCATGCATCAGTGACACTGTCCCCCTTGTCCACCTGTTGGAGCACACGCTGCGTGGAATAATGGACAGGGCACTTGAGGCAGAACAGAGGCAGGAAGAGGAGGACTTCCTTAGCTCTCAAGGCCCCCTTTATCCAGACAGTGTTCCTGCGTGCCCGCCGATCACACAGGAAGAGGACGAGGAGGAAGAGGAGGAGGAGGAAGATTGTGTCAGTATGGAGGTGGAGCCTGGCACTCAGCATCAGCAGCAGTCTTTAAGGGATCAGTCCCAAGAAACACATGGACTTGTACGTGGCTGGGAGGAGGTGGCTGCGGACCATGTCGTTCTTAGTGACCCAGAGGACTCCGGACCGAATGCCTCAGCAAACCTACGCTGCATGGCCTCCCTGATCCTGCAAAGCCTGCGTAAGGATCCTCGTATTCGTGGTATCAAGGAGAAGGACCAATACTGGCTGGCAACCCTCCTTGATCCACGTTACAAGGGTAAGGTTGCGGACCTTATCTTGCCATCGCAGAGGGAGCAGAGGATGAAACATCTTCGGGAGGCCTTGCAGAAAGGTCTGTGCAACGCGTTCCCAGAGACTGGGAGGTTACAAACTCCTGTTTCTGGACAACGTGTTGCTGAGGCTTCGGTCAGTCAAAGAAGGAGCGGTGGAGAAGGTGGCCGTCTGACCGATGCGTTCAGACAATTTTTTGGTCCGCAGCCCCAAGGTATGATCGGTTCCAGCAACCATCGCCAGCGTCTGTTTTACATGGTGCAGGAATACCTAGGGGCAAGATCAGACTTGGACACCTTTCCCACCGAAAATCCTCTGGGTTACTGGGTCTTGAGGATGGATCACTGGCCAGAGCTTGCACAGTATGCAATTGAGCTACTGGCCTGTCCTGCATCCAGCGTTCTTTCGGAACGCACATTCAGTGCTGCTGGAGGCGTGGTAACCGATCACAGGGTGCGTCTGTCCACCGACTCGGTCGATCGGCTGACCTTCATAAAAATGAATGAGTCTTGGATCACCACCAGCTACCAAGCACCTGATGCTGATGTAACCGAATAATTTTTTTTGAAATCTCAGATCCCTTCAAAGACTGCCTATGCTGATGCTGAGTGACTATCCCTGAGTAATTATCCTCTTCCTCCTCAATCATCACGCTGATAGCTTGTAAGAACATTTTTGGTTCTGGGCGCCACCACCAGTGCCTAAGGCACAATTTTTCAGCCCCTGTTTAACAGGGGCGTGTAATTACAATTTTTGATGTAATACTTTGCAGCAGGGCTCGTTCCTGCATTCCAACTAGAGTGTCTGTGAGGGGTTGCAGTGTTGTGGCACCAGCACCAGTGCCTAGGGCCCAATTTTTCTGCCCCTGTCTAACAGGGGCGTGTAATTACAATTTTTGATGCAATACTTTGCAGCAGGGCTCGTTCCTGCGTTCCAACTAGAGTGTCTGTGAGGGGTTGCAGTGTTGTGGCACCAGCACCAGTGCCTAAGGCCCAATTTTTCTGCCCCTGTCTAACAGGGGCGTGTAATTACAATTTTTGATGCAATACTTTGCAGTAGGGCTCGTTCCTGCGTTCCAACTAGAGTGTCTGTGAGGGGTTGCAGTGTTGTGGCACCAGCACCAGTGCCTAAGGCCCAATTTTTCTGCCCCTGTCTAACAGGGGCGTGTAATTACAATTTTTGAAGCAATCATTTGCAGCAGGGCTCGTTCCTGCGTTCCAACTAGAGTGTCTGTGAGGGGTTGCAGTGTTGTGGCACCAGCACCAGTGCCTAAGGCCCAATTTTTCTGCCCCTGTCTAACAGGGGCGTGTAATTACAATTTTTGAAGCAATAATTTGCAGCAGGGCTCGTTCCTGCGTTCCAACTAGAGTGTCTGTGAGGGGTTGCAGTGTTGTGGCACCAGCACCAGTGCCTAAGGCCTAATTTTTCAGCTGCTGTTCAACAGGGGCATGTAATTACAATTCTTGATCTAATATTTCACAGCAGGGCCCTGTGAGGGCTTACAGTGTTGTGGCCACAGCAACACCTAAGGCCCAAATTTCTGCTGAGTATATAGGGCAGGACCCTACTTTCAAACATCTAACTTACAAACGACTCCTACTTGCAAACGGAAGGAGACAACAGGAAGTGAGATGAAATCTACCCCTAGGAAGGGAAATTCTCTCCTGTAAGAGTTAATATGGGAAAACAAGTTCTCCTTTCCACTGATGCTTTCCAATCCTTGTTCCACAAAAAAACCCAAATTTTCAAAAAACATTTTTCATTGGGACAAAAAAGTGAGGTGAAATCTTCTGAAGAGGAGGAAAGACAGCAAAACAAATGTCACAGGGGTGATAACCCTTCCCTATGTTTTCCAAAAAGCTTAGAAAAGATTTTTTGGCTGGAGCTAAACACGTTAAAAATGTTCAAAATTACAAACAGATTCTACTTAACAACAAACCTACAGTCCCTGTCTTGTTTGCACCGCCTGTATACTGCTGTTCAGAGTATATAGGGCCTGGTGGCCCCACACCTTTCCTTATTTTAATTTGGGTGCGGGGTTCCCCTTAATATCCATACAAGACCCAAAGGGACTGGTAATGGACTGGGGGGTACCCATGCCGTTTGTCTCACTGATTTTCATCCATATTGCCATGACCCGACATGACATTAAACCCGCAAGCAGTTTTAAATGAGATTTTTTCCTTTAAAAATGACATTTGGTGCAGGGACTGTTCTAAACATGGGAAACACGCGTCACTTTACAGGCATACTATAGACACCCCCCAGGTACGATATTTAAAGGAATATTTCACTTTTTTTTTTTTACTTTAAGCATCATTAAAATCACTGCTCCCGAAAAAACGGCCGTTTTTAAAAGTTTTTTTTGCATTGATACATGTCCCCTGGGGTAGGACCCGGGTCCCCAAACCCTTTTTAGGACAATACCATGCAAATTAGCCTTTAAAATGAGCACTTTTGATTTCGAACGTTCGAGTCCCATAGACGTCAATGGGGTTCTAACGTTCGTGCGAACTTTCGGTCCGTTCGCGGGTTCTGGTGCGAACCGAACCGGGGGGTGTTCGGCTCATCCCTAACAGGGAGCAGAAGATCAGTGTCCTGTCACTAGGCAGAACAGGGAGATGCTTGTTTACACAGGCATCTCCCCGTTCTGCATCTCTGTGACACACGATCGCGGGACACCAGCAGATATCGAGTCCGCAGGTCCCGTGGGAACGATCAAGGAGCTTGAGGCAGGCAAATTTAAAGGGATATAAATACGTCCATTTGCCTGTCTGTGCCATTCTGCCGACGTAAATGTTCGTGCGGCGGTCGGCAAGTCATTAAGCCACCTGTTTAAGTACAGTTTTTGTAAATATAGTAAATTTCCTTAAAAAACCTGACAGGCGGGTTGGGAAAAACCTGACAGGCTGGTTGTACATAAGTCGATTAACCACTTCAGCCCCGGAATGTTTTACTCCCTTCCTGACCAGAGCAGTTTTTACAATTTGGCACTGCGTCCCTTTAATTTATAATTGTGAGGTCATTTAATGCTGTACCCAATGGAGCTTTCTTTTGGGGGCATTTGATCACCGCTGCGGTTTTTATTTTTTGCGATATAAACAAGAAAAGAGCGACAATTTTGGAAAAACTATTCTTTAAAACATTTTGCTATAATAAATATCCCCAAAAGTTTTTTTAAAAAACAAATGTTTACCTCAGTTTAAGCCAATATATATTCTTCTACATATGTCTGGTAAAAAATTGCAATAATGGTATATTGATTGGTTTGCACAAAAGTTATAGTGTCTGCAAACTATGGGAAAGATTTTTAGCATTTTTATGGCATTTTTATTATTTATTTATTTTTTTTACTTGTAATGGCGGTGATCTGCGATTTTTAGCGGCACTGCGAGAATGCAACGGACAGATCAGAGACTTTTTTGGACCATTGCCATTTAGGCAGCGATCAGTGCTATAAAAAATGCACTGATTACTGTGTAAATGTCACTGGCAGGGAAGGGGTTAACACTAGGGGGCAATCAAGGGCATAAATATGTGTTCCCTCTGCATGTTACTGTCTAACTGTGTGAGGATGTGAGTGACTAGGAGACCATGAGTCAGCGGTAATGTACACCTTATTGCTGACCGCCCTGTCAAACAAGACAAAAACATTGCCTTCCACATGCTGGTAGAGAGCCGGAATAGCTTTCCGTGAAAAGAAATAACGTTTTTGAACCTGCCACTGAGATACAGCACATTCCACAAATTCACGAAAGGGGCAGAGTCTACCAGCTGAAAAGGCAGCAGTTGCAGTGCTAGCAATTTGGCCAAGCTAGCATTCAGATGCTGAGCATGTGGATGGCTGGGACCGAATTTCTTTTTACGGTTTAGAAACTGTGGTAGGGAAATTTGCCTGTTAAAATGGAGGTGTACTGATAGCAGATTGGCTGCAAGTACTTGGGACACCTATTGCTATACCTTCATTCCTCTCAGTGCAGGTTTTTGAGAGGACTGGAGGTATAGTGGGGTTGGAGATCCCAGATGAGGAGCAAGGAGAAGTCCGCCTTTTTCTTTGATGTGGGTCTTTCAAGTGCTGTTGCCATATGTCTGGTCAAGCATGTGGTGCCCAAGCGGCTGCTGTTCTGGCCACGCTTGATCCGCTTCAGAAATAGGTTGCAAACAGCAATGGTGCGATCTGCTGCACACGTGTCAAAGGCCCACACCAGGGAACTTTTCAAAATCAGCGGGGAGTCAGCAACGCCCTGCACCTGAGGAGCTCTATGGTTTGATGCAGTAGGGTGGCTGCCCTTAAGCTGCCCCCTAGAGGACATCCTGCCTCATTGGAGTTGTGCCTCCTCCTCTCTTCTATCAGGCACCCAAGTAGAGTCAGTGACCTCATCCTCCCCTCCCTCCTCGTCACTGGAGCAAACTTGGCAGTATGCTGTGGCTGGGGGAACATGACTGCCAGTTTCTTGTCCTTCTTGGGCACCCCCCTCTCTAGGCTCACGTTACTCCCTTCCTCAACCTGGAAACCAACATCGGAGCCTTCTAATTGTTGCGCATCCTCCATCAGCATGTACCCGACACTGTGATCAAATAGTTCGGGGGGGACTTCTCCGTGAATGGGCTATGGAAGGAGTGACTGTGGAATAGGCCGCTTTGGTAGCTGCATTGGAAGGCAAACTACTCTGAGCCTGGGTGACAGAGGATGAAGAGGATGAGGAGGGCTTTGTTATCCACTCCACCAACTCTTCTGCATGTTCTGGCTCAGTAGCAGAAAAAAAGGACAGCGTGCCCCATGGCCACCTGCAGAGGATGCACCATGTCCACGACCAGTACTGTTGACTGTAGACACAGAGCCTGCTTGCCCTCTTTTAGTGGCCTATGAGCATCTGCCTCTCCTTGGTGGCCTTCCGGACATTATGTATATTTTGTTTTGCAACACCACACCACACTGCATTGTGTACACCACCAGAAAAGTAGTAGCAACTGCACTACGGTTGCACTGTATTGTTTATTGTGTACACCACCAGAAAAGTAGTAACAACTGCACTATGGTTGCACTGTATTGTGTACACCACCAGAAAAGTAGTAGAAACAGTACACCACAGAATGCACTGTAGATATAAGCTACACTGGAAGTTGCAGAGTATATATATATATAATTATACATACTAGACTGTTATATATATATATATATATATATATATATATATATCAAATACACTGCCTGAAGTAGATTAGAAATAGTACACCACGGAATGCACTGTAGAATGTAGATTTAGGCTACACTGACTGGATGCAGAGTATATATACAGTCAGGTCCATAAATATTGGGACATCAACACAATTCTAATCTTTTTGGCTCTATACACCACCACAATGGATTTGAAATGAAACAAACAAGTTTGTATATGTGCCTCCCACCTTTTAAGGGACCAAAAGTAATGGGACAATTGGCTGCTCAGCTGTTCCATGGCCAGGTGTGTGTTATTCCCTCATTATCCCATTTACAAGGATCAGATAAAAGGTCCAGAGTTAATTTCAAGTGTGCTATTTGCATTTGGAATCTGTTGCTGTCAACTCTCAATATGAGATCCAAAGAGCTGTCACTATCAGTGAAGCAAGCCATCATTAGGCTGAAAAAAACAAACAAACCCATCAGAGAGATAGCAAAAACATTAGGTGTGGCCAAATCAACTGTTTGGAACATCCTTAAAAAGAAAGAACGCACCGATGAGCTCAGCAACACCAAAAGACCCGGAAGACCACGGAAAACAACTGTGGTGGAAGACCGAAGAATTCTTTCCCTGGTGAAGAAAACACCCTTTACAACAGTTGGCCAGATGAAGAACACTCTCCAGGAGGTAGGTGTATGTGTGTCAAAGTCAACAATCAAGAGAAGACTTCACCAGAGTGAATACAGAGGGTTCACCACAATATGAAAACCATTGGTGCCCTCAAAATAGCTCAACACACAGCCATTGATGTCTAAACCACTCAGTGGCGTCTCCAGCTTTCATATTTAGGGGGGGCACATGGGGGGACAGGGACAAAAATAGGGGGGCAATATAAAATGCAAATATATATATATATATATATATATATATATATATATATAGATAGATATATCTATCTATCTATATATATTTTATCTATCCTGGGGCCCTTTACCCCTTTACTACGATCCCACAACGGCCCTTTCACATGTTCTGCAGTGAGCTCCCTTCCTACTGTATTGGGCCCCCCCCAGGGTGACAGAGAACAAGAGATATATGTCACCAGCATACCAAGAAAATATAAGGGTCCAAAGCAGTGAGAGAACTATCAGGGTTGCAAAGGTTGTCTTGCCACCGGGCCCTGGTGTTCTGTCACTGTGGGGTTCCCCAGCCTCCTCTTGCTGTCCTGCCCCTGCTATTGACAGCACTGGTCTGGCATTTCTTGGAATTTACAGGCTCGTTCTTCTGTCCTAAGGACGGGAGAAATCAGTCTGTTTTTTCAGTAACTGAGACTCCTGGTGGAGTCCTTCCTGCACCTCGCTCTTCTCCCTGCCAATGAGGATGCAGGGGAAGGAGCAGATCGAGCGGCCGTGGTTGTGTGAGCGCTCGCATTATGCAGTGTCAGCGAGCAGAGGGAGGGGGGAGGAATCAGTTGACTGGGGACGTTCTCCCTCTCAATAGAGACTGTGTTACCCCAGCGGTGGCCCGAGTAAGATGCGGCACATCCGATATGAATACAAACAAAAATAAATTGCTTTTTTGTAAAAAAAAAGAAAATTAAAAAAAATAATAATTTTTTTTTGGAGGGGCACATGGTGGGGCCCAGCATAATGTTGGGGGGGTCAGGGCCCCCTCTGCCCCCCCTCTGCCCCCCCCAGGGTCGCCATTGAAACCACTGGCAATAAAAGTAAGCACACTCCTAAGTGAAAATGTCCAAATTGGGCCCAATTAGCCATTTTCCCTCCCCAGTGTCATGTGTCCCCAGTGTCCCTCTCCAGTGTCCCCAGTGTCATGTGACTCGTTAGTGTTACAAGGTCTCAGGTGTGAATGGGGAGCAGGTGTGTTAAATTTGGTGTTATCGCTTTCACTCTCTCAAACTGGTCACTGGAAGTTCAACATGGCACCTCATGGCAAAGAACTCTCTGGGGATCTGAAAAAAAGAATTGTTGCTCTACATAAAGATGGCCTAGGCTATAAGAAGATTGCCAAGACCCTGAAACTGAGCTGCAGCACGGTGGCCAAGACCATACAGCAGTTCAACGGGACAGGTTCCACTCAGAACAGGCCTCGCCATGGTCAACCAAAGATGTTGAGTGCACATGCTCAGCATCATATCCAGAGGTTGTCTTTGGGAAATAGACGTATGAGTGCTGCCAGCATTGCTGCAGAGGTTGAAGGGGTGGGGGGTCAGCCTATCAGTGTTCAGACCATACACCCCACACTGCATCAAATTGGTCTGCATGGCTGTCGTCCCAGTGTGAAGCCTCTTCTAAAGATGATGCACAAGAAATCCCGCAAACAGCTTGCTGAAGACAAGCAGACTAAGGACGTGGATTACTCAGTCAAGCATGTGTGCTGGCAACCAGGTGAGGAGTACAAGGACAAGTGTGTCTTGCCTACAGTCAAGCATGGTGGTGGTAGTGTTATGGTCTGGGGCTGCATGAGTGCTGCCGGCACTGGGGAGCTACAGTTCATTGAGGGAAACATGAATGCCAACATGTACTGTTACATATTGAAGCAGAGCATGATCCCCTCCCTTTGGAGACTGGGCCGCAGGGCAGTATTCCAACATGATAACGACTCCAAATACACCTCCAAGACGACCACTGTCTTGCTAAAGAAGCTGAGTTTAAAGGTGATGGACTGGCCAAGCATGTCTCCAGACCTAAACCTTATTGAGCATCTGCGGGCATCCTCAAATGGAAGGTGGAGGAGAGCAAGGTTTCTAACACCCACCAGCTACATGATGTCGAGTGGAAGAGGACTCCAGTGGCAACCTGTGTAGCTCTGGTGAACTCCATGGCCAATATTGTTAAGACAGTGCTGGAAAATAGTGGTGGCCACACAAAATATTGCCACTTTGGGCCCAATTTGGACATTTTCACTTAGGGGTGTACTCACTTTTGTTGAGTTATTTGCCATGAGTTGCCATGTTGAACTTCCAGTGACCAGTATGAGAGAGTGAGAGCGATAACAAATTTAAGACCTTGTAACGCTAACGAGTCACATGACACCGGGGAGGGAAAATAGCTAATTGGGCCCAATTTGGAAATTTTTACTTAAGGGTGTACTCACTTTTGTTGCCAGCGGTTTAGACATTAATGGCTGTGTGTTGAGTTATTTTGAGGGGACAGCAAATTTACACTGTTATACAAGCTGTACACTCACTACTTTACATTGTAGCAAAGTGTCATTTCTTCAGTGTTGTCACATGAAAAGATATAATAAAACATTTACAAAAATGTGAGGGGTGTACTCACTTTTGTGAGATACTGGATCTCTCAACCGCCAGCAACAATAGACCCCTTCCTCAACAGTAGATTACTTTCAGAAACAAATGGCCCCACCAGCAGCATAAGCCCCCCCCACCATAGCAACAAAATAGACCTCCACCAGCTAAAAATATATTCACTTCAGGAACAATAGATCCCCCAGCAGCCATCATCAATAGATTCTCCAGCACACCCCAGCACCCCTTGCCATCACATTAAGTTCCCCCGCATTCCCACTGAAAAAAAGCCCTGAGTAGAACTAAAGGCAACATTTTTATTTTTTGTGTTATTTTGGATAGAATAAGAATAACTCCTGTCAGCGGTTTTTATCTTTTTATCATCTGTGTCCCATTGGGGAGATTCTCTTCACTTCTTGTCCCATAGCCAAAACAGGAAGTCTGAGGACATCCCTCCAAAGTAGAGGAATCCCCATGGGATCATTTTTTTCCTGTTCTGGTGACAACTCAGAATGTTGGAATTTTCTCTCACACTTAGCCCCCGTTCACACCGGTGTGACTTTTCATGCAATTTGACAGGTCAAAATCGCATGAAAAGTCGCACCCTACTGTCAGCAGTAGAACTGTTCAAATCAGTGCGACTTCGACCTTTGCGGTGGCACACCGGTTTGAAAAAAAAGGTTCCTCCACAATTTTTTTTTAGAGATTTCAGGTGCAGCTTGCATAGACATCTGTGCATGAAGTCGCCCAGATGTCAGCCAAGTTACACCTGAAGTCGCACTGACCTGCGGCTTTAAAATTGAAGACGCAGGATTTAATAGTCGGATTTGGCGTGAACGGGGGGCTAACTGTCATTGATAACAGTCACCAGGACAAATAGAGAGTCTGGTGTTCAGATTTAAACAAAATAAACCAAAAAGAATTATAATTTCCTTATGATGTACGAATCGGCATGCTAAAATCAAGATTTTGTTCTTTAAAAATATTTGTGCAATTTTTAAAATATTAACAAATAGAGCAAAATATGAGCAATACAACAAAAGATCAGAGTAGTGGGGAAACCAGAACTTTCTTCAGCGCCATCGGTACAAGTGTAGTTTGTATCCCTTCTTGAATTAGGTTCCCGGGCTAATTCTCTGCCAAGTTCACAAAAGGTCTCAGTGGCACAACCTTGCATGGAATTCAGCTTCTTCACGGTCCATGAGCCTTCCGAATAATAATAACTGTAAAAAGTGGAGTTGTAATAATAGTAGTCTGTAAAAAATAATGGAAAAAAATATTCCTGATTAAGAAAACTGCTCCAGCTCCAGATTTTAAGTAACATGTTAAAGGCACACGTCAGTCAGAATTGTAAATTTTTATGTTGGGGTGCATATACCGTATGGCACTCACACTATACACTATATTAACCACTGCCCACCAGGGCAATTTTTAATTTTCAGCACACACGATAAAATCTGTAGTTTTTGCCCGAAATAACTCAAACCCCCCCCCCCCACCCTGACAATTATATATTTTTTTGAAAGCAGAAACCCTGGAGAGATAAATGGTGCCAGTTGCAATTTTTTTTTCTTTTTTTTTCGTGCAGGAAAAATATGCTAAAACGAATTTCAGTGCAAACACAATATAGTATTCATCTAGAAAAGGTGAAATAGAAAAGGTGGGGTTTTGTCAAGTAAATAGATACCAAACATGTCGAGTCTTAGAATTGTGCATATCTATGAAATGGTGAAAAACAAAGGTCCCTAAAATTGTCCATAGGTGACACTTTAACCACTTAAGGACTGGAAGGATTTACCCCCTTAATGACCAGGTCAGTTTTTGTGATAGGGCATTGGCTTTAACTGACAATTGCATAGTCGTGCAACATTGTACCCAAACAAAATATATGTCCTTTCTTTCCCCACGAATAGAGCTTTCTTTTGCTGGTAATTGATCACCTCTGCGGTTTTTGTTTTTTGCGCTATAAACAAAAAAATAGCGACAATTTTGAAAAAAAAAAAAAAAACAATATTTTTTTTACTTTTTGCTATAATAAATATCCAAATAAGCAATAAAAAAAACTAATTTCTTCCTCAGTTTAGGCCAATATGTATTCTTCTACCTAAAAAAAAAAAAAAATCGCAATAAGCGTATATTGATTGGTTTGCGCAAAAGTTATAGCGTCCACAAAATAGGGGATAGATTTATGGCATTTTTATTATTATTATTATTTTTTACTAGTAATCGCAGTGATCAGCGATTTTTAGTGGGACTGCGACAGATCGGACACTTTTGATACTTTTTTGACACTTTTTTGGGACCAGTGACATTTATACAGCGATCAGAGCTAAAAATAGACACTGATTACTGTATAAATGTCACTGGCAGGGAAGGGGTTAAGGGGGGCGATCAAGGGATTAAGTGTTCCCTAGGGAGGTGTTTCTAACTGTGGGGGGAGTGTACGGACTGGAGGAGGAGAGAGATTGCTGTTCCTGATCACTAGGAACAACAGATCTCTCTCTACTCCCCTGCCAGAACAGGGATTTGTTTGTTTACATACACAGATCCCCAATCTGGCTCTGTTTGGAGCGCACGCCCCCTATCACTCTTAAAGTGGCCAACGTACACCTACGGCGATTTGCGCAGCCGTGCCAACCTGCCGCAGTATAATTATGGTGGCTGGTCGGCAAGCCGAATACCTTAGCAGGTCATCTGTTTAAAGTAGGGTTGAGCCGATATCGGTGCCGATACTAAGCATTTGCATGAGTATTGGTACGCGTGCAAATGTTCCAATACCTGAAACCGATACTTTCCGGCTCGGTTCTTTCAGCTGTCAGTGGGATTCCTCCACTTCTAAGCAATAAACTAAACCCTTAAATAGTACAAACAAATGTGCAGCAAAATCTGTAAGTGTAACATATAACACTAAATAATCTAGGTGAGTGAAGTGATTTTGCGCAGTTTGTGATGAAATATTCAAAATAAATTATCCCATACGGGATATATATACAGGTAGTGTATTAAACATCTATCTGGAATAACATCATTGCTATATAAAAATGATAAATATAAATCATAAAATCTCAATCTTGCTGTGCAGAATCAAATAAATCCTATATAATCATGTGAAATTGGATGTGTATCACCTGGTGTAAGGCGAAAATATACAAAATCCCTAAACGTGAAGAAAAGTGGAAAAATGTGAAAAAATATTTTTAAAAATATAGAATAAAAAATGAATAAAAAAATATATACAATGAAAACACAACTTCAAATTTTAAATATGACAGTAGAAGTCTGAATATTCCTACAGTAAATGGGAAGTGGTAAAGTTCTGTGGCTAATTATGATTGATGGGGATGATTATCCATTCATAATCCTGCTGTAACTTCCTCAATAGTTTAGTCTCCCAGAACTCTTACCTCAATGCTATAGGTAGCAGGCAATCACCATCTGGGATATCCACTGACCTCCCTGGATAGTAGATAAGATCTCTCTGGGTGGTGTATATAGTAGTATTCCTCCTTAGGGTGCAGCGGTATGTTCCCAGATGACAATAGTATAGAGGGTTGCCTCAGTGGGAGATAGGGGATATTGCTACAATGACTACTGGCAGCGCTGACGTCACCAGCTCAGCGGTCAGGGCACCACGTGACGACCTCTAGGTTCTTTCCCCGAACAAGTCCTCTCTTTGCCTTACACCAGGTGATACACACCCAATTTCACATGATTATATAGGATATATTTGATTCTGCACGGCAAGATTGAGATTTTATGATTTATATTTATCATTTTTATATAGCAATGATGTTATTCCAGATAGATGTTTAATACACTACCTGTGAATATATCGCGTATGGGATAGTTTATTTTGAATATTTCATCACAAACTGCGCGAAATCACTTCACTCACCGGGATTCCACCACTGACAGCGGGAATGTAAAAAAAAAAAGTGGCAATTTTTGGTTGTTAAAGCGGAGATCCACCCAAAAGGGGAAGTTACGCTTTAAGGGCTCGTTCCCCGCTCCTCTTGAATAATTGGCACTTTTGAGGAGCGGGGGGGGGGAGCAGGTACCTGATTTTGACAGGTAAACGCTTCCCACTTCAGTTCTGACTGCCTAGGTGGTTGGAAACGGAAGTTCTCCTCCCTCCCTCCCCCCTGTAGTTTTCTGGGACACTGACAGGTCCCACAAGACTGCATCCACCATTCACAATACGCAGCGTGGCTTGCACATGCGCAGTGGGCACACAAGCTGTCACAGCCAGGTGCTCATAGTGAAGATGCCGGGGACCAAAGACAGCGAGTGAGACCGACTGGGGTGAGCAGACTACTGGATCGAGGGAAAGGTGAGTGGCTTGTTTTTGTACAGTGTTTGTAGCTGTTAACTTTTATTTTTTCCACAGGTGAATGGAACTTCCCTTTAAGGCTCCGGGCTGCCTTGTTCTTTACAGCCGATGATTCATTCAGCTGTCAGTGGGGTTCCCCTGTTGACAGCTGAAGTGTAAAAGTCCCGGCAATTGTAGCTGTCAAAAATAAATAAATAAAAGCAACCGGGCAATGTTTATCAACAACATTGCTCACCAGCTGCAACAGAAAGATACAAAGAAACATTGTTTCTTTCTGTATCTTTCTGTTTATTCATCTACAGATCAAAGGGATGAACTTTGATCTGCAGATGAAGTCAGTTAAAAAGGGAAGTAAAGGAATTTTTTTTTAGCATCATACTTACCTAGGAGGATGCAGCATCAGTCCAATGCTGCATCTGTCCCCCGGTGCCTCTGCACTGAGAACAGATCCATCGAACACAGACGCTGGCTCGGTTCTCAGGGCTCCCCGAGCAGAGAGCTGCAGACTGTCAGTCACAGCTCTCTGCTCTCATTCCCCCTCGCTCACTGGAGGGCTGAGCTGTGGAAGGAGCGGGGAGCGGCCAACTCCGGCTCTCAGTGGCTTGTGTGTCAGTCCAGGCATTTGGAGGATCCAGACTCCCATTGTCGGGATGACGCGGTGCCTGGACTGATCTTGGTGACGTCAGCAGAGAGCGGACTTCAGCCCACTCTCTGCTGAAAACGGGTCACAGAAGTGCAAAATGGATTGTACGCCTGTGACCCATAGAAGTACAGCCAAACAGGCTTTGCTGTACTTCTTGTTTAAAGCAACCTGTCAAGTAAAAAAAAAATAAATTTTTTTTTTTTTTTTGTTTTTTATCAAATGTTCCTCTGTCTAACCCGTTCAGATCCGCGCTCTAGTCAAATGAAGGCTACGGTGCGGATCTGCTTTGCTGGGAGGTCGTCTAATGACGTACTCCCCTTTCAAAGCTGGCCACGCCCCCCTGAAGGTCAATGAGACTCGGGTGATCACAGATCCGAGGGGCTGATCCCGGCCCCTTACCACGTGATCAGCTGTCAGCCAATGACAGCTGATCACGTGATGTAAACAGAGGATCGGTAATCTTTTTTTTTTCTTCTCACGCTGACAGCATGAGAAGAAAAAAAGCCAATCTTTGGCTTCTGTTTGAAGGGACATTGGTCCTGAAGAGGACTAGCCTCTGTGCCTCTGTGCCCACCAGTACCGCCTGCCAATGCCAGCAATCAGTGCCACCAATCAGTGCCCACAGTACATCAGTGCCACCTATTAGTGCCCACAAGTGCCATCTATCAATGCTCACCAGTGGTGCCAATCAGTGCCTCATCAGTGCCACCTAGCAGTGCTGCCTTTCAATGTAACCTACCAGTGCCGATCAGTGCCCATCACTGCCACCCATCAGTGCCCATCATTGCCACCCATTAGTGCCCATCACTGCCAGCTATCAGTTCCACTTATCAGTGCCACCTATTAGTGCCCTTCAGTGCCACCTATCAATGCCCCTCAGTGCCACCTTATCAGTGCCCATCAGTGCAGCCTATCAGTGCCCATCAGTGTAGCCTCATCAGCGTACATCAATGAAGGAGAGAAATTACCTGTTTGCTTTGTATTTTTTTTTTTTTAAACCTGTTTTTTTAATTTTTTTAACAAAGAATGAAAAACCGCAGAGGTGATCAAATACCACCAAAAGAAAGCTCTATTTGTGGGGAAAAAATGATAAAAATGTAATTTGGGTACAGTGTTGTATGACTGCGCAATTGTCGTTCAAAGAGTGACAGCGCTAAAAGTTAAAAATTGGTCTGGGCAAGAGGGGGGTTTAGTTGTCCAGTAAGCAAGTGGTTAAACCCTTATTAACCCCTAATTTACTCCAATCAGCCCTAATTAACTCCTTATTCTCCTTCTCCATTTAACTATTAATTTCCTGCTGATTTTTTTTTGTTCACTTCTATTTTTTTAACTATTAATAATTAAAACTTTTTTGTTTGCTTTATTTTTTAATATTTTTACACCTTTAAGATCTAGTTACACGTTTTACATTGAAATAAATGCAAAATTAATGTATTTAATTTGTAAATAACTTTTCAATGCTTATTGCTGACAGCTAAAGTGTAAACAAAACAGTTGCGGGTAGGTATCAGTAATTGGTATCGGCGAGTCCTAAAAAAAAAGTATCACTACTCGTTGTAGAAAAATGGTATTAGTGCATCCCTAGATTAGAGATAATGATGGCCCTGGAAATCTTGCTCTCACTGTGATGTGTGTGGTACAATTTATATTTACATACACTTGCATGCCCTATATGCTTGTATTTGTGTGCAGTGGCGTATCCAGGGTATGGCACATATGGCGAGTGCCATGGGCGCCATATGAAGGGGGTTTTCATGTGTGGCTCTTCTTCCCAGGGCCGGATTATAGATTCTACACACAATTACCGGCCGTCCGCCAGCCGCTATATTGCCTTGCAGTCTTGCCAAACAGCTGAATTATAGGCCCAAGACAGTGATCCGGCTCATGGGTTAACTGTTTGAGAGGGAAAGAGGGTGGGCTGGGGGGGGCTGTCAGTGCCTCCTACTCCTAAGCCTATCACTAACAGTGCTCATTAGTGCAGCTCATCAGTGGCAGTGCCACCTATCAGTACCAATGTCACCTATCAGTGCAGCTCATCAGTGCCACCTATCAGTGCCAGTGTCACCTATCATTGCCAGTGTCACCTATCAGTACCATCTATCAGTGCAGCTCATCAGTGCCACCTATCAGTGCCAGTGTCACATAGCAGTGCCACCTATCAGTGCAGCTCATCAGTGCCACCTGTCAGTGCCAGTGTCACATATCAGTGCCACCTATCAATGCAGCTCATCAGTGCCACCTGTCAGTGCCAGTGTCACCTAGCAGTGCCAGTGTTACCTAGCAGTGCTACTTATTAGTGCAGCTCCTCAGTGCCACCTATCAGTGGCCCAATGTAACCTATCAGTACCATCTATCAGTGCAGCTCATCAGTGCCACCTGTCAGTGCCAGTGTCCTCTATCAGTGCCACCTATCAGTGTCAGTGTCACCTATCAGTGACAGCTATCAGTGCAGCTCATCAGTGCCACCTATCAGTGCCAGCGTCACCTGTCAGTGACACCTATCAGTGCAGCTCATCAGTGCCACCTGTCAGTGCCAGTGTCACCTATTAGTGCAGCTCATCAGTGCTACCTGTCAGTTATAGTGTCACCTATCAGTGCCAGTGTCACCTATCAGTGCAGCTTATCAGCGCCACCTGTCAGTGTCACCTATTAGTGCCCATCAGTGCTGCCTATCAGTGTTAGTGCTGCCTCACCAGTGCTGCATTTATCAGTGCCCATGAATGCTGCAAATCAGTGCCCATCAGTGCAGACCCATCAGTGCTGCCTATCAGTGCAGCTCATCAGTGCTGCCTATCAGTACCCATTAGTGCAGCTCATCAGTGCCAATCCATAATTTATTAATTGAAAGATTAAAGAGCTTGACTTGTAGTTTTGTTAGCTGTTTTTTTTTGTTAAGGTTATCTGAAAGATGGATTTCAAATGTTTTGACAGGGGCGCAGTTTCAGTGCTTGCCAAAGGCGTCATTTTCACTAGATAAGCCTCTGTTTGTGTGTGCACAGGGGCAGTCTGTTTTTTTTTTAAAGTTTTAATTATTTTTATTATTTTAATATAATTTGACACTTTCTAGTTTTTTTTGCATTTAACTTTATTGCTCTCACAAGGAGGTTAACAAGCCCTCTATCTGATAGCATGGTCAGGTGACAGGTCTCCTAGTTATGGAGACATGGGAGGTCTATTAGATGCTTAATGTCCCCCCTGCCCTCCATTTCAGCTAATCAAGTACATATTGTATTTGATTGGCTGCTTCCCTAGGCCACAGTCGTCAGGGAACAATAGCTCTATCCCCAAATCTATTCCCTGAGCTGCTCCTGCTCTCAGTGTCAAAGCAATTTACTGCTTCTAGGCAGATCCCCTAGGAGTGTTACCTGATTCAGTGCTTATCAGAATGCAGTTATACTCTTCTCCTCGACATTGCATTGTTTCTTCGGGTTCACAATTGAGAAAACCATAAGAAGAGCATACTGGGCATGTTACTCCATTGAGCTCATTGCTTGTCTTTATATCTGTAAGATAAAACAAATAAGCCTTATAGCTCTCCTAGGTGGCTACAAATTTTACTTTAAAAATTCTATTTTATTAGAGGCTGCATTCTAAGTATAATAAATATTCCAGAAGTGGACAATCTTACTGACTTTAAATGGAAATTTAACTTAATGCTACAAACAAATTTTTTGAAGTGAGTTGTTTGATATTGCATGTCTCTTCTGCAATAAAAAGCCTGTCTGGGATTAAGGAGCAGTCATGACGTGAGACGTCAGACGGGAAGGGAGGAGGAAGAGGTGTGTCGCCCTGCTGAAGCTCTGGCGGACTCCCTCTCTCCCACACAGAGCGGGATGGTCAGACGGAGCTGACGGAGAGGAGAACCCTGGGAATACAGCGAGGGGGTCGGCACTCTGAGAGCCTATGAGTCCCTGTAGAGAAGGAGGAAAGCAGACGAAGTGACAGGCTCAGCTGCCTGTTCGGAGATCCCCGCTCCCGCCCCCCTCCCTGCTTGGAGTGTCAGCAAGCAAGCCAGGGATTGACTCAGACGCTGCAGTGAGAGGCAGTGGATAGGAGCCTCACAGCCCGGAGAGCGGAAAGCAATACCAACGCCCGATCTACCCATAGACAGCAGGGAGCTGCAACAGAAGTTCAAATGGTGGTGGTAAGAGATATTCCAAGATTAACAAAACTAAAGGTAAGAGTGCATTAGCAATAAGTCTGGAGAAGTGAGCCCGCTGATTGCAAACGGAGGGAATTGTATAGAAAAACCTGTGTTTTACTTAACCCAGTAACCCGGAGGTGGGAAGATGGGAAGAGGGGACCTATGGACACGCATCGCATAACCCCCATTACACGAACTGTATCAAAATCAATATAATGCAAAGCGAGAACTGTATATCTGGGGTTGTATTGGAAAAGTTGGCATTTTAGGGTGGAACAGCGGACTGTTTTGAGGGTGTTGAAGGGTACTAATATCTGTGACACGTCCATACCGCTAGTAAGCCTGCATGCGGGTATCCCAGCATCCATGTGGGAGGGAAGGCTGGGATATTGATAACAATCCTAATATACTTATATAATACTTAATATACTTATACAACCTTGGTATACCCTTCTCTCTAGCTTAGGGGCAAATTTAACATTGGGAAAGTATGACACTGCGTCGCTCAGGGCGGGAGTAAATAGACTTGGGTGGACCTCTAGAAAACAGCCCTAGAAATATACGATAGAAGCCCTGGAAGGGCCCACACATCAGAGGGGCCTGGAGGGCAGCAGATAGCAGATACAAGGCTGAGAGGCTCGATTTGGAACAGTTATCATCAAACACAGTATTTCAACGGCACTTTTCCTCTTTCTGGTCAACCTTGTCTCTGAACTAGGGGATACCAGACATTGGTTAGCAGAAAACGCATTTAGGAACTCTATATGTTGGCACCCCGTGTTTCCCTAGACTTAAGGGGGATACGATCTCAAACCTAGTTATACAGAGGCTCATTTAATGTGCTAATGCTGTAACCACCACCACACCGGTACCTGTACCTGGAGTCCAATTATATTGGTCAATTAAAGGGTGAAATTTGGATCCCGGCTTATTAAGATTAACATTGGATACACTGATTAAAATCAAGTAAGCCCAGACAATTGGAGGAGAAGTATGAGTCGAAGCGCATCCAAAACCGGGAAAGGGGGCCCACCGAAAACCCCAAAAGCTAATCTTGCAGGGAGTATTTCTGCAAGCACAATCAAGCAATATATGGTGAAAGGGGGGAGCCCGGGGAGTTCTCAGCAAGAAACCCAAAAATCAAACATGGCAGATAAAATGAAGAAGGGACAAAATGTGAGGGAAGACCTTACCCCAGATCACTCTAGAGAGGAGCTATTGGCCGAAAACACACTGGAGGCATCCAGAATCGATGAACATAGACACGATTCACAACTACCCTCAAAAAGTGATCTGGCAGAAATGCTTAAAGCGCTTGAGACATCAATTAAGGCTGAGATCACCATGTTGAGGTCCGACTTAGGCAACCTACTGACCAGAGTGGAAGGGGTTGAAGATAAGATTGACAAACAAGAGAGGGAGATCTCCGAATTAAAAGAACAACTTAAAATAACACAACAAAACCAGATATAAACAAGCTACAGGTTGGAAGACCAGGAAAACAGAGATCGTAGACAAAATTTGAGACTCAGAGGTGTCCCAGAGAATGGGGGAGAAGATCTGAGGAGGACTGTGGCGACTATTTTTAGCCCACTCCTGGGACTGGGCGGTGAAGACTTCCCAAAAATTGAGCGGGTGCACCAGATGGGCAGGCTGGACTCCAGACGGGATGAAAGAAGCCGTGATATAATTGTGTGATTTAGATTTTACGAGGATAAGGAAAATATTTGGACTAAACTTAAGAGACATACCCCATTACAGTTTGAAGAGGCAAGGGTTCAAGTTTTTGTGGATCTGGCCAAAGGCACACTGGCGAGAAGGCGACATATAAAACCCCTTTTGGAACAAATGGTGAATCAAAATATTAAATACACATGGGGATTCCCAGCCTGTTTAGTAGGCAACAAAGATGGGAGATCCGTAAGATTAAGATTCCCAGGGAAACTAGAAGTGTTCTGTGAGAAATTGGGCATGCAGGTGCCCCCGATGCTGGACTGGTCCATAGAACGCTGGATTGAACTGACTGTGGGGTAGGGGTGAGGCTCTGGGGGGGGGAGGGGGGTGGGTAGGTCAAAGGTCAATATTAACTTGAATTTAACCCAGAAGGAAGCTCCGCCGAGTGAAGACTAGACTACCCGGTTATTAAGGCAACATGGACTGTAGGGACGACACACCTAAGACTCCACCTTTAGAGGAGGAGATCAATGATGGGTCACAATGTAGGTGACTCTCACTGGTCCAAGGGGTCAGTAGGGGCCACGGGGGGGGCATGGAGGGAGAGGGGGTGGAATGGGGGGGAATGGGGAGTCGAGGGGGGATGGGGGTGGGATGGGGGGGATTTGTGGGGGGGGGCAGGGGGTTGGAGGTGGGGATGGTGGAGGGATGGAAAAGGAGGGGGGGGAGAGTGCGAGGGAGGGATAGGGAGTAGGGGAAAGGGATCCTGCCCAACTTCAACCTTAAGAAAAGGGGAAAACTCTCCAGGGTCTAAGGCAAAGGGAGATGTCAGGAGCAAGGTAAAAGGGTTATGGCAACAATAAAATTTACAACATATAATGTTAAAGGCTTAAATGTCTCCAAGAAAAGAATCAACATTTTTAATGAGTTAAAAATATTGGGATCAGATGTAGTGTTCTTGCAAGAGACGCACATCTCACTCCAATCGAGACTTAGACTGTTCTCAAAGGAATACCCGGTCTGGTTTCAAGGTGATACTATCTCTAGTAGGTCAAGGGGAGTAGCTATTGGTTTTTCAAAGAAAACAAGGTTTGTGCTGGAGAAGAGATTAGTGGACCCTGAAGGAAAATATTTGTTCCTTAGAGGTAGATTAAACGAAGAAGAATATACGTTAGCTAACATTTATGCCCCCAATAAAAATCCGACAAAATACCTGGCAAACATCCTGGGGAAAATAATGAAGTTCATGACAGGACACCTGATATTAATGTGGGATTTCAATTTCTGTCTCAATCCGAGTATAGACAGTACGGCCCGTCCCCAGGGGAAGACCTGTGCTCATTTGAAAGAGATAAAGCAAAAGCTTTCTAACTGGCAATTTGTAGATATCTGGAGAGTCCAACATCCAACTAAGAGGGACTATACGTTCTACTCCCCTGTGCGCGGGTCTCATTCTCGGATTGATTGGGGTATAGTCGAGCATAGGGCGATCGACAAGGTATTGGGGTCCACGATAGGAAACATAACCTACTCAGACCATGCACCTATGACCATAGAAATGTCATCAGGTAGAGGTCAGGCCGAGAGGGGGCAGTGGAGACTAAATGAGGAGCTGATAAGGGAGGCAGGGGGTCAACAGAATTAGACAGGAACTAGAAAACTTCTTTGAGGCAAATGACATTGGGGAGGTATCAGAAGCCACACTGTGGGAGGCACACAAAGCCTATATTAGAGGAGTCTTGATTGAAATGGGGGCAAGGAAGAAAAAAGATAGACGGGAAAAAATCCAAAAATTAACGGATGAACTCACTGGGCTAGAACAAATACACAAAAAATATAAATGCCAGACACCCCAGGAGATACATCATCAGATGGTCATTAAAAGATCTGAGTTAAAAACGGTAATGGAACAGGAGACCAGAGCGTCAATAAGATTGCCTGGGAGAGATATAGATGGGGTAATAAACCTAGCAAACAGTTAGCAAAAATGGTACATAAGAAGAAAACCAGGAATTTTATAGAAAGAATTCAGTCCAAAGAGGGTCGTATGGAGTATTCAACTAGGAAGGTGGCAGAAATTTTTAAGAACTACTATAAGGAATTATACTCAGTCCCCAAACAGGACTTCGCCTCAAAAAATAAGACACTGAGATATAACAACTATATAAAAAAGGCAGCACTCCCCAAGATCTCTGAGGAAGGCAGAGAATTATTGGAAAGACCAATCTCAGAAGAAGAAATAGGTAAAGCATTAGCAGGAATGGCCCTGGGGAAAAGCCCAGGCCCGGATGGCCTAACAACACTGTATTATAAAACATTTAGAGAAGTACTGGTGCCTAGGTTGTGCCGTTATCTGAATGGGTTGGAAGACAGCTTTGAGATGAGTAGAGAAGCACTAAAAGCATCTATTACAATTATACTGAAAGAAGGTAAAGATAAAACATTGTGCTCAAGCTACCGCCCAATCTCTTTGTTGAATAACGACACAAAACTTTATGCAAAAGTGCTGGCAGAAAGACTGAAGGAATTTATGAACTCACTAGTTAACACAGATCAAGTAGGGTTTATCCCTAACAGAGAGGAGAGGGATAATGGGGTTAGGACTCTTCTCCTGTTGGGAAAAATGAAGGAGAGTGGGCCCCCAGGACTACTTCTGTCAATTGATGCCAAAAAGGCTTTTGACAGAGTAGACTAGGGGTTCATGATCCAGACTCTAGAGGCCATGGGCCTGGGCCGCAAAATGATCCGGAGGATAAAAACTCTTCATCACCACCCAACTGCCGTAATAAAAATCAATGGGCTAACATCTCAACCATTTGAGATGGAGAATGGCACGAGACAGGGGTGTCCCCTGTCTCTGCTGCTCTTCGTTTTGGCTACGGAACCCTTCCTGGCATCAATACGAAGAAATCCTGATATCCGAGGTGTTGTGGTAGGAGAGGAGGAACACAAAGTCGCAGCATTTGCAGACGACGTGTTATTTTATGTAACAAATCCGGTTACGACTATGCCCAACCTTATAAAAGCAGTGAGGAAATATGGAGAGGTATCCAACTTTCAAATAAATATGAATAAATCAGAAATATTAAATATAAATGTAAGCAAGTCAGGTGTAGAGACTCTGAAAAAAGAATTTAGCTTTAAATGGACTAAGGAACTAAAGTATCTGGGTATTAAACTAACTCACTTAAGAAGACGTTCACTATCAACTATATGCCCTTACTAGACCTGGTTAGATCGGACTGCAAGAGGTTTTCTTGTAAGGCCCTTTCCTGGATTGGACGTATTAATGTCATTAAAATGGTTTTAATACCCAAGATTATGTACCACTTCCAGATGCTCCCTGTGCCACTCCCCAGTACTATCTGAGGATGTTAAGGAAAATAATAATGACCTTTATTTGCAAAAATAAAAAACCGAGAGTTTCTTTTCAGACGCTAAAACAAAGGAAGCTAGATGGCGGCCTGGCAGTCCCGATGTGCAGATGTACTACAAAGCCGTAATTTTATCAAGGGTAGTTGAATGGGCGAGGAAGGAAAAACGAAAAAAATGGGTGAAATTAGAAGAAGATTTAAGTAAATCACAATTAGGCACTATTATTTGGAACCCCCCACACTTTAGATCACTAGATAATAGTTTGCACGCAATAACAAGAAATGTGTTGAAAATCTGGGATGGGGTTTATAGGAAAGTCAATGGGAAATATAACTCACCGCTGATCACATTATTAGATAATACATTTTTTACACCAGGAATGGAGAGTATAGGAGGAAAAGAGGCACTTTGGGGGAAAACTCAATTGAGAGAAATTATAAAAGATGGTAAACTTATATCACTGCAGCAACTTATACACGGGAGGGAATCACGGGGACTGGACAGATGGCGATATCTCCAATTGAGTCACTTTGTGAATAGATTACCACAGCCGATCAGGTCTGGGAAACAATTGACAGACTTCGAAAGGTTATGTGATAAAGAGGCCCCAAGAAATATAATTTCTCAGATATATAAAATCTTGATGGCCTCAGAAAAATTGGAGATGCCGCCATTCCTGGTCAAATGGGAAAGAGATTTAGGCACTAAAAAGGATATAGACACAATTAAAAGAATGTTAAAAATGAGCGCCAACTCAGCAATGGACACCCGAACGGCAGAAATAAATTACAAATGCATCAGTAGAAGCTACCTCACCCCAGAGATAACAAGCAAGTATCAAAATGGGCCATCCACTTGCTGGAGAGGCTGCCAAGAAGTGGGAACAATGGGACACGTGGTGGAGTTGTCCCTTAATCAAAAACTTTTGGAGAAAAATACTTGTCCTTATAAAGGAAATCACGGAAATAGAGGTGGTAGAAGACCCCTGGGAGGTCCTGTTCCATGGGGGGATGGGGGACCTAAACAGTTATAAGCAGTCTCTGGTCCTGCAGCTCCTGAACACGGCAAAAAGAATGATCCCGAGGAATTGGCAGAGGAGGGATAGCCCAGAGATATGGGAGTGGTTTGATGCAATTGAAGAGAGTTGCAGTATGGAGACGCTGGGGAGCAGGCTAGAGGAAATAGAAAGTGGGAACGTGGACAGGTGGGATCGCTGGAAAAAAAAAAAAAAAAACATGGAGTTATGCCAAAGAGA
The DNA here is from genome assembly GCF_042186555.1 of Aquarana catesbeiana. Classification (NCBI taxonomy): domain Eukaryota; kingdom Metazoa; phylum Chordata; class Amphibia; order Anura; family Ranidae; genus Aquarana; species Aquarana catesbeiana. Next base: position 22,462,777 of record NC_133333.1, read on the forward strand.
TCAAAGCCTTAGTCTAAGAAGGAGAGTAGAAGGAGAATAAGACCCTGGAGAGGCGGGATGGGGAGGATTTGGGGAGGAGGGGGGGGATGTGGGGGGGGGTGGGAATTGGAAGTAAAACGGGAAAGGGAGTTTATATTTAGCCATATGGGAGTAATTAAGTGTTGTAGTGGAAAGGGTTAGAAATAGTTTAATAGTTTTTTATATCATGCTCCCATTATTTGGTCTTTCTTTTTTCTTTCTGGCTGTGTTTTTTCTATATGGCAAAAGACCACGATGATGAGACATTGGTGGGCCGCTCAAATTAAAATGAACTGTAAAGTTGATTTTAGTCCCCCAAATAAAAGGTCGTCTGAAGTGGTTAAAAAAAAAAAAAAAAAAAAAAGCCTGTCTGCTCACTGCATGTAACAGCAGAACTTTAGTTCCACTTTAAGGTAAAAGAAATGTATGGGAATCAGAAGTTCCTAGACATAGTGACTCCCCACCTAACGGTTATGTTTAACAATCTCAAAAAGGGCGACAGTTTGTCAGCGCACATGCTGCAGGCTTCTATAGTTTTGCACCCCAAGCCAAGAGAAGATACTCAATCCTGGGCAAACTTCCACCCTATTTCGCTCCTCAACATTGATGTAAAAATGTTAGCCAAAGTACTTGCGAACCGTTTTGTCAGGAACGGTGTCATCTCCGGTTTCACCTGCTGGTGGCACTATTACATTCAGCACCAAAAGGGTGTAATTCCAGTGGCCACCAGCGGGTGTCTCCCTGCCTGGACTTCAGACTTGCCATCAAGCACACCTGTCATGGGTCTGCTGGACTATATAGACCCGCCCTAAACTAGGCTTCAGTGCTTCAGAATTCCTCTGCTAGCCTTTGTCCCTGCCAGTACCTGCTCTTGTTCCAGCCTGTTCCTGTTTGTTCCTGGACCCTGTTTGTGTATCCTGCCCTTGAGTCCTGTTCCCTGCTCCTCAGTCTGCTTCATTATTCCTGGTTTCTGTTCCCTTGTCGCTTTTGCCCATGCCTTATTTTTATTTCATATTTGTTTCCTTGCTCATGTATTATATTAGTTAGATAGATAGTTAGGTGGGTTTGGGGGTTTGCTGTGTTCTCACTATTTACTTGTTTTTGGTTTGCTGTCTTGATTACACGTGTGTCTTTATCATTAGTAGTAAACATACCTTTTTTCTTTATCGTACATCATAGGACACAGGGCCTCAAGTAATTACTTAATGGGTTATGGGCCTACCTTCAGGTGTTGACACTGGTATACCCAATACAGGAAGTTGACTCCACTATATAACCCCTCCTCCTTCCAGGAGTCCTCAGTTTTTTCGCCAGTGTCTAAGGTGTTGGTCATGAGTGAAGATGTGCTCTTAAGGAGCTCCAGGGAGGGATCCATGCTGGATTTAAAACACCTCCACAACCGGATCCATCCTCGCCACTGAGGCCATAGGATGGTACCTGGGCCTCGCATTGAAGAACGAGGTTTTGCCTGTAAGCTTCTCTTTGAGAGCTGGACCCTAGGAACCAGGACTCTTTTTGGTCTTGCTACATTACCTAAAGCTGTTCCTGAGGGGTGCTATACAGGTCCAAAGGAGCGGAACCCCTATTAAAAGGGCCCCAGTCTTTGAAGGTTTAACTACGATGCCCGCCGTGATGGGGGAAGGTTGGATCTGTCTGTTCAGCAGTATCCTGCAGCGAGGAAAAGGTAAGGGAAGAGGCTAGGTACTGTAAAAAGATGTCTATGCTTTCCATATTTAAGTATGCCTTTAAAAAGTCTCCTCTAGAGGGAGTAAAGTTACACATACCTTACTTGATGCTTCAAGCAGCTCTGTGTCTGGCTAGAAACAGCCATGTGTGGTCCCAGCAGCAGAGGGGGGTTCTCTGTGAACAAAAAATATTTTTCTAACAGGAATCAAAGGGATACAGTATTTTCAGGCTGGCAGCATATCCAGCAGGTTGAAGTACTTAGGATTTTTATCCATTAGCCACTTCAGGTAAATCTTCCAGTTCCTTTTTACACCTGCTCTCAAGACACTTAGTTTGTTGATGCTTTATGCAAAGAAGCCTGTTGTTACAGGCAGTACCTTTTGAAATGGTGTGCAGAGATCAGCTTGCAGGCTCCTCGGCAGCGCCGCCTCCTCCTCTCGTGTCTGTGATAGTAAGAACGGCGCGCGCACACGATTTATGTTAATGAAGTGGAGGGGACAGGTTGCTAAGGGGCGTGTTCTTCAGGGCAGTGCCGTGTGTAAGACGTCCACACAGCTGAAACTTGCTAAGCTAAGGGCAGATCGCTGAGGACGCCAATCAGGGTTTCTTACCTGATGCCTGTAACAAAGCAAAGCTAAGCTCAAAAGAGTCTGTTACAGCTATGGCCACATCACACTAAAGAAACACAGCAGCGCTGGGCACATAAGGGGTGTAAGACAGGCATTTCCAGTACAGGAAATATATTGTTATCAGCATTTAAAACTGATTCTATGGTGACATTTGTCTTGTAAATTATTGTAAAAAAAAAAAGAGATACAAGTATATTCTGTTACCTCTGTTTTTTGTACCTTGCATTATGACTTCCAGAGCTACTATAAAGGTACCTAAGGGGCCACCCCCAGGCGCTGGGAAGCCTAGTCATGTCGCCATGCTGTCATCCTCTCTGGAGATACCAGACATGGCAAGCCTGGGTGAGTCATTGGAAGCTAGCAGTGGTGCAACTGCTTTACACACTTCAGCCCCTGTATACGTGACTGAAGATGCATTTTCCTCAGCCCTGCAGGGCCTAGAAGGAAGATTAGCGGCTTTAATTGCATCCTCCATCCAGGTGGATAGGAAGCTTCCTAGGTCCCTCTCCCCCACCTTAAACTCTTTACAAAGAGTGGAGGGTCCAAGGGAATTGTCGGAACAAGATGAGGTATCTCTCTCAGACAATTTAGAGGAAAGACAAGCCGGTTATTCCTCTGCTGAGGAAACAATACTTGATGTTTCAGCTTCACAAACGGAAGTACAGAGCCTTACTGAAATGGTTCGCTCTGTTTTCATGCTACCCCTAACAGAGGTAGCTGAATGTCCGGTCTCCTCCCTGGGTTCCCTCAAACCTTTACAGCCTTTGCATGCGTTTCCTGTCCACGCATTACTAGAAAAACTTATTTATAACGAATGGGATCATCCGAATAAGCATTTTCCCCCTCCAAAGAGATTCTCAGTTCTCTATCCTATGGAGAAAAAATTCACAAAAAGATGGAAAGTTCCAGCAGTTGACGCTGCAATTTCCAATGTGAATAAAAGTTTAACTTGTCCAGTGGACAATGCGCTTATGCTTAAGGATCCAACAGATAAGAAGTTGGAAGGCTTGTTAAAACCCTCTTTTTTACCTTAGCAGGGAGCGTGACTCAGCCTGCAATTGCAGCTATAGGCATCTGTCAGTCCTTAAAGGACCAGTTCACAGATGCTCTTAACGAGCTCCCTGCACAACAGGCCTGGGAGTTGGCAGAGCTGCCTAGAGCATTATGCTTTGCCATAGATGCTATGAAGGATTCTATTCATCAGGCTTCTTGCCTTGCGCTTGTGCTAGTTCACATGCGAAGGACCCTTTGGTTAAAGGGTTGGTCAGCTGAAGCGCCTTGCAAGAATCTTTTAACTAGTTTTTCCTTTACTGGAGAACGACTATTTGGCGAGAGTTTGGATAAGTATATCCAGACAATTTCTAGTGGAAAGAGTACTCTTTTGCCAGTCAAAATAAAATATAAATGTCCTTCATTTAAACGCACTTGTTTTCCCGCGCCAGGTACATCCACCTCTAGGCAGGGGCGACGACCTCCACCGTCAGACTCTAGAGGAAGACCTCAGGGTCAAACCCAGGCACAAAGGAAGACCTGGGGCCGCAAGTCTGCAAAGCAGAATACCAAGGCCTCGTCATGAAGAGGCATCTCCCCTCACCAGGGTGGGGGAAGACTTCTGAGGTACTCAGAAGTCTGGCAAAGGGAGATTCAGGACAAATGGACTCTCTCCACAGTCTCTCTAGGATACAAGCTAGATTTTCGAGAGTTTCCACCATCTCGTTTTCGGAGATCAAACGTTCCCAAAGATCCAGGGAAAAGGCAAGCCCTGTTGCAAGCATTAGACCGATTATTGGCTCAAGGGGTGATCATACAGATTCCTGAACAGGAGCAAGGTTTGGGGTTTTATTCAAACCTGTTTACAGTACCAAAGCCAAATGGGGATATCAGACCAATTCTAGATCTACGGAACCTAAATCAGTTCCTGAAGATCCGCTCCTTTCGCATGGAGTCAATCAAGTCAGTTGTCTCCATCCTACAAGAAGGAGAACTTTTGGCTTCCATCGACATCAGAGATGCATATCTGCATGTCCCTATATTTCCTCTTCCTCCAGAAGTTTCTGCGGTTTGAAGTAGAACAAAGGCACTTTCAGTTTGTAGTCTTGCCCTTTGGGCTTGCTACAGCACCCCAGGTATTCACAAAAGTACTAGCCCCACCTCTAGCAAGGTTGAGGGCACAGGGCATAACTGTCTTGGCTTACTTAGACGATCTATTGTTAATAGACCAGTCGGTGGCTCGCTTGAAGCAAGATGTAGCCATTACAAGCAGTTACCTGGAGAGTCTGGGTTGGATTCTCACCTGAAGAAATCCAGCCTTTTTAGTGGCTTTAAGGAGGAGTATCTGGGCCTGATCATAGACACCGCCCAGGAAAGGGTGTTCTTGCCTAACGCAAAGATCAGCTCCATACAAGAGCTGGTGCAGATGGTCAGGTCAAAGAAAAATCCCTCAATACGTCTTTGTATGAGGTTGTTAGGGAAGATGGTAGCTTCATTTGAAGCAGTTCCCTATGCCCAATTCCATTCGAGACTGTTTCAAAACAGTATCCTGTCTGCTTGGAACAAGACGATTCAAGCTTTAGATTTACCAATGCGGCTGTCCCCAAGAGTGTCCCAAAGCCTCAGTTGGTGGTTACTAACTCGGAACCTGCTGAAGGGAAAGTCCTTCAGACCAATTATCTGGAAAGTAGAAACGACAGATGCCAGCCTTTCAGGCTGGGGAGCAGTACTAGAGAAGATGACTGTCCAGGGAAAGTGGTCAAGAACCGAAAGAGCTTTGCCCATCAACATCCTGGAGATTCGGGCAGTGTATTTGGCTCTGAGAACCTGGACCTCCAGGTTAAAGAATTGTCCTGTCAGGATTCAATCGGACAGACAATGCCACGGCCGTGGCATATATCAATCACCAAGGGGGCACTAAAAGTCTCTCAGCTCAGAAAGAGGTGAACCAGATTCTAACTTGGGCAGAAAAGAATGTCCCATGCCTGTCGGCAGTTTTCACTCCGGGAGTAGAGAATTGGCAGGCGGACTACTTAAGTCACCAGCAGTTATTCCCAGGAGAATGGTCCCTTCATCCCGAGATTTTTCAGGCTGTTTGCCAAAGATGGGGGACTCCGGACGTAGACCTTCTAGCGTCCAGGTTAAACATGAAGCTAGTCAATTTTGTGTCCAGGACAAGGGACACACTCACATATGGAACAGATGCATTGGTGACCCCATGGGTCAGTTCTCACTGATCTATGCATTTCCCCCGATTCAGTTGCTACCTCGACTTCTTTGCAGGATCAGGCTGGAAAGAAAGTCGGTAATACTGGTAGCACCAGCATGGCCCAGAAGGTCATGGTATGCGGAAATCGTAAAGATGGCAGTGGAGGGTCCATGGCTCCTCCCACTAAGGCCAGACCTGCTATTACAGGGGCTGATATTCCATCCTACTTTACGAACGTTAAATTTAACGGTCTGGCTATTGAGACCCACATTCTGAAGAAACGTGGGCTTTCCAGGGCAGTTATTTCTACTTTAATTAACGCTAGGAAGCCAGCTTCTAGAGCTATATATTATAGAGTCTGGAAAGCTTATGTTTCCTGGTGTGAATCCAAGGGTTGGCACCCTTGAAGATATATTATAGGCAGAATTCTTGCCTTTCTACAATTAGACGTAGAGATGAAGTTGGCCCTGAGTACTATTAAGAGCCAAGTCTCAGCCTTATCAATTTTATTTCAAAGACCGCTTGCTACGCATTCTCTAGTCCGGGGTTTCATGCAAGGAGTAATGCGGATTAATCCGCCTGTTAAATCACCCTTAAGCCCCTGGGACTTGAATTTATTTTTTTCCAAAATCATGTTCCAAGGAAGAAAAGTCACTACATTGTCTTGATGTGGTGAGAGCAGTGAAGATCTATTTAAAGAAAACTGCTCAGATTCGTAAAAGACTGATGTCTTATTTATTCTGCCAGAGGGTCCTAAAAAAGGACAGGCAGCCTCTAAATCCACTGTCACTAAGTAGACTCGGCAAGTTATAATTCAAACTTATGATTTAAAGGGAAAGATTCCCCCTTTTCAAGTTAGGGTGCACTCTACCAGAGCGGTTGGTGCTTCTTGGGCAGTGTGTCACCAGGCCTCCATGTCTCAGATCTGCAAGGCCGCGACTTGGTCTTCAGTACATTTACAAAATCTTATCAAGTAGATGTAAGATGGAATGAGGATATCGCCTTCGGGCGCAGTGTGCTGCAGGCAGCAGTATAATTCCTCAAGGTCTGGGGGTGCCCTACGGGTTGTGTCTCCCTCCCCTCAAGTAGCATTTCTATGGGACGTCCTACTAAGTAATTACCTGAGGCTTTGTGTCCTATGATGTACAATAAAGAAAATAGGATTTTAAAACAGCTTACCTGTAAAATCCTTTTCTTGGAGTACATCATAGGACACAGAGCGCCCGCTCCTCTGTTTTATGGGGTGAGAGTACATTGCTTATATTGCTTGGCTACAAAAACTGAGGACTCCTGGAAGGAGGAGGGGTTATATAGGGGAGTCAACTTCCTGTATTGGTTATACCAGTGTCAACGCCTGGAGGTAGGCCCATAATCAACTAAATAATTACTTGAGGCTCTGTGTCCTATGATATACTCCAAGAAAAGGATTTTACAGGTAAGCTGTTTTAAAAATCCTATTTTTTCATTTACTCGTTTGTCCCTGATTCCTTGGTGCAGTCCAGCGATCTGATCACCTGCATTGGATGTTGTGTATAACATCCCCTGACACGTTTAAATATGATTCTCCACCGCCTGGTCCACAAAGATCAGGTGGGCTTTCTACCACTCTCCTCGTTCACACTCTACACTGAAAGTCACAACGGATGATGATGCTTCCCTTGGACATCCGGAAAGCATTTAACATGCTTTCCTGGTCTTATCTCCACACAACCCTAGCTCACTGAAGCCTAGCTGACCCTTTTCTGTGTTGGATTGACAAACTATATAATGGACCCTCAGCCTCAGTGACTCATACCTTCGATAAGAATGTCCCTCCTTCTAAATCTTCCAAGGCACTTTGTCTCCCCTACTGTTTATAATAGATTTAGAGCTCTTAGCCAAACATATTGGATTAAGTTCCAACATCTAGGGAGTTAAATAGGCAGGAGTTCATCATAAGCTCGCTATGTTTGTGAATGATATCCTATTATACATCACGTCTCCTCACACTTCACTTCCGTATCTCCTCTCTCGCTTGCGTGACTTTGCTTCCCTCTCTGGCCTTCACGTCAACCAAGCTAAATCATGTGCTCTGAATGTTTATGGAACCTACCTTGCGCTCCATACAGGCCCAATTCCCTTTTTATTGGTCTCCTTCAATCCCAAACCTAAGAATCACCCTGACCCCATCTTACCAATCCCTGCATGCAGCTAACTACCCTACGCTCATTAAAACTCTGACTCGCCTACTCAACTCATGGAACACGACCCATATCTCTTGGACAGGGCGCATTCATGCAATCAAGATGATTTTGTGCTCAGGTCTCACTTTAGTCTGTTCTATGCTGACCACGCAGGGCATTCACTCTATTCTCCAACTTAAGGACTCACATGATATTCTAGGCTCTGAACCATTTCATTACCTCCAAATACACCACCTCCTGGAATCGCTGTCTAGGAATCATGACTGGTCCAAACCATGAACAGCTTTTAAAACTAGTTATTGGACCTGTCCTATGACTCAGAGCCTTATTTGCTTGCTAAACTCTTCACTTTTGAAAAGAAAAATGGAAGATCCCTGTGGGTTTTTTTTAGCAGCAATTATAAATCAAAAAAAGTTTTTATTCAAAATGAATAAATGAATTCAAAATTTTTTTCTTTTTTTTTTTTCTTTTCAAACAATTGTTTCGGGGTGTGCAGCCCTTATCAGACTCTTTAAAAGTGCCATTCCATGTTATAGTTAACTCTTCACTTTTTAATAGCTCAGCCACATGGGCCCTTTCCTACTGCTAACGCTGGGAGCATGACTTTAATTATATATATATATATATATATATATATATATATATATATATATATATATATACACATAGTATCTCACAAAAGTGAGTACACCCCTCACATTTTTGTAAATATTTAATTATATTTTTTCATGTGACAACACTAAAGAAATGACACTCACTTTTCTACAATGTAAAGTAGTGAGTGTACAGCTTGTATAACAGTGTAAATTTGCTGTCCCCTCAAAATAACTCAACATACAGCCATTAATGTCTAAACCGCTGGCAACAAAAGTGAGTACACCCCTAAGTGAAAATGTCCTCTTGGGCATGGAGTTCACCAGAGATTCACAGGTTGCCACTGGAGTCCTCTTCCACTCCTCCATGATGACATCACGGAGCTGGTGGATGGTAGAGACCTTGCGCTCCTCCATCTTCCATTTGAGGATGTCCCACAGATGCTTAATAGGGTTTAGGTCTGGAGACATGCTTGGCCAGTCCATCACCTTTACCCTCAGCTTCTTTAGCAAGGCAGTGGTGGTCTTGGAGGTGTGTTTGGGGTCGTTATCATGTTGGAATTCTTCCCTGCGGCCCAGTCTCCGATGGGAGGGGATCATGCTCTGCTTCAGTATGTCACAGTACATGTTGGCATTCATGGTTCCTCAATGAACTGTAGTTCCCCAGTGCCGGCAGCACTCATGCAGCCCCAGACCATGACACTCCCACCACCATGCTTGACTGTAGACAAGACACACTTGTCTTTGTACTCCTCACCTGGTTGCCGCCACACACAATTGACACCATCTGACCCAAATAAGTTTATCTTGGTCTCATTAGACCACAGGACATGGTTCCAGTAAACCATGTCCTTAGTCTGCTTGTCTTCAGCAAACTGTTTGCAGGCTTTCTTGTGCATCAGCTTTAGAAGAGGCTTCCTTCTGGGATGACAGCCATGCAGATCAATTTGATGCAGCGTGCAGCGTATGGTCTGAGCACTGACAGGCTGACCCCCCCACCCCTTCAACCTCTGCAGCAATGCTGGCATCACTCATACGTCTATTTCCCAAAGACAACCTCTGGATATGAGGCTGTCACTCAACTTGTTTGGTTGACCCTGGCGAGGCCTGTTCTGAGTGGAACCTGTCCTGTTAAATTGCTGTATGGTCTTGACCACCGTGCTGCAGCTCAGTTTCAGGGTCTTGGCAATCTTCTTATAGCCTAGGGCATCTTTATGTAGAGAAAGTATTCTTTTTTTTCAGATCCTCAGAGAATTCTTTGCCATGAGTTGCCATGTTGAACTTCCAGTGACCAGTATGAGAGAGTGAGAGCGATAACACCAAATTGAACACACCTGCTTCCCATTCACACCTGAGACCTTGTAACACTGACGAGACACATGACACCGGGGAGTGAAAATTGGTAATTGGGCCCAATTTGGACATTTTTACTTAGGGGTGTACTCACTTTTTTTGCCAGCGGTTTAGACATTAATGGCTGTGTGTTGAGTTATTTTGAGGGGACAGCAAATTTACACTGTTATACAAGCTGTACACTCACTACTTTACATTGTAGCAAAGTGTCATTTCTTTGGTGTCGTCACATGAAAAGATATAATAAAATATTTACAAAAATGTGAGAGGTGTACTCACTTTTGTGAGATACTGTGTGTGTGTGTGTGTGTGTGTGTGTGTGTGTGTGTGTATATATATATATATATATATATATATATATATATATATACACACAGTATATAGCGAAAAAATTCTGCCCAGGGTTCTGCTTAAAATGGCTCCAGCTGGTTAGAGAAGTTGGACTTGTTCGTGTGCTGAAAAACAGGCCCTCATTATTTGAAAAATTGTTTCATTATTGTTACTGGGTGTTTTCTTTTTAAGGAAATGTATTTCTTTTTAGGTGCACGACAAGTCCATCTAGGAAGAAATAAAGTGGCAGATTCCAGTGATTTTTTTAATAGCCAAAATTATTACAGTTTTATCATTCGTTTTACCCTCGTACTAGACATCCTGTTTACTGGGTTACAGGGTACAATCCTACTAATCCTTTTTTTTTTTTTTACAAGCTCCAGTAAGGGGGTTATTCATATTTAATCAATCCTTTAACAAAAATGCCACTGCAAATTTAGGGAAAACAACAGCACTGTAAAAAGACATATATTTTAGTGGACTTTTATCATCCTGATGGTAAGAAAAATCCTAACAATACGTGAATAAGTCTTGGGTGCCTCCCCTACCCCTTTGCAGGCCGGTGTCTTGTTGAATACAGTCCCCTATCCAGAAGTGTCCGCCCTGTACTGCGCAGGCGCAGTACAGTGGACAAACGAGACGCCGAAAGTCTCCGAAGTTCAACAGCTGATCGTCAGCTGTACACGGCGCCTGCGCATTTATTCTTACCCTATGTCCAGGTTCATTCCCTACTATCCAAGTGGACATAGAGTTAGAATAAATAGTTGCCGAGCGCAGTGAGGCCGTGCCCGAAGCGTGGCGAGCGAAGCGAGCCCGCGAGGGGCCCTCTTACACAGCCATTGCTAACAGGTGCCCGAGCGCCGTGTACAGCTGATGGTCAGCTGATCAACTTCGGACATTTTCGGCATCTCCTGCTGCTCCGTACTGCGCAGGCGCTGCGCTTGCGCAGTACGGGGCGGACACTATCTGATAGGAGGACACTATATGTCAGAACACCAGTCTGAGTCATAAAAAAAATGTAAACTCTGCATCCATTGGTTCCCTGCAGATGTGACTTTCCCTTTTTGCCACTACAGGGCGCTCTTCATACAGCAAATATAAAATATAGAGCACCAGTGACAGCATTCAATTACTTCTATAGATGTTTATACTGACAGAACAACAAGACACCTTTCTGTCATCTATTCTGACAGAATCAACTTATACCAAGTTATTATTTTCCTTTCCTTGCCATTATTTTCCTTTCCTTTATATTATTTTCCTCTCCTCTCCTTTCCATTATTTTCCTCTCCTCTCCTTTCCATTATTTTCCTTTCCTTTCCATTATTTTCCTCTCCTCTCCTTTCCATTATTTTCCTTTCCTTTCCATTATTTTACTCTCCTCTCCATTATTTTCCTTTCCTTTCCATTATTTTCCTCTCCTCTCCTTTCCATTATTTTCCTCTCCTCTCCTCTCCGCTCCATTATTTTCCTTTCCTTTCCATTATTTTCCTCTCCTCTCCTGTCCTTTCCATTATTTTTCTTTCCTCTCCACTCCTTTCCATTATTTTCATTTCCTCTCCTCTCCGTTATTTTCCTATTCTCTCCATTATTTTCCTTCCCTTTCCATTATTTTCCTCTCCTCTTGATAATTTTCCTTTCCATTATTTTCCTCTCCTCTCCATTATTTTCCTCTCCTCTCCTCTCCTCTCCTCTCCTCTCCTCTCCTCTCCTCTCCGTTATTTTCCTTTCCTCTCCTCTCCATTATTCTCCTTTCCTCTCCTCTTCGTTATTTTCCTTTCCTCTCCTCTCCGTTATTTTCCTTTCCTCTCCTCTCCTCTCCTTTCCATTATTTTCCTTTCCTCTGCTCTCCATTATTTTCCTCTCCTGTCCATTATTTTCCTTTCCTCTCCTCTCCTCTCTGCTATTTTCCTCTTCTCTGCATTATTTTCCTTTCCTTTCCATTATTTTCCTCTCCTCTCCTTTCCATTATTTTCTTCGCCTCTCCTGTCCTTTCCATTATTTTCCTCTCCTCTCCTGTCCTCTCCATTATTTTCCTTTCCTCTCCTCTCCGTTATTTTCCTATTCTCTCCATTATTTTCCTTTCCTTTCCATTATTTTCCTCTCCTCTGCTCTGCTCTCCTTTCCATTATTTTCCTTCCCTTTCCATTATTTTCCTCTCCTCTCCTCTCCTCTCCATTATTTTCCTTTCCTCTCCTCTCCTCTCCTCTCCTCTCCTCTCCGTTGTTTTCCTCTCTTCTCCGTTGTTTTCCTCTCCTCTCCGTTGTTTTCCTCTCCTCTCCGTTGTTTTCCTCTCCTCTCCATTATTTTCCTTTGCTAATGATGCTACTGTATCTCAGGAAGTTCTTTCAGTCTATCGGTTTGCATATCATATGTTGGTTTTGTACCATGGATGGGTTTACATCCATATGTTGGGAATGTTTATACTGACATATTTTTCTACAAAAATTAAAGATTTTACAAGGAAAAAAAAAAGATTGCATTTTGAGGACTTAAAGTACTCTGCCAGTGCTATGCATTGTACTTTCTTAAAGCGGAGCTCCGCGGAAATTTTTTTTTTCAAAAGTCAGCAGCTACAAATACGGCAGCTGCTGACTTTTAAAACATGGACACTTACCTGTCCAGGACGCCTGCGATGTCAGCATCCGAGGCCGAACCGTCTCTCAGTCCTCGGGTGCTGCCGCCTCCATCTTCGGTAAGGGAATCAGGAAGTGAAGGCTTGCGGCTTCACTTCCCGGCTCCCTACTGCGCATGCGCGAGTCGCGCAGCCAAATACGGATGGTCCCTGCTGTCTCTGGGACCCGTGTGTTTCCCAGCAGGCAGCGGGGGGGGGAACAGGAAGTGGCATAAATAACCGCAGATTCTGCGGGTATCTATGCCGGAAGTGGGTACAGATACCTGTAATATACAGGTATTTGTACCCACCTCCCCCCTGAAAGGTGCCAACTGTGACACCGGAGGGGGGGGGAGAATCCAATGAGTGGAAGTTCCACTTTTGGGTTGAACTCCACTTTAAGATGTCTGTTAATGTCAATTTAAAGTGGTTGTAAAGTCAAAAGGTTTTTTTTTATATTAATGCATTCTATGCATTAAGAAAAAAAAGCTTTCTGTGTGTAGCAGCCTCCCCAGCAACCCCTAATACTTTCCTGAGCCCCATCTCTGTTCAGCGATGTGCACGAGTGTCTTAGCCGTCCAGGACTCTTCCTCCTGATTGGCTAAGACACAGCAGCAGCACCATTGGCTCCCGCTGCTGTCCATCAAAGTCAGTTAGCGGAACAGGAGAGAGAGAGGGGACGGGACCGAACCGCAGCTCCGTGTCTGAAAAAAAAACAGAGAGCTGTGGCTCGTCTCGGGTGCCCCAAAGAAAGCTGCTTGCCGGGGGGGGGGGGGCACTCGACAGGAGGGAGGGGCCAGGAGCACTGAAGAGGGACCAGAGAAGAGGAGATTCTAGGCTTCTCTGTGCAAATTCACTACACAGAGAAGGTAAGTATAACATGTTTGTTATTTTTAAAGAAAAAAGAAAACAAGACTTTACAATCACCTTAAGAGAACGTATTAAAGCGGAGTTCCAACAACAACAAAAAAAAATGAAAAGTCAGCAACTACAAATAGTGCAGATACTGACTTTTAAAATAAGGACACTTACCTGTCCAGGGCGGCCGCCATGTCCTCACCCAAAGCTGACATGTCGCTCGGCTCCGGGTGGAGGCGCCGGCATCTTAAGTAAGGGAATCAGGAAGTGAAGCCTTGCGGCTTCACTGCCTGCCTCCTACTGCGTGAGTCGCGCTGCACTTTCTGAGTGGTCCCTGCTGTCTACTGGGACCTGTGTGTCTCCTAGAAGACAGCGGGGGGGTGGGAGGGACCGGACATGGTGCAGATCGCCGCTGATACTGCGGTGATCTTTCGCCAGAAGTGGGAGCAAATACCTGTATTAGACAGCTATCTGCTCTAACCCCCCCCCCCCCCGCCAACCCCTGAAAGGTACCAAATGAGGAGAAATCCGGACAGCGGAAATTCCATTTATGGGTGGAACTCCACTTTAATTTTGCTTATCTTTGTATGTGTTTCTAAAACATAATAAAAATGATTGAAATAAAAAAAATACTCTCCAAGTGTAACAACATGTGTGTTGCTATTCTGTTGGCTTTCAAAGGTGAAATAGCTGTGATTTTGCTCCTGAGGGTTAGGGAACCTTCTTTTAACTACCTTCTAGCCTGTTAGATATTGAGGAATCCTAACATTAACCCCAAATGTGACTGACGCTCTAATCACATGAGAGAGAGTATCACTGCTCCAGGTGGGTCAGATAAAGGTAAAAGGCATCTCCTTCAGTCTAGAAGTCCAGGTGCTGGCAATGCTATCGCAGTTAGACAACAAAGAAATTCTGGACAGCCGCACTCCAAAGATATTTGCCTTTGTTCAATAAGGTGTCATCCAAAATACAGGTCACAGCAAAGTGGAACAAAGCTTACGCGTTTCACACTACACTCCTTGTAGTGCGAAAAGCGTAAGCTTTGTTCCACTTTGCTGTGACCTGTATTTTGGATGACACCTTATTGAATAAAGACAAATATCTTTGGAGTGCGACTGTCCAGAATTTCTTTGATGTCTAACAGCTCTAATCACATGACTTTGATATGCAAAGGGTTAGGATTAGGATTAAAGTTAAAGAAAAGGGTCAGCAAAGGTACCTTTCAATGTTTCTCTCAAAATACATTTTTACTAATAAAAAACAAAAAAAATTGCTAATCAGTATAGATACTTTCCTGCAGGTAAAACCGGGAAACAATAGTTGGTGTCACAGCAGGTGGTACCTATCCATGTTCTTTCCGTTTGAAGGCTGTAACTTCCTAAGATATCACAATGGCTCAGTGGAATACAGTGATGGAGAATGAAAATTTGCATACTATCATTGGAAAAATCTGCAGATATAAAAGCAACCATTGTTGGAAATGCTTTACTTTATGTCAAATACTTTTTTTACTACTTTACAAACATTATCAAAGATCAATTAAGATATATATATATATTTTTTAATTTGCAGTGATGTCACTTTAGGTATCACTGTCATGTTTTAACATTTGCACTCTTGTTCAGTTTGGACAGTAGAGTTCTCACTATACTTCTGAAGAACCGACTATGAAAACCGTGGCTTCCATACATAGAAGCCCTAATGCCATTTCTCTACCCTTCCACTCCCCTTGTCCATTCACAGCATGCTTGGTATTCTGTAAACCAGGGGTCTCCACACCTCCCAGTACAAGGGTCACGTTGTATATTTTACAAATGCCTGTGGGCGGAAAAAAAATCCACATTAAGACTCCCCTTACATCTGGATCCCTCTCAGAGTCTCCTTTAAATCAATCCCCCCATCTAAGTCCCTCCTTACATCAGTGTCCCCATCAGAGTCCGCCTTACAATCAGGGTCCCCATCAAAGTCCCCTCTACATCAGAATCCTTATGAGAGTTCCCCTTACATCAGGATGCCTATCAAAGTCCTCATCAGAGTCACCCTTACATTAGGGCCCCCATCAGTGTCCCCCTTACATCAGGATCCCCATCAAAGACCCTGCTTACATCAGGGTCCCCATCAAATTACACCTCACATCAGGATCCCTATTAGAGTCCCACCTAAACATCAGGGTCCCTACTAGAGTCCTTCCTTACATCAGGGTCCCCAACAAAGCCCCCGCTTACATCAGAAACGGAGAACATAGGCAGACTTTGCTGAGCCTTATCCGCAATCAGTGCACACCGAGGATATGCCACTGACCCAACCTGCAGGCCAGACACACTCTTGTAGTGGCCCAGAAGGGGCGCTCGGGCCCCTTCTGTAAACCATCCACAGAATTCTGTGAATGGGCAAGGGGCAAGGGGCTGTGTTTGAGAGCCACTGAGCTAAGTGATTTACACCTCATGAGACCTCACCTATTTTTACACTGCAGAGTTTGCCCTGACAACTTCACTTTTACTGTCCAATGAAACTGACTGAATGGCCAGTATGGAAAGCCTCATTAGTTAACGCAACAGCAGTTAGTAGAGATAAACCACATCGTCAGGAAAAAAACGTAATAAGGACTTGTGATGTCTGCTGCTCCTAGATAGACGTTTTGCTATTTGGACTTTAAGTGTTGGTTCACTGTAAGAATTAGCACTTAAAGTGGTTATAAAGGCCTGAATGCATTCACTGCATTCAGGTAAAAAACAACATTCTGAGTGCAGCCCCTACTTATACTTACTTGAGCCCTATGTCGATCCAGCACTGAGCACGAGGGCAACATCTCTGCTCTTTCTTTCCTCACTGGCTCAGAGGCAACAGCGGGAGCCATTGGCTCCAGAAGAGGGAGCGGGGCAGGGCCAAGCTGCGCTGTGTGTCAACACACACAGCACGACTCGAGAGCGAGCTCCTCCCCCCTGCTGTGTGCCGCTTGCTATGGGGGGCACTTAGCAGGGGGGAGGAGCCAAGATTCCCAGCATGGGACCCCAGAAGAGATGGATCAAGGCTTTATCAAGAATTAGAACCTTAAGTGAAAAAGGCAGGTAGTATAGTCAAATATGACTAATAACCAAGGAAATACCCCTAGGCAAAGTAACAAAACAAATCATAATGAAAAAATACATTATTTTATAGAATGATTACATCAAGACCATATGCAATCTATTTGTATTTTTGGGAAATTAGAAAGATACCGTTGTAGTATTTAGTGACCGTGGCTGCACATCGGTATTTAGCTGGACATCGTATCTCTCCTGTGCAGTTACGTGGCTTATCACCAATTTTCGTACAATAATTACACATTATAGAGTAACCTGTAATGTAAGAACAGCTAGTAAATTAAAAAGAAGCAAAAGGAAAAGTAAAAAGAAGGAAAAAAAATATAATAAAAAAAGAAAGACAAAGAAACAAATGGGAAAAAAATGGATAGAGAATAAAAATTAAAAAAAAGACAAAATTAGAGGGAAATAAAAGAAGAAAGAGATGATAAAAAAAATATGGAAGAAAAAATAAAGAAGGAAATATGAGGGAAAAATAAAACAAAAAGAAAAAAGAAAGACAAAGAAAAAAATAGAAAGTAAAAAATAAGTAAATAAAAAGAGAGAAAAGTATAGAAGAAAAAAACAAAAGAAGAAAGAGAGAAGATATAAACTATGGAGGGAAAAACATGAAAAGTGGAAAGAAAAGAAAGTAAATAAATATTTAAAAAAGGGGTCTAGAAAATGAAATGAAAGAATAGAAGAGAGTAAAGAAGAGGAAAGAAATTAAAAAGAGAAAACAGAAGAAAAAAAGGACATTAGATAGACTGGTGTCTAGACAGAAGAAAAACATTTACTTACTGATTCCTGCAAGCGCTGATAGTAGAAAACATAACTGTACTAAAGACATTACTGTAAAGATAATCCACCGCCTGTATGATTCGTTACGGCTATATTACCACTGCAAACCTTATTGATTCCCAACTAGCTTTATATAAAATAAGTCACAGGGTGGAGAAACAGACATGGAAATGAAATGCTGGTCATATTACTAAATATACGTGTAGTTTAATAAAGGAAAGCAACATTTTATAGTCTTATGATTTTCATAATTTCACGCAGGAGTACAAAGAATATACAGTACATATAATGTGGTAAAAGTTAGGATTCTATTTGCATTAGTAGATGCACCATACATACATTTTATGTCATTGGTGTTTTGCATGCGTAGAATGTGTTAAGGTTGGCTGTATTAGAATTTGAACAATATTTATCTTTATGAGCCTCAACTACTTAGCAGGAAATATTTTCTTGTTGCCCAATGCTAATGTTAAGGCCAAATAAACCAAAACCAAATAAATGTATATAAATGTATATAAACATCTTATGTAATTTACAGTTGTGCTCAAAAGTTTGCATACCCTGGAATGTTTGGCCTTGGTGTAGACATAGAAGGTGGAAAGGTTAACTTCCCACATTTGTGGCTTTTAAAATCACAATTAGTGTCTGTGTATAAATAGTCAATGAGTTTGTTGGATGCACTAAGCAAGCTAGACACTGAGCCATGAGGAGGTAGAAAAGAACGGTCAAAATACCTGGGTAACAAGGTAATGATACTTTTCAAAGATTGAAAAGGATATAAAAAGATATCCAAAGCCTTGAATATGCTAGGATTCTATTTGCATTAGTAGATGCACCATAGGTACATTTTATGTCATTGGTGTTTTGCATGCGTAGAATGTGTTAAGGTTGGCTGTATTAGAATTTGAACAATATTTATCTTTATGAGCCTCAACTACTTAGCAGGAAATATTTTCTTGTTGCCCAATGCTAATGCTAAGGCCAAATAAACCAAAACCAAATAAACGTATATAAACATCTTATGTAATTTACAGTTGTGCTCAAAAGTTTGCATACCCTGGCACAAATTGTGAAACTGTCTTTTATTTAAGGATAGCAATCACATGAAGCCATTTATTATCACATAGTTTTTGGATTCTTTTTAAATCATAATGATAAACAGAAATCACCCAAATGGCCCTGATCAAAAGTTTACATACCCTGGAATGTTTGGCCTTGGTGTAGACACAGAAGGTGGCACACACAGGTTAAAATGGCAATCAAAGGTGAACTAATGATACTTTTCAAAGATGGAGAAGGATATAAAAAGATATCCAAAGCCTTGAATATGCTAGTCAGTACTGTTTAATCACTTATTAAGAACTGGAAAATGTGGGGCTCTTTTAATTCCAAGCCAAGGTCAGGTAGACCAAGAAAGATTGCAGCCACAACTGGCAGAAGAATTGCTCAAGATACAAAGAAAACCCCACAGGCTGCTCTCCAAAAAGACGGTGTGGTTGTTTTTAAGGAGCACAATTCAACTATACTTGAACAAAAAGAAGCTGCATGGTTGAGCTGCCAGAAAGAACCCTTTACTATGCCACAAAAAAGCCAATGAGGCATGTCAGGGTTTGTTGGGCATATTGTAACTAGGCTTTTTTTGTGGAACTTTTTGTGGTACAGTAAAGGCTTCTTTCTGGCAACTTGACCATGCAGCTTTTTTTTGTTAAAGTATCATCGTATTGTGCCCCATAAAAACAACCACACCATCTTTTTCCAGAGCAGCCTGTATTTCTCCTGAGGTTACCTGTGGCTTTTTCTTTGTATCCTGAACAGTTCTTGTGGCAGTTGTGGCTGAAATCTTTCTTGATCTACCTGACCTTGGCTTGGTATCAAGAGATCCCCAAATTTTCCACATCATATTAAGTGATTGAACAGTACTGACTGGCATATTCAAGGCTTTGGATATCTTTTTATATCCTTTTCCATCTTTGTAAAATTTCATTACCTTGTTACGCAGGTCTTTGGACTGTTTTTTTCTACCTCCTCATGGCTCATTGTCTAGCCTGCTTAGAGCATCCATGTGAGAGCTAACAAACTCATTGACTATTTTTACACAGACACTAATTGTGATTTAAAAAAGCTACAAATGTGGGAAATTAACATTTAATTGCCATTTTAACCTGTGTGTGCTACCTTCTGTGTCTGTACCAAGGCCAAACATTCCAGGGTATGTAAACTTTTTATCAGGGCCATTTGGGTGATTTCTGTTATCATTATGATTTAAAAAGGATCCAAAAAATGATGTGATAATTAATGGCTTCATGCGATTGCTATCCATAAATAAAAGACAGTTTTTTGGCATGATCAGTCATATTTTCAATACTACTGCCAAAATTTCACAATTTCTGCCAGTAAATTTTTGAGCACAATTGTACCATATGTATACACCACCATAACAAAAATTTTAACAAATAGTAGGACCAGGAACTCTGCGACTACCACCACACCATCAAATGATCAAAAGAGGAAAAGGAGGAAGAAGAAAAAAAAAACGCACCCAGGTGTGTGATTGGGGAACTTTATATAAGACACAAAACTGCCAAAGCTCTGCCCTTCCATTTGCTGGCATCCCAATACACTATATTGCCAAAAGTATTGGGAAGCCTGCCTTTACACGCACATTACCTTTAATTGGCATCCCGGTCTTGGTCCGTAGGGTTCAATATTGAGTTGGCCCACCCTTTGCAGCTATAACAGCTTCAACTCTTCTGGGAAGGCTGTCCACAAGGTTTAGGATTGTTTCTATAGCAATGTTTGATCAGTCTTCCAGAAGCGTATTTGAGAGGGCAGGCACTGATGTTGGTGCAGAGGGCCTGGCTTGCAGTCTCCACTCTAATTCATCCCAAAGGTGTTCTATCGGGTTGAGGCCAGGACTCCGTGCAGGCCACTCAAGTTCCTCCACCCCAAACTCGCTCATCCATGTATTTATGGACCTTGTTTTTTGTCACTGGTGCGCAGTCATGTTGGAACATGAAGGAGTCATTCCCAAACTGTTCTGACAAAGTTGGGAGCATTAAATGGTCCAATATGTATTGGTATGCTGACGCCTTAAGAGTTCCCTTCACTTTAACTAAGGGGCCAAGCCCAATACCTGAAAAACAACCCCACACCATAATCCCCCTCTCCACCAAATGATTTGGACCAGTGCACAAAGAAAGTTAACAAAAGTACGGATGAGTGAGTTTTGAGTCCTGACCTCACCCGGATAGAACGCCTTTGGGATAAATTAAAATGGAGACTGCGAGCCAGGCCTTCTCATCCAACATTAGTGCCTGACTTCACACATGCACTTCTAGAAGAATGGTCAAACATTCCCATAGACAGCCTTCCCAGAAGAGTTGAAGCTGTTATAGCTGCAAAGGGTGGGCCAACTCAATATTAAACGCTACAGACTAAGACTGGGATGCCAATAATCCAATAATTCACGTTGATTTAGGTAGCATATAAAATTACCTCCCCTCCAATGATGTTTAACTTTCTCTATCCCACAAAACTTCAAACATTTAGGATTCCTACCATGGTATTCTCTAAAATGTTTGGGAACACTATGGTCCTTTTTACCTTTGTTAATGGTATTTAGATGTTCACGTATCCTCACCTGTAAGGGTCTGGAGGTCTGACCTACATACTGAATTTTACAGGGGCACTCCAACATATACACCAGCCCTTCTGATGAACAAGTTATGAATTCCTTTAGTTTCTGAACCTTCCCTCTGGCCGTTGCCACAACATTTTTTCTCTTTCTGATATTATGGCCTCTAGTTGTTCTATATGCCAAACAACTACCATGTGAAAAAAACCCTGTAAGTGGCGGAAATAGTAAAGACAAGAAAAAAAAAAAAACACAGTAAAATAACAAAGGAGTAACTCTAATGACTTCACTTTTTTCCGTATGAGAAATAAGCATACACAGGACAGTTTAGCTTCCGAGCCCCCATCAAATTGGTGTGGCACTATTGTGTACCACGATACACCGGCATAAAAGCAGAAACTCTGAATCTTGGCAGGGAAGCTAGCCACTGCTGGCAAAAATGACTACAAGTTATGTATTATATAATACAGAGCTCTCTGGCCAGGAGGCCTGTGAAGAGAAGAAAACATGTAGAATGTTACGTATCAGAATGCCAAATTAATGGCTAGCATACTCCACGGGAGGCCAGAAGTGTCAGTCCTAGAACAGTCAGCGGATTCCTGAACAGGTAGAGCTAGAGGCGTTTCACCCACGCTTGGATGGCTATTTTGTTGGGCTGGTTTGGTGCTCAGCTGCATTAGCAACTACATGGGAGGTAGGAGATGGTGCATCATCCATGAAATTCGTGGAGGCCATATCCTCCGCCAGCATAGAATCTACATACTTGTGCGCTTCCATAGGGGATGTCAAGGAAAGCTGATCACCTTGGGGAGATTGTAGGTGCAGGGCGGCCGGGTATGCCAATGAAAATTTAAATTGTGTTGGTGTAGAAGAGAGCAGACTGAAGCAAAGGATTTGCGCTGTTTGGAAATTCCCCCGAGTAATCGGCAAACAGTAATAACTTGTGGTTATTCACAGAGAGCCCCCTGATATTGCGGTAATGCTGCAATAGAACATACTTATCAGCATAGTTTAAGTAGCGCTCTATAACCGGCCCTGGCTTGGATTGCTGGTCGTGTCGGGGACCCATCCGGTGTGCATGCTCTACTACACAAGGGTAGCGGAGAAGGGGACTTGTAAGACTCAGGGAGACCTATAATGCGCAGGTTGTTCCTGCGGGACATGTTCTCAAGGTCTTCCACCTTGTCAATTAAGAATTGTGGTACCCCCAGCTGATTAGATGGAGAGATCTGCACCTGGAGTAGTTGTTCTTCCACCATTGAGATCCGCTTCTCAGCTTCCTGGAGCCTGTGTGTCTGGCTGTGGAGATTTTGTCTCAGCTGCTCCATGCCCTGCTAGACAGCTTTGTCCACTGCTGCAGCTATCATGGGGTAGAGCAGATGAGCAACAGCCTGGGCGGTCCGAGTGTGAGCGGGGTCTGTGTCCTCCGCTGGTTGCCTTTGAGGAGTCGGGGACGCGGCGGCAGCACCCTCAGAATGTACAGTGTTGGCCATTTTGGCTGTTAAGTCAGCCTCTGCTTCGTCCTCCCGCCGGGAAACTTGTGAAGAGTGGGGAGCAGTGCGCTCCAGAAAATGATCCATTTGGCTCCTGAGAGCAGGGGAATGTAGTCTGCTCTGGGACCGGAGCTGTGGCACGGCTTAACACGGCAGATTTGTCAGGGCGGCTGGAGCTGAATGCTCTCTCCCTCCTTCCTCATACGACACCGGAACTGGAAGTATATATTGTTTTTGTTAAGGCAGAGGCCCTAGGGAATAAAATGTTGAAATTTTTTATGTTCATAAACGTCCTGGAGGATGGGATAAACAGTTCAATCTCTGTATTTGCGGACAATACTAAGCTAAGCAGGGCGATAACTTCTCTGCAGGATGTGGAAACCTTGCAAAAAGACCTGAACAAATTAATGGGGTGGGCAAGTACATGGCAAATGAGGTTCAATGTAGAAAAATGTAAAATAATGCATTTGGGTGGCAAAAATATTACTGCATTCTATTCACTGGGGGGAGAACCTCTGGGGGAATCTAGGATGGAAAAGGACCTGGGGATCCTAGTAGATGATAGGGTCAGCAATGGTATGCAATGCCAAGCTGCTGCTAACAAAGCAAACAGAATATTGGCATGCATTAAAAAGGGGATCAACTCCAGAGATAAAACGATAATTCTCCCGCTCTACAAGACTGTGGTCCGGCCGCACCTGGAGTATGCTGTCCAGTTCTGGGCACCAGTCCTCAGGAAGGATGTACTGGAAATGGAGCGAGTACAAAGAAGGGCAACAAAGCCGATAAAGGGTCTGGAGGATATTAGTTACGAGGAAAGGTTGCAAGCACTGAACTTATTCTCTCTGGAGAAGAGACGCTTGAGAGGGGATATGATTTCAATATACAAATACCGTACTGGTGACCCCACAATAGGGATAAAACTTTTTCACAGAAGGGAGTTTAACAAGACTCGTGGCCACTATGTAGAGGGTTCTTTACTGTAAGAGTGGCAAGGATGTGGAATTCCCTTCCACAGGCGGTGGTCTCAGCGGGGAGCATCAATAGTTTCAAGAAACTATTAGATAAGCACCTGAATGACCGCAACATACAAGGATATACAATGTAATACTGACATATAATCACACACACATGGGTTGGACTTGATAGACGTGTGTCTTTTTTCAACCTCACCTACTATGTAACTATGTCACACAGTATTTGGACAGCGGTTCTTCAAGCGCAATTTTTCTTAACTTTAATGCACAAAAGAACAATATAATACCCAATTGTTTGGTCAAATTTGAAAGGCAATGTTACATTGAGTAAATAGATACCAAATATGCCATGGTGATCTCTCACCAGTTAATTGGACTGTCTGCTTGTGTCTGTGTCAGATCTAATTACTGTTTAGTTCTCACCCGCACCAGTGCTAGACACGTAGGCGCATAAGCTTAAGAAACCCTGCCTGTTGCCGTGTCATGGGAGCATGATTGTGTTTGCATGCGCATACACAAGTGCGCATTGGTGCCAAGCGGGCTATTTAAACGGCACTAAGTCCTCTGTGTCAGTGCCGTTTGATCCATTACCCTCCTGAGCATCTGTGCATCTGTTCCTGTGTTGATTCCCTGTTGCCGACCTCTTCTGTACCTAACTCTGCCTGAATGCTGCCTGTACCAACCACTGGCTTGCCTCTGGACTATTCTTCTGCCTGCTCCCTTGGATCATCTGCCTTGTGGTTACCGACCCCGGCCTGATTCTTTATTCCTTGCTTGCTGTCTGTACCTTGATCTGCTCAAACGTTGCTGACCTGGACTATCTGACCTTGCCTTGGCTCTCGTACCGGTACGTGCATCAGCTGACCCGTGCCTGCCTCCAGCTCTGGTCCTTCCGCCAGTGTGCATCCAGCCAGTCATCTCACATCAGCACCTGCTGGCAGAAGACTTTACAGCAGGGGTCTCAAACTGGCAACCCTCCTGCTATTGCAAAACTACAAGTCCCATCGTGCCTCTGCCTGTGGGAGTCAAGCTTGTAACTGTCCCTTTTGCATTGCCTCATGGGACTTGTAGTTTCACAACAGCTGGAGGGCCGCCAGTTTGAGACCCCTGCTTTACAGGCACTCGTGCCTCTCGTGCTCTGGCATTCCCTGTTACCTTACCAGGGATTCTGAGCCAGAACTGTAAGAGAGGCCTACCTCTGCACTTCAGACTCCATCACCAGGTACGTTACAGAGACCCAGGGATTGTGGGATATGCAGTTTCTTCACAGGAAGTGTCAGTCCTTAGACTACAGACAGAGGCCATGCATTTAGCCTGTGCAGTGCCATTCCCCATGTTTTAACACAAAAATAAACATTTGACAAAGGAATGTGAATATTTACTCTTACTATACATACAGGGCAACAATTAACACCATGAAACTACGCGAACAATGCACATATTATGCCGCTGCAAAAAAGTAGCAGGGTTTATATTACCTTTAAAAATAGGGTGCCCTAAAAGCATAGTAAATACTGGACAGGCATTTTCTTTTCTGAGGAAATGCTTACTAATTTGTTTTAGAAACTAAAAATACTACTGTACCTATGTGTATTTTAAAGCTACTTTAAATATTTGAATTCTGTATTGCTTCTTGTGAAAGGTGCGGCTGGTTACTATATAATACAAATTAGTCATCACTACCATAAAATGATGGTGTTACTTTGAAAGATATTAGCATGTTTACTGTGACAAACCTATAAAACTTTATATAGAATAAAATATTTATTTCATGTAGCATTGCCCTCTGTTATTACCATACAGGGTATAACCATTGCTGGATTACTGCAAGGACAATACCGGCCATGGCATAGGGTATCAGAGCTATCAGAAAGCTTTGCCCATCCACTTTATGGCATCGCAATATCCACAGTCAGTTTTAGGCACTAAAATGCATTCAGCTGCTAAATGTCTGTCATCATTTGGTACACAGGAGTTAACGACTTGACCTCTGGAAGATTTACCCCCCCCCTTCATGACCAGGCCATTTTTTGCAACACGGCACTGCGTTACTTTAACTGAAAATTGCGCGGTTGTGCTGTACCCAAATAAAATGTATGTCATTTTTTTTTCACACAAATAGAGCTTTATTTTGGTGGTATTTGATCACTAATGTGTTTTTTTTTTTGCGCTATAAACAAAAAAAGACTAAATTTTGAAAAAAACAAAACATTTTTTACTTTTTGCTTTAAAACATATTCAATAAAAAACCTACAAAATCAAATTTCTTTTGAAAGGAGGAGGGAATTCTTATGCTAAGAAAGAAATCCTTAAGAAATGGGCCTCCCCGTCCCCTCCAAGGGTGGCGGTATGGGATGATAATGTTAATGCTGTGCTACCCCTATATAAGAAGACATACACAAACTGGAACCGAGGCTGCCCTCAGAAGTTCAATCGGATATGGTTACCCTGGACTGAACAGTTCTAATGCCCTCTTTACTTCACGAGTAAGGCACCGACCTAGCGTAGGAGGAATAGCACATGAGCTGGTGTACCCCCCCCCCGGATGAGAGATAATGTAGTAACCTAATGTTATAGAACATGAAATTGTGGATTGTTATGTGCTGTACTAACATATTGACATGTATTAACTACTCCCTTTTCTATTGGTACATTTCACTTGATTGAGTTTTCCTTCTGACACCTTAACTCTGTAATTATAATATGTACATTTCTGTTGCTTATACGCGCTTAATGTGTGTATATGGATTGTTATTTGATACCTTTTCAATAAAGACCAACCTTGTTGTTAAAAAAAAAAAAAAAAAAGGAGGGAATTCTATCCTTCGATCAGTCAGATTTTGGGATGGAGTATAGCGTGCATTTACAACTGTTACCCCTATGTTGTGTGGAGGTGTTTTATTTTTTATTTTTTTCTTTCCCCATGGGAGGGGGTGAGGGTTAATATTTATTCCATGGGAATTTCCATATGTACCTATGCATCTGAGGGACACTGAATTTGGGGTCAGGGTTTTCCAAGTACATGACGGGGTGAGGAAATTATTTTGACTAACAAAATGATAAGTTGTGAGCAAATTGGTTACAACTCTTTGGTCAGGAGTAGGGATGAGCCGAACACCCCCCGGTTCGGTTCGCACCAGAACCTGCGAACGGAGCGAAAATTCACACAAACGTTAGAACCCCATTGACGTCTATGTGACTCGAACGTTCAAAATCAAAAGTGCTCATTTTAAAGGCTAATTTGCATGGTATTGTACTGAAAAAGGATTTGGGGACCTGGGTCCTGCCCCAGGGGACATGTATCAATGCAAAAAAAAACTTTTAAAAACGGACGTTTTTTCGGGAGCAGTGATTTTAATGATGCTTAAAGTAAAAAAAAAAAAAGTGAAATATTCCTTTAAATATCGTACCTGGGGGGTGTCTATAGTATGCCTGTAAAGTGGCGCGTTTTTCCCGTGCTTAGAACAGTCCCTGCACAAAATGTCATTTTTAAAGGAAAAAAAGTCATTTAAAACTGCTTGCGGCTTTAATGTAATGTCGGGTCCTGGGTCTTGTATGGATATTAAGGGGAACCCCACACCCAAATTAAAAAAGGAAAGGTGTGGGGCCCCCAGGCCCTCTATACTCTGAACAGCAGTATACAGGCAGTGCAAACAAGACAGGGACTGTAGGTTTGTTGTTAAGTAGAATCTGTTTGTAATTTTGAACTGGTACATTTTTAAAGTGTAGCTCCAGCCAAAAAATCTGTTTTTAAGCTTTTTGGAAAACATAGGGAAGGGTTATCACCCCTGTGACATTTGTTTTGCTGTCTGTGCTCGTCTTCAGAAGATTTCACCTCACTTTTTTGAAAATTTGGGTTTTTTAGTGAAACAAGGATTGGTGATAAAGCATCAGTGGAAAGGAGAAAAGTTTTTCCCATATTAACTCTTATGACCCGTACACACAGGCAGACATTGATCGGACATTCCGACAACAAAATCCTAGGATTTTTTCCGACGGATGTTGGCTCAAACTTGTTTGCGTACACACGGTCGCACAAAGTTGTCTGAATTTCCGATCGCCAAGAACGCGGTGACGTCAAGCAGGTACAACGAGACTAGAAAAGGCCAGTTCAGAACCAAGCGCGTCACCCTTTGGGCTCCTTTTGCTAATCTCGTGTTAGTAAAAGTTTGGTGAGAGACGATCCGCGCTTTTTCAGACTCGTGGTTTTCAGATCGTTTTTTGCCATTCAGTTTGTGCTTGTGGGTTTGTATCTGCTCTTCAGTGCGTGCAAGCAAGTTCCGCGTGACTTAGTCATTGTATTCTTGTTCATTCGTTACTGTTTTTCAGGTCGCTCTTCACAGGCCTTGCTGTTCTTCAGTGCGTTCTGTTACTTCATTCTGAGCAGCCGACCGTTTTCTAGACATGTTGCGTATGCGTACTCCTCGTAGATTTCGTGCTGTGCTGGGGCTTGGTGTTGGGGTCCTGACCATGACACAAGTCCAGTCCATGAACAGGGTGGAGAGGAGTTCATGGACCAAGAATTGGTTGCTTCAGCGTGACCAGTTCTGTCATATGCCTTTGCTCCGTGAGATCCGTGAGAATAATCCTGATGATTTCAGGAACTTTCTCAGGATGACGGACCCCGTGTTTCACCATCTGTTGGCTTCGCTGACCCCTTATATTAGCAGGCAGGATACCTGCATGAGGCAAGCCATCACTCCGGAGCAGAGGTTGGTCGCTACCCTGCGGTATTTGGCAACAGGGAGAAGTCTGCAGGGCTTGAAGTTCTCGACAGGCATCTCCCCCCAGGCTCTGGGGATCATTATCCCAGAGACCTGTTCTGCCATCATACAGGTCCTGCAGAAGGAGTATATGAAGGTAAGATTTTTATCCTTTAATATCACATTTCATTGTATTTAATGTGTGCTAATATATTGTATTTCTTTCCTCATTCCCTAATTACCATGATTGGAATATGCTGTGAATGTCCCCTTTGTCCTCATGCATGCTGGATTTTTATGTAATTAATTTTTTAGGGCCTTCATACAGATTGTCCTTCACTAACCTCCCCAGCATGGTCTCTCCTGGCCCTATATTCACCTCATGTAGTCACTTAACAATGTATTTTATCAGCTCCATAGTAGTGCTTTACCCCAAACACCCTCTAGTGGCAGAGGCTTATTTTTTGTGGTGTCCCCAAATCATTTTTAGTAACCCTCCCTCCCCCAACTGCTAAGTCAGCTGATCCCAATTCTCTATCTATCCTCAATCATCTATCTGCTGACTTTGTCAAAGCCATACACACTATACCCATCTCTTTTGTGCTCTGATTTATGGATGAATTCCCCAAAGCATGTAGTGCAAGGGCCTGCCTGTATACTTTCCAATGGTACTGTTTGAATTTTTAAGATACTATTATTATCTTGAGTCAGGTAATAGCAGAATGTTCAAATGTGCTCAAATGTGTACAATGTGTATTTATATCTTTGTATTCGGACACTTCTTACCTGTCCAGTGGGCTGCCAATAGTGTAACTGAGGGGCTGTTCCAAGTAATACCCTGTATTTAGGCATTCATCTCTCAATGAAGTGAAGAGGGTTACCTGTCCAAGATTTCCACACCCCCCATAATGTTCGAAATGGCCCATGAGAGGGGGGGAGGGGGAATATGATAGGTGTACCTTATACTTTGGTGTTGTTAAATTCCCCTTAGAAAATGCTATCTGGAGGTTGCCCCATAATGTTTGTGCCTAATCTGCTTGCCATGTTTCTGAGCAAAAATAGTAATTGTTTTTTTTTCCTCAACAGTTTCCTTCCACGCCACAGGAATGGCAGACTGTGGCCTCCCACTTTGCCCAGCGGTGGGACTTTCCTAACTGCGGAGGGGCAATTGATGGGAAACATGTCCACATCATCCCACCACCCAACTCGGGGTCGTACTATTTCAACTATAAGGGGTTCAATAGTATTGTGATGTTGGCGGTGGTGTTGGCTAATTACGACTTCTTGTATGTGGACATGGGGAAGAATGGCCGGATGTCCGATGGTGGAGTCATCACCCAGACGGAGTTCTACAGGCGTCTCCAGAATGGCAGCTTGGACTTGCCAGCTCCAAAGGACAATGTGGAAGGACTCCCATTCGTGTTCGTTGCTGATGAAGCGTTTGCGCTGGGGGACCACCTGATGCGGCCATTCCCAATGAGGACCCTCACCCCGGAACAGAGGGTTTTTAATTATCGGCTGGCCAGAGCCCGAAGAGCGGTGGAGAACACATTTGGAATCCTGGCCAGCCGGTTCCGCCTATTTCTGACACCTATCCATATGGCGGAGTATAAACTGAACCATATTATACTGGCGTGCTGTATTCTCCATAACTTTTTAAGGAAACATTCGGCCAATTATGCTGGCTCAGTTGGGCCTGAGGCCAGAGTGATACCTGAAACACTGACGGCGCTTAAAAGCGGCCGTCCTGGCTTGCCCTCCCTGAGTGCCCGTGATGTCTGGTTACAATACCTGGAGTTCTTTGCGGGTAGGGGGGCCATCAATATGCCTTCAAATTTGTGAAGCCTTTTTCCAATAAAACAAAAAAAAGAAAAAAATTCTTTGCGGACATTTACTGCTTGTGTTTGTTTTAGCTGACCCTGACAGCAATGTGTGGAGTCGTGAAAATGGCGTGATTGTGTAACCTTATACAAAGCACTGTTGGCTGTTATTTACTAAAGGCGTATACACTTTTTATACTACAAGTGCTCTTGAAACTGCAATGAAAATGCTCTTGTAGTGCAAAGAGGATTTGCCCTTAGGAAATAACCCCCATTTTCTCTGAAAACAGCAATGACATCACCCCAAAAGTGTTGTAGCGTTGAGACAATAATCCACACATTCTTGATTAACAATCTTTTTAATACCTGCACAATCACATGTGCATTTACCAAAGGTTTTTCAAACAAACCAACATGTTTGTTGTCTACCCATTTTTGGGGTGGCATTATCAAAAATAGAAATGTCCATTTACGATAAAACAGGCCTGTGTAAAACCAACAAGAAAGAGAAAAAATTTTGTGGGGTTTTAAATTCGCCCCAAAACATCAACGATGTTATTATTTTTGGTTATCACATCATTTATTTTTTTCTGGATGTTTTCCAATTTTAAATTACACCCCATGATCTCCCCGATCAGGATCTGGGCACTTTAAGATGTGAAAGGATCTCAATCCCTAACATCACGATCACCTAAAAAGAGAGAAACCAAACAAAAACAGGTATCAAAAATCTGCAGACATCCATCTCTTACCTGAGCCTGTGGTCGCAGACACTCACCTGTTGTGGTGACAATTTCCACCACGTCTTCTTCCTCCTCCTGCTCCGCTTGTGTTTGGGGTATTTCACCTTCTTCCATAGGTGGGGGGTCTCTGGTCTCCTCGGATGAGGGGTGTCCTCCGAGTCTTTTCTCCCCTATGTAAAACAAAAATGGTATAATTAGCACACAGATATTTGATGGCAGAACTATAAATAGGAAACATTGCTTGGAAGTGGGGTACAATTGTCAATTTTAGCAGAGTTCCAAGATGTTGTTTTTTTATTGGCCTTTGTCAAGCTGCAATACTTTACCTGTTTTGTACAAGCTTCACAGATGTAGCCCCCCCTATAGTATACACTGGAGCACCTGTGTGCCCCCCCTAATAAAAATGGTGTTCTGGTGTCCCACACTAGTGCTCCAGTGTCCAGATGTGAAAACAGCTGCTGAGTGTCCTCTCCTTACACAGAATCTAGTTTGCATTTCATTCTAGTAACAAACCCATCTACACAACCAAATATTTTGCATCCAAGTAAGCCTTAAAAATGTAGGAAAATGCATATGGCCTAAACAATGGTGTTTTATAGGGGAAACAAATTGTTGGATACGAACAAATAATGGGCCCATGAACATTAAAATTGACATTTGAAACTGTACAATTAAGAAAAGCATATGGAGCAGCACGAACGTAATAAAGACAAAAAGAATATGAACACAGCACAACTACTTACTTTTTTGCAGCACTCTCCCGATCTTTCTGTACTGCTCTGGCTCTCGTAATTTGAGGTCTGACCACCGCTTCCTGAGCTGATCTTTCGATCGTCGTACCCCGAAATTCCTGTGCAGACTTTTGACTACTTTCGCCATGATCTTGGCCTTTCTGATATTGGGGTTGGGGTAAGGTCCATACTTTCCATCATAGTCGGCCCTCTTCAGGATGTCCACCATCTCCAACATCTCCCCAAAGGACATATTTGTGGCCTTAAATCTTCTCCTTCTGGATCGGGACGTTTCTGTCTCCTGGCTTTCCTCCGCCTCCTCCTCGTTGCTATAATTAGCATGCACCTGCTGTGACTCCGCCATGTGCTCTTCATCCACTGCGCCGAACGAAAAGGGGCGGGGAATAGACTAGAAAGAATGTCGGGGGCGGGCGGAGTTACACACATGCGCAGTGTATATAAAGCGTAACACACGTGCGTATTACGTACGATCTGTGAGCGGAGGAAGGAGCATTGGACGCGCCGATCATAAGAACGAAGGTAAGAGACAAACATGTGCCTATACTGCTTCTAGATTGAGGCCTATATTGTAACAAGATTAGGAGAGTTTTGTCTGACATTAGGCTTTGTCTTGTGTTGTGTCTTGCAGTGAACATGGATATCTTAGTTAAAGATAATGACTTCATGTCACTATTCATTGATATGTTAAGGGAGCTGCCATGTCTGTGGGAGATTAACCACCCACATTACAAGAACCAAACAAAGAGGAAGGCAGCACTGGAGCAATTGTGTGAAATTGTGAAGCAGGTGATCCCCACGGCAGACATCACCTATTTGAAGATCTTAATTGGTGGCCTGAGGAGTACATATGTAAGGGCCAGAAAGTCCTGGATTCACAGAGATCCGGAGCAGCAGATGACATCTATGTCCCTAGGATGTGGTACTATGACAGGCTGCATTTTCTGGCAGGCCAGACTGAACCCAGGCCATCCCTCTCCAGTCTTCCTTCCACGCTTCCTTCCCCCCCGGCTGAGGCTTCTGACACCCAACCTGGGCCTTCCAGGCAACATGTGGAGGAGCCCAGATTGAGCCAGGTATAGCATTCCTCTAAATATTTCTGCTTGTCCAATCAATGATGTTAACTAGATGTTAGTTGGGAGTACTAATTTAGGATTGGGATTGAGGAAGCAAAAACTAAAACCATGTCCCTTTTTCATACACAGGGAAGTCTCAGCCAGGAGGTGGCCGGGCCGAGCTGGCTGTCTGATCTGCAGGTCCCTCCACTCCCCCTGGAAAGAGAAAGTGGCAGGAGGAGGAGTGCCCTAGAGGAGGCTACCAGAGGACTCTTTTGGAGGGCTACAGAGGTCCTGGGAGCACCACACACCATGGAGGAGGACATTGCTGCCACCATTGCCTATAAAATGCAGAGGATGGAGGAGGGACAACAAGTCATGTGTGAGTCGCTCATATTGGAGGCTCTAAACAAAGGTATGAGGGGCCAAATTACAGCTCAGACACACCTTTGCGAACTCACAGATGGTCCTCCTCCTCCTCCTGCAGGTCCTCCTCCTCCTCCTCCCTCTCCTCCAGGTCCTCCCAGTCCTCCTCCTCCTCCAGGTCCTACTCCTCCTCCTGCCACATCTCCAATAGCACAGCCACAGCCCGGAAGGAAGCGTGGAAGGAAGACCAGAAAGTGAGGACCCTGGATCCAGTCTGGTCGGCCAAAAAGATGCAGCCTCTTGTGGTACCACAGCCTGGGGACACAGATGTCATCTGCTGCTTTCCGGATCTCTGGGACTTCTGGACCAGACTGCCCTCCCTTACATATGGACTCCTCAGGCCACCAATTTTGAGGTTCAAGAATTGATGTCTGCCGTGGGGGTCCCAGGCTTCGCTAATTTCTCATGTTGATCCAGTGTTGCCTCCCTCTTTGTTTGGTTCTGAGCCCTTAATAAAGGATTTTTTGTTTGAATTATACTTGCCTATGTGTGTTTAACTTCAAAAAGGACAGTGTGTTTGTGAGGATTCAGGTACATTTCAAAAATACAATGTGAAATTAACAAGGGACACCAACACCAAACAATCTCCTTGACATTAAATAATAAAAGATATCAATGGTGTTGTGGTAACTTGACACACAAAACACACACAAAAATATTCTGGAGTCAAACTAAAAACAACATTAAACAAAAATCAGCCTTGGAAAAAATACAAACATAAAATCGAAACCAAAAATAGCTTAAAATCCCCCCCAAAAAATAAAATAAATAAAAAACATTCTGTCAGATGTGACAAATAACAATATATTCAGGGAATCCCAATAAAAAAACAAAAAAAAGTTTGTGAGAAGTGTGTGTGAATATGAGCAGCAAAACTACTTAATTCTTGTCACATTATAAAGAAGAAGAGAGTGCGCTGTATTAAACCATTTTTAACATTGCAGCGTGACGAAAGTGCTGTATCCATTGCGAACGCTAAGTTTACCAGAACGAGCTGTTCCGTCTTGGAATTTCTTCTGAGCATGCGTGGCACTTTGTGCGTCGGAATAGGCCACACACGGTCAGAATTGACGCGATCTGATTTTGTTGTCGGAAAATTTTATCTCCTGCTCTCCAACTTTGTGTGTCGGAAAATCTGATGGAAAATGTCCGATGGAGCCCACACACGGTCGGAATTTCCGACAACACTCTCCGATCGGACATTTTCCATCGGAAAATCCGACCGTGTGTACGGGGCATTTCAGGAGAGAATTTCCCTTCCTATGGGGTAGATTTCATCTCACTTCCTGTTGTCTCCTTCTGTTTGCAAGTAGGAGTCGTTTGTAAGTTGGATGTTTGAAAGTAGGGGCCTGCCCTATATACTCAGCAGAAATTTGGGCCTTAGGTGTTGTTGTTGCCACAACACTGTAAGCCCTCACAGGGCCCTGCTGTGAAATATTAGATCAAGAATTGTAATTACATGCCCCTGTTGAACAGGGCCAGAAAAATTGGGCCTTTGGTGGTGGTGGTGGTGCTGTGGCACAACACTGTAATTCCTCACAGTTACTATTGGTGGGTGCAGAAACGGGCCCTGCTGTGAAATATTAGATCAAGAATTCTAATTACATGTCCCAGTTAAACAGGGGCTGAAAAATTGGGCCTTAGGCACTGGTGCTGGTGCCACAACACTACAACCCCTGGGCCTTAGGCACTGGTGGCGGCGCCCAGAACCAAAAATGTTCTTACAAGCTATCAGCATGATCATTGAGGAGGAAGAGGATAATTACTCAGCATAACAGAATAGTCACTCAGCATCAGCATAGGCAGTCTTTGAAGGGATCTGACATTTAAAAAAAAATTATTCGGTTACATCAGCATCAGGTGCTTGGTAGCTGGTGGTGATCCAAGACTGATTCATTTTTATGAAGGTCAGTCGATCGACCGAGTCGGTGGACAGACGCACCCTGTGATCGGTTACAAAGCCTCCAGCAGCACTGAATGTGCGTTCCGAAAGAACGCTGGATGCAGGAGAGGCCAGTAGCTCAATTACATACTGTGGAAGCTCTGGCCAGTGATCCATCCTTGAGACCCAGTAACCCAGAGGATTTACGGTGGGAAAGGTGTCCAAGTCAGATCTTGCCCCTAGGTATTCCTGCACCATGTAAAACAGACGCTGACGATGGTTGCTGGAACCGATCATACCTTGGGGCTGCGGACTAAAAAATTGTCTGAACGCATCGGTCAGACAGCCACCTTCTCCAACGCTCCTTCTTTGACTGACCGAAGCCTAAGCAACACGTTGTCCAGAAACAGGAGTTTGTAACCTCCCAGTCTCTGGAAACACGTTGCACAGACCTTTCTGCAAGGCCTCCCGAAGATGTTTCATCCTCTGCTCCCTCTGCGATGGCCACCTTACCCTTGTAACATGGATCAAGGAGGGTTGCCAGCCAGTGTTGGTCCTTCTCCTTAATACCACGAATACGAGGATCCTTACTCAGGCTTTGCAGGATCAGGGAGGCCATGCAGCATAGGTTTGCTGAGGCATGCGGTCCGGAGTCCTCTGGGTCACTGAGGACTACATGATCCGCAGCCACCTCCTCCCAGCCATGTACAAGTTCATGTCTTTCTTGGGACTGTAAATGATCCCTCAAAGACTGCTGCTGATGCTGAGTGCCAGGCTCCACCTCCATACTGACACAATCCTCCTCCTCCTCCTCCTCCTCTTCCCATGTGATCGGTGGGCATGCAGGAACTCTCTCTGGATAAAAGGAGCCTTGAGAGCTAAGTCCTCCTCTTCCTGCCTCTGTTCTGCCTCAAGTGCCCTGTCCATTATTCCATGCAGCGTGTGCTCCAACAGGTGGACAAGGGGGACAGTGTCACTGATGCATGCACTGGCACTGCTCACCATTAGGGATGAGCTTCGTGTTCGAGTCGAACCCATGTTCGACTCGAACATCGGCTGTTCGATCGTTCGCCGAATTGCGAACGTTATGGGCCGTTCGCGCTAAATTCGTGTGGCGCGTCACGGCCCATAATTCACTGCGGCATCGCAGTGCATTGCTGGCTGATGATTGGCCAAGCATGCACTATGACCCGCATGCTTGGCCAATCACAGCGCCGTCAGTAGAGAGAGCTGTAATTGGCCAAAGCCAGGGTGGCTTTGGCCAATTATGGCTCAGGGGATTTAGTACACACCCCACACTATATAAGGCCGCCTGCACGGCGGCCCTGTGTAGTGTGTGTTCCGGTGTGCTGAGAGATAGAGAGAGAGAGAGACAGTGTCATTTGATTTGAGTTAGATAGATTAGGCAGAACAGTCAGTCAGTTAGCTGCACTTACAGTGTATTGTGTATATATATGCATCCCAGGTGTTGCATATATATATATACACTGTATTCAGTTTAGCTAGATCCGTTCCTGTTATCTTCTATCTAGACTATTTACATTTAATGCAGTGCGTCCTGCTCACAGTGTTCAGCTAGATCCGTTCCTGCTATTTACATTTAGTGCAGTGCGTCCTGCTCACAGTGTTCAGCTAGATCCGTTCCTGTTATCTTCTAGACTATTTACATTTAGTGCAGTGCGTCCTGCTCACAGTGTTCAGCTAGATCCGTTCCTGCAATTTACATTTAGTGCAGTGCGTCCTGCTCACAGTGTTCAGCTAGATCCGTTCCTGCTATTTACATTTAGTGCAGTGCGTCCTGCTCACAGTGTTCAGCTAGATCCGTTCCTGCTATTTACATTTAGTGCAGTGCGTCCTGCTCACAGTGTTCAGCTAGATCCGTTCCTGCTATTTACATTTAGTGCAGTGCGTCCTGCTCACAGTGTTCAGCTAGATCCGTTCCTGTTATCTTCTAGACTATTTACATTTAGTGCAGTGCGTCCTGCTCACAGTGTTCAGCTAGATCCGTTCCTGCTATTTACATTTAGTGCAGTGCGTCCTGCTCACAGTGTTCAGCTAGATCCGTTCCTGCTATTTACATTTAGTGCAGTGCGTCCTGCTCACAGTGTTCAGCTAGATCCGTTCCTGCTATTTACATTTAGTGCAGTGCGTCCTGCTCACAGTGTTCAGCTAGATCCGTTCCTGCTATTTACATTTAGTGCAGTGCGTCCTGCTCACAGTGTTCAGCTAGATCCGTTCCTGCTATTTACATTTAGTGCAGTGCGTCCTGCGCACAGTGTTCAGCTAGAGCCGTTCCTGCTATTTACATTTAGTGCAGTGCGTCCTGCTCACAGTGTTCAGCTAGATCCGTTCCTGTTATCTTCTAGACTATTTACATTTAGTGCAGTGCGTCCTGCTCACAGTGTTCAGCTAGATCCGTTCCTGCTATTTACATTTAGTGCAGTGCGTCCTGCTCACAGTGTTCAGCTAGATCCGTTCCTGTTATCTTCTAGACTATTTACATTTAGTGCAGTGCGTCCTGCTCACAGTGTTCAGCTAGATCCGTTCCTGCTATTTACATTTAGTGCAGTGCGTCCTGCTCACAGTGTTCAGCTAGATCCGTTCCTGCTATTTACATTTAGTGCAGTGCGTCCTGCTCACAGTGTTCAGCTAGATCCGTTCCTGCTATTTACATTTAGTGCAGTGCGTCCTGCTCACAGTGTTCAGCTAGATCCGTTCCTGCTATTTACATTTAGTGCAGTGCGTCCTGCGCACAGTGTTCAGCTAGAGCCGTTCCTGCTATTTACATTTAGTGCAGTGCGTCCTGCTCACAGTGTTCAGCTAGATCCGTTCCTGTTATCTTCTAGACTATTTACATTTAGTGCAGTGCGTCCTGCTCACAGTGTTCAGCTAGATCCGTTCCTGCTATTTACATTTAGTGCAGTGCGTCCTGCTCACAGTGTTCAGCTAGATCCGTTCCTGTTATCTTCTAGACTATTTACATTTAGTGCAGTGCGTCCTGCTCACAGTGTTCAGCTAGATCCGTTCCTGTTATCTTCTAGACTATTTACATTTAGTGCAGTGCGTCCTGCTCACAGTGTTCAGCTAGATCCGTTCCTGCTATTTACATTTAGTGCAGTGCGTCCTGCTCACAGTGTTCAGCTAGATCCGTTCCTGTTAAATTCCTACTGACCGGCAGGCTTGTCTGGTTACAGTATATAAAGCTACCTGAAGAAAATTACAGGTGTTCTATTTGATCCTATTAGTACCACGGTCAGGCAGCTAGACTATTTACATTTAGTACAGTGCGTCCTGCTCACAGTGTTCAGCTAGATCCGTTCCTGTTATCTTCCTACTGACAGGCAGGCTTGTCTGGTTACAGTATATAAAGCTACTTGAAGAAAATTACAGGTGTTCTATCCCAGCTTAGTGCAGCTACAGGCCATTAGTATGTCTGGAAGGCCAAGAAGGAGAGGCAGACAGTCACAAGCCAATAAGAGAGGGCAAGCAGGCTCTGTGTCTAGTGCTGGTCGTGGAGACGGTGCATCCTCATCAGCACGTGGCCATGGGACACGCTTGGCCTTTTTTTCGGCAGCTGGCCATGTTGAGCCGCAACATGCGGAAGACTTGGTCGAGTGGATGACCAAGCCGTCCTCATCCTCCTCATCCTCTCTCACCCATGCCCAGGGTGCTTTGTCTGGCAAAGCAGCGGCCTCTTCCCTCAGCTCAATGTCATCAGTGACTCCTTCCCTAGCTCCACCATGTCCTCATGAGGATTCCCTCGAACTGTTTGACCACAGTGTTGGGTACATGCTCCAGGAGGATGCCCAGCGTTTGGAAGGCTCTGATGACGATACTGAGCTCGATGAAGGCAGTAACATGAGCGCGGACAGAGGGGGTGCCCAAGAAGGACAGCAATCTGGCAGTCATGCTCCCCCTGCTGCAGCATACTGCCAGGTTTGCTCCAGTGATGAGGAGGGAGGGGATGATGAGGTCACTGACTCAACGTGGGTGCCTGATAGGAGAGAGGAGGAGGAGGAGGAGGAGGAGGAGGAGGCGGCAGCACATCACCAACGAGGCAGGATGCCCTCCAGGGGCCAGCCTAAGGGCAGCACATTGACTGCATCACACCCCAAAGCTCCACATGTGCAGGGCGCTGCAGTCTCTGCGCGTTATTCAAAAAGTTCTTTGGTGTGGGCCTTTTTTGAGACGAGTGCATCAGATCGCACCGCTGCTATTTGCAACATATGTCTCAAGCGTATCTCGCGTGGCCAAAATATCTCCCGCTTGGGTACCACATGCTTGACCAGACATATGTTGACCTGCCATGCAGTTCGTTGGCAAGCGTATCTAAAAGACCCACACCAAAGAACAAAGAGGATCTCTCCTTGCTCCTCATCAGCTGAGATTTCCAACCCCACTAGACCTTTAGTCCTCTCTGAGACCTGCAGTGAGAGGAATGAAGGTGTAGAATTAGGTGTGTCACAGCCAAGTACTTGTGGGCAATCTGCTTTTGGTACACCGACGTCAGATTGTACCAGGCAAATTTCCCTGCCCCAGCTGCTGCACCGCCGAAAGAAGTTTGCTCCCAGCCATCCACATGCCCAGCGGTTGAATGCTAGCTTGGCAAAATTGCTAGCACTTCAACTGCTGCCTTTTCAGTTGGTAGACTCTGCCCCCTTCCGTGAGTTTGTGGAATGTGCGGTTCCTCAGTGGCAGGTACCCAAACGCCACTTTTTCTCACGGAAGGCGATTCCGGCTCTCTACCGGCATGTGGAAGGCAATGTCCATGCCTCGCTGGACAGGGCGGTCAGCGGTAAGGTGCATATTACCGCTGACTCATGGTCCAGCAGGCATGGACAGGGACGTTACCTAAGTTTCACGGCGCATTGGGTGACTCTGCTGGCAGCTGGGAAGGATGCAGGACAAGGTGCAGTAGTGTTGGAGGTTGTTCCGCCACCACGCCTCCAAAATGCTGATTGTGAAACACCTCTCTCCTCCACCCCCTCCTCTTCTTCTTCCTCCATGGCCTCTTCCTCGGAACCAGCGGTGCTCCGTAGGCGTTCAAGGGGCTACGCAAGTACGCAGGCCAAAAGATGCCATGCGGTGCTTGAGCTGGTGTGCTTGGGGGACAGGAGCCACACTGGGGCAGAGGTTCTGTCAGCTCTGCAGGGGCAGGTTCAGAGGTGGTTGACGCCACGCCAACTTAAGGCAGGAATGGTGGTTTGCGACAATGGCACCAACCTCCTCTCTGCCCTCCGACAGGGACAAATGACCCATGTGCCCTGTTTGGCTCACGTCCTTAACTTGGTGGTGCAGCGGTTCTTGGGCAGGTACCCGGGCTTACAGGATGTCCTGAGGCAGGCCAGGAAAGTCTGTGTGCATTTCCGCCGGTCATATAATGCCAGTGCTCGGCTGACGGACCTCCAAAAGGAGTTTAACCTGCCCAAGAACCGCCTAATCTGTGACATGCCCACCAGGTGGAACTCAACGTTGGCCATGCTGCAGCGGCTGCACACGCAGCAGAGGGCCATCAATGAGTACCTGTGCGACTATGGCACCAGGACAGGGTCAGGGGAGCTTGGTTTTTTTTCCCCACGCCAGTGGGCCATGATCAGGGATGCATGCACTGTCCTGTCACCATTCGAGGAGGCCACGAGGATGGTGAGCAGTGACAGTGCATGCATCAGTGACACTGTCCCCCTTGTCCACCTGTTGGAGCACACGCTGCGTGGAATAATGGACAGGGCACTTGAGGCAGAACAGAGGCAGGAAGAGGAGGACTTCCTTAGCTCTCAAGGCCCCCTTTATCCAGACAGTGTTCCTGCGTGCCCGCCGATCACACAGGAAGAGGACGAGGAGGAAGAGGAGGAGGAGGAAGATTGTGTCAGTATGGAGGTGGAGCCTGGCACTCAGCATCAGCAGCAGTCTTTAAGGGATCAGTCCCAAGAAACACATGGACTTGTACGTGGCTGGGAGGAGGTGGCTGCGCACCATGTCGTTCTTAGTGACCCAGAGGACTCCGGACCGAATGCCTCAGCAAACCTACGCTGCATGGCCTCCCTGATCCTGCAAAGCCTGCGTAAGGATCCTCGTATTCGTGGTATCAAGGAGAAGGACCAATACTGGCTGGCAACCCTCCTTGATCCACGTTACAAGGGTAAGGTTGCGGACCTTATCTTGCCATCGCAGAGGGAGCAGAGGATGAAACATCTTCGGGAGGCCTTGCAGAAAGGTCTGTGCAACGCGTTCCCAGAGACTGGGAGGTTACAAACTCCTGTTTCTGGACAACGTGTTGCTGAGGCTTCGGTCAGTCAAAGAAGGAGCGGTGGAGAAGGTGGCCGTCTGACCGATGCGTTCAGACAATTTTTTGGTCCGCAGCCCCAAGGTATGATCGGTTCCAGCAACCATCGCCAGCGTCTGTTTTACATGGTGCAGGAATACCTAGGGGCAAGATCAAACTTGGACACCTTTCCCACCGAAAATCCTCTGGGTTACTGGGTCTTGAGGATGGATCACTGGCCAGAGCTTGCACAGTATGCAATTGAGCTACTGGCCTGTCCTGCATCCAGCGTTCTTTCGGAACGCACATTCAGTGCTGCTGGAGGCGTGGTAACCGATCACAGGGTGCGTCTGTCCACCGACTCGGTCGATCGGCTGACCTTCATAAAAATGAATGAGTCTTGGATCACCACCAGCTACCAAGCACCTGATGCTGATGTAACCGAATAATTTTTTTTGAAATCTCAGATCCCTTCAAAGACTGCCTATGCTGATGCTGAGTGACTATCCCTGAGTAATTATCCTCTTCCTCCTCAATCATCACGCTGATAGCTTGTAAGAACATTTTTGGTTCTGGGCGCCACCACCAGTGCCTAAGGCACAATTTTTCAGCCCCTGTTTAACAGGGGCGTGTAATTACAATTTTTGATGTAATACTTTGCAGCAGGACTCGTTCCTGCATTCCAACTAGAGTGTCTGTGAGGGGTTGCAGTGTTGTGGCACCAGCACCAGTGCCTAGGGCCCAATTTTTCTGCCCCTGTCTAACAGGGGCGTGTAATTACAATTTTTGATGCAATACTTTGCAGCAGGGCTCGTTCCTGCATTCCAACTAGAGTGTCTGTGAGGGGTTGCAGTGTTGTGGCACCAGCACCAGTGCCTAAGGCCCAATTTTTCTGCCCCTGTCTAACAGGGGCGTGTAATTACAATTTTTGAAGCAATAATTTGCAGCAGGGCTCGTTCCTGCGTTCCAACTAGAGTGTCTGTGAGGGGTTGCAGTGTTGTGGCACCAGCACCAGTGCCTAAGGCCTAATTTTTCAGCTCCTGTTCAACAGGGGCATGTAATTACAATTCTTGATCTAATATTTCACAGCAGGGCCCTGTGAGGGCTTACAGTGTTGTGGCCACAGCAACACCTAAGGCCCAAATTTCTGCTGAGTATATAGGGCAGGACCCTACTTTCAAACATCTAACTTACAAACGACTCCTACTTGCAAACGGAAGGAGACAACAGGAAGTGAGATGAAATCTACCCCTAGGAAGGGAAATTCTCTCCTGTAAGAGTTAATATGGGAAAACAATTTCTCCTTTCCACTGATGCTTTCCAATCCTTGTTCCACAAAAAAACCCAAATTTTCAAAAAACATTTTTCATTGGGACAAAAAAGTGAGGTGAAATCTTCTGAAGAGGAGGAAAGACAGCAAAACAAATGTCACAGGGGTGATAACCCTTCCCTATGTTTTCCAAAAAGCTTAGAAAAGATTTTTTGGCTGGAGCTAAACACGTTAAAAATGTTCAAAATTACAAACAGATTCTACTTAACAACAAACCTACAGTCCCTGTCTTGTTTGCACCGCCTGTATACTGCTGTTCAGAGTATATAGGGCCTGGTGGCCCCACACCTTTCCTTATTTTAATTTGGGTGCGGGGTTCCCCTTAATATCCATACAAGACCCAAAGGGCCTGGTAATGGACTGGGGGGTACCCATGCCGTTTGTCTCACTGATTTTCATCCATATTGCCATGACCCGACATGACATTAAACCCGCAAGCAGTTTTAAATGAGATTTTTTCCTTTAAAAATGACATTTGGTGCAGGGACTGTTCTAAACATGGGAAACACGCGTCACTTTACAGGCATACTATAGACACCCCCCAGGTACGATATTTAAAGGAATATTTCACTTTTTTTTTTTTACTTTAAGCATCATTAAAATCACTGCTCCCGAAAAAACGGCCGTTTTTAAAAGTTTTTTTTGCATTGATACATGTCCCCTGGGGTAGGACCCGGGTCCCCAAACCCTTTTTAGGACAATACCATGCAAATTAGCCTTTAAAATGAGCACTTTTGATTTCGAACGTTCGAGTCCCATAGACGTCAATGGGGTTCTAACGTTCGTGCGAACTTTCGGTCCGTTCGCGGGTTCTGGTGCGAACCGAACCGGGGGGTGTTCGGCTCATCCCTACTCACCATCATCGTGGCCTCCTCAAATGGTGACAGGACAGTGCATGCATCCCTGATCATGGCCCACTGGCGTGGGGAAAAAAAACAAGCTCCCCTGACCCTGTCCTGGTGCCATAGTCGCACAGGTACTCATTGATGGCCCTCTGCTGCGTGTGCAGCCTCTGCAGCATGGCCAACATTGAGTTCCACCTGGTGGGCATGTCACAGATTAGGCGGTTCTTGGGCAGGTTAAATTCCTTTTGGAGGTCTGCCAGCCGAGCACTGGCATTATATGACCGGCGGAAATGCACACAGACTTTCCTGGCCTGCCTCAGGACATCCTGTAAGCCCGGGTACCTGCCCAAGAACCGCTGCACCACCAAGTTAAGGACGTGAGCCAAACAGGGCACATGGGTCAGTTGTCCCTGTCGGAGGGCGGAGAGGAGGTTGGTGCCATTGTCGCAAACCACCATTCCTGCCTTAAGTTGGCGTGGCATCAACCACCTCTGAACCTGCCCCTGCAGAGCTGACAGAACCTCTGCCCCAGTGTGGCTCCTGTCCCCCAAGCACACCAGCTCAAGCACTGCATGGCATCTTTTGGCCTGCGTACTTGCGTAGCCCCTTGAACGCCTACGGAGCACCGCTGGTTCCGAGGACAAAGCACAGGAAGAGGCCATGGAGGAAGAAGAAGAGGAGGGGGTGGAGGAGAGAGGTGTGTCACAATCATTAGTAGTGGCATTTTGGAGGCGTGGTGGCAGAACAACCTCCAACACTACTGCACCTTGTCCTGCATCCTTCCCAGCTGCCAGCAGAGTCACCCAATGCGCGGTGAAACTTAGGTAACATCCCTGTCCATGCCTGCTGGACCATGAGTCAGCGGTAATATGCACCTTACCGCTGACCCGCAGCATGTACCCAACACTGTGGTCAAACAGTTCGAGGGACTCCTCAGGAGGACATGGTGGGGCTAGGGAAGGAGTCACTGATGCCATTGAGCCGAGGGAAGAGGCTGCGTTGACAGCTGCTTTGCCAGACAAAGTACCCTGAGCATGGGTGAGAGAGGATGAGGAGGATGAGGATGGCTTGGTCATCCACTCGACCAAGTCTTCCGCATGTTGCTGCTCAACACGGCCAGCTGCCGAAAAAAAGGCCAAGCATGTGCCACGGCCACGTGCTGATGAGGATGCACCGTCTCCACGACCAGCACTGTTGCCTCTAGACACAGAGCCT
Source organism: Aquarana catesbeiana (assembly GCF_042186555.1). Lineage (NCBI taxonomy): Eukaryota > Metazoa > Chordata > Amphibia > Anura > Ranidae > Aquarana > Aquarana catesbeiana. Next base: position 22,507,237 of record NC_133333.1, read on the forward strand.
GCTTGCCCTCTTTTATTGGCTTGTGACTGTCTGCCTCTCTTTGTTGGCCTTCCAGACATACTAATGGCCTGTAGCTGCACTAAGCTGGGATATATATATATATATATATATATATATATATGTACTGATACTGCAGCTAGCAAAATCAACTGCCTGCCTCTAGTTTGAGAACACCACCAACCTTCTACAGGTAGCTTTAGCTAAACACTGTGCAGAGGTCACACTACACTAATGTGTAAATAATATAGCTGCCTGCGGTAGTGATAGGATCAGGAAAACACCACCAACCTTCTACAGGTAGCTTTAGCTGAACACTGTGCAGAGGTCGCACTACACTAACTTTCAGCTTATTTAGCTGCCTGCGGTAGTGATAGGATCAGGAAAGCACCATCAACCTTCTACAGGTAACTTTAGCTGAACACTGTGCAGAGGTCACACTACACTAACTTGTAGCTTATTTAGCTGCCTGCGGTAGTGATAGGATCAGGAAAACACCACCAACCTTCTACAGGTAGCTTTAGCTGAACACTGTGCAGAGGTCGCACTACTCTAACTTGTAGCTTATTTAACTGCCTGCGGTAGTGATAGGATCAGGAAGACACCACCAACCTTCTACAGGTAGCTTTAGCTGAACACTGTGCAGAGGTCGCACTACACTAATGTGTAAATAATTTAGCTGCCTGCGGTAGTGATAGGATCAGGAAAACACCACCAACCTTCTACAGGTAGCTTTAGCTGAACACTGTGCAGAGGTCACACTACACTAACTTGTAGCTTATTTAGCTGCCTGCGGTAGTGATAGGATCAGGAAAACACCACCAACCTTCTACAGGTAGCTTTAGCTGAACACTGTGCAGAAGTCGCACTACACTAACTTGTAGTTTTAGCTGAACACTGTGAGGAGGACGCACTATACTAACTTGTAGTTTTAGCTGAACACTGTGAGGAGGACGCATTACACTAATTTGTAGCTTTAGCTGAACACATGCACTACACTAACTTGTAGGTTTAGCTGAACACTGTTCAGAGGACGCACTACACTAACTTGTAGCTTTAGCTGAACACTGTGCAGAGGTCGCACTACACTAACTTGTAGTTTTAGCTGAACACTGTGAGGAGGACGCACTACACTAACTTGTAGCTTTAGCTGAACACTGTGAGGAGGACGCACTACACTAACTGTTAGCTTTAGCTGATCACTGTGCAGAGGTCACACTACACTAATGCCCCGTACACACGGTCAGACTTTGTTCGGACATTCCGACAACAAAACCCTAGGATTTTTTCCGACGGATGTTGGCTCAAACTTTGCGTACGCACGGTCGCACAAAGTTGTCGGAATTTCCCATCGCCAACCACGCGGTCACATATACTACGTACGACGAGACTAGAAAAGGCCTGTTCAGAACCAAGCGCGGCACCCTTTGGGCACCTTTTGCTAATCTCGTGCTAGTAAAAGTTTGGTGAGAGACGATTCACGCTTTTTCAGATTCGTGGCTTTCAGATCGTTTTCTGCGGTTCAGTTTGTGCTTGTGGGTTTGTATCTGCTCTTCAGTGCGTGCAAGTAAGCTATGCGTGACTTGTCATTGTGTTCTTGTTCGTTCGTTACTGTTTTTCAGGTCGCTCTTCACAGGCCTTGCTGTTCTTCAGTGCGTTCTGTTACTTCGTTCTGAGCAGCCGACCGTTTTCTAGCCATGTTGCCTATACGTACTCCTCGTAGAGTTCGTGCTGTGCGGGGGCTTGGTGTTCGGGTCCTGACCTTGACACAAGTCCAGTCCATTAACAGGGTGGGGAGGAGTTCATGAACCAAGAATTGGTTGCTTCAGCGTGACCAGTTCTCTCATATGCCTTTGCTCCGTGAGATCCGTGAGAATAATCCTGATGATCTCAGGAACTTTCTCAGGATGACAGACCCCATGTTTCACCGTCTGCTGGCTTCGCTGACCCCCTATATCAGTAAGCAGGATACCTGCACGAGGCAAGCCATCACTCCGGAGCAGAGGCTTGTCGCTACCCTGCGGTACTTGGCGACAGGGAGAAGCCTGCAGGACCTCAAGTTCTCGATAGGCATCTCCCCCCAGGCTCTGGGGATCATTATCCCAGAGACCTGTTCTGCCATCATCCAGGTCCTGCAGAAGGAGTATATGAAGGTAAGATTTTTATCCTTTAATATCACATTTTATTGTATTGAATGTTTGATAATATATTGTATTTCTTTTCTCATTCCCTAATTACCATGATTGTATTATGCTGTGAATGTCCCCTTTGTCCTCATGCATGCTGGATTTTTCTGTAATTTATTTTTTAGTCCTTCATACATATTTGCCTTCAATAACCTCCCCAGCATGCTCTCCTGCCCTATATTCAACTCATGTAGTCACTTAACAATGTATTTTGTCAGCTCCATAGTAGTGCTTTACCCCAAACAACCTCTAAAATGTTTAGAAATGTGATTTGTGCTTTAAATTCTGGCAGAGTGCCAGAGGCTTTTTTTTTCTCTGTCTATCCTCAATCATCCATCTGCTGACTTTGCCAAACCCATACACACTATACCCATCTCTTTTGTGGTCAGATGTATGGATGAATTACCCAAAGCATGTAGTGCAAGGGCCTGCCTGTATACTTTCAAATGGTACTCTTTAAAGTTTTTGTATCCTATTATTATCTTGACAGGTAATAGCAGAATGTCCAAATGTGCTTAAATATGTACAGTGTGTATTTATATCTTTGTATTATGACACTTCTTACCTGTCCAGTGGGCTGCCAATAGTGTAACTAAGGAGGGGCTGTTCCAAGTAATACCCTGTATTTAGGCATTCATCTCTCAATGAAGTGGAGAGGGTTATCTGTCCAAGATCCTCCCCCCCTATAATGTTAGAAATGGCCCATGAGAGGGGGGGGAGGGGAAATATGATAGGTGTACCTTATACTTTGGTGTTGTTACATTCCCCTTAATAAATGCTATCTGGAGGTTGGCCAAGAATGTTTGTGTCTAATCTGCTTGCCATGTTTATGTGCAAAAATACTAATTGTTTTTGTTTTCCTCAACAGTTTCCTTCCACGCCACAGGAATGGCAGACTGTGGCCTCCCATTTTGCCAAGCGGTGGGACTTTCCTAACTGCGGCGGGGCAATTGATGGGAAACACGTCCACATCGTCCCACCACCCAACTCGAAGTCGTACTATTTCAACTATAAGGGGTTCAATAGTATTGTGATGTTGGCGGTGGTGTCAGCTAATTACGACTTCTTGTATGTGGACGTGGGGAAGAATGGCCGGATGTCCGATGGTGGAGTCATTGCCCAGATGGAGTTCTAGGCGTCTCCAGAATGGCAGCTTGGACTTGCCAGCTCCAGAGGACAATGTGGAAGGACTCCCATTCGTCTTCGTTGCGGATGAAGCATTTGCGCTGGGGGACCATCTTATGGGGCCATTCCCGATGAGAACCCTCACCCTGGAACAGAGGGTTTTTAATTACCGGCTGGCCAGAGCCAGAAGAGTGGTGGAGAACACATTTGGAATCATGGCCAGCCGGTTCCGCCTATTTCTGCCACCCATCCATATGGCGGAGTATAAACTTAATCATATAATCCTGGCGTGCTGTGTTCTACATAACTTTTTACGCCAACATTCTGCCAACTGTGCTGGCTTAGTTGGGCCTGAGGCCGGAATTCTACATGATACAACCCTGACGGCGCTTGAAAGTAGCCGTCCTGGCTTGCCCTCCCTGAGTGCCCGTGATGTCCGGTTAAGATACTTTGAGTTCTTTGCGGGTAGGGGGGCCATCAATATGCCAGACAATTTGTGAAGCATTTATCAAATTAAAAAAAAAAAAACAAAAAGCTAATCTTTGGTGACATTTACTGCTTGTGTTTGTTTTAGTTGACCCTGACAGCAATGTGGGGAGTCCTGAAAATGGCGTGATTGTGTAACCTTTTATACAAAGCACTGTTGGGTGTTATTTACTAAAGGCGTAGACACTTTGCACTACCAGTGCACTTGAAACTGCACTGAAACTGCACTTGTAGCGCAAAGAGGATTTGCCCTTAGGAAATAACCCCCATTTTCACAGAAAACAGCAATTACATCAACACAAAATGTTGTAGCGTTGGGACAATAATCCACACATTCTTGATTAACAAACTTTTTAATACCTGCACAATCACATGTGCATTTAGAAAAGGTTTTTAAAACAAATCAACATGTTTGTTGTATAACAATTTTTGGGGTGTCATTATCAAAAATAGAAATGTCCATTTAAGATAAAACAGGCCTGTGTAAAACCAACAAGAATGACAAAAACATTGAACTTACAAAATTCACATATGGTAAAACTTGAAGGCAATATCAGACATGAGTATTTAGGAACTGTGTTTGATATTGCGTTCAGATGGGGTGAAGTCACCCCTTGAAAGGCCAAATTTGGAAGATACACACCAATTTACGAATGTACACATGTGCTAGCTGCCATCACGGGGGATCAAGGGACGTGTTTTGGGGGAGCAACCCCTTCCTCACCGCTACTTTATTATTGAGGAAGGGGTTGCACCCCCAAAACGCGTCCATTGATCTCCCATGATGGCAGATAGCACATGTTGGCACGCTGTGTGCATCCTCCAAATTTGGCTTTTCAAAACATCGCTAATACATTTTTAAGATTGTAGCACATAAAAAAAGAAAGTGATTTTGTGGGGTTTTAAATTCGCCCCAAAACATCAATGATGTTATTATTTTTTTGAATAACATCATTGATTTTTTTATGGATGTTTTCCAGTTCTAAATTACACCCCATGATCTCCCCGTTCAGGATCTGGGCACTTTCTGATGTGAAAGGATCTCGATCCACAACATCACGATCACCTACAAAGAGAGAAACCAAACAAAAACAGGTATCAAAAATCTGCCGGCATACATCTCTTACCTGAGCCTGTGGTCACAGACACTCACCTGTTGTGGTGACTAATTCCACCACGTCTTCTTCTTCCTCCTGCTCTTCTTGGGTTGGGGGTATTTCCCCTTCTTCCAGAGGTGGGGGGTCTCTGGTCTCCTCGGATTAGGGGTGTCCTCCGAGTCTTTTCTCCCCTATGTAAAACAAAAATGGTATAATTAGCTAACAGATATTTGATGGCAGAACTATAAATAGAAAACATTGCTTGGAAGTGGGGTCCAATTGTCTATTTGGGCAGAGTTCCAAGATGTAGCATTTTTATTGTCCTTTGTCAAGCTGCAATACTTTACCTGTGGTGTACAAGCTTCACAAATGGAGACCCCCCTATAGTATACACTGGAGCACCTGTGTGGGGCCCCCTAATAAAAAGGGTGTTCTTGTGTCCCACACTAGTGCTCCAGTGTCCAGATGTGAAAACAGCTGCTGAGTGTCCTCTCCTTACACAGAATCTAGTTTGCATTTCATTCTAGTAACAAACCCATCTACACAACCAAATATTTTTCATACAAGTAGGCCCTAAAAAATGTTGGCAAATGCATATGACCTAAACAATGGTGTTTTAGAGGCCGAAAGAAAAATTTTGATGCGAACGAATAATGGGCCCATGAACATAAAAGTTGCCATTTTAAACTGTACAATTAAGAAAAGCATATGGAGCAGCACGAACGTATTAAAGAAAAAAAGAATCACACAACTACTTACTTTTTTGCAGCACTCTCCGGATCTTTCAGTACTGCTCGGGCTCTCTTAATTTCAGGTCCGACCACCGCTTCCTGAGCTGATCTTTCGATCGTCGTACCCCGAAATTCCGGTGCAGACTTTTGACCACTTTCGCTATGATCTTGGCCTTTCTGATATTGGGGTTGGGGTAAGGCCCATACTTTCCATCATAGTCGGCCCTCTTCAGGATGTCCAGCATCTCCAACATCTCCCCAAAGGACATATTTGTGGCCTTAAATCTCCTTCTGGATCGGGACGTGTCCAGATCCGCACGCACCTGCTGTGTCTCCACCATGTGCTCTTCCCCCACTGCGCAGAACGGAAAGGGGCAGGGAATAGACTAGAAAGAACGTCAGGGGCGGGCGGAGTTACACGCATGCGCAGTGTGTATAAAGCGTAACACACGTGCATATTACGTACGATCTGTGAGTGGAGGAAGGAGCATTGGAGGCGCCGATCGTAAGAACGAAGGTAAGAGACATACTTGTGCCTATACTGCTTCTACATTGAGGCCGATATTGAAACAAGATTAGGAGAGTTTTGGCTGACATTAGGGTTTGTCTTGTGTTGTGTCTTGCAGTGAAAATGGATATCTTTCAAGATAGTGACTTCATGGCAATATTCATTGACATGTTTAGGGAGCTACCTTGTCTGTGGGAGATCAACCACCCACATTACAGGAACCAAACAAAGAGGAAGGCAGCGCTGGATCAATTGTGTGAAATTGTGAAGCAGGTGATCCCCACGGCAGACATCAGATATTTGAAGATCTTAATTGGTGGCCTGAGGAGCACATATGTAAGGGAGCTAAATATATATGGGGCAATCAGCGCAAACAGAACCTAAAAATGAAAAATTGCAAGCTGGACACTAAAGGATACACCAATCTTAGTAGAAATTATTAAACAGTTAAGTGCAGCGCAAGAAAAGATACAAAATAGCTGTTTGGAAGAAATGTTTCAAACTATTTAAATAAATGAATAAATCAATCTTGTGGAGTCCATAGAAAAATAAAACATAAGTAATCTTCTGATAATATCCAGGTTACTTGTCTGTAGGTCTAATAAGTGAAAGCATGTAGGTGCCCTTACCAGATCAGATGGACCCCTTAATTACAGGGGGTCTTTCAGGCATCAAAAGACTATTATCAGACTGCTCTGTAGGATGTCATCAGCAGGAACAAAACGTCAGATGTCCCGGGATCCGAGTCAGCTGTGAGGTCCATGCTCACACTGCTTAGCTGGATATCCTCTGGGGGAAGCAGATGTCAGATGTCCCTGGATCAGAACGGGCTGTGAGGTCCGTACTGTATTTGGCAGCAGTAAGCACCAGTAGAAAAGATAAAAGAGATCTAAGGGTACTCCGTATGGAATCTCTTGAGAAAAGTTTTATTTAAGGCACACAAATAAAAGCGCTCAGCAAGGTACTGTTAAATGAGCGGTACTCTTTACAGGGGCATTTATACAATAGAAGCTGTCTGTCTGTAACGGAACAGCTGATCACTTGAGATGGCTGCGGGCGATGTCAGTGGTAATGCTCAACCCCAGGGGGTGTTCCTGCTGATGACATCCTACAGAGCAGTCTGATAATAGTCTTTTGATGCCTGAAAAACCCCCTGTAATTAAGGGGTCCATCTGATCTGGTAAGGGCACCTACATGCTTTCACTTATTAGACCTACAGACAAGTAACCTGGATATTATCAGAAGATTACTTATGTTTTATTTTTCTATGGACTCCACAAGATTGATTTATTTATGTATTTAAATAGTTTGAAACATTTCTTCCAAACAGCTATTTTGTATCTTTTCTTGCGCTGCACTTAACTGTTTAATAATATGTAAGGGAGCGCCAGAAAGTCCAGGATTCGCACAGATCCGGGGAAGCAGATGACATCTATGTTCCCAGGATGTGGTACTATGACAGGCTGCATTTTCTGGCAGGCCAGACTGAACCCAGGTCATCACTCTCCAGTCTTCCTTCCATGCTTCCACTCCCCCCCCAGCTGAGGCTTCTGACGCCCAACCTGGGCCTTCCAGGCAACAACACATGGAGGAGCCCAGATTGAGCCAGGTATAGCATTCCTCTTTCCTGCATTTCATTCTAGTAACAAACCCATCTACACAACCAAATATTTTTCATACAAGTAGGCCCTAAAAAATGTTGGCAAATGCATATGGCCTAAACAATGGTGTTTTAGATGCCGAAAGAAAAATGTTTGATGCGAACGAATAATGGGCCCATGAACATAAAAGTTGCCATTTTAAACTGTACAATTAAGAAAAGCATATGGAGCAGCACGAACGTAATAAAGACAAAAAGAATAGGAACACAGCACAACTACTTACTTTTTTGCAGCACTCTCCGGATATATAACTCGTAGCTTTAGCTGAACACTGTGAGGAGGACGCACTACACTAACTTGTAGCTTTAGCTGAACACTGTGAGGAGGACGCACTACACTAACTTGTAGCTTTAGCTGAACACTGTGCATTACACTAACTTGTAGCTTATTTAGCTGCCTGTGGTAGTGATAGGATCAGGAAAACACCACCAACCTTCTACAGGTATCTTTAGCTGAACACTGTGCAGAGGTCGCACTACACTAATGTGTAAATAATTTAGCTGCCTGCGGTAGTGATAAGATCAGAAAAACACCACCAACCTTCTACAGGTAGCTTTAGCTGAACACTGTGCAGAGGTCGCACTACTCTAACTTGTAGGTTTAGCTGAACACTGTGCAGAGGTCGCACTACACTAACTTGTAGCTTTAGCTGAACATTGTTCACAGGACGCACTACACTAACTTGTAGCTTTAGTTAAACACTGTGCAGAGGTTGCACTACACTAACTTGTAGTTTTAGCTGAACACTGTGAGGAGGACGCACTACACTAACTTGTAGCTTTAGCTGAACACTGTGAGGAGGAGGCACTACACTAACTTGTAGCTTTAGCTGAACACTGTGCACTACACTAACTTATAGCTTTAGCTGAACACTGTTCAGTGGATGCACTACACTAACTTGTAGCTTTAGCTGACCACTGTGCAGAGGTCACACTAAACTAACTTGTACCTTTAGCTGAACATTGTGAGGAGGACGCACTACACTAACTTGTAGCTTTAGCTGAACACTGTGCATTACACTAACTTGTAGCTTATTTAGCTGCCTGCGGTAGTGATAGGATCAGGAAAACACCACCAACCTTCTACAGGTATCTTTAGCTGAACACTGTGCAGAGGTCGCACTACACTAATGTGTAAATAATTTAGCTGCCTGCGGTAGTGATAAGATCAGGAAAACACCACCAACCTTCTACAGGTAGCTTTAGCTGAACACTGTGCAGAGGTCGCACTACTCTAACTTGTAGGTTTAGCTAAACACTGTTCAGAGGACGCACTACACTAAGTTGTAGCTTTAGCTGAACACTGTGCAGAGGTCACACTACACTAACTTGTAGCTTTAGCTAAACATTGTTCAGAGGACGCACTACACTAACTTGTAGCTTTAGTTAAACACTGTGCAGAGGTTGCACTACACTAACTTGTAGTTTTAGCTGAACACTGTGAGGAGGACGCACTACACTAACTTGTAGCTTTAGCTGAACACTGTGAGGATGATGCACTACACTAACTTGTAGCTTTAGCTGAACACTGTGCACTACACTAACTTATAGCTTTAGCTGAACACTGTTCAGTGGATGCACTACACTAACTTGTAGCTTTAGCTGACCACTGTGCAGAGGTCACACTAAACTAACTTGTAGCTTTAGCTGAACACTGTGAGGAGGATGCACTACACTAACTTGTAGCTTTAGCTGAACACTGTGCAGAGGTCACACTAAACTAACTTGTAGCTTTAGCTGAACACTGTGAGGAGGACGCACTACACTAACTGGTAGCTTTAGCTGATCACTGTGCAGAGGTCACACTACACTAACTTGTAGTTTTAGCTGAACACTGTGAGGAGGATGCACTACACAAACTTGTAGCTTTAGCTGAACACTGTGCATTACACTAACTTGTAGCTTTAGCTGTACACTGTTCAGAGGACGCACTACACTAACTTGTAGCTTTAGCTGAACACTGTGCAGAAGTCGCACTACACTAACTTGTAGTTTTAGCTGAACACTGTGAGGAGGACGCACTACACTAACTTGTAGTTTTAGCTGAACACTGTGAGGAGGACGCACTACACTAATTTGTAGCTTTAGCTGAACACATGCACTACACTAACTTGTAGCTTTAGTTGAACACTGTTCAAAGGACGCACTACACTTACTTGTAGCTTTAGCTGAACACTGTGCAGAGGTCACACTAAACTAACTTGTAGCTTTAGCTGAACACTGTTCAGAGGACGCACTACACTAACTTGTAGCTTTAGCTGAACACTGTGCAGAGGTCACACTAAACTAACTTGTAGCTTTAGCTGAACACTGTGAGGAGGATGCACTACACTAACGTGTAGCTTTAGCTGAACACTGTGAGGAGGATGCACTACACTAACGTGTAGCTTTAGCTGAACACTGTGCAGAGGTCGCACTACACTAACTTGTAGTTTTAGCTAAACACTGTGAGGAGGACGCACTACACTAACTTGTAGCTTTAGCTGAACACTGTGAGGAGGACGCACTACACTAACTGTAAATAGTCTAGCTGCCTGACTGCGGTACTAATAGGATCAAAAGAACACCAGCAATTTTCTTCAGGTAGCTGTAAATACTGCAACAACACAAGCCTGCCTGTCAGTAGGAAGATAACAGGAACGGATCTAGCTAAACTGAATACAGTGTATATATATATATATATATATATATATATATATATATATATATATATACACATATGTATATATACAACACCTGGGATGCATATATACACACAATACACTGTAAGTGCAGCTAACTGACTGACTGTCCTGCCTAATCTATCTAACTTAAATTAAATGACAATGTCTGTCTCTCTCTCTCTCTGAATCTATGAACACCGGAACACACTACACAGGGCCGCCATGCAGGCGGCCTTATATAGTGTGGGGTGTGTACTAAATCCCTTGAGCCATAATTGGCCAAAGCCTCCTTGGCTTTGGCCAATTACGGCTCTCTGTTCAGACAGCGCTGTGATTGGCCAAGCATGCGGGTCATAGTGCATGCTTGGCCAATCATCAGCCAGCAATGCACTGCGATGCCTCAGTGAATTATGGGCCGTGACATGCCACACGAATTTGGTGCGAACGGCCCATATCGTTCGCAATTCAGCGAACGGGCAAACAGACGATGTTCGAGTCGAACATGGGTTCGACTCGAACACGTAGCTCATCCCTAGTCAGGAGATTAATGTTATGTTATTTTTATTATAGCTGACTGTGCTATTATGGAAAATGTTTTTTTCCTTTTTTTTTCTTGTTTTTTTCTTTTGAAACAAATGAAAAAAGTTTAAAATAAACAAAGGGGGAAAAAAAATCTAGTTACTTCATCAATTAATGCTAATATGTATTCTGCAACATATTTCGGGTAATAAAATCCCAATAAGTGTATATTGATTGGTTTGCACAAAAGTTATAGTGTCTATAAACTATAGTATATATAATGGAATTTTTTTTTTATACTAGTAATGGCTGCGATCAGCAACTTATAGTGGATGTATACAAAATAATTCTGCGCTGCACAAACAAAGAGACAAGAGCAGCTAACACAACCAGCAAAGTATAAAGATGAAAAGATGATAAAATAAGTGTAGCGCTATAAAATGTCCAATATGGAGGCCGTTGGGCCAATTAGTTCCAAAAATATATATTAAGGAAGAATCAACCATACATATGACAATAAGTAGTCTTCAAAAAAGATTCATCAAAACAAGGACATCTGGCATCCAGAATGAAGGCAGACACACTCCCTCCGAGAGATAAAAAGGCTTACCAGATAGGGTGGACCCAAAGGGGCATACGCCGGGTTGGGTCGGCTAAGGCTTGGATGGGGAGTGGCTGTACGTGGCACGGAGAGAAGATGTTTGTGAATGGTCTCACAAATTACTGTATCCCTCTGGACGGTACCCAGATCTTGAGGGGTGTGGATGGTCCCACGGATGTGGATAGTCCCACAGGTCACGGAGGAATGGAGTATATGGAACATCCAACCCGTTGTTGTATTCCTCAAGGCGATATTTTATAAGCCCAAAGTTGATGGTGACAGACAAGGGAAGAAAAGGAATGGCCACATAGTGTGAATCCGTAAAAAGAAAATTTATTTAAAATAAAGATATACACTCACATGTAGATACGTATAAAAACAGCGCTGTAAAAAAGTGGCGATAGTGGGGTCCTACCCAAAGCTCATAGCTCACGTCTCTCATCCCTAGTCAGGAGATTAATGTTATGTTATTTTTATTATAGCTGACTGTGCTATTATGGAAAATGTTTTTTTTCTTTTTCTTTCTTGTTTTTTTCTTTTGAAACAAATGAAAAAAGTTTAAAATAAACAAAGGGGAAAAAAATCTAGTTACTTCATCAATTACCGTATTTATCGGCGTATAACACGCACTTTTTTCCCCTTAAAATCAGGGGAAAGTCGCAGGTGCGTGTTATACGCCGATCCCCTGCGATCCCGAGCTGTCACAATTTTAAAATCGCCGACCGCGATTTGAAAATGGCGCCGCCGGCGCCGAAATACACCGAACCGGTCCTCGGCTCTTTCCGGCGGCTCTCGTTTACTTTCGGTTCCACTCGTAGTCCCGAGCGGAGCTATCCGAACCTACTCGGCTAGGTTCGGATAGCTCCGCTCGGGACTACGAGTGGAGCCGAAAGTGAACGAGAGCCGCCGGAAAGAGCCGAGGACCGGCTCGGTGTATTTCGGCGCCGGCGGCGCCATTTTCAAATCGCGGTCGGCGATTTTAAAGCTCAGGACAGGGGATCGAAGGCTGCACTGGGAAAGGCTGCACTGGGGAAAGGCTGCACTGGGGAAAGGCTGCTCTGGGGAAAGGCTGCACTGGGAGAAGGCTGCACTGACATGGCTGCACTGACATGGCTGCACTGACATGGCTGTACTGACAAGGCTGCACTGACATGGCTGCACTAACAAGGCTGCACTGGGGAAGGCTGCACTGACATGGCTGCACTGAGAAGGCTGCAATGATGGGCATTTAAATGTAAGTTTTTTTTCCTTCAACTTCCCTCCTAAAAGTTTTTTTTTCCTTAAAATTCCCTCCTAAATTGGGGTGCGTGTTATACGCCGGTGCGTGTTATACGCCGATAAATACGGTAATGCTAATATGTATTCTGCAACATATTTCGGGTAAAAAAAATCCCAATAAGTGTATATTGATTGGTTTGCACAAAAGTTATAGTGTCTATAAACTATAGTATATATAATGGAATTTTTTTTTATACTAGTAATGGCTGCGATCAGCAACTTATAGTGGGACTGCAATATTTCAGCGGACAGTCGGACACTAACTGACACTTTGTGGGAACCAGTGACACTAATACAGTGATCAGTGCTAAAAATATCAATGTACTAATGACACTGGCTGGGAAGGGGTTAAACATCTAAGGCGATCAAAGGGTTAACTGTGTGCCTAGCCAGTGTTTTACTGTACTATGTGTGCTTCTTTTACTCAGGGAAATTATGGATTTTATTCCCTGCTTTGCAGGGGCACAAATCCATCCCTTTCCCCCCTATCAGAACAGAGATCTGCCTTGTTTACATAGGCAGATCTCCATTCTGAGTCCCCGCCGACGATCAGCGGGTGCCGGCGGACATCCAGTGCCCGACACCCGCAGATCGGCTTCTGCTGTGAGTAATTAATGCAGCCTGCCGACGGCACATGTACCACTGAGGCGGAAGTGCAGAATCACATATATATTCATTATTCTACACAGGAGGGTCGCACTGTAGCAGTAAATGTGCTATAGGGCGGTTCTTAAAGTGGAGGTCCGCTGAAAAAAAAGTATTAAAAGCCAACAACAAATACTGCAGCTGCTGACTTTTAATATATGGACACTTACCTGTCCAGGGAGCCCGCGATGTCGGCAGCAGAAGCTGATCCGTCCTTCGGCTCTTGGCTGCTGCCGCCACCATCCTCGGTGAGAGAATAAGGAAGTGAAGCCGTGCGGCTTCACTTCCTGGTTCCCTACTGCGCATGCGCGAGTCGCGCTGCGCATCCTCTCAGGTCCCTGCTGTGTTCTGGGACCTGGGGGGGAGACGGGGTAGGCGCCGGAAGTGGCATAGATCACCACAAGCGCCGCGGTGATCTATGCCAGGAAGTGGGAGTAAATACCTGTATTAGACAGGTATCTGCTCCCTCCTCCCCCCTGAAAGGTGCCAAATGTGACACTGAGGGGGGGAGGAATCCAAAAAGTGGAAGTTCCATTTTTGGGTGGAACTCCACTTTAACTGGTAAAAGTAAATTTACTGGGATGTAGCAATTGTTTTGACTATGCTTGGTATTATACCTCATCATCAATTTCTCAACATAATGTTAAGATGACAAAAAAATAGACATGTGCGGTTATTTTAGTTTTGATTTGAAATTCAGACAAATTATTCGTTAATTGGAAATTCGGATGTATCCAAATTTCCAAATTACAATAGTAAAAAAAAATGTAAAACATTTTGGACGATATTTGAATTTGAATGGAATTTAAAACATTTTCCAATTTGATTCAAATGTAAATTGTTTTCGAATTTGATTTGAATTTAAAATTCCTGAATGGAATAAAATAGAATAGGAAATAAAGGAATAGAAAAGAGTATAATAAAAAAGAAAAGAAAAAATAGAATAGAAAATAAAGGAATAGAATAGAAAATAAAGAAACAGAATAAAAAAGAAAAGTATAGAACAGAAAATAGAGTAAAACAGATCAAAATAGAATAGAAAATAAAGAAATAGAATAGAAAAGAATAGAATAACATAAAAACAATATAACAATCTTCCGAAATTCGAATTTCAAATAGAATCAGTTTGAATTGGAATAGAATAGAATAAAATAAAATAGAATAGAAAAAAACAATAGAATAGAATAAAATGGAAAGAATATAATTATTCCCAAAACTCAAATTTCAAATAGAATAAAAAGAATTTAATAGAAATTTAAAAAAAAGAATGGAATAGAATAGAATAGAAAAAAAAACAAAAGAATAGAATAGAATAAAATTAAATAGAAAGAATATAACAATTTCCCAAACTTTAAATAGAATACATTTGTATTGGAAAAGAATAGAAATTATTAGAATATAGAATAGAATAGAAAGAATATAACCATCTTCTGAAATTCAAATTTCGAATAGATTAAATTCGAAAAGAATAGAAAAAAAGAATATAATATAATAGAAAACAATAGAATAGAAAATAAAAGAATAGAAGACACAAGAATTGAATAGAATAAAATAGAACAAACAATAGAATAGAATGGAATAGAAAGAATATAATCATCTTCTAAAATTCAAATTTCTAATAGAATAAATTCAAATTTGAATTGAATTCGATTTGAATTAGAATTTTCCAAATTCGGTTGAATTGAGTTCAATTTGACCAAATTCAGAAAATTCTAATCAAATTTGGATAAACAAAACACATTTGAAAATAAATTACATTAATTTAGCTATTTTAACTAAACTAATTTATGTAAATAACGAATCAAACTAAGTGAATGGTTTTCGTTCTGCACATGTCTAACAAATTCACTGGTTACTGTTTTTTTACAATTCACTATTTAATTGAATGTCTTTCTTGATTTTTTTTTCAGATATCACTGTTTCATTTTCACCTGGATTGGCTTAAAACTGAACTTCAGACAGAATTATTATTATTTTTTTATCTCTATAATGGTCCTTTTTTTTTTTTTCACTATTCACAAATGTGGTTTTGAGTGCTTTCACGTGTATAATGATCACAAGATAATTATGTTTATTCTCTAATAAAGGGTAAATCCACTTCAGTGGAAAAAAAAATGTGAATAAAAAAATAATATAGCTTACACAATTGTGATTTAAGCCATATTGTAATTGAATGTTAATAATTTGAGTTGGGCGAACAGTTTGCGGTGAGCAAAAGTTCAGCCCGAACATCGCCTGTTCGCCCGTTCAGCAAACACCCGAAATTGCGGGGCACTTGGCGGGATATTCGCCCGCTGAGCACCCCACAATGCACTGCACTCTGCACAGTGCATTGTAGGGCCCTTATTGGATGAAGCAATGCACCTGACCGCTGGTCAGGTGCAAGGCTTTGCCCAGTCAGGGCACAGAACACAGTCAGAAGCCAGAGGCGTAACTAGAACCTTCAGGGCCCCGGTGCAAGAAACCATAAAACATTTTTTTTTAAAGTTAGCAGCTAAAAATACTGCAGCTGCTGACTTTTAAAATATTGACACTTACCTGTCCTGGGCGCCCGTGATGTCCTCACCCAAAGCCAATCTGTCCCTCTGCTCTTGAGTGGAGGCGGCACCATCTTCAGTGTGGGCATCAGGTAGTGAAGCCTTGTGGCTTAATGCATATAAAACGCCGCGCTAACTAATAAGGCTAATAAGAGCGGCTGCATACAGTCTGACAAAAACAGTAAACTTATATATGGAAAAAAATGCAGCGCGTGTGCGAAAGAAATAAATGAATAGAGTGGTGAGTTGGTGCTAAAAAATTAACAAGTCAAGGGTGAGTTAAACATAATGTCCATAAATGGATGTGAATGTCCAACTGCACAGGAGATGTAGGTACTCCAAGGGATGGTGGTAATCTGATGGTTGTCAGAAGTCACCTTGCATCGTAAACCGAATTCTCAGCAGGAAGAGCCAATAAGCAGAAATACAAAAAAGCCTCTTACCAGATCCCGTGGATTCCCATGTCAGCGACAGGGAATCGCATGCGCAGTTTGTCACCAATGACATAGAGTGGAAGGTCTGGACTCTCAAATCCTCTAGGTTGAGGTCTGCGTGGATCTCTGAAAACGACCGGATGGGTCCTCACAGGGGACGGCCGAAGCGTTGATCAGGAGAGTCCAAAAAGACACTTATGAAGCAGTTGGAGGTACTGGGCCTCATGCAGTGGTAAAGACAAAAAAGATATGCCTCCACATAGTGCAGGTAAAAGGGTGTTTTTATTTAGAAAACAGCCGTATACAGATAAAACGTGATCACGATAAATAAAAACAAATGGGCAACGTGGAGAGTGGTATATGGGCCAGACGCGTTTCGACCTAGGGGTCTTCAACAGGGTCATAGACCACCCACTCCAGGTTGCCTTATATATATATAACTAAAAATATCTAGAGAGGACCAATCGCAATGGGTGAGAAAACAAGCCATTTCATTGGGTGAATATAATCACCTGACTTGCTTATATAACCCACCATAATGTTCATTCATAATGTTTGTAGTTAAATAAACTACCACTTGGATTGAAAATGTCAAATATAAAGGGATCGCCTAACAAATAAATGAAAATAGCCTAAAAATCTCCCTGGTAATGATAAAGGACTTCGTATTCAGCTATTGGTTGAAAACACTCCTCTGCTGACAGTACAGAAAGATGTGCCGCCCTGTCAGCCAGAGGAGCCAATCAAAAGGAGATTAACAAAAGATGCTGGGTGGAGCAACCAATGAGCGGCTATCTATAAGCCGACTACTGTCACTGAACATCAGTGTGCCAAGCACACGGAGGGAATGATGTCACGTCCGCGGGCGTGTCCGGCATCACCCTCACATGTGACTTGACTGACCAATCAGAGAGCCAGCATCGAACCACGCTCTACTGATCGTATCTTACGTGCACAGCAGAGGGATGTGACGTAGAGCTGGAAGCGCGCCAAGCATCCCAGCTCTCTCACATCACAACTAACGGATGCTTGCTGGGGCCAAACAACTGCTCAAACCGGTCAGTTCAATCCAGAAGTAAACAAAAAGGTTATTAAAACGGAAAGACTTTGTAATTAGGGACACAAAAATGGAAAATACATAGTGATATAAAGACATCCCTAATGAATAAAAATTAACATAAGTGTGTGAAAGGGTAACATGAACCTCCCACATATACCACATATAATCTTTGTGTGATGAGAATCATTCTAGTAGACCCTAGTCTATCAGATTTAAAGAGCCAAATCTAGAATAAATATCAATCTATGGTGCAAAGTTGGAAGTTGAAATTAAAAATATAGAAAAGTGAATATGTGAAAAAAGAAGGAATTCAGGATTGATTAATAAAGGAGTTGAGGTCCCACTCCACGTTCAAGCCAAACAGGAAGTAGGACCTCAACTCCCATATCCAATAGGTTTCAAGGCGTGAGACCCCTGGAAGCCGGGACTCTCCTCTCCAATGAGGGATAAATTTGTCGATCACTTGGAATAAAGTCCCCGTAGGGTCTTTGTTGTGACATTCCAAGTAATGACGAGGTACTGTATGTTTGCTTTTGCCTTTCTTGATGCCTGCCACATGTTCATTAACTCGCATGGAAAAAGTCCTAATGGTGCGGCCGACATACTGTTTGTGACAGGGGCAAGTAACTAAATAAACAATATATTGTGAGGTACAGGTTGTGAAAGGTTTCATCTGATATATCTGAAGAGTGACCGTAGATTTGAAAGTGGTACTTTTTTGTCTACCTCCGATGTTATGGAGACAGACGTTGCATCTACGGCAAGGGTAATAACCCTTGCATTCCTGGAAAAAGGTTACTTTTTTCGGGGATCTATCATATTCGGGGCAATCTGTCCTTGAATGGACCGTGCTCCCCTAAATATAACAGCCGCCCGTTCAGGAAGAACTGAACCAAGAAGATTGTCGTTCAGAAGCACTTTCCAATGTTTCTTGAATATAGCTTTAACTTGTTTAGACTGAATGGAATGAGTGGTGAACAACAACCATTTATACATAGGTTCAGCTGTAGTTTTTGCTCGTTCTATCAGGGTAGATTCTCTATCTGTGAGTAATGCCCTATTCAATTCCTCATCAAGGTGCTTAGGATCATAACCCTTTTCAATAAATCGATCTCTCAGAACTTGTGATTGTGACTGAAAATCCATAGTGCTGGTGCAATTACGCCGTAGTCTCAAAAATTGGCTACGGGGGACAGACTTGAGCCATTGTTCCTGATGACAACTGTCGACCGGAATGAATCCGTTCCGGTCTGTGGCTTTAAAATACGTGCGGAACTCAAGATGTTTTTCCACTACAAATATTTCCAAGTCTAAAAAATGTACATTGGTGGAACTGGCCTCATAACTCAAGGATATCCCTCTATCGTTGGTGTTAAGGATGGTCATAAAAGAGTCTAGCGATGCGCGGTCGCCGTCCCATAGGAAGAGGATGTCGTCTATGTTCCTGGCCCAGAGAATCAACTCGGATCTCTGGGCCGCATAGACGACATCCTCTTCCCACTGGGCCTTGAAGAGGTTGGCGAGGCTGGGGGCAAACTTCGCCCCCATAGCAACGCCCCTCTTCTGCAAGAAAAATTGGTTTTGAAACCAGAAATAGTTGTGTTCAGTTGCGAATTTAAGTAATTGCATAATAAAATTGCGCTGAAGGGAGGGGAGCTTATTGTCTCTAGAGAGATGCCTCTCAACCGCCTCAAAGCCCAAATGATGTGGGATGCACGTGTAAAGTGCCGCCACGTCTGCTGTGACTAGAAGCATCCCTTCAGAGACAGAAACTGATTCCAATAATTTTATGGTGTCCCTAGTGTCTTTAAGGTATGACAGAGTCGAACGAACCAGCGGCTGCAAATAAAAATCGACATACTTTCCAATGCGAGCCATGACTGAGTTGATCCCGCTGACAATGGGTCTGCCAGGGGGATTAACTGGGTCCTTGTGGACTTTGGGGAGATAATATATGGCTGGGATTCGCGGAACTTGTGGGACTAAAAACATTTTTCTTTTTTGTTTAAAATCCCCAGTGCAAATCCTTCCTCAATTAATTCAACCAGGGCTTTTTTAAAAGATGTGGTGGGATCAGTGGGAATGGGACTGTAAGTATTGGAATCATTAAGGATTCTATACATCTCCTTGAGGTAGTCAGCCTTATCAAGAACTACAATCCCGCCACCCTTGTCAGCTGGACGGATTAAAAGGTTCTTTTTCTCACAGAGAGATCTAAGACCATTTTTGATGTCAGATTGAACATAGACACGTTTCTTATGTTTCGTTAGTTTGTCTAGATCCCCCAGGACAAGATTTTTAAAAACTTGAATGGAGGGTGCTAGAGAACCTGGAGGGTTAAATAAAGATGGATTGGACAATCCCGAATGGATAACCTGCAAATCCGAAGGAATAGTATCCATAGGCTGTGAACCTATGTAGGTATTAGGGGGAGCCAAGGAGGATCGTGTAGATGAGATCACCTGGCTGCCTCGTAAGGGGTATTATCTCTAAGGGGGGTGAAGCAATTGCTCACACGGATGGGAGTGTGATAACCGTATTCCTGATTTTGATGTTGTGGTACACGATAGCCCTGAGAAGGACCATAGTGTGAAGGGGGGCCCCTAGAATTATTCCTCTGTTGTGGATCTATGGGGTGCCCCCTAGGTGGACCTCTCCACCCGGAATCTCCTCCCCTAGGTCTGCGAGATGGGGGGGCCTCGGGGGTGTCAGGAAGGTCCCTGTTCTGGGCCTTGTCTCTTGGATATGACCTCCTTGGCCATTGGTTGAGATACTGGTTGATAAACTAACGTTCTATCTGTGTGAGCCACAGGAACAGTGGAAGTTTCCATATTGGGAGGTTCTCCACTGGAAGAAGAAGAAGTAGTGTTAAGCTTCTTCTGCCAGTTAAAAACTGAATGCGTAGTATAGTCAGTGTAGTCCCTATTGTATTTTTTTTGTTTTTTATTGCGTTGGTCCTTCTCTTCTTTTTCTAGAACATTTCTTAAATTATTGGATAGTGAAATATATTTAGTGGAGGCCTTAAAAGGAATCAGTTTGTCTCTCAACTCTTTGATTTCGATATCTATAAGGGACAACCTGATCCTTTTCTTTTCAACGAGATGCCCAAGTAACTTAATGCCAACTTCGTTGAAGTATTTGTACCATGATTCGAGGTCTAATTCATCCTGTTGGGGATGGATATCCCATCTGAGACCACGGGGGACCATCTGTTCCTTGATATATTGCTCAAGGAACGCTGTGTCACACTGGAGGTGAAGTTCACTAATCATCAGATTTTTTAATCTGACAAAAATACCACTCATTTCCGAGTTGGAATTGGTATTAGTGAAAACACCTTCAGTATTAAGAGACCTGGCAGTCCTATATTCAAACACATCCATGTGGAATAAAAAATATAAACTCTATTGCAAGTTTAGTGTAAAGTGAAAGCTGCGATGTGTGTAGAGTCAATAAACAGTGTCAAAATGCATATAAAACACCGCGCTAACTAATAAGGCTAATAAGAGCGGCTGCATACAGTCTGACAAAAACAGTAAACTTATATATGGAAAAAAATGCAGCGCGTGTGCGAAAGAAATAAATGAATAGAGTGGTGGGTTGGTGCTAAAAAATTAACAAGTCAAGGGTGAGTTAAACATAATGTCCATAAATGCATGTGAATGTCCAACTGCACAGGAGATGTAGGTACTCCAAGGGATGGTGGTAATCTGATGGTTGTCAGAAGTCACCTTGCATCGTA
Source organism: Aquarana catesbeiana (assembly GCF_042186555.1). Lineage (NCBI taxonomy): Eukaryota > Metazoa > Chordata > Amphibia > Anura > Ranidae > Aquarana > Aquarana catesbeiana. The sequence continues at coordinate 22,528,506 of NC_133333.1, forward strand.
AACTGAATTCTCAGCAGGAAGAGCCAATAAGCAGAAATACAAAAAAGCCTCTTACCAGATCCCGTGGATTCCCATGTCAGCGACAGGGAATCGCATGCGCAGTTTGTCACCAATGACGTAGAGTGGAAGGTCTGGACTCTCAAATCCTCTAGGTTGTGGTCTGCGTGGATCCAGGAATGCATTTTCCAGGAAGATGCAACGTCTGCCTCCATAACATCGGAGGAAGACAAAAAAGCACCACTTTCAAATCCACGGTCACTCTTCAGATATATCAGATGAAACATTTCACAACCTGTACCTCACAATATATTGTTTATTTAGTTACTTGCCCCTGTCACAAACAGTATGTCGGCCGCACCATTAGGACTTTTTCCATACGAGTTAATGAACATGTGGCAGGCATCAAGAAAGGCAAAAGCAAACATACAGTACCTCATCATTACTTGGAATGTCACAACAAAGATCCTACGGGGACTCTATTCCAAGTGATCGACAAATTTATCCCTCATTGGAGAGGAGAGTCCCGGCTTCCAGGGGTCTCACGCCTTGAAACCTATTGGATATGGGAGTTGAGGTCCTACTTCTTGTTTGGCTTGAACGTGGAGTGGGACCTCAACTCCTTTATTAATCAATCCTGAATTCCTTCTTTTTTCACATATTCACTTTTCTATATTTTTAATTTCAACTTCCACATTATTTGCACCATAGATTGATATTTATTCTAGATTTGGCCCTTTAAATCTGATAGACTAGGGTCTACTAGAATGATTCTCATCACACAGAGATTATATGTGGTATATGTGGGAGGTTCATGTTACCCTTTCACACACTTATGTTAATTTTTATTCATTAAGGATGTCTTTATATCACTATGTATTTTCCATTTTTGTGTCCCCAATTACAAAGTCTTTCCGTTTTAATAACCTTTTTGTTTACTTCCGGATTGCCAGCATCAGCCCCGTTTTTCAGAATAGTCTTGAACTGACCGGTTTGAGCAGTTGTTTGGCCCCAGCAAGCATCAGTTGTGATGTGAGAGAGCTGGGACGCTTGGCGCGCTTCCAGCTCTACGTCACATCCCTCTGCTGTGCACGTAAGATACGATCAGTAGAGCGTGGTTCGATGCTGGCTCTCTGATTGGTCAGTCAAGTCACGTGTGAGGGTGATGCCGGACGCGCCCGCGGACGTGACGTGTTTCCCTCTGTGTGCTTGACACACTGTTGTTCAGTGACAGTAGTCGGCTTATAGATAGCCGCTCATTGGTTGCTCCACCCAGCATCTTTTGTTAATCTCCTTTTGATTGGCTCCTCTGGCTGACAGGGCGGCACATCTTTCTGTACTGTCAGCAGAGGAGTGTTTTCAACCAATAGCTGAATACGAAGTCCTTTATCATTACCAGGGAGATTTTTAGGCTATTTTCATTTATTTGTTAGGCGATCCCTTTATATTTGACATTTTCAATCCAAGTGGTATTTTATTTAACTACAAACATTATGAATGAACATTATGGTGGGTTATATAAGCAAGTCAGGTGATCATACTCACCCAATGAAATGGCTTGTTTTCTCACCCATTGCGATTGGTCCTCTCTAGATATTTTTAGTTATATGAATAAGGCAACCTGGAGTGGGTGGTCTATGCCCCTGTTGAAGACCCCTAGGTCGAAACGCGTCGGGCCCATATACCACTCTCCACGTTGCCCATTTGTTTTTATTTATCGTGATCACGTTTTATCTGTATACGGCTGTTTTCTAAATAAAAACACCCTTTTACCTGCACTATGTGGAGGCATATCTTTTTTGTCTTTACATCCACTGCATGAGGCCCAGTACCTCCAACTGCTTCATAAGTGTCTTTTTGGACTCTCCTGATCCACGCTTCAGCCGTCCCCTGTGAGGACCCATCCGGTCGTTTTCGGAGATCCACGCAGACCGCAACCTAGAGGATTTGAGAGTCCAGACCTTCCACTCTACGTCATTGGTGACAAACTGCTCATGCGATTCCCTGTCGCTGACATGGGAATCCACGGGATCTGGTAAGAGGCTTTTTTGTATTTCTGCTTATTGGTTCTTCCTGCTGAGAATTCGGTTTACGATGCAAGGTGACTTCTGACAACCATCAGATTACCACCATCCCTTGGAGTACCTACATCTCCTGTGCAGTTGGACATTCACATGCATTTATGGACATCATGTTTAACTCACCCTTGACTTGTTAATTTTTTAGCACCAACCCACCACTCTATTCATTTATTTCTTTCGCACACGCGCTGCATTTTTTTCCATATATAAGCCTTGTGGCTTCACAGCCTGGTTCCCTACTGTGCATGCGCAAGTCGCGTTGCGCGATCTCACTGGTCCTTGCTGTCTTCTAGGACCTGTGTGTCTCCCAGAAGACAGCAGGGGGGGAGGAGGGGCCGGACATGGCGTAGATAGCCGCGGATACTGTGGCTATCTATGCCCGGAAGTGGGAGCAAATACCTGGATTATACAGGTATCAGCACCCCCCTGCCCCCTGAAAGGTGCCAAATGTGACACCGGAGGGGGGAAGAATCCGAAAAGCAGAAGTTCCATTTTTGGGTGGAATTCCACTTTAGGATAGGCCCATTTGCCAAAAAATCGCAAAAAAATAAAAATCACAAAAAAAAAAAGACCAAGTATCGAGGGCCATAGAGACCCCTGGGAGGTAGGTAGCTGAAGACCTACCCCACCATTAGTCAAAATTTGGGACTCCTCTGACCTATGGTTCCAGAGATACGCAGCCTGTCAGAAGCTACATACAGCGCAGCCAGCAGACTGAGAGGATGAGCTCACAGTGCCTCTCCTCACTTCTTGTCAGAAGTACTGAGCTCAATGGACAGCTTGGAGCCTTGGACCAATGAAAAAGTACTATTGGCTTAAACTGTCCAATAAAAATGTGTCATAAAAGACACATGCTCTCTTCCAGCCCAGCCCTCTTAATTATAAGGAAAAAGCATGGCTTTATGGGTATAAGATTTACCCACAATTCCATGTTTTTCTCACACATTTAAGAGGGAGAATGAGAATCTGCTGCTGCTGGAAAAAAAGGTTCAAGCTAAATCATATATTATTTTGCTATTTGTTGTTAAGGAAATTTGTAAGTTCTGTATATAATTGTATTATATTTTATATGTATTGCACACTGCCCTCACTGTGCACACACACTAATAATGTTTCTCCCTTCGTCTTTCAGGACAGCACCTGGAGAGAGCGCAGCTCCACCCACTTTTCTCAGGAAACACTGCAGTCAGTGTTCTTTAAAGACCGGACACTTCCACCATGGCCTCAGTTGTAGTGTTTCCTCTGCCATGGTGAAAGTGCTGCAGGGAGCCAGGGGTGTGCTACGCTTTCTTCAGGTGGGGAGAGTATGGGGCATACCGCTTTAGGTTTTCATTTGTTTACAGGCCAGCCTAGCTTCCTCCCTTACGTGAGGTGGATGCTCTGGCATCCTCTTCTCTTCATACCCGGCCAGAGTCAGGCTGCTGGGGGTCCCCTTTCCTTTAGACCGGCGGCTAGGCTAAGGAGAAACGGTGTCTCCTTCATCCCAAAAGCCTCAGCCTTCCGGGTTCTGATAGCAAGTGCGTCATTATGGCCGGGAGCGGGACTTCTAGCGGTGCAACATGGCTTCTGGTTCCGGACGCTGGAACGCAGGAGGAGGGGATGGCCTCTTCTGGCTGACATAATTTCCGGCCCTCGCAGCAGCGAGCGGACCGGGAAATTTGAAATAAAAAGCACCAAACGCCATTGTGAGTCCTTGCAGCATGGAGGAGGAACAAACGACGATGACAGGAGCAGGAGCCACGGAAGTCACCCAGGCCCAGGTAAGCAGGGACAATGGTCTCTGTCTCTTTACTCTATGGGCATGTGTTATTTCCCCTCTTTAAATTCTTGGGAATTTAGGAGCCTGCAACACTCCTCCTGTATGTAACAAAGTAAAGTAACACATGCAAGAGTTGACACAGCTGCACACCCCAAAAAGCTTTGCAAAATTACCGTAGTAGAAAAATTTCCCCAGGGGGCTTTTAAGCAGCAAAATATTTCTGAAACAATGTTTAGTAACCATGTTTAGTAAAAATATTATTTAATTCAGACATAGAATGCATTACATAAATACAATCAATATCACATAAAATTTCCAGTAGTCGACATCAGCAACAACAAAGGACCATCTCCCATGGCAATCAATTCATTGAAAGAATTCTAATTGTACAGTTACATTGTATCAATACTATCCATATGAATCCCCATGAATACCCCAATGCATTTCAACCCTTTTTCCTTTTCTGGTCTTCTTCAGGGGGGTTTTAACTTCATTTGGGAATAGGAAAGTGGGTTTGTGTCGCATAGTTTTAATTAATAAAAAACGTTGCGTGCGGTGGTCCCACAATGTTTGCTCATTCCCTCTGTCATCTCTGGGCGTGTCCATAGTCCACGGGGCTTGCAAGGAGCCACGCATTTGGAACCAGTGGGGAAGGTGTAGGGCGAGGCACTTGTTGGTTCTGACCCTTCCTGCATGTGTTGGCAGCCATCCAGGGATCACCTCGTGGGACCACCGCACGCAACGTTTTTTATTAATTAAAACTATGCGACACAAGCCCACTTTCCTATTCCCAAATTAAGTTAAAACCCCCCTGAAGAAGACCAGAAAAGGAAAAAGGGTCGAAATGCATTGGGGTATTCATGGGGATTCATATGGATAGTATTGATTAGTGATGAGCCGAACACCCCCCTGTTCGGTTCGCACCAGAACATGCGAACAGGAAAAAAGTTCGCTCGAACACGCGAACACCGTTAAAGACCATGGGACACGAACATGAATAATCAAAAGTGCTAATTTTAAAGGCTTACATGCAAGTTATTGTCATAAAAAGTGAGCCCTATTGAAGGAGCAGTGGCTCCGAGCGCGTAGCCTTCTCTCAACCTCTCTGCTAGCCCTCCTCCCTGGACGATCCCTCCCCTGGATACCGAACCCGGAAGCAGACGGACGACCTGTGACGTCATGCACGCTTCACGTGCGCTCCACGCTGGCCCCTAGTCTCTTCCTGATGGCCACAGAAGGAGCTTCCGGCTGGTAATCCACCTTCTGCAGCCCAGCATCCCTGCAGCATCACCACCACAGGATCAGAGGGAACACCGAGGACCACATAACTATACAGATGGGCCTTTTGTATGTTTTTATCCTGTAAGTGTGTTTTTACCTGGTGTCATTAAACATCATTTGTTAATACTACACTCAGGTGGCGCTTCCTTCTCTACCCCTCTCTCATCCATCACAGAGCCAGCTCTCTGAGGAAAAAGCAGCTAGCCTACCAGCCTACTTTAACCATTACATTACCGGTTACCACTTAACCCTTGAACTTCCAGCCTGTCCCCTATGGACTAAGTTGCTCAGCCTTTTATATCTCCTGTTATATATGGACTTGTGTGTTTGCGCTTACAGTTACCAATACTCTGATTGTCATAAAAAGTGTTTGGGGACCCGGGTCCTGCCCCAGGGGACATGGATCAATGCAAAAAAAAGTTTTAAAAACGGCCGTTTTTTCAGGAGCAGTGATTTTAATAATGCTTAAAGTCAAACAATAAAAGTGTAATATCCCTTTAAATTTCGTACCTGGGGGGTGTCTATAGTATGCCTGTAAAGGGGCGCATGTTTCCCGTGTTTAGAACAGTCTGACAGCAAAATGACATTTCGAAGGAAAAATTCCATTTAAAACTACCCGCGGCTATTAATGAATTGCCGGTCCGACAATACACATAGAAGTTCATTGATAAAAACGAAATGGGAATTCCCCACAGGGAAACCCCGAACCAAAATTTAAAAAAAAAATGACGAGGGAGTCCCCCTAAACTCCATACCAGGCCCTTCAGGTCTGGTATGGATATTAAGGGGAACCCCGGCCAAAATAAAAAAAAAAAATGACAGGGGTTCCCCCTAAATTCCATACCAGACCTTTCAGGTCTGGTATGGATTTTAAGGGGAAGCCCGCGCAAAAAAAAAAATGGCGTGGGGTCTCCTCAAAAATCCATACCAGACCCTTATCCGAGCACGCAACCTGGCAGGCTGCAGGAAAAGAGGGGGGGACGAGAGTGCACCCGCCCCCCTCCTGAACCGTACCAGGCCACGTGCCCTCAACATTGGGAGGGTGCTTTGGGGTAGCCCCCAAAACACCTTGTCCCCATGTTGATGAGGACAAGGGCCTCATCCCCACAACCCTGGCCGGTGGTTGTGGGGGTCTGCGGGCGGGGGGCTTATCGGAATCTGGAAGCCCCCTTTAACAAGGGGACCCCCAGATCCCGGCCCCCCCCTGTGTGAAATGGTAAGGGGTACTTACCCCTACCATTTCACTAAAAAACTGTCAAAAATGTTAAAAATGACAAGAGACAGTTTTTGACAATTCCTTTATTTAAATGCTTCTTCTTTCTTCTACCTTCCTTCATCTTCTTCTTCTTCTGGTTCTTCTGGCTCTTCTGGTTCTTCCTCCGGCGTTCTCGTCCAGCATCTCCTCCGCGGCTTCGTCTATCTTCTTCTCCTCGGGCCGCTCCGCACCCATGGCATGGGGGGAGGCTCCCGCTCTTCTCTACATCTTCTTCTTCATCCTCTTCTCTTCTTCCTTCTTCTCTTCTTCATTTTCTTCTCCGGGCCGCTCCGCACCCATGCTCCCGCTGTGTGACGGAGTCTCCTCATCTGGCGGTTCTTAAATAACGGGGGGCGGGGCCACCCTGTGACCCCGCCCCCCTCTGACGCACGGTGACTTGACGGGACTTCCCTGTGACGTCACGGGGAATGCCACAGGGAAGTCCCGTCATGTCCTGTGCGTCAGAGGGGGCAGGGTCACCGGGTGGCCCCGCCCCCCGTTATTTAAGAACCGTCAGACGAGGAGACGCCGTCACACAGCGGGAGCCTCCCTCCATGCCAGCATGGATGCGGAGCGGCCCGGAGTAGAAAATGAAGAAGAGAAGAAGAGAAGAAGGAAGAAGAGAAGAGGATGAAGAATAAGATGAAGAGAAGAGCGGGAGCCTCCCCCCATGCCATGGGTGTGGAGCGGCCCGAGGAGAAGAAGATAGAAGACGCCGCGGAGGAGATGCTGGACGAGAACGCCGGAGGAACAACTAGAAAAGCCAGAAGAACCAGAAGAAGATGAAGGAAGATAGAAGAAAGAAGAAGCATTTAAATAAAGGAATTGTCAAAAACTGTCTCTTGTCATTTTTAACATTTTTGACAGTTTTTTAGTGAAATGGTAGGGGTGAGTACCCCCTTACCATTTCACACGGGGGGGGGCGGGATCTGGGGGTTCCCTTGTTAAAGGGGGCTTCCAGATTCCGATAAGCCCCCCGGCTGCAGACTCCCACAACCACCGGCCAGGGTTGTGGGGATGAGACTTGTCTCATCAACATGGGGACAAGGTGTTTTGGGGGGCTACCCCAAAGCACCCTCCCAATGTTGAGGGCATGTGGCCTGGTACGGTTCAGGAGGGGGGGCGCACTCTCGTCCCCCCCTCTTTTCCTGCGGCCTGCCAGGTTGCGTGCTCGGATAAGGGTCTGGTATAGATTTTTGGGGGGACCCCACGCCGTTTTTTTTTTTTTTTTTTTGGCGCGGGGTTCCACTTAAAATCCATACCAGACCTGAAGGATCTGGTATGGAATTTAGGGGGAACCCCACGTCATTTTTTTTTTAAATTTTGGCCGGGGTTCCCCTTAATATCCATACCAGACCTGAAGGGCCTGGTATGGAATTTAGGGGGACTCCCTCGTCATTTTTTTTTTAAATTTTGGTTCGGGGTTTCCCTGTGTTGAATTCCCATGCCGATTTTATCAATGAACTTCTTTGTGTATTGTGATGCAATGCAATAGCCGCGGGTAGTTTTAAATGGAATTTTTCCTTCGAAATGTCATTTTGCTGTCAGACTGTTCTAAACATGGGAAACATGCGCCCCTTTACAGGCATACTATGGACACCCCCCAGGTACGAAATTTAAAGGGATATTACACTTTTATTGTTTGACTTTAAGCATTATTAAAATCACTGCTCCTGAAAAAACGGCCGTTTTTAAAACTTTTTTTTGCATTGATCCATGTCCCCTGGGGCAGGACCCGGGTCCCCAAACACTTTTTATGACAATAACTTGCATATAAGCCTTTAAAATTAGCACTTTTGATTTCTCCCATAGACTTTTAAAGGGTGTTCTGCGACATTCAAATTTGCCGCGAACACCCCAAATTGTTTGCTGTTCGGCGAACTTGCGAACAGCCATTGTTCGAGTCGAACATGAGTTTGACTCGAACTCGAAGCTCATCCCTAGTATTGATACAATGTAACTGTACAATTAGAATTTTTTCAATGAATTGATTGCCATGGGAGATGGTCCTTTGTTGTTGCTGATGTCAACTACTGGAAATTTTTATGTGATATTGATTGTATTTATGTAATGCATTCTATGTCTGAATTAAATAATATTTTTAATAAACATGGTTACTAAACATTGTTTCAGAAATATTTTGCTGCTTAAAAGCCCCCTGGGGAAATGTTTCCACTACGGTAATTTTGCAACTCCTCCTGTATGCAGCTCCTCTATTTTTTCAGCATGCTATGGTTTTGTTTCTATGTTGGAAGAAATGTTAAAAGCAAATGGTTATTTAGGTGTATTTCAGAAAGTTAAAGAAAAGACCAAACACTCCTCCCCTCCTACTAAGAGGAAATGTCCGTCATGTAAAAATGTACTAAGAGAGTCCTGGGCAAAAGTATTATGCAGGTCCTGCATTGCAAACTTTGTTAAAGTGGAGGGCCACCCTGAAAAAAAAAAATTCACCAAAGATCCTAAAAAAAATAAAAAAAAAAAACATTTGAAAAAAAAAATGTTTAAACTTACCTAAACCCTTGTTGCTAGGCAGTCTTCCTAATCTGCCTCTTCCTATTACGCAGCGTGTTCTGCTCCTCGGTGAACGGCCCCGTTGTCTTCTGGGAACTGTGTGTGTTCCCATAACACCACGGGGCCATTCACACAGCGCCGCTCGCGCATTGCGCAGTAGGAAACCGGCAGTGAAGCCGCAAGGCTCCACTGCCTGTTTCCCTTACCTAGGATGGCAGTGCCGGGACCCGAGAGCCGAGGGATTGGTCGGCCTCGGGCGGCCGACATCGCAGGCACCCAGGACAGGTAAGTACTTATTTAAAGTCAGCAGCTACAGTGTTTGTAGTTGCTGACTTTTAAATATTTTTTTTTACGGCCGGAATCCCGCTTTAAGGAGGAAACCACTCCTACTACACCTGCATCTCAGCAAGGAGAATTATTGAACTCCTTCAGAAAAGAATTGGCGGATACATTTGAGACATTGAGGTCTTATCTTGATAAACGCCCAGCTGCAAGTAGCAGCACAGTACCCTATTCTCATTCATCTGTTTCTGCATCCAGAGGGGGCAGTGACTCAGAGGATGAAGTATGTAGTGCTTTTTCCAGACTCTGAGGAAGAAGCGGATGAAGAGAAAGAGTCTTCTTCTTCTTTTTCTCGGTACAAATTATCCCTAGAGGAGGTAGATGACCTTTTGAAGACTATCCACACAACTCTAAACATCACAGAGGATAAAACCCTATTGTCATTACATGATAAAATGTTCCAAGGCATGGGTGAGGTGAAGCACAGGGTATTTCCAGTGCATACGTTTCTATCGGAAACTATAAAAAGGGAATGGAAGGGCCCAGAGAGGGCCCCTTTCTTTTCCAGATCCCTCAAATGCAGGTTTCCCTTTGAAGAGGATAGCTCCCAAGTCTGGAACAAAAAACCAAGGCTTGATGCAGCTTTTTCTCATGTGTCAAGGAACACTGACCTTGCGTTTGAGGATATGGGTATCCTAAAGGATGCCATGAACAAGAGGGCAGACTCCCTATTAAGGAAAGCATTGGATTCAACCCTAGCAAATTTGAAGCCAGCCATGGCCTCAACCGTGGTAGCTAGGAATTTGGAGCACTGGCTGGAACAGCTGAAAGCCCATATCAAGGCAGGAACTCCCAGTAAGGATCTGTTAGATACACTGCCTGTACTATTGAAAGCAGTAGAATACATAGCAGATGCTTCAGCTGAATCAGTTAAAATGTTAGCCAGATCCTCAGCATTAATAAACTCAACTCGTAGAGCTTTCTGGGTTAAGACATGGACCAGGGATACAGCCTCAAATACCAAGCTATGCGGTCTACCCTTTGAGGGAGATTTGGTTTTTGGCCCAGGTCTTGAAGCTATACTTGAAAGAACGACTGACAAGAAAAAGGCCTTCCCTGTAAAGAAAAAGGTGATCCCCAAGGCAATAAAAATTTTAATGCTTTTGGGAAAACCCGTGGAACATCCGCTTGTGCTAGGCCTTTCCCCCCTTTCAAATGATCCCTTTGGTATTAAAGGAGCTACAAAAAGAAGCCACGAGTATGATTCTAGTAGCTCCTTTTTGGCCCAAAAGGGCTTGGTTTGCAACTATACAGAGGATGGGGCTGTAACCTCACTGGGTTCTTCCACTTCGGAAAGATCTCCTAACCCAGGGACCCCTTCAGCATCCAAATATCGAGCACCTCAGACTGACAGGGTGGTTACTGAAGAGCAGATCCTAAAAAGAAAAGGCTTCACAGATAAACTGGTTTCAACTCTTTTAAGTAGCCGAATGATGGTTACCAGAGCAATTTATTTTAAGACGATTGAATGCCCTTACCCCTCCTGGCCTTAATGAGGCACATACATACAAGTACTTCTTGCAGTAGTAACGATGATGCCTGTGACTTGCCCTGTCTTGCTGCCGCTCCCTGATGCCCCCCCCCCTTCCCTGCCCCTGACGTCTGACTTTCCAGGTCATGACCTCCTTTCTACAACATGAGGTTGACCCATTCTTCCCTCTTTTCTTCCCCCCCCTTCCTCCCTTCCCCTCCCCCCCTCTTGCCCCCCTTCCCCTCATTTTTTTCTTTCCTTATTGTTTCCGCTCATCCATCGGGAGTCCCTCTTGCCTTATCTCTTTCATGTGAGAACAATAGGCGGTCCAATTAATGCCTAGAAAATACTTAACAAAATGACTGGTTCTGTTTTTGCAACTTTATATATTAAATTGTGTTATTACTACAACAGTACAATGTTGTCTAAGTTGATTGTTTTATAAGTCACTGATGCATGCATCCAGATTGGTCGATCGGACGCTATGCACAGATCTCTTGTATGTACTACACTGTAATTCTGACTTTAACAATGGAATGTGCTCACCACCAATGTGCGGTGTGAGGAGTTCATTCTCCTCTAGTGGCGGGCAAGTGGCTTTCCAGGCCGAGGAGGGGCCCCTCCTCTGGATCGGGCCTCCTTCCCTCCGCCTCCTTCGGCAGTGCAATCCACCGCCATCTGAGTGGGCTAGGCGCATGCCCGGCAAGTTTCCGCGCCTGCGCACTAGGTGAAAGCCTGACCCGGAGACGATGACGCGGACGCCTCAGCGCCGCACGTCTTTTGGGTTGGAGGTATATAAGGCCGCCGCCATGGCGGCCTTGTATACACGGCAGACACTCGGCAGGCTACTCACAGATGGACGGACCACAAGTAAGCAACATACTAGCTTTTGCTATGCTTGTTTTTCCCTCCTCTCCTTACTTCTTATCTGCTAACAAAGCCATTTGCTTTAAAGAGAATGACTGCATTCCTTCACTGTTTTCTTTCCTCCTTGATCTTATAGGTCCGCTGGGACATTATCATTAGTATTTACAGCCTCTATTTGCTATGCCTTTTAAAAGCCGCTAGGCTTCATCTTGAAACAATTGTCTAATCAAACGGTCCTTAAGTACCATCAATCCTGCCCAGGGTGAAAGTTACTGAGCCCCCATTGGCATCCAAACAATGGTGGGTGTTTTTTTGTTATTCATTCATTAATATTTGATTAGGTGGAGGGCTGCTCTTTCCAATTCCTCCCTTCCCCTCTTTTCCCCCCTTCCCTTCCCCCCCTTTTTTTCCCTCCCTTTTCTTTTTCTTTTTTCCTCTTCTTTTTCTTTCCCCCTCTCCCCCCTTCCCCCCCTTGCCCCCCTTGCCCCTGTGTCCCTCCTCCTCTCCCCTCCTCTTTTTCCCCCTCCTCCTTCTTTCCCTTTTTTTTCTCTTTTTCACTTCCCTTCCCCTTCTCCCCCCCCCCCTTTTCCCCTCCTGTTCTTTTCCCTCCTTTCTTTCCCTCCCCCCTCTTGGTCACCTTATTTTACTCCTTATTTCACCTGGGTGGTTGTCACTTATCAAAAACTGATCTTTATTTCTAGTACCTGATATGCTCCTCATTCCTTTTATACATCAGTGTTTTCTGCCGTAAAAAACCCCCCTTGCCCGCCCCCGGGGGAGCGCCCAATCTTGGGTGTCTCACAGTGCCGTCTTAGCCCGAACAGGGCAGTGGTTGGTGAGTTTATATATGTTCATCTGCAACCAAGTACCACTCCAATGTTATGTTACTGTTATTGTATTTGCTATTATTCACTGTATGTGTAATTGTAGTTATTTGACCCTTAGAGAACTTACTTGGACGACTCCTGAAGAAGCGGTCAATCCGCGAAACTGTTGAGGTCACGTTCTCAGGTTCTCTAAACAACAGCCTTCAACTACCTTTGTGGGCACTTTTAAATGTTACTGTAATCTCTGTATTATAACAGTTATCTGTGATATCTATACTGTGTCTATATAGATGTTTTTAAATTGTTTTTTTGAATACATTTAAACATTTACCTATAATTGTACACTTGTATGAGGTATGAGGTACCAGAATATTCCAAATAGTTTTGGGTGGTGAGGTGGGACTTGATTGGAGTAGTCCTTATGAATTTTTTCTCCTCCCCTCCCATTCCCCTCTAGTTAAAGACGTGGAAGCGGTTTAATTCCTGGTGCACGACTAAAAAATTCTCACCACAGGAAATGCTTTCAGTCTTATGCCCCGTACACACGGTCGGACTTTGTTCGGACATTCCGACAACAAAATCCTAGGATTTTTTCCCAACGGATGTTGGCTCAAACTTGTCTTGCATACACAGGGTCACACAAAGTTGTTGGAAAATCCGATCATTCTAAACGTGGTGACGTAAAACACATACGTCGGGAATATAAACGGGGCAGTGGCCAATAGCTTTCATCTCTTTATTTATTCTGAGCATGCGTGGCACTTTGTCTGTCGGATTTGTGTACACACGATCGGAATTTCCGACAACGGATTTTGTTGTCGGAAAATTTTATATCCAGCTCTCAAACTTTGTGTGTCGGAAAATACGATGGAAAATGTGTGATGGAGCATACACACGGTCCGAATTTCCGACAACAAGGTCCTATCACACATTTTCAGTCGGAAAATCCGACCGTGTGTACGGGGCATTAGAGTTCCTCCATGAGGGAATGGAGATGGGGTTGGCAGCTAGTATCCTGGAAGTCCAAGTGGCCACTTTATCGTTTTTTCTTGAGAGACAGCTATCTCGGGAGCCGCTTATTATTAGATTTTTTAAGGCATTGGCCAGAGCTAGGCCAATACCTTTTAAATCTTTCCCAAAATGGGACTTATCATTGGTTCTACAAGGTTTGATCAAAAGGCGTTTTGAACCTCCAGAGAAAGCAACAATCAAATTATGGTCGCTCAAACAAGTTCTTTTAGTAGCAGTTACCTCAGCTAGAAGGGTAAGCGAGTTGCAAGCTCTATCTATCATAGAACCTTTCTATATTTCCAGACCAGGTAGTGCTAAAAACTGACCAGGTTTTTCTGCCAAAAGTTTCAACAGCATTTCACAGGGCACAAGAAATAATTCTACCTACCTTTTGTCCTACACCATCCAGCTCTAAGGAGAAGTCTTTCCATAGCCTGTACATGAGAAGATGTTTACTACACTATCTAGAAATCACAAGAGAGTTCAGAAAGTCAAATTCACTCTTTATTCTATTCTCTGGACCACGTAAAGGATATAGTGCTTCCAAAAACACTATAGGTAGATGGCTGAGAATGGCCATCAGTGAAGCCTATAGAGCTTCAGGGGCAGATCCTCCTACAGGGGTAGTGGCCCACTCAACAAGGGCAGTAGCAACGTCCTGGGCGGAAAGAGCAGGGGCTTCTCCGGGTCGGATCTGTAACGTGGACAAGTTTCTCCACCTTCACCCGCCACTACAGGTTGGACTTGCTATCAGCATTGGAACAATCGTTCGGCAGGAAAGTCCTGCAGGCGGTGGTCCCACCCTAGAGTAAGTACTCTCTTATCATCTCCAGGTGCTGTCCTGAAAGACGAAGTTAGACTTACCGGTAACGGGATTTCTACGAGTCTTTCAGGACAGCGCCGATGATCCGCCCTAATTGTATTATAAAAGGTGGTGTTATTGCTATGTTTTGCTTGTCTAATTTCTGACCCATGGCTGGAGGTACTCTATGAACAACTGAGGCCATGGTGGAAGCGTCCAGTCTTTAAAGAAAACCGACTGCAGTGTTTCCTGGGAAAAGTGGGTGGAGCTGCGCTCTCTCCAGGTGCTGTCCTGAAAGACTCGTAGAAATACTGTTACCGGTAAGTCCAACTAGGGTTTTTTCAGTACATGTTTGCATTCTTTCGAGTCCTGATTAGCCTGCCTATGTTACGCCCCTTGTTACCATAAACGCACAATTGTAATATTAATGTGATATCTACGTAATCATGTGTATAAAAAAACCTTAAATTGCGTCATAATAAAGCATAACAGTTATTTGGAAAGATGTTTAGTGTATCTTTTGTGTCTGTTCCCTACTGCAGTAGTTATTCATTTGGAACCACTAATCAATATGAGGATAGGAGTTGCCTATTTACATTTTACAGGTGACCCGGAGAATCTGAAACGAGGAGCTTGAGACGATCCGTGAATTTCTGATAATCATACGGCTGAGGTAAGCCTTTTGCTTACATTTGAGTTATCAGACTTCCTTGATCGGTAAGGTATTTTCGGGACAAAGGGTACCTATTTTACTCCCCTTAATAATTTACTGTCCATCGGAGTGTTATAGATAAGAAAGGATAGAATAGTGCTGTTCACGGGTATATGTAGTACATCTGCTAGCTAAAGTAGTTTAGAGGCAAGAGGTTATAGGCACACGTAGAGAAGACTGGCCAGTCATTATGGGCATTAAATTAGGTAAGGGGATGAAGGGTAAGAGACCCTCAAAAATGCCCAGCACAAGAGGATCGCTGTATATGAACCGAAGGTGTGGTTCCACCTATACTGACCCCCTAGATTAAAAGTTAAAGTGGACATCAATGGGGTAACTGGGTTACCACCAAAGTCCACAGGGACTAAGAATCATGCAGAGTAAACAGCTAGATAAACAGCTATCTATGTGAGCAGGATGGATCAGGGGTAACAATTAACACTAGACAGAAAGGGACATTTTGATGTTAAGTTGTGGGATGAATTTGGGGTCAGGCACTACAACTAGTAAAGTCAAGAAACAGAGAAATGAGAGTTAAAACAGAATGCTTTATATGTTGTCAGAGAGGGAAGATGTGATAAGCACTATGGCTGCCCGTCTGATCATAGAAGGTACAGTATGTGAAGTATGGTATTACAATACATGGGATGCAAAGGATATCAGAACAAAATAAAGAAAGCAGAAGTTAAGCAAGGAAATATTAAAGAGAGTTAAAAGAAAGCGAGAGAATGATATGCATGTGTTGTGTACAAATGGGAAAAATGTAAACGATTTTAGAGAGATATTCGTGTATGTGTGTGAATGCTGGAACCTTTCGTTCCATCTCTTGTGTGTGTCATGTATGCAGATGTGACCCCCTCCTTTGCACTCTCCTGAAAGAATGTGGCTGGGATGAGAGGTCAGCAATAAGCTGGAAGGACACCATGCCAATTTCAGTTTTTTTAGACAAAACATTTGTGCCGGGTTAATTACCGTATTTATCGGCGTATAACACGCACCCCAATTTAGGAGGGAATTTTAAGGGGAAAAAAACTTTTAGGAGGGAAGTTGAAGGGAAAAAAACTTACATTTAAATGCCCATCATTGCAGCCTTGTCAGTGCAGCCATGTCAGTGCAGCCATGTCAGTGCAGCCTTGTCAGTGCAGCCTTGTCAGTGCAGCCTTCCCCAGTGCAGCCTTGTCAGTGCAGCCATGTCAGTGCAGCCATGTCAGTGCAGCCTTCTCAGTGCAGCCTTCTCAGTGCAGCCATGTCAGTGCAGCCATGTCAGTGCAGCCATGTCAGTGCAGCCTTGTCAGTGCAGCCTTCCCCAGTGCAGCCTTCCCCAGTGCAGCCTTGTCAGTGCAGCCTTCCCCAGTGCAGCCTTGCCCCAGTGCAGCCTTCGATCCCCTGTCCCTGCCATCCTGGGCTTCAAAATCGCCGACCGCGATTTGAAAATGGCGCCGCCGGCGCCGAAATACACAGAGCCGGTCCTCGGCTCTTCCCGGCGGCTCTCGTTCACTTTCGGCTCCACTCGTAGTCCCGAGCGGAGCTATCCGAACCTAGCCGAGTAGGTTCAGATAGCTCCGCTCGGGACTACGAGTGGAGCCGAAAGTGAACGAGAGCCGCCGAGAAGAGCCGAGGACCGGCTCTGTGTATTTCGGCGCCGGCGGCGCCATTTTCAAATCGCGGTCGGCGATTTTGAAGTTGTGACAGCTCGGGATTGCAGGGGATCGGCGTATAACACGCGCCTGCGATTTTCCCCTGATTTTAAGGGGAAAAAAGTGCGTGTTATACACCGATAAATACGGTACTAACCCCCCCCCCCCTTATCGGCGGGCCGGATAACCACATCCTTATTTTTTTCTAATGCTAATTCCTTTTTTATAATAAGAAGGGTCACCTACTCTTCTCACTTTCATTTCCTCTAAGTCACTAGTGACCATATTCTTAAAGACCTCTACGTGTCTGTGGTCATTCTTTGGGGGTTAAAGACCGACTTATTAGTCAGGTTGGAATGTGTACCTAAGGGAGCTGTAGAACTGACAAGGGCCGACCTTTTTCCAGGTTTTGAGAGAAAATATCTCTTTATAATCAAAGTTCTTACAAATTTTTGCAGACTGATATACGTCTTAAATTTGCTAAGATTACATGCCGGGGCGAATTTCAAGCCTTTGTCTAAGACTCCTAATTCATTCTCCGAAAGGTCTTCATTAGCTGGTAGTAACAGTCTTTAGTTATCAATTTGGTTTGTTTTTTTTTTCTGGTCTATCCAATAAGAATGCTTCTTTCTTTTTCCCTTGCATGTGTGCGGTGGTGGTGGGGGCCGTGGTTATCTGTTGGACCGTGCCTCCTTTGTCCCGATCAGGAGCTGCGACGCTCACTGCGGACTCTCCCGCCGCCCAGTTGGGACGTTGGGTGGGCGGGGGTTTCCCCACTGCGTGTCGACATCATGCATCCTCTGCCGGGCGCGCTGACGTCTTGTACACAGCGCCGCCGGCTATATGTTTTCCATCTGCTGACCCGCTGGGGGAGTGGCTTGGTTGGCACTTCAGACTGTGGGGCTGTGGTGGTCTGGCTCCTTGTTTGGTGGCGCCTCCCTTTCTTTCTCCCCTAATTGGACCAGCACATGACATTGGGGGCGGACAGTCCACACCTACCCCACCCGGGATAGATGAGGCACATAGGCAATTTTTTTCACTCCTCTCACAGACACTGACAATCAGGTAATTTCATCCACATATCCTATTCACTTTACACTTTGTTTTTGATTACACCTCTTTTGTTTCTTTTTCTACCTCACTGTTTTATTAATAAATTTCCTTTTGTCACATTTATCACAGAGGTCTTCCACAAAGGTGGTTACCCCCTACAACACCATCCCCACACACACCCATACCCACGTGGGGCGTTGTTCATGTTTGGCTGTGCCGGCGACATTGTGTCCCCTCAGCTCCCGTTTGGGGCCATGTATGGCTGGTCTTGGAGGTTCCATGCCCATACCACCTCTGCAAGGATTCACATGTAAGTGCGTGGGATAATTCAGATCATGGGGGATTCTTCCATGTCCTGGGTTCACCCTACCACCCTCTGATTTAGTTCAGAATATCTTTATATTCCATTTTTTACAATTTATTTTATTTTTTCTATCCATAGACAATTACCAAGGTTTCGCTCCTGATGATAGGCTATAAGGCCTTGAAACGCGTAGAGCTAACACCAACCAATGTGTATACATTTTTGTAATACTTTGTATGGCCGTTCCCTTTCTATATTTATTTTTAATTTTATTCTTAATTTGTTTTCCATGCCAGTCTTATTTGGGTGGTATCTTCATTGTTATAATTGATATAGCTATTTTTGTCCATATAATTATGTCTTATTTTATATATTCTATAATCCGCACCAACTCATTGTTGGAATGTTTATTTATGTACAATACTTGGTTCTGATGAATTGTAATAAAATATACAGATATTTATATATATAGCAAAATGCATTAAATGTTTTGATATGAAAAATTTATGATAATTTGAACCAATTAAAAATATTTATATTCAATCATTTTTGTTGCTCCCGTGTGCCTCGTCAAAGTCCCGCCTATCTCTCTCTCTTTTATATACAGTATATATGTGTGTGTTTAATGAGTTTTCCTTTTTAGGAATTATTGGATCTCCTATCAAGCTGGGAGGCTTTTCAGCTAGATAGATAGTAAGGTTATGTACAATCATAGGATGGTTTTGTTTGCGGATGTGAACATAATGTTTTATAGATGTAAGTCTTATAATATCTTTCCACTGTCTTTTCCTCTCTCTTTGTCTATCCAAGTTATAAGAAACTCAAATACCTACTCCCAGGCTTGGGAGTTACTGTTACAGTTTTTGGACAGATGTTGGGGACAACGTCTACTGTAGTGGGGGGAGTATGTAGCGCTGGTAGATTTGCGATCTACCATATGTTAGGTAAATTTAGTAACTTGTTCGTTAGAAAGGTTAGGTTTGCCTCTGTTCCAGCTTGGCTGACGTTGTGTGTGTTTCTATACTGACCGGTGGGTGTCGCTGTTATCACTGGTCAGTGTTGGAAAGGCAACATGTTGAAGCGTATGGATGCTCTTCTGTCCCGGGGACAACTCGGTGGAGGTGGTCCTCCAAGATGCGAGGGTATTTATGGGACAGACGCTCATATTGTGGGGTTCGTTTTACAGCCATCTACTGGCCCTCCTGGCCGACAGGTATGCGTTAGAGAGCAATCTCGAGGGCCTCCGTTCCGGAGGCCCACGTCGCTGCGGCACAGGGGTGGGCCCAGAAGCTTTTCTGGGGCCTACCACAGCAGCCGAGGAATGGTCCTGAGCTGTCTATCCAGAGTGAAGAAGCTGGACAACCGAGGAGATCCCAGGGGAGAAACCGTCATGGAAGGATCACGCAGCGTGCTGGTCTGGAGAGGGGCCTGGTGACTCGGTTGGAGGACGTATCCTAAAGTAACTATACAGCATAGTGTTGCCGGGTTGGCTTAAAGGTTCAAGCACTGTGACTGACGTTCATTGCAGAAAAAACAATACATCCTGTGGCAGAGGATCATACAGGTTTATCCCAAACAAGTCTGTGGCAGAGACTTTTGTTCGTGCTACGTACTGGCTGCTAGGCAAGTGAGAGAGGCCTATCCAGGCATGCAAGGAGTGTGTCCCACGAGGGGAACGCATTCTATTGTAATGTCCAAATTCTACCAGGAAATTTGTCAAGAATCTTACAAGAAGATATTTGAATTTCTTCTGCAGTTTCCTTTCTGCCTCTTTCCTGCTACTTCCTTAGTAAATTGTTTAATAAAGCATTGAAAATGTACTCAAGTGTTGGTGCGTGTATCGTCCAGAGGTAAACTCAACGGAACCCTAGACCCGGTGCCGGTAAAACAGAGGGAAGGAGAGTGAAGGTAACAAGCCCACTTAAACCAGCAGCTCCACCGAGAGTTATTGCTACACTAGCAAAGAAAAATTGCAGTTTTGCAGGGAGAAGGTCACCTTTTTAGGACATTGTATATCTCAGGGTACTCGACACCTGACAACCCAGAGAATTCAGACACTGAAAGACTTCCCGAGACCCCGAAACGCACGACAAACCAGAGCCATTCTTGGTCTTATCAACTACTGTAGAGACTGGGTCCCTAACATCTCATCCACCTTAGGACCCCTTTAAAAAATCCCATCCCAAACACCCTTTAAACTGACTGATGATAACTGGTCAACCCTACAGGACTTGATCCAAGAACTCTCCAAAGCACCTGCTTTAGGTCTGCCCAACTACGACCTCCCTTTCTACCTCTTCTGCTATGAGAGCAAAGGCCACGCCACTGGAGTACTGACCCAACTACATGGGTCCAGGTACCGACCCATCATGTACCTATCACCCTAGATCCAGTCATTCGAGGCTCACCTGGTTGTGTACGAGCCGAAGACGCCCCTTCGCTGTATTGTTACAAAAGGTAGGTGACATAGTCTTCGACTCCCTACTGACCCTCTTTTCTCCCCATTCAGCGCAGGAGATCCTAAATCAAGTTCAGACAAAACACCTCTCTGCTGCCAGACTGACTAAGTACGAAATGGCTCTCCTAACCCCTACTAACCTAACTTTAAGATGATGCACCATTCTGAACCCAGCATCTCTTCTTCCTTTCAATGAGGAAGAGAAGAGGGGAGATAATGGTGTTAAAAGTAATAGCACTCAAATTTTACAGACTAATGCCGCGTACACACGGTCGGACTTTTCGGCTACAAAAGTCCAACAGCCCATCCGACAGACTTTCGACAGACTTTTGGCGGACTTGCGGCGGACTTTATTATGAACGGACTTAACTACATACGATCACACAAAAGTCCGACGGATTCGTACGTGATGACGTACGACCGGACTAAAATGAGGAAGTTGATAGCCAGTAGCCAATAGCTGCCCTAGCGTGGGTTTTTGTCCGTCGGACTAGCATACAGACGAGTGGATTTCTGGGTCCGGCGTAGTTACGACGTAAAGATTTGAAGCATGTTCCAAATCTAAAGTCCGTCAGATTTGCGACTGGAAAAGTCAGCTGAAGGTCCGTGAAGCCCACACACGATCGGATTGTCTGCCGGATTTGGTCCGTCGGACAAGTCCGGTCGAAAAGTCCGACCGTGTGTACGCGGGCATTACAATACTAATCTCTCTACCTCTAACCAACTTTTCAATTTAGAAGGACAGCATGTTGATGACCACCACGACTGTGTTTCTTTAATGGAACTTGAGTCAGCAACCATCAGTCCAGTGAAGGAGGCTCCTATCCCAGACGCTAAGAACCTTTTTGTGGATGGTTCCAGGTATTACACCCCAGATGGTAAGCCACACACAGGTTATGCAGTGACTACAGTCGGTGAAATTGTAGAAAAGGGTTCATTGAGTTCCAACATGTCTGCACAAGAAACCGAGCTGTGGGCACTGGCAAGAGCTTGTGAGACCCAAGAAGGTCAAAGGATCAATATCTACACAGAATCCAGGTACACTTTTGGGATAGCTCATGATTTCGGTCCCATCTGGAAAGCAAGAGGGTTTCTGACTAGTTCAGGGAAGCCCGTGAAACATGAGGAGTTAATCAACAGGTTATTTGTTGCTTTCAACCTGCCACGTGAGATAGCCATTCTAAAAGTTAAGGCCCACATGACTGATAGGACTCTGGAGGCTGATGGGAATGCCTTGACAGATAGAGCTGCTAAGGAAGGTGCTCTGGACCCTCCCGGGGAAACTCTGATGCTAGCCATCCCCTCTGATGTGTCTCTGGAAGGGTTTAAGAAACTACAGTCACAAGCGGAATTACAGGAAAAGAGGAGATGGACAGCACTAGGGGCCATGAGAGGTCCAGATGACATCTGGGGTCTCGGTAATAAATGGTGTCTACCAAGATCGCTTTTTCCAATGATGGCCTATTCGGCTCATTATCTAGGGCATCAGTCAAAAATGGTTATGTGCGCGCAGGTGGATGAGCATTGGATAGCCCCTGGATTTACTACCGTAGCTGCTAACTTTGCAGCAGCCTGCCTGATTTGCGCATTGCACAACCCAGGTAGAACGGTATCAGTACCCAAACGACACTCCCCCCGACCAGTATATCCATTTCAGCGCATCCAGATAGACTACATTACATTGCCAAGGAGTGGGCCGTATGAACACGTCTTTGTTTATGTAGATATGTTTTCAAGTTGGCCAGAGGCATGGTCGGTTCAGAAAGCCAATGCCACCACCACAGCCAAGAAGATCCTGTCTGAAATGGTGTGTCGCTGGAGCCTTCCTGAAACGATCGAGTCGGATCGAGGCTCCCACTTCACTGGTCAGATATTTGCGAAAGTATGTAAAGCCCTCCAAATCAATCAGGGATTACACACCCCTTATCACCCCCAAAGTAGTGGTAAGGTTGAAAGAGTGAATGTAATACTTAAAAACAAAGTCTCAAAAATAATAGCTGACACAGGAAAACCATGGCCCGAATGTCTCCCTATAGCTCTCCACTCCATCAGAAATGCCCCTAGACGACCTCACGGGTTATCTCCATATGAGATTTTGTTCGGAAGCCAACCAAAAACAGGGTTATACTTTCCTCAGCAGCTGTCATCTTTACATTCTCAACTGACGGGGTATGTGCAGTCACTGCAACGCGAGCTCCAAAAATCCATCACAGGGTCCATGAGTCCCTTCCAGACCCTGACTCCATAACCAGGTTAACATTCTATCCAACCAGGTGACTGGGTCGTGGTAAAGAAACACCAGAGGACGGGACTAGAGTCGAGATACCTCGGGCCATTCCAGGTTCAGCTGACCACGCCGACCTCTCTAAAGCTTGAAGAACGGGACAACTGGATCCACGCCAGCCACTGCAAGAAGCTGCTGAACTACACCAAAGAATGAGGAGTATCTTTTTTATTTATATTTTTAGTTTAGTGTATTTTAGCAAGGGTAACGATAAAAAGCATCCCAATTTATTGTTTAAAATGCACCTCCAGCTGGCAAAAATGGCGAACAGGACCAACTACTGGGTATGCTCCAAACCCCCACCAAGCCTTGATGCCCCAGCAATGGCAGCAGTACATGCTATATATGATGTCCATATCGGCATTAGAAAATCAAAGACACCAAACAGACACTTGTCAATAGAATATAATGATACATTCCTAGAGGGTAAAATTAGTTATAGTTTTAACATTAGCTCTGGCTTTTGCCCCTCCCTCATTAAACCAATATGGGTATCGGGAAAACTAGGTAGCCCACAAGTGTGCTTCAACTTTAGTTTCGGTAGAGGGGATAACTTCGTAGGGTCCACCACCTGTAAGGAAGGTATAACAGTTAATCTAACCAACGAAACCCCCGGCTTTTTTAATAACACCAATAGACCAGATTATATCTGTTGGAAGAAAGGGTGTGACGTTCAGACCGAGTGAGAAATCCCCCAGTCTATCCTGTTACTACTCAATGCATGTAACCGTCAGAGTGATTCCCCCTGTGCGACTCTGACTGGCACCTACTACTTCTTATGTGGTACCTCAGCCTATAAGGTAATTCCCCCTAATGCAAGAGGTTCATGCGTCCTGGTAAATCTAGTCCTAGCATCTTAGATTGCAGAGGATCGTGAGGATCTGATGGCGCAAGAGAAGGTAAGAACGGCAGGAAAGTTAAAAGGGAATTGTTCACCAACTCCGACCAGGCCTGGGCATGGTTTCCTGCTTGGACGGGTTGGGGGATTGAACTTATGAAACACTTAAACAATTTCTCCTCCATTGTGGATGGAATATTCAATGAAACCATAGAAGCTGTAAGGGAGATCTCACTGGAAAAAGACAGATCAAGACTCTTCTTTTACAGGAAAAGATGGCCCTTGATTATCTGTTGGCATCCAAGGGGGGTTCTGTGAATTCATGGGAAAGGATTGTTGTACCTGGATTGAGGATAATAGTGACAAAGTTCAAGCTCATATGGATAAGGTTAGATCCCTGCAAGGCAAAGCCAGAGCTTTAGCTAGTGAAGGTTGGAATCCTTTAAAGGGTTTGGGAAACTTGGGGGATTTTTTATTTTCCATCGGATCATGGTTGAAGGAAGTAGGGGCATATATACTCATGTTGTTTTTATTTCTATTCCTTCTATATGTCGTGATGAGGTGTTCCTGTTGCCTGATTGGACGCTAACCAGAGCCCGAGCAGATGACCACATCTTCCTCACTGAGATGAGACGCCCCGAAGCCCAGCCCACACAGAGGATCCCAGACAGACCAGCGATTACTACAGCTCACCATGTCGTGTCCTCCTTATAAAACTGAATAGGGTGATTAGCTTCCCTAGGCCTAAGAAGAGCAGTGCCACATCCAATAAATGCATATATATCAGAAAAAAGAATTCCCCTGAATGGACTTTACCAGCACTTGCTGACACATGATAGATAGTGAGTACGTCTACCAGAGTATATATAGTAAAAAGATTTTTTATTTAAACATAGCATAGATTAAAAACAGATTACAACATATATTCAACGGAACATAGTGTAGAGGTAATGCATAACAACATTGTTGCAAAACAGTAAATTGTACGAGGGCTCTTGTTCACACCCAACGCGTTTCGGAATCAGTATTATATTTATCCTTCTTCAGGGATGTAGCAAAGAAAGAGCACTTCATCTAAAGTAATTAAAATACAACAGAATGAGTGGATTGTCATAACATATAAATGTAAATATGTTGACATCAATCTATGTATATCACTCACTTCAGATATGTTGCGTTGAATTGTTTAAGAAAACTTTCAAATTAAGATGGCATTGGACGTTATTTTTGGTATGGTAGTTCTTAAAGGGGCAGAGTAGTTAACAATAGTTGGTATTGTCCTTAGCTAGGACTCAGAGTCTCACCAACCCCTGTCCCTCCCGGGCGCGTGCAGACCAGAGCAAAATACTAAGTCGAGATGAGAGAAAGCCCCTACAAGTAAAATAATGTACATACAGTAAATATTTATGGGTGTAATGTGGAAAATAAGGATGAAAATGGAAATAAAAATCAAAAATATATAGTAAAATATATAATAAAAATAAAATGGGGAAAGTAATTAGTAAGTAGTGTAATAAGTTCGAAATAATGGTTATTGCATGTTATTTACATAAGACGTGATGGTATTGGAGGATATTTTTAATGTTGTAAGTAATAACAACATATACATATATGGACCTATAATAGAGATGTTAATATTTTATTTTATTAGACTTATATTGATTGATATAGTATTACTAATTTTTTAATTTATTAGTTAGGATTAACCATTTACATATCAAATAAAATGTAGTCAAAAAATTATTAAAACAGTCACCTCTAGCATAATGACATGTCAAAAAATGTTATATGTTGTTAATAATGATGAATATTGGTTTCATAGTATGCCCAATGTTTAATGTTAAAGATGGTGACATATGTATATATAGGGTTAAATATAGTTTAACACATCGCTAGATGTGAATGGTAAATCACTCAAGATAATTGGAATAGTTGTTTGTATCTGTCAACTTAGAAAAAAGACTGAGTATTTAGGTATAACTTATGGTTAAGCGAGTCATTATTAAGCTCTCAGATGGAAGCCTATGAACTAGATACATGAAAAATTGTTTGAGGAAGTTGTTTTGGAAACAAGCAAATACGTCATTATGAACTTGAAGGTGACAGATGGTGAAAGATATAGACAGGGAAAAAGGGGGAGAAGTTTGTTTCCCCAGAACTCCTACATTCTATATACTCCCAAAAATACATAAAAATCTTAAAGATCCACCAGGTAGGCCAATTATTTCAGGCGTTGGCTCTATTAGCGATAATGCAAGTAAAGTAGTAGATGAATACTTGAGACCATTTGTAGTTTCTCTGCCAAACCTACATCCTCTATACTGCATCTACATCCTTCACACTGCACCTATATCTGCCATACTGCACCTACATCCCCCATACTGCACCTACATCCTTCATACTGCACCTGCAGTACATCCTCTATACTGCACCTACATCCTGCACATACATCCCCATACTGTACATACATCCTCTATACTGCACCTACATCCTCTATACTGCACCTACATCCTCTATACTGCACCTACATTCTCCATACTGTACCTACATCCCCCATACTGCACCTACATCCTCCATACTGCACCTACATCCTCCATACTGCACCTACAGTACATTCTCTATACTGCACAGACATTCTGCACCTACATCTTCCATACTGTACCTACATCCTATATACTGCACCTACACCCTCCATACTGCACCTACATCCTCCATACTGCACCTACAGTACATCCTCCATACTGCACCCACCTCCTCCATAATGTACCCACCTCCTCCATACTGCACCTACATCCTCTATACTGCACCTACATCCTCCATACTGAACTTACATCCTCCATACTGAGCCTACATCCTCCATACTGAGCCTACATCCTCCATACTGCACATACAGTACATCCTCTATACTGCACCTACATCCTCCATACTGCACCTACAGTACATCCTCTATACTGTACCTACATCCTCCATGCTGTACCTACATCCTCCATACTGCACCTACATCCTCCATACTGCACCTACAGTCCATCCTCTATACTGCACCTACATACTCCATACTGCACCTACGTCCTCCATACTGTACCTACATCCTCCATACTGCACCTACAGTACATCCTCTATACTGCACCCACATCCTCTATACTGCACCTACATCCTACATACTGCACCCACATCCTCCATACTGTACCTACATCCTCCATACTGCACCTACATCCTTCATACTGTACCTACATCCCCTTTACTGCACCTACATCCCCTTTACTGCACCTACATCCTCCACACTCCACCTACATGCTCCATACTGTACTTACATCCTCTATTCTGCACCTACATCCTCTATACTGCACCTAAAGTACATCCTCTATACTGCATCTACATCCTCCATACTGCACCTACATCTTCCGTACTGCACCTACGTCCTCCATGCTGCACCCACAGTACATCCTGTATACTGCACCTACATCCTCCATACTGCACCTACATCCTCCATACTGCATCTACACAGTCTATACTCCACCTACATCCTCCATACTGTACCTATATCCTGTATACTGCACCTACATCCTCCATACTGCACCCACAGTATATCCTCTATACTGCACCTACATCCTCCATACTGCACCTACAACCTCCATACTGCATCTACAGTACATCCTGTATACTGCACCTACAACCTCCATACTGCACCTACATCCTCCATACTGCACCTACATAGTCTATACTGCACCTACATCCTCCTTACTGTACCTACATCCTCTATACTGCACCTACATCCTCCATACTGCACCTACATCCTCTATAATGCACATACATCCTCCATACTAAACCTACAGTACATCCTCTATACTACACCTACATCCTCCATACTGCACCTACAGTACATCTTCTATACTGCACCTATATCCTCTATACTGCCCCTACATCCTCCATACTGCACCTACATCTCCCAAACTGTACCTACATCCTCTACACTGCATCTACACCCTCCATACTGCACTTACATCCTCCATACTGTAACTACATCCTCCATACTGCACCTACATCCTCCATACTGCACCTACAGTACATTCTCTATACTTCACCTACATCCTCCATACTGAACCTACATAGCCCATACTGTACCTATACCCTCTATACTGCATCTACATCCTCCATACTGCACCTACATCCTCCATACTGCACCTACAGTACATTCTCTATACAGCACCTACAGTACATCTTCTATACTGCACCTACATCCTCCATACTGCACCTACATCCTCCATACTCCACCTACCACCTCCATACTGTACCTACATCCTCCATACTGCACCTACATCCTCCATACTGCACCTACATCCACCATACTGTACCTATATCCTCTATACTGCACCTACATCCTCCAAACTGCACCTACATCCTCCAAACTGCACCTACATCCTCCATACTGCACCTACAGTACATCCTCTATACTGAACCTGCATCCTCCATACTGCACCTACATCCTCCATACTGTACCTACATCCTCCATACTGCACCTACATCATCCATACTGTACCTACATCCTCTATACTGTACCTACATCCTCCATATTGCACCTACAGTAAGTCCTCTATACTGCACCTACATCCTTCATACTGCACCTACAGTACATCCTCTATACTGCACCCACATCCTCTATGCTGCACCTACATCCTCCACACTGCACCCACCTCCTCCATAATGTACCCACCTCCTCCATACTGTACCTACATCCTCCATACTGCACCTACATCCTCCATACTGCACCAACACCTTCCATACTGCACCTACAGTACATCGTCTATACTGCACCTACAGTACATCTTCTATACTGCACCTACATCCTCCATACTGCACCTACATCCTCCATACTGCACCTCCAGTACATCCTCTATACTGCACCTACATCCTCCAAACTGCACCTACATCCTCCATACTGCACCTACAGTACATCCTCTATACTGAACCTGCGTTCTCCATACTGCACCTACATCCTCCATACTGTACCTACATCCTCCACACTGCACCTACATCATCCATACTGTACCTACATCCTCTATACTGTACCTACATCCTCCATATTGCACCTACAGTAAGTCCTCTATACTGCACCTACATCCTTCATACTGCACCTACAGTACATCCTCTATACTGTACCCACATCCTCTATACTGCACCTACATCCTCCACACTGCACCCACATCCTCCATAATGTACCCACCTCCTCCATACTGTACCTACATCCTCCATACTGCACCTACATCCTCCATACTGCACCAACATCTTTCATACTGCACCTACAGTACATCCTCTATACTGCACCTACAGTACATCTTCTATACTGCACCTACATCCTCCATACTGCACCTCCAGTACATCCTCTATACTGCACCTACATCCTTCATACTGCACCTACAGTACAACCTCTATACTGTACCTACATCCTCCATACTGCACCTACATCCTCTATACTGCACCTACACCCACCATACTGTACCTACATCCTCTATACTGCACCTACATTCTCCACACTGCACCTACAGTACATCCTCTATATTGCACCTACATCCTTCATACTGCACCTACAGTACAACCTCTATACTGTACCTACATCCTCCATACTGCACCTACATCCTCTATACTGCACCTACACCCACCATACTGTACCTACATCCTCCATACTGTACCTACATCCTCCATACTGCACCTACATCCTCCATACTGCACCAACACCTTCCATACTGCACCTACAGTACATCGTCTATACTGCACCTACAGTACATCTTCTATACTGCACCTACATCCTCCATACTGCACCTACATCCTCCATACTGCACCTCCAGTACATCCTCTATACTGCACCTACATCCTCCAAACTGCACCTACATCCTCCATACTGCACCTACAGTACATCCTCTATACTGAACCTGCGTCCTCCATACTGCACCTACATCCTCCATACTGTACCTACATCCTCCACACTGCACCTACATCATCCATACTGTACCTACATCCTCTATACTGTACCTACATCCTCCATATTGCACCTACAGTAAGTCCTCTATACTGCACCTACATCCTTCATACTGCACCTACAGTACATCCTCTATACTGTACCCACATCCTCTATACTGCACCTACATCCTCCACACTGCACCCACATCCTCCATAATGTACCCACCTCCTCCATACTGTACCTACATCCTCCATACTGCACCTACATCCTCCATACTGCACCAACATCTTTCATACTGCACCTACAGTACATCCTCTATACTGCACCTACAGTACATCTTCTATACTGCACCTACATCCTCCATACTGCACCTACATCCTCCATACTGCACCTCCAGTACATCCTCTATACTGCACCTACATCCTTCATACTGCACCTACAGTACAACCTCTATACTGTACCTACATCCTCCATACTGCACCTACATCCTCTATACTGCACCTACACCCACCATACTGTACCTACATCCTCTATACTGCACCTACATTCTCCACACTGCACCTACAGTACATCCTCTATACTGCACCTACATCCTCCATACTGCACCTGCAGGACATCCTCTATATTGCATCTACATCCTATATACTGCACCATAATCCTCCATACTGCACCTACATCCCCCATACTGTACCTACATCCTTTATACTGCACCTACACCCTCCATACTGTACCTACATCCTCTATACTGCACCTGCATCCTCCATACTGCAGCTACAGTACTTCCTCTATACTGCACCTACATACTCCATATTGCATCTACAGTACATCCTCTATACTGCATCTAAATCCTCCATACTGCAACTACATCCTCCATACTGCACCTACATCCCCCATACTGTACCTATATCCCCCATACTGCACCTACATCCTCTATTCCTCACCTACATCCTCCATACTGCACCTACATCCTCCATACTGCACCTATAGTACATCCTCTATACTGCACCTACATCCTCCATACTGCAGCTACAGTACTTCCTCTATACTGCACTTACATACTCCATACTGCACTAGGGATGAGCTTCATGTTTGAGTCGAATCCATCCTCCATACTGCACATACAGTACATCCTCTATACTGCACCTACATCCTACATACTGCACCTACAGTACATCCTCTATACTGTACCTACATCCCCCATACTGTACCTACATCCTCCATACTGCACCTACATCCTCCATACTGCACCTGCATCCTTCATACTGCACCTACAGTACATCCTCTATACTGCACTTACATCCTACATACTGCACCTACATCTTCCATAGTGTACCTACAGCCTCTATACTGCACCTACATCCTCTATACTGCACCTACATCCTCCATACTGCACCTACACCCTCCATACTGCACCTACATCCTCCATACTGCACCTACAGTACATCCTCCATACTGCACCCACCTGATGCTGATGTAACAGTATAATTTTTTTTGAAATTTCAGATCCCTTTAAAGACTGCCTATGCTGATGCTGAGTTACTATCCTGAGTAATTATCCTCTTCCTCCTCAATGATCATGCTGATAGCTAGTAAGAACATTTTTGGTTCTGGGCGCCGCCACCAGTGCCTAAGGCCCAATTTTTCAGCCCCTGTTTAAAAGGGTGCGTGTAATTAAAATTTTTGATGCAATACTTTGCAGCAGGACTCGTTCCTGCGTTCCAGCTAGAGTATCTGTGAGGGGTTGCAGTGTTGTGGCAACAGCACCAGTGCCTAAGGCCCAATTTTTCAGCCCCTAATTTAACAGGGGCGTGTAATTACAATTTTTGATGCAATCCTTTGCAGCAGGGCTCGTTCCTGCTTTCCAACTAGAGTATCTGTGAGGGGTTGCAGTGTTGTGGCACCAGCACCAGTGCCTAAGGCCCAATTTTTCAGCCCCTGTATAACAGGGGTGTGTAATTACAATTTTTGATGCAATACTTTGCAGCAGGGCTCGTACATTTGTCATTGGGACAAAAAGTGAGGTGAAATTTCTGAAGAGGAGCACAGACAGCAAAACAAATGTCACAGGGGTGATAACCCTTCCCTATGTTTTCCAAAAAGCTTAATAACAGATTTTTTGGCTGGAGCTACACTTTAAAAAAGTACCAGTTCAAAATTACAAACAGATTCTACTTAACAACAAACCTACAGTCCCTGTCTTGTTTGCACTGCCTGTATACTGCTGTTCAGAGTATATAGGGCCTGGGGGCCCCACACCTTTCCTTTTTTTAATTTGGGTGTGGGGTACCCCTTATTATCCATACAGGACCCAAAGGGCCTGGTAATGGACTGGAGGATACCCATGCTGTTTGTCTCACTGATTTTCATCCATATAGCCAGGACCCGACATTACATTAAAGCGGCAAGCAGTTTTTAAATGACTTGTTTTCCTTTAAAAATGTCATTTTGTGCAGGGACTGTTCTAAGCACGGGAAAAACGCGCCACTTTACAGGCATACTATAGACACCCCCCATGTACGATATTTAAAGGAATATTTCACTTTTTTTTTTACTTTAAGCATCATTATAATCACTGCTCCCGAAAAATCGGCCGTATTTAAAAGTTTTTTTTGCATTGATACATGTCCCCTGGGGCAGGACCCGGGTCCCCAAACCCTTTCTAGGACAATACCATGCAAATTAACCTTTAAAATTAGCACTTTTGATTTTGAACGTTCGAGTCCCATAGACGTCAATGGGGTTCTAACGTTTGTGCGAATTTTCGGTCCGTTCGCAGGTTCTGGTGTGAACCGAACTGGGGGGTGTTCGGCTCATCCCTATACTGCACCTACAGTACATCCTCTATACTGAACCTACAGTACATCCTCTATACTGCACCTAAATCCTCCATATTGCACCTACATCCTCCATACTGCACCTACATCCCCCATACTGTACCTACATCCTCCATACTTTACCTACAGCCCCCATACTGCACCTACATCCCCCATACTGCACCTACATCCCCCATACTGCACCTACATCCTCCATACTGCACCTACCTCCTCCATACTGCACCTACATCCTTCATACTGCACCCACAGTACATCCTCTATACTGCATCTACATCCTGCACCTACATCCTCCATACTGTATCTACATCCTCCATACAGTACCTTCATCCTCCATACTGCACCTACAACCTCCATACTGCACCTACATCTTCCATACTGCACATACAGTACATCCTCTATACTGCACCTACATACTCCATACTGCACATACAGTACTTCCTCTATACTGCACCTACATCCTCCATACTGCACCTACATCCTCTATACTGCACCTACATCCTCATTACTGCACCTACATCCTCCATACTACACCTACATCCTCCATACAGTACCTTTATCCTCCATACTGCAACTACAACCTCCATACTGCACCTACATCTTCCATACTGCACATACAGTACATCCTCTATACTGCACCTACATACTCCATACTGCACAAACAGTACGTCCTCTATACTGCACCTACATCCTCCATACTGCACCTACATCCTCCATACTGCACCTACAGTACATCCTCTATACTGCACCTACAGAGGCGGCTCTAGACTTTGTGAGGCCTTAGGCAAAACTTAGACATGAGGCCCCACTCACGCCACAAAGATGCAGGAGACGGTCAGAAACTATGCAGACAATGTACAGGAGACGGTCAGAGACTGTACAGAGAGTGATACAGGAGACGGTCAGAGACTATGCAGACAATGTACAGGAGACGGTCAGAGACTGTACAGAGAGTGATACAGGAGACGGTCAGAGACTGTGCAGAAAATGATACAGGAGACGGTCAGAGACTGTGCAACCACGATAACAACAGAATGAGCATTGTGGATAACTTATCAGTGTAATGCTTCTTCATTATCAGCAGGTTTAGGGGGAAGGTAAATAACACTGCTGTATTACTTAACTGTAATAAAGAAGGTGGTGCACCATTCTGGCTGTACTGTCTGGCAGAGGAATATGAATCACAAAAATCGCAGCACAGAATTAGAAATCTTTTGGTAGATGAAACATTTCACATATGTGTGTGAATAGCTGTTTGCCTGGCATTCATTTTGAAAGCAAAACTGCAGCAAGATGAATAAAAAAAGCCCATTAAAAAAAATAAGCCCTCCAGTTTGAACGACAGCCAGCCTCATTCAACGGCCTTCCTCGAAGCCCACACTAGAATGTACATGCCCTCAGCCTGTCATTCAACAAGTAAGGAGAAGCAGCACAATGATGATCCCATCCATTGGCGGCTGGTGCTCAAAATTTTTGGGGAGGCGCAAACAAACTGAAAAATTCAGGAAAAAACATCAATTGCAGCCTCAGTGTGCCCATCAACCTCAGCCACTGTGCCCATAAAACTCAGCCACTGTGCCCAATCAAATGCAGCCTCACTGTGCCCATCAAATGCAGCCTCACTGTGCCCATCAAATACTGCCATTGTGCCCCATCAAATCCTACCACTATGCCCATCAAATGCAGCCACTGTGCCCATCAAACGCAGCCACTGTGCCCCATCAAACGCAGCCACTGTGCCCCATCAAATGCCACCACTGTGCCCCATCAAATGCCACCACTGTGCCCCATCAAATGCCGCCACTGTGCCCCATCAAATTCTGCCACTGTGCCCCATCAAACGCAGCCACTGTTCCCCATCAAACGCAGCCACTCTGCCCCATCAAAAGCAGCCACTGTGCCCCATCAAATGCAGCCACTGTGCCCCATCAAATGCTGCCACTGTACCCCATCAAATTCTGCCACTGTGCCCCATCAAACGCAGCCACTTTGCCCATCAAATGCTGCCAATGTGCCCATCAAATGCCGCCACTGTGCCCCATCAAATTCTGCCACTGTGCCCCATCAAATTCTGCCACTGTGCCCCATCAAACGCAGCCACTGTGCCCCATCAAACGCAGCCACTTTGCCCATCAAATGCTGCCACTGTACCCCATCAAATTCTGCCACTGTGCCCCATCAAATTCTGCCACTGTGCCCCATCAAATTCTGCCACTGTGCCCCATCAAACGCAGCCACTTTGCCCATCAAATGCTGCCACTGTGCCCATCAAATGCCGCCACTGTGCCCCATCAAATTCTGCCACTGTGCCCCATCATATTCTGCCACTGTGCCCCATCAAACGCCGCCACTGTCCCCCATCAAACGCAGCCACTGTGCCCCATCAAATGCTGCCACTGTACCCCATCAAATTCTGCCACTGTGCCCCAAACGCAGCCACTTTGCCCATCAAATGCTGCCACTGTGCCCATCAAATGCCGCCACTGTGCCCCATCAAATTCTGCCACTGTACCCCATCAAATTCTGCCACTGTGCCCCATCAAATTCTGCCACTGTGCCCCATCAAAAGCAGCCACTTTGCCAATCAAATGCTGCCACTGTGCCCATCAAATGCTGCCACTGTGCCCATCAAATGCCACCACTGTGCCCCATCAAATTCTGCCACTGTGCCCAATCATATTCTGCCACTGTGCCCCATCAAACACAGCCACTGTGCTCCATTAAACGCAGCCACTGTGCCCATCAAATGCCGCCACTGCGCCCATCAAACTCTGCCTCTGTGCCCCATCAAATTCTGCCACTGTGCCCCATCATATTCTGCCACTGTGCCCCATCAAATGCAGCCACTGTGCCCCATCAAACGCAGCCACTGTGCCCATCAAATGCCACCACTGCGCCTATCAAACTCTGCCACTGTGCCCATCAAACTCTGCCACTGTGCCCCATCAAACTCTGCCACTGTGCCCCATCAAATTCTGCCACTGTGCCCCATCAAACTCTGTCACTGTGCCCCATCAAATTCTGCCACTGTGCCCCATCAAACTCTGTCACTGTGCCCCATCAAACTCTGTCACTGTGCCCCATCAAACTCTGTCACTGTGCCCCATCAAATTCTGCCACTGTGCCCCATCAAATTCTGCCACTGTGCCCCATCAAATTCTGCCACTGTACCCCATCAAATTCTGCCAGACTACCACTGTGCCCCATCAAATGCCACCACTGCGCCCATCAAAGTATGCCACTGTGTCCCATCAAATGCCAGCACTGTGCCTAATAAAATGCTGCCACTGTGCCCCATGATGAAACCATAGACAGACACAGGATACAGATAGCATGTAGTGAGATGTACCTACCTGCTCCTCGCGTTGGTCCCCTACTAAAGGCAGCAAGAGAAGCACATGATGTTCTCTCTGAGTGCCCTGCAGTGCAATCTGGGAGTTGTAGTCTCTGCAGAGCACAGGCACCAGAGGGCCAAGTTAAAGTCTGTGCTGTGGAGAACTACAACTCCCGCCATGCATTGGGGCTGCCGACTGTGGGGGGAAAGGCTAGGAGAACGGCGCCGCGGCGGTGGAGCCTGCTACTGGACGAAACAGCAGCCGAGATGACGGTGTGTTCTTCTCCCTCGTCCGCGGACCCGGTGGCTCAGCTCAGACAGGCGGCCGCGGCATCAGTCTGTGTGCAGCGCCAGCCGCCCGCACACTCCGCCGGCTTGCTTGGGCTGCGCAATTCCTTCCACTCAAATTAGGCGAGCGCGAGGCCCTTCTGGGGGCGAGGCCTAAGGCAAGTGCCTAATTTGCCTAATTAAAGAGCCGCCTCTGTCCACCTACATCCTCCATACTGCACCTACATCCTCCATACTGCAACTACATCCTCCATACTGCAACTAAATCCTCCATACTCCACCTACATCCTCCATACTGCACCAACATACTTCATACGCCACCTACATCCTCTAAACTGTACCTACATCCTCTATACTGCACCTACACCCTCCATATTGCACCTACATCCTCTATACTGCACCTACAGTACATCCTCCATACTGCACCCACCCCCTCCATAAAGTACCCACCTCCTCCATACTGCACCTACATCCTCCATACTGCACCTACATCTTCCATATTGCACCTACAGTACATCCTCTATACTGCACCTATATCCTCCATACTGCACCTACAGTACATCCTCTTCATACTGTACCTACATCCTCTATACTGCACCTACATCCTCCATTCTGTACCTACATCCTTCATACTGCACCTACATTCTCCATACTGCACCTAAAGTCCATCCTCTATACTGCACCTACATCCTCCAAACTGCACCTACGTCCTCTATACTGTACCTACATCCTCCATACTGCACCTACAGTACATCCTCTATACTGCCCCCACATCCTTTACACTGCACCTACATCCTCCATACTGCACCCACATCCTCCATACTGCACCTACATCCTCCATACTGTACCTACATCCCCTTTACTGCACCTACACCCTCCATACTGCAACTACATCCTCCATACTCCACCTACATCCTCCATACTGTACCTACATCCTCTATACTCCACCTACATCCTCCATACTGCACCTACATCCTATATACTGCACCTACATCCTCCATACTGAATGTACAGTACATCCTCTATACTGCACCTACATCCTATATACTGCACCTACATCCTCCATACTACACCACAGTAAATCCTGTATACTGCACCTACATCCTCCATACTGCACCTACATAGTCTATACTGCACCTACATCCTCCATACTGTACCTACATCCTCTATACTGCACCTACATCCTCCATAATGCACCTACAGTACATCCTCTATACTGCACCTACATCCTCCATACTGCACATACATCCTCCATACTGCATCTACAGTACTTCCTGTATACTCCACCTACATCCTCCACACTGCACCTACATCCTCCATACTGCACCTACATAGTCTATACTCCACCTGCATCCGCCATACTGTACCTACATCCTCTATACTGCACCTAAATCCTCCATATTGCACCTATATCCTCCATACTGCACCTACATCCCCCATACTGTACCTACATCCTCCATACTGTACCTACAGCCCCCATACTGCACCTACATCCCCTATACTGCACCTGCATCCCCCATACTGCACCTACATCCTCCATACTGCAGCTACCTCCTCCATACTGCACCTACATCCTTTATACTGCACCCACAGTACATCCTCTATACTGCACCTACATCCTGCACCTACATCCTCCATACTGTACCTACATCCTCCATACAGTACCTTCATCCTCCATACTGCACCAACAACATCCATACTGCACCTACATTTTCCATACTGCACATACAGTACATCCTTAATACTGCACCTACATACTCCATACTGCACATACAGTACGTCCTCTATACTGCACCTACATTCTCCATACTGCACCTACATCCTCTATACTGCACCTACATCCTCATTACTGCACCTAAATCCTCCATACTACACCTACATCCTCCATACAGTACCTTTATCCTCCATACTTGCAACTACAACCTCCATACTGCACCTACATCTTCCATACTGCACATACAGTACATCCTCTATACTGCACCTACATACTCCATACTGCACATACAGTACGTCCTCTATACTGCACCTACATCCTCCATATTGCACCTACATCCTCAATACTGCACCTACAGTACATCCTCTATACTGCACCTACATCCTCCATACTGCACCTACATCCTCCATACTACAACTACATCCTCCATACTGCAACTACATCCTCCATACTGCAACTAAATCCTCCATACTCCACCTACATCCTCCATACTGCACCAACATACTTCATACGCCACCTACATCCTCCAAACTGTACCTACATCCTCTATACTGCACCTACACCCTCCATATTGCACCTACATCCTCCATACTGCACCTACAGTACATCCTCCATACTGCACCCCCCCTCCATAAAGTACCCACCTCCTCCATACTGCACCTACATCCTCCATACTGCACCTACATCTTCCATATTGCACCTACAGTACATCCTCTATACTGCACCTATTTCCTCCATACTGCACCTACAGTACATCCTCTATACTGCACCTACATCCTCCATACTGCACCTACAGTACATCCTCTATACTGCACCCACATCCTCCATACTGTACCTGCATCCTCCATACTGCACCTACATCCTCTATACTGCACCTACATCCTCCATACTGCACCTACATCCTCCATACTGCACCTACATCTTCCATACTGCACATACAGTACATCCTCTATACTGCACCTACATCCTACATACTGCACCTACATCCTCTATACTGTACCTACACCCTCTATACTGCACCTACACCCTCTATACTGTACCTACACCCTCCATACTGCACCTACATCTGGCATACTGCACCTACAGTTCATTATCCATACTGCATCCACCTCCTCCATAATGTACCCACCTCCTCCATAATGCACCTACATCCTCCATACTGAACCTTCATCCTCCATCTTGAACTTACATCCTCCATTCTGAGCCTACATCCTCTTTACTGAGCCTACACCCTCTATACTGAGCCTACATCCTCCATACTGCACATACAGTACATCCTCTATACTGCACCTACATCCTCCATACTGCACCTACAGTACATCCTCTATACTGTACCTACATCCTTCATACTGTGCCTATATCCTCAATACTGCACCTACAGCCTCCATTCTGTACCTACATCCTTCATACTGTACCTACATCCTCCATACTGCACCTACAGTCCATCCTCTATACTGCACCTACATCCTCCATACTGCACCTACGTCCTCCATACTGTACCTACATCCTCCATACTGCACCTACAGTACATCCTCTATACTGCACCCACATCCTTTATATTGCACCTACATCCTCCATACTGCACCCACATCCTCCATACTGCACCTACATCCTCCATACTGAACCTACATCCCCCTTACTGCACCTACACCCTCCATACTGCACCTACATCCTCCATACTCCACCTACATCCTCCATACTGTACCTATATCCTCTATACTCCACCTACATCCTCCATACTGCACCTACATCCTCTATACTGCACCTACATCCTCCATACTGAATGTACAGTACATCCTCTATACTGCACCTACATCCTCTATACTGCACCGACATCCTCCATACTGCACCACAGTAAATCCTGTATACTGCACCTACATCCTCCATACCGCACCTACATAGTCTATACTGCACCTACATCCTCCATACTGTAGCTACATCCTCTATACTGCACCTACATCCTCCATAATGCACCTACAGTACATCCTCTATACTGCACCTACATCCTCCATACTGCACCTACAT
The DNA here is from genome assembly GCF_042186555.1 of Aquarana catesbeiana. Classification (NCBI taxonomy): domain Eukaryota; kingdom Metazoa; phylum Chordata; class Amphibia; order Anura; family Ranidae; genus Aquarana; species Aquarana catesbeiana. The sequence continues at coordinate 22,568,144 of NC_133333.1, forward strand.
CCTCCATACTGCACCTACATCCTCCATACTGCATCTACAGTACTTCCTGTATACTTCACCTACATCCTCCATACTGCACCTACATAGTCTATACTCCACCTGCATCCGCCATACTGTACCTACATCCTCTATACTGCACTTACATCCTCCATACTGCACCTACATCCTCCATACGGCACCTACATCCTCCATACTGCACCTACATCCTCTATACTGCACCTACACCCTCCATACTGCACCTACATAGTCTATACTCCACCTACATCCTCTATACTGCACCTACATCATCCATACTTCACCTACATCCTCTATACTGCACCTACATCCTCAATAGTGCACCTACATCCTCCATAGTGCACCTACACCCTCCATACTGCACCTACATAGTCTATACTCCACCTACATCCTCTATACTGCACCTACATCATCCATGCTTCACCTACATCCTCTATACTGCACCTACATCCTCCATAGTACACCTGCAGTACATCCTCTATACTGCACCTACATCACATCCTCTATACTGTACCTACATCCTCCATACTGTACGTACATCCTCTATACTGCACCTACATCCACCATACTGTATGTACATCCTCTTTGCTGCACCTACATCCTCCATACTGCACCTACAGTACACCCTCTATACTGCACCTACATCCTCCATACTGCACCTACATCACATCCTCTATACTGCACCTACATCCTCTATACTGCCCCTACATCCTCTGTACTGCACCTACATCCCCCATACTGTACCTACATCCTCTATACTGCACCTACATCCTCCATACTGCACCTACATCCTCCATACTGCTTCTACATACTCTATACTCCACCTACATCCTCCATACTGTACCTACATCCTCTATACTGCACCTGCATCCTCTATACTGCACCTATATTTACCATACTGTATGTACATCCTCTATACTGCACCTACAGTACATCCTCTATACTGCACCTACATCCTCCATACTGCACCTACAGTACATCCTCTATACTGCACCTACATCCTCTATACTGCACTTCATTCCTCCATACTGCACCTACATCCTCCATACTGTACCTACATCCTCTATACTGCACCTACATCGTCCATACTGCATCCACCTCCTCCATAATGTACCCAATTCTTCTATACTGCACCTAATAAGCTGCCACAGAGCTAACTTACCTCCCAACTTTTCAGAGTCTGCAGCCCCACATGTGCACCAGCAGCATTGATGGGTTCTTATGGGTGGCACTGATAGGCGGCACTGCTGGGCACTGATGGGCATTGATACGTGGCACTGATGGGCACTGATACAGGGCACTGATAGGCATCCCTGGTGGCACTGGCATTGATAGGCATTGTGAGTGGGCACTGATTGGCAGCTGCCTGGGCATTGATTGGCAGCTGCCTGGGCACAGATTGGTATTAGGGGGGGCATACCTGGTGGTCTAGTGTGGATGGCCATCCTGGTGGTCCTGGGTGGCATGATGGTGGTCCTAGGTGGAATCCAAGGGGGGGCTGTGCTGATAAACAATCAGCACAGACCCCCCCTGCAAGGAGAGCAGCCGATCGGCTCTCCTCTACTCGCGTCTGTCTGTCTTTGGGGTTTTTTTCTCATTTTGGATAGGATTAAAAAAGTCTTGTTTTTTTTTTGCCCTTAGCATCTTGTTTAAGAGATATGCTTCCACTTCCTGTCTTGTAGACACAACAGGAAAATGGTCAAGCTACTTTTTTTTAGTTAAAAAGTAGTTAGTTATGTTAAAGTATCTGTAAACCCAGTCGGTAAAAACTCATATACCGTACAATTGCGACACAAGCCATATTGTAATTGAATGTTATTAAACTTGACCCTTGCATTTCTTTTTTTATATATATATATATTTTTAATGAGTTTCAGATTAGAATATTCACAAGAAAAATACAAAGAGAACAAGGAATAGATCAATCTCTATATGCACTGTAGGAAAAGTACATATAAGCTTACAAAATAATATTTAACCCACAATGAGCACATCATCTTTGTATTTATATGACACCTTCTGTCATCGAACTTATGGCATGGCAGGACACTATTTTTCCCACTGACACCAATGATGGAACACTATTCCTTCCTTTGATACCAACAATGGGACAATATTCCTCCCATGCATACCAATGATGGGACATTGTTTACTCCCATTGACGCCAGGGCATTTTCTACTCTCACTAGCCACAGTCCGGTCCCCTCAAAGTCTGAAGGGCCAGAAACTGGGCCTTTGTTTAAAAAGTTTGGAGACCCCTGACATAGATGAATGAAATCTATACGTATCAGCTATAATGGAAACATGGATAAATCGCTAACTTTCTCTACTAGCATCATTTTTGGACCATAAGGACCATAATCCTTTATGAAAAAACATAGTAATATCCGCGCTCACAACTTCTATATTAAGACCATATCAAAACAGTGTCAGATGGACAAAAAACACAGCAGCCAGCATAAACATTGTTGATCACAATATGAGTAATGGTAGAAAGTTCATAGGCAGCGCTTAAATGGATGTATGAAACCCAAAAGGACAAGTGGAAAAGAAGGAAGAAGGAGGGTCCCCTGCACCGACTTCAGTGTGTGAGCCCCACACACCACACCAACGTGCTAATATCAAATGCCCTTACCAGAAAGTTAATTAAGTCCGGCCTCACAGGGAGCTCAATCCTTCTCCAGTAATCCACCAGAACAATGCAACTGCATGGGCAGGCATCAAGGTATCCCTCCAATGCAGAGCAGATAACACAGCCACGGGATGGACATCAGGATTCCTCCTCCTCTTTCCAGGACTCCAGATTTTTCACAGATCATAAAAAACTTGATAGATCAAAGAGTCACCACCATAAAAAGAAAACTCTCATGGTGCAGTATGTAGGGATGAGACGATTTATTAAAATCCAATTCAAAATACAGCTGTCTTCATAAAAATCACATATAGAAATCCAAAAATACCATGGTTCGTACTTCGTAGCATGCTTATGGCATCAGCAGACCACCTTATGCATTTCAGCCAAAAGGCCATCTTCAGAGGTGTCTTTTGGGTTTCATACATCCAATTAAGCGCTGCATATGATCTTTCTACTATTACCGATAATCCTTCAAGGCAGGGGTGTAAAACTCAATTTCTTTGCGGGCCTCATCGCCATTATGGTTGCCCTCACAGGGCCGGTTGTATCTGTAAGACTAGGTGTCCCTCCCTTACATCACAGTGCACCCCCTTACCTTGTGCTGCTACCAGGAAGAAGCTGAGGGCAGAGCAATTAGAGATTGTTAAAATAAACAAAAAGAGTATGCGAGTGGTTGTAGTAGTAGTAGTAGTAGTAGCTGCATTGGGAAATCCATTGGTGCAGGTATATGTGGTTTCTTCGCATATAGTGTAACAAGCGCGCATCATAAATCAGTGTATACTATTTAACATAGGTGATCCTAATAGTTCTGACTACTATTAGTATAATAAAATAATTATGACCACACACTGAAAAGCATTCTAATGTGAAACAAACTCATGTGAAAAATTCAAGTGAAAAAATTCTGTGAAAGTAACTTAAGATAAAGTTATATGATACAAATGAATGTATAAAGAATTGTTATGACCACATGCTAGAAAGTATTCTATTGTAAAACAAACTCATGTGAAAAAATTATTGAAAATTCTTGTGAAAAAGATTACTTAAAATCCTTTAGGTAATTCACATTATTTCCAAGGAACTCTTTGTGAACATAAATCTCGTGCCCCTAGCCACAATGTTGCTAAAGGAATTTCAATCCGCAACAATGTTGCAACCATTCTAAATATCCAGTTCGTGCTAAAAAGAGATTTAACAGTGAAAGCTTCTCCTCCCTGGATATCTAATATATAGGAATATTAATCAGTCCTTTATAGAAATATATTAGGTTGGTGTTAACACAAATCTTCTTTTGGGACAAAAACACACCGATGATCCTCCTTCTCACAGGTATAGTAGAAAAAGCAGCTTACCGGATCAGATGGATCCCAGGTTAATGAGATCAGATGGGCATGTTGCATTAGCCTGCCGGCTTCTTGGATTATCACCTGGGTGTCGATCCCGGTTTCATCATCCACTTCGCTCTTATCCACTTTACCAGATCTGCACTTACCGGTGCAATATATCCGATTTCCACAAGATTTTAGCTCTTTTATTCATCTATAGAAAACAGATACCTCAGTGGGAACAAAGCGGAAGGGGCTCCATAGTGCAGATGTGTATTATAGATTTATTAAAAACTTTTTATAGTCACTTCAAAAATGTTTTCACTGCAAATAATCACAGCAACGATACACAGCACATCAGGAACCGCAAATCAACAACTCCCAAGTACACACCAAACGGGAACCAAATAAAAACGGGAACCAGATAAAAAACAGCTAAAATTCAGCATACATGCAGTGCGGGAGCAAACCGGCTACCTGCATGGGGAAAAAAACAGTGTTTTACCTAAACAGGCTTCCACTGGGAACGGAGACATGACTGAATGCTGACACATCACGTTTTTATACTTACACGGCAGGAGACACCGGAAGTGACATTACCACATCCCCTTCCTGTTGTCATTTTGTATAAAGTTATTTTTTCTCCACAAATTGCTCATCAGAAACTAAAATCACTCTTACTTCTTATCCCTTATACAGGGGAAGAGAGGAATTAGTTAGAAATGGGAAAAATTACAAAAAATAAAAAAAAATATATAAAAAAAATATTCATTCTATTCCTAAAAAATATTTTTTTATTTTTAAAAATTATCCTTTTGTCATTATACACAGTTAACCCAAGGAGCGATCGCACATTTCATCTGAAATATCTGTAAATATGTGCATATCTCTCCATATGTATAATTAGGCGTTCTTGATTTGCACTTCCATTTATTATGCATATAACAATCCATAATATTAAACTTATAGGACCATAAAACATATATGAAAATTATTTTAATAATCCTCTGGCTCTCTTTAATAAAATTCCTCAAATGGGCTTTTTTCTATGGTTATGCAGCAGTCTAACCAGAGAAATCAAAGGGTCTCCCATCAAAATTAGGAACTTTCTCCTCTCTGGGGGATTATATGACTTTTACATCATGAATTAATTTCCTTTACATTGAAAGATTAATAAATTAATGAAATAAAAATTAACAAAATAAAAAATATTTATTAATAATTAATTCACCAAAATTCGGAAGACTTTCACCCATTACCTATTATCAATATAACAATTGATATACCATTCCACGTTAAGTCCTAGGGGTTTATAACATTGGAGGTCGTATATCCATCTGGTTTCACGACGAGAGATAGACCTTCTCATATTACTTCCTCTCCAATGGGGGGTATATTTTTCTATTGCTATTACCTTCAGAAGTGCTGTATTCTTATTGTGATGCATTCTAAAGTGTCTTGATACACTATGTCCTACAAAACCCCTCCTGATATTTCCCAAATGTTCCCCTATTCTGATGTTAAGGGCCCGGGTGGTCCTCCCCACAAACTGTAACCCGCAGGGGCAAATCAGCAAATAGATCACTCCCACAGTACTACATGTGATGAATTCTTTTATATCATATGTTTTAGTAGTTACATTGGAGGTGAAGGTCGAGGTTTTGATTGTCTGAGAGGTTCTGCATACCTTGCACCTCCTACAGGGAAAAAACCCTTTTAGGTTTCCAAACATGCCAATCTTAGGGAGACATTCAATAGCGCTTGGTGCCAGTTTATCCTTCAGCGTGTGATTTTTTCTAAATATAATATTGGGTCTTACAGGAAGGACAGGGCCTAGGATTTCATCCCCCCTCAGAATATTCCAATGCTTTTTCATAATTTTATTAACCCACCAATACTGTGATGAAATCACGAAATTCTTATTTCTGCCTTCCATCAAATTCGTTCTGGGTTTCAGGAGTTGTTCCCTTTCAATATTAGCTATTTTAACAACTCCTGAAACCCAGAATGAAACTGCGGGTTACAGTACGTGGGGAGGATCACCCGGGCCCTTAACATCAGAATAGGGGAAAATTTGGGAAATATCAGGAGGGGTTTTGTAGGACATAGTGTATCAAGACACTTTAGAATGCATCACAATAGGAATACAGCACTTCTGAAGGTAATAGCAATAGAAAAATATACCCCCCATTGGAGAGGAAGTAATATGAGAAGGTCTATCTCTCGTCGTGAAACCAGATGGATATACGACCTCCAATGTTATAAACCCCTAGGACTTAACGTGGAATGGGATATCAATTGTTATATTGATAATAGGTAATGGGTGAAAGTCTTCCGAATTTTGGTGAATTATTTATTAATAAATATTTTTTATTTTGTTAATTTTTATTTCATTAATTTATTAATCTTTTAACCAAAGGAAATTCATGATGTAAAAGTCATATAATCCCCCAGAGAGGAGAAAGTTCCTAATTTTGATGGGAGACCCTTTGATTTCTCTGGTTAGACTGCTGCATAACCATAGAAAAAGGCCCATTTGAGGAATTTTATTAAAGAGAGCCAGAGGATTATTAAAATAATTTTCATATATGTTTTATGGTCCTATAAGTTTAATATTATGGATTGTTATATGTATAATAAATGGAAGTGCAAATCAAGAACGCCTAATTATACATATGGAGAGATATGCACATATTTACAGATATTTCAGATGAAATGTGCGATCGCTCCTTGGGTTAACTGTGTATAATGACAAAAGGATAATTTTTAAAAATAAAAAAATATTTTTTAGGAATAGAATGAATATTTTTTTTATATATGTTTTGTATTTTTTGTAATTTTTCCCATTTCTAACTAATTCCTCTCTTCCCCTGTATAAGGGATAAGAAGCAAGAGTGATTTTAGTTTCTGATGAGCAATTTGTGGAGAAAAAATAACTTTATACAAAATGACAACAGGAAGGGGATGTGGAAATGTCACTTCCAGTGTCTCCTGCCGTGTAAGTATAAAAACGTGATGTGTCAGCATTCAGTCATGTCTCCGTTCCCAGTGGAAGCCTGTTTAGGGGAAACGTGTTGGTGAAGCTAGAGGCTGTGACGCCATCACGTTTTTCTGTTTTTTTCCCCATGCAGGTAGCCGGTTTGCTCCCGCACTGCATGTATGCTGAATTTTAGCTGTTTTTTATCTGGTTCCCGTTTTTATTTGGTTCCCGTTTGGTGTGTACTTGGGAGTTGTTGATTTGCGGTTCCTGATGTGCTGTGTATCGTTGCTGTGATTATTTGCAATGAAAAATTTTTTGAAGTGACTGTAAAAAGTTTTTAATAAATCTATAATACACATCTGCACTATGGAGCCCCTTCCGCTTTGTTCCCGCTGAGGTATCTGTTTTGTATGGATGAATAAAAGAGCTAAAATCTTGTGGAAATTGGATATATTGCACCGGTAAGAGCAGATCTGGTAAAGTGGATAAGAGCGAAGTGGATGATGAAACCGGGATCGACACCCAGGTGATAATCCAAGAAGCCGGGAGGCTAATGCAACATGCCCATCTGATCTCATTAACCTGGGATCCATCTGATCCGGTAAGCTGCTTTTTTTACTATATCTGTGAGAAGGAGGATCATCGGTGTGTTTTTGTCCCAAAAAAAGATTTGTGTTAACACCAACCTAATATATTTCTATAAAGGACTGATTAATATTCCTATATATTAGATATCCAGGGAGGAGAAGCTTTCACTGTTAAATCTCTTTTTAGCAGGAACTGGATATTTAGAGTGGTTGCTACATTGTTGCGGATTGACATTCCTTTAGCAACATTGTGGCTAGGGGCACGAGATTTATGTTCACAAAGAGTTCCTTGGAAATAGGGTGAATTATTACCTAAAGGATTTTAAGTAATCTTTTTTCACAAGAATTTTCAATAATTTTTTCACATGAGTTTGTTTTATAATAGAATACTTTCTAGTGTGTGGTCATAACAATTCTTTATACATTAATTTGTATCATATAACTTTATCTTAAGTTACTTTCACGGAATTTTTTCACTTGAATTTTTCACATGAGTTTGTTTCACATTAGAATGCTTTTCAGTGTGTGGTCATAATTATTTTATTATACTAATGCCCCGTACACACGGTCGGACTTTGTTCGGACATTCCGACAACAAAATCCTAGGATTTTTTCCGACGGATGTTGGCTCAAACTTGTTTTGCCTACACACGGTCGCACAAAGTTGTCGGAATTTCCGATCGCCAACAACGCGGTGACGTACACCACGTACGGCGAGACTAGAAAAGGCCAGTTCAGAACCAAGTGCGGCAACCTTTGGGCTCCTTTTGATAATCTCGTGTTAGTAAAAGTTTGGTGAGAGACAATTCTCGCTTTTTCAGACTCGTGGCTTTCAGATCGTTTTCTGCCGTTCAGTTTGTGCTTGTGGGTTTGTATCTGCTCTTCAGTGCGTGCAGTCAGTTCGTATCAGAGTTTTCTGTGTGATCTTGCCTGCTCGTTGCTGTTTTTCAGGTCGCTCTTCACAGGCCTTGCTGTTCTTCAGTGCGTTCTGTTACTTCGTTCTGAGCAGCCGACCGTTTTCTAGCCATGTTTCGTATACGTACTCCTCGTACAGTTCGTGCTGTGCGGGGGCTTGGTGTTGGGGTCCTGACCTTGACACAAGTCCAGTCCATGAACAGGGTGGGGAGGAGTTCATGGACCAAGAATTGGTTGCTTCAGCGTGACCAGTTCTCTCATATACCTTTGCTCCGTGAGATCCGTGAGAATAATCCTGATGATTTCAGGAACTTTCTCAGGATGACGGACCCCGTATTTCACCGTTTGTTGGCTTCGCTGACCCCCTATATCAGCAGGCAGGATACCTGCATGAGGCAAGCCATCACTCCGGAGCAGAGGTTGGTCGCTACCCTGCGGTATTTGGCGACAGGGAGAAGCCTGCAGGACCTCAAGTTCTCGACAGGCATCTCCCCCCAGGCTCTTCTTTGTGGACATTTACTGCTTGTGTTTGTTTTAGCTGACCCTGACAGAAATGTGTGGAGTGCAGAAAATGTCGTGATTGTGTAACCTTACACAAAGCACTGTTGGCTGTTATTTACTAAATGCAAAGACACTTTTCACTACAAGTGCACTTGCAACTGCACTGAAACTGCACTTGTAGTGCAAAGTGGATTTGCCCTTAGGAAATTACCCCCATTTTCTCATAAAACAACAATTACATCACCCCAAAAGTGTTGTAGTGTTGAGACAATAAGCCACACATTCTTGATGAGCAATCTTTTTAATACCTGCACAATCACATGTGCATTTACCAAAGGTTTTTCTGACAAACCAACATGTTTGTTGTATAACAATTTTTGTGGTGTCATTATCCAAAATCAAAATGTCCATTTTATAGAAAACAGGCATGTGTAAAACCCACAAGAAAGACACAAATCTTGATCTTACAAAGTTCACATTTGGTAGAACTTGAAGGCAATATCAGACATGAGTATTTAGGAACTGTGTTTGATATTGCGTTCAGATGGGGGGAAATCACCCCTGGAAAAGCCAAATTTGGAAGATGCACACAAATTTCACAATGTCAACATGTGCAACCTCCCATCACGGGGGATCAAGGGACGTGTTTTGGGGAAGAAAGCCCTTCCTGAACGCGACTTTTATAATTGAGGAAGGGGTTGCACCCCCAAAACGCGTCCATTGATCTCCCGTGATGGCAGATAGCACATGTTGACACATTGTGTGCATCCTCCAAATTTGGCTTTGGGAAAAATCACAAAAACATTTAGCACATTGTAGCAGACAAAAGAAGAAAGTGATTTGGAGGGGCTTTAAACTCGCCCCAAAACATCAATGATGTTTTTATATTTTGGAATAACATCATTGATGTTTTGCTTGATGTTTTCCAATTGTAAATTACACCCCATGATCTCCCCGATCACGATCTGGGCACTTTCTGATGTGAAAGGATCTTCATCCACAACCTCACGATCACCTAAAAAGAGAGGAAACCCAAAATAAATTAGGTCGAAAAAAAATGCCGCCATCCATCTCTTATCGGAGCCTGTGGTCGCAGACACTCACCTGTTGTGGTGACTACTTCCACCACGTCTTCTTCCTCCTGCTCATCTTGTGTTGGGTGGATTTCCCCTTCTTCCAGAGGGGGGGGGGTCTCTGGTCTCCTCAGATGAGGGGTGTCCTCCGAGTCTTTTCTCCCCTATGTAAAACAAAAATGGTACAATTAGCACACAGATATTTGATGGCAGAATTAGAAAGATGAAACATTGCTTGGAAGTGGGGTACAATGATCTATTTTAGCAGAGTTCCAAGATGTAGCTTTTTTAGTGTCCTTTGTCAAGCTGCAATACTTTACCTGTTTGGTACAAGCTTCACAGATGTAGCCCCCCCCATAGTATACACTGGAGCACCTGTGTGGCCCCCCTAATAAAAAGGGTGTTCTGGGGTCCCACACTAGTGCTCCAGTGTCCAGATGTGAAAACAGCTGCTGAGTGTCCTCTCCTTACACAGAATCTAGTTTGCATTTCATTCTAGTAACCAAGCCATCTACACAACCCAATTCTTTGAAGACAAGTATAGGGCCTCAAAATGGTGGCCAAATGCATATGGCCTAAACAATGGTATTTTATAGTCCGAAATAAAAATGTGTGATCCGAACGAATAATGTGCCCATGAACATGAAAGTTGCCATTTTAAACTGTACAACAGTTCCTAAAAGCACATGGAGCAGCATGAACGTAATAAACACAAGAACAATAGGAACACAGCACAACTACTTACTTTTTTGCAGCACTCTCTGGATCTTTCTGTACTGCTCATGTTCTCGTAATTTCAGGTCCGACCACCGCTTCCTGAGCTGATCTTTCGATCGTCGTACCCTGAATTTCCGGTGCAGACTCCTGACCACTTTCGCCATGATCTTGGCCTTTCGGACATTGTGGTTGGGGTAAGGCCCATACTTTCCATCATAGTCGGCCTTCTTCAGGATGTCCACCATTTCCAACATCTCCCCAAAGGACATATTTGAGTCCTTTAATCTCCTTCTGGATTGGGACGTTTCAGGCTCCGGCCTTTCCTCCTCCTCCTCGTTGCTCCAATTATCAGGATCCTGCTGTCTCTCCGCCATGTGCTCTTCCTCCACTGTGCCGAACGAAAAGGGGCGGGGAATAGAATAGAAAGAACGTCAGGGGTGGGCGGAGTTATACGCATGCGCAGTGTGTATAAATCGTAACGCGCGCGTCTTACGTACGATCTGTGAGCGGAGGAAGGAGCATCGGAGACGCCGATCGTGCTAACGAAGGTAGGATCTAAACTTGGGCCTATACTGCTTCGAAATGGAAGCCTATATTGTAACAAGATTAGGGGAGTTTGGCCTGACATTAGGGTTTGTCTTGTGTTGTGTCTTGCAGAGAAAATGGATGGGTTCAACGACCACAATTTCCTGCCCCTGTTCATAGACAAGTACAGGGAGTTGCCCTGTCTGTGGCAGGTGAGACACCCCCACTATAATCACAAACAGAAGAGGCAGGCAGCGCTGGAGAAACTGCTGGAGTTGGTGAAGCCGGTGGTCCCCACAGCAACCATCCCTTATTTAAAAGCCAAAATTGGTGGCCTGAGGAGCACTTATCTTAGGGAGCGCAAGAAGGTCACAGATTCCCAGAGGTCCGGAGCTGCAGCAGATGACATTTATGTCCCCAGGCTGTGGTACTACGAGAGACTGCGATTTCTGTCAGACCACACTGAAGTCAGGGAATCCCTCTCTACTCTTCCTTCCACTCTTCCTTCCATCCCAGCTGAGGCTTCCGATGTCCAACCTGGGCCTTCCAGCCAGGAAGAAGTGGAGGAGCCCAGCTGGAGTCAGGTATAGCATTCTTCTACAGATTTCTGGGCAATAAATAAATGATGTTTACTAGATGTTGTTATTGATCATTAATTGCTGATTAAAAAAAGTGTTTTACATATCAATAGACAGTAGTGGGCACCAAAAATTGGGATAAGAATGCAAAATGCTGGGCTCAGAAGGATAGTCTGTTATATTTGTTAACATTGAATTTGCAGCAGTCTGGAGGTGAAAATTGTGTGTGATTGATGTAAAAAAAACTAAAACTATGTCCCTTTTTCATACACAGGAAGACCTCAGCCAGGAGGAGGCTGTGGAATGTGGCAGTCAGGAGAAGGCGGGGCTAAGTGTCAGCCAAGAGAAGCCTGGGACAAGTCGCAGCCTGACTGAGTCTCAGGTTCCTCCCCTCCGCCTTCCATACAAAAGGGCCAGGAAGGCCACTCCCAGTCCTGTGCAGGATTCAGCATACAGGCTGATCCAGGAGGCTTCTGCGTCCCTCAGAGCCTTCCCCAGTCCTGAAGAGGCCTTTGCCTGCATGGCTGCCACCAAATTGCTGGGCATGCAGGAGGGCCAACGCAAGATCTCTGAGGACCTGATTTATAAAGTCCTACGTAAGGGGGAGAGTGGGGAACTGACACACAAGATGGATGTCATTGAGATCGACGATCCTCCTCCTCCTCCTGCTGCCACAACTCCACCACCACAGCCAAAGGCTGGAAGGAAGCGTGGAAGGAAGACCTGAGAGTGATTGCCCTGGGTTCAGTCTGGTCTGACAGAAGATGCAGTCTCTCGTATGACCACAGCCTGGGGACACAGATGTCATCTGCTGCTTTCCAGATCTCTGGGACTTCTGGACCAGACTGCCCTCCCTTAGATAAGGACTCCTCAGGCCACCAATTTTGCTTTTAAATAATTGATGGCTGCCCTGGGGGTCCAAGGCTTCGCCCACTTCTGCAGTTTCTCCAGCGTTGCCTCCCTCTTTGTTTATAGTTGTGAGCCCTTAATAACATTTTTTAGGTAAATTCTACTCTCCTGTGTGTGTTTTCATCCACAAAAGGACAGTTTGTTGGTGACGATTCAGGTACATTTCTAAAGTACAATGTTAAATTAACAAGGGACAACAACACCAAACAATCTCCTACAGATTAAATAGAACAACATATCAATGGTGTTGTGGGAACTTGTCACAAAAACACACAAACATTTTCGGGAGTACAAATCAAAATCACCAAAAAAAAAATTAAAAAAGAGAAACACAAAAAAAGATTCTACATTAAAGTAACAAAAAAAAAAAATTATGTTGCCAGATGTGAGAAATCAAAATATATTGAGGGAATCCCGATAAATAGTAACGAAAGAAGTTTGTGAGAAGTGTGTGTGAATATGAGCATCAAAACGACTTAATTCTTGTCACATTATAAAGAAGAAGAGAGTGCGCTGTATTAAACCATTTTGAACATTGCAGCATGACGAAAGTGCTGTATCCATTGCGAACGCTAAGTTTACCAGAACGAGCTGTCCCGTGTCGGAATTTCTTCTGAGCATGCGTGGCACTTTGTGCGTCGGAACAGGCCAAACACGGTCGGAATTGACGCGATCGGATTTTGTTGTCGGAAAATTTTATCTCCTGCTGTCCAACTTTGTATGTCGGAAAATCCGATGGAAAATGTCCGATGGAGCCCACACACGGTCGGAATTTCCGACAACACGCTCCGATCGGACAATGTCCATCAGAAAATCCGACCATGTGTACGGGGCATAATAGTAGTCAGAACTATTAGGATCACCTATGTTATATAGTATACACTGATTTATGATGCGCGCTTGTTACACTATATGCTAACTAATTTTTGGGTCTTTTGTATTTATTGACTAACACGGGCAGCAGCATGATTTTAATTTCAATTTTGTATGGTTAGCGCAAAAATACTTTTCTTTTTATATCTATTTTTTAAATACACTTTTTTGCAGCTTTCCAACATTTATCCTTTAAAGGACAGGAATAGGAATATATCGGTGTGGGTATAGTAACATATACACATTTTTTTGAAGATATAGAATGGATATCTTTGAATACCATAAAAGTAGAAAGATCGATCCGGAAGTAGTCTTTGATCAGACTGCACCAGAGACTGATAACATGAGAGAAATTTTTATGAGACTGAAAAATGTTTTAATTGTGGAGTTGCATGCATCTTGGGATATTGTTTTCTTGGAGAGATACTTGAAAGAGAAGATGATCCCCAGAAGTCTCAGGTGGCAGGTTTACCCTGATAAGGGGGACCAAGAACCTCAGGAGTGGTTCCATTATTTTAATGGTGTAGGATTCGCATTTTTGGATTTTCTGATCTCCAAAAAACGCAAAAAAGCCACCAAATTGCAACAGGAAATTAGTGAAATCAAAGAAAAACTCTCACCATATAATAAAGAGGGTCTGTATCATATTTATGTAAAGGAACTTAGAGAGATCTTGATTGAGGAGGAAGAGGAACAGAGGATAAAAAAGAGGAAAAAATACTTAAGGGACATTGAGGATTATAAAACAAACAACGTTTTTAAATGGCAGGAATTGTATAGAGAGAGCAATATGGGAGACACAGAGAGAATATGGAAGCCAGAAATGGGATACAAGTCCCCCCCTCCCCCAGAAAATAAAAAGGAGGAAAGGAGGTCTGGATCCCCCTCACGTTGAGGAGAGGGGGGAAGAGGAGGGAAGGAACGCCCCTTTAAGTTCAAAAAAAAAAATAGGGGACCCCCAAAAAACCAATATCAACAGTCAGCCGTGAACTATTACCAAAGGAATAGAGATAAACCACAGGCTTCAGGCCCCCCGAGGGAGAATAGAGGAAATAGACCACCTTATACTCCTCAGAATAATCTTAACCAATACCCCCAGGGAAGAGTTAATATGGACTATATGGGAAGATATGAAGATCCTTCAGCCATGAGACCATATGGGAATGAGCAGCAGGGGGGAACATGGGAGTCCCTCATCCCACCCTGGAGGTATGAAGCTCCGGTTGAAAATCGATATTACCCTCTTAGAGAGCGGTATGATAGTTATATAGAAGAGGAACCACCCAGAGGCAATTATGGGGGATACGAAAATTCCAATCCAGATCCCTTTGGGAAGCTGCCTAATGTAGCCCCACTTAGGAATAAACCAGAGAGTTTTTTAGGAAAACACCCAGGCAAAAAAAGAAAGACAAAAAGAGGATGTAGGGGAGGAAAACAGATCACCCAAAAAAAGAAAGATGTAGAAAGTGGGGGGATCTTCAATTTAAGTGGTACAGAATTAACAGACACAGAGCGTAAAACGCTGAATTTGGGTCTTAAATTTGCCCCTAAGCAGAGTAAAGGTAAATTTCAAATGTTTATAGACCTCCAAAAATATGTGAGGAAACTAAACATAAAACGTCATTTTTTAACTAACCCCATTATTAAAAATTCGGGGTCGCAGTTGAACAGGGTATCGAGGGGGACAGGTCTCAGGAATTCTTCCCTCTTTAATCCCCCAGAAAAAACAGCTCCCAGTATAGCGGTATTTAAAAACCTAGTAATGCAAGATTTACAAAAGGTACATTTCAAGAATAACAAAAATAAGAAAAAGAATGAGATCAATAAGGGTATGAAAACATTATGCGAGAAAAAAGAATTAATAATACGCCCTGCAGATAAAGGGGAGGGGGGAATTGTCCTCCTTAAGAAACAAGATTATTTGGAGGAAATGCATCATTTGCTATCTGACAGGGAGACATATACCATACTGAAGCGTGACCCCACGGTGGGATACAGGAAGCAACTGAGTATGATAATTCAGGATGGTTTTAAAAAAGGGATTATTAACAAAAAAGAGATGGAGTTTTTGATACCGCTGGCACCAAAAATGGCGATTATTTATTATTTACCAAAAATACATAAGAATCCAGTGCGACCACCAGGTAGACCAATAGTGAGTGGTATAGACTCCCTCACTTCTAGAGTGGGCAGATTTGTAGATTTTTTTCTACAACCGCTAGTAAGTAAAACCCCAGCTTTCCTGAAGGATTCATCAAAGATTATCAATGAAATCTCACAGCTAAAAGTGGATGATGATACCCTATTAGTGACTGCGGACGTCTCCTCACTTTATACCAACATAAAACATGACCTAGGTTACCTGGCAGCCAGATATTTTATTGGTAAAGATGATTTCATTAAACAGTCAACGAGATTTTGTTCTAAAGTTATTAAAATTTGCAATGGAACATAATTTCTTTTTCTATAATGGTCAGTATTTCTTACAGTGTATGGGCGTGGCAATGGGGGCAAAATTTGCCCCCAGCCTCGCCAACCTATTTATGGCATTATGGGAAAATGACCATATATTCGCGTGGGAATGTCCCCAGCTACTTTTTTGGCGAAGATTCATCGATGACGCCTTTTTTCTGTGGAAGGGGGACGGAGAATCACTGAAATCTTTTATGGCTAAGGTTAATTCCAACAAATGGGACATAAGTTTTACGTATGAATACAGTATAACTTCAGTTAATTTTCTGGATCTCACGATTACCAAAAATGAGGGACAATTACTCACCAAAACGTTTTTTTAAAACAACCGATAGGAATAGCTACATTCCTATTGGTAGCTGCCACCACCCAAATTGGCTGAAAGCCATACCTAAAGGCCAATTCCAGAGGGTGAGAAGGAATTGCTCTCAGATTGAAGATTATCGAGATCAAGCAGGGGTCCTTAAAAAGCGCTTTGAGGATAAAGGATATAGATTTGACGTATTGGAAGAAAAGCTAGTTAAAATAGCTAATATTGAAAGGGAACAACTCCTGAAACCCAGAACGAATTTGATGGAAGGCAGAAATAAGAATTTTGAGTGGGCCTTTATTACTACTTTTTCATCACAGTATTGGAAGGTTAATAAAATTATGAAAAAGCATTGGAATATTCTGAGGGGGGATGAAATCCTAGGCCCTGTCCTTCCTGTCAGACCCAATATTATATTTAGAAAAAATCAAACGCTGAAGGATAAACTGGCACCAAGCGCTATTGAATGTCCCCCTAAGATTAGCATGTTTGGAAACCTAAAAGGGTTTTCTCCCTGTAGGAGGTGCAAGGTATGCAGAACCTCTCAGATGATCAAAACCTCGACCTTGGGAAGATATTAAGAGCGAAGTGGATGATGAAACCGGGATCGACACCCAGGTGATAATCCAAGAAGCTGGCAGGCTAATGCAACATGCCCATCTGATCTCATTAACCTGGGATCCATCTGATCTGGTAAGCTGCTTTTTCTACTATACCTGTGAGAAGGAGGATCATCGGTGTGTTTTTGTCCCAAAAAAAGATTTGTGTTAACACCAACCTAATATATTTCTATAAAGGACTGATTAATATTCCTATATATTAGATATCCAGGGAGGAGAAGCTTTCACTGTTAAATCTCTTTTTAGCAGGAACTGGATATTTAGAGTGGTTGCTACATTGTTGCAGATTGAAATTCCTTTAGCAACATTGTGGCTAGGGGCACGAGATTTATGTTCACAAAGAGTTCCTTGGAAATAGGGTGAATTACCTAAAGGATTTTAAGTATTTTTTTTTTCACAAGAATTTTCAATAATTTTTCACATGAGTTTGTTTTACAATAGAATACTTTCTAGTGTGTGGTCATAACAATTCTTTATACATTAATTTGTATCATATAACTTTATCTTAAGTTACTTTCACAGAATTTTTTCACTTGAATTTTTCACATGAGTTTGTTTCACATTAGAATGTTTTTCAGTGTGTGGTCATAATTATTTTATTATACTAATAGTAGTCAGAACTATTAGGATCACTTATGTTATATAGTATACACTGATTTATGATGCGCGCTTGTTACACTATATGCTAACTAATTTTTGGGTCTTTTGTATTTATTGACTAACACGGGCAGCAGCACGATTTTAATTTAATTTTGTATGGTTAGCGCAAAAATACTTTTCTTTTTATATGTGGTTTCTTGTTGTACAGCACCAGGCACAGAAGATGTGTTCCTCATGTTGCGATAACCTTTAGAGGAGCAACCTCGCTCAGATGAATAAACAGTCACCAATCCTGTAAAATGCAGTGAGAATGATAAGTATTGCAAATTTTTTTTGCAAATGACTTGGCTACTTTTGTTACCCCAACACTTCATATTCCTGATATGTGCCTGCTGTACCATGTACTTGTATGAGAAAATATCAATATCCTGACAACTAGTTTGACGCATATCTCAGAGAGCGCGGTTAAAATTAATTTATTAATTCATTTTTATATTACATACCAGTATTTGTTCACATCTAATAACCATTTGCTCAGGTTTGGGGCTAGACCCCTCTTTTTCCCAGGGTTTATATAGGGCCAACAGTTTGTGCAGCACTTTACAATATAAAGGGAGACAGTACAGTTACAATACAATAAAATACAAGAGGTTTTAATTGTTTCTTCTGAGTTTAGCAAATATTCACATTTCCTATAAATTTTTGATATTTACCATATGCATCCAACAGGTGGTACAATTGAGTCAGTTGTCTAGCACATCCACTCAGACATTTCTGTATTGTGAATTAGACCCCCTGCTATTCAAGAATAAACACACAGATAAGTGAAAATAAGAAATAAAAATACCCCTTTCCCTTTATCTAATATAGATCCACATGGTGCTTCAGTTAGGGAGAGAAAGCACAAAAGCGAGTATCTGCTGCTATAACATAAAAGATAACATAAAAGATCAATATATAAACTTTCAAACGTTTGGAAACCGGTATTTTTTCTCAGAGAATAGGTGCAGGAATTCTCCCTTCTGAATCACTTCTTGTCTCCGCCCCCCATACCCACCTATGAGCAACATCCCTTGGTTCCACCCCCTACCCACCTCTGAGCAACATCCCTTGGTTCCACCCCCCTACCACCTTTGAGCAACATCCCTTGGTTCCACCCCCCTACCCACCTCTGGGCAACATCCCTTGGTTCCACCCCTACCCATCTCTGAGCAACATCCCTTGGTTCCACACCCCTACCCACCTCTGAGCAACATCCCTTGGTTCCACACCCCACCCACCTCTGAGCAACATCCCTTGGTTCCACCCCCCTACCCACCTCTGAGCAACATCCCTTGGTTCCACCCCTACCCATCTCTGAGCAACATCCCTTGGTTCCACCCCCCTACCCATCTCTGAGCAACATCCCTTGGTTCCACCCCCTACCCACCTCTGAGCAACATCCCTTGGTTCCACCCCCCTACCCACCTCTGGGCAACATCCCTTGGTTCCCCCCCTACCCACCTCTGAGCAACATCCCTTGGTTCCACCCCCTACCCACCTCTGAGCAACATCCCTTGGTTCCACCCCCTACCCACCTCTGAGCAACATCCCTTGGTTCCACCCCCTACCCAACTCTGAGCAACATTCCTTGGTTTCAACCTGCTACCCACCTCTGAGCAACATCCGTTTAAGAGACTACAGAACCAAGTATAATTTTGTGGTGATAAGTAATTTATATGGAATTTAACAACAAGAAAAGCAGTACAGTAGATCACCAGCAGCAATAGACCCTTCCCAGAACAATAGACCCCCCAGCAACATTAGCTTTCCCAGCATAAGCCCTGCATCAATAGACTCGAGCAGCCAGTAACAATACAGCCACTCCCTCAACAGTAGATAACTTCCAGCAACAAATGACTCCCCCTAGCAGAATAAGCCCAACTAACAACTGTAGTTCCCCAACCAGCAACAATAGACCTCCCCAGCAACAATAGACCGCCACGCAAAAATATATGCCCACCAGCAACAATAGATCCCCCAACCACCAGCAACAACCCTCCCTCAACAGTATACCTCTTCCAGCAACAAATGGCTCCACCAACAGCATTAGCCCCCCTTAGCAACAAAAATAGACCTCCACCATGCAAAAATAGATTCACTTCAGGAACAAAAAATCCCCCAGCAGCCATCACCAATAGATTCTCCAGCACACCCCAGCACCCCTTGCCATTATATTCAGTTCCCCCGCATTCCTGCTGAAAAAAAAAGACAAATCACAAAGGAGAGACAGAGAGCGCACAAGCTTTGGTGCAACACCTTTAATATATTTGGATAAATAGAAAAAGTAAAATCGATACACTCACAAAACAATTGTAGAATCAGGCATAAAATACTCAAGCAGGTCTCCCTCAGCAGCAAGCGATCTGTGCTGAGCTGTCAGTATTTCACAGCAGGGAACTCAGTGTGTGAGTCAGCATGGATCCCCCGACAAGCCCCCAAGCTGACATCTCGGTCTTCACAGATACTCCGGCCGTGCGATCGCACGAGGAAAAAGTTGTGGGCTCCTCGGAGGCGGCCATGTTTTTGGATACTATCGGGCGGACTAACTCATAATATCGTGTACCTGAGTGTATATGCTTGCCGGTGTTGTTTCAAAACAGCAACTCGTCTAAATCTCAAATTAGTGATGCTTTACAGTGACCTAAAGTGACGTGATTGAAGATCTCGATGAATTGAGAGAACACCGGCATCTAGAGGGATACACAAGGGGGGTTGCCAGGACAATGCATTTCAGAAGGCGTGGCCTCAATCAGGTCCTCCCTCTGACATCACGCAAGTGTAAACCCTTTACAACCACTTTATACTACAGGCAAGCCTATAATTAGGCTTACGTGTAGCTACACTGGATATCTTCTAAACCTGCTATGCATACTAGCTCATTATGCCTTTGTCTTGCAGGTTTTTTTTGGGGGGATTTTTTTTTTTACAGGGTTTACAACCACTTTAAATAGGCAAAGAAAGCTCCAGGGTAAGATTAACCCTTCAGAAGCTTGCTGCCAGGTCTCACTACATGACACAGAGGTGGTGTATTGGCAACCTTGAATAAATAAAAAAACTTGCTTAACCCCTTAAAACATTATTGTATATGCATTTAAATCAATCAACATTGGGACAAGGAAAAAAAAACGAAAGAATAAAAAATAAAAGACGCTTATATCTATACATACATATATACCGTACTTAATTAAAAGGAATTTTCCTCAGCATAAAAATCGTAAATACAGTGCCTTGACAAAAAAATTCATACCCATTAAAATTTTCCACATTTTATCATGTTACAACCAAAAACATAAATGTATTTTATTGGCATATAATTGTGAAGTGGAAGGAAAATGATAAATGGTTTTCAAAATTTTTGACAACTATTAGTTGTACACTCCACAAATCTGGCCTTTATGAAAGAGTGGTAAGAAGAAAGCCATTAATGAAAGAAAATCGTAAGAAGTCCCGTTTGCAGTTTGCAAGAAGCCATGTAGGGGACACAGCAAACATGTGGAAGAAGGTGCACTGGTCAGATGAGATCAAAATTGAACTTTTTGGCCTAAAAATAAAACGCTATGTGTGGTGGAAAACTAACACTGCACATCACCCTGAACACACCATCCCCACCGTGAAACATGGTGGTGGCAGCATCATGTTGTGGGGATGCTTTTCCTCAGCAGGGACAGGCAAGCTGGTCAGAGTTGATGGGAAGATGGATGGAGCCAAATACAGGGCAATCCTAGAAGAAAACCTGTTATGCCTCGCACACACGACCGGTTTTGCTGTCGGAATAAACTCTGAAGGTTTTTCTGACGGAATTCCGACGGAATTCCGCTCAAGCTGTCTTGCATACACACGGTCACACCAAGTTCCAACCGTCAAGAATGCGGTGACATACAACACGTACAATGGCACTAGAAAAAGGAAGTTCAGTAGCCAGTGCACCACACTTTGGGCTCCTTCTGCTAATCTCGTCGGAATAGCATACAGACGAGCGTTTTTTCCGATAGTAATTTGTTCCGTCGGAAAAATATAGAACATGTTCTCTATCTAAGTCAGACGGAAAAAGTCTGATGGGGCATACACACGGTCGGAATATACGATGAAAAGCTCCCAACTGAATTTTTCTGATGGTAATTCCGACCATGTGTACGCGGCATTAGAGTCTGCAAAAGACTTGAGAACTGGGGAGGAGGATCACCTTCCAGCAGGACAACGACCCTAAACATACAGCCAGAGCTACAATGGAATGGTTTAGATCAAAAAATATTCATGTGTTAGAATGGCCCAGTCAAAGTCCAGACCTCAATCCAATTGAGAATCTGTGATAAGACTTGAAAATTGCTGTTCACAGACGCTCTCCATCCAATCTGACAGAGCTTGAGCTTTTTTGCACAGAAGAATGGGCAAAAATGTCACTCTCTAGATGTGCAAAGCTGGTGGAGACATCCCCAAAATGACTTGCAGATGTAATTGCAGTGAAAGGTGGTTCTACAAAGTATTGACTCAGGGGGGCTGAATACAAATGCACCCCACACTTTTCACATATTTATTTGCAAAAAAAATTGAAAAAATTTTTATCATTTTCTTCCACTTCACAATTATGTGCCACTTTGTGTTGGTCTATCACATAAAATCCCAAATAAAATACATTTACGTTTTTGGTTGTAATATGACAAAATGTGCAACATTGCAAGGGGTATGAATACTTTTTCAAGGCACTGTATATGCTATACAGCATACCACACATTTTTAAAAACCTTCAGACTCTAGAATAATAATAAAAAGGATAAAAAATACGTAAAGTAAAATAACATAAAATAGGATCAGTTAAGAACCTCACTGTATATATAAACACATGTATAAGTAACACATACGTGTGTGACAAATGAAACACCATTACTAGAGGACTATCTGATAGTGCTATCCACTGAAAAAAAAAGCCCAGACTAGAACTAAAAGGCAAAATTATTTATTTATTTTTTTGTTACTTTGGATAGAATAAGAATTTTATTTTTTTATCATCTGTGTCCCATTGGGGAGATTCTTTTCACTTCTTGTCTCATAAGCCAAAACAGGAAGTCAGAGGACATCCCTCCAAAGCGAAGGAATCCCCATGGGAATATTTTTTTTTCTCCATTCCTGTTCTGGTGACAACCCAAAATGTTGGGATTTTCTCTCACACTTAGCCCCTCGTTCACTCCGGTGCGACTTTTCATGCAATTTGACAGGTCCAAATCGCATGAAAAGTCGCACCTTATTGTCGGCGATAAAACTGTTCAAATCAGTGCGACACCAACTTTGCGGTGCCGCACCTGTTTGAAAAAAAAAAAAAAAAAGGTTCTGCCACTATTTTTTTTTTTTTATTTCAGGTGCGGCTTGCATAGACATCTGTGCATGAAGTCGCACAGATGTCAACCAGGTTGCACCTAAAGTCGCACTGACCTGCGGCTTTGAAATTGAAGACGCAGGATTTAATCGTTGGATTTGGCGTGAACGGGGGGGTTAACTGTATTTTATTACAGTCACCAGGAAAAATAGAGTCTGGTGTTCAGGTTTAAACAAAATAGATCATAAAGATTTATAATTTGCTTATCATGTACGAATCGGCATGCTAAAAATCAAGATTTCGATTTTTTTTTTAAATATTTGTGCAATTTTTAAAAAATGAACAAATAGAGCAAAATATGAGCAATACAACAAAAAATCAGAGTAGTGGGGAAAGCAGAACTTTCTTCAGCGCCACCGGTACAAGTGTATCTTGTCTCCCTTTGGGAATCATTTCCCCAGATTGTTTCAGTGCCCAGTTCACAAAAGTTATCTGTGGCACAACCTTGCATGCAGCTCCTCTTGGTCATGTTGTCTCCCAAAAAAAAATAATATATAAATTCATAACCGTCGGAAAAGAAGTGTCTGGTATACCGGTGCACTGTAAAAATAAAGAAAAAAATACTCCTGATTAAGAAAACTGCTCCAGATGTTAAAGTCAAAATTGTAAATTTTTATGTTGGGGTGCATATACCGTATGGCACTCTATATTAACCACTGCCCACCAGGCCAATTTTAAATTTTCCGCACACATGATAAAATCTGCAGTTTTTGCCAGAAATAATAATTAATTTCAGTGCAAACAAACACAATATAATAATCTAGTTGGGTGAAATATAAAGGGTGGGGCTGTGTCAAGTATATAGATAGCAAACATGTTAAGTCTTAAAATGGTGCACACCCATGAAATGGGGAAAAACGAAGGTCCCCAAATTTGTCTATAGGTGACACTTTAACCATTTAAGGACCAGAAGGATTTGCCCCCTTAATGACCAGGCCATTTTTTGCGATACGGCACTGTGTCATTTTAAATAACAATTGCGCTGTCGTGCGACATTGTACCCAAACATAATTTATATCCTTTTTTTCCCCACACATAGAGCTTTCTTTTGGTGGTTTTTATTTTTCACGCTATTAACAAAAAAAGAGCGACAATTTTGAGAAAAAAACAATATTTTTTACTTTTTGTTATAATAAATATCCAAAAAAAAAAGTCTTCATCAGTTTAGGCCAATATGTATTCTTCTACATATTTTTGGTTAAAAAAAAAAATCGCAATAAGCGTATATTGATTGTTTTGCGCAAAACAAAATAGGGGAAAGATTTATGACATATTATTATTTTTTTTTTACTAGTAATGGCGGTGATCAGTGATTTTTAGTGGGGCTGCGACATTGTGGCAGACAGATCAGACACTTTTGACACTGTTTTGGGACCAGTGACATTTATACAGCGATCAGAGCTAAAAAAAAGCCACTGATTACTGTATAAATGTCACTGGCAGGGAAGCGGTTAAGGGGGGCAATCAAGGGGTTAAATGTGTTCCCTAGGGAGGTGTTTCTAACTGTGGGGGGGAGTGTACTGAATGGAGGAGGAGAGAGATTGCTGTCAGAATGGGGATCTGTTTGTTTACATACACAGATCCCTATTCTGGCTTTCTGTGGAGCGATCGCGGGTGGCCGATGGACATTGTGCCCGCCGGCCACGCACAGTGGCTCCGGCGTCGTGCTGGGGGTGCGCGCACTCCCTCTATCGCTCTTAAAGCAGCCGACGTACACCTATGGTGATTCGCACAGCCATGTCAACCTGCCGCAGTATAATGATGGCGGCTGGTCGGCAAGCGGAATACTTTTGCAGGTCATCTGTTTAGAGTAGGGTTGCGCCGATATTGGTATCGGCGCCAATACTAAGCATTTGCATGAGTATTGATACTCGTGCAAAATCTCAACTACCTGAAACTGATACTTTCAGGCTCAGTTCTTTCAGCTGTCAGCGAGATCCCCCACTGACAGCTGAAATGTAAAAACAAAAACAAAAACAAGCTGGCAATTATTGGTTGTTAAAGCGGAGATCCATCCAAAAGGGGAAGTTCCGCTCTAAGGGCTTGTTCACCGCTTCTCTTGAACAATTGGCACTTTTGAGGAGCGGGGGGGGGAGCAGGAACCCGATTTTGACAGGTAAACGCTTCCCACTTCAGTTCCGACTGCCTAGGTGGTCGGAAACAGAAGTTCTCCTCCCTCCCTCCCCCCCTGTAGTCTTCTGGGACACTGACAGGTCCCACAAGATTGCATCCACCATTCACAATACGCAGCGTGGCTTGCACATGCGCAGTGGGCACACAAGTTGGGGACAAAAGACAGCGGGTGAGAATGACTGGGGTGAGCACACTGCTGGATCGTGGGAAATGTAAATGGCTTGTTTTTTAAAAGTCAGCAGCTACAGTTTTTAGCTGCTGACTTTTATTTTTTCCACAGGTGACTAGAACTCGGCTTTAAGGTGCTGGGCTGCCTTGTTCTTTACAACCGATGATTCATTCAGCTGTCAGTGGGGTTCCCCTGTTGACAGCTGAAGTGTAAAAGTCACGGCAATTGGAGCTGTCAAAAATAAATAAGTAAATAAATGAAAGCAGCCGGGTAATGTTTATCAACAACATTGCTCACCAGCTGAAACAGAAAGATAAAAAGAAACATTATTTCTTTCTGTATCTTTCTGTTTATTCATCTACAGATCAAAGGGATGAACTTCAGATGAAGTTTGTTTAAAAGGGAAGTAAAGGAATTTTTTTCAGCATCATACTTACCTAGGTGGATGCAGCATCAGTTCAATGCTGCATCTGTCCCCCGGAGCCTCTGCACTGAGAACCGATCGAACATAGCCGATGGCTCGGTTCTCAGGGCTTCCTGAGCAGACTGCAGCTGCAGACTATCATTTACAGCTCTCTGCTCTGATTCCCCCTCGCTCACTGGAGCACTGAGCTGTGGAAGGGCGGGGAGTGGCCGTCCCAGGCTCTCAGCGGCTTGCTGAGAGCCTGAGACGGGTGTCAGTCCAGGAATCTGGCGAATCCAGACTCTCATTGTCGGGATGACGCGGTGCCTGGACTGATATCGGTGACATAAGCAGAGAGCGGACTTCAGCCCGCTCTCTGCTGAAAATGGGTCACACGAGTGTTAAACTAATTGCACTCCTGTGATCCATAGGAAAAGTACAGCCAAACGGGCTTTGGCTATACTTCTGCTTTAAAGCAACCTGTCAAGTAAAAAAAAAAAAAAAAAAAAAAAAATATATATATATATATATATATATATATATATATATATATATATGGAAATAAGAGGATAGAAGCGGGACTTTGCATGAGGCATGTTGGTGAGTGTGTTGTACTAAATGTTATGTGTTGTGGTGTAGATATTAAAGATAGGTGCTATACAACGTAATGTCCACAGATAGTATTGTAGGATAATCATGGTATAAAAGTTTAATAGCATACTGTAGGTACAAGAGCCAGATACAATCATAGAAGTACACATCTTAGACCATAGTTGAGCATGTTAACAGGAGTATATTAACAGGCAAAATTCAAATACTGGTTGTACAGTTGCAAGAAAAAATACATTGTACAGTAAGTAGGTGCATCAATAGTTATTAACTCAACGCGTTTCTTGGCTTGAAACCAATCATCAGGAGTCCGATGCAATTTGGCTGTATTGAGACAATGAGGTATCTATTAATGTATGGACAGATATTTGTAGGAGAGATACATTGAAAATGTGAATTTCTAAATACTCACAAATAATGCATTAATTAATGATGACCTATATGTTGAAATGCAGTATTGGTCTGGGTCCATAAAGTCTCCCCCGGGGTTGAGGCAGAGAGCACACCCCAAAAGACCATCAGCAATGGCAGCCCAAGTGACACAAACACCCGCGAAGGCCGTCAGGCAGGGACAGCTGGCGAGGCTGGAAAGTGTGGAAGAAACTGTGGAAAAAATTAGAGAAAGTGTGTGAGCTAATGTCTAAATGTGATAAGTATGAGATAAGTGAAAACGGCATGGCTGAGCTATAATGCCCCGTACACACGGTCGGATTTTCGATGGAAAATGTCCGATCGGAGCGTGTTGTCGGAAATTCCGACCGTGTGTGGGCTCCATCGGATATTTTCCATCGGATTTTCCGACACACAAAGTTGGAGAGCAGGAGATAAAATTTTCCGACAACAAAATCCGTTGTCGGAAATTCCGATCGTGTGTACACAAATCCGACGGACAAAGTGCCACGCATGCTCAGAATAAATAAAGAGATGAAAGCTATTGGCCACTGTCCCATTTATAGTCCCGACGTACGTGTTTTACGTCACCGCGTTCAGAACGATCGGATTTTCCGACAACTTTGTGTGACCGTGTGTATGCAAGACAAGTTTGAGCCAACATCCGTCGGAAAAAATCCTAGGATTTTGTTGTCGGAATGTCCGAACAAAGTCCGACCGTGTGTACGCCCTATAAGTGTGTGGAGAAGAGCTTTTCTTGCAACTGTACAACCAGTATTTGAATTTTGCCTGTTAATATACTGCTGTTAACATGCTCAACTATGGTCTAAGATGTGTACTTCTATGATTGTATCTGGATCTTGTACCTATGCTATTAAACTTTTATACCATGATTATCCTACAATACTATCTGTGGACATTACGTTGTATAGCACCTATCTTTAATATCTACACCACAACACATAACATTTAGTACAACACACTCACCAACATGCCTCATGCAAAGTCCTGCTTCTATCCTCTTATTTCTTTGTAATCACTGGGATGGAGGCATGTTGGTGCTTCCTGCAAAAACAGTGTGGATAGGTCACAACCCTTTTTGATAAAACCAGGGTGGTAGACACCCGTTTTCTGTGACCTAATCAATCCACCAATTCATGCCCACACAGATTCATTATAATTTTACCCTTTATCTATTTTTTGTTACCTTGTTCTACTCATTACTCTACTGATTTTTAATTTTTTATGTTGATATTTTCTGTTACTATTCTTTTGCTTGCTGCATTATAATTTATTTGATAGAGACCTACGGTCCCCCTCTTGTTCATTGACCTATTTCAATGCAAGAGTCGCATATACAGTCTTATGCATATATATTTCTATTCTCTACAATGGCTTTTGCATATAGATTTTATTTAGTATAAACAATTAGAATTATCTATCTTCCTATCTATCTTCTTACATTTTCCCCTTCTTTATTCCTCGACCATACACTGTTTCAATACAGTACAACATAATTCTGTTTTTGTCCTGTCCCTTACGCTATATAGGAGTTTTCACAATTCATACATATATATTTATTCCATGTAATAATTTTCTCCCTGTCTTGTTTTTCGTTATTTTCCCCTTAGCCAAACCAACACTGATTCAATTCAGGGCTAAAACCGCTTTTTCTATTTGTTTGTTTTGTTTTCCTTTAGTCAGATAAATACTGATTCAATTCAGGGCTAAAGTTTTTTGTTATTTTGTTGTTTTCCTTTAGTCAGACAAATAACTGATTCAATTCAGGGCTAAAGTGTTTATTTATAGTTTTTTATTATTTTTGTTGCTTTTCTTTAGTCAGATAAATACTGATTTAATTCAGGGCTAAAGTTTTTTATATCCTACACTTCTTTGCACAGTGATCAAATTCAGTGCAAAGAGTGAGTGTGTATTTTGTTGTTTTCTTTGCTACCTTGATTTTATGCAAGGCAGAGAAATGCTTGTTTTTGCTTTCATTTTTGTACTCATTATTGAGTTGTTTTTGTTTTCTTTCCCACTTTTCCAGTCCATACATTTATCATCTATTTACTGTATTTCCTATACACATTCAGTGCTGGGATCCGTCTTGTCCACTCCCCGGGGTTGCGATGCGCCCAGTCCAGGACCCGTCACCCTCCTGTCCATGACGTGGGCGGGCCCTGGCCTTGGCGCATCGGCGTCATGCTCCCCACATCCCGCCTGCGGCGTCGTTGCCACTGCATAGGGGATTCTCAGTGGTTCTCCATCTCCGGGCTCAGGCGCTGTATGGGATGATAGGGCGGCCGCACTTTTTGATTGGCTGTCCCTTCCCTCCCCTCACCGCGTCATCACGCCCATGCATGACATTGGCGTGAGCGCGCCCCTGACCCGCAGCATTAAATGGCGGTCTCTGGCCGGGCACCTTGGGATCTCGTCATGCATTTGGGACATCTGGTTTGGCTCGGCACTCACCACATAGGTAATTCCTTTATACACTGTCACTTTGGCTCATTCACATCATGAATGGCTTCTCAGGAGCATATACACTCTATCCCACCAACACACTCCCACACTTCTTATATCTCTTAGCTCTTCTCCACACACTTATAGCTCAGCCATGCCGTTTTCACTTATCTCATACTTATCACATTTAGACATTAGCTCACACACTTTCTCTAATTTTTTCCACAGTTTCTTCCACACTCTCCAGCCTCGCCAGCTGTCCCTGCCTGACGGCTTTCGCGGGTGTTTGTGTCACTTGGGCTGCCATTGCTGATGGTCTTTTCGGTGTGCTCTCTGCCTCAACCCCGGGGGAGACTTTATGGACCCAGACCAATACTGCATTTCAACATATAGATCATCATTAATTAATGCATTATTTGTGAGTATTTACAAATTCGCATTTTCAATGTATCTCTCCTACAAATATCTGTCCATACATTAATAGATACCTCATTGTCTCAATACAGCCAAATTGCATCGGACTCCTGATGATTGGTTTCAAGCCAAGAAACGCGTTGAGTTAATAACTATTGGTGCACCTACTTACTGTACAATGTATTTTTTCTTGCAACTGTACAACCAGTATTGGAATTTTGCCTGTTAATATACTGCTGTTAACATGCTCAACTATGGTCTAAGATGTGTACTTCTATGATTGTATCTGGATCTTGTACCTATGCTATTAAACTTTTATACCATGATTATCCTACAATACTATCTGTGGACATTACGTTGTATAGCACCTATCTTTAATATCTACACCACAACACATAACATTTAGTACAACACACTCACCAACATGCCTCATGCAAAGTCCCGCTTCTATCCTCTTATTTCTTTGTAATCACTGGGATGGAGGCATGTTGGTGCTTCCTGCAAAAACAGTGTGGATAGGTCACAACCCTTTTTGATATAAATATATATATATTTTTTTAGTTTTTTATCAAATGTTCCTCTGTTTAAACCCTTATTAACCCTTACTTTACTCCAATCAGCCTTAATTAATTCCTTATTCTCCTTCTCCATTTAACAATTATTTTCCTGCTGATTTTTTTTTGTTCACTTCTATTTTATAAACTAATAATAATTAAAACTTTTTTTGTTTGCTTTATTTGTTA
Source organism: Aquarana catesbeiana (assembly GCF_042186555.1). Lineage (NCBI taxonomy): Eukaryota > Metazoa > Chordata > Amphibia > Anura > Ranidae > Aquarana > Aquarana catesbeiana. The sequence continues at coordinate 22,598,516 of NC_133333.1, forward strand.
ATATTTTTACACCTTTAAGATATATTTACACGTTTCACATTAAAAAAAGCGCAAAATTTCCACAAAATTAACCACTTAAGCCCCGGACCATTTCGCTGGCCAAAGACCAGAGCACTTTTTGCAATTCGGTACTGCGTTGTTTTAACTGGTAATTCACGGTCATGCGACGTGGCTCCCAAACAAAATTGACGTCTTTTTTTTCCCCACAAATAGAGCTTTCTTTGGGTGGTATTTGATCACCCCTGCGGTTTTTATTCTTTGCTCTATAAACAAAAAAAGAGCGACAATTTTGAAAAAAAGCATTATTTTTTGATATAATAAATAACCCCCAAAAATATATAAAAAAAACATTTTTTGTCCTCAGTTTAGGCCGATACGTATTCGTATACGTAAATATATTTTTGGTAAAAAAAAAAAAAAAATCGCAATAAGTGTTTATTGATTGGTTTGCGCAAAAATTGAAGCGTTTACAAAATAGGGGATAGTTTTATGGCATTTTAGTTATTTATTCTTTTTTTTAACTAGTAATGGCAGTGATCAGCAACTTTTATCATGACTGTGACATTATGGCGGACACGTCGGACAATTTTGGCGTGATTTTGGGACAATTCACATTTATACAGTGATCAGTGCGATTAAAATAGCATTGATTACTGTGTAAATGTGACTGGCAGTGAAGGGGTTAACACTAGGTGGCGCTGTAGGGGTTAAATGTGTCCTAGGGATGTGTTCTAACTGTAGGGGGGATGGGCTAGCTGTGACACATCACTGATCATAGCTCCCGATCACAGGGAGCTGTGATCAGTGACACTGTCACTAGGCAGAATGGGGAGATGCTTGTTTACATTAGCATCTCCCCGTTCTTCCTCTCCGTGAGACGATCGCGGGTATCCCCACGCTGATCGAGTCCACGGGACCCGCGACCCGACTCACGGAGCTCTCGGGAGGCACGCACGCAATGGCACGGCGGCAAATTCAAAGGGCCTTACAGGTACGCCCATTTTCCCAGCCGTGACATTCTGCCGACGTACATCGGCGTGCGCCGGTCCGGAAGCGGTTAATGTATTTAAATAGTAAATAACTTTTCAATGCTTATTGCTGACAGCTGAAGTGTAAACAAAGCGGTTGTGGTAGGTATCAGTAATTGGTATCGGCGAGTACTGAAAAAATAAAAGTATCGGTACTCGTAGTAAAAATGGTATTGGTGCATCCCTAGTTTAGAGATAATGATGGCCCTGGAAATATTGCTCTCACTGTGATGTGTGTGGTACAATTTATATTTACATACACTTGTATGCCCTATATGGTTGTATTTGTGTGTGCACAGGGGCAGTCGGGGGGCTTTTAAATGTTTTAGTTATTTTTATTTAATTTAATACCATTTGACACTTTCTTTTTTTTTTTTGCATTTAACTTTATTGCACTCACAAGGAGATTAACAACCCCCCTATCTGATAGCATGGTCAGGTGACAGTTCTCCTAGTTATGGAGACATGGGAGGTCTATTAGATGCTTAATGTCCCCCCTGCCCTCCATTGGAGCTAATCAAGTACATATTCCCTAGCTTCCCTAGCCCATAGTAACCAGGGAACAATAGCTCAGAAACTGGAAGTAACCAAATCTATTCCCTGAGCTCAGTGGCGGTGCGTCCATAAAGGGCGCAGGAGCGCCACCCCCCCTCTCCTTTTACTCTCTAATAACCATGCATTGCATGAATCTCTCTATGGTCGCTGCTGACACCCCCTATTCAGGTGTCCAGCCCCTTTTCGGTCACCAGGTACCTGAATTACAGCGGTGGGGTGTTTTTTAGAAGCACCTGATTAGAGCCAGAGGCTCTAATAGGCGTCCAAAAAAGTGAAAAGCGGGCGCAACGCTGTGCGTTCCTTGTCACTCAGCTGTATGTTAGCAAACCGAAGGAATTCGCTTTTCTAACATTGTACCGCCCCTCAGCCAATCAGGTGCATGGGTCTGTGTTACCTGTGCCCTGATTGGCTGAAACGACAGGCGCTGTGATTGGACGCCTATCAGGCGTCCAATCATAACAGAGGATGAGAGGAGGAGCAGGCGGGGGAAGCCATCGGGGAACAAATGGAGGACACCAGACACCGCTGCCACCGTCACCTGAGACAAGGTAAGTGCCGGGCGGGGGGCACAGTGGCAGCACTTGGGGCACAGAGATCAGTAGCATGTGCAGTAGGAGATGTATTTATGGTCTTCTTTGCAGGGACAGCTTTATTTTGAAGCAACTGAGTCACAAGGAAATCTTGCTCTCAGGCTCTATGCAGTTGATGGTTTTTCACTTTATTTTAAATTATTCAGAATGCAACAGGAACACACAAAGTGAGTGGCACAAAATTTACTGAGAAACATATAAAGAAAGTGTAGCGCTGGTAGATTTATGATCTACCATCTAATAGGTAAATTTAGTAAATTGCTCGTTGAAAGAAGTTAGATTTGCCTCTGTTCCAGCTTGGCTGACGTTGCGTGTGTTTCCATACTGAGCCGGTGGGTGTAGTTGTTACCATTGGCTAGTGTTGGAAGAGCAACATGTCGAAGCGTATGGGTGCTCTTCTGTCCCGGAGACAACTCGGTGGAGGTGGTCCTCTGAGTTGCATTCTGGGGGAGGGTATTTATGGGACAGACGCCATGTTCTAGGGTCATTTTACAGCCACCTGCTGGCCCTCCTGTCCGACAGGTATGCGTTAGAGTGCTATCTCGTGGTCCTCCGTTCCGGAGGCCCATGCCGCTCCGGCGCGTGGGTGAGCCCAGAAGCTTGTCTGGGGCCTACCACAGCAACCGAGGAATGGTCCTGAGCTGTCTATCCAGAGGGAAGAAGCTGAACAACCGGGGAGATCCCAGGGGAGGACCCATCACGGAAGGATCATGCAGAGTGCTGGTCTGGAGAGGGGCCTGGTGACTCGGTTGGAGGACGTATCCCAAAATTACTTTACAGCATAGTATTGCCAGATTGGCTTAAAGGTTCAAATACTGTGTCTGAAGTTCACTGCAACACTCATACATCCTGTGGCAGAGGATTGTACGGGTTCATCTTAAGCAAGTCTGTGGCAGAGACTTTTGTTCGTGCTACGTAGTGGCTGCTAGGCAAGTGAGAGAGGCCTATCCAGGTGAGCAAAGATCGTGTCCCACAATCCGATTACAGAGTTAAATTCTAAAGGATATTTGCAAAGAATCCTACAGAAGGTATTTGAGCTTCCCTGCAGTTCCTTTTCCGCCTCTTTCCTGCTACTTCCTTCGTTAATTGTTCAATAAAGCATTAAAAAAAGTACTCAAGTGTTGGTGCTTATATCGTCCGGAGGTAAACTCAACGGAACCCTAGACCCTGTGCCGGTGAAACAGAGGGAAGGAGAGTGAAGGTAACAAGCCCGCTTAAATCAGCAGCTCCACCGAGAGTTATTGTTACATGTGGGGGCTCATCCGGGATTTGTTGACCTTCAATTCTCGCAACCCAGAGAGGTGTTTTACCGGGAGTTTACGGTGAGAGCTGGACTTTGTCAAAATTTTGCAGGAAGAGAAGGGGTTAAAACTGCAGGACTTTATTTCTGAGTGCGTAGGCGGTGGGCGCCAGTAAAAGCCCAGGAGCTACGTCAGCCGAAGAACAAGTGGGAGGAGCTACCCTACTTGATACCGCGTGGGATGCATGTATGTGTTTGGCGCCAGAGAAGAAGAGAGGCCTCGTGATCGTGCTGAGAAGATCAGAGTGTGGCCATGTCTTTTCTGGCGATGCAGCCAATTCTGGGACCGAGAATGTTCCCTGCAAACACCGTGTGAATACTGTGCTGACCGGAACCCTGCTGACGGATACTGGAGTTTGTTTGAAGCCGCAGGGGAAGTTTGTTCTGTATACCTCAGGAGATATTGAGGGACTGGGCATGATCTGCCATCGATGTGAAGGACTGGTCGTGCATCTCCGCCCGTTTGGTCGATGTCCGCAATGTGGAGAATACTTGTTTGTGGTGGAGCAACCTACCATGTCGCCCCGTGCTTATCGGGTGGATTGGGGGACAGGTATCGCCACAGTAGAAGCTGCTACTGCTACAGAAAGAGAGCGACAGGCCACCACTTTGCCTGTTGCTGCTGAGAATGTTCCGGAGAGAGACACTGCTGCTGCAGTCTCATCAGGGGACATTACTTTGATTTCTGCGTCCACTACACCTGTTCCTGTTGTGCCTGTCCAGAGGAAGGTGGGATATGTGATCGTGGTCGAGGCCTACCCCAGAGGTTACCTGAACCGGAGCTACCGAAGTCCACGTCAGGAACAGGTAAGCCGCTGATGGGGAATGTATCTGGGACTGTAAATAAATATCTGCCAGCGGAAGAGTTGGGAGATTCGGAAATAGAATCCATGTCGGATCTTTCCGGTGATGATGACCTATTTGAGACTATGTCACAAGAGCTGTTATGGTCACAAGGCGAGGACATTGCCTCTGCTATGACTTTCCCTGAATGGACAGCCCTGAGTTCTGGGAAGACGTCACCCTGTGTGGAGCCACACAGTACTGTTATGGAGACTTTACCGAAAGTTACTAGTTCACTACAGATACCGGCTGGGTCTATGGTGAGCAAATTGGTGGATTCTTGTGTGCCTCCTGGTATGGGTAAAAACATACCTTGGCCCAAACTTGCGCGCTTGCAGAGAGTGTTAAACAAGCCTGTGGCTACGGAGTATGGTTTGGAGTTCCCCTATGTGCCCCAGGACATAATGCAAGTGATTGAACTTAATCGGGAACTTTGGTACAGTGAAGCTGTTTGGGACTATTTGTCTGTGCCTTTCCGAAAGACTGGATGTTCTGTTAAGATGGATGAATGTTTTAGTGGATGTTTTATGCACTGGAACTTCGGTCGGCACATCTATGCTGACAAAGTGGTCATCTGCAGGCCCGGAAAAGATGACGTTGTCTACTTCATTACCACAGTGGATAAACTGGGAAACGCACTGACTTTGCCAGATCCCCAGTTTTATTGGTAATTATGGACAAGAGAACTTTAAAGTTAGATAGTTAGTTAGGATCATCTTAAAGAGATCTTCGTGGTCAAGATCTGGATATTCTGCTCAGTGTTTTAAATTCAAGTACTTCTTTTTGCTAGCCGGATTTCTTTCATTTAGAAAAAAAAATTATTATATAGGGATGGACTCCTTAAGATTATTCTGTTATAAGTAAAAGGAAGAGAGGCTCATTTCTAAATGAGGCTTTGCTCCCGATATTGTACAGTATGTATGTGTGTTTAATGTGTTTTCCTTTTCAGCAGCTGTTGGATCCTCTATCAAGCTAGAAGGCTTTTCAGCCAGATAGATAGTGAGGTTATGTACAGTCATAGGATGGTTTTGTTTACGGACGTGAACATAATGTTTTGTAGATGTAAGTCTTATGCCCCGTACACACGGTCTGATTTTCTGATGGAAAATGTCCGATCGGAGCGCGTTGTCGGAAATTCCGACCGTGTGTGGGCTCCATCGGACATTTTCCATCGGATTTTCCGACACACAAAGTTTGAGAGCAGGCTATAAAATTTTCCGACAACAAAATCCGATCCCGTCAATTCCGAACGTGTGTGGCCTGTTCCGACGCACAAAGTGCCACGCATGCTCAGAAGAAATTCCGAGACGGAACAGCTCGGTCTGGTAAACTTAGCGTTCGCAATGCATACAACACTTTCGTCACGGTGCAATGTTAAAAATAGTTTAATACAGCGCACTCTCTTCTTCTTTATAATGTGAGAAGAATGAAGTAGTTTTGCTGCTCATATTCACACAGACTTCTCACAAACTTATTTCTTTATTATTTTTCGGGATTCCCTTAATATATTTTGATTTGTCACATCTGACAAAAATATTTTTTGTTTTTTTTGTTTTTTAAAAGGCATATTTTTTTTATATTTTAGGTTTGTATTTTTTCCAAGGCTGATCTTTGTTTTATTTTAGTTTTAGTTTTACTCCAGAATATTTTTATGTGTGTTTTGTGTGTCAAGTTACCACAACACCATTATTATCTTGTATTATTTAATCTCAAGGAGATTGTTTGGTGTTGGTGTCTCTTGTTAATTTCACATTGTATTTTTGAAATGTACCTGAATCCTCACAAACAAACTGTCCTTTTTGAAGGAAAACACACATAGGCAAGTATAATTGAAACCAAAAATCCTTTATTAAGGGCTCAGAATCAAACAAAGAGGGAGGCAACACTGGAATAACAGCAGAAATTAGCGTAGCCTTGGACCCCCAGGGCAGACATCAATTCTTGAACATCAAAATTGGTGGCCTGAGGAGTCCATATGTAAGGGAGTGCAGTCTGGTCCAGAAGTCCCAGAGATCCGGAAAGCAGCAGATGACATATGTGTCCCCAGGCTGTGGTACCACAAGAGGCTGCATCTTTTGCCAGACCAGACTGGATCCAGGGCCATCACTTTCTGGTCTTCCTTCCACGCTTCCTTCCTGGCTGTGGCTCTGCTGTTGTAGATGTGGCAGGAGGAGGAGTAGAACCTGGAGGAGGAGGAGGACTAATAGGACCTGGAGGAGGAGGAGGAGGATTAGTAGGACCTGGAGGAGGAGGAGGACCATGTGTTAGGTCACAAATGTGGGTCTCAGATGTTATTTGGGCCCTCAACCCCTTATTGAGAGCTTCCAACATTAATGACTCACACATGAGTTGTTGGCCCTCCTTCATCCGCTGAATTTTACAGGCAATTATGGCAGCAAAGTCCTCCTCCACAGTGTGTGGTGCTCCCAGGACCTCTGTAGCCTTCCAAAAGAGGCCTATGGCAGCCTCCTCTAGGGTACTCCTCTTCCTGCCACTTTCTCTTTGCAGGTGTAGGGGAGGGACCTGCATATTAGGCAGCCTGCTCGGCCCGGCCACCTCCTGGCTGCGATTTCCCTGTGTATGAAAAAGGGACATGGTTGTAATGTTTTGCATCATCAATCACAATCATAAATTAGTACTCCAAACTAACATCTAGTTAACATCATTGATTGGACAACCTGAAATATTTAGAGGAATGCTATACCTGGCTCAATCTGGGCTCCTCCACATGGTGCTGCCTGGAAGGCCCAGGTTGGGCGTCAGAAGCCTCAGCTGGGGGGGAAGGAAGTGTGGAAGGAAGACTGGAGAGTGCTGGCCTGGGTTCAGTCTGGCCTGCCAGAAAATGCAGCCTGTCATAGTACCACATCCTGGGGACATAGATGTCATCTGCTGCTCCGTATCTCTGCAAATCCTGGACTTTCTGGTGCTCCCTTACATATGTGCTCCTCAGGCCACCAATTAGGATCTTAAAATATGTGATGTCTGCCGTGGGGATCACCTGCTTCACAATTTCCAACAATTGATCCAGCACTGCCTTCCTCTTTGTTTGGTTCTTATAATGTGGGTGGTTTATCTCCCACAGACAAGGCAGCTCCCTGAACATGTCAATGAATATTGCCATGAAGTCAGTATCGTTCAAGATATCCATTTTCACTGCAAGACACAACACAAGACAAACCCTAATGTCAGCCAAAACTCTCCTAATCTTGTTACAATATAGGCCTCGATCTAGAAGCAGTATAGGCCCAAGTTTGTCTCTTACCTTCGTTCTTACGATCAGCGCCTCCGATGCTCCTTCCTCCGCTCACAGATCGTACGTAATACGCACGCGTGTTACGCTTTATACACACTGCGCATGCGTGTAACTCTGCCCGCCCCTGATGTTCTTTCTAGTCTATTCCTCACCCCTTTTCGTTCTGCGCAGTGGGGGAAGAGCACATGGCGGATACACAGCAGGTGCGTGCTAATTACAGGAACGAGGAGGAGGAAAGCCCGGATCCGGACACGTCCCGATCCAGAAGGAGATTTAAGGCATCAAATATGCCCTTTGGGGAGATGTTGGAGATGGTCAACATCCTGAAGATGGCTGACTATGACGGAAAGTATGGACCTTACTCCAACCCCAATGTCAGAAAGGCCAAGATCATGGCAAAAGTGGTCAGGAGTCTGCACCGGAAATTCGGGGTACGACGATCGAAAGATCAGCTCAGGAAGCAGTGGTCGGACCTCAAATTACGAGAACATGAGCAGTACAGAAAGATCCGGAGAGTGCTGCAAAAAAGTAAGTAGTTGTGCTGTGTTCCTAATCTTTATGTTTCTTACGTTCATGCTGATCCATGTGCTTTTCTTAAAAGAGTACATTTTAAAATGGCAACTTTCATGTTCATGGGCACATTATTCGTTCGTATCAAACATTTTTCTTTCGGCCTATAAAACACCATTGTTTTGGCCATATGCATTTGGCCACATTTTTTACACCCTACTTGTATGAAACTAATTTGGTTGTGTAGATGGCTTTGTTACTAGAATGAAATGCAAACTAGATTCTGTGTAAGGAGAGGACACAGAGCAGCTGTTTTCACATCTGGACACTGGAGCACTAGTGTGGGACACAAGAACACCATTTTTATTAGGGGGGCCCACACAGGTGCTCCAGTTTATACTATAGGGGTGTCTCCATCTGTGAAGCTTGTACCAAACAGGTAAAGAATTGCAGCTTGACAAAGGACACTGAAAATGCTACATTTTGGAACTCTGCCAAAATAGACAATTGTACCCCACTTCCAAGCAATGTTTCCTATTTATAGTTCTGCCATCAAATATCTGTGTGTTAAGTATAGCATTTTTGTTTTACATAGGGGAGAAAAGACTCGGAGGACACCCCTCATCCGAGGAGACCACAGACCCCCCACCTCTGGAAGAAGGGGAAATACCCTCAACCCAAGAAGAGCAGGAGGAAGAAGACGTGGTGGAAATTGTCACCACAACAGGTGAGTGTCTGCGACCACAGGCTCAGGAAAGAGATGGATGCCGGCATATTTTTGATACCTGTTTTTGTTTGGTTTCTCTCTTTTTAGGTGATCGTGATGTTGTGGATCCAGATCCTTTCACATCAGAAAGTGCCCAGATCCTGATCGGGGAGATCATGGGGTGTAATTTACAATTGGAAAACCTCAAGAAAAACATCAATGATGTTATTCAAAAAAATAAAAACAGCATTGATGTTTTGGGGTGAGTTTAAAACCCCTCCAAATAACTTTGTTTTTTTTGTGTGCTACAATGTTACAAATGTTTTAGCGATTTTTAGAAAAGCCAAATTTGGAGGATGCACACAGTGTGCCAACATGTGCTATCTGCCATCACGGGAGATCAATGGATGCGTTTTGGGGGGTGCAACCCCTTCCTCAAGAATAAAGTAGCTGAGAGGAAGGTTTTTCTCCCCCAAAACACGTCCCTTGATCCCCCGTGATGGCAGCTAGCACATGTTGACATTGGGAAATTTGTGTGCATTTTCCAAATTTGGCTTTTCCTGGGGTGACTTCACCCCATCTGAACGCAATATCAAACACAGTTCCTAAATACTCATGTCTGATATTGCCTTCAAGTTCTACCAAATGTGAACTTTGTAAGTTCAAGATTTGTGTCTTTCTTGTTGGTTTTACACATGCCTTTTTTATCTTAAATGGACATTTCTATTTTTGATAATGCCCCCCCAAAAATTGTTATACAACAAACATGTTGGTTTGTTTTAAAAACCTTTGGTAAATGCACATGTGATTGTGCAGGTATTAAAAAGATTGTTAATCAAGAATGTGTGGATTATTTTCTCAACGCTACAACACTTTTGTGGTGATGTAATTGCTGCTTTCTGTGAAAATGGGGGTTATTTCCTAAGGGCAAATCCTCTTTGCACTAGAAGTGCAGTTTCAGTGCAGTTTCAAGTGCACTTGTAGTGCAAAGTGTCTTTGCCTTTAGTAAATAACACCCAACAGTGCTTTGTATAAGTTTACACAATCACGCCATTTTCAGGACTCCCCACATTTCTGTCAGGGTCAGCTAAAACAAACACAAGCAGTAAATGTCAACAAAGATTAGCTTTTTTTTGTTTTTATTTGATAAAGGCTTCACAAATTTGCTGGCATTTTGATGGCCCCCTACCCGCAAAGAACTCAAGGTATCTTAACCGGACATTACGGGCACTCAGGGAGGGCAAGCCCGGACGGCCATTTTCAAGCGCCGTCAGGGTTGTTTCATTTAGAATTCCGGCCTCAGGCCCAACTGAGCCAGCATAGTTGGCAGAATGTTGGCATAAAAAGTTATGTAGAACACAGCATGCCACCGCCAACATCACAATACTATTGAACCCCTTGTAATTATAATAGTACGACCCCGAGTTGGGTGGTGGGACGATGTGGACGTGTTTCCCATCAATTGCCCCTCTGCAGTTAAGAAAGTCCCACCGCTGGGCAAAGTGGGAGGCCACAGTCTGCCATTCCTGTGGCAGGGAAGGAAACTGTTGAGGAAAACAAAAAAACTTAGTATTTTTGCACATAAACATGGAAAGCAGATTAGACACAAACATTCTTGGCCAACATCCAGATAAAATTTCTTAAGGGGAATTTTACAACACCAAAGTATAAGGTACACCTATCATATTCCCCTCCCCCCTTTCATGAGCCATTTCTAACATTATAGGGGGGGGAGCTCTTGGACAGGTAACCCTCTTCACTTCATTGAAAGATGAATGCCTAAATACAGGGTATTACTTGGAACAGCCCCTCCTTAGTTACACTATTGGCAGCCCACTGGACAGGTAAGAAGTGTCAGAATACAAAGATATAAATACACACTGTACACATTTGAGCACATTTGGACATTCTGCTATTACCTATCAAGATAATAATAGGATACAAATACTTTAAACAGTACCATTTGAAAGCATACAGAGATGGGTATAGTGTGTATGGCTTTGGCAAAGTCAGCAGATAGATGATTGAGGATAGATAGAGAATTGGGATCAGCTGACTTAGCAGTTGGGGGAGGGAGGGTTAATAAAAATGATTTGGGGACACTACAAAAAAAGCCTCTGGCACTCTGCCTGAATTTAAAGCACAAATCATATTTCTGAACATTTTAGGGGGTGTTTGGGGTAAAGCACTACTATGGAGCTGATAAAATACATTGTTAAGTGACTACATGAGGTGAATATAGGGCCAGGAGAGCATGCTGGGGAGGTAAGTGAAGGCAAATATGTATGAAGGACAAAAGAAATCATTACATAAAAATCCAGCATGCATGAGAACAAAGGGGACTTTCACAGCATATTACAATCATGGTAACTAGGGAATGAGGAAAGAAATACAATATATTATCAAACATTAAATACAATAAAATGTGATATTAAAGGATAAAAATCTTACCTTCATATACCCCTTCTGCAGGACCTGGATGATGGTAGAACAGGTCTCTGGGATAATGATCCCCAGAGCCTGGGGGGAGATGCCTGTCGAGAACTTCAAGTCCTGCAGGCTTCTCCCTGTCGCCAAGTACCGCAGGATAGCGACAAGCCTCTGCTCCGGAGTGATGGCTTGCCTCATGCATGTATCCTGCCTGCTAATATAGGGGGTAAGCGAAGCCAACAAACGGTGAAATACGGGGTCCGTCATCCTGAGAACGTTCCTGAAACGTTCCATCATGATTATTCTCACGGATCTCACGGAGCAAAGGCATATGAGAGAACTGGTCACGCTGAAGCAACCAATTCTTGGTCCCCACCCTGTTCATGGACTGGACTTGTGTCAAGGTCAGGACCCCAACACCAAGCCCCCACACAGCACGAACTCTACGAGGAGTACATATACGCAACATGGCTAGAAAACGGTCGGCTGCTCAGAACGAAGTAACAAAACGCACTGAAGAACAGCAAGGCCTGTGAAGAGCGACCTGAAAAACAGTAACGAACGAACAAGAACACAATGACAAGTCAAGGGTACTTGCTGCACGCACTGAAGAGCAGATACAAACCCACAAGCACAAAACTGAACCGCAGAAAACGATCTAAAAGCCACGAGTCTGAAAAAGCGCAAATCGTCTCTCACCAAACTTTTACTAACACGAGATTAGCAAAAGGAGCCCAAAGGGTGCCGCGCTTGGTTCTGAACTGGCCTTTTCTAGTCTCGTCGTACGTGGTGTACGTGACTGCGTGGTTGGCGATCGGAAATTACGACAACTTTGTGCGACCTTGTGTACGCAAACAAGTTTGAGCCAACATCCGTCGGAAAAAATCCTAGGATTTTGTTGTCGGAATGTCCGATCAATGTCCGACCGTGTGTACGGGGCATTATAATGTCTTTCCACTGTCTCTCTTTCTTCTTTGTCTATCCAAGTTATTAAAAGCTCAAATACCTACTTCCAGGCTTGGGAGTTATCATTAGTATTTTTGGACAGACGTTGGGGACAACGTCTACTGTAGTGGGGGGAGTATGTAGCGCTGGTAGATTTATAATCTACCATCTAATAGGTAAATTTAGTAAATTGCTCATTGAAAGAAGTTAGATTTGCCTCTGTTCCAGCTTGGCTGATGTTGCGTGTGTTTCCATACTGAGCCGGTGGGTGTCGTTGTTACCATTGGCTAGTGTTGGAAGGGCAACGCGTCGAAGCGTATGGGTGCTCTTCTGTCCCGGAGACAACTCGGTGGAGGTGGTCCTCCGAGTTGCATTCTGGGGGAGGGTATTTATGGGACAGACGCCATGTTCTAGGGTCGTTTTACAGCCACCTGCTGGCCCTTCTGGCCGACAGGTATGCGTTAGAGTGCTATCTCATGGTCCTCCGTTCCGGAGGCCCATGCCGCTCCGGCGCGTGGGTGGGCCCAGAAGCTTGTCTGGGGCCTACCACAGCAACCGAGGAATGGTCTTGAGCTGTCTATCCAGAGGGAAGAAGCTGGACAACCGGGGAGATCCCAGGGGAGGACCCGTCACAGAAGAATCACGCAGAGTGCTGGTCTGGAGAGGGGCCTGGTGACTCGGTTGGAGGACGTATCCCAAAGTTACTTTACAGCATAGTATTGCCGGGTTGGCTTAAAGGTTTAAGTACTGTGTCTGAAGTTCACTGCAACACTCATACATCCTGTGGCAGAGGATTGTACGGGTTCATCTTAAGCAAGTCTATGGCAGAGACTTTTGTTCGTGCTACATACTGGCTGCTAGGCAAGTGAGAGCGGCCTATCCAGGTGAGCAAAGATCGTGTCCCACAAGGGGATCGCATCCGATTACAAAGTTAAATTCTAAAGGACATTTGCAAAGAATCCTACAGCAGGTATTTGAGCTTCACTTTTCCGCCCCTTTTCCACCCCTTTCCTGCTACTTCCTTCGTTAATTGTTCAATAAAGCATTGAAAACGTACTCAAGTGTTGGTGCTTATATCGTCCGGAGGTAAACTCAACGGGACCCTAGACCTGGTGCCGGTGAAACAGAGGAAAGGAGAGTGAAGGTAACAAGCCTAAATCAGCAGCTCCACCGAGAGTTATTGCTACAAAAGTAAAATGCAATGTACCTATATCTGCTTTACACTGTATCTGTGCAATTTGGAGGAGTTAAAAAAAGGAGAAGGATTGCTTGAGTGATTTTCATGAAGGATAAATTATGAAACCTGTTGTTCATTATGGGCAACAACTCACACTTTTTTTTGTTATCGTGGTTTTTTTTTTTTCTATTTTAATTTATAAGTAGCCCGTTACATTTAAAGGTCTCTGTTGGTTACAGGAGATAAAGCTTGCCTCATACTGCGTATTACTTATATGTCTTATTATACTTACTCTGTATGGGCAAAGTGGCTGCGTTTGATGGGCAAAGTGGCTGCGTTTGATGGGCACAGTGGCTGCCTATGATGGACAAAGTGACTGTGTTTGATGGACAAAGTGGCTGCGTTTGATGGGCACAGTGGCTGCGTTTGATGGGCACAGTGGCTGCGTTTTAATGGGCACAGTGGCTGCGTTTTAATGTGAACAGTGGCTGCATTTTAATGTGCACAGTGGCTTCATTTGGTGCAGTGGCTGCGTTTGGTACAGTGCCTGCGTTTGATGGGCACAGTGAGGCTGTAATTGATGGGTTTTTCTTTCAGAATATTTTAGTTTGTGTGCGCCCCCAAAAATTTTGAGCACCAGCTGCCACTCAATGGCATCCCTAGGGGGGGCCAGAGGGGGCCCTGACCCCCCCCAACATTATGCTGTGCCCCACCATGTGCCCCCCTAATTAAAAAAAATTTTTTTTTTTTTTTTACAAAAAGGCAATGTCTAAGAGGGAGAGCGTCCCCAGTTCCTGCGGGTGATTCCTCCCCCCTCCCTCTGCTCGCTGAGACTGCATAATTCGAGCGCTCACACAACCACGGCCGCCCGATCTGCACCTTCCCCAGCATCCTCATTGGCAGGGAGAAGAACGAGTTGCAGGAAGGACTCCACCAGGACTCTCAGTTACTGAAAAAACAGACTGATTTCTCCCCTCCTTATGACAGGAGAACCAGCCTGTAAATTCCAAGAGATGCCAGTCCAACGCTGTCAATAGCAGGGGCAGGACAGCAAGAGGAGGCTGGGGAACCCCACAGTGGCAGAACACCAGGGCCCAGTGGCAAGACAACCTTTGCAACCCTGATAGTTCTCCCACTGCTTTGGACCCTTATAATTTCTTGGTATGCTGGTGACATATATCTCTTGTTTTCTGCCACCCTGCGGGGGGCCCAATACAGTAGGAAGGGAGCTCACTGCAGAACATGTGAAAGGGCCGTTGTGGGATTGTAGATAAGGGCCCCAGGATATATATATATATATATATATATATATATATATATATATATATATATATACATATATAGCATTTTATAGTTGCCCCCATACTTTTGTCCCTGTCCTCCCATGGGCCCCCCTAAATATGAAAGCTGGAGACGCCACTGCCGTCACTGCTTCTAGGCAGATCCCCTAGGAGTGTTACCTGTTTCAGTTCTTATCAGAATGCAGTTATACTCTTCTCCTCGACACTGCATTGTTCCTTCGGGTTCACAAGTGAGAGAATCATTAGAAGAGCATATTGGGCATGTTACTCCAGTGAGCTCATTGCTTGTCTTTATATCTGTAAGATAAAACAAATAAGCCTTATAGCTCTCCTAGGTGGCAACAAATTTTATTTTAAAAATGATATTTTATTAGAGGCTGCATTCTAAGTATAATAAATATTCCAGAAGTGAACAATCTTACTGACTTTAAATGAAAATCTAATTTAATACTGCAAGCAAATTTTTGGAAGCGAGTTGTTTGTCATTGCATGTCTCTTCTGCAATAAAAAGCCTGTCTGCTCACTGCATGTAACAGCAGAATTTTAGTTCCACTTTAACCACTTGACGACTGCCGCACGACGATGTACATTGGCAAAGTGGCACGGGCAGGCAAAAGGGCTTACATGTACGTCCTTGCCTTCCCGCGGGTGGGGGGTCCGATCGGACCCCCCCCCGGTGCCAGCGGTGGTCGGATTCAGGTCAGGGGCGATCAAAGGTGAGGGGGAGGCCACTCATTCGTGGCTCCCCCCTTGCGATCGCTCCTGGCCAATGACAGACTTCCTCGGCTTCTGTAATGTAAACAGAAGCGGAGGAAGTGATGTCACCTCTCCTCGGCTCGGCAGTTTCCGTTCCGGCGCCGAGGAGAGAAGACTGTAATGTGAGTGCACCAAACACACACACACAGTAGAACATGCCAGGCACACATTACTACCCCCTTTACCCCCCGATCCCCCCCCCGATCAAACCCTCCCCCCCCCGTCACAGTGACACCAAGCAGTTTTTTTTTTTTTTGATTACTGCATGGTGTCAGTTTGTGATAGTTAGTGTTTTAGGGCAGTTAGGGTTAGCCCCCTTTAGGTCTAGGGTACCCCCCTAACCCCCCTAATAAAGTTTTAACCCCTTGATCACCCCCTGTCGCCAGCGTCACTAAGCGATCATTTTTTTGATCACTGTATTAGTGTCACTGGTGACGCTAGTTAGGGACGTAAATATTTAGGTTCGCCGTCAGCGTTTTATAGCAACAGGGACCCCCATATACTATCTAATAAAGGTTTTAACCCCTTGATTGCCCCCTAGTTAACCCTTTCACCACTGATCACCGTATAACCATTACGGGTAACGCTGGTTAGTTTGTTTATTTTTTATAGTGTCAGGGCACCCGCCTTTTATTACCGAATAAAGGTTTAGCCCCCTGATCGCCCGCTGGTGATATGCGTCGCCCCAGGCAGCGTCAGATTAGCGCCAGTACCGCTAACACCCACGCACGCAGCATACGCCTCCCTTAGTGGTATAGTATCTGAACGGATCAATATCTGATCCGATCAGATCTATACTAGCGTCCCCAGCAGTTTAGGGTTCCCAAAAACGCAGTGTTAGTGGGATCAGCCCAGATACCTGCTAGCACCTGTGTTTTGCCCCTCCGCCTGGCCCAGCCCAGCCCACCCAAGTGCAGTATCGATCGATCACTGTCACTTACAAAACACTAAACACATAACTGCAGCGTTCGCAGAGTCAGGCCTGATCCCTGCGATCGCTAACAGTTTTTTTGGTAGCGTTTTGGTGAACTGGCAAGTACCAGCCCCAGGCAGCGTCAGGTTAGCGCCAGTACCGCTAACACCCATGCACGCAGCATACGCCTCCCTTAGTGGTATAGTATCTGAACGGATCAATATCTGATCCGATCAGATCTATACTAGCGTCCCCAGCAGTTTAGGGTTCCCAAAAACGCAGTGTTAGCGGGATCAGCCCAGATACCTGCTAGCACCTGCGTTTTGCCCCTCCGCCCGGCCCAGCCCAGCCCACCCAAGTGCAGTATCGATCGATCACTGTCACTTACAAAACACTAAACACATAACTGCAGCGTTCGCAGAGTCAGGCCTGATCCCTGCGATCATTAACAGTTTTTTTGGTAGCGTTTTGGTAGCGGCCTAGTACACCCCGGTCGTAGTCAAACCAGCACTGCAGTAACACTTGGTGACGTGGCGAGTCCCATAAGTGCAGTTCAAGCTGGTGAGGTGGCAAGCACAAGTAGTGTCCCTCTGCCACCAAGAAGAAGACAAACAGGCCCGTCGTGCCCATCATGCCCTTCCTGCTACATTCGCCAATCCTAATTGGGAACCCACCACTTCTGCAGCACCCGTAATTCCCCCATTCACATCCCCCACGAAATGCAGTCGGCTGCATGAGAGGCATTTTCTTTATGTCCTCCCGAGTACCCCTACCCAACGAACCCCCCCAAAAAAGATGTTGTGTCTGCAGCAAGCGCGGATATAGGCGCGACACCCGCTATTATTGTCCCTCCTGTCCTGGCAATCCTGGTCTTTACATTGGTGAATGTTTTGAACGCTACCATACACTAGCTGAGTATTAGCGTAGGGTACAGCATTCCACAGACTAGGCACACTTTCACAGGGTCTCCCTAGATGCCATCGCATTTTGAGAGACCCGAACCTGGAACCGGTTACAGTTATAAAAGTTAGTTACAAAAAAAAGTGTAAAAAAAAAAATATATATGTAAAAAAAAAAAAAATAGTTGTCATTTTATTGTTCTCTCTCTCTCTATTCTCTCTCTATTGTTCTGCTCTTTTTTACTGTATTCTATTCTGCAATGTTTTATTGTTATTATGTTTTATCATGTTTGCTTTTCAGGTATGCAATTTTTTATACTTTACCGTTTACTGTGCTTTATTGTTAACCATTTTTTTGTCTTCAGGTACGCCATTCACGACTTTGAGTGGTTATACCAGAATGATGCCTGCAGGTTTAGGTATCATCTTGGTATCATTCTTTTCAGCCAGCGGTCGGCTTTCATGTAAAAGCAATCCTAGCGGCTAATTAGCCTCTAGACTGCTTTTACAAGCAGTGGGAGGGAATGCCCCCCCACCGTCTTCCGTGTTTTTCTCTGGCTCTCCTGTCTCAACAGGGAACCTGAGAATGCAGCCGGTGATTCAGCCAGCTGACCATAGAGCTGATCAGAGACCAGAATGGCTCCAATTATCTCTATGGCCTAAGAAACCGGAAGCTACGAGTATTTCATGACTTAGATTTTGCCGGATGTAAACAGCACCATTGGGAAATTGGGGAAGCATTTTATCACACCGATCTTGGTGTGGTCAGATTCTTTGAGGGCAGAGGAGAGATCTAGGGTCTAATAGACCCCAATTTTTAAAAAAAAGAGTACCTGTCACTACCTATTGCTATCATAGGGGATATTTACATTCCCTGAGATAACAATAAAAATGATTAAAAAAAAAAAAATGAAAGGAACAATTTAAAAATAAGATAAAAAAGCAAAAAAATAATAAAGAAAAAAAAAAAGCACCCCTGTCCCCCCCTGCTCTTGCGCAAAGGCGAACGCAAGCGTCGGTCTGGCGTCAAATGTAAACAGCAATTGCACCATGCATGTGAGGTGTCACCGCGAACGTCAGATCGAGGGCAGTAATTTTAGCAGTAGACCTCCTCTGTAAATCTAAAGTGGTAACCTGTAAAGGCTTTTAAAGGCTTTTAAAAATGTATTTAGTTTGTCGCCACTGCACGTTTGTGCGCAATTTTAAAGCATGTCATGTTTGGTATCCATGTACTCGGCCTAAGATCATCTTTTTTATTTCATCAAACATTTGGGCAATATAGTGTGCTTTAGTGCATTAAAATTAAAAAAAGTGTGTTTTTTCCCAAAAAAATGCGTTTGAAAAATCGCTGCGCAAATACTGTGTGAAAAAAAAAAAAAGAAACACCCACCATTTTAATCTGTAGGGCATTTGCTTTAAAAAATATATAATGTTTGGGGGTTCAAAGTAATTTTCTTGCAAAAAAAAAAAAAAAAATGTTTTCATGTAAACAAAAAAGTGTCAGAAAGGGCTTTGTCTTCAAGTGGTTAGAAGAGTGGGTGATGTGTGACATAAGCTTTTAAATGATGTGCATAAAATGCCAGGACAGTTCAAACCCCCCCCCCCCCAAATGACCCCATTTTGAAAAGTAGACACCCCAAGCTATTTGCTGAGAGTCATGTCGAGTCCATGGAATATTTTATATTGTGACACAAGTTGCGGGAAAGAGACAAATTTTTTTTTTTTTGCACAAAGTTGTCACTAAATGATATATTGCTAAAACATGCCATGGGGATATGTGAAATTACACCCCAAAATACATTCTGTTGCTTCTCCTGAGTATGGGGATACCACATGTGTGAGACTTTTTGGGAGCCTAGCCGCGTACGGGACCCCGAAAACCAAGCACCGCCTTCAGGCTTTCTAAGGGCATAAATTTTTGATTTCACTCTTCACTGCCTATCACAGTTTCGGAGGCCATGGAATGCCCAGGTGGCACAAAACCCCCCCAAATGACCCCATTTTGGAAAGTAGACACCCCAAGCTATTTGCTGAGAGGTATAGTGAGTATTTTGCAGACCTCACTTTTTGTCACAAAGTTTTGAAAATTGAAAAAAGAAAAAAAAAATGTTTTTCTTGTCTTTCTTCATTTTCAAAAACAAATGAGAGCTGCAAAATACTCACCATGCCTCTCAGCAAATAGCTTGGGGTGTCTACTTTCCAAAATGGGGTCATTTGGGGGGGGGTTGTGCCGCCTGGGCATTCCATGGCCTCCGAAACTGTGATAGGCAGTGAAGAGTGAAATCAAAAATTTACACCCTTAGAAATCCTGCAGGCAGCGATTGGTTTTCGGGGCCCCGTACGCAGTTAGGCTCCCAAAAAGTCCCACACATGTGATATCCCCGTGCTCAGGAGAAGCAGCTAAATGTATTTTGGGGTGCAATTCCACATATGCCCATGGCCTGTGTGAGCAATATATCATTTAGTGACAACTTTGTGCAAAAAAAACAATTGTCACTTTCCCGCAACTTGTGTCAAAATATGAAATATTCCATGGACTCAACATGCCTCTCAGCAAATAGCTTGGGGTATCTACTTTCCAAAATGGGGTCATTTGGGGGGTTTTGTGCCATCTGGGCATTTTATGGCCTTCAAAACTGTGATAGGTAGTGAGGAGTGAAATCAAAAATGTATGCCCTTAGAAATCCTGAAGGTGGTGATTGGTTTTCGGGGCCCAGTACGCGGCTAGGCTCCAAAAAAGTCCCACACATGTGGTATCCCCGTACTCAGGAGAAGCAGCTGAATGTATTTTGGGGTGCAATTTCACATAGGCCCATGGTCTGTGTGAGAAATATATCATTTAGTGACAACTTTTTGTAATTTTTTTTTTTTTTGTCATTATTCAATCACTTGGGACAAAAAAAATAAATATTCAATGGGTTCAACATGCCTCTCAGCAATTTCCTTGGGGTGTCTACTTTCCAAAATGGGGTCATTTGGGGGGGGGGGGGTTTGCACCGCCCTGACATTTTAGCACCTCATGAAATGACATAGGCAGTCATAAACTAAAAGCTGTGTAAATTCCAGAAAATGTACCCTAGTTTGTAGACGCTATAACTTTTGCGCAAACCAATAAATATACGCTTATTGACATTTTTTTTACCAAAGACATGTAGCCGAATACATTTTGGCCTAAATGTATGACTAAAATTGAGTTTATTGGATTTTTTTATAACAAACAGTAGAAAATATCATTTTTTTTCAAAATGTTCGTTTTTTTTCCGTTTATAGCGCAAAAAATAAAAACGGCAGAGGTGATCAAATACCATCAAAAGAAAGCTCTATTTGTGGAAAGAAAAGGACGCAAATTTAGTTTGGGTACAGCATTGCATGACCGCGCAATTAGCAGTTAAAGCGACGCAGTGCCAAATTGGAAAAAGTCCTCTGGTCCTTAGGCAGCATAATGGTCCGGGGCTGAAGTGGTTAAAGCGGAGGTCCACCCTAAAAAAAAAAAAAAAAATACATAAAAATGCTCCTAAAAATCTGAAAAAAAATTTGCATTTTTTTCGCTTACTTCGCGGTGATCTTCATTCTTCTCCTTCCCGCATTGTCTTCTGGGAAATGGGGCGCGCTGTGTTCTGGGAACTGTGTGTGTCCCAGAACACAGCCAGCCATTTACAAAGCACTGCGCGACTCGTGCATGCACAGTAGGAAACAGGCAGCGAAGTCGCAAGGCTCCACTGCTTGTTTCCCTTAGTTGGACGGATCAGCTTCGGGCGGCCGACATTGCGGGCTCCCTGGACAGGTAAGTGTGCTTATTAAAAGTCAGCAGCTACAGTGTTTGTAGCTGCTGGCTTTTAATTTTTTTTTTTCAGCTGGACCTTCACTTTAAGGTAAAAAAAAAAATGGGACATACTAAACTGCATAGTGGGATGATGGGATGATTGGATTATTGGCTGCAATACTGAGAACTTCCACTAGATGTCAGTGTATATACACATATATGGCAAAGACTCTGTTTTTTTTATCAAAATATGTTATTCTTTCCTGCAGTGCTTGATACAATGTTGCAAGAAGCAGTTGCTAATGTTTAACTGTTCACTTGCTAATGGAAACATTACATTTGGCCTGTTTTTGATGGGAATATTGGTAGAATTATTATTTCTCATGGGGTTTATGGGAGAAATATCATATTAACACCTGCCAATGAACATATTTAACCTATTACTGATAATAATATGCATATAATTATTTTTCTACATGGGGATGATGGGTGGAATATTGTAGTTAAACATACATAGGAATATAATAAACCTATTTCTGATATGAATATGCATATAGTTATTTTTCTACATGGGGATGATGGGTGGAATATTACAGTTAACCATACATAGGAACATATTCAACCCATTTATGATAAGAATTTGCATATAATTATTTATTATATTATTTACATATAATCCATATCTGATAAGAATATGCATATAATTATTTTTCTACATGGGGGATTATGGGTGGAATATTGTAGCTAAACATGCATAGGAACATATTCAACCCATTTCTGATAAGAATATGAATACAATTATTTTTCTACATGGGGATAATGGGTGGAACATTGTAGTTAAACATACATAGGAATATATTAAACCTATTTCTGATATGAATATTCATGTAATTTTTTTTCTACATGGGGATTATGGGTTTAGTATTATGCCCTGCACACACGGTCAGATTTTCAGACGGAAAATGTGCGATCGGAGCTTGTTGTCGGAAATTCCGACCGTGTGTTTGAGAGCAGGCTATAAACCGACAACAAAATCCGTTTGCGTCAATTCCGACCGTGTGTGGACAATTCCGACGCACAAAGTGCCACGCATGCTCAGAATAAATTCCGAGACGGAACTGCTCGGTCTGGTAAAATTAGCGTTCGTAATGGATATAGCACTTTCGTCTTGCTGCAATGTTTTAATTTCTCTTCTTCTTTATAATGCTAGAAGAATAAAGTTGTTTTGCTGCTCATATTCACACAGAGTTCTCACAAACTTCTTTCTTTATTATTTATCATGATTTCATTAATATAATATTTTTATTTGTCACATCTACCGAAAAAAATGTATTTATTTTTTTTAGAGTAATTTTTTTTTTTTTTTTTGAAATCCTGATCTTGTTATTTAATTATTTTTTTTTTAACTCCAGAATAGTTTTGGGTGTGTTTTGTGTGTCAAGTTACCACAAAACCATTATTATCTTGTATTATTTAATCTCAAGGAGGTTGCTTGGTGTTGGTGTCTCTTTTTAATTTCACTTTGTTGTTTTGAAATGTACCTGCCTCCTCACAAACAAACTGTCCTTTTTGAAGAAAAACACACATAGGCGAGTATAATAAAACAAACCAAAAATTTATTAAGGGGTCCTAACCAAAGATAGAGGGAGGCAACGCTGGAGAAACAGCAGAAATTGGCAAAGCCTTTGGCCCCCAGTGCACACATCAATTATTGTACTACAAAATTGGTGGCCTGAGGAGTCCATATATAAGTTAGTACCAATCTGGTCCAGAAGTCCAAGAGATCATGAACAGCAGCAGATGACATCTGTGTCCCCAGGCTGTGGTCATACAAGAGCCTGCATCTTTTGTCAGACCAGACTGAACCCAGGCCATCACTTTCTTGTCTTCCTTCCACTCTTACTTCCACGCTGTGTCTGTGGTGGTGGAGTTGTGGCAGGAGGAGGAGGAGGATGATGCAACTCACTCAGGTGGGTATTGGGTGTGATTTCGCCCCTCAACCCCTTATTTAATTTTTTATAAATTATTTCCTCACACATTAGGCGTTGGCCCTCCTGCATGTCCTGCAGTTTTGTGGCAGCCATGGAGGCAAAGGCCTCTTCACGAGTGGGGGTGGCTCTGAGGGACACACAAGCCTCCTGAATGAGCCTGAGTGCTGAATACTCCATGTTACTCCTCTTCCTGGGTCTTTTGTTTGGAAGGCAAAGGGGAGGAACCTGGGATTCTGTGAGGCTCCTACTGGGCCCGGCCACCTCCTGGCTGCCACTTACCCCGGCCACCTCCAGGCTGCCACCAACCTCCGCCTCTTCCTGTGTGCCACATTCCACAGCCTGGTCCTGTGTGCCTTATTCCAAAGCCTCCTCCTGGCTGAGGTCTTCCTGTGTATGAAAAAGGGACATAGTTTTAGTTTTTTCTTCATCAATCACACACAGTTTTCATCTCATGATTGTTGCAAATTGAATGTTAAGATTGAATGTTAAGAAATATAAACGATTATCATTCTGAGCCCAGCATTTTTCATTCTTGTCCCAATTATTTTTGCCCACTACTGTCTATTGATATGTAAAACACTTTATTAAATCAGCAATTAGTGATCAATAATAACATCTAGTAAACACCATTTATTTATTGACCAGAAATCTGTAGAAGAATGCTATACCTGGCTCAACCTGGGTTCTTCCACTTCTTCCTGGCTGGAAGTCCCAGGTTGGACATCGGAAGCCTCAGCTGGGGTGGAAGTTAGGGTGGAAGGAAGAGTGGAAGGAAGGGTTGAGACTGGGATTCCCTGACTTCAGTCTGGTCTGACAGAAAACAAAGTCTCTCATAGTACCACAGCCTGGGGACATAAATGTCATCTGCTGCATCTCCGGATCTCTGGGAATCCGAGACCTTCTTGCGCTCCCAAAGATAAGTGCTTCTCAGGCCACCAATTTTGGCTTTTAAATAGGGGATGGTTGCCGTGGGGACCACCGGCTTCACCAACTCCAGCAGTTTCTCCAGCGCCGCCTGCCTCTTTTGTTTATGATTATATTGCGGGTGTTTCACCTGCCACAGACAGGGCAGCTCCCTGTATTTATCTATGAACAGGGGGAGAAAGTTGTGGTCATTGAAGCCATCCATTTTATCTGCAATACACAAGACAAACCCTAATGTCAGGCTAAAGTCTCCTAATCTTGTCTCAATATAGGCCTCAATCTATAAGCAGTATAGGCCCAAGTTTAAATGTTACCTTCGTTATCACGATCGGCGCTTCCTATACTCCTTCCTCCGATCACAGATCGTACATACGACGCACTCGTGTTACGCTTTATATACACTGCGCATGTGTGAAACACCCCGCCTGCCCCTGACGTTCTTTCTAGTCTATTCCTTGCCCCTTCTCGTTCGGCGCAGTGGGGAAGAGCACATGGCGGAGACAGAGCAGGTGCGTGCTAATTACAGCAACGAGGAGGAGGAGGAGAAAAGCCCGGAGCCAGAAACGTCACGATCCCGGAGGAGACGATTTAAGGCATCAAATATGTCCATTGTAGAGATGGTGGAGATAGTCGAAATACTGAAGAGGGTTGACTATGACGGGAAGTATGGACCTTACCCCAACCCCAATGTCAGAAAGGCCAAGATCATGGCGAAAGTTGTGAAGAGTCTTCACCATAATTTTGGGGTACGGCGATCCAAGGATCAACTGAGGAAGCGGTGGTCGGACCTCAAAATTAGGGAGCACAAACAGTATAGAAGGATCAGGAGAGTGCTGCAAAAAAGTAAGTAGTTGTCCTGTGTTCCTATTTGCTATTTTTAGAATGTTTGTGCTGCTCCATGTGCTTTTCTTTACTGTTGTACAGTTTAAAATGGCAACTTTCATGTTCATGGACACATTATTCATTCGTAGGAAACATTGTTCGTTCGGCCAATAAAAAACCATGTTTTGTCCAGATGCACTTCAATACATTTTTTCTGGCCTATTTCTCTTAAAATAAGTTTGTTGTCTAGATGGGTTTGTAACTAGAATGAAATGCAAACTAGATTCTGTGTAAGGAGAGGACACTCAGCAGCTGTTTACACATCTGGACGCTGGAGCACTAGTGTGGGACACCAGAACACCCTTTTTATTAGGGGGCCCACACAGGTGCTCCAGTGTATACTATAGGGGTGTCTCCATCTGTGAAGCTTGTACAAAACGGGTAAGAATTCAAGCTTGACAAAGGACAAAAATATTTCTTCATCTTGCAACTCTGCCAAAACAGACAATTGTACCCCACTTCCAAGCAGTGTTTCATATTCCGATTTCTGCCATCAAATATCGGTGTGCTAAGTATACTTATTTTTTTTTTTACATAGGGGAGAAAAGACTCAGAGGATACCACTCATCAGAGGAGACAACAGACCCCCCACCTCATGAAGAAGTAGAAATCCCCCAAACCCAACCAGAGGAGGAGGAGGAGGGAGACACTATAGAACTTGTCACCACAACAGGTGAGTGTCTGCGACCACAGCCTCAGGTAAGAGATGGATGCCTGCATATTTATAATACATGGTGTTTTTGTTTTTTATATATTTTTAGGTGATCATGATGTTGTGAAAGAAGGTCATTTCACCAGTGAAAGTGCCCAGATCCTCATCGGGTAGATAATGGGGTGTAATAGCGACTTGGAAAACATCAAGCAAAACATCAATGATGTACAAAACAAAATTAAGAACATCATTGATGTTTTAGGGAGAATTTAAAACCCCCAGAAATCCCTAACTTATTTGTGCTTTGTGTTTTTGTTTTTCTGACAATTTTGTGAACATTTTGTGACATATTATAGAAAAGCCAAATTTTGAAGATGCACACAGTGTGTCAACATGTGCTATCTGCCATCATGGGAGAACAATGTACGCGTTTTGTGGGTGCAACCCCTTCCTCAATAATAAAGTAGCTGAGAGGAAGGGGTTGCACCCACAAAGCACGTCCCTTGATCCCCGTGATGGCAGCTAGCACATGTTGACATTCAGCAATTTGTGTGCATCTTCAAAATTTGGCTTTTCCAGGGGTGACTTCACCCCATCTGCTGAACGCAATATCAAACACAGTTTATAAATACTCATATCTGATATTGCCTTCACTTTCTATAAAAGTTGAACTTTGTAAGTTCCAGAGTTGTGTATTTCTTTTTGGTTTTAAACATGCCTGTTTTACCTTAAAAGGCAATTTCTTTTTTAATGTGACCTAAAAAATTGTTATACAACAAGCATGTTGGTTTGTTTTAAAAACCTTTTATAAATGCACATGTGATTGTGCTTGGATTAAAAAGATTGAGAATCAACAATGTGTGGCTTCTTCTTTCAATGCTCAAAAGCATTTTTTGTAGTAAAATTGGTGTTTTTAGTGACAATGGGGGTAATTTACTAAAGGCAAATCCACTTTGCACTACAAGTGCAGTTTCAGTGCAGTCTCAAGTGCACTTGTAGTGCAAAGTGTATTTTCCTTTAGTAAATAACACCCAACAGTGCTTTATAATTTTACACAATCACGCCATTTTCAGGACTCCCCAAGTCATGGTCAGCTAAAAGAAAGCCAAGCAGTAAATCTAAGCAAATATTTGTTCAGTTTAAAATATATTTTTATTTAAAAAATGTCTCAGACATTGTCTGGCATATCGATGGCCCCCCTACCCGCAAAGTATTCCATGTATCTTAGACGGACCTCGCAGGCACTCTGGGGGGGCAAGGCAGGACGGCCAGCTTCAAGCGCCGTCAGGTTTGGTTCATTCATATTAATTCCAGATTCAGGCCCTACTGAGCCAGCATAGTTCCAAGAATTTCTCCTTAAAAAGTTGTGGAGAACACAGCAAGGATGATGTGATTGAGTTTATATTCTGCCATGTGTATGGGTGTAAGAAATAGGCGGAACGGGCTGGCCATTATTCCAAACGTGTTCTCCACCACTCTTCTGGCTCTGGCCAGCCAGTAATTAAAAACCCTCTGGTCCGGGGTGAGGGTCCTCATAGGGAATGGCCACATAAGATGGTCCCCCAGCGCAAACGCTTCATCCGCAACGAAGATGAATGGGAGTCCTTCCGCATTGTCCTCTGGAGGTGGCAAGCCCAAGCTGCTATTCTGGAGATCCCTGTAGAACTCCGTGTGGGTGATGACTCCACCATCTGACATCCGGCCATTCTTCCCCATGTCCACATACAGGAACTCGTAAGTAGCCGACACCACCGCCAACATCACAATACTATTGAACCCTTTGTAGTTGTATGTAGTTGGCATCTATAGGCTATATGCTTTGTTTTACCAATACCATTGTGACTACCCTCTACTCTGTGAAATCATGTATTCGACTGTGTGTACCTGTCCATCGATTACGTTTACATTTTGTATACCAATTATTTGTATATGTGTACATATATGAAATTCCTTTACTATATCTACTATGATCAATAAATGTACTATTTTAACCCTCCGCATTTCAACTGCTTCATTTTAAAGTCCCAATCCCTTTCTATATACGCCTGTCGGCAATACCGGGATGGAGGCGACTAATGCGCCTCATTTAAAGTCCCAACCCCCCTCCATTGTACAATTTACAAACCGGGATGGAAGCATTTGGAAGAGTTGGATTAGCAGTGTTCCCCTGCTATCTACGCGAGAGGTTTAATATATGCCCTATGTGGGGCCAAATTTCTGGAATGTATATATTTGATACATATTATGCAATTTTCCTTCTATTCTATATATTGTTACTATTTGATGGCATTTCCGGCACTGGTTGCGCTATATATATAATACATTTTTTTCTTCCCTGTTATTAATAATTCCTTTTCCCTGCCATCCATCCAATCCTTATCGCTCTGCCTTTGATCCGCAATTGCGTGTGCGCTTGGTATGGTTCTGTGTTGGGGTTTGTTTGTCCTCTATGCGGGAGCTGCGATGCGCCCTGCGGATCCTCCCTCCCCTCCCCTTTGGGAGGTCTGGGCGGATGCCCCTCGGCGCATCGGCGCCACGTCCCCTACGTCATGCGCGGGATGTTGATTTCGACGTCACCGCGCTGACGTCTGGAGTACCATCTGCGTGATCGCCATGGGGGAGGGTCGTTCTGGCGCCAAACACCGAGCGGTCATCTAGCTCAGGTGCGGACGCCGCTCCCCTCCTCCCGCAGGCCTCACGCACGTGGCGCTGGCGGCATGTATTTATAGGTCCCCCAGTGGTAGCGGGCTGCTCACACGGCCAGTCTCCTCTGTTGGTTTCTGCACACTAGCTGTTTCCACCTTGCTAGTTGTGCATGACATGCAGCATCAGGTAAGCACTTTGTGTCTACACCTACTTTCACTGTCATGATCCCCCACTGTCACAATTTGTTTTTTGCACTAACTTTGTACAACCCTCCATACCACCTTCCCCTTTTTTAACAACTCACCCACACGTTTAGATCTTTCATTAGCCATTCTTTAATTGGATTCCCCGTACCACACGATCTCCACCACATTTCTCACCAACACTCTGTATATATAGGCATTCCTGGATATATCATTTATACTTTATTATACGTAATCCTTTCATCTTTTAACATATAACTCACATATTACTTCCAGTATTTTATTATGTCTTTTTCTTTCCCAGACATTCCTCCTCTTTTCTCTGACTAGTCATGTTACATTGTTGCCTTTACAAATACTTCTTTATTCAGACTTTTTTTCATTATATATTTCATTATACTAGCTACCAGTACTCTCTATTTACGAGTATTTCTGGGTACAATATTTACATATTACTTTACGTAATCTAATTCATCTATTTTTATAATATATACTGATATACTATTTTCTAATATTCATTCCCAGATTTTTTCTTTCTCTGTGACAATTTATGTTCCATCAATGGAGATCATCTCACTACTCATATAGTGTCACTTCACTACCTGATGCCATTCAGACACCACATGCTGCCTCAGCTCCCGCCGCGAGGCCCACTGCCCCCGGCCTACTCCGTGCCATCCGCCATGAGCTGCGCCCTATGTCAGGGTTGGTAAGTGTAATTATGGGCCAAACTTTTCCAACATTTTTTCAATTCCTCCCCTACGGATTGAGGTTGATTACATATACATATCTTACAGGATTACTATGCATCAGCTCCTGATGAGTGGAAAAGATCACCCACGAAACGCGTCGAGCTATACTTGATGCCTACTCTATCCATTGTACCTTGATGCCATCACTGTTCAATATTATGATTACATTATTCCTGTGTGCAACATTGTCAGTCGCCGGGCATGCCACCATTGGCATCTATAGGCTATATGCTTTTACCAATACCATTGTGACTACCCTCTACTCTGTGAAATCATGTATTCGACTGTGTGTACCTGTCCATCGATTACGTTTACATTTTGTATGCCAATTATTTGTATATGTGTACATATATGAAATTCCTTTACTATATCTACTATGATCAATAAATGTACTATTTTAACCCTCCGCATTTCAACTGCTTCATTTTAAAGTCCCAATCCCTTTCTATATACGCCTGTCGGCAATACCGGGATGGAGGCGACTAATGCGCCTCATTTAAAGTCCCAACCCTCCTCCATTGTACAATTTGTAGTTGTAATAGTATGACCCCGAGTTGGGTGGTGGGACGATGTGGACGTGTTTCCCATCAATTGTCCCGACGCAGTTAGGAAAGTCCCACTGCTGGGCAAAGTGAGAGGCCACAGTCTGCCATTCCTGTGGGTTGGAAGGAAACTGTGGAGTCAAACAAGAAAAATAAATGAATCATTTTGCACATAAACATGGAAAGCAGATTAGACACAAACATTCTTGGCCAACATCAGTATAACATTTATTTTAGGGAGTATTTAAAGACAAAGGTATAAGGTCCACCTATCAAATCCCCCTCCCACCCCCCCTCTCATGGGCCATTTTTAAAATTTTAGGGGGGGAGATGTTTTGGCCAGGTAACCCTCTCCACTTCATTGAGGGATGAATGCCTAAATAAAGTGTATTACTTTGGCCAGCCCCTCCTTACTTACACTATTGGCAGCCCACTGGACAGGTAAGAAGTGTCATAATACAAAGGTATAAATAAACACTGTACACATTTTAGCACATTTTAACATTCTGCTATTAACTATCAAGATAATAATAGGATACAAAAACTTTTAACATTACCATTTGAAAGTATTATGGCAGGCCCTTACAGTACATGCTTTGGGAAATTTATCCATAAATATGTGTGTGTGTATGGGTTTGGCAAAGTCAGCAGATAGAGGATTGAGGATAGATAGAGGATTGGTATCAGCTGAGTTAGCAGTTGGGGGGAGGGAGGGTTCCAAATGATTTTGGGACCCAAAAAAAAAAAACCTCTGGCACTCTGCCAGAATTTAAAGCACACATCACAATTTTACACATTTTAGGGGGTATTTAGGGTAAAGCACTACTATGGAGCAGACAAAATACATTGTTTATTGAGTAGACGAGGTGGACATAGGCCCAGGAGAGCATGCTGGGGAGGTTAGTAAAGGCAAATATGTATGAAGGACAAAAAAAAAAAATAAAAAAAAAATCCAGCATGCATGAGGACAAAGGGGATATTCACAGCATATTACAATCATGGTAATTAGGGAATGAGGAAAAAAATACAATACATTGGCAAACATTAAATACAATAAAATGTGATATAAAAGGATAAATCTTACCTTAATATACTCTTTCTGCAGGACCTGGATGATGGCAGAACAGGTCTCTGGGATAATGAGATGCCTGTCGAGAACTTGAGGTCCTGCACGCTTCTCCCCATCGCCAAGTACCGCAGGGTGGCAACTAGCCTCTGCTCCGGAGTGATGGCTTGCCTCATGCAGGTATCCTGCCTGCTGATATAAGGGGTTAGCAAAGCCAACAAATGGTGAAATACGGGGTCCGTCATCCGGAGAAAGTTCCTGAAATCATCAGGATTATTCTCACGGATCTCACGGAGTAAAGGCATGTGACAGAATTGGTCACGCTGGAGCAACCAATTCTTAATTTATGAACTCCTCCTCGCCCTGTTCATGGACTGGGCTTGTGTCAAAGTAAGAACCCCAACACCAAGCCCCCGCACAGCAAGAACTCTACGATGAGTACGTACACGCAACATGGCTACAAAACGGTCGGCTGGTCAGAACGAAGTAACAGAACGCACTGAAGAACAGCAAGGCCTGTGAAAAGCGACCTGAAAATCAGTAACGAACGGACAAGAACACAATGACAATCAATGGGAACTCACTGCACGGCCTGAAGACCAAGTACAAACCCACAAGCACAAACTGAACAGCAGAAATACGATCTGAAAACCACGAGTCTGAAAAAGCGTGAATCGTCTCTCACCAAACTTTTACTAACATGAGATTAGCAAAAGGAGCCCAAAGGGTGCCACGCTTTGTACTGAACTGCCCTTTTATAGTCTCATCATACGTGGTGTACGTCACCGCGTTCTTGGCGTTTGGAAATTCCGATAACTTTGTGTGACCATGTGTATGCAAAACAAGTTTGAGCCAACATCCGTCTGAAAAAATCCATGGATTTTGTTGTCGGAATGTCCGATCAATGTCCGACCGTTTGTACAGGGCATTACAGTTACCCATACATAGGAACATATTTAACCCATTTCTGATAAGAATATGAATATAATTATTTTTCTACATGGGGATTATGGGTGGAATATTGTAGCTAAACATGCATAGGAACATATTCAACCTATTTCTGATAATAATATGCATATAATTATTTTTCTACATGGGGATTATGGGTGGAATATTGTAGCTAAACATGCATAGGAACATATTCAACCCATTTCTGATAAGAATATGCATATAATTATTTTTCTACATGGGGAGTATGGGTGGAATATTCTTATCAGAAATGGGTTGAATATGTTCCTATGTATGTTTAGCTACAATATTCCACCCATCGTCCTCATGTAGAAAAATAATTATGTAAATATCCTTATCAGAAATGGGTTAAATATGTTCCTATGTATGTTTGCTACAATATTCCACCCATAATCCCCATGTAGAAAAATAATTATATGCATATTCAGATCAGAAATAGGTTTAATATATCCCTATGTATGTTTAACTACAATATTCCACCCATAATCCCCATGTAAAAGAATAATTATATGCATATTCTTATCAGACATGGGTTAAATATGTTCCTGTGTATGTTTAGCTACAATATTCCACCCATCGTCCTCATGTAGAAAAATAATTATGTAAATATCCTTATCAGAAATGGGTTAAATATGTTCCTATGTATGTTTGCTACAATATTCCACCCATAATCCCCATGTAGAAAAATAATTACATGCATATTCATATCATAAATAGGTTTAATATATTCCTATGTATATTTAACGACAATATTCCACCCATCATCCCCATGTATAAAATAATTAAATGCATATTCTTATCAGAAATTGGTTAAACATGTTCCTATGTATGGTTAACTGTAATATTCCACCCATAATCCCCATGTAGAAAAAATAATTATATGCATATTCTTATCAGAAATGGGTTGAATATGTTCCTATGTATGTTTAACTACAATATTCCACCCATAATCCCCATGTAGAAAAATTGTTATATGCATATTATCAGTAATGGGTTAAATGTATTCCTATGTACGTTTAACTACAATATTCCACCCATAATCTCCATGTAGATAAATAATTATATACATATTCTTATCAGAAATGGGTTAAATATGTTCCTATGCATGTTTATCTATAATATTTCATCTATCATCCCCATGTATAAAAATAATTATATGCATATTCATATCAGAAATAGGTTTAATGCATTCCTATATATGTTTAACTACA
This sequence comes from Aquarana catesbeiana, assembly GCF_042186555.1. Taxonomy (NCBI): domain Eukaryota; kingdom Metazoa; phylum Chordata; class Amphibia; order Anura; family Ranidae; genus Aquarana; species Aquarana catesbeiana. The sequence continues at coordinate 22,631,323 of NC_133333.1, forward strand.
TTATTCCACCCATAATCCCTATGCAGAAAAATAATGATATGCATATTCAGTTCAGAAACAGGTTTAATATATTCTTATGTATGTTTAACTACAATATTCCACCCATCATCCCCATGTAGAAAAAGAATTATATGCAAATTCTCATCAGAAACTGGTTGAATATGTTCCTATGTATGTTTAGATACAATATTCCACCCATCATCCCCATGTAGAAAAATGATATGCTTATTATTATCAGTAATGGGTTAAAGATATTCATATGTATGTTTAACTGCAATATTCCACCCATAATCCCCATGTAGAAAAATAATTATATGTATATTCTTATGAGAAATGGGTTAAATAAGTTCCTATGTATTGTTAACTGTAATATTCCACCCATCATCCCCATGTAGAAAACTAATTATATGTATATTCTTATCAGAAATGGGTTTAATATGTTCCTATGCATGTTTATTTACAATATTCCACCCATCATCCCCATGTATAAAAATAATTATATGCATATTCATATCAGAAATAGGTTTAATATATCCCTATGTATGTTTAACTACAATTTTCCACCCATAATCCCCAGGCAGAAAAATAATGATATGCATATTCAGATTAGAAATAGGTTTAATATATTCCTATGTATGTTTAACTACAAAATTCCACCCATCATCCCCATGTAGAAAAATTATCTGCATATTCTTATCAGAAACGGGTTGAATATGTTCCTATGTATGTTTAGCTACAATATTCCGTGCATCATCCCCATGTAGAAAAATAATTATATGCATATTATTATCAGTAATGGGTTAAATATATTCCTATGTATGTTTAACTACAATATTCCACCCATCATCCCTATGTAGAAAAATAATTATATGCATATTCTTATCAGTAATAGGTTAAATATGTTCATTGTCAGGTGTTAACATTATATTCCTCCCATAAACTCAGTGAGAAATAATAATTCTACTCATATTCTCATCAAAAACAGGTCAAATGTAATTTGTCCATTAGCAAGTGAACAGTTTAACATTAGCAACAGCTTCTTGCAACATTGTATCAAGCACTGCAGGAAAGAATAACATATTTTGAGAAACAGCCGAGTCACTGACATCTAGTGACAGTGAGGGTTCTCAGTATTGCAGCCAATAATCCAATCATCCCATCATCCCATCATCCCACTATGTAGTTTAGTACGTCCCAAAAAAAATGTATGGGAATCAGAAGTTCCTAAACATAACAATCTCAAAAAGGGCAACAGTTTGTCAGCGCACATGCTGCAGGCTTCTATAGTATTGATCCCCAAGCCAAACAAAGATACTCAATCCTGGGCAAACTTCCACCCTATTTCGCTCCTCAAGATTGACATAAAAATGTTAGACAAAGTACTCACAAACCGTTTAAATATGATTCTCCACCGCTTGGTCCACAAAGATCAGGTGAGCTTTATACCACCCAAACAGGCTGAGGTTAATATCCATTGCACAATTCTCCTCGTTCACACTGCACACTGCACAACCGATGATAATGCTTTCCTTGGACATCCGGAAAGCATTTGACATGCTTTCCTGGTCTTATCTCCGCACAACCCTAGCTCACTGAAGCTTAGTTGAACCTTTTCTGTGTTGGATCAACAAACTGTATAATGGACCCTCAGCCTCAGTGAAATACCTTGGGTAAGAATCCCCCTCCTTCTAAATCTTCCAAGGCACTTTGTCTCCCCTACTGTTTATAATGGATTTAGAGCTCTTAGCCAAACATATTGGATTAAGTTCCAACATCTAGGGAGTTAAATAGGCAGGAGTACATCATAAGCTCGCTATGTTTGTGAATGATATCCTATTATACATCACGTCTCCTCACACTTCACTTCCCTATCTCCTCTCTCGCTTGTGTGACTTTGCTTCCCTCTCTGGCCTTCACACCAACCAGGCTAAATCATGTGCTCTGAATGTTTCTGGAAGCTATCTTGCACTCCATACAGGCCCAGTTCCCTTTTTATTGGTCTCCTGCAATACCAAACCTAAGAATCACCCTGACCCCATCTTACCAATCTCTGCATGCAGCTAACTAGGGATGAGCCGAACACCCCCCGGTTCGGTTCGCACCAGAACCTGTGAACGGATCGAAAATTTGCACGAACGTTAGAACCCATTTGCATGGAATTGTCCTAAAAAGGGTTTGGGGACCCGGGTCCTGCCCCAGGGGACATGTATCAATGCAAAAAAAAACTTTTAAAAACGGCCGTTTTTTCAGGAGCAGTGATTTTAATGATGCTTAAAGTAAAGAAAAAGAAGTGAAATAATCCTTTAAATATTGTACCTGGGGTGTGTCTATAGTATGCCTGTAAAGTGGTGCGTGTTTCCCGTGTTTAGAACAGTCCCTGCACAAAATGTCATTTTTAAAGGAAAAAAATCTCATTTAAAACTGCTTGCGGGTTTAATGTAATGTCGGGTCCTGGCAATATGGATGAAAATCAGTGAGAAAAACGGCATGGGTACCCCCCAGTCCATTACCAGGCCCTTTGGGTCTTGTATGGATATTAAGGGGAACCCCGCACCCAAATTAAAATAAGGAAAGGTGTGGGGCCACCAGGCCCTATATACTCTGAACAGCAGTATACAGGCGGTGCAAACAAGACAGGGACTGTAGGTTTATTGTTAAGTAGAATCTGTTTGTAATTTTGAACGGGTACATTTTTAACGTCTTTAGCTCCAGCCAAAAAATCTTTTTTAAGCTTTTTGGAAAACATAGGGAAGGGTTATCACCCCTGTGACATTTGTTTTGCTGTCTGTCCTCCTCTTCAGAAGATTTCACCTCACTTTTTGTCCCAATGACAAATGTTTTTTGAAAATTTGGGTTTTTTTGTGGAACAAGGATTGGAAAGCATCAGTGGAAAGGAGAAATGTTTTTCCCATATTAACTCTTACAGGAGAGAATTTCCCTTCCTAGGGGTAGATTTCATCTCACTTCCTGTTGTCTCCTTCTGTTTGCAAGTAGGAGTCGTTTTTAAGTTAGATGTTTGAAAGTAGGGGCCTGCCCTATATACTCAGCAGAAATTTGGGCCTTAGGTGTTGTTGTGGCCACAACACTGTAAGCCCTCACAGGGCCCTGCTGTGAAATATTAGATCAAGAATTGTAATTAAATGCCCCTGTTGAACAAGGGCAGAAAAATTGGGCCTTTGGTGGTGGTGGTGGTGGTGCTGGTGCCACAACACTGTAAGTCCTCACTCGCTCTTGGTGGGTGCAGAAATGGGCCCTGCTGTGAAATATTAGATCAAGAATTGTAATTACATGCCCCTGTTGAACAGGGGCTGAAAAATTAGGCCTTAGGCACTGGTGCTGGTGCCACAACACTGCAACCCCTCACAGACACTCTAGTTGGAACACAGGAACGAGCCCTGCTGCAAAGTATTGCATCAAAAATTGTAACTACACGCCCCTGTTAAACAGGGGCTGAAAAAATTGGACCTCAGGCACTGGTGCTGGTGCCACAACACTGCAACCCCTCACAGATACTCTAGTTGTAACGCAGAAACGAGCCCTGCTGCAAAGTATTGCATCAAAAATTGTAACTACACGCCCCTGTTAGACAGGGGCTGAAAAATTGGGCCTTAGGCACTGGTGGTGGCGCCCAGAACCAAAAATGTTCTTACAAGCTATCAGCGTGATGATTGAGGACGAAGAGGATAATTACTCAGGGATAGTCACTCAGCATCAGCATAGGCAGTCTTTGAAGGGATCTGAGATTTCAAAAAAAATTATTCGGTTACATCAGCATCAGGTGCTTGGTAGCTGGTGGTGATCCAAGACTTATTCATTTTTATGAAGGTCAGTCGATCGACCGAGTCGGTGGACATATGCACCCTGTGATCGGTTACAAAGCCTCCAGCAGCACTGAATGTGCGTTCCGAAAGAACGCTGGATGCAGGACAGGCCAGTAGCTCAATTGCATACTGTGCAAGCTCTGGCCAGTGAACCATCCTCAAGACCCAGTAACCCAGAGGATTTTCGGTGGGAAAGGTGTCCAAGTCTGATCTTGCCCTTAGGTATTCCTGCACCATGTAAAACAGACGCTGGGGATGGTTGCTGGAACCGATCATACCTTGGGGCTGCAGACCAAAAAATTGTCTAAACGCATCGGTCAGACGGCCACCTTCTCCACCACTCCTTCTTTGACTGACCGAAGCCTCAGCAACACGTTGTCCAGAAACAGGAGTTTGTAACCTCCCAGTCTCTGGGAACGCGTTGCACAGACCTTTCTGCAAGGCCTCCTGAAGATGTTTCATCCTCTGCTCCCTCTGCAATGGCAAGATAAGGTCCGCAACCTTACCCTTGTAACGTGGATCAAGGAGGGTTGCCAGCCAGTATTGGTCCTTCTTCTTGATACCACGAATACGAGGATCCTTACGCAGGCTTTGCAGGATCAGGGAGGCCATGCAGCGTAGGTTTGCTGAGGCATTCAGTCCGGAGTCCTCTGGGTCACTAAGGACGACATGGTCCGCAGCCACCTCCTCCCAGCCACATACAAGTCCATGTGTTTCTTGGGACTGATCCCTTAAAGACTGCTGCTGATGCTGAGTGCCAGGCTCCACCTCCATACTGACACAATCTTCCTCCTCCTCCTCCTCGTCCTCTTCCTGTGTGATCGGCGGGCACGCAGGAACAATGTCTGGATAAAGGGGGCCTTGAGAGCTAAGGAAGTCCTCCTCTTCCTGCCTCTGTTCTGCCTCAAGTGCCCTGTCCATTATTCCATGCAGCGTGTGCTCCAACAGGTGGACAAGGGGGACAGTGTCACTGATGCATGCACTGTCACTGCTCACCATCCTCGTGGCCTCCTCAAATGGTGACAGGACAGTGCATGCATCCCTGATCATGGCCCACTGGCGTGGGGAAAAAAAAACAAGCTCCCCTGACCCTGTCCTGGTGCCATAGTCGCACAGGTACTTATTGATGGCCCTCTGCTGCGTGTGCAGCCGCTGCAGCATGGCCAACGTTGAGTTCCACCTGGTGGGCATGTCACAGATTAGGCGGTTCTTGGGCAGGTTAAACTCCTTTTTGGAGGTCCGCCAGCCGAGCACTGGCATTATATGACCGGCGGAAATGCACGCAGACTTTCCTGGCCTGCCTCAGGACATCCTGTAAGCCCGGGTACCTGCCCAAGAACCGCTGCACCACCAAGTTAAGGACGTGAGCCAAACAGGGCACATGGGTCATTTGTCCCTGTCGGAGGGCAGAGAGGAGGTTGGTGCCATTGTCACAAACCACCATTCCTGCCTTAAGTTGGCGTGGCGTCAACCACCTCTGAACCTGCCCCTGCAGAGCTGACAGAACCTCTGCCCCAGTGTGGCTCCTGTCCCCCAAGCACACCAGCTCAAGCACCGCATGGCATCTTTTGGCCTGCGTACTTGCTTAGCCCCTTGAATGGCTACGGAGCACTGCTGGTTCCGAGGACAAAGCACAGGAAGAGGCCATGGAGGAAGAAGAAGAGGAGGGGGTGGAGGAGAGAGGTGTGTCACAATCATTAGCATTTTGGAGGCGTGGTGGCGGAACAACCTCCAACACTACTGCACCTTGTCCTGCATCCTTCCCAGCTGCCAGCAGAGTCACCCAATGCGCCGTGAAACTTAGGTAACGTCCCTGTCCATGCCTGCTGGACCATAAGTCAGCGGTAATATGCACCTTACCGCTGACCGCCCTGTCCAGCGAGGCATGGACATTGCCTTCCACATGCCGGTAGAGAGCCGGAATCGCCTTCCGTGAGAAAAAGTGGCGTTTGGGTACCTGCCACTGAGGAACTGCACATTCCACAAACTCACGGAAGGGGGCAGAGTCTACCAACTGAAAAGGCAGCAGTTGAAGTGCTAGCAATTTTGCCAAGCTAGCATTCAACCGCTGGGCATGTGGATGGCTGGGAGCAAACTTCTTTCGGCGGTGCAGCAGCTGGGGCAGGGAAATTTGCCTGGTACAATCTGACGTCGGTGTACCAAAAGCAGATTGCCCACAAGTACTTGGCTGTGACACACCTAATTCTACACCTTCATTCCTCTCAGTGCAGGTCTCAGAGAGGACTGAAGGTATAGTGGGGTTGGAGATCTCAGCTAATGAGGAGCAAGGAGAGGTCCTCTTTGTTCTTTGGTGTGGGTCTTTTAGATACGCTTGCCAAGGAACTGCATGGCAGGTCAACATATGTCTGGTCAAGCATGTGGTACCCAAGCGGGAGATGTTTTGGCCACGCGAGATACGCTTGAGACATATGTTACAAATAGCAGCGGTGCGATCTGATGCACTCGTCTCAAAAAAGGCCCACACCAAAGAACTTTTTGAATAACGCGCAGAGACAGCAGCGCCCTGCACATGTGGAGCTTTGGGGTGTGATGCAGTCAATGTGCTGCCCTTAGGCTGGCCCCTGGAGGGCATCCTGCCTCGTTGGTGATGTGCCGCCTCCTCCTCCTCCTCCTCTCTCCTATCAGGCACCCACGTTTAGTCAGTCACTCCATCATCCCCTCCCTCCTCATCATTGGAGCAAACCTGGCAGTATGCTGCAGCAGGGGGAGCATGACTGCCAGATTGCTGTCCTTCTTGGGTACCCCCTCTGTCCGTGCTCATGTTACTGCCTTCATTAAGCTCAGTATCATCATCAGAGCCTTCCAAACGCTGGGCATCCTCCTGGAGCATGTACCCAACACTGTGGTCAAACAGTTCGAGGGACTCCTCAGGTGGACATGGTGGGGCTAGGGAAGGAGTCACTGATGACATTGAGCCGAGGGAAGAGGCTGCTGCTTTGCCAGACAAAGTACCCTGGGCATGGGTGAGAGAGGATGAGGAGGATGAGGACAGCTTGGTCATCCACTCGAACAAGTCTTCTGCATGTTGCGGCTCAACACGGCCAGCTGCCGAAAAAAAGGCCAAGCATGTCCCGCGGCCACGTGCTGATGAGGATGCACCGTCTCCACGACCAGCACTAGACACAGAGCCTGCTTGCCCTCTCTTATTGGCTTGTGACTGTCTGCCTCTCCTTCTTGGCCTTCCAGACATACTAATGGCCTGTAGCTGCACTAAGCTGGGATATATATATATATATATATATATATATATATATATATATATACTGATACTGCAGCTAGCAAAATCAACTGCCTGCCTGTAGTATGAGAACACCACCAACCTTCTACAGGTAGCTTTAGCTGAACACTGTGCAGAACTCACAAAAAAATAACTTGTAGCTTTTTTAGCTGCCTGCGGCAGTGAAAGGATCAGGAAAACACCAGCAACCTTCTACAGGTAGCTTTAGCTGAACACTGTGCAGAGCTCGCAAAAAAATAACTTGTAGGTTTAGCTGAACACTGTGAGCAGGACGCACCGCACTAACTTGTAGTTTTAGCTGAACACTGTGAGCAGGACGCACTGCACTAACTTGTAGCTTTAGATGAACACTGTGCAGAGGTCTCACTACACTAATTTGTAGTTTTAGCTGAACACTGTGAGCAGGATGCACCGCACTAACTTGTAGTTTTAGCTGAACACTGTGAGCAGGATGCACTGCACTAACTTGTAGCTTTAGATGAACACTGTGCAGAGGTCTCACTACACTAACTTGTAGTTTTAGCTGAACACTGTGAGCAGGACGCACCGCACTAACTTGTAGTTTTAGCTGAACACTGTGAGCAGGACGCACCGCACTAACTTGTAGTTTTAGCTGAACACTGTGAGCAGGACGCACCCCACTAACTTGTAGTTTTAGCTGAACACTGTGAGCAGGACGCACCGCACTAACTTGTAGTTTTAGCTGAACACTGTGAGCAGGACGCACCGCACTAACTTGTAGTTTTAGCTGAACACTGTGAGCAGGACGCACCCCACTAACTTGTAGTTTTAGCTGAACACTGTGAGCAGGACCCACCACACTAAGAGCCGGTTCACACAGGGGCGACTTGGCAGGCGACCTAGCCGCCTGACAAGTCGCCTCCCGTTCTGTACAATGGAACCATTCTAATAGGAGCGACGCAAGTCGCTCCGACTTAGAAAAAGGTTCCTGTACTACTTTGGGGGCGACTTGCATAGACTTCTATACAGAAGTCGTTTTGCAAGTCGCCGCCCCTGTCGTGTGCAGGTCGCCTCGGTGAGGCGACCTGCAAGTTGTGCCGCCCCTAGTGTGAACCAAGGCTAACTTGTAGTTTTAGCTGAACACTGTGAGCAGGACGCACCCCACTAACTTGTAGATTTAGTTGAACACTGTGAGCAGGACGCACCGCACTAACTTGTAGTTTTAGCTAAACACTGTGAGCAGGACGCACTGCACTAACTTGTAGCTTTAGATGAACACTGTGCAGAGGTCTCACTACACTAACTTGTAGTTTTAGCTGAACACTGTGAGCAGGACGCACTGCACTAACTTGTAGCTTTAGATGAACACTGTGCAGCGGTCTCACTACACTAACTTGTAGTTTTAGCTGAACACTGTGAGCAGGATGCACCCCACTAACTTGTAGTTTTAGCTGAACACTGTGAGCAGGACGCACCCCACTAACTTGTAGTTTTAGCTGAACACTGTGAGCAGGACGCACTGCACTAACTTGTAGTTTTAGCTGAACACTGTGAGCAGGACACACTGCACTAACTTGTAGCTTTAGATGAACACTGTGAGCAGGACGCACCGCACTAACTTGTAGTTTTAGCTGAACACTGTGAGCAGGACGCACCCCACTAACTTGTAGTTTTAGCTGAACACTGTGAGCAGGACGCACCGCACTAACTTGTAGTTTTAGCTGAACACTGTGAGCAGGACGCACCGCACTAACTTGTAGTTTTAGCTGAACACTGTGAGCAGGACACACCGCACTAACTTGTAGTTTTAGCTGAACACTGTGAGCCAGACGCACTGCACTAACTGTAAATAGTCTAGCTGCCTGACTGTGTTACTAATAGGATCAAAAGAACACCAGCAATTTTCTTCAGGTAGCTGTAAATACTGTAACAAGACAAGCCTGCCTGTCAGTAAGAAGATAACAGGAACGGATCTAGCTAAATTGAATACAGTATATATATATATATATATATATATATATATATGCAACACCTGGGATGCATATATATATATATATATATACACAATACACTGTAAGTGCAGCTAACTCACTGATTGTCCTGCCTAATCTAGCTAACTCAAATGAAATGACACTGTCTCTCTGTCTATCTATCTCTCTTTCAATGCCGGAACACACACTACACAGGGCCGCCGTGCAGGCGGCCTTATATAGTGTGGGGCGTGTTCTAAACCCCCTGAGCCATAATTGGCCAAAGCCACCCTGGCTTTGGCCAATTACAGCTCTCTCTACTGACGATGCTTTGATTGGCCAAGCATGCGGGTCATAGTGCATGCTTGGCCAATCATCAGCCAGCAATGCACTGCGAAGCCGCAGTGAATTATGGGCCATGACACGCCACACAAATTTGGCGCGAACGGCCCATATCGTTCGCAATTCGGCGAACGGGCTAACAGACGATGTTCGAGTCGAACATGGGTTTGACTCGAACACGAAGCTCATCCCTACAGCTAACTATCCTACGCTCGTTAAAACTCTGACTCGCCTACTCAACTCATGGAACCTGACCCATATCTCTTGGACAGGGCGCATTCATGCAATCAAGATGATCTTCCTCCCAAAACTTCTCTACCCCTTTTGCCAATCCTGCTACCCCATAACTTGCGCATCCTACTACGCCTTGTTCTCAAATTCATCTGGGACCCACCTAAAAACTGAGGCTAAATAGACACTTGGTTTACAGCCAAAAGGCTGGGAGGACTGGGAGTTCTCAATATTACCTATTATTACAAAGCGGCCCAGATAGCCCATTTGGCTCAAAAATTCACAGTCAAGGCTGTACCTACCTGGACCTTTATCAACAAGATGGACATGGACCCTGTCTCACTTGCATCTCTACCTTGGCTTCCTCCCCCCTCTGCCCCTAGCCCTTAAACTTGGTCCTGACTCATACGCTGTCTGTCTGGGCTTTATTTATCAGCACCTACCTCTCCTGGAGAATCTCAATTGCCCTCTCTTTCCCCCAGGCCTTGAAAACACCCATAGATATATGTGCTCAGGTCTCACTTCAGTCTGTTCTATGCTGACCACTCAGGGCATTCGCTCTATTCCCCAACTTAAGGACTCGCATGATATTTTAAGCTCTGAACCATTTCATTGCCTCCAAATACGCCACCTCCTGGAATCGCTCTCTAGGAATCATGACTGGTCCAAACCATGAACAGCTTTCAAAACTAGTTGTCAGACCTGTCCTATGACACAGAGCCTTGTTTACTTGCTAAACTCTTCACTTTTTAATAGCTCAGCCACACAGGCCCTTTCTTACTACTCACGATTAGAGCATGACTTTAACTATATAATATATATATATATACATACACCGTATATAGCGAAAAAATTCTGCCCAGAGTTCTGCTTAGAATGGCTCCAGCTGGTTAGAGAAGATGGACATGTTCATGTGCTGAAAAACAGGCCCTCATTATTTGAAAATTTGTTTCATTATTGTTACTGGGTGTTTTCTTTTTAAGAAAATATATTTCTTTTTAGGTGCACGACAAGTGCATTTAGGAAGGAATAAAGTGTCAGATACCAGTGATTTTTTTTTATAGACAAAATTATTACAGTTTTATCATTCGTTTTACCCTCGTACTAGACATCCTGTTTACTGGATTACAGGGTACAATCCTACTAATGCTTTTTTTTTTTACAAGCTCCAGTAAGGGGGTTATTCATATTTAATCAATCCTTTAACAAAAATGCCACAGCAAATTTAGGGAAAACAACAGCACTGTAAAAAGACATATATTTTAGTGGACTTTTATCATCCTGATGGTAAGAAAAATCCTAACAAGACGTGAATAAGTCTTGGGTGCCTCCCCTACCCCTTTGCAGGCCGGTCTGAGTCATAAAAAAAAAAAAATGTAAACTCTGCATCCATTGGTTCCCTGCAGATGTGACTTTCCCTTTTTGCCACTACAGGGCGCTCTTCATACAGCAAATATAAAATATAGAGCACCAGTGACAGCATTCAATTACTTCTATAGATGTTTATTCTGACAGAACAACAAGACACCTTTCTGTCATCTATTCTGATAGAATCAAGTCCCTTTCCTTTCCTCTCCTCTCCTCTCCTCTCCTCTCCTCTCCTCTCCTCTCCTCTCCTCTCCTCTCCTCTCCTCTCCCAGGGTCTCTTCCACCTTCTTCCCTGTATAAATATATTCCCTGCAGATGGTTTTTGTTTTAAGGTGTGCCTCCTACAATGTCCTAAATACATTTGCTAATGATGCTACTGTATCTCAGGATGTTCTTTCAGTCTATCGGTTTGCATATCATATGTTGGTTTTGTACCATGGTTGGGTTTTCACCCATATTTTGGGAATGTTTATATTGACTTATTTTTCTGCAAAAATTAAAAAAAAGATTTTACAAAAAAAATATTGCATTTTGAGGACTTAAAGTACTCTGCCTGTGCAATGAATTGTACTTTCTTAACATGTCTGTTAATGTCAATTTAAAGTGGTGGTAAAGTCAAAAGGTTTTTTTTTTCTTAATGCATTCTATGCATTAAGATAAAAAGCTTTCTGTGTGTAGCAGCCCCCCTCAGACCCCCTAATACGTACCTGAGCCCCATCTCTGTCCAGAGATGTGCACGAGTGTCTCAGCCGTCCTCTTCCTCCTGATTGGCTAAGACACAGCAGCAGCGCCAATGGCTGTTAATCAAAGTCAGTTAGCCAATCAGGAGAGAGAGGGGACGGGCCGAACCGCAGCTTCGTGTCTGAATGAACACAGGGAGCTTTGGCTCGGGTGCCCCGATAGCAAGCTGCTTGCCTGGGGGGGGGGGGGGGCACTCGACAGGAGGGAGGGGCCAGGAGCACCAAAGAGGGACCTGAGAAGAGGAGATTCTAGGCTGCTCTGTGCAAATTCACTACACAGAGAAGGTAAGTATAACATGTTTTCTATTTTTAAAGAAAAAAAGAAAACAAGACTTTACGATCACTTTAAGTCAATGTATTAAAGCAGAGTTCCGAAAAAAAAATTAGAAGTCAGCAGCTACAAATACTGCAGCTGCTGACTTTTAAAATAAGGACACTTACCTGTTCAGGGTGCCCGCGATGTCCTCACCCGAAGCTGACATGTCCCTTGGCTCCGGGTGGAGGCTCCGACATCTTAAGTTCGGGAATCAGGAAGTGAAGCCTTGCGGCTTCACAGCCTGCCTCCTACTGTGCATGCGCGTGTCGCGTCGCGCTTTCTGAGTGGTCCCTGCTTTCTACTGGGACCTGTGTGTCTCCCAGAAGACAGCAGGGGGGGGGGGTGGAGGAGGGCCGGACATGGCGTAGATCGCCACGGATACTGCGGCGGTCTTTCGCCAGAAGTGGGAGCAAATACCTGTATTAGACAAATGTGACACCGGGGGGGGGGGGGGATCTGGACAGTGGAAGTTCCATTTTTGGGTGGAACTCCGCTTTAATTTTGCTGATCTTTGTATGTGTTTCTAAAACGTAATAAAAATGATTGAAATAAAAAAAATACTCTCCAAGTGTAACAAAATGTATGTTGAATTTCTGTTGGCTTTCAAGGATGAAATAGCTGTGATTTTGCTCCTGAGGGTTAAGGAACCTTCTTTTAACTACCTTCTAGCCTGTTAGATATTGAGGAACCCTAACATTAACCCCAAATGTGAATGACACTCTAATCACATGACTTTGATAAGCAAAGGGTTAGGATTAGGATTAAAGTTAAAGAAAAGGGTCAGCAAAGGTACCTCTCAATGTTTCTCTTAAATCAAGTTTTTACTAAAAAACAAAAAAACTAAATTGCTAATCAGTATAGATACTTTCCTGCAAGTAAATCCGGGTAACACCTGTCGATGTTACAGCAGGTGGTACCTATCCATTTTCTTTCCGTTTGAAGGCTGTAACTTCCAAAGACATTACATTGGCTCAGTGGAACACAGTAATCGATAACGGAACGCCTACTATCATTGGACAAATCTGCAGATATAAAAGCAACCATTGTTGGAAATGCTTTAATTTATGTCAAATACTTTTTTACTACTTTCCAAACATTATCAGAGATCAACTAAGATATATATATATATATATATATATATATATATATTTAATTGGCAGTGTTGTCACTTTAAGTATCACTGTAATTTTTTTTTATTTTTTTACATTTGCACTCTTGTTCAGGTTGGATAGTACAGTTCTCACTATACTTCTGAAGCACCGACTATGAGAACTGTGGCTTCTATACATAGAAGCCTTAATGCCATTTCTTCACCCTTCCACTCGCCTTGTCCATTCACAGCAGGCTTGGTATTCTCTAAACTAGGGGTCTCCACACCTCCCAGTACAAGGGCCACATTGTATATTTTACAATTGACTGTGGGCAGAAAAAAATCTCCATTAAGGTCCCCCTTACATCTGGATCCCTATCAGTGTCTCCTTTAAATCAATCCCCCCATCTAAGTCCCTCCTTACATCAGTGTCCCCATCAGAGTCCTCCTTACATCAGTGTCCCCATTGGAGTACTGCCTTACATCAGTATGAAGATATTTGTCAGCACACCATGGAACGACATAGATAGCGTCCAAACGTGTAATTTATTACATGATCACAACACAAGGAGAGTGCAACATTTCAGAGTCACGCAGGTCCCCTTTGTCAGGCATGTGAGGTCACATGCCTGACGAAGGGGTCATGCGTGACTCCGAAACGTTGCACTCTCCTTGTGTTGTGATCATGCAATAAATTACACATTTGGACGCTATCTATGTCGTTCCATGGTGTGCTGGCAAATATCTTTATTGTGACTTGAACCAGTATCCAGCCTGTTGTTGCTGCAGCACCCATACTCGTGAGCTCATCCAGGAATGTGTGCGATGGAAATATGAAGTACTGCCTTACATCAGGTCCCCATCAAAGTCCCCTCTACATCAGGATCCTTATGAGAGTTCCCCTTACATCAGGATGGCTATCAAAGTCCTCATCAGAGTCACCCTTACATTAGGGCCCCCCACAGTGTCCCCCTTACATCAGGATCCCCATCAAAGACCCTGCTTACATCAGGGTCCCCATCAAGTGACACCTTTCATTATTATCCCTATTAGAGTCCACATAATCATCAGGTTCCCCACTAGAGTCCTTCCTTACATCAGGGTCCCCAACAAAGCCCCCACTTACATCAGAAACGGAGAACATAGGCAGACTTTGCTGAGCCTTATCCGTAATCAGTGCACACTGAGGATATGCCACTGACCCAACCTGCAGGCCAGACACATTCTTGTAGTGGACCAGAAGTGGCGCTCGGGCCATAGTTTGGAGACCCCTTCTGTACCATCCACAGAATACAAAGCATTCTGTGAATGGGCAAGGGGAGAGATACTGTGATTTACACTTCATGAGACGTCACCTATTTTTACACTGCAGAGTTTGAGCCCAGACAAATTCCCTTTTACTGTCCAATAAAACTAACTGAATGGCCAGTATGGAAAGTCTCATTAGTCAATGCAACAGCAATTAGTAGAGATAAACCCCTTAGTCAGGAAAAAACAGCAATAAGGTGTCTTGTGATGTCTGCTGCTCCTAGATAGACTTTTTGCTATTTACACTTTAAGTGCTGGTTCACCTTAAGAATTATCAATTAAAGTGGTTATAAAGGCAGGAGGTGTTTTACTTTAACTGCAACTTTAATTTCACTGCATTAAGGTAAAAAAAAAAACTGAGTGCAGCTCCCACTTATACCCACTTGAGCCCTATGTCAATCCAGCACTGTGCTTGAGAGCAACATCACTGCTCTTTCTTTCCTCACTGGCTCAGAGGCAACAGCGGGAGCCATTGGTTTTAGAGGAGGGAGCGGGGGCAGGGTCAAGCTGCGCTGTGTGTGTCAACACACACAGCACGGCTTGAGGGCGAGCCTGCATGTGTATGCCCCATAGCAAGCGGTTTGTTATGGGGGCACTTAGCAGGGGGGGGAGCCAGGATCGCCAGCGTGGGACCCCAGAAGAGAAGGATCAAGGCTTTATCAAGAACTAGAACCTTTTAGTGAATGAGGCAGATAGTATAGTCAAATATGACTAAAAACCAAGGAAATACCCCCAGGCAAGTTAACAAAACAAATCACGTATTTATGAAAAAATACATTATTTTATAGAATAATTACATCAAGACCACATGCAATCTATTTGTATTTTTTGGGAAATTAGAAAGATACCTTTGTAGTATTCAATGACCGTGGCTGAACATCGGTATTCATCTGAACAATTTATCTCTGTTGTGCAGTTGCGTGGCGTATTACCAATTGTCGTACAATGATTACATATTATAGAGTAACCTGTAATGTAAGAACAGCTAGTAAATGAAAAAAAAAGCAAAAGGAAAATTTAAAAAAAATTAAGAGAAGGAAAAAGAAAATAAAAATAAAAAAAAAGAAAGACAAAGTAAAAATGGGAAAGAAATGGAAAGAGATTAAAAATTAAAAAAAGGCAAAAATAGAGGGAAAGAAAAGAAGAAAGAGAGATGATAAAAAAACAAGGAAGAAAAAATAAAGAGGGAAATCTGAGAGAAAAATAAAACAAAAAGAAAGACAAATAAAAAATAGAAAGATAAACAAATAAATAAAAAGAGAGATAATTATAGAAGAAAAAAAAAAACAAAAGAAGAACGAGAGAAGATATAAACTATGGGGGAAAAAATATGAAAAGTGGAAAGAAAAGAGAGTGAATAAACATTTAAAAGAGGATTCAAGAAAATGAAATGAAAGAATAGAAAGAAAAGAAAATATATTAAAAAGAAAAAAGAGAAGAAAAAAAGGACATTAGATAGACTGGTGTCTAGACAGAAGAAAAACATTTACTTACTGAATCCTGCAAGCGCTGATAGTAGAAAACATAACTTTACTACAGACATTACTGTAAAGATAATCCACCGCCTGTATGATTCGTTACGGCTATATTACCACTGCAAACCTTATTGATTCCCAACTAGCTTTATATAAAATAAGTCACAGGGTGGAGAAACACACATGGAAATGAAATGCTGGTCATATTACTAAATATACGTGTAGTTTAATAAAGGAAAGCGACATTTTATAGTCTTATGATTTTCATAATTTCACGCAGGAGTACAAAGAATATACAGTACATATAATGTGGTAAAAGTTAGGATTCTATTTGCATTAGTAGATGCACCATACATACATTTTATGTCATTGGTGTTTTGCATGCGTAGAATGTGTTAAGGTTGGCTGTATTAGAATTTGAACAATATTTATCTTTATGAGCCTCAACTACTTAGCAGGAAATATTTTCTTGTTGCCCAATGCTAATGTTAAGGCCAAATAAACCAAAACCAAATAAATGTATATAAATGTATATAAACATCTTATGTAATTTACAGTTGTGCTCAAAAGTTTGCATACCCTGGAATGTTTGGCCTTGGTGTAGACATAGAAGGTGGAAAGGTTAACTTCCCACATTTGTGGCTTTTAAAATCACAATTAGTGTCTGTGTATAAATAGTCAATGAGTTTGTTGGATGCACTAAGCAAGCTAGACACTGAGCCATGAGGAGGTAGAAAAGAACGGTCAAAATACCTGGGTAACAAGGTAATGATACTTTTCAAAGATTGAAAAGGATATAAAAAGATAGCCAAAGCCTTGAATATGCTAGTCAGTACTGTTTAATCACTTATTAAGAACTGGAAAATTAGGGGCTCTTTTGATACCAAGCCAAGGTCAGGTAGACCAAGAAAGATTGCAGCCACAACTGGCGGAAGAATTGCTCAGGATACAAAGAAAACCCCACAGGCTGCTCTCCAAAAAGATGGTGTGGTTGTTTTTAAGGAGCACAATTCAACGATACTTGAACAAAAAGAAGCTGCATGGTTGAGCTGCCAGAAAGAAGCCTTTACTATGCCACAAAAAAGCCAATGAGGCATGTCAGGGTTTGTTGGGCATATTGTAACCAGGATTTTTTTGTGGAACTTTTTGTGGTACAGTAAGCCCAGGTTCACACTATACCGGGCTGCGGATCGTACAGGAGCGCTGTGCGTCCCTTTCCCCGTTTCAGGGACGAACCAGGGCCGATTCTATGCCTGAATTCGGCCCTGAAACGGAGCCAAAGGAGCACAGCGTTTTTGTGCAGTGCGCTCAGCAGCCGCCCCGGAGATATGTGAACCGGCTCCATAGGGAGCCAGTTACATTCTCCTGCTATGCGAATTAGATGTGCGGAAATGCACATCTAATTCGCATAGGTGTGAACCCGGGCTCAAGGCTTCTTTCTGGCAACTTGACCATGCAGCTTTTTTTTGTTAAAGTATCATCGTATTGTGCTCCATAAAAACAACCACATCATCTTTTTCCAGAGCAGCCTGTATTTCTCCTGAGGTTACCTGTGGCTTTTTCTTTGTATCCTGAACAGTTCCTGTGGCAGTTGTGGCTGAAATCTTTCTTGATCTACCTGACCTTGGCTTGGTATCAAGAGATCCCCAAATTTTCCACATCATATTAAGTGATTGAACAGTACTGACTGGCATATTCAAGGCTTTGGATATCTTTTTATATCCTTTTCCATCTTTGTAAAGTTTCATTACCTTGTTACGCAGGTCTTTTGACTGTTTTTTTCTTCCTCCTCATGGCTCAGTGTCTAGCCTGCTTAGAGCATCCATGTGAGAGCTAACAAACTCATTGACTATTTATACGCAGACACTAATTGTGATTTAAAAAAGCTACAAATGTGGGAAATTAACATTTAATTGCCATTTTAACCTGTGTGTGCCACCTTCTGTGTCTGTACCAAGGCCAAACATTCCAGGGTATGTAAACTTTTTATTCAGGGCCATTTGGGTGATTTCTGTTATCATTATGATTTAAAAAGGATCCAAAAAATGATGTGATAATAAATGGCTTCATGTGATTGCTATCCTTAAATAAAAGACAGTTTTTTGGCATGATCAGTCATATTTTCAATACTACTGCCAAAATTTCACAATTTCTGCCAGTAAACTTTTGAGCACAACTGTACCTTATGTATACACCACCATAACAAAAATGTTAGCAAATAGTAGGACCAGGAACTCTGCGACTACCACCACACCATCAAATGATCAAAAGAGGAAAAGGAGGAAGAAGAAAAAAAAATGTACCCAGGTGTGTGATTGGGGAAATTTATATAAGAGACAAAACTGCCAAAGCTCTGCCCTTCCATTTGCTGGCATCCCAATACACTATATTGCCAAAAGTATTGAGACGCCTGCTTTTACACGCACATTACCTTTAATTGGCATCCCGTTCTTGGTCCGTAGGGTTCAATATTGAGTTGGCCCACCCTTTGCAGCTATAACAGCTTCAACTCTTCTGGGAAGGCTGTCCACAAGGTTTAGGATTGTTTCTATAGGAATGTTTGATCATTCTTCCAGAAACGTATTTGAGAGGGCAGGCACTGATGTTGGTCGAGAGGGCCTGGCTTGCAGTCTCCACTCTAATTCATCCCAAAGGTGTTCTATCGGGTTGAGGTCAGGACTCTGTGCAGGCCACTCAAGTTCCTCCACCCCAAACTCGCTCATCCATGTATTTATGGACCTTGCTTTGTGCATTGGTGCACAGTCATGTTGGAACATGAAGGGGTCATCCCCAAACTGTTCTGACAAAGTTGGGAGTATTAAATGGTCGAATATGTATTGGTATGCTGACGCATTAAGAGTTCCCTTCACTGTAACTAAGGGGCCAAGCCCAATACCTGAAAAACAACCCCACACCATAATCCCCCCTCCACCAAATGATTTGGACCAGTGCACAAAGAAAGGTAACAAAAGTACGGATGAGCGAGTTTGGGGTGGAGGAACTTGACTGGCCTGCACAGAGTCCTGACCTCAACCGGATAGAACGCCTTTGGGATAAATTAAAATGGAGACTGCGAGCCAGGCCTTCTCATCCAACATTAGTGCCTGACTTCACATATGCACTTCTAGAAGAATGGTCAAACATTCCCATACACAGCCTTCCCAGAAGAGTTGAAGCTGTTATAGCTGCAAAGGGTGGGTCAACTCAATATTAAATGCTACGGACTAAGACTGGGATGCCAATAATCCAAAGATTCACGTTGATTTAGGTACCGTATAAAATTACCTCCCCTCCAATGATGTTTAACTTTCTCTATCCCACAAAACTTCAAACATTTAGGATTCCTACCATGGTATTCTCTAAAATGTTTGGAAACACCATGGTCCTTTTTACCTTTGTTAATGGTATTTAGATGTTCATGTATCCTCACCTGTAAGGGTCTGGAGGTCTGACCTACATACTGAATTTTACAGGGGCACTCCAGCATATACACCAGCCCATCTGATGAACAAGTTATGAATTCCTTTAGTTTCTGAACCTTCCCTGTGGCCGTTGCCACAACATTTTTTTCTCTTTCTGATATTATGACCTCTAGTTGTTCTACATGCCAAACAACTACCACGTGAGAAAAACCCTGTAAGTGGCGGAGATAGTAAAGACAAGAAAAAAAACAAAAAACACAGTAAAATAACAAAGGAGTAACTCTAATGACTTCACTTTTTTCTGTACGAGAAATAAATATACACAGGAGAGTCTAGCTTCCGAGCCCCCATCCAATTGGTGTGGGACTATTGCGTACCATCATACACCGGCATAAAAGCAGAAATCCCCTCTGAATCTTGGCAGGGAAGCTAACCACTGCTGGCAAAAATGACTACAAGTATTATATAATACAGAGCTCTCTGGCCAGGAGGCCTGTGAAGAGAAGAAAACATGTAGAATGTTACCTATCAGAATGCCAAATTAATGGCTAGCATACTCCATGGGAGGCCAGAAGTGTCAGTCCTAGAACAGTCAGCGGATTCCTGAACAGGTAGAGCTAGAGGCGTATCACCCACGCTTGGATGGCTATTTTGTTGGGCTGGTTTGCTGCTTGGCTGCATTAGGAACTACATGGGAGGTAGGAGATGGTGCATCATCCATGAAATTCATGGAGGCCATATCCTCCGCCAGCATAGAATCTACATACTTGTGCGCTTCCATAGGGGATGTCAAGGAAAGCTGATCACCTTGGGGAGATTATAGGTGCCATTGAAAATTTTAAATTGTGTTGGTGTAGAAGAGAGCAGACTGGAGCAAAGGATTTGTGCTGTTTGGAAACTTCCACCGAGTAATCGGCAAACAGTAATAACTTGTGGTTATCCACAGAGAGCCCCCTGGCATTGCGGTAATGCTGCAATAGGACATACTTATCAGCATAGTTTAAGTAGCGCTCTATAACTGGCCCTGGCTTGGATTGCTGGTAGTGTCGGGGACCCATCCAGTGCGCATGCTCCACCACACAAGGGTAGCGGAGTCTCAGAGCCTCAGGAATGACTGCAAACCTCCATAATGCGCAGGTTGTTCCTGCGGGACATGTTCTCAAGGTCTTCCACCTTGTCAATTAAGAATTGTGGTACCCCCAGCTGATTAGATGGAGAGATCTGCACCTGGAGTAGTTGTTCTTCCACCATTGAGATCCGCTTCTCAGCTTCCTGGAGCCTGTGTGTCTGGCTGTGGAGATTTTGTCTCAGCTGCTCCATGCCCTGCTAGACAGCTTTGTCCACTGCTGCAGCTATCATGGGGTAGAGCAGATGAGCCACAGCCTGGGCGGTCCGAGTGTGAGCGGGGTCTGTGTCCTCCGCTGGTTGCCTTTGAGGAGGTGGGGACGCGGCGGCAGCACCCTCAGAATGTACAGTGGTGGCCATTTTGGCTGTTAAGTCAGCCTCTGGTTCGTCCTCCCGCCGGGAAACTTGTGAAGAGTGGGGAGCAGTGCGCTCCAGAAAACGATCCATTTGGCTCCTGAGAGCAGGGGAATGTAGTCTGCTCTGGGACCGGAGCTGTGGCGCGGCTTAACATGGCAGATTTGTCAGGGCGGCCGAAGCTGAATGCTCTCTCACTCCTTCCTCATACGACACCGGAACTGGAAGTATATATTGTTTTTGTTAAGGCAGAGGCCCTAGAGAATAAAATGTTGAATTTTTTTATGTTCATAAACGTCCTGAAGGATGGGATAAACAGTTCAACCTCTGTATTTGCGGACAATACTAAGCTAAGCAGGGCGATAACTTCTCTGTAGGATGTGGAAACCTTGCAAAAAGATCTGAACAAATTAATGGGGTGGGCAACTTCATGGCAAATGAGGTTCAATGTAGAAAAATGTAAAATAATGCATTTGGGTGGCAAAAATATTACTGCGTTCTATTCACTGGGGGGAGAACCTCTGGGGGAATCTAGGATGGAAAAGGACCTGGGGGTCCTAGTAGATGATAGGCTCAGCAATGGTATGCAATGCCAAGCTGCTGCTAACAAAGCAAACAGAATATTGGCATGCATTAAAAAGGGGATCAACTCCAGAGATAAAGCGATAATTCTCCCGCTCTACAAGACTCTGGTCCGGCCGCACCTGGAGTATGCTGTCCAGTTCTGGGCACCAGTCCTCAGGAAGGATGTACTGGAAATGGAGCGAGAACAAAGAAGGGCAACAAAGCCAGTAAAGGGTCTGGAGGATATTAGTTACGAGGAAAGGTTGCAAGCACTGAACTTATTCTCTCTGGAGAAGAGACGCTTGAGAGGGGATATGATTTCAATATACAAATACCGTACTGGTGACCCCACAATAGGGATAAAACTTTTTCACAGAAGGGAGTTTAACAAGACTTGTGGCCACTATGTAGAGGGTTCTTTCCTGTAAGAGTGGCAAGGATGTTGAATTCCCTTCCACAGGCGGTGGTCTCAGCGGGGAGCATCAATAGGTCAAGAAACTATTAGATAAGCACCTGAATGACCGCAACATACAAGGATATACAATGTAATACTGACATATAATCACACACATGGGTTGGACTTGATAGACGTGTGTCGTTTTTCAACCTCACCTACTATGTAACTATGTAACTATGTCACACAGTATTTGGACAGCGGTTCTTCAAACACAATTTTTCTTAACTTTAATGCACAAAAGAACAATATAATACCCAATTGTTTGGTCAAATTTGAAAGGCAATGTTACATTGAGTAAATAGATACCAAATATGCCATGGTGATCTCTCACCAGTTAATTGGACTGCCTGCTTGTGTCTGTGTCAGATCTAATTACTGTTTAGTTCTCACCCGCACCAGTGCTAGACTGAGAGACTGTCAGGAAAGACGTTTGCATACACGTAGGCGCATAAGCTTAAGAAACCCTGCCTGTTGCCGTGTCATGGGAGCATGATTGTGTTTGCATGCGCATACACAAGTGCGCATTGGTGCCAAGCGGGCTATTTAAATGGCACTAAGTCCTCTGTGTCAGTGCCGTTTGGTCCATTACCCTCCTGAGCATCTGTGCATCTGTTCCTGTGTTGATTCCCTGTTGCCGACCTCTTCTGTACCTGACTCTGCCTGAATGCTGCCTGTACTGACCACTGGCTTGCCTCTGGACTATTCTTCTGCCTGCTCCCTTGGATGATCTGCCTTGCGGTTACCGACCCCGGCCTGATTCTTTATTCCTTGCTTGCTGTCTGTACCCCTTGATCTGCTCAAACGTTGCTGACCTGGACTATATGACCTTGCCTTGGCTCTCGTACCGGTACGTGCATCAGCTGACCCGTGCCTGCCTCCAGCTCTGGTCCTTCTGCCAGTGTGCATCCAGCCAGTCATCTCACATTAGCACCTGCTGGCAGAAGACTTTACAGCAGGGGTCTCAAACTGGCAACCCTCCTGCTATTGCAAAACTACAAGTCCCATCATGCCTCTGCCTGTGGGAGTCAAGCTTGTAACTGTCACTCTTGCATTGCCTCATGGGACTTGTAGTTTCACAACAGCTGGAGAGCCGCCAGTTTGAGACCCCTGCTTTACAGGCACTCGTGCCTCTCGTGCTCTGGCATTCCCTGTTACCTTACCAGGGATTCTGAGCCAGAACTGTAAGAGAGGCCTACCTCTGCGCTTCAGACTCCATCACCAGGTACGTTACAGAGAACCAGGGATTGTGGGATATGTAGTTTCTTCACAAGAAGTGTCAGTCCTTAGACTACAGACAGAGACCATGCATTAGCCTGTGCAGTGCCATTCCTCATGTTTTAACACAAAAATAAACTTTTGACAAAGGAATGTGAATATTCACTCTTACTATACGTACAGGGCAACAATTAACACCATGAAACTACGCGAACAATGCACATATTATGCCGCTGCAAAAAAGTAGAAGGGTTTATATTACCTTTAAAAATAGAGTGCCCTAAAAGCATAGTAAATACTGGACAGGCATTTTCTTTTCTGAGGAAATGCTTACTAATTTGTTTTAGAAACTAAAAATACTACTGTACCTATGTGTATTTTAAAGCTACTTTAAATATTTGAATTCTGTATTGCTTCTTGTGAAAGGTGCGGCTGGTTACTATATAATACAAGTCATCACTACCATAAAATGATGGTGTTACTTTGAAAGATATTAGCATGTTTACTGTGACAAACCTATAAAACTTTATATAGAATAAAATATTTATTTCATGTAGCATTGCCCTCTGTTATTACCATACAGGGTATAACCATTGCTGGATTACTGCAAGGACAATACAGGCCATGGCATAGGGTATCAGAGCTATCAGAAAGCTTTGCCCATCCACTTTATGGCATCGCAATATCCACAGTCAGTTTTAGGCACTAAAATACATTTAGCTGCTAAATGTCTGACATCATTTGG
The DNA here is from genome assembly GCF_042186555.1 of Aquarana catesbeiana. Classification (NCBI taxonomy): domain Eukaryota; kingdom Metazoa; phylum Chordata; class Amphibia; order Anura; family Ranidae; genus Aquarana; species Aquarana catesbeiana. The sequence goes on from NC_133333.1 coordinate 22,655,086, forward strand.
TAAACAGGAGTTAACGACTTGACCTCTGGAAGATTTACCCCCCCTTCATGACCAGGCCATTTTTTGCGACACGGCACTGCGTTACTTTAAATGAAAATTGCGCGGTTGTGCTATACCCAAATAAAATGTATGTCATTTTTTTTTTTTCACACAAATAGAGCTTTATTTTGGTGGTATTTGATCACTAATGCGTTTGTTTTTTGCGCTATAAATAAAAAAAGACTGTAAATTTTGAAAAAAAAACAAAAACATTTTTTACTTTTTGCTTTAAATCATATTCAATAAAAAACCTACAAAATCAAATTTCTTTTGAAAGAAGGAGGGAATTCTTATGCTAAGAAAGAAATCCTTAGGAAATCGGCCTCCCTGTCCCCTCCATTGGTGGCGGTATGGGATGATAATGTTAATGCTGTGCTACCCCTATATAAGATGACATACACGAACTGGGGCTGCCCTCAGAAGTTCAATCGGATATGGTTACTCTGGACTGAACAGTTCTAATGCCCTCTTTACTTCACGAGTAAGGCACCGACCTAGCGTAGGAGGAATAGCACATGAGCTGGTGTAACCCCCCCCCCCCCGGATGAGAGATAATGTAGTAACCTAATGTTATAGAACATGAAATTGTGGATTGTTATGTGCTGTACTAACATATTGACATGTATTAACTACTCCCTTTTTTATTGGTACATTTCACTTGATTGAGTTTTCCTTCTGACACCTTAACTCTGGAATTATAATATGTACATTTCTGTTGCTTATACGCGCTTAATGTGTGTATATGGATTGTTATTTGATACCTTTTCAATAAAGACCAACCTTGTTGTTAAAAAAAAAAAAAAAAAAGGAGGGAATTCTATCCTTCGATCAGTCAGTCAGGATGGAGTATAGCGTGCATTTACAACTGTTACCCCTATGTTGTGTGGAGGTGTTTTATTTTTTATTTTTTTCTTTCCCCATGGGAGGGGGTGAGGGTTAATATTTATTCCATGGGAATTTCCATATGTACCTATGCATCTGAGGGACACCGAATTTGGGGTCAGGGTTTTCCAAGTACATGACGGGGTGAGGAAATTATTTTGACTAACAAAACGATAAGTTGTGAGCAAATTGGTTATAACTCTTTGGTCAGGAGAAGGGATGAGCCTAACACCCCCTGGTTCGGTTCGAACCAGAACCTGCGAACGGAGCGAAAATTCACATGACCGTTAGAACCCCATTGACGTCTATGTGACTCGAACGTTCAAAATCAAAAGTGCTCATTTTGAAGGCTAATTTGCATGGTATTGTCCTAAAAAGGATTTGGGGACCCGGGTCCTGCCCCAGGGGACATGTATCAATGCAAAAAAAAACTTTTAAAAACAGCCGTTTTTTCGGGAGCAGTGATTTTAATGATGGTTAAAGTAAAAAAAAAAAAGTGAAATATTCCTTTAAATATCGTACCTGGGGGGTGTCTATAGTATGCCTGTAAAGTGGCGCGTTTTTCCCATGTTTAGAACAGTCTCTGCACAAAATGTCATTTTTAAAGGAAAAAAGTCATTTAAAACTGCTTGCGGCTTTAATGTAATGTCGGGTCCTGGCAATATGGATGAAAATCAGTGAGACAAATGGCATGGGTACCCCCCAGTCCATTACCAGGCCCTTTGGGTCTTGTATGGATATTAAGGGGAACCCCGCACCCAAATTAAAAAAGGAAAGGTGTGGGGCCCCCAGGCCCTATATACTCTGAACAGCAGTATACAGGCAGTGCAAACAAGACAGGGACTGTAGGTTTGTTGTTAAGTAGAATCTGTTTGTAATTTTGAACAGGTACATTTTTAAAGTGTAGCTCCAGCCAAAAAATCTGTTTTTAAGCTTTTTGGAAAACATAGGGAAGGGTTATCACATCTGTGACATTTGTTTTGCTGTCTGTGCTCCTCTTCAGAAGATTTCACCTCACTTTTTGTCCCAATGACAAATGTTTTTTGAAAATGTGGGTTTTTTAGTGAAACAAGGATTGGTGATAAAGCATCAGCGGAAAGGAGAAAAGTTTTTCCCATATTAACTCTTACAGGAGAGAATTTCCCTTCCTAGGGGTAGATTTCATCTCACTTCCTGTTGTCTCCTTCCGTTTGCAAGTAGGAGTCGTTTGTAAGTTGGATGTTTGAAAGTAGGGGCCTGCCCTATATACTCAGCAGAAATTTGGGCCTTAGGTGTTGTTGTGGCCACGACACTGTAAGCCCTCACAGGGCCCTGCTGTGAAATATTAGATCAAGAATTGTAATTACATGCCCCTGTTGAACAGGGCCAGAAAAATTGGGCCTTTGGTGGTGGTGGTGGCTCTGTGGCACAACACTGTAATACCTCACAGTTACTATTGGTGGGCGCAGAAACGGGCCCTGCTGTGAAATATTAGATCAAGAATTCTAATTACATGTCCCAGTTAAACAGGGGCTAAAAAATTGGGCCTTAGGCACTGGTGCTGGTGCCACAACACTGCAACCCCTCACAGATACTCTAGTTGGAGCACAGGAACTAGCCCTGCTGCAAAAGAATTGCATCAAAAATTTTAATTACACGCCCCTGTTCAACAGGGGCTGAAACATTGGACCTTAGGCACTGGTGGCGGCGCCCAGAACCAAAAATGTTCTTACAAGCTATCAGCGTGATCATTGAGGAGGAAGAGGATAATTACCCAGCATAACAGAATAGTCACTCAGAATCACCATAGGCAGTCTTTGAAGGATCGGACATTTCAAAAAAAATTATTCCGTTACATCAGCATCAGGTGCTTGGTAGCTGGTGGTGATCCAAGACTGATTCATTTTTATGAAGGTCAGTCGATCGACCGAGTCGGTGGACAGACGTACCCTGTGATTGGTTACAAAGCCTCCAGCAGCACTGAATGTGCGTTCCGAAAGAACGCTGGATGCAGGACAGGCCAGTAGCTCAATTGCATACTGTGCAAGCTCTGGCCAGTGATCCATCCTTGAGACCCAGTAACCCAGAGGATTTTCGGTGGGAAAGGTGTCCAAGTCAGATCTTGCCCCTAGGAATTCCTGCACCATGTAAAACAGACGCTGGCGATGGTTGCTGGAACCGATCATACCTTGGGGCTGCGGACTAAAAAATTGTCTGAACGCATCGGTCAGACGGCCACCTTCTCCACCGCTCCTTCTTTGACTGACCGAAGCCTAAGCAACACGTTGTCCAGAAACAGGAGTTTGTAACCTCCCAGTCTCTGGGAATGCATTGCACAGATCTTTCTGCAAGGCCTCCCGAAGATGTTTCATCCTCTGCTCCCTCTGCGACGGCAAGATAAGGTCCGCAACCTTACCCTTGTAACATGGATCAAGGAGGGTTGCCAGCCAGTGTTGGTCCTTCTCCTTGATACCACGAATACGAGGATCCTTACGCAGGCTTTGCAGGATCAGGGAGGCCATGCAGCGTAGGTTTGCTGAGGCATGCGGTCCGGAGTGCTCTGGGTCACTGAGGACTACTTGATCCGCAGCCACCTCCTCCCAGCCACGTACAAGTTCATGTGTTTCTTGGGACTGTAAATGATCCCTTAAAGACTGCTGCTGATACTGAGTGCCAGGCTCCACCTCCATACTGACACAATCCTCCTCCTCCTCCTCCTGTGTGATCGGCGGGCACGCAGGAACACTGTCTGGATAAAAGGGGCCTTGAGAGCTAAGTCCTCCTCTTCCTGCTTCTGTTCTGCCTCAAGTGCCCTGTCCATTATTCCATGCAGCGTGTGCTCCAACAGGTGGACAAGGGGGACAGTGTCACTGATGCATGCACTGTTACTGCTCACCATCCTCGTGGCCTCCTCAAATGGTGACAGGACAGTGCATGCATCTCTGATCATGGCCCACTGGCGTGGGGAAAAAAACCAAGCTCCCCTGACCCTGTCCTGGTGCCATAGTCGCACAGGTACTCATTGATGGCCCTCTGCTGCGTGTGCAGCAGCTGCAGCATGGCCAATGTTGAGTTCCACCTGGTGGGCATGTCACAGATTAGGCAGTTCTTGGGCAGGTTAAATTCCTTTTGGAGGTCTGCCAGCCGAGCACTGGCATTATATGACCGGCGGAAATGCACACAGACTTTCCTGGCCTGCCTCAGGACATCCTGTAAGCCCGGGTACCTGCCCAAGAACCGCTGCACCACCAAGTTAAGGATGTGAGCCAAACAGGGCACATGGGTCAGTTGTCCCTGTTGGAGGGCGGAGAGGAGGATGGTGCCATTGTCGCAAACCACCATTCCTGCCTTAAGTTGGCGTGCCATCAACCACCTCTGAACCTGCCCCTGTAGAGCTGACAGAACCTCTGCCCCAGTGTGGCTCCTGTCCCCCAAGCACACGAGCTCAAGCACCGCATGGCATCTTTTCTTTTGGCCTGCGTACTTGCGTAGCCCCTTGAACGCCTACGGAGCACCGCTGGTTCCGAGGAGAAAGCAGAGGAAGAGGCCATGGAGGAAGAAGAAGAGGAGGGGGTGGAGGAGAGAGGTGTGTCACAATCATTAGTAGTGGCATTTTGGAGGCGTGGTGGCGGAACAACCTCCAACACTACTGCACCTTGTCCTGCATCCTTCCCAGCTGCCAGCAGAGTCACCCAATGCGCGGTGAAACTTAGGTAATGTCCCTGTCCATGCCTGCTGGACCATGAGTCAGCGGTAATATGCACCTTACCACTGACCGCACTGTCCAGCGAGGCATGGACATTGCCTTCCACATGCCGGTAGAGAGCCGGAATCACCTTCCATGAGAAAAAGTGGCGTTTGGGTACCTGCCACTGAGGAACCGCACATTCCAAAAAATACAGAAGGGGGCAGAGTCTACTAACTGAAAAGGTAGCAGTTGAAGTGCTAGCAATTTTGCCAAGCTAGCATTCAACCGCTGGGCATGTGGATGGCTGGGAGCGAACTTCTTTCGGCAGTGCAGCAGCCGGGGCAGGGAAATTTGCCTGGTACAATCTGACGTCGGTGTACCGAAAGCAGATTGCCCACAAGTACTTGGCTGTGACACACCTAATTCTACACCTTCATTCCTCTCAGTGCAGGTCTCAGAGAGGACTGAAGGTATAGTGGGTTGGAGATCTCAGCTGATGAGGAGCAAGGAGAGGTCCTCTTTGTTCTTTGTTGTTGGTCTTTTAGGTATGCTTGCCAACGAACTGCATGGCAGGTCAACATATGTCTGGTCAAGCATGTGGTGCCCAAGTGGGAGATGTTTTGGCCACGCGAGATACACTTGAGACATATGTTGCAAATAGCAGCGGTGCGATCTGATGCACTCGTCTCAAAAAAGGCCCACACCAAAGAACCTTTGGAATAACGCGCAGAGACAGCAGCGCCCTGCACATGCGGAGCTTTGCGGTGTGATGCAGTCAGTGTGCTGCCCTTAGGCTGGCCCCTGGAGGGCATCCTGCCTCGTTGGTGATGTGCCTCCTCCTCCTCTCTCCTATCAGGCACCCATGTTGAGTCAGTGACCTCATCATCCCCTCCCTCCTCATCACTGGAGCAAACCTGGCAGTATGCTGCAACAGGGGGAGCATGACTGCCTGATTGCTGTCCTTCTTTGGCAACCCCTCTGTCCATGCTCACGTTACTGCCTTCATCTAGCTCAGTTTTATCATCAGAGCCTTCTGAAGGCTGGGCATCCTCCTGGAGCATGTACCCAACACTGTGGTCAAACAGTTCGAGGGACTCTTCAGGAGGACATGGTGGGGCTAGGGAAGGAGTCACTGATGCCATTGAGCCGAGGGAAGAGGCCGCGTTGACAGCTGCTTTGCCAGACAAAATACCCTGAGCATGGGTGAGAGAGGATGAGGAGGATGAGGATGGCTTGGTCATCCACTCGACCAAGTCTTCCGCATGTTGCTGCTCAACAAGGCCAGCTGCCGAAAAAAAGGTCAAGCATGTCCCACGACCACATGCTGATGAGGATGCACCGTCTCCACGACCAGCACTGTTGCCTCTAGACACAGAGCCTGCTTGCCCTCTTTTATTGGCTTCTGACTGTCTGCCTCTCCTTGTTGGCCTTCCAGACATACTAATGGCCTGTAGCTGCACTAAGCTGGGATATATATATATATATATATATATATATATACTGATACTGCAGCTAGCAAAATCAACTGCCTGCCTGTAGTATGAGAACACCACCAACCTTCTACAGGTAGCTTTAGCTGAACACTGTTCAGAGGATGCACTACACTAACTTGTAGCTTATTCAGCTGCCTGCGGTAGTGATAGGATCAGGAAAACACCACCAACCTTCTACAGGTAGCTTTAGCTGAACACTGTGCAGAGGTCGCACTACACTAACGTGTAGTTTTAGCTGAACACTGTGAGGAGGACGCACTACACTAACTTGTAGCTTTAGCTAAACACTGTGAGGAGGACGCACTACACTAACTTGTAGCTTTAGCTGAACACTGTGCACTACACTAACTTGTAGCTTTAGCTGAACACTATTCAGAGGACGCACTACACTAACTTGTAGCTTTAGCTGACCACTGTGCAGAGGTCACACTAAACTAACTTGTAGCTTTAGCCGAACACTGTGAGGAGGACGCACTACACTAACTTGTAGCTTTAGCTGAACACTGTGCACTACACTAACTTGTAGCTTTAGCTGAACACTATTCAGAGGACGCACTACACTAACTTGTAGCTTTAGCTGACCACTGTGCAGAGGTCACACTAAACTAACTTGTAGCTTTAGCCGAACACTGTGAGGAGGACGCACTGCACTAACTTGTAGCTTTAGCTGAACACTGTGCAGAGGTCACACTAAACTAACTTGTAGCTTTAGCTGAACAGTGTGAGGAGGACGCACTACACTAACTGGTAGCTTTAGCTGATCACTGTGCAGAGGTCACACTACACTAACTTGTAGCTTTAGCTGAACACTGTGAGGAGGAGGCACTACACTAACTTGTAGCTTTAGCTGAACACTGTGAGGAGGACGCACTACATTAACTTGTAGCTTTAGCTGAACACTGTGCATTACACTAATTTGTAACTTTAGCTGAACACTGTTCAGAGGACGCACTACACTAACTTGTAGCTTTAGCTGAACACTGTGCAGAGGTCGCACTACACTAACTTGTAGTTTTAGCTGAACACTGTGAGGAGGACGCACTACACTAACTTGTAGCTTTAGCTAAACACTGTGAGGAGGATGCACTACACTAACTTGTAGCTTTAGCTGAACACTGTGCACTGCACTAACTTGTAGCTTTAGCTGAACACTGTTCAGAGGACGCACTACACTAACTTGTAGCTTTAGCTGAACACTGTGCAGAGGTCACACTAAACGAACTTGTAGCTTTAGCTGAACACTGTGAGGAGGACGCACTACACTAACTTGTAGCTTTAGCTGAACACTGTGCAGAGGTCACACTAAACGAACTTGTAGCTTTAGCTGAACACTGTGAGGAGGACGCACTACACTAACTTGTAGCTTTAGCTGAACACTGTGCAGAGGTCACACTAAACTAACTTGTAGCTTTAGCTGAACACTGTGCAGAGGTCACACTAAACTAACTTGTAGCTTTAGCTGAACACTGTGAGGAGGATGCACTACACTAACGTGTAGCTTTAGCTGAACACTGTGCAGAGGTCGCACTACACTAACTTGTAGTTTTAGCTGAACACTGTGAGGAGGACGCACTACACTAACTTGTAGCTTTAGCTAAACACTGTGAGGAGGATGCACTACACTAACTTGTAGCTTTAGCTGAACACTGTGCACTGCACTAACTTGTAGCTTTAGCTGAACACTGTTCAGAGGACGCACTACACTAACTTGTAGCTTTAGCTGAACACTGTGCAGAGGTCACACTAAACGAACTTGTAGCTTTAGCTGAACACTGTGAGGAGGACGCACTACACTAACTTGTAGCTTTAGCTGAACACTGTGCAGAGGTCACACTAAACGAACTTGTAGCTTTAGCTGAACACTGTGAGGAGGACGCACTACACTAACTTGTAGCTTTAGCTGAACACTGTGCAGAGGTCACACTAAACTAACTTGTAGCTTTAGCTGAACACTGTGCAGAGGTCACACTAAACTAACTTGTAGCTTTAGCTGAACACTGTGAGGAGGATGCACTACACTAACTTGTAGCTTTAGCTGAACACTGTGCAGAGGTCGCACTACACTAACTTGTAGTTTTAGCTGAACACTGTGAGGAGAACGCAATACACTAACTGTAAATAGTCTAGCTGCCTGACTGTGGTACTAATAGGATGGCGCTGTGATTGGCCAAGCATGTGGGTCATAGTACATGCTTGGCCAATCATCAGCCAGCAATGCACTGCGATGCCTCAGTGAATTATGGGCCGTGACATGCCACACGAATTTGGTGCGAACGGCCCATATCGTTCGCAATTCGGCGAACGGGCGAACAGACGATGTTCGAGTCGAACATGGGTTCGACTCGAACACGTAGCTCATCCCTAGTCAGGAGATTAATGTTATGTTATTTTTATTATAGCTGACTGTGCTATTATGGAAAATGTTTTTTTTCTTTTTCTTTCTTGTTTTTTTCTTTTGAAACAAATGAAAAAAGTTTAAAATAAACAAAGGGGAAAAAAAATCTAGTTACTTCATCAATTAATGCTAATATGTATTCTGCAACATATTTCGGGTAAAAAAAATCCCAATAAGTGTATATTGATTGGTTTGCACAAAAGTTATAGCGTCTATAAACTATAGTATATATAATGGAATTTTTTTTTATACTAGTAATGGCTGCGATCAGCAACTTATAGTGGGACTGCAATATTTCAGCGGACAGTCGGACACTAACTGACACTTTGTGGGAACCAGTGACACTAATACAGTGATCAGCGCTAAAAATATCACTGTACTAATGACACTGGCTGGGAAGGGGTTAAACATCTTAGGCGATCAAAGGGTTAACTGTGTGCCTAGCCAGTGTTTTACTGTACTATGTGTGTTGCTTTTACTCAGGGAAATTATGGATTTTATTCCCTGCTTTGCAGGGGCACAAATCCATCCCTTTCCCCCCTATCAGAACAGAGATCTGCCTTGTTTACGTAGGCAGATCTCCATTCTGAGTCCCACCGACGATCAGCGGGTGCCGGCAGACATCCAGTGCCCGACACCCGCAGATTGGCTTCTGCTGTGAGTAATTAATGCAGCCTGCCGACGGCACATGTACCCCTGAGGCGGAAGTGCAGAATCACATATATATTCATTATTCTGCACAGGAGGGTCACACTGTAGCAGTAAATGTGCTATAGGGCGGTTCTTAAAGTGGAGGTCCGCTGAAAAAAAAGTATTAAAAGCTAGCAACAAATACTGCAGCTGCTGACTTTTAATATATGGACACTTACCTGTCCAGGGAGCCCGCGATGTCGGCAGCCGAAGCTGATCCGTCCTTCGGCTCTTGGCTGCTGCCGCCACCATCCTCGGTGAGAGAATAAGGAAGTGAAGCCGTGCAGCTTCACTTCCTGGTTCCCTACTGCGCATGCGCGAGTCGCGCTGTGCGTCCTCTCAGGTCCCTGCTGTGTTCTGGGACCTGGGGGGGGGACGGGGTAGGCGCCGGAAGTGGCATAGATCACCACAAGCGCCGCGGTGATCTATGCCAGGAAGTTTGAGCAAATACCTGTATTAGACAGGTATCTGCTCCCTCCTCCCCATCTGAAAGGTGCCAAATGTGACACCGGAGGGGGGGAGGAATCCAAAAAGTGGAAGTTCCATTTTTGGATGGAACTCCACTTTAACTGGTAAAAGTAAATTTACTGGGATGTAGCAATTGTTTTGACTATGCTTGGTATTATACCTCATCATCAATTTCTCAACATAATGTTAAGATGACAAAAAACTAGACATGTGTGGTTAGTTTAGTTTAGTTTTGAATCGAAATTCAGACAAATTATTCGTTAATTGGAAATTCGGATGTATCCAAATTTCCAAATTACAATAGTAAAAAAAAATGTAAAACATTTTGGACGATATTCGAATTTGAATGGAATTTAAAACATTTTCGAATTTGATTCAAATGTAAATTGTTTTCGAATTTGATTTGAATTCAAAATTCCTGAATAGAATAAAATAGAATAGGAAATAAAGGAATAGAAAAGAGTATAATAAAAAAGAAAAGAAAAAATAGAATAGAAAATAAAGGAATAGAATAGAAAATAAAGAAACAGAATAAAAAAGAAAAGTATAGAACAGAAAATAGTAAGAGTAAAACAGATCAAAATAGAATAGAAAATAAAGAAATAGAATAGAAAAGAATAGAATAACATAAAAACAATATAACAATCTTCCGAAATTCGAATTTCAAATAGAATCAGTTTGAATTGGAATAGAATAGAATAAAATAAAATAGAATAGAAAAAAAAACAATATTATAGAATAAAATGGAAAGAATATAACTATTCCCAAAACTCAAATTTCAAATAGAATAAAAAGAATAGAATAGAAATTTAAAAAAAAGAATGGAATAGAATAGAATAGAAAAAAAACAAAAGAATAGAATAGAATAAAATTAAATAGAAAGAATATAACTATTTCCCAAACTTTAAATAGAATACATTTGTATTCGAAAAGAATAGAAATGATTAGATTATAATAAAATAGAAAAAACAATAGAATAGAAAGAATATAACCATGTTCTGAAATTCAAATTTCGAATAGATTAAATTTGAAAAGAATAGAAAAAAAGAATATAATATAATAGAAAACAATAGTATAGAAAATAAAAGAATAGAAGACACAAGAATTGAATAGAATAAAATAGAACAAACAATAGAATAGAATGGAATAGAAAGAATATAATCATCTTCTAAAATTCAAATTTCTAATAGAATAAATTCAAATTTGAATGGAATTCGATTTGAATTAGAATTTTCCAAATTTGGTTGAATTGAGTTCAATTTGACCAAATTCAGAAAATTCTAATCAAATTTGGATAAACAAAACACATTAGAAAATAAATTAAATTAATTTAGCTATTTTAACTAAACTAATTTATGTAAATAACGAATCAAACTAAGTGAATGTTTTTCATTCTGCACATGTCTAACAAATTCACTGGTTACTGTTTTTATACAATTCACTATTTAATTGAATGTCTTTCTTACATTTTTTTCAGATATCACTGTTTCATTTTCACCTGGATTGGCTTAAAACTGAACTTCAGACAGAATTATTATTTTTTTATATCTATAATGGTGCTTTTTTTTTTTTTACCATTCACAAATGTGGTGTTGAGTGCTTTCACGTGTATAATGATCACAAGATAATTATGTTTATTCTCTAATAAAGAGTAAATCCACTTCAGTGGAAAAAAAATTGTGAATAAAAAAATAATATAGCTTACACAATTGTGATTCAAGCCATATTGTAATTGAATGTTAGTAATTTGAGTTGGGTGAACAGTTTGCGGTGAGCAAAAGTTCAGCCCGAACATCGCCTGTTCGCCCATTCAGAAAACACCCGAATTTGCGGGGCACTTGGCAGGATATTCACCCGCTGAGCGCCCCACAATGCACTGCACGCTGCACAGTGCATTGTAGGGCCCTTATTGGATGAAGCAATGCACCTGACCGCTGGTCAGGTGCAAGACTTTGCCCAGTCAGGGCACAGAGCACAGTCAGAGCCAGAGGTGTAACTAGAACCTTCAGGGCCCCGGTGCAAGAAACCATAAAACATTTTTTTTTAAAGTTAGCAGCTAAAAATACTGCAGCTGCTGACTTTTAAAATATTGACACTTACCTGTCCTGGGCGCCCGTGATGTCCTCACCCAAAGCCAATCTGTCCCTCGGCTCTTGAGTGGAGGCGGCACCATCTTCAGTGTGGGAATCAGGTAGTGAAGCCTTGTGGCTTCACAGCCTGGTTCCCTACTGCGCATGCGCAAGTCTTCCAGGACCTGTGTGTCTCCCAGAAGACAGCGGGGGGGAGGAGGGGCCGGACATGGCGTAGATAGCCGCGGATACTGTGGCTATCTATGCCCGGAAGTGGGAGCAAATACCTGGATTATACAGGTATCAGCTCCCCCCCTCCCCCCTGAAAGGTGCCAAATGTGACACCGGAGGGGGGGAAGAATCCGAAAAGCAGAAGTTCCATTTTTGGGTGGAATTCCACTTTAAGATAGGCCCATTTGCCAAAAAATCACAAAAAAATAAAAATCACAAAAAAAAGACCAAGTATCAAGGGCCATAGAGACCCCTGGGAGGTAGGTAGCCGAAGACCTACCCCACCACTAGTCAAAATTTGGGACTCCTAGGACCTATGGTTCCAGAGATACGCAGCCTGTTAGAAGCTACATACAGCACAGCCAGTTTAAATGCAGACTGAGAGGATGAGCTCACAGTGCCTCTCCTCCCTTCTTGTCAGAAGCACTGAGCTCAATGGACAGCTTGGAGATTGGACCAATGAAAAAGTACTATTGGTCCAAGCTGTCCAATAAAAATGTGTCATAAAAGACACATGCTCTCTTCCAGCCCAGCCCTCTTAATTATAAGGAAAAAGCATGGGTTTATGGGTATAAGATTTACCCACAATTCCATGTTTTTCTCACACAGTTAAAAAGGAGAATGAGAATCTGCTGCTGCTGAAAAAAGGTACAAGCTAAATCATATATTATTTTACTATATGTTGTTAAGGAAATTTGTAAGTTCTGTATATAATTGTATTATATTTTATATGTATTGCACACTGCCCTCACTGTGCACACGGCACTAATAATGTTTCTCCCTTCGTCTTTCAGGACAGCACCTGGAGAGAGCGCAGCTCCACCCACTTTTCCCAGGAAACACTGCAGTCAGTGTTCTTTAAAGACCCGACACTTCCACCATGGCCTCAGTTGTAGTGTTTCCTCCGCCATGGTGGAAGCGCTGCAGGGAGCCAGGGGTGTGGTACGCTTTCTTCAGGTGGGGAGAGTATGGGGCATACCGGTATTGGTTTTCATTTGTTTACAGGCCAGCCTAGCTTCCTCCCTTACGTGAGGTGAATGCTCCGGCATCCTCTCCTCTTCATACCCGGCCAGGGTCAGGCTGCTGGGGGTCCCCGCTCCTTTAGACCAGCGGCTAGGCTAAGGAGGAATGGCATCTCCTTCATCCCCAAAGCCTCAGCCTTCCGGGTTCCGATGGCAAGTGCGTCATTACGGCCGGGGGCGGGACTTCCGGTTCCGGTCGCTGGAACGCAGGAGGAGGGGAAGGCCTCTTCCGGCTGACATCAAATCCGGCCCTCGCAGCAGCGAGCGGACCAGGAAATTTGAAATAAAAAGCACAAAATGCCATTGTGAGTCCTTGCAGCATGGAGGAGGAACAAACGACGGTGGCAGGAGCAGAAGCCACGGAAATCAGCCAGGCCCAGGTAAGCAGGGACAATGGTCTCTGTCTCTTTACTCTATGGGCATGTGTTATTTCCCCTCTTTAAATTCTTGGGAATTTAGGAGCCTGCAACACTTCTCCTGTATGTTAAAGATCAGGAAGTATGTGTGTTAATTTATTTATATAGTGAATCTGTGGGGGGATTGACTGGCTGGTATCAAAAAGAGGGGTTAAAGTTTTAGCTCCTCTATTTTTTCAGCATGCTATGGTTTTGTTTCTATGTTGGAAGAAATGTTAAAAGCAAATGGTTATTTAGGTGTATTTCAGAAAGTTAAAGAAAAGACCAAACACTCCTCCCCTCCTGCTAAGAGGAAATGTCCGTCATGTAAAAATGTACTAAGAGAGTCCTGGGAAAAAGTATTATGCAGGTCCTGCATTGCAGACTTAGTTAAAGTGGAGGGCCACCCTGAAAAAAAAAATACACCAAAAATCCTAAAAAAAAATTAAAAAAAAAACATTTGAAAAAAAAAAAAAAATTTTTAAACTTACCTAAACCCTTGTTGCTAGGCAGTCAACCCTAGCAAATTTGAAGCCAGCCATGGCCTCAACCGTGGTAGCTAGGAACTTGGAGCACTGGCTGCAACAGCTGAAAGCCCATATCGAGGCAGGAACTCCCTGTAAGGATCTGTTAGATACACTGCCTGTACTACTGAAAGCAGTAGGATACATAGCAGATGCTTCAGCTGAATCAGTTAAAATGTCAGCCAGATCCTCAGCGTTAATAAACTCAACTCGTAGAGCTTTATGGGTTAAGACATGAACCGGGGATACAGCCTCAAAGACCAAGCTATGCGGTCTACCCTTTGAGGGAGATTTGGTTTTTGGCCCAGGTCTTGAAGTCATAATTGAAAGAACGGCTGACAAGAAAAAGGCCTTACCTGTAAAGAAAAAGGTGATCCCCAAGGCAAAAAAATTTTTCGTGCTTTTCGGAAAACCCGTGGAACATCCGCTTGTGCTAGGCCTTTCCCCCCTTTCAAATGATCCCTTTGGTATTTAAGGATCTACAAAAAGAAGCCACGAGTATGATTCTAGTGGTTTCCTTTTTGGCCCAAAAGGGCTTGATTTGCAACTATACAGAGGATAGCGGTGTAACCTCACTGGGTTCTTCCACTTCGGAAAGATCTCCTAACCCAGGGACCCCTTCAGCATCCAAATATTGAGCACCTCAGACTGACAGGGTGGTTACTGAAGAGCAGATCCTAAAAAGAAAAGGCTTCTCAGATAAACTGGTCTCAACCCTTTTAAGTAGCCGAAAGATGCTTACCAGAGCAATTTATTTTAAGACGTGGAAGCGATTTAATTCCTGGTGCACGACTAAAAAATTCTCACCACAGGAAATGCTTTCAGTCTTCCCTCCATGAGGGAATGGAGATGAGGTTGGCAGCTAGTACCCTGAAGGTCCAAGTGGCCGCTTTATTGGTTTTTCTTGAGAGACAGCTATCTCAGGAGCCACTTATTATTAGATTTTTTAAGGCATTGGCCAGAGCTAGGCCAATACCTTTTAAATGTTTTCCAAAATGGGACTTATCATTGGTTCTACAAGGTTTGATCAAAAGGCGTTTTGAACCTCCAGAGGAAGCGACAATCAAATTATGGTCGCTCAAACTAGTTCTTTTAGTAGCAGTTACCTCAGTTAGAAGGGTAAGCGAGTAGCAAGCTCTATCTATAATAGAACCTTTCTGTTATATATTTCCAGACCAGGTAGTGCTAAAAACTGACCCGGTTTTTCTGCCAAAAGGTTCAACAGCATTTCATAGGGCACAAGAAATAATTCTACATGAGAAGGTGTTTACTACAGTATCTAGAAATCACAAGAGAGTTCAGAAAGTCAAATTCACTCTTTATTCTATTCTCCGGACCACGTAAAGGGTATAGTGCTTCCAAAAACACTATAGGTAGATGGCTAAGAATGGCCATCAGTGAAGCCTATAGAGCTTCAGGGGCAGATCCTCCTACAGGGGTAGTGGCCCACTCAACAAGGGCAGTAGCAACATCCTGGGCAGAAAGAGCAGTGGCTTCTCCGGGTCGGATCTGTAACGTGGACAAGTTTCTCCACCTTCACCCACCACTACAGGTTGGACTTGCTATCAGCATTGGAACAATCATTCGTCAGGAAAGTCCTGCAGGCGGTAGTCCCACCCTAGAGTAAGTACCCTCTTATCATCTCCAGGTGCTGTCCTGAAAGACGAAGGGAGAAAAACCCTAGTTAGACTTACCGATAACGGTATTTCTACGAGTCTTTCAGGACAGCGCCGATGACCCGCCCTAATTGTATTATAAAATGTGGTGTTATTGCTATGTTTTGCTTATCTAATTTCAGCATGGCTGGAGGTACTCTATGAACAACTGAGGCCATGGTGGAAGTGTCTGGTCTTTAAAGAAAACCGACTGCAGTGTTTCCTGGGAAAAGTGGGTGGAGCTGCGCTCTCTCCAGGTGCTGTCCTGAAAGACTCGTAGAAATACTGTTACTGGTAAGTCTAACTAGGGTTTTTTCAGTACATGTTTGCATTCTTTTGAATCCTGATTAGAATTAGCCTGCCTATGTTACGCCCCTTGTTACCATAAACGTACAATTGTAATATTAATGTGATATCTACATAATCATGTGTATAAAAAAACCTTCAATTGCGTCATAATAAACAGTTATTTGGAAAGATATTGAGCGTACATTTTGTGTCTGTTCCCTACTGCAGTAGTTATTAATTTGGAACCACTAATCAATATGAGGATAGGAGTTGCCTATCTACATTTTACAAGTGACCCTGAGAATATGAAACGAGGAGCTTGAGACGATCCGGGAATTTCTGATAATCAGCCGGCTGAGGTAAGCCTTTTGCTTACATTTGAGTTATCAGACTTCCTTGATCGGTAAGGCATTTTTGGGACAAAGGGTACCTATTTTACTCTCCTTAATAATTTACTGTCCATCGGAGTGTTATAGATAAGAAAGGATAGAATAGTGCTGTTCACGGGTATATGTAGTACATCTGCTAGCTAAAGTAGTTTAGAGGTGTAATGGAAATTTGTATGTTCTGTATATAATTGTATTGTATTTTGTATGTATTGCACACTGCCCTCATTGTGCACACGGCACTAATAATGTTTTCAGTAAATGGTTACATTCTTTCGAGTCCTGATTAGAATTAGCCTGCCTATGTAACGCCCCTTGTTACCATAAACGTACAATTGTAATATTAATGTGATACCTACGTAACTATTTGCATAAAAACCTTCAATTGCGTCATAATAAAGCAGAACAGTAATTTGGAAAGATGCTGAGCATATCTTTTGTGTCTGTTCAGTAGTGCAGTAGTTATTATTAATTTGGAACCACTAATCAATATGATGATAGGAGTGTCCTATCATCAATTTAACCAAGTCAGAGGCAAGAGGTTATAGGCACACGTAGAGAAGACTGGCCAGTCATTATGGGCATTAAAATGAGTAAGGGGATGAAGGGTAAGAGACCCTTAAAAATGCCCAGCGCAAGAGGAGCGCTATATATGAACCGAAGGTGTGGTTCCGCCTATACTGAGCCCCTAGTTTAAAAGTTAAAGTGGACATGGATCCACAATGGGGTAACTGGGTTACCACCAAAGTCCACAGGGACTATGAATCATGCAGAGTAAACAGCTAGAGAAACAGTTATCTATATGAGCAGGATGGATCAGGGGTGACAATTAACACTAGACAGAAAGGGACATTTTGATGTTAAGTTGTGGGATGAATTTTGGGTCAGACACTACAACTAGTAAAGTCAAGAAACAGAGAAATGAGAGTTAAAACAGAATACTTTATATGTTGTCAGAGAGGAAAGATGGGATAAGCACTATGGCTGCCCTTCTGATCATAGAAGGTACAGTATGTGAAGTATGGTATTACAATATATGGGATGCAAAGGATATCAGAACAAAATAAAGAAAGCAGAAGTTAAGCAAGGAAATATTAAAGAGAGTTAAAAGAAATCAAGAGAATGATATGCATGTGTTGTGTACAAATGGGAAAAATGTAAATGATTTTAGAGAGATATTCGTGTATGTGTGTGAATGCTGGAACCTTTAGTTCCATCTCTTGTGTGTGTCATGTATGCAGATGTGACCCCCTCCTTTGCACTCTCCTGAAAGAATGTGGCTGGAATGAGAGGTCAGTGATAAGCTGGAAGGACACCATGCCAATTTCATTTTTTTAGACAAAACATTTGTGCCGGGTTAATTAATCTAATGATAAACAATGTGATCACAATTATTTTTGAATCTGTTTTCCAAACATGGTAAAATGAAGGTTACATTTAACCGTGTATTACACAAACTGAATATCCTTTGATAGTGGAAACAGTGCATTTAAAAAAGGGAAATTAAGTAAAATTAACTAATATGTCCCGCTTTAAGGAAATATATCTCTGGATATATATTAGTGTGTGATTTTGAAATTATCATTTGAGTATTAATTTCTAATATGAGTTTAACAATTTTATTAATAATATAGATATATTGTAACTGGTTTAGACAACCTTTGGTTGGAAATGAAATCTAAAGGTCTGATAATAACTTGATGTGCAGACCCTTAACGTGAGAGTAATAATAACTAAAATTTAAATATAACAGACCCATCACATCAAGTCCACACACCCTGTTAGGATAGATCCCACCTGCAGCCAATTGTATAGTTTTTGATGTGGCTGAGAGCTTTCTGTTCTGTTATATACACAAGAATTGTTGGTCCTTTGGTTTTTATTTATTTTTATTTGTGAAATCCAAATCAGAACGTGTGGATTGTGAAATTATGTGCCCCTTTTCCTTGTAAGTGTAGTGGTATAAGCAGAAGAATACTTTGGATTTATGGACATCTCTGTATGACCGCAGGGTATTATTATCATTTATTATGTTATGACATCAGGAAAATAATGTCAAATGGAAACTAAGGATTTGTGTAATCTAACTAAAACTACAACAGAGCAAGCAATGAGAATTTATAATATTGCCAGGAAAAAGTTGCCTTTTTGAAACATGAAACTGAAGTTCTTACACAAACACGTTGATAGTAAACAAGCCATTGTAATATATTTATGCAAGCTGGACACAGTAATGAAGGGTTCACCCCGATATATCAGAGCTGTAGCTTTTATGGAAAGGTGCTATTAGATGAAGTTACAGACATTATTTTGGTCAAATATTTAGTTTTTAATGGTCCCACATTCTGCGCAGCAAAAATACAGCTAACTAAATGTTTGTCTAATGGAAGGTTTAAAATATGAGTTTGTTTGTTTATGTACAAATCTAACAATCAAAAATGCATACATTTGAATCCAGCCACCTTATTGCCTCTATTGGAGGAGGCCGGAGACAAAGACAAACCACGTGTTAAATTGATGACGGAGGAATCAGCTGCTGTGAGCCCAGTGCAAGACACACTCCCTGAAGACCCAGATATTTCATTTTTTGTAGAATTATTCCCGGTTTTATACTAAGGATGGCAGCACCCATATTGAGTATGCAGTTTATCACCCAGAAGGATACTCTGTATTTAAAGTCGTTGGATCCATTTGCCCCAGCTCAAGAAGCAGAGCTCCATGTTTTAGCAAAGCCTGTGAGCTATAAAAAGAGTATATATATATTTATATAGATAGTCGAGATATAAAGAGCTTTTGGTTCCATTTGAAGGGCCAGAAGTTTGTTTTTACTTCGACAGGTAAACCAATCAAACATGCCAAGTTAATTTGATTGGCTGTTTTCAGCCTTCCAGGTTCTTGCTGAGGTAGCCATACTAACATTAAAACTCACACATGGAAGCAGACCAGGCGACTATAATGCCCTGTACACACGGTCGGATTTTCCGACGGAAAAAGTGCAATCGGATTGTGTTGGCGGAAATTCGGATCGTGTGTAGACTCCATCAGACTTTTTCCGTCGGAATTTCCGACAAGCAAAGTTTAAGAGCAGGCTATAAAATTTTCCGACAACAAAATCCGATTGGTTAAATTCCCATCATGTGTACAGAAATGCGACGCACAAAGTGCCACGCATGCTCAGAATAAATGAAGAGATGAAAGCTATTGGCTACTGCTCCGTTTATAGTCCCGAAGTACGTGTTTTATGTCACCGCGTTCAGAACGATTTCCGACAACTTTGTGCGACCGTGTGTATGCAAGACAAGTTTGAGCCAACATCCGTCGGAAAAAATCCATAGATTTTGTTGTCGGAATGTCCGATCAATGTCCGATCGTGTGTACATGGCATAAGGATTCTGCATGCATTTACAGCAACCAGATTCCACCCTAGTTCTGGCCCAGTATAGCTGGGATTAATAATTCAACTTTAAGGACCCCAGAACGAGAAGAACAATGGTCCACAGGGGGCAACTTCTTATGAAACAGGACTTTGGAAAAGTTGATCATTAATGTCTGCCAGCCACTCTTTTCCCTCCAGCTTGACCCATGGACCGTGTCATCAGTCACAATCAGTTATGGCTGCCTTAGTAAATGAGTGTGGGATAGAGTCAGGGTTCACCACAGTTGTTTTTATAACATACCACTCCTTGTTTTACCTGTTACCAAAGGTGTTACCAAAAACTGAACATCCCTTCCAGAGATTACAAAAAGATATATCCAGATGTCCAAGTCAGGATCTTACGAGTATGCATTTTGTCTGTAAGGGGTCCCTATTATGGCACGTCCTAAAATGTTTTGATACATAATGTGTCTTAAGGCCTCTTATAATATTATTCAAGTGTTCTGCTATGCGGACTCCCATGGGTCTGGAGGTTCTCCCCACATATTGGAGTCCACACTCGCACTGTAGCATGTACACTACACCTACAGTATTGCAAGTAATTACATTTTTAATCTGATAAGTTCTCTTAGTGGCAGTGGCTAAAAACTCTTTTTTTTTTTTTTTACATTAAATTTACATTGTCTGCATGCTGGGTATTTTCCGCATGCATAGAACCCTGACATAAAGTTGAAAATTCTGTTATCTTTAATCACAGGATGGTCCACCACACTAGGGGCTATAATATCCCTCAGGGTCGGTGGTCTCCTATAAATAAATCTAGAGCGGGAAGGGAGAGTTGGACCTAGGATATTATCTTTTTTCAAAATATCCCAGTGTCTAAGAATTCATTTTTCCACCTTCTTGTGTTGAATATTATAGTCTAGGATTATCCCATACTGGAAATCATCCTGCTTGGCATTCTTATTCTTATTAGAATCTGCTACCAGGATGGATCGGTCCATATTGCCCACCCTTTCCACCTCCTCTGCTATAAGTGCTTTAGTATATCCTTTTTGTAGAAACCTCTCTGCCATGCCAAGGGAGCAGTTGCGCCGAAGGCGAATAAACTGCCCTCTAGGAATATTAAGTAACCATGAATTATGATGACAACTGTCTAAGGGAATGTAACCATTCCTGTCTGTTGGTTTGAAATAATTCTTGGTTCCATAGGCCCCTTCATGCTTGAAAATTTCTAAATCAAGGAAGGCTAAGCTAGAAACAGCAGCATTCCATGAAAGACGGATATTTTTAGTATTGCCATTAAGCCTGGACATAAATAATAGACTTTATGATACACAACGAGAAGTACACAGATTTCCCCAGATGATAAACAGACCTATAACTGATCAAAACCTGAGAGGTATTATTAAAATGTTCTATTATAATCCAAAGGGCAAAACTTTCAGTGTTTTTGGTTATAATCCAAAAACCCAAGTTATGGATGTTTTTGTATTGCTTAGTTTTAGCTAAAAACGATTGAATAGTAACCTTTATCATAGAATGTTAATATAGTGGTTATTCAAAATCAACACAAAGTATAAGTATATTAGTGGATCACAATAACTATATTCAAATTGTGAATATTATTATTATTATTATTATTATACGAGATTTATATAGCGCCAACAGTTTACGCAGCGCTTTACAATGTGTAAGGGGGACAACACAATTACAGTACAGTTCAATACAAAAGGTACAGGAGGGCCCTGCTCGTAGAGCTTACATTCTAAAGGGAGGGGGTGGTGGTACAAAAGGTAATAGCTGCAAAGAATGAGGGGTGGAAAATACAAGGGACTACACTTCAAAGAGAATCACCTCTCCCTTCAAACAATTTAAATAGAGGACAAATAGCACAGCCCAAATGGTACTGTCAAAACCAATTGGGTCGATACAAGCTCAATAAAACAAATAAAAAATTTTGTTATCCACCACTTTGCCTTTCTATAAAACTAGATAAATCTGGAAAAAAGTATAAGTGCAAGAATCTATTAGAATATGTACACATATTGTAGAATATGTACATATACATTATGTATCTATAATGTATATGTACAACAGAAGTTTTTTACCACTACTATTCTTTTATATTGGCTTTTGGAATTTACAAATGCAGCAATTTAGAAATTGGATTAAAGGTTTAGCGCTGGAAAACACTTTTTGATAGATAAAAAGTGCATTTTATATACATCTATATAGTTCAGACCAAAATGAGGGACAAATGAGGAGGAAAGATGGTCAGAGGGACATTGCCCCAAATCAGGGACAGTCCCTCGAAATTAGGGACAGTTAGGAGCTATGTTTTTGCAATGTCAAGGCTTGATCACATAGTACCAGTTCCCCTCTTCTGAACCTACGGTACTGTGTGGTAGGTGACCCGGGATACATTCTCCAACTGGGTCTCCAGGCTCTTCTAGAGGCACCTGCCTTATTGCACGGTCCTCTCCTGAAAAGTCCTCCCCTGGATCCTCCAGTCGCTCGGCTTCTTCCCGCAGGCAAGACAGCACAAGACCATCCCTGGATCGGTAGGCCCCAAGACTTTTGGGCCTACCTACAGTAACAACGCCTCGGGCCAGCTGGCCCCAAGACAATTTAGCGGCAGCGACACACCTTAAGCCAGGAGGGCCATCAGGTCAGAACTCCTTTCCTGTCACGGGGTCTGTCCCTTAAGTACCCCCTCCTAGAATTCACAGCAGGCAGACCACACCCACTGACTGTTTCCGGGCAAGGAGGCACTCAATACACCCAGCTTGTTGCAATTTCCAACCTTGCCCAAAATAATAGGGCACCATCCCTAGGCCAAGGGGAAAACCACACAACCAGCCAAGCTGAAACAGAACCAGAACCATTTACAATAATGGCAGTCTGAGCTAAACTACAGCTTTAGACAACTAAACTTTTATTTATAGCTTCTGTATTGAAAATACCAGCGCTGCATACATTACAATCTCCTAGCTTACATGAAGCTTGAATCTCATAATATATGGGCTCCCCCTAGTGGTCGAAATACACAATTGCGTAGGATATGTTATCAATTTTACACCTGATTAGATTTACATAACCTAAAGAACAGAGTATATCTTTATATGGCAAGGGTTATTACACTACTACACCTACACACAGAATGTAATCACCCCCTAACCCACAACATATTTTCTAACCCAACTAATAAAATACACTTTTCCATACTCAATGACTCATACTCAAATCCTGAACCATTAGAACAGTATTTTTAGCTAGCTGCTCCAGGGTGCTAGAGAAAAACAAAACCAAAGAAAGGATTTGACCTATTTCTTTCTGTACAATAAAAGTAGAAAGAGTAATGCCGCGTACACACGATCGGTTTTCTCTTGTTGGAAAAAAGATATGATGGCTTTTCTGACGGGATTCCGCTCAAGTTTGCCTTGCATACACACGGTCACGCAAACGTTCGCTGAAATTACGACCATCAAGAACGCGGTGACGTACAAAAGTATGACGAGCCGAGAAAATAAAGTTCAATGCTTCCGAGCATGCGTCGAATTGTTTCCGAGGATGCGTAGAATTTTGTGCGTCGGAATTGCCACAGACGATCGCATTTTCGGATAGGAACTTTTCCCGACCGAAAAATTGAGAGGGAGCTCTCAATCTTTTGCTGACTGGAATTCGGCCAGCAAAAAACCAATGAAGCATACACACGGTCACATTTTCCGATGAAAAACTCTCATCGGTCTTTTGCTGTCCGAAATTCCGATCGTGTGTACACGGTAAAAAAGTTTTTTTCTTTTTCTTTTCTGTTTTTTTATTATACAACAGGTTTCCATCAAGTCCTACTTAGACCTCGAACCCACACAAAGGGTGGAAATAATTTTTACCCTTTGAACCTACCGGACCTTTTAATTAGGGTAGACTAGCTGGTCAAAACCTACCTCCGGAACTCTTCTTTCCCCTAGTTTTTTCCCCCCTTTTTTTTTTCTTCTTCCTACCCCCCCCTTGCAAAACTACGTATACCTCTTAGACCAACACCAAGATGTACAATTAAAATACAATATATCTCATTTACTAGAGCCTTGATACAACTTTGTGGAATTCATTAATTTTTTTTTTTAACAAATAGTTTATTAAATTTTTTTCAAATGAACAGACATTGGAAAAGGGTTACAAATCTTCACAGGCAAAAATTTGGCAGCAGGGGTACAAACAGTACAGGTATGTGATGTAAACAGTAAATGCAGTAGACAAGTGTTCCAGTAGTCCAAACGGGTACAGCAGGTTTAGAAGGCACAGTGCTGTTTGGGAAAAGAAGTAAGGAGGGGGGGGTGCCAACCTCTTATCTCCTGTCTAGCCAGTGACATATTTAATAGGATTAGGTTACAGTTGGTTCAGGAATAGTAAGCGACTCCAGGTGTAGACAGGACTCCTAGTATATTTATTCAAGGGTCAGATGTTTTGCCTTCACCCACGCTGTCCAGATTTTATCAAATTTTTTGGGGGACTTTCTACCTAGGTATGTGAATTTATATAATGGAAGGGCTGTGTTGACCAGTGTCTGCCAAAGTTGTCTAGTAGGCGGTTGAGCCTGGTTCCAGTGTAGGAGTATTGCCTTTCTTGCATACATTGTCGTGTAGAAAACAAACAATTTTTTTTCCTCTGAGGGGCCTCTAGGAAGTCGCAGATACCCAGAAGGAGGAGGATAGGGCTATATGGAACGTTTATTTTCCCTATAGAGTTAATGTCAGCCAAGACTGTTTTCCAGAATTCCACTACACTAGGGCAGGACCAGACCAAATGGTAATAATCAGCATTTTCTGAGCTACATTTAGGGCAGTTGGAGTTTCGGTCAGGATAGATTCTCGCCAAGCGTGCCGGGGAGTAGTAGGCGTGGTGTAAAAATTTCAACTGGATAAATCTATCTCGCGACGATATCGTCAGGGGTAGATATTGCTGAATTCCTTCCTCCCAGTCATCGTCTGCTAGTTCTGGAATATCCCGTTGCCAGACCGAGAACAGTTGAGAAACCTTGGATGTGTCAAGAACAGCGAATCTGTTGTACAAGTTAGAGAGAGTTCTCACACCATATTATAAGACAATATTAGTGCAGCGCAAATAGTAAAAAGTCCTTGTGGACACACAAATAATCAATTCCTCTTGGCAAAGGGAGGCTGATCCTCTTCCATAAGGCACCGATAATCTCCACCTCAACCATAAGAATGCGCTTACCGGAAAAGGTGGACCTCTTAATTACAGGTGGTCATACGAGCATGGATTCCATAGGGGCTGGATGGATGCTGGGCAGTCTCTCTGGATCTCCTCTGTGGTCACCAAAAATCAGCTCTCCAAGGTAGAAGCACATAACCCTCCAGTGTGATATGGCATGCAGCAATCCCCAAAAAAAAGGAAAGCTTCTAAGTGTATTCCATTTAAAACGATTTATTGAGTAAAATATATAGTATAGAAACTGCTGTATAAAAAGCGCTATGCAGCGCAAATGAGTAGGTAAAATAACAGGCTAAAACAGCCTGTTCGCGTCCGAACAGCTGTGAGATGGCAGTGGGTGACGTCAGAAGCAAGACTCCGCCCCCGTACACGGCGTTACGTCCAATAGGACTTCGTCAGCGAGGGTGGAGCTTCCTCGTCACCCCAGAGGCTAATATACACGCTGACTGTCAGCAGGGTGTGTGCAGTGACCGGAACCGGAAACTACGCCGAGAATCAGTATGACTCTTAAATGGAAACACCAACTGGGGACATGGCTATTACTCACACCTAAAATAATTTATAATACATGTGTATGAAAAATCTAAGATCATGTATAGAAAAACGGCATAGCTTAGCAATGATCTAGTATAGCTAACAAGATCTAATGTATAACTACCCTGATGCATATGCATAAAAAACAGATATAACTAATTTGCACCGGCGGCCATCTCGTACATTTAATAAATGATGAAATAAGCATAAAATACATATAAATAAATATCAGGAACAGCTTATGAACACAAAAACAGCCCTAATAAAAACCTTATTACAGTCTTTATTTGTCATAGATAAAACAGTTGAGATCAAACTCAATGTTTAACCCTCTAGGCACTGTCACTCGGGTTTCATGAATCCATAGGGACTCTCTACGGCTAAGTTGCCCCCCCTCCAATGTTTCGTAACTTTTTCTATGCCCCAGAATTGCAATTTTTTAGGGTCCCTATTATGGCACATCCTAAAATGTTTTGATACATAATGTGTCTTGAGGCCTCTTTTAATATTATTCACGTGTTCTGCTATGCGGACTCCCATGGGTCTGGAGGTTCTCCCCACATATTGGAGTCCACACTCGCACTGTAGCATGTACACTATGCCTACAGTATCGCAAGTAACTACATTTTTAATCTGATAAGTTCTCTTAGTGGCAGTGGCTAAAAACTCTTTCTTTTTTTTTTTACATTAAATTTACATTGTCTGCATGCTGGGCATTTTCCGCATGCATAGAACCCTGAAGCCCTAAAGTTGAAAATTCTGTTATCTTTAATCACAGGATGGTCCATCACACTAGGGGCTATAATATCCCTCAGGGTCGGTGGTCTCCTATAAATAAATCTAGGGAGGGCAGGGAGAGTTGGACCTAGGATATTATCTTTTTTCAAATTAAATTCAAGCGAATTTCAAGCCTTTGTCTAATGCCCCGTACACACGGTCGGATTTTCCGACGGAAAATGTATGATAGGACCTTGTTGTCGGAAATTCCGACCGTGTGTAGGCTCCATCACACATTTTCCATCGGAATAAATAAAGAAATGAAAGCTATTGGCCACTGCCCCGCTTATAGTCCCGACGTACGTGTTTTACGTCACGGTGTTCAGGACGATCGGATTTTCCGACAACTTTGTGTGACCGTGTGTATGCAAGACAAGTTTGAGCCAACATCCGTCGGAAAAAATCCTAGGATTTTGTTGTCGGAATGTCCGAACAAAGTCCGACCGTGTGTACGGGCCATTAGACTCTTAATTCATTCTCCGAAAGGTTAAGAGTCTTATACAAAGGATTGAAATTCGCCCCGGCATGTAATCTTAGCAAATTTAAGATGTATATCAGTCTGCAAATGTTTGTAAGAACTTTGAATATAAAGAGATATTTTCTCTCAAAACCTGGAGAAAGGTCGGCCCTTGTCAGTTCTACAGCTCCCTTAGGTACACATTCCAACCTGGCTAATAAGTCGGTCTTTAACCCCCCAAAGAATGACCACAGACACGTAGGGGTCTTTAAGAATATGGTCACTAGTGACTTAGAGGAAATGAAAGTGAGAAGAGTAGGTGACCCTTCTTATTTTAAAAAAGGAATTAGCGCATTAGAAAAAAATAAGGATGTGGTTATCTGGCCCGCCGATAAGGGGGGTGGGTTAGTAATTATGAGACATCATACTACCAAGGAGAAATGGACCGGTTACTGTCAGACAGGAAGACATATCAAGTACTAAGTAAGGATCCTGTCATTCAGTTTAAAAACGAGCTGGAAGTTCTGATCCCCTTGGGGAAAACAAGAGGAGTGTTGAATAAAAAGGAAGCATCCTATTTAAATCCTAGTGCTTGTAGAAGACCTATTATATATTTCTTACCTAAGATCCATAAGGACCCCCAGGCACCCATCGTAAACGGCATCGACTTCGTTTCAGCACAATTGGGCCAGTACATAGATTACTTCCTGAAACCTTTGGTATCTACCACCACAGCTTTTTAGAAGATACCAAACATATCATATAAATTGTTGAAAGTCTACTCTGTAATGACAATAGTTTACTGGTGACAGCCGACGTCGGGTCATTATACACAATTATCGGACATTCTGATGCTGTTAATTCTGTACAGTGGGCTCTGGAAGAGTCGGATTTATCCCCCCAGTTGAAGGCCTTTATCTTAAAAGCGCTCAAATTCTGCCTTGCCAGAAACTATTTATGGTATGGTGGTAAATTCTTTCTACAGACGCTCGGTGTGGCCATGGGCGCTCGGTTCGCGCCGAGCATTGCGAATATTGTTATAGCACACTGAGAGGAGGAATTTGTCTTTGGTTGTAGACCGGCACAGCTGGTCTGCTACCAAAGATATATAGATGACCTGTTCATGATTTGGGAGGTTGATTTGATCAGCCTCCAATTATTTATGTCCAGGCTTAATGGCAATACTAAAAATATCCGTCTTTCATAGAATGCTGTTGTTTCTAGCATAACCTTCCTTGATTTAGAAATTTTCAAGCATGAAGGGGCTAATAGAACCAAGAATTATTTCAAACCAACAGACAGGAATGGTTACATTCCCTTAGACAGTTGTCATCATAATTCATGGTTACTTAATATTCCTAGAGGGCAGTTTATTCGCCTTTGGCGCAACTTCTCCCTTGATAATGATTATTTCTCACAAGCCAATGTCATGGCAGAGAGGTTTCTACAAAAAGGATATATTAAAGCACTTACAGCAGAGGAGGTGGAAAGGGTGGGCAATATGGACCGATCCATTCTGGTAGCAGATTCTAATAAGAATAAGAATGCCAAGCAGGATGATTTCCAGTATGGGATAATCCTAGACTATAATATTCAACACAAGAAGGTGGAAAAATTCATTCTTAGACACTGGGATATTTTGAAAAAGGATAATTTCCTAGGTCCAACTCTCGCCCGCCCTAGATTTATTTATAGGAGACCACCGACCCTGAGGGATATTATAGCCCCTAGTGTGGTGGACCCTCCTGTGATTAAAGATAACAGAATTTTCAACTTTATGTCAGGGTTCTATGCATGCGGAAAATGCCCAGCATGCAGACAATGTAAATTTAATGTAAAAAAAAAGAGAGTTTTTAGCCACTGCCACTAAGTGAACTTATCAGATTAAAAATTGAATCACTTGCAATACTGTAGGTGTAGTGTACATGCTACAGTGCGAGTGTGGACTCCAATATGTGGGGAGAATCTCCAGACCCATGGGAGTCCGCATAGCAGAACACATGAATAATATTAAAAGAGGCCTCAAGACACATTATGTATCAAAACATTTTAGGATGTGCCATAATAGGGACCCTAAAAAATTGCAATTCTGGGGCATAGAAAAAGTTACGAAACATTGGAGGGGGGGCAACTTTATAAGGCAACTTAGCCGTAGAGAGTCCTTATGGATTCATGAAACCCGAGTGACAGTCCCTAGAGGGTTAAACGTTGAGTTTAATCTCAACTGTTTTATCTCTGACAAATAAAGACTGTAAAAAGGTTTTTATTAGGGCTGTTTTTGTATTCATAAGCCGTTGCTGATATTTATTAATATGTACTTTATGCTTATTTCATAGTTTATTAAATGTACGAGATGGCCGCGGGTGCAAATTAGTTATATCTGTGTGTATTTTATATATATATATATATATATATACATACATATTTATACCTTTTAAAACGTATGCATATGTGTGAGGGATCTGTCAGCACCAGACATTTGCATGCACGCATGTGCCAGCGGACGCCCCTGTGCAGACTATGCAGCAATCCCCAGCTATTGCTGTGCATCAGCGTGTCCCTCGGGCACGCGCGGGAGTGCCACGGGTGTGTGTGCGCGCGGAGGTGCGCGTGTGTGCGCGTTAAAGTTGTTTGGCGCCAATGAACGCATAAAGGTCCTCCTGCTGCACTGGCGCGCTGCTGTTTCGTCTTCAGCTTCTGTGAACTTGTTACCTGCATCTGATTGATCTGTCTACCATACTGACCTGGCTTGTCTGACCATCCCTCTCTCGCCAATCCGACCCGGCTTGCCTGACCCTGCTGCTGTCTCTGCCAATACCCGTTGCCGACCTCTGCCTGCTTACCAACTCTGCCTTTTGCCTGCCATTATTACCTGTCTTGATTGCCTGCCGACCCGGACTGATTGACCCTGTTTGTGCCTGCCGTTTACTTTGTGTGCTGCTGCACCTTCAGCTCCAGCTCCAGTGATCTCTGCATCTGCATCTTCCAGTGCTTCAGCCTGCTGTTCCCCGCTGACCACCTTACCTGCACCCAGTCATCCCTGCACTAATATTGTCTAATAATATGGTGTGAGAACTCTCTCTAACTTGTACAACAGATTCGCTGTTCTTGACACATCCAAGGTTTCTCAACTGTTCTCGGTCTGGCAATGGGATATTCCATAACTAGCGGACGATGAATGGGAGGAGGGAATTCAGCAATATCTACCCCTGACGATATCGTCGTGAGATAGATTTATCCAGTTGAAATTTTAACACCACACCTACTACTCCCCGGCACTCTTGGCGAGAATCTATCCTGACCGAACCTCCAACTGCCCTAAATGTAGCTCAGAAAATGCAGATTTTTACCATTTGGTCTGGTCCTGCCCTAGTGTAGTGGAATTCTGGAAAACAGTCTTGGCTGACATTAACTCTATAGGGAAAATAAACTTTCCATATAGCCATATCCCCCTCCTTCTGGGTATCTGCGACTTCCTAGAGGCCCCTCAGAGGAAAAAAATTGTTTGTTTTCTACACGACAATGTATGCAAGAAATTGAACAAATAAAAAGGCGCAATGTGCAGATACCTCAAGATGTAGTACCCAATAGTCCAAGGGCAAGGATGGAGAGATGTACATTTGTGGCTGGCACTCTTTCAAATCCAGGCATGAGGGGGTGGAAATGGCTGAGCAGGAGAAGGAGACTACATTGCGCTGTGCTCAGCCATTTCCACCCCTTCATGCCTGGATTTGAAAGAGTGGCAGCCATACAGGATCTGCTGTGACCTTCAGTCCTACACCATCTCCTCAACCCAGACTATGGACCTGAAAGCAACTCCTCTTTCTTTCATGTGAGTGGATACTGTTGTTTAAATAAATTGTTTTATGATACATACTCAGAGGCGCCCTTTTCCTTGTTTTAATGTATGCGAGAAAGGCAATACTCCTACACTGGAACAAGGCTCAACCGCCTACTAGACAACTTTGGCAGACACTGGTCAACACAGCCCTTCCATTATATAAATGAACATACCTAGGTAGAAACTTCCCCAAGAAATTTGATCAAACCTGGACAGCGTGGGTGAAGGCAAAACATCTGACCCTTGAATAAATATACTAGGAGTCCTATCTACCCCTGAAGTTGCTTACTATTCCTGAACCAACTGTAACCTAATCCTTTTGAATATATGTCACTGGCTAGACAGGAGATAAGAGGTTGGCACCCCCCCCCCCCCCCCCCTTCCTTCTTTTCCCAAATAGCACTGTGCCTTCTAAACCTGCTGTACCTGTTTGGACTACTGGAACACTTGTCTACTGCATTTACTGTTTACATTACATACCTGTACTGTTTGTACCCCTGCTGCCAAATTTTTGTCTGTGAAGATTTGTAACTCTTTTCCAATGTCTGTTCATTTGAAAAATTAAATAAACTATTTGTTAAAAAATAAAAAAAAATGAATGAATTACACAAAGTTGTATCAAGGCTCTAGTAAATGAGATACCTTATTTAGCGGCGTATAACACGCGCCGGCGTATAACACGCACCCCAAGTTTAGGAGGGAATTTTAAGGAAAAAAACTTTTAGGAGTAAAGTTTAAGGAAGAAAAACTTACATTAAAATGCCCATCAATGCAGCCTTATCAGTGTCGATCTGCAGCCTTTTCAGTGTCAGTGCAGCCTTGCTCCAGTGTCTATTGCAGCCTTGTCAGTGCAGCTTTGCCCCAGTGCAGAATTGTCAGTGCAGCCTTGTCAGTGCAGCTTTGCCCCAGTGCAGAATTGTCAGTGCAGCCTTGCCCCAGTGTCCATTGCAGCCTTGTCAGTGCAGCTTTGCCCCAGTGCAGCCTTGTCAGTGCAGCCATGTCAGTGCAGCCATGTCAGTGCAGCCTTGTAAGTGCAGCCTTATCTATCAGTGCAGCTTTTCTCCAGTGTAGCCTTGCCCCAGTGCAGCCTTGCCCCCGTGTAGCCTTGCCCCAGTACAGCTTTGTGGGATCGCCGCGATCCCTGCCGACATACACAGCGTGTAAATTCAAATATGGCGCCGAGACTGCAGGGACTCGGAGGAGTCGAGATACACATACCCGAGAGTCCTCGGCTTTTCTCGGCGCCGCTTACAGTCCCACCCAGTCTCACCCATAGGGCGGGACTGTAAGCGGCGCCGAGAAAAGCCGAGGACTCTCGGGTATGTGTATCTCGGCTCCGCAGAGTCCCTGCAGTCTCGGCGCCATATTTGAATTTACACACGGCTGTGTATGTCGGAGGTGATCGCGGCAATCACCGCGATCGCTCCGATCACACAAAATTGGGGGGGATCGGCCTATAACACGCACCCACGATTTTCCCCTGATTTTCAGGGGAAAAAAGTGCGTGTTATATGCCGATAAATACAGTATATTGTATTTTAATTGTACGTCTTGGTGTTGGTCTAAGATACGTAGTATACGTAGTTTTGCAAGGGGGGGTAGGAAGAAGAAAAAAAAAATAGTGGGGGGAACTTAGGGATGAGGGGAAAGAAGAGTTCCAGAGGTAGGTTTAGACCAGCTAGTCTACCCTAATTAAAAGGTCCGGTAGGTTCAAAAGGTAAAAATTATTTCCACCCTTTGCGTGTGTTCGAGGTCTAAGTAGGACTTGATGGAAACCTGTTGTATAATAAGAAAAAAAAAAAAAACAGAAAAGAAAAAGAAAAACTTTTTTGCCACGTACACATGATCAGAATTTCGGCCCGCAAAAGACCGATGAGAGTTTTTCATCGGAAAATGCGACCGCGTGTATGATATATCATTTTTTTGCTGGCCTGAATTCCAGAAAGCAAAAGATTGAGAGCATGCTCTCAATTTTTCGGTCGGGAAAAGTTCCTATCCGAAAATGCGTTCGTCTGTGGCAATTCCGATGCGCAAAATTCCTATGCATGCTCGGAAACAATTCGACGCATGCACGGAAGCATTGAACTTCATTTTACTGGGCTCGTCGTAGTGTTGTACGTCACCGCGTTCTTGACGGTCGTAATTTCAGCGAACTTTTGCGAGACCGTGTGTATGCAAGGCAAACTTGAGCGGAGTCCCGTCAGAAAAGCCATCATATCTTTTTTCCGACAAGAGAAAACCGATCGTGTGTACGCGGCATTACTCTTTCTACTTTTATTGTACAGAAAGAAATAGGTCAAATCCTTTCTTTTGTTTTTGTTTTTTTCTAGCACTCTGGAGCAGCTAGCTAAAAATACTGTTCTAATGGTTCAGGATTTGAGTATGAGTCATTGAGTATGGAAAAGGGTATTTTATTAGTTGGGTTAGAAAATATGTTGTGGGTTAGGGGGTGATTACATTCTGTGTGTAGGCGTAGTAGTGTAATAACCCTTGCCATATAAAGATACACCCTGTTCTTTAGGTTATGTAAATCTAATCAGGTGTAAAATGGATAACATATCCTAGACAATTATGTATTTCGACCACTAGAGGGAGCCCATATATTATGAGATTCAAGCTTCATGTAAGCTAGAAGATTGTAATACATAATTTAGGTAAATATTTAACTATAAGTAAACAATACCGTAATAGTTATGCAACTGATTGAACTTCTGTTGTACATATAAACTTCTAATAGATTCTTGCACTTATACATTTTCCACATTTATCTAGTTTTCTAGAAAGGCAACATGGCGGATAACAAAAATTGTAATTTGTTTTATTGAGCTTGTATCGACCCAATTGGTTTTGACAGTACCATTTGGGCTGTGCTATTTATCCTCTATTTAAATTGTTTGAAGGGAGAGGTGATTCTCTTTGAAGTGTAGTCCCTTGTATATTCACAATTTGAATATAGTTATTGTGATCCACCAATATGCTTACACTTTGTGTTGATTTTGAATAACCACTATACATTCTAAGATAAAGGTTACTATTCAATCATCTTTAGGTAAAACTAAGCAATACAAAAACATCCATAACTTGGGTTTGTGGATTACAGTGCCTTGCAAAAGTATTCAAACCCCCCCCCCCCCCTGGCATTTTTCGTGTTTTGTTGCCTCACAACCTGGAATTAACATGGATTGTTTGAGGATTTGCATCATTTAATTTACAGAACATGCCCACAACTTTGAAGATGTTTTTTTTTTTTTTTTTTATTGTGAAGCAAACAACAAATAGAACAAAATAACAGAAAAAGTGCATAACTATTCACCCCCCTAAAGTCAATACTTTGTAGAACCACCTTTTGCGGCTATCACAGCTCCAAGTCGCTTTGGATAAGTCTCTATGAGCTTGCCACATCTTACCGCTGGGATTTTTGCCCATTCCTCCTTGCTAAACTGCTTCAGCTCCTTCAAGTTGGATGGTTTGCGCTTGTGAAGAGCAATCTTTAATTCTGACCACAGATTTTCTATTGGATTGATGTCTGGGCTATGACTTGGCCATTCCAACACATTTACATGTTTCCTCTTAAACCACTCAAGTGTTGTTTTAGCAGTGTGTTTGGGGTCATTGTCCTGCTGGTAGGTGAACCTCCGTCCTAGCCTCAAATCACACACAGGTTTTGCTCAAGAATATCCCCGTATTTAGCACCATCCATCTTTCCCTCAACTCTGACCAGTTTCCCAGTCCCAACTGCTGAAAAACATCCCCACAGCATGATGCTGCCACCACCATGTTTCACAGTGGGGATGCTGTTCTCTGGGTAATGTGATGTGCTGGCTTTGCTCCAGACATAGCGTTTTCTTTGATGGCCAAAAAGTTCAATTTTAGTCTCATCAGACCAGAGCACCTTCCTCCATACATTTTGGGAGTCTCTCACATGCCTTTTCGCAAACTCAAAACTAGGGATGAGCTTCGAGTTCGAGTCGAACTCATGTTCGACTCGAACATCGGCTGTTCGCAAGTTCGCCGAACAGCGAACAATTTGGGGTGTTCGCGGCAAATTCGAATGCCGCGGAACACCCTTTAAAAGTGTATGGGAGAATCAAAAGTGCTAATTTTAAAGGCTTATATGCAAGTTATTGTCATAAAAAGTGTTTGGAGACCTGGGTCCGGCCCCAGGGGACATGGATCAATGAAAAAAGTCATTTAAAACTACTCGCGGCTAATGCATTGCCGGTCCGACAATACACATAAAAGTTCATTGATAAAAACGGCATGGGAATTCACCACAGGGGAACCCCAAACCAAAATTAAAAAAAAACAAATGACGTGGGGGTCCCCCTAAATTCCATACCAGACCCTTCAGGTCTGGTATGGATTTTAAGGGGAACCCCGTGCCAAAATTTAGAAAAAAAAACGGCGTGGGGTCCCCCCAAAAATCCATACCAGACCCTTATCCGAGCACGCAACCTGGCAGGCCGCAGGAAAAGAGGGGGGACAAGAGAGTGCCCCCCCTCCTGAACCGTACTAGGCCACATGCCCCCAACATTGGGAGGGTGTTTTGGGGTAGCTCCCCCCAAAACACCTTGTTCCCATGTTGATGAGGACAAGGACCTCATCCCCACAACCCTGGCTGGTGGTTGTGGGGGTCTGCGGGTGGGGGGCTTATCGGAATCTGGAAGCCCCCTTTAACAAGGGGACCCCCAGATCCCAGCCCCCCCTGTGTGAAATGGTAAGGGGGTACAAAAGTACCCCTACCATTTCACCAAAACTGTCAAAAATTTTAAAAATGACAAGAGACAGTTTTTGACAATTCCTTTATTTAAATGCTTCTTCTTTCTTCTATCTCCCTTCATCTTCTTCTTCTTCTGGTTCTTCTGGCTCTTCTGGGTCCTCCTCCGTTGTTCTCGTCCAGCATCTCCTCCGCGGCGTCTTCTATCTTCTTCTCCTCGGGCCGCTCCGCACCCATGGCATGGGGGGAGGCTCCCGCTCTTCTCTTCATCTTCTTCTCTTCTTCATCTTGTTTTCCGGGCCGCTCCGCATCCATGGTGGCATGGAGGGAGGCTCCCGCTGTGTGACGCGTCTCCTCTTCTGACGGTTCTTAAATAATGGGGGGGCGGGGCCACCTGGTAACCCCGCCCCCCTCTGATGCATGGGACATGACGGGACTTCCTTGTGGCATTCCCCGTGACGTCACAGGGAAGTCCCGTCAAGTCACCGTGCATCAGAGGGGGGCGGGGTCACCGGGTGGCCCCGCCCCCCCTGTTATTTAAGCGGCCCGGAGAAGAAGATGAAGAAGGGAAGAAGATGAAGAGAAGAGCGGGAGCCTCCGCCCATGCCATGGGTGCGGAGCGGCCCGAAGAGAAGAAGATAGAAGATGTCGCGGAGGAGATGCTGGACGAGAACACCGGAGGAAGAACCAGAAGAGCCAGAAGAAGAAGAAGAAGATGAAGGAAGATAGAAGAAAGAAGGAGCATTTAAATAAAGGAATTGTCAAAAACTGTCTCTTGTCATTTTTAACATCTTTGACAGTTTTTTAGTGAAATGGTAGGGGTACTTTTGTACCCCCTTACCATTTCACACAGGGGGGACCGGGATCTGGGGGTCCCCTTGCTAACCACCGGCCAGGGTTGTGGGGATGAGGCCCTTGTCCTCATCAACATGGGGACAAGGTGTTTTGGGGGGCTACCCCAAAGCACCCTCCCAATGTTGAGGGCATGTGACCTGGTACGGTTCAGGAGGGGGGGGCGCTCTCTCGTCCCCCCTCTTTTCCTGTGGCCTGCCAGGTTGCGTGCTCGGATAAGGGTCTGGTATGGATTTTTGGGGGGACCCCACGCCGTTTTTTTTTTAATTTTGGCGCGGGGTTCCCCTTAAAATCCATACCAGACCTGAAGGGTCTGGTATGGAATTTAGGGGGACCCCCACGTCATTTTCAAAAAAAATTTTGGCCGGGGTTCGCCTTAATATCCATACCAGACCTGAAGGGCCTGGTATGGAATTTAGGGGGACCCTCACGTCATTTTTCTTTTTTAATTTTGGTTCGGGGTTCCCCTGTGGGGAATTCCCATGCCGTTTTTATTAATGAACTTTTATGTGTATTGTCGGATCGGCAATGCAATAGCCGCGAGTAGTTTTAAATGACTTTTTTCCTTTGAAATGTAATTTTGCTGTCAGACTGTTCTAAACATGCGCCCCTTTACAGGCATACTATAGACACCCCCCAGCTATGAAATTTAAAGGGATATTACACTTTTATTGTTTGACTTTAAGCGTTATTAAAATCACTGCTCCTGAAAAAATGGCCGTTTTTAAAGCTTTTTTTTGCATTGATCCATGTCCCCTGGGGCAGGACCCAGGTCCCCAAACACTTTTTATGACAATAACTTGCATATAAGCCTTTAAAATTAGCACTTTTGATTATTCATGTTCGTGTCCCATAGACTTTAACGGTGTTCGCGTGTTAGAACGAACTTTTTTCCTGTTCGCATGTTCTGGTGCGAACCGAACAGGGGGGTGTTCGGCTCATCCCTACTCAAAACGTGCCATTTTGTTTTTTGCTGAAAGTAATGGCTTTCACTCTGCCATAAAGCCCAACTCTATGGAGCGTATGGCTAATTGTCATCCTATGTACAGATACTCCATTCTCTGCTGTGGAACTCTGCAGCTCCTCCAGGGTTACCTTAGGTCTTTGTGCTGCCTCTCTGATTAATGCCCTCCTTGCCCGGTCCATGAGTTTTGGTGTACGGCCGTCTCTTGGCAGGTTTGCTGTTGGGCCATGTTCTTTCCATTTGGTTATGATAGATTTGATGGTGCTCCTAGGGATCATCAAAGATTTGGATATATTTTTTTATAACCTAACCCTGACTTGTTCTTCTTAACAACATTGTCCCTTACTTGTTTAGAGAGTTCCTTGGTCTTCATGGCAGTGTTTGGTTAGTGGTGCCTCTTGCTTAGGTGTTGCAGCGTCTGGGGCCTTTCAAAAAGGTGTGTCTATGTAATGACAGATCATGTGACACTTAGATTGCACACAGGTGGACATCATTTCACTAATTATGTGACTTCTGAAGGTAATTGGTTGCACCAGAGCTTTTTATGGGCTTCATAACAAAGGGGGTGAATACATACGCACATGCCAATTATCAGTTTTTTATTTCTGAAAAATAGTTTTATGTATATATTTTTCTAATTTTACTTCACCAACTTAGACTATTGTGTTCTGATCCATCACATATAATTTGGATTAAAAAAAACATTGAACTAGAGGTTGTAATGTAACAAAATAGGTAAAAAGCCAAGGAGGGTGAATACTTTTGCAAGGCACTGTATATCCAAAACCACTGAAAGTTTTGCCCTTTGGATTATAATAGAACATTTTATTAATACCTCTCAGGTTTTGATCAGTTACAGGTTTGTTTATCATCTGGGGAAAACTGTGCACTTCTCGTTGTGTATCATAAAGTCTATTATGAATCGCTTCAAGTGCAATTGTGCCCTGGAGATATTGTAGTCTCCAGATGATAGAACATAACTGTCACTGAGAAACTGAAATTATGAAAATTGTAGTCATAACTTCTTAGTTCCCCTGAGAATTTGTATAAATGCAGTTCAAAGTATTTACATACGGTCTCCCATAGTTCTGGTATGTTAATCATACCGCTGTGGTAGCAATTCTTTATAGGTGAGCTGTAGATGAACAGGTATCCTTGGATGTGTAATGCCACGCACACACGAGCGGACTTCTCGTCGGACTGAATTCTGAAGAACTTTTCGACGGAGTTCCGACGGAGTTTCGACGAAACAGACTTGCCTACACAGGATCCCACCAAAGTCTGATCGTTTCGAACATGATGACATACGACCGGACTAGAAAAGGAAGTTCAATAGCCAGTAGCCAATAGCTGCCCTTGCGTCATTTTTGGAGGGATATTCAGTGTTTCGCAGAATGATTGAAGATTATCGGGGCATGTGTAACAGTCTATGTGGCTGGGAGACAAAATAGAAACTTCCATCTGTATGGAATTCCTCTGGTACGCAATTGATCTAGAATCGGGCGTAAAGCTCTGCGTTGCTGTAATGTGATGTTTGACAAATCTTGGTATGGTTTTATTTCATTTCCATTAAAAAGGACTCTGTTTTTCTCCCTCGTTTTTTTTTTAGAATGGTTTCTTTCAAAGGAAAGTTTACCAAGCAACATATTATGTCCCTGGGAGGATCAGTGTCTCTTCCTCTCGGTCTAAGGGCTCTGTGAATCCTTTCAGAATCAATGGGGGAATCTGGGGGTCAGTCCAGTAAGTCATTAAATATTGTTGCTGCAGTATGTTCTATTGGGTTTTGGTCTGCTACTTCTGGGACCCCCCTGATTTTTATGTTGTGACATCTTCCTCGGTTGTCAAGGTCTTCTAATGCCGCGTACACACAAGCTGACTTTTCAGCATCAAAGGTCCGACGGTCTTTCCGACGGACTTTCGACGGACTTACGAACGACCGGACTTGCCCACACGCGAACGGAAGTCCATTCGAAAGTCCGTTGGTTTGAACGTGATGACGTATGAAGGGACTAGAATAAGGAAGTTCATAGCCAGTAGCCAATAGCTGCCCTTGTGTCCTTTTTTGTCCGTCGGACTAGCATACAGACGAACGGATCTTTCGACCGGACTCGAGTCCGCCGGAAAGATTTGAAGCATGTTCCAAATCTAAAGTCCGTCTGATTTTCGACAGAAAAAGTCCGCTGAAGGTCCGATGAAGCCCACACACGGTCGGATTATCCGACGGATTCATTCCGTCGGACCAGTCCGGTCGTGTTTACACGGCACTAGTGGCGATGAATTTCAATTATGTGAGATAGGTCTTACGTTTTCTGTACCTGTTTAAAGGCGTCCGCAATGGTGTGCTGTGGCCCGCTCCACCGATCCCATCCTTGCTGCTACACCCTGTATATCAGCTTTGAGGTCTGTAATGGCTGCCTTTATATCCTGGGCCACTGCTTGCAGATCTGAAAGGCAGAGTGCGTGTGGGTGCTGAAAAGGGGTTCCTGCCTGTGGTGCAGGGTTCTGAGCACCTTGAGCGTTGTTCGTTATAGGACATGAGCCGCCGAGCTGGACTGTGGGTTTAGGCGAGGCCATGGCTTTGGGGCCTTCTCCCTGCGATGTCTGGAACATCGCGGG
Source organism: Aquarana catesbeiana (assembly GCF_042186555.1). Lineage (NCBI taxonomy): Eukaryota > Metazoa > Chordata > Amphibia > Anura > Ranidae > Aquarana > Aquarana catesbeiana. Next base: position 22,694,659 of record NC_133333.1, read on the forward strand.
GATGTTATTAATTTGCTGCTGACTTGCCTCTGGGGGTTCACGGGAGGATGGGGAACTTCAATCACCCTTTCCCATGTTTGGAGAAAGTGTATTTTGTCCTGTTTTCTTATTTAGCTGCTCCTATGTGGTAGAGAGCTCGGATTAAGTGTCCATCAAGGACCGGAGTTAGGCCATGCCCACAAACTCATTTATGTGTTTTCTCCCCAATTCCAGATCCTAAAAGTTTGGAAGGATCTAAAACTAAAGCCAGGTGACTTGTGGATGGATAAGAGACATTTATTTATAAGGAAATGTTTGGAGACTCAATACAGCAACTATTTTATGTACAGTTTTGCAAAACTTGAAGGAAAAGTCACCTGGATCCACACCAGACACTGAAAAAATGACTAAATTAAAGAAATCTCTGTGTTTGATTTGTTTCCCTCTTGGAATCACAGTCTAGGGTACTATCTATTCAAATACTTTAATTGTAAGGGATATATATATATATATATATATATATATATATATATATATATATATAGATAGCAATAACTCTCGGTGGAGCTGCTGGTTTAAGCAGGCTTGTTACCTTCACTCTCGATACCTCTGTTTCACCGGCACCGGGTCTAGGGTTCGGTTGAGTTTACCTCTGGACGATATAAGCACCAAACACTTGAGTAGGTTTTCCAATGCTTTAATAAAACGACAAGGGAAGTAGCAGGAAAGAGGTAGTAGGAAAGCTGCAGGGAAGCTCAAATACCTTTCTGTTGTATTTCTTCAGAACATTCTTTGTAATTGAATAGTCCCCCTTTCGTAGGATTCAATCTTTGCCCGCCTGGATAGACATCTCTCACTTGCCTAGCAGCCAGCACGTAGCACAAACAAAAGTCTCTCTGCCACAGACTTATCTGGAATAAAACCCGTACGATCCTCTGCCACAGGATGTATTGGTTTGTGATGAATATCAGATACAGTACTTGAACCCTAAAGCCAACCCGGCAGTACTATACTGTAAGATTACTTTGGAATGCGTTCTCCAACCGAGTCACCAGGCCCCTCTCCAGACCAGCACTCTGCATGATCCTTCCATGACGGGTCCTCCCCTGGGATCTTCTTGGTTGTCCAGCTTCTTCACTCAGGATAGACAGCTCAGGACCATTCCTCGGCTGCTGTGGTAGACCCCAGACAGGCTTCTGGGCCCACCCACACACCGCAGCGACGCGGGCCTCTGGAACGGAGGACCACGAGGTGGTATTCCTAGTGCATACCTGTCGGCCAGGAGGGCAAGCAGGTGGCTGAAAACGAACCCTAAAACATGGCGTCTGTCCCATAAATACCCTCTCCCAGAATGCAACTCGGAGGACCACTTCCACCGAGTTATCTCCGGGACAGAGAGCACTCATTTGCTTCAACACGTTGCTTTTCCAACACCTGCCAATGGTGACAATGACACCCACCGGCACAATGTGGAACTGCATGCAACGTCAGCCAAGCTGGAACAGAGGCAAACCTAACTTCCTATAGTAAGCGACCCACTAAATTTACCTATCAGCGGTAGATAAAAATCTACCAGGGCTACATATATATTTTTATTTTTTGCGCTATAAACAAAAATAGAGCGACAATTTTGAAAAAAAAGCAATACTTTTTACTTTTAATATATACAACCCCTGGCAAAAATTATGGAATCACCAGTCCCTGAGGATGTTCCTTCAGTTGTTTATTGTTGTAGAAAAAAAGCAGATCACAGACATGGCCAAAAACTAAAGGCATTTCAAATGGCAACATTCTGGCTTTAAGAAACACTAAAAGAAATCAAGAAAAATAATTGTGGTGGCCAGTAGCAGTTAGATTTATAGAACAAGCACAGGGAATAAATTATGGAATCACTCAATTCTGAGGAAAAAATTATGGAATCACCCTGTAAATTTTCATTACAAACACTAACACCTGCATCAGATTAAATCTGCTTGTTAGTATGTAGATAAAAAGGAGTGATCACACCTTGGAGAGCTGTTGCAACAAGTGGACTGACATGAAGCATGGCTCCAACACCAGAGATGTCAATTGAAAAAAAGGAGAGGATTATCAAACTCCTTAAAGAGGGTAAATAGTCACGCAGTGTTGCACAAGATGTTGGTTGTTCACAGTCGGCTATGTCTAAAACATGGACCAAATACAAACAACATGGGAAGGTGGTTAAAGGCAAGCATACTGGTAGACCAAGGAAGACATCAAAGCGTCAAGACAGAAAACTTAAAGCAATATGCCTTGAAAACAGAAAATGTACAACAAAACAAATGAGGAACAAATGGGAGGAAACTGGAGTCAACATCTGTGACCGAACTGTAAGAAACCGCCTAAAGGAAATGGGATTTACATACAGAAAAGCTAAAAAAAAGCCATCTCTAACACCTAAACACAGAAAAACAAGGTTACAATGGGCTAAGGAAAGGCAATCGTGGACTGTGGATGATTGGATGAAAGTCATATTCAGTGATGAATCTCGAATCTGCATTGGGCAAGGTAATGATGCTGGAACTTTTGTTTGGTGCCGGTCCAATGAGATTTATGCAGACGACTGTCTGAAGAAAACATGCAAATTTCCACAGTCAATTATGATATGGGGCTGCATGTCAGGTAAAGGCACTGGGGAGATGGCTTTCATTAAATGCACAGGTTTACATTGAAATTTTGGACACTTTTCTTATCCCATCTATTGAAAGGATGTTTGGGGATGATGAAATCATTTATCAAGATGATAATGCATCTTGCCATAGAGCAAAAACTGTGAAAAAAATCCTTGAAGAAAGACACATAAGGTCAATGTCATGGCCTGCAAACATTCCGGATCTTAATCCAATTGAAAATCTGTGGTGGAAGTTAAAGAAAATGGTCCATGACAAGGCTCCAACCTGCAAAGATGATTTGGCAACAGCAATCAGAGAAGGCTGGAGCCAGATTGATGAAGAGTACTGCTTATCACTCATTAAGTCAATGCCTGAGAGACTGCAAGCAGTTATAAAAGCCAGAGGTGGTGCAACAAAGTATTAGTGATGTGTTGGAGTGTTATTTTGTTTGTTTGTTTTTCATGATTCCATAATTTTTTCTCAGAATTGAGTGATTCCATAATTTATTCCCTGTGCTTGTTCTATAAATCTAACTGTTACTGGCCACCACAATTATTTTTCTTGATTTCTTTTAGTGTTTCTTAAAGCCAGAAAGTTGCCATTTGAAATGCCTTTAGTTTTTGGCCATGTCTGTGATCTGCTTTTTTCTACAACAATAAACAACTGAAGGAACATCCTCAGGGACTGGTGATTCCATAATTTTTGCCAGGGGTTGTATATATATATATATATATATATATATTCACAAAAAATATATAAAAAACTACATTTTTCCTCAGTTTAGGCCGATAAGTATTCTTCTACATATTTTTGGTAAAAAAAAACGCAATAAGCATTTATTGATTGGTTTGCGCAAAAGTAATAGTGTCTACAAAATAGGGGATAGTTTTATGGCATTATTATTGTTATTTTTTTTATTAGTAATGGCGGCGATCAGTGATTTTCATCATGACTGCGACATTATGGTGGACACATCGGACACTTTTGATGCCATTTTAGGACCATTGTCATTTATACAGCGATCAGTGCTATAAAAATGCACTGATTACTGTGTAAATGACACTGGCAGTAAAGGGGTTAACCACTAGGGGGTGAGGAAGGGGTTAAGTGGGTCCTAAGGATGTGTTCTAACTGTGTGGGGGCGGGGCTTACTGTGACACGACACTGATCGCTGCTCCCGATGAACAGGGAGATGCTTGTTTACACAGGCATCCCCCCGTTGGCAGGGAAGGGGTTAACACTAGGGGGCAATCAAGGGGATAAATATGTGTTCCCTCTGCATGTTCTAACTGTGTGGGGATGTGAGTGACTAGGTGACTAGGTGACCACGAGTCAGCGATAATATACACCTTACTGCTGACCGCCTTGTCCAACAAGACAAAAACATTGCCTTCCACATTCTGGTAGAGAGCCGGAATGGCTTTCCGCGAAAAGAAATGGCGTTTTGGAACCTGCCACTGAGGTACAGCACATTCCACAAATTCACGAAAGGGGGCAGAGTCTACCAGCTGAAAAGGCAGCAGTTACAGTGCCAACATTTTGGCCAAGCTAGTATGTGGATGGCTGGGAATTAAAGTGGGGGTCCACCTATCTATTGTTTTTTTTCTTTTGAGTTCATTCACAAACTTTTCTTCTCAGCATTACATACTCACATATTGTGTGTAATATGTCCGCCTGTGTCAGATTTCGTCGGAAAGAATAACTTATATTATTCACTGCAGGCGGTTTCCATCTTCATTGTGGGCATTTGAAGTCCACAAGCATTTATTTCCTGGATGTGGTGAATGCTGTGCTCCCAGCATTCACCGCTCCTTCCCGCACATGCTCAGTGGCATCCTGGGAAGCCTGAGACTAGCTCCCAGGAGACTGTGCGGAGTCTGGGAGAGGCTAGAAACACGCCTACTCCCACGGGAGGAGAACCAGGAAGTGCAAAGAAGAATAGAAAAATAAAAGGTAATTGCGGCGATTTAAATTTTTTTAAACGGCATGTCAGCATCTAGGCAAGGAAGAGAATACATACAGATATTGTTCAAAATTTGGGTGGAACTCTGCTTTAATTTCTTTTTACGGTTTAGCAACTGTGGTAGGGAAATTTGCCTGTTAAAATCAGATGGAGGTGTACTGATAGCAGATTGGCTGCAAGTACTTGAGACACCTATTGCTATACTTTCCCAAAAAGACTCATGGCTGTATTAGATCAAAAGGGTGCTTCTACTAATTACTGAGCAAAGGGTCTGAATACTTAGGACCATGTGATATTTCAGTTTTTCTTTTTTAATAAATCTGCAAAAATGTCAACAATTCTGTGTTTTTCTGTCAATATGGGGTGCTGTGTGTACATTAATGAGGAAAAAAAATGAACTTAAATGATTTTAGCAAATGGCTGCAATATAACAAAGAGTGAAAAATTTAAGGGGAATTGAATATCTTCTGTCCCCACTGTATTCACTTCAGGAACAATAGATCCCCCAGCAGCCAGCATCAATAGATTCTCCAGCACAGCCCGGCACCCCTCGCCATTACATTAAGTTCCCCCGCGTTCCCGCTGAAAAAAAGCCCTGAGTAGAAATAAAGGCAACATTTTTATTTTTTGTGTTATTTTGGATAGAATAAGAATAACTCCTGTCAGCGGTTTTTATCTTTTTATCATCTGTGTCCCATTGGGGAGATTCTTTTCACTTCTTGTCCCATAGCCAAAACAGGAAATCTGAGGACATCCCTCCAAAGTAGAGGAATCTCCATGGGAAAATTTTTCTCTGTTCTGGTGACAACCCAGCATGTTGGGATTTTCTCTCACACTTAGCCCTCGTTCACACCGGTGTGACTTTTCATGCAATTTGACAGGTCCAAATCGCATGATAAGTTGCACCCTACTGTCAGCAATATAACTGTTCAAATCAGTGCAACTACGCCTTTGCGGTGCCACACCAGTTTGAAAAAAAAAGGTTCCTCCACAATGTTTTAGAGATTTCAGGTGCGGCTTTGCATAGACATCTATGCATGAAGTCGCACTGATGTCAGCCAAGTTTCACCTGAAGTCGCACTGACCTGCAGCTTTAAAATTGAAGACGCAGGATTTAATCGTCGGATTTGGTGTGAACGGGGGCTAACTGTCATTGATAACAGTCACCATGAAAAATAGAGAGTCTGGTGTTCAGATTTAAACAAAATAGACCAAAAAGAATTATAATTTCCTTTTGATGTACGAATCAGCATGCTACAATCAAGATTTTGTTCTTTAAAAATATTTGTGCAATTTTTAAAATATTAACAAATAGAGCAAAATATGAGCAATACAACAAAAGATCAGAGTAGTGGGGAAACCAGAACTTTCTTCAGCGCCACCGGTACAATTGTATCTTGTCTCCTTATTGGAATGAGGTCCCCAGATTGATTCAATGCCAAATTCACAAAAGGTCTCAGTAGCACAACCTTGCATAGAATTCAGTTCCTCCACGGTCCGTGCACCTTCCAAATAATAATGGCTGTTGTTAAAAGTGGACTCGTAATAATAGTACTCTGTAAAAAATAAAGGAAAAAAATATTCCTGATTAAGAAAACTGTTCCAGCTCCAGATTTTAAGTAACATGTTAAAGGCACACATCAGTCAAAATTGTAAATTTTTATGTTGGGGTGCATATACCGTATGGCACTCTATATTAACCACTGCCCACCAGGGCAATTTTTAATATTCCGCACACACGATAAAATCTCCAGTTTTTGCCAGAAATAACTTTTTAGTTTTTGCTATAATAAATATCCAAATAAAAAAATAAAAAAAAACAAATGTCTTCCTAAGTTTAGGCCAAAATGTATTCTTCTACTTTTTTTACCACAAATAGAGCTTTCTTTTGGTGGTATTTGATCACCTCTGCGGTTTTTATTGTTTGCGCTATAAACAAGAAAAGAGCGACAATTTTGGAAAAAAACTATTTTTAAAACTTTTTGCTATAATAAATATCCCCAGAAGTTTTTTTAAAAAAACACATTTTTACCTCAGTTTAGGCCAATATATATTCTTCTACATATTTTTGGTAAAAAAATTGCAATAAGCGTATATTGATTGGTTTGCGCAAAAGTTATAGCTTCCACAAAATAGGGGAAAGAATTATGGCATTTTTATTATTATTTTTTTTACTAGTAATGGCGGTGATCAGCGATGATTTTTTAGCGGGACTGCGACATTGTGGCAGACAGATCGAACACTTTTGACACTTTTTTGACACTTTTTTGGGACCAGTGACATTTATACAGAGCTAAAAATAGACACTGATTACTGTATAAATGTAAAAAAAGTGACATTTATACAGAGCTAAAAATAGACACTGATTACTGTATAAATGTAAAAAAAGTGACATTTATACAGAGCTAAAAATAGACACTGATTACTGTATAAATGTCACTGGCAGGGAAGGGTTTAAGGGGGGCGATCAAGGGGTTAAATGTGTTCCCTAGGGAGGTGTTTCTAACGGTGGGGGGAGTGTACTGACTGGAGGAGGAGAGAGATTGCTGTTCCTATCAGTGCCAGTGTCACCTATCAGTGCAGCTCATCAGCGCCACCTGTCAGTGTCACCTATTAGTGCCCATCAGTGCCGCCTATCAGTGTTAGTGCTGCCTTATCAGTGCCCATAAATGCTGCAAATCAGTGCCCAGCAATGCAGAGACATCAGTGCTGCCTATCAGTGCCCATCAGTGCAGCTCATCAGTGCCAAACCATAATTTGTTAATTGAAAGATTAAAGCGCTTGACTTGTAGTTTTGTTAATAGTTTTTTTGTTAAGGTTATCTGAAAGATGGATTTCAAGTGTTTTGAGAGGGGTGCAGTTTCAGTGCTTGCCAAAGGCGTCATTTTCACTAGATAAGCCTTTGTTTGTGTGTGCACAGGGGCAGTCGGGGGGCTTTTAAATGTTTTAATTATTTTTATTCATTTTAATATCATTTGACACTTTCTAGTTTTTTTTTTTTTTTTTAATTTAACTTTATTGCTCTCACAAGGAGGTTAACAAGCCCCCTGATAGCATGGTCAGGTGGCAGGTCTCCTAGTTATGTAGACATGGGAGGTCTATTAGATGTCTAATGTCCCCCCTGCCCTCCATTACAGCTAATCAAGTACATATTGCTTCCCTAGGCCACAGTAGCCAGGGAACAATAGCTCTGAAACCGGAAGTAACCAAATCTATTCCCTGAGCTGCTCCTGCTCTCAGTGTCAAAGCCATTTACTGCTTCTAGGCAGATCCCCTAGGAGTGTTACCTGATGCAGTGGTTATCAGAATGCAGTTATACTCTTCTCCTCGACATTGCATTGTTCCTTCGGGTTCACAAGTGAGAGAATCATTAGAAGAGCATATTGGACATGTTACTCCAGTGGGCTCATTGTTTGTCTTTATATCTGTAAGATAAAACAAATAAGCCTTATAGCTCTCCTAGGTGGTTACAAATTTTATTTTAAAAATGATATTTTATTAGATGCTGCATTCTAAGTATAATAAATATTCCAGAAGTGGACAATCTTACTGACTTGAAAATCTAACTTAATACTGCAAGCACATTTTTTGAAGCCAGTTGTTTGACATTGCATGTCTCTTCTGCAATAAAAAGCCTGTCTGCTCACTGTATGTAATAGCAGAACTTTAGATCCACTTTAAGGTAAAAAAAATGTATGGGAATCAGAAACTACTGGACATAGTGACTCCCCACCTAACGGTTATGTGTCATAGATCTGCTGCGGAGCTGATCTGTGTCTCACCTTTACTGCTGTAGGCCGGTTGGCACCTGTTGTTCCACTAGCTTGCGTTCAGCTCTGCTGCACTCTGCAGCTATGGGTGTCGCCGGCCTCAACTGTTGCTTAATATATGATTCCTTCCTGCTACTTCCTGTCCAGTCCCTCATGTGCTTCTCTATTTAAATCCCTCTTAGACCTGTTCTGGTTGCTTGAGCAACATTTGTTTCTGAGCTCCCTTTGTGTAACCTGCCTTAACCTGACCTCTCGTGAACTGATATCTTGTGTACCGACTCGGCTTGTTCTGATTACGTTGTCTGCAGCCCACCCTGACCTTGGCTCGCTATCCGGCTCTCCTTTGCTTCATCCATCCATCCTTGTCTGACAGTGTCTTCTGGCACTTCCTTAGCGAGCAGGGTGAACCCGGGGGTCGTGACCTGGGGTCAGCACGCAGCTTAGCCCAAACTCTCGTGAGGGTGTCCCTGACAGAATACCGGCTGGCCCTTAGACTCCACACCCTGGGGGATCCCGTGTCACCTGCTCGCCTGTGGGCTCACTGTAAGTAGTGCCGTGACATTATGTTTATCTCAAAAAGGGCGATAATTTGTCAGCGCACATGCTGCAGGCTTCTATAGTTTTGCACCCAAAGTCAAGCAAAGATACTCAATCCTGGGCAAACTTCCGCCCTATTTCTCTCCTCAACATTGATGTAAAAAAGGTTAGCCAAAATACTCGCGAACCGTTTGAATATGATTCTCCACCGCCTGGTCCACAAAGATCAGGTGGGCTTTCTACCATTCAGACAGGCTGAGGATAATATCTGTCGCACAATTCTCCTTGTTCACACTGCACACCGAAAGTCACAGCTGATGATGATGCTTTCCTTGGACATCCAGAAAGCATTTGACATGCTTTCCTAGTCTTATCTCCGCACAACCCTAGCTCACTAAAGCCTAGTTGACCCTTTTCTGTGTTGGATCGACAAACTGTATAATGGATCCACAGCCTCAGTGAAATACCTTGGGTAAGAATCCCCCTCCTTCTAAATCTTCCAAGGCACTATGTCTCCCCTACTGTTTATAATAGATTTAGAGCTCTTAGCCAATTATATTGGATTAAATTCCAACATCTAGGAAGTTAAATAGGCAGGAGTTCATCATAAGCTTGCTACTGTATGTTTCTCTCTCTCTCTTGCGTGACTTTGCCTCCCTCTCTGGCCTTCACGTCAACCAGGCTAAATCATGTGCTCTGAATGTTTCTGGAAGCTACCTTGAGCTCCATACAGGCCCAGTTCCCTTTTTATTGGTCTCCTTCAATCCCAAACCTAAGAGTCACCCTGACCCATTCTTCCCAATCCTTGCATGCAGCTAACTATCCTACGCTCATTAAAACTCTGACTCGCCTATTCAACTCATGGAACACAACCCATATCTCTTGGACAGGGCGCATTCATGTAATCAAGATGATCTTCCTCCCAAAACTTCTCTACCCCTTTTGCCAATCCTGCTACCCCCATATCTTGCGCATCCTACAACGCCTTGTTCTCAAATTCATCTGGGACCCATCTAAACTGAGGCTAAATAGACACTTGGTTTACAGCCAAAAGACCAAGGGAGGACTGGGAGTTCTCAATATTACCTATTATTACAAAGCAGCCCAGATAGCCCATCTGGCTCAAAAATTCACGGTCAAGGCGCCTACCTGGACCTTTATCAACAAGATGGGAGATGGACCCTGTCTCACTTGCATCCCTGCTTTGGCTTCCTCCCACCTCTGCCCCAACCCCTAAACCTGGCCCTGACTCATACTCTGTCTGTCTGGGCTTTATTTCTCAGCACCTACCTCTCCTGGAGAATCTCAATTGCCCTCTCTTTCCCCCAGGCCTTGAAAACACCCATAGGTATTTGTGTGCTCAGGTCTCACTTCAACCTGTTCTATGCTGACTACTCAGGGCATTCGCTCTATTTCTTAAGGACTCACATGATATTCTAGGCTCTGAATGATTTCATCACCTCCAAATACGCCACCTCCTGGAATCGCTTTCTAGGAATCATGACTGGTCCAAACCATGAACAGCTTTCAAAACTACCAGGAGCACCGAAGAGGGACTTGAGAAGAGGAGATTCTAGGCTGCTCTGTGCAAAATCACTACACGTAGAAGGTAAGTATAACATGTTTGTTATTTTTAAAGAAAAAATAAAACGAGACTTTACAATCACTTTAAGTCAACGTATTAAAGCGGAGTTCCGACAAAAAAAGAAAATTTCGAGTCAGCAGCTGCTGACTTTTAAAATAAGGACACTTACCTGTCCAGGGCGTCCGCGATGTCTTACCCCAAAGCTGACATGTCCCTCAGCTCCGGGTGGAGGTGCCGGCATCTTAAGTAAGGGAATCAGGAAGTGAGGCAGGCTGTGAAGCCACAAGGCATCACAGCCTACCTCCTACTGAGCATGCGCGAGTCGCGCAGCACTTTCTGAGTGGTCCCTGCTGTCTACTGGGAACTGTGTGTCTCCCAGAAGACCGTCACGGATACTGCGGCAATCTTTTCACCAGAAGTGGGAGAAAATACCTGTATTAGACAGGAATCTGCTCCCCCCTCCCCCTGAAAGGTACCAAATGTGATACCGGAGGGGGGGGGGGAATCCGGATAGCGGAAGTTCCATTTTTGGGTGGAACCACCCTGACTGACATTCTAATCACATGACTTTGATCAGCAAAGGGTTAGGATTAAGAATAAAGTTCAAGGAAAGGGTCAGTAAAGGTACCTTTCAATGTTTGTCTCAAAATAAGTTTTTACTAAAAAAAAAAAAAAAAATGCTAATCAGTATAGATACTTTCCTGCAAGTAAATCCGGGAAACAATAGTCGGTGTCACAGCAGGTGGTACCTATCCATTTTCTTTCCATTTGAAGGCTGTAACTTCCAAAGATATCACAATGGCTCAGTGGAATACAGTGATGGAGAATGGAACTTTGCATACTATCCTTGGAAAAATCTGCAGATATAAAAGCAACCATTGTTTGAAATGCTTTAATTTACATCAAATACTTTTTTTATTACTTTCCAAACATTATCAAAGATCAACTAAGATATATATATATATATATATATATATATATATATATATATATATATATATATATATACATATTTTTTAATTTGCAGTGTTGTCACTTTAAGTATCATTGTCATTTTTTTTACATTTGCACTCTTGTCCAGGTTGGATAGTACAGTTCTCACTATACTTCTGAAGCACCTACTATGAGAACTGTGGCTTCCATACATAGAAGCCCTGATGTCATTTGTCCACCCTTCCACTCCCCTTGTCCATTCACAGCAGGCTTGGTATTCTGTAAACCAGGGGTCTCCACACCTCCCAGTACAGGTGTCGCTGTGTAGGTGGATCGAGGTTGGACCTGCAATACTTCATATACACCAGTTTTACTGGCTGACCCTTCCAGGGTCCCTTCAAGCCCCCTGGTGTACAGATCTTTTCGTTGGGGCACAAATTGGCAGGTCCTCGGTCCTGGTCACCTCTCTCTCTTTGCCCATTTCCTCGGCTCCCCTCTGGCAAGAGAGGGGTTTATTCCAGAGGGCCATACCGGGTCGTCCTTTGTGTGGGACCTCTTCCCCCCTTCTGCCTTGAGGCCTGTCCTTTGTGCTGATGCATTGATCCACCTTACCGAGTCAAGGGCTTCTTGAGCCAACAGCTGCAATATATTTTAAACATTTTTGGATATTATATAAACCCAAGAGCCATACAGTTTGTACGACGTTCTTACGTTCTGCGACAAATCGCACACCCCTGATGAAGACATAGCAACCCAGGCAAATTTTGAAACGCGTCGGATACTTCTGTTGTACTTACCTCGAATTCAGCAGATTTTTGCGGTTACTGTCTGTACGATATTACTGTATTGCATGTTTGTGCATTTCCAGAACATTATTATGAATTTGCTGTGTATATCATGTATGTGCTCATTATTTTATAACATTCTCTATTAAAATGTATATATTTTTTATATTCTCTTCACACTTCATTTGCCATCTGCCCTGTCCAAAGTCCCACCCAGAGGAAATCCTTTTCTTTCAATTTGCACCTCCCAGTACAAGGGCCATATTGTATATTTTACAAATGACTGTGGGCAACAAAAAATCCCCATTAAGGCCTCCCTTACACCTGGATCCTTATCAGCGTCTCCTATAAATCAATCCCCCCATCTAAGTCCCTCCTTACATCAGGATCCCCATCAACGTCCCCTCTACATCAGAATCTTTATGAGAGTTCCCCTTACATCAGGATGCCTATCAAAGTCCTCATCAGTGTCCCCCTTACATCAGGATCCCCATCAAATTACACCTTACATCAGGATCCCTATTAGAGTCCCACTTAAACATCAGGGTCCCCACTAGAGTCCTTCCTTACATCAGGGTCCCCAACAAAGCCCCCGCTTACATCAGAAACGGAGACCTTCATACTTCTGTGTATGAGAGCCACTGAGCTAAGTGATTTACACCCCATGACACCTCACCTATTTTTACACTGCAGAGTTTGGGCCCTGACAACTTCTCTTTTACTGTCCAATGAAACTGACTGAATGGCCAGTATGGAAAGTCTCATTAGTTAACACAACAGCAGTTAGTAGAGATAAACCACATGGTCAGGAAAAAACAGTAATAAGGTCCTGTGATGTCTGCTGCTCCTAGATAGACATTTTGCTATTTAGACTTTAAGTGTTGGTTCACTGTAAGAATTAGCACTTAAAGTGGTTATAAAGGCAGAAGATGTTTTATTTTAATGCATTCACTGCATTCAGGTAAAAAAACAACCTTCTGAGTGCAGCCCCCACTTATATTTACTTGAGCCCTATGTTGATCCAGCACTGTGCACGAGGGCAACATCGCTGCTCTTTCTCTCCTCACTGGCTCAGAGGCAACAGAGGGAGCCATTGGCTCCAGAGGAGGGAGCGGGGGCAGGGCCAAGCTGCGCTATGTGTTTCAACACACACAGCACAGCTCGAGAGCGAGCCTGCATGTGTATCCAGCAGGGGGCACTCAGCAGGGGGGAGGAGCCAGGATCACCAGTGTGGGACCCCAGAAGAGAAGGATCAAGGCTTTATCAAGAATTAGAACCTTTTAGTGAATGGGGCAGATAGTATAGTCAAATATGACTAATAACCTAGGAAATACCACCAGGCAAGTTAACAAAACAAATCATGTATTTATGAAAAAAGACATTTTTTTATAGAATGAATACATCAAGACCACATGCAATCTATTTGTATTTTTTGGGAAATTAGAAAGATACCTTTGTAGTATTCAGTGACCGTGGCTGAACATCGATATTCAGCTGAACAATTTATCTCTGTTGTGCAGACGCGTGGCTTATCATCAATTGTCGTACAATAATTACACATTATAGAGTAACCTGTAATGTAAGAACAGCTAGTAAATGAAAAAGAAGTAAAATGAAAAGTAAAAAAAAATTAAAGAGAAGAAAAAAAAAATTAAATAAAAAAAGAAAGACAAAAAAAAAAAAAAATGGGAAAAAAAATGGAAAGAGAATAACAAATAAAAAAAAGACAAAATTAGAGGGAAATAAAAGAAGAAAGAGATGATAAAAAAATATGAAAGAAAAAATAAAGAAGGAAATATGAGGGAAAAATAAAACAAAAAGAAAAAATAAAGACAAAGAAAAAAAATAGAAAGAAAAAATAAGTAAATAAAAAGAGAGAAAAAACAAAAGAAGAAAGAGAGAAGATATAAACTATGGAGGGAAAAAAATTAAAAGTGGAAAGAAATGAAAGTGAATAAATATTTAAAAAAGGGAGTCAAGAAAATGAAATGAAAGAATAGAAGAGAGTAACGAAAAGAAAAGAAATAAAAAGAGAAATGAAAAGAAAAAAAGGACATTAGATAGACTGGTGTATAGACAGAAGAAAAACATTTACTTACTGAATCCTGCAAGCGCTGATAGTAGAAAACATAACTGTACTACAGACATTACTGTAAAGATACTCCACCGCCTGTATGATTCGTTACGGCTATATTACCACTGCAAACCTTATTCCAACAAGCTTTATTTAAAGTAAGTCACAGGGTGGAGAAACAGACATGGAAATGAAATGCTGGTCATATTACGAAAGATATGTGTAGTTTAATAAATGAAAGCGACACTTTATAGTCTATGATTTTCATAATTACACGCAGGAGTACATAGAATACATACATAGATACAATACATACAGTACATGTAAAAGTTAGGATCCTATTTGCATTTGCAGATGCACCATAGGTACATTTTATGTCATTGGTGTTTTGCATGCGAGGAACTCGTCATCGAGATGTGTTAAGGTTGGCTGTATTTGAATTTGAACATTATTTATCTTTATGAGCCTCAACTACTTAGGAAATATTTTCTTGTTGCCCAATGCTAATGCAAAGGCCAAATAAACCAAAACCAAAAAAAATGTATATAAACATCTTATGTAATTTACCATATATACAGTATACACCACCATAACAAAAATGTTAGCAAATAGTAGGACCAGGAACTCCGCGACCACCACCTCACCAAACCTCCCCCTGGGAGGAGAATCAAAATGATCAAAAGAGGAAAAGGATAAGGAAGAAAAAAAATGCACCCAGCTGTGTGATTTGGGACATTTATATAGGAGATAAAACTGCCAAAGCTCTGCCCTTCCATTTGCTGGCATCCCAAGACACTGTATTGACAAAAATATTGGGACGCCTGCCTTTACACGCACATGGACTTTAATGGCATCCCAGTCTTATGCCCTGTACACACGGTCGGATTTTCCGATGGAAAATGTCCGATCGGAGCGTGTTGTCGGAAATTCCGACCGTGTGTGGGCTCCATCGGACATTTTCCATCGGATTTTCCGACACACAAAGTTGGAGAGCAGGAGATAAAATTTTCCGACAACAAAATCCGTTGTCGGAAATTCCTATCGTGTGTACACAAATCCGATGGACAAAGTGCCACGCATGCTCAGAATAAATAAAGAGATGAAAGCTATTGGCCACTGCCCCGTTTATAGTCCCGACGTACGTGTTTTACGTCACCGCGTTCAGAACGATCGGATTTTCCAACAACTTTGTGTGACCGTGTGTATGCAAGACAAGTTTGAGCCAACATCCGTCGGAAAAAATCCTAGGATTTTGTTGTCGGAATGTCCGAACAAAGTCCAACCGTGTGTACGGGACATTAGTCCGTAGGGTTCAATATTGAGTTGGCCCACCCTTTGCAGTTATAACAGCTTCAACTCTTCTGAGAAGGTTGTCTACAAGGTTTAGGAGTGTGTCTATGGGAATGTTTGACCATTCTTCCAGAAGTGCATTTGTGAGGTCAGGCACTGAAGTTGGACAAGAAGGCCTGGCTCGCAGCCTCCGCTCTAATTCATCCCAAAGGTGTTCTGTCAGGTTGAGGTTAGGACTCTGTGCAGGCCAGTCAAGTTCCTCCACCCAAACTTGCTCACCTATGTCTTTATGGACCTTGCTTTGTGCACTGGTGCACAGTTATGTTGGAACAGGAAGGGGCCACCCCCATACTGTTCCCACAAAGTTGGGAGCATGAAATGGTCCAAAATGTCTTGGTATGCTGACGCCTTAAGAATTCCCTTCACTGTAATAAGGAGCCAAGCCCAACCGCTGAAAAACAACCCCACAGCATAATCCCCCTTCCACCAAATGATTTGGACCAGTGCATAAAGAAAGATACAAGTATGGATGAGTGAGTTTGGGGTGGAGGAACTTGACTGGCCTGCACAGAGCCCTGACCTCAATCTTTGGGATAAATTAAAAGAGAGACTGCGAGTCAGGCCTTCTCGTCCAACATCAGTGCCTGACTTCACAAATGCACTTCTGGAAGAATGGTCAAACATTCCCATAGACACACTCCTAAACCTTGTGGACAGCCTTCCCAGAAGAGTTGAAGCTGTTATAGCTGCAAAGGGTGGACCAACTCAATAGGGAACGCTACGGATTAAGACTGGGATGCCAATAATCCAAAGATTCACGTTGATTTAGGTACCGTATAAAATTACCTCCCCTCCAATGATGTTTAACTTTCTCTGTCCCCCAAAACTTCAGACATTTAGGATTCCTACCATGGTATTTTCTCAAATGTTTAGGAACACTATGGTCCTTTTTACCTTTGTTAATGGTATTTAGATGTTCACGTATCCTCACCTATAAGGGTCTGGAGGTCTGACCTACATACTGAATTTTACAGGGGCACTCCAGCATATACACCACCCCTTCTGATGAACAAGTTATGAATTCCTTTATTTTCTGAACCTTCCCTGTGGCCGTTGCCACAAAATCCTTTCTCTTTCTGATATTATGGCCTCTAGTTGTTCTTCATGCCAAACAGCTACCACATGAGAAAAACCCTGTGAGTGCCGGAGTAAGAGTACTTATTTTTTTAATAGGGGGATCTAAGATCCCCGATGCTAGTATCTGCCTCAAATTTGAGGCTTTTTTTGTAGTGCCTTGAAAAAGTATTCATACCCCCTTGAAATTTTCCACATTTTGTCATGTTACAACCAAAACATAAATGTATTTTTTTGGGATTTTATGTGATAGGCCAACACAAAGTGGCAAATAATTGTGAAGTGGAAGGAAAATGATAAATGGTTTTCAATTTTTTTTACAAATAAATATGTGAAAAGTGTGGTGTACATTTGTATTCACTCCCTGAGTCAATACTTTGTAGAACCTCCTTTCTCTGCAATTACAGCTGCAAGTCTTTTTGGGGATGTCTCTACCAGATTTGCACATCTAGAGAGGGACACTTTTGCCCACACTCCTTTGCAAAATATCTCAAGCTCTCTCAGATTAGATGGAGAGCGTCTGGACTTTGATTGGGCTATTCTAACACATGAATATGCTTTGATCTAAACCATTCCATTGTAGCTCTGGCTGTATGTTTAGGGTTGTTGTCTTGCTGGAAGGTGAACCTCTGCCCCGGTTCCAAGTCTTTTGCAGACTTTAATGGGGTATCTTCTAAGATTGCCCTGTATTTGGCTCCATTCATCTTCCCATCAACTCACTAGCTTCCCTGTCCCTGCTGAAGAAAAGCATCCCCACATCATGATGCTGCCACCACCATGTTTCACGGTGGGGATGGTATGTTCAGGGTGATGTGCAGTGTTAGTCTTCCGCCACACATAGCGTTTTGCTTTTAGGCCAAAAAAGTTCAATTTGGGCTCATCTGACCAGAGCACCTTCTTCCACATATTTGCTGTGTCCCCCACATGGTTTCATGCAAACTGCAAACGGGACTTCTTTTAGTTTTCTTTCAACAATGGCTTTCTTCTTGTCACTCTTCCATAAAGACCAGATTTGTTGTCCTGTGGACAGATTCTCCCACCTGAGCTGTGGATCTCTGCAGCTCCTCCAGAGTTACCATGGGCCTCTTGGCTGCTTTTCTGATGAATGCTCTACTTGCCCGGCCTGTCAGTTTAGTTAGACGGCCATGTCTTGGCAGGTTTTAAGTTGTGCCATACTCTTTCCATTTTCAGATGATGGATTGAACAGTGCTCCGTGAGATGTTCAAAGCTTGGAATATTTTTTTATAACCTAACCCTGCTTTAAACTTCTCCACAACTTTATCCCTGACTTGTCTTGTGTGTTATTTGGCCTTCATGATGCTGTTTGTTCACTAAGGTTCTCTAACAAACCTCTGAGGGCTCCACAAAACAGCTGTATTTATACTGAGATTAAATTACACACAGGTGGACACTATTAGGTGACTTCTGAAGACAATTGGTTCCACTACATTTTAGTCAGGTTTATCAGAGTAAAGGGGGCTGAATACAAATGCACGCCCCACTTTTTTCAGATATTTATTTGTAAAAAAATTTGAAGACCATTTATCATTTTCCTTCCACTTCACAATTATGTGCCACATAAAATCCCAATAAAATACATTTATGTTTTTGGTTGTAATATGACAAATTGTGGAAAATTTCAAGGGATATGAATGCTTTTTCAAGGCACTGTACAAATTTAGGATGGTCGGTAAAACATCCCCTAATACCCTATCCTTCAATTATTTATTTGTAGATTTATAGTGTTATTGTGGAATTATAGGGGCATAGTATTGTACATATGTGTAAGAATAGATTAGATCTATGAGAAGGGATTCAATTTTTATTATACATTGTATTTTATTTTCTTTATTTTTTTTTTTACTTTTAAATGTTTTATTAATTTATGTCTAACAAATGTATTCCTATAGACTTTGATACTTATGTGCTTTTAGTATATGGGCCAATGGTGCTGCTGCTTTGTCTCAGTCAATCAGGAGGGAGAATTTCAGAAGGCTGAGACACTTGTGGACATTGCTGAAAAGAGAGGGACCTCAGGTAAGTGTTAGGGGGACTGAGGGGGGCTGCTGCACACAGAAGACCTAATCCCTTTAACCACTTTAGCTCCAGGCCTTTTCTGGCACTTTTTGTTTACATGTAACAATCAGTATTTTTTGCAAGACCATTTCTTAGAACCCAGAAACATTATATATATTTTTTAAAGCAGAGGCTCTAGAGAATAAAATGGTTGTTGTTGAAATTTTTTATGTCACACGGTGTTTGGGCAGCGGTTCTTCAAAAGCAATTTTTCCTAATTTTAATGCACAAAAGAACAATATAATACCGAATTGGTTGGTCAAATTTGATGTTAGATGATGTTACATTGAGTAAATAGATACCAAATATGCCATGGTGATCTCTCACTAGTTAGCTGCACTGCCTGCTTGTGTCTGTGTCAGATCTAATTACTGTTTAGTTCTCACCCACACCAGTGCTAGACTGAGAGACTGTCAGGAAAGACGTTTGCATACATGCAGGCACATAAGCCTAAGAAACCCTGCCTGTGGCCGTGTCATGGGAGCATGATTGTATTTGCATGCGCATACACAAGTGCGCATTGGTGCCAGGCGGGCTATATAAACTGCACTAAGTCCTCTGTGTCAGTGCCATTTGGTCTATTACCCTCCTGAGCATCTGTTCATGTGTTGATCCTCTGTTGCCGACCTCTTCTGTACTTGACTCTGCCTGAACGCCGCCTGTACCGATCCCTGGCTTGCCTCTGGATTATTCTTCTGCCTGCTCCCTTGGATGCTCTGCCTTGCTGTTACCAACCTGTCAGAGGATTAGCAGAATTAGAGCCTGTCAGTACTGGCCAATCCCTGTGCGCCTGCGTGGTGAAGTAGCACATCAGCGCATACTGGTGCACGATCCGACGGGTCGGCGGTTACGAGCGTGCAATCCAAATGGATTAGTGCACGCGGGTACACAATGCGGCGCATCAGCGCGAGCACGTGTGCGCAATGCGTGACATCCCCCCGGCAGGCCTATATAAAGGCAGCTCTGCCCCTTGCTAGTTGCTGGTTTGTCTCTTCAGCTTCCAGTGTTCGTGTTTCTTACTCTGTGTACCTGTGCCTGCCTGTTGTGACCCGGAACGTCTGACCACCACTGAAATCTCTCCAGTACTTGACCCTCGGCTTGATTAAGGACTTCTCTGCTTGTCTCCTCTCCCATGTTTGACCCTCAGCTTCTCTCTATTGGACTTGCTCCTGCCTGAACTCGGTGCTTGACCCTCGGCCTGCCCTAAGGACTTGCTCTTGCCTTACCCTGTGTTTGATCCTCAGCCTGCTCCAGGATCCCTTCTGTGTTCTGGACTCAAGCCTACCTAAGGACTTCTTTACACCCGGCCCTCTGTGCCTGACCCCCGGCCTCTTCAGTTGATTCTACTCCAGTTCCTGTCTCCAGATCGAGGTGTTTGAGTCCCAGCCAGGCGTCTCATCGGTCCAGCAACCAGTCCGCTCTGCACGGATTCTCTCCGCATTGAAGATATTTTCGCAAGCTTGCACACCTGCTGGCGACCCGTGCCTCTCCATGCCTGATACCCTCTGTGCCACCTTCATCGTGCACCCAGTTGCAAGGGAAGCCGCTCTCAGCATTTCGGCCTTGGTGAGTACCTGACACAACCCCGGCCTGATTCCTTGCTTGCTGTCTGTACCTTGATCTGCCAAACGTTGCTGACCTGGACTGTCTGAGCTTGCCTTGGCTCTCGTACCAGTACCTGCATCAGCCTGCCTCCAGCTTTGGTCCTTCCGCTAGTGTATATCCAGCCAATCATTTCGGCACACCGTAACACACATCAGCCCCTGCTGGCAGAAGAATTTACAGGCACCTGTGCCTCTTGTGCCCTGGCATTCCCTATAACCTTACCAGGGTTTTTGAGCCAGAGCTGCAAAAGAGGCCTACCTCTGTGCTTCAAGCGGGGTTCCACCCAAATTTTGAACATTATCTCTATGCATTCTCTTCCTTGCCTAGATGCTGACATGCTGTGTAAAAAAATTTAAATCGCCGTAATTACCTTTTTTTTTCTAATCTTCTTAGCACTTCCTGATTTTCCTCCCATGGGAGTAGGCGTGTTTCTAGCCTCTCCCAGACCTCCCACAGTCCCCTGGGAGCTAGTCACAGGCTTCCCAGCATGCATTGTGCAACAGCGTCATCACAACATCTCGGTGAATGCTGGGAGCACAGCATTCACCGCATCCAGGAAATACATGCTTGTGGGCTTCAAATGCCCACAATGAAGATGGAAACCGCCTTCAGTGAATTTTATAAGTTATTCTTTACAACGAAATCGGACACAGGCGGACTTATTACACAGAACATGTGAGTAGATAATCATGAGAAGAAAAGTTTGTGAATGAACTCCAAAAAAAAAAAAACGATAGATAGGTGGACCCCCGCTTTCAGACTCCATCACCAGGTACGTTACAGAGACCCAGGGATTGTGGAATATGTAGTTTCTTCACAGGAAGTGTCAGTCCTTAGACTACAGACAGAGACTATGCATTAGCCTGTGCAGTGCTATTCCTCATGTTTTAACACAATCAGAAACTTCTGACAAAGAAATGTGAATATTTACTCTTACTATAGTGTGTGTGTACAGGGCAACAATTGACACCATGAAACGACATGATCAATGCACATCTTATTCTGGTGCAAAACACTATGTTCAAGTAGAAGGGTTTATATTACCTTTATGTAGCAAAGTCCTGGGCCCCTTTAGGCCCAATGGTGACCTCCAGAGTTAGGGACAGCTGACATCCTTCTGTGTAGAGTTGGTTACAAGGCATAGTTGGTGTAATGCAAGATGAAAAAGGTGGGCACCAGACACTTTTTGAATGTAAAAAGATTTATTGTCTCTTTAAACACAATGGTGGGAGAGAGGGTTAGGGCCAGGACACCCTTGGTAGATGCAATGGCAGACTCCCAGACTTCTATAGGCAGACAGCCATACAGGTGAAGGCCTCCAGCCAGATACCCCTTCTGTATCGGTAGGACGCTGTCTCCTATGGCAACAATCTTGTAGAAGTTACTAACTGTAATTGAAGTCAACTATTTGCAACACAAACAGTTCTCAGCCTTCCCCACAATCACTCACTGTGGGTCTTCACTCAATGAGCTCCCAGTCTCTCTCACTAGACTTCAGATCCACTAGCCACTGGATCCCCTGAGCTCTTCAACGTGTAGCACTCAGTATCTTACTGAAGCATCACCCCCGCTTCCCTGCTGGGTCCCTGGGTTGGCACTCACAGATACTCCTCAAACTTCACCCCCCGCTGACACGTTAGGTCCTGGCTTGGCGCTCACTGATGCTCTGCAAGCATCACCTCTGCTGTCCCCCTGGGTCCCTGACTTGGCACTTGCTGAAGTTTTCCCACTTCTTCACCATCCCCGGCTGGCCAGAAGTTTGCTCTGATACTGGCCTCAGCTTACTCACAGTGGTCTCCAGTAGCAAGGTGGTGGTCCCTTAGTGGCGACCACAACTGGTTCGTCAGCAGAACCATTATTTCAGGTTTGAATACAAGCCCGCAGTCCCAACCCTACGCTTCTCTCCTGCTTCTGGATAGGCCCTCAGACAGCCTAGCAGCCAGATGTCCCCGGGATAGGCATTAGGTTTCTGGCCTAGCAGCCCGGGGCAATACAACAAACGTCCACCCAGACAGCCATCCAGGTGGCACAGAACCTCGTTCATCTGACTCCACCCAAATAAATAGATGCTCCCAGCAGGCCAAGGGACCCAAGGAAATCCCTGCCCATTGGCTGAGACACCTATTCATTCTTAATCTGTCCTTGCTTTGCCTTTGTCTTATTCAGTGTCACCAGATATAACGCCACCTAGTGACAGAAGAGAAAAGTGCAGCAATTACAGAATTAGGGGGAAATCAATTGATCTCCTAACAATTAGCCAAGGCAACTATCGCCTGACAACTGAATATGATAGCAGCCCTGCCTAAACATCAGGGTACTACATTTAAAAATAGAGTGACCTAAAAACATAGTAAATACTGGGCAGGCATTTTCTTTTTTGAGGAAATGCTTTGTCATGGTTATGCAGTAATCTTTGTCTGTCAGCTTACCTCTCCTCCATGTGTACACCTTTTGAGGCCAGCCACTCTCACCTGACTGCTTTTATAATCTTCCCTCAGCATAGTTCCACCTCAGCCTCTAAATAGGAACGCTATATTAACCTGTACATTGCAAGCCAAACTTGCTGATCAACCATTGTGTGTTTAGCTTTCGTGTGCTACTTGCTGTGTCTCCTACATCTGATTCCAGTTATTGATCTTGGCCTGTTCTCGACTATCCGTGTCTGCTTGTGACCCTGACCTTTGGTGTGTTCTTTGTTTATCCCTGTCTGCTAGTCACCCCGACCTTTGGTGTGTTCTATGTTTGTCCTTATCTGCTAGTCGCCCTGACCTTGGCTTATCCCTTTACTATCCTTGTTGTTCCAGCCTGCTGCTTCCTTCTCATGTAGTCTACCGTGAGCGTGAGCTGTGAGACCCTGGGGGCCGCGACCTGGTGCCAGACTGCAGCTCAGTCCATCCTCACCACTAGAGGCTCTGGTGAACACCTGCTGGCTCTTAGACTCCCTGGGGAATCTATGCTCTAGCTCCCAGTGTTGATGCTCCAGCAGACCTGCTTCCTGAACCTCCCGGAGTTCAATCCGCAGCAGTCAGTACTAGGGTACACTTCCTGACTCCTACGGAGTGCATCTGTCATCTGGACTCAGGTGACCTGACATGCTTACTAATTTGTTTTAGAAGCTAGAAATACTACCTATGTTTATTTTAAAGCCACTGTAAATATTTGAATTCTATATTGCTTCTTTTGTTTAAGGTGCGGCTGGTTACTATATAATGCAAACTAGCCATCACTACCATAAAATGATGGTGTTATTTTGAAAGATATAAGCATGTTTACTGTGACAAATCTATAAAACTTTATATAGAATAAAATATTTATTTCATGTAACATTGCCCTCTGTTATTACCATACAGGGTTTAACCATTGCTGGATTACTGCAAGGACAATACAGGCCATGGCATAGGGTATCAGAGCTATCAGAAAGCTTTGCCCATCTACTTTATGGCATCTCAATATCCACAGTCAGTATCAGGCACTAAAATCCATTTATCTGCTTAATGTCTGTCATCATGTGGACAGAGGAGTTAACCACTTGAACTTTGGAAGATTTACCCTTTCATGACCAGGCCATTTTTTGCGATACGGCACTGTGTTATTTTAACCACTTCAGCCCCGGAAGGATTTAACCCCTTCCTGACCAGAGCACTTTTTGCGATTCGGCACTGCGTCGCTTTAACTGACAATTGCGCTGTCGTGCGATGTTGCGCCCAAACAAAATTTACGTCCTTTTTTTACACCTCCACGCAGGTGTAATTTTTATCATAGGTACTCTTAAACTGTGAGAGACGGAATCTAAAACAAAAATCCAGAAAATCACATTGTATGATTTTTTTAAAATTAATTAGCATTTTATTGCATGAGATAAGTATTTGATCACCTACCAACCAGTAAAAATTCCGGCTCTCACAGACCTGTTATTTTTTCTTTAAGACCCCTTTCAAACTGAGCTGCCACCGGCGTCAGCGGTAAAGCGGTGCTAAAAATTTTTAGCGCCGCTTTACCGTAGTTTTAGCGGCGCTATTCGGCCGCTAGGGGGGCAGTTTTCGCCCCCGATAGCAGCCAAAAAGGGGTTAAATCCACCTGCAAAATGGCACCACAGCAGCGTTTTGTCGGCGGTATATCAGTGCTGCACCATTGATTTCAGTGGGGAGGAGCGGTGGAGGAGCGTTCCTTCACCGCTCCAAAGAAGCTGCTGGCAGGACTTTTTCTGTCGCCCTGCCCTCAGGCTTTCACATTGGAGTGAATGGAGCAGCTGTTTTAGGGCGGCTTTTTTTAATGCTATAGTGCCTGCAAAACGCCCCAGTGTGAAAGGGGTTTTAGAAGCCCTCCTGTTCTCCACTCATTACCTGTATTAACTGCACCTGTTTGAACTCGTTACCTGTATAAAAGACACCTGTCCACACACTCAATCAAACAGACTCCAACCTCTCCACAATGGCCAAGATCAGAGAGCTGTGTAAGGACATCAGGGATAAAATTGTAGACCTGCACAAGGCTGGGATGGGCTACAGGATAATAGGCAAGCAGCTTGGTGAGAAGGCAACAACTGTAGGTGCAATTATTAGAAAATAGAAAAAGTTCAAGATGACGGTCAGTCTCAATCAGTCTGGGGCTCCATGCAAGATGTCACCTCGTGGGGCATCAATGATCATAAGTAAGGTGAGGGACAGTGGCGGCTGGTGCTCAAAATTTTTTGGGGGACGCAAACAATCTGAAAAATACTGAACCCCCCCATCAATTGCAGCCAAACTGTGCCCATCAAATGCAGTCACAGTGCCCATCATTTGCAGCCATTGTGCCCATCAAATGCAGCCACTGTGCCCATCATATGCAGCCAATTGTGCCCATTAAATGCAGCCACTTGTGCCTGTCAAATGCAGCCACTGTGCCCATCAAATGCAGCCACTGTGCCCATCATATGCAGCCAATTGTGCCCATTAAATGCAGCCACTTCTGCCTGTCAAATGCAGCCACGTGTGTTTAGTATATGCAGCCACTTGTGCTCATCATATGCAGCCATTATGCCCATCATATGCAGTCATTGTGCCCTTTTAAATGCAGCCACTGTCCCATCATATGCAGCCATTTGTGCCTGTCAAATGCAGCACTTGTGCCCAGTATATGCAGCCACTTGTGCCCAGAATATGCAGCCACTTGTTCCCATCAAATGCAGCCACTTGTGCCTATGAAATGCAGCCACTTGTGCCCAGTATATGCAGCCACTTGAGCCATCATATGCAGCCACTTTTGAGCATCAAATGCAGCCACTCATGCCTATCATATGCAACCACTTGTGCCCATCATATGCAGCCACTTGTGCCCATCATATGCAGCCACTTGTGCCCAGCAAATGCAGCCACTTGTGCCCATCAAATGCAGCCACTTAGGCCCGTCAAATGCAGCCACTTGTGCCCATCATATGCAGCCACTTGTGCCTATCAAATGCATCCACTTGTGCCCATCATATGCAGCCACAGTGCCTATCAAAAGCAGCCACTGTGCTTATCAAATGCAGCCAATTGTGCCCATCAAATGCAGCCACTTGTGCCCGTCAAATGCAACCAATTGTGCCCAGTATATGCAGCCACTTGTGCCCAGTATATGAAACCACTTGTGCTCATCATATGCAGCCATTGTGCCCATAATATGCAGCCATTGTGCCCTTTAAATGCAGCCACTGTGCCCATCATATGCAGCCACTGGTGCCCGTCAAATTCAGCCACTTTTGCCCATCATATACAGCCACTTGTGCCCATCAAATGCAGCTACTTGTGCCCATCATATGCAGCCACTTGTGCCCATCATATACAGCCACTTGTGCCCGTCAAATGCAGCTACTTGTGCCCGTCAAATGCAGCCACTTGTGCCCGTCAAATGCAGCCACTTGTGCCCAGTAAATGCAGCCACTTGTGCCCATCATATGCAGCCTCTTGTGCCCGTCAAATGCTGCCACTTGTGCCCATCATATGCAGCCACTTCTGTCCATCATATGCAGCCACTTATGCCCATCAATTGCAGCCACTTGTGCCCAGTATATGCAGCCACTTGTGCTCATCATATGCAGCCATTGTGCCCATCATATGCAGCCATTGTGCCCATCAAACACAACCAATGTGCCCATCATATGCAGCCACTTGTGCCCTTCAAATGCAGCCACTTGTGCCCTTCAAATGCAGCCACTTGTGCCCTTCAAATGCAGCCACTTGTGCCATTCAAATGCAGCCATTTGTGCCCATCAAATGCAGCCATTTGTGCCTGACAAATGCGGCCACTTGTGCCCAGTATATGCTGCCACTTTTACCCATCATATGCACCCACTTGTGCCCGTCAAATGCAGCCACTTGTGCCCATCAAATGCAGCTACTTGTGCCCATTAAATGCAGCCACTTGTGCCCATCAAATGCAGCTAATTGTGCCCATCAAATGCAGCCACTTGTGCCCGTCAAATGCAGCCACTTGTGCCCGTCAAATGCAGCCACATGTGCCCAGTAAATGCAGCCACTTGTGCCCATCATATGCAGACTCTTGTGCCCATCAAATGCTGCCACTTGTGCCCATCATATGCAGCCACTTGTGTCCATCATATGCAGCCACTTATGCCCATCAATTTCAGCCACTTGTGCCCAGTATATGCAGCCACTTGTGCCCAGTATATGCAGCCACTTGTGCTCATCATATGCAGCCATTGTGCCCATCATATGCAGCCATTGTGCCCATCAAACACAACCACTGTGCCCATCATATGCAGCCACTTGTGCCCTTCAAATGCAGCCACTTGTGCCATTCAAATGCAGCCATTTGTGCCCATCAAATGCAGCCATTTGTGCCCGACAAAAGCAGCCACTTGTGCCCAGTATATGCTGCCACTTTTACCCATCATATGCAGCCACTTGTGCCCGTCAAATGCAGCCACTTGTGCCCATCAAATGCAGCTACTTGTGCCCATCAAATGCAGCCATTTGTGCCCATCAAATGCAGCTAATTGTGCCCATCAAATGCAGCCAATTGTGCCCGTCAAATGAAGCCACTTGTACCCGTCAAATGCAGCCACTTGTGCCCGGCATATGCAGCCACTTGTGCCCATCAAATGCAGCCACTTGTGCCCATCATATACAGCCACTTGTGCCCGTCAAATGCAGCCATTGTGCCCATCAAATGCAGCCACTGTGCCCATCATATGCAGCCAATTGTGCCCATCAAATGCAGCCACTTGTGCCCGTCAAATGCAGCCACTTATGCTCAGTATATGCAGTCACTTGTGCCCATCATATGCAGCCTCTTGTGCCCATCAAATGCAGCCACTTGTGCCCATCATATGCAGCTACTTGTGCCCATCAAATGCAGCCACTTATGCTCATCATATGCAGCCACTTGTGCCCATCATATGCAGCCTCTTGTGCCCATCAAATGCAGCCACTTGTGCCCATCATATGCAGCTACTTGTGCCCATCATATGCAGCTTCTTGTGCCCATCAAATGCAGCCACTTGTGCCCAGTATATGCAGCCACTTTTACCCATCATATGCAGCCACTTGTGCCCGTCAAATGCAGCCACTTGTGCCCATCAAATGCAGCTACTTGTGCCCATCAAATGCAGCTACTTGTGCCCATCCTATGCAGCCACTTGTGCCCATCATATGCAGCCACTTGTGCCCATCAAATGCAACTAATTGTGCCAGTCAAATGCAGCCACCTGTGCCCATCAAATGCAGCCACTTGTGCCCAGTATATGCAGCCACTTGTACCCATCATATGCAGTCAATTGTGCCTATCTAATGCAGCCACTTGTGCCCATCAAATGCAGCCAACTGTGCCCATCAAATGCAGCCAATTGTGCCTGTCAAATGCAGCCAATTGTGCCCATCATATGCAGCCACTTATGCCCTTCAAATGCAGCCACTTGTGCCATTCAAATGCAGCCACTTGTGCCATTCAAATGCAGCCACTTGTGCACATCAAATGCAGCCACTTGTGCCCAGTATATGCAGCCACTTTTACCCATCATATGCAGCCAGTTGTGCCCGTCAAATGTAGCTACTTGTGCCCATCAAATGCAGCCACTTGTGCCCATCAAATGCAGATACTTGTGCCCATCCTATGCAGCCACTTGTGCCCATCATATGCAGCCACTTGTGCCCATCAAATGCAGCTAATTGTGCCCGTCAAATGCAGCCACTTGTGCCCGTCAAATGAAGCGACTTGTGCCCAGTATATGCAGACACTTGTACCCATCATATGCAGCCACTTGTGCCCATCTAATGCAGCCACCTGTGCCCATCAAATGCAGCCAATTGTGCCCAGTATATGCAGCCACTTGTGATCAGTATATGCAGCCACTTGTGCTCATCATATGCAGCCATTGTGCCCATCATATGCAGCCATTGTGCCCTTTAAATGCAGCCACTGTGCCCATCATATGCAGCCACTTGTGCCTGTCAAATGCAGCCACTTATGCCCAGTATATGCAGTCACTTGTGCCCAGTTTATGCAGCCACTTGAGCCATCATATGCAACCACTTGTGCGCGTCAAATGCAGCCACTTGTGCCCATCAAATGCAGCCACTTGTGCCCATCATATGCAGCCATTTGTGCCCATCATATGCAGCCACTTGTGCCTATCAAATGCAGCCACTTGTGCCCATCATATGCAGATACTTGTGCCCATCATATGCAGCTTCTTGTGCCCGTCAAATGCAGCCACTTGTGCCCATCATCTGCAGCCACTTATGCCCTTCAAATGCAGCCACTTGTGCCATTCAAATGCAGCCACTTGTGCCCATCAAATGCAGCCACTTGTGCCCGTCAAATGCAGCCACTTGTGCCCAGTATATGCAGCCACTTTTACCCATCATATGCAGCCACTTGTGCCCGTCAAAGGCAGTCACTTGTGCCATTCAAATGCAGCTACTTGCTCCCATCCTATGCAGCCACTTGTGCCCATCATATGCAGCCACTTGTGCCCATCAAATGCAGCTAATTGTGCTGTCAAATGCAGCCACTTGTGCCCATCAAATGCAGCCACTTGTTCCCAGTATATGCAGCCACTTCTACCCATCATATGCAGCCACTTGTGCCCATCTAATGCAGCCACTTGTGCCCATAAAATGCAGCCACTTGTGCCCAGTATATGCAGCCACTTATGCCCATCAAATGCAGCCACTTGTGCCCGTCAAATGCAGCCACTTGTGCCCAGTATATGCAGCCACTTATGCCCATCAAATGCAGCTAACAGACTCCAACCTCTCCACAATGGCCAAGATCAGAGAGCTGTGTAAGGACATCAGGGATAAAATTGTAGACCTGCACAAGGCTGGGATGGGCTACAGGATAATAGGCAAGCATCTTGGTGAGAAGGCAACAACTGTAGGTGCAATTATTAGAAAATAGAAAAAGTTCAAGATGACGGTCAGTCTCAATCAGTCTGGGGCTCCATGCAAGATGTCACCTCGTGGGGCATCAATGATCATAAGTAAGGTGAGGGACAGTGGCGGCTGGTGCTCAAAATTTTTGGGGGCAAACAATCTGAAAAATACTGAACCCCCCCATCAATTGCAGCCTCACTGTGCCCATCAAATGCAGTCACAGTGCCCATCATTTGCAGCCATTGTGCCCATCAAATGCAGCCACTGTGCCCATCATATGCAGAAAATTGTGCCCATTAAATGCAGCCACTTGTGCCTGTCAAATGCAGCCACTGTGCCCATCAAATGCAGCCACTGTGCCCATCATATGCAGCCAATTGTGCCCATCAAATGCAGCCACTTCTGCCTGTCAAATGCAGCCACGTGTGTTTAGTATATGCAGCCACTTGTGCTCATCATATGCAGCCATTATGCCCATCATATGCAGTCATTGTGCCCTTTTAAATGCAGCCACTGTCCCATCATATGCAGCCATTTGTGCCTGTCAAATGCAGCACTTGTGCCCAGTATATGCAGCCACTTGTGCCCAGTATATGCAGCCACTTGTGCCCAGTATATGCAGCCACTTGTTCCCATCAAATGCAGCCACTTGTGCCTATGAAATGCAGCCACTTGTGCCCAGTATATGCAGCCACTTGAGCCATCATATGCAGCCACTTTTGAGCATCAAATGCAGCCACTCGTGCCTATCATATGCAACCACTTGTGCCCATCATATGCAGCCACTTGTGCCCATCATATGCAGCCGCTTGTGCCCAGCAAATGCAGCCACTTGTGCCCATCAAATGCAGCCACTTAGGCCCGTCAAATGCAGCCACTTGTGCCCATCATATGCAGCCACTTGTGCCTATCAAATGCATCCACTTGTGCCCATCATATGCAGCCACAGTGCCTATCAAAAGCAGCCACTGTGCTTATCAAATGCAGCCAATTGTGCCCATCAAATGCAGCCACTTGTGCCCGTCAAATGCAGCCAATTGTGCCCAGTATATGCAGCCACTTGTGCCCAGTATATGAAACCACTTGTGCTCATCATATGCAGCCATTGTGCCCATAATATGCAGCCATTGTGCCCTTTAAATGCAGCCACTGTGCCCATCATATGCAGCCACTGGTGCCCGTCAAATTCAGCCACTTTTGCCCATCATATACAGCCACTTGTGCCCATCAAATGCAGCTACTTGTGCCCATCATATGCAGCCACTTGTGCCCATCATATACAGCCACTTGTGCCCGTCAAATGCAGCCACTTGTGCCCGTCAAATGCAGCCACTTGTGCCCGTCAAATGCAGCCACTTGTGCCCGTCAAATGCAGCCACTTGTGCCCAGTAAATGCAGCCACTTGTGCCAATCATATGCAGCCTCTTGTGCCCGTCAAATGCTGCCACTTGTGCCCATCATATGCAGCCACTTCTGTCCATCATATGCAGCCACTTATGCCCATCAATTGCAGCCACTTGTGCCCAGTATATACAGCCACTTGTGCTCATCATATGCAGCCACTGTGCCCATCATATGCAGCCATTGTGCCCATCAAACACAACCACTGTGCCCATCATATGCAGCCACTTGTGCCCTTCAAATGCAGCCACTTGTGCCCTTCAAATGCAGCCACTTGTGCCCTTCAAATGCAGCCACTTGTGCCATTCAAATGCAGCCATTTGTGCCCATCAAATGCAGCCATTTGTGCCTGACAAATGCGGCCACTTGTGCCCAGTATATGCTGCCACTTTTACCCATCATATGCACCCACTTGTGCCCGTCAAATGCAGCCACTTGTGCCCATCAAATGCAGCTAATTGTGCCCATCAAATGCAGCCACTTGTGCCCATCAAATGCAGCCACTTGTGCCCGTCAAATGCAGCCACTTGTG
The DNA here is from genome assembly GCF_042186555.1 of Aquarana catesbeiana. Taxonomy (NCBI): domain Eukaryota; kingdom Metazoa; phylum Chordata; class Amphibia; order Anura; family Ranidae; genus Aquarana; species Aquarana catesbeiana. The sequence goes on from NC_133333.1 coordinate 22,726,315, forward strand.
CCCGTCAAATGCAGCCACTTGTGCCCAGTAAATGCAGCCACTTGTGCCCATCATATGCAGCCTCTTGTGCCCGTCAAATGCTGCCACTTGTGCCCATCATATGCAGCCACTTGTGTCAATCATATGCAGCCACTTATGCCCATCAATTTCAGCCACTTGTGCCCAGTATATGCAGCCACTTGTGCCCAGTATATGCAGCCACTTGTGCTCATCATATGCAGCCATTGTGCCCATCATATGCAGCCATTGTGCCCATCAAACACAACCACTGTGCCCATCATATGCAGCCACTTGTGCCCTTCAAATGCAGCCACTTGTGCCATTCAAATGCAGCCATTTGTGCCCATCAAATGCAGCCATTTGTGCCCGACAAAAGCAGCCACTTGTGCCCAGTATATGCTGCCACTTTTACCCATCATATGCAGCCACTTGTACCCGTCAAATGCAGCCACTTGTGCCCATCAAATGCAGCTACTTGTGCCCATCAAATGCAGCCATTTGTGCCCATCAAATGCAGCTAATTGTGCCCATCAAATGCAGCCAATTGTGCCCGTCAAATGAAGCCACTTGTACCCGTCAAATGCAGCCACTTGTGCCCGGCATATGCAGCCACTTGTGCCCATCAAATGCAGCCACTTGTGCCCATCATATACAGCCACTTGTGCCCGTCAAATGCAGCCATTGTGCCCATCAAATGCAGCCACTGTGCCCATCATATGCAGCCAATTGTGCCCATCAAATGCAGCCACTTGTGCCCGTCAAATGCAGCCACTTATGCTCAGTATATGCAGTCACTTGTGCCCATCATATGCAGCCTCTTGTGCCCATCAAATGCAGCCACTTGTGCCCATCATATGCAGCTACTTGTGCCCATCAAATGCAGCCACTTATGCTCATCATATGCAGCCACTTGTGCCCATCATATGCAGCCTCTTGTGCCCATCAAATGCAGCCACTTGTGCCCATCATCTGCAGCTACTTGTGCCCATCATATGCAGCTTCTTGTGCCCATCAAATGCAGCCACTTGTGCCCAGTATATGCAGCCACTTTTACCCATCATATGCAGCCACTTGTGCCTGTCAAATGCAGCCACTTGTGCCCATCAAATGCAGCCACTTGTGCCCATCAAATGCAGCTACTTGTGCCCATCCTATGCAGCCACTTGTGCCCATCATATGCAGCCACTTGTGCCCATCAAATGCAACTAATTGTGCCAGTCAAATGCAGCCACCTGTGCCCATCAAATGCAGCCGCTTGTGCCCAGTATATGCAGCCACTTGTACCCATCATATGCAGTCAATTGTGCCCATCTAATGCAGCCACTTCTGCCCATCAAATGTAGCCAACTGTGCCCATCAAATGCAGCCAATTGTGCCTGTCAAATGCAGCCAATTGTGCCCATCATATGCAGCCACTTGTGCCCTTCAAATGCAGCCACTTGTGCCATTCAAATGCAGCCACTTGTGCACATCAAATGCAGCCACTTGTGCCCAGTATATGCAGCCACTTTTACCCATCATATGCAGCCAGTTGTGCCCGTCAAATGTAGCTACTTGTGCCCATCAAATGTAGCCACTTGTGCCCATCAAATGCAACTACTTGTGCCCATCCTATGCAGCCACTTGTGCCCATCATATGCAGCCACTTGTGACCATCAAATGAAGCGACTTGTGCCCAGTATATGCAGACACTTGTACCCATCATATGCAGCCACTTGTGCCCATCTAATGCAGCCACCTGTGCCCATCAAATGCAGCCACTTGTGCCCATTATATGCAGCCAATTGTGCCCATCAAATGCAGCCACTTGTGCCCATCAAATGCAGCCAATTGTGCCCAGTATATGCAGCCACTTGTGATCAGTATATGCAGCCACTTGTGCTCATCATATGCAGCCATTGTGCCCTTTAAATGCAGCCACTGTGCCCATCATATGCAGCCACTTGTGCCTGTCAAATGCAGCCACTTATGCCCAGTATATGCAGTCACTTGTGCCCAGTATATGCAGCCACTTGAGCCATCATATGCAACCACTTGTGCGCGTCAAATGCAGCCACTTGTGCCCATCAAATGCAGCCACTTGTGCCCATCATATGCAGCCATTTGTGCCCATCATATGCAGCCACTTGTGCCTATCAAATGCAGCCACTTGTGCCCATCATATGCAGATACTTGTGCCCATCATATGCAGCTTCTTGTGCCCGTCAAATGCAGCCACTTGTGCCCATCATCTGCAGCCACTTTTGCCCTTCAAATGCAGCCACTTGTGCCATTCAAATGCAACCACTTGTGCCCATCAAATGCAGCCACTTGTGCCCGTCAAATGCAGCCACTTGTGCCCAGTATATGCAGCCACTTTTACCCATCATATGCAGCCACTTGTGCCCGTCAAAGGCAGTCACTTGTGCCATTCAAATGCAGCTACTTGTTCCCATCCTATGCAGCCACTTGTGCCCATCATATGCAGCCACTTATGCCCATCAAATGCAGCTACTTGTGCCCATCAAATGCAGCCACTTGTGCCCATCAAATGCAGCCACTTATGCCCAGTATATGCAGCCACTTGTGCCCAGTATATGTAGCCACTTAAGCCATCATATACAGCCACTTGTGCCCGTCAAATGCAGCCAATTGTGCCAGTAAAATGCAGCCACTTATGCCCAGTATATGCAGTCACTTGTGCCCAGTATATGCAGCCACTTGAGCCATCATATGCAGCCACTTGTGTCTGTCAAATGCAGCTACTTGTGCCCATCAAATGCAGCCACTTGTGCCCATCAAATGCAGCCACTTGTGCACATCATATGCAACCTCTTGTGCCCGTCAAATGCAGACACTTGTGTCCATCATATGCAGTTTCTTGTGCCCGTCAAATGCAGCTACTTGTGCCCATCATATGCAGCCACTTGTGCCCTTCAAATGCAGCCATTGTGCCATTCAAATGCAGCCACTTGTGCCCATCAAATGCAGCCATTTGTGCCCGTCAAATGAAGCCACTTGTGCCCAGTATGTGCAGCCACTTTTACCCATCATATGCAGACACTTGTGCCCGTCAAATGCAGCCACTTGTGCCCATCAAATGCAGCCACTTGTGCCCATCAAATGCAGCTACTTGTGTCCATCCTATGCACTCACTTGTGCCCATCATATGCAGCCACTTGTGCCCCTCAAATGCAGCTAATTGTGCCCGTCAAATGCAGCCACTTGTGCCCGTCAAATGCAGCCACTTGTGCCCAGTATATGCAGCCACTTATGCCCATCAAATGCAGCCAAGTGTGCCCATCAAATGCAGCCACTTATGCCCAGTATATGCAGCCACTTGTGCCCAGTATATGCAGCCACTTAAGCCATCATATGCAGCCACTTGTGCCCGTCAAATGCAGCCACTTGTGCCCGTCAAATGCAACCACTTATGCCCAGTATATGCAGTCACTTGTACGCAGAATATGCAGCCACTTGAGCCATCATATGCAGCCACTTGTGCCCGTCAAATGCAGCTACTTGTGCCCATCAAATGCAGCCAATTGTGCTCATCAAATGCAGCCACTTATGCCCAGTATATGCAGCCACTTGTGCCCAGTATATGCAGCCACTTAAGCCATCATATACAGCCACTTGTGCCCGTCAAATGCAGCCACTTGTGCCCGTCAAATGCAGCCACTTATGCCAAGTATATGCAGTCACTTGTGCCCAGTATATGCAGCCACTTGAGCCATCATATGCAGCCACTTGTGTCCGTCAAATGCAGCTACTTGTGCCCATCAAATGCAGCCAGTTGTGCCCATAAAATGCAGTTACTTGTGTCCATCCTATGCAACCACTTGTGCCCATCATATGCAGCCACTTGTGCCCATCATATGCAGCCACTTGTGCCCCTCAAATGCAGCCACTTGTGCCCGTCAAATGCAGCCACTTGTGCCCAGTAAATGCAGCCACTTGTGCCCATCATATGCAGCCTCTTGTGCCCGTCAAATGCTGCCACTTCTGCCCATCATATGCAGCCACTTGTGTCCATCATATGCAGCCACTTATGCCCATCAATTGCAGCCACTTGTGCCCAGTATATGCAGCCACTAGTGCCCAGTATATGCAGCCACTTGTGCTCATCATATGCAGCCATTGTTCCCATCATATGCAGCCATTGTGCCCATCAAACACAACCACTGTGCCCATCATATGCAGCCACTTGTGTCCTTCAAATGCAGCCACTTGTGCCATTCAGATGCTGCCATTTGTGCCCATCATATGCAGCCACTTGTGCCTGTCAAATGCAGCCACTTTTGCCCATCAAATGCAGCTACTTGTGCCCATCAAATGCAGCCACTTGTGCCCATCAAATGCAGATAACTGTGCCCATCAAATGCAGCCAATTGTGCCTGTCAAATTAAGCCACTTGTACCCGTCAAATGCAGCCACTTTTGCCCATCAAATTCAGCCACTTGTGCCCATCAAATGCAGCCACTTGTGCCCATCATATACAGCCACTTGTGCCCGTCAAATGCAGCCATTGTGCCCATCAAATGCAGCCACTGTGCCCATCATATGCAGCAAATTGTGCCCATCAAATGCAGCCACTTGTGCCCGTCAAATGCAGCCACTTATGCTCAGTATATGCAGTCACTTGTGCCCATCAAATGCAGCCACTTGTGCCCATCATATGCAGCCTCTTGTGCCCATCAAATGCAGCCACTTGTGCCCATCATATGCAGCTACTTGAGCCCATCATGTGCAGCTTCTTGTGCCCGTCAAATGCAGCCACTTGTGCCCTTCAAATGCAGCCACTTGTGCCCAGTATATGCAGCCACTTTTACCCATCATATGCAGCCATTTGTGCCCGTCAAATGCAGCCACTTGTGCCCATCAAATGCAGCCACTTGTGCCCATCAAATGCAGCTACTTGTGCCCATCCTATGCAGCCACTTGTGCCCATCATATGCAGCCACTTGTGCCCATCAAATGCAACTAATTGTGCCCATCAAATGCAGCCACCTGTGCCCATCAAATGCAGCCACTTGTGCCCAGTCTATTCAGCCACTTCTACCCATCATATGCAGACACTTGTGCCCATCTAATGCAGCCACTTGTGCCCATCAAATGCAGCCACTTGTGCCTGTCAAATGCAGCCAATTGTGCCCAGTATATGCAGCCACTTGTGATCAGTATATGCAGCCACTTGTGCTCATCATATGCAGCCACTTGTGCCCATCAAATGCAGCCAATTGTGCCTGTCAAATTAAGCCACTTGTACCCGTCAAATGCAGCCACTTTTGCCCATCAAATTCAGCCACTTGTGCCCATCAAATGCAGCCACTTGTGCCCATCATATACAGCCACTTGTGCCCGTCAAATGCAGCCATTGTGCCCATCAAATGCAGCCACTGTGCCCATCATATGCAGCAAATTGTGCCCATCAAATGCAGCCACTTGTGCCCGTCAAATGCAGCCACTTATGCTCAGTATATGCAGTCACTTGTGCCCATCAAATGCAGCCACTTGTGCCCATCATATGCAGCCTCTTGTGCCCATCAAATGCAGCCACTTGTGCCCATCATATGCAGCTACTTGAGCCCATCATGTGCAGCTTCTTGTGCCCGTCAAATGCAGCCACTTGTGCCCTTCAAATGCAGCCACTTGTGCCATTCAAATGCAGCCACTTGTACCCATCAAATGCAGCCACTTGTGCCGATCAAATACAGCCACTTGTGCCCAGTATATGCAGCCACTTTTACCCATCATATGCAGCCATTTGTGCCCGTCAAATACAGCCACTTGTGCCCATCAAATGCAGCCACTTGTGCCCATCAAATGCAGCTACTTGTGCCCATCCTATGCAGCCACTTGTGCCCATCATATGCAGCCACTTGTGCCCATCAAATGCAACTAATTGTGCCCATCAAATGCAGCCACCTGTGCCCATCAAATGCAGCCACTTGTGCCCAGTCTATTCAGCCACTTCTACCCATCATATGCAGACACTTGTGCCCATCTAATGCAGCCACTTGTGCCCATCAAATGCAGCCACTTGTGCCTGTCAAATGCAGCCAATTGTGCCCAGTATATGCAGCCACTTGTGATCAGTATATGCAGCCACTTGTGCTCATCATATGCAGCCATTGTGCCCATCATATGCCGCCATTGTTCCCTTTAAATGCAGCCACTGTGCCCATCATATGCAGCCATTGTGCCCATCATATGCCGCCATTGTTCCCTTTAAATGCAGCCACTTATGCCCAGTATATGCAGTCACTTGTGCCCAGTATATGCAGCCACTTGAGCCATCATATGCAACCACTTGTGCCCATCATATGCAGCCACTTGTGCCTATTAAATGCAGCCACTTGTGCCCATCATATGCAGATATTTGTGCCCTTCATATGCAGCTTCTTGTGCCCGTCAAATGCAGCCACTTGTGCCCATCATCTGCAGCCACTTGTGCCCTTTAAATGCAGCCACTTGTGCCATGCAAATGCAGCCAATTGTGCCCATTAAATGCAGCCACTTGTGCTCGTCAAATGCAGCCACTTGTGCCCAGTATATGCAGCCACTTTTACCCATCATATGCAGCCACTTGTGCCCGTCAAATGCAACCACTTGTGCCCATCAAATGCAGCCACTTGTGCCCATCAAATGCAGCCACTTGTGCCCATCTAATGCAGCTACTTGTTCCCATCCTATGCAGCCACTTGTGCCCATCATATGCAGCCACTTGTGCCCATCAAATGCAGCTAATTGTGCCCGTCAAATGCAGCCACTTGTGCCCATCAAATGCAGACACTTGTGCCCAGTATATGCAGCCACTTCTACCCATCATATGCAGCCACTTGTGCCCATCTAATGCAGCCACTTGTGCCCATCAAATGCAGCCACTTGTGCCCAGTATATGCAGCCACTTATGCCCATCAAATGCAGCCACTTGTGCCCATCAAATGCAGTCACTTATGCCCAGTATATGCAGCCACTTGTGCCCGTCAAATGCAGCCACTTGTGCCCGTCAAATGCAGCCACTTATGCCCAGTATATGCAATCACTTGTACCCAGTATATGCAGCCACTTGAGCCATCATATGCAGCCACTTGTGCCCGTCAAATGCAGCTACTTGTGCCCATCAAATGCAGCCACTTGTGCCCATCAAATGCAGCCACTTATGCCCAGTATATGCAGCCACTTGTGCCCAGTATATGCAGCCACTTAAGCCATCATATACAGCCACTTGTGCCCGTCAAAGGCAGCCATTTGTGCCCGTCAAATGCAGCCACTTATGCCCAGTATATGCAGTCACTTGTGCCCAGTATATGCAGCCACTTGAGCCATCATATGCAGCCACTTGTGCCCATCAAATGCAGCCAATTGTGCCCATCAAATGCAGCCACTTGTGCACATCATATGCAGCCTCTTGTGCCCGTCAAATGCAGCCACTTGTGCCCATCATATGCAGCTTCTTGTGCCCGTCAAATGCAGCCACTTATGCCCAGTATATGCAGTCACTTGTGCCCAGTATATGCAGCCACTTGAGCCATCATATGCAACCACTTGTGCACGTCAAATGCAGCCACTTGTGCCCATCATATACAGCCACTTGTGCCCGTCAAATGCAGCCATTGTGCCCATCAAATGCAGCCACTGTGCCCATCATATGCAGCCAATTGTGCCCATCAAATGCAGCCACTTGTGCCCATCAAATGCAGCCACTTATGCTCAGTATATGCAGTCACTTGTGCCCATCAAATGCAGCCACTTGTGCCCATAATATGCAGCCTCTTGTGCCCATCAAATGCAGCCACTTGTGCCCATCATATGCAGATACTTGTGCCCATCATATGCAGCTTCTTGTGCCCGTCAAATGCAGCCACTTGTGCCCTTCAAATGCAGCCACTTGTGCCATTCAAATGCAGCCACTTGTACCCATCAAATGCAGCCACTTGTGCCGATCAAATACAGCCACTTGTGCCCAGTATATGCAGCCACTTTTACCCATCATATGCAGCCATTTGTGCCCATCAAATGCAGCCACTTGAGCCCATCAAATGCAGCCACTTGTGCCCATCAAATGCAGCTACTTGTGCCCATCCTATGCAGCCACTTGTGCCCATCATATGCAGCCACTTGTGCCCATCAAATGCAACTAATTGTGCCCATCAAATGCAGCCGCCTGTGCCCATCAAATGCAGCCACTTGTGCTCAGTATATGCAGCCACTTCTACCCATCATATGCAGACACTTGTGCCCATCTAAAGCAGCCACTTGTGCCCATCAAATGCAGCCACTTGTGCCTGTCAAATGCAGCCAATTGTGCCCAGTATATGCAGCCACTTGTGATCAGTATATGCAGCTACTTGTGCTCATCATATGCAGCCATTGTGCCCATCATATGCCGCCATTGTGCCCTTTAAATGCAGCCACTGTGCCCATCATATGCAGCCACTTGTGCCCGTCAAATGCAGCCACTTATGCCCAGTATATGCAGTCACTTGTGCCCAGTATATGCAGCCACTTGAGCCATCATATGCAACCACTTGTGCGCGTCAAATGCAGCCACTTGTGCCCATCAAATGCAGCCACTTGTGCCCATCATATGCAGCCATTTGTGCCCATCATATGCAGCCACTTGTGCCTATTAAATGCAGCCACTTGTGCCCATCATATGCAGATAGTTGTGCCCATCATATGCAGCTTCTTGTGCCCGTCAAATGCAGCCACTTGTGCCCATCATCTGCAGCCACTTGTGCCCTTTAAATGCAGCCACTTGTGCAATTCAAATGCAGCCAATTGTGCCCATTAAATGCAGCCACTTGTGCTCGTCAAATGCAGCCACTTATGCCCAGTATATGCAGCCACTTTTACCCATCTTATGCAGCCACTTGTGCCCGTCAAATGCAACCACTTGTGCCCATCAAATGCAGCCACTTGTGCCCATCAAATGCAGCCACTTGTGCCCATCTAATGCAGCTACTTGTTCCCATCCTATGCAGCCACTTGTGCCCATCATATGCAGCCACTTGTGCCCATCAAATGCAGCTAATTGTGCCCGTCAAATGCAGCCACGTGTGCCCATCAAATGCAGCAACTTGTGCCCAGTATATGCAGCCACTTCTACCCATCATATGCAGCCACTTGTGCCCATCTAATGCAGCCACTTGTGCCCATCAAATGCAGCCACTTGTGCCCAGTATATGCAGCCACTTATGCCCATCAAATGCAGCCACTTGTGCCCATCAAATGCAGTCACTTATGCACAGTATATGCAGCCACTTGTGCCCAGTATATGCAGCCACTTAAGCCATCATATGCAGCCACTTGTGCCCGTCAAATGCAGCCACTTGTGCCTGTCAAATGCAGCCACTTATGCCCAGTTTATGCAGTCACTTGTACCCAGTATATGCAGCCACTTGAGCCATCATATGCAGCCACTTGTGCCCGTCAAATGCAGCTACTTGTGCCCATCAAATGCAGCCACTTGTGCCCATCAAATGCAGCCACTTATGCCCAGTATATGCAGCCACTTGTGCCCAGTATATGCAGCCACTTAAGCCATCATATACAGCCACTTGTGCCCGTCAAAGGCAGCCACTTGTGCCCGTCAAATGCAGCCACTTATGCCAAGGATATGCAGTCACTTGTGCCCAGTATATGCAGCCACTTGAGCCATCATATGCAGCCACTTGTGCCCATCAAATGCAGCTACTTTTGCCCATCCTATGCAGCCACTTGTGCCCATCATATGCAGCCACTTGTGCCCATCAAATGCAACTAATTGTGCCCATCAAATGCAGCCACCTGTGCCCATCAAATGCAGCCACTTGTGCCCAGTATATGCAGCCACTTCTACCCATCATATGCAGACACTTGTGCCCATCTAATGCAGCCACTTGTGCCCATCAAATGCAGCCACTTGTGCCTGTCAAATGCAGCCAATTGTGCCCAGTATATGCAGCCACTTGTGATCAGTATATGCAGCCACTTGTGCTCATCATATGCAGCCATTGTGCCCATCATATGCCGCCATTGTACCCTTTAAATGCAGCCACTGTGCCCATCATATGCAGCCACTTGTGCCCGTCAAATGCAGCCACTTATGCCAAGTATATGCAGTCACTTGTGCCCAGTATATGCAGCCACTTGAGCCATCATATGCAGCCACTTGTGTCCGTCAAATACAGCTACTTGTGCCCATCAAATGCAGCCACTTCTGCCCATAAAATGCAGTTACTTGTGTCCATCCTATGCAACCACTTGTGCCCATCATATGCAGCCACTTGTGCCCATCATATGCAGCCACTTGTGCCCCTCAAATGCAGCTAATTGTGCCCGTCAAATGCAGCCACTTGTGCCCGTCAAATGCAGCCACTTGTGCCTAGTAAATGCAGCCACTTGTGCCCATCATATGCAGCCTCTTGTGCCCGTCAAATGCTGCCACTTGTGCCCATCATATGCAGCCACTTGTGTCCATCATATGCAGCCACTTATGCCCATCAATTGCAGCCACTTATGCCCAGTATATGCAGCCACTAGTGCCCAGCATATGCAGCCACTTGTGCTCATCATATGCAGCCATTGTGCCCATCATATGCAGCCATTGTGCCCATCAAACACAACCACTGTGCCCATCATATGCAGCCACTTGTGTCCTTCAAATGCAGCCACTTGTGCCATTCAGATGCAGCCATTTGTGCCCATCAAATGCAGCCATTTGTGCCCGTCAAATGCAGCCACTTGTGCCCATCAAATGCAGCCACTTGTGCCCATCAAATGCAGCCACTTGTGCCCATCAAATCACTTATGCCCAGTATATGAAGTCACTTGTGCCCAGTATATGCAGCCACTTGAGCCATCATATGCAGCCACTTGTGCCCATCAAATGCAGCCACTTGTGCCCATCAAATGCAGCCACTTGTGCACATCATATGCAGCCTCTTGTGCCTGTCAAATGCAGCCACTTGTGCCCATCATATGCAGCTTCTTGTGCCCGTCAAATGCAGCCACTTGTGCCCATCATATGCAGCCACTTGTGCCCTTCAAATGCAGCCATTGTGCCATTCAAATGCAGCCACTTGTGCCCATCAAATGCAGCCATTTGTGCCCGTCAAATGCAGCCACTTGTGCCCAGTATGTGCAGCCACTTTTACCCATCATATGCAGCCACTTGTGCCCGTCAAATGCAGCCACTTGTGCCCATCAAATGCAGCCACTTGTGCCCATCAAATGCAGATAATTGTGCCCGTCAAATGCAGCCACTTGTGCCCGTCAAATGCAGCCACTTGTGCCCAGTATATGCAGCCCCTTATGCCCATCAAATGCAGCCACTTGTGCCCATCAAATGCAGCCACTTATGCCCAGTATATGCAGCCACTTGTGCCCAGTATATGCAGCCACTTGTGCCCAGTATATGCAGCCACTTAAGCCATCATATGCAGCCACTTGTGCCCATCAAATGCAGCCACTTGTGCCCGTCAAATGCAGCCACTTATGTCCAGTATATGCAGTCACTTGTACCCAGTATATGCAGCCACTTGAGACATCATATGCAGCCACTTGTGCCCGTCAAATGCAGCTACTTGTGCCCATCAAATGCAGCCACTTGTGCCCATCAAATGCAGCCACTTATGCCCAGTATATGCAGCCACTTGTGCCGAGTATATGCAGCCACTTAAGCCATCATATACAGCCACTTGTGCCCGTCAAATGCAGCCACTTGTGCCCATCAAATGCAGCCACTTGTGCCCATCAAATGCAGCCACTTATGCCCAGTATATGCAGCCACTTGTGCCCAGTATATGCAGCCACTTAAGCTATCATATACAGCCACTTGTGCCCGTCAAATGCAGCCACTTGTGCCCGTCAAATGCAGCCACTTATGCCCAGTATATGCAGTCACTTTTGCCCAGTATATGCAGCCACTTGAGCCATCATATGCAGCCACTTGTGTCCGTCAAATGCAGCTACTTGTGCCCATCAAATGCAGCCACTTGTGCCCATCAAATGCAGCCACTTGTGCACATCATATGCAGCCTCTTGTGCCCGTCAAATGCAGCCACTTGTGCCCATCATATGCAGCTTCTTGTGCCCGTCAAATGCAGCCACTTGTGCCCATCAAATGCAGCTTCTTGTGCCCGTCAAATGCAGCCATTTGTGCCCTTCAAATGCAGCCATTGTGCCATTAAAATGCAGCCACTTGTGCCCATCAAATGCAGCCATTTGTGCCCGTCAAATGCAGCCACTTGTGCCCAGTATGTGCAGCCACTTTTTTTACCCATCATATGCAGCCACTTGTGCCCGTCAAATGCAGCCACTTGTGCCCATCAAATGCAGCCACTTGTGCCCATCAAAAGCAGTTACTTGTGTCCATCCTATGCAGCCACTTGTGCCCATCATATGCAGCCACTTGTGCCCCTCAAATGCAGCTAATTGTGCCCGTCAAATGCAGCCACTTGTGCCCATCAAATGCAGCCACTTGTGCCCGTCAAATGCAGCAACTTGTGCCCAGTACATGTAGCCACTTGTACAAATCATATGCAGCCATTTGTGCCCATCAAATGCAGCCACTTGTGCCCATCATATGCAGCCAATTGTGCCCATCAAATGCAGCCACTTGTGCCCGTCAAATGCAGCAAATTGTGCCAGTCAAATGCAGCACTTGTGCCCAGTATATGCAGCCACTTGTGCCCAGTATATGCAGCCACTTGTGCTCATCATATGCAGCCATTGTGCCCATCAGATGCAGCCATTGTGCCCTTTAAATGCAGCCACTGTGCCCATCATATGCAGCCACTTGTGCCCAGTATATGCAGCCACTTGTGCCCAGTATATGCAGCCTCATGTGCCCATCATATGCAGCCACTTGTGCCCAGTATATGTAGCCTCTTGTGCCCAGTATATGCAGCCACTTATGCCCGTCAAATGCAGCCACTTATGCCCGTCAAATGCAGCCACATATGCCCGTCAAATGCAGCCACTTGTGCCCGGTATATGCAGCCACTTAAGCTATCATATGCAGCCACTTGTGCCCGTCAAATGCAGCCATTTGTTCCCATCAAATGCAGCCACTTGTGCCCATCATATGCAGCCACTTGTGCCCATCAAATGCAGCCACTTGTGCCCAGTATATGCAGCCACTTCTACCCATCATATGCAGCCACTTGTGCCCGTCTAACACAGCCACTTGTGCCCATCAAATGCAGCCACTTGTGCCCAGTATATGCAGCCACTTATGCCCATCAAATGCAGCCACTTGTGCCCATCAAATGCAGCCACTTATGCCCAGTATATGCAGCCACTTGTGCCCAGTATATGCAGCCACTTAAGCCATCATATGCATCCACTTGTGCCCGTCAAATGCAGCCACTTGTGCCCGTCAAATGCAGGCACTTATTCCCAGTATATGCAGTCACTTGTACCCAGTATATGCAGCCACTTGAGCCATCATATGCAGCCACTTGTGCCCGTCAAATGCAGCTACTTGTGCCCATCAAATGCAGCCACTTGTGCCCATCAAATGCAGCCACTTATGCCTAGTATATGCAGCCACTTGTGCCCAGTATATGCCGCCACTTAAGCCATCATATACAGTCACTTGTGCCCGTCAAATGCAGCCACTTGTGCCCGTCAAATGCAGCCACTTATGCCCAGTATATGCAGTCACTTGTGCCATCATATGCAGCCACTTGTGCCCATCAAATGCAGCCACTTGTGCCCATCAAATGCAGCCACTTGTGCACATCATATGCAGCCTCTTGTGCCCGTCAAATGCAGCCACTTGTGCCCATCATATGCAGCTTCTTGTGCCCGTCAAATGCAGCCACTTGTGCCCATCATATGCAGCCACTTGTGCCCTTCAAATGCAGCCATTGTGCCATTCAAATGCAGCCACTTGTGCCCATCAAATGCAGCCATTTGTGCACGTCAAATGCAGCCATTTGTGCCCAGTATGTGCAGCCACATTTACCCATCATATGCAGCCACTTGTGCCCATCAAATGCAGCCACTTGTGCCCATCAAATGCAGCCACTTGTGCTCATCAAATGCAGCTAATTGTTTCCATCCTATGCAGCCACTTGTGCCCATCATATGCAGCCACTTGTGCCCCTCAAATGCAGCTAATTGTGCCCGTCAAATGCAGCCACTTGTGCCCGTCAAATGCAGCCACTTATGCCCAGTATATGTAGCCACTTGTGCCCAGTATATGCAGCCACTTAAGCCATCATATACAGTCACTTGTGCCCGTCAAATGCAGCCACTTGTGCCCGTCAAATGCAGCCACTTGTGCACATCATATGCAGCCTCTTGTGCCCGTCAAATGCAGCCACTTGTGCCCATCATATGCAGCTTCTTGTGCCCGTCAAATGCAGCCACTTGTGCCCATCATATGCAGCCACTTGTGCCCTTCAAATGCAGCCATTGTGCCATTCAAATGCAGCCACTTGTGCCCATCAAATGCAGCCATTTGTGCACGTCAAATGCAGCCACTTGTGCCCAGTATGTGCAGCCACTTTTACCCATCATATGCAGCCACTTGTGCCCGTCAAATGCAGCCACTTGTGCCCATCAAATGCAGCCACTTGTGCTCATCAAATGCAGCTAATTGTTTCCATCCTATGCAGCCACTTGTGCCCATCATTTGCAGCCACTTGTGCCCCTCAAATGCAGCCAATTGTGCCCGTCAAATGCAGCCACTTGTGCCCGTCAAATGCAGCCACTTGTGCCCGTCAAATGCAGCCACTTGTGCCCAGTATATGCAGCCACTTATGCCCATCAAATGCAGCCACTTGTGCCCATCAAATGCAGCCACTTATGCCCAGTATATGCAACTACTTGTGCCCAGTATATGCAGCCACTTAAGCCATCATATGCAGCCACTTGTGCCCGTCAAATGCAGCCAATTGTGCCCGTCAAATGCAGCCACTTATGCCCAGTATATGCAGTCACTTGTACCCAGTATATGCAGCGACTTGAGCCATCATATGCAGCCACTTGTGCCCGTCAAATGCAGCTACTTGTGCCCATCAAATGCAGCCACTTGTGCCCATTAAATGCAGCCACTTATGCCCAGTATATGCAGCCACTTGTGCCCAGTATATGCAGCCACTTAAGCCATCATATACAGCCACTTGTGCCCATCAAATGCAGCCACTTGTGCCCGTCAAATGCAGCCACTTATGCCCAGTGTATGCAGTCACTTGTGCCCAGTATATGCAGCCACTTGAGCCATCATATGCAGCCACTTGTGTCCGTCAAATGCAGCTACTTGTGCCCATCAAATGCAGCCACTTGTGCCCATCAAATGCAGCCACTTGTGCACATCATATGCAGCCTCTTGTGCCCGTCAAATGCAGCCACTTGTGCCCATCATATGCAGCTTCTTGTGCCCGTCAAATGCAGCCACTTGTGCCCATCATATGCAGCCATTTGTGCCCTTCAAATGCAGCCATTGTGCCATTAAAATGCAGCCACTTGTGCCCATCAAATGCAGCCATTTGTGCCCGTCAAATGCAGCCACTTGTGCCCAGTATGTGCAGCCACTTTTTTTACCCATCATATGCAGCCACTTGTGCCCGTCAAATGCAGCCACTTGTGCCCATCAAATGCAGCCACTTGTGCCCCTCAAATGCAGCTAATTGTGCCCATCAAATGCAGCCACTTGTACCCGTCAAATGCAGCCACTTGTGCCCGTCAAATGCAGCAACTTGTGCCCAGTACATGCAGCCACTTGTACAAATCATATGCAGCCATTTGTGCCCATCAAATGCAGCCACTTGTGCCCATCATATGCAGCCAATTGTGCCCATCAAATGCAGCCACTTGTGCCCGTCAAATGCAGCAAATTGTGCCAGTCAAATGCAGCACTTGTGCCCAGTACATGCAGCCACTTGTGCCCAGTATATGCAGCCACTTGTGCTCATCATATGCAGCCATTGTGCCCATCAGATGCAGCCATTGTGCCCTTTAAATGCAGCCACTGTGCCCATCATATGCAGCCACTTGTGCCCAGTATATGCAGCCACTTGTGCCCGGTATATGCAGCCTCATGTGCCCATCATATGCAGCCACTTGTGCCCAGTATATGCAGCCACTTGTGCCCAGTATATGCAGCCTCTTGTGCCCAGTATATGCAGCCACTTATGCCCATCAAATGCACCCACTTATGCCCGTCAAATGCAGCCACTTATGCCCGTCAAATGCAGCCACTTGTGCCCGGTATATGCAGCCACTTAAGCTATCATATGCAGCCACTTGTGCCCGTCAAATGCAGCCATTTGTTCCCATCAAATGCAGCCACTTATGCACATCATATGCAGCCACTTGTGCCCATCAAATGCAGCCACTTGTGCCCAGTATATGCAGCCACTTCTACCCATCATATGCAGCCACTTGTGCCCATCTAATGCAGCCACTTGTGCCCATCAAATGCAGCCACTTGTGCCCAGTGTATGCAGCCACTTATGCCCATCAAATGCAGCCACTTGTGCCCATCAAATGCAGCCACTTATGCCCAGTATATGCAGCCACTTGTGCCCATTATATGCAGCCACTTAAGCCATCATATGCAGCCACTTGTGCCCGTCAAATGCAGCTACTTGTGCCCATCAAATGCAGCCACTTGTGCCCATCAAATGCAGCCACTTATGCCCAGTATATGCAGCCACTTGTGCCCAGTATATGCAGCCACTTAAGCCATCATATACAGCCACTTGTGCCCGTCAAATGCAGCCACTTGTGCCCGTCAAATGCAGCCACTTATGCCCAGTATATGCAGCCACTTGAGCCATCATATGCAGCCACTTGTGCCCATCAAATGCAGCCACTTGTGCCCATCAAATGCAGCCACTTGTGCACATCATATGCAGCCTCCTGTGCCGTCAAATGCAGCCACTTGTGCCCATCATATGCAGCTTCTTGTGCCCATCAAATGCAGCCACTTCTGCCCATCATTTGGAGCCACTTGTGCCCTTCAAATGCAGCCATTGTGCCATTCAAATGCAGCCACTTGTGCCCATCAAATGCAGCCATTTGTGCCCGTCAAATGCAGCCACTTGTGCCCAGTATGTGCAGCCACTTTTACCCATCATATGCAGCCACTTGTGCCCGTCAAATGCAGCCACTTGTGCCCATCAAATGCAGCCACTTGTGCCCATCAAATGCAGCTAATTGTGTCCATCCTATGCAGCCACTTGTGCCCATCATATGCAGCCACTTGTGCCCCTCAAATGCAGCTAATTGTGCCCGTCAAATGCAGCCACTTGTGCCCGTCAAATGCAGCCACTTGTGCCCGTCAAATGCAGCCACTTGTGCTCAGTATATGCAGCCACTTATGCCCATCAAATGCAGCCACTTGTGCCCATCAAATGCAGCCACTTATGCCCAGTATATGCAGCCACTTGTGCCCAGTATATGCAGCCACTTAAGCCATCATATGCAGCCACTTGTGCCCATCAAATGCAGCCACTTTGGCCCGTCAAATGCAGCCACTTATGCCCAGTATATGCAGTCACTTGTACCCAGTATATGCAGCCACTTGAGCCATCATATGCAGCCACTTGTGCCCGTCAAATGCAGCTACTTGTGCCCATCAAATGCAGCCACTTGTGCCCATCAAATGCAGCCACTTATGCCCAGTATATGCAGCCACTTGTGCCCAGTATATGCAGCCACTTAAGCCATCATATACAGCCACTTGTGCCTGTCAAATGTAGCCACTTATGCCCGTCAAATGCAGCCACTTATGCCCAGTATATGCAGTCACTTGTGCCCAGTATATGCAGCCACTTGAGCCATCATATGCAGCCACTTGTGTCTGTCAAATGCAGCTACTTGTGCCCATCAAATGCAGCCACTTGTGCCCATCAAATGCAGCCACTTGTGCACATCATATGCAACCTCTTGTGCCCGTCAAATGCAGACACTTGTGTCCATCATATGCAGTTTCTTGTGCCCGTCAAATGCAGCTACTTGTGCCCATCATATGCAGCCACTTGTGCCCTTCAAATGCAGCCATTGTGCCATTCAAATGCAGCCACTTGTGCCCATCAAATGCAGCCATTTGTGCCCGTCAAATGAAGCCACTTGTGCCCAGTATGTGCAGCCACTTTTACCCATCATATGCAGACACTTGTGCCCGTCAAATGCAGCCACTTGTGCCCATCAAATGCAGCCACTTGTGCCCATCAAATGCAGCTACTTGTGTCCATCCTATGCAGCCACTTGTGCCCATCATATGCAGCCACTTGTGCCCCTCAAATGCAGCTAATTGTGCCCGTCAAATGCAGCCACTTGTGCCCGTCAAATGCAGCCACTTGTGCCCAGTATATGCAGCCACTTATGCCCATCAAATGCAGCCAAGTGTGCCCATCAAATGCAGCCACTTATGCCCAGTATATGCAGCCACTTGTGCCCAGTATATGCAGCCACTTAAGCCATCATATGCAGCCACTTGTGCCCGTCAAATGCAGCCACTTGTGCCCGTCAAATGCAACCACTTATGCCCAGTATATGCAGTCACTTGTACGCAGAATATGCAGCCACTTGAGCCATCATATGCAGCCACTTGTGCCCGTCAAATGCAGCTACTTGTGCCCATCAAATGCAGCCAATTGTGCTCATCAAATGCAGCCACTTATGCCCAGTATATGCAGCCACTTGTGCCCAGTATATGCAGCCACTTAAGCCATCATATACAGCCACTTGTGCCCGTCAAATGCAGCCACTTGTGCCCGTCAAATGCAGCCACTTATGCCAAGTATATGCAGTCACTTGTGCCCAGTATATGCAGCCACTTGAGCCATCATATGCAGCCACTTGTGTCCGTCAAATGCAGCTACTTGTGCCCATCAAATGCAGCCAGTTGTGCCCATAAAATGCAGTTACTTGTGTCCATCCTATGCAACCACTTGTGCCCATCATATGCAGCCACTTGTGCCCATCATATGCAGCCACTTGTGCCCCTCAAATGCAGCCACTTGTGCCCGTCAAATGCAGCCACTTGTGCCCAGTAAATGCAGCCACTTGTGCCCATCATATGCAGCCTCTTGTGCCCGTCAAATGCTGCCACTTCTGCCCATCATATGCAGCCACTTGTGTCCATCATATGCAGCCACTTATGCCCATCAATTGCAGCCACTTGTGCCCAGTATATGCAGCCACTAGTGCCCAGTATATGCAGCCACTTGTGCTCATCATATGCAGCCATTGTTCCCATCATATGCAGCCATTGTGCCCATCAAACACAACCACTGTGCCCATCATATGCAGCCACTTGTGTCCTTCAAATGCAGCCACTTGTGCCATTCAGATGCTGCCATTTGTGCCCATCATATGCAGCCACTTGTGCCCGTCAAATGCAGCCACTTTTGCCCATCAAATGCAGCTACTTGTGCCCATCAAATGCAGCCACTTGTGCCCATCAAATGCAGATAACTGTGCCCATCAAATGCAGCCAATTGTGCCTGTCAAATTAAGCCACTTGTACCCGTCAAATGCAGCCACTTTTGCCCATCAAATTCAGCCACTTGTGCCCATCAAATGCAGCCACTTGTGCCCATCATATACAGCCACTTGTGCCCGTCAAATGCAGCCATTGTGCCCATCAAATGCAGCCACTGTGCCCATCATATGCAGCAAATTGTGCCCATCAAATGCAGCCACTTGTGCCCGTCAAATGCAGCCACTTATGCTCAGTATATGCAGTCACTTGTGCCCATCAAATGCAGCCACTTGTGCCCATCATATGCAGCCTCTTGTGCCCATCAAATGCAGCCACTTGTGCCCATCATATGCAGCTACTTGAGCCCATCATGTGCAGCTTCTTGTGCCCGTCAAATGCAGCCACTTGTGCCCTTCAAATGCAGCCACTTGTGCCATTCAAATGCAGCCACTTGTACCCATCAAATGCAGCCACTTGTGCCGATCAAATACAGCCACTTGTGCCCAGTATATGCAGCCACTTTTACCCATCATATGCAGCCATTTGTGCCCGTCAAATGCAGCCACTTGTGCCCATCAAATGCAGCCACTTGTGCCCATCAAATGCAGCTACTTGTGCCCATCCTATGCAGCCACTTGTGCCCATCATATGCAGCCACTTGTGCCCATCAAATGCAACTAATTGTGCCCATCAAATGCAGCCACCTGTGCCCATCAAATGCAGCCACTTGTGCCCAGTCTATTCAGCCACTTCTACCCATCATATGCAGACACTTGTGCCCATCTAATGCAGCCACTTGTGCCCATCAAATGCAGCCACTTGTGCCTGTCAAATGCAGCCAATTGTGCCCAGTATATGCAGCCACTTGTGATCAGTATATGCAGCCACTTGTGCTCATCATATGCAGCCATTGTGCCCATCATATGCCGCCATTGTTCCCTTTAAATGCAGCCACTGTGCCCATCATATGCAGCCATTGTGCCCATCATATGCCGCCAATGTTCCCTTTAAATGCAGCCACTTATGCCCAGTATATGCAGTCACTTGTGCCCAGTATATGCAGCCACTTGAGCCATCATATGCAACCACTTGTGCCCATCATATGCAGCCACTTGTGCCTATTAAATGCAGCCACTTGTGCCCATCATATGCAGATATTTGTGCCCTTCATATGCAGCTTCTTGTGCCCGTCAAATGCAGCCACTTGTGCCCATCATCTGCAGCCACTTGTGCCCTTTAAATGCAGCCACTTGTGCCATGCAAATGCAGCCAATTGTGCCCATTAAATGCAGCCACTTGTGCTCGTCAAATGCAGCCACTTGTGCCCAGTATATGCAGCCACTTTTACCCATCATATGCAGCCACTTGTGCCCGTCAAATGCAACCACTTGTGCCCATCAAATGCAGCCACTTGTGCCCATCAAATGCAGCCACTTGTGCCCATCTAATGCAGCTACTTGTTCCCATCCTATGCAGCCACTTGTGCCCATCATATGCAGCCACTTGTGCCCATCAAATGCAGCTAATTGTGCCCGTCAAATGCAGCCACTTGTGCCCATCAAATGCAGACACTTGTGCCCAGTATATGCAGCCACTTCTACCCATCATATGCAGCCACTTGTGCCCATCTAATGCAGCCACTTGTGCCCATCAAATGCAGCCACTTGTGCCCAGTATATGCAGCCACTTATGCCCATCAAATGCAGCCACTTGTGCCCATCAAATGCAGTCACTTATGCCCAGTATATGCAGCCACTTGTGCCCAGTATATGCAGCCACTTAAGCCATCATATGCAGCCACTTGTGCCCGTCAAATGCAGCCACTTGTGCCCGTCAAATGCAGCCACTTATGCCCAGTATATGCAATCACTTGTACCCAGTATATGCAGCCACTTGAGCCATCATATGCAGCCACTTGTGCCCGTCAAATGCAGCTACTTGTGCCCATCAAATGCAGCCACTTGTGCCCATCAAATGCAGCCACTTATGCACAGTATATGCAGCCACTTGTGCCCAGTATATGCAGCCACTTAAGCCATCATATACAGCCACTTGTGCCCGTCAAAGGCAGCCATTTGTGCCCGTCAAATGCAGCCACTTATGCCCAGTATATGCAGTCACTTGTGCCCAGTATATGCAGCCACTTGAGCCATCATATGCAGCCACTTGTGCCCATCAAATGCAGCCAATTGTGCCCATCAAATGCAGCCACTTGTGCACATCATATGCAGCCTCTTGTGCCCGTCAAATGCAGCCACTTGTGCCCATCATATGCAGCTTCTTGTGCCCGTCAAATGCAGCCACTTATGCCCAGTATATGCAGTCACTTGTGCCCAGTATATGCAGCCACTTGAGCCATCATATGCAACCACTTGTGCACGTCAAATGCAGCCACTTGTGCCCATCATATACAGCCACTTGTGCCCGTCAAATGCAGCCATTGTGCCCATCAAATGCAGCCACTGTGCCCATCATATGCAGCCAATTGTGCCCATCAAATGCAGCCACTTGTGCCCATCAAATGCAGCCACTTATGCTCAGTATATGCAGTCACTTGTGCCCATCAAATGCAGCCACTTGTGCCCATAATATGCAGCCTCTTGTGCCCATCAAATGCAGCCACTTGTGCCCATCATATGCAGATACTTGTGCCCATCATATGCAGCTTCTTGTGCCCGTCAAATGCAGCCACTTGTGCCCTTCAAATGCAGCCACTTGTGCCATTCAAATGCAGCCACTTGTACCCATCAAATGCAGCCACTTGTGCCGATCAAATACAGCCACTTGTGCCCAGTATATGCAGCCACTTTTACCCATCATATGCAGCCATTTGTGCCCATCAAATGCAGCCACTTGAGCCCATCAAATGCAGCCACTTGTGCCCATCAAATGCAGCTACTTGTGCCCATCCTATGCAGCCACTTGTGCCCATCATATGCAGCCACTTGTGCCCATCAAATGCAACTAATTGTGCCCATCAAATGCAGCCGCCTGTGCCCATCAAATGCAGCCACTTGTGCTCAGTATATGCAGCCACTTCTACCCATCATATGCAGACACTTGTGCCCATCTAAAGCAGCCACTTGTGCCCATCAAATGCAGCCACTTGTGCCTGTCAAATGCAGCCAATTGTGCCCAGTATATGCAGCCACTTGTGATCAGTATATGCAGCCACTTGTGCTCATCATATGCAGCCATTGTGCCCATCATATGCCGCCATTGTGCCCTTTAAATGCAGCCACTGTGCCCATCATATGCAGCCACTTGTGCCCGTCAAATGCAGCCACTTATGCCCAGTATATGCAGTCACTTGTGCCCAGTATATGCAGCCACTTGAGCCATCATATGCAACCACTTGTGCGCGTCAAATGCAGCCACTTGTGCCCATCAAATGCAGCCACTTGTGCCCATCATATGCAGCCATTTGTGCCCATCATATGCAGCCACTTGTGCCTATTAAATGCAGCCACTTGTGCCCATCATATGCAGATAGTTGTGCCCATCATATGCAGCTTCTTGTGCCCGTCAAATGCAGCCACTTGTGCCCATCATCTGCAGCCACTTGTGCCCTTTAAATGCAGCCACTTGTGCAATTCAAATGCAGCCAATTGTGCCCATTAAATGCAGCCACTTGTGCTCGTCAAATGCAGCCACTTATGCCCAGTATATGCAGCCACTTTTACCCATCATATGCAGCCACTTGTGCCCGTCAAATGCAACCACTTGTGCCCATCAAATGCAGCCACTTGTGCCCATCAAATGCAGCCACTTGTGCCCATCTAATGCAGCTACTTGTTCCCATCCTATGCAGCCACTTGTGCCCATCATATGCAGCCACTTGTGCCCATCAAATGCAGCTAATTGTGCCCGTCAAATGCAGCCACGTGTGCCCATCAAATGCAGCAACTTGTGCCCAGTATATGCAGCCACTTCTACCCATCATATGCAGCCACTTGTGCCCATCTAATGCAGCCACTTGTGCCCATCAAATGCAGCCACTTGTGCCCAGTATATGCAGCCACTTATGCCCATCAAATGCAGCCACTTGTGCCCATCAAATGCAGTCACTTATGCACAGTATATGCAGCCACTTGTGCCCAGTATATGCAGCCACTTAAGCCATCATATGCAGCCACTTGTGCCCGTCAAATGCAGCCACTTGTGCCTGTCAAATGCAGCCACTTATGCCCAGTTTATGCAGTCACTTGTACCCAGTATATGCAGCCACTTGAGCCATCATATGCAGCCACTTGTGCCCGTCAAATGCAGCTACTTGTGCCCATCAAATGCAGCCACTTGTGCCCATCAAATGCAGCCACTTATGCCCAGTATATGCAGCCACTTGTGCCCAGTATATGCAGCCACTTAAGCCATCATATACAGCCACTTGTGCCCGTCAAAGGCAGCCACTTGTGCCCGTCAAATGCAGCCACTTATGCCAAGGATATGCAGTCACTTGTGCCCAGTATATGCAGCCACTTGAGCCATCATATGCAGCCACTTGTGCCCATCAAATGCAGCTACTTTTGCCCATCCTATGCAGCCACTTGTGCCCATCATATGCAGCCACTTGTGCCCATCAAATGCAACTAATTGTGCCCATCAAATGCAGCCACCTGTGCCCATCAAATGCAGCCACTTGTGCCCAGTATATGCAGCCACTTCTACCCATCATATGCAGACACTTGTGCCCATCTAATGCAGCCACTTGTGCCCATCAAATGCAGCCACTTGTGCCTGTCAAATGCAGCCAATTGTGCCCAGTATATGCAGCCACTTGTGATCAGTATATGCAGCCACTTGTGCTCATCATATGCAGCCATTGTGCCCATCATATGCCGCCATTGTACCCTTTAAATGCAGCCACTGTGCCCATCATATGCAGCCACTTGTGCCCGTCAAATGCAGCCACTTATGCCAAGTATATGCAGTCACTTGTGCCCAGTATATGCAGCCACTTGAGCCATCATATGCAGCCACTTGTGTCCGTCAAATACAGCTACTTGTGCCCATCAAATGCAGCCACTTGTGCCCATAAAATGCAGTTACTTGTGTCCATCCTATGCAACCACTTGTGCCCATCATATGCAGCCACTTGTGCCCATCATATGCAGCCACTTGTGCCCATCATATGCAGCCACTTGTGCCCCTCAAATGCAGCTAATTGTGCCCGTCAAATGCAGCCACTTGTGCCCGTCAAATGCAGCCACTTGTGCCTAGTAAATGCAGCCACTTGTGCCCATCATATGCAGCCTCTTGTGCCCGTCAAATGCTGCCACTTGTGCCCATCATATGCAGCCACTTGTGTCCATCATATGCAGCCACTTATGCCCATCAATTGCAGCCACTTATGCCCAGTATATGCAGCCACTAGTGCCCAGTATATGCAGCCACTTGTGCTCATCATATGCAGCCATTGTGCCCATCATATGCAGCCATTGTGCCCATCAAACACAACCACTGTGCCCATCATATGCAGCCACTTGTGTCCTTCAAATGCAGCCACTTGTGCCATTCAGATGCAGCCATTTGTGCCCATCAAATGCAGCCATTTGTGCCCGTCAAATGCAGCCACTTGTGCCCATCAAATGCAGCCACTTGTGCCCATCAAATGCAGCCACTTGTGCCCATCAAATCACTTATGCCCAGTATATGAAGTCACTTGTGCCCAGTATATGCAGCCACTTGAGCCATCATATACAGCCACTTGTGCCCATCAAATGCAGCCACTTGTGCCCATCAAATGCAGCCACTTGTGCACATCATATGCAGCCTCTTGTGCCTGTCAAATGCAGCCACTTGTGCCCATCATATGCAGCTTCTTGTGCCCGTCAAATGCAGCCACTTGTGCTCATCATATGCAGCCACTTGTGCCCTTCAAATGCAGCCATTGTGCCATTCAAATGCAGCCACTTGTGCCCATCAAATGCAGCCATTTGTGCCCGTCAAATGCAGCCACTTGTGCCCAGTATGTGCAGCCACTTTTACCCATCATATGCAGCCACTTGTGCCCGTCAAATGCAGCCACTTGTGCCCATCAAATGCAGCCACTTGTGCCCATCAAATGCAGCTAATTGTGCCCGTCAAATGCAGCCACTTGTGCCCGTCAAATGCAGCCACTTGTGCCCAGTATATGCAGCCCCTTATGCCCATCAAATGCAGCCACTTGTGCCCATCAAATGCAGCCACTTATGCCCAGTATATGCAGCCACTTGTGCCCAGTATATGCAGCCACTTGTGCCCAGTATATGCAGCCACTTAAGCCATCATATGCAGCCACTTGTGCCCATCAAATGCAGCCACTTGTGCCCGTCAAATGCAGCCACTTATGTCCAGTATATGCAGTCACTTGTACCCAGTATATGCAGCCACTTGAGACATCATATGCAGCCACTTGTGCCCGTCAAATGCAGCTACTTGTGCCCATCAAATGCAGCCACTTGTGCCCATCAAATGCAGCCACTTATGCCCAGTATATGCAGCCACTTGTGCCGAGTATATGCAGCCACTTAAGCCATCATATACAGCCACTTGTGCCCGTCAAATGCAGCCACTTGTGCCCATCAAATGCAGCCACTTGTGCCCATCAAATGCAGCCACTTATGCCCAGTATATGCAGCCACTTGTGCCCAGTATATGCAGCCACTTAAGCTATCATATACAGCCACTTGTGCCCGTCAAATGCAGCCACTTGTGCCCGTCAAATGCAGCCACTTATGCCCAGTATATGCAGTCACTTTTGCCCAGTATATGCAGCCACTTGAGCCATCATATGCAGCCACTTGTGTCCGTCAAATGCAGCTACTTGTGCCCATCAAATGCAGCCACTTGTGCCCATCAAATGCAGCCACTTGTGCACATCATATGCAGCCTCTTGTGCCCGTCAAATGCAGCCACTTGTGCCCATCATATGCAGCTTCTTGTGCCCGTCAAATGCAGCCACTTGTGCCCATCAAATGCAGCTTCTTGTGCCCGTCAAATGCAGCCATTTGTGCCCTTCAAATGCAGCCATTGTGCCATTAAAATGCAGCCACTTGTGCCCGTCAAATGCAGCCATTTGTTCCCATCAAATGCAGCCACTTGTGCCCATCATATGCAGCCACTTGTGCCAGTCAAATGCAGCCACTTATGCCAAGTATATGCAGTCACTTGTGCCCAGTATATGCAGCCACTTGAGCCATCATATGCAGCCACTTGTGTCCGTCAAATGCAGCTACTTGTGCCCATCAAATGCAGCCACTTGTGCCCATCAAATGCAGCCACTTGTGCACATCATATGCAGCCTCTTGTGCCCGTCAAATGCAGCCACTTGTGCCCATCATATGCAGCTTCTTGTGCCCGTCAAATGCAGCCACTTGTGCCCATCAAATGCAGCTTCTTGTGCCCGTCAAATGCAGCCATTTGTGCCCTTCAAATGCAGCCATTGTGCCATTAAAATGCAGCCACTTGTGCCCATCAAATGCAGCCATTTGTGCCCGTCAAATGCAGCCACTTGTGCCCAGTATGTGCAGCCACTTTTTTTACCCATCATATGCAGCCACTTGTGCCCGTCAAATGCAGCCACTTGTGCCCATCAAATGCAGCCACTTGTGCCCATCAAAAGCAGTTACTTGTGTCCATCCTATGCAGCCACTTGTGCCCATCATAGGCAGCCACTTGTGCCCCTCAAATGCAGCTAATTGTGCCCGTCAAATGCAGCCACTTGTGCCCATCAAATGCAGCCACTTGTGCCCGTCAAATGCAGCAACTTGTGCCCAGTACATGTAGCCACTTGTACAAATCATATGCAGCCATTTGTGCCCATCAAATGCAGCCACTTGTGCCCATCATATGCAGCCAATTGTGCCCATCAAATGCAGCCACTTGTGCCCGTCAAATGCAGCAAATTGTGCCAGTCAAATGCAGCACTTGTGCCCAGTATATGCAGCCACTTGTGCCCAGTATATGCAGCCACTTGTGCTCATCATATGCAGCCATTGTGCCCATCAGATGCAGCCATTGTGCCCTTTAAATGCAGCCACTGTGCCCATCATATGCAGCCACTTGTGCCCAGTATATGCAGCCACTTGTGCCCAGTATATGCAGCCTCATGTGCCCATCATATGCAGCCACTTGTGCCCAGTATATGTAGCCTCTTGTGCCCAGTATATGCAGCCACTTATGCCCGTCAAATGCAGCCACTTATGCCCGTCAAATGCAGCCACATATGCCCGTCAAATGCAGCCACTTGTGCCCGGTATATGCAGCCACTTAAGCTATCATATGCAGCCACTTGTGCCCGTCAAATGCAGCCATTTGTTCCCATCAAATGCAGCCACTTGTGCCCATCATATGCAGCCACTTGTGCCCGTCAAATGCAGCCACTTATGCCAAGTATATGCAGTCACTTGTGCCCAGTATATGCAGCCACTTGAGCCATCATATGCAGCCACTTGTGTCCGTCAAATGCAGCTACTTGTGCCCATCAAATGCAGCCAGTTGTGCCCATAAAATGCAGTTACTTGTGTCCATCCTATGCAACCACTTGTGCCCATCATATGCAGCCACTTGTGCCCATCATATGCAGCCACTTGTGCCCCTCAAATGCAGCTAATTGTGCCCGTCAAATGCAGCCACTTGTGCCCGTCAAATGCAGCCACTTGTGCCCAGTAAATGCAGCCACTTGTGCCCATCATATGCAGCCTCTTGTGCCCGTCAAATGCTGCCACTTCTGCCCATCATATGCAGCCACTTGTGTCCATCATATGCAGCCACTTATGCCCATCAATTGCAGCCACTTGTGCCCAGTATATGCAGCCACTAGTGCCCAGTATATGCAGCCACTTGTGCTCATCATATGCAGCCATTGTGCCCATCATATGCAGCCATTGTGCCCATCAAACACAACCACTGTGCCCATCATATGCAGCCACTTGTGTCCTTCAAATGCAGCCACTTGTGCCATTCAGATGCTGCCATTTGTGCCCATCAAATGCAGCCATTTGTGCCCGACAAATGCAGCCACTTGTGCCCAGTATATGCTGCCACTTTTACCCATCATATGCAGCCACTTGTGCCCGTCAAATGCAGCCACTTTTGCCCATCAAATGCAGCTACTTGTGCCCATCAAATGCAGCCACTTGTGCCCATCAAATGCAGATAACTGTGCCCATCAAATGCAGCCAATTGTGCCTGTCAAATTAAGCCACTTGTACCCGTCAAATGCAGCCACTTTTGCCCATCAAATTCAGCCACTTGTGCCCATCAAATGCAGCCACTTGTGCCCATCATATACAGCCACTTGTGCCCGTCAAATGCAGCCATTGTGCCCATCAAATGCAGCCACTGTGCCCATCATATGCAGCCAATTGTGCCCATCAAATGCAGCCACTTGTGCCCGTCAAATGCAGCCACTTATGCTCAGTATATGCAGTCACTTGTGCCCATCAAATGCAGCCACTTGTGCCCATCATATGCAGCCTCTTGTGCCCATCAAATGCAGCCACTTGTGCCCATCATATGCAGCTACTTGAGCCCATCATATGCAGCTTCTTGTGCCCGTCAAATGCAGCCACTTGTGCCCTTCAAATGCAGCCACTTGTGCCATTCAAATGCAGCCACTTGTACCCATCAAATGCAGCCACTTGTGCCGATCAAATACAGCCACTTGTGCCCAGTATATGCAGCCACTTTTACCCATCATATGCAGCCATTTGTGCCCGTCAAATGCAGCCACTTGTGCCCATCAAATGCAGCCACTTGTGCCCATCAAATGCAGCTACTTGTGCCCATCCTATGCAGCCACTTGTGCCCATCATATGCAGCCACTTGTGCCCATCAAATGCAACTAATTGTGCCCATCAAATGCAGCCACCTGTGCCCATCAAATGCAGCCACTTGTGCCCAGTCTATTCAGCCACTTCTACCCATCATATGCAGACACTTGTGCCCATCTAATGCAGCCACTTGTGCCCATCAAATGCAGCCACTTGTGCCTGTCAAATGCAGCCAATTGTGCCCAGTATATGCAGCCACTTGTGATCAGTATATGCAGCCACTTGTGCTCATCATATGCAGCCATTGTGCCCATCATATGCCGCCATTGTTCCCTTTAAATGCAGCCACTGTGCCCATCATATGCAGCCACTTGTGCCCGTCAAATGCAGCCACTTATGCCCAGTATATGCAGTCACTTGTGCCCAGTATATGCAGCCACTTGAGCCATCATATGCAACCACTTGTGCCCATCATATGCAGCCACTTGTGCCTATTAAATGCAGCCACTTGTGCCCATCATATGCAGATATTTGTGCCCTTCATATGCAGCTTCTTGTGCCCGTCAAATGCAGCCACTTGTGCCCATCATCTGCAGCCACTTGTGCCCTTTAAATGCAGCCACTTGTGCCATGCAAATGCAGCCAATTGTGCCCATTAAATGCAGCCACTTGTGCTCGTCAAATGCAGCCACTTGTGCCCAGTATATGCAGCCACTTTTACCCATCATATGCAGCCACTTGTGCCCGTCAAATGCAACCACTTGTGCCCATCAAATGCAGCCACTTGTGCCCATCAAATGCAGCCACTTGTGCCCATCTAATGCAGCTACTTGTTCCCATCCTATGCAGCCACTTGTGCCCATCATATGCAGCCACTTGTGCCCATCAAATGCAGCTAATTGTGCCCGTCAAATGCAGCCACTTGTGCCCATCAAATGCAGACACTTGTGCCCAGTATATGCAGCCACTTCTACCCATCATATGCAGCCACTTGTGCCCATCTAATGCAGCCACTTGTGCCCATCAAATGCAGCCACTTGTGCCCAGTATATGCAGCCACTTATGCCCATCAAATGCAGCCACTTGTGCCCATCAAATGCAGTCACTTATGCCCAGTATATGCAGCCACTTGTGCCCAGTATATGCAGCCACTTAAGCCATCATATGCAGCCACTTGTGCCCGTCAAATGCAGCCACTTGTGCCCGTCAAATGCAGCCACTTATGCCCAGTATATGCAATCACTTGTACCCAGTATATGCAGCCACTTGAGCCATCATATGCAGCCACTTGTGCCCGTCAAATGCAGCTACTTGTGCCCATCAAATGCAGCCACTTGTGCCCATCAAATGCAGCCACTTATGCCCAGTATATGCAGCCACTTGTGCCCAGTATATGCAGCCACTTAAGCCATCATATACAGCCACTTGTGCCCGTCAAATGCAGCCACTTATGCCCGTCAAATGCAGCCACTTATGCCCAGTATATGCAGTCACTTGTGCCCAGTATATGCAGCCACTTGAGCCATCATATGCAGCCACTTGTGTCCGTCAAATGCAGCTACTTGTGCCCATCAAATGCAGCCAATTGTGCCCATCAAATGCAGCCACTTGTGCCCGTCAAATGCAGCAAATTGTGCCAGTCAAATGCAGCACTTGTGCCCAGTATATGCAGCCACTTGTGCCCAGTATATGCAGCCACTTGTGCTCATCATATGCAGCCATTGTGCCCATCAGATGCAGCCATTGTGCCCTTTAAATGCAGCCACTGTGCCCATCATATGCAGCCACTTGTGCCCAGTATATGCAGCCACTTGTGCCCAGTATATGCAGCCTCATGTGCCCATCATATGCAGAAACTTGTGCCCAGTATATGTAGCCTCTTGTGCCCAGTATATGCAGCCACTTATGCCCGTCAAATGCAGCCACTTATGCCCGTCAAATGCAGCCACATATGCCCGTCAAATGCAGCCACTTGTGCCCGGTATATGCAGCCACTTAAGCTATCATATGCAGCCACTTGTGCCCGTCAAATGCAGCCATTTGTTCCCATCAAATGCAGCCACTTGTGCCCATCATATGCAGCCACTTGTGCCCGTCAAATGCAGCCACTTATGCCAAGTATATGCAGTCACTTGTGCCCAGTATATGCAGCCACTTGAGCCATCATATGCAGCCACTTGTGTCCGTCAAATGCAGCTACTTGTGCCCATCAAATGCAGCCAGTTGTGCCCATAAAATGCAGTTACTTGTGTCCATCCTATGCAACCACTTGTGCCCATCATATGCAGCCACTTGTGCCCATCATATGCAGCCACTTGTGCCCCTCAAATGCAGCTAATTGTGCCCGTCAAATGCAGCCACTTGTGCCCGTCAAATGCAGCCACTTGTGCCCAGTAAATGCAGCCACTTGTGCCCATCATATGCAGCCTCTTGTGCCCGTCAAATGCTGCCACTTCTGCCCATCATATGCAGCCACTTGTGTCCATCATATGCAGCCACTTATGCCCATCAATTGCAGCCACTTGTGCCCAGTATATGCAGCCACTAGTGCCCAGTATATGCAGCCACTTGTGCTCATCATATGCAGCCATTGTGCCCATCATATGCAGCCATTGTGCCCATCAAACACAACCACTGTGCCCATCATATGCAGCCACTTGTGTCCTTCAAATGCAGCCACTTGTGCCATTCAGATGCTGCCATTTGTGCCCATCAAATGCAGCCATTTGTGCCCGACAAATGCAGCCACTTGTGCCCAGTATATGCTGCCACTTTTACCCATCATATGCAGCCACTTGTGCCCGTCAAATGCAGCCACTTTTGCCCATCAAATGCAGCTACTTGTGCCCATCAAATGCAGCCACTTGTGCCCATCAAATGCAGATAACTGTGCCCATCAAATGCAGCCAATTGTGCCTGTCAAATTAAGCCACTTGTACCCGTCAAATGCAGCCACTTTTGCCCATCAAATTCAGCCACTTGTGCCCATCAAATGCAGCCACTTGTGCCCATCATATACAGCCACTTGTGCCCGTCAAATGCAGCCATTGTGCCCATCAAATGCAGCCACTGTGCCCATCATATGCAGCCAATTGTGCCCATCAAATGCAGCCACTTGTGCCCGTCAAATGCAGCCACTTATGCTCAGTATATGCAGTCACTTGTGCCCATCAAATGCAGCCACTTGTGCCCATCATATGCAGCCTCTTGTGCCCATCAAATGCAGCCACTTGTGCCCATCATATGCAGCTACTTGAGCCCATCATATGCAGCTTCTTGTGCCCGTCAAATGCAGCCACTTGTGCCCTTCAAATGCAGCCACTTGTGCCATTCAAATGCAGCCACTTGTACCCATCAAATGCAGCCACTTGTGCCGATCAAATACAGCCACTTGTGCCCAGTATATGCAGCCACTTTTACCCATCATATGCAGCCATTTGTGCCCGTCAAATGCAGCCACTTGTGCCCATCAAATGCAGCCACTTGTGCCCATCAAATGCAGCTACTTGTGCCCATCCTATGCAGCCACTTGTGCCCATCATATGCAGCCACTTGTGCCCATCAAATGCAACTAATTGTGCCCATCAAATGCAGCCACCTGTGCCCATCAAATGCAGCCACTTGTGCCCAGTCTATTCAGCCACTTCTACCCATCATATGCAGACACTTGTGCCCATCTAATGCAGCCACTTGTGCCCATCAAATGCAGCCACTTGTGCCTGTCAAATGCAGCCAATTGTGCCCAGTATATGCAGCCACTTGTGATCAGTATATGCAGCCACTTGTGCTCATCATATGCAGCCATTGTGCCCATCATATGCCGCCATTGTTCCCTTTAAATGCAGCCACTGTGCCCATCATATGCAGCCACTTGTGCCCGTCAAATGCAGCCACTTATGCCCAGTATATGCAGTCACTTGTGCCCAGTATATGCAGCCACTTGAGCCATCATATGCAACCACTTGTGCCCATCATATGCAGCCACTTGTGCCTATTAAATGCAGCCACTTGTGCCCATCATATGCAGATATTTGTGCCCTTCATATGCAGCTTCTTGTGCCCGTCAAATGCAGCCACTTGTGCCCATCATCTGCAGCCACTTGTGCCCTTTAAATGCAGCCACTTGTGCCATGCAAATGCAGCCAATTGTGCCCATTAAATGCAGCCACTTGTGCTCGTCAAATGCAGCCACTTGTGCCCAGTATATGCAGCCACTTTTACCCATCATATGCAGCCACTTGTGCCCGTCAAATGCAACCACTTGTGCCCATCAAATGCAGCCACTTGTGCCCATCAAATGCAGCCACTTGTGCCCATCTAATGCAGCTACTTGTTCCCATCCTATGCAGCCACTTGTGCCCATCATATGCAGCCACTTGTGCCCATCAAATGCAGCTAATTGTGCCCGTCAAATGCAGCCACTTGTGCCCATCAAATGCAGACACTTGTGCCCAGTATATGCAGCCACTTCTACCCATCATATGCAGCCACTTGTGCCCATCTAATGCAGCCACTTGTGCCCATCAAATGCAGCCACTTGTGCCCAGTATATGCAGCCACTTATGCCCATCAAATGCAGCCACTTGTGCCCATCAAATGCAGTCACTTATGCCCAGTATATGCAGCCACTTGTGCCCAGTATATGCAGCCACTTAAGCCATCATATGCAGCCACTTGTGCCCGTCAAATGCAGCCACTTGTGCCCGTCAAATGCAGCCACTTATGCCCAGTATATGCAATCACTTGTACCCAGTATATGCAGCCACTTGAGCCATCATATGCAGCCACTTGTGCCCGTCAAATGCAGCTACTTGTGCCCATCAAATGCAGCCACTTGTGCCCATCAAATGCAGCCACTTATGCCCAGTATATGCAGCCACTTGTGCCCAGTATATGCAGCCACTTAAGCCATCATATACAGCCACTTGTGCCCGTCAAAGGCAGCCATTTGTGCCCGTCAAATGCAGCCACTTATGCCCAGTATATGCAGTCACTTGTGCCCAGTATATGCAGCCACTTGAGCCATCATATGCAGCCACTTGTGCCCATCAAATGCAGCCAATTGTGCCCATCAAATGCAGCCACTTGTGCACATCAAATGCAGCCTCTTGTGCCCGTCAAATGCAGCCACTTGTGCCCATCATATGCAGCTTCTTGTGCCCGTCAAATGCAGCCACTTATGCCCAGTATATGCAGTCACTTGTGCCCAGTATATGCAGCCACTTGAGCCATCATATGCAACCACTTGTGCACGTCAAATGCAGCCACTTGTGCCCATCATATACAGCCACTTGTGCCCGTCAAATGCAGCCATTGTGCCCATCAAATGCAGCCACTGTGCCCATCATATGCAGCCAATTGTGCCCATCAAATGCAGCCACTTGTGCCCATCAAATGCAGCCACTTATGCTCAGTATATGCAGTCACTTGTGCCCATCAAATGCAGCCACTTGTGCCCATAATATGCAGCCTCTTGTGCCCATCAAATGCAGCCACTTGTGACCATCATATGCAGATACTTGTGCCCATCATATGCAGCTTCTTGTGCCCGTCAAATGCAGCCACTTGTGCCCTTCAAATGCAGCCACTTGTGCCATTCAAATGCAGCCACTTGTACCCATCAAATGCAGCCACTTGTGCCGATCAAATACAGCCACTTGTGCCCAGTATATGCAGCCACTTTTACCCATCATATGCAGCCATTTGTGCCCATCAAATGCAGCCACTTGAGCCCATCAAATGCAGCCACTTGTGCCCATCAAATGCAGCTACTTGTGCCCATCCTATGCAGCCACTTGTGCCCATCATATGCAGCCACTTGTGCCCATCAAATGCAACTAATTGTGCCCATCAAATGCAGCCGCCTGTGCCCATCAAATGCAGCCACTTGTGCTCAGTATATGCAGCCACTTCTACCCATCATATGCAGACACTTGTGCCCATCTAAAGCAGCCACTTGTGCCCATCAAATGCAGCCACTTGTGCCTGTCAAATGCAGCCAATTGTGCCCAGTATATGCAGCCACTTGTGATCAGTATATGCAGCCACTTGTGCTCATCATATGCAGCCATTGTGCCCATCATATGCCGCCATTGTGCCCTTTAAATGCAGCCACTGTGCCCATCATATGCAGCCACTTGTGCCCGTCAAATGCAGCCACTTATGCCCAGTATATGCAGTCACTTGTGCCCAGTATATGCAGCCACTTGAGCCATCATATGCAACCACTTGTGCGCGTCAAATGCAGCCACTTGTGCCCATCAAATGCAGCCACTTGTGCCCATCATATGCAGCCATTTGTGCCCATCATATGCAGCCACTTGTGCCTATTAAATGCAGCCACTTGTGCCCATCATATGCAGATAGTTGTGCCCATCATATGCAGCTTCTTGTGCCCGACAAATGCAGCCACTTGTGCCCATCATCTGCAGCCACTTGTGCCCTTTAAATGCAGCCACTTGTGCAATTCAAATGCAGCCAATTGTGCCCATTAAATGCAGCCACTTGTGCTCGTCAAATGCAGCCACTTATGCCCAGTATATGCAGCCACTTTTACCCATCATATGCAGCCACTTGTGCCCGTCAAATGCAACCACTTGTGCCCATCAAATGCAGCCACTTGTGCCCATCAAATGCAGCCACTTGTGCCCATCTAATGCAGCTACTTGTTCCCATCCTATGCAGCCACTTGTGCCCATCATATGCAGCCACTTGTGCCCATCAAATGCAGCTAATTGTGCCCGTCAAATGCAGCCACTTGTGCCCATCAAATGCAGCAACTTGTGCCCAGTATATGCAGCCACTTCTACCCATCATATGCAGCCACTTGTGCCCATCTAATGCAGCCACTTGTGCCCATCAAATGCAGCCACTTGTGCCCAGTATATGCAGCCACTTATGCCCATCAAATGCAGCCACTTGTGCCCATCAAATGCAGTCACTTATGCACAGTATATGCAGCCACTTGTGCCCAGTATATGCAGCCACTTAAGCCATCATATGCAGCCACTTGTGCCCGTCAAATGCAGCCACTTGTGCCTGTCAAATGCAGCCACTTATGCCCAGTTTATGCAGTCACTTTTACCCAGTATATGCAGCCACTTGAGCCATCATATGCAGCCACTTGTGCCCGTCAAATGCAGCTACTTGTGCCCATCAAATGCAGCCACTTGTGCCCATCAAATGCAGCCACTTATGCCCAGTATATGCAGCCACTTGTGCCCAGTATATGCAGCCACTTAAGCCATCATATACAGCCACTTGTGCCCGTCAAAGGCAGCCACTTGTGCCCGTCAAATGCAGCCACTTATGCCAAGGATATGCAGTCACTTGTGCCCAGTATATGCAGCCACTTGAGCCATCATATGCAGCCACTTGTGCCCATCAAATGCAGCTACTTTTGCCCATCCTATGCAGCCACTTGTGCCCATCATATGCAGCCACTTGTGCCCATCAAATGCAACTAATTGTGCCCATCAAATGCAGCCACCTGTGCCCATCAAATGCAGCCACTTGTGCCCAGTATATGCAGCCACTTCTACCCATCATATGCAGACACTTGTGCCCATCTAATGCAGCCACTTGTGCCCATCAAATGCAGCCACTTGTGCCTGTCAAATGCAGCCAATTGTGCCCAGTATATGCAGCCACTTGTGATCAGTATATGCAGCCACTTGTGCTCATCATATGCAGCCATTGTGCCCATCATATGCCGCCATTGTACCCTTTAAATGCAGCCACTGTGCCCATCATATGCAGCCACTTGTGCCCGTCAAATGCAGCCACTTATGCCAAGTATATGCAGTCACTTGTGCCCAGTATATGCAGCCACTTGAGCCATCATATGCAGCCACTTGTGTCCGTCAAATACAGCTACTTGTGCCCATCAAATGCAGCCACTTGTGCCCATAAAATGCAGTTACTTGTGTCCATCCTATGCAACCACTTGTGCCCATCATATGCAGCCACTTGTGCCCATCATATGCAGCCACTTGTGCCCCTCAAATGCAGCTAATTGTGCCCGTCAAATGCAGCCACTTGTGCCCGTCAAATGCAGCCACTTGTGCCTAGTAAATGCAGCCACTTGTGCCCATCATATGCAGCCTCTTGTGCCCGTCAAATGCTGCCACTTGTGCCCATCATATGCAGCCACTTGTGTCCATCATATGCAGCCACTTATGCCCATCAATTGCAGCCACTTATGCCCAGTATATGCAGCCACTAGTGCCCAGCATATGCAGCCACTTGTGCTCATCATATGCAGCCATTGTGCCCATCATATGCAGCCATTGTGCCCATCAAACACAACCACTGTGCCCATCATATGCAGCCACTTGTGTCCTTCAAATGCAGCCACTTGTGCCATTCAGATGCAGCCATTTGTGCCCATCAAATGCAGCCATTTGTGCCCGTCAAATGCAGCCACTTGTGCCCATCAAATGCAGCCACTTGTGCCCATCAAATGCAGCCACTTGTGCCCATCAAATCACTTATGCCCAGTATATGAAGTCACTTGTGCCCAGTATATGCAGCCACTTGAGCCATCATATGCAGCCACTTGTGCCCATCAAATGCAGCCACTTGTGCCCATCAAATGCAGCCACTTGTGCACATCATATGCAGCCTCTTGTGCCTGTCAAATGCAGCCACTTGTGCCCATCATATGCAGCTTCTTGTGCCCGTCAAATGCAGCCACTTGTGCCCATCATATGCAGCCACTTGTGCCCTTCAAATGCAGCCATTGTGCCATTCAAATGCAGCCACTTGTGCCCATCAAATGCAGCCATTTGTGCCCGTCAAATGCAGCCACTTGTGCCCAGTATGTGCAGCCACTTTTACCCATCATATGCAGCCACTTGTGCCCGTCAAATGCAGCCACTTGTGCCCATCAAATGCAGCCACTTGTGCCCATCAAATGCAGCTAATTGTGCCCGTCAAATGCAGCCACTTGTGCCCGTCAAATGCAGCCACTTGTGCCCAGTATATGCAGCCCCTTATGCCCATCAAATGCAGCCACTTGTGCCCATCAAATGCAGCCACTTATGCCCAGTATATGCAGCCACTTGTGCCCAGTATATGCAGCCACTTGTGCCCAGTATATGCAGCCACTTAAGCCATCATATGCAGCCACTTGTGCCCATCAAATGCAGCCACTTGTGCCCGTCAAATGCAGCCACTTATGTCCAGTATATGCAGTCACTTGTACCCAGTATATGCAGCCACTTGAGACATCATATGCAGCCACTTGTGCCCGTCAAATGCAGCTACTTGTGCCCATCAAATGCAGCCACTTGTGCCCATCAAATGCAGCCACTTATGCCCAGTATATGCAGCCACTTGTGCCGAGTATATGCAGCCACTTAAGCCATCATATACAGCCACTTGTGCCCGTCAAATGCAGCCACTTGTGCCCATCAAATGCAGCCACTTGTGCCCATCAAATGCAGCCACTTATGCCCAGTATATGCAGCCACTTGTGCCCAGTATATGCAGCCACTTAAGCTATCATATACAGCCACTTGTGCCCGTCAAATGCAGCCACTTGTGCCCGTCAAATGCAGCCACTTATGCCCAGTATATGCAGTCACTTTTGCCCAGTATATGCAGCCACTTGAGCCATCATATGCAGCCACTTGTGTCCGTCAAATGCAGCTACTTGTGCCCATCAAATGCAGCCACTTGTGCCCATCAAATGCAGCCACTTGTGCACATCATATGCAGCCTCTTGTGCCCGTCAAATGCAGCCACTTGTGCCCATCATATGCAGCTTCTTGTGCCCGTCAAATGCAGCCACTTGTGCCCATCAAATGCAGCTTCTTGTGCCCGTCAAATGCAGCCATTTGTGCCCTTCAAATGCAGCCATTGTGCCATTAAAATGCAGCCACTTGTGCCCATCAAATGCAGCCATTTGTGCCCGTCAAATGCAGCCACTTGTGCCCAGTATGTGCAGCCACTTTTTTTACCCATCATATGCAGCCACTTGTGCCCGTCAAATGCAGCCACTTGTGCCCATCAAATGCAGCCACTTGTGCCCATCAAAAGCAGTTACTTGTGTCCATCCTATGCAGCCACTTGTGCCCATCATATGCAGCCACTTGTGCCCCTCAAATGCAGCTAATTGTGCCCGTCAAATGCAGCCACTTGTGCCCATCAAATGCAGCCACTTGTGCCCGTCAAATGCAGCAACTTGTGCCCAGTACATGTAGCCACTTGTACAAATCATATGCAGCCATTTGTGCCCATCAAATGCAGCCACTTGTGCCCATCATATGCAGCCAATTGTGCCCATCAAATGCAGCCACTTGTGCCCGTCAAATGCAGCAAATTGTGCCAGTCAAATGCAGCACTTGTGCCCAGTATATGCAGCCACTTGTGCCCAGTATATGCAGCCACTTGTGCTCATCATATGCAGCCATTGTGCCCATCAGATGCAGCCATTGTGCCCTTTAAATGCAGCCACTGTGCCCATCATATGCAGCCACTTGTGCCCAGTATATGCAGCCACTTGTGCCCAGTATATGCAGCCTCATGTGCCCATCATATGCAGCCACTTGTGCCCAGTATATGTAGCCTCTTGTGCCCAGTATATGCAGCCACTTACGCCCGTCAAATGCAGCCACTTATGCCCGTCAAATGCAGCCACATATGCCCGTCAAATGCAGCCACTTGTGCCCGGTATATGCAGCCACTTAAGCTATCATATGCAGCCACTTGTGCCCGTCAAATGCAGCCATTTGTTCCCATCAAATGCAGCCACTTGTGCCCATCATATGCAGCCACTTGTGCCCATCAAATGCAGCCACTTGTGCCCAGTATATGCAGCCACTTCTACCCATCATATGCAGCCACTTGTGCCCGTCTAACACAGCCACTTGTGCCCATCAAATGCAGCCACTTGTGCCCAGTATATGCAGCCACTTATGCCCATCAAATGCAGCCACTTGTGCCCATCAAATGCAGCCACTTATGCCCAGTATATGCAGCCACTTGTGCCCAGTATATGCAGCCACTTAAGCCATCATATGCATCCACTTGTGCCCGTCAAATGCAGCCACTTGTGCCCGTCAAATGCAGGCACTTATTCCCAGTATATGCAGTCACTTGTACCCAGTATATGCAGCCACTTGAGCCATCATATGCAGCCACTTGTGCCCGTCAAATGCAGCTACTTGTGCCCATCAAATGCAGCCACTTGTGCCCATCAAATGCAGCCACTTATGCCTAGTATATGCAGCCACTTGTGCCCAGTATATGCCGCCACTTAAGCCATCATATACAGTCACTTGTGCCCGTCAAATGCAGCCACTTGTGCCCGTCAAATGCAGCCACTTATGCCCAGTATATGCAGTCACTTGTGCCATCATATGCAGCCACTTGTGCCCATCAAATGCAGCCACTTGTGCCCATCAAATGCACCAATTGTGCACATCATATGCAGCCTCTTGTGCCCGTCAAATGCAGCCACTTGTGCCCATCATATGCAGCTTCTTGTGCCCGTCAAATGCAGCCACTTGTGCCCATCATATGCAGCCACTTGTGCCCTTCAAATGCAGCCATTGTGCCATTCAAATGCAGCCACTTGTGCCCATCAAATGCAGCCATTTGTGCACGTCAAATGCAGCCATTTGTGCCCAGTATGTGCAGCCACATTTACCCATCATATGCAGCCACTTGTGCCCATCAAATGCAGCCACTTGTGCCCATCAAATGCAGCCACTTGTGCTCATCAAATGCAGCTAATTGTTTCCATCCTATGCAGCCACTTGTGCCCATCATATGCAGCCACTTGTGCCCCTCAAATGCAGCTAATTGTGCCCGTCAAATGCAGCCACTTGTGCCCGTCAAATGCAGCCACTTATGCCCAGTATATGTAGCCACTTGTGCCCAGTATATGCAGCCACTTAAGCCATCATATACAGTCACTTG
Organism: Aquarana catesbeiana; assembly: GCF_042186555.1. NCBI lineage: Eukaryota > Metazoa > Chordata > Amphibia > Anura > Ranidae > Aquarana > Aquarana catesbeiana. Next base: position 22,767,406 of record NC_133333.1, read on the forward strand.
TGCCCGTCAAATGCAGCCACTTGTGCCCGTCAAATGCAGCCACTTGTGCACATCATATGCAGCCTCTTGTGCCCGTCAAATGCAGCCACTTGTGCCCATCATATGCAGCTTCTTGTGCCCGTCAAATGCAGCCACTTGTGCCCATCATATGCAGCCACTTGTGCCCTTCAAATGCAGCCATTGTGCCATTCAAATGCAGCCACTTGTGCCCATCAAATGCAGCCATTTGTGCACGTCAAATGCAGCCACTTGTGCCCAGTATGTGCAGCCACTTTTACCCATCATATGCAGCCACTTGTGCCCGTCAAATGCAGCCACTTGTGCCCATCAAATGCAGCCACTTGTGCTCATCAAATGCAGCTAATTGTTTCCATCCTATGCAGCCACTTGTGCCCATCATTTGCAGCCACTTGTGCCCCTCAAATGCAGCTAATTGTGCCCGTCAAATGCAGCCACTTGTGCCTGTCAAATGCAGCCACTTGTGCCCGTCAAATGCAGCCACTTGTGCCCAGTATATGCAGCCACTTATGCCCATCAAATGCAGCCACTTGTGCCCATCAAATGCAGCCACTTATGCCCAGTATATGCAACTACTTGTGCCCAGTATATGCAGCCACTTAAGCCATCATATGCAGCCACTTGTGCCCGTCAAATGCAGCCAATTGTGCCCGTCAAATGCAGCCACTTATGCCCAGTATATGCAGTCACTTGTACCCAGTATATGCAGCGACTTGAGCCATCATATGCAGCCACTTGTGCCCGTCAAATGCAGCTACTTGTGCCCATCAAATGCAGCCACTTGTGCCCATTAAATGCAGCCACTTATGCCCAGTATATGCAGCCACTTGTGCCCAGTATATGCAGCCACTTAAGCCATCATATACAGCCACTTGTGCCCATCAAATGCAGCCACTTGTGCCCGTCAAATGCAGCCACTTATGCCCAGTGTATGCAGTCACTTGTGCCCAGTATATGCAGCCACTTGAGCCATCATATGCAGCCACTTGTGTCCGTCAAATGCAGCTACTTGTGCCCATCAAATGCAGCCACTTGTGCCCATCAAATGCAGCCACTTGTGCACATCATATGCAGCCTCTTGTGCCCGTCAAATGCAGCCACTTGTGCCCATCATATGCAGCTTCTTGTGCCCGTCAAATGCAGCCACTTGTGCCCATCATATGCAGCCATTTGTGCCCTTCAAATGCAGCCATTGTGCCATTAAAATGCAGCCACTTGTGCCCATCAAATGCAGCCATTTGTGCCCGTCAAATGCAGCCACTTGTGCCCAGTATGTGCAGCCACTTTTTTTACCCATCATATGCAGCCACTTGTGCCCGTCAAATGCAGCCACTTGTGCCCATCAAATGCAGCCACTTGTGCCCCTCAAATGCAGCTAATTGTGCCCATCAAATGCAGCCACTTGTACCCGTCAAATGCAGCCACTTGTGCCCGTCAAATGCAGCAACTTGTGCCCAGTACATGCAGCCACTTGTACAAATCATATGCAGCCATTTGTGCCCATCAAATGCAGCCACTTGTGCCCATCATATGCAGCCAATTGTGCCCATCAAATGCAGCCACTTGTGCCCGTCAAATGCAGCAAATTGTGCCAGTCAAATGCAGCACTTGTGCCCAGTACATGCAGCCACTTGTGCCCAGTATATGCAGCCACTTGTGCTCATCATATGCAGCCATTGTGCCCATCAGATGCAGCCATTGTGCCCTTTAAATGCAGCCACTGTGCCCATCATATGCAGCCACTTGTGCCCAGTATATGCAGCCACTTGTGCCCGGTATATGCAGCCTCATGTGCCCATCATATGCAGCCACTTGTGCCCAGTATATGCAGCCACTTGTGCCCAGTATATGCAGCCTCTTGTGCCCAGTATATGCAGCCACTTATGCCCATCAAATGCACCCACTTATGCCCGTCAAATGCAGCCACTTATGCCCGTCAAATGCAGCCACTTGTGCCCGGTATATGCAGCCACTTAAGCTATCATATGCAGCCACTTGTGCCCGTCAAATGCAGCCATTTGTTCCCATCAAATGCAGCCACTTATGCACATCATATGCAGCCACTTGTGCCCATCAAATGCAGCCACTTGTGCCCAGTATATGCAGCCACTTCTACCCATCATATGCAGCCACTTGTGCCCATCTAATGCAGCCACTTGTGCCCATCAAATGCAGCCACTTGTGCCCAGTGTATGCAGCCACTTATGCCCATCAAATGCAGCCACTTGTGCCCATCAAATGCAGCCACTTATGCCCAGTATATGCAGCCACTTGTGCCCATTATATGCAGCCACTTAAGCCATCATATGCAGCCACTTGTGCCCGTCAAATGCAGCTACTTGTGCCCATCAAATGCAGCCACTTGTGCCCATCAAATGCAGCCACTTATGCCCAGTATATGCAGCCACTTGTGCCCAGTATATGCAGCCACTTAAGCCATCATATACAGCCACTTGTGCCCGTCAAATGCAGCCACTTGTGCCCGTCAAATGCAGCCACTTATGCCCAGTATATGCAGCCACTTGAGCCATCATATGCAGCCACTTGTGCCCATCAAATGCAGCCACTTGTGCCCATCAAATGCAGCCACTTGTGCACATCATATGCAGCCTCCTGTGCCGTCAAATGCAGCCACTTGTGCCCATCATATGCAGCTTCTAGTGCCCATCAAATGCAGCCACTTGTGCCCATCATTTGGAGCCACTTGTGCCCTTCAAATGCAGCCATTGTGCCATTCAAATGCAGCCACTTGTGCCCATCAAATGCAGCCATTTGTGCCCGTCAAATGCAGCCACTTGTGCCCAGTATGTGCAGCCACTTTTACCCATCATATGCAGCCACTTGTGCCCGTCAAATGCAGCCACTTGTGCCCATCAAATGCAGCCACTTGTGCCCATCAAATGCAGCTAATTGTGTCCATCCTATGCAGCCACTTGTGCCCATCATATGCAGCCACTTGTGCCCCTCAAATGCAGCTAATTGTGCCCGTCAAATGCAGCCACTTGTGCCCGTCAAATGCAGCCACTTGTGCCCGTCAAATGCAGCCACTTGTGCTCAGTATATGCAGCCACTTATGCCCATCAAATGCAGCCACTTGTGCCCATCAAATGCAGCCACTTATGCCCAGTATATGCAGCCACTTGTGCCCAGTATATGCAGCCACTTAAGCCATCATATGCAGCCACTTGTGCCCATCAAATGCAGCCACTTTGGCCCGTCAAATGCAGCCACTTATGCCCAGTATATGCAGTCACTTGTACCCAGTATATGCAGCCACTTGAGCCATCATATGCAGCCACTTGTGCCCGTCAAATGCAGCTACTTGTGCCCATCAAATGCAGCCACTTGTGCCCATCAAATGCAGCCACTTATGCCCAGTATATGCAGCCACTTGTGCCCAGTATATGCAGCCACTTAAGCCATCATATACAGCCACTTGTGCCTGTCAAATGTAGCCACTTATGCCCGTCAAATGCAGCCACTTATGCCCAGTATATGCAGTCACTTGTGCCCAGTATATGCAGCCACTTGAGCCATCATATGCAGCCACTTGTGTCCGTCAAATGCAGCTACTTGTGCCCATCAAATGCAGCCACTTGTGCCCATCAAATGCAGCCACTTGTGCACATCATATGCAGCCACTTGTGTCCGTCAAATGCAGCTACTTGTGCCCATCAAATGCAGCCACTTGTGCCCATCAAATGCAGCCACTTGTGCACATCATATGCAGCCATTTGTGCCCTTCAAATGCAGCCATTGTGCCATTCAAATGCAGCCACTTGTGCCCATCAAATGCAGCCATTTGTGCCCGTCAAATGCAGCCACTTGTGCCCAGTATGTGCAGCCACTTTTTTTACCCATCATATGCAGCCACTTGTGCCCGTCAAATGCAGCCACTTGTGCCCATCAAATGCAGCCACTTGTGCCCATCAAATGCAGTTACTTGTGTCCATCCTATGCAGCCACTTGTGCCCATCATATGCAGCCACTTGTGCCCCTCAAATGCAGCTAATTGTGCCCGTCAAATGCAGCCACTTGTGCCCGTCAAATGCAGCCACTTGTGCCCGTCAAATGCAGCAACTTGTGCCCAGTACATGCAGCCACTTGTACAAATCATATGCAGCCATTTGTGCCCATCAAATGCAGCCACTTGTGCCCATCATATGCAGCCAATTGTGCCCATCAAATGCAGCCACTTGTGCCCGTCAAATGCAGCCACTTGTGCCCAGTATATGCAGCCACTTATGCCCAGTATATGCAGCCTCTTGTGCCCAGTATATGCAGCCACTTATGCCCATCAAATGCAGCCACTTATGCCCATCAAATGCAGCCACTTATGCCCGCCAAATGCAGCCACTTGTGCCCGTCAAATGCAGCCATTTGTTCCCATCAAATGCAGCCACTTGTGCCCATCAAATGCAGTTATTTGTGTCCATCCTATGCAGCCACTTGTGCCCATCATATGCAGCCACTTGTTCCCCTCAAATGCAGCTAATTGTGCCCGTCAAATGCAGCCACTTGTGCCCGTCAAATGCAGCCACTTGTGCCTGTCAAATGCAGCAACTTGTGCCCAGTACATGCCACTTGTACAAATCATATGCAGCCATTTGTGCCCATCAAATGCAGCCACTTGTGCCCATCATGTGCAGCCACTTGTGCCCAGTATATGCAGCCTCATGTGCCCATCATTTGCAGCCACTTGTGCCCAGTATATGCATCCACTTGAGCCATCATATGCAGCCACTTGTGCCCGTCAAATGCAGCTACTTGTGCCCATCAAATGCAGCCACTTGTGCCCATCAAATGCAGCCACTTATGCCCAGTATATGCAGCCACTTGTGCCCAGTATATGCAGCCACTTGTGCCCAGTATATGCAGCCACTTAAGCCATCATATGCAGCCACTTGTGCCCATCAAATGCAGCCACTTGTGCCCGTCAAATGCAGCCACTTATGTCCAGTATATGCAGTCACTTGTACCCAGTATATGCAGCCACTTGAGACATCATATGCAGCCACTTGTGCCCGTCAAATGCAGCTACTTGTGCCCATCAAATGCAGCCACTTGTGCCCATCAAATGCAGCCACTTATGCCCAGTATATGCAGCCACTTGTGCCGAGTATATGCAGCCACTTAAGCCATCATATACAGCCACTTGTGCCCGTCAAATGCAGCCACTTGTGCCCATCAAATGCAGCCACTTGTGCCCATCAAATGCAGCCACTTATGCCCAGTATATGCAGCCACTTGTGCCCAGTATATGCAGCCACTTAAGCTATCATATACAGCCACTTGTGCCCGTCAAATGCAGCCACTTGTGCCCGTCAAATGCAGCCACTTATGCCCAGTATATGCAGTCACTTTTGCCCAGTATATGCAGCCACTTGAGCCATCATATGCAGCCACTTGTGTCCGTCAAATGCAGCTACTTGTGCCCATCAAATGCAGCCACTTGTGCCCATCAAATGCAGCCACTTGTGCCCGTCAAATGCAGCCACTTGTGCCCATCAAATGCAGCTTCTTGTGCCCATCAAATGCAGCCATTTGTGCCCTTCAAATGCAGCCATTGTGCCATTAAAATGCAGCCACTTGTGCCCATCAAATGCAGCCATTTGTGCCCGTCAAATGCAGCCACTTGTGCCCAGTATGTGCAGCCACTTTTTTTACCCATCATATGCAGCCACTTGTGCCCGTCAAATGCAGCCACTTGTGCCCATCAAATGCAGCCACTTGTGCCCATCAAAAGCAGTTACTTGTGTCCATCCTATGCAGCCACTTGTGCCCATCATATGCAGCCACTTGTGCCCCTCAAATGCAGCTAATTGTGCCCGTCAAATGCAGCCACTTGTGCCCATCAAATGCAGCCACTTGTGCCCGTCAAATGCAGCAACTTGTGCCCAGTACATGTAGCCACTTGTACAAATCATATGCAGCCATTTGTGCCCATCAAATGCAGCCACTTGTGCCCATCATATGCAGCCAATTGTGCCCATCAAATGCAGCCACTTGTGCCCGTCAAATGCAGCAAATTGTGCCAGTCAAATGCAGCACTTGTGCCCAGTATATGCAGCCACTTGTGCCCAGTATATGCAGCCACTTGTGCTCATCATATGCAGCCATTGTGCCCATCAGATGCAGCCATTGTGCCCTTTAAATGCAGCCACTGTGCCCATCATATGCAGCCAATTGTGCCCAGTATATGCAGCCACTTGTGCCCAGTATATGCAGCCTCATGTGCCCATCATATGCAGCCACTTGTGCCCAGTATATGTAGCCTCTTGTGCCCAGTATATGCAGCCACTTATGCCCGTCAAATGCAGCCACTTATGCCCGTCAAATGCAGCCACATATGCCCGTCAAATGCAGCCACTTGTGCCCGGTATATGCAGCCACTTAAGCTATCATATGCAGCCACTTGTGCCCGTCAAATGCAGCCATTTGTTCCCATCAAATGCAGCCACTTGTGCCCATCATATGCAGCCACTTGTGCCCATCAAATGCAGCCACTTGTGCCCAGTATATGCAGCCACTTCTACCCATCATATGCAGCCACTTGTGCCCGTCTAACGCAGCCACTTGTGCCCATCAAATGCAGCCACTTGTGCCCAGTATATGCAGCCACTTATGCCCATCAAATGCAGCCACTTGTGCCCATCAAATGCAGCCACTTATGCCCAGTATATGCAGCCACTTGTGCCCAGTATATGCAGCCACTTAAGCCATCATATGCATCCACTTGTGCCCGTCAAATGCAGCCACTTGTGCCCGTCAAATGCAGCCACTTATTCCCAGTATATGCAGTCACTTGTACCCAGTATATGCAGCCACTTGAGCCATCATATGCAGCCACTTGTGCCCGTCAAATGCAGCTACTTGTGCCCATCAAATGCAGCCACTTGTGCCCATCAAATGCAGCCACTTATGCCTAGTATATGCAGCCACTTGTGCCCAGTATATGCCGCCACTTAAGCCATCATATACAGTCACTTGTGCCCGTCAAATGCAGCCACTTGTGCCCGTCAAATGCAGCCACTTATGCCCAGTATATGCAGTCACTTGTGCCATCATATGCAGCCACTTGTGCCCATCAAATGCAGCCACTTGTGCCCATCAAATGCAGCCACTTGTGCACATCATATGCAGCCTCTTGTGCCCGTCAAATGCAGCCACTTGTGCCCATCATATGCAGCTTCTTGTGCCCGTCAAATGCAGCCACTTGTGCCCATCATATGCAGCCACTTGTGCCCTTCAAATGCAGCCATTGTGCCATTCAAATGCAGCCACTTGTGCCCATCAAATGCAGCCATTTGTGCACGTCAAATGCAGCCATTTGTGCCCAGTATGTGCAGCCACATTTACCCATCATATGCAGCCACTTGTGCCCATCAAATGCAGCCACTTGTGCCCATCAAATGCAGCCACTTGTGCTCATCAAATGCAGCTAATTGTTTCCATCCTATGCAGCCACTTGTGCCCATCATATGCAGCCACTTGTGCCCCTCAAATGCAGCTAATTGTGCCCGTCAAATGCAGCCACTTGTGCCCGTCAAATGCAGCCACTTATGCCCAGTATATGTAGCCACTTGTGCCCAGTATATGCAGCCACTTAAGCCATCATATACAGTCACTTGTGCCCGTCAAATGCAGCCACTTGTGCCCGTCAAATGCAGCCACTTATGCCCAGTATATGCAGTCACTTGTGCCATCATATGCAGCCACTTGTGCCCATCAAATGCAGCCACTTGAGCCCATCAAATGCAGCCACTTGTGCACATCATATGCAGCCTCTTGTGCCCATCAAATGCAGCCACTTGTGCCCATCATATGCAGCTTCTTGTGCCCGTCAAATGCAGCCACTTGTGCCCATCATATGCAGCCACTTGTGCCCTTCAAATGCAGCCATTGTGCCATTCAAATGCAGCCACTTGTGCCCATCAAATGCAGCCATTTGTGCACGTCAAATGCAGCCACTTGTGCCCAGTATGTGCAGCCACTTTTACCCATCATATGCAGCCACTTGTGCCCGTCAAATGCAGCCACTTGTGCCCATCAAATGCAGCCACTTGTGCTCATCAAATGCAGCTAATTGTTTCCATCCTATGCAGCCACTTGTGCCCATCATTTGCAGCCACTTGTGCCCCTCAAATGCAGCTAATTGTGCCCGTCAAATGCAGCCACTTGTGCCCGTCAAATGCAGCCACTTGTGCCCGTCAAATGCAGCCACTTGTGCCCAGTATATGCAGCCACTTATGCCCATCAAATGCAGCCACTTGTGCCCATCAAATGCAGCCACTTATGCCCAGTATATGCAGCTACTTGTGCCCAGTATATGCAGCCACTTAAGCCATCATATGCAGCCACTTGTGCCCGTCAAATGCAGCCAATTGTGCCCGTCAAATGCAGCCACTTATGCCCAGTATATGCAGTCACTTGTACCCAGTATATGCAGCGACTTGAGCCATCATATGCAGCCACTTGTGCCCGTCAAATGCAGCTACTTGTGCCCATCAAATGCAGCCACTTGTGCCCATTAAATGCAGCCACTTATGCCCAGTATATGCAGCCACTTGTGCCCAGTATATGCAGCCACTTAAGCCATCATATACAGCCACTTGTGCCCATCAAATGCAGCCACTTGTGCCCGTCAAATGCAGCCACTTATGCCCAGTGTATGCAGTCACTTGTGCCCAGTATATGCAGCCACTTGAGCCATCATATGCAGCCACTTGTGTCCGTCAAATGCAGCTACTTGTGCCCATCAAATGCAGCCACTTGTGCCCATCAAATGCAGCCACTTGTGCACATCATATGCAGCCTCTTGTGCCCGTCAAATGCAGCCACTTGTGCCCATCATATGCAGCTTCTTGTGCCCGTCAAATGCAGCCACTTGTGCCCATCATATGCAGCCATTTGTGCCCTTCAAATGCAGCCATTGTGCCATTAAAATGCAGCCACTTGTGCCCATCAAATGCAGCCATTTGTGCCCGTCAAATGCAACCACTTGTGCCCAGTATGTGCAGCCACTTTTTTTACCCATCATATGCAGCCACTTGTGCCCGTCAAATGCAGCCACTTGTGCCCATCAAATGCAGCCACTTGTGCCCCTCAAATGCAGCTAATTGTGCCCATCAAATGCAGCCACTTGTACCCGTCAAATGCAGCCACTTGTGCCCGTCAAATGCAGCAACTTGTGCCCAGTACATGCAGCCACTTGTACAAATCATATGCAGCCATTTGTGCCCATCAAATGCAGCCACTTGTGCCCATCATATGCAGCCAATTGTGCCCATCAAATGCAGCCACTTGTGCCCGTCAAATGCAGCAAATTGTGCCAGTCAAATGCAGCACTTGTGCCCAGTACATGCAGCCACTTGTGCCCAGTATATGCAGCCACTTGTGCTCATCATATGCAGCCATTGTGCCCATCAGATGCAGCCATTGTGCCCTTTAAATGCAGCCACTGTGCCCATCATATGCAGCCACTTGTGCCCAGTATATGCAGCCACTTGTGCCCGGTATATGCAGCCTCATGTGCCCATCATATGCAGCCACTTGTGCCCAGTATATGCAGCCACTTGTGCCCAGTATATGCAGCCTCTTGTGCCCAGTATATGCAGCCACTTATGCCCATCAAATGCACCCACTTATGCCCGTCAAATGCAGCCACTTATGCCCGTCAAATGCAGCCACTTGTGCCCGGTATATGCAGCCACTTAAGCTATCATATGCAGCCACTTGTGCCCGTCAAATGCAGCCATTTGTTCCCATCAAATGCAGCCACTTATGCCCATCATATGCAGCCACTTGTGCCCATCAAATGCAGCCACTTGTGCCCAGTATATGCAGCCACTTCTACCCATCATATGCAGCCACTTGTGCCCATCTAATGCAGCCACTTGTGCCCATCAAATGCAGCCACTTGTGCCCAGTGTATGCAGCCACTTATGCCCATCAAATGCAGCCACTTGTGCCCATCAAATGCAGCCACTTATGCCCAGTATATGCAGCCACTTGTGCCCATTATATGCAGCCACTTAAGCCATCATATGCAGCCACTTGTGCCCGTCAAATGCAGCTACTTGTGCCCATCAAATGCAGCCACTTGTGCCCATCAAATGCAGCCACTTATGCCCAGTATATGCAGCCACTTGTGCCCAGTATATGCAGCCACTTAAGCCATCATATACAGCCACTTGTGCCCGTCAAATGCAGCCACTTGTGCCCGTCAAATGCAGCCACTTATGCCCAGTATATGCAGCCACTTGAGCCATCATATGCAGCCACTTGTGCCCATCAAATGCAGCCACTTGTGCCCATCAAATGCAGCCACTTGTGCACATCATATGCAGCCTCCTGTGCCGTCAAATGCAGCCACTTGTGCCCATCATATGCAGCTTCTTGTGCCCATCAAATGCAGCCACTTGTGCCCATCATTTGGAGCCACTTGTTCCCTTCAAATGCAGCCATTGTGCCATTCAAATGCAGCCACTTGTGCCCATCAAATGCAGCCATTTGTGCCCGTCAAATGCAGCCACTTGTGCCCAGTATGTGCAGCCACTTTTACCCATCATATGCAGCCACTTGTGCCCGTCAAATGCAGCCACTTGTGCCCATCAAATGCAGCCACTTGTGCCCATCAAATGCAGCTAATTGTGTCCATCCTATGCAGCCACTTGTGCCCATCATATGCAGCCACTTGTGCCCCTCAAATGCAGCTAATTGTGCCCGTCAAATGCAGCCACTTGTGCCCGTCAAATGCAGCCACTTGTGCCCGTCAAATGCAGCCACTTGTGCTCAGTATATGCAGCCACTTATGCCCATCAAATGCAGCCACTTGTGCCCATCAAATGCAGCCACTTATGCCCAGTATATGCAGCCACTTGTGCCCAGTATATGCAGCCACTTAAGCCATCATATGCAGCCACTTGTGCCCGTCAAATGCAGCCACTTTGGCCCGTCAAATGCAGCCACTTATGCCCAGTATATGCAGTCACTTGTACCCAGTATATGCAGCCACTTGAGCCATCATATGCAGCCACTTGTGCCCGTCAAATGCAGCTACTTGTGCCCATCAAATGCAGCCACTTGTGCCCATCAAATGCAGCCACTTATGCCCAGTATATGCAGCCACTTGTGCCCAGTATATGCAGCCACTTAAGCCATCATATACAGCCACTTGTGCCTGTCAAATGTAGCCACTTATGCCCGTCAAATGCAGCCACTTATGCCCAGTATATGCAGTCACTTGTGCCCAGTATATGCAGCCACTTGAGCCATCATATGCAGCCACTTGTGTCCGTCAAATGCAGCTACTTGTGCCCATCAAATGCAGCTACTTGTGCCCATCAAATGCAGCCACTTGTGCCCATCAAATGCAGCCACTTATGCCCAGTATATGCAGCCACTTGTGCCCAGTATATGCAGCCACTTAAGCCATCATATACAGCCACTTGTGCCTGTCAAATGTAGCCACTTATGCCCGTCAAATGCAGCCACTTATGCCCAGTATATGCAGTCACTTGTGCCCAGTATATGCAGCCACTTGAGCCATCATATGCAGCCACTTGTGTCCGTCAAATGCAGCTACTTGTGCCCATCAAATGCAGCCACTTGTGCCCATCAAATGCAGCCACTTGTGCACATCATATGCAGCCTCTTGTGCCCGTCAAATGCAGCCACTTGTGCCCATCATATGCAGCTTCTTGTGCCCGTCAAATGCAGCCACTTGTGCCCATCATATGCAGCCATTTGTGCCCTTCAAATGCAGCCATTGTGCCATTCAAATGCAGCCACTTGTGCCCATCAAATGCAGCCATTTGTGCCCGTCAAATGCAGCCACTTGTGCCCAGTATGTGCAGCCACTTTTTTTACCCATCATATGCAGCCACTTGTGCCCGTCAAATGCAGCCACTTGTGCCCATCAAATGCAGCCACTTGTGCCCATCAAATGCAGTTACTTGTGTCCATCCTATGCAGCCACTTGTGCCCATCATATGCAGCCACTTGTGCCCCTCAAATGCAGCTAATTGTGCTCGTCAAATGCAGCCACTTGTGCCCGTCAAATGCAGCCACTTGTGCCCGTCAAATGCAGCAACTTGTGCCCAGTACATGCAGCCACTTGTACAAATCATATGCAGCCATTTGTGCCCATCAAATGCAGCCACTTGTGCCCATCATATGCAGCCAATTGTGCCCATCAAATGCAGCCACTTGTGCCCGTCAAATGCAGCCACTTGTGCCCAGTATATGCAGCCACTTATGCCCAGTATATGCAGCCTCTTGTGCCCAGTATATGCAGCCACTTATGCCCATCAAATGCAGCCACTTATGCCCATCAAATGCAGCCACTTATGCCCGCCAAATGCAGCCACTTGTGCCCGTCAAATGCAGCCATTTGTTCCTTTCAAATGCAGCCACTTGTGCCCATCAAATGCAGTTATTTGTGTCCATCCTATGCAGCCACTTGTGCCCATCATATGCAGCCACTTGTTCCCCTCAAATGCAGCTAATTGTGCCCGTCAAATGCAGCCACTTGTGCCCGTCAAATGCAGCCACTTGTGCCTGTCAAATGCAGCAACTTGTGCCCAGTACATGCAGCCACTTGTACAAATCATATGCAGCCATTTGTGCCCATCAAATGCAGCCACTTGTGCCCATCATGTGCAGCCACTTGTGCCCAGTATATGCAGCCTCATGTGCCCATCATTTGCAGCCACTTGTGCCCAGTATATGCATCCACTTGAGCCATCATATGCAGCCACTTGTGCCCGTCAAATGCAGCTACTTGTGCCCATCAAATGCAGCCACTTGTGCCCATCAAATGCAGCCACTTATGCCCAGTATATGCAGCCACTTGTGCCCAGTATATGCAGCCACTTAAGCCATCATATACAGCCACTTGTGCCCGTCAAATGCAGCCACTTATGCCCGTCAAATGCAGCCACTTATGCCCAGTATATGCAGTCACTTGTGCCCAGTATATGCAGCCACTTGAGCCATCATATGCAGCCACTTGTGTCCGTCAAATGCAGCTACTTGTGCCCATCAAATGCAGCCACTTGTGCCCATCAAATGCAGCCACTTGTGCACATCATATGCAGCCTCTTGTGCCCGTCAAATGCAGCCACTTGTGCCCATCATATGCAGCTTCTTGTGCCCGTCAAATGCAGCCACTTGTGCCCATCATATGCAGCCATTTGTGCCCTTCAAATGCAGCCATTGTGCCATTCAAATGCAGCCACTTGTGCCCATCAAATGCAGCCATTTGTGCCCGTCAAATGCAGCCACTTGTGCCCAGTATGTCCAGCCACTTTTTTTACCCATCATATGCAGCCACTTGTGCCTGTCAAATGCAGCCACTTGTGCCCATCAAATGCAGCCACTTGTGCCCATCAAATGCAGTTACTTGTGTCCATCCTATGCAGCCACTTGTGCCCATCATATGCAGCCACTTGTGCCCCTCAAATGCAGCTAATTGTGCCCGTCAAATGCAGCCACTTGAAGAGAGACTACATATCCCCCTGATGAAGGCACGTGACCCTGTGTCGAACACGCGTAGGGGAGGGGCCAGGACGGACGAAAAAGCACACAGCTGAGCTGGGAGTAAATACATACCCTGCGGCTTACCAACTAGCAGTTTTATTCAGCGTTTATTGTCTGGTGCACAGCAGCACCAGGAGAATGTGAGTACCCCTTTGTGGGAAGTGATCTTATATTTGAATAAAATAGTGTTTGATAGTATTACACTATGTAGTCTCTCTTCATTTTATGATTGAATGTCTATGGAGCCTTTTCAGCCCAAAGTGAGTGGAGATCGCATCTGTTGTACCTAGCAGAGCCCAATGAGTGGCTACCAAGCGTGATTTGACATAGCCAATCACTGTGTCACACGCTCTGAGGTGAGCGCAATCACTTTGGGGGGGTTACAAGAATACATCATGGTGGTTTGCAGCACCTGAATTTATTGCACTGGATGTTGTGGATTTCGCTGAACACAGATGCACTTGTTTTTGGACATTTTAAGGACACTATAATATGGAGATCACTAAACGCAGGTTTTAGTGACTGCGTTTATATAAAGAAGCACTGAGCACTTTTTATGCTATTTCATTTTTTTATATATAAAAAAATTTTTTTGCATGTTGCACTAGATGTGAGATATTGCATGTTGTTTGATACATCACTTGATCAATTTTGATTTGGCGTTATTGTACATGCACTTTAATTGTTCGATATTTAAGCACATTGTAAAAGTTAATGTACACAGTATATATAGGAAGTTCTTAAGTGGTTATATGTTTGTTTATTTCGATATTAGGGATTTTGGACACCATTTTATAAAATTATCAAGCGCAGCGCAAACATTTTCTATCTATATTTTCTTTCCAATGATTTGGATTTTCTTTTCAGAAATCCCTGTTTCATTTTCACCTGGATTGGCTTAAAACTGAACTCCGGACAGATTTTTTTTTTATATATATCTATCTATATTGGTGCTTTCTTACCATTCACAAATGTGGTGTAGAGTGCTTTAGTGTGTACAATGATCACAAGATAATTGTGTTTATTCTCTAATAAAGGGTAAATCCACTTTTGTGAAAAAAAATTGTGAATAAAAAAATAATATAGCATACACAATTGTGATTCAAGCCATATTGTAACTGAATGTTAATAATTCGAGTTGGGCAAACAGTTCGAGCCGAGTAAAAGTTCAGCCCAAACATTGCCTGTTCGCCCGTTCAACAAACGCCTGAATTTGTGGGCCACTTGGTAGGATATTTGCCCGCCGGGCGCCCCAGAATGCACTGCATGCTGCACAGTTCCTTTCTAGGGCCCTAATTGGATGAAGCAATGCACCTGACCGCTGGTCAGATGCAAGGTTTTGCCCAGTCAGGGCACAGAGCACAGTCAGAGCCATGATTGGACCAAGTCATGATGACTTGGCCCAATCATGGCTCAGTTCCTTCCCTTCCTCCCCTCCTTCCCACTAGTGAGTAAGTGTTTTATTGTGACTCTGAGTGTAGTGTCAGTGTAGTCTGAGTATAGCGTAGTGTGTCAGTATAATCATAGGCATGTGCAGCCCATTGCATTAGGGTGTGCACCCCAGAGGTAAAACACACATGCGTGTGTGTGTGTGTGTGTGTATATATATATATATATATATATATATATATATATATATATATATACACACACACACATTATATTGTCAAAAATATTGGGACACACATGAACTTTAATGGCATCCCAGTCTTAGTCCGTAGGGTTCAATATTGATTTGGACCACCTTTGCAGCTATAACAGCCTCAACTCTTCTGGGAAGGCTGCCCACAAGGTTTAGGAGTGTGTCTATGGGAATGTTTGACCATTCTTTCAGAAGCCCATTTGTGAGGTCAGGCACTGATGTTGGACGAGAAGGCCTGGCTCACAGTCTCCACTCTAATTCATCCCAAAGGTGTTCTTTCGGGTTGAGGTCAGGACTCTGTGCAGGCCAGTCAAGTTCCTCCACCCCAAACTCTCTCATCCATGTCTTTATGGTCCTTGCTTTGTGCACTGGTCCAAATCATTTCGTGGAAGGGGGATTATGGTGTGGGTTTGTTTTTCAGGGGTTGGGCTTGGCCCCTTAGTTCCAGTGAAGAGAACTCTTAAGGCGTCAGCATACTAAGACAGTTTGGGGACCTTGCACAAAGCAAGGTCCATAAAGACATGGGTGAGCGATTTTGGGATGGAGGAAAATGAACTTCAAGTGCAATAATTCACATTATAATAGTAACTAGGGATGAGCCGAACACCCCCCTGTTCGGTTCGCACCAGAACATGCGAACAGGAAAAAAATTTGTTCGAACACGCGAACACCGTTAAAGTCTATGGGACACGAACATGAATAATCAAAAGTGCTAATTTTAAAGGCTAATATGCAAGTTATTGTCAATAAAAGTGTTTGGGGACCTGGGTCCTGCCCCAGGGGACATGAATCAATGCAAAAAAAAGTTTTAAAAACGGACGTTTTTTCAGGAGCAGTGATTTTAATAATGCTTAAAGTCAAACAATAAAAGTGTAATATCCCTTTAAATTTCATACCTGGGGGGTGTCTATAGTATGCCTGTAAAGGGGCGCATGTTTCCCGTGTTTAGAACAGTCTGACAGCAAAATGACATTTTGAAGGAAAAAACTCATTTAAAACTACTCGCGGCTATTGCATTGCCGACAATACACATAGAAGTTCATTGATAAAAACGGCATGGGAATTCCCCACAGGGCAACCCCGAACCAAAATTAAAAAAAAAAAATGATGTGGGAGTCCCCCTAAATTCCATACAAGGCCCTTCAGGTCTGGTATGGATATTAAGGGGAACCCCAGCCAAAATTTTAAAAAAAAATTGACGTGGGGTTCCCCCTAAATTCCATACCAGACCCTTCAGGTCTGGTATGGATTTTAAGGGGAACCCCGCGCCAAAAAAAAAAAAAAAAAACGGCGTGGGGTCCCCCTAAAAATCCATACCAGACCCTTATCCGAGCACGCAACCTGGCAGGCCGCAGGAAAAGAGGGGGGGACGAGAGTGCGCCCCCCCCTCCTGAACCGTACCAGGCCACATGCCCTCAACATTGGGAGGGTGCTTTGGGGTAGCCCCCCAAAACACCTTGTCCCCATGTTGATGAGGACAAGGGCCTCATCCTCACAACCGTGGCCGGTGGTTGTGGGGGTCTGCGGGCGGGGGGCTTATCGGAATCTGGAAGCCCCCTTTAACAAGGGGACCCCCAGATCCCGGCCCCCCCCCCTGTGTGAAATGGTAAGGGGGTACTTACCCCTACCATTTCACTAAAAAACTGTCAAAAATGTTAAAAATGACAAGAGACAGTTTTTGACAATTCCTTTATTTAAATGCTTCTTCTTTCTTCCTTCATCTTCTTCTTCTTCTGGTTCTTCTGGCTCTTCTGGTTCTTCCTCCGGCGTTCTCGTCCAGCATCTTCTCCGCGGCGTCTTCTATCTTCTTCTCCTCGGGCCGCTCCGCACCCATGGCATGAGGGGAGGCTCCCGCTCTTCTCTTCATCTTCTTCTCTTCTTCATCTTCTTCTTCATCTTCTTCTTCATCTTCTTCTTCTTCTTCTCTTCTTCATGTCTTCTCCGGGCCGCTCCGCAGCCATGCTGTGGCATGGAGGGAGGCTCCCGCTGTGTGACGGCGTCTCTTCGTCTGACGGTTCTTAAATAACGGGGGGCGGGGCCATCCGGTGACCCCGCCCCCCTCTGACGCACGGTGACTTGACGGGACTTCCCTGTGACGTCACGGGGAATGCCACAGGGAAGTCCCGTCATGTCACCGTGCGTCAGAGGGGGGCGGGGTCACCGGGTGGCCCCGCCCCCCATTATTTAAGAACCGTCAGACGAAGAGACGCCGTCACACAGCGGGAGCCTCCCTCCATGCCACAGCATGGCTGCGGAGCGGCCCGGAGAAGACATGAAGAAGAGAAGAAGATGAAGAAGAAGATGAAGAAGAAGATGAAGAAGAAGATGAAGAAGAGAAGAAGATGAAGAGAAGAGCGGGAGCCTCCCCTCATGCCATGGGTGCGGAGCGGCCCGAGGAGAAGAAGATAGAAGACGCCGCGGAGAAGATGCTGGACGAGAACGCCGGAGGAAGAACCAGAAGAGCCAGAAGAACCAGAAGAAGAAGAAGATGAAGGAAGAAAGAAGAAGCATTTAAATAAAGGAATTGTCAAAAACTGTCTCTTGTCATTTTTAACATTTTTGACAGTTTTTTAGTGAAATGGTAGGGGTAAGTACCCCCTTACCATTTCACACGGGGGGGGGGGGCCGGGATCTGGGGGTCCCCTTGTTAAAGGGGGCTTCCAGATTCCGATAAGCCCCCCGCCCGCAGACCCCCACAACCACCGGCCACGGTTGTGAGGATGAGGCCCTTGTCCTCATCAACATGGGGACAAGGTGTTTTGGGGGGCTACCCCAAAGCACCCTCCCAATGTTGAGGGCATGTGGCCTGGTACGGTTCAGGAGGGGGGGGGGCCGCACTCTCGTCCCCCCCTCTTTTCCTGCGGCCTGCCAGGTTGCGTGCTCGGATAAGGGTCTGGTATGGATTTTTAGGGGGACCCCACGCCGTTTTTTTTTTTTTTTTTGGCGCGGGGTTCCCCTTAAAATCCATACCAGACCTGAAGGGTCTGGTATGGAATTTAGGGGGAACCCCACGTCAATTTTTTTTTTAAATTTTGGCTGGGGTTCCCCTTAATATCCATACCAGACCTGAAGGGCCTTGTATGGAATTTAGGGGGACCCCCACATCATTTTTTTTTTTTTTATTTTGGTTCGGGGTTCCCCTGTGGGGAATTCCCATGCCGTTTTTATCAATGAACTTCTATGTGTATTGTCGGCAATGCAATAGCCGCGGGTAGTTTTAAATGAGTTTTTTCCTTCCAAATGTCATTTTGCTGTCAGACTGTTCTAAACACAGGAAACATGCGACCCTTTACAGGCATACTATAGACACCCCCCAGGTACGAAATTTAAAGGGATATTACACTTTTATTGTTTGACTTTAAGCATTAATAAAATCACTGCTCCTGAAAAAACGTCCATTTTTAAAACTTTTTTTTGCATTGATCCATGTCCCCTGGGGCAGGACCCGGGTCCCCAAACACTTTTTATGACAATAACTTGCATATAAGCCTTTAAAATTAGCACTTTTGATTTCTCCCATAGACTTTTAAAGGGTGTTCCGCGGCATTCGAATTTGCCGCGAACACCCCAAATTGTTCGCTGTTCGGTGAACTTGCGAACAGCCAATGTTCGAGTAGAACATGAGTTCGACTCGAACTCGAAGCTCATCCCTAATAGTAACTAAAACATATGAAATTAAGTGCAACAATCCAAAAAATAAAACTTCCAAAGTGCTGTAATGGTGAGAACCTCCCAACTAAAAAGTGTTTGTGCTTGAAGATAGTTTATATTGCAATTATCTGTAGAGGGGTTTCCACCATCCCTGCTACATTTCATTTGTTATGTCTTGTTTTCAGTTTGATGTGTATTATATGTTATGTTACGTATCACAGAGACTGGTATTGTGTTAATATTGAAGTTTATTGAGAGATGGCTGCATTTCCATTTGTAAATTTTGTGTAGCCAGGAGCTGGATAAATTTCCAACCTCTGCTACAGGGAGGCTGTTTCCCCTAGTGCTCAGCCCAGATTCTGCTTTGTCACATCCTGAATGCAGTGAGGACTTACAGAAGAGCGGATGATCTTGGGACATGTAGTCCATAAGGCTGAGACTCACACTGGAGACTGATCGTTGTGAACTACAAGTTCCAGCCGGCTGAGGGAGAAGACAGAATGCTGGGAGAGGTAATAAATAGCTTGTGCGGGGCCTCTGGTAGGCGAGTGTGGACACATCCGTAATCAGCAGTGTCCGACTGGTCCGGTGACATTCGGGTAGGGATGGGTGGACGGTTCGGCCTGAGCATAAGTTCAGGCCGAACTTTGGTTTTTTGGATGTTCTAGTGAACACCAAACAATATGCGGTGTTCGGGGCAAATTCGAAAGCCACCAGAACACCGCTAAAGTCTATGGGACATTAACATGAAAAATCAAAAGTGTTCATTTTAAATGTTTATATGCAAGTTATTGTCATAAAAAGTGTTTGGGGATCCGGGTCCTGCCCCAGGGGACATGTATCAATTAAATTTTTTTTTTTGTAAATGGACGTTTTTTCCGGAGCAGTGATTTTAATAATGCTTAAAGTGAAACGATAAAAGTGAAATATTCCTTTAAATTTCGTACCTGGGGGGGGGGGGGGGGTCTATAGTATGCCTGTAAAGTGGTGCATTTTTCCCGTGTTTACAACAGTCGCTGCATAAAATGACATTTCTAAAGGAAAAAAGTCATTTAAAAGTACTTGCGGTTATAATGAATTGTCGGTCCCGGCAATACAGATAAAAGTCATTTTAAAAACGGCACGGGGGGTCCCCCCAATCCATTAGCAGCCCCTTTGGGTATAAATATTAAGGGGAACCCTGAACCAAAATTTTATTTAAAAAAAAGGCGTGGAGGACCCCCCAAATTTCATACCAGGCCCTTCAGGTCTGGTATGGATTTTAAGGGGAACCCTGCACCAAAATTTTAAAAAAGTGGAGTGGGGGTCCCCCCAAAAATCCATACCAGACCCTTAACCAAGCACGCAACCTGGCAGGCCGCAGGAAAAGAGGGGGGGATGAGAGAGCACTCCCCCTGAACCGTATCAGGCCACATGCCCTCAACATGGGGAGGGTGCTTTTGGGTAGCCCCCAAAGCACCTTTTCCCCATGTTGATGGGGACAAGGGCCTCATCCCCACAACCCTTGTGGTTGTGGGGGTCTGCGGGCGGGGGGCTTATCAGAATCTGGAAGCCCCCTTTAACAAGGGGAACCCCAGATCCCATCCCCCTCTGTTTGAAATGGTAACGGGTACATTGTACCCATGCCATTTCACAAAAAAAGTGTCACATTTTTAAAAAACCACAAGACACACTTTGGGACAAGTCCTTTATTAAAAAATAAAAATGTCCCACGAAGTCCATTCATCTTCTTCTCTCGCTCCGCCGACGGACCGGAAAAAAAAAAAGCCCGCAGGCCACCACTGATCCATCTCCATGGGAGGCACCCGCTGTATGACGTGTCCTCGCAGGTGACAGTTCTTTTAAAAGACGTACCCGGGTGACCCTGCCCCCCTCTGACGCACGGGGACTTCCCAATGGCTTTTCCGGGGCGTCAGAGGGGGCGGGGCCACCCGGTTACGTAAACGAGTGGCCCCGCCCCCCTCTGACGCTATGGGAAAGCCATAGGGATGTCCCTGTGCGTCAGAGGGGAGCAGGGTCACCCGGTGATGTCACTGTGTGGCCCTGCCCTCAGTTATTAAAGAGCTGTCACCTGAGAGGACAGTCATTACGGCGGGTGCCTCCAATGGAGGAAGGTCGGTCGTGTTTTTTTTTTCTTTTTTGGTCTGTCGGTGGAGCAAGAGAAGAAGAAGACTTCATGGGATAGTTTTTTTTTTTAATACAGGACTTGTTTCCAAGCTGTGTCATGTCATTTTTACCATTTTCACACTTTTTTGTAAAATGGTAGGGGTACCCCGTTACCATTTCACACAGGGGGGGAGGCCGGGATCTGGGGGTCCCCTTGTTAAAGGGAGCTTCCAGAGTCCGATAAGCCCACCGCCCGCAGACCCCCACAACCACTGGGCAAGGGTTGTGGGGATGAGGCCCGAAGGGTCTGGTAATTGACTGTGGGGGAATCTCATGCCGTTTTTTTCAATGACTTTTATGTGTATTGCCGGGACCGACAATTCATTATAGCCGCGAGTACTTTTAAATGACTTTTTTTTCCCTTAGAAATGTCATTTTGCTCTCGGAATGTTCTAAACACGGGAAACATGCGCACTTTACAGGCATACTATAGATAATTGTTTATGCATCTTTAAGCATCATTAAAATCACTGCTCCAGAAAAATGGCCGTTTTTAAAACTTTTTTTTGCATTGATACATGTCCCCTGGGGCAGGACTTGGGTCCCCAAACACTTTTTATGACAATAACTTGCATATAAGCCTTTAAAATTAGCACTTTTGATTTTTCATGTTCGTGTCCCTTAGACTTTAACAGTGTTCACGTGTTCAAACAAATTTTTTTCCTGTTCGCATGTTCTGCTGCGAACCGAACCGGGGGGGGGGGGTTCTGCTCATCCCTACTCCCTGGCATCATCCACATTGTCATTTCTCTAGAAGACTTTAATCGCATGTGAAAATTACGGGTAGGTCAGGTCTACGGTTCTACAGCGGTAAAAGGGAAAGCTGGTGTGATTATCCTTATCCATAAAAATCTCCCTTGCAAAATCATATCAGTGGAGAATGATGAGGACGGTTAGGTTGTCATAATCAAGCTGAAATTATTTTCTAGGGAATGGTTTCTCTCCAACATTTATGCCCTAAAGGCCCCCTCCAAATCTTTCTTTCAAGGCCTTGCCTCTCGCTTAGCTCCCTACATCCATCCTCCATTTGTTAGTCGGGGGTGACTTCAACTCTGTAATGCACCTCCAGAAGTACAAATCCAGAGGCAGGACCCCCACAGATACCCCATCTCAACCAGCCAACACCCCTCTAATGTATTTTGTAGATAGCCTTCAATTAGTAGACCTCTGTAGGCTTGCTAATCCTATTGGGAAAAAATACACCTTTTTCTCCCCTCCCCATAATAGTTTGTCCAGGATAGACTATTTTTTCTGTAATTCTCCCCTATTAAAACATACTAAGGATCCCCTCATACATGAGATAGCAAGGGAGGGAGTTGGTGCTGCGGCCTAGGCAGCAAGGGAGAACGTCCGGAGGGCGAGTGTGGACACATCCGTCATTGGCAGTGTCCGGCCAATACAGTGACAGTCGGGAGGTTACCCTCATCACCTGCAACACAGATCCAGCTTAAAGTGTTCCGGCCAAAAAATAAAAAGTCAGCAGCTACACATACTGCAGCTGCTGGCTTTTAATAATAGGATACTTACCTGTCCTGGAGTCTCTCGAAGTCGGCACCACAGCTGATGTTTCCATCAGCTGTCGGGTGCTGCCGCCACCATTGTGAGTAAGGGAACCCGGCAGTGTAGCCTTTCGGCTTCACGCAGGGAACCTTACTGCGCATGCACGAGGCCCTGCTCCTCTCTCCTATTTATCAGAATCTGGAATCCCCCCAGATCCTGCCCCCCCCATCTGAATGAGTATCAGTTACTATATGCCCCTACCCATTCTCAAAAAAAGTGTCAAAAAGTAACAAACAAATCCTTTTTTTTTTAAATAAAAAAATAGTGTCCCTCAATGTAAATTCATTGTCAATCATGCCGCCCTTCAACCTGAAAAATTTTAAAAAATCAAAAATACTTCCGCCAAATGTCTGCTCTCCACTTTGACATTTCTTATACAGGTAAGGGGCAGGGCCACCTGGCCACGTAACCTGATGGCACTGCCCCCTTCTGACATCACATGTCCAGCAGTCACCCGTCAGCGGGGCTTTTTTTCAGGGGGAACTTGGTGAAACTCAGCTCCACCACCTCTGGTTCAGACCCTTTGGTGCCTGCTCACCACAATTACTTGTAAACACAGAAGTCTGTTTTATGTGTTTACAAGTGACAGTTCTGCACTCTGTGTGTAACCCCCATGAACTCTGCACTGTGTATATAATGCAATCCTGATATTTATTGCCCCTTTAAGACCCTTCTACTGTTTGTGAAATATGACCACACCCATTATTTGATGTGATTTGGAGGGTGTGTGTGGAGGGAGGGGTTTTGGGGGATCGTGGTTGAGTTCCAGCACCTATTGTTTGAGAAAAAAAGCTCTGCCCGTCAGTGATATCAGAAGGGGGTGGTGCCACCAGGTGACGTGGCCAGGTGGCTCCACCCCTTACCTATATAAGAAATGTCAAAGCAGGCATTTGGCAGGAGAGGAGGTGGGAGCCTTTTTTTTTTTTTCTTCGGGTTGGCGGGCGGTGTACCCATAGGCGGTGTGATTGACGATGAATTTACAACACTATTTTTTAATAAAGGAATTGTCAAACTTGTCTATTGTGTTTATTACTTTTTGACACTTTTTTGGAGGGGGCTACACGCCTTTTTTTTTGGCATTTTTATTGTGTTTTTTTCTTTATTTTTTCAATAGCCAGGTGCCAGCAATTGTAACCCAGAGTCATTTTAAATGTGATTTTTTTTCTTTCTTTAGAATTGACATTATTGCTGCAGCAAGTTTTATGCATGCTACAGATGCGTCACTTTACAGGCACATTAAGTGGACCCCCCCAGGCACAATATTTAAAGGAATTTTTCATTTTTATTGTTGCACTTATCCTTTTATCCTAATTAAAATCACTGCGTCTGATTAAACTATTTAAAAAAAAAAAAATATATATATATATATATATATATATATATATATATATATTGATACATGTCCCCAGGGCAGTACCCAGACCCCCATACCCCTTTTATGGCCAATTACTTGTATACAAGCCTTCAAAATGGGCAATTTAGATTTTTCCTGTTTGGCTCCAATAGACTTCAATGGGGTTCGCCATTCGGGTTAGATCATTTTCCCTGTTCGGGAGTTCTGCAGCGATACAAACAGGGGTGTGTTGGGCAAATGTCTACTCACCGGGGTTCCTGCTGCCTGATGAATTTCAAAGGTATGTCCTTCATCAGTCCTTCAAAACGCGTCAGCCACCAGGGACCCTGGTGAGGTCCTCCTTGAAATAGAAGCTTTGGCAAATCCGGTAGATTGTAGCTACATGTAGTGGCTGGATGAGCGCGTGTACTACTTATGTTTGTGAGTAGTTACATTTTACAGTTTTATCTTCAATAAAATTGCTGTTGAATAATGCACTAGGCTAGTGCACCCTCCGTATTTATCCCTTTCCCACAGTGTTCTGAGGACCTCACCAGTCCTAGAGGGCAGCAAGGTTCTAAAGTAATATAAACCTCTGACTACGGAGTTCTGTTCTAACTTGTCACTTCCTCAGTTCAAGGTGATAAAAATTGTGTCTATGGGTAAAAAGTTGTTATAGGATACACATATGCACAGTTGAATATTGTCGCTGTGGCAAAAGGGAGTAGTCTGACATACAATGGGTCATTCTCGTTCCTTTTTCTGACCAGCAGCCATAGGCCTTGACAAGGTTACTGCTTGCAGCTCTTTATTCTAGGAAGGGCTATAACCATAATTTTCTTGTTCATCTGTGTCAAGAGTTTAACAATAGGCTCATATTTGCTTAACCCACTTTCTGTTGATTCTGTTAAAGAGGAAGTAAACCCTGAAGGGTTTTACTTCCTCTTTTTTCCCCTGCTTTCCCCTGCAAAGTAAAAGCACAATGGGCTAGTATGCATCGCTAGTATGAGTCGGGATCTTGGGACCCACGTGACTGGCTTGGGCTGCAACTTTACTTGACCCCAGCCCCCAGGACTGGAGGAGGCCATGCAAGGACCTGCTGAGCTGGAACTGGCAGCTGTCATTGCTGAGGTGAGAGACCCTGACACCCCCAGGACCAGCTGACCCCACATCCCATCTATCTACCCCCCATTTACCCTTCCCCAGGGCCCACCCAGTACCTCAAAAAAGGCCTTAACACTGTGGGTCCTGGTGGGAGCTGGCCTGTATTTTCAGCAAAAAACAAAATGCCACATTTTGAGTTTGCGAAAAGGCATGTGGGAGACTCTCAAGATGTATGGAGGAAGGTGCTCTAGTCTGATGAGACTAAAATTGAACGTTTTGGCCATCAAAGAAAACCCTATGTCTAGCTCCAACCCAACACATCACATCACCCAAAGAACACCATCCCCACAGTGAAACATGGTGGTGGCAGCACCATGCTGTGGGGATGTTTTTCAGCAGTCGGGACTGGGAAACTGGTCAGGGTTGAGGGAAAGATGGATGGTGCTCGATACAGGGATATTCTTGAGCAAAACCTGTACCACTCTGTGTGAAGGCTAGGACGGAGGTTCACCTTCCAGCAGGACAATGACCCCAAACACACTGCTAAAGCAACACTTGAGTGGTTTAAGGGGAAACATGTAAATGTGTTGGAATGGCCTAGTCAAAGCCCAGACCTCAACCCAATAGAAAATCTGTGGTCAAACTTTAAGATTGCTGTTCAGAAGCACAAACCATCCAACTTGAAGGAGCTTGAGCAGTTTTGCAAGGAGGAATGGGCAAAAATCCCAGTGGTAAGATGTGGCAAGCTCATAGAGACTTATCCAAAGCGACTTGGAGCTGTGATAGCCGCAAAAGGTGGCTCTACAAAGCATTGACTTTAGGGGTATGAATAGTTATGCACATTGACTTTTTCTGTTATTTTGTCCTATTTGTTGTTTTCTTCACAATAAAAAACGTTGTGGGCATGTTCTGTAAATTAAATGATGCAAATCCTCAAACAATCTATGTTAATTCTAGGTTGTGAGGCAACAAAACACGAAAAATGCCAAGGGGGATGAATACTTTTGCAAGGCACTGTATATCTTTTGTGCAGGTGAGTTGCTAGGTCTACAAAAGATCTGGGGCTAGGGCCCATAGCAGTGTAGTAAAGAAAGTCATACGCTTGGGCGGGCATACACATGTATATAATATACATGTGTGTGTGTGTGTGTGTGTGTGTGTGTGTGTGTATATATCCCCAGAGAGCCCCCCCTTACATCAGGGTCCCCAGAGAGCCTCCCCCTTGCATCAGGGTCCCCAGAGAGCCTCCCCCTTTAATCAGGGTCCCCAGAGAGCCCCCCAATTACATCAGGGTCCCCAGAGAGCCTCCCCTCCCCTTGGGGACCCCTGCAGAGACTCGGGGCTATGGACCCCAGATTCGGGGCTGTAGCCTAAAAAGCCACTCCCTAGTGATGCCACTGCTTTTGTGGCCCCCAATGAATCCCCAAGCACCGGGGCCACAAAAGATATACATGCTGGCTGCCTTGGAGCGGATAGGGAGGAGGCGGGACGAGTGCCATACATACAGGTGAATTTCCTGTTTGCATGGCGGCCTCTGTAATAGGAAGACCCTTCTCCTGCGCTGCCATTGGATGGCTGTTCTGTCCATCATTGGAGGCGGGACTTTGTATTAAAGAGGCCGCCGAGAAAACAGATTCTGCTGTATGTAATCTGTTGGCGCTCATCCAGCCCCCTCCCTGTCCCCTCCGAGGTTGCAGATGGGAATTAATCAGGCTGCACTGATGGCAATGGTGGGTCTGCATTCCTGGCAATGGGGGTGCTGCATTCCTGGCAATAGTAAGGCATGGCAAAGGTAAGGCTGCATTCATGGCAACGGTGGGTCTGCATTCATGGCAACGGGGGGTCTGCATTCGTGGCAATGGTGGGGCTGCAGATGGGCACTGATTAGACTGCATTGATGGGCACTGACCCTTATTTTGCTTCATAGATCTTTATTTAAAATTCAATTTTTTTCCTGAAACTTCCCTCTTAAAGTGAAGGTGCGTGTTATACACAAATAAATACGGTATATCCAAATAACACGTCTGAGCTCATCTCTTCACCACATACAGCCACAAAGTCAAGAGAATTCTTGCTGGGCAGTGTATTAGTGCTCGGACGAACACACTTATGCCCCATACACATGCTCGGATTTTCCGACGGAAAATGTTTGATGGGAGCTTGTTATTGGAAATTCCGACCGTGTGTAGGCTCCATCGGACATTTTCCATCGGAAATTTCCGACACACAAAATTTGAGATCTGGATCTCAAATTTTCCGACAACAAAATCCGTTGTCGTAAATTCCAATCGCGTGTACACAATTTCGGCGCACAAAGTTCCATGCGTGCTCTGAATTAAGCAGAAGAGACGCACTGGCTATTGAACTTCATTTTTTTCAGCTCGTCGTACGTGTTGTACGTCACCGCGTTCTCGACGTTCGGAATTTCCAACAACATTTGTGTGACCGTGTGTATGCAAGACAAGTTTGAACCAACATCTGTCGGAAAAAAAAACATGGATTTTGTTGTCGGAAAATCCTATCGTGTGTACGGGGCATTAGACTGAATATTAATGGTTCAAAGAATATCAGGCAAAATGGTCGGCCCTCACGCACGTTCACTTCAAAAAATCTGGCCCTGTATCAAAAAAAGTTTCCACACCCCTGGAATAGACAAATACATGATAGACATAAAATGTAGGGATCAGACTGTCTTGACGTATAGTAACTTTACACGTTTCGTCCACTCATCAGGAGTATGTTGGCAAAATTCTCTGTGAATACAAGTAATAGATAAAAGATGTGTAGGGGTAAAAATCCCTATATGGGTAACAAAAAATAATAAAATAGAGGCCAGAAGTCTGATGCTCACATGACAGCTCAGAATAAAAATCCAGCCTACAAGATGGATGTGAGGGTTGCCAATGACAAAGTGCCACACGTGAATAAAAAAATTTGTACACAAAAGTCTGCAGATCTCAATCAAAATAGAATAATGTAGTTGAACATAGACTCCGCCCTACTAGTTTTGTCATACATGACGTGGTGGTTTTATTGAAAAACTGTTGCTAAAAGTTTCCACAAGTACAATAAAGTGCCACACATGAATATAAAATACCCACATAAAAGTGTGAAGATTTCGATCAAAATAAAGTGGTATAGTTGAACATAGACTCCGCCCTACTAGTTTTGTCATACATGACGTGGTGGTTTTATTGAAAAACTGTTGCTAAAAGTTTCCACAAGTACAATAAAGTGCCACACATGAATATAAAATTCTTACATAAAAGTCTGCAGATCTCGATCAAAATAGAGTGGTGTAGTTGAACATAGACTCCGCCCTACTAGTTTTGTCATACATGACGTGGTGGTTTTATTGAAAAAATGTTGCTAAAAGTTTCCACAAGTACAATAAAGTGCCACACATGAATATACAATACCTACATAAAAGTCTGCAGATCTTCATCAAAATAGAGTGGAGTAGTTGAACATAGACTCCGCCCTACTAGTTTCGTCATACATGACGTCATCGGGGCACACATACATACATATTTTTATTATTATAATTTATTATTATTAATTCGTTACATTCCATTCGTTTAGATGCAACATGCATTATTTCGGATAATTCGTAACTTCGGATAAGTTTGTATTTGTTACGGTCACTAATAGCCAAATCTGAAAGGAAATTCCAATACCTATAATTTATTAGTTAGTAATAGTTATTATTATTAGCTGGTTAGTTATTATTTTGGATTTTCAAATTTTTACTTTTTTTGGATTTTCGTTCTTTTGAATTGTCGGATTTTCATTCTTATTTTCGAAATTTAGAATTTTCAAAATGTTGAATTTTCGGAAAAATTCGTTAAACGGGTTTTCTTTCATTGGAAAATTTCAGAATTAACGAATGTTTCAAATTTTGTTGAAAAAAGAAACTAATTTGGAACTAAACGAATTTGGAACGTGCACTGGAAGCCAGTAGGCTCTTCTGCATGCACATGTACATAAAGTAAACCTGTTGACAGGAGGAGAGTTAATGACCTGCCTTCTTCTGCTCCTTCATTGTCCAATCAGCATTCTGAGGGGGGGGGGTGTGACATCATTGCCTTCCTTAACCACTTCCGGACCTCTGCACGATGATGTACGTCCAAAATTTGAAGAGGGAAACCGTTGTTATGGCAGCAGCTAGCTGCCATAACCCCGGTATCCCCGTTTTCGTGTGGCGGCCGGCTTTCGATAAAAGTGGTCCCTGCGGTGGATTCGCCGCGAGATCACTTTCATCGGTGGCGGGAGAGGGGCCCCCCTCCCGCTGCGATCCGGTGCTCTCCACCGCTTACCGGAGCCGTCGGTAGCGGGGGAGGCGATCGCATCTGTCTCCGTCCTGTGCCTGGAGACGAGTGAGGCTAAGATGGCGCCCACTCCTCTCCATGACACTGCTGGGCGGAAGCGACGTCAAAACATCACTTTCGCCCACGCCTCTTAAAGGCATATCTTTTTAAATGACTTTTTTTTAATTGCATTTTAGTGTAAATATGTGATGTGAGGTCTTTTTGACCCCAGATCTCCTATTTAAGAGGTCCTGTCATGCTTTTTTCTATTACAAGGGATGTTTACATTCCTTGTAATAGGAATAAAAGTGACACAATTTTTTTTTTTAAACAGTGTAAAAAAAATAAAATAATGTAAAATAAATAATAAAAATGTAAAAAAAAATTTTTTAAACCCCTCGTCCCGACGAGCGCGCGCGCAGAAGCGAACGCATATGAAAATGGTGGTCAAACCAAACATGTGAGGTATTGCCGTGACCGGTAGAGCGAGAGCAATAATTCTAGCCCTAGACCTCCTCTGTAACGCAAAACATGCAACCTGTAGTATTTTTTAAACGTCGCCTATGGAGATTTTTGAGGGTAAAAGTTTGACGCCATTCCACGAGCGGGTGCAGTTTTGAAGCGTGACATGTTGGGTATCAATTTTTTTTTTGGCGTAACATTATATTTCACAATATGAAAAAAAATTGGGCTAACTTTACTGTTGTCTTATTTTTTTTATTCAAAAAAGTGAATTTTTTCCAAAAAAAGTGCGCTTATAAGACCGCTGCGCAAATATGGTGCAAAAAAAAGTATTGCAACAACCGCCATTTTATTCTCTAGGGTGTTAGAAAAAAAAAAACATATATAATTTTTGGGGGTTCTAAGTAATTTTCTAGCAAAAAAAAACTGTTTTAAACATGTAAACACCTAAAATCCAAAGTCAAGGCTGGTCCTTAAGTGGTTAACAGAGGAAGTGGTTTCACCTTTCTGGGTGTGCTGTCTGGCAGGGGTGTACACATTATAAAGAAGACTGGATAGAATTACAGATCATGTTTAGTTAAGACTGAACTAAATAGTTAAAAAATAATTAAATGTCTTAATAATCAAGGTATTATTTAATTTTTTTTTTTTTTTAACTAGTCATTTAATTTTTAAAATATAATCAGATAGAGTAAAATGTGAGCAATACAACAAAGGATCAGAGTAGTGGGGTAGCTGGAACTTTCTTCAGTGCCACCCGTACATACGTGGTTGACCGTCTCTTGTAGAGTATATTTACCGAGATATTGTGTGCCAAATTCACAAACACTATCAGTGGCGCACCCTCGATGGGAATTCTGCTGCAGCCAGAATGGTATTTTACCCGTGTAGTTAAAAAATTCTGCTCCACCGCTCCCATACCAGTAGTTTTCCATATATGCCTCATCATAGTATGCTGGAAAAAAATAAAGAAATATTCCTGATAAGAAAACGACTCCATATAATAAGCAATGGCTCACACCAATCAAAATTGTACTCTGTTATATTTGGGTGCATATACACTATATCACCAAAAGAATTGGGACGCCTGCCCTCACACACGCATGATTTAATGACATCCCAGTCTTAGTCCATAGGGTTCAATATTGAGTTGGCCCACCCTTTGCAGCTATAACAGCTTCAACTCTTCTGGGAAGGCTGTCCACAAGGTTTGGGAGTGTGTCTGTGGGAATGTTTGACTATTCTTCCAGAAGCGCATTTGTGAGGTCAGGCACTGATCTTGGACGAGAAGGCCTGGCTGGCAGTCTCTACTCTAATTCATCCCAAAAGTGTTCTATCGGGTTGAGGTCAGGACTCTGTGCAGGCCAGTCAAGTTCCTCCACCCCAAACTCGCTCATCCATGTCTTTATGGACCTTGCATTGTGCACTGGTGGGCAGTAATGTTGGAACAGGAAGGGACCATCCCCAAACTGTTCTCACAAAGTTTGTTGTCTTGGTATGCTGACACCTTAAGAGTTCCCTTCACTGAAACTAATGGGCCAAACTCAACCCCTGAAAAACAGACCCACACCATAATTCCCCCTCCACCAAATGACTTGGACCAGTGCACAAAGCAAGGTCCATAAAGACATGGATGGGCAAGTGTGGGGTGGAGGAACTTGACTGGCCTGCACAGAGTCCTGACCTTAACCTGATAGAAAACCTTTGTGATGAATTAAAGCAAAGACTGCGAGCCAGGCCTTCTCGTCCACATCAGTGCCTGATCTCACAAATGTGCTTCTGGAAGAATGGTCAAACATTCACATAGACACACTCCTAAACCTTGTGGACAGCCTTCCCAGAAGAGCTTGCACAGTTTTTGCTACAAATTACTTTAACAACCCCCCCCCCTAAACAATTTTATATTTTGTGAAAGCAGAGACCCCAGAGAATAAAACAGTGACAATTTTTATATTGCACAACATATGGCAGCTTGTTATGAAATGCATATTTTCAGGAAAAAATACACTAGGGTCCTTTCACACAGGTGTCCTGTCTGTCCGGTTTTCATCCACCCGTTAACAGCAATGCATTCCTATGGGCAAAATGGATGTAAGGGGATGATCAAAAGAGAATAAAATATAATAGAAAATAAAGCAATAGAATAGAAAAGAATGTCACAGAAAAAAAATAGAATATAATAGAGTAAAACAGAACAAAATAGAGCAGAAAATAAAACAACAGAATAGAATGGAATAGAATAGAAATGAACAGAATAGAATACAAAAAAATCGAATAAAACAGAATATAATCATCTTCTGAAATTCAAATAGAAAAAAAAGAATTAAAAAAAACAATAGAATAGAAATAATAACCATTTCCCAAAATTCAAATAGAATCAATTTGAATTTGATTAGAATAGAATTGAATAGATTAGAATAGAATAGAAAATAACACAATAGTATAGGAAAAAACAATAGAATAGAATAGAAAGAATATAAACATCTTTCTATTCTAATCTATTCTTTTGTATTCTATAATAATTACAATGTTGGGAAATGGTTATATTCTTTCTATTCTATTCTATTGTTTTTTTTTAATTCTATTATTTTCTATTCTTTTAATTTTATTCTATTTGATTATTTTCTATTCTGTTTTATTTTCTATTCTATTTTGTTCTGTGTTACTCTATTATATTCTATCCTTTTGTTTTCTGTGATATTCTTTTTTATTCTATTCTATTTTTTTCTATTCTATTCTTTTATTTTCTATTTTATTTTATTCCCTTTGGAAATTGGAAAACTATTAGAATTTGAAAACTATTCGAAAACTTTTTATAGAAAAAAATAAAATAGAATAGAAAGAATATAACCATCTTCCTATTCTAATGACGTGTACGGACAGACCCGCAATTACTCTCTTCTACACATAGCTGGAGGAGGTGCCTACAAATTCGGGCACGTCAGGGTTAAACCCTGTTGTTAGTTGTATAGTTGTTTGTATCCGGTAGGGATGAGCCGAACACCCCCCGGTTCGGTTCGCACCAGAACCCGCGAACGGACCGAAAGTTCGCACGAACGTTAGAACCCCATTGACGTCTATGGGACTCGAACGTTCGAAATCAAAAGTGCTCATTTTAAAGGCTAATTTGCATGGTATTGTCCTAAAAAGGGTTTGGGGACCCGGGTCCTACCCCAGGGGACATGTATCAATGCAAAAAAAACTTTTAAAAACGGCCGTTTTTTCGGGAGCAGTGATTTTAATGATGCTTAAAGTAAAAAAAAAAAAGTGAAATATTCCTTTAAATATCGTACCTGGGGGGTGTCTATAGTATGCCTGTAAAGTGACGCGTGTTTCCCATGTTTAGAACAGTCCCTGCACCAAATGTCATTTTTAAAGGAAAAAATCTCATTTAAAACTGCTTGCGGGTTTAATGTCATGTCGGGTCATGGCAATATGGATGAAAATCAGTGAGACAAACGGCATGGGTACCCCCCAGTCCATTACCAGTCCCTTTGGGTCTTGTATGGATATTAAGGGGAACCCCGCACCCAAATTAAAATAAGGAAAGGTGTGGGGCCACCAGGCCCTATATACTCTGAACAGCAGTATACAGGCGGTGCAAACAAGACAGGGACTGTAGGTTTGTTGTTAAGTAGAATCTGTTTGTAATTTTGAACATTTTTAACGTGTTTAGCTCCAGCCAAAAAATCTTTTCTAAGCTTTTTGGAAAACATAGGGAAGGGTTATCACCCCTGTGACATTTGTTTTGCTGTCTTTCCTCCTCTTCAGAAGATTTCACCTCACTTTTTTGTCCCAATGAAAAATGTTTTTTGAAAATTTGGGTTTTTTTGTGGAACAAGGATTGGAAAGCATCAGTGGAAAGGAGAACTTGTTTTCCCATATTAACTCTTACAGGAGAGAATTTCCCTTCCTAGGGGTAGATTTCATCTCACTTCCTGTTGTCTCCTTCCGTTTACAAGTAGGAGTCGTTTGTAAGTTAGATGTTTGAAAGTAGGGTCCTGCCCTATATACTCAGCAGAAATTTGGGCCTTAGGTGTTGCTGTGGCCACAACACTGTAAGCCCTCACAGGGCCCTGCTGTGAAATATTAGATCAAGAATTGTAATTACATGCCCCTGTTGAACAGGAGCTGAAAAATTAGGCCTTAGGCACTGGTGCTGGTGCCACAACACTGCAACCCCTCACAGACACTCTAGTTGGAACGCAGGAACGAGCCCTGCTGCAAATTATTGCTTCAAAAATTGTAATTACACGCCCCTGTTAGACAGGGGCAGAAAAATTGGGCCTTAGGCACTGGTGCTGGTGCCACAACACTGCAACCCCTCACAGACACTCTAGTTGGAACGCAGGAACGAGCCCTGCTGCAAAGTATTGCATCAAAAATTGTAATTACACGCCCCTGTTAGACAGGGGCAGAAAAATTGGGCCTTAGGCACTGGTGCTGGTGCCACAACACTGCAACCCCTCACAGACACTCTAGTTGGAACGCAGGAACGAGCCCTGCTGCAAAGTATTGCATCAAAAATTGTAATTACACGCCCCTGTTAGACAGGGGCAGAAAAATTGGGCCCTAGGCACTGGTGCTGGTGCCACAACACTGCAACCCCTCACAGACACTCTAGTTGGAATGCAGGAACGAGCCCTGCTGCAAAGTATTACATCAAAAATTGTAATTACACGCCCCTGTTAAACAGGGGCTGAAAAATTGTGCCTTAGGCACTGGTGGTGGCGCCCAGAACCAAAAATGTTCTTACAAGCTATCAGCGTGATGATTGAGGAGGAAGAGGATAATTACTCAGGGATAGTCACTCAGCATCAGCATAGGCAGTCTTTGAAGGGATCTGAGATTTCAAAAAAAATTATTCGGTTACATCAGCATCAGGTGCTTGGTAGCTGGTGGTGATCCAAGACTCATTCATTTTTATGAAGGTCAGCCGATCGACCGAGTCGGTGGACAGACGCACCCTGTGATCGGTTACCACGCCTCCAGCAGCACTGAATGTGCGTTCCGAAAGAACGCTGGATGCAGGACAGGCCAGTAGCTCAATTGCATACTGTGCAAGCTCTGGCCAGTGATCCATCCTCAAGACCCAGTAACCCAGAGGATTTTCGGTGGGAAAGGTGTCCAAGTCTGATCTTGCCCCTAGGTATTCCTGCACCATGTAAAACAGACGCTGGCGATGGTTGCTGGAACCGATCATACCTTGGGGCTGCGGACCAAAAAATTGTCTGAACGCATCGGTCAGACGGCCACCTTCTCCACCGCTCCTTCTTTGACTGACCGAAGCCTCAGCAACACGTTGTCCAGAAACAGGAGTTTGTAACCTCCCAGTCTCTGGGAACGCGTTGCACAGACCTTTCTGCAAGGCCTCCCGAAGATGTTTCATCCTCTGCTCCCTCTGCGATGGCAAGATAAGGTCCGCAACCTTACCCTTGTAACGTGGATCAAGGAGGGTTGCCAGCCAGTATTGGTCCTTCTCCTTGATACCACGAATACGAGGATCCTTACGCAGGCTTTGCAGGATCAGGGAGGCCATGCAGCGTAGGTTTGCTGAGGCACTCGGTCCGGAGTCCTCTGGGTCACTAAGAACGACATGGTCCGCAGCCACCTCCTCCCAGCCACGTACAAGTCCATGTGTTTCTTGGGACTGATCCCTTAAAGACTGCTGCTGATGCTGAGTGCCAGGCTCCACCTCCATACTGACACAATCTTCCTCCTCCTCCTCGTCCTCTTCCTGTGTGATCGGCGGGCACGCAGGAACACTGTCTGGATAAAGGGGGCCTTGAGAGCTAAGGAAGTCCTCCTCTTCCTGCCTCTGTTCTGCCTCAAGTGCCCTGTCCATTATTCCACGCAGCGTGTGCTCCAACAGGTGGACAAGGGGGACAGTGTCACTGATGCATGCACTGTCACTGCTCACCATCCTCGTGGCCTCCTCGAATGGTGACAGGACAGTGCATGCATCCCTGATCATGGCCCACTGGCGTGGGGAAAAAAAACCAAGCTCCCCTGACCCTGTCCTGGTGCCATAGTCGCACAGGTACTCATTGATGGCCCTCTGCTGCGTGTGCAGCCGCTGCAGCATGGCCAACGTTGAGTTCCACCTGGTGGGCATGTCACAGATTAGGCGGTTCTTGGGCAGGTTAAACTCCTTTTGGAGGTCCGTCAGCCGAGCACTGGCATTATATGACCGGCGGAAATGCACACAGACTTTCCTGGCCTGCCTCAGGACATCCTGTAAGCCCGGGTACCTGCCCAAGAACCGCTGCACCACCAAGTTAAGGACGTGAGCCAAACAGGGCACATGGGTCATTTGTCCCTGTCGGAGGGCAGAGAGGAGGTTGGTGCCATTGTCGCAAACCACCATTCCTGCCTTAAGTTGGCGTGGCGTCAACCACCTCTGAACCTGCCCCTGCAGAGCTGACAGAACCTCTGCCCCAGTGTGGCTCCTGTCCCCCAAGCACACCAGCTCAAGCACCGCATGGCATCTTTTGGCCTGCGTACTTGCGTAGCCCCTTGAACGCCTACGGAGCACCGCTGGTTCCGAGGAAGAGGCCATGGAGGAAGAAGAAGAGGAGGGGGTGGAGGAGAGAGGTGTGTCACAATCAGCATTTTGGAGGCGTGGTGGCGGAACAACCTCCAACACTACTGCACCTTGTCCTGCATCCTTCCCAGCTGCCAGCAGAGTCACCCAATGCGCCGTGAAACTTAGGTAACGTCCCTGTCCATGCCTGCTGGACCATGAGTCAGCGGTAATATGCACCTTACCGCTGACCGCCCTGTCCAGCGAGGCATGGACATTGCCTTCCACATGCCGGTAGAGAGCCGGAATCGCCTTCCGTGAGAAAAAGTGGCGTTTGGGTACCTGCCACTGAGGAACCGCACATTCCACAAACTCACGGAAGGGGGCAGAGTCTACCAACTGAAAAGGCAGCAGTTGAAGTGCTAGCAATTTTGCCAAGCTAGCATTCAACCGCTGGGCATGTGGATGGCTGGGAGCAAACTTCTTTCGGCGGTGCAGCAGCTGGGGCAGGGAAATTTGCCTGGTACAATCTGACGTCGGTGTACCAAAAGCAGATTGCCCACAAGTACTTGGCTGTGACACACCTAATTCTACACCTTCATTCCTCTCACTGCAGGTCTCAGAGAGGACTGAAGGTCTAGTGGGGTTGGAAATCTCAGCTGATGAGGAGCAAGGAGAGATCCTCTTTGTTCTTTGGTGTGGGTCTTTTAGATACGCTTGCCAACGAACTGCATGGCAGGTCAACATATGTCTGGTCAAGCATGTGGTACCCAAGCGGGAGATATTTTGGCCACGCGAGATACGCTTGAGACATATGTTGCAAATAGCAGCGGTGCGATCTGATGCACTCGTCTCAAAAAAGGCCCACACCAAAGAACTTTTTGAATAACGCGCAGAGACTGCAGCGCCCTGCACATGTGGAGCTTTGGGGTGTGATGCAGTCAATGTGCTGCCCTTAGGCTGGCCCCTGGAGGGCATCCTGCCTCGTTGGTGATGTGCTGCCGCCTCCTCCTCCTCCTCCTCTCTCCTATCAGGCACCCACGTTGAGTCAGTGACCTCATCATCCCCTCCCTCCTCATCACTGGAGCAAACCTGGCAGTATGCTGCAGCAGGGGGAGCATGACTGCCAGATTGCTGTCCTTCTTGGGCACCCCCTCTGTCCGCGCTCATGTTACTGCCTTCATCGAGCTCAGTATCGTCATCAGAGCCTTCCAAACGCTGGGCATCCTCCTGGAGCATGTACCCAACACTGTGGTCAAACAGTTCGAGGGAATCCTCATGAGGACATGGTGGAGCTAGGGAAGGAGTCACTGATGACATTGAGCTGAGGGAAGAGGCCGCTGCTTTGCCAGACAAAGCACCCTGGGCATGGGTGAGAGAGGATGAGGACGGCTTGGTCATCCACTCGACCAAGTCTTCCGCATGTTGCGGCTCAACATGGCCAGCTGCCGAAAAAAAGGCCAAGCGTGTCCCATGGCCACGTGCTGATGAGGATGCACCGTCTCCACGACCAGCACTAGACACAGAGCCTGCTTGCCCTCTCTTATTGGCTTGTGACTGTCTGCCTCTCCTTCTTGGCCTTCCAGACATACTAATGGCCTGTAGCTGCACTAAGCTGGGATAGAACACCTGTAATTTTCTTCAAGTAGCTTTATATACTGTAACCAGACAAGCCTGCCTGTCAGTAGGAAGATAACAGGAACGGATCTAGCTGAACACTGTGAGCAGGACGCACTGTACTAAATGTAAATAGTCTAGCTGCCTGACCGTGGTACTAATAGGATCAAATAGAACACCTGTAATTTTCTTCAGGTAGCTTTATATACTGTAACCAGACAAGCCTGCCTGTCAGTAGGAAGATAACAGGAACGGATCTAGCTGAACACTGTGAGCAGGACGCACTGCACTAAATGTAAATAGTCTAGAAGATAACAGGAACGGATCTAGCTGAACACTGTGAGCAGGACGCACTGCACTAAATGTAAATAGTCTAGAAGATAACAGGAACGGATCTAGCTGAACACTGTGAGCAGGACGCACTGCACTAAATGTAAATAGTCTAGAAGATAACAGGAACGGATCTAGCTGAACACTGTGAGCAGGACGCACTGCACTAAATGTAAATAGTCTAGAAGATAACAGGAACGGATCTAGCTGAACACTGTGAGCAGGACGCACTGCACTAAATGTAAATAGTCTAGAAGATAACAGGAACGGATCTAGCTGAACACTGTGAGCAGGACGCACTGCACTAAATGTAAATAGCAGGAACGGATCTAGCTGAACACTGTGAGCAGGACGCACTGCACTAAATGTAAATAGTCTAGAAGATAACAGGAACGGATCTAGCTGAACACTGTGAGCAGGACGCACTGCACTAAATGTAAATAGCAGGAACGGCTCTAGCTGAACACTGTGCGCAGGACGCACTGCACTAAATGTAAATAGCAGGAACGGATCTAGCTGAACACTGTGAGCAGGACACACTGCACTAAATGTAAATAGCAGGAACGGATCTAGCTGAACACTGTGAGCAGGACGCACTGCACTAAATGTAAATAGCAGGAACGGATCTAGCTGAACACTGTGAGCAGGACGCACTGCACTAAATGTAAATAGCAGGAACGGATCTAGCTGAACACTGTGAGCAGGACGCACTGCACTAAATGTAAATTGCAGGAACGGATCTAGCTGAACACTGTGAGCAGGACGCACTGCACTAAATGTAAATAGTCTAGAAGATAACAGGAACGGATCTAGCTGAACACTGTGAGCAAGACGCACTGCACTAAATGTAAATAGCAGGAACGGATCTAGCTGAACACTGTGAGCAGGACGCACTGCACTAAATGTAAATAGCAGGAACGGATCTAGCTGAACACTGTGAGCAGGACGCACTGCACTAAATGTAAATAGTCTAGAAGATAACAGGAACGGATCTAGCTGAACACTGTGAGCAGGACGCACTGCACTAAATGTAAATAGCAGGAACGGATCTAGCTGAACACTGTGAGCAGGACGCACTGCATTAAATGTAAATAGTCTAGATAGAAGATAACAGGAACGGATCTAGCTAAACTGAATACAGTGTATATATATATATGCAACACCTGGGATGCATATATATACACAATACACTGTAAGTGCAGCTAACTGACTGACTGTTCTGCCTAATCTATCTAACTCAAATCAAATGACACTGTCTCTCTCTCTCTCTATCTCTCAGCACACCGGAACACACACTACACAGGGCCGCCGTGCAGGCGGCCTTATATAGTGTGGGGTGTGTACTAAATCCCCTGAGCCATAATTGGCCAAAGCCACCCTGGCTTTGGCCAATTACAGCTCTCTCTACTGACAGCGCTGTGATTGGCCAAGCATGCGGGTCATAGTGCATGCTTGGCCAATCATCAGCCAGCAATGCACTGCGATGCCGCAGTGAATTATGGGCCGTGACGCGCCACACGAATTTAGCGCGAACGGCCCATAACGTTCGCAATTCGGCGAACGATCGAACAGCCGATGTTCGAGTCGAACATGGGTTCGACTCGAACACGAAGCTCATCCCTAGTATCCGGTGACCTGAGGGGAACAGGAGCTGCACTGCCCACCACTTAGATGCTTTTTCCACACAGAAGTCACCATGCTCTAGCTTCTCTGCTATTGGACGTTTTGGGTTTAACCCTGACGTGCCCGAATTTGCAGGCACCTCCTCCAGCTATGTGTAGAAGAGAGTACTTGCGGGTCTGTCCGTACACGTCAAGGCTGTATGCTCGTGCCAGAGGACTGTTTGGGGCAACTGTCAATCTCAATAACCAATCAAAGATCTAACCAACACTACAGATGCCGGTATAGGTTGTTGGGAGACCTTAATATTCCCTATGCTTGGTGAGACCACCTGTGTGGTCATTTGAGTCAGTAAGGAGCCTCATTACTCACTTGGGTGCATTTAATAATTGGGAGACTGGATCTATTTTAACCACAACCTTGGATTAGCTTCTATACCTATGTTTATGGACTTTTTTTCCCCTATTCAATTGCACTGCTTGTGTTGGGACTTTTTATACGTTTTTATACATTTGTTTTTATTTATGGTGATTATTAGCACTTTGATTGATTTCACTAATTTAACACTGGAATCTTGCTGGTGAATTTATACATCACTATTCTGTGACACTGATTTATGATTTGTTGTTTTGTACATTCTGCAATTTTTATGTTAAATATTCTTATGTAATTTTTATTTTTTTGAAAACTGCTTTAGTTTTTTCTTTTGTTTTTCTTTTGTGATTTTTCACATTATTGTTCAATTTATTGATTTAGCGCTGCATCGTTTCTTTATTAAACTAAAATTAACCCCAAACTGTTATCATTTCATGAAAAAAAAAACAAATAAAAAAAAAAAAAAAAAGATACATATTTAGAAAATTTGTAGGCAGATCCCTAAAAAATGTTACGTGTGAATTCTGTGGTTTTCAAAGCACAGTTGGTCTCGTCCCCTCGACACGCCATTATTCCATCAGGTTCACAATTAAATGTTTCATGGGAAGCGCATGCGGGACATGTTACTCCATTGGGCTCAGAGCTGGTCCTTATCGCTATAAAATAAAACAATGAAGTCATATAGATCTTCTGTGTGTAATAATGTTATTTTCCTTAATGGCGTTAACATTTCACAATTTTACTGACATTAAATAAAAATTCAACCTAACGCTACCCAGCCAATGTCAGCTAACATTTTGAAGCCAATTGTTTGATACGCACTTTATATATATATGTAGATATATATCTATATATATAAATATATATCTATATATATTTTTTTTAACCACTTCAATACAGGGCATTGTTGCTTACAAGTTAAAATTCTTATTTTTCGCTATAAAATTACTTTACTGCAGAAGGAACCTCATATAAATGGGATTTTAAAGGCAAAATTACTTACAGAAAATTATGCTAAAAAATATAAATTTTATTTTACAAAAAAGGTTAAAAATAATTTTATACAAGAAACATGTTTATGAACAAAACAATTTGTAGTGTATTACAGTAATGACAAAAAATCAAGTCCAACACGTTTTGAAATAGTTAATTTATGCAATCTTCTTCAGGGATAATTTTTGCCATTTCTGAAAGGTACAAAATATGATATAAGTATACATATATCTCATAACATGCATACGAAGCCTGTGCTGAAATGCATAAAAAACTAAAATAAAAAAAAAAAAATAGTAGTTGACATGAAAGTTTCCAATGGTTCATCAGACATCCACCCAATCTGTATAGGCCTTTAATCATGCAAAAGAACCCCCGGTTATTAAAATCCAAAAAGAGGCACCATATTGGAAAGGCGGAGAACCACTTTAACAAGGTTGCAAATGGAAGTAGTGTCAAAATCTAGGAGAGGAACACATAGCACATGGTAAAAAAAAAAAAAAAAGTTACATGGAATTTTGTAAGTTGCAACATTCCAACCACGAAATATATGATGGAAATTATTTCAAAAGAGGGGCAAAATTCAAGCCACTCAAGATTGATTTGGCAGGAAGTCCCAACCCTGAAAGATGATGGAAAAGGAAAATGGAAGGGTTGTCTAAAAGCTAGATAATATGCAAAAATAATCAGAAAAACGGGGCCATATTTGCCAAAAGTAAAGCCATATTTATAAATTGGAAAGCAAAAGCATCCAAATTCATAACGTTCAATAAATAAGATGATGGCTAAAAAA
The DNA here is from genome assembly GCF_042186555.1 of Aquarana catesbeiana. NCBI lineage: Eukaryota > Metazoa > Chordata > Amphibia > Anura > Ranidae > Aquarana > Aquarana catesbeiana. Next base: position 22,809,442 of record NC_133333.1, read on the forward strand.
AATCACTCAAATAGGGAGATCCCCCATAAACACAGGGGGCACACCTCCATGAATGAAAGCCAGAATCTCAAACAATCAAAAAGGAAAGTAAAATCAAATTATTCATGAAAATATAAAAATATAAAAAATGGTCCAGCTTACCTAAATGTGCTGTGTGTCTCTCCCACACCTGAACCTAAAGGCAGTCCAGGATCCACAACAATAATAATAAAGTTGCGCTATAAACAGATATGATATTCCTATGAAGGATCGTATATAGTATATATACACAAATATCTAAATGTGATATAGTGAACGGTAAATACATATGGTTAACCAGTTAACCATATATACTGAATATATCATCCTATGGCAAAGATACATAGATGATATTTTCCTGATATGGAATGGTCCAGAAGACACCCTAAAAGGTTGCCTAAAAGCGATGAACCACAATGCTTTGAATTTGTTTTTCACCATGTCCTACGATCGCCATTGGATCAATTTCTTGGACATTACCATATATAAAGATAAGAATGGAAAACTTGCCAGCGGACTTTACAGAAAGGAAACTGCTGGCAACACTCTTTTGCATGCCGACAGTTTCCATCCTGAACCCCTTAAAAAATCTACACCCTTCAGTCAATTCCTGCGTTTGAAACGTAACTGCACCACTATGGAAACCTTCCAATGTGAGGCAGATAAATTGAGCGAGAGATTGCTCACAAGAGGATATACAAAATCCTCCCTTAAAAAAGCTTTCAACCGGGTCAAAGATCAGGACAGACATGCCCTAATTTTCAAAACTAAAACTCACAAACAGGATGATACAGCAAGGATCATCCTACGTTATTCAAACAAACATAACACTATAAGAAAGATCCTTACAAAACATTGGTCGATTCTCACCGATGACCCAATTCTGGGGGATCTTCTCACCCCAAAACCTCAGATCACCTTCAGGAAGGCAGGTTCCTTAGCAGCAGGGGCGTTGCTAGGTGACAAAAAGACCAGGGGCTTCAGCCCGAAGTCCAAGGCCGGCACGGGGGGCCTCTAGTGGCGCTGGGTTTTTTGGTTGGGCGGAGGGGTTGTGTGGTTGTGTGGTGGGGGTAGGCTGACTTGCTGGTTGCTGCCTGGCTTACCAATGCCCATCAATGCTGACCACTAAACTGACCGACCTACCTGACATACACTGACCTACCTGACCCACACTAACCTACATACACTGACCTACCTGACATACACACACTGACCTACCTACCTGACATACACTGACCTACATACACTGACCCACACTGACCTACATACAATGACCTACCTGACCCACACTGACCTACACTGACCTACACTGACTTACATACACTGACCTACCTGACCCCCACACACTGACCTACCTACCTGATACACACTGACCTACATACACTGACCTACCTGACATACACTGACCTACCTGACCCACACTGACCTACCTGACCCACATACACTGACCTACATACAATGACCTACCTGACATACACTGACCTACACTGACCTACCTGACATACACACACTGACCTACCTACCTGACATACACTGACCTACATACACTGACCTACCTGACATACACTAACCCACACTGACCTACCTGACCTACATACACTGACCTACATACAATGGCCCACACTGACCTACACTGACCTACCTGACATACACTGACCTATCTGACATACACTGACCTACATACAATGACCCACACTGACCTACACTGACCTACATACACTGACCTACCTGACATACACTGACCTACCTGACATACACTGACCTACCTGACCCACACTACCCTACACTGACCTACCTGACCCACACTGACCTACATACACTGATCTACCTGACCCACACTGACCTACATACACTGACCTACCTGACATACACTGACCTACCTGACCCACACTACCCTACACTGACCTACCTGACCCACACTGACCTACATACACTGATCTACCTGACCCACACTGACCTACATACACTGACCTACCTGACATACACTGACCTACCTGACCCACACTAACCTACATACACTGACCTACCTGACATACACACACTGACCTACCTACCTGACATACACTGACCTACATACACTGACCCACACTGACCTACATACAATGACCTACCTGACCCACACTGACCTACACTGACCTACACTGACTTACATACACTGACCTACCTGACCCCCACACACTGACCTACCTACCTGATACACACTGACCTACATACACTGACCTACCTGACATACACTGACCTACCTGACCCACACTGACCTACCTGACCCACATACACTGACCTACATACAATGACCTACCTGACATACACTGACCTACACTGACCTACCTGACATACACACACTGACCTACCTACCTGACATACACTGACCTACATACACTGACCTACCTGACATACACTAACCCACACTGACCTACCTGACCTACATACACTGACCTACATACAATGGCCCACACTGACCTACACTGACCTACCTGACATACACTGACCTATCTGACATACACTGACCTACATACAATGACCCACACTGACCTACACTGACCTACATACACTGACCTACCTGACATACACTGACCTACCTGACATACACTGACCTACCTGACCCACACTACCCTACACTGACCTACCTGACCCACACTGACCTACATACACTGATCTACCTGACCCACACTGACCTACATACACTGACCTACCTGACATACACTGACCTACCTGACCCACACTACCCTACACTGACCTACCTGACCCACACTGACCTACATACACTGATCTACCTGACCCACACTGACCTACATACACTGACCTACCTGACATACACTGACCTACCTGACCCACACACACTGACCTACCTACCTGACATACACTGACCTACATACACTGACCTACCTGACATACAGTGACCTACATACACTGACCTACCTGACATACACTGATCTACCTACCTGACATACAGTGACCTACATACACTGACCTACCTGACATACATACACTGACCTACCTGACCTACACTGACCTACATACACTGACCCACCCACACTGACCTACATACACTGACCTACCTGACATAAACTGACCTACCTGACCCACACACACTGACCTACCTGACCCACACACACACTGAAATACCTGACATACACTGACCTACATACACTGACCTACCTGACATACACTGACCTACATACACTGACCTACCTGACCCACACTGACCTACATACACTGACATACACACACTGACCTACCTGACATACACACACTGACCTACCTACCTGACATACACTGACCTACATACACTGACCTACCTGACCTACACTGACCTACCTGACATACACTGACCTATATACACTGACCTACACTGAAACACACTGACCTACCTGACCCACACTGACCTACCTGACATACACTGACCTACCTGAGCCACATGGACCTACACTGACCTACCTGACCTACACTGACCTACCTGACCTACACTGACCTACCTACCTGACATACACTGACCTACCTACCTGACATACACTGACCTACCTGACCCACACTGACCTACATACACTGACCCACACACACTGACCTACCTGACCTACCCACACTGACCTACCTGACATACACTGACCTACCTGACCCACCTGACCTACACTGACCTACCTGACCCACCCACACTGACCTACATACACTGACCTACCTGACATACACTGACCTACCTGACATACACTGACCCACCCACACTGACCTACCTGACCCACACTGACCTACATACACTGACCCACCCACACTGACCTACCTGACCCACACTGACCTACCCACACTGACATACACTGACCTACCTGACCCACACACACTGAAATACCTGACATACACTGACCTACATGACCCACACTGACCTACATACACTGACCCACACACACACTGACCTACCTGACCCACCTGACCTACCCACACTGACCTACCTGACCTACCTGACATACACTGACCTACACTGACCTACCTGACATACACACACTGACCTACCTACCTGACCCACACTGACCTACATACATTGACCCACCCACACTGACCTACCTGACATACACTGACCTACCTGACACACACTGACCTACCTGACCCACACACACTGACCTACATACACTGACCTACCTGACATACACTGACCTACCTGACCCACACTGACCTACCTGACCCACACTGACCTACATACACTGACCTACCTGACACACACTGACCTACACTGACATACACTGACCTACCTGACCCACCCACACTGACCGACATACACTGACCTACCTGACATACACTGACCTACCTGACCCACCTACGCTGAAATACCTGACATACACTGACCTACATGACCCACACTGACCTACCTGACCCACACTGACCTACACTGACATACACGGACCTACACTGACATACATACACTGACCTACCTGACACACACACTGACCTACCTGACATACACACACTGACCTACCTACCTGACATACACTGACCTACCTGACGTACACTGACGTACATACAATGACCTACCTGACCCACACTGACCTACATACACTGACCCACCCACACTGACCTACATACACTGACCTACCTGACATACACTAACCTACCTGACCCACACACACTGAAATACCTGACATACACTGACCTACATACACTGACCTACCTGACCCACACTGACCTACATACACTGACCTACCTGACCTACCCACACTGACCTACCTGACATACACTGACTTACCTGACATACCTGACCCACACTGACCTACCTGACATACACTGACCTACCTGACCCACATACACTGACCCACCCACACTGACCTACCTGACATACACTGACCTACCTGACCCACACACACTGACCTACCTGACCCACACACACTGAAATACCTGACGTACACTGACCTACATACACTGACCTACCTGACCCACACTCACCTACACACACTGACCTACCTGACCCACACTGACTTACCTGACATGCACTGACCTACCTGACATACACTGACCTACATACACTGACCTACCTGACCCACAGTGACCTACATACACTGACCTACCTGACCCACACACACTGAAATACCTGATGTACACTGACCTACCTGACCTACACACACTGACCCACACTGACCTACCTGACCCAAACTGACCCACACTGACCTACCTGACCCACACGGACCTACACTGACCCACACACACTGACCTAAACTGACCCACCTGACCTACCTGACCCACACACACTGACCTGGTACCTGCCATACATACACTGACTGACCTACCTGACATACACTGACCTACCTGACCCACACACACTGACCTACCTACCTGACATACACTGACCTACATACACTGACCTACCTGACATACACTGACCTACCTACCTGACATACACTGACCTACATACACTGACCTACTTGACATACACTGACGTACATACACTAACCTACCTGACCTACACTAGGGGGTGGAGAAAAGGAAGCGCCACCTGAGTGCAGTATTAATGTAAGATTTTAATGACATAAAAAGTAAACACTTACAGGAAAAACAAATTAAAAGGCTCATCTGTGAGTAGGCAGTGTTATCTTCCTCGATTTCCAGTCCGGAACAGGTACCAGCGTTGTAGGGCTGCAGATGGAGACTTGCAGCTTGTGTCTCTTCCTGTGGCCGTCAGGGAGAAGCTGGGACCGGCGTGGAACGCACAGGGGAGGTGCGTTGACGTCACAGGTCATTCAGAAAACTTCCGGATACACTCCAGGGGGAGGGGCAACATCGAGGGAGGGTTCTGAAGGCTACGCGCTCGGAGCTGCTGCTCCTTCAATAGGCCTGAGGGCCTCAGGTCTATGAAGGCTACGCGCTCGGAGCTGCTGCTCCTTCAATAGGCCTGAGGGCCTCAGGTCTATTGAAGGAGCAGCAGCTCCGAGCGCGTAGCCTTCAGAACCCTCCCTCGATGTTGCCCCTCCCCCTGGAGTGTATCCGGAAGTTTTCTGAATGACCTGTGACGTCACGCACCTCCCCTGTGCGTTCCACGCCGGTCCCAGCTTCTCCCTGACGGCCACAGGAAGAGACACAAGCTGCAAGTCTCCATCTGCAGCCCTACAACGCTGGTACCTGTTCCGGACTGGAAATCGAGGAAGATAACACTGCCTACTCACAGATGAGCCTTTTAATTTGTTTTTCCTGTAAGTGTTTACTTTTTATGTCATTAAAATCTTGCATTAATACTGCACTCAGGTGGCGCTTCCTTTTCTCCACCCCCTCTTGCAATACTACAGAGCCAGCTCTCTGAGGACAGCAGCCGCCCTTAGGATCAACCATCCCACTAGCCAGCCCTTCACATCCTGAACGATTAGAGACTTTATTAACCCCTGGACTGCCACTACTATGGCCATGGACTGTATGCCTGGCTAAATTTTATATACCCCCAGGATTGTATGCATCTTCTGTATAAGCGCTTACAGTTATTATCACCTCTACCTGACCTACACTGACCTACATACAGTACACTGACCCACCCACACTGACCTACATACACTGACCTACCTGACATAAACTGACCTACCTGACCCAAACACACTGACCTACCTGACCCACACACACTGAAATACCTGACATACACTGACCTACCTGACATACACTGACCTACCTGACATACACTGACCTACCTGACATACACTGACCTACCTGACCCACACTTACTGACCTACATACACTGACCTACCTGACATACACACATTGACCTACCTACCTGACATACACTGACCTACATACACTGACCTACCTGACCTACCTGACCCACACTGACCTACCTGACATAAACTGACCTACATACACTGACACACACTGACCTACACTGACCTACCTGACCCACACTGACCTACCTGACATACACTGACCTACCTGACCCACACGGACCTACACTGACCTACCTGACCTACACTGACTTACCTGACACACACTGACCTACCTGACACACACACTGACCTACCTGACATACACTGACCTACCTACCTGACATACACTGACCTACATACACTGACCTACCTGACATACACTGACCTACATACACTGACCCACACACACTGACCTACCTGACCTACCCACACTGACCTACCTGACATACACTGACCTACCTGACCCACCTGACCTACCTGACCCACCCACACTGACCTACATACACTGACCTACCTGACATACACTGACATACACTGACCCACCCACACTGACCTACCTGACATACACTGACCCACCCACACTGACCTACCTGACCCACACTGACCTACATACACTGACCCATCCACACTGACCTACCCACACTGACCTACATACACTGACATACACTGACCTATCTGACCCACACCCACTGAAATACCTGACATACACTGACCTACATGACCCACACTGACCTACATACACTGACCCACACACACTGACCTACTGTAACTGACCCACCTGACCTACCCACACTGACCTACACTGACCTACCTGACATACACTGACCTACATACACTGACCTACCTGACATACACACACTGACCTACCTACCTGACCCACACTGACCTACATACACTGACCCACCCACGCTGACCTACCTGACATACACTAACCTACCTGACACACACTGACCTACCTACCTGACATACACTGACCTACATACACTGACCTACCTGACCCACACTGACCTACATACACTGACCTACCTGACACACACTGACCTACACTGACATACACTGACCTACCTGACCCACCCACACTGACCGACATACACTGACCTACCTGACATACACTGACCGACATACACTGACCCACCCACACTGACCTACCTGACCCACCTACGCTGAAATACCTGACATACACTGACCTACATGACCCACACTGACCTACCTGACCCACACTGACCTACCTGACCCACACTGACCTACCTGACCCACACTGACCTACACTGACCTACACTGACATACACTGACCTACCTGACCCACACGGACCTACACTGACCTACATACACTGACCTACCTAACCTACACTGACCTACCTGACACACACTGACCTACCTGACATACACACACTGACCTACCTACCTGACATACACTGACCTACCTGACATACACTGACGTACATACAATGACCTACCTGACCCACACTGACCTACATACACTGACCCACCCACACTGACCTACCTGACCCACACTGACCTACCTGACATACACTGACCTACATACACTGACCTACCTGACATACACTGACCTACCTGACCCACACTGACCTACATACACTGACCTACCTGACACACACACTGACCTACCTGACATACACACATTGACCTACCTACCTGACATACACTGACCTACATACACTGACCTACATACACTGACCTACCTGACCTACCTGACCCACACTGACCTACCTGACATAAACTGACCTACATACACTGACACACACTGACCTACCTGACCCACACTGACCTACCTGACATACACTGACCTACCTGACCCACACGGACAATACACTGACCTACCTGACCTACACTGACTTACCTGACACACACACTGACCTACCTGACACACACACTGACCTACCTGACATACACTGACCTACATACACTGACCTACCTGACATACACTGACCTACATACACTGACCCACACACACTAACCTACCTGACCTACCCACACTGACCTACCTGACATACACTGACCTACCTGACCCACCTGACCTACACTGACCTACCTGACCCACCCACACTGACCTACATACACTGACCTACCTGACATACACTGACCCACCCACACTGACCTACCTGACATACACTGACCCACCCACACTGACCTACCTGACCCACACTGACCTACATACACTGACCCATCCACACTGACCTACCCACACTGACCTACATACACTGACATACACTGACCTATCTGACCCACACCCACTGAAATACCTGACATACACTGACCTACATGACCCACACTGACCTACATACACTGACCCACACACACTGACCTACCTGACCCACCTGACCTACCCACACTGACCTACACTGACCTACCTGACATACACTGACCTACACTGACCTACATACACTGACCTACCTGACATACACACACTGACCTACCTACCTGACCCACACTGACCTACATACACTGACCCACCCACACTGACCTACCTGACATACACTAACCTACCTGACACACACTGACCTACCTGACCCACACACACTGACCTACCTACCTGACATACACTGACCTACATACACTGACCTACCTGACCCACACTGACCTACATACACTGACCTACCTGACACACACTGACCTACACTGACGTACACTGACCTACCTGACCCACCCACACTGACCTACCTGACATACACTGACCGACATACACTGACCCACCCACACTGACCTACCTGACCCACCTACGCTGAAATACCTGACATACACTGACCTACATGACCCACACTGACCTACCTGACCCACACTGACCTACTTGACCCACACTGACCTACACTGACATACACTGACCTACCTGACCCACACGGACCTACACTGACCTACCTACACTGACCTACCTAACCTACACTGACCTACCTGACACACACTGACCTACCTGACATACACACACTGACCTACCTACCTGACATACACTGACCTACCTGACATACACTGACGTACATACAATGACCTACCTGACCCACACTGACCTACATACACTGACCCACCCACACTGACCTACCTGACCCACACTGACCTACATACACTGACCTACCTGACATACGCTGACCTACCTGACCCACACACACTGACCTACCTGACCCACACACACTGAAATACCTGACATACACTGACCTACATACACTGACCTACCTGACCCACACTGACCTACATACACTGACCTACCTGACCTACCCACACTGACCTACCTGACATACACTGACTTACCTGACATACCTGACCCACACTGACCTGACATACACTGACCTACCTGACCCACATACACTGACCCACCCACACTGACCTACCTGACATACACTGACCTACCTGACCCACACACACTGACCTACCTGACCCACACACACTGAAATACCTGACGTACACTGACCTACCTGACCCACACTCACCTACACACACTGACCTACCTGACCCACACTGACTTACACTGACCTACCCACACTGACTTACCTGACATACACTGACTTACCTGACATACACTGACCTACCTGACATACACTGACCTACATACACTGACCTACCTGACCCACAGTGACCTACATACACTGACCTACCTGACATACACTGACCTATCTGACCCACACACACTGACCTACCTGACCCACACACACTGAAATACCTGTTGTACACTGACCTACCTGACCTACACACACTGACCCACACTGACCTACCTGACCCACACTGACCTACCTGACCCACACTGACCTACCTGACCCACAAGGACCTACACTGACCCACACACACTGACCTAAACTGACCTACCTGACCCACACACACTGACCTGGTACCTGCCATACACACACTGACTGACCTACCTGTGTCCAGGTCCTGCAGCGGCGGCCAAATTGTGCTTGCCGCCTTCTTCCTCTTCCTGTCACAGCGCTGGGATAGGACTGGGCCGCTCCAGTCCAGAAATGGCATGAGAACTAGTGCGGAGGCGGAGGAAGTGCAATCCTCCTCTGCTTTGAATGCCGGGCAGTGTGGGCAGTGACGTCACTGGTTGCTAGCCGCTAGGTGGCTATAGCAACCAGTGACCGAGAATAGAGTCGTGGGGGCGGGGGCGGAGCTGGAGCCGGAGCCAGCGCTACCACGGCTCAGTCCGCCCCTGTCCCCTGCATTCTAGGACTGGGACCAGAGACTCGGGGCTATTAGCCCCAGGCTCGGGACTGTAGCCCCAATAGCCACACCCTGGTGACGCCTCTGCTTAGCAGAGTTATTGACTCAAAATTAATACAAGGGGAATTCAAGACAGGACCCTTGCAAAACCTGGGGGACCTTCCCCTGTGGTTCTTGCTCTTTTTGCAGAGTTATTGGTAGGAAAACCTCTTTTCTATTACCCAATGGTGAACGCTTCCAATTGAAGCATTTCGCCAATTGTAAAACTTGGGGGGGTATACCTGGTACAATGTCAATGCGGGGCTTTCTATGTCGGAAAAACCCTACAAGAACTTGGACAACGTGTCAGTAAACATTTACACAGCATGCAAATTGGCAACTTATATCTCCCCCTTGGAAGACATGTAGCCAGGGGACATGGATACAGGATGCCATCTATATACTTTATAGTTTTGAACCGTATCCATGTCCCCATTAGAGGTGGGGATTAGAATAAAACTCTCTTGCAACGTGAAACGCGGTGGATCAGATACTTGGATGCCACCACCCCACCAGGCCTCAATGAGGCGGAGAGCTTTAGACCTTTCTTAGATGGTTTCAGTTCCGGAAAAACAGATTCAAAATATAACTTGTCAGATTCTTCTTTTATTCCTTCCTTATTTTTCTTTTTCTCCCTTTTTCACATTTTGTTCTCTCCCACTTTTTTTTCCCCAGCAGGAGATTGGTTGAAATGACGACATCTATTGAGGTAGTATGTTCTTTGAAATTACATGATTTGAATGACATATCCTTTTTGGGCCATGGATGCCCTCTATTTTGAAATTTGATTGTGATTTGTGCTCTAGTTGTTTCAGTATTTGAATATTATTTTTTCTTTTTTTCACTTATTGCATTTACTTTTATTTATGATGAAATTGATTTCCCATGCGTTTTCTGGTTTCATCCACCCTTCTCTGTGGCCATTATCATGCATCCGGCACAGGTAGGCCCCCACAAACTTGTTGGGGGCCTTCTCTCCTCCCATGCTGTGGTCTCGGGTGCCCTTGGCACTGCTCAAACAGCTATGGGAGGATATTCCATGTGTCGGGGGTAGTTAGTTTCTCCTTTCGGAAGACTATTCCCTTTTGGGTCTTTCTTCTGATGCCCCGGCTTTGGACTGTGGTATAGGTTTTCTCCATCATATCCACCCAGTCCAGTAAATAGTATTTTATTTTTTAGATAATACTATCCTTTTTTCATTTTATTTTGGTATTTTTCATAATACAACTTTGGGATTTCTGCCCTGTACTTTGGCAGGAATCATATTGTCAGTGACTGTCGCCCCTCTTGGTGTGTCTTATGCTATAGGGAGATGGGGCTGATGTTGATCGCTCCCTCCTGACTTAGTATGGGACGTCCCGTTGTGGTGCTGTCAGCAATGATGGTTTTTCAGGCTATGGATTGCAAGGGGGTAGGCGTGGCCGGATGCTGCCGGCCCTGCTCCCCCTGCGTCTTGCCTTTGATACACGCCGCCTCCGTACAAGCGGCGCTCAGAGAATGACGTCACCGCTGTCATCTGATGCAGCATCGTCTCTCAACACTCTGGGAGGTCCTGGCGGCGAACAAGCACGGGCCATAAAAGGAGAACGCCGGGAACCCCAGAGGCGCCATCCTCATCCGACGACACCTTGTCTGAGGAGCAACACACCATCTTGCTCTTATTTTCAATATCAGAGGGGCAATCCCCTCTCTTTTGGGCTGCTTCTGTGGATCCTGGACTGCCTTTAGGTTCAGGTGTGGGAGAGACACACAGCACATTTTAGTAAGCTGGACCATTTTTTATATTTTTATATATTCATGAATAATTTGATTTTACTTTCCTTTTTGATTGTTTGAGATTGTGGCTTTCACTCATGGAGGGGTGCCCCCTGTGTTTATGGGGGATCTCCCTATTTGAGTGATTTTTTAGCCATCATCTTATTTATTGAACGTTATGTTTTTTTCTGATTATTTTTGCATATTATCTAGCTTTTAGACAACCCTTCTATTTTCCTTTTCCATCATCTTTCAGGGTTGGTACTCCCTGCCAAATCAATCTTGAGTGGCTTGAATTTTGCCCCTCTTTTGAAATAATTTCCATCATATATTTCGTGGTTGGAACGTCTCAACTTACAAAATTCCATGTAAGGTTTTTGTTTTTTTTTGTAGCATGTGCTATGTGTTCCTCTCCTAGATTTCCACACTACTGCCATTTGCAACCTTGTTAAAGCGGTTCTCTGCCTTTCCAATTTGGCGCCTCTTTTTGGATTTTAATATTTGGGGGTTCTTTTGCATGACTAAAGGCCTATACAGATTGGGTGGATGTCCGATGAACCATTGGAAACTTTCATGTCAAACTATTTTTGTAAGTTTTTTATGTACTTCAGCACAGGCTTCATATGCATGTTATGAGATATATGTATACTTATATCATATTTTGTACCTTTCAGAAATGGCAAAAATTATCCCTGAAGAAGATTGCATAAATTAACTATTCCGAAACGCGTTGGACTTGATTTTTTTGTCATTACTGTAATACACTACAAATTGTGTTGTTCATACACATGTTTCTTGTATAAAATTGTTTTTAACCTTTTTTGTAAAATAAAATTTATATTGTTTAGCATAATTTTCTGTAAGTAATTTTGACCTTAAAATCCCATTTATATGAGGTTCCTTCTGCATTATTTAGGGATGATGGCAATTCTTCACACCAACTTCTGAGAGTCTGTTTATTTTTAAAATTACTTTACTTAGGACCCCCCAAACATTATACAGTATATACATATATATTTTGTCATAAAATTACTTAGAACCCCAAAACATTATATATATATATATGTGTGTGTGTGTATATATACCACTTCAATACATGGCATTTTCACCCCCTTCCTGCCCAGGCCAATTTTCAGTTTTCAGTGCTGTAGCATTTTGAATGACAATTGCGCGGTCATGCAACACTGTACCCATATGAAAATGTAAACATTTTTTTTCCCCCACAAATAGAGCTTTCTTATGGTGGTATTTGATCACCTCTGCAGTTTTTATTTTTTGCGCCACAAACAAAAAAAGCGACAATTTTGAAAAAAAAACACAATATTTTTTACTTTTTGCTATAATAAATTTCCCAATGTAAAAAAAAAAATGTCTTCCTCAGTTTAGGCCGATATGTATTCTTCTACATGTTTTTGGTAAAAAAAAATTGCAATAAGCGTATATTGATTGGTTTGTGCAAAGGTTATAATGCCTACAAAATAGGTTATTAATTTATGGCATTTTTATTATTAGGTGGTTAAAGAGTTCCATTAAGGGTTATTTATATTTTATATAGTTGCATAGTTAGGTTGAAAAAAGATACAAGTCCATGTAATTCAACCAATTTTAAAGAAGAATTTCAAGTTTGGCTACTTTTACATTGGTACAGCTTGGACCAATGTAACTATGCATATACCATATCAATGCTCAGTAAAGGCACAATTCAGAACTTTCTATTTTCTCAACGAATGTAAATGTTCTCTGATTGGACAAGGTGGAGATGGTGACCTTACCTCCCCCCCAGAATGCAGCACAGCAACCACTTGGCACAGGACCTAAAGGCAAGTGGAGATCACTGGTATAGAAGTCCTTACTACAGTAATTTCCAGCTTCTGGAGGAATCCCAGAGGTATAGTATATTCATAGTTATATTGGTCAGAGCTGGACCGCAACCACCGGCCAGGGTTGTCGGAAAGAGGCCCTTGTCCCCATCAACATTGGGACAAGGTGCTTTGGGGGGCACCCCAAAGAACCCTTCACATGTTGAGGGCATGCTCGGATAAGGGTCTGGTATGGATTTAGGGGGGACCCCACAGCAATTTTATTTTTTATTTTTGGCACGGAGTTCCCGTTAAAATCAACGCCAGACCCAAAGGGCCTTATATGGATTTGGGGGGAGGGGCGACTCCACGCTGTTTTAAAAAAAAAAAATTGCCGTGGCGTTCCCCTTAAAATCTATACCAGACCCAAAGGGCCTGGTATGGATTTTAAGGGGACCCCACACCATTTTTTTTCTTAATTCTGTCATAAGGTTCCCCTTAACCACTGCAATACACTGTATGATATACTCTGCACTGCACTATATACCCTGCACTGTATTATATATACTACATTGACTGCACTATATACTCTGCAATGTATTATATATACTATACTGATTGCACTACATACTCTGCACTGTATTATACAGTCTATACTACACTGACTGCACTATATACTCTGAATTGTAGTGTATATATACTACATGGACTGCACTATATAATCTGCACTGTATTATATACACTACATGGACTGCACTATATACTCTGAACTGTATTATATATACTACCCGGATTGCACTATGTATTCTTAACTGTATAATATATACTACACAGATTGTACTATACACTCTGAACTGTATTATATATACTACACGGACTGCACTATATACTCTGCACTGTATTGTATATACTACATGGACTATACATATGTATGTAATATATATATATATATATATATATATATATATATATATACACACTACACTCACTGCACTATATACTCTGAACTGTATTATATATACTACACTCACTGGAATATATACTAACTACCTGCCTAATCTCTATTTATTCCCTATATACAGCTGCCGTGTAAGCAGCAGCCTTATATAGTGTGGGGCGTGGACTTAGCCTCTGAACCATGATTGGCCAAAGGCACCCTGCCTTTGGCCAATCATGGCTCTCACAGCACATTGCGCTGTGATTGGCCAAAGCATGCAGGTCAGGTGCATGCTTTGGCCAATCAGCAGCCGTCAAGGCACTGCGATGCCGCACTGCGATGCCGCGAGTGCCCCATATGTTCGTTTGTTCTATGAACAAACGAACAGCTGATGCTCGAGTCGAACATAAACATCTTAGACAACATATGGGGATTAGTCCTGCTGGTTGTGTGCTTTTTTGATACTAATTAGGATTAGGATTAAAGCAAACCACAGTTTTTTTTAAAAGCTGCAAGGAAAGGTTATAATGTGCTAGTATACATCGCGTACAAATGTGGAACTTACCTTAGAACAAAGCCCTCCAGCAGCAGGCTGTCTCCGCCAACTAGGGTTGCCACCTCATGCCTTTAAAACCGAACAAATATTAATTACACAGGTTCTAAGGCTGATTAAAGCGGTGTTCCACCGAAAAAAAAAATATTAAAAGTCAGCAGCTACAAATACTGCATCTGCTGACCTTTAATACATGGACACTTATCTGTCCAGGGTGCCCGCGATGTCGGGTCCCGAAGCCGATTTGTCCCTCGGCTCTCGGGTGGAGGCGCCGCCATCTTCGGTAAGGGAATCAGCCTTGCGGCTTCACTTCCTGGTTCCGTACTGGGCATGCACGAGTCGCGCTGCACAATCTCACTGATCCCTGCTGTCTTCTGGGACCTGTGTGTCTCCCAGAAGACAGCAGGGGGGACAGAGTAGGTGCCAGATGTGGTGTAGGTCAAGGCGATCACCGCGATGATCTATGCCAGGAAGTGGGAGCAAATACCTGTATTAAACAGGTATCTGCTCCCTCCTCCCCCCTGAAAGGTGCCGAATGTGACACCGGAGTGGGGGACGATTCCAAAAAGTGGAAGTTACATTTTTGGGTGGAACTCTGCTTTATGGTGTGTCATGGTTATGCAGTAATCTTTCTCTGTCAGCTTACCTGCTCCTCATGTGTTCAGACTAAGAGGCCAGCCCCTTAAACCTGGCTGGTTTTATAACCTCTCCTCTAAGCATGGCCCCACCCCAGGCCCTATCAGGGAACCCTATATTAACCTGTGCACTGCAAGCCAGCAGTGCTGATCAACCATTGTGCGTTAGCTTTCGTGGGTCCTTGCTGTGTTTCCTACGTCTGATTCCAGTTACCGACCTTGGCCTGTTCTTAACCATTCCTGTCTGCTCGTGACCCTGACCTTTGGCGTGTCCCCGACCATCCCTGTTTGCCTGTGACCCTGAACCTTTGCGTGAACTCTGTTGTCCTTGTCTGCTTGTGGCCCCGACCTTGGCTTGTCCCTTACTTTCCTTGTTGTTCCAGCCTGCTGCCTCCTTCCTCTTCTCCTGTAGTCTACCGTGAGCTGTGAGACCCTGGGGGCCACGACCTGGAGCCAGACTGCAGCGCAGTCCATCCTCACAACTAGAGGCTCTGGTGAACACCTGCTGGCTCTTAGACTCCGCGCCCTGGGGAATCTATGCTCTAGCTCCCAGTGGGATCTGTGTCAGTGATCCAGTAGACCTGCTTCCTGAACCTCCCAGGGTTCAATCCGCAGCAGTCAGTCCTAGGGTCCACTACCTAGTGCTGCACTTCTGACTCCTACAGAGTGCATCTGTCACCTAGCCTTAAGTGACCTGACATGGTGGTAATTAAACTCACTTGGTGCCTTATCTGCATTAGATTAGCCTCAGAACCTGTGTAATTACTGTGTTCAGGTTTAAAGGGATGAAGTGGCAACCCTACTGCTGACAGGGCTTCCACCTTCACCTGGTCTTCCTTCCGTGTTGACGGGCTCTGGTCCTTTGATTGAACAAGCTGTGATGACGTCACTCCCGCGCATGTGCAAGGGAGCTGCTATTCATGGCACAAGACTCTGAAGGAACGGCGCGGTATGCTGTTCCTTCAGAACGCAGTTTCTAATGGCGTCACCGGTGGTCCCAAAAGTAAATGCACTGTATTAACAAAAGTATTGGGACACCTGCCTTTACACTCACATGAACTTTAATGGCATCCCAGTCTTAGTCCGTAGGGTTCAAAACTGAGTTGGCCCACCCTTTGCAGCTTTAACAGCTTCAACTCCTCTGGGAAGGCTGTCCACAAGGTTTAGGAGTGTGTCTATGGGAATGTTTGACCATTCTTCCAGAAGCGTATTTGTGAGGTCAGGCACTGATGTTGGATGAGAAGGCCTGGCCCGCAGTCTCTGCTCTAATATATCCCAAAGGTGTTCTATCGGGTTGAGGTCAGGTCAAGTTCCTCCACCCAAACTCGCTCATCCATGTCTTTAAGAACTTTGCTTTGTGCACTGGTCCAAATCATTTGGTGGAGGGGGGATTATGGTGTGGGGTTGTTTTTCAGGGATTGGACTTGGCCAATCCGCGCACCGGTGCACAAGGCAAAGTTCATAAAGACATGGATTAGCGAGTTTGGGGTGGAGGAACTTGACTGTACATGACCTCAATTCAATAGAACACCTTTGTGATGGATTACACCAGAGACTGCAAGCTAGGCCTTCTTGTCCACATCATTGCCTGACCTCACAAATATGCTTCTGAAAGAATGGTCAAACATTCCCATAGACACACGCCTAAACCTTGTGGACAGCCTTCCCAGAAGAGTTGAAGCTGTTATAGCTGCAAAGTGAGGACCAACTCAATATTGAACCCTACAGACTAAGACTGGGATGCCATTAAAGTTCATGTTCGTGTAAAGGCAGGCGTCCCAATACTTTTGGTAATATAGTTTATCTCCTAAACAGTGCATGAGCCAGGCCTTCTCTTCAACAGTTTAGGAGATTTTTACTGTACCTATAGGTAAGCCTTACTCTTTAGGCTTTATCTATAGGTGAAAATGTTCCTTGGGAGTTTACTCCCACTTTAGGGTTAATAGAAAAAAAATAAAACAGAGACCCTCCATGTTACTCTCCCAAGTTTTTACAAAAAAATCACCAATTATTCTAGACGCTTACTTGCAGGTACATCAGGGGTGCAAAAGTCGGTGTCACAACAGGCGGTAGCTGTCCAAGTTGTTTCCTGCCCAGAGCTGAAACTTCCAATCATATTACATTGTTGCGGGGGAATACAGTCATTGAAAACGTAAATATAAGTACGCTCCTTGGTATAATCTGCCGATATAAACGCAGTCACAGTTGGAAATGCTTTAAATTTGTATCAAATGCGAAATAACTTTCACTACTTTCCAAAACATATCAAAGGTTAACTCAGATATTAAAAATCTCATTCGTTTTCACCCCCACTACTGTAATAAAAGATAAAGAAGGCTGCTATATCATGGTAACAGGGAAAGTTAACGAAAACGTTAGTGGTGATTAGTGGTGATCAATCCACTGATGGCAGTCTCCAGATCCTACGGGGAAGACGTGCAGATCGCTGCCGGCTGACGCGTTTCAAAGGTAGCCACCTTCGAAACGCGTCAACAAGCAGCGATCTGCACGTCTTCCCCGTAGGATCTGGAGACTGCCATCAGTGGATTGATCACCACTAACCAAAAAGATCGTTCTAGCGTGATTTTCATCTACCTTTGTGGGTAGTAGTTTTTTGTGTTCATTTTAATAAACTTTTTTAAGGATAATGCACTAGGCCGGTGCGCCCTCTCTCTTTTGTTTTTCTTTCTTTTGGTAATATCCATTCACCACCAGGTTTTTTTTTCATATTTGTTGCTATACAGTGCATCCGGAAAGTATTCACAGCACTTCACTTTCTCCACATTTTGTTATGTTACAGCCTCATTCCAAAATGAATTAAATTCATTATTTTCCTCAAAATTATACAAACAACACCCCATAATGGCAATGTGAAAGAAGTTTGTTTGAAATCTTTGCACATTTATTAAAAATTTTTAAAAATCCCATGTACATGAGTATTCACAGCCTTTGCCATGACACCCAAAATTCAGCTCAGGTGCATCCGGTTTCTACTGATCATCCTTGAGATGTTTCTACAACTTGATTGGAGTCCACCTGTGGTAAATTCAATAGATTGGACATGATTTGGATAGCGACACACCTGTCTATATAAGGTCCCAAAGTTAACAGTGCATGTCAGAGCACAAGCCAAGCCATGAAGTCCAAGGAATTGTCTGTAGACCTTCGAGACAGGATTGTATCGAGGCACAGATCTGGGGAAGGGTACAGAAAAATGTCTGCAACATTGAAGGTTCTAATGAGCATGTCCCCCATCATTGGTGTAATTGGGTCCAATTGTTGATATTATTGGAGGGAATTGTGCCCCATCGTTGGTGTCAGTGGGAGGAGTTGTACCCCATCATTGGTGTCAGTGGGTGGAGTTGTCGCCCATCGTTGGTGTCAGTGGGAGGAGTTGTCCCCCATCGTTGGTGTCAGTGGGAGGAGTTGTACCCCATCATTGGTGTCAGTGGGAGGAGTTGTACCCGATCGGTGGTGTCAGTGGGAGGAGTTGTACCCCATCATTGGTGTCAGTGGGAGGAGTTGTACCTCATCGTTGGTGTCAGTGGGAGGAGCTGTGCTCCATCGTTGGCATCATTGGAAAGAACTGTACCCCATTACTTAAAATTTTCACATTTTATTTTGAAAAATTAATAAAAACATGGTTGTAAAAAGAGTTTACATGCAATGTACTGGAACAATCTTTAAATAGTGCAACCGAAGGACTGATTTCTCACCATGTTTCACCACACATCGTGGCTTCTTGGCGTGGTCTATTACATGAGATGCATGTGTAAGTCCTTTTACATAGGGAAAACAAAGAGGTACTTTTTACTTTTTCCAAAGGATTAGGGACCATGTGTCCCTTGTCCAAAAGAAAAAGATGGAAACAGCCATCAGTCAACGTATGGGTCTATACCACTCATTTGATCTAACGAAAATGAAATTTTTTGCCCTGGAATTCCTGCCCACTGATGAGAGGGGGGGAGATGTGGATAGAATTCTCTTGCAGAAGGAGACGAGGTGGATCCATTCTTTGGCTGCCACCTCGCCCCCAGGGCTTAACGAATCCATTAGCTTTAGGCCTTTCCAATAGGGATGTATAGAGCTATGTTCTCAGTTGCTCCTAAAATTGGTCACTTGTTGACCTCTATTGATATTTTGATTTTGTATTCATTAATTACCTTTCAACACACAAACAGAAGTATAAAGGGAGAGGAAATAACAGGGGGAGGGAGGAGGGAGGGGGAGGAATGGAAGGAAAAAAAAAAAAAAATATATATATATATATATATATATATATATATATATATATATATATATATATATATATATATATATATATATATTTTTTTTTTTTTTTTTCCCTCTCCTTCTTCTTCTCCTCTTTTCCCTATGAGTTCCTAAATTGAGAATCAAGTTTTTTTAACTAAGGAAGCACTCACAAGGATTAGATGATCATACGGACGCCCAGGGCGCCATTTCCAGTGGTAAATTTGTTTCCACTGGAGGGCGCCAATTGCATCTTTCCATAACCTTTGTGGGAACTATCTTCACACAAATGGTTGCAGCCACTTTTTCCATCTTTTCTGGTTGTACTTTCTTTTTTTCAAAGTTACACTTATTATTGTTGTGCCTTTTGAGCATTTACATCATTGCTGACAGTCCTAGAGGTGTTGTCAGGTCACTTCCTGTGCGCCCTCTAGTGTCACTTCCTGTGTGCCCAGCACCTTTGATTAGATTGATTTAATTGAGGAACTTCTCTTTCTGACTTGACTGAGGGTGTTACTTCCGGTCTGGCTGCCTATTGGTAGATGCCCATGCAGCGTCCGCCCCTCCCCTAGATTTTGGAGCCTTTTTTGGCGCCAAATTTGGAGAGGGGGAGGGTATTTAAACACTCTGGTGGTGGTTCAACAGAGATCCAGCCTGAGAGGAGGAGGATGTCATTTTTCTTATTTACCAGTTGATCCAGGTATTTCTTACTGCTTTGAGGATATTATAGACCAACTTCTGAGGAAACCCCTGCTTTTATTGTGGGTCCCCTGACTGAATCACTGCTGTTGTTTCTAGGCTTTGTCGCTGGTCCTTTTCCTCCCCCCTTTTTCTTTGGGGTTTTGCCTTGAAAGGAACACAAACTTAAGCAGCTTGTTGAACCTGGACTCTTTGTTTCCTTTATTACATGTACACATTTTATATATTTTTATAGTATATATATTTTTTTTTTTTTTTGTAATAAGAAAAAGAAAAACCAATAAAAAGATCAAAGATAAATATAGCAACAATAAAGAATTAAAAGATGCAAATTAAAGATCATTGCATTCCTTTCTCCACTCACATTTCAGGACTTCTTCCATCAGTTAAAAACACGATTTTATCTACCCTCTGTGGTCACCAATTGATCCTCCGGATGGGTTTGCTTCTTGATCTAAATAGCTTAACTACTTGAGTTTCCATTCAATTCGTTATCCCAATTTTTACAAGGTAAACAGATCCTTTATTTGGCTTAATTGTCGAATTGGCAGCTTGGATGTGTGGTATTATATTTTTTTGCCTTGTATTGATAGTCTTTTGTCTTCTTTGCATATTTTGTAACTTACCGTATTGTTCTCTTAGTGCCTGATAGCTACTACCCTCCTGAAGAAGCCACGATGTGTGGTGAAACATGTTGAGAAATCAATCCTTCGGTTGAACTATTTAAAGATTGTTCCAGTACATTGCATGTAAACTCTTTTTACAACCATGTTTTTATTAATTTTTCAAAATAAAATGTGAAAATTTAATATAAAAAATATTGTGTCACCCTGTTTGCACCTTTAAAATCCCAATATTTCCCTTTATTGCATGTTGTATAATGTAGGGATGTGAGGCAAGTATTTACCTTTTTCTTCTGTATCCTGTTACTGGTGGCATTGGGAGGAATTGGTCTCATTGGGGGGGGGGGGGAATTATGACCCACTGTTGGATCAGTGGATGAAATAGTGCCCCAAGGGCTGGATAAAAGCATGGAAAGGGCCACATCAGGCTCCTGGGCCACAGTTTGGAGACTACTGCTGTATATGAAAATTGATTAGTACTGATGGCCCATAAACTGCAATGCTAATCAGTGTATTCTAATGGTGCGGAAGTCTCCCTGCTGTCAGAAAACAAAAGCTCAGCAGAGAGGAGCCTTCCATCCACATCAGGTGTGTAAATGGGGAAATTGAGTCATATTTTTTTTACTTTCACTTTCAATGATAATGGTATATAGGACAAATAGGGTGAATTTCCTTAACCACTTCCCATCTGGGCCAATTCTTCGCTCCACAGCCAGGGGTTTGCACAGGCAGGGATTGGATAAAGTATTCATATTGGAATAAGTATTAAGTATTACACTTCGGCTCAGCACAATCTAAAAAAAAAACTCTTCTCTATCCCTCCACAGGTAATCTATGCTACCTACAAATTCCACCTTTAACTGCACTGCAACTGATTCATTTTTTTAAATGTCCTTATTGAGGAGGCGCATGCGCAGTGTTCTGTGACATGGACGCCTAATCACAGAGCTCCATCCCGCTCCATACTTTCGGCGCTCCCAGCAGCGGGTACAAACACCCCACGTACGCCACACCGGACTCGGAACACCCAAGCTACCCAAGGGAATAGCTGTATACCCGGGGGGGTCAGCGAAAATGGACTTATGGGCGTAATTCTCAGCACTGTCTGGGACGGCTGAGGAATCTAATGGAATCTAAGATGGCCGTGGAATGGCTGCCACATGAGGCGACTCACACAGGGATCCCAGTCTCATCTCCCTGGGCGGGTCGCACCACATGAGGAGGTATGTGGAGGGGCCCCTGTGTTCCCATCAATTGGGGGCCGGACATCACCAGCCACCACAGAGTCCCTCCTGAGCCAGGCCCTGGACAACATGCTCATGTCACCCTCAGCCGCAGCCTCACCGAGGCCTGATATGAACTTCCAGGATGTGGGTTAGCTCACCTCACAGCAACATAACATCTCCCTGCTGTTCACAAAATTCACAGAAATGCTGGACAAGGGCCTTGCCCAGACTGCTGCCAGGATTACCTCAGACAATAAATCTGATTTGCATCTTCTGGGCTCTCATATTGAAACTAAAGTGGATGCCACAATTGATCGAGTTAACCAAAACACTGATCGCTTCCAGGAATTGCAGGATCAGTTAGAGGGGGCCATGGCCAAAATCGACGTCCTGGAAAATAGGTCGAGAAGGACCAGAGGACTACCAGAGACCAGCACAGATATACCAGAAGCGGTCCAATCTCTCATTAAACACCTCATCCCAGACATCCGAGCCCACAAACTGGAACTTGATCGGGCTCATAGGGCCCTGGGTCCCCCCCGTTCTGATGGACTACCACATAACATTGTACTCAAACCACACTACTACAGTGTTAAAGAAGAAGTCATGAGGAGAGCTCGCAACACCCCACAAATTCAGCTTATGGGACATTCAGTACAAATTTACGCTGATATCTCCCCCTTCACCATCCAGAAAAGGCGAGCACTCAAGCCCCTTCTGACGGTCCTGACGCAGAAGAATATCATATATTGGTGGCTTTTCCTCTTAAGCCTGAAGTTTGAATTTAAGGGTAAGCCATTCAGATTTTCAACATTCACGGAAGGAGTACTCCTGCGGAAACTGGGCTTACTTCTCACTGGTCCACCTTCTCCGATGCAGTGCTCTTCCTCCAGCCTGACCAAACGACCTCCTCCATCTAGCCCACTCACCTCCATGTGGCAGAAACCGAAACATAAGAAAGCCAAGGAAGGAATAACCACCTGAACTGGAGAACTGCTATATTCTACTCCTGTTCATCCCTTTCTTGGGCCCGGGGCCATCTGGCCCCTTCAGCAATATTGCCCACCTGGACTCCTCAACTGACTACTCCCGTGGAACTCTTGTTTACCCTGTTGAGCGGGCCTATCTCATTCACCTTTGATCACAGATAAACTGCCGCCTGGTCATCCTGAACTCCTTAATGGCCTCTCGTATGCCCTATACAAGAACTCCCTCAGGATATCCCTAGTTTCCTGGCTCTACCCGCAGGGCCACTCAATTGGGTGTGACATGCACTCTATGTTGTCTTGGAGCTCCGGACATTAGAGGAGTGTTTGTCTCTTGGTGACTTGACTCTCCCTGGATTTTGTGTGCTGTACTTACGCATACCTAAGGGACATTCATGTCTCCCCCCCCAACAATAATAGGGCAGTAAATTGACCACTAGGTCACTCACTCTGTTTACTAGGGAGTTCTCTTAGTTTTCACCATCCCTCACCCACAGGTTGTAAGATCCCCGCTAACCCCTTCGGAGGGATCATCACCGAATTTATGGTACCTTGTCCTCCCTTCCTATATTCCCAACTTTTTTTATCACTACCCTAGTTTATCCTTCATTAAGGGTTTTCATGATACAGTTGTTATGGAAATTGTACCCTAGTTTGTTGAAATTTGAATGTTAACTATATTTTAGGGAGTGCCACGTACGGAGTGGCACTCGGAGCGGCACTCATGCTCCTCCCCCTGTACTCGGAGCTGCAGACTGTTCTCGCTCCTAGTCAGGATCCCCCCAGCTGGTTCCCCTGGAATTTACTGCTTTTTCTGCCCTTTGCTAATTCTTCTTTTGTTTCAGTGATGTGTGTGGTCTCGCTCATCTGCAGGATCCTGGACTATGCTCTGACAGACTCAATCGCATCTCTCGCCCCTGGACCATCCTTCGAAGGGAAGGTAGGTGGTTGGGGGTCATTGGCATTTCCTCATAAGCTGCTCCATGGCTGATCCTACCGCTCATACACCCGCCCTGTGCTTTGCCTCACACAATGTAAAGGGAATTAACTCTCTTATTAAACGCCGGAAAATCTTCCAACACTACCATGACCAAAAAATGGACATATTGTTTCTTCAGGAAACACACTTCCCAAAATCTCATACCCCGTCCTTTATATACCCCAAATTTCCCACATTCTATCTAGAAAATTCTGACAATAAGGCTAAAGGAGTATGCTTGTTTTTCTCCCGCAAATCCCAGTTCTCGCTGGTGTCCGAATTTAAAGACTCAGATGGTAGGTTCATACTTGTGAAGGGTCTCATTAATAATCAGCTCTATTCTCTCATCTCATACTATGCACCAAATAGGGGCCAATCAAATTTTTTTAAGTCTCTCTTTCACACTCTATCCCAACTTCTTGAAGGCCTGGTCATCTATGGCGGAGACTTTAATATTGCATTAGACGCAGGGATAGATAAACTCGTAAGGACAGTATTCGTCCCACCAGGCAAAGCCTCAATGTAACCAGACAAATTTACCACCAGGGGTTAGTCGATGTCTGGAGGGAAATGAACCTGAGGGTACGGGAAGGGTACGGGATTATACACACTAATCAAACCCTCACAATACTTTTGCGAGAATAGATCACTTTTTTATTCTACAAAATGACATCCCACTAGTACACAAAGCAATCATTAAAGACTCTGCCTGATTGGACCACTCCTTCCTCCTCTCAATCATAAACAAACCAACAACATGGCAACGAGGATTTAACTGGAGACTGAACGATTCAATCCTCAGCAATTCCACTCATGTTAGCGAAATCGGAAAAAAAACATCCAGGAATATTTCCTATTTAATGATGTCGATAACATCTCCCCTATCACTCTGTGGGCAGCACATAAAACCTCTATTAGGGGTAAACTGATCCAAATAACCTCTAGGTTATGTAGAGCCTACAAACTAGATATTGACAGGCTGGAGAGGGAGTTCTCACCTTTAAGCAAACAACATAAATGCAAGACCTAAATTTGTCTCTCACTGCCGTAGCCGAAAAGAGTTTACGCTGGGAGGGTGGGAGGTTTTAGCATCAAAAGATAAGTTGGGTTCTGTGTTGGCGCATAGGCTGACTCCTAAAATTAGACCCCATACCCTACCTAAAATAAAATTGCGCAACGGAACCCTCTCACAAAACCCTCAGAAAATCATGGAAGCTTTTCATTATTTCTATCGTACATTATACAGTAAAGAAGAGAAGGAATCCTTGCCCAGCTTGATCGACTCCTTCCTGGACCCACTAAAGATCCCAAAGATCCGGGATCATCACAGTGATAGCTTAGAGGCCCCTATCTCGGTGGAGGTAGTCTCCCAGATCATTAAAGACCTCAAAAATAACTCTGCCCCTGGCCCTGATGGCTTTTCAGTCCCGTATTACAAGCATTTTGCCTCACTACTCTCTCCTTACCTGGCTCGATTCTTTAATCAACTTCGAGCTGGAGCACAACTAGATAAGAAACTAAATTTGGCTTTTATATTTTAAATTTATGGGGTGATGTCCCTCTCCTCTTTTGAAACTCACTGTATTCCTCTATTTTCTCCAGTTTTGTTTAGAATTGCTGTGATCTATCTGCCTCCTGGACCGTTATCAAGCTTTCTTGACGACTTCTCTGCCTGGCTACCCTACTTTCTCTCTTCTGAAATTCCAACAATCATTCTTGGTGACTTCAACATCCCTGTTAATCTTAACACTCCCGCTACTTCTAAACTGCTGAGCCTAACCTCCTCTTTTGACCTAAAACAATGGACACATGCTTCTACTCACTCTGATGTCAACTGCCTTGACCTCATATTCTCTTCGCCATCTTAACCCCTCTCTTCTTTTTTTCTGCTACAGATTGTCTCTATGACAAAATCTCCTCATCCTTGTCCTGTCCCAATCTGGCCACTTCTGTCTACAACAGTTCACTGTCATCCACCCTGGATACCTTGGCCCTTCACTACACACAGAAGCAGGCCCGACTGCTACAACCCTGGCAGACAGACAATACCAGAAGCCTCAAAAAACGTAGCCATGCTTTTTTATAATGCCCACCTAACCTCCTGCCCCCTGGACCCTGTTCTTTCTCAAATACTACGGTTACCTTTCTGGCTCTATCCTACACTCTTTAACTCAAACCTTCAACCTCTCACTCTCTACTGGAATCTTCCCCAACTCTCTAAAACATGCGCTAGTCACTCCCATTCCAAAAAAGGCCTCACTGGACCCCACCAATCTTAACAACCTAAGACCGATCTCATTACTCCCTTTTGCCTCCACACTCCTTGCACGTTAGTCTACAACCGACTGAGCGACCACCTCATTAAGAATAACCTTCTTGATCCTCTTCAGTCTGGATTTCACCCACAGCACTCCACAGAAACTAAATTTACTTGGTCTCCATGGCTTCTCTCTCAGTTGGTTAGAATCTTACCTATCTCACCGCACCTTCAGTGTCACTTACAACTCCACTTTCTCCTCTCCAACTCCTCTTACCAATGGGGTCCCCCAAGGTTCTGTCCTTGGACCTCTACTATTCTCGATCTACACATTCTCCCTGGGTCAGCTGATAGCCTCCCATGGCTTCCGCTACCATTTATATGTCTGACACCCAAATCTATGTCTCTGCCCCTCAGCTCACCCCATCAGTCTCCTCACACATCACTCATTTACTAACAGACATATCAACCTGCATGTCACACCACTGTGTTAAACAGGAAGAGAGCATTTCCTAACACGATCTGAACTTTCTAAACAGTATATAAAGGTGAAAACAGCAGATATACATGTAAAACCTATGTAGGGAGATTTGTTTCATCTCAGTGTATCATCTGAGGTTGTTCACTTCACTTGGTGTATGGAAGGTTTACATCCACTTTAACGTAAAAAATGTTTAGGCTTTACAAACACTTTAAAAGTTAGTGACCAAGAGAGTGTGAATGGGGTGGGTCTGTTTTTTTGTTTTTTTTTTGTTTTTTTTTTTCCGTTCCAACCAGTAAATAAGGCAGATGGAGGTCAATTTAAAAAAATGTGGTAAAATAATGCATGCGGAAACATTTGTGCAAATGTTAAATTCACTAAGAATTGTGCGGTAAACACCTACTGCGGTAAAGTTTACATAATGCGGTAATTATTGACAGCTGCGTGTAAAGAAAGGATACTGGAAATTAAAATTATTGAAAAAAACCACGCCAAATTTTCCCATATCTGAGCATGCAGGCCAGGAAGGGGGGGGGGGCGACAGAGCACCCCCCAGCCTGAACCATACCAGGCCACATGCCCTCAACATGTAGGGTGCTTTGGGGAAGGGGGGATATGCCCCCTCACCCCAAAGCACCTTGCCCCTATGTTGATGGGGACAAGGGCCTCTTCCTCACAACCCTGGACAGTGGTTGTGGGATTCTGCAGGCGGCCCCCAGATCCCGGACCCCCCCATGTGAATGAGTATGGGGTACTATTCATTCATAAGCGTCAAAATGAAATAAAAACAAAGTTTTTGACAATTCTTTTTATTCATTTTTTTTTTTTTTTTTAAATGTCCCCCAAAGTAGATCCAGTGTCAATCACAATGCCCACCAGCCCTGAAAAAAAAGAAAAAAAAACCTCAGGCCTCGACAAAGGCTCCCGTCGACTGCCTGCTCTGCCGGCTGACGTTCTTAAAGCGTAGTTCCAACGACTTTTTTTTTTTTTTTTTTTTTTTTTAGTAAGACATTGACATATAATACTCACGTCTTTTGAAAATTTCTTCCCACGATGTCCAGTTTTATATAAAAAATTAACTTATATCATTTCTTCCTGGCCGTTCCCATATTGCTTGTGGGCATGTGAAGCCCACAAGCATAATGTTCCAGGAAATGGTGCAGCTGAGTGACCAGCATGCACCGCCCGCTGGTCACTTATATCATTTCTTCCTGGCCGTTCCCATATTGCTTGTGGGCATGTGAAGCCCACAAGCATAATGTTCCAGGATATGGTGCAGCTGAGTGACCAGCATGCACCGCCGGTTCTCATGCACACGCAGTATGACCGTATCGAAGCGCCATAAACATCCCCATGTTGCCATCACAACGGGCCTCTGCGTTGGAAGTGCCTGCCCCGTTGTGATGGCAACGAATCCCTTGGCGATGCCCACTGACTCCTCAGGAAATGATGACACACATCTCCCAGGAGCACAAGCGAGCACGGGCG
This sequence comes from Aquarana catesbeiana, assembly GCF_042186555.1. NCBI lineage: Eukaryota > Metazoa > Chordata > Amphibia > Anura > Ranidae > Aquarana > Aquarana catesbeiana. The sequence goes on from NC_133333.1 coordinate 22,838,994, forward strand.
ACGAGGGAAATGATGTCAGGCGCCAGGGAGAGGAAAAGGCAGATTACTAGGCACCAGCCAGGAAAGAGTAAGTAAAAAAAATATTTTTTTTACTTATGTTTTTTGCTGATGAATAATGCAAAGTAAATTTTATGGGTGGAACTCCGCTTTAAATAGCTAAGAGGATGAATCACCCGATGATATCACCAGATGGCCCCGCCCCTTTGTGATGTCATCAGTCACAAGCTGATTTAAGAACTGGAGCTATTTAAGAATGGTCAGGCGGCGGAGCAGGCAGTTGGTGGGAACCTTGGTCGGAGCCAGAGATTTTTTTTTCCTTCTTTTTTGGGTCCAGCGGTGCAGCATGCATTGTGATTGACGCTGGATCTACTCCGGGGGGACATTTAAAAAAACAATTTTAATAAAGGAGTTGTATAAACTGTGTGTTTTTATTTGTTTTTGACACTTTTTTGGTGAATGAGTAGGGGTACAATGTACCTCCTACTCATTCACATGGGGGGGGAGCGGCTGGAATCTTTCAGATTTTGATAAGCCCCCCTCCCACAGACTCCCACAATCACTGTCCAGGGCTGTGAGGAAGAGGCCCTTGTCCCCATGGGGACAAGGTGCTTTGGGGTGGGGTGGAGCCCAAAGCACCCCCTATGTTGAGGGCATGTGGCCTAGTATGGTTGAGGTGGGGGGGCGCTTGCTCATCTCCTCCCTTTCCTGACCTTCTGGGCTGCATGGCTTGGATTTTTTTGGGGGGGGGACCCCACAATGTTTTTGTTTTTTTTATTTTGGCGTGGGGTTTCTCTTAAAATCCATATCAGACCTGAAGTGCCTGGTATGAATTGGGGGGGACCCCACACTGTCCACGTGGAACAGCAGGGAAGGTGATGAGTCATCTGTTGTTAAGTCTGTGGCGGCCTTCCTGGCCAGCTCCTTAGCAACCAGCTATTGCGGGAGGACCCCCATGCTGTTTCTGACAAATACTGCATGTGATGCTGCCAGCAAAACCCTGGTGATAAATATTGCATGTTTTTTTTTTTACTCTCTTTTTCATTTGTGAATTGGACTTAACAACTTACAGTATGGTTTTTGATGTTTTTCATTTGGTGGTAAATACTGCATAATCATTTTTTTTTCTTAGTTTATTTAACTTTTTTTTGGTATGCAATAATTTATACAAACGAGTCACGTAACCGTGTTGTCACGGTAAACGTTGGTGAATCGACCCCATAGTACCCTAAAATATTACTAGATAATGTGTTTAAAGGCGCCTGCCCTTTAATAGTGACTCTATGTGAATGTGAAGCTGCCCTCCTTAAAAAAAAAAATCTACCTTCAATAATTATAAAAACAAGAGGAAAATAGCGCTAACACAACCAAATGTCCATAAAAATACAAATATAAACGCCCATAAATTGTGCATAATAATCCCTACACCAAGTGAAGAAGTCTTCTACAGTATATATGACAGATGGCCTTCCAGTAGTTCACACCACCACCAGAAATACGCACTCACTGCCAATCCAGTGACTTCTAACTTATTAAAGGTCAATAGGTGCTGTGGGATTAGCCATATACACCTCCAAATCGCTCACACCATTCCTTAATAGATCTTTTGAGATATCATCCTATGCTCTTCTAATCGCTCCTGCAACAATATCAAACCACCAGAGACAGACATGACTTCAGAACAGACCCAGAAGGGAAAGCATTAGAGGAGCCTCAACTAGTTTTGCCAATTGCATCTTCAGGTGGCTCTATTGTATTGACCTGTTAGAGTCTGCAAAAGACTTGAGACTGGGGCGGAGGTTCACCTTCCAGCAGGACAACGACCCTAAACATACAGCCAGAGCTACAATGGATTGGTTTAGATCGAAGCATATTCATGTGTTAGAATCTGTTAGAAACCTGTTAGAGCCTGCAAAAGACAAAAGACTTAGAACTGGGGTGGAGGTTCACCTTCCAGCAGGACAACGACATACAGCCAGAGCTACAATGGAATGGTTCAGATCAAAGCATATTCATGTGTTAGAATGGCCCAGTCAAAGTCCAGACCTAAATCCAATTGAGAATCTGTGGCAAGACTTGAAAATTGCTGTTCACAGACGCTCTCCATCCAATCTGACAGAGCTTGAGCTATTTTGCAAAGAAGAATGGGCAAAAATGTCCCTCTCTAGATGTGCAAAGATGGTAGAGACATCCCCAAAAAGACTTGCAGCTGTAATTTCAATGAAAGGTGGTTCTACAAAGTATTGACTCAGGGGGGCGCCATACAAATGTACCCTCCACTTTTCAAATATTTATTTGTAAAAAAAATTGAAACCATTTATCATTTTACTTCCACTTCACAATTATGTGCCACTTTGTGTTGGTCTATCACATAAAATCCCAATAAAATACGTTTTTAGCTATAACATGACAATATGTGGACAATTTCAAAGGGTGTGAATACTTTTTCAAAGCACCGTATGAAAAAAGACATTTTATAAAGTGAATAATCTAAAACCACACGCAATCTGATTGTACTTTTTCAGAAATGATAAACTTACCTTGGTAGTATTCAAAGATTGTAGTAGAACAAAGATATTCAGATATGCAGTTTATTTTTCCCCATCTGCAGAGGTCTGCCTGATATGAAAACGTCCAACAATAATAACAATGTCTAGTGCAACCTGTAACGTAAGAATAGCTAGTAATTTAAAATGAATTAAAGGGAAAGTAAGAAATTAATATTAAAAAGAGGGCAAATAAGAAAAAGAAAGAAAGTAAAATTAAAAAAAAAAACAGGAAGAAAAGGGAAAAAAAAGGAATAGTAAATACAATGAAAAAAAGAAAAGAAAGCGAGAAGCATATAAGAAAAAAAAAATAGGACATACGGGGAAATGAAAAGAAAGCAAATGAAAAAAAAAAAAAAGAAAGACAAAGGAAGAGATGGGAAAGAAAAGTATATAAAAACAAGGAAGAGTTAGAGAAGGAAAAAGAAAAGAAGAAAGGGACATGATAAGAACTATGGAAAAAAAAAAAAACTAAAGCAGGAAAAGAAAGAGAAGGAAAAAAAGGGGGGGGGGTCAAAAAATCTAAATTGAAGAATAGAGAGTGAAGAAAATTAAGAAAATACATTTAAAAAGAGAGAAATAATGAAAAGCAAGAAAACAGTAGAAGGGAAAAAAAAAGAAATGAGAGAGATAGACATCTAGAGAGAAGAAAGACATTTACTTACTGGATCCTGCAAGAACTGATAGTAGAAAATAAAGCTGTACTACAGACATCGCTGCAAATGACTCCACTGCGTGTATGATTATTAACCACTGCAAACCTTACTAGTTGTCTACAACCTTTATATAACATAAGTCATGGAGGTGGAGAAAAGGGACATGAAATGCTGGTCATATTACTAACATATGTTCAGTTTCATAATTCAGAGTGACAATCTATAGTGTGTGATTTTCATAATTGCATGAAGTAGTACATAATATACCGTACCTTATTTGCATCTGCAGAGGCATCCTCCTGGTTTACATTTTATGGCATTGTAATCAGTGTTTACCCTTCCATGGTCTTGTCAGAGACATGTATTAAGGTTGGCTGTATTAGAATTTAAAGAGGAACTGCAGTCTGCGCAGATAATCTGTAATAAAAATATCTTTGAAACACAAGAAAAAAGACCTCTCCTGCGCTCAGGTGTCCATGAACTGGATATGTGGTGCAGCCACCTATAGAAGTAATGCCTAGCGTCTTGCAGCCCTCATTTGAACAATGGGTATTCAAGCTAAGAAAAAACAGAAAAGAAAGAGGGCGCACCAACCTAGTGCATTACCACTGATAAACTTTAATGCAGCATAAAAACAGTAAAAATTATACTCACAAACGAGCTAATATAAATCGCTTTCAAAAGGGCGCAAAAGCGCTGTTTCTGTGGATCGACACCCCAGGACCTGTTGCCGAGAGGATAAGACCAGCGCAAATGGCTGATGGCTGGTCTTATCCTCTCGGCAACAGGTCCTGGGGTGTCGATCCACAGAAACAGCGCTTTTGCGCCCTTTTGAAAGCGATTTATATTAGCTCGTTTGTGAGTATAATTTTTACTGTTTTTATGCTGCATTAAAGTTTATCAGTGGTAATGCACTAGGTTGGTGCGCCCTCTTTTCTGTATAAAAATATCTTTGCCATTCTGAAGTTTTTCTCCAACCACTTTGCATATTATTTTATACATACTGTGATTCTGTACTTGCCAAATATGCTGCATAAATCTCCCTCTACTGAGTCTGGCTGCAGCCATTTTAACTGTGGGCAGCTGAAGCTGCTGACTGTTCACTTTCTGGATTTACACAGAGGCACACCTCCAGCTCTGCAGCTCTCATTGGCCCTCTTATGACTCATCCCCCCTCTCCCTTCCTGGCAAACTCTTGCAAGAGTGAGAGAGAGCTGTGCATGATGTCATAAGCCTAGGGCTAATGACCAGACAAGAAACAGGAAGTGGGCTGTATAAGGGATTTACTGGCAGAAAAAAAAATGTTTTACTATCCAAATGTAGCACTAACTTACGGTGGAGATGCTGGTTTAAGCGGGTCTGTTACCTTCACTCTCGACACCTCTGTTTCACCAGCACCGGGTCTAGGGTTCCGTTGAGTTTACTCCTGGACAACACACGCACCAACACTGGAGTACGTTTTCAATGCTTTATTAAAACAAATGACTTAGGAAACTCAAATATTCTCTGTTAGGGTTCTCTTGACAAAATGTCCTGGTAGAATACAAATACTATTTGAAATGCGCTCCCCTCGTGGGACACACTCCTTGCTCATCTATAGGGATGAGCTTCGAGTTCGAGTCGAACTCATGTTCGACTCGAACATTGGCTGTTCGCAAGTTCGCCGAACAGCGAACAATTTGGGGTGTTCGCGGCAAATTCGAATGCCGCGGAACACCCTTTAAAAGTCTATGGGAGAAATCAAAAGTGCTAATTTTAAAGACTTATATGCAAGTTATTGTCATAAAAAGTGTTTGGGGACCTGGGTCCTGCCCCAGGGGACATAGATCAATGCAAAAAAAAGTTTTAAAAACGGACGTTTTTTCAGGAGCAGTGATTTTAATAATGCTTAAAGTCAAACAATAAAAGTGTAATACCCCTTTAAATTTCGTAGCTGGGGGGTGTCTATAGTATGCCTGTAAAGGAGCGCATGTTTCCCGTGTTTGGAACAGTCTGACAGCAAAACGACATTTCGAAGGAAAAAAGCCATTTAAAACTACTCGCGGCTATTGCATTGCCGGTCCGACAATACACATAGAAGTTCATTGATAAAAACTGCATGGGAAATCCCCACAGGGGAACCCCGAACCAAAATTTAAAAAAAAAATGACGTGGGGGTCCCCCTAAATTCCATACCAGGCCCTTCAGGTCTGGTATGGAAATTAAGGGGAACCCCTGCCAAAATTTAAAAAAAAAACGGCGTGGGGTTCCCCCCAAAAATCCATACCAGACCCTTATCTGAGCACGCAACCTGGCGGGCCGCAGGAAAAGAGGGGGACGAGAGAGCGGCCCCCCTCCTGAACCGTACCAGGCCACATGCCCTCAACATTGGGAGGGTGCTTTGGGGTAGCCCCCCAAAACACCTTGTCCCCATGTTGATGAGGACAAGGGCCTCATCCCCACAACCCTGTCTGGTGGTTGTGGGGGTCTGCGGGCGGGGGGCTTATCGGAATCTGGAAGCCCCCTTTAACAAGGGGACCCCCAGATCCCGGCCCCCCCCCGTGTGAAATGGTAGGGGGGTACCATTTCACTAAAAAACTGTCAAAAGTGTTAAAAATGACAAGAGACAGTTTGACAATTCCTTTATTTAAATGCTTCTTCTTTCTTCTATCTTCCTTCATCTTCTTCTTCTGGTTCTTCTGGCTCTTCCTCCGCATTCTCGTCCAGCATCTCCTCCGCGGCGTCTTCTATCTTCTTCTCCTCGGGCCGCTCCGCACCCATGGCATGGGGGGAGGCTCCCGCTCTTCTCTTCATCTTCTTTTTCATCTTCTTCTTTTCTTCTCTTCTTCATTTTCTTCTCCGGGCCGCTCCGCATCCATGCTGGCATGGAGGGAGGCTCCCGCTGTGAGGACAAGGGCCTCATCCCCACAACCCTGTCTGGTGGTTGTGGGGGTCTGCGGGCGGGGGGCTTATCGGAATCTGGAAGCCCCCTTTAACAAGGGGACCCCCAGATCCCAGCCCCCCCTGTGTGAAATGGTAAGGGGGTACTTTTACCCCTACCATTTCACTAAAAAAACTGTCAAAAATGTTAAAAATGACAAGAGACAGTTTTTGACAATTCCTTTATTTAAATGCTTCTTCTTTCTTCTATCTTCCTTCATCTTCTTCTTCTGGTTCTTCTGGCTCTTCTGGTTCTTCCTCGGGCGTCCTCGTCCAGCATCTCCTCTGCGGGCTCTTCTATCTTCTTCTCCTAGGGCTGCTCCGCACCCATGGCATGGGGGGAGGCTTCCGCTCTTCTCTTCATCTTCTTCTCCTCTTCATTTTCTTCTCCTCTTCATTTTCTTCTCCGGGCCGCTCCGCATCCATGCTGGCATGGAGGGAGGCTCCCGCTGTGTGACGGCGTCTCCTCGTCTGACGGTTCTTAAATCATGGGGGGCGGGGCCACCCGGTGACCCTGCCCCCCTCTAACGCATGGTGACTTGACGGAACTTCCCTGTGACATCACGGGGAATGCCACAGGGAAGTCCCGTCATGTCCCGTGCGTCAGGGGGGGCGGGGTCACCGGGTGGCCCCGCCCCCCGTTATTTAAGAACCGTCAGACGAGGAGACGCCGTCACACAGCGGGAGCCTCCCTCCATGCCAGCATGGATGCGGAGCGGCCCGGAGAAGAAAATGAAGAGGAGAAGAAAATGAAGAGGAGAAGAAGATGAAGAGAAGAGCGGAAGCCTCCCCCCATGCCATGGGTGCGGAGCAGCCCTGGGAGAAGAAGATAGAAGAGCCCGCAGAGGAGATGCTGGACGAGGACGCCCGAGGAAGAACCAGAAGAGCCAGAAGAACCAGAAGAAGAAGATGAAGGAAGATAGAAGAAAGAAGAAGCATTTAAATAAAGGAATTGTCAAAAACTGTCTCTTGTCATTTTTAACATTTTTGACAGTTTTTTTAGTGAAATGGTAGGGGTAAAAGTACCCCCTTACCATTTCACACAGGGCGGGCTGGGATCTGGGGGTCCCCTTGTTAAAGGGGGCTTCCAGATTCCGATAAGCCCCCCGCCCGCAGACCCCCACAACCACCAGCCAGGGTTGTGGGGATGAGGCCCTTGTCCTCATCAACATGGGGACAAGGTGTTTTGGGGGGCTACCCCAAAGCACCCTCCCAATGTTGAGGGCATGTGGCCTGGTACGGTTCAGGAGGGGGGCGCTCTCTCGTCCCCCCCTCTTTTCCTGCGGCCTGCCAGGTTGTGTGTTTGGATAAGGGTCTGGTATGGATTTTTGGGGGGACCCCACGCCATTTTTTTAATTTTTTTTTGGCGCGGGGTTCCCCTTAAATCCGTACCAGACCTGAAGGGTCTGGTATGGAATTTAGGGGGACCCCCACGTCTTTTTTTTTTTTTTTATTTTGGCCGGGGTTCCCCTTAATACCCATACCAGACGTGAAGGGCCTGGTATGGAATCTAGGGGGACCCCCACGTCATTTTTTTAAAATTTTGGTTCGGGGTTCCCCTGTGGGAAATTCCCATGCCGTTTTTATCAATGAACTTCTATGTGTATTTTCGGACCGGCAATTTAATAGCCGTGAGTAGTTTTAAATGGCTTTTTTCCTTTGAAGTGTCATTTTGCTGTCAGACTGGAATTTAGGGGGATCCCCACGTCTTTTTTTTTTTTTTCATTTTGGCCGGGGTTCCCCTTAATACCCATACCAGACCTGAAGGGCCTGGTATGGAATCTAGGGGGACCCCCACGTCATTTTTTTAAAATTTTGGTTCGGGGTTCCCCTGTGGGAAATTCCCATGTCGTTTTTATCAATGAACTTCTATGTGTATTTTCGGACCGGCAATGCAATAGCCGCGAGTAGTTTTAAATGGCTTTTTTCCTTTGAAGTGTCATTTTGCTGTCAGACTGTTCTAAACACGGGAAACATGCACCCCTTTACAGGCATACTATAGACACCCCCCAGCTATGAAATTTAAAGGGATATTACACTTTTATTGTTTGACTTTAAGCATTATTAAAATCACTGCTGCTGAAAAAATGGCCGTTTTTAAAACTTTTTTTTGCATTGATCCATGTCCCCTGGGGCAGGACCCAGGTCCCCAAACACTTTTTATGACAATAACTTGCATATAAGCCTATAAAATTAGCACTTTTGATTATTCATGTTCGTGTCCCCTAGACTTTAACAGGGCTCGCGTGTTCGAACTAACTTTTTTCCTGTTCGCATGTTCTGGTGCGAACCGAACAGGGGGGTGTTCGGCTCATCCCTTCTCGTCTGGATAGGCCTCTCTCACCGGTCTAGCAGCCAGCACGCAGCACGAATCAAAGTCTCTGCCACAGACCTGCTTGGGAACAAAATCCGCATGATCCTCTGCCACAGGATGTATAGGTTTTTCTAAAGTGAAAGTCAGTCACAGTGCTTGAACCTTTAAGCCGAGCCGGCAACACTATGCTGTATAGTTACTTTTTGGATACGTCCTCCTACCGAGTCACCAGGCCCCTCTATAGACCAGCACTCTGCGTGATCCTTCCAAGACGGGTCCTCCCCTGGGATCTCCCCGGTTGTCCAGCCCCGTCTGGCAGGACCGACAGCTCAGGACCATTCCTCTGCTGCGGTGGTAGGCTCCAGACAAGCCCCAGCTATGAAATTTAAAGGGATATTACACTTTTATTGTTTGACTTTAAGCATTATTAAAATCACTGCTGCTGAAAAAATGGCCGTTTTTAAAACTTTTTTTTGCATTGATCCATGTCCCCTGGGGCAGGACCCAGGTCCCCAAACACTTTTTATGACAATAACTTGCATATAAGCCTATAAAATTAGCACTTTTGATTATTCATGTTCGTGTCCCCTAGACTTTAACAGGGCTCGCGTGTTCGAATGAACTTTTTTCCTGTTCGCATGTTCTGGTGCGAACCGAACAGGGGGGTGTTCGGCTCATCCCTACTCGTCTGGATAGGCCTCTCTCACCGGTCTAGCAGCCAGCACGCAGCACGAATCAAAGTCTCTGCCACAGACCTGCTTGGGAACAAAATCCGCATGATCCTCTGCCACAGGATGTATAGGTTTTTCTAAAGTGAAAGTCAGTCACAGTGCTTGAACCTTTAAGCCGAGCCGGCAACACTATGCTGTATAGTTACTTTTTGGATACGTCCTCCTACCGCGTCACCAGGCCCCTCTATAGACCAGCACTCTGCGTGATCCTTCCAAGACGGGTCCTCCCCTGGGATCTCCCCGGTTGTCCAGCCCCGTCTGGCAGGACCGACAGCTCAGGACCATTCCTCTGCTGCGGTGGTAGGCTCCAGACAAGCCTCTGGACCCACCCCTGCGCCGCTGTATCGTGGGCCTCCCGAACGGAGGACCACGAGGTAGCTCCTTAACGCATACCTGTCGGCCAGGAAGGCCAGCAGGTGGCTGTAAAATGAACCCTAAAACATGGCGTCTGTCCCATAAATACCCTTGCCCATAATGCAACTTGGAGGACCACCTCCACCGAGCGTGCCTCCGGGACAGAGGAGCATCCATTCGCTTCAACACGTTGCCTTTCCAACCCTGACCAGTGGCAACAGCGACACCCACCGGTCAGCACGGAAACATACACAATGTCAGCCAAGCTGGAACAGAGGCAAACTTTTAACCTTCCTAACATACAATTGACTAAATTTACCTAACATGCGGTAGATTGCAAATCTACCAGCGCTACACAAAGTTAAAACAACAACAAGGGCAGAGGATTTAATAGATAGAACGATGAAAAAATGACTGACGTTCCGCTTTAAATAATATTTGTTTATGAGCCCCAACGACTTACAGCAGTAAATATTTCCATGTTATATTGTATTTTGTTTTTAAAATGTGTACAAGGTGTTACCATGCTTGGGTTCCTGCACGAACCATACAGGCCATGGCATAAGTGACAAAAATGCCAAAGCTCTGCCCATCCGTTTGCTGGCATCCCAATATATCCATAATCAGGATCTGGCATTGAAGCCATTTTAGCTGCTGAAAGTCTTCTCTAACCGTTTGACCTCCCGAAAATTTACCCCCTTCATGACCAGGCCATTTTTTGCTATTTGGCACTGCTTTACTTTAACTGAAAATTGCACAGTCCTGTGACGCTCTACCTAAATAAAATGTATGGCCTTGTTTTCCCACAAATAGAGCTTTCTTTTGGTGGTATATGATCACTTCTGCATTTTTTATTTTTTGTGCTATAAAAACAAAAACGAGCGACAGTTTTGAAATAATAACAAACAATTTTTATGTTCTGCTATAAAACATATCCAATAAAAAAAATGGAAAAAAAATCGAATTTCTTCATCAATTTAGGGCAATTTGTATGCTGCTACATATTTTTGGTAAAAAAAATTTCAATAAGCGTATATTGGTTTGCGCAAAAGTTATAATGTCTACAAACTATGGGATATTTTTATTTATTGTATTTGTTTTGTTTGTTTTTTAACTAGTAATGGTGGCGATCAGCAACTTATAGCGGGACTGCGATATTGCGGCAGACATTCTGGCATTAACTGACACTTTTGACACTTTTTGGGGACCAGTGACACTATTAAAGTGATCAGTGCTTAAAAATATGCACTGTCACTGTACTAATAATTAACATCAGGGGCGCTCAAAGGGTTAACTGTGTGCCTAGTCAGTGTTTTACTACACTGTAAGCTGCTTTTACTAGGAGAAGAGATTACATTTATTCCTTTGATTTGTAGGGACACAAACTCCATCCATTTCCCTCTTGTCAGAACAGCTATATTTGCCTTGTTTACATAGGCAGATCGCAGATCTGGCTATCTGCCTAACGATCGGCGGGTGCCGGAGGATATTGGGTACCGTGCACCTGCTCATCGGCTTCTGCTGTGTGTATTTACAGCAGAAATGAGGCGCCGGCGGCACGCATTCTCGCCCCCCTACCTGGAATTGTCGAAAAGCATGTATATACGTGATCTGGCGCACAGGTGCCTCCCCGTAGCTGTAAAGCTGCGATAGGGAAGATCTGAAGCTGTTAAACTATATGTAGGGATCTGCTGCCCTCTATTCTCTGAATTTGCAAATGCCTTCATATATAGTTTATATCCTGCCCCTGAGTTGCTGCCTGGAAGCAGGAAGTGGATAGAGAGAGAGAAAGTCTCGGCCACATGTACTGTCCATGCTCCAATCCAGAAGAAAAGGTTATACACTACTAGGAAGGGACTAAAGCTCAGAGTAGATAGGCTGACTATGACTTCCAGTGCCATACCACAGTTCCTGCTAGAGAGAAGTCTCATTCTAGGCTGTCCACAGAAATACCATGTTTCCCCGAAAATAAGGCAACAAAAGACACAGTAGGGCTTATTTTCGGGGTAGGTCTTACCATGTAATGTGCCGTCTTCTCTCTCCCACTCTCTCCCTGCCTGTCAGGAATCCCCAGTGTGAACTGAGTTAAAATGCTTGTTAAATCCTATATTCCACTCTATTGCTGTAGTATATAATGTACAATGTGTGTGTTTCTTTAATAGAGTTGTGCCAAATACCTTTGTTATAGCGCTGCTCTGCACTTCTGTGACCCACCGGAGCTCTCTTCCCCGCAATTATTTTACAGAAACACACACATTGTACATTGTATTCTACTGTAATAGAGTGGATTATAGGATTTTACAAGCATTTTAAACTAGGGCTTATTTTCGGGGTAGGGCTTATATTGCAGCCCTTCTGAAAAATAACGCTAGGTCTTATTTTCGGGGTAGGTCTTACTTTCGGGAAAACACGGTACCGGGCGATGCGTCCTGTAGCAGTGACTAACGTTGTGTAAACTCCAAGAAATTGTGATAATTGATAACTGTAGGAGTGTGGCCACCTGGTAATAGTTCAAAGCTGCTGGTGGAGTGTAACCACCTGGAGCGGTGTAAAACAAATAAACCAGAGTCCAATACACTTAGCCTAGAAGTGCTCAGAACTCACTTAGGGACTATCCAATGTGGAATCATGCAATATAAACCAGGTAAAGAGTTTGCAAAATCTTTATTGTTAAAATCCGCTTGCCAAATTACCTATATGACTCAAATTGTGAACAGGCAAGTCTTATGCTGCCATACAGATGTAAAATAAGTGTTCAACAATGTCACATGTTAACATATATAGGCAATCCAAGCCATAATCCTTACATTGTTCGGGTCTGTGCTGGTGGTGGAAAGCAAAAGCAGCGTGTCAGGTAGTGGTTATGAAGACCAGCAATGTCCTCCCCCACTGGCAGTGGTGATAGTACCTGCCCTAGGGCCAGAGCTGCATGTACTGGAAGTGATGCGCCAGAAGTGACTTCACAGGGCCACTGATGAACACCGGAGATGAAGCCTCTGCAGACTTTGTTTTTTTGTTATTTATTGAGGGTTACTAACTTGGAGGGAGGTTATGGGATACCCACTTGACTTCAGCAAAACTTCAGGGAAATTTTCCTATTTATACAGTCTATATACAGTCTCCTTCCCTTTCCTCTCGCACAGCACTTGCTTGCTCCAGCTGAATCATTTTGATTTATCTGACAGGCTCCAAGTCAGTTTAGCAATGGCCCTTTACAGGCAGAAACTCGTAGCCCTTTTTGTGTATCACAGTGTAGTGAAACAGCTTGTAACTCTTCCTCTGTGGCCACTGATCCCAGCACCGCCTCTTCAGGCACTACAAACCCTCTTGGCTGCAGCTGCCCCTTTCACTAGCCCTCCAGGCTAACTCTTCACACCAGTCTACCTGGCTGACTCTTCACCAGCCCACCTGGCTTACTCTCAGGAGATCTTTCAGAGAAGGATGAAGATTTAAGCACGCTGCTGTCTTCAGAGAGACTGGCTACATGTGGCAGTCACCCCCCTTGTTAGTCCCCAACAGTGTTGACTACTCACTCTGTCCTCTCTCTTGCTCCCTTGCCTCCAGGAAAGCCCCCTCCTGTGTGATTTAGCAGGATCCTTCTGGCACCCAAGCCCCAGCCCAAGGCAGGACACTCCCCTAGACTAGAGGCTACCCCTGAGGGCCACCGACAGCCTTCTCAACATTGTATCTCCATTTTTCACCTGACTGCCCTCCTGTCATGGCCCATGTCTATTTCTGGAGTGGTCTAAGCCCCCTATCAGCCTACCTCTGAGGATTGGCTTAGGCTCCATAAATATTCAAGGCAGCTGCTCCTAACCTCCACCCTCTAATTCTAGAAGATTCTCCAACCTTCTTGACCGGGGGAGGCCCCAGAGAGCTGCCAGGATGAGTCGCCCAGCCCTAAACCTTAGTAAACCCTGACCCAGATGCCATAGCTCAAGCTTAGCCCTGAGCTAAACTAAGTTTTCCTACTCTCACTTCTAGCACACACTAGAGGGTGCTACAGGAGCAACGCATTCTGGGCAGCAGAGATAACAATTGGATACCCCCTGTGACTGCTGATCCTGCCTTCAGGTCCCTGACACAAAGATGAATTCTGCATCATCCTTGGGGCCCCTGCAGCTGGACTTTGCTGCAACACCCTCATCTGGAGGTATCTCTATAAACTATATATACCTGGGTTTATGTGCACAATTCCACCAGGACTTTTTTCAGGCCCTTTGCTGATAAATACCTGTTTGTACATTTAATGCACAAGTTTGACTATATATACAAGTTTTTTATAAGAAAAGATTATTAAGTGCATACATCCAGTGTACAAACAGGTATTATCAGCAAAGGGCCAAACAAGTGTCCTGGTGGAATTGTGCACATTTTCCTGGGTATATATAGTTATTGATAAAGATACTTTCAGATGAATATTGCAGCAGAGTTTAGTTGTAGAGACTCTGAGGATAATCACAATGCGGCATTTGTCCTGGTGCCAGAGACTTGAAGACCAAATCTGCGTCATTTAAGAAACCTTCCAGCCCTTGTCCAATCAGCCTGGAACTCCGCTTCTCACCTAGCAGGATCCATGGTGTGGCACTGGAACTGAGGGTCAGCCTATCTACTGTGTGCTTAGTCCCTAGTATTTTCTAATCTTTCATGCAAACAGACCTCTAACTACCAAAAGTGGTCATCGGATGCCTAACCTGGATCTAGTCTATGCTAGTTATTGAGCTCTAAGCTAAAAATAGATATAGAGGGGGGCGTGGCCTGGCGTTAGAAGAGAATGGCTGCCTGACCCTCCAGCTCCCACTAACTGAGGAATCTGCATTGCTAATAAGCAGAGATCAAACAAGCCACGATGGGCAAGGGAGACAGGAGCAACTCGGCAACCAGATCCTGCTCGCCCCAAGACGGCGAGACACAATTGAGCCACAACATACCCGCAAAGTTTAGGTCCCAGCAGCGGGACACGCAACTCTCCACACAGGCCTCTGCCCACACCAGCTGCAGCCCCTATCGTGACAGCAATCACCTTCCTGCACACACACCAGCAACTAGCAATGCACAACCTCTGTGCTTGGGGGACATGCAAGCTGTAGCCCAGGACATAAAAAACACCCTGCCATAGCTGACCACCAATTCGACATACAGTCAGTGGCTACTCGGCTGGACAGAGTGGAAGCTACTGCAAGCAGGCAAGAGACCATCATTACTCAAATCCAGAAGGTAACTGACGGGCATTCTTTCTAACTAAGAGAGATGAACAGGCACCTGGAAGATCTAGACAGTAGGGTATGCAGGCACAATATAAGAGTGAGAGGGCTCACTTACACTGTGGAACCTGGTAACCTTCACCAATGCATCCAGTCTATATTCAACAACCTGCTAGACAGACCCACGACTCCCCTATTGATATGGAACACATTCACAGGGCCTTAGGTCCCAGGGAAAGAGACTCCGACCCTCCATGTGACATCATCTGCTGCCTGGTGAGCTTTCCCCTGAAAGAAGATATCCTCAAGCGCGCCAGAGAGAGAGATGCCAGATTCTCCATGAGGGAGGAGAAATCAAGCTCTTTAAAGATCACCCATCACCTTTCAGCCCTGGAAAGACCTCCGACCTCTCCTAGATCTTCCCCGCTCTCGCAACATTTCCTATGGGTGGAAATTTCCAATCTGTTTCTCAGCTTCACCAATGGGACATTCTGCTATGCTCCGTGTGCCGGAAGACCTGCCACAGGTCTGTGCTGCCATAAATATCCCACTACCACTCTTGCCTGATTTGTACAGTGACCACCACATCTCGGCACCATGAAATGCAAACCACCGAGAAGACCCCATGGAATGGAATGTTCAGAGGCCCCGACAACAAAGGTCTTCTTTGGAAATCTCCCCATGCCAGGCTAACCACCAACCATCAGGAGGGAGCTCCTTGGCCTCACCGGCACACAGGAGACCCCATCGAGACGCTCGAGATGTCCTCTACACTCCTGACCTCCATTCCACAGAGGTTCTCTTCTTCCTGTTCATACCAAGGTTCCGTGAGTTTATCGCTTGTTATACACAGTTTTCATATTTTTTTTTTATACTGTTTCTAAGAACTAACTGACTAGCCTGCTTTACCTAGAGGGCATATCCCTCAACCAAACCCTATAAAAGGTTCTAATTGGAACTCCAAGCTCCCTTTCCCTACATTACCACTCCGCATTACCCACAGTGACTCTTCCAACAACACATCACAACTTAACCGACGTACATGAAAGCTTACCACTTTTCACCCCTGATTGGCTCTCTGAAAGGTATCTGTCATGTACAACTTATACCACATGTCTTCCTGCCTTGACACAGTTACCTTTATAGGAGTGAATCCCATTCTCCTACACCCCCAGCTTGCAACCTTGGTGCGTCCAAAGAGCATCAGCAGCTGTTAAAGGTAATAATCGCCTTGATGGGAAAAAGAAATCCCCACCACCAGTCCCCAAGATTGTCATCTTGTCAGGTGTCTACCCTCATCTTTACCTATACCATCAACTATCTAGCTGAGACGATGCATTGATACTTATGTTGTCTCCACTGAGGTCACCCTAAAAATATTGTAGCATCAACTCGGCTCCGACTGGCTACCCATAAATACGGGCTTGAATGCTAACTCTATCTAAACATGCACCTGCCTTGACCTGGATGGGTGTTCACCCTACCTACATACTGCCACTCGCCATATGAGGCCAATACAGGCCACACAAACTGCCTATCCTAAGCCCCACCATGACCCATCTGGAACCAGCACCCAAAGCTTCATAGACTCCTATACCCACATACCCCCCACCTTGCGACCCCTATTTAGATCCTACTAGTGGGCACACTTTACCATGTGAAGCAATAAGGTGAAATATTGTCATTGTAATTATTGACACTGCTGATGACGGGAACAATACCAGGTCAAGGTCGATTTAAATAGCTTTTTTGGTATTGACGCTGATAGGGCAGAACAAATATCCTAATTCACACATGTAATTAATATATTAACCAAGATTTGGATATGTTATCTTTAAATGTTTGCTCAAGCAGAATATGAGGGATAGCTTTGGGACAAGTTCACAAATAAGCAAAACAAATCAACACAATTTGTTTTTTGGTCATGACCCAAGAGCTACCTACATATACACACGCTATGGGGTGGAGTCTTCACCCCCCCCATATCATTATGAGTACCTCAACTATTAACATCTAGGGCTACAAACCCACACAATTCTTCCAAAACCCCATACCCTGACATTTATCCCTCATATCCTGTCTAGCACTATAATTTACTATCAGGTAGTACTCTACATCACCCCACCTTCTCATATGTTCAATGCTCTTCACGGTAGATAATCTTATATCCTCCCAACCAAGTGGTTCAATCTGGCCCACTCTCGCACTTCGAACCTCACCTGGAAGCCGGTGATACAACATACGACATACAACACATACGAAAGAGGCACCATCATAAACTTCTCCTCTACCATACTATACCAATCTGCCCCCAAAACTCCATAACAACCTGTAAACATACCCCCCCACTTTTCCTGTGACCCCCCCACATTCTATCATGGAGTCACTAACTACCTACTATGCCCGTACCTCATAACTCAAGGTTCTACACAAAGGGTTTCTATCTACACACACTTCGATTTTACCGGCTCAGAACGGTATTCTGTGAAATGATGATCAAGTGCTTGTTAAAATTTTTCTAGAATCTTCTTAAATTGAGATATGTATATTGGTTGTATTGAGATTATGTGCTTTGAGCTGCTTTCTTGTAAGATTAGTGCCAAACAATGACCAACCTGTCACTCCATCCACCTCATGGTGACTTGTTCTTCTCCTATGACAAAAGGTCCTCAGCAGGGCCATCTTTAATATTGATTGGACCCTGGGCAAAACTTTTCTTGGGGCCCCCTCCATGCAGTTTCACTCTCCACCTGCTCTGAGACATACAATAAATAGCACCTAGACTCAAAATCAGTTTACTTAATCTGATCAGGCAGCTATTGCGACTGGTTGCCAGAGGTTACAGTGTATCATTACCGCTCACTGACTGGTTGCTAGAGGTTACAGCACACCTTACGGCTCACTGATTAGTTGCTAGAGGTTACAGCACATGATTTCTGCTTGCTGATTGGCTGCTAGAAATTACTGTGGATATGACCTCAGGAGGGCATGATATACATATCAATGCTGCTGCTATTTACATATGCATGCCCCCGCTATTTACATATGAATGCCGGTAATTTACATGTAAAGACATGGTCTGCAGGTGAGCCATCTGTACACAACAATAGGGCAGAGCTGGGCAGCATTAGTAGCAGCACTTCACACTGAGATATTGGGACACAGCAAGGGACTAAAACCTTGAGGGAGGAGGGAATTTAAACCAGAATAGTTGGCAAGTGTGAGGCAGCTGCTTTGAGCCCCACAACAATGACAGGGCCCAGGGCAGCTCCCCCTTTTGCCCTGCCTTAAAGACAGCCCTGGTCCTCAGTCCTCCACAGTGGGACTGTTATGCTGTGTACACAAAATCAGACATTCCAACAACAAATGTTCGATAGGAGCTTGTTGTCAGAAATTCCGACTGTGTGTAGGCACCACCAGACATTTTTTGTCGGACTTTCCGACAACAAAAATTTGAGGGCTGGTTCTCAAATTTTCCGACAATAAAATCCATTGTCGTAAATTCCGAGCATGTGTAGACAATTCCGACGCACAAAAATCCACGCATGCTCTGAATCAAGTACGAGACGGAAGCGCTCGGTCTGGTAAAACTAGCGTTTGTAATGGAGATAACACATTCGTCACGCTACAAATTTTTAAATTTTTTTAAAGCAGCGCATTCTCTTCTTCTTTATATTGCTAGAATAATGAAGTTGTTTTGCTGCTGATATTCACACAGAATTCTCACAAACTGATTTCTTTATTATTTATCGTGATCTCATGAATAATGTTTGTTATTTTTTTCATCAGATCTCCATAATAGTGTTTATAATTTATATTTATAGTGATCTTTTTTTCTTTATTTTTTTATGAAGATCTCCATTTTTTTTATGACGATCTCCATTTGTTTTTTTTATTTTTTATGAAGTTCTCCTTTTTTTTTTTCCTTTTTATGAAGATCTCCTTTTTTTTTTTTTTTAAATAGTCATCTACTTTTTTAGTTTTGTTTTTTATTAACAAGATCTCCTGGTTTTTTTTTTATATTTGTTTTTCTACTATCTCCATAATATTTTTGTGTGTCAAGTTACCACAACACCAATTAAAAATGTTGGTGTTGGTGTCCCTTGTTAATTTGACATTGTATTTTTGAAATGTACCTGCCTACTCACAAATCAAACTGTCCTTTTTGAAAAAAAATAGCCATTTATTATGGGTCATATCCAAATAAAGAGGAAGGCAACGCTGGATAAATTTGTGAAGCCTTTGTACCCCAGGGCACACATCAACTATTTTACAGCCAAAATTGGTAGCATGAGGACTCGATATAATAGTGAGCACAATCCGGTCCAGGACTCTGAGAGATCAGGAACAGCAGCAGATGACATATATGTACCCAAGTTGTGGGCTTACAACAGCCTGTGTCTTTTGCCAGACCAGACTGAACCCAGGCCATCACTCTCTTGTCTTCCTTACACACTTGCTTCCACGCTTGCTTCAGGACTGTGGCTCTGGAGTTGGGGTTGAGGCAGGAGGTGGAGGAGGTAGAGGAGGGGAATGGTCCAACTCACACAGGTGGGTTTTGCTGGTAAGTTCGCCTTGCAAACCCTTATTTAGGGCCATGTAAATCACTTTCTCACAAAAGAGGCGTTGGCCCCCCTCCATTTCCTGCATTTTGTTGGCAGCCATGCAGGCATAGGCCTCCAAAAGATTGGGGGGGGTTCTGAGGGCCGCAGAAGCCTGCTGAATTAACCCAAGTGCTGACTCGTCCACGCTCCTACCCTTCCTGGGCCTTTTTTGTTGAAGGGGGAGGAAAGGGACCTGGGATTCGGTCAGGCTACTGGGCCTGGCCACCTCTTGGCTGCCACTTTCCCCTGCCACTTCCTTCCTGGCTGCCACTTTCCCCTGCCACTTCCTGGCTGCCACTTTCCACAGTCTCCTCCTGGCTGAAGTTTTCCTGTGTATGAAAAAGTGACATAGTTTTAGTTTATTGTTCATCAATCACACAAAATTTTGAGAAAAATGTTGAACAATGCTATACCTGACTCAAGCTGGGCTCCTCCACTTCTTCTTCCTGGGTGGAAGGCCCAGGTTGGACATCAGAAGCCTCAGCTGGGGTGGAAGGAAGAGTGGAAGGAATAGTGGGAGGAAGGGTTGAGAGTGATGGCCTGATTTCAGTCTGGTCTGACAGAAAACGCAGTCTGTCATAGTACCACAGCCTGGGTACATAAATGTCATCTTCTGCTGCTCCTGATCTCTGGGAATCCTGGACCTTCTTGCGATTATAAGTGCTCGTCAGGCCACCAATTTTGCACTTCAAATAGGGGATGGTTGCCATGGGGATCTGCGGCTTCACAAAGTCCAGCAATTTATCCAGTACTGCCTTCCTCTTTAGTCGATTTGTACAAAAGGGGTGTTTTGTCTGCCACAGACAGGGCAGCTCTCTGTACAAATCAATGAAATGGAGGAGGAAATCATGATCGTTGAATCGATCCATTTTATGTGCAAGACACAACACAAGACAAACCCTAATGTCAGGCTAAACTCTCCTAATCTTGTCCCAATATAGGCCTCAATTTCTAAGCAGTATAGGCCACTGATGCCCCGAGTTAAAATTGTACCTTTGTTGGAAAGATCGGCGTTTCCGCTACTCCTTCCTTCGTTCACAGATCATACAGACGACGCACGCGTGTTACGCTTTTTATACACTGAGCATGCATTAAACTCTGCTCGCCCCTGACCTTCTATCTAGTATATTCCCTGCCCCTTTTCTTTCGGCGCAGTGGGAGAGCACATGGCGGAGGAAGAACAAGTGCATGAAGACAGCAGCAGCAACGATGAAAGGCCGGAGCCACAAACGTCCTGATCCCTGAGCAGATTTAAGGCCTCAAATATTTCCTTTATAGAGATGGTGGACATCTTGAAGAGGGCCGACTATGATGGTAAGTATGGACCTTACCCAAACCCAAATGTCAGAAAGGCCAAGATCATGACTAAAGTTGTGAAAAGTCTGCACAGGAATTTTGGGGTACGACATTCCAAGGATCAATTGAGGACACGCTGGTCAGACCTGAAATTGAGGGAGCATGATCAGTACAGAAAGATCAAGAGAGTTCTGCAAAAAAGTAAGTAGTTGTCGTGTGTTCCTTTTTATTATTATTACTTGCATGCTGCTCCATGTGCTTTTCTTTACTGTTGTACAGTTTAAAATGGCAACTTTCCCGTTTGTGGGCACAGTAAACTTTCGTAGTAAACATCGTTTGTTCGCTCACTAATACAATGATTTTTCAGATACAGGCTAACTACATTTGTTCAGGCCTATTTGCATTCAAATAAGTTTATGACATTGTTGTCTAGATGGGTTTGTAACTAGAATGAAATGCAAACTTGATTCAGTGTAAGGAGAGGACACTTAGCATCTGGATTCAGGAGCACTAGTGTGGGACACCAGAACAAACTTTTTAGGGTGTCCCACTCAGGTGCTCCAGTGGATACTAGGGGTGTCTCTATGTGTGAAACTTGACCAAAAAAGGTAAGTATTCCAGCTTGAAGAAAGGGAAAAAATCATGTCTTCAGCTTGGAACTCTGCCAAAACTGACAATTGTACATGACACTTCCAAGCAATGTTTCCTATTCCTACTTTTGCCCTCAAATATCTGTGTGGTAAGTATACCTTTTTTTTATTCACATAGGGGAGAAAAGACTCGGGACATCAGAGGACACCAGGGACCTCCCACCTCCTAAAGAAAGGGAAATCCCCACACCACAACCAGAGGATGTGGAGGAAGGAGAGGTTTATGAATTGGGCGAAATAGTGACCACAACAGGTGAGTGTCTGAACCACAGCTTCAGGTAATAGATGTATGCCTGCATATTTATAATACATGGTGTGTTTTTTATTTTAGGTGATGTGGATGTTGTGGAAGAAGAAACACATTTCACAAGTGCAAGTCCTAGGTGGGGAGATCATGGTGTGCAATCGTGATTTACGGAAGATCAAGGAAGACATCAATGATGTTGAAAAAAGACTCAAAAACATAATTGATGTTTTGGGCAGAATCTAAAACACACCAAAATTGTACTAATTGTTTTTATTTTTCAAAAATTTGTTTAAAATGTTGTAAGACAAATTTTGAAGATGCACACAGTGAGTCAACATGTGCTATCTGCCATCACAGGATATCAATGTACACGTTTTGTGGGTGCAACCCCTTCCTCGCAACTTAAGTAGCTGAGAGGAAGGGGTTGTACCCCGAAAACACGTCCATTGTG
The DNA here is from genome assembly GCF_042186555.1 of Aquarana catesbeiana. Classification (NCBI taxonomy): domain Eukaryota; kingdom Metazoa; phylum Chordata; class Amphibia; order Anura; family Ranidae; genus Aquarana; species Aquarana catesbeiana. The sequence continues at coordinate 22,860,963 of NC_133333.1, forward strand.
CATCTTCAAAATTTGGCTTTCACCGGGGTGACATCAACTCATCTGATGAAGGTAATATCAACACAGTTTGGACATACTAATGTCTGATATTGCCTTCAATTTATCAAAGTTTAACTTTGTAAGTTCCTGAGTTGTGTATTAAAAATAAAAAAATGTGTGTCTGCGCTAGAAAAAAGGTCACATCAATCAAAATTGCAGCAAATAAATATATAAGAAACATGGATGTTGACCAATATTATACTTAAGTGAAAGTACCAATAGGTGCTTAAATAAAGTGCACAGTGCTACATAAAACATACAATGTGAGTGATCAATCAGAAAACATATAACATAATACTGAATCAAATAAAGTATAAAGGAATATATCCACAGGTGAATAAGATAGAGTCCAAATCAGTGTAAATCCAAGGATATAAAAGTGCCCAAAAAACATAGTCCATAAATTAGTGAAGTTCACACATCTTTCCTTCCAAAAATGTGTCACCAAGAAACATGCTGTGGTGTCTTCCAGCCACCCCCACAGGTAATATGCTCACCTTCCTATGTGTGACACAGTGATTAAACTATGCCAAACAAAGCTTTGGAGACACTCCTGTGCTCTATTGGAACCAGCTGTGCAGACCTTCAATGCTCTCAAACCAACATGGCGGCAGCAAGCCAAGTGCTCACATCTGGCCTTCAGATGGCCTTTGGTTTAATCACTGTGTCACACATAGGAAGGTGAGCATATTACCTGTGGGGGTGGCTGGAAGACACCACAGCATGTTTCTTGGTGACACATTTTTGGAAGGAAAGATGTGTGAACTTCACTAATTTATGGACTATGTTTTTTGGGCACTTTTATATCCTTGGATTTACACTGATTTGGACTCTATCTTATTCACCTGTGGATATATTCCTTTATACTTTATTTGATTCAGTATTATGTTATATGTTTTCTGATTGATCACTCACATTGTATGTTTTATGTAGCACTGTGCACTTTATTTAAGCACCTATTGGTACTTTCACTTAAGTATAATATTAGTCAACATCCATGTTTCTTATATATTTATTTGCTGCAATTTTGATTGATGTGACCTTTTTTCTAGCGCAGACACACATTTTTTTATTTTTTTCACTTGCACGCTTATGAAACGTGACTGAGTGTTTGCAGCTGGTCTCAACTCATGTTTTGATTATATATCAGTTTGTAGGCATTTATCCGTACTGTGGCTCGCAGGGTTTGGTTTATTATCTTTGTTCCCCTGAGTTGTGTATTGTTTTATGTTTTTAAAAACATGCCTGTTTATCACAAAAATTGGAAATCTAATGTCTAAAAAAATGTAATTATCAAAATATGTTAGTTTGTTCAAAAACCCTTTTCTAAACGCACATGTGAATGTGCATAGAGTAAAAAAAATTCTACTCAACAATGTGTGGCTTTTTCTTTCAATGCTAAATAGCATTTTTTTAAGTAAATTGGTGTTTACAGTCACAAAAGCAAATGCACTTTGTACTACAAGTGCACTTTCAGTGCACTTTCAAGTGCACTTTTGCAGTGCACTTGTAGTGCAAAGTGGATTTTACTTTAGTAAATAACACCCACTGTGCTTTATAATTTGCAACAATCAGGCCATTTTTCGTCACTCCAAAAAATTAATTCATGGTGCTGAAAATGATTAATATTTTTATCAGTAATGTATTATATGCATTAACAACAAAAACAAGGTGTTTGTGTGTAGCAGACCCACAACATAATAGTTAGCTGAAGAAGAGATTGTCACCTCGTGTATCAAAGAAATTACATTTGCACTATTGAAGAAATTGGATAACCTAGGAGACAGCTAAAAGAAACACAAGCAGTAAATCAAAGGAAATATTTTCATTTTAAAATAAAAATGTATTTTAAAAAATGTTTGTTAAACATTTTCTGGCATATCAATGGCCCCCCTACCCGCAAAGTACTCCATATATTTTAGACGGATCTCGCGGGCGCTTTGGGGGGGGCAAGCCAGGATGGCCAGCTTCAAGTGCCGTCAGTGTTTGGTCTTGAAATCCGGCCTCAGGCCCAATGAGGCCACATAGTTCATTGAATTTCTCCTTAAAAAGTTGTGGCGAATGCAGCATGAAAGGACTATATGGTCAAGTTTATATTCCGCCATGTGTATAGGTGTAAGAAATAGGCGGAACCGGCTGGCCAATATACCGAAAGCATTCTCCACCACTCTTTTTGCTTTGGCCAGCCGGTAGTTAAAAACTCTCTGGTCCGGGGTGAGGGTGCTCATCGGGAACAGCCGCATCAGGTGATCATCCAGCCCAAACGCTTCATCAGCAACAAAGACAAATGGCAGACCAGCCACATTGTCTTCCGGAGGTGGCAATCCCAAGCCACCGCTCTAGAGCCGTACGTAGAACTCGGTCTGGGCGATGACCCCACCATCCGACATCCAGCCATTCTTCCCCACGTCTACATAGAGAAACTCATATGTCGCCGACACCACCGCCAACATCACAATACTATTAAACCCCTTATAGCTGTAATAGTATGACCCCGAGATGGGGGGTGGGACTATGTGGACATGTTTCCCATCAATTGCCCCTCCACAGTTGGGAAAGTCCCACCGCTGGGCAAATTGGGAAGCCACAGTCTGCCATTCCTGTGGCGTTGAAGGAAACTGTGGAGTAAAATAAGAGAAAAAAAAAATTAGTAATTTTGCACATAACATTGCAAGCAGATTAAACAAAAACATTCTTGGCCAACATACAGTAAGTATAACATTTACTTGAAGGAGTATTTGTTTTAAAAAATATAAGGTCCACTTATCAGATTCCTCACTCCCTCTGATGGCCCATTGTAAAAATTTTAGGGGGGGGGGGGATGTTTTGGACAGGTAACCCTCTCCACTTCATTAAGAGCTGAATGCCTAAATAATGTGTATTACTTTGGCCAGCCCCTCCTTACTTACACTATTGGCAGCCCACTGGACAGGTAAGAAGTGTCATAATACAAAAATATAAATACACACTGTACAAATTGAAGCACATTTTTACATTCTGAAATTACCTATCAAGATAATAGGAGAACAAAACTTTAAACAGTACCATTTGAAAGTATTTAGGCAGGCCCTTTCACTACATGCTTTGGTGAATTCATACAGAAAAATGAGCACAAAAGAGGTAGGTATAGTGTGTGTGGGTTTGGCAAAGTCAATGGATAGAGGATTGGTATCGGTTGACTTAGCGTTTGGGGGGAAGGGAGGGTTTCAAATGAGTTTGGGACCCCCAAAAAAAGCCTCTGGCACTCTGCATGAATTTAAGGACACAAATAACATTTGTACACATTTTAGGGGGTGTTTAGGGTAATGCACTACAATGGAGCTGACAAAATACATTGTTAGGTGACTAGGCTAGGTGTGTATGGGCCCAGGATAGCATGCTGGGTGGGTTAGTGAAGGCAAATATGCATGAAGGACAAAAAAGGAACTTTAAAAACTTCCAGCATGCATGAGGACAAAGGGGACGTTCACAGCATATTACAATCATGGTAATTAGGGAATTATGAAAGAAATACAATACATTAGCAAACATTAAATACATATACTGTGATGTTAAAGGAGAAATATTACCTTAATATAGTCCTTCTACAGGACCTGAATGATGGCAGAACAGGTCTCTGGAATAATGATCCCCAGAGCCTGGGGGGAGATGCTTGTCGAGAACTTGATGTCCTGCAGACTTCTCCCTGTCTCCAAGTACCACAACGTGGTTCAGGAGTGATGGCTTGCCGCATGCAGGTGTCCTGCTTTGTAATATAAGGGGACAGCAAAGCCAACAAATGGTGAAAAATGGGGTCCGTTATCCGGAGATAATTCCTGAAATCATCAGGATTATTCTCATGGATCTCCCGCAACAAAGGCATGTTAGAGAATTGGTCATGCTGGAGTAACCAATTCTTCGTCCATGAACTCCTCCCCGCCCTGTTCATGGACTGGGCTTGGGTCAAAGTAAGAACCCCAACACCAAGCCCCTGCACAGTACGACCTCTACGATGAGTACGTACCAGCAACATGGCTTCAAAACGGTCGGCTGGTCAGAACGAACTAGCAGAACGCACTGAAAAACAGAAAGACCTGAGAAGAGTGAGCTGAAAATCAGAAACGAGCGGACAAGAAAGCACTGAGAATTAAATACGTAATATAAAAATACGCAATGAAACACAGATGCGAACTGACTACATGCACTGAAAACTAGATATGAATCCACAAGCACAAACTGAAGAGCAGTAACGATCTGAAAAGCACGAGGCTAAATAGCGCAAATCGTCTCTCACCAAACTTCTACTAACACGAGATAAACACGAGATTAGCAGAAGGAGCCCAAAGGGTGGCGCACTGGCTATTGAACTTCCGCTTTATAGTGCCGTCGTACGTGTTTTACGTCAGCGCGTTCTTGACGATTGGAATTTCCGATAACATTTGTGCGACCGTGTATATGCAACACAAGTTTGAGCCAACATCTGTTGGAAATAAATCCAGAATTTAGTTGTTGGAATGTCCGATCATGTGTACGCAGCATTAGTCTTCACCGGTCCTACTGCCTCCTCAACCAGCTGATTCCTTGAACCTCCGCGGACGATAACTGGACTCCCTCCATCTCTTAAGGTAAGGTAGTTGATCTATCTTCACCTCCGGTTTCACCCCACCCACCTGCCCAATAAACACCTATCCCTTTTACAACCTAATCCACTCCCTGCTTTTGCTCTTTCCCACCCCTCCCCCACGCTTTTTTTTTCTCTCCTACCATCCCTTCCTTACTCCACTTTCACCCCCCTTCACAGGGCCTAAACACTACCTAAAATCCCTCTTCTATCTACCAGATGATTTCACCCCTTTCCAAATCAAAAATGCCTTCCAAAACTTCAGTGGCCTCTCTCACGTGGAAACTCCTCTCGCTAAGGGCCTAAACGTCCCTGAAAAATGCTCTCAGTTACTTGCTTCAATAAAAAGCCATAAAGCAGACATCATTTATCTGCAAGAAACTCATTTCAGAACTAACTGTTAACCTAAACTTACAACACGTACTACCCTAAAGCCTTTCACGCCTCAAAACCCCTCTTTAAATCAAAAGTGGGTTCCATTTTAATAGCGAAACATTGCCCCTTAGAGATAACTGACTCTATGACAGATCCCGAAGGCCGATATTTATTCCTTAAAGGCCATCTATGGAACAGGCCGATCACCCTGGCAAACATTTACTCCCCGAATGTGAAACAAGTCCCCTTCTTCTGCAAATTCACCTCCTTTTTCTCCTCTTTCCAATCGGGGATACTGACCCTAGGGGTTGACTTCAATGTCCCCCTCAACCCCATCTTAGACTCCTCCACAAGCTCCTCTTCTCTTACCTTCCGAGCTCTACATCAGATATATTCTTAATTTCATGACCTACTACTACATGATACATGGCACACCCTACATCCAAGAGATAAAGATTACACTTATATTTCAGCCCACACAACAGATACTTTAGAATCGATTACTTTTTCTTAACACAACAGGACTTAACTCTTTTAACCAAAGCCACGATTGAACCCATGTTGCTATCTGACCACCATCCCATCTCTATTTCACTAACCTTCCCAGAGACAGTAGAAAGATCGAAAGTGTAGCGTCTTGATGCTTCCCTACTGACAGACAAAATCAACTTGGATCACATTCACTCATGCCTCAAATCTTTCTTCCTAACAAACAACACTCCTGATGTACATCCCTTAACACAATGGGAAGCACACAAGTGCACCATTAGAGGGGAACTCCTAGCTCTCGCCTCCAAATGAAAACTACAGAAACAAGAATACATTAAAGACCTGACCCTCCAAATTAAAAACCTAGAAGTGTCACACAAAAAGACCCAAGCCCCTCAAGTCCAACAAGAACTCACATGAGTAAAATCTCTCCTAGTGTCAGGAAAAGTTACATCCGCTGGTAATATCTGTCATTTGGTGTGCAGTACTGAGGTCCACCAGCAAGTGTCTCCTGGCAGTTTGGAACTGTCAGGAGAGCTTTTCCCTGCTGATGTTATGTCATCTTTGGGCCTCAGTACTGGCGTCCACCAGTGGATGGATCCTGGCAGTGTGGAGCAGACAGCACCTCCTACAATCAGGTGTCACTTGAGGCTATTCACAGACCTATAATTACTCGTCAAGCACTCACATGTTTGCCTTGACTTCTTTCCTTGCGCCCTGACCCTGAACCTGTGAAGCTCTGTATCTGCATCTGCATCTGTACCTGTACCTGATCCTGTTCCTGTCTGTTACCTGAACCCTGAAACCTGAGCCTTGTACCTGTACCTGTCCCTCCTGTGATCCATCCATCCTCTCCCTGTCCTGTTTGTCTTCCTTTTCCCCAGCTGCTGACCTCCCATTGACGACCCTGGCCTGGCCCTGTTTATGATTCTGGTATTCCCCTTTACTTGTATATATTTGTCTGTTATTATTTGTGAGTTTCTATTGGTGGTTGGTTGGTTGCACATTGTAGTATATTGGAGGTGGTTGTATTTATTCTCTTATCTTAATAAATCATATATTTTCACCTAACCTGTGTTTGTTCCTCTGTTGCCGTCCACACAGCTCTGGTCACACCTGATATTTGACACATATAACCTAGCTCTGAGGAAGGGAGTATGCCCCAAAACGCGTTAGATGTTCCCTGTGTTCTGTGTATGTCCATGCACTGTGTTTATGGCTTTTTGTCAGTTGCATTTTGTGAGTACCCACTTTTATACTAAAATTTCTTATTATTAAATTATCTCTGGTAATGCACTAGGTGTGTGTGCCTTCCATTTCTGTATTTCTTGTAGTTCCTTTCAGATTAACCATCTTGGGAAGGCAGCATCCACCTAGTTTTGGGATACCATATATACTTCTTACACCAGCAGAACGGAGGACAGGGAGTCAGTAGGGCAGGTTACAGGGGTCAGCAGGACAAAGGACAAGGAGTCAGTAGGGCAGGGTACATAGGTCAGCAGGATGGAGGACAGGGAGTCAGTAGTGCAGGGTACAGGGGTCAGCAGGATGAGATCAGTAGGGCAGGGTACAGGGGTCAGCAGGACGGAAGATAGAGCGTCAATGGGGCAGGCTATAGGGGTCAGCAGGACGGAAGACATGGGGTCAGTAGGGCAGGGTACAGGGGTCAGCAGGATGAGGTCAGTAGGGCAGGGTACAGGGGTCAGCAGGATGGAAGACAGGGGGTCAATAGAGCAGGATACAGGGGTCAGCAGGGGACAGTTGGGATGCATGCATCAGTGTCCCCCTCATCTGTCCCCGCCATCAGTCTCTCCATCATCTGTCTCCTGTCATCAGTGTCTTCCACCATCAGTGTCTTCCATCATCCGTGTCCCCAAACATCAATGTCCTCCACCATCAGTGTCCCCCACTGTCCTCCACCATCAGTGTCAGCTACCATCAATGTCACATTTACACAACTATGCTTGCGGCATGCGGGACACCAGACACCCCACACAAGCCGCAGAGCTGACGTTACTGGTGCCCACACTGATGCGTGCTCATGGGCAAACCACTGGAGCCAAGTGCTGGAACTTGTTCCAGCACTTGACTCCACTCCAGGACAAAGCCTTCTTTGCTGGGACACCAGGACTTGCATCAAGTCCCGGGACAATCACGGTGCATCCGGGACAGTTGGGAGGTATGGACACAGTAGTTGCTTTGCTTGTAAAAACTGCTTGCTTGTGAAACTGACAGCCAATTGATGTTGATGATTAGAATATATATATTCACCAGAGGCGTAACTAGAACCCTCAGGGCCCAGGTGCAAGAAACCATGATGCCCCCACCTTCCATCCGAGCCCCAGGCTTACAATTTTGGGAGGGTGTCCATGGACATCCTTTCAGAACCCTGCCTCCCACATGTCCCCTGGGACATGCATCCAGCGCAATCACAGTGGCTGTTTACCATGCGATCAGTTGATCACATGTAAACCAACTTGCTGGTTATCGGCAGCCCTTTCCTCCCACGCTGTCTGTGTAAGGAAAGGAGAGGCAACAATGTCAATACATTTTTTTACACTCATAATTAGTGCCCTGATCATCAGTGCATCCTATCAGTGCCCATCAATGCTGCCTATCAGTGCCCATCAGCGCTCATCAATGCCACCTATGAGTGCCCATTGGTACCAATGGACCAATGAGTGTTCCTGCTGCAAGTCTGCAGAGATGGTGCGCATGCATGCACCGTCATTAGCGCTACTGAGCATGCGTGTGCGCCAGACGGCTCTTTTAAAGAGAACCCTGCACACAGGTATTCTTCTGCCATTCTGATTACTGGAAAGTCTTTCTTGACAGGCAGGCAACAAGGTACTGAATCATGAACAGAGCCGAAGTCCAGAGCAAGCTGGGTCAGGACAAGACAAAAGCAGGATCCAAGATCAGATCAGGAGTGAGTTGGGTCAGCAACAAAGGGAAAAAAGTGTCCCATAATGGCACTATATGCATACATTGAAGAGTAGCTATTTTAGCAAATATGAGTAAGCAAATCTGCAAGATAGTTAGGACTGGCCAGAGAGGGATCTCTTTGACGCAGTTGGCCAGCTTGTACATGTATTGCAATATATGGGAACTACGAATCCCCATTTTATAAGCAAGAGTTTGCTATAGGAAAGGGTTAACAAGTGGTAACGCCACCTCAGTTTCTCGTGGGTTGTATATATGAAGCTATTTGGACCTGAGCATTCATTTTCCTATTTTCACTGCATGGTGCAGGTTGGAAACTATAAAAGAAGAGATGCCCCAAGTCGCTAATTTACTGGCTATAAGTGTATACTCACTGTGCTGTATTATATGTATACAGTGTAACCTCGGATTACGAGCATAATCCATTCCAGGAGAATGTTCGTAATCCAAAGTACTCGCATATCAAAGCGAGTTTCCCCATTGAAGTCAATGGAAACAAAAATAATTAGTTCCGCATTGACTTCAATGGCATGCAATACTGCATGTGGCCAGAGGTGAGCCTCGGAAACACACGGAAAGGCCAGAGGACAGCTCGGCTGATCCCGAAAAACCTCAGAAAGGCTCAGGAACAGAGTATTTCTGAGTCTTTCCGAGCATTTCCTAACGTCTACGAGCGGCTCCGATCGGTGCCGTTCGGCTCCACTTGGATCCGGCGCCCCCCACCTCAGGCCAAACGCGGTACTGCACTCCGTTGTGGCTTGAATTCTGCTCATTTTGCGAGACAACACTCTTATTTTGGGATCCACCAGGTTACTTACTTGGATAACTAACCTTACCTGCATTTATATTTATATATATATATATATATATATATATATATATATATATAAACCACAGTGCAGCAATGATTTCATCAGAGCAACACCATTCTCTGCATTATCAGGACTGACCACCTCCAAAATTAACAGAGGAAGATACCCCTGGAAGATCACATGACCAACCTGAAGACATCTGAGCAAGAATAGGCAAGAATAAAAAAAACAAAAAACATAAAATGCATATGGGGGTGGAGGTGGGCCTCAGATTTTTGGTGGGGGTAAGGGGGGAAGGTGTGGGGGGAGCTTGGGCTTTAACAATGGCATAGTTACAAAACTCAAACTGTTTATAAGATAACATTGGTTATGTTTTGATAATGTTTGGATTGAGGTACAATGGCTTAACGATGATGATGATAATAAAGTATAAACACATGCATGCAATTATTACAGTGATAGGAAACTCTCACACCCACAGTCTAGGTACAAATGCAAATAGGCCCTAATACCTTTACGAAAATTGTAGGCACATTATTCTACTGCCTGTCCATACAGTATGTAAAATAGATAGATGACATGAATTTGTATTTTATGCTTATTGTAAAACACATTTTAATATTTAATTTTATTACTGGCATGCTACATACACCAAGGTGTTGATGTCTTCATATCTCCATGATGTGACTTTCCATATTCTGCATATGAAGGTTGGTGGACAGCCCAACAGCAAGCAGAGGGGAGTGTGTTCCACCCCCCCCCCCCATCAATTTTTTTCGTCTGTCTGTTTATTAATGAAATAATTAAGTTATGACATCAACAAACCCAAACATGCTCACCAAGCATAGGTTTAGGTGGAGTAATAATTTATTTATTTAAATTTCTCGAATATATATGTATATATATACTGTGTATATATATATATATATATATATATATATATATATATATATATATATATATATATATATATATATATATATATATATATATATATATGTCTGCCTTTCTCAATATTTTTACTTCAAAGGAACACCTAAAATAATGCTTGGGTCTCGAGGAGATCTCCTGATAAAACCAATTAATTTGGGGAACAGTAGGGAAAAATGCCCCTTATATTGGTAGCCATTGAGGAGACCCTTTACAGTAATGGTCCGAATGCCACCCTTCCAGACATTGGTGTCATGCAGCTGGCTCTGGTAAGTGGCATTGACCCCTAAACCATGCAGGCACCAACGAATAGGAGGTAAATCAGCCACAACTCAAGGTACCCATAGCAACCTCTCACGGAACCCTTCTCTAGATGGCTGCCATAGGTGGCTTTATTTCAACTAACCACTTCCCGAAAAATTGTATGTATGTATGTATAAAAAAAGTATCATTGACAATACTCAATTGTAACTAACCATTAGATAAGTCTAATCAAAAATTGTTCTTTTTTAGTTTTTCCAGCTGTAGAACATTTAGTAAAATATCTATCTATATAAAATATGTTGGTGCGCTTATCCCCATATGTTGGTGCGCTTATCCCCATCTGTTGGAGTGGTGCTTATATATAAAATCCTAAACCATAAAAATACCCTGATATCATAATCAGTAAAGTGAATAAGTGCAAGTAAATAATCAATCAATAAAGTGAATGAATGCAAAAAAATGCATAAAAAAACATATACCCTGATAGCACAATCAGTAAAGTGAATAGGTGCAAATAAATATATCAATCAATAAAGTGAATAAATGCAAATAGATGCATCAAAAAACATATAAGGGAACACACATCCCTAGATATATGTAGATGAAAAAAAAAAAAAAAAGCAATAGTGTCTGTTTGTGTTAATCCAGCTGAGGTCTAAATGTCCAATCAATTGCCTTTGATGAACTTGCTTGTATTTCAATTCTCACAGATCACAGTTGCATGATGAATTACATTTGCAAGGTGATGATTCACATAAAGTTAAAAGAAAAACCATCATTGCGCAGTGTTTTTAAATGCTACAAGACTGGGCAAACAATGTAATCCACTCACACATTTGCAGTAGCTGAATCGCTTTTGTTATAATGGTCAGACAGCTTCACCGCTCATACAGCCATGGATGTGGTTGCCGAACACTATGCGAAGACGTCACTGACTCTTTCTCCCTTTTTTATCTTTATGTGAATCATCACCTTGCAAATGTAATTCATCATGCAACTGTGATCTGTGAGAATTGAAATACAAGCAAGTTCATCAAAGGCAATTGATTGGACATTTAGACCTCAGCTGGATTAACACAAACACTATTTATTGCTTTTTTTTTCATCTACATATATCTAGGGGTGTGTGTTCCCTTTATATGTTTTTTGATGCATTTTTTTTACATTTATTCACTTTATTGATTGATTATTTATTTGCACTTATTCACTTTACTGATTATGATATCAGGGTATGTTTATGGTTTAGGATTTTATATATAAGCACCACTCCAACAGACGGGGATAGTTTGATAAGCGCACCAACATATTATATTGATTTATAGCAACAGGTGTCACAGCACTAATTGGTTGGTTGCAGCTTACACATTTATTTTTGGTGTTTTGTTATTTCATATAGAATCCACATCAGCGCTTTAGTTTTCTTTTTTTCACAAAATATAATAGTTAAGAATTTGTTCCGAGCTGATGGTTAAATATACTATGATAAGAGCTGCTGCCTTCCCCGTGACACCTACCTAGGTAGGGTCTGTATGAAAAATTTAGAGAAGCTCTAGTGAGTGTGGCGCTGTTCTGTAATAAGTGCGCTCTTATTCAAATGCTAGTGCTTAAGTTCACATTGTGTGCAGTATGTGTAAGGGTATTTATTTACAAATAAATAAATTACTTCCCAAATAAAGTGACAAGTGCAATTGCTACTTAACAATCCTCAATATAAGTGTACATATATAAATCATGTATCAAACATAAAAAATATGTGTATGAAACAATTCCTTTCAGTAAAGTGACAGGTGCCGTTATTAATCAGCAATCTTCAAAATAAATAAACATATATAAACCATGTGCCATAAATGAAGATTGGATCCTAGATACAATAAAGTGACAATTTGTGAAAAAAGTCATATTATCGTATTCGAGTCCTAAAGTTGACAAAACAGTCTATCTGGAAATAAAGACCATCTTTCAAAAACAAAAAAACAAAGTGAGTTGTGCCTTATTTTCCTCCGTGCTTTGTAAAATATAATCAGGTGCAAGTGCTTCACTCCCTGCTCTCCTATATTAATGCACTCACCAGAGGGCTCTCCTCTCTAGGGGGTATTGTTGTATGACATTGTCATGTGTTTTAAGACCAATAAAAAGCATATGTTTACAACACTTCTCTACTTGATGAGCCACATTCAACTTACCTCATTAAAAAGTCCCAACCCTTTCTTTAAATGTATACATAGGGATGGAGATGTATGGTTTCATGTATCTCATTCAAAGTCCCAAAACCCCTCTTTTTCGTTCAATGTTTTATGTGATTGCCTATATTCTATTTCAATAAATCCATCTAAGCCCTGATGCAGGGGAAGTGTTGCTAGCCCCCAAAACTTGTTGGATGTTTTATCTGATTGTTTATCTGATAATCTATTTCAACGAGTCCATCTAAGCCATGTTACAGTCCATTGAGCCCTGATGAAGTAAAAGTGTTGTTAGCTCCAGAAACACGTTGGATGTTTTACTTGATTGTCTATTTGATCGGCTATTTCAATGAGTACATCTAAGCCCTATTAACCACTTGCTTACCGGGCACTTAAACCCCCTCCTGCCCAGACTAATTTTCAGCTTTCAGTGCTGTCGCACTTTGAATGACAATTACGCGGTCAACACTGTACCCAAATGAAATTTTTATCATTTTTTTCCCCACAAATAGAGCTTTCTTTTGGTGGTATTTGATGACCTCTGCGGCTGATGAGGCTGCACTGATGGGCACCGATAGGCTGCACTGATGGGCACTGGTGGGCTGCATTGATGGGCACCGATAAGGCAGCACTGGTGGGCACTGATAAGGCGGCACTGGTGGGCACTGAGAGGTGGCACTGATGGGTGGCACTGAAGGGCATTAATAGGTGGCACTAGTGGGCACTGAGAATTGGCACTAATAGGTGGCACTGATAAGTGGCACTGATAGCTGGCAGTGATGGGCACTGATAGGTGGCAGTGATAGGCACTGATGGGTGGCAATGATGAACACTGATCAGCACTGGTAGGTGACACTGATAGACAGCACTGCTAGGTGGCACTGATTGGCACCACTGGTGGGCATTGATAGGTGGCACTGGTGGGCATTGATAGATGACACTGTTTTGCACTGGTGGGCACTGGCAGGTGGCACTAGCAGGGGGCACTGGCAGGCAGTATTGGTGGGCACTGATGAGGTGGATGTGCCTCTTCCTCTTCGGGACCGATGTCACTTGCACAAAAGCCAGTGATCGGATTTTTTTTCTCCTCACGCTATCAGCGTGAGGAGAAAGAAAAAACAGTTACATCACATGATCAGCTGTCATTGGCTGACAGCTGATCACGTGGTAAGGGGCCAGGACAGGCCCCTTACTCGAATTTGTGATCACCCGAGTCTCAGTGACGCGGTGACCACAGCGCCGGGGAGTGTGCAAGGGGGAGGACGTCTATTGACAGCCTCCCGGCAAAGTAGCTGTCATTTGGCTATAGTGCGGATGGGAAGTGGTTAAAATTCACTGAGCCCTGATAAAGGATTAGTGTTGTTAGCCCCTGAAACGCGTTGGATGTTTTATGTGATTGTATTATGATCGAATAAAGTGATTTGGACTCCTTCACCATTGGGCCTTGTATGTTGTATGCTTTGAGCAATAAAAATCTGACAGCTGGCCTGAACAATTATAAAAATGTATGACTAAAAGCCCATTCAGACTTGAATATTTCTAAATGGTACAATAATGCATCTGTTTATCTGCACTGCAGTTCCACTGATTGTGAAGGGGTAATTTTTTGGTATAGGTTTCATGGGCACAATTAACACCCAAGGACCAATTTTTCTCCGCCCATTTGACAGGTGCATCAATTTCAATTTTTTTTTTACAGCAAGGCAAATTCTTGCTTTCATCAAGAGTAGCTCTAGAAGGTCACCGAGTGAATGCACCACTAACACCGAAAGCCCAATTTTTCCTAAGCTGTTTGACCAGAGCATCAAACTTTGATGAAGGCTTCTTGGCCGAAACACATCATTGTATAGCCTGTACCCATGTAACTAATAAAGTACTTTTATTCAAGAGCATCCGAGTTGCCAGCCTTCCTGATTTAAGTGAGAATTAAAAGAGATTTATTTTTTTTTTATAACGTACATATCAACGTGCTGAAATCAAGATTTTATTTTTGTTTCTTTGAAATGATTATTGTCATTTTTAAAACATAAACACATAAAGTAAAATATGAGCAATACAACAAAGAATCAGAGTAGTGGGGTAGCTAGAACTTTCTTTAGTGCCATCTGTACATGTGTATTCAACCGTCTCTCGTAGAGATGTTGTGTGCCAAATTCACAAATGCTATCGGTGGAGCAACCTCGATCGGAAAACTCCTGCCACCAGAATGGTATTTTACCCATGTAGTTAAACAATTCTGCTCCAGCGCTCCCATACCAGTAGTTTTCCATATATGTGTCATCATAGAATGCTGTAAAAATAAAGAAATATTCCTGATAAGCAAACCACTCCAGCTCCAGATTATAAGCAACACGTTAAAGGCACATGCCAATCAAAATTGCTAGAAATGACTTTAAACCCCCCCCCCCCCCCAAACAGAGACCCAGAAGAATAAAATAGTGGCAGCTGCAATTTTTATATTGCACAATTTATGGCAGCTTGTTATCCAATGCATATTTTCAGAAAAAAATACACTAGAGTCCTTTCTCACGGGTGTTCCATCTGTTCCTTCCTCATGCATTTGTTGAGGGATGAAAAACCGACAGCAATGCATTCCTATGAGCAAATGGATATAAAGTCATAATCATCCATTGACATCCGTGTCTGTTCAGGTCCGTTATGTTTTTTTAACTGGAAAAAAATTCTATTTTTATTCCGTTTAAAAAAAAAAACAGAAGCGGATCTAAATGAATGTAAACACTGGGACCTGGAAGAATTTTCCAGTCCTTCAGTAAGGAAATACCTTTTTCCAGAGAGTCCACAACATATGATTGATCTTGTTTAGTGATGATGAGTTTGATAGGATAGCCCCATTTGTAGGGTATGTTATGGTTCCTGAGCACTTTTGTGAATGTATTTAGATTTCTTCTCTTTTGCATGTATGTTGAGAGAGATCAGCATAAAATTGCAGGTTTTGGTATTGGGATGGGATTAGATCCTGTTTGCGCATCACTTGCATTAATTGCTCTTTTACGGGAAAAAAGTGTAGGCGCTTACCAAATGGTTTTGGTAAGCGGTGTATTCTATCAATGGTGACTTCCATGTCAGAAAGGTCAGGTAAGAGAGATGTGAATAAATTGGTTGCATAAGATCGCAGTATTTTTAGATTATTCCTTCTAGACCTGTCTTCAATATCTGCTAATTTGTTTTTAATCCATGCTGATTCTTCTTCTTGTTCCTCATTAGCGTCCACCAGTTCATTTATGGTGAAAGCATACTCCCCCATCTTGTCTTCAATGTGATCCACCCTGGTCTCCACTGCTCTTAATTCCCTGCTGAATCTGTGCATACAGTTCATCATGTCTGTTTGCGGTGTACTTCTCAGCGATACTAGCATGTCCTTGAGGACAGTGTCCATCACAGGCTGGTTCATAGTGGGAAATGAGGTGATTGAATCGGGCAGTTCTCTGGTGTCATCCCCTGAGTCTGTTACAGGACTCATTGCTGGGCTGCATCCAGCGCCATCCAGTCTTAATTTGGCTTTGGCCGGGCTCCCTGACGGTGAGGAGGAAGGAAGGGATTGATGGCTGTTATGAGACCCCTTATGCTGAGGCTATGTGTGCATTGTATGTGACTTAGGCTGATACTTAGGGGCCGGGGTGGATGAGCATCCGGCGCCATTTTGCCTACCTCCATGCCGCCCCTGTATGACATAGTCCGTCAGCCATTGATGATCCTTTTTGTTTGTTGGTCATGATCTCCAGAGGTGCCCGGGTCAGATCGCCAGCTGAGATGGTCGAAATTTTTAGCCATTTTAAGCCGCTGTGTCCACGAAGATACCGGAGCTCCGGAGTTATACTTCCATCCGGCTCCACTGCAGGCCCCGCCCGCCGTTTAATAACTTTTTCAATGTTTATACTGAACCAGACATTGTATCTTGTGTATCACAAAAATCAACAAACATTGTATCAAAAGCAATGTACTGTAATGCTTGTATATATACGAGTGGTCAGGGAATTTAGCTTAGTGAAGCATCACCTATAGCAGTCTCCATTTCTTATAAGCTAAGCAACACTAACCTTTTGGTACGTGGCTACCCCTAGGAATGCCATGTTTACTGGCCAGGAAGTACAGAAGGCTGAGGAAAGGTAGAATGAAAGAGTTTCTGTGGTTTCTGTGGTGCAGTTGTTTGCAGAGGATGCCTGGGACTGGCATCTCAAAGGAGCATAGTCAGTGGGATGTGCATATAGGTCAGTTCAGATGGCAGGCAGAGATATGGTCAGCAAATGGGCAAAGGAATTGTTAAAACAGCGGGCATTTGACGTGGTCAATAAATAGGCCAGGGTCAGTTCAGGCAAAAGGCAGGGGCAACACTGCACTAGTGTGGCAGCAGTCAGGGACACCGTTGATGGCTTCACTGGCTTTGGTGACACTGGCATCGGTGTGGCTAGCGATCAGGAACATTGTTGCTGGCTGCACTGGTCTATTGACATTGTCACTGTTGTGACAGCAATCAGGCACACTGCTGTTGGCTCACACTGTTCTGGTGAAACCGAGACTAGTGTGATGGTGATCAGAAATACTGTTGATGGTCTACACCAGTCTGGTTATATTGGTACTGGTGTAGCGGCAATCAGGGACACCACTGCTGATTGCTTTGTCTGTGCTGACTTTGGCACTGGGGTGGAAATTATCAGAAACACTGCTGGCTTTCCATGGTCTGGCAACACTGGGGACTAGTGTGGCAGCTTTTAAGAACACTGTTGCTGGCTTACACTGGTCTGGTGATATGAGACTGTAGTGGCAGTGATCAAGAACACTGTTGCTGGCTTACACTGGTCTGTTGATATTAAGACTGTAGTGGCAGTGATCAGGAACACTGTTGATGGCTTACACTGGTCTGGTGGTCCTGAGACTGTAGTGGCAGTGATCAGGAACACTGTTGATGGCTTAGACTGGTCTTGTGGTCCTGAGACTGTAGTGGCAGTGAACAGGAACACTGTTTCTGGCTTACATTGGCCTGGTGATCCTGAGACTGTAGTGGCAGTGATCAGGAAAATTGTTGCTGGCTTACATTGATCTGGCCACACATGAGACTGGTGTGGCAGCAATCAGGAACACTGTTGCTGGCTTAGACTGGTCTGATGAAACTGGAACTGGCATGGTGGTGATCAGGAACACTGTTGATGGTGTAAACTGGCCTGGTTACACTGGGAGTGGGGTGGTGGCGATCAGAAACACTGTTGCTAGCATACCCTGGTCTGGTGACACTCCTAACATACAGACCACAGACTGCGAGAATAGGAGATCAGGAGACTAATACTATTATTCTGAATACAGGGGTACCACAGGGATGTGTGTTTGAGTCCGGTCCTGTTTACATTGTTTACACATGACTGTACATACCTGCATTAAATTCTAAAGTAAAGTTTGCTGATGACACCCCTTCAGGTGGACTCATATGAAGATAAGAAGTGCTTGTCTCTCATAGTGAAAACAGCACAGCAGATCATAGGTACAGACCTAACGAATTTGGACACAGCGTATGCCAGCCGATTAAAAAAGCAGGCAAAAGCTATTAGTACTGATCCAACCCATCCGGGCAGTGGCGGTGCATCCATAAAGAGTGCAGGAGCGCCGACCCCTCTCTCCTGCACCGCTCTAATCACCATAGATAGATTCATGCATTGCATGTATCTATCTATGGTCGCTGCTGACACCCCCTATTCAGGTGCCCGGCCCATTTTCGGGCGCCGGGCATCTGAATTACACCGGCGGGGGTGTTTTTTGGAAGCACCTGATTAGAGCCATAGGCTCTAATAGGCGCCCAAAAATGTGAACAGCGGGCGCAATGCTGTGTGTTTGCTGTTCACTCAGCTGTGTGTTAGCAAATCAAAGGAATTCGCTTTGCTAACACTGAATCCACCTCTCAGCCAATCAGGTAGCCGGGTCTGTTACCAGTCACCTGAAACATCAGGCACTGTGATTGGACGCCTGTGAGAGGACTGAAGAAAACATGGAGGACGTTCAGGAGACCGCCGCTGACCCGCTCCGAGACAGGTAAGTGCAGGGCAGGCTCTGATGGGGTACACTGGTGACATCTGATGGGGCACACTGGTGGCATCTGATGGGTCAAAATAAAAGCATCTGATGGGGCACAGTAGCGGCACTTGATGGGCACACTGGCAGCATCTGATGGGGCACAGTAGCGGCAAATGATGGGCACTCTGGCAGCATCTGATGGGGCACAGTAGCAGAAATTGATGGGCACAGTGTCAGCAAGTGATGGGCACAGTGTAAGCAATTGATGGACACAGTGGCTGCGTTTAATGGGCACAGTGGCAGCGTTTGATGGGCACAGTGACTGTGTTTGATGGCACAGTGGCTGCGTTTGATAGCACAGAAGCTGCGTTTGATGGCACAGTGGCTGCGTTTGATGGCACAGTAGCTACGTTTGATGGCACAGTGGCAGCATTTGATGGGCACAGTGGCTGCGTTTGATGGCACAGTGGCTGCGTTTCATGGGCACAGTGGCAGGATCTGATGGGGTACACTGGTGGCATCTGATGGGGCACACTGGTGGCATCTGATGGGGCACACTAACAGCATCTGATGGGGCACAGTAGCGGCACTTGATGGGCACTCTGACAGCATCTGATGGGGCACAGTAGTGCCAATTGATGGGCACAGTGTCAGCAAGTGATGGGCACAGTGCCAGCAATTGATGGGCACAGTGGCTGCGTTTAATGGCACAGTAGCAGCATTGGATGGGTACAGTGGCAGCATTTGATGGCACAGTGGTAGCATTTGATGGCACAGTGGCAGCATTTGATAGCATAGTGGTAGTGTTTGATGGGCACAGTGACTGTGTTTGATGGCACAGTGGCTGCGTTTGATGGCACAGTAGCTGCGTTTGATGGCACAGTGGCTGCGTTTGATGGCACAGTAGCTGCGTTTGATGGCACAGTGGCAGAATTTGATGGGCACAGTGGCTGCGTTTGATGGCACAGTGGCTGCGTTTGATGGCATAGTGGCTGTGTTTCATGGACATAGTGGCTGCATTTGATGGCACAGTGGCTGCGTTTCATGGCACAGTGGCTGCGTCTGATGGCACAGTATCTGCAATTGATGTTTTTTTTTTTTTTCACTTTGTTTGCGCCCCCCCAAAAATTTTGAGCACCAGCCACCACTGCATCCGGGCTACAGTGTTTTTGCCTCATTGCCAACAGGGAAAATATATAGAACACTCAAAATGCACACTAATCGTTTCAAGTAAAGGTTTTTTCCCTAGGGCTGTATTGTCTATAAACCCACCAGGTACGAAATTTTAGCAATTTTATGTGAAAATGTTAATGTTTTTAAAAACATTTTATATTCTGTTATATTTAAGAACAGATATGTGGGCATGTGCTGGGAGTGTGTACATTATGTGTGGTTGTGTTGAGAAATGTTTTTTTTAATTGCTGTTGTAAAGAGTACCTTGAAAAATTTCATTGTATGCATTCACTGACAATATTACCTTATCTGATCTTGACTGGTATTGTGGTGATCAGAAACACTGTTGATGGTGTAAACTGGTCTGGTGACAATGGGACTGGTGTGGCAGTGATCAGGAACGCTGTTGCTGTCTACGCTAGTATGGTGTTGAGGCAATCAGGAATACTGATCTGGCTACGTTGGTCTGGCAACACTATGACTGATGTGGCGGTGACTGCTACACTAATTTGGTGACACTGGGACCGGTGTGGTGGTGATCAGGGACACTGACTGGCTGCATTGGGATCTTGTGGAGGTGATCAGGAACACTGATCTGGCTACGCTGGTCTGGCAACACTGTGACTGGTGTGGTGGTGACTTGGGACACTGGGACTGACTACACTATTATGGTGATACTGGGAGTAGTGTGGTGGTGATCAGGGACACTGACTGGCTGCATTGGGATGGTGTGGAGGCAATCATAATTTGGTGACACTGGGACTGGTGTGGTGGTGATTAGGGACACTGTGACTGGCTGCATTGGGATGATGTGGAGGTGATCAGGAACACTGATCTGGCTACGCTGGTCTGGCAATATTGTGACTGGGGACACTGTGACTGGCTACACTATTATGGTGAGACTTGAACAGGTGTGGTGGTGGTGATCAGGGACACTGTGACTGACTGCTTGGGGATGGTGTGGAGGTGATCAGAAACACTGATCTGACTACGCTGGTCTGGCAACACTGATGACTGTGACTGATGTGGTGGTGACGTGGGACACTGTGACTGGCTACACTATTATGGTGACACTGGTGTGGTGGTGATCAGAGACACTGACTGGCTGCATTGGGTTGGTGTGGTGGTGATCAGGAATACTTATCTGGCTATGCTGATCTGGCAACATTGTGCCTGGTGTGGCGTTGACTGGGGACATTATTATCATGACATTTGAACTGGTGTGATGGATCAGGAACAGTGTGACTGATTGCTTTGGGATGATGTAGAGGTGATCAGAAACACTGATCTGGCTACGCTGGTTTGGCAATACTGTGACTAGTGTGGTGGTGGCTGGGGACACTGTAAATGGCTACACTATTGTGGTGATACTGGGACTGGTGTGGTGGTGATCAAGTACACTGACTGGCTGCACTGGTCTGGTGAAATTATACTGCTGTGACAAGTGTTTAAAGACAATGGCTGGCCGTACTAGCATACAGTGATATCAGAGCAGCCAGCCATTATACATTGGTAAGAAGACTCAGTGGAGAATAAAGCCCATTGGTCATTCGAGAGGCGGCCAATGTGGTTGTTCAAAGGATAGGCACAAGTTGTCTGTTTTAGTACAACATTCAATTACTTTATTTCACAGAAAAAAAAAGTTTTATGGCTTTAAATTGGAGACTGGAGACACTTTAACTGGCTACACTATTATGGTGACATTGGGGCTATTGTGGTGGTGATCAGGGACACTGTGACTGGCTGCAAAACTGTGACTGGTGTGGTGGTGACTGGGGACACTGAAGGACCCCGCTGTCACCTGCTGCCCCACCAAGACAGGTTAAGTGCCGGCAGACGGCGAGCGGGCAGACGGCGAGAGGGTGGGAGTCACACTAGCAGCATTCAAGGGCACACTGGCAGCATTTAATGGGCACACTGGCAGCATTTGATGGGCACACTGGTAGCATATGATGGGCACACTGTCAGTGTTTGATGGCACAGTGACAGCGTTTGATGGCACAGTGGCTGCAAAATTTTTTGCGCCCCCACCAAAAAAAATTTTTTAGCACCAGCCTCCACTGTTCAGAGCATAGGCGTGGGCATGTGCAGGGGGTGTGCCAGGTGTGCCTGGGTACACCCTAATCACTTTGTGTCTTGCTGGTTCCCCCTACTTCCCAGGCTCCACCCCAGCCCCCTTGCTGCCCCACCCTGCAGTGCTGCTGGGGCTAGTAAACGGACACAGTGAACACACTCGCTCACTGTGTCCATTCATAAATGAAGCATAGTAAGTTAGTGAATGAACAGGAAACCACTCAGCACGGAGTGAAAGGGTTAATCCTATGTCTAGGGTGGTCCCTTTAACCTCTCAGACCTCGGATCGATGTATTATGTAATTTCAGATATATCTGGAGCCAAGTCCCAGAGAACAGAAAAATGACACGCACACGGTATTGTATTCTTGGGAACTGACTGTATTTGATTCGTCAGGAGGCGTCTTTTATAGCAAATTACAAGTCACACAGAAGATTAATAATAAGACATGCGCAGTAGATATTAATGCAGTTACAACTGGTCAAGACAAGTAGCCTTTGTTCTTTGTTCTCCGCTTCTGAAGGAATGTGAGAGAATATAGATAAGAAAGCGTGTGAGACAGTCCACTTAGAAGAATCTCATGCTGATACAGACATTGGTGAAGTTAAAGGGGTATTCAAACTGTACATATTAAGAAATTAAAACTTATGAATATTAAGATGGCTGACAGAACAAGATGGAGGCTTAGCATAACCTTTCACAGTGCACTTCCCATTCAGTTACTGCCCTGTGCAGCTGAGTTTGCAGAGAAAGGCACGTGTGTTTGAGATTCGGGGTGCACACCCTAATGCAATAGGCTGGCTGCATTGTCATACAGTGATATCAGAGCAGCCAGCCATTATTGTCTATTGTTAAGAAGAGTCAGCGGAAAAAAAGACAGTCTTTCGATTGGCAGAGGCGCCCAATGTGGTTATTCAAAGGATAGGCACAAGTCACCTGCTTTAGTAAAACATCCAAATACTTTATTTCACCAAATAAAAAAGCATTTTGTGGCTTTAAATTGCCACTTCCTCAGTTTAAGGTGATACAATTGGTGTCTGTAGGTAAAACATTGTCATAGGGTACAATTGGTATTTAACATAACTCAAAAGCACACTCAAAAAAACTTATAACTTAAAGAAAGCGATCAAATGTGCAAAGGATAAATGTGCAAATAATACAATAAACGTAGCAGTCAGGAAGTTTCTAATATATCAAATGTATCAGATAGCACAAGATTGAAATATAAATAAAATAAGCAATAAGAAAATCTCCAAAGTATCAGAGGCGGCATGAAATAATATATAAATAATATAACAAAGTTAGTAGTAAGGAGGTCTCCAAAAATATCAAACATATCAGAGATGGCATAAAATGATCTATAAATAATAGATGTAAGCAGCGATGAGGTCTCCAAAATATCAAGCATATTCATTTAAAAATAGCATGATATGAAGGAAGTCTTCGTGATTGCATCTAAAATATTTAAAAAAATAATACAACCAGATCCATATTTAACTTTACTTAATCTAAAACCGGAATGGTTAACACTCTCTCAATTCAAACTTATGATTCAACTAATAACGGCTGCAAAACAAACAGTGGCCAAGGCATGGAAATCTCCTACATTGGTACTAACAGAAACAATTCACAGAATGAATAATACAATGTCCCATGCTAAGATGGTAGCCATCGATCAAAATCAAATTCCAAAATTTGAAAAACTTTGGCATCCTTGGATAAAACAACAGTTCCTGTCAAACTTCAATGACTCTGTCCTGTTGCCATGGTAACAGATTAAATAACTTACAGAGACACCCATTCTAAGGCTTCAAAGAGAACTAAAAAGAATAATAAACTGACGAGCGGGACAACCTTGTGGACCATACCTCTACCTTTCAACCCTTTTTCTTCTTTCTCTTTCCTTTTCTCCACCTTACGATTAAAGCTCATTATCAGAATTTATTTGACCTATATACACTCTACTTGTAAACAATATGTATAGTAGGTATAAATCATTTAAATACCTACAAAAGTAACTAAGGAAATGATATATATATCTTTAATTTAGGTTTACGTGAACCCAATGTTTAATATTTGAAATTTCATGATATTTACCTATATAAACCCTACTGTAAAACAATGAGCTTACTTTATAGATCATTGTAAACTTACTTTATGTATCTTTTTAACATTGTATACTCAATAAACTTCTTTTGACAAGGAAAAATAGCATGATATAGTATTTTTATATATATAATATAATGTAGCAGTTACGAGCTCTCCAAAATATGAAACATATTAAAAATGGCATAAAATTGTGTTAAAATAATTCTGTTGTAAGTATATGAATGGAAGATCACCTTGTATCAGCTGGTGGTGTGCTCCATTGATGCACAGCGATGGAGTGGCAGCCTGTATACATCAGGAAAACTATCGTACAGCCATTTATCTACAACGGACGGGAGGCAGTTAAAGCTCATCCAGCCGACAAACATTTCTTGAGCAAAATGCACTCTTTTTAAAGGTACAATAGTTACTCAGAGTTTATCTGCCATATAAACATCAAGGAGCCTCCTAACACTTCCCCTCTCCCTGAGTTACAATATATATAAAAACAAAGAACAAAACAAAAAACAATATATTAATTCCTGATAGTATCCTTCCTATTTAAAGGGCATATTTATTTTTAAATTTTTAATATTACATTTTTAAATTAAATAATATACATTTTTAATACTTTATTTTCTTAATTTATACGTGGGGAGGAAAATGTAAGTCTTTTTTGCTTTAACTGCTTTTTTTTAACAAAAAAATAAATGTTTATTTAAAAAAAAAAAAGTAACATAAAAGGTCAATATTTAACCCCTTTGCTCCTAAGTTTAAAACAAATCTTAAATGTCTAAGCCCTGTTTTGCAACTTTGACATGTGTTAGTAAAACTATACATATCGTCAGAACTGCTTTGTGTATCCACGTGGATTATACCGTTTTTTGTTTTTTTTCAGGAGAAATTGGGCTTTCATTTGGTGGAAAATAGTAATAGATATCTCCTGATTTGTTTTTTTTCTATTAACCGCCCAGCGGTTAGTTTCACTGCGGCAGAATGGCACGGCTGGGCGAAACAACGTTACCTTACGTCGCTTCGCCTTTTGGTCACTAGGGGCGCGCGCGTGCCGCCGGAGGCGTGCAGGGTGTGCCCGGAGCCAATGCGAGTGCCCGGCGGGCGCGATGACCACCGGGCTCCCGCAATCTCTCGTGACAGAGTGAGAACCGGGATCTGTGTGTGTAAACACACAGATCCTGGTTCTCTCAGGGGAGAGGAGACAGATTGTGTGTTCATACTCATTATAAACACCGATCTGTCATCTCTCCTAGACAGTCCCATCCCCCCTACAGTGAGAACACAGTCAGGGAACACAGTTAACCCCTTGATCGCCCCCTAGTGTTAACCCCTTCCCTGCCAGTGACATTTATACAGTAATCAGTGCATTTTTATAGCACTGATCGCTTTATA
This sequence comes from Aquarana catesbeiana, assembly GCF_042186555.1. Taxonomy (NCBI): domain Eukaryota; kingdom Metazoa; phylum Chordata; class Amphibia; order Anura; family Ranidae; genus Aquarana; species Aquarana catesbeiana. The sequence goes on from NC_133333.1 coordinate 22,886,357, forward strand.
ATTGTCAATGGTCCCAAAAATGTGTCAAAAGTGTCTGATATGTCCGACATAATGTTGCAGCCCTGATAAAAATCACAGCTCGCCACCACTACTAGTAAAAAAAAAAAATAATAATAAAATGCCATAAATCTATCCCCTATTTTGTAGACGCTATAACTTTTGCGAAAACCAATCAATATACGCTTATTGTGATTTTTTTTACCAAAGAAGAATGTATATCGGCCTAAACAGAGGAAAAAATTTGTTATTTTGATCAAAAAATTTGGGATATTTATTATAGCAAAAAGTAAAAGATATTGTGTTTTTTTTTCAAAATTGTCGCTCTTCTTTTGTTTATAGCGCAAAAAAAATAAAAACCGCAGAGGTGATCAAATACCACCCAAAGAAAGCTTTATTTGTAGGAAAAAAGGGACGTCAGTTTTGTTTGTGTACAGCATCGCATGACAGCGCAATTGTCAGTTAAATTTGACGCAGTGCCGTATCGCAAAAAATGTCCCAGTTATTGAGCAGCCAAATCTTCCAGGGCTGAAGTGGTTAAAGGAAAACTGGTCCAAAATATGTTTTTTTTTTTAGTTGTATATTTTTTACTACAACCATACCACCAAAGAACAACCCAAAACTAGAAAAGCTACAATTTCTGGGGAAATTGTGTGAAGTGTTCTTGCCTCTACAACTGGAGTGGGCGGAGTAACTGGGCGGAGTGGCTTGAGTAACTGTTGTGTGGTTGGAGTGGCTGGAGTAACTGTGAAAAGTGTTAAAAAGCCTAATATTTTAAAAAGTATAAATAGTAGTAAAAAAGTTGTTGAAGAAGTTGAAAGAGCTGAACATTTTTTTTCAAAAATGATTTTTTTTTTTCAAAAGATTTTTTTTTTCAAAAATGATTTTTTTTTTTTCAAAAATGATTTTTTTTTTCTTTCAAAAATGATTTTTTTTCTTTCAAAAATGATTTTTTTTTCTTCAAAAATATATTTTTTTTTTCATGGGGCGGTCATAATGTCACTTCCCACTCTAGTTTTGAACATTTCGCTATTCATTCCTATGGGACCAATTTCGCCACAAAAACAATGATATTTCGTGAATCATTCGGCGAAACATTCCACAAAGTAATAGCACACCAATTAAATGACATTGAGGCTGCATTCATACTGGTATTTTTCAGCTTTTCACAAAGTTCCACAAGGTAATAGCACATCAATTAAATGACATTGAACATTTCGCCATTCATTCCTATGGGACCAATTTTGCCGCAAAAATGACAATATTTCATGAACCATTTGGCGAAATGTTCCACAAAGTAATAGCACACCAATCGGGAACAATCCGCACGTTTTGGTATATTACTGTATATGTAGTGTAAAAACTGTGGGAGGAGTTAGGGTGGTAAATTTGGCTATAATAATAATAATATATATGTGAGATAACATTAAGTGGTCTTGCTGTGCAAGACCACTTAATAAAGTCTGCTCCTGATGATTGCAGTGATACCACATATGTGTATGTTAGTTGTTTTTTGTACCCGTACTATAGCCCAGAAACAATAGTGTGCATTTTTCTTTTTTTTTTTTATCCTACCTATCCTAACACACTGATACTGATTAAAAAAAAGTCCTGTCCAAAAATACTGACCCTGACCTTAACCTTTGACCCAAACACTAACCCTGGCACTGACCTGGATCAAAACTTGATCTAATTATTATTATTATTTTTTATTTTTTTTATTTTTTTTTTTATTATTATTTATTTTTACACACACTTTTTTTCTCTCTCTGCAAGGACAGAGAAAGATACAACGTATCTCTCTTGTCTATTCACAGAAAACACAGAGGGCGGGCTTCACAGTGACTGCTCAAATCCATGCGCCTGGCCCCTAATCTATATGCAGGGCACCGGACACATTGATTTTAATTTTTTGGGGGGTTTTTTTGAAGCACATGATTAGAGCCTGAGGCTTTAATTGGCTTAAAAAAAGGGTGGGCTCAGGGCGCAGAGCACTGCGCCCTGAGCCTACCCAGTTGTGTGACAGTAGCAAATTAATATTTGCTATTGTCTTCCTGATTCCCCTCCCGGCCAATCAGGAAGCGGGTCCTGAGACCTGATTGGCCAGGGAGTCTTAGGACCACTTCCTGTTCTGCCGGGAGAAGAAGTAACGCCAGTTCCGCTGAAAGGAGAAGCCCCGGCTCTTCCCTCGGCAAGCAGCAGCCCTACCCCTAATCCTAGTCATTTCTCCTAACTAGAAATGTGCATGACGAAAAAATTTGTTTTGTTCAGTTTCGATTTGTTAATCTAGTTATTTTGTTTAGTTAAATTTGGTTGATTTGATCAATTCGTATTCGACATCCTTATTCTGAATTTTCGAATTTTCTTCACATTTATGGATTTTTTTTATTTGAAATGTTCAACTCGATAAATTTTCTAATTGGTCTAAACGAAAATGGTATATTGTTTTTGATTTCAATGTAGCAAAGAGAACAAACAAAAGAAAACATTTTCATCAAATGATTACAATGACTCTTTAAATCACCTTTGGCTTAACAAAAATTGTGTTATTTGCAAATACCCTAAAATACACACAGTCTTTGATTTCAGCAATATGTGTAGTTATTAGACATCAAAGAAATTCTGGACAGCCGCACTCCAAAAATATTTGCCTTTATTCAATAAGGTGTCATCCAAAATACAGGTCACAGCAAAATAGAACAAAACGTACGCGTTTCGCACTACAAGGAGTGCTTAGTCATGGCAAGCACTCCTTGTGCGAAACGCGTAAGCTTTGTTCCATTTTGCTGTGACCTGTATTTTGGATGACACCTTATTGAATAAAGGCAAATATTTTTGGAGTGCGGCTGTCCAGAATTTCTTTGATGTCTAACTGCCATAGCATTGCCAGCACCTGGACTTCTAGACTGAAAGAGATGCCTTTTACCTTGATCTGACCCGCCTGGAGCGGTGATACTCTCTCCCTATTTGGATTCCTGGACTTTGCCAATATGTGTAGTTATGCCGTGTATACACTGGCGAACTTTTCGGCATCAAAGGTCCGACGGTCTTTCCGATGGACTTTCGACGTACTTTTGACGGACTTTCGAACGAATGGCCTTGCCTACACACGATCACACCAAAGTCCGACGGATTCGTACGTGATGACGTGATGACTAAAATAAGGAACTTGATAGCCAGTGGCCAATAGCTGCCCTAGCGTCGGTTTTCGTCCGTCGGACTAGCATACAGACAAGCGGATTTTTCGACCGGACTCAAGTCCGTCGGAAAGATTTGAAACATGTTCCAAATCTAAAGTTCGTCTGATTTTCGACCCAAAAAAGTCCGCTGCAGGTCCGATGGAGCCCACACACGGTCGGATTGTCCGACAGATTTGGCCCATTGGACCAGTCCGGTCGAAAAGTCCATTAGAATTCGACTGGTCTTCGATGTAAAATTCAATTCAAATTTCAGTCTGAAGTTCTGAAATTCTAAGGCGAATTTCGTTCTTCGGAGCATTCGGTAAAATTAGTAATTCGAATATATCCGAAATCTCAGAATAACGAAAAATTTGTCCGAATATAAATTGGGCAACAAAACAAACCGCACTCTGCCTACTCTTAACATTCCCAGCAATACTCAGACTGGAAAGGGGGTGGTGCAGCACTGGGAGCCAGTAGGCTCTTCCGCATGCACATGTACAAAAAGGGAACCTGTTGACAGGAGGAGAGTTGATGACCTTTGTGCTTCTGCTCCTTCCTTGTCCAGTCAGCTTGCTGGGGGGGAGTGTGACATCACTGCCTTCTTTGACAGAGGAAGTGGGTTTCACCTTTCTGGGTGTGCTGTCTGGCAGAGGTATACAAGTTAGAAAAGCGACCGAACAAAAATAATTCAATTTCCTTATAGAGTACATATCGCTGTGCTGAAATCAAGATCTTATTTTGATTTTCTGTTTTTTTCTATGATTCATATCATTCCTAAAACATAAAAAGATAGAGTAAAATATGAGCAATACAACAAAGGATCAGAGTAGTGGGGTAGCTGGAACTTTCTTCAGTACCACCCTTACATGTGTATGTAGTTATTTCTTTTAGAGAAAGTCTTTTGATAATTTCTGGACCAAGGTCACAAACGGTATCAGTGGCGCAACCCCGATTGGACAATTTCTGCAGCCAGAATGGTAATGTACCCGTGGAGTTTAAATATTCTGATGCATTGCTCCCATACCAGTAGTATTCCATATATGCCTCATCATAGTATGCTGTAAAAATAAATAAATGAATATTTCTGATCAGCAAACCACTCCAGCTCCAGTTTATAAGCAACATGTTGTTCAGGCGGGGGAGGGGGGGTGGGGTCTCTAAGCAGGCAGGCGGTTGCGATCTACACAGCAACTGCAGGCAGCCGGAGGGTAGGTGGTGAACATGGGGGGGCCCTGGTTTGTTGGCCTTTCCCCCAGACTCCTCCTTTCTCTTCTTCACTGCAGAGCGGAGAGTGGGAGGCAGCACGGTACTGAAGGGAGGGTAGAAGCTGCCTCAGTTAGCCTTTCGAGTTAACCAGCAGGTGATTGGTTGCTAGGTTGGATGCACGAATGAATATTCGCTGTTGTAACACTGATCCTCAATCTGGCCAATCAGAAGCAGGTCTGAAACCCGTTTTCTGATTGCCCGAAAAGAGAAGAGTCCGAGCTGGCCACCGAGGAGGAGGGAGGAAACAGAAGTCACAGAAGGTGGGGTTTCAGTATATACAGAGAGGGAGGGGGATTACAGTATATACAGAGAGGGGGGTTACAGTATATACGGAGAGGGGGGTTACAGTGTATACAGAGGGGGGTTTCAGTATACAGAGAGAGAGAGAGAGAGAGGGGATACAGTATATACAGAGAGATGGGGAGGGGGTACAGTATATACAGAGAGATAGGGGTTACAGTATACAGAGGGGGGTTGCAGTATTTATATAGAGAGAGGGGAGATAACGTATATACAGAGAGAGAGAGGGGCTACAGTATATACACAGAGAGGGGGATACAGTATATACACAGAGAGAGGGGATACAGTATATACACAGAGGGGGGGTACAGTATATACACAGAGGGGGATACAGTATATACACAGGGAGAGAGGGGATCCAGTATATACACAGAGAGAGGGGATACAGTATGTACACAGAGAGGGGATACAGTATATTCACAGAGAGGGGGATACAGTATATACACAGAGAGAGGGGATACAGTATATACACAGAGGGGGGGTACAGTATATACACAGAGGGGGATACAGTATATACACGGAGAGAGGGTACAGTATATACACAGAGGGAGGGTACAGTATACACACAGGGAGAGAGGGATTCAGTATATATACACAGAGAGTGGGGGATGCAGTATATACACAGAGAGGGGGATACAGTATATACAGAGAGAGAGAGGGGGTACAACCGTATATACAGAGAAAAAGGGGAGATGCAGTATGTACAGAGAGGGGGTACAGTATATACAGAGAGAGAGAGGGAGATACAGTATATAGATAAATATATAATTGTATAATTATATATAATATCAATAAATGCATCTTATCTTCTAAACATTTGGTAGTCATATCCCAAAAAATTATAAGAAGCATTTTTTTTTTTTTATCTCATGGGCAAAATGTGAGAAATAACATGTATATCATATAATCACCCCACAACACTGCGTATATCATTTGAGGAAAATATGCTTATAAAATACCATTTGCCAAAAAGAAAAAAAATGTCCCTGGACTTCATTTTAAAAATCTGGTCACCTTAGGGTAAGTGCAGTAGACCCGCAGACTGACCAACCGACCGGCGGGTGGAGTAGTGGTGGTTATACTGTTTGCCGCCTCACGAGGGTCATCTTAATAACATCATGGGCCCCTGGGCAAAGTAATGCTCTGGGGCCCCTACAGTAAAGACAGTGCAGGTAAACAGACATCAAGTAGGTAGGAGGCAGACAAGCGGATTAACTACATGAACAATCATTCTATACAGCAAAGAAACAGTGGGAAAATACTAAATACATAAAGTAACAAAGCTGTCCTGTGCATATAATATATCTGCTAAATTGATGCCTCCCCAGCACTCTGACCCCTCTACACCCCAGATATCCCCCCAGCACTCTGACCCCTCTACACCCCAGATATCCCCCCAGCACTCTGACCCCTCTACACCCCAGATATCTCCCCAGCACTCTGACCCCTCTACACCCCAGATATCTCCCCAGCACTCTGACCCCTCTATACCCCAGATATCCCCCCAGAACTCTGACCCCTCTACACCCCAGATATTCCCCCCAGTACTCTGACCCCTCTACACCCCAGATATCCCCCCCCAGCACTCTGACCCCTCTACACCCCAGATTTCCCCCCAGCACTCTGACCCCTCTATACCCCAGATATCCCCCCAGCACTCTGACCCCTCTACACCCCAGATATTCCCCCCAGCACTCTGACCCCTCTACACCCCAGATATTCCCCCAGCACTCTGACCCCTCTACACCCCAGATATTCCCCCCAGCACTCTGACCCCTCTATACCCAAAAATTTCGGCATCAAAGGTCCGACGGTCTTTCCGACTGACTTTTTGGACTTTTGACTGACTTTCTAACGAACGGACTTGCCTACACAAGATCACACCAAAGTCCAATGGATTCGTACGCGATGACGTACGACCGGACTAAAATAAGGAAGTTGATAGCCAGTAGCCAATAGCTGCCCTAGCGTCGGTTTTCATCCGTCGGACTAGCATACAGATGAGCGGATTTCTCGATAGGAACTGGGTCCGGCGGAAAGATTTGAAACATGTTCCAAATCTAAAGTCCGTCTGATTTTCGACAGAAAAAGTCTGCTGCAGGTCCGATGGAGCCCACACACGGTCGGATTGTCCGACGGATTCGTTATATAAATTGATGCCTCCCCAGCACTCTGACCTCTCTACACCCCAGATATCCCCCCAGCACTCTGACCCCTCTACACCCCAGATATCCCCCCAGCACTCTGACCCCTCTATACCCCAGATATCCCCCCAGCACTCTGACCCCTCTACACCCCAGATATTCCCCCCAGCACTCTGACCCCTCTACACCCCAGATTTCCCCCCAGCACTCTGACCCCTCTATACCCCAGATATCCCCCCAGCACTCTGACCCCTCTACACCCCAGATATTCCCCCCAGCACTCTGACCCCTCTACACCCCAGATTTCCCCCCAGCACTCTGACCCCTCTATACCCCAGATATCCCCCCAGCACTCTGACCCCTCTACACCCCAGATATCCCCCCCCAGCACTCTGACCCCTCTACACCCCAGATTTCCCCCCAGCACTCTGACCCCTCTATACCCCAGATATCCCCCCAGCACTCTGACCCCTCTACACCCCAGATATTCCCCCCAGCACTCTGACCCCTCTACACCACAGATATTTCCCCAGCACTCTGACCCCTCTACACCCCAGATATTCCCCCAGCACTCTGACCCCTCTACACCCCAGATATTCCCCCCAGCACTCTGACCCCTCTATACCCAAAATATCCCCCCAGCACTCTGACCCCTCTACACCCCAGATATCCCCCCAGCACTCTGACCCCTCTACACCCCAGATATTTCCCCCAACACTCTGACCCCTCTACACCCCAGATATTCCCCCAGCACTCTGACCCCTCTACACCCCAGATATCCCCCCAGCACTCTGACCCCTCTACACCCCAGATATCCCCCCAGCACTCTGACCCCTCTATACCCCAGATATACCCCCAGCACTCTGACCCCTCTACACCCCAGATATTTCCCCCAGCACCGTAATGCCGTGTACACACGGGCGGACTTTTCGGCATCAAAGGTCCGACGGTCTTTCCGACTGACTTTTTGGACTTTTGACTGACTTTCTAACGAACGGACTTGCCTACACAAGATCACACCACAGTCCAATGGATTCGTACGCGATGACGTACGACCGGACTAAAATAAGGAAGTTGATAGCCAGTAGCCAATAGCTGCCCTAGCGTCGGTTTTCATCCGTCGGACTAGCATACAGATGAGCGGATTTCTCGATAGGAACTGGGTCCGGCGGAAAGATTTGAAACATGTTCCAAATCTAAAGTCCGTCTGATTTTCGACAGAAAAAGTCCGCTGCAGGTCCGATGGAACCCACACACGGTCGGATTGTCCGACGGATTCGTTCCGTCGGACCAATTCGGTCGAAAAGTCCGCCCGTGTGTACACAGCATAACTGTAACCATACACCACAAGATACCCCTTGTATTGTGACCCCACTACATCCCTGATACCCCCCCTACACTGTGGCCTTTCTACATCCCTGATACCTCTAGCACTATAGCCACCCAAGCTACCCCAAGCATTGCTACCCCCTATACACCCCAGATCCCCCCTCAGCATTGTTTTCCCCCATACACCCTTGCTATCCCCCAGCACCATTATTCCATCCATGTAATACCCCTTTTCCAGTGGAGATGCAGTGCATGTAAACTTTTGGCTCTGTGCGCACCTCCAGCACTGGACTCACCTATACCAATCAAGCAGGCAGAACGAGGGGCGGAGGAGGGAGCATCCCTCTGGGCATTCCAAGCCTTTCGGTGCAAACAGTGCTGGACAGCTGAGCTCACCATGACACCATCCACAATGCTACTCCCGCAGGTTTGGCTCTCAGTGCTGGTGACCCAGCAGCTCTCACTGTAGCTCCTACTCCACGGCCTTCGGGCGGGGTCAGAGCATCACTGGTGCTCCGGCCCTGCCCCTCCCTCCTGGCTGTGAAATAATAGGTATCGTTCTGCACAGCACGGCGCACCGCTGCCAGCCTGCCTCCCCTGTGTATCCATCACTCTCAGTGCCAGCATGGGGCCCCCAATTTCGGGGGCTCAAGGACCAGCTGCTTTGGGGAAAGTGCAGGGGCCCCCCATGCAGCTGGGGCCCCTGGGCAGTGCCCTCCCATTAAGACAGCCCTGCGCCCCACCCCAAAAAATTACCACCTGCCGCCACTACCGGTAATCAAGGCCCAGGCTGGGTAATTAGCCACAAGCGCTACACCGCTTTCTTTCTTGTAAGCGTGAAATCTATGTGGTGGAGGGGTTTGCTGTGTTTGTGAGTCACTGACACCTTGAGAAGACTCTGAAAAGTGATTCATTTACTTTGAAGAGCGATTCACAGATTGGCACTTTTCTAATTTCTGGTGTTTTTTGCTCACTATGAAATTACTTCTTTTCTTAATTTATCTTGGTATTTTGGTTCACTGTGTTATTTTTTTATATAGTTATTATTATTGCAATTCCTCTTTTTTCTTTCTTTCTTATAAAGGGAGATAATACAGTTACAATACATTAAAAGACAAGAGGGTCAAGTTGTGTGTGTGTTTTTTTTTTTTTATATCTGCCTGGAGTTCAGCTGTTCCCACCCGGCCTATAGGTAGATGACGCCTGCAGAAACCTCTCCTCGATTCGGATGGGCATCACAATATCCAAAAAAAAAAAAAAAGATACATATTTAGAATACTTGTAGGCAGATCCCCTAAGAATGTTACCTTGGTATTGTGTAGTTTCCAAAGCACAGTTGGTCTCGTCCCCTCGACACGCCATTATTCCATCAGGTTCACAATCAAAAGTTTCCTGAGAAGCGCATGATGGACATGTTACTCCACTGGGGTCAGAGCTGGTCCTTATCGCTATAAAAAAAAAAAAAACAATGAAGTTATATAGCTCTTCTGTGTGTAATAATGCTTTTTCCTTAAGCCCCATTCACACCTGAAGCCTCAAGCTACAAAAGCTGGAGGGGAAAAAATCAATTACTGTATTTATTGGCGTATAACACTCACTTTTTCACTATGGAAATCGGGTGCAAATAGGGTGTGCGTGTTACACGCCAATACTTCAATTTTAGCTGCCTCGGAGGGGACAGGGAGGGGAGCGGGATGAGCACCGTCAGATTACATACAGAGAATCTCCTGTTTACTTGGCGACCTCTGTAATAGGAAGTCCCGTCTCCTGGGCCGCCATTGGACCACTGTTCTGTCTATGATAGGAGATTCTCACTGTGTATGCAATCTGTCGGCGCTCATCCCAATCACAGGAATGCAAACATCCCTTTATGGAAGGATCGGGGGTCTATAAGATCCCAAACCCCTCCACTGCACTTAAAGTATTCAAAACGCCAAAATCTGCGTTCTTGAATACTGTGGATTTTTTTTTAAATTGCCGCCGTTGGCTGCTGAATAAACTGGAACCACTGTGAGATTCATTTTCTGCATTGTGCCAAAAACCTGGTCGATCCTGTTGCCCTCTATCTCCCCCTCCTGTCCATGTCCCCAATGCAGTTGGGAATTTTGCAGAGCAGTGTTGGCAGCTCTGCACATGGTCAGTTTTCAGTGAGTTTCTATGCTGAGTAGCCATGTGCCCACTGAAATATTTCGTTTCGGAATTTTGTTTTTTGTCCGAAAAATAAATTAATTTAGTTACTTCCGAAATTCGTTTTTATTTATTTTGTTTCGTTAAAAAATGCGTTCGTCCGAAAATTAAGGTTGAATCTGTCATTGAAGGCTTATGGTGTCTGTCGAATGTTCTAAGAAGAGTCTACGGAGCAGCTAAACTGCACGACGCCGCAATCGTACATTTCCGGTCTAATGTTCCGCCTACACACTATAGTAGAATTCTAATGTTGTATGACACCAGTAATAATTATATTTATTAATTTACTAGTCAACCAACATTAGAATTCTTCTATAGCCTATGGATGGAGCATTTCACCATAAATGTCCGCTCGCGGCGACTGCTTCGTCGAGTCTTCATGTCGAATCTTTTCTCTCTATTTAGAATAATCTTGGACTAATAGAGTTAAGGTTAGGCACATTCGACCACAGGTTCGATGGATCGCTATTGTCAGAATCTCCTATCTATATCGAACTGTTGTCGCAACGAAAGCGAAAATAAAGCATTTGTTTATGTCGGATCTTTCGGTTTTCGGATTCTGCACGTTCGTTATCGTTTGTTAAAACGATAACGAAAATATCCGAAATTCGGACGAAAATGCATTCGGACGAAAACGAATGCACATGTCTAATGCTGAGCATTTCCTCCCTATGACATCTGAGCAGCCCGTGTGACTCTAGAGTCACACGTGTGGGCGTATACACCGTGGTAAATGACAGCCCACTCCCTCCCTCCTCCTCCATGCCCACTAACACAATGGGGGTTGGGATATTACATGTAGATTGATGGAGGCTTCACCTCCCTGTTATTCTAAGACACAGGTTGGAGGGGCGTGACACAGCCTATGACTGGCAGAAATCCACCCACACCATGTTATTGCCAAAAATAAAAAATAAAGATTTGATTTCAAATATATATTTGTATGACAATTTAAAAACATTTATTGATATTAATTATGTATCTTTACGCTGTATTCCAAAGGCTTTTTTTTTTTGAACATGTGACCAGCAGCAGAGGACTAGAAGCTCCTCCTGCTTGTGTTTCCCTGACAGGCTGGGAGGGAGCTGGGTCATGTGACAGCTGTATATCCATTAGGAAAAAGGTATTTACATGTTTTTTTTTTTTTTATTAAAATAATTACAGTGCCATTATCCATATACAGAAATAGAAGGGACAATGTAAATCTCAGAGTGGGTGTTTAGCATCACTTTAATGGTTTTTAACCACTTCCTACCCACTGTATGCAAAATGACAGACGCAGGGTCGTTGTCTTATCCTGACTGGGTGTTATGACATCCAGCAAGATAAGCCCCTCGCGCGCTCCCACGAGGGCGCGCAGTGCGACGATCGGTAGTGATGTGTGTCGCTCTGACACACCTCATCTCCGATCTTGGTGAAGAGCCTAAGATGTAGGCTCTTTGCCATGTGATCAGCTGTGTCCAATCACAGCTGGTCAAATCGTAACCAGTAAGTCCCATTTATCAGCTTTTCCTCTATTTGCACTGACATGGCGCGAGTAGAGGAGAGCCAATCGGTGGCTCTCCTGACAGGGGGGTCTGCATTGATAATCAGCACATTGATTATCAGTGCAAACCCATCAAGGATGCCAACCCATGCCCACCGGGGATGCCAATCAGTGTCCACCAGGGATGCCAATCAGTGCCCATTAGTGCCACCTTTCAGTGCCCATCAATGCCACCCATGAGTGCCCATCAGTACGACTTATCAGTGCCCATCAGTGCCACCTATCAGTGCCCATCAGTGCCACCTATCAGTGCCCATCAGTGTGGCCTATCAGTGACTCCTCATCAGTGCTGCCTATCAGTGCCCATCAGTGCCACCTATCAGTGCCCATCAGTGCCACCTATGAGTGCCCATCAGTGCGGCCTATCAGTGCCCGTCAGTGCAGCCTATCAGTGCCCATCAATGCCACCTATGAGTGCCCATCAGTGCGGCCTATCAGTGCCCATCAGTGCTGCATATTAGTGCCACCTATGAGTGCCCACCAGTGCTGCATATTACTGCAGCCTCATCAGTGCCCATCAGTGCAGCCTCATCAGTGCTTGTCAGTGAAGAAGAACAATTACTTATTTACAAAATTTTATAATAAATGAAGAAAATTTTTTTTTTTTCGACATTTATAAAAAAAATTTTTTAGCAAAAAATAAAAAACCCTGTGGTGATCAAATACCACCAAAAGAAAGCTCTCTTTGTGGGGAAAAATCATAAAAATGTTGTTTTGGTACAGTGTTGCATGACCGCACAATTGTCATTCAAAATGCGACAATGCTGAAAGCTGAAAATTGGCCTGGGCAGGAAGGGGGTGAAAGTGCCCGGTATTGAAGTGATTAAGGGTGCAATGGACAATGGCTCCAGTTGGTTAGGGAAGCGTGACTTCTTCATGTGCCAGAAAACAGCCCCTCGTTATCTGAAAACTTTTTACATAAATTTACTGGTTGCTTTCTTGGAAAAGTAGTTCTTTAACCACTTAAGCCCCGGACCATTTGGCTGGCAAAAGATCAGAGCACTTTTTGCGATTCGGCACTGTGTCGCTTTAACTGACAATTGCGCGGTCGTGAAATGTGGCTCCCAAACAAAATTGATGTCCTTTTTTTCCCCACAAATAGAACTTTCTTTTGGTGGTATTTGATCACCTCTGTGGTTTTTATTTTTTGCACTATAAACAAAAAAATAGCGTCAATTTTGAAAAAAAAAACACAATATTTTTGACTTTTTGCTATAATAAACATCCCCAAAAAATATATAAAAAAACATATTTTTTTCCTCAGTTTAGGCCGATACGTATTCTTCTACATATTTTTGGTAAAAAAAATCGCAATAAGCGCTTATTGATTGGTTTGCGCAAAAGTTATAGCGTCTACAAAATAGGTGATAGTTTTATGACATTTTTATAAATTTTTTTTTTTTACTAGTAATGGCGGCGATCAGTGATTTTTATCGTGACTGCGACATTATGTCGAACAGATCGGACACTTTTGGCGCTATTTTGGGACCATTAACATTTATACAGTGATCAGTGCGATTAAAAATGCATTGATTACTGTGTAAAAGTGACAGGCAGTGAAGGGGTTAACCACTAGGGGGCGCTGTAGGGGTTAAGTGTGTCCTAGGGAGTGATTCTAACTGTGGGGGGGAGGGACTGTGTTTGACACGAGCAGTGATCAGTGTCTTGTCACTAGGCAGAACCGGGAAATGCTTGTTTACATCAGGATCTCCCCGTTCTTCCTCTCCGTGAGACGATCGCGGGTATCCCCGTGGACATTGAGTCTGTGGGACCCGCTATCACACTCACGGAGCTTGTGGCAGGCGGGAGCACGCGCAGCCCACAAACTGCTTCTTAAAGGGCAACTTACAGGTATGTTAATATGGCTGTACGCGCCCTTCTGCCGACGTATATTGGCAGAAGGGCGCGTGAGCCGGTCGGGGTCAGTGCAGACCCCCTCAGTGCAGACCCCCTCAGTGCAGACCCCCCTCCATCAGTGCAGACCTCATCAGTGCGGACCCCCCTCAGTGCAGACCCCCCTCAGTGCAGACCCCCTCAGTGCAGACCCCCTCAGTGCAGACCCCCCTCAATGCAGACCCCCTTAGTGCAGACCCCCTCCGTGCAGACCCTCCCCTCCCATAACGCCCCCCCAGCACATCCTTTACAGCAGAAGGAACATCTACATACATAGCATGAGCGGCCGCCGGCGCCATGTGTTCAATGGAGAGGGGAGGGGCCGATCCGTGCAGCTAACCCCGGCTTCAGTGTGAAGAGAGAAGCCAATTCATTGGCTGCACGGATCGAGCCCCCTTCCTAACTCCACTCCCTCCGGCGGCGCAGGCGGCCATTTTGCTGAAGCCGGCTGCCCAAAAAAATGCAAACATTCCTGATTTATCTGGGCAAAAGCTCGATTCGGGACAGCCTCCGATCGGGACGAGGGTCCCAAAATCGGGATTGTCCCGGAAAAATCGGGACTGTTGGCAACTATGTTGTTGTAAAATTTGCTAGTCCTGTGATCTCCACTAGTTTCCAGGTCCCGTGCCAAGCAGCTGCCCTGCTGCATTGCGATAAGTGATCACCAGATCGGCACCATTCATAGTTACATAGTAGGTAGGGCTAAAAAAAGACAATAGTCCATCCAGTTCAACCTGTGTAGGTTTACGTGTGTTGGTGTCTATAATGGTTTCCCATATCCCTGTATGTTGTGTTTCGTAGCCTCCCTGGCAGTTTTCCCGAGTGTGGCTCGGGGTTAAAATTCAGGACCATTAGCGGTAACCCCGAGCCACACTCGGGATTACATCGCAGGATCCTGGTGTGGCTTTACTTACCTTGTCCCCGGGATCCTGCGATGTCCCCCGCTGTGTCTGCGGGCTCCGTCCTCCTCCGAAGCCTCTCCGTGCCAGGCTCCGTTCCCTGCGAGCGGCGCGACGCATGGGGGAGGAGCCTGGCGGCAAATTCAGATTACAGATTACAGTACTGTATGAAATTATTTCACATCCCTTTTGTCCCCAGTACTTTGTCCTGTGCCCTGCATGCAGTTTTATGTTATATATACTGTTCTTTCTGCCTGGAAACTGGAGATTGTCCATAGCAACCAAAAAGTGTCCCTTTATGTCAAAAGTGGTTTTAGACCAGCTAGAAAACAGCGATAGTAAATTAGAACACTTGCAGAATTGAGCGATAGTGAATCGTGGGGAAATTTATATTATTATTCATTTTTTTTTAATTATTTATTTTTATTTATTATATTATAATTTATGTTTTTGTGTTTCAAACTTCATCATACCCGGGATATTTACTAGACTCTTGTTTGGACAGATTTAAGTGTGTTATTATTAAGAATTACAGACCTACAATATAAAACGCCAAATTTCCATGCAAAATAATTGTACCGCTTTCAGCACCTAAAATCCGAAATAATCATACCACCAGGGAGGTTAAGATATACATCCAAAGGTCTTTTAAAAATATCCATACTCCCCGCAGCCACCACCAATTGTGGGAGAGAGTTCCACATGCTTATTGCCCTGACAGTGAAGAACCCCCTGTGTGTTTAAGGTTAAACCGCTTCTGCAGGTGCAATTGCTCCAGAGCTTAGTAAATGAGGTAAAGCTTCACTTTACAAAAAACACCCAATCACATGCAAAGGTAAATAAAAAAAAACAGCATGTTTGCTTGCACGTGATTGGATGATGGAAGTCAGCAGAGCTTCTGCTCATTTACTAAGCTCTGGAGCAACTGCTTTTGTAGAGTGCAACTGCACTTTTGCACAGTCAATTTGCCTTTAGTGAATCAACCCCTAAGTGTCATTCCTGTCTGCTGCCTCCTTCCTCTGCTATTAGCATGAGTCACTTCTGACATGTTTTTCTGACACCAAAAGAAAAATGGTGACAGGGGAGGGACCTCCAGCAGTTACAGTAGGACCTCCAGGGGAACCTACTGTAACTGTTTCGCTTATTGGGATTTTTTTTTACCAAAACTATGTAGCAGAATACATATTGGCCTAAACTGATGAAGAAATTTGATTATTTTAATTGGAAATGTTTTATAGCAGAAACTAAAAAAAAATATATAGATATTTGTTCAAAATTGTTGGTATTTTTTTTGTCTATAGCACAAAATATAAAAACCGCAGAGGTGATTAAATACCACCAAGAGAAAGCTCTATTTGTGGGAAAAAAGGAATGACATTTTGTTTGGGTACAATGTCCCACGACCGCGCAATTTTCAGTTAAAGTAACGCAGTTCGGTATCAAGGGGGGGGGGGTAAATCTTCCAGAGGGCAAGTGGTTAAGATCACTACAAATCAAAGGGTCAGGTACAGCAGCCTTATTCTTCTCTCCCAGAATATTCGGTTTATTTATTGAAACATTGTGATTGCCTCAAGCTTTTGCACAACCATTGTTATCAATCACTATAATTAATCTAAGATGTATATTTCCTACGATCGTCAGCTCCATCTAGTGGCCATAATGCCGTATCCTAATTGAGGCATTTCAGGAATATATTGCAATGTGGTCACTGGAGCTGACAATCATAAGAGATGACCCAATTGATAGTAATTAGTCCTGCCAGTTGTGTGCGTGTTTGAGGCATTATGTTTAGCTTTAGGATTAAGATTAAAGTTATTATAAAATAAAAGCAACGGTAGCCTCATGTTTCCCTCCCGAGTTTTTACAAAAAAAAAAAAAAAAAAAAGCATTACCAATTATTATAGATACTTACTTGCAGGTACATCCGGGATACAATTGTCGGTTTTGCAGCAGGCGGTAGCTATCCATGTCGTTTCCACTCCGGAGCTGTAACTTCCCATTAAACCACATTGCTCCGGTTGAACACATCCACTGTAAATGTACAGATAAGTACGATCCTTGGAAATATCTGCAGATATAAATGTAGTCACAGTTTGAAATGCTTTAAAGTTGTATCAAATGTGAGATACATTATATTACCAAAAGTATTAGGACGTCTGCCTTTACACGGACATGAACTTTAATGGCATCCCAGTCTTAGTCCGTAGGGTTCAATATTGGGTTGGGTATAACAGCTTCAACTCTTCTGGGAAGACTGACCACAAGGTTTAGGAGCGTCCCTATGGAAATGTTTGGACTATTCTTCCAGAAGTGCTGAGGTCAGGCACTGATGTTTCCATACAGTGTCTCTTGACCGCGCAACTGCCAATTAAAGTTGAGCAGTGCCGAATGACTAAAAATTAAGGCGTTAAAACTTTCTGGAGCGTAAGTGGTTAAACTTTGCTGTTTTGACACTTTAACTCCTTCACGCCGACTGTACGGAAGTTTGTATATCTCCCTTTTCAGCTGGGAGCGTGCCGCAGGATGTGCTCCCAGCACAGAGGAAGCCCCGGGCCCCGTACTAACAATCGGGACCTGGATCTCCCGATCAGTCACTGTGAAGCCCCGCCCCCGTGTTTTCTTTCTCTGTGATTGGATGAGAACGATATTTAGTATCTCTCTCTCTCTCTCTCTCCTTCCACAAAAAAGTATGTGTAAAAAAATAATAATAATCATAATAATAATATTTTAAAAAATACCTAAATCAAGGTTTGATCTAGATCAGCACAAGGGTTAGTGTTTGGGTCAAGGTCAGGGTCAGTTGTTTTTTTTTAAGTTTTTTTGTTTTTTGTTTTTTAGTATCAGTTTCATTAAGTGTTTTAGGTAGGATAAAAAAAAAAAAAAGAAGCAGAATGGGCACTATTGCTTTTGGGCTGTACTACGAGTACATACAAAAAATAACATACACATATGTGGTATTGCTGCGATCGTCAGGAGCAGGAGAATTTATTTGGGTTGTTCTTTGATTGAAGTTTATGGTCGTAGCAAGATACATACAGCTAAATTTAAAAAAAAAAAAAAAAAAAAATTTTTTTTTTTTTTTTTTGCTATTTTGGACCAGTTTTCCTTTGATAATAAAAAAACAGGAGATATCCATTACCATTTACCACCAAAAGAAAGTCCAATTTGTCCTGAAATAAACACAGTATAATCCACCTAAATGCACTAAGTAGTGATAATATGTACGGTTTTACTAACACATGTCAAAGTTTCAAAATTGTGCTTGGGCATTTAGATTTATTTTACCCTTAGGCGCGAAGGAGTTAAGTATCACTGTCATTTCTTTAATATTTGCACTTTCATATAGGCTGGATACAGCTCTTGCTATACTTCTGGAGCGCTGACTATGAGGCCTGTGGCTTTTCTATCACAGTTGGACAATGTTCTATCATTGTCCAACTGTCCACTCCCCTTGTCCATTAACATGCTTGGTATTCTGTAAACTGTTCTCTAAAAATGAATTCAATTATTGGTAACGGAACTAGTATAAGTAATACAAGCAAAAATTGGCTAGGGTCACCTCAGTTTCATAGCATCATCAAAAGTCTTGTTAATGCTGCTATAGACATAAGTCACATGGAGTTGCATTTCTAAAAACAAATTAGAGTTTGCATTTTCGGGTTTGTGATGGCAGAAAAGCCACCTAAGAGCCTCACCCCTCAAGCCATTTTCCTTCCCATTCTTGGCCTCTTGCTAACTCTGCATTCTCATGGTAGAACCAATAGGCAGATAGGGAACTGATGCCATGGGCCAGTATTTATCCTACCTCTATCTGGGGATTCTAATTTTTATGGAAAGACATACAGATTTTGTGCATTTAGGCCTGATGGAGATGTCATCAATATACCCGATTCACTGAGTTTAGGATAAATAGATATGTGGTTGACCAATTATTGGCCTACTGACTTTAAGGCTGAACCCTGACAAGACTGCCTGAAGGGCCAATATGGGCAGTCTTGTTGGACAAGGGAAACATTGGCACCAGTAAGAAGGTGAGACTAATGCAGATAGAGGCAGAGAGGAGTGCTTGCTGGTCAACAAAGAAAATAGTAGGTGTCTTGTGGTGTCCTTTGCTCTTAGGATTTTCAAACGTTAAGTGCTGGTTCACTTCAAGACTTACTTACAAATAGGAACCCCTTAAGCTGGCCATACATGGATCAAAATTTGGCCGGTTCAGCAGGGACTATCTGAATTTCGATGCATGCATGGGTATTTGCCTACCGATAGATTCTGTACAAACCTCCTTTTAGATTTCCCCCGATCGATCAGCTCTGCAGGCTAAAGCCTGCAATGCTGATCAGTGTATTCTGATGGGGTGTGGATGGGGAAATCAAGTAATTTTGTATTGTATTGTATTTTGTATTGGCTGCTTAAGAGTTAGGATGGATGGGGGGGGGGGGGGGGTTGGGATCAGTTTTTTTTTCTTTTCAGCCAGTGAATGAGGCAGATAATTCCTTAAAATACTACTGCCCATGGTCTAAACCTAGGAAATATTAATGGGCAAGGTAACAAACAAGTCATGTATTTAAGAAAAAAAATACATTATTTTATAAAAGGATTGACCTAGAACCACATGAAATCTATTTGTGTTTTTTCAGAAATTGTAAACATACCTTTGTAGTATTCTAAGATTATGACCGAACAATAATAATCAACTGGGCAGGCTGTACTATTTTCTCTACAGAGGTCTTCCACGTCATTAGATGACCAACACCAATAACATGATATAGCATAACCTGTAACATAAGAATAGCTAGAAAATTTAAAAGAGATAAAGGGAAAATAATACATGATTAATAAAAAAAGTAAACAATGGGGAGAGATAACAAATAAAATAAAAATAAAAAAAAAGAAAGTCAAAGAAAAAAAGGGTAGAAAAGTAACAGTAAAAAAAAAATTAAAGGAAATTTAGAGAATAAAAAAAGAAAAGGTAAAAGATAGAAGATAAGAAGTCTGGAAGAAGAAAAATAAAGGAAACATGGGGGAAAAAGAAAAGGAAAAAAAAGACAATGTTAAAAATAGAAAGAAAATAAAATTAAAAAAAATAAATAAAAACAAGGAAATATAAGAGAAGCAAAAAAGGAGAGGAAGAAGGAAAGGGACAAGATAAATACTATGAAAAAAAAAACAACTAAAAAGCAGGAAAAGAAGAGAAAAGAGAAAAAGGAAAATTAGAAAAATGTTTCAAGAAATTGAAATTTAAGAATAGAGAGTCAAGAAAATTAAGAAATTAGAATAAAAAGAGAGAATAAAAGAAAAGCAAGAAAACAGCAAAAAAAAAAGAAATGAGAGAGAGATATCTAAATAGACAAAAAACATTTACTTACTAGGTTCTGCAAGCACTGATAGTAGAAAATATAGGTGTACTGCAGACATCATTGTAAGGATACTATGCTGCCTGTATGCTTAGTTAGAGCTTTAATGGCCACTGGAAACCTTACTGGTTCTCTACAACCTTTTATATCAAATAAGTCATGGGGTGGAGAAAGGACACTGAAATGAAATGCTGCTCATATTATTAACACGTGTTCAGTTTCATAATTACAATATATAGTCTGTGTGATTTTCATAATTACATGCAGTAGTACAAAGAACTTATAGTACACGTAGTGAGTAAAGATCCTTTTTTCATCTGCAAGTACACCTTGGATACATTTTATGGTATTGTAACAGGTGTTTTGCATGCAAGGCTCTGGTCAGTGAAAAGGTAATAAGGTTGTGTGAAACCCACAATGGGGAGGAAAACGAGGACTTGGGACTTTCCGATGCCAATAAGAGTGTAGGTATGAACAATATGTAACAAAGATTATCTAAAAATGTATCATTTTACTGGGACAGCAATAAAAATAAGCCCTAAAAAAACAGGGACAATATAATACAGCATAGAAGTGCTTGAAAACATAAAAGCTAAAATTGTATAAAGTGACTACAGCATCGACATGCTTAATTAATAAAACAAATAGGCCATAAGCAGAACCCCAACTCGTTTCAACTGTTTTCAATCTTCCTCAGGGGGTTGACATTGGTTGATGATTCCATAATGTCTCCTTAACTCATATCAAATCTACCAAATAAGAGTGTTCAGTTGTAACATCACAGTTCATAATCATGAAACATATACATACACGTATAATTAGAGAAAAGACTAAGTGAAGAAAATATACGTCACAAGTTTGACATATGTTGGATGTTTCTGGGAGAGGTGGTAGCAAAGAAGGTTCATCCACTAGTCCCTGAGAAAGCACAAGGGATATCACCAAGTCCCCAAGAGCCTGTAGAATCCTACAATGCATCAAATGAGATATGCTAAAAAGCAGAGGTTATAGTTATGTCTATAGTTGAATAGTCCAAAATCACTAGCATTGAAAGGGCTGAGGTCATAAACCAATAAATAAATATGAGTTACTATATTCATGCCTAAAGTAGATGTGCTATCAAACAGACCAAAGATCTGGTGGAGACCCCCAAAGGGGATTTATTCTTTTTTTTTTTTATAGTTACATAGTAAGGGGAGGTTGAATAAAGACAATTGTCCATCCAGTTCAACCTGTGTAGGTGAACGTGTGTCAGTGTTTTCTTAATTATTTCCCATATCCTGTATATTGTGTTCTTTAAGATGCACATCCAAGAGTCTTTTAAAAATATCCATACTCCCCGCTACCACCACCAATTGTGGAAGAGATTTCCACATCCTTTTTGCCCTGACAGTGAAAAATCCCCTGCACGGTTTAAGGTTAAACCGCTTCTCTAATCTCATTGAGTGGCCCCGTGTCCTCTTACACTCTCTGAGACTGAATAGTCTTTTTTCCTATGCTGGGATCACCATTGAAATATTTGTAAATTGCTATCATGTCCCCTCTCAAGCATCACTTCTCCAGCGAGAATAAATTTAGTCCTTGTGGTCGTTCCTCGGAAGTGAGGTCCTCCAGTCCCCTGAATAATTTTGTTGCCCTTCCTGGATTCTCTCCACCTCCAGCAAATCCCTTCTTAGGACTAGTGACCAGAACTGGACAGAATACTCCAGATGTGGCCGAACCAGAGTTTTATAAATTGTCAGGATTATAGTTTTATCTCTGGAGTATATCCCTTTTTTTATGCATGCTAAAATTGTGCTGGCTTTGGTAGCTGCAGCTTGACATTGCTTGCTATTGCTTAGTCTGTCGTCTACTAGGACCCCCAAATCTTTCTCCATCCTTGATTCCCCCAGAGGTTCTCCCCTAGTGAGCAGTTAGCGTTTATGTTTTTAGCACCCAAAATGCATTACCTTAAGTTTCTCCACATTAAACCTCATTTGCCATGTAGTTGCCCGCTCCATTATTTTGTCCTAGTCTTTCTGTAAAATTGCCAGCCTGTGTGGCGTTTCTCCCATAGAGAACAAAGTACAGAGGCAGAGCCTTAAGTCAGGTCCATATAAACAGATCTAGGTCCGATCACATATATGCTAGCCCCCAATCATATGGACTACTGTTGGCACCAAATGGAGATGACACAGATGAGGGAGAGAGCCACCCCTGAGATCCATCTGGGAGAGAGTCTCAAATTCAGTATCCCCTGCCATGGCCTCCAATCGCAGACGATGCCACGTGTGCATCATATCTGGTGTGCAGTGGACATGCGCAATGTCACTTCTGGGAGCAGGAGAGTCCGCGGCGGCTATGATGGTACAAAGCGGAAGTGGAGAAGGGATGGAGCCGACACGCAAACGAACGCAAGGAAAAATCTTTGCATTGTCCCTAGGATAAGGGAGAAGGAACACTCAACTCCCTGGGAGGGATATTCAGACTCCCAAACCATGCTCCCACAAAAAACAGGGGGCTGTGCGTACCGGGTGCTTCTGGGACCAGAACTATGAACTACTATACTACATTGGAAAAACTAAGATAGTGTTCTGGTGTAGAAGTAAAGAAAACATCCAGGCAGCCACATTGGGTGACATCTACTCAGCTGTAGGTAGACATATCATTAATTTGCACAATTACCACTTCACTCCTGTTTTGGGCTCTGGATATTGTCTCCCCGGACCCCAGAGGAGGTGACTGGAACAACGTATTATTAAAGAAACTCGCTGTCTGAATATTTGGGCTTAAGGCCACAGAACCCCCTGGCCTTAATGAAACTATTAGCTATAGGCCTTTCCTTGAGGGTTTTACTTTGGGACATTCTGAACATCTCATGTGAATCCCACTCAGGGAGGAGGTGTTTGTTTTTATTTTTTCTATTTGTAAATTTTGTGTAGCCAGGAGCTGGCTAAATTTCCTGCGGTGTCAGGGGACACTTTACAACCTCTGCTACAGGGAAGCTGTTTCTTTTAATAAATATGGACCTTGAAGACCTTGGACCTTTGGACCTTGAAGAAGGGGACATACCCCGAAAGCTTGTCCTGAAAAATTGTATGTTAGTGCAAATAAAAAAAGTATCACGGACAGTACTCAATTTTCTCTTTTACAAACTCTGGAAGCTATAAGTGAAAAATAACAGGGGTAGCGCTACATTTGTTTAATGTATTTTTTGTAAATGTTAGATGTCTTTTGGTCAGGCGGCAGTTTTTTCATATTTTCATTTTTTCTCATTTTAATTTTCCTTTTCCTCCACTTGGTTTTTAATAGTTTTGATCCCTGAAGCACCCAGCATGCACAGCCCCCTCTTTTTTGTTGGGGCATTATTTGGGAGTTCGAATGTCGGTGCTTCCCACCCAGGAAGTTGAGTGTTCCCTCTCCCTTATCCTGGGGACAGTGCATTGGTTTTTCCTTGTGTCCTTGGGTTTGTGTGCATGTCAGTGCCATCCCTCCTCCACCCTAGTCTTTTTTCCAATCACGGCGGTCACGGACTCTCCTGTTCCGCGCATGTTCACAACGCATCGGATATGACGTCACATGCAGCTTCGTCCATGATCCACGGCCATGGCAGGGGATACGTGAGATGCTGTGTCAGATTGATCTTAGGGGTTCTTTGTCAGGGACTAGTGGGTAACCATTCTTTGCTGAATGAAAAATTGATGAAAAAATACATTTTATGACGTGAATAGACCACATGCAATCTGATTGTAATTTTGCAGAAATGATAACCTTACCTTTGTAGTATTCAAAGCTTGTGGTTGAACAAAAATAATGAGATGGGAAGTCTACTTGGTTTCATCTGCAGACGTTGTCCTGATATGCCTATCCCCCAAAAAAATAACAAGATCTAGCGTAAACTGTAACATAAGAATAGCAAGTAATTTAAAATGAATTTAATGCCGCGTACACACGGTCGGACTTTTCGTCTACAAAAGTCCGACAGCCTGTCCAACAGACTTCCGACGTACCTTCGGCGGACTTGCGGCAGACTTTCTTACGAACGGACTTGCCTACACACGACCACACAAAAGTCCGACGGATTCGTACGTGATGACGTACACCGGACTAAAATAAGGAAGTTCATAGCCAGTAGCCAATAGCTGCCCTAGCATGGGTTTTTGTCCGTCGGACTAGCACACAGACGAGCGGATTTCGGGGTCCGTCGTACTTACGACGTAAAGATTTGAAGCATGTTTCAAATCTAAAGTCCGTCGGATTTGAGGCTAAAAAAGTCCGTTGAAAGTCCGGAGAAGCCCACACACGATCGGATTACCAGCCAGCTTTAGTCCGTCAGCGTCCGTTGGACTTTTGTAGACGAAAAGTCCGACCGTGTGTACGCGGCATAAGGGAAAAAGGGAAAGTAAAACATTTATATTAAAAAGACAGGAAAAGAAATAAAAGAAGAATCAAATACAAAAAAAAAATGAAAAACAGGATAAAAAGGAAAAGGACAAAGAAAAGAAAGTGAGAAGATAAGAAGCAGGGAAGAAAAATATAAAATCGGAAATATGGGGAAAAGAAAAGAAAGCAAATGAAAAAAAAGACAAAGATAAAAATAGAAGGAGAAGAAAAACAAATTTTAAAAAAAGGAAAAGTTAGGGGGGAAAAAAAAGAAAAGAAGAATTGGACAAGATAAGAACTGTAGAAAAAAACAAAAAAAAAATTAAATACAAAGCAGGAAAAGATAGAGAAGGAAAATAAAAAAAGGGGGGGGGGGATTCTAAATCTAAGAACAGAGAGTGAAGAAAATGAAGAAGATGAATTTTAAAAGAGAGAAGAAAAGAAAAGCAAGAAAACAGTAGAAAAAAAGAAATGAGAGAGCTCTAGTCGGAAGAAAACTATTTTACTTACTGTATTTATTGGCGTATAACACTCACTTTTTTACCATGAAAATCGGGTGCAAATAGCGTGTGCGTGTTATACGCCAATACTTCAATTTTAGCTGCCTCTGAGGGGACAGGGAGGGGGGCGGGATGAGCGCCATCAGATTACATACAGTGAGAATCTCCTGTTTACTTGGTGGCCTCTGTAATAGGAAGTCCCATCTCCTGGGCCGCCATTGGACCACAGTTCTGTCTATCATAGGAGATTCTCTTTGTATGTAATCTGTCGGCGCTCGTCCCGCCCCCTCCCTGTCCCCTCTAGGCTGCAGGTGGACGTCGATCAGGCTGCACTGATGGCAATGGTGAGGCTGCTGCATTGAAGGCAATCGTGAGGCTGTATTGATGTGGATTGATGAGGCTGCAGATGGGCACTGACCCTTATTTTGCTCCAAAGTTCCTTATTTAAAATTTTTGTTTTTTTCCTGAAACTTCCCTCTTAAAATGAATGTGCGTGTTATACGCCGATAAATACAGTACTTGATCGTGCAAGAACTGATAGTACAAAATATAGCTGTACTACAGACATCACTGTGAATGACTCCACTGCGTGTATGATTATTAACCACTGCAAACCTTACTAATTGTCTACAACCTTTATATAAAATAATTGACGGAGTGGAGAAGGGGACATGAAATACTGGTCATATTACTAACATATGTTCAGTTTCATAATTCAGACAATTTATAGTGTGTGATTTTCATAATTGCATGAAGTAATAGTCATATAGTGATTTAAGATCTTATTTGCATCTGAACATTCACCTTGGGTACCATGGTCTTGTCAGCGAGATATAATAAGGTTGGCTGTATTAGAATTTAAATAATATTTGTCTAGGAGCCCCAAAGTCTTATAGCAGTAAATATTTCCATGTTGGATTGCATTTTGTTTAAAATATGTTCGAGGTGTGACTATGTTTGGATTCCTGCAAGAACCATACAGGCCATGGCATAAGTGACAAAAATGCCAAAGCTCTGCCCATCCATTTGCTGGCATCCCAATATATCCAGAATCAGGATCAGGCATTGCAACCAATGTTAGTCTTCTCTAACCACGTGACCTCTGGAAGATTTACTCCCCCTTCATAACCAGGCCATTTTTACTTCGCTGTACTCAAATAAAATGTATATCCTTTTTTTTCAACAAATAGAGCTTTCTTTTGGTGGTATTTGATCACCTCTGCGTTTTTTTGTTTTTTTTTCGTGCTATCAACAAAAAAAAAAAAACTACAATTTTGAAAAAAAAATATATTTTTTACTTTCTGCTAGAGAAAATTGAGTACTGTCCGTGATACTTTTTTTATTTGCACTAACATACAATTTTTCAGGACAAGGTTTTGGGGTATGTCCCCTTCTTCAAGGTCCAAGGAGGACTGCTTGAACCTTGAAGAAGGGGACATACCCTGAGCTTGTCCTGAAAAATTGTTTGTTAGTGCAAATAAAAAAAGTATCAAGTACAGTACTCAATTTTGTCTGTCACAATTGCACTAATACGGCTATAATCAAATCAAGTTACTTTCTGCTAAAAAACATATCCAATAAAAAAAATGGAAACAAAATCAAATTTCTTCATCAGTTTAGGCCAATATGTATTCTGCTACAAGTTTTTGGTAAAAAAAAATCCCAATAAGCGCATATTGATTGGTTTGTGCAAAAGTTATAGCGTCTATAAACTTTGGGATGATTTTATTTATTTTTATTTGGTTTTTTTTTGCTAGTAATGGTGGCAATCAGCAACTTATAGTGCTTGAAAAAGTATACATATCGCTTGACACTTTCCACATTTTGTCATGTTACAACCAAAAACATAAATGTACTGTTTTGGGATTTTATGTGATAGACCAACACAAAGTGGCACATAATTGTGAAGTGGAAGGAAAATGATAAATGGTTTTCCTAATTTTTTACAAATAAATAAGTAAAAAGTGTGGCGTGCATTTGTATTCAGCCCCCTTTACTCTGATACCCCTAACTAAAATCTAGTGGAACCAATTGCCTTCAGAAGTCACCTAATTAGTAAATAGAGTCCACCTGTGTGTAATTTAATCTCAGTATAAATACAGCTGTTCTGTGAAGCCCGCAGAGATTTGTTAGAGAACCTTAGGGAACAAATAGCATCATGAAGGCCAAGGAACACACCAGATATGTCAGGGATAAAGTTGTGGAGAAGTGTAAAGCTGGGTTAGGTTATAAAAAATATCCCAAGCTTTGAACATCTCACAGAGCACTGTTCAATCCATCATCAGAAAATGGAAAGAGTATGGAACAACTGCAAACCTACCAAAACATGGCCGTCCACCTAAACTGACAGGCAAGGAGAACATTCATCAGAGAAGAGCCAAGAGGTCCATGGTAACTCTGGAGGAGCTGCAGAGATCTACAGCTCAGGTGGGAGAATCTGTCCACAGGACAACTATTAGTCATGCTCTCCACAAATCTGACCTTTATAGAAGAGTGGCAAGAAGAAAGATATTGTTGAAAGAAAGCCATAAGAAGTCTGTTTGTAGTTTACGAGAAGCCATGTGGGGGACACAGCAAACATGTGGAAGAAGGTGCTCTGGTCAGATGAGACCATAATTGAACCTTTGAGCCTAAAAGCAAAATGCTATGTGTGAAGGAAAACTAACACTACACATCACCCTGAACACACCATCCCCACTGTGAAACATGGTGGTGGCAGCATCATGTTGTGGGGATGCTTTTCCTCAGCAGGGACAGGGAAGCTGGTTAGAGCTGATGGGAAGATGGATGGAGCCAAAAACAGGGCAATCTTAGAAGAAAACCTGTTAGAGCTGCAAAAGACAAAAGACTTAAGACTGGGGTGGAGGTTCACCTTCCAGCAGGACAACCACATACAGCCAGAGCTACAATGGAATGGTTCAGATCAAAGCATATTCATGTGTTAGAATGACCCAGTCAAAGTCCAGACCTAAATCCAATTGAGAATCTGTGGCAAGACTTGAAAATTGCTGTTCACAGACGCTCTCCATCCAATCTGACAGAACTTGAGCTATTTTGCAAATAAGAATGGGCAAAAATGTCCCTCTCTAGATGTACAAAGCTGGGAGAGACATCCCCAAAAAGATTTGCAGCTGTAATTGCAGAGAAATATGGTTCTACAAAGTATTGACTCCGGGGGGCGCTATAAAATATACACCACACTTTTCACATATTTATTTGTAAAAAAAATTGAAAACCATTTATCATTTTCCTTCCACCTCACAATTATGTGCCACTTTGTGTTGTTCTATCACAAAAATCCCAATAAAATACATTTATGTTTTTGGTTGTAACATGACAAAATGTGGAAAATTTCAAGGGGTGTGAATACTTTTTCAAAGCACTGTATATTAGAGAAATTTATATAAATTAATGCTCCACCTAAACCTATGCTTAGTGAGCATGTTTGGGTTTGTTGATGTCATACTTTAATTAATTAATAGATAGACAAACAGACATTAAATAGAACCTCTGCAGCAATGCTGACAGCACTCATACGACTATTTCCTAAAGACAACCTCTGGATATGATGCTGGGCAACCAAAAAGAAAGAAAGAGGGTGCACCAGCCTAGTGCATTATCCTTGGGTATATTTATTTAAAAACTTGATTAAAATCTACTCACTACTGAAGGCTCTGAAGAAGAAGGGACACCTTTCGAAACGCGTCAGCCGGCAGCTCACTGAGTCCTGATGAAGGAGAAGTGTCAGCCCCCTGAAACTCTTTGGATGTTTTATGTGATTGTTTATCTGATCATATATTTCAATGAGTCCCTCTAAGCCCTGTTACAATTCACTGAGCCCTGATAAAGGGGAAGTGTTGCTAAACCCCCGAAACTTGTTGGGTGTTTTATCTGTTTGCTTATCTGATATTCTATTTCAATGAGTCCATTTAAGCTCTATTAAAGTTCACTGAGCCCTGATGAAGGGAAAGGGCTGTTAGACCCGAAACATGTTAGATGTTCTATGTGATGGTATTATGATCAAATAAAGTGATTTGCACTCCTTCACTATTGGGCCTGGAATGTTGTATGCTTTGAGCAATAAAAACCTGACAGCTGGCCTGAACAATTATGAAAAGTTCTGACTAAAGGCCCATTCAGACTTGTATATTGAGACGTTCCCACAAGGTACGTTAATGCATCTGTTTACCTGCACTGCAGTTCCATTGATTGTGAAGGGCATCCATGCACCATGCATTGTGGTGTACTGCATTGGTCACTTGTGTTTCTGGTCCATTGCGGTGCTTGACCAGTCTGTTCATTATGAAAGGACTGCTTTAACATAACGCACGGTACAACAACTTCCACGCACGTTCAAACACACGTTCTAATGCAATCGACCACATAGGTGCGAATCCACCATAAAGGTTCAGGTTTTTGCAGAAGCCCAGTTGTGGCTGAACCTACTGTATTTAAATTATTTTTATTTTTTCTGAAAATGTAAAATAAATAACCCAGCAGCAAAAGTTAATTGCAAGTTTATTCTTTATTGGAAGACTGAGCATAATCAATATCATTTTAGCTGGATTTTGATCAACAAGCCTGTGAATTCCTAATCCCAGTTAATCTGTATTTGCTGCATATAAGTGTACAATACGAGAAAATTGTGGGTTTTTTTTTTTTCTTTCATAAAAGATTTATTAGGAATAAAGAAAACAAATATATTTTAGAACAGGCAGAAATATTACATGAATGATAACATATGTTGTATGTCTACATACAGTGTTGAAGATAAAAAGAGGCTATAAAAGGTATTAAACATTTAGACCCCTTTCACAATGGGGCATTTTTCAGGCACTTTCACGCTAAAAAAAAAACGCCTAAAAAGCTCACGAAAAACTATTTCAATTAAGATCAATGAAGGCTTTCACACTGGGGCAGTGCGCTGGCAGGGTGGTGTAAAAATGCCCCTCTCCATTGAAATGAATGGGAAAGCTCTTCAAAAGCGCCTGAAAAGCTCTTCTAAGGCGCTCAGTGTTTTACTGGCAGTTTAAAAGTGCCTCAGTGTGAAAGGGGCCGTTAAAAAAAAGCGCCTGTAAAGCGCCTGAAAGAAGCCTTATCTGCATTCCCAATGTGAAAGCCCGAGTGCATTAAGAGTCCTTTCACACTGCCAGCGGCCAAAAAACGCTGGTAAAGCGCCGCTTACACTAGCGGCGCTTTACCAGCGTTTTTTGAGCGCTAGCGGGGCGCTTTTAACACCCGCTAGTGGCCGAATAAAAGGTTAAAAAGCACCCACAAAGTGTAGCTGCCAAAAGCGCTTTGCAGGCTTTTGCAGGTGCTTTGCAGGCAATTTGCAGGTGCTTTGCAGGCACTTCCCATTGATTTCAATGGGAAGGAGCGCTTTAAGAGCGGTGTATTCACTGCTCCTAAAGCGCTGCAAAGAAGCTGCTTGTAGGACTTTTTTTGATGCCCTGCCAGCACAGCGCCCCAGTGTGAAAGCACTCGGGCTTTCACATTGGGATTGCAGATGAGGCTTCTTTCAGGAGCTTTACAGGCGCTTTTTTTAATGCTAAAGCGCCTGAAAAAATGCCTCAGTGTGAAAGGGGTCTTAACGGTGAGGCTTATCAAGGATGGTCAACATCTAATTGGAAAGTTACATGAACTTTAATAGAACTACTGAAAAAAAAATAAGCAATTTAGTAAAAATTCAACCCTGAACTAAACTGTGTTTTTTTTTTAAACAAAAAAAAAAAAAAAAAAAGAAGAAGAAAAGACCAAAGAGGAACAAACCCGAAGGCTTAAGGCTAAACTTTAAGTCCAACACTGTTTTACTTTTTAACCCCTTTCCTGTCCTGGGTTTTTACACGGGGGGTGTGTGGGAAGAATTGCCTAATTAATGACTACTGTGATTGGTTATCACGGAGGTCACATGATCAGAAGCTGATTCTGCTGGCTGCCAAACCTTACTAGAGACTGGGAGCTGTTTTTACGAGCTTGGTCACTGTACTGGGAGCACAGCACAGAAACCCCTGACGTCCATGGACACACGTGCCGTATGTGGTTGCCCATCCTCTTTACCAGCAAACATATGTGTTACATGGGCAACAGGAGGTTAAAAAGGCCCTTAATCACTTTTAGACCGCCCACCGTGGCTATGCATCGCTACGTTGATGTTAACTAGCGGGGTTATGGTAGCAGCTAGCTGCCATAACCCCAGAATATTTTTACACGGCGGGTGATCCGCTTTGTCATAAAAGTGGTCTCAGCGGCGGATTCGCCACAGGATCACTTTTATGGGTGGCGGGAGCGGTGCCTCCCCCCTCCCGCCACCCGCTTCCTGGTCGTTTCCACCGCTTAGAAATCAGCAGTGGCGGAAACGATCTGATCTCCGGGACCGGTGGGCAGGAAGTTGAGTGAGGGCAAGATGGCCCCCCACTCGACTCTATGCCCTTGGAGGACTGGAGTGACATCTGACGTCATTTCCACCCTTCGGCCTTATAGGGCCCATTTTTTTTTTGTGGGAAAAAAATAACTTTAAAAAAAAAAAGTTTTATTGCATTTCAGTGTAAATGTGAGATCTGAGGTCTTTTTGACCCCATATCTTACATTTAATAGGCCCTGTCCTGCTTATTTCTATTAGGGCCAGTACACACCATAGAAACGCAGTCCGGATGCGTTCACGATGCTTTCATGTTTTTGACGCGTTTTGGTGCATTTTTGATGTAGTCCAGTGCATTTTTCCCCAATCTTTTTTCTTAACCTTTATGCCCTGTACACACGGTCGGACATTGATCGGACATTCCGACAACAAAATCCATCGGATTTTTTTCCGACGGATTTTGGGCCAAATTTGTCTTGCATACACACGGTCACACAAAGTTGTCGGAAAATCCGATCATTCTGAACGCGGTGACGTAAAACAGGTACGTCGGGACTATTAACAGGGCAGTAGCCAATAGCATTCGTCTCATAATTTATTCTGGGCATGCGTGGCACTTTGTGCGTCGGATTTGTGTACACACGATCGGAATTTAAACGATCTGATTTTGTTGTCGGAAAATTTTATATCCTGCTCTCAAACTTTGGAAATTCCGACGGAAAAGGTCCGATGGAGCCCCACACACGATCGGAATTTCCGACAACACAATCCGATCGCACTTTTTCCATCGGAAAATCCTACCGTGTGTACAGGGCATAAGGCTCCATGCACACTGAAGCTCATAAACGGCCATTTTTGGGTGTTTAGGCGTTTGTTTTTAACAGCCCATAAATTCCCCTCTATGTTATCCTATGTGTCCATGCACACATGGACGTTTTTGGATGTTTATCAGCAGTGGAGTTTATGGGCTGTTTTCTGAACGTCATAAAATCGTGTTCAGGAGTCGTTTTTCTGACCAGAAAAAACGCCAAGCGCTCATAAACGTCGATAAACGCGCAAAAACGTGGCTCACCCGTGTTTTTTAATGTTTTTGATCCATTGAAAAAATTGAAAATAAATAAATACATTTTCTAAAAAAAAAAAAAAAAAAGTGAAAAAATGCTAACGCGGAAAAACGCTAATAAACGCTATTGCAAAAACGTAAAGCTCATTGCAAAGCTACTGCCGTTTTTAGAACGTTATTTTAATGTCCAGTGTGCATGGAGCCTCAGTGTTCCAGTGCATTTTTGGTGCTTTTAGGTGCGTTCCAGTTTTTTATGCTTTTTACAGTGTTCCAGTACAGTCCAGTGCAGGAAAAATGCAGCATGTTCTACTTTTTTTATCTGGAACTGAAACGCGATGGAACTGCAAGCACTGGTGTGAACTAAGCCATTGGAAATTATATAACCTACTATCCATGCGTTTTTGATGCAGAAAAAAAAAGCACTGGACTGCATGTGGTGTGAACTGGCCCTTACGAGGGATGTTTACATTCCTTGTAATAGGAACAAAAGGGATTAAGAAAAAAAAAAAAAAAAAAAAAAATATATATATATGTTTTTAAAGCTACAGAGTAAGAATAAAAAAAATAAAAAGTAAAATAAATAAGACAATTTTTTCTTTAAAGCGCCCCGTCCCTCCGAGCTCACGCGCAGAAGCAAATGCATACGCAAGTCGCGCCCACATATGTAAACAGTGTTCAAACCACACATGTGAGGTATCACCACGATCGCTAGAGCGAGAGCAATAATTCTAGTGCTAGACCTCCTCTGTGACTCTAAACTGGTAACTTGTAGAAATGTTTAAAGCGTCGCCTATGGAGATTTTTAAGTATCGTTTGTCACCATTCCACGAGCGTTCGCAATTTTAAAGGATGACATGTTAGGTATCTATTTAATCCGCGTAACGTTCTCTAGGGTCTCTGCTTAAAAAAAAATAATGTTTGGGGGGGTTCAAAGTCATTTTCTAGCAAAAAATACACAAGTGTCAGAAATAGGCTTGTTCCTTAAAGAGGTTGTAAAACTCCCTGTGACAGTTGTACCTATAGGTAAGCCTATAATAAAGCTTACCTATCGGTACTGTAAATATCTCCTAAACATGCGCCGTTGTGGCTAATAGGAGATATTTACTGTAAACTGCACCGATGATGTCATCGGCGCATGCACTCTGGAGAAACGGCCACCTGTGCTGTTTCTTCGGGCGAGTGTGCCATGACTGATGGCTCCTGCGGCTCTGGCCAGTCAAGGAAGACGGGTGAAGATGGGTGTGGCCTGCTTCGTTTGCAGGTAAGTATCACATAATGTCACATAATGTCACATAATTCTAACATATTATGCCTTTACTTTGCAGGGAAGAGGAAAGGAAGAAAAACCTACCAGGGTTTACTTCCTCTTTAAGTGGTTAATCTCTTTTCCCCCTGCAGTACCTCTTCTCCACCATAAGATGTCCTCAGCGGGAGCACGTATTATAAGTGCATCATAGCCCTGCCCCTGAGGAGACATCATTACAGGGGTCAATTATTCACAGTTTTCTGGTGCAGAGTGGCACTGATGTCATGTCTTTACACCAGTAAGGACAGCAAAGTCTGAAAAAGAAGGCAAAGAGGAAAAGGCCTGGAGGCCTCCAAAAAAGGTAAATATTAATAACAACACAAAATACTGCCAGTGGGAAGTGTGGCTTTAAACAGAAATAAACAAATCCACTATGGAATGACTAATGAAATAACCTTGACTTTCCTAAACCCAAAAGATATGAAACAGAAGATGAATGATTGCAAATGTGAAAACGATGGTAAAGTCATTGTGTAGAGCGGGACTTCTGCTTTTAACGGGGTCACACATAAATGATGTTGCATTAAAAATGGAACTGGAAAAGTAAATATTTGTAGAAAAGTTACAAAAACTGTCCGTGGCACATCCTCGACCTGTGTAGATAGCTGTATCTGTAAAAATACAATTATTTAAATGATATAAATAGGTAACCAAGAACAAACAAACATAATTTAAATCATAGCTAAACCCAAGAAGAAAAATGTAATATATTTCAGCTTATAAGTCCTTAGATGTGATGACTGCATTAAGTTTAGACATGTGCGGTTCATTTCATTACGAATCGAAATTCGGATGAAATTTTCTGAAATCCTAAAAAAATTATAACAAAACAATGAAATGCATTTGTTTCATTCAGATGTTTAAATCATCCAAAGTAATGAATGATCCAAATTGATTTGCGAATAGCTGGTTGTTAAAGCGGTGTTCCAGCCGAATTTTTTTTTTTAACGTAAGCAACTGCAAATACTGTAGCTGCTGACTTTAAATAAGGACACTCACCTGTCCAGGGAGCCTGCGATGTCGACCCCCCACCCCCACCCCCCCCCCCCGTGGCCGATCCGTCCATCGGATCAGGTGCAGGCGCCGCCATTCCAACGAAGGGAAACCGCTTGCGCATGGGCGAGTCCTGCGGCACTTTGTGAATGGCCAGCTTGTCTTCTGGGACACACATGTCCCAGAAGACAACGGGGGGGGCTCACCGCAGAAGAGGATGTGGCGGCTGGATCGGAAGTGCTCTTAGTACTTCCAAAAAAGGTAAGTTAGAAATTAAAAAACATTTTTAAATATCCAAAAATGAGGGGTGGAGAGGTGGTCTTTCGTTTAAGACCACCTCTCAAAATTGGGTGGAACTTTGCTTTAAGGAGCAGGTGGCCGCGGCGTCCTTAACAACTATGACTTGTCAGCTGTCAGCAGGGATCCCCACTGACAGCAGAATGTAAAGTAGAGCCAGCATTAGAAAAAAAAAAACTGCATTGGGTCCCCCCCATCAATCCATACCAGGTCCTTCAGGTCTGGAATGGATTTTGAGGCGAACCCCACCCCAAAATAAAAAAAAAAATAGCGTGATTCCCCCCCTCCCAAAATCCATGCCAGACCCTTATCCGAGTATGTAGCTCAGCAGGCCAGGAAAGGGGGTGGGGGGCAATGATTGCCCCTCCCCCGAACCATACCAGGCCACATGCCCTCAACATAGGGCGGGTGCTTTGGGGGAGGAGGATCCCCATGTTAATAACGACAAGGGCCTGTTGACCACAACCCTGGCCTGGTGGTTGTGGTATGCAGGAGGTAGCTTATCAGAATCTGGGGACCCCTTTAACAAGGGGGCCCCCAGATCCCACCCCCCTATGTGAATGAGTATGGGGTACAGTAAACAAATGTGATAATTAAACAAAAAAACCCCACTTATGCCATGTACACACGACCAGACTTTTCGTCGGACTCAACGCCTAAGGACTTTTCGACGGAGTTCTGACGGAGTTCCGACGGAGTTCCGACGAAACTGACTTGCCTACACACGATCACACCAAAGTCCGACTGATTTGAACGTGATGACCTAGGAAGAAACTAGAATAAGGAAGTTCATAGCCAGTAGCCAATAGCTGCCCTAGCGTCGTTTTTGGTCCGTCGGACTAACATACAGATGAACGGATTTTTCAATAGGATTCGAGTCAGTCTGAAAGATTTGAAACATGTTCTATTTCTAAAGTCCGTCAGATTTTTCGACAGAAAAGGTCCGATGAAACCCACACACGATTGAATTGTCTGACGGATTTGTTTCATCGGACCTTTGCTGTCGAAAAGTCCGGTCTTGTGTACATGGAATAAGACAGTTTTGACAAGTCCTTTATTTAAAAAAATTAATAAACATGTCTGCCGATGTAGAGTAAATTCAACGTCAATCACAATGAACGTTGGCCACCAACTCGCATGGAAAAAAAATAAAACGATGAACACGATGAACACCAGGTGAAAAAAAAGGGAATAAAATGAAAAAAGAAAACCAATGCAGCCACTACATCTAAAGACTGGTAAGCTGCAATATTTAACATTTTTGTTTTTTTGGGTGGGATGCGCTTTAAAGGCTTATTCTTTAAACTGTACATTAAACGACACTATGTACAAAGTCTTTAAGGTAATACGGCAAATTGCACAGGTAAAATCTTTCCCACCAACAAGCACGTTTATAGATAGAACGGAAGAAGGCGAAAACAAGCACAAGATACCATTTGGCAACGGAGTTCACTCTAACATTGTCACAATGTTATATTCTAAACAGAAATTGCACCCACAGTTCTTCATCCAATGATGACCATGTTCATAACATTTCTCTGTACTCAGTCATATACTCACACACCCTTCTATCTAACAAGAATCTTCAATCAATTGCAGGGATCCCCTCTTTGGTCCGTGCCTGCTCTACATTCAAAATGACAAATTCTACCAAGTATAAGTTAATTGGACACCTGACACTACTGGAGAACATGCAAAGACAGCTACTGGTTTACTTGCTTGTCATACAGCTGACAAACTTCCACAGCTTGCCTATGCAGCACTACCTATGCAAGGGCCGCTGGTTTTTAACAGTTTTTTCCCTAAACCGTGCAGAGACCAGCAATCACCCAAGCAACAGTCCATTCACTATGGCTTTGATAAGCAGTTTAGGGATTGTCTTTTTATGATTTATTGCTTGTAGAACTTGTAACAGGAGTTTGGTTGGGGTGGTATTAGATGCTCCGGAAACACTGAATAGTAACAGGAGGACACATTTCACTAGGCTGAACTTCTCTGAACATTCTTTAAGCCAGGAACAAAGGGGAAAGGCCAGGACCGAGACTCGGTAAGAGCTGTCTCACAGAGAGCTATCCTGGTACTTATCACCCCAAAACTAAGACAGACCACAGTCACCGGGATCTTGAGATCTGGTCAATACTCACAATGTCCCATGATAACTGCACACTTTCCAGCTTCCACCAAGCACCCTTGAGTGAATTCCCCAGACTAGACCCTTAAGTGAAGTTACATATTTAGCACCAAGGATACTTAGGAATATGCCACTGGCTCTGCCACAGCCGGACCTCAATGACCATCAGCAAACTCTAGTCGAATTGTCCCAAAGGGGCAGCAGACCCTGAGGCTATGGAACTTCTCCAGCAAGATGAGAACCATACAGAACCAGACCCAAGATCATTTATGTTCTCCCTAGCCACCTACTTGGCACACCTACACAGGGATTGGCTGAAGCATAGTAAATATTCAAGCTGCCCATTTGACTCTCCCATCTTACTATGTTCTGGAAGCATACAAAATGCAGGGGAAATCAATCAAACCTGCAATTTGTAAGCTCTAGACTAGTCCAAGGAAATCAAGAGCTGCTCCAATGATTACAGATCAGCAAAAAAAAAAAAAAAACGACATTTACCTATCATCTTAGCAACCTATCTAGGAGAGCGCTACACCTATTTGGTTGAGAGCCCCTTATCTGAACAACCCCTTAAATCACTGTGGCATCTGCGTTTGCAGTACCTGTGGGCAATAGGCCACACCTCTCACAGAATCTTATCATAGCCTATCATACCTACTGAGTTAGCTTAAAAGAAATACATAGGTCTATTGTACATTATATGCCATTGGCAACCTCAGTTGTTCAGCACTGTGCCTATAAGACCATGTTAAAATCCAGTGTTCCTAGCCCTATTGGGATTAGCCCTTATAGCCCTATCAGCTATTGGGAGCAATCTTGGCTTCAAACACAGATCTTCCAATGACCTCTGAACCCACCCTAACCAGCCCCAGCATTGTAGACAGACCCTCCATAGCAAGCTATCGAAATAGATTGACTTGCGTCTTATATTGGAAAGTACCTATATCTTCAGTGTTGCTTACCATTGCTTGTTACAGTTGCACATTTAGACTCATTGCCTCTGCAGAACATATATTGTCCCTTGTCACAGGTGGTTTGGTTATCATCATGACATGTTGGGCATGTCACACCATTGAATGAAGGTGTACTTAATTCCATTCCTAGAGAAGAAACACTATAATCATTAGTAAAATAGCACGTTTCGTTAATCTTCACAAAGTTAAGCCGGCCATAGACAGTTCAAATCTCGGCCAATTCAAACAGGAACCGGCCAAGACTCGAACCAGGATAATGGAACCAAGTTGATCGATCGACCAGCCTGTCAAATTATACATGTGAGTATTGCTAGTGGATGTTAGGGCTGCTAGCAATAATTAGTGTGTTCTCCGGTGGGGACAGCTTACCCCCCCCCATCAGAAGAACACAATGGCTCTGCAGGAGGGATTCCCCCCATCAACACTGACTGTGTTGATGGGGGAATCAACTGATTTTCTTTCCTGCAACCTGTGGCAAGGCTATGGGCATTCAAGTATTTACATATTCTTAACAAGCTTTAACACAAGTTCTCACAGATCTCTGAGCTGCAGGCACTGTACAGAAATTCATCTTCAACTTTCACAGCGGAAGCACTGAAATCCCAACTTATCTCCCCTTGATTTCTCTTTAAGCCAGCCTGCAAACCTTCTAATGTCCAGAAACAGAATGCGCTGCAGCTCCAGAGGTCCCTAGCAGACAGTATGTGCATGTCATGAGTATGAAGGCTATAATGATGGGCATTATGTGCAGGGAAGAAGTGTGATGGGTATGACAGTGGGAAGCATGTGCAGAAGCAGAGTGTTTAATGTATGAGAGGGGGTGGTATTTAAAGGGGGGAAGTGACAAGGGTATGGCTCTTGGCAGCATGTACAAAGAAGGACTATAGAAGAGTTGACATTTAACAACCCCTACAGTTACCTTTTGACTCACAAATGGCAGTTATTGATCCATAATTAGCTATAAGAATCACAAAAAAATATGATCATAGCCATACAAGTAAATGACAATGGTGGCACACAACCAAAATTGCGGAGATTGAAGAAGACTATTCTGGGATAGCATGTGGGCTTGAGGTGGGATCTCACTTGAGAAAGACAAATGTGTGTGCTGGAGGTGGAATCTAACAGGGAAAGACCAATGTGTATACTGGAGATGGGATCTCACTGGGGAAAGACCAATGTGAGTGCTGGAGATGGGATCTCACTGGGGAACAACCAATATGTTTGCTGGAGGTGGGATCATATATATATATATATATATATATATATATATACACACACACACAGTATATTCTGCTGTGTGCAGGATACATATTTCTAAACATAATAAATAGAACTTACCACTAGTCATGTTAGGAGTACAGTAGTCAGTGTCACAACAGCTGATGGATATCTGTGTTCTTTGCCGCTCAGCAGTGAAGCTCCAATCAAAGTTACACCAGTCTCGTTGCACACAGGTACGTTCAGTGAAGTAAGAATAATCCGATTCGACAACTAAACACATATTATTTTTGTTGGTAAAGTACAAAACTCTTATTAATGCTGAACTCCAAACAGATATGAAAAAAACACAAACAAATGTAGCCCTGTAATCATTAATACATCATGAATTGTATAATTTTAAATACAAGCAGTGTTAGTACCCGAATTTTACTTGGAATCAGCTTCCAGCAGTTGCTGGAGAGCAGAGCTTAGATTCAGGGAGGGAGAAGCAGCACAAAGAGCCAGTCAGTTGTGATACAGTAAAGGAGCATAATGACAGCAGGAGAGAGCGGGGGGATGGAGAGGTGAATATACTGCATCTACTTTCTCTGTCCATTCACAGGCTGTAAAAATAAGTCTGTCTATCCAGACAGGACTGTTCTTAGTGGCAGAGCTGTGTAAATCTCAGGACTGGATCAACAGAAATACAAATGTTTTGTATATATATTTATTTCATTTATGCATTTAGCCATTTGCCCAGAGTTCAGCTTTTAAACATAACTTTACTTGTTTTCATACATACATATACAGTGTCAGTTTTCATCAATGTATCACTTCTACACTAATTCAGTCGGTCAGACCTATAGCTAAAGAGGCCCTGTCACAATAGGAAAAATACTAAGGGGTGGCAAGGAGGTTCTCTCACTCTTCTAATGCCGCGTACACACGGTCGGACTTTTCGTCTACAAAAGTCCAACGGACGCCGACGGACTAAAGCTGGCTGGTAATCCGATCGTGTGTGGGCTTCTCCGGACTTTCAGCAGACTTTTTCAGCCTCAAATCCGACGGACTTTAGATTTGAAACATGCTTCAAATCTTTACGTCGTAACTACGACGGACCCCGAAATCCGCTCGTCTGTGTGCTAGTCCGACGGACAAAAACCCATGCTAGGGCAGCTATTGGCTACTGGCTATGAACTTCCTTATTTTAGTCCGGTGTACGTCATCACGTACGAATCCGTCGGACTTTTGTGTGGTCGTGTGTAGGCAAGTCCGTTCGTAAGAAAGTCTGCCGCAAGTCCGCTGAAGGTACGTCGGAAGTCTGTCGGACAGGCTGTCGGACTTTTGTAGACGAAAAGTCCGACCGTGTGTACGCGGCATAAGACTTACAGGTCCCCCACCATTCCCCTGGGCTCGCTAGTTGCCTCAGCTCTGTCAGTCTTCTGTCTAGCCGCTTAGCTGCCCCAACTTTCTCAGTCCTGCAGGTAATGGAATCTCTCAACCATGGAGTCTCATCTCCCTAGTAGATCACCTTTCCTGGTTGGAGCACATCTCCATCTTTAAACATGGAGTCTGTCTCCAAATGGGAGCCCTGAGGTATGGCCATGCCTGGCTCACCACACATCTACACACCTCTGCACTCATACGGCCTGCAGGTCTCCAGCAAGACCTGGACATAGGATTGCAGGTTCCTTCCCACCCAAGGCACTTTGGAGCCTTCAAGCGCCAGGCCCCGATCCAGGATTACAAAACCCAGGGAATACTGACAAGCCAGTCTTTTACTTTCAAAAACAATTCTCTGGGGCTTCACACTCTGCCTTGATGTGAATCCTGTGCTTTTCTCTATAATCACACCATGGCAGGGTCTAGCACTGTCACATATATTTGACTTTTTTCATCGCTATATATCCGGCTCTATTAGAAACTAAAAAAAGAGATCAAAACTGTCAAACACAAGGCTGGGAGGCTGAACTAGGCCCGCAAGGCCAATTCATGTGGTCCTCACACCTCTCCTGCTGCCACGGCACCCCCCTCATCTCCGCCCCACCTTTTCTCAGCAGTCAGCAGCAGATAGGAGGACAGAACTCCTCCACCAGGTTCTTTGCTTCTCCGTACTGCCAACCCCTCCCTGTTTTAGCAGTCGGCAGCAGAGAGGAGGACAGAACCTTTCCTACAGATCCACTTCTCTGTGGAGCCGCAACACCTCTCGTCTCCGTCTCAGCATTCAGCAGACTCTGACAGATGACTCCAGCCCTCCTCTGGTCCTTCTGCAGATCCTGCACTTTCTGCTTTCCAGCTCTACAACCCAGCTTCTTCCCAGCAGCAGCAGCTCAATGTAAGAGGGTTGCACTGTCATGTACCAGAGGGTGTGGGACTATTGACTTCTGATTGTGGGGAACTTTTGAAATTTGATAAAAGAGAGCGTGGGATGCTCCGGACATTTCATCTTAGAGATACAACCACCCCTTTGAAGGCAA
Organism: Aquarana catesbeiana; assembly: GCF_042186555.1. Taxonomy (NCBI): domain Eukaryota; kingdom Metazoa; phylum Chordata; class Amphibia; order Anura; family Ranidae; genus Aquarana; species Aquarana catesbeiana. The sequence continues at coordinate 22,928,118 of NC_133333.1, forward strand.
CCATAATGCTGATGTGTCCCACAGTGAAATTGAGTTTGAAACCCCTACTTTAAGCAATGTAGGAGAAGTCATGGGTAACATAATCAAACCAATACTCGATGACTTTCCTTAATTTCTGTATAATGAGAAGTAACCATATTGTTTCCAATTGCATTATTCATTGTGGACAAAGGTGCACAGGCAAGCATTCCTTGGGTAGCTGGTATTACGGCACTTTATACATCGCTAAACTCCTACACTGCTGTAGAGAAACTACTTAAAGGGTAACTAAACTCAAGAACAAAAATGTAGCTGTGTAAACACAAAAGCTGTAGAAGCTCCTATTGTCAAAAAAACAGACCCCCCCCCCCCCCATGTCACAGTGTTTTATAAACATTGTTCAAACCATAGAAACACAGAAAGGAACACCAGACCAAAACTGGACAAAATAGTCCAAAATACTTTTTAAGGCCACACTCACATGGCCGGTTCTATGCCCCATGGGGATTCCAGTGGCAAGAATCAGTGGATTCTTGTGGCTGGAATGACCGCGGCATGAGAATAGCAGCGGACATTGAGTCTATTTAAACTAATGACAGGCTGACAGTCCACCCAAGTTTTATCTTGTGTTAAGCCCTGATGAAGGGGAATTGGGCTGACCCTGAAACGCACTGGCTGGTTTTTATATGAATTTTTTTTTTTTTTTTTTTTTTTTACCGACACTTAGGCCTCTATCGTGTGGCTGGTTGCATGTAGCCTGTTGATTTCAGCAACATGAATCAAGGATTTTTGTGTGTAAATACCAGAGGCCGGTCAGCTTATTTTAACCACTTCAGCTTCGGAAGGTTTACCCGCCATTTTTTTGTGATATGACACTGTAATAATACGCCCAAACCATTGTGACTCCATTTTGATTTGCTTTGATATGCTTTGATATGCTTTCCCATTTGAACTATGAAAGAATGCTTAGAAAAATGCTTGTCCAAGCACTGTACTCTATATATATCATTGTGGGTTGGTTTGTCCTTTTCTGTTCTCTGTTCTGTAGGCCATAGGACATGCATGACTTTTGACTCATAACCAGATGGCCTGCTGACTCTTGTAACCTCATGATAAATGTATTTTAGGAGTCATTGACTTGTATAACCATATATTTTATACCAATACATCATTTACTAATCACTCCCCCCTACCCTCTTTCTATTGGTATGTTGAACCATATATAAGCTGTAACGCACCTAATAAAGGTAGACATTTTACGAATGCACAACCTGCCTCTTGTTTCATTCAGTGTCTCCAGATATCTGAGGGCCCTGTGGGTGTACCTATAAGAAGGGTGGTCATCCAGAATACCTACTATTTTCTTTCAGACACTGTGTTACTTTAAGTGACAATTGTGCGGTCATGCGACACTGTACCCAGATAACAAAAAAAAAATGTAAATTTTGAAAAAAAATATATATTTTTTTACTTTCTTCTATAAAAAATATCCAATAAAAAAATGTAAAACATCTAATTTCTTCATCAAATTATTCTGCTACATATTTTTGGTAAAACAAATCCCAATAAGCATACGGTTTGCGCAAAAGTTATAGCGTCTACAAATTTTGTGATATATTTTTGGAATTTCTTTTTTTTTTTTACTAGTAATGGTGGGGATCGGCGACTTATAGCCGAACTGCAATATTGCGGCGGACAAATCAGACACCTAACTGATACTTTTTGGGGACCAGTGACACTAATACAGTGATCAGCGCTAAAAGTATGCACTGTCACTGTACTAATGACACTGGGAAGGGGTTAACAGCAGGGGCAATCAAAGGGTTAACTGTGTGCCTAGGGAGTGCTTGCTAACTGTGTGGGGGAGGTGCTTGTACTGTGAGAAGGCAGAGATCCGTGTTCCTGCTTAGCAGGAACACAGGATCACAGCATTCCCTTGTCACAAAACAGCAATCTTCCTTGTTTACATAGGCAGATTGCCGTTCTGCCTGTCTCCCGAATGATCAGCGTGTCCTGGTGTCTTGCCGAGAATGTTCCCCCGGCGGATAAGGACCCCCCTGTACTGCGCAGGTGCAGCGCTTGCGCAGTACGAAGGACTAGGAGCCGCCGAAAATAGCCGAAGCTGAGAAACTTCAATCAACTGTACACGGCGCCTGCGCCCTAGGTCCAAGTTCAAGCCCCACCATCCAAGTGGACATAGAGAGGGGAATGAAAAAGTGCCGAAGGAAGCGAGGCCTGCCTGAAGCGTGGCGAGCGAAGCAAGCCCGCGAGGGGCCCTCTTACAGGCGCCGTGTACAGCTGATTTGTATTCTTTTCGGCTTCGGCTATTTCCGCCGGCTCCTACTGTGCAAGCGCTGCGCCTGCGCAGTTGAGGGGGGTCCTTATCCGCTGAGGGGAACTTTCTCAGCAGAACCCCGGCAGACATCACATCCGCTGAACCTGCTGTGTCCAGACCTGGAAGTGCAAAATCGCGTACAGTGATTCTGCCCAGAGGGGCCACCCTGCCGCAGTACATGTACGTGGGGCGGTCGGCATCTGGATAACTAATGACAGGCTGACCGCTGCTGTTGCTGTCCACATGTAGCCACATGGAGAGCAAATAGCTGTGGTTATGGATGGCTGTCCAAGCCTGGATGTAACTGACTGTGTCCAGGCTCAGACAGCCATCCATAACCACAGCTATCTACAATGGACATCTGTCCCTAACCACAAGTGACCGCACTGTCTGCAACTACATTCGAACAGCGGTGGCCCCGGTCAGCCTGTCTTTAGTTTTAAATACTTTCAGCTTGGAATCCACAGGCTACATGCAACTGGCCATGTGCAAGAGGCCTAAATAGTGTTTAAAAACAAAAAAAAAAAAGCCCATATAAAAACATCCAACGCATTTCGGGGGCAACTCAATTCCCCTTCATCTGGGTTCAACAAAGGATAAAACTTGGAAGGACTCAGAAGGAGCAACAGTGACCTCACAGATCAATATTAGAATCTGAAATGTGGATTCGAATTAGCCTGGAGAAACAACTTGACAGAAGTTACAGAAGGGCAACTTTTTAAACGTCTGAAAATGCTCAAAGGATCTGAATAAATATTTTTCTGTAGAATGAAATGTACCTGAAAAAAATTCGAGGAGTGTACTGGAACAATAAGTGTCAGATGGGCAGCTAATATTCGAATCCGTAGAGTTATCAAGGTCTGTATAATAAGTGCATATTAGGGCGTGACCTGGAACAAGAAAATAGGAAAAATGAATACGATTGGATACATTAGATAGATTGATATTAATAGACAGATAGATTGGTAGGTAGTCTAGATAGATAGACAACGAATATAGACATGATAGATAGATAGATAGATAGATAGATAGATAGATAGATAGATAGATAGATAGATAGATAGATAGATAGATAGATAGATAGATAGATAGACAGATCTTAGATACTGTAGATAGATAGATAGATAGATCTGCAATAGATAGATTGACAATACATAGATAGACAGATAGATAGATATATAGATAAGTAAATAGATAGATTGAGCTGAGATAGATAAATCTGAATAGATAGATAGATAGATAGATAGATAGATAGATAGATAGATAGATAGATAGATAGATAGATAGATAGATAGATAGATATTAAAAGGAAAGATGTCCTGTAAATAGGCATAGATGGATAGCTAGAGAAACACAATAACTATACAATAAAAAAAGGTATATGGACCCCCTCCCCCACCCCCCACATTATTAAGGTTAATTGATAAAGACGATTTAGCTTTCCCAACCTTGTGGTAACAGTTTGGTGAAGACCCTTTTCTGTTCCACCACGACTATACCACTGTGTACAAAGCCAGCTCCATAAAGACATGGTTTGACCAACTTGGTGTGGAGCAACTTGAGTGTCCTTCACAAAGCCATGACCTCCACCCTACTGAACACCCTTTGAATGAATTGGAATGGCAATTACGAGACGGGTCTTCTCATCCAACATTGGTACCTGACCTCACAAATCTTTTAGCCAAATGGGCACAAAATCCCAAAAAAATTGCAGAATCCTGTAGAAAGTCTTCCAAGAAGAGTGAAGACCTTGGTTCAAACCATAGAGCAAGGCAAAGCAAGGCTAACTCCATAATAATTCTCATGGTTTTGGGAATGGTGCATCCAAGAAGCTCATATGGGTGTGATGACCAAATATTTACAAGATGTTGCCCTTATAGTGCCCATATAGAGAGCAATGAATGGACAGACAGACAAAATATGAGATGTCATTTGACCTAAATCATTTACTTACTTATTCCAGCAACAGCGGACAGTAGAAGCCATAGGTGCCCGAGGGTCATAGCTGTAATACACACTCCACTCCACTCACTGGGCTGGTCTCAGCTCTTTATACAACTTCATGTATATGGCAAGTCCCAGGTCAAAGCATGAAGATCAAATATTTTCGGAGCCTCTGTAGCATGCTGGTAACAATAAAATATTTAAATGTGCTGAGCCTGAACCATAAAATGCAAAGTCATATACTCTATCGTTTACATATATTCCACTAGTAGAACAATGTGTATACAATTCATGGAAAGGTTTGGCAGAATATTTGCATTAGGTGCCTGGACTGTAGCTGTTTGTGATTAGTACCACTGTCATAATTCCATTGCATGTCATCAAAACTAAAAAAAAAAAAATAACTAAAGAAAAAGTGTTGAAGAGCTCCAAAGTCTTTAGTTTCACTTTAACCGCTTGCCCTTCCGGAAAATTTACCCCCCCCCCTTCATGACCAGCCCATTTTTTGCGATATGGCACTGCGTTACTTTAACTGACAATTACGCGGTCGCGCGACGCTGTACCCAAATAAAAATGTATGTCCTTTTTTTCCCACAAATGATGCTTTCTTTTGGTGGTATTTGGCGGTTTTTATTTTTTGTGCTATAAATAAAAATAATTTTGAAAAAAAAAATTAAAAATTTTCACTTTCTCCTATAAAACAGATCCAATTAAAAAAATTAAATTTCTTCATCAATTTAGGCCAATATGTATTTTGCTACATATTTTTGGTAAATAAAATCCTAATAAGCGTATATATTGATTGGTTTGCGCAAAGGTTATAGTGTCTACAAACTATGGGATAGATTTATGGAATTTTTCTAATTCTTTATTTACTAGTAATGACAGCAATCAGCATCTTATAGCGGGTCTGCGACATTGCGGCGGACAATAACTGACACTTTTTGGGGTCCAGTGACACTCATACAGTGATCAGTTCTAAACATATACACTGTCACTGTACTAATGACACTGGCAGGGAAGGAGTTATCATCGGGGTGATCAAAGGGTTAAATGTGTGCCTGGGGAATGCTTGCTAACTGTGGGGGAGGTGCTTGTACTGTGGGAAGGCAGAGATCCGTGTTCCTGTTTAGCAGAAACACAGGATCAATACCTTCCCTACGGACAGAACGGAGACCTGCCTTGTTTACATAGTCAGACTGCCGTTCTGCTTCTCTCGGGAACGATCGGCCGGTCTCGGCGGACATCGCATCTGCCGGACCCACTGATTGGCTCCCATTGTGTCCAATCACAGCAGAAGCGGGTCCCCGGCATCGCGCATGCACGACCCGGAGGTGCAGGATCATGTACAGGTACGTGATCCTGCACTTTGCCGCCGTATAAATACAGTATACGGTCGGCAAGGGCTTAAAGTGATACTAAACAGAGAAGTGTTAATTGCCATAATTCCTTCACATAAATCACATACTGTACAACATGACACTGGATTTATGGTTATTTTTTTAATCCTCTAAATACCTTTTTACTGCAGCACTGTTGTGTGGTCACATGACCTCTCTTTGTTCTTTGGCAAAGATCCTTGGGAGGGCATTCTATTACTCTGCTGATGCATGCTCTCCACAGTGTAAGTCTGTGTCTGCCCAGCCCTCATTGGTGCTCTGCCAGTCACTTAACTAAAAAAAAAAAAAAAAAACTGTTTCAGAAGAGCAATTCAAATTAAATTATAAATATAAAAATGTTTTATAGCACCCCTTAAATCTTCATTGAACACCAGATGTGTATTGTTGAGGTGTTGACCTCAGCTGGTGATCCCCCTGTGGTCTTTCACGGTAAGCTTTGGGTTCAGTGGGTAAGGCAAATGACAATAAGTTTATTGTTCATTGTATATGTTTTTAATGGTTATACTTTATTTATGTATATTTTCTGATGTTTGAACTTTAGTATACCATTTGTACAGTTTCATATATTCATTGGTGGCTTGTTACCCCCTGAGGAAGCCATTGTTGGCGAAACATGTTGGGAAGATACACCACCTTGTCACCATTGGTTACCTGAAAAATACCATCTTGTATTTACTAATTGGAATCCTTCCAGTGAGATCACCACAAATGGAGATACCGTATATAAGGATGCATAATGGTTTTATTTTTCAATTCAATTTTAATCAATCCCAAGCACGCCCTACTGTTTATGCTTTTACCTGCACCCATAGTCACGTTTTACATTTTGCGCCTAATACATCTGTCCACAAGGTAATCACTTTGGTACATTTGGATTCCCTTTTTTGCTGTGCACAATTTTTCGTTTCTTCACGTATTCTGGTGTTCATATCCATATGACTGTCTTACACACTTTGTACCTTTGTGCCTCATTCACGTGGGTATGGTCCTTTGGTTCCTATTGGTATAATCTTGTTCTCTTTTACTCCTTTTACTTAAATCTCCTCACTGGATTTGGTCTTCACTTGGTATATACCATAATTATTATACGCAAGCTCTGTATAGCATACCCCCCCCCTTTCTTTTCACAGACTCCCTTGGAGCCTTACCTTGTGTTACCATCCACCCCATATGGAGAACCTAACTTTCTGGGGAGTGTGTTTGGGGCGTTCGCCCCGTGTGCGGTGTGACTTCCTCAGCTCCTGGAACAGATGACTCATAACAGTTTTTCCCCCCGGTTGCAGTATTACATACCCCTGTTTTTCCAGTCCCATGTAAGTAACGAGACTGTAACAATTTCCATTGCCTTTCCTTGATACTGGAGTTCTTACTAGAACTTACCGGTATCTATATTTATTTGTTTTACAGAGTAATGGATGCATCCATTCCTGATGAAGTGTCTTTACACGAAATGCGTAGATGGGATGCAACCTTGTTCTTCATCTTTGTAATTATCAACCCCCTTATTATTTGCTATTCTCTTACACGGAGTAAACACTCCATACATTGTTAACTGGAATGTGCTGCCATTTTGGTTTTAAGGTTTTATATACATGAACTGAATATGTTTTTATATGTCATTTTCATATGTCTATGAACTGTACTTTTTTCAATATTTACATTATGTAGTGGCTTTTAATGTACTGCATACTGAGTGCACTTCTATACCCTCTTTTATGTGAATAAAGTCATTTAGTCACTGTATATATTTTGTCTTGTTTAGCTGTCACTTGCCTCAAACAAAGTCCCAACTTCCTTTCTATTATTCATTTGAATCAGGGATGGAGGTACATATTATCATATCACTTGACCACTAGGCACTTAAACCCCCTTCCTAACCAAACCAATTTTCAGCTTTCGGTGCTCTCACATTTTGAATGACAATTACTCAGTCATGTAATACTGTACCCATATAACATTTTTGTCCTTTTTTTCACACAAATAGAGCTTTCTTTTAGTGGTATTTAATCACCGCTGGGTTTTTTATTTTTTGCGCTATAAAAGAAAAAAGACCAAAAATTCTGTAAAAAAAAATGCATGTTTCTTCATTTCTGTTATAAAATTTAGCAAATTAGTAATTATTCTTCATATATTTTGGCCAAAATTCTTATATCTTTGGTAAAAATAACCCAAATCGGTGTATATTATTTGGTCTTTGTGAAAGTTAGAGAGTCCACAAGCTATGGTGCCAATCCCTGAAAATTGATCACACCTGATGTACTGACGGCCTAGCTCATTTCCTGAGACCCTAACAAGCCAGGAAAGTACAAATACCCCCCAAATGACACCTTTTTGGAAAGTAGACATACCAAGGTATTTAGTAAGAGGCATGGTGAGTTTTTTGAAGTTGTAATTTTTTTCCCACAATTCTTTGCAAAATCAAGATTTTTTTTTCTTTTTCACAAAATTGTTATATTAGCAGGTTATTTCTCACACACAGCATATGCATACCACAAATTACACCCCAAAACACATTCTGCTACTCCTCCTGAGTACGGCGATACCACATGTGTGAGACTTTTACACAGCGTGGCCACATACAGAGGCCCAACAAGCAGGGAGCACCTTCAGGCGTTCTTGGAGCATAAATTACACATATAATTTCTTGACTACCTCTTACACTTTTGAAGGCCCTAGAGCACCAGGACAATGGAAACGCCCCAAAAATGACCCCATTTTGGAAAGAAAACAACCCAATGTATAATCTATGAGGCATATCGAGTCTTTTGAACATGTCATTTTTTTCTACAAGTTTTTGGAAAAAGTGTAAAAAAAATGAAAATGCATTTTTTTTTTTAAAACAACGTTGTACATTTAGGGCCTGGTATGGATGGGGGGGCACACTTTTTTTCTGAATTTTTATTTGCCGGCAATTATGTTTTCATTCAGTTGCCAGCGGAGAAACGGTTGTTAAGGACACGGCGGCCGGCTTCCCAGCTATTCTGTTCTAACAACCAGCTATTCTTCACACAGAAATTGAATTGGTCGATGACTTTTCGACTGATCCAAACTTTGAATGCCGGCCCCCTTAGGGCATTAGAATGCTGGGAGGGGGGGCAGGGCTTATGGTCATGTGACCATGGGAGCTTTTAGTTAGCAGCCAGTAACAACTCCATCGGCGCTATTGCATGCAAATATGTGGCCGCTCTGCGCCAAGGTCCAGCTGCCAAAAGGCCGCATTTTTTGCGTGCGCTCGACGGCAAAGAGGTTAATTCCTATTAGATTCTCCAAAAATTGTCCATCCTTGTCCTTCGATTCTGGTCAAAACCAACTGTTGTCCCCTTTAAAGGCAGCCTCACACTTGTATAATTTCATTAGAACATTTACATTTTCAGAACATTTGTTCGATTATCTAAGACACAGGTGTCAAACTGGCGGCCCTCCAGCTGTTGCAGCACTACAAGTTCCATGAGGCACCACAAGACTGACAGTTACAAGTATGACTCCCACAGGCAGAGGCATGATGGGACTTGTAGTTCTGCAAAACAGCTGGAGGGCCGCCAGTTTGACACCCCTGATCTAAGAGTAAAAGTGTCACTAAACTCACATGATAGACAAGTAAGTGTATGTAGAATCAATGGGAAGTGTTTGATATTTTTGCAAAAAAAAAAGTACACGAATGCTCTATTGGTACATAGGGGAGCTGGAATTTAGAAAAAAAAAAGTGAACACAGGTGAACTTATCCTTTAAAAGGTGAACAATTCAATCAGTTTTGATTAGAGCCAGCAGTAATATCAAAGGAAAAGGATGGAAATTTTTTTGTAGAGTTTCATGGAAATGAGAGAATTTCTAATCGGTGAATTCGCTCCCAGACGAGAACAATTTTATGCGGGTGCAATTGTCAGATTTAATTCAGAAGCAGAACATTTAGTCTATGAAAATTAAGACATTGGCATGTTACTCAATTTAAAAGTCATTCGATATCAGTCGAGTCCATGAAGAAACCATTAAATGGTAGAACTGGCGAGTTTTATATTTTCTTGTACAAATGAAATTCTACATCAATGTAAAACTAGAATTACTCTTAGATAACCAAACGATCGTTCTGAACATTTCTGTCCATTTTCTAACAAAATCTTACAAGCGTAAGGCCAGCTTAAGGGACGCCACCTGACTTGGATCCACAATCAGCATGGCCAAAATACAACAGGAAGCTCTACACTGTGGAGAGGACTGGAGGGATATTTAGTCTATCTCTTACTACAAGAATACATAAAAGCAAGAATATGTGTTGTGTATTTCTTCCAGATCTGTGCAGTAATCCAGCATAAATCTTTGCCTTTGTGTCGGCGCTTCCTGAAAAAAAAAAGCCAGTGCCTCTCCTTGTTAAAGCGGAACTTCAGTCATTTTTTTTCAACTTTCCATCTATTACTGTAAATCCTCTGCTCTTGTTGTTTTACCTTTGAATAGTAAAAGATTTTTTTTGTCTGCCAGTAAATACCTTATACAGCCACTTCCTGTTTTTTGTCCGGTCATTAGCCAAGGCTTATGACATCATTCACAGCTCTCTCTCTGCCCTGAGAGTTTGCCAGGAATGGAGGGGGGTGAGTCATAAGAGGGCCAACAAGAGCTGCAGAGCTGGAGGTGTGCCTCTGCGTGTCTGTGTAAATCCAGGAAGTGAACAGGCAGCAGCTTCAGCTGCCTACAATTAAAATGGCTGCAGCCAGACTCAGTGGAGGGAGATTTCTGCAGCATATTTGGCAATCTGCAAAGTGGTTGGAGGGAAGCTTCAGAATGGCAAAGATGGCAAAGATGTTTTTATTACAAATTATGTGAGCAGACCGCAGTTCCTCTTTAAAATCGCTCTATTATGCAGCATTGATGCGAAGAATGCTGTCATACAATGAGCCACTAGAGGGAGCTCCTGATCAATATATTATATAATTGTGAGCAACACAATTATGAGTGTATCTCAGTAAGGGAGTAAAATTTAAAAAAAATAAAAAATATATAAACATATTTTAAGTAATGTCACATGTGAATTGCAAAAAAACATTGGCCCTTGATAGTCTAATCAGTAGTTGTCTTACTAGTACTCTGTAGTCGTTAATACTAAAGACAACAGAAAACAGTTACTTAGCACGCAAGCACATCTATTATTGTTATTATTTTGTTTTAGCATACAATTTATTTGTCCTTTTTTGTTTTTTCTTGTGTTTCAACAGTCAGAGGCAAAACATACCACAGTCATTTATATATTAATATAAGTAAAAAAAAGTAAAACATATTTATTTTTCTTAAAAAGGGAAAGCAATAAACATTTTTATCTTATCTTCTGCTTTTAATTAAAATACCACAATGTGAGTTTTTTTTTTTTTTTTTTTTTGCTGGCAGTTGAATTACTTATAAAGAGCCGATGTGCAGAGGGGTGGGCAGATCGATGGCACAAACATGTTAAAACTTGACATGTGAATATTATAAAATAATAATAATATTATATAATATAATCATATATTAACAATGATGGGATCATAGTTTCCAAATGTATAAATAATCTGGTTGTATTTATAAGTGGTGTTATTATATTTCTAAAAGTAATTATAAATAATAAAATCCTATTAATAAACAGAGGGGGGGGTCATAATTTCATTTGATGGAGCCCTATTTATAAATAATATGATTGATCTGGCCTGTCAAGGAAGTATCTACATTGATGTGAACTTTTAGCTGCACTCTACAGGATCCCCAACAGGAGGCGGTAAATGTAACAGAAAGATGGAGGCTGACAGCTGGGACAAGAAGCACATATAAACAGTAAGGTACTGGTAGCTGGAACTGTGGAATGTGGCCAACTCTAGTTCTGCTCCCGCAGAGTTGCCAGAAGATGGCCCAACATACCAGTAGATGGCATGGGACCCCACAAGGCACTGAGTCTTAGGGCCAGTGGTTTTTCTCCAGGAACCCCCTTATGGGGGGTTGGACTTAGTTGTTTGCTGACCCCAGGTAGTGGCCCCTGGGTTAACCCTGCTACAGGCAAAACAGACTACAGAGAACGGGATACAAGCTGTAATGCATTGCAGGCAGTGGACATGGATAAACAGGACACAGGCCAGAGGTCATGACAGGCAGCTGATATTGATATCTAGGAATCAAGCCAGAAGTCAGGGTAGACAGTGGACATGGGTAAGCAGGAACAAGCTAGAGGTTATGGTAGGCAGTCGATATGCATAACCAGGATACAGGTCAGAGGCCAGGACAGGCAGTGGTTATTAGTTTACCAGGGTACAACCCAGAGGCCAGGGAAGGCAGCAAACAGAGATAACCAGGACAAGGGTGAGAATTCAGAGCAGGCAGCAGACATGCATAACCAGGATACAGGCCAGAGGCCAGGGCAGACAACAAAAATAGATAACCAGGATACAAGCCAGAGGTCCGGGCAGGCAGTGGACACAGATAACCAGGATGCAGGCCAGGCCAAGGAGTGGACATGGATAACCAGGATACAGGCCAAGCCAAGCAGTGGACAGAGATAACCAGGATACAGTCCAGGTCAAGGAGTGGGCATGGATAACCAGGATACAGACCAAGCAGTGGACATGGATAACCAGGATATAGACCAGAAGTCAGGGCCAGCAGCAGACATGTTTAACCAGTATACAAGCCAGAGCTCAGGGCAGGTAGTGGGCACAGATAACCAGGATACAAGCCAGAGGTCAGGGCAGGCAGTGGTCACAGATAACCAGGATACAGGATACATGTCCATAGATAACCAAGATATAGACCAGAAGTCAGGGCCAGCAGTGGACATGTTTAACCAGGATACAAGCCAGAGGCCAGGGAAGGCAGCAAACATGGGAAACCAGGGCAAGAGTGAGAATTCAGAGCAGGCAGCAGACATGGATAACAAGGATACAGGCCAAAGGCCAGGGCAGACAACAGACATGGATAACCAAAATACAGGTCAGGAAATGCAATGGACACGCATAACAAGAATACAGGTCAGAAGTCAGAGAGGGTAGTGAACATGGATAACAAGGAAATAGACTGGAAGTCAGGGCCAGCAGGGGACACGGATAACAAGGATACAAGCCACAGGTCAGGGCAGGCAGTGGTCATGAATAACCAGGATATAGACCGGAAAAGTCAGGGCCGGCAGCAGACAGGGATAACAAGGATACAAGCCAGAGGCCAGGGCAGGCAACAGACATGCATAACCAGGATACAAGCCGGAAGTCAGGAAAGGCAGTGGACACAGATAACCAGGATACAGGCCAGAGGTCAGGGCAGGCAGTGAATATGGATAACCAGAAACCAAGCTGACAGAAGTCAATTAAAGTAGAGAACAGGCGAGGGTTAACTGTCAGGGGAACTTTCTCTATGAATAAACAGAGAGGTCCTATTTATAAAGGGTGAGGGCCAAATAATGTGCCCTACTTAAAAGAAACCCAATCCAGTATGTTCATATATCATGCCGTGTGGAGGAGAATCATGCACGTCACAGTTTGCAGCCCTGGGACTGGCGAGTGAGCCCTCGAGCATTCACACCAACTCCAATGGAAAAGTGCCATTTTTTATTAATTGGGTTCAACTTATAGAAAATTCCACCCCCATAAAAATTGATAATTGATCTGCAACAAATTTGCAAAAAAAAAAAAAAAAAAAAGATCAGTTCACACTGGAGTAATGTCACCTTAGTAATATATTTAGTTAAAAAGAAAACTTACATGAAAAATGTTTTTTTTTTTTTTTTTTTAATACAACTCAAAACAATTACTATCAAGTTTTCCCACACATGCTTGATCAGTTCTTAGGAGAATTCCATTATCCTACTTGGCAAGAATTCTTGTCATTGATTGATTTAGCGGTTGCACCAAATCAGTTTTGGCTTCTTCTTGACAAGCCTGAGAACATTTTCTCAATCTCAATTTTGAGTGAAATATCGAAAGCTGACACTAGGTGGCAGCATCAAGACAGAATTTCAAAGTTTGGATATTTGGTGTTTTTAAAGGTTCTGTAAATCCTGTTTGAATTTCAGTGGACCCAAATTTACCAGTAAATTTCACTGAACTCTATGAAGAGGGGTCTCCTTTTATTAGATTCTGACCTTTTTTTACGGCTAATAGGCAGCCTATGGTCAACAAAAAGGCATAGGGAGCTGGCACCAGTACACCAATGGCGAAAAAAAAAAACTACAAGGGGAGGATCTTTTTATGCACCTTTCAGAGCAACATTGAAAATACACAAATCCTTTAACTACTTCAGCCCCAGAAGGTTTTACCCCCTTCATGACCAGGCCATTTTTTGCGATACGGCACTGCGTTACTTTAACTGACAATTGCGCGGTCGTGCGACGCTGTACACAAACAAAATTGATGTCCTTTTTTTCCCACAAATAGAGCTTTCTTTTGGTGGTATTTGATCACCTCTGCGGTTTTTATTTTTTGTGCTATAAACTAAAAAAAATACGGACAATTTTGAAAAAAAAAAACAATATTTTTTACTTAAAAAATATCCAATAAAAAAATAGCAAAAAAATCAAATTTATTCATCAATTTAGGACAATATTTATTCAGCTACATATTTTTGGTAAAAAAAAAAAAATCCCAATAAGCGGATATTGATTGGTTTGCACAAAAGTTAAAGCGTCCTGCTCCTGCTGTGATTGGACGCAGAGGGAGCCAATCAACGAGACCCACCAAACGTTCCCGAGGCAGACAGAACGGCGGTCTCCCTATGTAAACAAGGCAGACCGCCGTTCTGTCAGAGGGGAAGATGGAGATCTTGTGTTTCTGCTAAGCAAGAACACAGATCTCTGTCTTCCCCAAGTCAAAGCACTCCCAGGGAACACATTTAACCCTTTGATCGCCCCTGATGTTAACCCCTTCCCTGCCAGTGTCATTAGTACAGTGACAGTGCATATTTTTCTGATCACTGTATTGTTGTCACTGGTCCCAGAAAAGTGTTAGTTAGGTGTCAGATTTGTCCGCCGCAAATGTCGCAGCCCTGCTAAAAAACGCTGATCGCCGCCATTACTAGTAAAAAAAAAAAAAAATTCCATAAATCTATCCCATAGTTTGTAGACGCTATAGCTTTTGCACAAACCAATCAATATACGCTTATTGGGATTTTTTTTTAACCAAAAATATGTAGCAGAATACATATTGGCCTAATTTGATCAAGAAATTTAATTTTTTATTTTTGTTATTAGACATGTTTTATAGCAAAAAAATAAATAAAACATGTTTTGTTTTTTTTTCAAAATTGTCGCTCTTTGTTTATAGCACAAAAAATAAAAACCGTAGAGGTGATCAAATACCACCAAAAGAAAGCTCTATTTGTGAAAAAAAAGGACATCAATTTTATTTGGGTACAGCGTCGCACAAACCGGGGGTTGAAGTGATTAATTGGTTCCTGTCTAAATTGGTTCTAGTATACGTATGACTGTGAGTTGGGGACCTTAGATTGCAAGCTCCATGAGGTCAGGGACTGATGTGAATGTACATTATATATTATATTGAAAGGTGCTGCATGAATTGTAAGTACCCCTTTAATAGTGAGAGTGACTGGCTTATCCAAAAAAAAAGAAATATTACCCTCTTGCCACCCACGTTGCACATACTGTATGCGTCCTTGGGCAGTCAAACTTTCCGTGTCGGGAGCATGCTCACTGCGCACTCCTAGCACAGAGACAGCTCCCAGTCTCTTTTAATGTTTGGGACCCTGCAGGATTGGCTCCCATTCATGTGACCACCGTGACAGCCAATCACAGTAGTCATGTGATCAGGCAGTCCTTCTTGTCTACCACAAATTTGCTAAAAATTTATTGTGCAAATTTTTCACACCGTTTCCCTATCGTACCTTTGCTCTCCGCGTCGCCAGTGACATGGAAATTTATAGATAGGCAACTCCTATCCTCATATTGATTAGTGGTTCCAAATGAATAATAACTACTGCAGTAGGGAACAGACACAAAAGATACGCTCAGCATCTTTCCAAATAACTGTTCTGCCTTATTATGATGCAATTGAAGGTTTATATACACATGATTGCATAGGTATCACATTAATATTACAATTGTACATTTATGGTAACAAGGGGCGTAACATAGGCAGGATAAATCTAATCAGGACTCGAAAGAATGCAAACATGTAATGAAAACTTTATTAGTGCTGTGTGCACAGTGAGGGCAGTGTGCAATACATACAAAATACAATACAATTATATACAGAACTTACAAATTTCCTTTACACCAGTAATTGATCAGGCCCAATATGTTTTGTGATGGTGCTCCAGTTAGGAAGGAACTGGACACCCCCACCCCCCACTCCTTACCGCTATGCGTTCCGAGGAAAGTAAGCCAAACCATTCCATTCTACACTTGTCACAATGGAGAGAAATTCTTTCTGCCAAATAATGCCGAATCTTCACTGAATCAACACGGCTCATGTTTAGACTGAACTGACTCTGAGAGATAGATTTGTTCATCACAGAGAAAGGAATTTGTGTCATTGTGTACAGTGTATACTAGAACATGTCCAATCACTCTTCATGTAGTCACTTTAAAGTTTACTCTCACAATATTATTCTTTGCATTCCTTCAGACATTCTTTCTTCTGAATTAGAAATTGTATGAGGTGTACAGTGGAACCTTGGATTACGAGTATAATCCGTTTCCAGGAGAAGGCTTGTAATCCGAAGCACTCGCATAACAAAGTGAGTTTCCCCACAGAAGTCAATGGAAAAGAAGATAATTTGTTCCGCATTGACTTCTATTGCATGCAGTACCGCATGTGGCCAGAGGTGGGGGGGCGCTGGAGAGCCTCAGAAATACTCGGGGACAGCTCGGCTGAACTCGGAAACCCTCGGAAATGCTCGGAAACACTCGGGAATAAAGTATTTTCGAGTGTTTCCGAGTGAGTCCGAGTATTTCCCTTGTTACCTCCTCTCATGCTCGCCTTCAGGATTTCTCCAGAGCCTCTCCCATCCTCTGGAACTCCCTGCCCCGATATACCCGATCAGCCCCTACCCTGTCCACCTTTAGGAGATCCCTGAAAACTCACTTATTCCAGGTAAGCCTATCCCATGCCCACCTAACAACTGTCCCCAAGCCACCCCCCATCAAATCATTCTCCGCATTTATTACCTTTTGTACCACCACCGTTTCCCTTTAGAATGTAAGCTCTACCAGCTCGGCCCTCCTGTCCCTTCTGTATTGAACTGTACTGTAATTGTGCTGCCCCCCCCTTTACGTTGTAAAGCGCTGTGTAAACTGTTGGCGCTATATAAAATCATGTATTATAATAATAATAATAATAATATTTCCGAATAGCTGTGTCACCGGCGCCCCCGCACCTCTGGCCAAATGCGGTACTGCACACCACATTAGCTTGAATTCTGCTCGTTTTGCAAGACAACACTCACAAACCGAGTCAGGATTTTTTTTTAAAAAGTTGCTCGTCTTTCAAAATGCTCGTTAACCGCGTTACTTGTTAACCAAGGTTCCACTGTATTCATTTTAAAAAAATCACAGAAAAAAAAAAAATCACAGAACTATTCCTCCTGTACATTTTGTTTTGTGTGAATGCCAGCAAACTTAAATGTTACTAATTTCTCTGCAGGTTGGTTGTTCCTTATTCATAAGAATGGCATCAAACAGCAAAATGCTGCCTTATGGCCACTAGATGGAGCTGATGATAAAAGTTGCCAGCTCCATCTAGTGGCCATAATGCAGTATTTTGCTGATTGATGCTGTTCTTATGAAAAAGGAACAACCAACCTGCAGAGAAAATAATTCGTTAATTTTGCTGGTATTCGCACAGAATGAATTTACAAACAGTTTCTCAGGATGAATAGCTCTGCATATTTTTTTTTTTTTTTTTTTTATTAATTTTCTTTAAAGGACAATTGCCCTGTCATGCAAAACTGTGCCCATGTGACATTTGTATCATTTTTGTGTAATAGAGATTTCTTTTGGTGGTGTTTAATCACCACTTTTTTATTTTATTTTATTTATTTATTTTATTTGGATTTTTTTTTTTTTTTTTGCAAAATAAATGAAAAAAAAAAAAAAGTTTTTTTTTTTTTATTCACAAATTTTATAACAGAAACTAAGTAATGTTTGTCCTTCACTGTCCGCTGGTGAGGCTGCACTGATCGGCACTGATGAGGCTGCACTTGATATGCAGCACTAATAGTCATCACTGATGGGCAGCAATGATGGGCAGCACTAATGGGCACTGATGAGGCTGCACTGATATGCAGCACTAATAGTCGGCACTGATGAGCAGCAATGATAGGCGGCAATGATAGGCAGCACTTAATGGGCACTGATGGGGCTGCACTGATGATCAGTGCCCTGACTATAAGGGTAGATGTCTCCTGTGCGGATTGCCGCTTATGGGCTCTTTCTCTCTCTTTCTCTCTCTCTGTCAGTCAGTGTGAAAAGACTGCTGATAACCGGCAAATCCTGTTTACACTGATCCACTGTGATTGGACACAGCTGATCACATGGTAAAGGGCTGCCGTGATTGGCCCTTTTCCCCTGATCTGTGATCAGCAGTGTCTGAAGGACACAGAGACCACAGAGCACTCCCGATGCCCACCCCAGGGGCATGCGGGGTGGCAGGGTTCTGGGAGGACATCAATAGACACCCTCTATGTGCGACGGAGCTGTAGCCATCATTCAACACGCCCGCTCGTGCTGTTTCTTCAGGAGCGGGGGGTGACGTCATAGCGGCTCCGGCCAATCACAGTGCCAAGAGCCCGCGAACCCGTAAATGACTGCGGGAGACACGTCGCCTGTCACATCGGTGTGCGGGGACCGCTGCAACAGCTTCGATCTAAGGTGAGTATTTCATAATGAGCTAGTAGGCATCACCTACTAGCTTATTATGCCTTTGTCTTGCAGGGTTTTTTTTCTGAGTTTACAACATCTTCAAATGTATTTTTTGTGTGTTGTATTGCTCTGCATCAGGTTATAATTGTTCTGTAGTATCCTGACATCTAGTGGTGGTTTAGAGCCACTACAATTTGTTTACTGGTGTGGGTTGGTACCTCCTCTATGTCTTCTCCTTCTGTTGAGTGCTAGTTAGTTCAGCCCAGGCTATTGTCTTCTTACCCTTTAAAGAACCGGAGAAACATCTTCTGTACTGCAATTGGCCGAAGCAAAATTGCCTTGCATTCAATTCTGTGTCTTGTTGAAGAGTTGAGCTGCCTGTGGATGCTGCCAAATCAGCAGGTGACCGTACTGTCCGGACAGGCTTGGTCTAAGGAGGTATGTCAATGCATAAAGCGGCATTTGAAACAGAACAGGGGCCCTCTGGGTTAGTTCACTTCCTGCCTGCACAATGCAAATATGTCCCCCATCCAATCTCCCGGTTGGAGATGATCAACTTATATCCAAGGGAACCAGCTGAATTATAGACAGACACTTAAAGTGTTACTGAACACACAACAGTAAAATCAGTCTGTACATACAGTAAAGAATGCTTGTTATACTCACTGTGAAATGAAGGGGCTAATCTTGTGCGTTGTGTAAAAAGGCTGTATAATCCTGTCTTCTCTGATCCTCCCCTTCTTCCACTGTCCTCAATCCATCCCCTGATAGAACTTGGGGTCACTCTGCACATGCTCAGTTTGATGTGTATTGCTTTTTTTCTTCTTGGGAGAGTGCATGTGATCAGCACTTTCCAAACAGAGGGTCAGGGGTCCTGGATCCTGATAGGACATTCACAGCAAAATGAAACTCCTCCCACAAGCTTTAACCAGACACTGATAAAAGTAACAAGACTGCTATATACTGCTGATGAGAAAAAATTTATTTAGCAATTTATATTTACTAAAATAATTGCATTTCCATGTTCTGTGTACTGTGGGATACCAGATATAGTGAATGCAGGCTCCTGGGTTTAGTAACACTTTAAATGCACAGATAAATTACTCGTATTTATTGGCGTATAACACGCACATTCATTTTAAGAGGGAAGTTTCAGGAAAAAAAACTTAAATTTTAAATAAGGAACGTTGAAGCAAAATAAGGGTCAGTGCCCATCTGCAGCCTCACCAGTGCCATCAATGCAGCCTGATCAATGCCCATCTGCAGCCTACAGGGGACAGGGAGGGGGGCGGGACGAGCGCCAACCGATTACATACAGTGAGAATCTCCTATGATAGACAGAACAGTGGTCCAATGGCGGCCCAGGAGACGGGACTTCCTATTACAGAGGCCGCCAAGTAAACAGGAGATTCTCCTTTATATAATCTGACGGCGCTCGTCCCGCCCCCCTCCCTGTCCCCTCCGAGGAAGCTAAAATGGAAGTATTGGCGTATAACACGCACACCCTATTTGCACCCGATTTTCATTGCGAAAAAGTGAGTGTTATACGCCAATAAATACAGGTACATATCATGAGAGCTCTTTTACCTGAAATGTGTATTTCTGTCCATCCAGTCCTGAGATTTCCACAGCTTTGCCAACAGCACAGCGCCCATTGAAGAGACCTGATTTTTCTCGGCTGCGGTTCAGTAACACCAAAAAGTCTTGTCCCTCCTCCAGCCTGTGATTGGAGAGTGAGAGAAGAAGCGTCAGACCAATGAGCTCATCTCTCTGCGCTTTCCTATCATGAGGAATGCTGCACAACTGATTGGCTTGTTTCGCTGCTTCTCTCTCCCAGTCTGAGCTCTGCTGTACAGGGCTTATAATAAATAAAATTCAGATACAGTGGAACCTTGGTTAACGAATAACGCGTTAACGAGCGCTTTGAAAGACGTGCAACTTTTTTTTTTTAAATTCTGACTCGGTTTGCGAGTGTTGTCTCGCAAAACTAGCAGAATTCAAGCCAATGGGGTGTGCAGTACCGCATTTGGCCAGAGGTGCGGGGGCGCCGGGGACACTCGGAACGATTCGGACCTGTTCGGAAATACTCGGAATGACTCGGAAATACTCGGTTCCTGAGTGTTTCCGAGGCTTTCTGAGTTCAGCCGAGCTGTCCTCGAGTATTTCCGAGGCTCTCTGGCACCCCCCCCACCTCTGGCCACATGCGGTATTGCATGTAATAGAAGTCAATGCGGAACTAATTATCTTTGTTTCCATTGACTTCTATGGGAAAACTCGCTTTGATATGCAAGTGCTTTGGATTACAAGCATTCTCCTGGAACGGATTATGCTTGTAATCCAAGGTTCCACTGTACTTACACTGCTAGCATTTAATGACGTATTAATGATTATAGAGCTGCATTGATTTCTGTCTTTTATAGCTGGAGTTCAGCTTAATGCTTGCACAGAAATCTGGGGGGAGGGGGGGGGTTGTTGGGGACAGGATGGCGGCTGAGCGGGATTTCTTCTCTCGCACATCTGTGAGATTTTTGAATTGTAGACGACACCTATTAGAACGTTTGAAGTCTCCGGTGACTCGCTAGTGAAGGGGCCATGTGAATGTAAATGGGCACATTGTGTGCAATGGAAAGTGAAGGGGGGGGGGGGGATTTAGCCTTCAGGCAGCTGGAGAGGAAACGAGGTTGTTTGTTCTGGGAATAAAGTTTCCAATTTCAGAAGAAATCCCAGACCAGCAGTCAGAGGAGGACTGGGAGAAAGTGTTACCCAAGTCAGGAGAGTTTAATAGTAAGGTGTGAGGAATACTGAATGATAATATATCACCCGCTTCTAGACCGGAGACCTGCATGGGTCAGTAATGTATAGGCATGTACCCGGCCCAGGTCAGGGACTCCTAAAATTGGCCATATACTATACAATCTGATTGTACAATCTCTGCACAATCTCCTTTAGGGTTTTTCCTAAATCAGAACGTGATTTAGGAAAAACCTGCATTTTGTGCACATTTCCTGCGCTGCATTCAAAACGCACTGGGTGTGCGATCTGCTGCGGGGGTCAGTAGATTCCTAAGAGCACCCCAAACACAGATTGCAAATGTAGTGTGTTTGCCTGCACTGGATTGCATGGCACTGATTGTTTTGTTTTGGTGCAGGAAAAGTGGAAGTTGCCTTTTTAAGGAACCCTCACCAGGGACGAAAGCAACAGGACCCCCCCACTAAGCACCAAGACCCCCCATCTTTCACCACTGAGCACTAGGACCCCCATTTCCTTGACTGAGCACCAGAGCTCCCTTGTTCCCCCACTGATCACTAGAACACCCATCTCCCCCGACTGAGCACCAGTCCCCAATGGTCCCCCCCCCCCAATGAGCACTAGGTCCCCCATCTCCCCCGACTGAGCACCAGTGCCCAATTGCCCCCCCCACTGAGCCCTAGGGCCCCCCCCATCTCCCCTGACTGAGTGCCAGTGCCCCCTTGCTCCCCCCACTGTGTACTAGGCCCCCCATCTCCCCTGACTGAGTGCCAGTGCCCCCTTGCTCCCCCCACTCTGTACTAGGCCCCCCATCTCCCCTGACTGAGTGCCAGTGCCCAATTGTCCCCCCCACCGAGCACTAGGACCCCCATCTCTCCCGTCTGAGCACCAGTGCTCCCCCCCTTATTGCCCCACTGAGTACCAGTGCCCTCATTGTCCCCCCACTGAATACCAGTGCCCCCTTTACCCCCACTGAGTACCAGTGCCCCCCCTCAGTACCAATCACTCACTGTGTGCATTCACAACTGAATCATAGTAAACTGTTTTTACTATGCTTCAGTTTATGAATGAAGATCCGCTCAGCACAGAGTATTTCCCATTTATTCATTGTCCAGTGCAGCAGAGGAGGCTGCAGAGAAAGGGGTTGGGGAATTTGTTCTTATCCCTATTGTCTGTCTCAAAATGAGACACTAGAGGTCTGTTTAGACCCCCTGACATTTCACCAAAACCCCCCCAACAGGGCTCCTAAAAAAATTGTAAAAAAAATAGAAAAAAAAAAAGAACTACTGACACCATCCTCTTCAGGGAAATTGGAAGGAAATGGGGGGGGGGGGGACTAAGTTTTTGCTCAATGTAAAAAAATATCTAGCTTTGCCACTGATTTCTGCTTTCACTTCCTGCGTGCCAGTATGGAGAGTGTGAAATACTGACAACCTGAACACTGAGTCTCCAGTATTATCCCAGGTGTGTATGTCAGCCTAGACAGAGACTACAATGATTCTGGATAGACCGGTTATACTGGCGTTCATTGTCCGGAATGTCTCACCATCAGCGCCGTGTTTCTGTAACCTCAGAAGAAGGTTTTTCTGGACACGGTGTGAATGGTTCCATTATAGGGAAGGTATAATGCGTTCTCAGTAAGTGCCCAGTTTATTAGTGCTCTGCTGGTAATCCGCCTGATCAGCTGGATCAATAAAATCCACCGATTGGATCATATGGATTATGAATCATATGGATGTTTAAAAAGTTCACTTCTTTTTTTTTTAAAGTTGAACTTCAACCAGAAATAAAAGATGCAAATTAATGCAAATATGTCCTTTTTTAACCACTTCAGCCCCCCGGAGGATTTTACCCTCTTCCTGACCAGAGCATTTTTTGCGATTCGGCACTGGGTCGCTTTAACTGACAATTGCGCGGTCGTGCGACGTTACACCCAAACAAAATTGACGTCCTTTTTTTCCCATAAATAGAGCTTTCTTTTGGTGGTATTTGATTGCCTCTGCGGTTTTTATTTTTCGCGTTAAAAAAGAGCGACAATTTTGAAAAAAAAAGCAATATTTTTTTACTTTTTGCTATAATAAATATCCCCAAAAATTATATAAAAAAAAAAAATTCTTTCTCAGTGAGGCCAATATGTATTCTTCTACATATTTTTGGTAAAAATTTAGAAAAAAAATGCTATATTTTTTACTTTTTGCTATAATAAATATCCCCCAAAATATATAAAAAAAAACTATTTTTTTCCTCAGTTTAGGCCGATATGTATTCTTCTACACATTTTTGGTAAAAAAAATTGCAATAAGCGTATATTGATTGGTTTGCGCAAAATTTATAGCGTCTGCAAAATAGGGGATAGTTTTATGGCATTTTTATTTTTAATTTTTTTTTATTAGTAATGGTGGAGATCTGCGATTCTTATCGGGACTGCGACATTATGGCGGACAGATTGGAAATTTTTGACACTATTTTGGGACAATTGTCATTTATACAGCGATCAGTGCTATAAAAATGCATTGATTACTGTGTAAATGACACTGGCAGGGAAGGGGTTGACCACTAGGGGGCGATTTTTTAATATATTTTTGGGGGATATTTATTATAGCAAAAAGTAAAAAATATTGCTCCACCAAAAGAAAGCTCTATTTTGTGAGGAAAAAAAAGGACGTCGATTTTGTTTGGGTACAACGTCGCACGACCGCACAATTGTCAGCTAAAGCGACGCAGTGCCGAATCGCAAAAAATGCTCTGGTCAGGAAGGGGATAAAATCTTCCGGGGCTGAAGTGGTTAATATTGATCGGACCTTTATTTGCCCGGAAAAAACTCTCTCTCCTTCTTCCTGCTGCGAAGCTTGGTGGGGGCTGTAGTTCATCCTCCATTATTTTCAATGGGCAGCCTGTCTCTGGGGACTACATATCCCATGATGCTACTCTTGTCCCTGCTGATTGGTCCATTCCTGTTGCTAGGAAGGAGGGGGAAGAGGCAGAGCGGCTGGCAAGCCGGGATTATCACAGGCAGCCCATTGCCCCTTCAGTGTCCTTCTCCAATCTTCTCTCTGTTTTATTAGTCTCCCCCTGCTGTTGACAGGAGAAGGGGGGAGGAAGAGTCCCCACACACGGTCCACACTACGTGTACTTTCCTGGGAAAACAGCAGGGGGTATTCAGAGATTACACAGAGCCCACTCCTGTTTGTAATCTCTGTGCTGCTTGTAGCGGAAGGGGTCGAACGGGGAATTACACAGACAACCCGCAGTTCACTTCTCCCCTGTCACAGCATGCTCAGTAAACTGGTGGAGAGGGCAGGTAGATGAGTCGGGTAGGGAAAAGAGAAGCAGCGGTCTGGCTATACCAAGAAAACTATTTGTGGGCAGAGCAGGCTCAAGGGGCAGCTGCTTTGGGCCCCAAAACAATGACTGGGTCGGGGGCAGCTGCCCCTTTTGCCCCACGATAAAGACAGCCCTGTTTTTTCTGTTTGTTTTAGGAACGATTTAAAACTCATATCAGATGAGTTTTTTTTTCTATGTCTCTCATAGATGGAACACACAACAGAAAACTAGAACAAATCCTTTCAGGTAAATGGAATTTCAATCATGGAAAGTAGTCACAAGAATTGTCCCTGATAGTGGGTTTTCCCTTGCTTTTACTGCCGCTTTTATTTTTCGGACTTACCCTCACTTTCTGTCCTGATGACAATGGTCATGAAAATGGCCTTAACATTCACTTGACTTATAGTCATGGTGGAAACTATGGAGTACAATTTCACACCCTCCTGTCAATAGTGTATTGCCCCGTACACACGGTCGGACTTTGTTCGGACATTCCGACAACAAAATCCTAGGATTTTTTCCGACGGATGTTGGCTCAAACTTGTCTTGCATACACACGGTCACACAAAGTTGTCGGAAAATCCGATCGTTTTAAACGCGGTGACGTAAAACATGTACGTCGGGACTATAAACGGGGCAGTGGCCAATAGCTTTCATCTCTTTATTTATTCTGAGCATGCGTGGCACTTTGTCCGTCGGATTTGTGTACACACGATCGAAATTTCCGACAACGGATTTTGTTGTCGGAAAATTTTATCTCCTGCTCTCCAACTTTGTGTGTCGGAAAATCCGATGGAAAATGTCCGATGGAGCCCACACACGGTCGGAATTTCCGACAACACGCTCCGATCGGACATTTTCCATCGGAAAATCTGACCGTGTGTTCGGGGCATTAGTCCTCAACTCAGTAAAGAAGCCTACTACTATTACAGATGGTACATGTAGTTGCAGCAACTCAATGACATGCAAAACAAATTTTTGTTTTTCCCTAACAAATGAGCATGGAGTAGAGAGATCAACCTCCGTAATTCTGCTGTTAGCACTTTTAGGATCCTGAAGAGTCTCCATACTCATGTAAGATGGGCAGAAAGATCCTTATGCAGCCCAACAGAGGGAAAACTCACTCATTCCCAAGCAGCCCTATTAAGTTCTAATGAGTGTCAGGAACACACCCCAGTATTTATAGCCACACAGGTAACTCTGTCACCCTAATCCAGTCATCATGGGACATGTCAAGGGAAATTGTCCGAGAACACGATGGGAGGTTTGAAAGTTTAATAAGCTATTCGGTTATAATTACATGATCCCATGGTGCTATGGAGTTTGGAACAGATGTGAAGTTACATGATTGAAAGTATGAAATGTTGTCAAATCACAATGGTAGAGATGTGAAACGGCATCATGATAGTGACAGAGGGTGTTTAATGCCCCCATCCGATGCTGTATCTTGGCCTAGGCCGACAAGACCCAGGCCTAGGGCAGCACTTTGCAGGGGAGCAGCACGGAAATAGTCCCTGCCGGGTTGCGATGTTTATTTTTTACCATCCCTGTCCCATTGCAGAGATTTCCCTTCACTTCCTTCCCCCTAGCCAAACAGGAAGTGAGAGGAAATCTATGCAAATTAAGGGAATCAACCTCCCCAGGCCCTCGAAAATTTCAGGGCGGGTCTTAAACAGCAAGGGTTCTGGCCTTGACAGGAAGGGGTGGGTCATATTTAAATTAGGGAGTGCACAAGTTTAGTCAGATCTAGGGCAGCACAAAACCTAAATACACTACTTCCCCATCCATGGTTAGGGATGGTTGTTTCCGGTTCTACATAGATGGCCTCTTTCATGCCTCCTGCAAATCAGTTATCCTCTCATTCTAAAATGTGCACCTCATTGACCTTCACTGTCTTGGACAATCAAGATTTTCCTTGGCACGTTCCATGGCGCTTAGACTAATGTGACTGAGTTAAGGGTGCAAATGTTGGGGTGATTTCCTGACAGTAATCAGAACTGAATAAGCTGCTTGGATAAGCAGCAAAACGTCTTCAACATTATCTCGTAGTAGTTAGTCACACTCAAACGGACTTCTTCTAAAATGTTGAATCCGTTTCGTACCTTGCTTAAAATGTTAGTTCTCCTTTTAATAGAAGGTGAACTAACGCCGCTCACCCTCTTCACCAACCCTTTTCCCTATTCTCTGTGCAGCACTACTGTGATGGACCGATAGCAATTCTGATTGGTCAGCACCTGCATAGTGAACCACTCTGGTCCATCCTGGAAGTCCTGCACAGAGAAGAGTGTGAAGAATAGAGATTTCAAATGCTTGGACTGGCTGCATGGGCACTAACAGCTCAGACTCTCTGGAGGTAGGGTATGGCTGGGGCTGGAGCGGTGGGGAGAGTGTACAGTGTTATTTCACGTTTTCTTATTTTTTCCATAAAGGTGAACACTTTAAGCCACTTCTTCAGTTCTAATAAGCGACAGGATGATACTACAGCATTTCTGTCTACACATGAAACACATTTATCACCACGGAAGGGCAAATTTTATTTTCTAAGAACAGGTTGGTTGGTATCAAAATTGTGGAACCACACTGTATTAGTTACATAATTTCCATCCTTGATGTCAGGAAGGCTTCATAAATGTTAATCCTTTGATTTTTAACCCAGGAGGCAAGAAAGAGGCCATCTAGGTCAAACTGGAAAAACCACCATTGAACAGGAGTGAAGGCCTTCGCCACCATTTGTCTACCACATATAATGCCATGTTAACATCTCTAGCCTGGCGTTTTGACAAAAATTCACATCTTATGTTGTGTAAACAGAAGGATTAACATTTAAGAAGTTGTCCTGACACCAATGATGGGATTATGTAACTAGAATAGGCTGGATCCACACCTTTTACATCTCCTATGGTGAAAGGAAGGTCTACTAGTAGTCACTCACATACAACTGAACTTGTTTTGTAATGTTAAAAGGGGCGTACACACGGTCGGACTTTTCATCTACAAAAGTCCGACAGCCTGTCCGACAGACTTCCGGCGGACTTGCGGCAGACTTTCTAACGAACGGACTTGCCTACACACGACCACACAAAAGTCCGACGGATTCGTACGTGATGACGTACACCGGACTAAAATAAGGAAGTTGATAGCCAGTAGCCAATAGCTGCCCTAGCGTGGGTTTTTGTCCGTCGGACTAGCACACAGACGAGCGGATTTCGGGGTCCGTCGTAGTTACGACGTAAAGATTTGAAGCATGTTTCAAATCTAAAGTCCGTCGGATTTGAGGCTGAAAAAGTCCGCTGAAAGTCCGAAGAAGCCCACACACGATCGGATTACCAGCCAGCTTTAGTCCGTCGGCGTCCGTTGGACTTTTGTAGAAGAAAAGTCCGACCGTGTGTACGCCCCAAAAGACGTTTCTTAGCTTCTGCAAGCCTCTTCTTCAGCTCCAATGAGTGTCAGGAACATATTCCAGTATTCATATCCACACAGGTAGCACCAACACCTTCATCCAGTCATCATGGGAAGGCAAATTGCATTGTTCAAGAACAGGATGGGAGGTTTGAATGTTGTGGAATCCCCCTGTTCTGGTTACAAAGTCCAACCCTTGGTGTCAGGAAGGTTTCATAAATGGTAATCCCATGGATTTTCATGGTCAAAGGCGTGAATTGTTGTCAAAACGCCAGAGTGAAGATGTTAAAACCTTATATGCCTTAAAAGTCTTATATGTGGAAGACAGATGGTTTGAAGGCCTCCACCCCTGTTCAATTATGTTTTTTCCAATTTCATGTAGATGACCTCTTCTATGCCTCTTGTCAAGTAATCAAAGGATTAGCATTTATATAGGTTTCCTGACACCAAGGATGGGATCATAGTATAGTAACTAGTACACAATGGGAACCACAATTTTGAAACTTCCTTAGACAATAACATTTGTTCCTTCCATGATGATTGGATCAAGGAGCTGGTGTTACCTGTCTGGATATAAATGGTTGAGTATGTTCCTAAAATGCATTCGAATTGAAGAAACGAATTGGAGAAGCTATGAAACACCTTCAACGTTACAAAACAAGTCTAGTTGAATATGACTAACTACCACTAGATATGACCTGGATAAATGAGAACCTTCAAAGACACATACCAGAAATAAAGTACCTAGTACATAGAACCTTCACACACTCACTGGACTATTTTACTATTTAATGTCAACATGGAAAGCGACAGGTGACATCCAATCTAAAGTGTAACTATAGAAACGAGAGGAAAATAAAAGCAAGGGCTGTCATCCCCTGTGGGCTTATACAATAATATACACATAAACACCATATGGCAAAACAACAATAATACAGCAATGTGTAAGAGCTTCTAGACATAGACAACAGAATTTAAAGTGAACCTGTACTTTGACCCACACCTAAACATATAATATTTATTATATTCCAAAAATATATAGAATTCAACAGAGTTAGAGGCATGGCCATAGTCTGGACATTTTGAGCTTCTCTACATTTTCAGGCAACCCCTATATAAAGGGCATAGAGTTTTCTGGAAAAAAAAAATGCATTTAAGGCACATGTCCAGGAGGAAGAAATCCTTTCCAACCCAACTAGCACACATCCAATGTTTTTTAACCACTTGCTGACTGTTCTATAGCCGATCAAGTTCTGGAAGGGTGTCTATTGATGTCCTCCCAGAACCCTGCCCCCCTGTGCGCCCTCGCGGAGAGCATCAGACCCGCTCTATGATCGGTTTGTTCATTGGACACAGCCGATCACATATCAAGGTAAAGGGCCAATCACAGTGGCCCTTTACCATGTGATCAGCTAGGGCCAATAACATTAGCCCTTTACCATGTGATCAGCTGTGTCCAATCACAGCGGATCACATGTAAACAAATGCCGGTTATCAGTATTTCCTTTCCTCAGCATTGTCACTGTGTGAGGAAAAGAAAGCCCATAATTGGCTATCCTGTGACAGGGGACATTTACATTGATAATCAGGGCACTGATTATAAGTGCAGTCCCATTAGTGTCAATCAGTGCAGCCTATCAGTGCCTATCAGAAATTCCCATCTTGGAAAGCATTGTCCCCATTAGAGGTTTTTCCCCTTGCTCTGGTGACAACTCTTATTTTTTGGCTTGACCCTCACATTCGGGCTTGATGATAATGGTCACCAGGAAAAAAATCACCCTAACATACTGTACACTCGACCTATAGTGATGCTGGGAACTATGAAGTACAATTTCACACACTTCTGTCAATAGAGTATGCCCTTGGCTCAATAAAGAAGCCTACTACCATTACATATGGTACATTTAGTTGCAGCAACTCAACAAAATGCACAAAAGGTTTTTGTTCTTCCCTAACAAATGATCATGGAGTAGAAAGATCAGCCTCCAGAATTCTGCTGTTAGCACTTTTAAGAACCTGAAGAGTCTCCATGCTCATGTAAGATGGGCAGAAAGATCCTTATGCAGCCCGGCAGGGGGAAAAACTCACTGTGCCTTTATCTAGTGGTACATGGTTACATTTCACTGGATGTGTTCTGTAATGTTGAAAACTTTTTTTCTTCAGGTCTGAGCAGTTTTATCAAGTTCTAATTAATGCCAGGAACACACCCCAGTATTTATAGCCACACAGGTAACTCTGTCACCCTAATCCAGACACCATGGGACATATAAAGGGACATTGTCCAAGAACATGATAAGAGATTTGAAAGTTTGTTAAGCCACCTGGTTCTAATTACAAAATCCCATGGTGCTGTGGAGTTTGGGACAGATGCTAAGTTACATGACTGAAAGTATGAAATGTCA
Organism: Aquarana catesbeiana; assembly: GCF_042186555.1. Taxonomy (NCBI): domain Eukaryota; kingdom Metazoa; phylum Chordata; class Amphibia; order Anura; family Ranidae; genus Aquarana; species Aquarana catesbeiana. Next base: position 22,958,464 of record NC_133333.1, read on the forward strand.
TCAGATCGCAAGAGTAGAGATGTTGAAATAGCACCATGTGGGTAACAGATGGTATTTAATGCCCCTCATCCATGGTTAGGGATGGTTGTTCCAGTTTGACATAGATGGCCTCTTTCATGCCTCTCGTAAACCAGTTGTCCTCTCTTTCCAGAATGTGCACCTCATTGACCTTCACTGTCATCCAGTGGTGATTAAATACCACCAAAAGAAAGCTCTATGTGTCTCAAAAAAAATGATAAAAATGTAATTTGGGTACAGTGTAGCATGACCACACAATTGTCATTCAAAGTGCCACAGCACTGAAAGCTGAAAATTGGCCTGGGCAGGAAGTGGGCCAAGCAGGCAGGTGTTTCAGCACCTACAACCCAAAAAACTCACCTGTGATGTGAGCGTCCATGACACCCCCAGTAGCGGGAACCAATAATCATAAGCTCCTCTCTTTGATCTCTGCTGCTCAGCCAATCAATCTGGTGTCCACTACTCATTAGGAAGTCAAGCTTTAAAGTTTCAGGGCCATGCAAGAACCCTGTGATCTGTGCAGCCAATTGCCAGTGCCCACATGATCATCCTAAACAGTCATGGGCACCACACTTTGGGGCCTTCAACATTACAGAACAGAGGAAGGAAGACCTGGCGTGCCATGCGACTAGAGCTCTAGTTAGGTAATTGGGGCTTTTAGGTTATTTAGATCAGGTTCAGGAGGTGAATGAGAGTTGACTTCTCTGTCTGGACAATTGAAGCATCAGCTTGTATCTCATTATACTCCTCTATCCCTGAATGTTAAAGTGGACCTTTACTCACGTGTAAAAGACATTAAATAACCCTAACCCTCCCTATTATGCATTTGGAATTTTTTATTTTATTTTTGGGAAGCAAGTACTTTTTGTAGTCTTTTTTAATTTCCTTAGCCCTTGCCTAAGTGAGGATGACATCGCCTTGAGCCTCCTGGGACATATGGCGCAAATCCCAGGTGAGACTACAAGACCAGTCTCCCAGGTCCCCCTCCGATCGGGTGCTTGCACAGTAGGGAGCCAGCTGTGACCGACCAGGAAGCTACAGTCAGTACCAGAATCCAAGATGGCAGCACTAGACCAAAGACAGAGCTGAATACTGGTTTCTCGGAAGGCAGAGATGGATTTCATGAACTGGTAAGTGAGTGTTTTTAAAAGTCAGCAGATACTTTACTTGTAGTTGCTGACATTTAGGTTTTCCAATCCCGACTGAAGTTCCTCTAAAGTTTGTGGCTGGTTTGTGCTGGTAAATGCCTTGATGCGGAACTAAACTGTATCTGAGCACCCACAAACTGAATGCACTATTCAATTCATTCTTAATACTCAAAGCAAACTCCCTCATCCATCCGTGTCTCCACTTAGAAAAAACATCCCTCTAGCATTTCTAGCCATGGCCATCTTGAGTAAGGGCAGCTGATTCATATAGCATTTACTTTTTAGAAACCATCTCAGGCATGTGGACAGGTGAATGCGCTTTGCTGAGACAATCCCTCCTCCTTTCCACCAGATGAAGGCCCCTGGGATGTATTTTGGCCTAAACTAGCAACCAGGAATCAACTGAAGAAAAGTAAAAAAAAAAAAAAAAGTAAATATAATAGACCTTCCTATTTATTTATTAATGCTAGCAGCAAAAGGATTAAAATAGGTAATGTTGATTAAGAGAGTTTAGTTGTGCTTTAAAATTCCTTTCTCTCTGTGAAATACTGATTCTCACCCTCACACTACAGTTTACTGTGCCGGCGGAGCTGAGTAGCAGCCACACCCCTTAGCACAGACTTGTAGCCTGGGAGCAGGACGGCCTCTGATCAGTCCGCACTCCCTCTCCTCTCCTCCCCTCCGCCTATCCTCTTCCCGGCTAATCGGGTGATGGGTCTTAGGACTGGCTTTCTGTTTGGCCGGGAGGAGAATCATGAAGTCAATAGGGAATATTAATTCGCTATTGTCACACAACTGGAGGGGGACTCAGGACGCAGCGCTCTGCGCCCCGAGCCCACCCTTTTTTTAAAGCCAATTACATACCTCCCAACTTTTTGAGATCAGCAAAAGTATGCAGGTAAAGGACACACCCCTTGCCACGCCCCCTTAAAGGAGAATTGTGCAAAAAAAAAAAAAAAAAAGTGCATTTTTTTTTACCACTACTATTCCTTTATATTGGCTTTTGGAATTTACAAATGCAGCAATTTAGAAATCAGATGAAAGGTTTAGCGCTGGGAAACACTTTTTGATAGATAAAAAGCGCATTTTATATACAGCTATATAGATCAGACCAAAATGAGGGACAAATGAGGAGGAAAGAGGGACAGAGGGACATTGCTCCAAATCAGGGAGAGTCCCTTCAAATCAGAGATAGTTGGGAACTATGCAACTAGAGATTCTGGCTCTAATCAAGTGCTTAGAAAAAAAAACAAACAAACATTGGAATCTATGCGTCCGGCGCCCTGCGTGTAGATTAGGGTGGTGGTACGCGGTACAGTCTAACATATAAGTCATATTAGGACATCCCTATTGACTGCTTTCAAAAGGACAGTGCAGATTCAACCATGAAAATGCAGGTTGCCAGCAAGATGTCTATCTAACGTCAGTCAGTCATGTCTATCTGTGACTTCAGTTGGGTTTTAACCACTTCCTACCCCGCCCATAGTCAAATGAAGTCCGCAGGAGGGATCTCCCATCTTCGGCGGGCGTCTTATGACATCCTGGGCTTCCCGGCCATCTAGGGGGCGCGCGTGCGCCGTGTCACTCGGGAGCCGATGCACGTGCCCGGCGTCCGCGATGTCCGATAACGCGATTGCGGCCGCGATGTCCGCAATTGCCGGTAACAGAGCCGGGACGGGGATCTGTGTGTGTAAACACACAGATCCACATCCTGTCAGGGGAGAGGAGACAGATCGCGTGTTCCCAGTACAGAGGAACACCGATCGGTTTCCTCCCCTTGTGAGTCCCCTCCCCCTACAGTTAGAATCACTCCCTAGGTAACAGATTTAACCCCTTGACCGCCCCCTAGTGTTAACCCCTTCCCTGCCAGTGACATTTATATAGTAATCAGTGCATTTTTATAGCACTGATCGCTGTATAAATGTGAATGGTCCCAAAATAGCGTCAAAAGTGTCCGATGTATCCGCCTCAATGTCACAGTCACGATAAAAATCGCAGATCGCCGCCATTACTAGAAAAAAAAAAATAATAATGATAAAAATGCCATAAATCTATCCCCTATTTTGTAGACGCTAAAACTTTTGCGCAAACCAATCAATATACGCTTATTGCGATTTTTTTTTTTTTTTTACCAAAAATATGTAGAAGAATACATATCCACCTAATCTAAGGAAAAAACTTTTTTTTTTTTTTTTTTAAATTGGGCTATTTATTATAGCAAAAAGTAAAAAATATTGTGTTTTTTTGTCGCTCTTCTTTTGTTTATAGCGCAAAAAATAAAAACCGCAGAGGTGATCAAATACCACCAAAAGAAAGTTCTATTTGTGGGGGAAAAAAAATGATGAAACTGTCATTTGGGTACAGTGTTGCATGACCGCGCAATTGTCATTGAAAATGCGACAGCGCTGAAAACTGAAAAGTGGCCTGGGCAGGAAGGGGGTGAAAATAACCGGTATTGAAGTGGTTAAAATGTAAACAATGACTAACGATGTATTGGAAAATTCCATTCCCTTGGATATACCCCAGAGAGTAAAGCCCTAAGCATTACATAAAGAGAGCATTATGCATTTACTGTACATATTTTATTTTATGTGTATATTGTCAGAACATAGACCTGAATAATGTAGTCCCCGCTGTAGATGACAGACATGTAATAAATATGGTGCACAACATGCTTCACTCTCATAGGCATGAAACAAATCTACCTCCTCTAGGGAAATGAAAATAAAAATGAAATAAAAAAAGAGAAGTTGTGTTTTTGCAAACTTACATCAGGAATTTCCAGTACATAGGCCTGGCCATGAGTGTTGGTGCCATCTCTTAAATAGATTGTCATACTGCCAAGTCAATCTAATATTTATCTATCTACACTATATTACCCAAAAGTATTGGGACGCCTGCCTTTACACACACATGAACTTTATTGGCATCCCAGTCTTATGCCCCGTACTCACGATCAGATTTTCCGACAGCAAAACCATGGATTTTTTTTCCCACGGATGTTGGCTCAAACTTGTCTTGCGTACACACGGTCACACAAATGTTGTCGGAAATTCCAAACGCCAAGAACGCGGTGAGGTACAACACGTACGACGAGCTGAGAAAAAGGAAGTTCAATAGCCTTCTGCTTGATTCTGAGCATGTGTGAACTTTTGTTTGACGGACTTGTGTACACACGGTCGGACTTTCCGACAACAAGCTCGCATCGAACATTTCCCGTCAGAAATTCTGACCGTGTGTACGCGGCATTAGTCCGTAAGGTTCAATATTGAGTTGGCCCACCCTTTGCAGCTTTAACAGCTTCAACTCTTCTGGGAAGGCTGTCCACAAGGTTTAGGAGTGTGTCTATGGGAATGAGGTCAGGCACAGATGTTGGATGAGAAGGTCTGGCTCGCAGTCTCCACTCCCATAGGTGTTCTATCAGATTGAGGTCTCTCTGCAGGCCAGTCAAGTTCCTCCACCCCAAACTCGCTCATCCATGTCTTTATGGACCTTGCTTTGTGCACTGGTGCACAGTCATGTTTTAACAGGAAGGGGCCATCCCCAAACTGTTCCCACAAAGTTGGGAGCATGAAATTGTCCAAAATGTCTTGGTATGCTGACGCTTTAAGAGTTCCCCTTACTGGTATTAAGGGGCCAAGTCCAACCCCTGAAAAACAACCTCACACCATAATCCCCCCTCCACCAAATGATTTGAACCAGTGCACAAAGCAAGGTCCATAAAGACATGGATGAGCGAGTTTGGAGTGGAGGAACTTGACTGGTCTGCACAGAGTCCTGACCTCAACCCGATAGAACACCTTTGGAATGAATTAGAGACAGGCCTTCTCGTCCAATATCAGTGCTGACCTCACAAATGTGCTTCTGGAAGAATGGTCAAACATTCCAATAGACACACTCCTAAACCTTGTGGATGGCCTTCCCAGAAGAGTTCAAGCTGTTATAGCTGCAAAGGGTGGGCCAACTCAATATTGAAGCTTGCTAATAGTTGCCATGGGGGCATTCAGAAGGGGGGGGGGGGGGCAGGAGCGCTGGTGGGGGATCCCAGAAGAGGAGGATCAGGGCTGCTCTGTGCAAAACCATTGTACAAAACAGGTACTGTAAGTGTTTTGTGTTTGTTATTTAAAAATAAAATCCCTTTACAATCACTTTAATTTGACTGTCAAATCAGTTGTAGAGCGGACCTTCTAAGAGCTACTATTAATATCCCTCTTTCTTTCTCACTTTCTTTAGCCCCCCCGCTCTCTCTCTCTCTCTCCCCTTTTATTTCTTTCTTATTTCTCACCCTCTCTCATTTCTCTTCTTCACTTTCTCATCTCTCTATCTCTCTCTCATCATTCTATCTCTCATCTCTCTTCTTCTCTCTTCTTCTCTCTCATCTCTCTTCGTCTCTCTCTCATCTCTCTTCTTCTCTCTTCTTCTCTCTTCTTCTCTCTCTCTCATCTCTCTCTCTCATCTCTCTTCTTCTCTCTCTCATCTCTCTTCTTCTCTCTCTCATCTCTCTTCGTCTCTCTCTCATCTCTCTTCCTCTCTCTCATCTCTCTTCTTCTCTCTCATCTCTCTTCTTCTCTCTCTCATTTCTCTTCTTCTCTCTCTCACCTCTCTTCTTCTCTCTCTCTCTCTCTCCCTCTTTCTCTTATCTCTCATCTTCTCTCTCTTATCTCTCTTTTTCTCTCTCTCTCATCTCTCTAATCTCTTCTTCGCTTGCTCATTTCTCTTCCTCTCGCTCTCATCTCTCTTCTTCTCTCTCACCTCTCTTCTTCTCTCTCTCATCTCTCTTCTTCTCTCTCATCTCTCTTCTTCTCTCTCTCATCTCTCTTCTTCTCTCTCTCCCTCTCTCTCGCTCTCTCTCTTTCTCTCATCTTCTCTCTCTTATCTCTCTTCTTCTCTCTCTCTCATCTCTCTAATCTCTCTTCTTCGCTCGCTCATTTCTCTTCCTCTCGCTCTCATCTCTCTTCTCCTCTCTCTCATCTCTCTTCTTCTCTCTCATCTCTCTTCTTCTCTCTTATCTCTCTTCTTCTCTCTCTCATCTCTCTTCTTCTCTCTCTCTCTCTCTCTCATCTCTCTTCTTCTCTCTCTCTCATCTCTTTCATCTCTCTTCTACTCTCATCTCTCTTCCTCTCTCTCTCTCATCTCTCTTCTTCTCTCTCTCATTTCTCTTCTTCACTTTCTCATCTCTCTCTCTCTCATCTCTCTCTCTCTCTCTCTCTCTCACGCTCGCTCTCTCTCTCTCTCTTCTCTCTTCCTTTCTCCCTCATACCTCTCTTCTTCTCTCTCTCATCTCTCTTCTTCTCGCTCTCATCTCTACTCTTCTCTCTTCTCTCTCATCTCTCTTCTCTCTCTCATCTCTCTTCTTCTTGCTCTAATCTCTCTTCTCTCTCTCATCTTTCTTCTTCTCTCTCTCACCCCTCTTCTTCTCTCTCTCATCTCTTTTATTCTCTCTCTCATCTCTCTTCTTCTCTCTCATCTCTCTCTCTATCTCATCTCTTTTCTTCTCACTCTCATCTCTTTTCTTCTCACTTTCATCTCTTTTCTTCTCTCTCTCATCTCTCTTCTTCTCTCTCTCTCTCGCTCTCTCTATCTCTCTCTTTCTCTCTCGCGCGCGCTCTCTCTCACTCTCTCTCTCTCTCTCGCTCTCTCTCTCACACTCTCTCTCTCTCGCTCTCTCTCTTGCTCTCTCTCTCACTCTCTCTTTCTCTCTCTCGCTCTCTCTCTCGCTCTCTCTCTCGCTCTCTCGCTCTCTCTCTCGCTCTCTCTCTCGCTCTCTCTTTCTCTCTCTCTCTCGCTCTCTCTTTCTCTCTCTCTCTCGTGCGCTCTCTCTTGCTCTCTCTCTCACGCTCTCTCTCACGCTCTCTCTCTCATGCGCTCTCTCTCGCTCTCTCGCTCTCTCTTTCTCTCTCTCTCTCACTCTCTCTCTCTCTTTCTCTCTCTCTCACTCTCTCTCTCTCTCTCCCTCTCTCTATCTCTCTCTTTCTCTCGCGCGCGCTCTCTCTCACTCTCTCTCTCTCACTCTCTCTCTCTCGCTCTCTCTCTCACGCTCTCTTTCTCTCTCTCACTCTCTCTCTCTTGCTCTCTCTCACGCTCTCTCTCTCGCTCTCTCTCTCGCTATCTCTCTCTCACGCTCTCTTTCGCTCTCGCTCTCTCTCACGCTCTCTCTTTCACGCTCTCTCTCATGCTCTCTCTCTCTCACTCACTCTCGCTTTCTCTCTCTCTCGCTTTCTCTCTCGCTTTCTCTCTCGCTTTCTCTCTCTCTCTTTCTCTCTGGCTTTCTCTCTCTCTCGCTTTCTCTCTCGCTTTCTCTCTCTCTCCACTCTCTTTTTCTGTCTCTTTCTTCCTCTCTCTTTCCTAGATGTAATAAAAGTTTAATAAAGGAAATTGAGCATAAAATGTAAACTGTTGCCGCAGCTATCAGCCAGGTGTTGCTTTGTATTTTTTTAATCAATTAAATGAGAACTCTGATTGGTCTTTGTTCTCACTTTCAATACAATTTTGAAATTTTTCTCTTCTTCTCTCTTTCATCTCTCTTCTTCTCTCTCATCTCTCTTCTCTCTCTCATCTCTCTTCTTCTCCCTCTCTCTCTCTCATCTCTCTTCTTCTCTCTCTCATCTCTTTCATCTCTCTTCTACTCTCATCTCTCTTCCTCTCTCTCTCTCATCTCTCTTCTTCTCTCTCTCTCTCATCTCTCTTCTTCTCTCTCTCATTTCTCTTCTTCACTTTCTCATCTCTCTCTCATCTCTCTCTCATCTCTCTCTCGCTCTCTCTCTCTCTCTCTCAAGCTCTCTCTCTCAAGCTCTCTCTCATCATTCTATCTCTCTTTCTCCCTCATACCTCTCTCCTTCTCTCTCTCATCTCTCTTCTTCTCGCTCTCATCTCTCTTCTTCTCTGTCTCATCTCTCTTCTTCTCTCTCATCTCTCTTCTCTCTCTCATCTCTCTTCTTCTCGCTCTCATCTCTCTTCTTCTCGCTCTCATCTCTCTTCTCTCTCTCATCTTTCTTCTTCTCTCTCTCACCCCTCTTCTTCTCTCTCTCATCTCTTTTATTCTCTCTCTCATCTCTCTTCTTCTCTCTCATCTCTCTCTCTATCTCATCTCTTTTCTTCTCACTCTCATCTCTTTTCTTCTCACTTTCATCTCTTTTCTGCTCTCTCTCATCTCTCTTCTCTCTCTCTCTCTTTTTCTCTCTCTCGTTCTCTTTCTCTCTCTCTCTCTCTCTCTCACTCTCTCTCTCTCTCGCTCTCTCTCTCACATTCTCTCTCTCTTTCTCTCTCGTGCTCTCTCTCTCACTCTCTCTCTCACGCTCTCTCTCTCTCTCACGCTCTCTCTCTCTTTCTCTTTCTCTCGTGCGCTCTATCTCTTGCTCTCTCTCTCTCGCTCTCGCTCTCTCTCTCTTTCTCTCTCGCGCGTGCTCTCACTCTCTCTCTCACTCTTTCTCTCTCACTCACTCTCTCTCTCACGCTCTCTCTCACTCTCTCTCTTGCTCTCTCTCTCGCACTCTTTTTCTCGTGCGCGCGCGCTCTCTCTCACTCTCTCTCGCTCTCTCTCACTCTCTCTCACGCTCGCTCTCTCACTCTCTCTCGCTCTCTCTCTCTCACGCTCTCCCTCTCTCGCTCTCTCGCTCTCTCTCTCTCACACTCTCTCTCTCACACTCTCTCTCTTACTCACTCACTCTTTCTCTCTCTCGCGCTCTCCCTCGCTTTCTCTCTCGCTTTCTCTCTCTCGCTCGCTTTCTCTCTCGCTTTCTCTCTCTCTCTCTCGCTTTCTCTCTCTCTCTCGCTTTCTCTCTCGCTTTCTCTCTCTCTCTCTCGCTTTCTCTCTCGATTTCTCTCTCTCTCTCTCGCTTTCTCTCTCGATTTCTCTCTCTCTCTCTCGCTTTCTCTCTCGATTTCTCTCTCGCTTTCTCTCTCTCTCTCTCTCTCTCTCTCTCTCTCTCGCTCGCTTTCTCTCTCGCTTTCTCTCTCTCTCTCTCTCTCTCGCTTTCTCTCTAGCTTTCTCTCTCTCTCTCTCTCGCTTTCTCTCTCTCTTTCTCTCTGGCTTTCTCTCTCTCTCGCTTTCTCTCTCGCTTTCTCTCTCTCTCCACTCTCTTTTTCTGTCTCTTTCTTCCTCTCTCTTTCCTAGATGTAATAAAAGTTTAGTAAAGGAAATTGAGCATAAAATGTTAACTGTTGCCGCAGCTATCAGCCAGGTGTTGCTTTGTATTTTTTTAATCAATTAAATGAGAACTCTGATTGGTCTTTGTTCTCACTTTCAATACAATTTTAACACCCCCTGTATATCGCTCTCCTTCAGACTCTCTCGTTTTTTTCCTTCTCTCTGTTATTACTCAATAACTTTCAGCCACACAAACCCTCATCTGTTTATTTCATAGTGTTGTGTACATTGGTACAGCTGAAGTTCTAATTTGTCTTTGTGGTTACTTTGTGTCAGTCATTGAGCCCCGGGCCGGCCCTCCTCTGTGGTTAGTCATTGTAAAAGGTTAAAGTAATGCAACATAATCCAGTAGCTTGCCCAGACGTGCATGTTCTTGGCTCAGACGGAGGGGTGTGAGTTTCCTTCTACTGAGAATAGAGCTCCTCGCTTATTATCTCCTACGCAGAGGTGAAGCCCTCAACTACTACTCAAGGCTTCCTCCTTCCTCGCTCCTCAATGGTCATAGACCAGACAAGTGTCATCTCCAATTTCGGGACACCAAATTACGGCTTTTAACTTAACTTAGGAGGGATTGAGGCTAAATTTTTCTCTGTGAATCATATTTACATTTTTAAAAAGTCTGACTTGGGAGGGAGAGCCGACTCGACACACCTGTTTTTAGATTGAGCTACCTGCATAGCCTGACATTAATTTAGTCACTCACCTAAGACCAACAGCCTGGAGGCACCACATGGAGTGTTGAATCATCTAGAGTCACTGGGACCATCTACAACCTCAAGGACCAAGGACCAGCCTTATCCAGAAGGTTTTCATTGAAAGGAGAAGGCACAGGACTGGAAAGCTCACACAAGGTCAGGGAGACAGGAAACTGGCTGACATATGGAAATTTAAGAATCTCTAAAAGTCAAATGAGGACCCTTCATCTGCTGACAAGCACGTATCCCTTAACCAAAGGCTCAGCAATGTTCCTCATCGTTATCTGCTCCGCTCTTCTTTCGGCAGGTAATGATTGGCAATCCATGTGTTTGCCTTATTCTTCAACTTGGTGGGAGTAACATTGCAGAAAGACTCTTTTTGAAAACTTACAGAAGTCATAGCAAATTAAATATTGGCACTGTTGCCCGCACTAACCAAGAGAGACCTAACCAAAAATGACCATTTGTAATATAACTAAAGCCTAGAGCATTACTTGTTATGGATCAGATAGTAGTGTAGTTATAAAAAAATTCACATAGCTGTTTATCCATTAAACCTGCATGTTAATTTTTTCGGTCAGAATGGTGAAAAATCCAGTGTTCTCAGGCTATGTCCTTTGCAAATTGAATGCTATTTAATAAAAAAATAAATAAAAAATCAGTGTAGGTGGAAAAAATAACACATGATGGTACTGAGTATCATAGAAAATACCTATGCTTCTCAGCTTCACTTAGTGTCCATATTGTAGCATTTTTCCCATTCACACTGTTTTTTTTTTTCCCAATGATTAACATTCGAACTGCAGAGAACATAGCCTTACAACATTCAATTTGGACCCATTCGCACAGAATGAATTTACATTCAGTTTTGATGGATGGACAGCTATGTGATTTTTTTTTTTCTTTTTTATGAATATTTCCCCTAACCCTTTCGCTTTAAATGTGTGTAAAATAAATACAAAAACGGCTCTGGCAACCAGAGCCGTTTTTGTATTTATTTTACACACATTTAAAGCCTCATTTTAGGCCTGAAGATTACATAAAACTCCCAAAATATTATACGTTTTCTGAAAGCAGACACCCTAGAGAACAAAATAGTGGTAGTTACAGTTTTTCCATTGTCACACCACATTAGAGGCCCCCGATTTACGAAACAAAAAATTTCAATAGAAATACCCTACAGTTATGCCCCATACACACGAGCGAAATTTTCCGTCGGAAAAATCTTGGATGTTTTTTCCGACGGAATTCCGCTTGGCTTGCATACACACGTCACACAAAAGTTCTCTGAACTGTCGACCGTCAAGAACGCGGTGATGTACAACACTACGACGAGCCGAGAAAATGACGTTCAATGCTTCCGAGCATGCGTCAAATTGTTTCTGAGCATGCGTTTTTTTGCGCGTCCGAATTGCATACAGACGAACGCATTTTCAGATAGGAACTTTTTCCGACCGAAAAATAGAGAACATGCTCTCAATCTTTTGCTGGCTGGAATTCCGCATACACATGGTCGCATTTTCTGACCAAAAGCTCTCATCGGACTTTTTCTGGCGGAATTTCCGCTCGTGTGTACGGGGCATTACTTTGAGGACACATAGATGCAATAGAATGCTCAATATTTTTGTAAAATAGAAAAGATGAGGTTGCGCCAAGTATATCGATACCCAATATGTCAAGCCTTAAAATTACACGTGCCCATGAAAGAGCGGCAAACTTCAGGACCCTATGCTCTCCATAGGTGATGCTTTAAAAGCCCCTACGCGTTATCAGATTCAAGTTAACCATAATCAATTGGTCTAGAATTACTGATCTTGTTCCGGGGTGCACGGAAATATGTTACATGTGTAGCGCAGTAGACTTTTCCATGCCCCTGACATGCGCATTTACATTTGTAAATATATGTGAGTGTATGTGGGGGGGGGGCTCACTTTTTTTTTTTTTTTTTAGGGGGGCTATAAGTGCTTGGGTGTAATTTTTCTTTTTAATTACATAGGGGACAAAAAGTCCCCTATGCAATGCATTTGGTGACAGGTCCTCAATAATGAGACATCAGAGGACTCACCTGCCCTCCAGTGAAAGTAATAGTGTGTAGATTGTACTCCATTAATTTCTTCCCCAGCCAGTGATGTTTTATTTTACTCCTCGCTTGGGGGGCATTAGCAGGAAGGGGGGATACGTTTTTTTTCTTTCACTGCAGCCAATCACATTTCAGGTTTTATTCTTAAATCTACAGAGGGCAACGAGACAAGGGGACTGATTGGTTGCTTTGGGCACCATTCATAATGATGTACGTGAGCCTTTCCATATCTTTACTAGTTTAAGATTTTAATAAAGTCGAGCTAAGCCTTAAGACTGATGGCATCAATATGGAAATTGTCCGTGTTTTATTATATAAATGGGCTATTTGAAGGCTTTCATCAGGATTAGTTATCAGGAATTCAGATCTATATAAGGAATTGTGTCGCCTCAGGACTAGAATTTTATCTCAGTGAAATTAAAAACTAGATATCAATGATCTTATCAACAGGCTTCACTTCTTTTTTTTTTTTAACCACTTCAGCCCCGGAAGATTTGGCTGCTGTCCCCCCAAAAATATATAAATAAATATTTTTTTTCCCTTAGTTCAGGCCAATATTTATTCTTCTACATATTTTTGTTAAAAAAAATTGCAATAAGCATATATTGATTGGTTTGCACAAAAGTTATAGTGTCTACAAAATAGGGATAGTTTAAGCATTTTTCTTCTTATTTTTTTTTTTTCCTAGTAATGGCGGCGATCTGTGATTTTTATTGGGACTGCGACATTATGGCGGACACATCGGACACTTTTGACACATTTTTGGGACCATTGTCATTTATACAGCGATCAGTGCTATAAAAATGCACTGATTACTGTAAAAATGTCACTGGCAGGGAAGGGGTTAAACACTAGGGGGCAATCAAGGGGTTAAGTGTGTTCCCGGTTTGTGTTTCTAACTGTAAGGGGAGGGGACTGACCTAGAGGAAGTGACGCATCGTGGTTCCTAGCTGATAGGAAGTCACGATCTGTCACGCCTCTCAGAACAGAACAGGGATTTGTGTGTTGACACACACTCGTCCCTGTTCTGCCTCTCGTGCCCGCGATCGCTCATGGTATGCGGTCATCGCAACCATCGCCCACGAGCATCGGCACCTTCGCTGAGCAGCGGGCGCCTGCGTTCCCGATCCCGCGAGCCGACGCATAGCTACGACGGCTCGCAGGATCGTGCCGACCTGCCGCAGAAAAATGGCGGCGGCTGGTCGGCAAGTGGTTAAATTGTTTCTGTATATAGTGCCAAAATATTTTTGCCACTATATAATATATTATATTAATATATAATTAATTAATTAATACATTTAATATATTTGCTCAATGTATATTCAGGGTTGGCTTCTGTCTTAAAAGTGTTGCACAGTGACTGTGCTTTACTGCTCCTCTCGCAGTGGTCAAAGTTCATGGCCAGGGATGACCTGCCTAAAAACAACAGGATCTTAAAAGTGCATTGGAGGAGTGACAGGAGACAATCTCTTTGTGTGAAGCCCTTGGGAATGGACCCATTGTCCACATGTGAATTGAGATATATCCTGATTTTATATGTTAAAACATTGGAGTAAACTTTGTTGCTCAATGAAGAGAATGTATATGCCCTGATTAAATTGGATGGTTTGCTAAACATTTTCCACACTCTTGTTGTTAGAGTATATACTTCACTACCGTAACTGCTGAACAATTGGGTTTGCCCACCCACCTCCATGGGTATTGACACCATATATGGCCCCTAACAGTTCCAGTTGAGGGTCTCTGTGCTCGCCCCCCCCCCCCCAAGGGGTTCTCGGTGTTGGATGTCCACCTTCCTCTCCCCCCTTTTTTTTTATAAGGGTCTTGGTCAAGCTGAAGCTATTCTACAACATTTCAGAGCCACACAGGGCCCCTTCGTCAGGCAAGTGACTCCCTTGCCTGATGATGGGACTCTGTGTGGCTCTGAAACGTTGCCTTATGTGTATCATGTGACCATGAGAATAAAGCTTTGGACCCTTGTTGAGGAATCCTTGGTGTGCTGGTGGCATTTCTTCACTTGGATTATCTACGGTTCCAAGCCTGTGGTCATTGCACCACCCATTATCACTTAACCACATAAGGACCGAGCCTCTTTCTGAGATGTGTTGTTTACAAGTTAAAAACGGGGTTTTTTTGCTAGAAAATTACTTAGAACCCCCAAACATTCTCCTTCTTTTTTCTAACACCCTAGAGCAGGGGTGTCCAAACTACGGCCCTCCAGCTGTTGCGGAACTACACTTCCCATGAGGCATTGTAAAACTCTGACATTCACAGACATGACTAGGCATGATGGAAGTTGTAGTTCCTTAACAACTGGAGGGCCATAGTTTGGACCCCACTGCCCTAGAGAATAAAATGGCGGTCATTGCAAAACTTTCTGTCACACCGTATTTGCGCAGCGGTCTTATAAGTGCACATTTTTTTTTTTTTTTTAAATACACTTTTTTGAATTAAAAAATAAGACAACAGTAAAGTTAGCCCAATTTTTTTATAGTGTGAAAGATAATGTTACGCCGAGTAAATTGATACCCAACACGTCACGCTTCAAAATGGCACCTGCTCGTGGAATGGCGACAAACATTTACCCTTAAAAATCTCCGACGTTTAAAAAATTCTACAGGTTGCATGTTTTGAGTTACAGTGGAGGTCCAGGGCTAGAATGATTGCTCTCGCCCTACCGATCATGGCGATACCTCACATGTGTGGTTTCATATGCGGGCACTACTCACGTATGCGTTCGCTTCTGCACGCGAGCTCGGGGGGGGGGTCCGGGGAAGCGTTTTTTTTTTTTTAAATGTTCTTATTTATTTTACCTTTTATTTTTTATTTTTACACTGTTCTTTAAATTAAAAAAAAGTGTTGCTTTCATCCCTATTAAAAGGAATGTAAACATCTCTTGTAATAGAAAAAAACATGACAGGACCCCTTAAATATGAGATCTGGGGGTCAAAAAAAAACTCAGATCTCATATTTACACTAAAATGCAATAAAAAAAAAAAATAATAACATTTGTCATGTAACCACCCTGGCGGTATGATTATGTCAGATTTTTGCATCTCAAAGCGGTACAATTATTTTGCATAGAAATTGGGCGTTTTATATTGTAGGTCTGTAATTTTTAGCAATAACACACATAAATCTGTCTGAGCAAGAGTCTAGTTGACATCTCGGGTATGATAAAGTTTGAAACACAAAATCATAAATTATAATATAATAAATAACTATAAATAATTATAAAACAAAATAATATAATAATGATAAAATGAATTTCCCCACGATTCACTATCACTCAATTCTGCGAGTGATTCTAATTTACTATCACTGTTTTCTAGCTGGTCTAAAACCACTTTTGCTGTAAAGGGACACTTTTTGGTTGCTATGGACAATCTCCAGTTTTCAGGCACAAAGAACAGTATATATCATATAAAACTGCATGCAGGGCACTGGACAAACCACTAGGGACAAAAGGGATGTGAAATAATTTCATACAGTACTGTAATCTGTAAGATTTACATTTTTTGAATTTGCCGCCGGGCTCCACCCCCATGCGTCGAGACGCTCGCAGGGAACGGAGCCCGACACACAGGACATGGGGGCGGAGGACACAGCCCACGGACACAGCGGGGGGACATCGCAGGATCCTGGGGTCAAGGTAAGTACCAGGATCCTGCAATGCAATCCCAAGGCTCAGGGTTACCGCTAATGGTGCTGACATTTAACCCCGAGCCACGGGAAAACCGCCAGGGAGGTTAAAAAAAAAAAAAAAAAGGCCCTTTAAGAGCTATGGGCGGAACTGATGTTTTGACGTCGCTTCCGCCCTGCAATGGTATGGAGACGGGTGGGGGCCATCTTCCCCTCACTCGTCTCCATACCCAGCATGTGAAAGGATCCGATTGCCTCCGCTGCTGCCGATGGCTCCGGTAAGCGGCAGAGGGCACCAGAGCGCAGCGGGAGGGGGCCCTTTCCCAATGCTGATAAAAGTGATCTTGTGGCGAATCCGCCGCAGAGACCACTTTTATCTGAAAGAGGACCGGCGGCCGAAGAAGAGGATACAGGGGTTATGGCAGCTAGCGTCCAGCTAGGACGTATATCAGCATGCGGCGGTCCAAAAGTGGTTAATAGCCATTTTCAGGAGCGTGGATCATTTGCTTCTACAGGTCACATGAATAAAATATATTAAATGCACATATAATTTTATAGCAATATTTTTGTTGGCATGATGGGGTTGTTGGCATGATGATTTTTGTTGGCATGATGGGGTGATGGGGTTTCTTTAACTTTGTTTCAATAACAATAACCTTTAAAAGCCTTTCCATAACTCTCTAAAATGCTATTAATTGCTCTTTATAAGTATCATTTTTTACCACTTTATACAAACACTTGTGTTGAACATTGGTTGAAGTGGTTTTGAATTGTATTTGTGAGATATTTCAATCCTTGGTATCTTCCAGCCGGTCGGCCGTCAGAGAAGCCTTTTTGGGCAGCAATCTGGGAGGAAGCCAGGAGGAAGTCTATAATTACAGAGTCACATACATAGTAGCAGTATGTGTCTTTATATAAACTGTTTTGGCAGTTCTATACAAGAGATACACAATATCACATAAATAAATGTCTAGCTATGTAAACCTTCTATAGAATGATTACAGGATTGCTTATTTGAAAGTCAAATGTTACAGCTGTATTTATGATACCAATCCCATTAATGTGACAGGCGGCAATACATTTTGATAGATGCTGTAACCCTTCCTTATTCTATCCAAAAAATGAATAAATAATGTCTTGACCCTAAAAAGCCCTTTAAGTTGGGATGAGGTTGACTTTTCTATAATATCTCCATATCCCCTAAAAAAATTGAAATAACCTTCCTAAAGCCACATCTGTGCAAACTTGTTTGGAAGAGAGAAAGGGTTAAGGGCCACAGGGCCCTAATTCTGACTTTTCAGGCAAGATGAACAATGATATAGTACAAAAATATATTTTATTAACAATAAGTCGTATCGAACAGGTCAAGTAAAAAAGAGAATTCAAAACATACGATAGGCATACGATAGTAATGAGTATCTAGTGTAAACAAGAGAGATGACACCAAATAAACCACAGTGAGCCCCTGTGCGTCAACGCGTTTCGCTGTTTTGTTTCGTCAGGACACACTTGGGGGTAGTTAGAAGGAACAGGTCTCACTATCAAAGATAAGACTAAGCACTTTTTGCTTAAATGTAACAAGAATCATTTTTTTTCTATAGAAAATTACTTAGGACCCCCAAATATTATATATATATTTTTTAAAGCAGAGGCCCTAGAGAATTAAATTCGTGGGTTTTGCAATTTTTTATGTCACAGGGTATTTGCGCAGCAGTTTTTCAAATGCATTTTTTGGGGAAAAAAATACAGTTTTTTTTCAATTTTAATGCAAAAAAAAAAAAACCCCACAATGCATAACCCATTATGTGAGGTTTCCCCCAGAGGGGTTTTAACCACTTCCCTACCCGCCCATAGTCATATGACGTCCACAGATGGGATCTCCCATCCTGGGTGGACGTCATATGACATCCTGGGATTCCCGGCCGTCTAGGGGGTGCGCGCGCGCCGCCGGGAGCACGCGCGCGCGCCCGCTGCGTTCCTCGGGACCCGGTGCGTGTGCCCGGCGGCCGCGATGTCCGCCGGGCACCCGCGATTGCCCGTTAATCGGGCCGGCATGTGGATCTGTGTGTGTAAACACACAGATCCACAGCCTGTCAGCTCTGAGGAGAGCGATCTGTGTTCCCAGAACGGAGGAACACTGATCGGTCTCCTCCTCTAGTGCATCCTCTCCCCCTTCAGTTAGAATCATTCCCTAGGAAACATATTAACCCCTCCCCGCCCCCTAGTGGTTAACCCCTTCACTGCCTGTCACATTTACACAGTAATCAATGCAATTTTATAGCATTGATCGCTGTATAAATGTGATTGGTCCCAAAAATGTGTCAAAAGTGTCCGATGTGTCCGCCATAATGTCGCAGTCACCAAAAAAAATCGCGATCGCCGCTAAAAAAAATTAAAAAAAATATTTTTTTTTTAAATGCCATAAATCTATCCCGTATTTTGTAGACGCTATAACTTTTGCGCAAACCAATCTATTTGTGGTGAAAAAAAGGATGTCAATTTCTTTTGGGTACAACGTCGCACGACCGCGCAATTGATGTTTAAAGTGCGACAGTGCTGAAAACTAAAAATTGGCCTGGGAAGGAAGGGGGTGAAATTGCCCGGTATTGAAGCAGCAATGTAAATAAGTAATAAATGTGGTTTGGAAAAATACGTTCTTTTTTTATAAGTTATTGACATAAAGATTAAAATATGAGCTCTTTAGGGGAGCATGCCCCAAGGTACAAAGAAAGCAAAAACTGAATTGTACATAACGTTACATGACAATATGTCTAATGTATGACAATGGCTGACGTGTTTCGACCCATGTTGTTGGTGTCTTCTTCAGAGGATAGGTTTGCTGCAAAGAAATTGCATTTAGCACAACAGATTGAAAAATGCATGAAATGCTAGCATGTACAGAAGGTGACCATCTCACATAGAACTGGCAGATGATCCTGTGTGATACAAGGCCAGGTAAAACCCCAGGAGGAGACGACAAGTCACTGAGTGCAGCTTGCAAGGAGTCACACATTTATGTACCCCACATGGCACACCGGGCCGGGTGGGGTGGACACCTGCAGCAGAGTTCCAGAGCATAAATACATAAGATATATGCTAAGTAGTACGTATACAAAATTTGAAAGTTTAATAATTTTATTTATAATTAATGGCACGGTCAGAAGCAAACCCCTTACAATACATAACCCATTTTTTTTGGTAAAATATAAAAGACAATATTACACCGAGTAAATAGATACCAAACATGTCATGTTTTAAAATTGGGCACGCCAGCGCAACGGCATCAAATCATGTAGATTTTACTCTCTATATCTATAGGTGATGCTTTCAAAGCCTTTATAGCAGGGGTAGGCAACCTGGGGCCCTCCAGCTGTTGCAGAACTACAAGTCTCATCATGCCTCTGGGAACAATTGTAACTGCCAGCCTTGCAATGCCTCATGGGAAATGTAGTTCCACAACAGCTGGAGGGCCCCAGGTTGCCTACCCCTGCTTTATAGGTTACCACTTTAGATTTACAGTGCTAGAATTACCACCCATGCTCTGACGTTCGCAGCGTCACATGTGTGGGATTATTGCTGTTTGCGTGCTTGCAGGACCCATGCTTTACATATTTTTTTTATCAATTTTATTGCCTTGTCCTTGAGACAGCAATAGGCAGGTGACAGGTACTCTTTATGGGGCGATCTGGTTTCAATAAGACCCCAAATCCCTCCTCTGCACTTAAAAGCATTCAAAAACACAGAGATCGGTATTTTTGAATACATTTCATTATTTGAAAATGGCACCGAAAACATCCTCGTAAACCAGAAGTGATGCCATGGCTTCCGGATTACCATTACAGACAGCCCATCAAAGCTGATCCCGGCTTAGTTGGGCTTAGGGCTGCAACTAACGATTATTTTCATAATCGATTAGTTGGCCGATTATTGTTTCGATTAATCGATTAATCGGTTAATAACCTTACAAAAGAGTGTGGTGTATAATTTAGTTAATATTTAAAGTTTAAAAAAAAAGGACATTTATTCCTAAATATCTCTATACGTAGGGGTAAATATAAAATAACCAACTATATGGTTAGGGAGTAAAATCTTTAATCCACTCTGAGAATAACAGACAGAAGAGATATACTCTATATACTATTAGAAGGAGATATACTCTATATACTATTAGAAGGCGATATACTCTATATACTATTAGAAGGAGATATACTCTATATACTATTAGAGGTTGAATCTTGTAAATATCATCAGACTCAGATCAAAGTTTTTTTATTGTTTTGCAGATTTTCAAACAGAACTGTAATATTATATGCTTTTCTGCAGCTTCTCCATTGAAGTATATTGAACCAAAAAAGCACTGTTTTGCATTGAAAAAGGTCCTTGACCCTTTCCAAATACACAGCAGCTGAAAAAAAGCATAGATGAGAACGTTAAATGAACTGTAGTGCATTTCTGCAAAAAGCACCAAAAAAACACATAGGTGGGAACCAGGCCTAAGACATTTAGTAACATAATGGAGTTAAAAAAAAAAATTAGCCCTTCGTTTTTTTACTGTGCAACAGTGAAAGTAATGTTTACAGTAGAGATTATTTGCTCTTTTTGTACTATAAAGGGCTAATTTTAGCTTTTTTTAACCCCATTATGTTACTGGCCAATTAATCGATTATGAAAATAGTAATCGATTAAATTCATAATCGATTAGTTGTCGATTAATCGATTAGTTGTTTCGGCCCTAGTTGGGCTGTCTGGCCAGCCAGGGGACGTTTCAGCTGGTCGATTGGGTCTCCCGCTGGGACAGGAAAGAGGGAGAGAGCCATGGAAGGTGGCGGGAGGGGGAACTACCCGCCCAGTGCTTGTAATAGCAATCAAGTGGCTAGTTAGCCGCTCAGGTTGCTATTACAAGAAAGCTGACTGTCAGCTCTAAAAATCATTTGGTGGAGGGGGGATTATGGTGTGGGGGTTGTTTTTCAGGGGTTGGGCTTGGCCCCTTAGTTCCAGTGAAGGGAACTCTTTTTTATGCGTCAGCATACCAAGACATTTTGGACAATTTCATGCTCCCAACAGTTTGGGGGTGGCCCCTTCCTGTTCCAACATAACTGCGCACCAGTGCACAAAGCAAGGTCCATAAAGACATGGATGAGCGAGTTTTGGGTGGTGGAACATGACTGACCTGCACAGAGTCCTGACCTCAACCCGATAGAACACCTTTGGGATGAATTAGACTGCGAGCCAGGCCTTCTCGTCCAACATCAGTGCCTGACCTCACAAATGGGCTTCTGGAAGAATGGTCAAACATTCCCATAGACACACTCCTAAACCTTGTGGATGGCTTTCTCAGAAGAGTTGAAGCTTTTATAGCTGCAAAGGGTGGGCCAACTCATTACTGAACCCTACGGACTAAGACTGGGATGTCATTAAAGCTCATGTGTGTAAAGGCAGGCGTCCCAATACTTTTACAATATAGTGTATATCTCTCAGAGACTGCAGTACTCTAATATCTGAATACAGGATACTTAAAAGTATATACAAAAAATAGGCATTCTGTCACTTTAACATTTCACAAATTCATCTCACCATAAAGTGGATAAGAACAATTCTTATAGAAACATAATCTAAAAAATCCAAATCTATCTATCTATCTATCTATCTATCTATCTATCTATCTATCTATCTATCTATCTATCTATCTATAGAGGTGCAGCGCAGCACTGGAGCCAGCGGTAGAGGAAGCAGAGCCGATGCTTTCTGTATAGCAGGGCCTTCTGTCACATGGGCAGGGCAAAGGGGGTGGAGTCAGGGTGGGGCCAATGGGGGTGGCAAAATTAGGTTTTCGCCTAGGGTGTCAAAAATCCTTGTACCAGCCCTGTGTATACTTGTCAAGCCAACCTTATGCTATCTGAGGAAAGTGATTCAGGCAGCTGTACTGGCCATGGTGGATGTCAGCAGGTAGATTGGAAGGAGATCAGCCAACATCCAGGGCGTGTTGGGTGGACCTACGTATGAGGGCAGAGGAGAGGGAGAGGATAGGGTGAGGAAGAGAAGAGAAGGGGGAAGAGGAGGAGAAAGGAGATGAGAGGAGAGGAGGGTACACAGATTTTCCCCATTTTGCTCATTTGAAAATCAAAATACAAGGTGACGTTAGAAATACGAGGGGAGGCCAATATTTTCTTACCTTCACCATGATCAAAAAGTACTAGGGATCTGATTTTGAATTTCGCAGGTATATAGGAGGATATCCCAGTAATATGCATGTTTTTGTAGGTCATGGTGAATTATAGTTAGAGCCAGGAGAAATGGAGTAAATGCCGAACAAAGTTCGGATGAATGTTGTACCTTAGCCTTTTTGGGGGTGGGTGATGAAGCATGTTTCCATTATTTACTCATTTCTTTAGTCTCAGGATCATATAGATATACCCAGCTTTCATCCACGGTCCATACACAGCTGACATCTCTTCATGGATTTTTTCGGCAGATTTCCCTGATGGAGGAACCTAATCACGGCTCCGTATTCAGCTTTGTTCAGCATGACACCTACTCCATTTCTCTTGGCTCTAACTATAATTCACCACGACCTATAAAAAAAAAAATTGGCATGCATATTACTAAGATATTCACCTATAAACCTGCATAATTTCAGATGATCTAGATCAGGGGTCTCAAAGTACCGGCCCGCGGACCGGTTAAAAATGGCCCGCAGGCAGGGCCGATCCAGGACTAGAGGTCAACCGATATTTGGCCGTTCTATAGCACCAGCCACTGTTCCTCCTCCTTTCTCCACACTCAGCGCTTGATGCTTGTGTGAAACTGACACGTAACAGGAGGAGAGAGACAGAGGGATCTGTCAGATTTGAGGTTGATGTCCGGGGTGGGCGGGACCCGGCCAATATCAAACACCAGCCAATGGGATCTGGGCGGGCCGCTACGTGTATGTGGCCCGCCCCTTTTCTTAAGCAGCCCAATCATTGGCTGATGTTTGATAGCTGCTGGTCCCGCCCACCCCAACATTAACCTCAATTCTGACAGATCCCTCTGTCTCTCTCCTCTGTACTACGTGTCAGCTTCACACAAGCATCAAGCGCTGAGTGTGGACAGCTCCTTGACAGTTTCACACACGGTTACACTCCGCTCAGTGTGAAACCTGCCAGTGCCATCTGTCAGTGCCAGCTGCCACCGCCAATCAGTGCCAACCAGTCTGCCAGTGCCACCTGCCACCACCAATCAGTGCCACCGCCAACCAGTGCCTGCCAGTGCCACCGCCAACCAGTGCCCCTGCCAATCAATGCCACCTGCCAGTGGCAACCAGTGCTACCTTCCGCCACCTGCCAGTGCCACGCCAATCAGTGCTACCTGCCAGTGCCAACCAGTGCCTGCCAGTGCCACCTGCTGCCACCTGCCAGTGCCACGCAAATCAGTGCCACCTGCCAGTGCCAATAGTGCCACCTGCCAGTTCCAAACCAGTGCCACTTGCCAATGCCTGCCAGTGCCACCTTCCAGTGCCAACCAGTGCCACTGCCAATAAGTGCCACCTGCCAGTGCCATTGCCAATCAGTGCCACCTGCCAGTGCCAATCAGTGCCACATGCCACCTGCCAGTGACAGACAGTGCCACCTGCCTAAGCCATCCAGTGCCACCTGCCACAGCCAACCAGTGCCATCGGCCACAAAAATCGGCATCATATATCGACCGCCCCGATTTCTAAATATCGGCATCGGCCAGAGAAAAACCCATATCGTTCGACCTCTATCCAGGACGTCTTTTTGAACTGCACCCAGGCACCGCAGAGGGGGAGGCGCCAAAGAGCTTTACCTCTCCATCTCTTCTGTCCTCTCCGCTGCATGCTGCTGCAGCCCAGAGAGAGAACAGAGCAGAGGAAGGAGCGGAGGAAGGATCCGCTCATCGATCCGCCCACCTAGGCATTGACGATCGACCAGAGCCCCAAACCGGAGTCCTGCTGCCACTTCAGGGCGGGGGATTGTGTTCTCTGGGTCCCCTGTCACTAGGCCTATATGGAAGCCAGGAGGAGAGGACTCGGGAGGCAGATGATCCTAACTGCCAGGAGAGGTGAGTGAGCATCACACTGAGGCAAAGTCCTTAGTGGGGTGACTGGGGTAGAAATTTGTGCAGTGTGGGGGGTATTTTATGCAGTGTGGAGGGTGATTGTGCAGTGTGGGGGGTAATTGTGGAGTGTGGGGGGTAATTGTGGAGTGTGGGGGGTAATTGTGGAGTGTGTGGGGTATTTTATGGAGTGTGGGGGGGTATTTGTGCAGTGTGTGGCTATTTGTGTGTGTGTGTGTGGGGGGGTAATGCTGAGGGTTAATAATGCGTTTGCTGACACCGATGCTGGGTTAATAATGCGTTTGCTGACACCGATGCTGGGTTAATAATGCGTTTGCTGACACCAGTGCTGGGTTAATAATGCGTTTACTGACACCAGTGCTGGGTTAATAATGCGTTTACTGACACCAGTGCTGGGTATAATGCGTTTGCTGACACACCAGTACTGGGTATAGTATAGTATATTATTGCTGGTATAGTTTATTGCTTTTGAAGTTTTAAAAGTTTGCATGCGGCCCCCATGGGATATGAAAACTTGTCATGCGGTCCTCAGGCAATTTGAGTTTGAGACCCCTGATCTAGATCATGGTGAGGGTAAGAACTTATTGGCCTCCCCTCGTATTTCTAACGTCATCTTGTATTTTGATTTTCAAAAGAGCAAAACAGGGAAAATCAGTGTCCTCTCCTCTCCTCTCAACTCCTTTCTCCTCCTCTCTTCCCCCTTCTCTTCTCTTCCTCACCCTATCCTCTACCTCTCCTCTGCCTTCATATGTAGGTGCACCCAACACACCCTGGATGTTGGCTGATCTCCTTCCAATCTACCTCCCCTCGTATTTGTTAGTACTACGTGACCAAACTCCTGTAGCTACACAGAGCTTGTTCTTTCCATGATGACGAAGCTCTGGAATCCCAGAGACTTCCCTGCACGTTGTAGACACATCTGAAATGAATTTCCCAGCTGCCACACTCGGAACTGTAACAACATCCGGAGGTGAAGCCCTACAAGCCCCCGAGGGGTGTGCCGCACGTGGCTATGACACAGCACAGACAAAATGCTTTCAGTTTTCAGGGTTTTAGGTCATGCTAAACCTGTCTGCTATGTATGCAAAAATGAAAGCTTAAATCTCAGCTCCAGGCATGATCTTCATTTTGGTACATTGTAAGTCTCTCCTACCTGATGGGAAGCAGACAATCACTGTTGCCGTTGCCATCACTACAGTAAGGTTGCCAGATTTTCAAAATCAAATCTGGGGACACTCTTCTGACCACCCCCACTTTTAAACTACACCCACAAATTATTGCACCTTTCTTTGCCGCACCCAAAAAATCACGGCCCTTTTAAAGACGTTCTTAAACAGTCGGTTACAGAATTTTGGATCGAGAAGCAAACATTCAAGTTCTAAAGAAAAAAATGAACAAATAAAGAAGCGACGAGGTATGCATGTGAGCATAATTTGTTTGTTCTGGAGCAATGCCAGTCCATGAGCCCTGGGTTTGAATTTAAGGGAATGCCAACGAAAATCATTGCCTAGGGAAGAACATGTGCCTACTTCATTTTAACAGCTTGCTGTCCGATTAAACTTTATTAAATCAACGTAATAATCAGCATTTTTTGCTAAAAAAAAAAAATTTCTTATAATCCCCCAAACATTTTATATTTTCTGAAAGCAGATGCCCTGGAGAATAAAATATTGCCTTTTGCATTTTTTTATGTCACACAGTATTGGTACAGACATTTATCAAACGCAAATGTTCAGGAAATAAATCATTTTAAAATAATTTTAGTGCAATCAAACACAATATAATGCCCAATTTCTTGGTAAAATATAAAAAAATGCTGTGTCAAGTAAATAGATATCAGACATGTCAAGACTTAAATTTGCTCACGCCCGTGAGATGGTGACAAACTGTGGTACCTAAATTGCCCATAGGTGACACTTTAAAATCCTTTACAGCAGGGATCTTCAAACTACGGCCCTGCAGCCGTTGTGGAACTACACATCCCATGAGGCATTGTAAAACTCTGATATTCACAGACATGACTAGGCATGATGGGAATTGTAGTTCCTGAACAACTGGTGGGACATAGTTTGAAGACCCCTGCTTTACAGGTTACCAGTTGAGAGTTAAAAGAGAGGTATGGACTAGCTTTTTATTTTAGATTTATACTTACCTAGGTGGATGCGGCATTGGTCCCCCCTGTCTCTAACACTGAGAACGGAGCGATCTAATACCGCAGATCACTTGGTTCTCAGAGCTCCCCGAGCAGAGAGCTGGTGACTGTCATTCACCGCTCTCTGCTCTGCCCCCCACCTTGCTCACTGGAACGCTGAGCTGTGGATGAGGGGGGCGGAGCGGGCAGCTCAGGCTCTCACTGAGAGCCTGAGCTGGTTGTCGGTTCAGTCATGTGGGCGGACCCCGACTCCATTGTCGTGATCTTGCCTGAGCCTGGACTGGCTCAGTGACGTCAGCAGACTTCAGTCCGCTGTCTGCTGAAAATGAGTCACAGGAGTGCAATTCGTTCTGCACTCCTGTGACTCATTTTCAGCAGACAAATGAGCTTTGGCCGTACTTCTCCTTTAATTGTGAATTATGGCCCAATATTTATTGTTCTCATGTCAACGTTGTTGGTTCACATGTGTGGTGCAATCACTGTTCACACATGCGTGTTGTACCTACGTGACTATTTGTATTTGCATGCATGCACAAGGTGGCTGGGGGGGCTTTTACATTTTTTATTATTTTTATTTATTTTATATACATTTATTTTTTAGCACTTTTTTATTATTTTATTTTATTTATTTATTTTTACACTTTTTATTTATTTTTATGTAATTATATTGTCAGCAAACAAGCCCCTTTGTGATAGCTTTGGGCAGGTACTTTGTATGGAGACATCAGGGGTCTATCAGATATTTTTCAGAATATCCTTTCTGGAAGCAAGTTTAGCTGCAAATTCCTGACATGACATTTAACATTTTACAAGTACTGTTAACAGATTTATTGGAACAAACATTTAATCTGGAACATTGAAAAGTCCACATCATATTCCTACTAGAAAACACTTGGTCTACAGGGGCATTGCATTGCATACATAGAATTAGCTGGACTAGCTTTAGAAGGTGATTACATGATACCATTCTTTATCGTAAGTTAGAAAATACTTCTCTCTATACGTTACACACATCAAACCTTTTATTATTCTATTCCTGGAGATTTTCCTCAGTAATAAAATTCTTTAGACTAGTAATCTCATCAAAGAGAACATCCTGATTTAGATCTATGACACTGGATCCTTTACAAACAAAAGACACCGCCTGTTCAAAAAGTTCCTTATAGGGTGGCCCATATTGTACATTCACATCAGTCCCTACCCTCAAAGAGCTTACAATCTAAGGTCCCTAACTCACATTCATACATACACATACTAGGGCCAATTTAGACAGGAGCCAATTAACCTACCGGCATGTCTTTTGGAGTGTGGGAGGAAACCCACAAAGGCACAGGGAGAACATGCAAACTCCAGCCAGGTGGTGTCATGGTTGGGATTTGAACCAATGACTCTAATGCTGCCAGGCTGAAGTGCTAGCCACTTAGCCACTGTGCTGCCTATACTTTTGGTTGGAAACCTGATAAAGTTTGGAGGCATTTTCCCCAAAACACATTTTGGGGTTGATTTACTAAAACTGGAGAGTGCAAAATCTGGTGCAGCTGTACATGATAGCCAATCAGCTTCTAACTTCGGCTTATTCGATTAAGCTTTGACAAACAAACCTGGAAGCTGATTGGTTTCTTATGCAAAGCTGCACCAGATTTTGCACTCTCCAGTTTTAGTAAATCAACCCTATTGACTTCTCTTGATACTCTTTGGCCGATAAATAATATGGACTAAAAATCTTGAAGTGTCATGAACTTTTATACTGAGCGCTTCTCAACACTCACCCCTCGTAGTTTTGTGATTCAATAGAATACACTCCATTGGTCTGAGGCTTTCATGGTGAACACACCAAGTGGTCACCTTAGAAAAATCGCCGCTCTCCCAGTCCAGTATGTTGACATGTGTGAGATGGCTTCAGCCTTACACCACACTACAAGCCACGCCCTCTTACATGTTTCGCCCCACCCACTGAGGCTTAGTCAAAGAGGACCTTTATAACTAAGCCCCAGTGGGTGGGACAAAACATGTCAGAGGGCATGACTTGTGGAGTGGTGTAAGCCTGAGACCATCTCACACATGTCAACATACTGGACTGGGCAAGCGGTGTGATTTTTCTAAGCATACTACACACTATTAGACAGTACTATTTCATGCTGGCACCCATTTCCTGAGCACCAGCGGGATAATATAGATCTTCCTTTTTTGCTTAGAGGGGCACTACAGGTATGAGCAGGTAACACCAAGCAGTCAGTCACTGAATAGCAGTAGAGTAAAACTCCAGTGAAATGCTCATCAAGAAAATTCTCATGCATAATCCTTCTTCTTTTATAAGTAGAAGAACCTTTTTTAACAGCTGAAGGGATGAAATTGTTATCTTTCCTAGCTGTCAATTTTCCTAACTGCAATAGAAGACTCTACAGGAAACTCTTCCCTTGTTTCCATTTTTTATTGTAGCTTGAAACAAAGGAAGGAGAAACATGCAAATTGCAAACACAACAAAGTACATGGGCCAGAAAAACATTTTTCAAGATAAGAACAGTTTTTTGAAAGAAAAAAGGACTTTACTGCTGGAAACAGCTCGATAATACATTCCTATGCTGGCAACAGAGAAAGCCATCTTACATTGTTGAAGCTCTTCGGCTCCATTGGTGTCTTATAAAGTCACAACAACGAATGTTTGATGGGAGCTTATTGCCGAAAATTCCAACCGCGTGTAGGCTCCATCGGACGTTTTTCTTGTCGGAATTTCCGACAACAAGAATTTGAGAGCTGGTTCTCAAATTTTCCGACAACAAAATCCGTTGTCAGAAATGCCGATCGTGTGTACACAATTCCAACGCACAAAATTCCACGCATGCTCGGAATCAAGCAGAAGAGCCGCACTGGCTATTGAACTTCGTTTTTCTCAGCTCGTCGTACGTGTTGTAGGTCAGCGCGTTCTTGATGAACGGAGTCTCCGACAACATTTGTGCAACCGTGTGTATGCAAGACAAGTTTGAGCCAACATCCGTCGGAAATAAATCACAGGATTTCGTTGTCGGATTGTCCGATCGTGTGTACGCGGCATTTGAGTCGTTCAACCCTGACTGACTAAATATTGAAATGCCCAAACACCTTTTTGACAATTCCATGAATGTCTACACCAGTCTTTGTCAACTTTTATAACACAGAGGAACCATTAAAATAATTTTCTGGTCTCGGGGAACCCCTGCTAAAAATTACCAGATCTACAACTCATGATACATTAGTGTGATGGTCATTGGGAAGAATTACCCCCTTACAGATCGCTAAAAGTGTTAATGGGAACTTATCAGAGAGCCAGAAATTGCTCATTGCTCAAGGAACCCCTAGCAACCTTTGGAGGAACCCTAGGGCTCCATGGAAATCTGGTTGAGAAACCCTGGTCTACAGGAATCATGCAAACTGCTGTTTAAGCACAATTGCACAAAATGTAAGCTGCACATCCCTTCTTTGTCTTTAGAGATAACATTATTGGTACCCTTTGTTTTCAATCCACCAACGTTTGTATTTTTGTGATCAGCTAAAAGTTCAAAAACGTTTCTGTCTAAATTAAAATGTCTTATAACTTTAAGTGTTTTAAGATGAAAAAAATATCTGAGGTTTCACTCTCAATTTCCAAAAAAATCAGCTAGTTTGGTTTTTATTAAAACCTTACATCTGCTCCCTTGGCTGCTTACAACTACATATCTGGCAGGAACAGGAAATTATTTCTGATTTCTAAGGTTGGATGCATCTATTGGAAGAGTTACAAAAGAAGGTTTAGCAATAACTGCCTGTGGCTCCTTTATTGCCCATCATGCTAGAACATTCAAAATCATGGCTTCACATTTTGTTTGAAAACAACTAAATTCCTTTTTTAAAAAAAAAAACATTCTAACTAAAGTAGAACTACAGTTCATAGAAACCTAAACGATGATCATGTTTTACAGCTTGAAATGGAAATATATATTCCTGCAAAACTTTATATTTGATGCCTATGCTCCCTTATATCAACCAAACCAAAAATGAAACCCTAAAATCAAAAGACCCCAAAAACTTACCACCCTAATCATTTCTCGTACAAATAGAAATTATAATATACAATGCTACACAGTGATAAAGCTATTAAATAGTTGGGTCACTTGAACTGACTTATATTATTAATAAGTCAGTTCAAGTGACCCAACCTGGGGTGGGTGATAGTCAATTAATAACTTATAATTGCTATCACCCACCCTAGGTCTAGGCATGCAGACGATACTCCGGACAGAATATCCACTTGAACCAGGCAGGAAAATCGGGTGGAGTCGGTACTTAAACGCAGGATACACTCTTTTATCTTAGGGCTGGGATCAGCCACCAAGTATTGAGTGTGCCCATACATTTTATGGATTAACTTAACTAAAAAATGGTTTGAGACTATAGGACGTTTTTTTCTTCTCCTGTCTCTAATTAGGGAAATCATATAAATAGTGACTAAGCACTACTGACACTTACTGAACTAAAGGTTCCCATGGTCTGGCGAGTGCTCATCCTATTGGGTAAATTATTCCCAACACGGTATTCAGGCAGGGGGAGAAGAACCACAGGGAGAGTTTTTAATAATAATGGTTCACTAAGTGGACATGGATTGTTATGCCACGTCATATTTGCACAGGTCACTTTAAATGTAATGCACAAGCAAAATAGAGGATGTCATATTATATATACCTGCAAGGCTAAAGTAAAATATATATATTTTTTTTTGGTTAAACTTTGAATCCACTTTCTGACTGGTACTTTGTCCATGCATTGCATGCCATTTTAGTGTCTCTTGGAGGCTATGGGGGAGATTTGCTAAAACTGGTGCACACAGAATCTGGTACACTTCTGCAAAGCAACCAATCAGCTTCTAACTTCAACTTGTTCAAATAAGCTTTGACAATAAAACATGGAACCGGATTGTCTACTATGCACAGCTGCACCAGATTCTGTGGGCACCAGTTTTTGTAAATCTTCTCCCTGTGGGTTTTGTGGCACGTGTTCTACCATCATTAGCTACTGTAAATGATACCTGACTCATAGCACATAAAGCATTTGTTTCCTTTTTGCCTTTGCTTAGAAAGTGAAATTCCGTAAGAATAGATTCATTTAACACACATTTCCGTTTCCGTGTTGTTTCCGACATTACGTTTGTGAGAAAGACAAAGATGTGGTAATGGCAGACTAAGAATTGTTTAATAGTTTCAGTGTGAAAAGAGATGACAAAATGGAGAACTCCTTACAAAGTTTCCACAATGAGTGACGCATTCCCATGAAAAAAAACAATAATGCCGCGTACACATGGTCGGACTTTTCGACCGGACTGGTCCGACAGACTTTCCAGCGGACTTTCGACGGACTTTTAACGAACGGACTTGCCTACACACGATCGCACCAAAGTCCGACGGATTCGTACGTGATGACGTACACCGGACTAAAATAAGGAAGTTGATAGCCAGTAGCCAATAGCTGCCCTAGCATGGCTTTTTGTCCATCGGACTAGCATACAGACAAGCGGATTTCTGGGTCCGGCGGAGTTACGACGTAAAGATTTGAAGCATGTTCCAAATCTAAAGTCCGTCAGATTTGCGACTGGAAAAGTCCGCTGAAGGTCCGGTGAAGCCCACACACAATCGGATTGTCTGCCGGATTTGGTCCGTCGGCGTCCGTTGGACCAGTCCGGACGAAAAGTCTGATCATGTGTACGCGGCATAACTCCCATCATAGAAACAGTTATTGTTCAGGTCCAGACTAAACAAGTAGAGAATTTACACTCACAAACACCTTATAGGCAATCACATGCTTGATGTTGGGTCCATGGAAGACCAAACATAGGGGTTGATTTACTAAAACCGGAGCGTGCAAAATCTGGTGCATCTCTGCACAGAAACCAATCAGCTTCCAGGTTTTCTTCTCAAAGCTTAATTAAGCAAGCTGAAGTTAGAAGCTGATTGGCTACCATGCACAGCTGCAGAAAAATGTTGCACTCTCCAGTTTTAGTTAATCAACCCCATAGTCTTGTACTCAGCATGGGAAGTGTGTAACCAACTTAAGAAACTTCTGTAGAGAAGAGGAGTGGGTAATCAGCAAGTCAGTTAAAAACACAATTACCTGATAAGCAAAGCAGCGCTTGATGGGTGGTCACATACTAGCAGTAGATTCTGTGGGAGTTCAAGGACTGTCTTGGCAACCCGAAGGTTCACACTGGTCAATTGGATGGGCTCGTACAGGGAACATGCAGTGGGGCTCAGAAGGATGTGTCCCTGTAGAGAAGAAGGGTGGTTAATCAGTAAGCCAATACCTGATGGGGGGGCTCACATAACATCTGTAGATTCTGTGGGAGTTTGAAGGACTATCTTGGCAACCTGAGGTTTTACATCAAGACATGCTGGTAGGTTAGTTGGCTTCTGTCCAAAATTCGCCCTAGTATATGAATGTAAGTTGGGGACCTTGGATTGTGGGCTCCTTGAGGGTAGGGACCGATGTGAGTGTGTGATGTATGTGTGGAGTGCTGTGTAAATTGACGGCGCTATATGGGTACCTTAAATAAATAATATATAATAGAGGAGTATCTTAATGAGACACAATGTACAGGGATAGGGACAATTGTAGACATGCACCCACACTCACTCAGATTGAACTGGATGGACTGGTGTCTTTATTCAACTTTTACTAACTATGTAACTATGTAACATCAATCAGATGGGTGAGTTTGCTCAGGGAGCATGTAGTGAAGCTAAGCAAAAAGGAAGCTGCCCTCTAGAGAAGATTAGTTAATTAGAAAGCCAATACCTGAAAGGCACATCACCACAGGATGGGTGCTCACATACCAGCAGTAGATTCTGTGGGAGTTCAAGGACTGTCTTGGCAACCTGAAGGTTCACACTGGTCAATTGGACGGGTTCGCACAAGGGAGCAAGCAGTGGAGCTCAGAAGGATGTGTCCCTGTAGAGAAGAAGGGTGGTTAATCAGTAAGCCAATACCTGATGGGGGGGGGGGGGGGGGGCTCACATAACAGCAGTAGATTCTGTGGGAGTTTGAAGGACTATCTTGGCAACCTGAGGTTTTACACCAATGAGATGGGTGAGTTTGCTCAGGGAGCGTGAAGTGAAGCTGAGAAAAAAGGACGCAGCCCCGTGGAGAAGATTAGTTAATTAGAAAGCCAATACCTGAAAGGCACATAACCACAGGATGGGTGCTGACAAACCAGCAGTAGATTCTGTGGGAGTTTAAGGACCATCTTGGAAACCTGAAGATTCCTTCTGGTCAATTAAGTGAGTTTGCATAAAGAACATGCAGTGGAGCTCAGGAGGATGCGTCCCTGTGGAGAACGGTGGTTAATCAGCAAGCCATTACCTGAAAAGCACAGCGGCACATGATGGGTGCTCACATACCAGTCAGTTGGGGCGAATTTGCACAGGGAGCATGTAGTGAAGCTGAGCAAAAAGGACACAGCCCTGTGCAGATTGTGGCATCTGCTCGGCACAGGAGGAGGAATATTGTAGCTATCACCATAGTAGCACCAAATACTACAGTGATTTTCAGCTTACCCAGCAGCCCCACAGGTATGAGATATACAGTATATACTTAAATTGTACCAAACTGGACCAATAGACACATGCAATAAAAGCTACACGTGGAGGTAAGCCGTAATGGTCTCTTAATTCTTCGAAAGGTCCGGAGCCTACAGGTACAAAAATAAAATTTTATGAAAAAAAGAGGCCTGTTTCAAAGATTACAATGGACGTGTATCAATGTATAAATTCCGTCAAATGTATTATATTAAAAAAATAATGACACTACTAGAGAAGTGAACCTGAATGAAAAGGCGCGTATTGCCGCTATGGTCCCTGTATCCAAATCCAGTGAACTTTCGCACTGAATGCTGGCTTGAGAACTCATCCTAGATCTACATGTTCAAACTGAAAGGCAAAAGATCCCAATCGCCACAATACAAACAAACCCGATAGTCATGCAGGTAATAGCAGCTTCCCCCACCCCCAGGGATGCCTGGACGCATTTTGCTCCACCACAGGGGCTTAGTCATAAGGGTCGCTACTAGTGCTGTGTCCTTATACAGATCATTAAAATCTTGGTCTGTCCTGAATCCTGCACCTCATAGGTC
The DNA here is from genome assembly GCF_042186555.1 of Aquarana catesbeiana. NCBI lineage: Eukaryota > Metazoa > Chordata > Amphibia > Anura > Ranidae > Aquarana > Aquarana catesbeiana. The sequence goes on from NC_133333.1 coordinate 22,992,552, forward strand.
TGTATAGAATCTCTAATTCTCTTTTATTACTCAAAAACACATAAAATGGACCCTTTGGAGAAATAATGTCTAAAACACAGGGAGCAACCTGGTAAATTTAAGTGAAAAGTTGTATGTTTAATCCTTGGCCCTAAACACCGGTACTTTACTCTAATTGCGTATTATTTCAGATTGTGTCAACAAATATAGGACCAATAAAAATCAATGGCAGTTCTCCAATGTCCTATAGCTGGGTGAAGTCATCCTGTTTTGCTATACAGCATTTGGTAACTGCCACTGATTATAGCAACAAATGCTGAAGTCATGTTGTTTTGCTATATAGCCTTAGGGAAGTGCCAGTGATCCAATTTAAATTATCTACACAATCTAATATATTGCACAGTTTGCAATGTATCAAAAGGCATTTTGCAAGGTAATAAAAAAAATTTATGGAAAGGAAAAACACTGCAAGTAAGTACAGTATGTAAAATACTTGATACTTCTGTGCTTTTAATATAATTAGGGGATAGTTTTATGGCATTTTTATTTTAATTTTTTTTTTTTATTAGTAATGACGGGACTGCAACATTTTAGCGGACACATCGGACACTTTTGACACTATTTTGGGACCATTGTCATTTATACAGTGATCAGTGCTATAAAGATGCACTGATTACTATATAAATGACACTGGCAGGGAAGGGGTTAACCACTAGGGAGTGATGAAGGGGTTAAGTGTGTCCTAGGGAGTGATTCTAACTGTGGGTAGCGATGGGTAACTAGTCACATGACAGCGATCACTGCTCCCAATGACAGGGAGCAGTGATCTCTGTCATATCACAAGACAGAATGGGGAAATGCCTTGTTTACATAGGCACTTCCCAATTCTGAGGCTCCGTAATACGATTGCCGGGAGACCGGTGGACTCGATGTGGGCACAGTCACACTGTACGCAGTGGGCATGCGCGCACGCCCCTGCAATCCCCAGCTCTTAAAGGGGACGTATAGGTACACCCATTTGCCCACCGCTGCCATTGTGCTACCATATATTGGCGTGCTGAGGTCGGCAAGTGGTTAAAAAGCAATTACCTGCATACGTTATGCACTCATAACCCCTGCTCTATACATGACCCCTGCACTCTTTGCATTGCTTACTCCTGACCCCTGCACTATGTATGGTACTCCTGACTCCTGTCACGTTTCACTCCTGGCACCTGCACTCTGTGTATTATATATTCCTAACTCCTATGTGCTACCTACTTCACTCCATGCATTACGTACTCCTAACCACTGCACTTTTTTTGCATTACACACTTCTGACCCCTGCATTCTGTGCATTAGGCACTCCTAACCCCGGCACTGTGCATTATGCACTTCTGACCCCTGTAATCTGTGCATTATGCACTCTTGACCCGTAGAAAACTAAGCTTCGGTTTTATTTTCTATACCCCCTTAATTCCTCCCACTCTAACCAAAATCTGGCCACATCCACAATTAACTGCCATTTCTCTACTTCTGAAGCCCAAGGTGTTTGTATTCATACATCAAATGTCTTCCTTTTTCTCCGAAAGTCTGGGACCTATTTTTTCAGGGAGTGTTAAAAATGAGGCCACAAATTTGTGGTTGTTGTTACAAAGGAAGAATGGTTTTGTGGGTAAAAGTGGCTGTTGTCAGTAGAGGTGCGCATCTTCACTGGTCTCACGATTTGATCCGATTACGATTATCTGGTCAACGATTCGATTTGATTCTACGATGCATCACGATTACCGACGAGCTCCCACTTCCGCTTGGGCCTGCCTAGGCGGCCCTTCCTCCCTGCAATCTTCTGGGACACATCACAGGTCCCAGAAGATTGCCCGGCTATGCAGGACAGTGCAGTGAGACATGCCCACAGTAGTATTGCCAGTGCCATGGACAGGCGGGGGAGAGAAGGGAGGGTTTGGGTGGCCACGTCGCTGGATTGTGGGACAGGTGAGTGTCTTTTTATTAAAAGTCAGAAGATACTTTTTTTGTAGCTGCTGACTTTTAATAAGCAACTGAATTAAAAATTATCTCACTCCCTTAAAAAGTGCACTAATCGGTGCACTACAGGGTACAGAGATTCACACACACTGCTGCTAGGAGGTCAGGAGGGATTACAATCCACAGCTGACAAACAGCCCTGTGAAGTTCCCTATACTGTCTCTGTGCTGACTGTTCCCTGGCTTTCCTGTTTGCATATTCCAGCACACTAGGAGTTAACACAGTGGAATGTGCAAAGGGGAAGCCAGGGAACTGTCAGCACGGAGCGTGTATGAGGTGTAAGTAGAGTACAAACACATTTGTACTCTACTTACTGTTGTTAAAATTACTGTGTTTTAATAAATCCTGTGTTACAATCAATTAAGTGCCCCGCTGTATGTGCTTTTTAAAAATATGCAGCTTCATACCGCATTTCTCAGTGTGTGTACAATACATGCCGCTCATGTGACTCCCCAGCCTGCCTCTCTCCTCTCACGTCTCTCCTGATGTCAGCGGAGAATTCTGAGCCCCGCCCGCTGACTGTAGCTATCAGATCAGAAGAGAGGTGGGCGGGGCTGAGAATTCCCCGCTAACGTCAGAAGAGAGGAGAGAGGCGGGCCGGGGAGTCACATGAGCGGTATGTATTGTACACACACTGAGAAGTGAGGTATGAAGCTGAATATATTTTTTTAAAGCACATACAGCGGGGCACTTAATTGATTGTAACACGGGATTTATTAAAACAGTTATTTTAACTACTATACACTCGGAGCGCTCGGCAAGTCGGGATGACATCACCCCGGCAATCGATTTTTCTGGTCGTATGCATTAATGCCGCATCAGGGACACCCGAATCGCGATGCATCGATGCAACAATTAATTTCAGCACCCCTAGTAGTCAGTAGGGTGTCCCCAGTTTTCAGTTTGAAAATCTGGTAACCTTGCGTTGGCTTCTTTCGGTATACTGACAATGGAGAGGCAGTGGAGGTCAGGCAGCCACTGTCAAAGAGTGACATTCAGGCAGACTCACAGCCTGCCTGAGTACAGATTCAGTGATAGGAAGGAGACCGAGGAAATGCTTACTCTAGCTAACATCAGACCGATCATCTCAACCTAGGCACACTCACTGGACTGGAACTCAAGGATGGCTTTCTGTTGATAAAAAGCACATTTCTTATGATACTTCATGGCAGGGCTCATGCTCTGACTTCTACTGTACACACATTGTAGTCAAGCTGTTCCTCACCAGATACAGCTGAACTACCAATCTCAACAAGCTCCATCTGGATCCAACAAATAACACAGAGGTAGGGATGTCAAAACCTGTTTAAAGGAACATTGTGTTTGGCTATGAATAGTATCTACATGCGTCTTGTCTCACCTGAAACATAATATAATAGGATTACCATTCATCCTCTAAGTTCCGTGTACTCCGGTTCTCGTCGTTCCCTGGAGGTTCTTGTTTTGTATACACTTTCGAAACACTGTTTGAGGAAGCCACAAACCGATTCCATCCAGATTGTCTGGATTAAGTATATTTATTTTGGAATGAAAGTCCGGAATCTTAGGATACCTTTACCTGACTTTTAGTCAACCATGGGCCTCTTCCAAGCATTTAAAATGGGTTGTGAAATACAGTACTCTTTTCTGTTTACTTGGTAGCAATTTAAAGGGTAAACATACCAGAAGATGAGATAGTATTGCAGGGTGCCACTTCCACTCTGTATTATGTAAAATGTTAATTAAATATATTACGTACTTTTTAGGTACCGAAGAAAGTTTTTTGACTACATTATTTAACCCCTTGACCTCCAGAAGGTTTTTTCCATGACCAGGCCATTGTTTGCTATTCAGCACTGCTTTACTTTAACTGGAAATTGCGCAGTCATGCAACACTGTACCCAAATGTATATCATGTTTCACGCAAATAAAGCTTTCTTTTTGTGGTATTTGATCACTGTTTTTTTTTTTTGTTTTTTTTTTTGCTATATAAACAGAAAAAAAAACTCTGAAAATTGTGAAAAAATATTTTATGCTTTCTGTTATAAAACATATCCAAAAAAAAAAACAAATTTCATCATAAATTTTGGCTACATGTCTTTGGTTAAAAAAAAAATCCCAATAAGTGTATATTGATTAGTTTGTGTGAAAGTTATAGCATCTACAAATGGTATTTATATACTGTATATTTGGAAACTGATCAATTCTAATGTATTGATGGCCTATCTCATTTCTTGAGGCCCAGGACAGTGCAAATATCCCCCAAATGACCCCTTTTTGGAAAGAAGACAGTCTGAGCTATTTAGTAGGAAGCATGGCGAGTTTTATGAAATTGTCATTTTTTGTCAAATTTTTTTTTTTACATACTGTAACCATGCAGTACAGCGTCATCAATTTGATTATGTGGCGGTGATTGGCAGGCATACTGACTGATAACAGTATGAAAAAAAAATTTAAATCATTTTTTTATTACATTTTTTTAACATTTTCTTTCTTTCTTTTTTTTTTTTACATTTTTTTTTCTTTTTTTACATCCTGTCGTCAGAGTAGTTCTGTGTCACCATAGTGGCCAAACCCCCGAACAGACTGGATGACATACAGGTACGTGATCCAGCCTGCCCGTGCCACACACCCACTGTACTGTAAATGTAGTGCTGGAGGTCCGGAAGCGGTTAAATAATTAATACAATTTTTAAATATAATATATTTAAAACAAAACATAGGACTCAATTATTTTTACTCTGGCCTCAGTTGTGTAGATATCACCATCAAGTACACCATAACTATAATTGCATTTCCATAACATTTATGTTTTGGCTAATGAGGCGATGGAATGGGGACCTTTCTGAATGCACTTCTTGGTTACAAACACCGGTTCTTCAGAATTACGTGAGGTTCTTTTGATGGCTGTTAGCTCAACCAACATATGTTCACTGACAATTGTCCCCTGGGCAAGCACAGGGGCCCCAGAGACCCAAGCAATGAAGGGCAACCATAGACTTCTCAACTTGATCTGATATTCAAGGAAGAAACAAAACAGGGTTGTATAACTACAAACCTAGTGGGAGGCTTATGATTGTTGGAAGGGTGATGTTTCTTCAGGTCACTTTCCTGTAGTTGTGCCTAGGATCATTTATGAAGGTGTCATAGTAATAACTTCCCCTAACCAGAATCCAACAAATAGATACAACTCTATTTTGTTCAGGGATCCATAGGCAATAAGGCCAGCACCCAATGTATCCATGTCCCACAGGTGATCCAGTTCCTAGAGCATTTAGTTGTTCGTAGGATCACTTATGGGAATACTATGCTAAAGTAATGGTTACTCCTCACTAACATCGAACAAATAGATCCTATTTTATTTAGGGGTCCATAAACAATAGGGGCCCATGCACCTCCTACAAGCCACTCGCCCCAATCACCACTCCACCAGCTGTATCTCCACCAAACATATTTTCATGGTTGTTGTTTACACTGTCCTCTCAGTATGCTGCTCTGTTCATAAACATCAGGGGTTTTGCCGCTCTGTCTGCCTGTATACGCCATCTGTGTCCCTGGCCGTCACCAATTTAAAGGGTAACCAAGAGAAAAAAATCACCCATTGAAGTTTCACTGAGAATATAAAGTGACACGTATATGATAAAGACATACACAGAAATGCGTGATGTTAAACAAGGGTAGTTAACATTTAGAAGGCGTTCATAAGGGGACAGAACTCTGCCACCATGTAGATCTGCCCCACCTCCCACCCAACTGCCATGCTACCACAGTGGCACTGGTGAAGAAAGGGAGGTAGGATTCTCTTGTGAAAAAGGAAGAGGGGGAGGACGGAGGATTGTAAAAGGTTGAGGGAGTAGCTGAGAACTGATGTAAAAGGTGAGGTGGGGGTTGAGGTCTCTCTTGTGAAAAGAAAGGGGGAGGAGGTGGACTGGTGAACTAAGGACTCTGATGTGAAAAGGGCAGATTGGATGACTGAGTACTCTGATGTGAAAGAGGGGATAGAGGACTTTGATGTGAAAGAGGGTAAGGGACTGAGGGCTCTGATGTCAAAGGGGGGATTGAGGACTCTGATATGAAAGTGGTGGACTGAGGACATTGAGGATTTAAAAGGGGATTTTACATCATACCAAAGGGCGCAATGGAAAAAAAAAAGGCTGAGAAACTCTGCATTACATTTTGAGGCTAGAACTAGGATTACGGCCCCTAACTAGTGGCAGCTTCACAAGGTTTTTTTTACATTTTTTTATTTCTTTCTTCAAAAACCCAAAAAAAAAGATGGCCATAAACAGCTTTCACATTAGACATTTTTATTTCAGATTTTTATGTCTAGCCTGTAGTTCTGCATTAAATCCATGTTTGTATAAAGATTTTCTTGCCTTCATGTCATAACACAGATAGATCTTCTTGTTGAAAAAATATTTGATTGAAGTTGTTGTGTGTCCTCGCAGGCTTCGCCCTGGAGTGTGAAGTGTGTTTCGCTATAAATTCCAATACCTGTACCGGCCACTACGAGACCTGCAAATCTGACCAGAGCCGCTGCATTGTGACTCTCACGGAGACGGTGATGACTGACGGTGAAAGTAATTCATTCTTTTATTAAATGGGAGATGGGATTGTCTCAGTATAAAAAAAATAGAGGAGGTAAAAGTCATGATATGACAGCTCTGTCCCTTAGACTTAAAGTATTAGTCCACCAAATTGTGAAATATTAGTAATAGGTTAGGCCTGGCAGGGTGAGTCAGCTTCGTAGGGTAGGGGAAAGGTAGGGTAGGGGAAAGGTGTGGAGTGATGGATTTCTTCAACCAGTAGATGTTCTTCATCAATTCTGAAGCAGTGTAGAGGAATAGTAGAGTGAGAATGATCCTCCTTATGCAGCTCTCCCAGGAGTGGTGGCGCAAGGTTGGCCCTTTGCTCGAGTAGTGACTGGATGTACAAGGAGGAAAGCACCAAAACCAGAATGTAAAAAGTCCCGATTTAATCTTATTCAGATTCTGGTATCATAAAAGTCCAACAGGTTTCGTGGGTTCAGAGGGTCTCCATTCATCAGGACTTGGTACTGCTAAATGAACCATGTACTGAACTGATAAAGTTGGATGGACCATGAGAGATAATTGCCCATCAAGATGTCCATCAAGCCTTAACCAGCATAGTTCAACAGTGTCAAGCCAAAAAAAAAGGGGGACACTAAAAAAGCATTGGATTTTTAAAGATACAAGAGACTTATTAAAACAAAATCTGCATTTTACACTTTGTTTTAGGCACTTTACTCCTTGCACGCCCAATCCATGGCTTCTTATATGTCTTGAATACTCCAAAAGTGAGATCTCCCTGCCATAGTTCCCGACTCTGTTCCTGTTCAACTGGAAGTTGTGGGTGCTCCAGTCCACCTTTGTGTGTCCCAGCTCTTCCTGTTACATTCTCCATAATATATGATAAAGGCAAAACCCAGCAGGAAATGGTGGACAATGAACACAGCTGGTGTGCATAACCAAGAACTTAGCACAGGGTAGGTGGAAACTCCTCAAAATGGGCACAACAGGTATGCAGACCTGGGAACTCAGCAGAGAGATGGTGGGAACCCCTCATAATGGGCACAGCGGGTGTGCAGACCCAAGAATTTAGCACATGGATGGTGAAACCCCTCTCCCACACCCCCCAATAATGAACACAGCAAGTGTGCAGACCCAAGAACTTAGCACAAGGATGGTGGAAAACTCTCCTAATGGGCACCTGAGAATTGAACACAGGGATGGTGAGAACTCCTCATATCGGGCACAACAGGTGTGCAGACCCTAGAACTTAGCACAGGGATAGTGGGGATCCCTCATAATGGGCACAGCAGGTGTACAGACCTGGGAACTCAGCACAGGGATGGTGGGACCACTTCATAATGGGCTTATAGTTCCACTTTAATAGTTTATGTTGTATATTGCAGACACTTACAGAAATGCCGAGCTGGAGAAGTCTTGTGCCAGCGACTATGACTGCACACACCCGGCAACCTTAAACGCCAAAGACTTCAAAGTAAGAGTGACAAGAAAGTGCTGCGATAAGGATTTCTGCAACAACGGCACTATCACCTGTAAGTTGTTCTCTAGATACATTCTATATGACTTTTATTATTTTATCATTTTTTTTAAATCTTGCAAACATGTAATTTGAGCAGCTGTGTTTTTTTTATTGCATGCCATGTGTAAATGGTTGATCTCATTGGTGGGCATTTGCTTAAAGAAAACCAGTCACGGAGATGCTTATGCAAGTAGATGAATATTCATTGTTAAAACTGAACTCTGGGCATATATAAAAGACACAGTTCAATGCAGCTCTCTAATTCATTAAATATATATTTTTAAATGCAGATAGTATAAGGACCTTGCCTTTCCTGTACAGCAGGGCTTAGACCGGAGGGAGGAAGAAGCAGCATAAGGAGGCAGTCAAGTGTGATGCAGTGCAGGGCATATGCTGATAGGAGGCTAGAACAGAGTGACAGAGTTCATCTGCTGCTTCTCCTTGCACTGTCCAGTCACAGGGGAGGAGGAGACATGCAAGTGAAAACGAAGCTGCAGCTAAGAAAGGTCATGTCCCCTCTTTTTTGCCAGGCTGGACTGTTCTACATGGCGGAACTGTGTAAATCTAAGGTCTGGATGAAAAAAAATACAAATCATTTGGCAGGTAAAATTGAATTTGTATCAGCATCTTGTAATCCCTGTACAGCAGAGTTGGAATAGAGTAAGGGAGAAGCAGCCCAATCCAGTGTGTTGCAATTCAAGGAATATGCTGATAGAAGGAGAGAGCAGAGTGAGAGAGAGATGATCCTGTAATAAAGACCACTCACTGCTGCTCCCTCTCCTTGTGCAGGGTGACTGGTCTTGTCTCCGCCCCCTCCTGTAGTTTTCTGCAGGCAGCCTGTGATGGGTGGAGTGCGCTTGGCCCCTCCCTCAGCTCTGTTCTCTACATAGACTATGTACAGCACAGTGCTGATATCTCTGCTACTTTTACAAGGGAATACACACACACACACACACACACACACACACACACACACACACACACACACACACACACACACACACACACACACACACACACACACACAGTGCAGTTCTATGCATCAGTGACCCCTCCCCTGAGCAGGGCCATAGATAAGAGGGTACCACCAATCCTCCTGTATGGGGCCCAGGAAGCAGAGTGAATTGGATGTGGGCAGGGAGGGTGATCGATCTGGCAGGGGGGCAATTACTGGAACCAACCCCTGTATGGCTCACTCTGCAGCTGCTATAAGCTGGCTTCTTCTGCTGCAGAAACAGACATACAAAGGATTGGTTACAGCAATTGCTTCCCCCTCACCATAATGATCACCCTTCCTGCCCCTGAGTTACAGAATGCCTTGATCTGCCGGCCCCCCTATACAGCTGCAATGTGCAATGGCTGAGTACCTGGGAGCCTGATATTATTTGCATTTACAAGCTCACTTTTTTTTTTGCATATACTTATTCCTAACAATCTTGGGTGTAACTGATTGTCTATAAACAGAATGTTAATCTTCTCTGCACTAAACTTCATATCTAACTCATGAAATATGTCTGGCTGGGAAATCAAGCTTTTTCAATGGATTCAAATTAGAAACACATTTAATATTTGGATTTCCGTCCCTAAATCTGATGGATGTGGAAATTTTAGTTTGAACAGTTTGTTTTGTAAACGAAATGTTGGATCCTCTCCAAATGCACCAATCCAGTTTAAAGGCAAACGCCAAGACCCATAAATACTTGGGTATTGCAGTAATGCATGGAAAGGCACAATTTTTGCCATATGTTTTACCATGCACTACCATATTAAAACATGACCTGTCATTTTGAATGTCACCTCAACACACTTGCACAGTAGCAGGCAATGCACCTGGGCCGGTGCTACCACTAGGCAAACTAGGCAGCTGCCTAGGGCGCACTGCTGCCTAGGGCGCCCGGCCACTGGTGTTCCTACTCTCTTCTCTCTGCAGAGAGCAAATAAGTCTCAGCATCAGCAGGCAGCCGCCGCTCCGTCCAAATGAATGGAAGCAAGCAAACATTCATTGATGGGCACTGGTAGGCTGCATTGATGGGTGCTGGTGAGGCGGCATTTGATGGGCTCTGGTGAAGCTGCATTTGATGGGCGCTGGTGAGGCTGCATTTGATGGGCGCTGGTGAGGCTGCATCTGATGGGCGCTGGTGAGGCAGCATTCATTAAAAAGTTGGGGAATACATGGGCAGGGCAAAGGGGGTGGTGCCAGGGGTGGAGCCAAGGGGGGAGGCAGCAAAATGAGGTTTCGCCTAGGGTGTCAAAAATCCCTGCACCAGCCCTGATTAGGGTGCACTGCCAAAGGATTTGCATAAGACACCAATATGACCTCACTTTTCTTAACTGCAATGAATTAATACAGCTAGCCCATCCTCTTGCCTTCTCCTAATCCCAGCTTGTGACTGGGCAATAAAATAGAAGCAGAACACTGATCAGCTCCTCCCTCTGTTTTCTGCTCCTACCTACATGTTCCTTGCCAAGTCGAGGCATGGGCTCCACTAGACCTCAGAAGGTATGCTGTGGTATCTGGCACCAAGCCATAAGTAGCATATCCTTTAAGTCCTGTAAGTTGTGTGGTGGGGCTTCCATTGATCAGACTTTTTTTTTCAGCACATCTTACAGATGCTTGACAGGATTGAGATCTAAAGAATTTAGAGGCCAAACTCTTTGTGTTCCTCAAACCATTCTTGAATTCATTTAACAGTGCAGGCCACCTTCTTTCATTGCACCGTTTTCCAGTGCTGATGCTCACATGATCATTGTAGGCGTTTTTGGCTGTGGACACCCTGACCGATCTGTGGCTGCCATGCAGCCCCATACACAACAAACTGTAATGCACTGTGTACTCCGACACCTTTCTATCTTTCTATCAGAACCAGCATTCACTTTTTCAGAAATCTAAACTACAGTAGCTGTTCTATTGGATTGAACTTCACAGCAAATGAACAGTAAAAACAACTTCCTGCGCTCAAATGCGGTGCTTAGAGCTTGATAGGTTTTCCACTCTTCTGACCTATTTGCTAGGACTTTCTGCCCATTCGAGGTGTTCTAGTGCGAACCAAACCGGGGGGGGGGGCGTTCGGCCCATCCCTAACCCAGACATTTCTTACAAGGGCACCCAACTTCCGAAATTTCTCTTCCAGGGTGCCAGTGGCTAGACTGTGTGAAGGAAATTTGGGAATGCTCAAACTCTTTCATGGATGGGTGTCCTTCAGAGAGAGAGAGGAAGGAAGGTTGCATGACACAAAATCATGTGACAAGAAGGGAAAGGAAAAGGAAGAGGGGAGAAATATCGTATAAAGTATTATGTTAAGATTAAATAATGTGTACCCCACTTCTAAATGATTTCTGATACAGGATACCAATTGCTGGACTATGAGAAGGTATGAAAAAAGATAAATTATATCATATACAGTATTACACAGTGGCTCCTGGTGCTCAAAATTTTTGGGGGGGTGCAAACAAACTAAAAAATTTTGAAAAAAAACCCCATCAATCACAGCCACTGTGCCCATCAATTGCTGTCACTGTGCCATCAAACGCAGCCACTGTGCCCATCAAATACAGCTACTGTGCCCATCAAATACAGCTACTGTGCCCATCAAATGCAGCCTGTGTCCCATCAAATGCAGCCTGTGTCCCATCGAATGCAGCCTGTGTCCCATCGAATGCAGCCTGTGTCCCATCGAATGCAGCCTGTGTCCCATCGAATGCAGCCTGTGTCCCATAAAATATAGCCTGTGTCCCATAAAATATAGGCTGTGTCCCATAAAATATAGCCTGTGTCCCATCAAATGCAGCCTGTGTCCCATCGAATGCAGCCTGTGTCCCATAAAATGTAGCCTGTGTCCCATCGAATGCAGCCTGTGTCCCATCGAATGCAGCCTGTGTCCCATCGAATGCAGCCTGTGTCCCATCAAATGCAGCCTGTGTCCCATCAAATGCAGCCTGTGTCCCATCAAACCCCCCCTCCCCCCCCGTTCTCCGGACCGACACTTACCTTACCTTGCTGTGGTGTCCTCTCTTCCTGCTCTGTCACCTTCAGTGGGCACTGGCAGTGGCGGTGGAGGAGTCCGCTCCTCACACTTCCTCCGCTCGGTTGCAATGGGACTCAGAGAGAGAAAACCGGAAGTGACATCTAACTCAGATGTCAATCAAACCACCTGGCCTTAGTAATACATACTACGGGCGCCGGGCGAAAGCTGCTCGGCGCTCTGAAATGCGCCGCAAGGCGTGACAAAAGCCTGCAAATGAAGCGCCTTGTCTGCAATCTCGTGATTGCATAGACGTAGCGATTCCCATGGTGCATTGTGTCCGGTGCCCGAACACAGTACAATTAAAGCAGCGTTCCACACAAAAATAGAACTTCCGCTTTTCAGAATCCCCCCCCCCCCTCCGGTGTCACATTTGGCACCTTTCAGGGGGAGCAGATACCTGTCTAATACAGGTATTTTGCTCCCACTTCCGGGCATAGATACCCGCGCCACCTGCGGTTATCTACGTCACTTCCCGTCCCCCCCCCCACTGTCTTCTGGGAGACACATAGGTCCCAGGAAACAGCAGGGACCAGTGGGAATGCACAGCGCGATTTGCGCATGCACAGTAGGGAACCAGGAAGTGAAGCCGCAAGCAAGAAGATGGCGGCAGCACCTGAGAGCCGTGCGACAGATCGGCTTCGGGTGCCGACATCGCAGGCGCCTTGGACAGGTAAGTGTCCATATTTTAAAAGTCAGCAGCTGCAGTATTTGTAGCTGCTGACTTTAAAAAAAAAAAAAAAATTGGCAGAACTCCGCTTTAAAGACCTTTTTTTCAATTTTATTTTTAAAGGGCCATTTTTTTAAAAAAATTTCTTTTTTTTTTTTTGACTGCCTGGAGGTGGGGCGGCGCTGTGCGCCCCCTATGGATGGGCCGCCATTGGTATTATAGAATATATAGTATCATTTAGGCCCCTTTCACACTTATACGACTTGTCCCACGATTTTGTACTGCAAAATCGTATGACAAGTCATTCTCCATGATTTTCAATGACTACCTTTCATATTGCCACGACTTTAAGTCGTGCCGACTTGAAAGTAGTACCTGCACTACTTTGGTCCAACTTCTATGCGAGTTGTACTCCATAGACCTCAGTGTTAAACCCTGAAGTAGCATGCAAATCGTGCCTGAATAATTTAGACACGACTTCAGTACAACTTTGTAAGCACAAGCCTGGCTCGCTGATCGGGAAAGGAAAACTTTTTTTTCCCTTTCGCAATGAGCGACAGGCAGTGCTGACAGCTGTCTGGTATGAATCCTGAAGGGAAAAGCCGCGCCAAGTTTTAAATGAAAAAAACGGCATGGGTTCCCCCCAGGGGCATACCAGGCCCTTAGGTCTAGTATGGATCTAAGGAGAACCCCCTACACAGAAAAATCGGCGTGGGGTCCCCCCCAAAATCCATACCAGACCCTTATCCGAGCACGCAGCCCGGCTGGTCAGGAATGGGGGTGGGGACGAGCGAGCACCCCCGCTCCTGGACCATACCAGGCCGCATGCCCTCAACATGGGGGGGGTGCTTTTGGGCATGGGGGTCACATGGTACCCCCCACCCCAAAGCACCTTGTCCCCATGTTGATGAGGACAAGGCCCTCTTCCCGACAACCCTGGCCGTTGGTTGTCGGGGTCTGTGGGCGGGGGGCTTATCAGAATCCGGGAGCCCCCTTTAATAAGGGGGCCCGCAGATCCCGGCCCCCCACCCTATGTGAATGAGTATGGGGTACATGGTACCCCTACCCATTCACCTAGGCAAAAAAGTGTCAATAAAAAACACAGTACACAGGTTTTTAAAGTAATTAATTAGGCAGCTCTGGGGTCTTCTTCTGACTTCGGGGGTCTTCTTCCGACTTCGGGGGTCCTCTTCCGACTTCGGGGGTCTCTCCGGCGTCTCTTCCCGGTGTCCTGATCTTCTGCTGGCTCCTCCACTATCTTCTGCAGCTCAATTGCTAGCAGTGGCCCGGACTTCTGCCTTCTTCTTTTCTTCCAGAGATGTTGACACAACGCTCTCTCCAGCTGGAATGGTCTCTGAACGCTCCACAATGGATTTATATAGGCGGTGACCCCGCCCCCTTATGAGGTCACTGTCCCGGAGCATGCTGGGACTGTGCCGTCATAAGGGGGCGTGGTCATCACCCGGTGACCATGCCTCCTAAAACGTCACAGTCCCAGCATGCCCAGGGACTGTGACAGCATAAGGGGGCGGGGTCACTGCTTATATAAGTCCGTTGCGGATCGTTCAGAGACCATTGCAGCTGGAGAGAGCATCGTGTCAACATCTCTGGAAGAGAAGAGGGAAGAAGACGATCCAGAAGTCCGGACCACCGCTGGCAAAAGAGCGGCAGAAGATAGCGGTGGAGCCGGCAGAAGATACGGACACCGGGAGAAGACGCCGGAGAGACCCCCGAAGTCGGAACAGGACCCCCGAAGTCGGAAGAGGACCCCCGAAGTCGGAAGAAGACCCCGGAGCTGCCTAATAAATTACTTTAAAAACCTGTGTACTGTGTTTTTTATTGACACTTTTTTGCCTAGGTGAATGGGTAGGGGTACCATGTACCCCATACTCATTCACATAGGGTGGGGGGCCGGGATCTGGGGGCCCCCTTATTAAAGGGGGCTCCCGGATTCCGATAAGCCCCCACCCGCAGACCCCGACAAGCAACGGCCAGGGTTGTCGGGAAGAGGCCCTTGTCCTCATCAACATGGGAACAAGGTGCTTTGGGGTGGGGGGGCTGCAGGGCGCCCCCCCATGCCCCAAAGCACCCAACCCCCATGTTGAGGGCATGCGGCCTGGTACGGTCCGGGGGGGGGGGGGGGCGCTCGCTCGTCCCCACCCCCATTCCTGACCGGCCGGGCGTAGGGGGTTCCCCTTACAATCCATACCAGACCTAAGGGCCTGGTATGCCCCTAGGGGAGAACCCATGCCAGTTTTTTTATTTAAAACTTGGTGTGGAGTTCCCCCTTATGATTCATACCAACTACTGTATGTTTTCATTTGTTAATGCCAAAAATGTGGCAAAGTTGTACAAAGTAGTACTGCTCCCAAATCGCGGCAAAATCGCGACTGCGAAATCGTGGTAAAATCACGCGACTTTGAAGTCGTATAAGTGTGAAAGGGGCCTAAGAGAGATTCACCCTCTCTATTTGTCCTGTTTACTGTTACCACCCAATGTAAAAAAAGATCACAACTTTTGGGGTTTCACCAGAACAGGAATAAATGGGAAATCTTCCAATGGGGACACAAGTTTTGGTGACAACAACCAGTGGTTATTTTTTTTGTTTACAAACTTTTATTGAGGTTAATTTGTGGTACAATAAGAGGTTTCGATTACAGTAAAAATAACATAAAAAAGGTTATTCAGTTATATAGATATTGAAAAATTAAAGTAGAAAATATATTGATACAATCTATCAAGGGTTTTGTACAAATACATTTCTGTACAGTAGTGTAAAGAATATATATATAATGAAAAAATAAATCCTAAAAAAATATAAAAATATAAATTTGAACAAACATGTCTATTCAACAATTTGCATTTCTTAACAATACATCTCCATGTGAGAACCAAGAGTCACATTTTTTATTATAAAATTGTAAAGAGTTGTATAAGTGAAATATTTTTTTCCATCTGGTTAATGTAACTAATTCTTGTTTTTCCCTTACTCTATCTGAGAATGCCTTTAGGTATACTTTAAATACTGTGCACACAGACACTATGTTACTTGGGGTCTTTTTTTCTGTGAAATAATTACTCTGTAATGTTGCTGGTACTACCCAGTCCATTGGATGGTGTGCGATGAAGTTTCCAGAAAAAAAAAATTAAGTGGACCTTGAAATGTATTTCCTGGTTAGCAGGATAAAGCCGGTGGGAAGGCAGAAGAGGTGGCCACCTTGGCCGCTTCAGCAGGAAGGAGTGGGGGTTATAACAAGGTCTGGGCCTGCAACCTATGTTTAACATGAGCCTCGGATTAACCTCCAATATGGGTAAGATGGTCCATCCCTCCAGGGACTCCACTGCTTATCCTCAGATCCAGACTCACATATAAAGATGAAGTACACAAAAGAGCCTCCAATAGTGTAGTACCATTAAAAAAGACCATTTATTAAAACAATAACTGCCTACATCTAAATTCAGTAAGTTGCATTTGAAAGGATAAAAACATCTGCGCTTTCCGCCTCTTATGTCACTTCCGGTCCGCTGGGGAAAGGAAGTGTACCAAGCACCATTTTGTTGTAGTTAGCACTGAAAATGACATTGCGTCCATTTTCCCTGTGTCTAATTCGAAGGATATAGACAATAGAGGACCAAGTAAACAACTGGATGGTCATTTTCTGAGGATCGTAGTAGGTCAGTCATTTTCCCTAAGACACATAAACTAAATAGACAGAGTTAAAAACAACTAATTAAATATCCCAGTTACTATCAGGCCAAGGTAAATGGGTGTTACTGGTGGTACTAAATGTTCCACAGGATGGGTATCTAAACTAATTAATAAAATATTGAAGTACAAGACCTAGCACAAAAAATGTATTGTTTGTTTGCTATGTGAGCCTCAAATTTCATTTCCAGTGTGCGTATTTGATTGGCAGTGGATATCTACAAAATTTTTCACCATTAGCTATAGGTCGATGAATTTCATCCAATTAGATTATTTAATGGTCTTCCCTAGGCTGCCTTGTATTGATCGGCTTGTTTATAATGACCTATTCGTTTATTTTATTTAATTCTTGTACTTCAATATTTTATCAGTTTAGATACCCATCGCTATTAGATTGTAAGCTCTTCTGAACAGGGCCCTCTTAATCCTCTTGTATTTTATTGTATTATAACTGTATTGTCTCCTTTTTATATTGTAAAGCGCTGCATAAACTGTTGGCGCTATATAAATACTGTATAATAATAATCCCGCGGAACATTTAGTACCATCAGTAACACCCATTTACCTTGGCCCCATAGTAACCAGGATATTTAATTAGTTGGTTTTAACTCTGTTTATTTAGTTTATGTGTCTTAGGGATAATGGCTGACCTTCTTCTATGATCCTCAAGGAAATGGCCATGCAATTGTTTACTTGATCCTCTATTGTCTATATCCATCGAATTAGACACAGGGAAAATGACCGCAATGTTATTTCCAGTGCTATCTTCAACAAAAAGGCGCTTGTTGTCTCTAGTATATAAATTGGTTGTTTGAACAATCAATCCGTGTTCCCCTGCAGAAGTCATGTGATGTGCTGTAATGCGTAAGGCGTGGCCGGAGTACACAGCAGACCGGAAGTGATGTAAGAGGCGGAAAATGCCAACGTTTTTATCCTTTCAAGTGCAGCCTGCTAAATTTAGATGTAAGCAGTTATTGTTTTAATAAATGGTCTTTTTTTAATGGTACTACACTATTGGAGGCTCTTTTGTCTACTTCATCTTTATATGTGTGTCTGGATCTCTATCTGAGGATAAGCGGAGGAGTCTCTGGAGGGATGGACCATCTTACCCATATTGGAGGTTGATCCAAGGCTCATGTTATGCACCTATGAGGTGAGAGTTCTGTGAGCACTGAGGTGTTGGTGACCAAGGACTACTTATCACTTATATTTGAACACTCGAATTTCAAGCTTATTTTGGACACTTTATTTGCACATTTACAATCACAATTCTCACTGTTGTTTGTGATTTTTCCTGAATTTTGGATGTATATTGTATGATTTTTATATCTACACATATGGAATAGCGCAGTATGACTTTATTATTATTTATGCTTGTGAAGTTGTGAATTCATCAGGTATTGCACCAATTCCCCACAAGGCTATTTGGATATACATTTTCCCATAGTAGCGCAGAGGATCACTTATTACCTGCAACCTATGCTGCCTGAAGTAGTTCACAACTCATTGGGGGAGGGGTGCACATTGGCCTTTTCACTTTGTGTGCTTAAGGACTTTGCCCCAGAATTTCAGAAACCGGTTTCACATTTTATTTGATGTAAAAAGAAACAATCAAAATGGAGAAAGGGCAAGAGCACAAAACTTTGACCTTATTATGGTTACTCTTGACTTTTATCCTGAGTGAAGCATTGGCTGAGTATAAAATAGAATACAAAATATGGATTATTCTTCAACTTTCATCTTTTTTTTGTCAGGGAACATACCAGAATCAAAATTTAATGGAGTGACCTGTGAATCCTGTTTTTCAAGAGATTCTCACTCTTGTTCTGCAAAAACACCAATTAACTGCACCGGAGATGAAAAGTACTGTGTCCATTATTTGGCACAGAGGGATGGAGGTGAGATGTTTTCCCTTATGAGTTAATAATAAATCTGCATTGTAAGACATATCTAGGCTTTCTTTGGTTTGGTCTTCTGAAAATTCTAGTTGCCTGCCTATGGAACTTTCTTAAAGGATCAGCCCACCCAAAACCCATAGGTGGGCAAGAACAGACTAGAGAACATTGTCGGGAACTATGGCAGGTAGAGTGTTCTGTTGGAGTATCCAAAACATCATTAAAAGATGGTTATACTAACAAGTGCCTGGTTCTTTACTTAGAAGAACTATGGCTTTCTTGTACCTATTAGTGCATGTCAACCCAAATCTTTTTTGGTTTGGATAGAGTAAAGAAGGTTTAGAACCTTTGTTAGGTTTTTACATTGATTCCATTGATAAGCTTTCACCTTGTGTCAATGGCATTAGCTTGACATTTTTATTATTACAGACATATATATAGTGCCAACAATTTACACCGCGTTTTATATACTGTATATAAAGTACATCAACCCCTGCCCCAAGGAGCTTACAATATATGGTCCCTACCTCATATAAACATACTGCATGTAGCACTTACCCGTAAAGAAGCTGCGGTTTTCTCAGCTCCCCTGTTCAAAGTGGTCATGACACTGCAAGCAGCACCATTCTCTCCGACACACCCGTGCTTTGAATATTTTATTTGGGCAACAATCCCAACCACAGCCTCCAGCGGCTCAGTCCTTACAGGTACCCATCTCCAGGTAGATCTCTTCCTTTAGGCAGCACCGTATAATCCGGGTCAAATCACACAAGACCTGTCTGGTAGCAGCAGAGCATGGAGCCAAGTGCATGGGCTACCAGCAACATTCTCTTGTACAGGGACTGGACAGGGATCTCTTAGCTGCAGCACATGTGTCACCAGATACTGTCTCCCCACATGTCTCTCTCCCCATATGGGCTCTCAGTCTCTTCCCTTCTTCTCTGCCTGCTCTCTCTCAACCAGTCCCAGTCAGTCCAGCATACACATCAGCTCACCAGAAATGGCAACCCCTAGTCTTGAAGACACTCCATAGCCAAGCATTGTTCATGATCTTTCCCAAAATGGTCAGAGGAGCTCAACATTGCAGGCAGTTCATTTAACCCTCCTTGGTCACAGGCAAGGAGCGAAGCCTCCAAACAGGGAAAAGTGTTTACAACCACTGGCAAACCCTGATACACATTCCAGGGCAAGTTTACACTGGAGCCAATTAACCACCAACATGTCTTTGGAGTGTTGGAGGAATCCCACACAAGCACAGGGTGAACATGTAAACTCCACGCAGTTCAAGGATTTGAATCAGGGAGCCCAGGGGCAACAAGGCAGAAGCGCTAACCACTAAACCACTGCTTGAGACATGTCTATTGTTCAGAATTAAATGACAGGTGCAGATGACTGTCAGTTGACCTCCTTCTGATTGTATTCCTATAGACTTGTATGGCTGTGCCAAACCCATTGACCATAAGCCAAACTTATCAACACAAACCCTTAAAAAGATTTTCTCTCCCTTGTCTGGATAGTTTCCCCAGACAACAAATGATGAAAAATCTCCGACAGCAACACAGACAGAGATAAAATGCTTTTTTTGGTAGACCAGGAGATGGCTAGAACTCCCGCCAGCTTTTTGTTGCTGGTTTTGTCCTATTGCAGATTTTCCCCCCACATTGTGTTTGATGAAACCATCGCCACTGCAGTCAAAATCCAACAAAGGTTCTAATCCTTTCCCACTCCATCCAAAACTCAAGGAAAACTCTCTGCGAGATCTACATTTTAAATGTAAGTTAAGTGGTTCTAAAGGCAGAAGTTTTTTTTTTTCACGTTAATGCATTCTAAAAAAAAACCTTCTGCATGCAGTACACACCCCCCTCCCCCCTTCGGCACACCCTTATACCCACCAGAGCCGGATTTCGATCCAGTGATGTGCGCAGGAGCAGCCTTTGGCTCCTGCTGCTTTAAATCACAGACAGTGGGGAAGGAGGGGGGCAAGGTTGAGCTGTGCTCTGTATGTCAATGAACACACAGAGTGGGGCTCAAGAACAAGCCCATAAGAGTGCCCGTATAGCAAGCGGCTAGCAATGGGGGCACTTGGCAGGGGAGAGGAGCACCAGCGGAGACTGGAGAAGAGGAAAATCAAGGCTGCTCTGTGCAAAACCACTGTACAGAGCAGGTAAGTATAACATGTTTGTTATTTTAATTTAAGAGAGCATTTACTATCATTTTAAACTCTTATGTTTTCTTGCAATTAAAATTTTAATTTTTAAACAATGTGAAAAAGGAACTGTCTGTATACATGGTGCCGGTCCTGTTGATGTCTCAGAGGAAGGGTGGACATTCCATTTCAAAGCATAGACATGGTTTATTGACTTTGCCTTTTGTTATGTCCAAAAAATTGCACTGATCCTTAAGTTGAAGGACGTTGACACAACATCTTAAGAACATCTCACTTAACATTTGGCAGGAAATTAAAGCAGAATTTGGAAACACCCAAAGAGGAAGCATTTCCTTTTTTTTTTACATCAGTTCCAAAAAAGTTAAAAACAATTAATGCTCAGGACATAACATGAATATAATAGAATATTTCATTCATTCACTTATCCATCCATTCATATCTATATAGTTCTATATGGTTATTGTGTTTCTTTAGATATATTTCCCTCCTTCCTGCATTATCTATCAATCAATCTGTCTATCTATCTTTTATGTTATCTTTTATTTCCCTCCCTCTCTACATATCTATCTGTCTATCTGTGGAAATCTCCACCTACACATAATTAGCCTAACGTATGCTGATTACTCATTCTATCTATCTATCTATCTATCTATCTATCTATCTATCTATCTATCTACTTATCTTTGTTTGCATCTATCTATTTATTGGCCATTTGTCTATTTATACTTTATAACCAAGAGTCCGTGCATACGACTTTAAATCAAGGGGCTGAGCCCCAAAAATGGATGATGAGATATGTAGAGGCACCCATAAAAGAGGAGATGCGTGAGCGTAGACTTTATGGTAAAAGTGAGTCTTTATTGGATACGCACATAACACTATTGACGCGTGTTGTGCAAGCCAGTTCATCAGGATGGTACTTTAGAACACTTTAAAGTATAACTAAAGGCAAAACTTTTTTTTTCTTTAGTTTTGGATGGAGTGTAGATGGATTAGGACACCTGTCAAGTTTTTTTTGCTGTCTGTGTCCCCGTTAGGGTATGAAAATGAGAGAAAATCCCAAATGTTTGGTTGTCACTACAGTCACTACACTACTACTATGAGGATAGAGTGTTTATCTTCCGATGTGGACACTAGTTCTGGTAACAACCAGGGAGTCCCTTACTTAGATTTCCTCTTACTTCCTGTTTTGGCTATAGGAAAGGAAGTAAAAGGAAATTCCCCCAATGGGACACAGATGGCAAAAAAAAAAAAAAAAACTGACAGGGGTTATAATAACCTGCCCTTATTCTAACGAAAATTAAAAACAAATCCTTTAGTTCTTCTTTAAGTGCTACGGAAAAAAGCTCTATATCTTTTCTGCACGTGTGCCTCCTGAGAAATCTTCTAAATCTGGGCAGGTTCACTTCAAAGAAATAACATTGGAAAAGCAGGTGTCAATTTATCAGTGTTCAGTGGAACAAAGCATTGTGTTTTCCCAAAGAACATTCTTTACCGGTTAATAGAATATAATAGAAAAGAAGAATGTCAGCTGTGTAATGAAATTTACAATGGAAGTAAGGGTGGATCTAGGTATTTTGTTTCGGGAAACTTAACAGCTAATACACCTTTTTTCAACCAGGAAAGCAAGAATAACTACTCTAACTGTGACTCACCTTAACTCTTTAAATGCTTTTGAGGCACTCATTTGGTACCTGAATACAAAGACATTTTAGACAATTGTGCTATTCCAATCTTGTAAACTTTTTGAGGAAAACCAGTTTCTGTTTCTAGCAAGACTGTGTCTCTGTGTACAAAGCCAGCTCCATAAGGACATGGTTTGATGAGTATGGTGTAGAAGACTTCAATTGTCCTGCACAGAGCCCCAACCTCAACCCTACTGAACCCCTTCCGGATGAATTGTATTGAGAGTTTTCTCATTAAACATCTCCATAAAGGCATGGGTTATCCAGTTTAATGGGGAAAAGCTGAATATCCTGTACAGAGCACTGACCTCAACCCTACTAAACACATTTGGGGTGAATTGAAACAAGACAGGTTTTCTCATCTAACATCTTCACAGACATGGTTTATCCAGTTAAGTGGGGAGGACCTAGAGTGTCCTGCACAGAGACCTGACCTGAACCCTATGAAACATTTTTGGTATGATTTATAAGAAGCCAGGTCTTCCCATCCAACATTTCTATAAAGACATACTTTGACCAGTTTTGTGTGGAGGAACAGAAGTGTTCTGCACAGAGTCCTGACCTCAACCCTACTGGACATCTTTGGGATGAATTGGATGAATGAGGTCTTCAGTCAGGTCATCAATACCTCATAATTTCTTTTTTAGCCAAATAGGCACATATTCCCACAGAAATATTCAAATCTTATTTAAAAAGCCTTCCTTTTCTTAGAAGAGTGGTGGCTTTTCTAGCAACAATGTTGGGGGCCAACTTCAAATGAACGCCTATGGTTTTGGAATTGGATGTCCAAAAACTCATATAGATGTGATGGTCAGGTGTCCATAAACTGTTTATTATATAGTGTATTTACTTACAGTCGTTATGTAAGGCACATAGTGACATCCCATGATGTACCACCCAAATTTAACATTTTCATGTTATTTAAAGAATTTTTTAAAAAATGGTGGATCTGATAGAATAACATTATCAAGGTAAACCTTGTCCAGTATCTTATACCAGAGGGATTTCAATGGTCATTTTTCCTTTATGTGTGTTGCATGTTGCAATAACCCCTAAATGTCAAAGCATAATTTAACATCAAGGACTATGTGTACATAACAATACCTCAAGTAATGTAAAACATTGAGAGCAGCGGGATATAATGGAGCCATTTACTATAAGCAGAATACTTCCATTATATAGAGAACGTGCACGTTCAGCTAATGGCAAAAGCAGCTCCATTGTGGCTAAAGTTTCGAGATAACTATTATAATACCACAATGATCAGGTTAGAACAAAACCCTAATTACACCATCTGATGCTATATTTTACTTTCCCACTAGAACAAGACTGTTTGGACTGAGAACAGAAAGTGCAATATCTCTTCCATGGGATGGTGACAGCTTTGGGTTCTTGAATTGTGAGATTTTGTTCCCATGCTGTACTTAAGCAGGTTAAACTCCTAATCTTTCAAAATACTTGACTGGAGACAGCCTAGTAGACCACTGTCTTTATAAAAGATCATCAGTCTCATGCATCAAAAAGCTATACTTAAAGTGGAATTTAAGTTCTTAAAGTACAACTAAAATCCTTCTAAATGTTAAATTCTTGGAAGTTTGTGCTATAATGTGAATGTGTGTTGGGGAAATTTGCCCATTATGGGACACTTACCTACTAAAGGGCCCTTCTTCAGTGATGCAACTATCATAGTCCCTCCCCCTAGTCACTCTGTTGTCAGCACTTCCATTTTTGCCTGATCTTCTTCCATGTTTGGAGTCTTGGACCTCCTTGATTGACCGGGATGGCATAACTCCTAAAGGGTTCACATTGGAGTTGCTGCAGAATTGTACAGAGAATGTACACTAAGCTGTGATAGCAAGTAATTTTAAGATACTTACGTTAAACAAATACTTTTAATAATGTTTTAAGATTACAGAGTTCAGCTTTTTCCAAAGAAAAGGCTGATCTGAATTTAGTATTTTTCATTACCTAAGTGGTAGAAAAGGCAATGGAAGGTAGGGCTTTGGGAGAACAATTCTTAAAATGCCAGTTTCAATTTAAGGGTTAAAATAGAATTCCATTTAAAAATCAAATTCTACCCTTGTTTAAGAACTAAAACTTTTATATTATGCTTTTGCTAGATTGCTGAATGTCTAGATTAACCAAGATTAACCAAGACAAGCAAGAATCCCTTGAGCTTTACTGAATGTGGCTGCTCACAGGCACTTCCTTAAAATATTCTGAGTGTCCGTGTATTCATTAGAGCACAGTATATATTAGCCCCACCCTTCCTGCCAATGATCCGCCTCTATCCTAAATAGCCCCACTTCCATCCAGCCTAGCGCCACCTCATTCTTTCTGGCTCCACCCCTATCCCACCTGGCCAGCAACAGGAATATGCTACAGCTCTTCCTAGCATCATTGGGGCTTGCAAACATGTCCAACAGCCACACTGTCGGGAAAAAGTGATGTGCTTTGCAGTCATGTGATGAGAGCATTTTTTAGACAAAAAAGGTACAAGAAAACATCTGCTTAAAATTTCACACACAACACATTACTTTTATTGGGGTATATGAGTGCTGGAGAGTGAGTTAAAGCAAGCCTTTCCTTCTACTTTAAGTGCTCCAAGGCCACTTGCACATGGTCGAAAGGGGGTCATGAACGATGGTATTTATATACCCATACAACTATGGCTTTCAGCCAGTTTGACTTTGGGCTGGCTGTACATAGCTGAAGGAGCCAAATGTCGCTCCCGTGCAGAGAAATACTCCCGAATGCATGATTTGTGGCTCCCCCACAAAAGCTTGCCAAACTATTTCATTTTTATTATAGCACTTATAGGAGACCTGTCTTGAGAGCAACATGTAGGCTTCCATGACTGATTCTTTGGCTTCATCCCTTTGAGTCACCGACGTAGACATCATTTAAAGGTTTTTGATTATTGCGCTAGTCCTACCAACACCAGTCAAAGTTAGGTTTCACAACAAATACATGAAGAAATATGTTTTTTAGCTGCTGTGATTCAGCGACTTTACAAGAACAGGAGGCAGGATTGCATCACATTTAACTACCTCTTACTGGTTGTTCATACATCTTGATAATTGTTTAACTTGGGGGAAATTAACATGACTTTTGTACAGTATAATTAACAGGCTTGCTTAATGTGTACTGATTTAGAAGTGAGGACCATCAGCAGGGTAGTGTTGGGGACGGATACCGTCTATGCTGACCAAGCAGGCTATGCTGGCTAGCTGTTGGTTGCCAGAACACAGAGTCTTTAATTGCTAGAATGCAGATGTATTGGCTGTGCAGTGTCTTTGGTGGCTAGGACACTGGTGGCCAGGCAGTTCAGTCTCATTGGTTGTTTTGGTGCAGGCAGCCTCCTGCACCATCACAGCTAAAGACACTGTGTGGCCTGGGAGATGAACATGCTTTGAGGTCGGAGTGCCTTGTATGGGCATTCCCACTGCCACTAAATTGGAAGTCTCATTTGGCCTTCTGAAAGGCCCTGATGCGAAATAGAAAATGTAATTCATATGCTGAACATGATCATTACTGGTATTACAGTTACCAGAATATACTTTTTACTAAATAGTGCCCCTTTGATGGGTTATTTTATGAGGTCAATCTATTCTCTGTGCATCTATAAGTGCCACCTAAGTTGACAGCCTCAATTGGCCTCATTAATAGCATGGCCCTGATCATCAGTAACCCATGCTGATCGATACAAATAATATAAAATAAACGTTATATACTGTCACCATACTGGTAAACTTGACTTTTTTAAAGCAAGCCTCCATAAATTCCTGATGGCCACAGTATACAGCAACAGTATCAATTTAAAAAAAGCTCCACTTTTTATCTTAAAAAAGTGACCTAGACCTCCAGTTGAGTGAGGTTTCCTAGGCTGAGATAACGTCATCAATATGACGCAGGCCAAAGGAAGCATTTCATCTATCTCCTCTCCCTAAGTAATTACACTGTAGCACTCCAAAATTGCAGCAAGTCACAAGATGAGAGCCTGCAGCAATGGATGAATTGCGTCAGCCATTTGTGAGCACAGCCAGCTACCGATGCCATATTATACATGGCTGAGTCAAAAAATACATCTGACACTAGGTCTTACGCAGAGTAAAGAAGATCTACACCTTCACCCAAACTTTACATGTACTTCTCCTACCCAAATAATAGAGTCAAAAGGTAAAGATAACTCATAACCAGTTATGTTACTTGAGAGATCTTTGCAATTCTTCTACCTTGATGTGATAGAGAAATAATTATGTGGATGGGAAAGGATGAGGGGTCAGGCAGAGCCTCTAAATAGCTAGGTTCCTCCGGTCAATGTTCTGGTACTGGGTCAAGTGATTAATATTAAATTGGTGTCAATATCAATTCTGGAGGACAATAATTGTAGCAAAGAATGCTGGCGCTAAATCAGAGCAGCCTATTATTTGCAGATTCCTATAACAACCAGTTACATGCTGCATTTAAAAGCTGAAAACCCATTGGCTGCTATAAGTAATTGTATTACGTTTTGCTGGTGATACCTTCTTCACATTAGAAAAGGCAACTTTACAAGTAATGGTCTAAGAGAAGTTCAGCCTTTGCCTCTCCTCTAGCTTTGCCAATGACATTAATGTCCAACCTGTGTACATTCTTTTGCAGGATCCCCAGTCAGTGTGGCTGGTTGTGCTTCAGAGAGCATGCAGATGTCCGGAGGGAAAGCTGCTTTTCGAGGATCTTCTGTTATTGTCCGAAACAGCGGATCATCATGGAGACACAATACATATGCCATGGCCTGGGTGGCTACGATAGCCAGATTGTGTTTATTTTTTCACTGACAGCATATAGAGCAGGCTTTCTCAACCTCCCCCACCCCCCCAGATGAACGCCCCAAAAAAAATGTCAGGTCTTTATGAGTCCCTTTCAAAACCAACTAATCGGGAGTCAATGGGGAAATGCCGCTAACATTAGTGGTTAATAGGAAGAATGCAACTCTTATGATGGTGTTTAGAATGGCATAAAAAGATAACTGGGCCATGCTGCTGGTTTTGACACGTAGTGTTGGCTTTGGAACTATGCAGGCACCATCAAATGGGAGGTCAATCAGTCACAGCTCGACAAACCCCTATAATCCTCTGGAAGAACCCTAGTGTTCCACAATACGCTGGATGAGAATGGCTGATATAGATGGTAGGTACCTTGTGTCTGTGAGACTTTGCCAGGAATTTGCCAAGACAGCAATTAATAAAAAAACACAAAATAGGTCATCATAAGACTTTTGGTTGCATGCAGCACTTATACTAAAGTCTAATTTTACATAATTGTAGTGACCTTTACATCCCATTAAAGAGCAGGTAAAGAAATTGTGCATTCAATTAGTTGAAAAAAAATTAATGACATTCACAAATTAATGTAAAAACATTTCAAAAGCCTCCTAAATTTGGGATGCTATTATATATACTGTAAAGGAGATACAGAGAATCAGTGGTGAATAGTCCAAGAGGCTCCTGTGGAAGACCAGTTTAAGGCTTCCCGTTTCTCTGGCCAGTTCCAATGATGTGTTCACTGAGGGAAATTTACCAAGACTGGTGCAGCAAAAAGCCAGTGTCCAAGTCTGTGGTGCACTACCCCTCTGACACATCTAGTAAAAATGGACTCCTAAAGATAGATTTAACTATATGTTTTCTTCCAATCTGTTAATTCTGTAAAAGTCACTGTAGGGCCCTTGTGCGGCAGTTTTTTTTTCTTGGTCTCCCTATTACCTGTTAATCCTGCCAATCCTGCCAATCCACTATTTTCCACTTCCTTTTATTGTGATGATAACACTGAGAAAATATAAATGTGAAATAGAAAAAGCAATTCATATACTATCATTACTGGTATTACCCATATACCAAAATACAATGTTTTCCCTATAGTGGTCCTTTGTTGGGTTACATTATGAGTTTCTGCTGTTCTCTACCTGTTCTGTAAGTTTTTGGGGGGTGTTGAATAGCATTGCACTTCAGCAAATGATTTAGGTCTGGAGACTCAAGCCGCCAATACTTAGCACCCCGATTCTCAAGTGTGTGAATCAGCTCATACCAGGCTGAATATTTATCAGCTCAGTATGACTTGTCTAGTCTGAAAAGTGACCAATCACATGATGCCTTTCTACTATATCCAGTGTGAAGGACCCGAGCCAATTATCTAATGCTTACTTTATTTTTTATATTTCTGAAGTTGATACTGTATATATATTTAGCTCATGGAAAACACTGAAAACTTAGCATGATTATGTGTAGAAAATAAAATGTAATTGCTTCTTTGCACATTTTTTTAATTCAATAAAGAACTAATCATTGTTGTGAGATCTCAAGCATGTTGCATTCACAATAATGCTTTGAAAACTTGAACTGAAATATGTTATTGTTAACACGCTCAAATGAACGTATACTGTATGACCTAGAACATGGGACTCCAAACTACGGCCCTCCAGCTGTTGAGTAACTGCAAGTCCCATGAAGTAATGCAAGACTCTGACAGTCACAAACATGGCTCTCAGAGGCAGATGTCTCATGGTGTATAATTCCTCAACAGCTGGAGGGCCATAGTTTAGAGACTCCTGGCCTAGTGTAGGCAGAGACCCCTCCAAATAACTGAGTTTGGGTATTTACAGTGAAGGGTAGATCATTTTAATCAATTGTAAATAATTGTACATAATGCACAAAAAAGCCTGCAAACAGTTTGCTGAAGACAAGCAGACTAATGACATGGAATACTGGAACCATGTCATGTGGTCTGATGAGACCAAGAGAAACTTATTTGGTTCAGATGATGTCAAGCGTGTCTGGTGGCAACCAGGCGAGGAGAACAAAAACAAGTGTGTCTTGTTTTGGTAGTGGTGGGAGTGTCATGGTCTGGGGCTGCATGAGTGGGGAGCTACAGTTTATTGAGGGAACCATGAATGCCAACATGTACTGTGACATACTGAAGCAGAGCATGACCCCCTCCCTTCAGAGACTGGGCCGCAGGGCAGTATTCCAACATGATAACGACCCCAAACACACCTCCAAGACGACCACTGCCTTGCTAAAGAAGCTGAGGGTAAAGGTGATGGACTGGCCAAGCATATCTCCACACCTAAACCCTATTAAGCATCTTCGGGGCATCCTCAAACGGAAGGTGGAGGAGCGCAAGGTCTCTAACATCCACCAGCTCCGTGATGTCATCATGGAGGAATGGAAGAGGACTCCAGTGGAAACCTGTGAAGCTCTGGTGACCTCCATGCCCAAGAGGGTTAAGGCAGTGCTGGAAAATAATGGTGGCCACTCACTTTTGTTGCTAGCAGTTAAGACATTAATGGCTGTGTGTTGAGTTATTTTGAGGGGACAGCAAATTTACAGTTATACAAGCTGTACACTCACTACTTTACATTGTAGCAAAGTATAATTTCTTCAGTGTTATCACATGAAAAGATAGAAGAAAATATTTACAAATATGTGAGAGGTGTACTCACTTTTGTGAGATACTGTAATTGCTCTATTATGTTAATTGCACAAGCACTTTATGTATAGTTCATGTGATGTATATGAGCAGAGCTAAGTTTAATATCTTGCAAACATGTTTATAATAATACCTACGATTTTGGATGTCCCAAAGAGCTCTGCATACTTTATCTCTTCCTAAACTTTAATCTGAATGTACTCCTTAACATTCTGCCTGAGCCCTTAACAATGAACTCCTAAAATCAGCCTTTAAACTGGGGCATTTGGCTCTTAAGCTCCAGTCAATTGGTTTGCCGAAACAGAGACAATGTCATCAGTCTGCCAAGGGCAGGAGGAAGCTTTACTTAAGTATCCCAACTCCCAGTGATTAAACACCTGGAGTTTTGTATTAACCTCCCCCCCACCACCATCCTCCTTTCTAACATTAACATGACCATGAACTGAAAGTGGGACTACCAAGTCAAGGTCCACCTATTTTCTAGGGCAGGGGTAGGCAACCTCGGCCCTCCAGCTGTTTTGAAAATACAGGTTCCATGAGACATTGCAAGACCCTGACAATAACAGACATGACTCCTAGAGGCAAATGCATGGTGGAATTTGTAGTTTCACCACAGCCGGAGGGCCGAGGTTGCCTACCCCTGTCCTAGGGGCTCCCTCCCCTATGCCAAAAGCTGGAATAAAATGAAAGCAAAAAGAAAAAAAACAACCTGTGGGTAATTTTTTTCCCTAATATACTTAACTTGACCCTGGCATCAGCTTGCAGTGCCTAGACAAGGGTGATGCCACCATCTTTTCAACGGATCTGGGAAAGCAGAGTGGTTCATATCGTGCAAGAAGATGCTACTACATTGGAATCCAAATTCACAAGATTTAGGCTAATCAACAGGATCTCATTGAAAGGATAGTGAGGTCACCCCTTGCTGTATGGAAGTCTGAGGAAAGTATGAGTATATTATCTAACTTTTTTGCCAACTGATTTTTTTTTTTATCATCTAGTGTTTAGCGCCTTCAATATATTAGCAGGCCTGGCTTGTAGAGCAAGGTCCCCGTAGCCCCAAGCATTAGTCAAACCATTGTTCTGTTCCGTACACTCACCTTATTTTATGCAAGGTACAGTTGTACCACATTCTAACAGCTTCCAGGCAGAATATACTGGTGCCAAACTCTCTCCAAGCAATACTCTTACAAGTGAAGGTTTGCAGCACCCATAAACAAAAAATACAGAAAGAGAATGAGGGTGAAATGCTGGACCCAAACATTCAGATGATCGCATGGGTCAATTTTCACATCTGGTTGACTTGGATTAGACAGCTGCACATCAAACCAGGAGGTCCATGGAAGAACCAGGGTCAACCAGACTGAGAAATCCAAATGCATTCAAGGCTATGAGATTTCTCAACCAATGTCTCAATAGTCAAATGTTTTATTACTTTTGGTTATAACACAAAGACAAAAAACATCCAACATGTTTTGGAGGCCAAAGAACACCCTACCCCCTTCATCAAAGCTTAGAACACTGTAATAGGGTGTCTGATGGATTCTAGAATGCTTCTTAGTGGACAAAACTATATCAGAGTTAATCAGACTATATCAAATGGAATAAAAAAGAAGTGAAATGGCCCTACCTTTAATAGCTATACATGACAAGCTATATGGCGCCGTCTTGGGCTACATGATGTGACTAAATCAAGATTAAAGTAAGCCATCCTCTTTTGTTTTAATTTGATGGAAATACAGCCAAAAGAAATAATGAATTTGTTAGTCTTTGGTCTACCACAAAAGCCATCAGAGGAAGGGCAAGATAAAAAGATTTAACAAGTGTGGACACATTTCTTATAAAACCTTTACAGGTAACTTTCCATTCATGGTTGCTCAAGGAGGATTATGAAAGCCAGATCCTTTCATTAGTTAAAACATCTGATTCACTGCGACAATAAAACAGGTCTCGGCATTTAGATCTAATCATCACAAAAATGATTATACCATTTATGTGAGTATAACTGCAATTAAAAAAAAAATGATCAGATTATGCTTCTTTTAAGTCAAGTGTTGCAGATGACTAAAAGTGAATAGAAAATTATACTGAGACATGAAGTTTAGGCCGGAGAATTCAGTATCAGTGGATCACACAATACTCGTATGAGGTCATTAAAGGTATAATATATATAATATAAGGTGCTTGACCTTTTTATTGAGTAGACCTGATAGTTACAGGGGTAAGCCGAAATAAGTGTCTCAATTTCCTCAAAATTTCAGAAAAATTAGGGAGGGTTTGATAAAATGTTGCCATTTCGGTAAAATGGACAGGAGTTAAAGTGGAATTAAAGTGGAGTTCCACCCACTTTTACAACTCTTCAGCATCCCTCACTAAACTGTGCACTGTAAACGAATTGGATATTTTTATTTTTTTTTTCTCAGCACTTACTGTATATCTGCTGTATTCATTTTTCACTTCCTCCTCCCTGGCCGCGGCCCATCGCATCATTTCCTGTTTGCAAAGCCTTCTGGGAAGGGGCGGAAACTTCCTCTGCAACTGCCGTTGCTATGGAAACCTGACCTGAAACCTATTACACTGCTTGTGCTGCACTGAGCATGTGCGAGATCTGCAAGGATGAGATCCAGGAAGAAATCCAGTCTGGCTTCAGATGCCCAGACTTAAGATGGCCACGGCCTGCTGTAAGTTTATAAAATAACAAACTACTGCCATAAACTAACAAAACAGACCTTAGTTTACAGACTAACTTTACTAGAATACATTAAGCTTGGGGTATTTTTATTTAAAAAGTATAATTTTGGCCGGAACACCACTTTAAGCTCTCTCAATCTACATTAACTATTTAGGCTGATAGCATTTGCGAATAGAAAGGAAGATATATTAGATTTACTTGTTTTAAACCTTTCAAATAGTAAATAGAAAGGAAGATATAAATAGAATGGAAGATAGAAATAGAATGGAGGATATATTAGATTTACTTGTTTTAAACCTTTCTTCAGTTGCCTCCTGGTTTCTGGCCTAGACCAAAATGATGTCATACATCCAGGAGTCTTCATGGCCATTTTTTTTTCTTTCATTAGGAGGAGTAGAGAAGGGGCTTACTCAGCTAAGCACACCCTCCTGCCTGCATGCCTGAGCTAAGGGCAGATTGATTCTAGGAAGTACATGCTGCGTGAATCATTGACCCTTACTCAAAGATGGCTATGGCTAAAAATGCTTGGGGGAGGGGGGGCAAATATTTTTTAAAGGGATTTCTTAGCAAAATAATGCATGGAGACATGGATGGATGGGGAACTTTGCTTTGAATATTAAACATGAATTAAATAGCGTTTTCAGTTTGAGGAGCTCAGACACAGCTTTGGTGGCTTATTATGGCGGCATGGGCTTTTTCATAGTTACGTATAGCTACATGGTTAGCCAGGCTGAAAAAAAAGGCACAGCTGCATCTAATTCAACCTATAGAATAAATAAATAGAACAAATTAAAACCTCCATGTAAAGAATCCTACACCCGCAGATGATCCAGAGGAAGTCAAAAAAAAAAAAAAAAAAAAACACAAAACATGGTCCAGTTTGCGCAAACAGGAGAAAAAAATAAATCCTTCCTAAATGATGATTAATATTATTATATTTCTATATCACCTTTCTCCCTGGGGACTCTAATTGGTGGGCAGGCGGTGAGGCAACCATCTTGGGCATGCTCAGTAGAATGTTATACTAGTACCACATTTAGACAGGAGCCATCTAACCTACCAGCATGTCATTGGAGCGCGGGGGGAACCCACACAAGTACAGGAAGAACATGCAAACTCCATGCAGCTAGTGTCTTGACTAGAGTGACCACATGTCCCGGATTACCCGGGACAGTCCCATATTTTGCAGGTCTGTCCCAGGTCTTAGGTTCCTTCATTTGCAAAATACAGTGTCCCAAAAATGAAACTGACACAGCCACCCTGCACAGTGCATTCTGCACACTGATTGGGCAAAGCTTTGCCCAATCAGGGCGCAGTAAAATCCTTAACAACCGAGTCATAAGCTGTCAACGGGCTTCCCTGTTGACAGCTGAATAATAAAAAAAGAAAGGTAGGTAAAAAAAAATAATGGCGTGGAACCCCCCACCCTTCGGGTCCCTGCTGGGATAAGGGTCTGGTATGGAATTTTGGGGGGGACCCCACAGCATTATTTTATTTTTTTTTTTTTCATAGCCGGGTGTCCCGGCAATTACAACTGCGAGTCAATTTAACTGTGATTTGACTCGCTTTTTTTTTCTCTAAGTATGTAATTTTTGCTGCAGCATGTTCTATGCATGCTACAGATTTGCCACTTTACAAGCAGACTAAGGGGATCCCGTGATGTATATCTTTTTTTTTTTTGAGAAGGGGGGGTGGGGTTGGGGTGTCCCTGAATGGCAGCTTGAAAAGGTGGTCACCCTAGTCCTGACCCATACTTGAACCGAGGACCCCAGCCCTGCAAGGCAATGTGCTCCCCACATGGCAATGGAATAAGAATTTATATGTTAGTTCTATTTTTTTTTTCAACAGTTGCTATTTTGAATGCCTGATTGTAATGTAAGACATTAGGGCTGTTAAGACATTATTAAGACATTAGGCTAAGACATTAGGGCTGTTTACAATAAAAAGGGAATGGAATCCCAATTGTCTGTACAGAACATCTAAAAATATCTACATGAATAATAGGAAGTGTAGTTCATTGTATCTATTTCCTATTGTTAGTATCCAGATGACACAGACGATAAGGTGACATTAATCAGCAGTTTAGCAACAGTAACTGGTTTAGAGGAAGTATTGTAAGCTATTACAAAAAAAAAAAAAAAACATCTATGAGCCCATAGTTACTTTAAAGCTGAACATCAGACAGACAGTGAAATATACAGTTTAAATACTCGTATCTGCTATTGGTTTTTAATACAGTTCAGATACTTTTAAGAATTCGGCACCTTTGCCACACAGCCCAGCCAGAGGGGTGACACGGCTTTCTCTGTTAGAGTTAAGCAATACAGCGCCACCCCCAACCTGCTGTTTGGAGAATGAAGCAGCAACACAATGATAAGGCATCAACTCTGCTCTTTCTGCTATTTCCCCCATGTTTAAAAAAAAAAAACTTAAGACAAGCTAGAATAACCATATGCTATTACATCCACACTGGGCTTTCTAATTAAAAAAACCCAGCACTGGATATATGCTTTGGTGCACCCTGTGTTTAACCACTTGACCATTGGGCACTTAAACCCCCTTCCTAACCAGACCAATTTTCAGATTTCGGTGCTCTCACATTTTGAATGACAATTACTCAGCCATGCAA
Organism: Aquarana catesbeiana; assembly: GCF_042186555.1. Lineage (NCBI taxonomy): Eukaryota > Metazoa > Chordata > Amphibia > Anura > Ranidae > Aquarana > Aquarana catesbeiana. Next base: position 23,027,531 of record NC_133333.1, read on the forward strand.
CACTGTACCTATATGATTTTTTTGTCCTTTTTTTCACACAAATAGAGCTTTCTTTTGGTGATATTTAATCACCGCTGGGTTTTTTATTTTTTGCACGATAAAAGAAAAAAGACCGAAAATTCTGTAAAAAGAAAAAAAAGCATTTTTCTTTGTTTCTGTTCTAAAATTTTGCAAACTAGTAACTTTTCTGTGTTCCCTAGGTGTGTTCTAACTGTAGCTAGTAGGAACTCACGATTTGCCTCTCCTCTCCTAGAGCCAGAACACACGTGTCCCTGTTCTGGCTCTCGTGCCCACGATCACGCGTGGCCCGGCGGTCATCGCGACCGCCGGCCACGCGCATTGGCACCCTCCGTAGTGCAGCGCGCGCCTGCTATCCCTCTTAAAGGGATTGATGTACAGCTACGACGGCTCGGGTGATTGCGCCGACCTGCCGCAGTATAATGACGGCTGCTGGTCGGGAAGCGGTTAACAAAGAAGATCGTTTTATTTAGTTACACACAACTATGGGAGATTGTGGAAATTTCCAGCTTCTAAAAGATCCGCTCACAGCTATGAGAAGGAACTCGCTGCTTTACAAACATGCCCTTTCAAACTCAATTTGGAACGTGAAGGTTTGAGCACATAGGCTGGTTGGCATTGTTCCTGGGTGGGCACAGGTAATTAATATTTCTCCCGACATGTTGCTTCACATTGCAGGCAGTTGCGCATGTGCCGGACGACGTCACCACTCAACCATACAACGTGGGCACCTGCGTCGTATGGTTGAGTGGTGACGTCGCCCGGCGCATGCGCAACTGCCTGCATTGGGGCCGGAAGACGCCGTGTTGATTAGACCGGCTGCTCCCGGTCTGGTCATCCCTATATAGGGGGCCGCTCTGATGTTCCTTGGTGAGACATACAACAGGCAGCAACCCAGCAGAGCAGTGCACTCCCAGATCCTCCTGTTTTCTATCGTGGGGTAAGTTTAGCTGATGGTTGCCTTCCCTGGCAGGGCTCTTTTATATGCACAACTAACACTGATCTCATTATGCTGATCGCTACTTGTGTTTGTTTTTTCTTTATACATTAGAACTGCAGCTCATACAAGCTACTCTCCTTACCTACAACTAATTGATGTGACATATATTTGGGAGGCCCCTGCTTCTGTTTGCTGCCCGCCTGACCTTTTTCAGATACACCCTTACCTCTGATCGTTTTCAGCGATCCACTGACTAAGTCCACTTTTGTGAACATTTCTTCCTTTTCATATTTATTTGGTAAGCGACTTTTGGCATAAAGCTTGTTAACACAGACCCCCCCTTCCCCTCTTCTCCCCCTTTCCTCATCCCTCTCCCCTTCCCACTTCCCATCCTTTTTACCATCTTTCTCTCCCTCCCCTTTCCCCTTTTTCCCCCCTCCCTTCCCTCCCCCCCCAACAAACCTCCCCTATCTTTCCTTCTTGCTTCTACCCCTTGTTGTTATGTGATTTCTTTCCTTTCCCTTCTTTCCAGTTCTGTGTTCAAGTTTAAAATATCTATGATCACGCACTATTGTAATTTTTCGCTCACTTATTTATCTGTCCACCTAAATTTTATGATTCAAACGTTTCCATAGGCTTCCTCTTTTATGGGCTGCCCTAGACTGCCGGTTTGTGCTGTCTTTCCATCTGAGACCTTAATCTTTTATAGGGCCCTTACCATGCCTCACCACGAGAGGGCGGAATTCTTTACAAAGCTGTTACTCATCCTTTTCCTACAGCATACTTATCGAGAATAGCTTCTAATTATTGTGATTATGACATATGTCTTTTTCTCTGTTTGTATGTATTTTTTAATAGAACCTCTAGCTCCTGAAGAGGCGTTCTGTGTCAACGTGAAACATGTAGAGCAATTTGAGATTATACCACTTTGGAATTCCAGACCTGCAGTGCTCCCTCATTCTCAACTCTACAGGGGAAGTCTACCCTCTCTCTTTTCTGGAATTATTTCTTTAATTGTCTATCATTATAGAAGATTATATAGGAGACTGCAGGATAGGATCCATATTGGTGTATTTAACTGAGTTGTATGTCTATATCTGAAGTGTTTTTAAACTTCCATGTCTACTCCCTGTGTTTTTTGTATGCTATTAATAAAATTTAACCTTTTTATATATTTTTTGGATAGATTGATAGCCATTGGCTCCCGCTGCTGTCAATCAAAGCCAACGACGCGGGCGCCGGGGGGTGGTAGGGCCGAGTCTGGCATTTGTGTCTATGGACGCAAATGCTGGACTCGGGAGCGCGCCCGCAAGGTAACCCCTCGGGAGAGCGCTTCTCCTAGGGGGTTATCTGATGCAGGGAGGAGCCTCGAGAGTCACCGGGGACCCCAGAAGAGGATGTTCGGGGCCAGTCTGTGCAAAACGAGCTGCACAGTGGAGGTAAGTATGACATGTTTGTTATTTAAAAAAAAAACAAAAAAAAAAAACGATCCTTTACAATCACTTTAATGTTTGCCAGGAATATCATCCCTCGTCACTTGTTTTCTTTTCACTAGAAAGCGACCTGAACGGAGGCGACCCGTTTGGACATAGATGCTGCAAGATCTGACGCCCACTAACCAAAGAGCCTTATACCGACTCTGCTGGTGTGAAGATCAATATGTTCATGCTAGCTAATCAATGACCATTCAATTGGTACCCCACACTCCCTTCATGTAGCCCCTTTTTTCTACTCGCCCTAGATTCACCACTGTATATTCTCTAGCACTCAGACATCCACTTGGGTCTGTGCCTTCCTGACACAGTACCCTCTTGGACGGGCTCCGTGATTCGGTGTCTCTTTTTTTGGGGGTGGATCAGTGTGGGCAGAGTGGGGCCAGCCACACACACCCAGGCTCCGGTTTTTTGGATCCGTGGGTGGTTTTGACATATCCGCCACCGTAATTTGGGCAATGGGTGCTCCAACACTGTCATGTTTGGTAAGAGCTTGTCCCACGAGTCGCCCTTGGCAAAGGGACGGTCAGTTTCAGTCCCGAAACGCGTAGGCCTTCGTGGAAGACATTACAAGCATCTTTATCCAATGCACATCAGTACAGCTGTGTTTCAGTTTTTTATTGTGTTCACTGTGTTATGTTTATTAACTATGCTAATGTTTTGTATACATATATACATTTTTCTATGGAATAAAATTGTTTTTACATTACGCTGTTGCCGTCAAAGTCCCACAACCTTATTTGGGGGTATTTTTTTCACCTATTGATTGGCACAGTGGCTGCGTTTGATGGCACAGTGGTTGCGTTTGATGGCACAGTGGCGGCAATTGATGGGCACAGTGGCTGCGTTTGATGGGCACAGTGGTTGCATTTGATGGGCACAGTGGCTGCGTTTGATGGGCACAGTGGCTGTGTTTGATGGCACAGTGGCGGCAATTGATGGGCACAGTGGCTGTGTTTGATGGGCACAGTGGCTGCGTTTGATGGCACAGTGGTTGCGTTTGATGGCACAGTGGTTGCGTTTGATGGCACAGTGGTGGCAATTGATGGGCACAGTGGCTGCGTTTGATGGCACAGTGGTTGCGTTTGATGGCACAGTGGTTGCGTTTGATGGCACAGTGGTTGCGTTTGATGGTACAGTGGCGGCAATTGATGGGCACAGTGGCTGCGTTTGATGGGCACAGTGGCTGTGTTTGATGGCACAGTGGCGGCAATTGATGGGCACAGTGGCTGCATCTGATGGGCACAGTGGCTGCGTCTGATGGGCACAGTGGCTGTGTTGATGGTACAGTGAGGCTGCAATTGATGTTTTTTTTCAGAATTTTTCAGTTTGTTTGTCCCCTCAAAAATTTTGAGCCCCAGCCCCCACTGGCAGTATCGTCAATATAAAGCTAAGGCCAAGAACATGGGGGGGGGGGAGACATGACCTCAAACTACCAAAAGGAACTTTCAAAACTAACCATAGAAAGTATTATTTTGCCAAAAGAGTAGTTGATGCTTGAAACAGACTTCCAGCAAAGGTAGTGAGTCAGTTAATAGTAAGTGGATTTAGTCATGCCTGGGACAAATATAGATCTACACTAAAACAAAAAAGTAAAGAATAAAAAAACTAAAATATTTGATGGACCAGTTTTTTTTCTTCTGTGACTCTTCTATGTTTCTATGGAAGATTCCAGAAAGGAATTCCTTCCTATGTGTGCTCTGCATGTGGCTAAACTCACATTATATTTTTGTTGATGGAACAAGCACAATGTGTACTTACACTCATGTTGATACGGACGTGTTTTTTTGAGGTTTTGAGGGACGTCTGTTCGCGTGTTCGCCGCTGGCCAAACAATAATATTTTTCTTTGGAAGTGTTTCCTGGCTTTGTGGCTGCTTAGATATTCCTAAGAGTTACTTTTAATCTTCTCTTATTTACAGAGTACATCCAAACCTCAAATCAGCAATAAAACAGGGGTGTAAAAAAAGATTTGATCATCCAAGACCCACAAAAATAGGGATTCTATTCTGATGAGTTACAGTCCAGGAACTTTGTTTTGTAGGAAATGAAAGTGGTGCCATTCTCTATCACCAGGTGCACTATTTAAAAGCTATTTGTGGATGGAGGGTTCTTCAGATTAAAAGCATAGCTAACCTCAAAAACAAAAATGTAATGGATTGCAGTTAGCCGTATTTACTATTACCATTACTATAGTACCAAAAGTATTGGGACACCTGCCTTTACACCAGGGGTCTCAAACTGGTGGCCCTCTAGCTGTTGCAAAACTACATTTCCCATGAGGCATTGCAAGGCTGACAGTTACAAGCATGACTCCCACAGGCAGAGGCATGATGGGACTTGCAGTTTCCCAACAGCTGGAGGGCCACCAGTTTGAGACCCCTGCTTTACACACACATGAACTTTTATGACATTCCAGTCTTAGTCCGTAGGGTTCAATATTGACTTGGCCCACCCTTTGCAGCTATAACAGCTTCAACTCTTCTGGGAAGGCCATCCACAAGGTTTAGGAGTGTGTCTATGGGAATGTTTAACCATTCTTCCAGAAGCACTTTTGTGAGGTCAGGCATTGATGTTGGATGAGAAGGTCTCACAGTCTAATTCATCCCAAAGGTGTTCTATCGGATTGAGGTCAGGACTGCAGGCCAGTCAAGTTCCTCCACCCCAAATTCGCTCATCCATTTCTTTATGGACCTTGCTTTGTGCACTGGTGTGCAGTCATGTTGAAACAGGAAGGGGCCATCCCCAAAGGTTTCCAAAAAGTTGGGAGCATGAAATTGTCCTAAATGTCTTGGTATGCTGATGCCTTAAGAGTTCCCTTCACTGGAACTAAGGGGCCAATCCAACCCCTGAAAAAAAAAAAAAACCCACCCCATAATCCCCCTCTCCACCAAATGATTTGGACCAGTGCACAAAACAAGGTCCATAAAGACATGGATGAGCGAGTTTGGGGTGGAGGAACTTGACTGCCCTGCACAGAGTCCTGACCTCAACCTGATAGAACACCTTTGGGATGAATTACAGTGGAGACTGCGCGCCAGGCCTTCACATCCAACATCAGTGCCTGACCTCACAAATGTTCTTCTGGAAGAATGGTCAAACATTCCCATAGACACACTCCTAAACCTTGTGGACAGCCTTCCCAGAAGAGTTGAAGCTGTTATAGCTGCAAAGGGTGGGCCAACTCAATATTGAACCCTATGGACTAAGACCGGGATGGCATTAAAGTTCATGTGTGTGTAAAGGCAGGCGTCTCAATAATTTTGGTAATATAGTAAACGTAAATATGGCTAACTGCAATTCATTACATTTTTGTTTGAGGTTAGCTATGCTTTTAATCTGAAGAACCCTCTGTTCACAAATTGCTTTTAAATAGTGCACTAAATGATAGAGAATGGCACCACTTTCATTTAAAATGTAACAGTTATTTCACTTTCACTACAATCGCTCCTTGTAGTTCTTCAGTCCACTGAGCTCCTGGTCTCTCACTAGATCCTCTGATTCACTGCCACTGAATCCATTGAGCTCCTTCAATCTTCACGGTGGTATCTTCCTCAAGTGTCACCCCCGCTTCTCTGCTGGGTCCCTAGCTTGGCACTCTAGATACCTCTCAAGCTTCACCCACACTTGCCTGCTCGGTCCCTGGCGGTCACCTCCGCTGGTTTGATACCCACTGAAGTTTCCTGATTCACCACTGCCATCAAGAATATCAAACCACTTTTGCCGCCGTCATTCTGTAATAGGGCGGGCGGCAAGTGGTTAAGCAGGACACATGCATGAGGCTTTTATTTTATTTTTTGGTTCAATAATAATGATTTGATTTGTTATATTTTCTATATTTTTGGATACATAGAATGCACTTTTTGGTTAAGTTCTATTGGCAGATATCATGTCTAATTTTATTTGTTTTCTTTTTTTAATGCACAATAAAAAAAATTGTGGAGAATAATACTTGGCTATTTAAAAAATACAATGTAAAATTAACAAGGGACACCAACATAGTTGTATCTTTGATCTTAAAAACTACGGGATAATTGTGTTGTGTAACTTGCCCCCCCCCAAAAAAAAAATAACAAGCATAATAATATAATTCTTGATATCACTAGATAAAAAAAGCCTTTGAAACTTTGTTTGTAATAACTCCATCAGTATCACCAGCAAAGCAGCTTCATTATTATCCCATTAAAGAAGAAGAGAATTGTGCGCTGCATTTCCAGATTTCATAAATTGCCGCGTCACGAATGTTAATTCTCCATTACAAACGCTAGTTTACAAGACCAACCACTTCCAGCTCGTCCTTGCTTCCGAGCATGCGTGTTTGTAGTGTGGACTTTTGTCCGACGGACTTGTGTACACACGCTCGGAAAATCCAACAACAGACATTGGTTCGCGGAAAATTTTAAAACCTGCCATCCAACATTTGTCCGCGGAAAATCCGACAAAACTTGTCCGATGGAGCGTACAAACGGACGGATTTTCCGCCAACAGTCTGTCATCACACAATTCCCCGTTGGAAAATCCGATCGTGTGTATGAGGCTTTAGGCATTGTGGGAGGTTAACCACTTCAATACGGGGCACTTAGACACCTTCCCACCCAGGCCAATTTTCAGCTTTAAGTGCTGTCGCAATTTGAATGACAATTGCGCGGTCATACAACACTGTACCCAAACAATTTTTTTATCATTTTGTTCCCACAAATAGAGCTTTATTTTGGTGGTATTTGATCACCTCTGCGATTTTTATTTTTTGCGCAACAAATAAAAAAAAGACAGAAAATTTTGCAAAAAAACACGTTTTTCTTTGTTTCTGTTAAATTTTTTTGTAAATAAGTATGTTTTCTTCTTCAATGACGGGCACTGATATGGCTGCACTGACGGGCACTGGTAAGGCAGCACTGATGGGCACCGAAGAGGTGGCACCAATGAGGCGGCACTAATGGGCACTGATAGGTGACACTGATGGGCACTGATAGGTGGCACTGGTATGTGGCACTGATGGGCACTCATAGGTGGCACTGATGGGCACTCATAGGTGGCACTGATGGGTACTTATGGGTGGCACTGATGCATACTTATGGGTGACACTGATAGGTGGCATAGATGGGCACTTATGGGCACGGATGGGCACTGATAGGTGTCACTGATGGACACTGATGGGTGACACTGATGACACTGATGGGTGGCATTGCTGGGCATCCCTGTTTTGTAATGTAAATATGATGTGCCAGGCAGTGCCCATTTGTGGGCACTGATTGGCATATTTTGGGCATTTTTTTACATGTGGATGGCCATGGGGGATGTACCTGGCCATCCACATGTTGGGGTCTTCCCTGGTGGTCCTGGGGGCTTCCCTGGTGGTCTAGGGTGGGCATCTGAGGGGGGCTGCGCTGATAAACAATCAGCGCAAACCCCCCTGTCAGGAGAGCCGCCGATCGGCGCTCTCCTCTACTCGTGTCTGTCAGACGCGAGGGAGGAAAAGCCGATCAACGGCTCTTCCTATTTACATCGTGATCAGCCGTGATTGGCTCTTTCTCGGAGGCTCTTTACCGAGATCAGTGTAGCGGTGTGTCAAACTGACACACCGCACCACCAATCGCCGCGATGCGAGCCCCCACGGGCGCGCGCCGCCCTGTTATCCTACTGGACGTCGTATGACACCCAGTCAGGATAACTGAATCACCGCCCGGCCGTCATTCTGCTATAGGCCAGGCAGGAAGTGGTTAAAGGATCTGCAGCTAGCTGGAGGTCTGGGAGGAGGGAGGCCGCAGCCTGTCAGTGTTTAATGCCCCGTACACACGATCGGACTTTCCGACAACAAAACCGTGGAATTTTGTTCGAAGTTTGTTGGCTCCAACTTCTCTTGCATACGCACGGTCACACAAACGTTGGCCAACAATTACGAGTGTAGTGACGTAAAAGACGTACGGTGAGCCGATAAAAAGGAAGTTCAATAGTCATGTGATATCTCCATTACGAACGGTAGTTTTACAAGACCGAGCGCTTTGGCTCGTACTTGATTCCGAGCATGCATGGACTTTTGTCCGACGGACTTGTGTACACACGATCGGAAAGTCCGACAACAAAAATTTGTTGGTGGAAAATTTGAGAACCTGCTAGCCAACATTTGTTAGCGGAAATTCCAACAACAAATGTTTGATGGAGCATACACATGGTCGGACTTTTCGCCAACAAGCTCACATTGAACATTTGTTGTCGGAAAATCCGATCGCGTGTACAGGGCATAAGAAAAAGCATTTTTTTAAATTTTTTTTAAGATTTCTGATTTCCATAAATAAATACCATACACAAAACTGATATTTGAAGAGTAATTTCTCATATGGTCACCGTACCGTACTACTTATCCATGGGATGCTATGCCATAAAGTCTTATCTATATGCTACGTACGCCCTTTAACACTTAAAAATGAGATCCGCGGTGTAAGCCAAGTTCCCTCTTAGTTCTACATTATAAATGTGTTTTTTTTTTCACTGAACTCATGCCAAACTCCCATTAAAGAAAACAATGCATTACATATACCATTAAGTGACTTCCTCTATTTCGGAAAGCACTTCCAATGGGTTACAGGGACAGGAATATTGTTATCATCATTCCTTGGGCTGGCATCTGTAAAGGAAATGGTGAAAGGACAAATGATTACAACATCTATAATATAGAGGATGACTGAAAGAAGACCTAGTGACACATCCTAAAGTAGACAGTCACTGAAATCTCATAGAAGCTTTAACAGGTTAACATCATTTTAAAAGTATATTTTTCAAAGGAATATTTTGTACCGCTTTCATTAAAATAGTACGTGGTGTGGTGATCCTGCTATGCAGCTCCTTGTGAAAGCACTTTCTGTTATAGGGTGACAACCTTCTCCCAGCTGTGCCTCTTTGTTGTCACCTTGTCATCTCCTTCAAGCGGGTGTGCCGACACACATGGCACGAGCATGGTCCACCATTGCCACGATTAGGATCAGAGCAAGTTGGTTCAGAGCAATGATGTGCAGCTATCATTGCGGGTGGTGAATACAGGAGACAGGAAATGGTTGGAGGGGGACCAGCAGCACTGAGATGCAAAATAGGATGAAAAAAGTGGTTATGCAATACACAGTTCTTTAACCACTTAAGGACCGAGCCTCTTTCTGAGATTTGTTGTTTACAAGTTAAAAACAGTTTTTGCTAGAAAATTAGAAAACCCCCAAACATTATACATTTTTTTTTTCTAACACCCTAGAGAATAAAATTGCGTTTGTTGCAATACTTTCTGTCACACCGTATTTGCACAGCAGCGGTCTTACCAGCGCACTTTTTTGGGAAAAAATATACTTTTTTTAATTAAAAAATAAGACAACAGTGAAGCTAGCCCAATTTTTTTATATATTATAAAAGATAATGTTACACCGAGTAAATTGATACCCAACATGTCACGCTTCAAAATTGCGACCACTTGTGGAATGGCGACAAATTTGTACCCTTAAAAATCTCCATAGTTTAAAAAATTCTTCAGGTTGCATGTTTTGAGTTACAGAGGAGGTCTAGGGCTAGAATTATTGCTCTTGCTCTATCGATTGCGGCAATACCTCACATGTGTGGTTTGAACACTGGTTTCATATGCGGGTGCTACTCACGTATGCTTCTGCACACGAGCTTGGCAGGACAGGGCGCGTTTAAATTTTTTTTTTTTCTTATTTATTTTATCTTTTATTTTTTATTTTTACTCTGTTCTTTTAAAAAAAAAAAAAAATTGTCACTTCTATTCCTATTACAAGGAAAGTAAACATCCCTTGTAATAGAAAAAAAAGCATGACAGGACCTCTTAAATATGAGATCTGGGGTCAAAAAGACCTCAGATCTCATAATTATACTAAAATGCAATAAAAAAAAAGTTGTCATTTGAAAAAATTTTTTTTAAAAAAATGACCCTTTAAGAGCTATGGGCTGAAGTGACGTTTTGACGTTGCTTCCACCCTGCCTGTAATGGTCTCCATGCCTAGCAGGAAGAAGGATCTGATCGCTGACTGCTCCGGTAGGCGGAGGTGGGCACCGAAGCGCGGCTGGAGGGGGGGCCCCTCTTCTGCCACCAATAAAAGTGATCTTGTGGCAAATCTGCCGCAGAGACCACTATTATCGGAAACCAGACCTCCCGCTGAAGAAGAGGATACCAGGGTTATGGCAGCTATCTGCTGCCAAAACAAAGATATCCCTCTTCAAAGTTAGGACATATATATCGGCGTGCGGCGGTCTGGAAGTGGTTAACAACTCAAGGTCATCCACTAGTATTTGCCTGCCGAGCGCCCTACAATGCACTACATGTTGCACAGTGCATTCTAAGCCTTGATTAGCTGAAGCAATGCACCTGACCGCAAGGCTTTGCCCAATCAGGGCACAGTGGATAGCTGGTTGTTAAGGAGTCATCCGCTGTCAGCGGGCTTCCCCGTTGACAGCTGAAAAAAAAAACATTGCCGGTAATACAAAAATGTGGAGAAAAATGGTATGGAGCCCCCCCCCAATTCATACCAGGCCCTTAGGGTCTGGTATGGATTTTAAGGGGAACCCCATGCCAATACTTTAAAAAAAAACAAAAAAAACAGGGCCCCTCCCTTTTGAGGGAAAACCCCACGCCAATTTTTATTTTATTTTAAATAGCGTGGCCCCCTCCCCATAATCCATACCAGATGCTTATCCTAGCATGCAGCCTCTCCTGAACCATGCTAGGCCATATGCCCTTAACAAGGGAGGGGTGCTTTGCGGCGCCCTCCCCTACCCAAAAGCACCTTCTCCCAATGTTGATGGGGACAAGGGCCTCTTCCTCACAACCCTGGAAGGTGGTTGTGGGGGTCTGCAGGCAAGGACCCCTACTCATTCACCAAAAAGAGTGTCAAAAATGAATAAAAACACACACAGTTTTTGACAATTCCTTTATTAAAAAGATTAATATGGCAAAGTACTAATGCGCTACCAACAGTGTATCAGTACAAATAAACTGCTTATTAATAAAGTGCATACATATAAAGCGCTAAATGAAAAAAGCAGCTAAACTTCTATAGTGTAACCAACACCTCTAAAGAATGTATATCGTGTAGTGAAGTAGCACTAATATAGCACGTCAACAAAAAAAAAACAGGAATTTCTCAGATGCTCATGCCAAATATAAACTCATATAAAAGTGTTCGAAGTCCTAAAAGGTGCATCCCATTATATATATCTGAGCAGTAATGCAATGAAATCCAGTAAAGTGTATCACATAAAACTAAACTAAAAGTAAATTGTTTCCCAGGAATATTCAGCATCCAAAAAAATCAGGTGACTCAGAGAGATGATCAGTTTCAAAGTGAAAAATATAAATCAGAGTAGATAAGGGGGATAAGGACGAGTGAAAGAGTCCAAATTAAAGATTTATGATGGTAAACATGTCTTTCTGCAATCCTCCCCCAGTGGTGCTAGCCTCTCACCTTATAGATAGACCCCAACGGGTCTAATGGGGCAACAGTAAACGACCAGCCTGTTGTTGAAGCTTTCCTCACAAGGTCCAAGGGATCTCTGTAACTTTTTCTCCCGTCTCCACTGTCCTTTCCTAGAAAAACTTTTCTCCCAATCCGCAAGATGGAAGATAAAAAAAGAAGGCTTTCCATAGTGTAGTAGGTTTAAAGGTTCAAAAGTAATTTATTTAAAAAAATCTAAAAATGGCAACAGCAGGCCAGACAGCAAAAAAAGTGTCAAACAAATGAAAAGACTTCTGGTCACGGCCGTAACCGGATGTGACGTCACCAAGCTCCTCCCGACTAGTTGCGTGACCGGAAGTTTTTTCATTTGTTTGACACTTTTTTTGCTGTCTGGCCTGCTGTTGCCACTTTTATTGTAAAGGAGTTTTTAGATTTTTTTTAATAAATTACTTTTGAACCTTTAAACCTAGGGGGCCTGGTATGGATTTTGGGGGGGACCCCCACGCCATTTTTTTTTTAAATTTTGGTGCGGGGTTCCCCATAATATTCAAACCAGACCCAAAGGGCATGGTAATGGACTGGGGAGGGACTCACACAGTTTTTTTCAATGATTTTTATCTATATTGCCGGGATCCGGCAATACGTTACAGTCGCGAGCAGTTTTAAATGAAATTTTTTCCTTTAGAAATGTTATTTTGCTGTGGTACTGTTTTGAACATGGAAAAGATGCGCTACTTTACAGGCAGACTAAGGAGACTCCCCAGGCACGATATTTAAAGGAGTATTTCATTTTGATTGTTTCACTTTAAACATTATTAAAATCAATGCTCCTGAAAAAACGTCAGTTTTTAATACTTTTTTTGCATTGATACATGTCCCTTGGGGCAGGACCCGGGTCTCCAAACATGGCAATAACTTGCATATAAGGCTTTAAAATGAGCACTTTTGATTTTTCACTTTCGTGTCCCATAGACTTTTACAGTGTTCACGTGTTTGCACAAATTTTTTGCCTGTTCACATGTTCTGCTGCTAACCAAACCGGGGGGTGTTCGGCTCATCCCTAATGATGACTTAACAATTCTGGGGTAAATGCAAGTCAGTTTTCCCGTTTTACCATATCACCCCAGAACCCCTCACCCTGCATAGGTGAGAAATTCTGAGTATTTTATCCTGCTACTTGTCATCCCTTTTAAGGGACCACAACCCAAACAAAGGGGACATATACCTCCTATCAAGGACCCATCGGGTGCCATTTATAATAAACGCAGAAGTAAATAGCACAATCAATTTAAAAAAAAAGTGCAGTCAACATCTTTTAATTCATAAAATATAAATTTGTTATATTACAGATCAAGTTGAATATATAGCCCTTCATCAGGCCGACAAGTAGCATTCATAACAGTTACATAAATAGCTTCCCTGAATCAGATACTGGTTGAATTCAAAAACATTACCCTTTAGTAACATACTGTAATACTTATACAAAAGCCATATTCTATACATAACATAATCATAATAAATAAACATTCTTATCATAGGAATGGAGAGTGTAGGAGGTGTGTGTGTTTTTCAATCCTGATTTTTCAACTTTCACCTGTTCCTAATATATGTATATAGGGGCACAGATTGACCGAGAACCCCAGTCTGGCCTCAAGAATATATGAAGATAAAGTCCACCGTTCAACAGAGACCATTGCTAGATGGTTTGAGGTGGGGTGGGGGTTGCTATGTTTGTTAGGTGTAGCTGTATCCCATTGTTCTATTGTGTCTGTCTGCCTTGGGAGCAACCTATTATGGGATGTCTATGTGGATTAGCTGTGAGAGGGGAGAGAGGGAATTCCTCCAATAGCTCTCCCTGCTGATTGGACAGTCTACTGATGAGACGTTTGTACCTGTGTACCTGTGTTTTAATAAACAGTTCATGTTGAGCAGCCAAGACAAGTACTGCCTAGTTATTGATAGTCAGCAGTTGGAGTATCTGATATCTATATTCAGACTGGAGGAAGCGGCAGAGTGTGGGACATTTTGTTACATTGGTGGCAAGCAGTGGGCCACTTCCTGAAGTCTGGGACATCCAAACCTCTACCGGAATCCAAGATCAGGATAGCAGACTTCGGTCACCCCAGCGGAGATATGGATCTGGCATCAGAGTTCCCGGGGCTGCTGCGGATTGTCCTTTCAGCATACTCCAGGACTGTGTCTGCAGATGAATACCTGGAGTTCAGGCAGCAGATTCGGGTAAGACTCTGGATTGGAGCCCTCCAGGTCACTGGTATGCAACAGGGCAAGTGCTTTTCAACCCCAGAGCAACAAGCCAGTGACCAGCAGGCTTTGCGGATGGCATTCCTGGGGGAGCAGCCCCAGGAGCAATGGGTGACTGAGTTGGACAGGCTGGTTTAGCAGGAGATAGAGCTGGACAATCGTTATCGGGTTCTGCAATGACACGCAGAGCAGGGATATTTAGGGGAGACAACAGAATGCTCTCCGGAGGGATATGACTTTGGCGGCCCTGGATAGATATGGGAGAGCCTTACAGATGGTTATGTGTTTGGCGATGAAAGAGAACCTACCCTTGAGGACCTGCGAGATTATAGAGAGGCTATGCTCGGTCTTGCAGGGGTCTCAGAGCCTAAAATAGATCTTGAATTTTTGCTAAAGAAGGAACAGCATCTGGAAAGGGCATACAGGAAACTGCTAGGACACGTTCAGCAGCATGCCAGGGAGGAGGTGTTTGCCCTTCCTTCCCATCAGTTGGCCAGGGTGGAGGAAGGGATCTTTCCAACCCAGCAAAGATCAGTGCACCTGGGTAACAGTACTAGAGACATGTCGTCCCAGCAGCCATATGACGGTAAGGGGGATAGAGCAGCCGGCTCCCCTTCCCAGCAGCAGACAGCACCCCAGAATGATGCCACCAACCCAGCAGAAAAGCGGGCAACAGAGCAGAGTGCTGCTGGCCTCTGCCCTCAACTAACAAAAGATGCAGTATCCACCTGTATACTCCAGGGATGCTGGACAGTCGGCCCAGATCCCCAACAGCATGATGAAGTGAGCCCAGCCACCCTGTCTTCTTTCCAACAGCTGAAAGGACTCCAGGGAGAAGGGGCAGTCCGCCCTTCTCCCCAGCGGTGGGTATTTTCTCTGAGAGAGGCAGAGGTTGGCTGGGTGAGTAATGCTATGTTTGGGACAATTTATTTGGGGTACTGTGTGGATACCGGCATTGGGGGACTGGAACTACTGACTAACTTTGGAGTCAACCCGTCTGGGGTCTCCTCCTGTGTTAGTCCCCTGCCGAAAGGGGAGATGTGTAACGGGAGACACTTTGGGCGGGGAGGCCCGTGGAACCCAGAATCCCTTGGAGAGGTTGGGAAACCCTTGTTTCATCTCCCCATGCACCTCCTATGTCTAACTAACCCTGTGTCTATTAGGGGCATAGGGTGACCGAGAACCCCAGTCTGACCTCAAGAATATATGAAGATAAAGTCCACCGTTCATCAGAGACCATTGCTAGATGGTTTGAGGTGGGGTGGGGGTTGCTATGTGTTTGTTAGGTGTGGCTCTATCCCATTGTTCTATTGTGTGTCTGCCTTGGGAGCAACCTTTTATGGGATTTATATGTATATGTGGATTAGCTGTGAGAGGGGAGGGGGGAATTCCTAGAACAGTTCGCTCCTGCTGATTGGACAGTCTACTGATGAAACGTTTGAATATACCTGTGTACCTGTGTTTCAATAAACAGTTAATGTTGAGCAGCCAAAATGTGTACTGCCTAGTTATTGGTTGTCAGCAGTTGGAATATCTGATATCTATATTCAGACTGGAGGAAGCGGTATATGATGAAAGCACTCAAGCGGAGTGTGGCGTTACAGCCCTGCCACTGTGAAAATGAATGATGTAGAAAGGACACAAGTTTTGCACATTTGCAGAGTGTGTGGCTCCATATGAGTGGAGAAAACTGTTTTTTTCTGTTTCCTCCAGGTTTCATAATTCTGGATCAGGGTCGGGAGTCCAAAGGCTTCACAAAGTCCTAGGTTGGGTGAAGACTTCAATTGTGTGTCCAGGTCTTATTGGAGACTTGCAGGCCATGTGTCAATATAATCAAGGACCTGGTCATAGTGCAGTGCTCCCATTAGGAGACAGAGGTATTCTACTAAAGAGACGGCACACCATGCTGGAGGAGAGATTCTATGTCCAAAGAACTGGGAGAGTCAAGATGGCTGAGAGACTGAGATGGTCTTGGAGACTTGGAGAGCCGAGACAACTAGGCTAGTCCAGGAAAATGTGGGAATCTAGAGTTCCAGGACAAGGGTGTTTTTTATGTGATAATAGTCTGTATAACCCTTTTTTCTATGGCTGTGTTTGTCGTTTTTTATTTACCCACCAAGATAGGTAAATATCTTTGTTTTGTGAAATGGGACATTATTGTTCGAGCAACTCTGTTTCAACACAAGGGTTGTATAATCTACAAAGAGTTGATCCATTGAAAACTTGGAAAACATATGAATTCACAAAGACCTTTAGTTCATCTGTCTTGAGGCCTAACTAAATTTAACATCTCCACCAGAAGATGATAAAATGTATTATTTCTTCATCATAATTACAACATCAAGGAGTGAGAGAGCCCGGGGTGTCATGAGAACCCCTATGGAGAGGCCAGGGGTATGAGCCTGTGCTGCAACTATGAGGCTGAGTGAGCCAGGAGAGCTGAATTACATGATCTGAGGGACCAGTGAAAAGAGCCGCGGCGCTGCTGAAGAGAGAGCCAGGTGGCCTAGTATTTTTGTTTTATCTGATCTTGCTGGTGAAAACCCCTTGTTTTTGTGGACTTTACTTTTGTTTGTTCAATAAAAGTGGGCTGGCAAGCCTTAAAACCAAAGTTCAGACTGGTGCGGACTCTACAAATGCTTCTACAGTACCACTGAGCAGAATTCCTCAAGATAGATAGATAGATAGATAGATAGATAGATAGATAGATAGATAGATAGATAGATAGATAGATAGATAGATAGATAGATAGAAACATAATAAATACATAACAAACATATATGAAAAACTATATTGAATTAATAATCCTTTAATATATATATATATATATATATATATATATATATATATATATATATATATATATATATATTTGCAACTAATTGTAAACAGGGTATCTGAAATGTACATTCAATGGTTAGGTCTGTTACGTGTTCCCTTCCAAATTATAATTATAATTTTTAATAATTCCTAATGTTTTACAACTGCATATTCTGTTTCCAAAGGTGTTGGTTGTTGTGGGCTTTCTCCTGGAGCTGGTAGTTCAAGTAAAGTGTATATAACACCATCGGAGTCTGCAGTCTGCCCTACCTGAAATAAATATAACATTAACAATATCAAGAAATCATACAAGTACGGGTCTTACATTTGCTATTGGGAGATCGTTGCTTTAGATGGAAAATACGTTTTATAGGTGGTATTGTTTATCTAAGGCAGCATTCCTCTAATTTTTTTTAAAGCACCCTTCCAAAATATACACAATCTTGAGGCACCCCCTTCTGTGAAAAGTAATCCATGCCCCCTTCTATGACACTGCAGTGAAAGGCATGCCTCCACTGCAGCATTTTTATTGGACAGCTTGTTCCAATGGTGCTTTACCATTGGTCCAAGGCTCCAAGCTGTCCATTAAGCTCAGTGCTTCTGACAAGAAGGGAGGAGAGGCACTGTGAGATCATCCTCTCAGTCTGCTGCAAACAGAGTATGGCAGCTTGTATTTAAAGTGGCTGCTATGTATGTAGCTTCTGAGAGGCTGCACAAGAAGCCCCGTATCTCTGGAACTATAGGTGGCAGGAGCCCCAAATTTAACCAGTGGTGGGGTAGGACTTCAGCTACCTACCCCTCAAATTTGGGGTCTCTATGACCCCAGGTCGCCAAGCTACAACCCTTGAAGCTTGATCAATTTTTAGTTAGTTTTTTGTTTTTTTTATGTTTTTTTTTTATGTTCATGGCAGGTGAGACTCTGCCTCCCCTGACTGCACGTCCCTGATTTGCACCCTTCTTTTTCAAGTCCTCTGCAATTCGCCCTGGCATTTACTCCGAGTCCTCAGCAGTCCGATCCCTGTACCTTTTGCAGAATGTCCCCAATGTTTTTCCTGGAGAAAAGTGGCTTCTTTGCTGCCCATCGTGACACCAGGCCATCTTCCAAAAGTCTTCTTCTCACTGTGCATGCAGTTGTACTCACACCTGCCTGCTGCCATTCCTGAGCAAGCTCTGCACTGGTGGTGCCCCGATCCCGCAGCTGAATCAACTGTAGGAGACGGTCCTGGTGCTTGCTGGACTTTCTTGGGCGCCCTGAAGTCTTCTTCACAAATGCAGTGGAAATGCTTTTTATGGGTTTAAGTTTATTTTCATGGCAAAGAGGGATTTCGCAATTAATTGCAATTCATCTGATCACTCTTCATAACATTCTGGAGTATATGCAAATTGCCATCATAAAAACTGAGGCAGCAGACTTTGTGAAAATTTATATTTGTGCCATTCTCAAAACTATTGGCCATGGCTGTAGAACACTCAACATTAGAGGTGATTCTTTTTTTATTTTACAAAGGAAATATACCACACGGCACACTGGTACTGACTAGTTTTCCAGTATTTTTCTTCTCCTCTAGTTTCTCTCCCTTATTCATATAACATGACCCCAGTGCTGGGCAAACAAGGATGCTGTGCACAGATGTAAAAAAAAAAAAAAAAATAGCTCTTGTTTGACCCTTTGTTGGTTCTCCTCCCACAGTGGTTGCATGTCCACTGTGGGAGGAGCATGTCTAGGAGCATGTCCAACTCCATGGAACAATCACAATTGGGCTTTGTCGTAGAGGTCTAATACCCCGTACACACAATCGGACTTTCCGCCAACAAAACTGTGGATTTTTATTCGAAGGTTGTTGGCTCAAACTTGCATACACACGGTCACAAAAATGTTGGCCAGCAATTCCGAACGTGGGAACGCGGTGACGTACAAGACGTACGACAAGCCGAGAAAAAGTAAGTTCAATAGCCAGTGCGGCTCCTTCTGCTTGATTCTGAGCATTTCGTGAACTTTTGTGCGACGGACTTGTGTAAACACGATCAGACTTTCCGACAACAAAGTTTTGTTGGCGGAAAATTTGAGGACCTGCTAGCAAACATTTGTTGGTGGAAAGTCCGTCAGAAAATGTTCGATGGAGCATACACACGGTCAGACTTTACGACAACAAGCTCACATCCAACATTTCCTGTCGGAGAATCCGACCGCGTGTACACGGCATAAGACTAAGCCCAGTCAAGGTGAAACGCGCCAGTAAGTTGTGCCCAAGATGCAGGCACTGTAACTGAAGCCTCTGTTGGCTTACCAGCACATGCGGTTAATCTATGTGGTGTGAGCCCCCTAATTTTGCTATTCTGAGGGATGTTGTACAAGCACCCATCTGGCTCCTTATAATCCATACAATGTCATTGGTTACTGGAATGCCAGCAGCTGGCTCACTGGTACCCAAGGTTGTAATATGGCACAATAAAAACCTGTGGTTTTATGTAACAAAAAAGGCAGGCTTAATCCATAAACTTTTTTTTTTTATGGTATATAAAAAAATAAAAAATATAGCAAGGTGGTAAAATGATGTTAAGGGATATATGCAGCAGATAAAATAGTAGTTTAAAATGTTATGGTGATAATTTAAAGAAAACGAAAAGAATGAACAAATAAATACTAACATTCAACTCAAAAAGTACAGAACACTATTAAAAAACCATTCACTGTCAGTGATATAAGGCATTCTTCGATGGTCTTATCAAAATTCAGGACAACCATGGTTTGGCTGTTACTCCTCCCAGTGGCCAGACATGGAACACAAAATATGGGGTTTATTTACTAGAAGCATCAAATTATAAAATAAGAGTCCATAGTGTTAAAACGGAGGCTTTGTTCAGGGGAAATACTGGAACCACCCACGGTGCAGACAGAGATACAATAAGGTGAACATGAGATTATCCTCCACCGAGCATCAACACACCGGTCCTCTTACCAAAGAAAATGGACCACTGAATTACAGGTGGTCACACAAGCATGATATATCCACAGCGCCACAGAACCAATTCAATTGGATCATAGAAGGCTGGATCTTGTAGTCCCACTCAATGGTAATTCATAAGTACATGCATAGGATACAAGAAAGCAACTCCTCATGGTGTAGGATTTAAAACCAAGGTCAGTTTATTTCTTATAAAAAGCCAGGGTACTCACATTTTGAGAAATTAATACAGGCATATCAAAAGTTGCAATTTGTCATGGATAGCAGATGTTTCCAACCACAAAGATGGCCGCATGTCAGCACGTTACAGTGTCATGACGTCAGAGCTCCACCCTACGCAGCGGTTCGTCCTATAGGAACATCGTCAGGGGCATGGTCAGAGCTCTTCATATCTTCTTTATATAGGAGGGAGGGCGGGATAAGAAAGCCCCTTCCCCCTGCACTCCACGCCTCTCTCTCATCTGGGGGGAAGGAGCGTTCTTATCCCGCCCTCCCTCCTATATAAAGAGGATATGAAGAACTCTGACCACGCCCCTGACGACATTCCTGTTAGACGAAATGCCGTGTAGGGTGGAGCTCTGACGTCACGTCACTGTAACGTGCCAACTGCGACCATCTTTGTGGTTGGAAACATCTGCTATCCATGACGAATTGCAACTTTTGATATGCCTGTTTTTATTTCTCAAAATGTGAGTACCCTGGCTTTTTATAAGAAATAAATTTACCTTGGTTTTAAATACTACACCATGAGGAGTTGCTTTCTTGTATCCTATGCATGAACTTATGAATTACCATTGATTGGGACTACAAGATCCAGCCTTTTATGCTCCGATTGAATTGGTTCCGTGGCGCTGTGTATATATCATGCTTGTTTGACCACCTGTAATTCAGTGGTCCATCTTCTTTGGTAAGAGGCCCGGTGTGTTGATGTTCGGTGGAGGATAATCTCATGTTCACCTTATTGTATCTCTGTCTGCACCATGGGTGGTTCCAGTATTTCCCCTGAACAAAGACTCTCTTTTAACACTATGGACTCTTATTTTATAATTTGATGCTTCTAGCGCTGCATATACTTAACCTTTATAGAAATCAAGCAGCTTCTAACTTCAGCTTTTTCAATTAAGCTTTGGCAATAAAACCTGGAATCTGATTGGTTTCTATGCACAAGTGAGCCATTTTTGCACTCTCCTTTAGGTGGCTCTGCACTATAGTATAAAAACGTATCCAAGAAAACCCACCAAATTATGGCATATTAATAAGATGAAAATCTAATGCCACGTACACACGGTCGGACTTTACGGCAGACTTTGCCCGGCGGACTTTTCTACGTACTTTACGACGGACTTTCTGAATGAACGGACTTGCCTACACACAATCCACCAAAGTCTGTCGAATTCGTACGTGATGACGTACGACCGGACTAAAACAAGGAAGTTCATAGTCAGTAGCCAATAGCTGCCCTAGCGTGGCTTTTTGTCCGTCGAACTAGCATACAGACGAGCGGACTTTTCGACCGGACTCAAGTTCAACGGATTGATTTAAAACATGTTTCAAATCTAAGTCCGTCCAACTTTTGAGAAAACAAAGTCTGCTGGAGCCCACACACGATCGAATTGTCTGACGAAATCCAGTCCGCCGGGCAAAGTCTGCTGTAAAGTCCGCTCGTGTGTACGCGGCATAATAAATGTTACTGATAATTATAATTAAAATAATAATAATGTGACGTCTTTGCATTTGAGAGTCTTGGAAAGAAAGTTACGATAACCTACTTTTTTGTTTTTGATAATGTTGCTTTGTTCTGAATCAGTATTACTGTATATATGAGAAGAATCCCTGTAATATAAAAAACAAGAAAGATGTTCACTATACAAGATAATACAAGTTCTAGGTGCACTAGTGGTTGTAAACCTCAGACATGAAATATGAACAAAGCACATCCCTCTATAGTGTGTACTTGTCTGTATTAAGAGCACTAAGTGACATTTCTGTCTGCCGCCTCTTTCCTCTGCTTTTAGCATGAGTCACTTCTGACACGTTTTCCTGACACCAAGAGAAAAATGGTGACAGAGGAGGGAGCTCCAGCTGATTGACAGCCTCAGCTCTGTTCCTGTGTGTTGTGTAAAGTGGGGTGTGTCTCTTCCCTCCAATCAGCTCCCAGAGCTCTCCTCAATAAGCTCTGCAGAGTGTAATTTCAGCTCTCCGTCCCCTTTTGTCCGAACTCTCAGACAACATTTATAATATCAGCACTCTGAATGGAGGTAGAGAAGTGAGGACTGCAAATAAACAGGTACAACTTAAGTAGGAGGATTTGTTTAATCTCTGTGTATCACCTGAGGCCAGTCACTTCACTGGGTATATGTGAGGGGTTACAACCACTTTAAGTCCAACACAGAAGTAAAATATGTTATACCCAAATATAGACAAGAACCTTAGATGGGGTCATTTTTCTTTATGAGCTCCTGAAGAGTCAGTTCAGCCTACCTGAAAACAATGCCCTCTAAAGATCACTCATTAACTTTTAGTTTTCATGAATATAGTAATTTTAATTAGTGGAACTCACTGTAATTCTGAAGAACTTTCTCTGGGTATAGCCCTCTGTTGCTGATCAACATTTCCATACAGATGATCATCCATTGGTATCGCCTCCTGAACCAATTATTATGCAACAACACAAAGGCTTTAATTAATGCTACAATATACACTTCACCAAAAAAAAAATACACTATATATATATATATATATTTGTATATTTAGATAGATAGATAGATAGATAGATAGATAGATAGATAGATAGATAGATAGATAGATAGATAGATAGATAGATAGATAGATAGATAGATAGATAGATAGGTAGGTAGATAGAGACTGTGTATATATATATATATATATATATATATATATATATATATATATATATATATATATTTAAACATATACAAATAAAACACTTCAATAAAATACACCAAAGAATTTATAGTTTCCCTTTAATGAATTAAATTCAAGAGTAAATAATAAACAGAAGTCAATATTTTAAGCAATATCTTCTAACAACAAAAATATTCAAAAAATATTCTAAGGGATTTTAAAGGTGTCACTGACAACTGACAGCAATAAAGAGTATCTTTAAAATGTTTTCAACTATTCATAGAAATTGTATTAAAATAGAAATCACAATCTTTAAATTGATCTAGGTTCTGTCTGTTATTTGATTTTGTAGGAAATCTACGTTTTGTCTCCTATAAAAAAAAATACTACACCCAACTAAGAGTTGTTAACATAATATAATTTATAAATTTAAAAATGTTTAAATGGCAATCAAACGATACCTGTTGAGTCTTCTCTTCATTCTTCACTTTTAAAACAGAAGTGCTTTTTTTTCTTTAAAAACAAATGAACAAAATATTTAGAGTTTGTATAGTTCAGCAAAAAAATATATATTTTTATTTCTAAATGCTATTTTCAAAATTTTGCTTTTTTTTAACAAATAAAAATTATTGACAGTGCTCTTGCACACATCACAGGCAAGTGATTGTAGCTACAGTCCAAAGTTTACTCACAGCACCATCTGTCGGTGAAGTTTTGTGTTGCAGTGAACCAAAAGAAACCAAGAAGATTGATGGGTAACCATGGGCACTACAACACAATATCAAGATCATAACGTTTATTACCAATGGGACTTCTATCTGTCAGATACTGTATATATCACACATTCATATTTTCATTAAAAAAAAAAAAAACTTTTATCAATACATTGGCAAACATTTGACTTTTAAAAATATCCACATAGGATCGTAATGTGTTTTGTTGAAAACAGCAAGAAAAAAAAAAAAAAAGACAGTGTGTCTTCTGGTACATAGTGTTGCAGTGCAAACATACATAGGTCTATTTTTCATTATTTTGGATTTGCACAACTTTTGCCAATATTTGCCCATTTTTAGGCCAGTATTTTATTTTCACTTTATTTGTCACAGGGGTTTGTGCTGAAGATGTGACAGTTTTTAAACAAGATTCAGGTGCAGTTGCTCCAGAGCTTAGTAAATGAGGTAAAGCTTCACTTTGCAAAGAGTAACCAATCATGTGCAAGGGAAATAAAAAGAATTGCATTTATGCTTGTACGTGATTGGGTGATGGAAGTCAGCAGAGCTTCTGCTCTTCTATTAAGTTCTAGAGCAACTGAACTTGGAAAACTGCTCAGACTATTTGCCTTTAGTAAATCAACCCCTTAATATCCCCTTGCCCCGCTTTGTAAGGAGGTATGTCTTTATGTATACTCAAATGGGATGACGCTCAGTTGATTGATCTTTGCCATTTGCCAGTTAAAATCCATATACTTGTAATATATTGTTGTTAAGCAAGTGAACCTTGTGAAACCAAAAAGATACAATAGAACTAACTGTATTTCATACAATTTGTTTAATAAAAATGATTGAAACTGAAAAAAATATTTGCCTAACATCATCTTTTTCAATGGGAAAAATGCTTTACTGAACCAGTCACCCTCTTTATCTCTTAGTATATGTAGTTTCATTTTACAGTTTCACTGGCACATTATAAATTATTATAGTATATTATTATCTTCTATGTTTCAGTCATTACATACCTTCTACATATGCAGAAAAGGACGATCAATAGAATTATAAACACAAGTCCCACTCCAGTTCCGATCCCGGCATACAGAATTCTTCTTTCATTTCCCGCTGTGATTTAAAAACACATTTTATGTAAGTATTGCCAATGTAAATTTAAAGTGTTACTAAACCCAGGAGCCTGTATTCACTATATCTGGTATCCCCCAGTACACAGAACATGGAAATGCAATTATTTTGCAAAAGATAGTAGGACAAAACCCAAAGAATTCTTAAAAAATATTAATAGTATAAAGGCCAGGTCTCAGCATGTAGGCCCTTTACAAAATAATCTGTAGTGGGTGACTGGGGACAAAGAGAAGGCAATTTTAACCACTTGACAATTGGGCACTTAAACCCACTTCCTAACCAGACCAATTTTCAGCTTTTGGTGCTCTCACATTTTGAATGACAATTACTCAGTCATGCAACACTGTACCCATATAATTTTTGTCCTTTTTTTCACACAAATAGAGCTTTCTTTTGGTGGTATTTAATCACCGCTGGGTTTTTATTTTTTGCACTATAAATCAAACAAGACTGAAAATTCTGTAAAAAAAAAATCTTTGTTTCTGTTAAAATTTATTGCAGAGTATTGGCAAGTATTGTCAGAGTATTGGCAAGTATTGGCAAGTATTGGCAGAGTATTGCACAGTATGGGCACAGAGCAGTGCTGTGGGCACTACAGATCCAGCCCACAGCGCTGCTAAAAACGATCTCTCCCCCTACCCCCCTCTCCCCTCGCACTGTACAGATCGGTACAGAGAGGGGAGGGAGGAACCGGCGTTATGACATGACGCCGGTTTGTTTACAAGTGATCGTTCCGTGATTTGACGGAGCGATCACGTGGTAAACAGCCGCTACAAGCGGCCATTTACCATGATCCGTGATGCGCTGGGTCTTCCAGGCCGGCGGTCACGGATGTTTGCGGGAGCGCGCCCCAGGGGGCACGCGAGAGCAACATTCTGGGAGGACGTCCCACGGACGCCCACCCAGAATAAGCTGACCGTGCTGTAGCCGTCTTTCGGCTATGGCCCGGTCGGCAAGTGGTTAATAAATTACTTTCTTCAGCTCTGTGTATCCTTTGGAGCATGGGGGAGCTCATGTCCATAATGGGGGTGGTATTGACACAGCCCCAAATGATCTACAATGTGATATGGTCCAGAAATATTTATACAGAATAAAGGTGGATAAAGCACCAGGACCAAATGGCATCCACCCACGGATCCTAAAAGAATTGAGCTCTGTAATTTCAAAGCCATTGTTTGTTTAGGGACTCGTTAATGACGGGAATAATACCACTGGATTGGCGCGGGGCCAATGTGGTGCCTATATTTAAAAAGGGATCAAAGTCTTTACCAAGTAACTATAGACCTGTTAGTTTAACTTTTATAGTCGGGAAGATACTGGAGAGTTTAATAAAAGACCACATAGACCAGTTCTTGCTAGAAAAAAATATTTTAAGCAACAGACAGCATGGATTCATGGAAGACAGAAGTTGTCAAACAAGCCTGATTTTTTTTTTATGAGGAGGTAAGTAAAACCTTGGACAGAGGGGTGGCTGTGGACGTGGTATTCTTGGATTTTGCAAATGCTTATGACACAATTCCGCACACACGGCTCATGTGTAAGGTAAAATCTCTACAGGCTTGGAAAGATCAATTTGGAAATAGATAGAAAACTGGTTAATGATTCTTACTCTGAATGGTCTAAGGTTATCAGTGGTGTACCTCAGTGTTCAGTGTTGGGACCCTTACTTTTTAATAACCTTACAAATGATATTGGGTCTGGGATTAAAAGTACCATTTCAGTCTTTGCAGATGACACCAAGCTATGTGATAAAATAACGTCCTTACTTGCAAGCCAACCTCAATGCACTGTCTACTTGGGCAACTAAGTGGCAAATGAGGTTTAATGTAGATAAATGTAAAGTTTTGCACTTGGGGGCCAAGAATATGCATCATACATACTAGGGGGAGTACAACTGGGGGGATCCGTAGTGGAGAAGGATTTGGGAGTTTTGGAAGATCATAAGTTTAATAATAGCATGCAATGCCAAGCTGTGGTTTCCGAGTGGTATGGACTCCAGAGAGAGAGAGATAACATTTTGCCCCCCTGTACAAATCATTAGTAAGACCTCATCTGGACTATGCAGTTCTGTTTTGGGCACCAGTTCTCAAAAAGATTATCGGGGAACTGGAGAAAGTGCAGAGAAGGGCAACCAAACTGATAAGAGGCATGGAGGAGCTCAGCTATGAGGAAAGATTAAAGGGACTGAATTTATTCTCTCTTGAGAAGAGGAGATTAAGGGGGGGATATGATCAACATGTACAAATACATAAGAGGTCCATATAGTGAACTTGGTGTTGACTTATTCACTTTAAGGTCATCACAGAGCACAAGGGGGCACTCTTTACATCTAGAGGAAAAAAGATTTCATCTCCAAATACGGAAAGGTCTCTTCACAGAATTGTGAAAATGTGGAATAGACTTCCTCCAGAGGTGGTTCTGGCCAGCTAAGTAGATTGCTTTTAAGGCCTTTAAGGCCTGTATTCTTTCCTAAATGTACATAATATAACTGGGTGCTGACATTTATAGTAAAGTTGATCCAGGAAAAATACGATTGCCTTTTGGGGCATCAGGAAAAATTTTTTTCCCCTGCTGTAGCAAATTGGAGCATGCCTTGTTGGGGTTTTTAATGCAACAATACTAAAATAAATTGTATGTGTTTTATATATATATATATTTAGGTCATAATATAAAAAAACTATATATATATATATATATATATATATATATATATATATACATATATATATATATATATATATATATATATATATATATATATATATATATATATATATATACACACATATATATATATACACATATATATATATATATATATATATATATATATATATATATATATATATATATATATATATATATATATATATATATATACATATATATATACACATATATATATATATATATATATACACATATATATATATATATATATATATATATATATATATATATATATATATATATATATATATATATATATATTTATTGGGGGGACATCGATAGTTTCAAAAAACTACTTTAACTTATACACAATGATGCTATTAAATTTAATCTCTTGATATTAAAACCTTAAAACAAACCTAAGCTTTGTCCAGGGATTGGATTTAACCCGTTCCCCTAATCCCATCCAAGCAGCAGATTTACCTTTAAATTGTTTCTCAACTGCTGCGTTCAGCAATGGGAGCTCTAAAGGAAATATTTGCTACTTCTGGGTATGGAGGAGCATGTGACAGCTCTCTGCAAATCTGATCACTGTTGTTACATGGGGAGTTTATTGCCCGGGGTAATCTAAAACTCCAGCAACTCCTAGCTTACCTAAACAGAAGAACAGAAGGAAAGCGCTTCTAAGTGCAGATTTCCATATTTATTTTAAAGATAAAATAGCCAATTGGCCACTTACAGGACATATAAAAATAACAGGCTCATCTGATAGTGGGGAGTCCGGGACACAGACGATGAAAGCTGCTAAGGGTCCGCTAGCATTCATTCGGTCAAAGGAGGAAGCCGGCCGGAGGTCCAAGACGGAGTGGACCTGCAGCGTCAGCGGGATGACGTCACTGGAGGGAACAACGCATTTCCAAGCATGCACCATACGATGGCTGGGTATGTGTGCTCCTTTATCAGGCTAGTCATACTCTAAAATGTGTCACTCCCTCTGGTGACGTCATCCCGCTGATGCTGCGGGCCACACGTGCTGTCCACGCCATCTTGGAGCTCCAATCAGCTTCCTCCTTTGACCGACAGCATGTTAGCAGACCCTGGGAGCCCCTCAGTGGCTTTTATGCTCTGTGCCCCAGACTCCCCACTATCAGATGAGCTTGTTATTTTTATATTACCTGTAACTGGCCAATTGGCTATTTTATCTTTACAATAAATATGGAAATCTGCACTTAGAGGTGCTTTCCTTCTGTTTGACATTTAGAGCCTGCTTCTGCCCTCTGGAACGGCTCACCCTGGTGCTTTCTTTTGGACATTTGAACTTTACATATTCATTATATTGCTAAAAGTATTGGGACGCCTGCCTTTACACACACATGAACTTTAATGGCATCCCAGTCTTAATCCAGAGGGTTCAATATTGAGTTGGTCCACCCTTTGCAGCTATAACAGCTTCAACTCTTCTGGAAAGGCTGTCCACAAGGTTTAGGAGTGTGTCTATGGGAATGTTTGACCATTCTTCCAGAAGTGCATTTGTGAGGTCAGGCACTGATGTTGAACAAGAAGGCCTGGCTTGCAGTCTCCACTCTAATTCATCCCAAAGGTGTTTTATCGGGTTTGAGGTCAGGAC
This sequence comes from Aquarana catesbeiana, assembly GCF_042186555.1. NCBI lineage: Eukaryota > Metazoa > Chordata > Amphibia > Anura > Ranidae > Aquarana > Aquarana catesbeiana. The sequence goes on from NC_133333.1 coordinate 23,056,490, forward strand.
TCTGTGCAGGCCAGTCAAGTTCCTCCATCCCAAACTCACTCATCCATGTCTTTATGGACCTTGCTTTGTGCACTGGTGTGCAGTCATGTTGGAACAGGAAGGGGCCATCCCCAAACTATTCCCACAAAGTTGGGAGCATGAAATTGCCCAAAATGTCTTGGTATGCTGACGCCTTAAGAGTTCCCTTCACTGGAACTAAGGGGCCAAGCCCAACCCCTGAAAAACAACCCCACATATTATTATTCCTTTGATACTGGGTGATTGTAACATTGATAGCGCCTGCATCCATCTCTTTTTTTCTCATAGCGTACAGAAAACTTTCTTTTCCCTACCAGTGGCTGATCAGAGTGTTGGGGCAGTGAAAAGTTAAGTGTGCTGCTGGGGAGGACTCATTTTAAGTGATTCAACAAGCGTTCAGGTTTAAAGTGCACCTGTGTCCAGAGTCAGACCATGAACAATAACATTCATATGCTTAACGGTAAAATAGTTATAAAATAAGTCCTCACTGACCTCTATAGCTCCATGTACTGTGAAGTAATTCATGTACAAAGATCATAATAAAGACTCTAAATTTGGTTTCAGTCGGTTTAGAACAGTCTTTCTCAACCTACCCTGGAAGAATGCCCTAAAATAATTTTCAGGTCTCTGGGAACCCTTACTAAATCCACTTGGGGAGTAAATAGAAAAATTTCCCATACACTGGTGGTCGGTAGGAAAATGTCAACCCTTCCAGACAGTGAAAATGATCATTGGTGCCATGCTGCTTGGATTGCCAAGTGGTGTTTGGCCTGGAACTATCCAAGCACCACCAAATGTGTGGTCAAATTGCCATAACTCAGGGAATGCCTAGCAAACTCTGGAGGCACCTTAGTTGAGGACAACTGGTTTCAAAACACCTGATGTGTGTTTACAATAGAGGGCTGCCAAGATTCTGCTGCAATAGAAAGTATTAGGAAATTAACTAAGATTTCCGTGCCTCAGTTGTGAATTTTGAAGTCAAATTTGCCCACAATGCCCATGGCTTCAGAGGTGAATGGGTCTTATTTTAAAGTGTTTTTACTGCTTGTTCAGAATTCGTACCTACCGTTTTTCCACAAAAATAAGCCCGGGTCTTATATTAATTTTGGCAACAAAAGACACAGTAGGGCTTATTTTCGGGGTAGGTCTTACCATGTAATGTGCTGTCTTCTCTCCCCCTCTCCCTCCCTGCCTGTCAGGAATCCCCAGTGTGAACTGAGTTAAAATGCTTGTAAAATCCTATAATCTACTCTATTACAGTAGTATATAATGTACAATGTGTGTGTTTCTGTAATATAATTGTGCCAAATGCCTTAGTTATAGCGTCACTCTGCTCTTCTGTGACCTGCCGGAGCTCTCTTCCCCGCAATTATATTACAGAAACACACACATTGTACATTATATTCTACTGTAATAGAGTGGATTTTACAAGCATTTTAAACTAGGTCTTATTTTCAGGGTAGGTCTTATCTTCAGGGGAAACGCGGTACTTTAGTGTGCATAGTCTGGGCACGGGTTCGCTTTAAAGGATACATCGAAAGAGAAAATTGATGTATTATTAAATTTAGTGGAAAGAGGACATAGGCAATGAGGAAGTATTTATGCACATCCGCGCTTACACTACCTGATATCTCTGTTGTCTTGTGAAGTAATCATTGCTAGTTCCCCTCTTTAACCCTACAAAACATTACCGTCCACTCTATGCACTTCTTCTTCTTGCATTATTTATATTAGTTCATAAGCATAAGATCTGAAACTTCTACTTTTTCATATGATGTCTTCATCTATTAAGTGATCATTCCCTCTTGATAATTAGATCAAGCCTTGGGTCTCCATAGAAGATACATGCACTAAGATTAACAACCGTTCAATTACAAGCCACAGGAAGCAGCTCTTAATTCCTGATAAGTTGGTGGTTTTCTGTAAGCTTCCTTGAGGTTTGAGTCACCAACTTTGTATCTACTTTATCAACCCAAACCTAAGGGATGGAGGTCTCTCTATTAACATTAATGGGCTGTGCTATGACTTAGGTGATCTACAGTACATTGTATCCTAAATCCTATGTACAATATCAATAAAAATCTTTCATATTCGCAGCAGTAGGGTAATTATGTCGACAAATATAAGATTCAAGGCACTGTTTTATTCAAAACCAAAGCCTATAAAGCCTTAAAGTCATATTAAAGGCAAGATTAACCACTTGCTTACTAGGCACTTATACCCCCTTACTGTACCCAAATTAATATTTAAATAATTTTTTTTTTCAGACAGATAGATAGACTTTTCTTTTGGTGGCATTTAATCACCATAGTTTTTTTTTATTTTTTGCTACACAAACACAAAAAGCTAAAAATTTAAAAAAAAAACAGTTTCCACAGTTTGTTATGAAATGTTTTAAACAGGTAATTTTTTTCCTTCATTGATGTGCACTGATAATAAGTTGCACTGATAAGGTGGCACTGATAGGTGGCACTGATGAGTACCGATGAGGCAGCACTGGTAGGCACCGATCAGGAGGTACTGATAGGTGGCACTGGTAGGCACTGATAGGCAGCACTGAAGGGCACTGAGGTGTGGCACTGATAGGCAGCACTTATAGGTGGCACTGATGGGTGACACTGATAAGTACCGATGAGGCAGCACTGGTAGGCATCGATCAGGAGGTACTGATAGGTGGCACTGGAGGGCACTGATAGTCAGCACTGAAGGGCACTGAGAGGTGGCACTGATAGGCAGCACTTATAGGTGGCAATGATGGGTGGAAGTGGTAGGTGGCACTGATGATGAGGCACTGATTGGTAGCAATGATAGGTGGCACTGGATAGCAGTACTGATGGACATTGGTAGGTGGCACTGTTGGACACTAATTAGCAGCAGTGCCTGTCACTGTGTGGGACCGATGTCCCTTTTATACAAGCCGGTAAACGGCTTATTAGGGGAAAAAAGCCAATGTCTGTCTTCTGTTTACATCATGTGATCAGCTGTCAATGGCTGACATTTGATCACATGGTAAAGGGCCGGTATTGGCCTTTCACTCCAATCTATAGTCAGCCAAGTCCCAAGGACTCGATCACAGAATGGGCTGCCCGCGTGCCACAGGTTGCACACGGCCAGCGGGAGGACGTCCATGTACGCCCTCCCAGCAATCTAAGCCCACGCTGTAGCCATCTTTTTGCGCGGGCATCAAGTGGTTAAAACAAATAAATAATTAACAAACATGTCATACTGAACTTACCTGTTCTGTGTAGTGGTTTTGCACAGAGCAGCCCCAATCCCAATCCACCTCTTCTCAGTTCCCTCACCGGTGCTCCTGGCCCCTCCCTCCTGCCAAGTGCCCCCAGAGAAAACAGCTTTCTGTGGGGGCACCCAAGCAGACTCGCTCCTGAGCCGCTGCTCTCTATGTCCATTCAGACACAAAGCCACGGCTCGCCCCATCCCCTCTCTCTTCTTATTAGTTCACTGGCTGTGATTGACAGCAGCGGGAGCCAATGAGGAGGGAGAGTCCCCGGAGAGACAAGGCTCTTGTGCACATCGCTTGATCATTGGGGAGGGGGCTGGGGGAGACCCTGCACAAAGTTTTTTACAACCACTTTAAAACTAAATTCCAGGCAGATATAAAAGACAGGAATTAATTAATTTTGTATTTTGTATTCAATAATACATCATTAATTGTATTTTTAATTGAGCGCCCAAGCACAAACTAGACAGCCTGGGCTCAGATAAATAGGGTTGAATGATACTGGCTTTCATTCAACATGGAATTGATAGATGGAATGGATTGATGGTAATGACTAAGCGCTAACATTTGTGTGAAACGCGTCTACCTCTTTGTCTCCTGCTCCATCTGTCAACCATTTGTCATATGAGGCTTCAATAAAAGGATTTTTGCAAGTGCAGCCATCCGGAATAATTTTCTTAGGAAAATTGAGGACATCTAGTGATGGAAAAGAATACTCTTGGGGACAGCTGTGGTTTGAAGGTAAGTATTGCAGCAAACACTTTTTTTTCATCTTTTTAATTTTTTTTTCTTTTTTTTTTACTTTTATATTTTGTTTTGAAATAACAGAGCAAGTGCAGCGCTTCAAAGTGTTTAGTGAATGTCCATGTGTTAGGTAAATAGCTATAGTCCCAAGTGTAATCAATCCCAATAGGCAAAAAGTCCTTAATAGGTTCCAAAGACAACTCGTGACAATGTCATGTGACAAAACCCTCACCAGAAAATAAATGTAAGCCAGCATATAATAATGAACTTGCGGGTCCAAAGTGTTACACAGTGCTCCTTCGCTGTGGTATCTCTTCATCATTCTATGCACTCACCAGATAACAAGCCATTATGAGCCTTGTATCAATATCTTGGAGCTTGGTGACATCCTATCTAGGGTTGTAGACACCAGGGAAAACCTCATAGGAGACTGGCAGAAAGATGGCCACCGCTCCCAGCATAAGGACACAGCGGTAATGGCATCAGTGTGTAGGCCCCCTCCGACACATTTTGTGCGCATGCACGTTTTTAAGGCAGGTTTTCCCTGCTGTCTACAACCCTGGACAGGATCTTAACAAGCTCCAAGATATTGATACAAGGCTCATAATGGCTTGTTATCTAGTGAGTGGATAGAATGGTGAAGAGATAGCACAGCGAAGGAGCACTGTGTAACACTTTGGACTATGAAGTTCATGAATATATGTTGGCTTATATTAATTTTCTGGTGAGTGTTTGTGGACATCACTCTGTCACGGCTGGTCTTTGAACCTATTAAGGACTTTTTTGCCTATTGGGATTGATTACACTTAGGACTATAGCTATTTACCTAACACATGGACATTCACTGAACACTGTGAATCGCTGTATTTGCTCTTTTTTTTATTGTTTATTGAAGGTTGTAGATTCACCTTTATGGGTGCTAGCTGCTTATTAAATACGTTATCAGTGCTTACTTGTTCCATTTTGTTTTATATTTGGTTTTGCTTTAACTACTAAAAATATACAGAAGTGAAATAGAGATAAATACTCATAGTATAAATGTTTATGTAATACTTGCATTGCTTAGTAAACAGATAGGAGGAGAGAGCAGATGGAAAGAGAGATTAACTTGTCACAGTGCTGCTTCTCTTTGACTGTCCAATCACAGACGGGGGGGGGGGGGGGGGGGGTCAGTGACAGCCTGAGCTCAGATGAATAAGGTTGAATGATGCTGGCTGTCATTTAACATGGAAAACTAAATATATACAGTACCTTAGTAACGCTAAAGGAGCACTGTGGGGGACAGCTGAGGTTGGAAGGTGAGTATGGCAGCAAAAGCTTTTCTTTTTTAATTTTTAATGGGCCATTTTTTTACTTTTGCCTGGAGTTGTGCTTCAACAGATAGAAATATATAGAAGTAAAACAGGAATAAATGCAAATAGTATACATGCTTTGTGTTGTATTCATATTCATTTTTTAAACTAATAGGAAGAGAGAGCAGATGGAAAGAAAGATTAATTTGTCACTGTGCTACTTTTCTTTCATTGTCCAATCACAAACTGGGGGTGGGCCCATGACAGCCTGGGCTCAGATAAAAAAGGTTGGACGATGCTGGCTGTCATTCAAAATGGAAAACTGAGGACATCTAGTGGTGGAAAAGAAATACTGTGGGGGAGAGCTGTGGTTTGGAGGTGAGTATTGAAGCAAACTCTGTTTATTTAATTTCATCCTTAATAGACTATTTTTTTTTTCCTTTCCTGTTTGACTGGAGTTCTGCTTTAACTAACAGAAACATATGGAAGTGAAATAAAGATAAATACAACTAGTATACATTATTTTTGTAGTACTCACATTGCTCAGTAAACTTGAACACAGAGGACTCTTCTGTTCCCATATCATTAGTTGCAGCACAGATATATTTTTCTGTTGTTGTATTCTTCACAGATATTTTATCCCCGTGTCCATGTAATAATTTCCCACCTTCACCAATCCGGTACCAGGTGTAATTATTTATCGGGGGATTGGCTTTACTTGAACAAAGTAACGTGACATCATCACCTTCTTGTGTGTTCTCGTTATCATCAACTGATATGGTGACGCTCCTAGGATGATCTGTGCAGTAATAGATAACATATGGCATGATGATTTATACAGTACTATATAAATAAAATAGTATCAATTATATCGCTGAAAGAAAGTGTTTACAACATGCTTCATGGCTGGTGGGGGGGGGGGGTGGGGGGTGGCAGGTTGGTGTACACAGATTTCTGAAAACATCACAACACCCTGCTTCTGTACTCCTCTCAGCCCTGATGCAAGTGGTGAGCTGCCTCTTGGGAGGAGTTACGCAAATATCAAAATGCCTTGATGGATGGATGTCAGTCTGGAGGAGTGGGTAGACTGCATTTGCATGCATACCACCCTAGGTAATGCCCACATGTGATGCTAAGTCTCCATGATTGGTAAAAATGAAAACCATGGAATGAAAGGGATAGGCCAGGGACAGTTAGTCTCGGGGGAAAGAGCTAGATGTTGAACGTCCTCGATCCAGGAAATGAGGCGGGCTCTATCTGACTTATGGCAGCTTCTAATGCACTTTGTGAGAAGCTCACAGTAGGCAGAGAAATCAGAGTAAGTAATTTCCGCTAGGATTGCCACCTTTTCTGCAAGCCAATCCCAAACATTCTTGTACCCATAAAATATGCTTAGAATGCTGTGCCACAAGTAAGACTCTCACAGACATGTATAAACCTCAGCAGAATATTTAAAAAATAAAACTCATCCAATACATATGATTTGTGGACTGAATGACAAAAAAAAACGGATTCCTCTATCCACACAAATTAGGTGGATGGAGGTATTCCCTCCCTTCTTAGGGGGAGGGGGCCAGAGGATCTGGCCATTTCAGATTAGTGCTCTGTGTGGCGAATCAACAGATCGCCCGACTCTGTGGAGGGGGCGGGGGGGGGGGGGTAATAGAGTGTTCCTTCTGCCCAGGACAGCTATCCACAGTTCGGTGTGAATAAATGTGTCCGGGTTTAATGCAGTCTGAAACCCAGACACATGGTTCAAAACCCGGACTGTCCAGGTGAATCCTGGACAGGTGGCAACCCTAATTTTAGCACAGGAGGGGACCCTGTACACCTGTGCAAGACTGAGGGGAAGGCCGGAATAAACATGCAAGTAGGTGCTTACAGGGGAGTTATGTAAAAGTATAGTTCACTTTATTTTTGTATTCATTGCAGATAATGTGAACCGAGATAAAGTTCTATATTGCTGTGCTTTGTAATATATTGTGTAGCGAGTCAGTAAGTTGCCCAAGACTTAAGTCTGCCCACTCCTAGGTGTTCACAGCTCTGCTTCCTCTTGGTGAGCCATAAATACTGGGGGAGGGCTCAAGGTCTCGTTCTCTTCCACATGGAAATACAGAGGAAGGACTGCTGCACCATGTAGTCCTGCTGGAGCATGTGGCCCCCTAGTGGGATTTTGGGATTCAACGGGAAAAGATTCTACCACTAATGGATTTATGCTGAATAGACATAGCTCCTAACTGTCCCTGAATTTGAGGGACTGTCCCTGATTTGGGAAAATGTCCCTCTGTCCCTTTTAGCTCCTTATTTGTCCCTCATCCTGGTCTGATCTCTATAGTTGTATATAAAATGCACTATTTATCTTTCAAAAAGTGTTTCCCAGTGCTAAACCTTTTATCCAGTTTCTAAATTGCTACATTTGTAAATTCCACAAGCCAAAGTAATGGGAATAGTAGTAGTAAAAAAGCACTTTTCACAATTTCTTTTGTATCATTCTCCTTTAAGGGGGCATGACATGCTAATAGATGTCCCTCATTCCCTTTGCAGAAAGTTGGGAGGTATGGAATAGACTCTAGAAGGTATGACCTTGGCTGCCTGAGTTAGCTAGTGGTAGGACTGTGTAAGAAGAACTGTGAGATACTGTATTAAAGTATAACTAAAGACAAAACTTTTTTTTTTTAGTTTTGGATAGAGTGGAGAGGGATTAGAACACCTGTCAGATTTTATTGCTGTCTGTACCACCATTAGGCCCCTTTCACACTGGGGCGGTAGGGGGCGTCGGCGGTAAAACAGCGCTATTTTTAGCGCTGTTTTACCGCGGTATTCGGCCGCTAGCGGTGTGGTTTTAACCCCCCGCTGGCGGCCGAAAAAGGGTTAAAACCCCTCGTATAGCGCGGCTATAGCCGCGGCTATAGCCGCGGTATTACCGTGGTATAGCCACGCTGTCCCATTGATTTCAATAGGCAGGAGCGGTTTAGGAGCAGTGAATACACCGCTCCTTCACCGCTCCAAAGATGCGGCTCGCAGGAGATTTTTTCTTCTCCTGCCAGCGCACCACTTCAGTGTGAAAGCCCTCGGGCTTTCACACTGAACAAACAGCGGAGGCTGTTTAGGGGCGGTTTGCAGGCGCTATTTTTAGCGCAATAACGCCTGCAAACCGCCCCAGTGTGAAAGGGGCCTTAGGGAGATCCACCCTCTCTATTTAACCTGTTTACCATTATCATTGAAAGTGAAGGTAAAAGAAAATCACAAATTTTGGGTTGTCCCCAGATAAGTAAAAAAGGAGAAATCTTCCAATGGGGACACTGGTGACCAGGGGGGGCCATGGAATTCTCTTAATTTGCAGGTATTTCCTCTCACTTCCTGTTTGGCTATGGGACAGGAAGTGAAGGGGAATCCCCACAACCGGACACAGATGGTGAAAAAAAATCTGACAGGGGTTATAACCCTGCCTTGCTCTATCCAAAATGATGAAAAAAAACATTGTGCTTATAGTTATACTTTAACTTGTACTGGCAAAGAAGCTTCAGTAAAGTTCTGTTAATTGACTGGTCTGAAGTATTTTCAAAGGGGTGCATGGAGGTACATGGCATATCCAAAGAACTGGGATTGTAACACACAAGGGGATGAAGAGCAGGAGAAATAGTGCCACCACTGAAGGGTTAATAATATGGAGGAGTTGGCAGGAAGTCATGTCTAACATGCTATGGGTAACCAGGACTGATGGGGATGCAATAAGAGCCAGCCAGTGTGAGAGTGGTACTGGGCATGGGTGACGGTGTCCTCTGGTTTGCGATGGGGTTGATGTACTGACTCCCTACCTAACGATCGGTGCCCCTAGAGTATCCAGGACCGATCTCATGGCACAGAGAACCTACGGACCTAGCTGGAGGTACGGGAGAGTTAAAAAGTTAACATGGTCTACAGACAGAGGTCTGCCCTTTGTGCGTGGCGGGACCGCCACATTGTCACTTGGAGTAAGGTGACAATTAAAGCTAGGCTGGTGGACCGGACACAGGCTCTGTGGTGTCCTCCTCAAAATGCTGCATTCAGGAAGAGAAGGTTTACAGTGTCACGGGAAGAGTGTCTCACGATAAAGAGCCTAAAGTTTAATGTGTATCAGTGCAAGGTGAAAGTCTCACTTCTATGTACGGAGCCGCCTCAGTGCTGATTAACGCATGACCACCGCCCCGCCTAAGCCCAAGCATCAGTGAGCGCGTTCACAGAAGAGTCCTCATTTACTGGGTGAGTAGACACTGCCCACACCTATGTAAATTAAAATTTACTTACATTTAATATTAAGAGTAATTATTTTAACAGATGTTTTATTATTAGAAAAAGTAGCTGCACATTCTAGAACTGTCTTGTCATCTGTATAGGAAGCAGTATAGGTCATTCTGGACTCCATCCTCCACATTCCAATAAAATGCAGATCTTCATGATTCTCCTTTATGGGATGACCAGTGATGTTCCATGTAAGAGTCGGGGGATGGGAGGGACAGGTGTGATTTACAGCACAGGAGATGATCACCGTCTTCTTGTCTTCTATATTTTCAGTTCCTGATATTAATGGTTCTGGTGGTCTGTCTGAAATCAGAAATAGAAACATTTTATCTGAGAAATAAATCCTTGTGATATAAGTTTGACTTTTATAGGTTCCTTCTACCAAACATGGGAAAAAAAAGATTTCCAGTCCTGCGCTCCTCAACCTAATAAACCATTGATTTGATGAAGTTCACAGGGTTCAGCTGCTCTCCCAACAAAAATTACCAACAAGGTCTGTGCTACAATCTGTAATGGAAGATAGGAAAGGAAAAAGACAAGGGAAGCGCTCCCCTAGTGTAAAATTTCCTCTATTTTTACACAATAAGAAAAAATATCAAAATGCACTCCCATGGTTCCAGTGAACACCATGCCTGTCACAGTTGAAATAGAGCCAATGTGATCCCATCCACCAAGCTGAATGGCTGCTCCATGATGTGCTGCCGCCTGCAGCCTGGGGCTCTGAGCCAAGGGCGGCTGCGGGAGTCGGGATGGAGACACTCAAGCATGGAACCCTGTGGTGGTGTGGTGTGGAGCCGAGGCGGCTGTAAATGTGTTGAGGAGGTCATGGAACACAAGTCTGTGTACTCCAAATTGCTATGTATACCGCTTCTGAGGGTGTGGCTTCCTTCTTCGGGCAGCAGCACATCATGGAGAAGCCATTCAGCTTGGTGGATGGGATCACATGGGCTCTATTTGAGGTGTGACAGGCGTGCTGTTCACTGGAACCATGGGGGTGCATCCTAATATTTTTTCTTATTGTGTCAAAACAAAAGGAGGTTTTACACTAGGGAAGCACTTCACTTGTCTTTTCCCCTTTCTATCCTTCTACCAACCTCTATGTCACCACCATGTCCTGCGGTCACATAGGGGCCAGTGGAAAGAAGCACAGAGTGCAGAGGGGGATTAATAAACCTTCACAGCCAGAATTTCTTAGTTTTATGACAGGTTCACTTTAACCACACATGAGCTCCTTTTCTTCTATCTTTACATTGTCACTATAAGTAAGGATAGCTTTGTGAATCAAATCCTGAATTCATCTTTTGCATTATGATGGTCTGTCTGTTTAATACTATTAAATAAGTACCTGGCAAATACACAAAAACCCTTCTACTTTTGAGTTTGTAGGAATTGATATCAATATTTATTCCTGGATAATAATGTTCTGTTTTTTCCACATTGATGATCTTTATGGAGCAATTATTTCCTGTATTCCCAGTAAGAAATATCCGTCCTTTATATTCATCGGCCACATCACTCGGGGTTTTATTGTTGAAGATTTTGGCTTGATCACTTTTTGAGTACCAGAAGAAATTAAAATCTTTAGCATCTTCAGGATGGGTGAATGTGCAGGGGATGTCCACACAGGTACCTTTCAAAGCATCAATAAAGGATGGGAATGTAAACTCCCAGTCCTCACATGATCTGTCTTCAGAGCAACCTGAGAGAAGAAAAAATGTTGAATATATATATATATATGTTCCATCAAAACTTATCCAATTCATCAAAGTGGTTGAAGTGAGTAAACTTCCAATCTCAATCTCTTTTACAAATTGCCTGTCTATGAATGGAAGGCCATGGAGATACTATAGAATCTGAGAATATTGGTAATACTGCTCATTGTATAAAAGAAGTATGTGTCATTGTTTATTGGACTTTTGGGGTGCTAAAGGAACACGTAGTCAATGGTTATATTAAAAGGAATTTACCCAATAATGTTTATTGATGTACAGTTAAGAATTAGCTGTACAAATTTCTACACCTATGTGGTATGGATTTTTATATATCAAATTTTTTAACTGTATATCAATAAAGATTACTGGGTAATTCCCTTTTGATAAAACCTTTGACTACATGTAACTTCAGCACCATGAAAGTCTATCATACAATAACAAATACTTTCTGTAATAATGCAGGATGATGGTGCTATTGTATATTCAATCCCTTTATTTTTATTAGATAAAAGGGTTCCTGTGCATGACATCCTGTATTTCTAAAATAAAAATACATAAAGAAGGAGGTAAATAGAACATAAACGGAGAAAGACTGAACCAATTGGAGAGACAGATTTAGAAGATAAGCCCCGTAGCTCCCAACTGTCCCCCCAATTGTTGTACTTATTCAGAGATGAAATTTAACCTCAGAACTGTCAAAGAACCTAGAATTCCTAAGGAGCCATTTTGAAAAGTCAAATAATAAAATGAGAAAATCCTACACTAAAATTAGTGCACAAATATCACAATATATTCAAAACAGCTGCACTCACTATTACCAACACAAAAAATAATATATAACATAAATACACCTAAAAAGTGTTGTACTGTGATAAAAATTATCAATACAAAATACAGTATATTGACATGATAGTGTCAACAATTCAGATCGCAATTTGAACATTGGAATTATATATGTATATAAAGTTCAGTTAACTATGTCTCCAAAGTCTCTAAATAAAAGAAGAAAGAAATGCATCTAGAGAAAAGACAGTGTCTCCAAATCATGAGATAAAATTCCTCTTTACAGTCACTGCCGTGCACCAGCTTGTCACAAAAAAAACTTTTGCCTTCAGTTATACTTTTAAATATTTTTTTTAACAACATTACCTGTGACTTTGACCCGGACAGTCTGTCTGTTATTAAGGATGTATGAATTTATCTCTTCACCTATTCCTGGATAAAACTGTTCTGTTTCTTTCACATCATTGATTCTCAGTGTGCAGCTGTTTGTTCTGTTAGCAACAAGACTTGTCCGTCCTCTGTACTCTTCTATAACCTGAGAGGGGTTTTTACTATTGAAAATCTGGGGGTATCCTATACTTTGATACTTATACCAAATCAAATTGACCTCACTGAGGTCTATAGGAGCAGTGAATGTGCAGGGAATGGTCACATCAGAATTCTTCAGTGCTTTAATGGAGTCTGGAAATGAGAAGGACCATTGTGTTCTGGGTGCATCTGATGACTCCACTATGAAAAACAAAAACAGAGATAATTCTGTGTAAAATATATCATAGATAATAGGGAACAAATTATGGAAGGTGACTGCAGTCAAGATACATAAAAGGTACATGGGTCTTTTATTTTTATTTCTTGCTTCATGAAAGAGGATCATCTAGGGGAATTAAAAAAAAAGTAAGTGCACCTGTTTTATAGCCTTATTGTAGTAAGATAATAAATAGTATTAAGGATTAGTTTGTCCCCACCCTACGTCTGGAGGCTCCATATCATCCTCGACTAATTTTTACTTTTAATCACTTAAGGACCGAGCCTCTTTCTGAGATTTGTTGTTTACAAGTTAAAAACATTTTTTTTTGCTAGAAAATTACTTAGAACCCCCAAACATTATACATTTTTTTTTCTAACACCCTAGAGAATAAAATGGTGGTCATTGCAATACTTTATGTCACACCGTATTTGCACAGCGGTCTTACAAGCGCACTTTTTTTGGAAAACATACACTTTTTTGAATTAAAAAATAAGACAACAGTAAAGTTAGCCCAATTTTTTATATTGTGAAAGATAATGTTATGCCGAGTAAATTGATACCCAACACGCTTCAAAATTGCGCCCGCTCATGGAACGGAGACAAACTTTTACCATTAAAAATCGCCATAGGCAACGTTTAAAAAATTCTACAGGTTGCATGTTTTGAGTTACAGAGGATGTCTAGGGCTAGAATTATAGCTCTCGCTCTACCGATCGTGGCGATACCTCACACATGTGGTTTGAACACCGTTTTCATATGCGGGCGCTACTCACGTATGGGTTTGCTTCTGCACACGAGCTCGTCAGGATGGGGTGCGTTTAAAAATATTTTTTTTTCTTATTTATTTTACCTTTTATTTTTTTATTTTTACACTGTTCTTTTTAAAAAAAATTGTGTCACTTTTATTCCTATTACAAGGAATGTAAACATCAGTTGTAATAGAAAAAAAGCATGACAGGTCCTCTTAAATATGAGATCTGGGGTCAAAAAGACCTCAGATCTCATATTTACACTAAAATGCAATAAAAAAAAAATTGTCATTTAAAAAAATACAAAAAAACAATGGCCCTTTTGACGTCGCTTCAGCCCTGCAATGATATGGAGACTGGTGGGGGCCATCTTCCCCTCACTTGTCTCCATGTCAGGCTAGGGAAAGGATCCGACCGCCTCTGTCGCTGCTGATGGCAGAGGGCACTGGAGCGCGATGGGAGGGGGGCCCTCTCCCGCCACCGATAAAAGTGATCTTACTGGCGAGTCTCAAGTTGTTGTCTGTATAAATACACACATATGTTTCTTGACATTGTATTTTGTATTTTTGTATAATAGATAAATGAATCATATTGTGACTTCTCATAAGTCACCAATTTATTTTTAAACTTTTCTAATAAAATATCAATATATTTTCATTATATGTATTTGTCAAGAAATTTCTGCCTTTAAAAGTTCCACAGAGGAACCTGCTTGATTTTGTATTCAATTTTCAAGGAAGTGGGCAGCAATTCCGGTTTCATAGATCGATGGTACTATCACAACTTACTTGATAAACTATTAATAAACTATTAATAAAACCTATTAATGATACAATATTATTTTATACAGTTGTGTTCAAAATAATAGCAGTCCAACATCACTAACCAGATCAATCACTGTTTTTGGTATAAATTATATTTCTACATGGCAAATAATTTACTAGTAGATGTAATAGAGCAATAGAAAACCAAAAGACATGACATGCATGCTCCTGATTCTGTGTAATTGAATCGTTAATTAAAATAATAGCAGTGTGGAGTTGAATTAGTGAGGTCATTCAGTCTGTAAAAAAAAAAAAAAAATGGGTGTCACACAGGTGGCCCTCATTGAAGGCAGCAAATGTTGGGAGAGGGGGAAATATATAAAGAATTGCAGAAACTGAAAGGCTGTTCAGCTAAAATGATCTCAAATGCTTTAAAATGGCAACCAAAACCATAAACACATGGAAGAAAACGGAAAACTACCATTTGAATGGATGGAAGAATAGCCAAAATGGCAAACACTCAGCCAATGATCAGCTCCAGGGTGATCAAAGAAGGTGTATGTAAAGAGTACTGTAAGAGGTTACAAGCCAAAGAACACATTGACTACAACATTTTGTAGACTGATGAAAGCAAGATTGTTCTTTTTGGGTCCAGGGGCTACTGACAGTTTGTCAGGAGACCCCCAAACACTGAATTTAAGCCACAATACACTGTGAAGACAGTAAAGCATGGTGGTGCAAGCATCATGATATGGGGATGTTTCTCATACTATGGTGTTGGGCCTATATATTGTATAAAAGGGATTATGGATCAGTTTGAATACATCAAAATACTGGAATCTTATACCGAAGAGGAAATGCCCTTGAAATGGGTGTTTCCACAAGACAATGACCCCAAACACACCAGCAAGCGAGCAGCATCTTAGTTCCAGACCAACAAGATTAATGTTATGGAGTGGCCAGCCCAATCCCTGGACCTTAATCCAATAGAAAACTTATGGGGTAACATCAAAAATGCTGTTTCTGAGGTAAAACCAAGACATGCTGAGGAATTGTGGAATGTAGCGCAATCCTCCTGGGCTGGAATACCTGTTCACAGGTGCCAGAAGTTGGTCGACTCCATGCAACACAGATGTGAAGCAGTTCTCAGAAACAGTGCTTATACAACTAAATATTAGTATAGTATAGTAGTATAGTTTAGTGATTTACGGGAAAGCTAAATCTTTAAAGCGGAGTGCCACCCAAAAGTGTACTCCTCTCCCCCTCCGGTGCCAAATTTGGCATCTTTCGGGGGGAGGGGGGACAGCATACCTGTCTTTCACAGGTATGCTTTCCCCACTTCCGGGAGCCTCAGCCGCGGGTATTGACGTCGTGGCTGGGGCTTCCTCCTCCTCCCTCCTCCTCCCTCCTCCTCCCCTTGTCGCCGGGCCAGTAGGAGAGAGGAGCGGAGCCTCACGCATGCGCAGTAGGGTTCCCGGCGTGAAGCCGATAGGCTACACTGCCAGATTCCCTTACTCGCAATGGAGGCGGCATGCACCGAACAGCTGATGGAAACATCAGCTGCGGTGTCAACATCACTGGACTCCAGGACAGTTAAGTTTCTGATTATTAAAAGTCAAGTCAAGGGGACCTCCAGATCCCAGCCTCCCCCCTGTGTGAATTGGTAGCGGGGTACAAGTACCCCTACCATTTCACAAAAAAAAGTGTTAAAATGGTAAAAAATACAAGAGGTTCCCTCCCACTGACACATCTTCGCTGTGACAGCTCTTATATAACTGAGGGCGGGGCCACCCGGTGACATAACCGGGTGACCCCACCCCCTCTGACGCTACGGGGAAGCCATGGGGAAGCCCCCATGGCATCAGAGGTGGCAGTGGCCCCGCGGCCTGCCAGGTTGCGTGCTCGGATAAGGGTCTGGTATGGATTTTGGGGGGGACCCCTACGCCATTTTTTTTTATTTTGGCGCAGGGTTCCCCTTAAAATCCATACCAGACCTGAAGGGTCTGACATGAATTTTGGGGGGGGACCCCTATACCATTTTTTTAAAAATTTGGCACAGGGTTCCCCTTAATTTCCATATCAGACCCGAAGGGCCTGGCATGGATTTTAGGGGGACTCCCACGCAATTTTTAAAAAAATTTTGGTTCGGGGTTCCCCTTAATATTCATACCAGACCCAAAGGGTCATGCTTTTATTTTCGATGAGTTTTATCTATATTGCCGAGATCCGACAATTCATTATAGCCGCGATCAGTTTTAAATGACAATTTTTCCTGTAGAAATGTCATTTTGCTGTGGTATTGTTCTAAACACTGGAAAAATGCGCCCCTTTACAGGCATACTATAGACACCCCCCAGGCACGATATTTAAAGGAATATTTCACTTTTATTGTTTCACTTTAAGCATTATTAAAATCACTGCTCCCGAAAAAACTGCCGTTTTAAAAAAAAAAAATTGCATTGGTACATGTCCCCTGGGGCAGGACCCAGGTCCCCAAACACTTTTTATGAAAATAACTTGCATATAAGCCTTTAAAATTAGCACTTTTGATTTTTCATGTTCGTGTCCCATAGACTTTAATGGTGTTCTGGCAGCTTTCAAATTTGCTGCGAACACAGCGAATTGTTTGCTGTTCGGTGAACAGGCGAAGACCCGAACACTCACGTTCGACTCGAACATCGGGCTCATTCCCTACTCATAAGTAATTACAATGTAAAAGTGAAGAGCAAGTGGTACAAAAGTAATAAATGTATGAGAGTAAACTGATGGAGAATATAAAAGTTCAGTTGTTAGGTGGAGGTGGGATAGGCTTCTCTGAAGAGATGAGATTTCAGGGATCGTCTAAATGTGGACAGAGCAGGAGTTCAGGGAACAGGTTGGAGTGAGGAGTTGCATAGAATGGGAGAGGCTCTGGAGAAGTCCTGGAGGTGATCATGGAGGGAGGTTTCTTAAAGAGGAGTTCCACCCGAGGTCCAATCAAAAAAAAAAAAAAAAAATTAAAAGTCAGCAGCTACAAATACTGCAGCTGCTGACTTTTAATTGGACACTTACCTGTCCCAGGGTCCAGCGATGCGGGGGATCGAAGCCCCGCTCGTCTCCCCCTCCATTCAGCGGCACCGGCATTGCAACTGTGTGCGCAGGGCTGTGGCTTCACAGCCTGGCACCCATTGCGCATGCGTGAGCGGCGCCGCGCGCCGTGTTTGGCCGCTCAGTCACCTGGGATCTGTAATGGGTCCCAGATGATTGACAGGAGAGAGGGAGGGAGCAGAGCTGAGCTCTTCCTGTGCCGAGGGGGAAGTGATGTCACCAACCCAGGCACTGGAAGAGGCAGACTACGAGGGACCACCTAGCAACAGGCATTTAGAGGTAAGTTAAAAAAAATAAATCCAAATGTTTTTAGTATTTTTTTTTTAGGATTTTTCATGTAGTTTTTTTTTTTTTTTTTTGGGTGGAACCCCACTTTAAGAACACATTCTACTTCTATAGAGAATGTTTTATACACCATGAGATGGATGGAATGAGTTTTCTTACTAAGTGCTACTTTGTGGACATTCTTTGTCATTAATGTAATTCAATAAATGGACTATTGTTTTAACAACATTACCTGTGACTTTGACCCGGACATTCTGGTTGTTATTAAGGATGTAGGAATTGATCTCTTCACTTATTCCTGGATAAAACCATTCTGTGTCTCTCACATTCTTGATTTTCAGTGTGCAGCTGTTTGTTCCATTATAAATAAGACTTGTCCGTCGTCTGTACTCTTTTATAACTTTAGAGGGGTCTTTACTATTGAAGATCTGGGGGTATTCTGAAACATCGTACTTATACCAAATCAGATTGATCGGCTGGCGGTCTATAGGAGCAGTGAATGTGCAGGGAATGGTCACATCAGAATTCTTCAGTGCTTTAATGGAGTCTGGAAATGAGAAGGACCATTCCTTTCTGTCCTCATCTGATGACACCTCTATGAAAAACAAAAACAGAGATTATTCCACATCAGTGTAAAATGTATCATAGATAATAAAGGGCGAGGAATTGAAGCCAAGCCTAATAACAATGCTTACAGGTCATGTTTTTTTTTTTTTTTTTTTCCTTCATGAAACAGTTTAATCTTGCGAAAGTGCAATGTACTTGTTTTATATCCATATTGTAGCAAGATCATTAAAAAGAGTTAACGATTATTTGGTTGCCACTGCTATAGTCTGGAGGTGCCACACCATCCTTGACTAACTTTTTTGATTTAAATGTGCTGACAAACTACCCCAACAATTGTACATTCTGATAATTATTAGGGTATTGCTACACTGTTGTAGTGAGGTATAAAAACTTCTTCTAAAATCTATACATCCAACACAGAGCCATAACTAGAACCTTCAGGGCCCCTTTGCAAGAGATCATAAAGGGCCCCCCTGACCCCCGGCCGGGGCCCCCCCCCCTCGATGACGACACACCAGGGCCTAATCGCAAGTGTGACCTTTGTGACCCTTATTACTGGTGTCAGTATTTATTTATTTGTTGTTATTTTATTTGTTTATTAGTTTTGACCATTTTATTTTATTCATTTTTAATAATTCCTTTTTATTTATTTATTTATTTATTTATTTATTTATTTATGAGCCCTGTTGGGGGGCTTTGGTGAGATATCGGGGGTCTAAACAGACCTCTGATGTTTTACCTTTAAGACAGAGAAAGGAGATGGAGGACACAGCCCTCAATCTCCATATCTAGTCTCAGATGCACAGAATGAATGGACAGGACCTGTTCATTGGAAGCATAGTAAACACAGTTTATTATGCCACAGTTACGAATGAACAGAGTCAGTGATCGGTATATATCACTGACTCTAATCATTAAGACAAGGAAAATGCCAGTAAATGCCTCATTTACCGACCCCTTGCCCACTCTCCATCCTGACACATCCCCTGCAGCAGCTGGCAGGAGAGGGGAGGGGGGAAGCCGGCAGTGCTGCGGGGTATGAGGGAGCCAGGGGAGTACACAGGGGGCAGCAGGTAGATAGGAGGGGCGGTGGGGGTGGCAGGGGAAACGATTACCCCCATTTTCCTCCTACAGCTACTGAAAGGCTGCTGGAGGAAATTGGAGGGGGTTGGTTGCTTTATATGCCACCCCTACCCCCCGTCCTCTCTATGCTGCAATCACAACCCCTGTATATATGCCCCTGTCCCCTCCATCCTGGAGGATATCCTCTCTACTCCCCTAATCCTCTCCAGCACAAATTTTCTTAACCCCCAAAATCCCCCTTCCCATCGCAACACCCCTCCATTCCAGTGCAAATACCCCCTCCCCCCCCCCAATCTTCCAGGGTGGGCACCCAGGGCACTTGCCCTGCATCTCTTGTAGGTTACAAGGGATCACAGATTACAATTACCATCACAATTACAATCTCTTTGATTGGGGGGAGGGGGTAAGAGGATATGTGCTGGGTGGTGCTTTTGGAGGGGACTGGATTTGCTACAAGGTGTGGTGTCAAATACACTGTCCCCCCTCCCAACAGCACCCTGTCCTCTCCTCTCCCAAAGCACCCCCCAGCACATATGGACTGTAGCGTGTTTCTACAAAACTAAAAAAATGCTTAGGTGTAAACCAGGCCTTAGTTTTGAGTCTTCATAATATACCAATGCATAAGGTCTTTGGTTTTGACGGTTTGCCAGAAGCTCAGACAAAAAAATTTAATGGCAACATGGTTGGTTATTGTCTAATTAACATGCCAAAATAAAGTCTTATAATTTTTTTCTTTACTTATGTTGTTTATTGTATTATATATTTTTTACATTTTGCTGTACAATGTGAAAATTCAAAAAAATTTAGCAAAAAAAAACAAAACAACATAAAATATGCTGGAGATTGATAAGAAACCATTCATTCTATTCTATTGATATTACCTTGAAGAAGAAATATGAAAATGTATCTTAACAAGAAACAGGACGCCGGTTTCATTGTTCAGAGTTCTGTTTCTCTTTCTTTTCTTGTGTTCACTTATATTTACTTCTCTACAGAAAGGTAAAAGCGTAATTAGTCACTCGTTGATTACAATACAAGGGGAACATCTTTACACATTGGCAAAAATCTTCAAACAGTAAAATATAGTTGCGAGTTATTTACAAACTTCATCATGTCTGCCTGTGTTGCTGTTGGAGAGTTCCCCTCATTTCCTCTTTGACTGGAAATCTCTGTAAAGGAGTCTCAGACAGCAGTAAGAAGCTGATAGGAGGTCTAACCCTTCCCCCACTCTATCCTAACCTACAAAGAAAAGTTTAGGCTGGACATAGACTTTAACTAGTCCAGGTGCAGCATTGCATACTGTAATCCATCCAGTGACCTTTTACATTTTTAGAGGATCGTTTTTCATTTAGCGCATTAAAAATAACCTGCCAGCACAGAACCACTTACAGCTATAATGTCAACTCTTGCCAACGATATTATCAAGTTTACCAATCAATTGTAAGTATGTAAAGATAGTCCTGGTCCTAAACGTATCATCTGTAATAAATCGGTGCTTACATTCACTTCTCCCTTTCTATAGCCATAAATAATCAGTAAAGTATTTGTTCTTACTTTTGCATTGGCCATCAAAGGTTCCTGTGGTAGGTCAGACCATGTTTGTAACCTCTCTTGTAACCACGTCCTCTCTTCTATGGCTACCTTAACTGTACCAGTTAAAAAGAATTAGTCTACTGGTTTCTGCTTTGTGATTGCACAAGGAGATGCAGAAATCAATAACAGTCCTTGTAGACAAGCAACCCGAATCTACATTAAAAACAAATGTTTTGTGCTATTGCCTCTACCACACTTAATATTCCTTCTACTAATCCTTGGTAAATGTAGAAGGTGCTATCATTTTTTTTGGCTGAAGTTTTTGGAAACTTTACTTTAGCTTCACACCATAGTATACCACGAAAACAGATTTATGATCAATTTTTAGCTTCTCCAAGTCACTTCTTCAGTACTTCAAATAAACTGAAGAAGTGGGTTGGAGAAGCTACTTAAGGTCCTCAACAAATCCAGCTGAATGTGACTAATTTCTACTAGATATACCACAACCAGGATAAATGAGAACCTTCACAGATATACACCATAAATGTAGGTTTTTATGGTATACTATGGTGTGAAGCTAGAGTACGGTTTCCAAAAACTGCAGGGAAAAAAAGATAACATTTTCTACATTCACCAAGAATTAACAGAAAGAATATTAAGTAAAATAATAACATTTAAATTGGTACTCACAGAGATTCAGCAGTCAAACTCGGAGAAGGAAGATAATATGGCAATGTTAGAGAAGGAACTTTGCTGTGATGAGAAATAACTACTGTGTGCCATTGTGGTCAGTCTGTAACTTCCTCAGGAAAAGCAACTTCTCATTTCAACACATTTTGAACTACACAAATGGCCAAAAAACTCCAGGCTATTGGTCAGTTATTTGAAATCCTCTTCGCTATCAACCTCAAAAAGTTTTGTCAGGTGGAAGAAGTACAGAATGAACGGATGCCATGGATATAGGATGTTTTAAATCTTCAACAATTACCAAACCTAACTGGGCTGCTTGTTCTGTCCAATAATAGTCTTGTAATGCTAACAGTAAGTTCAGGAAGAGACTAGAGGCTCAAAGCCCTAACGTTCAACTTTTCCACTTGTATTTTTTGTGGATTCACCCGTTCTCTGCTATATTTAATTAGTTTTACCTTTTCATGGTTCTTCATTTTGCTTTGTACTTCTCACATGATGCTGGTAGTTGGCCTTGGCAGTGACTTAAATGCTCTCATGTGCTCAACATGTTATCACTACTTGCTCAAAGGGCAGCAAAGGAGCCACTTCTGTCCAGGAAAAACATCAGGGGCAGACTGATATTCTGCAAAATGTACAGGGATTGGACTGCTGAGGACTGGGGTAAAGTCATTTTCTCTGATGAATCCCCTTTCCGATTGTTTGGGGCATCCAGAACAAACCTAGTCTGGAGAAGAAAAGGTGAGCGCTACCATGAGTCCTGTGTCATGCCAAGAGAAAAGCATCCTGAGCAGTGACTGTGCGTCCATAAGGGCTCACAGGCGCCACCCCCTCTCTCCAGCCACCCCCTCTATGACCAATGGATAGATTCATGCTATGCATGAATCTATCCATGGCCGCCGCTGCCACCCCCTATTCAGGCGACCGGCCCCTTTTCGGGTGCCAGATGCCTGAATTACAGTGGCAGGGGTGTTTTTGAAGCACCTGATTACAGCCATAGGCTCTAATAGGCTTCAAAATAGGTGAACTGCTAGCGTCATGCTTGGCACTTGCAGTCCACCCAGGTGTGTTAGGAAAGCGAATAAATATTTGCTTTCCTAACACTGAACCGCCTCTCCGCCAATCAGGTGCTCGGGTATGTTAACCATCCCCTGATTGGCTGAAACAACAGGCGCTGTGATTGGGCGCCTATCAGAAGGAGAGGACCAGAGGAGACGCATGGAGGACACCGCTCGCTGCCATCACCTGCTGCCCCACCGAGACAAGGTAAGTGCGGGCAGACGGCGAGTGGGCGGGGGGTCACAGTGGCAGCATTTGATGGCACAGTGGCGGCATTCAATGGGCACAGTGGCAGCATTCAATGGGCACAGTGGCGGCATTATATGGGCACAGTGGCAGCATTCAATGGGCACAGTAGTGGCATTATATGGGCACAGTGGCAGCATTTGATGGCACGGTGGCAGCATTCAATGGGCACAGTGACAGCATAGGATGGGCACAGTGGCAGTATTTGATGGGCATAGTGGCAGAATTTGATGGCACAGTGGTAGCATTTGATGGCACAGTGGCAGCATTTGATGGGCACCGTGGTAGCATTTGATAGGCACAGTGGCAGCATTTGATGGGCACAGTGGCAGCATTTTATGGCACAGTGGTAGCATTTGATGGGCACAGTGGCAGCATTTGATGGCACAGTGGCAGTGTTTGATGGGCACAGTGGCTGTGTTTGATGGGCACAGTGGCAACATTTGATGGGCACAGTGGCAGCATTTGATGGGCACAGTGGCTGCATTTGATGGCAAAGTGGCAGCATTTGATGGCACAGTGGCAGCATTTGATGGGCAAAGTGGCAGCATTTAATGGCACAGTGGCAGCATTTGATGGGTACAGTGGTGGCATTTGATGGGCACAGTAGCTGCAATTAATGGGCACAGTGAAGCTGCAATTGATGGGGTTTTTTTTCAGAATTTTTCAGTTTGTTTGTACTTCCCAAAACTTTTGAGCACAAGCCGCCACTGATCCTGAGACCATTCATGTGTGGGGTTGCTTCTCAGCCAAGGGAGTGGGCTCACTCATAATTTTGCTTAAGAACACATCAATGAATAAATAATGGTACAAAAACAACCTCCTAGAGGTGTGGTTCTCAACTCCAGTCCCCAGGACCCACCAACCGGCCAGGTTTTAAGTATTACCTTGGGGGAGATACAGACTAGAATACTGCTATCACTGAGCAACAAATGATATCACCTGTGATGCATTTCAGTTATCTTGCAAACCTGGCCTATTAGTGGATCCTGAGGACAGGAGTTGAGAACCACTGTCCTAGAGCAACTTCTCCCAACCATCCAAGAACAGTTTGATGACGAACAATGTCTTTTCCAGCATGTTGGAGTACTTCGCCATAAAGCAAAATTAAAAACGAAGTGGTTGGGTAACAAAACATCAAAATTTTGGGTCCATGGCTAGAAAACTCCGCAGACCTTAATCCCATTGAGAACTTGTGGTCAATCCTGAAGAGGCAGGTAAACAAATAAAAAAACACAAATTCTGTCAAACTCCAAGCATTGATTATGGAAGATCATCCATCAGGATCTGGCCCAGATCATCAGTCAGGATGTGGCCCAGAAGTTGATTGACAGCATGTCATGTGCATACATACTGACGGTGCGCACGCCTATGCTTCTCATACTATTAATCTTCAGCATCCTATTGGGAATATACTGTATATTTTTACATTGTCTTTACTTATGTAATAAATGTAAACAAATTCCATAAATGAAATATAGATGTAGCCCCAACACATAAAAACTTCCTAATATTGCATATAAAACACAATTTCCACATACAAAAAAAGTACACAATATGTACACAAAACATAAAAATATCCACCAATAATCTAATGTATCTCGATGCCCTACCAGAGTTTCAAAGCCATACGGAGAAATTCTTTAATTTTGTAACTTGGTTGTGTGGAAGGAAAGACTTCTGAACTGTCTACCAGAAGGCAGCTGTTTGAACATACAGTGGGTAAAATTATTATTTGATCCCCTGCAGATTTTGTAAGTTTGCCCACTTACAAAGAAATGAGGGGTCTATAATTGTCATCATAGGTGCATTTCAATGGCAACCTGTGAAGCTCTGGTGAACTCCATGCCCCAAGAGGGTTAAGGCAGTGCTAGAAGATAATGGTGGCCACACAATATATTGACACTTTGGGCCCAATTTGGACATTTTGACTTAGGGGTTTACTCACTTTTGTTGCCAGTGGTTTAGACATTAATGGCTGTGTGTTGAGTTATTTTGAGGGGACAGCAAATTTACACTGTTATACAAGCTGTACACTCACTACTTTACATTGTAGCAAAGTGTCATTTCTTCAGTGTTGTCACATGAAAAGATATAATAAAATATTTACAAAAATGTGAGGGGTGTACTCACTTTTGTGAGATACTGTATGTACAGTGGGGACAGAAAGTATTCAGACTCCCTTAAATTTTTCACTTTTTGTTATATTGCAGCCATTTGCTAAAATCATTTAAATTCATTTTTTTCTCATTAATGTACACACAGCACCCCATATTGACAGAAAAACACAGAATTGTTGACATTTTTGCAGATTTATTAAAAAAGAAAAACTGAAATATCACATGGTCCTAAGTATTCAGACCCTTTACTCAGTATTTAGTAGAAGCCCCCTTTTGATCTAATACAGCCATGATTCCTTTTGGGAAAGATGCAACAAGTTTTTCACACCTGGATTTGGGGATCCTCTGCCATTCCTCCTTGCAGATCCTCTCCAGTTCTGTCAGGTTGGATGGTAAACGTTGGTGGACGGCCATGTTTAGGTCTCTCCAGAGATGCTTAATTGGGTTTAAGTCAGGCCTCTGGCTGGGCCATTCAAGAACAGTCACGGAGTTGTTGTGAAGCCACTCCTTCGTTATTTTAGCTGTGTGCTTAGGGTCATTGTCTTGTTGGAAGGTAAACCTTCGGCCCAGTCTGAGGTCCTGAGCACTCTGGAGAAGGTTTTCGTCCAGGATATCCCTGTACTTGGCCACATTCATCTTTCCTTCGATTGCAACCAGTCGTCCTGTCCCTGCAGCTGAAAAACACCCCCACAGCATGATACTGCCACCACCATGCTTTACTGTTGGGACTGTATTGGACAGGTGATGAGCAGTGCCTGGTTTTCTCCACACATACCGCTTAGAATTAAGGCCAAAAAGTTCTATCTTGGTCTCATCAGACCAGAGAATCTTATTTCTCACCATCTTGGAGTCCTTCAGGTGTTTTTTAGCAAACTCCATGCAGGCTTTCATGTGTCTTGCACTGAGGAGAGGCTTCCGTTGGGCCACTCTGCCATAAAGCCCCGACTGGTGGAGGGCTGCAGTGATGGTTGACTTTCTACAACTTTCTCCCATCTCCCTACTGCATCTCTGGAGCTCAGCCACAGTGATCTTTGGGTTCTTCTTTACCTCTCTCACCAAGGCTCTTCTCCCCCGATAGCTTAGTTTGGCCGGACGGCCAGCTCTAGGAAGGGTTCTGGTCGTCTCAAACGTCTTTCATTTAAGGATTAAGGAGGCCACTGTGCTCTTAGGAACCTTAAGTGCAGCAGTAATTTTTTTGTCACCTTGGCCAGATCTGTGCCTTGCCACAATTCTGTCTCTGAGCTCTTCAGGCAGTTCCTTTGACCTCATGATTCTCATTTGCTCTGACATGCACTGTGAGCTGTAAGGTCTTATATAGACAGGTGTGTGGCTTTCCTAATCAAGTCCAATCAGTATAATCAAACACAGCTGGACTCAAATGAAGGTGTAGAACCATCTCAAGGATGATCAGAAGAAATGGACAGCACCTGAGTTAAATATATGAGTGTCACAGCAAAGGGTCTGAATACTTAGGACCATGTGAAATTTCAGTTTTTCTTTTTTAATAAATCTGCAAAAATGTCAACAATTCTGTGTTTTTCTGTCAATATGGGGTGCTGTGTGTACATTAATGAGAAAAAAAAATGAATTTAAATGATTTTAGCAAATGGCTGCAATATAACAATATAAGAGTGAAAAATTTAAGGGAGTCTGAATACTTTCCGTCCCCACTGTGTATATATATATATATATATATATATATATATATACCTCCCAACTGTTAGCAATCTGTAGGCATAGGACACACCCCCTGTCACGCCCCCTTAAAGGAGAATTATACCAAAAAATGTATCAGTTAAACTCACAATTGCTTTATTTTTACCACTACTATTCTTTGAAGTTTACAAATCCAGCAGTTTAGTAATTGGATTAAAGGTTTAGCTCTGGAAAACCCATTTTGATAGATAAAAAGTGCATTTTATATACATCTATATAGATCAGGCACACATTTACATATACACACAACATATATAGCAAGACTTGTGATTTTCAGATATCTTTTCTTTCGGTTTACTTGTGGTAATATCTCTTAAACACATGCCCTTGTTAAATCAAGGAGAGTTTGCACAAGACTAGTTTTGCTGTCCTTTAATATATCTACAGGTTCTATTTAGATACTGCTGTCTTATACAGCATGGGATTTATTTACTAAAGCCCGAGAGTGCAAAATCAGGCTCACTTCTGTATAGAAACCAATACGAATTGACCTTTTGACATATTTACCATGTATGTTACTATCCTGCCATCTAGAGTATATAAACAGAAGTGTGTCCCTCATTTAAACTGATATAGAAGCCCAATTTGAAAGGGCTCCAACCTTGTGGAAATGGCTGCTAAATTTCCCAAGATAAAAAGTCAGCAGCATAAGCTGAAACAAAAACTTTGCCAAGGGACAAAACTCAAAAATCCACATCGCAAGAAAGAGAAAGACTGCCAAGACTAAGAACCCCTCTCTCTTGCAATTGCTTGAAATGCCTTGAATCCTATACAATACAGAAATCATGCCTCCCAACAGTCCCTGATTTTGAGGGACTGTCCCTGATTTGGAACAAAGTCCCTCTGTCCCTCTTTCCTACTCATTTGTCCCTCATTTTGGTCTGATCTATATAGTTGTAAAATGAATTTTTTTCTTTGAGAAAGTGTTTCCCAGTGTTTAACCTTTCATCCAAGTTCTAAATTGCTGCATTTATAAATTTCTAAAGCCAGTATAAAGGAATTGTAGTGGTAAAAAAAACACTTGTGGGTTTAACTAATCATTTTTTTGGTATAATTTTCCTTTAAGGGGGCAGGGGCTTGTGTCCAATTCTTATGTACTTTCGCCAATAAGTGTCCCTCGTTCCCATCTTAAAAATTTGGGAAGTATGCAGAAATCAACGACTAGCTAAGTGACTTTAGGTAATCCCTATTGCATACAGACTAATGCATTTGTTAGGTGAGTATAGGTAGCATGTGTGTATGTAGGGGCGTATCTACCACAAAGCAAACAAGACGTTTGCCTTGGGTGGCATTTTTCAGGGGGCGGCGCCACCCTCAGGCAGAAGGGACACTACAAGGACTACAGAGACGCAGTGGTGTTGCTACGGGGGTCCGGACCACACCTGGTTGACACCGGCCAAGGGGGGTGACACCAAGAGCAGCCACAGACTTAATGTTCAGTGACAGCGGAGTGAAGTAGAAGTTAGAGTCAGCGGTGGCTGCAACCTCCAATTTCGGAAGAAGCTCAATTGGCAGAGCAGGTCAAAATCTCAGGCTGTGATCATGTCTCTGCAGCCTCGCTACACACAGCAGGTAAAAAGGAGCGGGCGGCCAGCGCAAAGGTCAGAGTCAGAGTCCAGTGAAGTTTTTTTTGGTGGTGGGGGGATGGGAGAGTCTCCTGGTGTAGTATGGTGGGATAAGGGAGCCCCCTCTGTTTTACCCCCCTCCCCTCTCTCACCCCAGCTCTTTCCCCCCTCCGCCTCTCTCTCACTCACCCTGCATCTTTCTTATCCCACTTCTCTCCCCCCACCTCTTCCCCTCTCCCTCTCTCCAATTCTTCCATTTCTCTCCTTTTCCATCTCCCCCATCTCTCTCTCCTTCCCATTCCTATCTCATCTCCTAGCAGGGTTGGGGGATCACTGTTGCAGGCTAGCGGGGGGGGGGAGGAGTCCACCAGAGACTCAGAATAGCCACTTAAGAACAATGTGGTGCAACAAATTTAGATGGGGTGGGTCTGATTATAGTCTTGCCTAGGGCAGAACAAAACCAAAATGCACCCCTCTGTGTCTATATGAATATGTATATAATGGATAAGTTGAGGGTCCCTCTTGGTTTCCTCTCTGTAGAAGAAGATAACCTGTGCAGGACTAATTCTAGGCTTTCCTCTTGCAAGCAGAGTAAGGTTTTATTAAACTGGTTTACTTTGTTATGAATATCCCCTGAAGTGAATAATAGATAATGCACACACCCATTTGGAAAGTTGAGAGCCCCCAACCCCCCTTCCCCCACCATTACATTTCTACGCTAGATATTAGAGATGGTGCCCATACAATTATTCTCTCCAGTAAACATGAGAGGAACTAATTCTGGGCTTTATTCTTACAAAAACAATTTCCTTAACCACTTGCCCTCTGGAAGGTTTTACTCCCCTTCATAACCAGGACATTTTTTGCGTTATGGCACTGCGTTATTTAGCTGACAATTGCGCGGTCGTGCGATGCTGTACACACACTGATTTCACACTGATCCGATAGTAATGAATCATATTGGACAGTGGGAGGAAACCCAGCAGGTGAACGCATGGATGTAGATACAGCCCTGGCCAATTAGCAGGGGAGGTTCCCCATTGCATGCTGGGTGATTGTATTTATATTGCAAGAGCACATGGGCTCGGGGGTTCCAGTCCAGCCCACCTCTGAGAGAGAGGTTCTGATTGGGAGGAGGCAGCTTCCTCCATCCAGCGTGGAAGGCCATGGGGCCTCAGATACCAGATCTGAGGGCCTGAAGCCTGAAAGCCACAACCCAGAGTTCCTGTGCAAGCTGACCGAGGGAGAAAGTCTATGGCTCTATGGACATAAAATGGGGTACTTTGACACAGTAGTGGGCTTAAATACTGTATGGCCATATGGTGTGACCAAATCCCTATATTTTTTTGCTTATTTGCTTACTATGTTCAGGTGCTTTAAATAACCTTGAAGGATTCAATGTCGTTTTTGTATGTGTGTACTATAAATAAGAGGGGGAGGTTTGGGACTCCGAATGAGGCACATGAGTGGAAAACACATAGGATCAAAAACACAGGTTTATTTGAGAACATACATAAACAACACATGTATAGAAGTAAAGGGTTGATAAAATGATCATCAATTTCCTTCCTCCGCATCACAATTTTTTGCTACCCTTTCCCCCCTTTTTTTTTTGTTCCTTTTTCAATCCCCATTTGGGAGCTATAAATATACCCTACCGGCCCTTATACATTTGTATAAATGTCTTTACAGATGATATACACTTGCTCCTGATGAGGCAATATAACTCGCTGAAACACGTCGAGCCAACAAGCCACCCAAGATGCATTTTGCTTCATATGATGTGATTCATCCAATTTTAATGTTAACATATCTTTACATGGAGCTAACTGGCCAAGATGTTTGTATAACTTGTTCTATGATTCGTATACTACCCAATATTGGGTTTAGTGTTGATGATCATTTGATCAACCCTTTACTTCTATACATGCGTATTTTATGTATATTCTCAAATAAACCTGTGTTTTTGATCCTATGTGTTTTCCACTCATGTGCCTCATTCAAAGTCCCAAACCTCCCCCTCTTATTTATAATTGATAGGGATGGAGACTCCTACTTTTCCAGGATGTTCTCATACAAAGTCCCATACTTCCCCCCTTTATAACTATGTGTGTACTATGATCTTTTATTCTGTTTGTTTGGTCTTAGAGCAGCACCATCTTTAATGTAATGCACTGTTAGGGTGTGCCCTCAAGGCCTTGTTTGTCTGTTATATGGGTCCTGACCAGATCCCTTAGGCTGGAGCACCTCATTCCCCCCTCACCATTACTTCTAATCAGTGTTCACCTGAGTTATAGGAGGAGTCCTTTTTCCCATGGTTGAGAAGCAGGATCTTTCATTCTATGAATAGTGTAGGACCCACTGAAAATAGGGTACTTTGATGCAGTAGTTGGCTTAAGCACTGTATGGCCATATGGTATGACCAGGTCCTTTAAATAGCCTTGCAGGATTTAATGTCATTTTTGTATGTGTGCGATGTAATCTTTTGTTCAGTCCACAGATCTGGTGTTATGTCACTGGTATAGAGTGTCGCTTTGAAGTTGGAAAGAGGCTACCAGCTGTCCCTGGACATTTTGTGAGTACAGACCCTGAAAGGATCCTTGTCACTGAGTGTGTGTTGCTGAAATCTCCCTCTGGTCCTAGAAGTCAGCATACTGGGTGTGTGAGCTAAAGGAGACACTGGCTATAGTGTCTTGAAGACTTGTGTCCACTGACAAAGTCCACACCTGTCTCTTCTGCTACAGACGGACTTATTCTTCCATACAGACCCTGTGTGGTTCAGTAGATCATCTGAGAGAGTTGTCTTACGCTTGTGAATAGTTAATTTGGAGTATCCTACTAATTCCCTTCTCCTATCCAAGTTCTCTAAATAAAACATAAAAACACATACCCCTGGACTGGTCAATGAAGATAACGAGCAGAATTGTGTGTGTACCTGACTGTGAGAAAATACTGGCTGTGGATCAATCAGAGGGAGAACCGGGCACAATAATTCAGCAGGTCCTTTGGCGGTACCGCTACAATACCATGCCTGGAGTTATTCTTCAAAAGTAGCCCATATGAAGGACTCTTCGTCAAGGCACACCTGAATTAGGGTTGCCACCTCATCCCTTTAAAACCGAACACATATGAATTACACAGGTTCTGTGGCTAATTAAGGTGGTAATTAAACTCACTTGGTGCCTTATCTGTTTTAAATTAGCCTCAGAACCCGTGTAATTCATATGTGTTCGGATTTAAAGGTATGAGGTGTCAACCCTAACCTGAATACCTCTAATTTCCATAAAATATGGCATCTCTGGCTTCAGGAATTAAGATGTATCCCTTTCAACTAACTAGAACTGGCTATAATCCCAAGCCTAACCATGCCCTGGCCTTAGACATCCATACAATACCCCACTCACCTATGTGTACCTTTATGTACCCCTCCCTCATCCGTGACTCCCTATATCACTTATATTGCTATATTGGCTGTTTGATTTCTTACTATTCTCTCATCACATCTTATTGGCATCCTGACTGATATTGACTGTTCTATTACTTTCCTTTTGTAATCTGCACATCACATTCTGTTACTAGACATGCAGATCTGTACTTTGTAACATGAAAAACTTCCTTAATAAAAAATTTAAATAAAAATAAATAAATAAATAAAGTTGGCCATATGTTATGTTAATTTGTAAAATAAAGACTTTATACACATAACAAAAATAAGATGAACATCATCACTTGATGAACTTGTAAACGTGAAATAATTTTTTATTTTTTTTTAATTGGCCCAAAACATGATTGTTTTATAATGAAGCTGGAGATATCTTCTATATTTTAAGGTTTCTGATGAATGTTTTCATATTAAGCGTAATTAGATACAACGCTGCCTTTGGCGACAGGATGTAAAATAAAATAAGAACCCTAAGTGGAAATATTAGTTAAAGCTAATTAAATAGTAAATCAATTACCATCCTTTATATTTTATGATTATTTTATTTTTTTTTTTACCCATTGAAAGCTCCTCTCTGCCGTTCCATATTTGTACTTCTCATCTGAAATAAATAAATACCTGCAGTAAAGTCAAGCACTTTATTAACGGTTTTAAAAGTTTTGCAGTACACGGGATTCCGGTACATATCAAGTTTTTTTTTTGTTTTTTTTTAAATCTATATATTTATTTTACTGACATAAAATGTTTGCATAATCTCTAAAAACATCACCATATTTATAACGCCTTCCATTGTAGGGGATCTCTGTATACAGTATCTTCATGGAATCTGCTTGTATTTACATCACTCTTTGTCTAGCTTGAACTGTTATAGGGATTATAAAAAGCTATAAAAGTTTTATAAAAGTTTTGCAGTACACGGCATTTCTGTTCATATCAAGTTCATTTTAAACACAAACATGTCTTGTTAATGGACTCTTAAATATATACAGTACATCAAATTATATACCATGGATCTGTAAGTTATGTCTTGAAAATATCCTCTCCATCTATCTCAATAAACCTTTGTTACTCTGTAAAAAATGCTTAAAGTATAACTAAGGACACCTGTTGATGAGGACAAGGGCCTCTTCCCCACAACCCCGGCCAGTGGTTGTGGGGGTCTGCAGGCTGGGGTCTTGTTTATAACTGTTTTTACTCTCCAGTGGAGTTTATAGATATAAATTGAGAGATTTCCCCAAAATTTGAGCCAAATGTAAAAATATAAAGATTTCAGTAAAAATGTTGCCATTTTGGCAAAATGCTCTGGAGTCAATTGGAAATCCAAAACAAATGGTTATTAGGAGTGCAATGGGCTTTAAAGTAGAAACCATAATCAATAGAGCAAGGGAGAGCTATAACCCCTGTCACTTTTTTCTGTTGTTGCCATTTGTGTCCCCATTAGGGAGATTTCCTTTCACTTCTTGTCCCCTTAGCCAAAACAGGAAGTCAGAAGAAATCCCTCCAAAGTCTCCACTGGCAGATTTCTCTGCTATTCTTGTTCTGATGAATCTCCCTAATGTGGGCGCAGACAGCAATAAAAACCTCTCTATCCAAAATTGGAAAAAAAAAGTTTTGCTTTTATTTATACTTTAAATTGCACCCAAGTGTTACAGAAGCTGCTTAAAATTATCCTGGACCTGCCCCCTCTTTATGTCACAAAAATAATAAAAATCAGGCAGAGAAAATAAAATAAAATAAATTATTTATTTTTTTAAAATGACAAATAATAATTAAATATAAACAATAAAAGGAAGGACAAAACTTAATTTATAAAGGAAACCCAATAATATAAACCACCCTAAATACATAGAAATAAAAAAAAAAACACTTTAAAAAACACTTACTGTATCTGTTTGCCTGGAATTCAGCATTAAATTAAAATATTGCACTAATTTTTTTTTATTACTGTATTTATAATGCACACAGATATTCAATTCAGTTCAGTTAGGGAAAAAAACTCAATTTGCCCCAAACCCTTTATTAATTCCCTTTAAAGCAAAGGAAATATAATCTCCAGAATTTTTTTAGGTCTTCTCATGAAGATTTTCAGCGTTTTTAGATAAATCTCTGCCTTGGGTAATGGGTCCTCCAGGGGGTACAGGCTGTAAAAAAAACAGGCACATCAAGTAGAAATATTGGGATAAAAATTTACATTTTTTAAAACAATTTTTATTTTATTTTAATTAAAACTAATATCTGAGCTCTGCAGTACACATATGCAATATTTGTTTTCTTCCCTCGTTGAATAAATTAATACATTATATACATTAATATTCCCTGATATTCTGTATATACTCACTAGATGAAATTAAAGCAAACTGCACACACCGGGCCCCTTTACAGCTGAGTCACACTTTAGCGATATGTTTTGGTGCATTATTATGTTAACCACTTGACCTTCGGAAGGTTTTACCCCCTTCATGACCAAGCCATTTTTTGCTATTCGGCACTGTGCTACTTTAACTGGTGATTGCGCGGTTGTGCAGCGCTGTAGCCAAATGAAGTTTATATAATTTTTTCATACAAATAGGGCTTTCTTTTGGGGGTATTTGATTACAACTGGGTTTTTAAAATTTTTTTATCATATAAACGAAAAATTAAAAATGAAAAAAAAAACAAAAAACAATATTTTCTTCTTTCTGTTAATTAACAAATACAATAAAAAAAAAAAATAAAAATCTAATTTCTTCATTAATTTAGTCCAAAATGTATTCTGCTACATGTCTTTGGTAAAAAAAACAAAAGAAAATCTCAATAACTGTACATTAATTGGTTTGTGTGAAAGTTATAGTGTCTACAAACTATGGTAAATATATACTGTAATTTGCACAGCTATAAACGTAAAACTGGTAGTGACCGCGATCGTGACTTATAGTATGACTGACAATACCCCATAATGACAACATAAAAGAAGTTTGTTTGAAATCTTTGCAAATGTATTAAAAATAAAAAAGGGAAAAATTCACATGTACATAAGTATTCACAGCCTTTGCTTTGACACTCAAAATTGAGCTCAGGTGCATCCTGTTTCCACTGACCATCCTTGAGATGCTTTTACAACTTGATTGGAGTCTACCAGTGGTAAATTCAGTTGATTGGACATGGTTTGGAAAGGCACACATAGTTACATGGTTACATAATTAGTAAGGGTGAATAAAGACACCAGTCCATCTAGTTCAACCTGAGTGAGTGTGGGTGCATGTCTACAATTGTCCGTATCCCTGTACATTGTGTCTCATTAAGATGCTCATCTATTATATTATTATTTTTGTTTAAGGTACCCATATATCACAGCGCTCCTCTCCCTCAAGGAGCCCACAATTCAAGGTCCCCAACTCACATACAGGATTGTATTGAAGCACAGATCTAGGGATAGGTACAGAAAATGTATGCAGCATTGAAGGTCCCAATGAGCACAGTGGCCTCCATCATCCGTGAATGGAAGAACCAGGACTAAATGGAACCACCAGGACCCTTCCTAGAGCAGGCCGCCCGGCCAAACTGAGTGATCGGGAGAGAAGGGTCTTAGTCAGGGAGGTGAACAAGAACCGATGGTCACTCTGACATAGCTCCAGCATTTCTCTGTGGAGAGAGGAGAACCTTTCAGAAGAACAACCATCTCTGCAGCATGCCACCAATCAGGCCTGTATGGTAGAGTAGCGACGGAAGTCACTCTTCAGTAAAAGGCACATGACAGCCAGCCTGGAGTTTGTTAAAAAGCACCTGAAGGACTCTCAGACCATGAGAAACAAAATTCTCTGGTTTGATGAAACAAAGAACTTGAACTCTTTGGCCTGAATGGCAAGCGTCTTGTCTGGAGGAAACCAGGCAAAGCTCATCACCTGGTCAATACCATCCAAACAGTGAAGCATGGTGGTGGCAGCATCATGCTGTAGGGATGTTTTTCAGGAGCAGGAACTGGGAAACTAGTCAGGATGGAGGGAAAGATGAATGCAGCAATGTAAAGAGAAATCCTTGATGAAAACCTGCTCCAGAGCTCTCTGGACCTCAGACTGGGGCAAAGGTTTATCTTCCAACAGGACAAGGACTCTAAGCACACAGCCAAGATAACAAATGCGTGGCTATGGGACAACTCTGTGAAAGTCCTTGAGTGACCCAGCCAGAGCCCAGACTTAAACCCGATTGAACATCACTGGAGAGATCTGAAAATGGCTGTGCACCGACGTTCCCCATCCAACCTGATGGAGATTGAGAGGTCCTGCAAAGAAGAATGGGAGAAACTGCCCACAAATAGGTGTGCCAAGCTTGTAGTATCATAATCAAAAAGACTTAAGGCTGTAATTCGTGCCAAAGGGGTTTCACCAAAGTATTAAGCAAAGGCTGTGATACTTATGTACATAGGATTTTTTTCATTTTTTATTTTTAATAAATTTGCAAAGATTTCAAACAAAATAAAAAAATATACAGTGTAGAGCTATAAGTGAAAAACAATAAATAATGAACAGTGATGTCTTATGAAATAGTGGTGAATAAACACATAAAAAGTCCAAAATTCACTGAAGGGGACTTGGAGAAAAAATTAAAGGATATGTCCATCCCATGCTTAATAGCAAATCTTCAATTGGACACAGGTAACACAAACGATGTGCAAATAACTGTGCAGTTGTGAAGAAAACCTCAATAAGAGGGATAAGGTGGATACTCTTACCAGATATGGTGGACTCACTGACCATTTGGTAGTGAGTCAGTCAGGCTTATGTGGACCGAATGCCACAGGGTTACGGTTGGCTGGAGAGCGGTCACTCTATAAGGGATGATTCCACTCCTCGTCTGTGATGGTCAGGCCAGCAACCTTAGTTTCCTTATGGATCCTCAATGAAGTGAAGGACTTCCACGGCACCAGGTCTGGAGGTTATGGTTGCACACAGACAGACTCAATCAGACCAGGATAAGCGCAAAAGAGGATGGAAGGACTCCATATAGTGTAGGTCAAAAAAACCCAGAAGGCATTTATTTTAAAAAACAGTACATCAAGTCAATGAGTACAAATAGGTGATCACAAAAATAGGTAAAATTGGATAAAAAGCAATGTGGGGAGCAAGCGTAGCAAATTCTGAGGCGTTTTGTCTCCAAAGACTTCTACTGGGGCATAGCATTGCTCCCCCACATTGCTTGTATTTATAAAGAATGAAAAAACATGTGACAGATGGGCCATGGGGGTCCGCCCCCGGTATCTCAACCGGAAGTGAAACCGATCTCATGTGATTCCCATCGCCCAATAAAACATCTCTATAACACATCTCTGAAACTAAGGCAGCAAGGGGACCAATACAGATTCATGCATTCAACCCGGAAGTGTTAGAAAGGAAAGAACGCCAAAAGAACAAGAGCCGCCCATGACGGAGGCTCTGCCAATCACGCTCCTCTCAGTGACAGGGAGATCCAAGAAAAAAGGTACCAAAGGACGCCACATGGCTTCAAGCTGTGGCGCCATAGACGCCGAATGACACAAACCGCCAATCACGGCGCCGCGCGTGCGTCACGTGACGTAAATACCAATCACTTGACTCACACGGGCATCATGGAAGCATGTGCGCCACTCGTGGAGGGTTTCACCACGTGACCCGCACGATTACATTGCGGGTCACGTGGATAAAAACCGAATCACATGGTCAGCATAGACCCACCTCTCACAAAGACCTCTCACAAAGTGTCAAGGTACGACCACGCGACCTCCGTGGGGGCATCACAATGACTGACTAATCACGTGGTTCCCAATAAGCCACATGGATCACTGAATAAGCGAATTACATAGCTCGCTGGGAAAAACACATGATAAAACAAAAAAACACAGTTTGAATGACTCATATGGGTCAAGGGTGGTTAGGGCACATGCGCATCCACGTAAGTGCTCAAATGGTCCAGAGGTGGGTAGGACTTCCCTGATACTGGGAAGCCAATCCCAATGACCGAAATGGGCAGAAGGACAGGCCACTCACACACCAGGGTATCCCGCCCCATCAGGAACAATGGATAATCCCATGGTGGGATTTGTGGTCCCGTCCAAGCCCCTTAATGTCCAGAATGTCATAGCGCAAAACTAAAAGTATGCACAATAAGGTGCGCTTGCAAAAACCACCCAAAAGAAACCCAAAAGTAAAACTCCCTAGTATAAAGGAGTAAAAATCACAACAATATATCAATACTGAAATATAATATAAAAAACAGAACAGTTAGATATAAAATATGAAAAATGTTTCAAAGCAACCTACAGCATGATATAACTATTCAAGGTCGATGAAACATAAAATCGATAAAATGATGAAAGATTAATTAGAGATATTGCAGAAATTTGGCAGGCTGAACTATAGAATAATACAATAAAGTGTAATAAGGAGAATTGAATTGCCTTAAGCTTGGTTAATGAAACAAGTTATGTCCCAATCTACGTTTAAACCAAACGGCGAGTAGGACCGTAATTCATGGATCCAATAAGTTTCCAATCATGATACCCCCCTTAGACATGATTCGGCCCTCCAGTGTGGAATGAATTTGTCTACTATTTGAAAACGAGTCAGAGTGGGGTCGGAATTATGATGCTCTAAATAATGGCGGGGTACGCTGTGGTTAGTACGGCCGTTCCGAATACTGGCCAGATGTTCATTGACCCTTATTGAGAAGGTCCTGATGGTACGACCCACATATTGTTTATTACATGGACAAGTGAGGAGATAAACTATAAATCTGGTAGCACAGGTAGTAAAGTGCTTCATTTTATAGTTACGTAAGGTGGAAGTAGATGAAAACGTATCAGTTTTCCGTTTACCATGTACATTGTGTAAACATACCTTGCATTTTCGGCAAGGATAGTAACCTTTACACTGTTGGAAGAACATTAATTTCTTAGGTGGGTCAAATACATTTGGGGCAATTTCCCCTTGTATGGATCTTGCCCCCCTGAACACGACCCCAGCGTGCTCAGGAGGGGCCGGACCCAAAACCCTATCGTTCTGTAAGACCCCCCAATACTTGTTAATGATTTTTTAAATTTGTTTATGCTTTTGT
The DNA here is from genome assembly GCF_042186555.1 of Aquarana catesbeiana. Lineage (NCBI taxonomy): Eukaryota > Metazoa > Chordata > Amphibia > Anura > Ranidae > Aquarana > Aquarana catesbeiana. The sequence continues at coordinate 23,095,274 of NC_133333.1, forward strand.
TTATACCTATTTTCTCGTATGGATTTTGTTTTTTCTTTCAATAAGCTACTCCTGTCAGTATTGGTGACTATAGTAATATCTCTATCTAGGTACATGTGTCTGTATCCCTTTTCCAGAAATTTTATTTTCAATAACTCAGCTTGATGTAAAAAAATCAGTGGTATTTGTACAATTCCTTCAAAAGGAATTGACCACGTAGAATGGAAATAAGCCACTGGTCATGGTGGCAGCTATCGACCGGAATATAGCCGTTCCGGTCGGTAGGTTTGAAGTAGGTTTTAAATGTTAGACAATCCGTAGTGCTATTCGCTGAGATCTAAAGATCCAAGAAGTGGATGGCCGTCTGACTCGTTTCATAACTTAAAGAAATACCCCTGTCGTTGTTGTTTAATATAGACATGAAACTCTGTTTTGATTCCAGGTCGCCCTTCCAGAGGAGGAGGATGTCGTCTATGTACCTGGCCCAAAACACCAATTCTGGTCTGTTAAGGGCATAGACGACATCCTTCTCCCACTGGGCCATGAATAGATTAGCCAAGCTTGGCGCATATTTGGCTCCCATAGCCATCCCCCTTATCTGTGTATACAAATGGTTCTGAAACCAGAAATAATTATGTTGGGTGGCATATCTCAGTAATTCCATAATATAATTCTCTTGTATAATGGGAAGATGGGAGTGGTTAGATAAATAATATTTTACAGCTGCGAATCCCAAATCTTGAGGAATGCAGGTGTACAAGGCAGCAACATCTGCTGTTACAAGGATCATATCTCTGTGATCTTTAAGATTTCAAACAAACTTCTTTCACGTTGTCATTATGGGGTATTGTTTGTAGCATTTTGATGAAAATAATACATTTAAACCATTTTGGCTGTAACATAACATAATGTGGAAAAAGTGAAGCGATGTAAATACTTTCTGGATGCACTGTAGATCAAAAAACGCACATGACCCTTTAATAGTGATGCAGCACACCACAATGCATGGTATGTGTGATGTGCTGTGCGTCGTCGTACTCTACTGTACCGTGCACTGGGATACCATTCACAATGAATAGCACCACAATGCACAGAATATAGAGCAGGCACATTCCCATGCATAGCTGGAACGTGTGGCGGTACACATGTTTTACCATCCGTTGCCAATGGCGTCCCTAGGGGGGGGGGCCAGAGGGGGCCCTGACTGCCCCAACATTATGCTGTGCCCCACCATGTGCCCCCCCCCCCACAATTAAAAAAAAAAATTTTTTTACAAAAAAATCAATGTCTAAGAGGGAGAGAGTCCCCAGTCAGCTCCTGCGGGTGATTCCTCCCCCCTCCCTCTGCTCACTGACACTACATAATGCGAGCGCTCACACAACCACGGCTGCCCGATCTGCTCCTTCCCCTGCATCCTCATTGGCAGGGAGAAGAGCGAGTTGCAGGAAGGACTCCACCAGGACTTTCAGTTACTGAAAAAACAGACTGATTTCTCAGGCCAGCGCTGTCAATAGCAGGGGCAGGACAGCAAGAGGAGGCTGGGGAACCCCACAGTGGCAGAACACCAGGGCCCGGTGGCAAGACAACCTTTGCAACCCTGATAGTTCTCCCACTGCTTTGGATCCTTATATGTCACCAGCATACCAAGAAAATATATCTCTTGTTTTCTGCCACACTGGGGGGCCCCAATACAGTAGGAAGGGAACTCACTGCAGAACATGTGAAAGGGCCATTGTGGGGTCGTAGTAAAAGGCCCCAGGATATATATATATATATATATATATATAATTGCATTTTATAGTTGCCCCCCTACTTTTGTCCCTGTCCCCCCATGTGCCCCCCCTAAATATGAAAGCTGGAGACGCCACTGTTCGTTGCTGCAACACACAAGGGTGAATGGGCACTAAAGGGGATTTTTAGCTCATGCCTTGATGCTTCTGGGCATCACAGAGCTTTCAGAATATCACATTGTTATGTATTGATTGTGAGCAGCCACTTGGCACAAGACCCAGAAGTCAGCGGCAATCAGTGACACAGAGGAGACTACTACAGTGATTTCCATCTTCCATGGGGATCCCACAGGTATGGTAAATACATAGTTACATTGCTCCAAGCTGGACCAATGTAAAAATATCTATACCTAAACTCCAGCCCTCAGCACCTTTCACACCTGAGTGGCGCTGCCAAATCACATTTTTGGACCACGTTTTGAAGTGGCGCCATTCATTTTGAATGGCCTCCCTCCACTCTAAAAACACACCAAAGAAGCTCATTTTGCAGTTTTTGGCACTGAGCCAGGCACAATTGGCATTGCATGTTTTTCCAGGTGACAGTCGCAGCAAAATTGCACCGCACTTGGGCTCTAACCACTTCAATACCGGGCCAATTCTGACATTTCTCTCCTACATGTAAAAATCATAATTTTTTTCCTAGAAAATTACATAGAACCCCCAAACATTATATATGTTTTTTTAGCAAAGACCCTAGAGAATACAATGGCGGGGGTTGCAACTTTTTATCTCACACAGTATTTGCGCAGGAATTTTTCGAACGCGTTTTTTTTGGGGGAAAAAAACTGTTTTGTGTTTAAAAAAAACCAAAACAGTAAAGTTAGCCCAATGTTTTTGCATTTTGTGAAAGATGAAGTTACGCCGAGTAAATAGATACCTAACATGTCACGCTTCAAAATTGCACACGCTCGTGGAATGGCGCCAATGTTCGGTACTTAAAAATCCCCATAGGTGACGCTTGAAATTTTTTTACTGGTTACATGTTTTGAGTTACAGAGGCGGTCTAGGGCCAAAATTATTGCTCTCGCTCCAACGTTCGCGGCGATACCTCACATGTATGGTTTGAACACCGTTTTCATATGTGGGCGGGACTTACGTATGCGTTCACTTCTGCGTGCGAGCACACGAGAACAGCGGCGCTTTAAAATTTTTTTTTTTTTTTTATTGTTAATTATATTTTATTTTTTTTATTTTGACACTTTTTTGAAAAAAAAAAAATTGATCACTTTTATTCCTATTACAAGGAATGTAAACATCCCTTGTAATAGCAATATGACATGTCAGGTGCTCTTAATAGTGAGATATGGGGTCAATAAGACCCCATATCTCACCACTAGGCTGGGAAGCCTGAAATAAAAAAAAATAAATAAAACGATCGCCACTTCCCAGCCGAAGCGGCGCCGTTTTTTTGAATGGAGAGGCCGGGCGTGACGTCATAACATCGTGCCCGGCCTCCGACGATCATAGAGACTCCGGGGACCATCTGGTCTGCCGGAAATCTCTATGATCTACATCCGACGCCGGCGGATCCACTCTCCACCTCACCAATCGTAACGTGAGTCGGAGCAAGCACCGGAGGACGGCGGGGGGGGGATGTCCCCTCTCGCCTCCCATAGGAACGATCAAGCGGCGGAACGGCCGCTATGATCATTCCTATGGTGTAGAGATTCGCCGGCTGAAACCGGCAATATCTGAATGATGTCTGTAACTACAGGCATCATTCAGATATACCCGCCCAAAGCCCAGGATGTCATATCACGTCCGTGGGCTGGAAGTGGCTAATTAAGAAATAATGCCACGCAAGCATGGTGTACATTTGCCACGATTCCTATATGTTCAAGTGTGACTTACCTGTAGTGTAGCGTATTCATTCTCTGTTTCCCTTTTCCTGAGAGTGGTGTATGTCATATCAGATGGCTGTTCGGGAAATACAAAGAATTATACTGAAAAAATTAAACTTTTTAAAACTAGAAGGTTGATATTCATATTATTATTTATATTCAATATTCCTATTTCTGAGATTTATGTCAGACTGTGGATTACCTGATGTCCCCCTAGATGTCATCATAGGGACGTATTCTCTATTGGAATAAACAAGGTGGCACCTACTACTTTATTCACCTTCCCCAAAGTAATAGTGACCCGGATAAAGTGTTGTTTTTTTTTTTTTTTTCTTTTTTGGAAATAGATTAGAAGTGCCCCCCTAAAAAAGTGGGATCCTGCCCTTATGCCTATAGAACAAGTATTTCCCTCTCCTGTAAGTAACATTACCATCTCCAAAATGAAGGATATGTTCATAAGTAGTGACTAGATGGTATGGTACCTGCTCACAGTGGGTGGGGATTCTTGCCCCATGAGCCTCTGTATCCCTAAATCTGAGCTCCGCCCTTCCCTTCAATCTTGCACAGTTGTACCGGCTCCTCTCCTGGACAGAAATGGCTTACTCTGATTTCACTGCACACTGTGAACTTCTCATAACGTGCATTAGAAGCTGCAGCAAGTAAGATAGAACCCACCTCATTTCCTGATTGGAGGATGTCCAGCATTATCTAGAGCAGGGGTCTCCAAACTGTGGCCCTTTGTTTGCTTTTATCCGGTCCTTGGAACACTATTTTAGTCACTGACACCAATGAAGGGCACATTTCCTCCCAATGACACAACAATGGGGCATAATTCCTCCCAATGACACCAAAAATGGGGCATTATTCCTCCTATTGACACCCACAATGGGGCACAATTCCTCCAAATTACATCAACAAAGGGGCATAATTCCTCCTAATGACACCAATGATACCACATTTAGCCAATAGATGGTGCTACGTATCGTAGGAAATGTCTATGATACTTAGGGGGAGATTTACTAAAAATACATGGTGCCAAAGCTGGTGCAGCTCTGCATAGAAACCATTTTTTTTGCCAAAGCTTAACCACTTAAGGACCAAGCCTCTTTCTGAAAATTGGTGTTTGCAAGTTAAAAACAGTTTTTTTTGCTAGAAAATTACCCCCAGACATTATATTTTTTTTTCTAACACCCTAGATAATAAAATGGCAGTCGTTGCAATACTTTTTGTCACACCGTATTTGCGCAGCGGTCTTACAAGCGACCTTTTTTATTAAAAAATTCACGTTTTTTAATTAAAAAAATAAGACAACAGTAAAGTTAGCCCAATTCTTTTTTATATTGTGAAAGATAATGTTACGCCAAGTAAATTGATACCCAACATGTCACGCTTCAAAGTTGTGCCCACTTGTGGAATGGTGACAAACTTTTACCCTTAAAAATCTCCATAGGCAACGTTTATAAATTCTACAGGTTGTATGTTTTGTGTTACAGAGGAGGTCCAGGGCTAAAATCAATGCTCTCGCTCTACCGATCGCGGCGATACCTCACATGTGTGGTTTGAACACCGTTCTCATATGCGGGTGCTACTCACGTGTGTGTTCGCTTCTGCATGCGAGCTTGGTTTCCTTAGTCTTGAACATATCTCTGTCTTCAACGGGGGGGGGGGGGGGGGGGGGTGATATAGACAAGAAACTTGTTGATAGTATATTACTTTTCACACCTCCCTACGGGTGACCTGGCATTTTTCGGGGGATTTTGGATTGTGGACGCAGCATTTTGATGGATTCCATTTTTCATTTTAAATTAAGTTTGGGCCTTTAGAATCACAACATGAGGTATAGCCCTTTGGTTTTTGTTTGGGGAATGTCTTTTGCCTTTCATTTAAGTGCAGTCATAGATATACATAAGACACAATTTGTTCATATTTGCTTTATTAATTTGTATTTTTTTTTCTATTCCTATTGCACAACCAAAGTTGTCGAATTATAGGTTTCGGTATTTAATGAATTTTCACGTTCCTTCCTGAAGAAGCCATACGGCGAAACATGTAGAAAACATGAATGTGATCAATACTACACCCAACTAAGAGTTGTTAATATAATATAATTATAAATTTAAAAAGTTTAAATGGCAATCAAACAATACCTGTTGAGTCTCCTCTACATTCTTCACTTTTAAAACAGAAGTCTTTCTTTTTCTTTAAAAATAAATTAACAAAATATTTAGAGTTTGCATATAGTTCAGTAAAAAATTATATTTTTTATTTCTAAATGCTATTTTCAAATTTTTTTTTTTTTTTAAACAAATAAAAATTATTGACAGTGCTCTTGCACACATCACAGGCGAGTGATTGTAGCTACAGTCCAAAGTTTACTCACAGCACCATCTGTTGGTGAAGTTTTGTGTTGCAGTGAACCAAAAGAAACCAAGAAGATTGATGGGTAACCATGGGCACTACAACACAATATCAAGATCATAACGTTTATTAACAATGGGACTCTTATCTGTCAGATATATATCACAAAATCATATTTTCTTAAAAAAAAAAAAACTTTTATTAATACATTGGCAAACATTTGACTTTTAAAAATACCCACATAGGATCGTAATGTGTTTTGTTGAAACAGCAAGAAAAAAAAAAAGGACAGAATTCCGGCAATTAACACTGATAGTGTGTCTTCTGGTACATAGTGTTGCAGTGCAAACATACATAGGTCTATTTTTCATTATTTTGGATTTGCACAACTTTTGCCAATATTTGCACATTTTTAGGCCAGTATTTTATTTTCACTTTATTTGTCACAGGGGTTTGTGATCAAGATGTGACAGTTTTTAAACAAGATTCAGGTGCAGTTGCTCCAGAGCTTAGTAAATGAGGTAAAGCTTCACTTTGCAAAGAGTAACCAATCACGTGCAAGGGAAATAAAAAGTTATGCATTTATGCTTGAACGTGATTGGGAAGTCAGCAGAGCTTCTGCTCATTTACTAAGTTCTGGAGCAACTGAACTTCGAAAAGTGCTCAGTCTATTTGTCTTTAGTAAATCAACCCCTTAATACCCCCTTGCCCCGCTTTGTAAGGAGGTATGTCTTTATGTATACTCACAAGTATAGAGTAAAAAAATATTTATTATTACACATAAAATTTGATCACACAAAAACTGATCATTACATGTTTGTGTGATCAAATTTTATTTGTAATAATAAATATTTTTTACTCTGTACTTGTGATGTTTGTTGCCTTTAAAGTCCCAAGCAAGGCGGGATGTCCTTTTTTCCTAAGATTAATTAACTGAGCGTCATCCCATTTGAGTATACATAAAGACATACCTCCTTACAAAGTGGGGCAAGGGGATATTAAGGGGTTGATTTACTAAAGACAAATAGACTGAGCACTTTTCGAAGTTCAGTTGCTCCAGAACTTAGTAAATGAGCAGAAGCTCTGCTGACTTCCCAATCACGTTCAAACATAAATGCATTCCCTTTTATTTCCCTTGCACGTGATTGGGTACTCTTTGAAAAGTGAAGCTTTACCTCATTTACTAAGCTCTGGAGCAACTGCACCTGAATCTTGTTTAAAAACTGTCACATCTTGATCACAAACCCCTGTGACAAATAAAGTGAAAATAAAATACTGGCCTAAAAATGGGCAAATGTTGGCAAAAGTTGTGCAAATCCAAAATAATGAAAAATAGACCTATGTATGTTTGCACTGCAACACTATGTACCAGAAGACACACCATCAGTGTTAATTTGTGTGATCAAATTGTATGTGTAATAATAAATACTTTTTACTCTATACTTGTGATGTTGTTGCCTTTAAAGTCCCAAGCAAGGGGGGATGTCCTTTTTTCCCATATATCAGGGATGTGGCAACAACACACCAATCTCTGACATGGTGAAAACATATCTATAGTTGATTGATCTTTGTCATTTCCCACTTAAAATCCATATACTTGTAATATATTTTTGTTAACCACTTCAGCCCCGGAAGGATTTACCCCCTTCCTGACCAGAGCACTTTTTGCGTTGCTTTAACTGACAATTGCGCAGTCGTGTGTCGTTACATCAATACAAAATTGACATCTTTTTTTTCCCACAAATAGAGCTTTCTTTTGGTGGTATTTGATCACCTCTGCGGTTTTTATTTTTTGCGCTATAAACAAAAAAAGAACGACAATTTTGAAAAAAAAGCAATATTTTTTACTTTTTGTAATAATAAATATCCCCAAAAAAAATATAAAGAAAAACTCATTTTTTTTTTTCTCAGTTTAGGCCGATATGTATTCTTCTACATATTTTTGGTAACAAAAAAACGCAATAAGCGTATATTGATTGGTTTGCGCAAAAGTTATAGCTACAAAATAGGGGATAGTTTTATGGCACTTTCATTATTATTATTTTTTTATTAGTAATGGCGGTGATCTGTTGTTATCGTGACTGTGACATTGCGTCGGACACTTTTGACACTATTTTGGGACCAATGTCATTTATACAGCGATTAGTGCTACAAAAATGCACTGACTACTGTGTAAATGACACAGGCAGGGAAGGGGTTAAACACTAGGGGGCACTCGAGGGGTTAAGTGTGTCCTAGGGAGTGATTCTAACTGTAGGGGGGATGGGCTCACTACAACATGACAGAGATCACTGCTCCCGATGACAGGGAGCAGTAGATCTCTGTCATGTTGCTAGGCAGAACAGAGAAATGCCTTGTTTACATAGGCATCTCCTCGTTCTGCTGCTCCGTGTCACGATCGCGGGACACCGGCAGACATCAAGTCCGTGGGACCCACGGGCACGGTCACACAGAACGTGGCAGCGCGCGCACCTACTAGCCCACAAATTAAAGGGGGCGTACAGGTACGCCCATTTGCCCACCGCTGCCATTGTGCCGACGTATATCAGCGTGCAGCGGTTGGCAAGTGGTTAAGAAAGTAAACCTTTTCAAACCATAAAGATACAATTGAAACTGTAACTGTATTTTATACATTTTGTTTTAAAAAAAATTATTGAAACTGAAAAAAATATTTGTCTAACATCATCTTCTTCAATGGGGAAAATGCTTTACTGAACTAGTCACCCTCTTTATCTCTTGGTAAATACAGTTTCATTTTACATTTTCACTGGCACATTATATATTATTATAGTAAATATATATTATAGTATATTATAATATATTATTATCTTCTAACTATGTTTCAGTCAATACATACCTTCTACATATGCAGAAAAGGACAATCAATACAATTATAAACACAAGTCCCACTCCAGTTCCGATCCCGGCATACAGAATTCTTCTTTCATTTCCCGCTGTGATTTAAAAACACATTTTATGTAAGTATTGCCAATGTAAATTAAAAGTCTAAACCCAGGAGCCTGTATTCACTATATCTGGTCTCCCACAGAACACAGAACATGGAAATGCAATTATTTTAGTAAATATAAACTGATAAATACCTTTTCTCATCAGCAGTATATAGCAGTCTTGTGACTTCTATCAGTGTCTGTTTAAAGCTTGTAGGAGGATTTTTTATTCTCCCATAATTGTCCTATGAGGATGCAGGACCCCCAATCCTCTGTCTGGACAGTGCTGATTGGCCCTGTGCATTGCCCTGTGCAATGCTTTCTCCCAAGAAAAATAAATAAAAACTCTCTAGCAATACAAACAAAACTGAGCATGTACTAGCCAGAGATAGTTTGGAGATTCTGTAAGAATTGGAAGATCAGAGAAAACAGGATCAAACGTTTAACACACTTTTAACACACTGGGAGGGAATATTGGCATCAATGGACACAGAACAGGAATGGGAATTCTTCAAAAAGACTGTATGCAAACTAACCAAAGTATATTCCCATGGACAATAAGTTTAAAAGGCTAAAAATAAAACCAAAGTGGCTCACAGCCAAAGTTAAAAAAGCTATAAATAATAAGAAAAGAGCTTTTCAAAAATATAAAAATGAAGGAACACTATCATCGTGTAAATATTACAAAGAATATAACAGAATATGTAAAAAGGAAATCAAGGATGCAAAAATTCTAAACAAACAACAGATTGCAAAAGATAGTAGGACAAAACCCAAAGAATTCTTCAAATATATAATAGTAAAAGGGTCAGGTCTCAGCATGTAGGCCCTTTACAAAATAATCTGGAGTGGGTGACTGGGGACAAAGAGAAGGCACATTAAATAAACAAATTACTTTCTTCAGTTCTGTGTATCCTTTAGAGCATTGGGGAGCTCGAGCCCATAATGAGGATGGTATTGCTACAGCAACAAGTGATCCACAATGGCTCAAAAGTGATATGGTCCAGAAATATGTAGAAAGAATAAAGGTGGATAAAGCACTAGGACCAGATGGCATCCACCCACAGATCCTAAAGAATTGAGCTCTGTTCTTTCAAAGCCATTGTTTGTAATTTTAAGGGACTCATTAATGATGGGAATGGTACCCCTGGATTGGCGTAAGGCCAATGTGGTGCCTATATTTATAAAAGGGATCAAAGTCTTTACCAAGTAACTATAGACTTGTTAGTTTAACTTCTATAGTCGGGAAGATACTGGAGAGTTTAATAAAAGACCACATAGAAGAGTTCTTGCTGGAAAAACATATATTAGGCAACAGACAGCATGGATTCATGAAAGACAGAAGTTGTCAAACAAATCTGATTTCTTTTTATGAGGAGGTAAGTAAAACTTTGGACAGAGGGGTGGCTGTGGACGTGGTATACTTGGAGGAGGACTAAGTTAAGGTGATTCCAAAATTGTTCAGATTTAAAGTGCACTTGTGTCCAGACCATGAACATTAACATTAATATTCTTTACTATAAAATAGTTTTAAAATAAGTTCTCACTGACCTCTATAGTTGCATGTATTGTGAAGTAATTCATCTACAAAGATCACAATAAAGACTCTAAATTTGGGTTTCAGTCAGTTTAGAACAGTTTTTCTCAATCCACCCTGGAGGAACCCCCTAAAATAATTTTCAGGTCTCTGGGAACCCTTCCTAAAACCAATTCATGTGGGGAGTAAAATAGGAAAATATCCTTTATAATTGTGGTCGGTAGGAAAAGGTCAACCATTCTAGACAGTGAAAATGATCATTGATGCCATGCTGCTGGTATTGTCAAGTGGTGTTTGGCCTGGAACTATCCAAGCACCACCAAATAGGGGGTCAATTTGCCACAGCTCAGGGAAAGCCTAGCAACCTCTGGAGGCACCTTAATTGAGGACAGCCGGTTTAAAAACACCTGATGTGTGTTTACAATAGAGGGCTGCCAAGATTCTGCTGCAATGGAAAGTATTAGGAAATGTACTAAGATTTCAGTGCCTCAGTTGTGAAATATGAAGTCAAATTTCTCCACAATGCCTATGGCTTCAGAGGTGAATGGGTTGTTTTTTAAAGTGTTTTTACTGCTTGTTCGGAATTCGTACCTACTTTAGTGTGCATGGTCTGGGCACAGGTTCACTTTAAAGGATACATCGAAAGAGAAAATAGATATATTCTTAAATTTAGTGGACATAGGCAATGAGGAAGTATTTAGGTGACTTGTGAAGTAATCATTGCTAGTTCCCCCTTTTTAACCCTACAAAACATTTTCGTCCACTCTATACACTTCTTCTTCTTGCATTATTTATATTAGTTCATTAGCATAAGATCTAAAACTTCTACTTTTTCTTATGATGTCTTCATCTATTAAGTGATCATTCCCTCTTGATAATTAGATCAAGCCTTGGGTCTCCATAGAAGATACATGCACTAACATTAACAACCGTTCATTTACAAGCCACAGGAAGCAGCTCTTAATTCCTGATAAGTTGGTGGTTTTCTGTAAGCTTCCTTGAGGTTTGAGTCACCAATTTATCAACCCAAACCTAAGGGGTGGAGGTCTCTCTATTAACATTAATGTGCTGTGAAATAACCTATGATTTAGGTGATCTACAGTACATTGTATCCTAAATCCTATGTTCAGTATCAATAAATGTTTTTCATATTCGCAGAAGTAGGGTAATTATGTCAACGAATATAAGATTCAAGGCACTGTTTTATTCAAAACCACACTACACTGTACCCAAATGAAATTTTTATCATTTTTTTCACACAGATAGACTTTTCTTTTGGTGGTAATTAATCACCACTGGGTTTTTTTATTTTTTGCTAAACAAACACAAAAAGCTGAAAATTTAGAAAAAACAAACAAACAGTTTCCATAGTTTGTTATAAAATGTTTTAAACAGGTAATTTTTCTCCTTTATTGATGGGCACTGATAAGCTGCACTGATAGGCACTGATAAGGTGGCACTGATAGGTGGCACTGATGAGTACCGATGAGGCAGCGCTGGTAGGCACCGATCAGGAGGCACTGATAGGCAGCCCTGAAGGGCACTGAGAGGTGGCACTGATAGGCAGCACTTATAGGTGGCACTGATGGGTGGCACTGATGAGCACCAATGAGGCAGCACTGGTAGGCACTGATCTACCTCCTTGTCCCCTGCTCCATCTGTCAACCACTTGTCATATGAGGCTTCAATAAAAGGATTTTTGGAAGTGCAGCCACCCGGAATCATTTCCTTAGGAAAATTGAGGACATTTGATGGAGAAAAATACTCTGGGGGACAGCTGTGGTTTGAAGGTAAGTTTTGCAGCAAACACTTTTTTATATTCCATCTTTTTAAGGTTTTTTTTTTCTTTTCTTTTTTTTACTTTTACTTTTAGATTTTAGATTTCAGTGTTTAGTGAATGTCCATGTGTTAGGTAAATAGCTATAGTTCCAAGTGTAATCAATCCCAATAGGCAAAAAGTCCTTAATACTGTAGGTTCCAAAGACCAACCATGACAGTGTGATGTGCACAAACACTCACCCAAAAATAAATTTAAGCCAGCATATAATCATGAACTTGAGGGTCCAAAGTGTTACACAGTGCTCCTTCGCTGTGGTATCCTTTCACCATTCTATGCACTCACCAGATAAAAAGCCATTATGAGCCTTGTATCAGTATCTTGGAGCTTGGTGACATCCTATCCAGGGTTGTAGACAGCAGGGAAAACCTCATAGGAGACTGACAAAAAGATGGCCGTTGCTCCCAGCATAAGGACAAAGCGGTGATGGTGTCAGTGTGTAGGCCCAGACCGACGCGTTTCATGTGCATGCACGTTCTTGAGGCAGGTTTTCCATACTGTCTACAACCCTGGATAGGATGTCATCAAGCTCCAAGATATTGTTACAAGGCTCATAATGACTTGTTATCTGGTGAGTGCATAGAATGGTGAAGGGATACCACAGCGAAGGAGCGCCGTGTGACACTTTGGTCCCTCAAGTTCATGATTATGTGCTGGGTTTTATTCATTTTCTGGTGAGTGTTTGTGCACATCACACTGTCACGGTTGATCTTTGGAACCGATTAAGGACTTTTTGCCTATTGGGATTGATTACACTTGGGACTAAAGCTATTTACCTAACACATGGACATTCACTAAACACTGTAAAGCACTACACTTGCTCTGTTATTTCATTGTTTATTGAAGGTTGTATATTCACCTCTATGGGTGCTAGCTGCTTATTGAATACCTTATCAGTGCTTACTTGTTCCATTTTGTTTTATATTTGGTTTTGCTTTAACTACTAAAAAATATATAGAAGTGAAATAGAGATAAATACTCATAGTATACATGTTTATGTAGTACTGGCATTGCTTAGTAAACTGATAGGAGGAGAGAGCAGATGGAAAGAGAGATTAACTTGTCACAGTGCTGCTTCTCTTTGACTGTCCAATCACAGACGGAGGGTGGGCCAGTGACAGCCTGGGCTCAAATGAATAAGGTTGAATGATGCTGACTGTCATTTAACATAAAAAAAATAGATATATACAGTACCTTAGTAATGCTAAAGGAGCACTGTGGGGGATAGCTGAGGTTGGAAGGTGAGTATGGCAGCAAAAGCTGTATTTTTTTAATGTTATCTTTTAATGGGCCATTATTTTACTTTTATTTTTTTCGCCTAGAGTTGTGCTTCAACAGATAGAAATATATATAGAAGTAAAACAGGAATAAATACAACTAGTATACATGCTTTGTGTAGTATTCATATTCATGTGTAAACCAATACGAAGAGAGAGCAGATGAAAAGAGAGATTAACTTGTCACTGTGCTGCTTCTCTTTCACTGTCCAATCACAAACTGGGGGTGGGCCAATGACAGCCTGGGCTCAGATAAATAAGGTTGAACGATGCTGGCTGTCATTCAAAATGAGAAACTGAGGACATCTAGTGGCGGAAAAGAAGTACTGTGGGGGAGAGCTGTGGTTTGGAGGTGAGTATTGTAGCAACATCTGTTTATTTAATTCCATCCTTTAATAGGCTATTTTTTTTTTACTTTTCTGTTTGACTGGAGTTTTGCTTTAACTAATGGAAATATATGGAAGTGAAATAAAGATAAATACAACTAGTGTACATTATTTTTGTAGTACTCACATTGATTAATAAACTCAAATATAGAGGACTCTTCTTTTCCCATTTCATTAGTTGCAGCGCACATATATTTTTCTGTTGTTGTACTCTTCACAGATATTTTATCCCCGTGTCCATGTAATAATTTCCCACCTTCACCAATCCGGTACCAGGTGTAATTATTTATCGGGGGATTGGCTTGACTTGAACAAATCAGCGTGACATCATCACCTTCTTGTGTGTTCTTGTTATCATCAACTGATATGGTGACGCTCCTAGGACGATCTGTGCAGTAATAGATAATATGTGACATGATTTATACAGCACTATATAAATAAAATAGTATAAGATATATTGCTGAAAGTAAATGTTTACAACATTTTTTATGGCTGGTTGGAGGGAATGGCAGGGTGCTGTACATTGTTCATCTTCCAACAGGACAGCAACCTAAGCACACAGCCAAGATAACAAAGGAGTGGCTATGGGACAACTCTGTGAATGACCTTGAGTGGCCCCAGCCAGAGCCCAGACTTGAACATCTCTGGAGAGATCTGAAAATGGCTGTGCACCGATGCTCCCCATCCAACCTGATGGAGCTTGAGAGGTCCTGCAAAGAAGAATGGGAGAAACTGCCCAAAAATAGGTGTGCCAAGCTTGTAGCATCATACTCAAAAAGACTTTGCTTCGAAAAGTATTGAGCAAAGGCTGTGAATACTCATGTACATGGGATTTTTTTTGTTTTTTACAAATTTGCAAAGATTTCAAACAAACTTCTTTCATGTTGTCATTAAGGGGTATTGTTTGTAGAATTCTGAAGAACATAATAAATGTAATCCATTATGGAATAGGGCTGTAACATAACAAAATGCGGAAAAAGTGAAGCGATAAGAATACTTTCCGGATGCACTGTATGATATGGGCAGCCTGAGTTAGCTAGTGGTAGGACTGTGTAAGAAGGACTGTGAGAGACTGTATTAAAGTATAATTAAAGACAAACCTTTTTTTTTAGTTTTGGATAGAATGGAGAGGGATTAGAACATCTATCAGTTTTTATTGCCATCTGTGCCCTCTTAGGGAGATTCATCCTCTCTATTTGTCCTGTTACCATTATCATTGAAAGTGAAAGTAAAAGAAAATCCCACATTTTGGGTTGTCCCCCAAAAAGTAATAGAGGGGAAACCTTCCAATAGGGGCACTAGTTCTGGTGACCTGGGGGTCCTCAAGGAAGTCCCCTAATTTGCAAGGATTCCCGGTTGGCTCACTTCCCGGTTGGCTATGGGATATGAAGTGAAGGGAAATCTCTCCAATGGGACACAGATGGCAAAAAAAATAAAATAAAATCTGACAGGGGTTATAACCCTCCCTTGCTCCACCCAAAAGGAAGAGAACTGTTTTGACTATAGTTCTACTTTTACTTGTACTGACAAAGAAGTTTCAGTAAAGTTCTGTTAACCATTAAATGCCTTGTCTGAAGTATTTTCAAAGGGGTGCATGGAGGTACATGGCGTATCTAAAGAACTGGGATTGTAACACACAAGAGGATGAAGAGGAGGAGAAAGAGTGACACTATTGAAGGGCTACCCATACAGAGGAGCTGACAGGAAATCATATTTAACATGCTATGAGTAACCAGGAATGTGTAGCCAGCCAGTGTGAGAGTGGTATTAGGCATTGGTGACGGTGTCCTCTAGTTAGCAAGGGGGTTGGTGTTCTGGCTCCCTTCTGAACGGTCGGTGACACTAGAGCAAGGGTGTCAAACTCAATTTCATTGCGGGCCTCATCAGCATTATGGTTGCCCTCAATGGGACGGTTGTATCTGTAAGATTATAAAAAATGTATCTACTCTTTATCATAATAAATAATTGCCTCTGCATTCGATTATTACTGGTTTCGGTAATAACTTAAGACCTAATTTGTGAAGGCAGGTGCTGACCGGCAAGCAGCCCACTCACACTCCTGTAGCAGATGATGCAAGTCTGAAAAGGAGGGTTCATCTACAAGAAACTTTTTTGGAAACTGCTCAGGCAAAATATGGTTCTGCCATGGTGTTCTGTCTGATTAGTCTCCAAAAAAGTTTCTTGTGGCTGATACCAGCAGTATGTGACCATCCTTTTTAAGTGGCATCAGATGTATTATTCTCATAATAATTATAAGCAGATGACGACTGCCGGAGTCTTCTGAATGCTGTAACTGGTGGAGACAGAGATGAGGGGGTGCTGTAGCTGCACAGAGGGGCAGAAGATCTGTAGGGGGAGTTCTGTCCTCCACTCTGCTGTGGACTGCTGAGGCAAGGTGGAAGCGGAGACAAGGGGGGTTCCGCAGCTGCAAGAGAGGTGCGAGGGCCACATGAAATGGCTTGGAGGGTCAGATTTGGCCCACGGGCCTTGTGTTTGACACATGTGCCCTAGAGCAGTGTTTCTCAACTCCAGTCCTCAAGGCGCCCCAACAGGTCATGTTTTCAGGATTTCCCTCAGATGAAAAGGCTGTGGTAATTACTAAGACAGTGAAACTGATCAAATCACCTGTGCAAAATAGTGGAAAGCCTGAAAACATGACCTGCTGGGGCACCTTGAGGACTGGAGTTGGTTACTGGGAGTCAAGTGACAATTAAAGTTGGACTGGTGGAGTGGGACACAGGCTCTGCGGTGTCCTCCTCAAAATGCTGCATTTGGCAAGAAAAGGTTTACAGTGTCACGGCAAGAGTATTTCACAATAAAGAGCCTAAAGTTTAATGTGTATCTGTGCAAAGTAAATGGCTCACTTCTAAGTACGGAGTGCCACCTCAATGCATGATTAATGCATTACCACGGCCCCGCCTGGTCCCAGGCATTAGTGAGCACGTTCACAGAAAAATATTACAACTACAGGATGAGTAGGCACTGCCCACACACCTATGTAAATATAGATTTACTTACATTTAATATTTAGTGTAATGTTTTCAACAGATGTTTTATTATTTTGAAAAGTAGCTGCACATTGTAGAACTGTCTTGTCATCTGTATAGGAAGCAGTATAGGTCATTCTGGACTCCATCCTCCACCTTCCAATACGCAGATTTTCATGATTCTCCTTTATGGCGTGACCAGTGATGGTCCATGTAAGAGTCGGGGGATGGGAGGGACAGGTGTGATTTACAGCACAGGAGATGATTACCGTCTTCTTGTCTTCCATATTTTCAGTTCCTGATATTGATAGTTGTGGTGGTCTGTCTGAAATCAGAAATAGAAAAATTTTATCTGTGAAATAAATCGTTGTGATATAAATTTGACTGTGACCTTTTTAGGTTCTTTCTACCAATCATGGGGAAAAAAAAAGTTCTAATCCTGCGCCCTTAAACCTAATCCACCATTGATTGGATGAGGTTCACTGGGTTCAGCTGCTCTACCAACAAAAATTGCCAACAAGGTCTGTGCTGTAATCAGTAATGGAAGATAGGAAGGGGAAAAGACAAGGGAAGCGCTCCCCTAGTGAAAAACTTCCTTTATTTTGACACAATAAGAAAAAATATTAAAATGCACTCCCATGGTTCCAATGAACACCACGCCTGTCACAGTTGAAATAGAGCCCGTGAGACACCAAGCTGAATGGCTGCTCCATGATATGCTGCTGCCTGCAGCCTGGGGCTCTGAGCCAAGGGCGGCTGCGGGAGTCGGGACGGAGACACTCAAGCATGGAACCCTGTGGTGGTGCGGTGTGGAGCCAAGGCGGCTGTAAATTCCAGATCAATGTGCTGAGGGGGTCGCAGAACACAAGTCCGTGTACTCCAAGTTGCTATGTATACTGCAAAGCATTTCTGGGGGTGTGGCCTCCTTCTTCAGGCTTCAGGCAGCAGCACATCGTGGAGAAGCCATTCAGCTTGGTGGATGGGATCACATGGGCTCTATTTCAGCTTTGACAGGCGTGATGTTCACTGGAACCATGGGAGTGCATCCTAATATTTTTTCTTATTGTGTCAAAACAAAAGGAGGTTTTACAGTAGGAAAGCACTTCACTTGTCTTTTCTCCTTTCTATCCTTCTACCAACCTCTATGTCACCACCATGTCCTGCGGTCACATAGGGGTCAGTGGAAGGAAGCACAGAGTGCAGAGGGGGAGTAATAAACCTTCACAGCCAGAATTTCTTAATTTTATGACAGGTTCACTTTAACAACACATGAACTCCTTTTCTTCTATCTTTACAGTATCACTTTAAGTAAGAATGGCTTTGTAAACCAAATCCTAAATTAATCTTTTGCATTGTTGTCTGTCTGTTTAATATTATTAAATATGTACCTGTCATATCCACTGAAACATATCTACGTTTGAGTGTAAAGGAATTGATATCAATATTTATTCCTGGATAACAACGTTCTGTTTTTTCCACATTGATGATTTTTATGGAGCAATTATTTCCTGTATTCCCAGTAAGAAATGTCCGTCCTTTATATTCATCGGCCACATCACTCGGGGTTTTATTGTTGAAGATTTTGACTTGATCATTTCTTGAGTACCAGAAGAAATTAAAATCTTTAGCATCTTCAGGATGGGTGAATGTGCAGGGGATTTCCACACAGGAACCTTTCAAAGCATCAATAATGGGTGGGAATGTAAACTTCCAGTCCTTACATGATCCGTCTTCAGAGCAACCTGAGAGAAGAAAAAATGTTGAAAATATATATATATATATATGTTCCATCAAAACGTATCCAATTCATCTACTGTAATTGGTAGAAGTGAGAAAACTTCCAATCTCAGTCTATTACAAATTGCCTGTCTATGAATGGAAGGCCATGGAGATACTATAAAATATGACAAGCTCATTGTATAAAATAAGTATTTGTCATTGTATAATGGACTTTTGGGGTGCTGAAGGAACACATAGTCAAAAGTTATATTAAAGAGGATTGACCCAATAACTTTTATTGATTAACAGTTAAAAATTAGCTATACAAATATCCACACTTATGTGGTATGGATATTTATATATCTAATTTTTAACTGTATATCAATAAACATTACTGGGTAAATCCCTTTTGATAAAACCTTTGACTACATGTAACTTCAGCACTGTGAAAGTCTATCATACAATAACAAATACTTTCTGTAATAATGCAGGATGTTGGTGCCAGTGTATAAGTCCAATACAATCCCTTCATTTTCATTGGATAAAAGGGTTCCTGTGCATGACATCCAATATTTCTAAAACAAAAATATATAAAGAAGGAGGTAAATAGAACATTAATGGAGAAAAACTGAACCAATTGGAGAGAAAGATTTAGAAGATAAGCCCCGTAGCTCCCAACTGTCCCCCCAATTGTCATACTTATTCAGAGATTAAATTCAACCTCAGAACTGTCACAGAACCTAGAATTCCTAAGGAGCCATTTTGAAAAGCCAAATAATAAAATGAGAAAATCCTACACTAAAATGAGTGCACAAATATCACAATATAATTAAAATAGCTGCACTCACTATTACCAACACAAAAAATAATATATAACACAAATGCAGTTAAAAAAAGTGTTGTACTGTGATAAAAATTATCAATACAAAATATATTGACGTGATAGTGTCAATAATTCAGATTGGAATTTATACATTAAAATTATGAATTATGAATTATTATGAATTATGAATGTATATAAAGTTTTGGTTAACTATGTCACCAAAGTCTCTGAAAAAAGAAGACAGAAGTGCATCCAGAGGAACGACCGTGTCTCCAAATCATGAGATAAAATTCCTCTTTACAGTCACTGCCGTGCACCAGCTTGTCACAAAAAAACTTTTGCCTTCAGTTATACTTTAAATATTTTTTTAACATCTTTACCTGTGACTTTGACTTGGACATTCTGGCTGTTATTAAGGTTATAGGAATTTATCTCTTTATTTATTCCTGGATAAAACCATTCTGTCCTTGTTACATCCTTGATTCTCAGTGAGCAGCTATTTGTTCCGTTAGCAACAAGACTTGTCCGTCCTCTGTACTCTTCTATAACCTGAGAGGGGTCTTTACTATTGAAGATCTGGGGGTATCCTATAGATTGATACTTAAACCAAATCAGATTGACCTCACTGAGGTCTTTAGGAGCAGTGAATGTGCAGGGAATGGTCACATCAGAATTCTTCAGTGCTTTAATGGAGTTTGGAAATGAAAACTTCAATTGTCTTCTGAGCACATCTGATGACTCCACTATAAAAAACAAAAACAGAGATAATTCTGTGTAAAATATATCATAGATAATAGGGAACAAATAATGGAAGGTGACTATCATCAAGGTACATATGATACAGGGGTCTTTTATTTTTATTTTTTGCTTCATGAAAGAGGATCATCTTGGGGAATTGAAAAAGTAAGTGCACCTGTTTTGTAGACATATTGTAGTAAGATAATAAAAAGTATTAAGGATTAGTTTGTCCCCACCCTACTCTTTATGTCTGGAGGCTCCATATCATCCTTGACTATTTTACTATTTTTTTTTTTAATGTGCTGAAAAACTGCTCTAACGATAATACTTATTAAATTTAATATTATTAAATGATCTCAGCTTCCACCATGAGACGAGTGGACCATTGAAATAATGTTCCGGGGCTGACTGAAGACAATAAGGTTGATGTACTAAAGGAAAATAGGCTGTTCATTTTGCAAGGGAATTTTCCCCCGAAGCTTAGTTTATGAGAAAAGCTCTATGGGCTTCCTTCATACAATCAATCTTTGCAAAGTGATTTTCCACGGCATTCACTAAGCTTTGGGGAAAATCTCCTTGCATCGTGAACTGCTGATTTGCATTTAGTAAATCATCCTCAATGTCAGTCTCCACCTTAGCCCAAGCAAAGCTGTTATTTAAACTCCATGAATGTGGTCTCAACAATTTTGAAAAAAAAAACATAATATTTTGTACTTTTTGCTATAATAAATATCCCCCCCCCCCTCCCCCTCAAAAAAAAAAATTCTTCATCAGTTTAGGCCGATATGTATTCTTCTACATATATTTGGTAAAAAAAAATCGCAATAAGCGTATATTGATTGGTTTGCGTGAAAGTTACAGCATCTACAAAATAGGCGATAGATTTATGGCATTTTTATTATAATTTTTTTTTTTTTTTCAGGACTGAAACATTGCGGCGGACAAACCAGACATTTTTACACTTTTTTGGGACATTTACATTTTTTACAGTGATCAGTGCTATAAATAGCCACTGATTACTGTATAAATGTCACTAGCAGGGAAGGGGTTAACACTAGGGGGCGATCAAGGGGTTAACTGTGTTCCCTATGTGTGTTCTAACTATGCGGTGGAGATGTGGCTAACTAGAGGAGAAGAGAGATCATTGTTCCTACTTCCTACTCCTGACAGAACGGGGATTTGTGTGTGTGTTTACACACACAGATCCCGGTTCTTGCTCTGCCATGAGCGATTGGGGGTGCCCAGAAGTCATCGCGCCCGCCGGGCACACGCGTCAGCTCCGGGGACACGCTGTGGACATGCGCATGCTTGCTACAGCATCTTAAAGAGCCAATGTACAGCTACGACGGCTCGTGCAGCAGTGCCAACCTGTTGCAGTATATCTGCGGCGGCTGGTCGGGAAGGGGTTAATAATACAATATTATTTTATCAAGTTGTGTCACTAACCTGATCAATCACTGTTTTTGGTATAAATTTTATTTCTGCATGGCAAATAATTTACTAGTAGGTGTAGTAGAGCAATAGAAAACCCAAAGACATGACATGCATGCTGCTGATTCTGTGTAATTGAATTAATAGCAGTGTGGAGTTCAATTAGTGAGGTCATTCAGTCTGTAAAAAAAAAAAAAAAATGGGCGTCCTTATTGAAGGAGGAAGGCAGCAAATGTTGAACATGCCGGGTATAGTGCGTTTCTCTCTGAAAATCAGAGTAAAATGGGTTGTTCCAGACATTGTTCACAAGAACAGCGTACTTTGATTAAAAAGTTGATTGGAGAGGTCAAAACATATAAAGTGCAGAAACTGATAGTCTGTTACGCTAAAATGATCTCAAATGCTTTAAAATGGCAACCAAAACCATAAAGACGTGGAAGAAAATGGAAAACTACCATTCAAATGGATGGAAGAATAGTCAAAATGGCAAAGACTCAGCCAATGATCAGCTCCAGGGTGATCAAAGAAGGTGTAAAGTCACCTGTGAGTAACAATTAGAAGACACCTATGTGAAGAAAAGCTATTGGAAAAAAGCCTCTTCTATTTCCCTTTTCAGGTTTGTTTCCAAACGAATTAATATACTGTCATTTTAATTCTATATAGACATGGCTTTACCCTTAAACACTTTGAATATTCATATCCAGTGTCATACACTCCTTGCTTGTTTGGCACCCCATGCGAATACCTCAGCTACTGATATTTCCCATTTCGGGGTTTGTCCCAAATGAATTAATATACTGTTATTTGAATTTAATACAGACATGGCTTTTACCCTTAAACACTCTTATGCCCCGTACACACGGTCGGACTTTGTTTGGACATTCCGACAACAAAATCCATGGATTTTTTCCGACGGATGTTGGCTCAAACTTGTCTTGCATACACACGGTCACACAAAGTTGTCGGAAAATCCGATCGTTCTAAACGCGGTGACGTAAAACACGTACGTCGGGACTATAAACGGGGCAGTGGCCAATAGCTTTCATCTCTTTATTTATTCTGAGCATGTGTGGCACTTTGTGCGTCGGATTTGTGTACACACGATCGGAATTTCCGACAACGGATTTTGTTGTCGGAAAATTTTATCTCCTGCTCTCCAACTTTGTGTGTCGGAAAATCCGATGGAAAATGTCCGATGGAGCCCATACACGGTCGGAATTTCCGACAACACGCTCCGATCGGACATTTTCCATCGGAAAATCCGACCGTGTGTACGGGGCATTAACATTCGTATACAGCTTCCTACACTCGTCTGGATATACATACCATACAGATCTGCATCCAGGTCATCTATCTTTGAGGGACATCCATATTTATCTACCATCTGTGAGTAACCCTGGCCTTTTTGCATATACCCTTTTGTGCATTTAAGCTTGCTACAATATAAGGAGGACATACAGCTACCAATTGTGTATTGGAATTGTGTCCCCATTTAGCATTCATTCAGCTATTCAGCCGTGAAGATATTTTGTCTTATTGGACTCCTCAGCATATGGGTATAGTGCATATCCATTTACTCACGTGTCCCCATTCATGTGGTTACACACCACCTTTATATCCAGCGGCAAGTACTACATTGGACACTTGTTATATCCCTGTCTCTAATAGCACAGGAAGATACTTTTGGATGGACTTACATCTCAGGATATACATTTCTACCAGGCAGAATCAGGCACCTTTGTTTCATCCTATATTACAGTACTTTATCATATATATTTCTTGTCCTTCCATTGTTTTTTGTTTCTGTCCAATTTGTTCCATTTTTTTACCACCCACTTTTTACCACCCATTTTTACCACCCATTTTTTCTTTTGACTGACTGACTGCAGATACCATGGCCAGCCATTGAGCTGTTTGTGTTTGGGATATTTAGTGCATTTTCATTATCACGCTGTCCCTTCAGGAACTGTATGGTTCAGCCTGCCATTTCAGGTAGTAGGGGGTTTCATAGGTGCTATAGGGGTGTGCTATCTATTGGGGTAGGGAGAAACCTCCCCCACTTGCAGGCTTCCTCGCTTTTCTAGGAGGGATTATATACTGTTTACAGGGAGGGTACAGATAGATTGGTGGGATCCCCTACCGGTATTCCCACCATACCTGTCTTTTAGAGGTGGTTGTGTACATTTTTTCTGTGTTCAGCTTTGCATAGCTTAATAAACTTTTTTGTAGTTTACTGTTTGGTGTGCCTTGGTCATTTAGTTTTTTATTTTTATTTTTTATTTTCACATATAGTTTTTTGATCACACCCCCTTTAATATATGTGGTGAGTACTACTATATTCCTATCCTGACGGGATTCCCATTCTTTCATATTTTTGAGCTTTCTACACCACTTGTTTGTTTGGCACTCTATATTCTAGTTCACTTAACACACGGCTTTTCTCACTAGCAAAGGCACTATATGTTCACTATCAAGTTTTTTATATTTTCCAGTATGATTTATTATACTTTACTTTACTTTATATTTTTTTCAACACCAGTTTTCTAGTGTCTTGCATCACGTTTAAATCATATTCCTATTCTCTTAATCTTATTATCATCCACACTACCTCACCTATTGCATATTCACTTCATATTTTGATCATTTGGGTAATAATACCCATTTTTCCATTTCATGCTAATTTATTATTATTTTTTTTAATGTTAATTAAAACAAATTTACAAATTAATTCAACAAATGAGTAAACTATGTAATAAAATGAATAGGTAACACTAATTAACATGAATTTAAAATTTGATCCAGTGCCAGCCAGTCTGGAGTCGCAAAGCAGTGACTCACATAATACCTGACGATTATTTATTAGGATTTCTGAATATCCTATTGCAGGTGCTTTGCCCCCCGTCCTCCTCTCCAGGTCTAAGAGCATGGCCCCTTTGTCATGAAAAGGTTCACCCATTGGTGGCGCTATCATTCTCCTGGATCGCAGTACCAGTGTCCACCAGCGGGTGTTTTCCAACACCTAAGACCTGTAATAAGAGGACTCACCTGCTGGTGGCACTATTGCATCCTTGGGCCGTAGTACCGGTGTCCACCAGCGGGTGTATTCCGGCAGTGTGGAGCAGAGAGCAACCTCTGCGCTCAGGTGTAAAATGAGGTCAAATCACTGCAGTCTGATAAATACCCAGCAAGCCCTCACATCCTTGCCTTGGTGTCTCTCTCCCTGTGCCCTGATCTTGCTGCCTGTTATCTTGACCTTGAGCCTGCATCTGTCCTGACCTGATCCGATCCCTCTTCTGAGCCCATCCTGGACCTGTCCCTCCGGTTTCCTGATTTCCCTGATCCCTGCCCTGCAGCCTATCCATCCATCCTCTCCCTGTCCTGTTGGTTCCCCGTCCTTTCCCATCTGACTGACCTCCTTGTGTATGACCTCAGCCTGGCTTTTGTTACAATTACAGTATTTCCCATCCATTTGTATATATATATAATTTGTTTGTGGGTCTATGGTTGTTTTGCACTGTTATATTTTGTTTATTTGTCACCCATTTAATAAACACCATTATTTTTCACTTACCTGTGTTTCTGGTTCCTTCTGTGCAGTCCACACAGTCTGGTCTATTAAATTCCTGTGACACACTTGCAAGCCCGGTGAACTGTGGATTCACCTGGGTGGCACGGAGGGGACATGCAGAGACGATGGCATCACTGAACGCAAATGTTTTTTAGCAATCTGGTTTGTGCGATACATCCTCACTCTCTCATCTAGCCAATGGTAAATATACCTCTATGTATATGGAGATATATCTTTTGCACAACTTGAAATGTTGTAACAATGTTTCGCATACTGTCATGTCCTAATTAGAATTATTTGATATATTTCCCTAGAATAAAAATCCCCCTGAAGAAGACCAGAAACGAAAGGGTCGAAATGCATTGGGGTATTCATGTGGATAGTAATGTTGTAAATGTAATTGGCAAATCATGTTTTCCTTGGGGTGTTTTTTGCCATGAGCGATGTTTTATGTTGTTGTTTGTGTCGAAAACCAGAGCTTGCATTTTAAAAACAAATTTATTGTATATCTGTATCTATCATTTACTTTCTGACTTAATAAAAGACTTTTACATAATTAATCTTTTGCTGCCTAAAAAACCACCCGGGGAAATTTTTCTGTAATATTTTGCTATTTTTATTATTAAATCAATTTTTGAGTTTTTGCACCAGAACTGAACGGACTTTCTTGGAACTTTCCTCATCAATATGAAAGATTGAAATATCGATATTAATACCGTGAAAACGAGAATCTTACACTGTTTGGCATAAAAAGCTTGTGCAATGCAAATAAAGTAAGACAGGACAGATACAATAGAATTGAAGACAAGAGCGTTGAGAGAGCCCTGCAGAGTAATTAAAATGTATAAGTGAAGAGCAAGTGGTACAAAAGTAATAAATGTATGAGAGTAAACTGATGGAGAATATAAAAGTTCAGTTGTTAGGTGGAGGTGGTATAGGCTTCTCTGAAGAGATGAGATTTCAGGGATCGTCTAAATGTGGACAGAGCAGGAGTTCAGGGAACAGGTTGGGGTAAGGAGTTGCAGAGAATGGGAGAGGCTCTGGAGAAGTCCTGGGGGTGATCATGAAGGGAGGTTTCTTAAGAACACATTCTAATTCTACAGAGAATGTTTTATACACCATGAGATGGATGGAATGAGTTTTCTTACTAAGTGCTACTTTGTGGACATTCTTTGTCATTAATGTAATTCAATAAATGGACTATTGTTTTAACAACATTACCTGTGACCAGGACACGCTGGCTGTTATTCAGGATGTATGAATTTATCTCTTCACTTATTCCTGGATAAAACCATTCTGTCTCCGTCACATCCTTGATTTTCAGTGTGCAGCTGTTTATTCCATTATCAACAAGACTTGTCCGTCCTCTGTACTCTTCTATAACTTTAGAGGGGTCTTTACTATTGAAGACCTGGGGGGATCCTAAATCCTCGTACTTATACCAAATCAGATTGGTCGGCTGTCGGTCTATAGGAGCAGTGAATGTGCAGGGAATGGTCACATCAGAATTCTTCAGTGCTTTAATGGAGTCTGGAAATGAGAAGGACCATTCCTTTCTGTCCTCATCTGATGACACCTCTATGAAAAACAAAAACAGAGATAATTCCACATCAGTGTAAAATGTATCATAGATAATAAGGGCGAGGAATTAAAGCCAAGCCTAATAACAATGCTTACAGGTCATGTTTTTTTTTTCCTTCATGAAGCAGGTTCATCTTGGGAAAGTGGCAATGTACTTGTTTTATATCCATATTGTAGCAAGATCATTAAAAAGCGTTAACGATTATTTGGTTGCCACTGCTATAGTCTGGAGGTGCCACACCATCCTTGACTAACTTTTTTGATTTAAATGTGCTGACAAACTACCCCAACAATTGTACATTCTGATAATGATTAAGGTATTGCTACACTGTTGTAGTGGGGTATAAAAACTTCTTCTAAAATGTATGCATCCAACACAGAGGCGTAACTAGAACCTTCAGGGCCCCTTTGCAAAAGATCATAAAGGACCCCCCTGACCCCCGGCCGCGGCCCACCCTCGATGACAACCCACCAGGGCCTAATCGAAAGTGTGACCTTTGTGACACTGGTAGTTCTACTACTGGTGTCAGTATTTATTTATTTTTTGTTATTGTATTTGTTTATTAGTTTTGACCATTTTGTTTTATTAATTTTTAATATTTTTTTTATTATTATTATTTATGAGCCCTTTTGGGGGCTTTGGTGAGATATCGGGGGTCTAAGAAAGGAGATGGAGGACACAGCCCTCAATCTCCATATCTGCAGTTTCAGCTGCACAGAATGAATGGACAGGACCTGTTCATTGGAAGCATAGTAAACACAGTTTATTATGCCACAGTTACGAATGAACAGTACATATCACTGACTCTAATCATTAAGACAAGGAAAATGCCAGTAAATGCCTCATTTACCGGCCCCTTGCCCGCTCTCCATCCTGACACATCCCCTGCAGCAGCTGGCGGGAGAGGGGAGGGGGGAAGCCGGCAGTGCTGTGGGGGTGGCAGGGGAAACAATTACCTCCATTTTCCTCCTGCAGCTACTGACAGGCTGCTGGAGGAAATTGGAGGGGGTTGGTTGCTTTATATGCCACCCCCACCGCCCGTCCTCTATATGCTGCAATCACAACCCCTGTATATATGCCCCTGTCCCCTCCATCCTGGAGGATATCCTCTCTACTCCCCTAATCCTCTCCAGCACAAATTTTCTTAACCCTCAAAATCCCCCTTCCCATCACAACACCCCTCCATCCCAGTGCAAATCTCCCCTCCCCCCCCAATCTTCCAGGGTGGGCACCCAGGGCACTTGCCCTGCATCTCTTATAGGGTACAAGAGATCACAGATTACAATTACCGCCTCTGGGGCATGCAGCATCTCTTTGATTGGGGGGAGAGGGTAAGAGGATATGTGCTGGGTGGAGCTTCGGGAGGGGACTGGATTTGTGCTACAAGGTGTGTTATCAAATACACTGTCCCCCTGCCAGCAGCACCCTGTCCTCTTCTCTCCCAAAGCACCCCCCAACACATATGGACTGTAGTGTGTTTCTGCAAAACTAAAAAAATGCTTAGGTGTAAACCAGGCCTTAGTTTTGAGTCTTCATAATATACCAATGCATAAGGTCTTTGGTTTTGACTGTTTGCCAGAATCTCAGACAAACAAATTAAATGGCAACACGGTTAGTTATTGTCTAATTAACATGACAAACTAAAGTCTTATAATTCTTTTCTTTATTTATGTAGTTTATTTTATTATATATTTTTTACATTTTGCTGTACAATGTGAAAATTCAAGAAAAATTTAGCAAAAAAACAAAAAAAAACAACAACATAAAATATGCTGGAAATTGATAAGAAATCATTCTATTCTATTGATATTACCTTGAAGAAGAAATATGAAAATGTATCTTAACAAGAAACAGGACGCCGGTATCATTATTCAGAGTTCTGTTTCTCTTCCTTTTCTTGTGTTCTCTTATATTTACTTCTCTACAGAAAGGTAAAAGTGTAATTAGTCACTCGTTGATTACAATACAAGGGGAACATCTTTACACATTGGCAAAAATCTTCAAACAGTAAAACATAGTTGCAAGTTTTTACAAACTTCATCATGTCTGCCTGTGTTGCTGTTGGAGAGTTCCCCTCATTTCCTCTTTGACTGGAAATCTCTGTAAAGGAGTCTCAGACAGCAGTAAGAAGCTGATAGGAGGTCTAACCCTTCCCCCACTCTACCCTAACCTACAAAGAAAAGTTTAGGCTGGACATAGACTTTAACTGGTCCAGGTGCAGCAATGCATACTGTAATCCATCCAGCGATCTTTTACATTTTTAGAGGATCGTTTTTCATTTAGCGCATTAAAAATAACCTGCCAGCACAGAACCACCTACAGCTATAGTGTCAACTCTTGTCAACAATATTATTAAGTTTACCAATCAAATGTAAGTATGTAAAGATAGTCTTGGTCCTAAAGGTATCATCTGTAATAAATTGGTGCTTACATTCACTTCTCCCTTTCTATAGCCATAAATAATCAGTAAAGTATTTGTTCTTACTTTTGCATTGACCGTCAAAGGTTCCTGTGGTAGGTCAGACCATGTTTGTAACCTCTCTTGTAACCACGTCCTCTCCACTATGGCTACCTTAACTGTACCAGTTAAAAAGAATTAGTCTACTGGTTTCTGCTTTGTGATTGCACAAGGAGATGCAGAAAGCAATAACAGTCCTTGTAGACAAGCAACCCGAATCTACATTAAAAACAAATGTTTTGTGCTATTGCCTCTACCAGACTTAATATTCCTTCTACTAATCCTTGGTAAATGTAGTAGGTGCTATCGTTTTTTTTGGCTGAAGTTTTTGGAAACTTTACTTTAGCTTCACACCATAGTATACCGCGAAAACAGACTTATGATCAATTTGTAGCTTCTCCAAGTCACTTCTTCAGTACTTCAAATGAACTGAATAATTAGGTTGGAGAAGCTACTTAGGGTCTTCAACAAGTCCAGCTGAATGTGACTAATTTCTACTAGATATAGCACAACCAGGATAAATGAGAACCTTCACAGATATATACCATGAACGTAGGTTTTTATGGTATACTATGGTGTGAAGCTAGAGTACGGTTTCCAAGAACTGCAGGGGAAAAAAAGATAACATTTTCTACATTCACCAAGAATATTAAGTAAAATAATAACAATAAAACTGGTACTCACAGAGATTCAGCTGTCAAACTCGGAGAAGGAAGAGAATATGGAAATGTTAGAGAAGGAACTTTGCTGTGATAAGAAATAACTACTGTGTGCTATTGTGGTCAGTCTGTAACTTCCTCAGGAAAAGCTACTTCTCATTTCAACACATTTTGAACTACACAAATGGCCAAAAAACTCCAGGCTATTGATCAGTTATTTGAAATCCTCTTCACTATCAACCTCAAAAAGTTTTGTCAGGTGAAAGAAGTACAGAATTAATGGATGCCATGGATGTTGGATGTTTTAAATCTTCAACAATTCCCAAACCTAACTGGGCTGCTTTCTCTGTCCAATAATAGTCTGGTAATGCTAACAGTAAGTTCAGGAAGAGGCGAGAGGATCAAAGCCCTAACGTTCAACTTTTACACTTGTATTTTTTGTGGATTCACCCATTCTCTGCTATATTTAATTAGTTTTACCCTTTCATGGTTCTTTATTTTGCTTTGTACTTCTCACATGATGCTGGTAGTTGGCCTTGGCAGTGACTTAAATGCTCTCATGTGCTCAACATGTTATCACTACTTACTCAAAGGGCAGCAAAGGAGCCACTTTTCTCCAGGATAAACATCAGGGGCAGACTGATATTCTGCAAAATGTACAGGCATTGGACTGCTGAGGACTGGGGTAAAGTCATTTTCTCTGATGAATCCCCTTTCCGATTGTTTATGGCATCTGCAACAAACCTAGTCTGGAGAATAAAAGGTGAGCGCTACCATCAGTCCTGTGTCATGCCAAGAGAAAAGCAGCCTGAGCAGTGACCGTGTGTCCATAAGGGCTCACAGGCGCCGCCCCCTCTCTCCAGCCACCCCCTCTATGACCAATGGATAGATTCATGCTATGCATGAATCTATCCATGGCCGCCGCTGCCACCCCCTATTCAGGTGACCAGCCCCTTTTTGGGGCCATTTGATGGGCACAGTGGCAGCATTTAATGGCACAGTGGCAGCATTTGATGGGTACAGTGGCTGCAATTGATGGGCAGAGTGAGGCTGCAATTGATGGGTTTTTTTTATAATTTTTCAGTTTGTTTGTGCCTCCCAAAAATTTTGAGCACAAGCTGCCACTGATCCTGAGACCATTCATGTGTGGGGCTGCTTCTCAGACAAGGGAGTGGGCTCACTCATAATTTTGCTTAAGAACACATCAATGAATAAAGAATGGTACAAAAACAACCTCCTAGAGGTGTGGTTCTCAACTCCAGTCCTCAGGACCCACCAACAGGCCAGATTTTAAGTATTACCTTGGGGGAGATGCAGACTAGAATACTGCTATCACTGAGCAACAAATGATATCACCTGTGATGCATTTCAGTTATCTTGCAAACCTGGCCTGTTAGTGGGTCCTGAGGACAGGAGTTGAGAACCACTGTACTTCTCCCAACCATCCAAGAACAGTTTGATGACGAACAATGTCTTTTCCAGCATGTTGGAGTACTTCGCCATAAAGCAAAATTAAAAACTAAGTGGTTGGGGAACAAAACATCAAAATTTTGGGTCCATGGCTAGAAAACTCCCCAGACCTTAATCCCATTGAGAACTTGTGGTCAATCCTCAAGAGGCAGGTAAACAAATAAAAAAACACAAATTCTGACAAACTCCAAGCATTGATTATGGAAGATCATCCATCAGGATCAGGCCCAGATCATCAGTCAGGATGTGGCCCAGAAGTTGATTGACAGCATGCCATGTGCATATATACTGACGGTGCCCACGCCTATGCTTCTCATACTATAAGGGTCCTTTCACACTGGGGTGGATTGCAGGTGCTATTGCGCTAATAATTGCGCCTGCAAACCGACCTGAAAGTGCCGCTGCTTTAATTCCAGTGTGATAGCCCCGAGGGCTTTCACACTGGAGTGGTGCGCTAGCAGGACGGTAAAAAAAGTCCTGCTAGCAGCATCTTCGGAGCGGTGAAGGAGCGGAGCGTATACCGCTCCTTTACCGCTCCTGCCCATTGAAATCAATGGGACGGCGCAGCTATACCACCGGCAAAGCGCCTCTGCAGAGGCGCTTTGCGGTGGTTTTAACCCTTTCTCGGCCGCTACCAGGGGGGTAAAACTGCCCCGCTAGTGGCCGCATACCGACGGTAAAGCGCCGCTTACAATAGCGGCGCTTTACCGCCGACAATGTCCCCGCCCCAGTGTGAAGGGGCCCTTAATCTTCAGCATCCTATTGGGAATATACTGTATATTTTTACATTATCCTTACTTATGTAATGAATGTAAACAAATTCCATAAATGAAATATAGATGTAGCCCCAACACATAAAAACTTCCTAATATTGCATATAAAACACAATTTCCACATACAAAAAAAGTACACAATATGTACACAAAACATAAAAATATCCACCCATAATCTAATGTATCTCGATGCCCTACCAGAGTTTCAAAGCCATACGGAGAAATTATTTTGTAACTTGGTTGTGTGGAAGGAAAGACTTCTGAACTGTCTACCAGAAGGCAGCTGTCTGAACATACAGTGGATAAAATAATTATTTGATCCCCTGGAGATTTTGTAAGTTTGCCCAATTACAAAGAAATGAGGGGTCTATAATTGTTATCATAGGTGCATTTCAGTGGCAACCTGTGAAGCTCTGGTGAACTCCATGCCCAAGAGGGTTAAGGCAGTGCTAGAAGATAATGGTGGCCACACAAAATATTGACACTTTGGGCCCAATTTGGACATTTTGACTTAGGGGTGTACTCACTTTTGTTGCCAGCAGTTTAGACATTAATGGCTGTGTGTTGAATTATTTTGAGGGGACAGCAAATTTACACTGTTATACAAGCTGTACACTCACTACTTTACATTGTAGACAAGTGTCATTTCTTCAGTGTTGTCACATGAAAAGATAGAAGAAAATATTTACAAAAATGTGAGGGGTGTACTTACTTTTGTGAGATACTGTATATACAGTGGGGACGGAAATATTCAGACCCCCTTAAATTTTTCACTCTTTGTTATATTGCAGTCATTTGCTAAAATCTTTTAAGTTCATTTTTTTTCCTCATTAATGTACACACAGCACCCCATATTGACAGAAAAACACAGATTTGTTGACATTTTTGCCGATTTATTAAAAAAAAAAAAACTGAAATATCACATGGTGCTAAGTATTCAGACCCTTTGCTCGGTATTTAGTAGAAGCCCCTTTTGATCTAATACAGCCATGAGTCTTTTTGGGAAAGATGCAACACGTTTTTCACACCTGGATTTGGGGATCCTCTGCCATTCCTCCTTGCAGATCCTCTCCAGTTCTGTCAGGTTGGATGGTAAACGTTGGTGGAGCCATTTTTAGGTCTCTCCAGAGATCCTCAATTGGGTTTAAGTCAGGGCTCTGGCTGGGCCATTCAAGAACAGTCGCGGAGTTGTTGTGAAGCCACTCCTTCGTTATTTTAGCTGTGGGCTTAGGGTCATTGTCTTGTTGGAAGGTAAACCTTAGGCCCAGTCTGAGGTCCTGAGCACTCTGGAGAAGGTTTTCGTCCAGGATATCCCTGTACTTGGCCACATTCATCTTTTCCTCGATTGCAACCAGTCATCCTGTCCCTGCAGCTGAAAAACACCCCCACAGCATGATGCTGCCACCACCATGCTTCACTGTTGGGACTGTATTGGACAGGTGATGAGCAGTGCCTGGTTTTCTCCACACATACCGCTTAGAATTAAGGCCAAAAAGTTCTATCTTGGTCTCATCAGACCAGAGAATCTTATTTCTCACCATCTTGGAGTCCTTCAGGTGTTTTTTAGCAAACTCCATGCGGGCTTTCATGTGTCTTGCACTGAGGAGAGGCTTCCGTCGGGCCACTCTGCCATAAAGCCCCGACTGGTGGAGGGTTGCAGTGATGGTTGACTTTCTACAACTTTCTCCCATCTCCCGACTGCATCTCTGGAGCTCAGCCACAGTGATCTTTGGGTTCTTCTTTACCTCTCTCACCAAGGCTCTTCTCCC
Source organism: Aquarana catesbeiana (assembly GCF_042186555.1). Classification (NCBI taxonomy): domain Eukaryota; kingdom Metazoa; phylum Chordata; class Amphibia; order Anura; family Ranidae; genus Aquarana; species Aquarana catesbeiana. The sequence goes on from NC_133333.1 coordinate 23,129,204, forward strand.
CTGATAGCTCAGTTTGGCCGGACGGCCAGCTCTAGGAAGGGTTCTGGTCGTCCCAAACGTCTTCCATTTAAGGATTATGGAGGCCACTGCGCTCTTAGGAACCTTAAGTGCAGCAGTAATTTTTTGTCACCTTGGCCAGATCTGTGCCTTGCCACAATTCTGTCTCTGAGCTCTTCAGGCAGTTCCTTTGACCTCATGATTCTCATTTGCTCTGACAAGCACTGTGAGCTGTAAGGTCTTATATAGACAGGTGTGTGGCTTTCCTAATCAAGTCCAATCAGTATAATCAAACACGGCTGGACTCAAATGAAGGTGTAGAACCATCTCAAGGATGATCAGAAGAAATGGACAGCACCTGAGTTAAATATATGAGTGTCACAGCAAAGGGTCTGAATACTTAGGACCATGTGATATTTCAGTTTTTCTTTTTTAATAAATCAGCAAAAATGTCAACAATTCTGTGTTTTTCTGTCAATATGGGGTGCTGTGTGTAAATTAATGAGGAAAAAAATGAATTTAAATGATTTTAGCAAATGGCTGCAATATAACAATATAAGAGTGAAAAATTTAAGGGGGTCTGAATACTTTCCGTCCCCACTGTATATATATATATATATATATATATATATATATATATATATATATATATAGCAATCTGTAGGCATAGGACACACCTCCTGTCACGCCCCCTTAAAGGAGAATAATACCAAAAAATGTATCAGTTAAACTCACAATTGCTTTATTTTTACCACTACTATTCCTTGAAGTTTACAAATCCAGTAATTTAGTAATTGGATGAAAGGTTTAGCTCTGGAAAACCCATTTTGATAGATAAAAAGTGCATTTTATATACATCTATATAGATCAGACACACATTTACATATACACACAACATATATAGCAAGACTTGTGATTTTCACATATCTTTTCTTTCAGTTTACTTGTGGTAACATCACTTAAACACATGCCCTTGTTAAATCAAGGAGAGTTTGCACAAGACTAGTTTTGCTGTCCTTTAATATATCTACAGGTTCTATTTAGATACTGCTGTCTTATACAGTATGGGATTTATTTACTAAAGCCCGAGAGTGCAAAATCAGGCTCACTTCTGTATAGAAACCAATACAAATTGACCTTTTGACATATTTACCATGTATGGTACTATCCTGCCATCTAGAGTATATAAACAGAAGTTTGTCCCTCATTTAAACTGATATAGAAGCCCAATTTGAAAGGGCTGCAACCTTGTGGAAATGGCTGCTAAATTTCCCTAGATAAAAAGTCAGCAGCATAAGCTGAAACAAAAACTTTGCCGAGGGACAAAACTCAAAAATCCACATCGCAAGAAAGTGAAAGACTGCCAAGACTAAGAACCCCGCTCTCTTGCAATTGCTTGAAATGCCTTGAATCCTATACAATACAGAAATCATGCCTCCCAACAGTCCCTGATTTTGAGGGACTGTCCCTGATTTGGAACAAAGTCCCTCTGTCCCTCTTTCCTCCTCATTTGTCCCTCATTTTGGTCTGATCTATATAGTTATAAAATGAATTTTTTTCTTTGAGAAAGTGTTTCCCAGTGTTAAACCTTTCATCCAAGTTCTAAATTGCTGCATTTATAAATTTCTAAAGCCAGTATAAAGGAATTGTAGTGGTAAAAAAAAACACTTGTGGGTTTAACTAATCATTTTTTTGGTATAATTTTCCTTCAAGGGGTCGGGGCAGGGGCTTGTGTCCAATTCTTATGTACTTTCGCTAATAAGTGTCCCTCGTTCCCATCTTAAAAATTTGGGAAGTATGCAGAAATCAATGACTAGCTAAGTGACTTTAAGTAATCCCTATTGCATACAGACTAATGCATTTGTTAGGTGAGTATAGGTAGCATGTGCATGTGTGTATGTAGGGGCGTATCTACCACAAAGCAATCAAGACGTTTGCCTTGGGTGGCATTTTTCAGGGGGCGGCGCCACCCTCAGGCAGAAGGGACACTACAAGCTACAAGGACTACAGAGACACAGTGGTGTTGCTAGGGGGTCCGGACCGCACCTGGTTGACACCGGCCAGGGGGGGTGACACCAAGAGCAGCCACAGACTGAATGTTCAGTGACAGTGGAGTGAAGTAGAAGTTAGAGTCAGCGGTGGCTGCAGCCTCCAATTTCGGAAGAAGCTCAATTGGCAGAGCAGGACAAAATCTTAGGCTGTGATCATGTCTTTGCAGCCTCGCTACACACAGCAGGTAAAAATGAGCGGACGGCCAGCGGAAAGGTCAGAGTCCAGTGAAGTTTTTTTTGGTCGTGGGGGGGATGGGAGAGTCTCCTGGTGTAGTATGGTGGGATAAGGGAGCCCCCTCTGTTTTACCCCCCTCCCCTCTCTCACCCCCTCTCTCTCACTCACCCTGCATCTCTCTTATCCCACTTCTCTCTCTCTCCCCCCACCTCTTCCCCTCTCCCTCTCTCCAATTCTTCCATTTCTCTCCTTTTCCATCTCCCTCCATCTCTCTCTCTCCTTCCCATTCCTATCTCATCTCCTAGCAGGGTTGGGGGATCACTGTTGCAGGCTAGCGGGGGGGGGGGGGTCCACCAGAGACTCCGGATAGCCACTTAAGAACAATGGGGTGCAACAAATTTAGATGGGGTGGGTCTGATTATAGTCTTCCCTAGGGCAGAACAAAACCAGAATGCACCCCTCTGTGTATGTATGAATATGTATATAATGGATAAGCTGAGGGTCCCCCTGCCCCTCTTCCACACCAGATATTAGAGATAGCACCTATCTTGGTTTCCTCTCTGTAGAAGAAGATAACCTGTGCAGGACTAATTCTAGGCTTTCCTCTTGCAAGCAGAGTAAGGTTTTATTAAACTTGTTTACTTTGTTATGAATATCCCCTGAAGTGAATAATAGATAATGCACACACCCATTTGGAAAGTTGAGACCCCCCAACCCCCCTTCCCCCACCATTACATTTCTACGCTAGATATTAGAGATGGTGCCCATAGAATTATTCTCTCCAGTAAACATGAGAAGAACTAATGCTGGGCTTTATTCTTACAAATACAATTTCCTTAACCACTTGCCCTCCGGAAGGTTTTACTCCCCTTTATGACCAGGACATTTTTTGCGTTACAGCACTGCGTTATTTAGCTGACAATTGCGCGGTCGTGCGACGTTGTACTCAAATAAAATTGATGTCCTTTTTTTCCCCACAAATAGAGCTTTCTTTTAGTGGTATTTGATCACCTTTGCGGTCTTTATTTTTTGCGCTATAAACAAAAAAAGGGTGACAATTTTGAAAAAGAAAACAATATTTTTTACTTCCTGCTATAAAACATATCCAATAAAAATAAAAAAAAAGGATTTTCCTCATCAATTTAGGCCAATATGTATTCTGCTAAATATTTTTGGTATAAAAAATCCCAATACTGTATATAAGTGTATATTGATTGGTTTGTGCAAAATTTATCGTGTCTATAAACTAAGGAATATATTTATGGAATTTTTATTTATTTATTTTACCTAGTAATGGTGGTGATCAGCGACATATAGTGGGACTACGAAATTGCGGAGGACAAACTGGACACTAAGTGACACTTTTTGGGGACCAGTGACACTAATACAGTGCTAAAAATATGCACTGTCACTGTACTAATGACACTGGCAGGGAACGGGTTAACATCAGGGGCGATCAAGGGGTTAACTATGTGCCTAGGTTGTGTTTACTCACTGTGAGGGATGTGTTTTTACTAGGGGAAGGCACAGATCCGTGTCCCTGCTTTGCAGAAACACAGGATCAAGCCCTTCCCCGCTGACAGTACGACAATCTGCCTCAATGTCCGCCGGGACCTGTAGATCATTCGGGACACAAGCAGAACAGCAGTCTGCCTATGTAAGCAAAGCAGATTGTCATACTGACCTGCTGATTGCCTCCCACTGTGTCCAATCACAGTGGAAGCAGGTCGCCGGCAGCACGCGCCCCAGACCCGGAAGTGTCAGGTCACCTACTAGGTACGTGATCTAGCACAGAGTGGCCACCCTGCCGCAGTAAATGTAAGTGGGTCGGTCGCTAAGTGGTTAAAGAATATTTCCAGGCATGGTGTATTTTACACCAGCTTGGATCAATATAACTACGTATATGACGTCACCTCCCCGCCTCTCCACCTCGTCCAATCAGGGGTCACTTTGTACTCACCTGTGCTTAGTGGCAGACCTCCTGTGTTCACAATGCATTAGGCCGGCCGCTCAGCACAGGACCCAGAAATTTGTGGAGATCACTGGAATAGGGATGTCTACTTCAGTGATTTCCAGTTTCCAGGAACATTGGCCAGGTATGGTATATATATTGAAGGCCTCTTGACTGAGAGCCTTGACTGATGGGGGCATGGCTAGGTACAAGACAGGGGGAACGATTGGTTAGGACATGTTGGATGGGATGGACCTGAGCTCAGGGAACGTGTGCCCCAGGGAATTCTGGGTCTTTCGGAAGAGTCGCCCACCCTCCCACCTCCTTTTTCCTATGTTATGGTATGTCACTACGGTTTTCTTGACCTTACCAGCAGTTAAAGTTGCCGTAATGGGCTATGCCCTTGATAGAAAATTGGAAGTAGGCTGTCCAGGACTTATAGTAAGGACAGGCCCCACTTCCCTCACAGTACGACTGTGACTGGCACTTGTTAAATATGTTCACATGTTATGTGTTGGAATTTAATAAAGCTGTGGCCTTGCCCTTTCCAACCTATTGGTTGTAAGTGTCTTATTTAATGGGGTAAAGGACAAGGGTGGTGGGCGCTTTGATCCCTTTGTGTTTCGTTAATTGGGACCTAAGCCCTTTGCGCCTCAGCAGTCAAGTTATGTTGGTCAAAGCTGGACTAATGTAACTAAGTCAAAATATACTGTAGCACCCTCCTAGGTGCTAGAGAGTGTATATCGTTTTTAAGTTTAAATTTAGGTGCTGTCTGCTTAAGGCTCTGTTTCCACTACTGCGAGTTGTTGTTGTGCGACTTGACACCTTTGAAATCGCTTGACAAGTCAAAATCCATATATTTCAATGGTCCCCGTTCTAATTGGTATGACTCAAGTCGCAGCGACTCCAAAAGGTTTTTGCACTATTTTGTTCCGACTTCGGTGTGACTTGTTCTCGCATGGTTCTCACTGGTCACATGTCATTGCATCAAAAATCGCATTGCAAAGTCGGACTGTAAATCGCGCGACTTTGGGGTCGCAATAGTGGAAACCTAGCCTAACAGAGATCAGTGATTGATGAGTGAGGTCTGCTCAGTGTGCTCTGATGCTGATTCATGCTGTCTTGGAGATTTCACACTGATCCAATATTAATGAATCATATTGGACAGTGGGAGGAAACCCAGCAGGTGAAAGCATGGATGTAGATACAGCCCTGGCCAATTAGCAAGGGAGGTGCCCCATTGCATGCTGGGTGATTGTATTTATATTGCAAGAGCACATGGCTCGGGGGTTCCAGTCCAGGCCACCTCTCAGAGAGAGGTTCTGGTTGGGAGGAGGCAGCTTCCTCCATCCAGCGTGGAAGGCCATGGGGCCTCAGATGCCAGATCTGAGGGCCTGAAGCCTGAAAGCCACAACCCAGAGTTCCTGTGCAAGCTGACCGAGGGAGAAAGTCTATGGCTCTATGGACATAAAATGGGGTACTATGACGCAGTAGTGGGCTTAAGCACTGTATGGCCATATGGTGTGACCAAATCCCCATTTTTTTTCCTCATTTGCTTACTATGTTCAGGTGCTTTAAATAACCTTGAAGGATTCATTGTCATTTTTGGATGTGTGTACTATAAATAAGAGGGGGAGGTTTGGGACTTTGAATGAGGCACATGAGTGGAAAACACATAGGAGCAAAAACACAGGTTTATTTGAGAATATACATAAAAGTAAAGAAGTAAGGGGTTTTTCAAATGATCATCAATTTCCTTCCTCCGCATCCCAATTTTTTGTTACCCTTTCCCCCTTTTTTTTTCTTTTGTTGTTCCTTTTTCAATCCCCATATTGGGAGCTATAAATATATATCCTACCGGCCCTTATACATTTGTATAAATGTCTTTACAGATGATATACACTTTCTCCTGATGAGGCAATATAACTCGCCGAAATGCGTCAAGCCAACAAGCCACCCAAGATGCATTTTGCTTTATATGATGTGATTCATCCAATTTTAATGTTAACATATCTTTATATGGAGCTAACTGGCCAAGATGTTTCTATAACTTGTTCTATGATTCATATATTACCCAATATTGGGCTTGGTGTTGATGATCATTTGATCAACCCTTTACTTCTATACATGCGTCGTTTACGTATATTCTCAAATAAACCTGTGTTTTTGATCCTATGTGTTTTCCACTCATGTGCCTCATTTAAAGTCCCAAACCTCCCCCTCTTATTTATAATTGATAGGGATGGAGACTCCTACTTTTCCAGGATGTTCTCATACAAAGTCCCATACTTTCCCCCCTTTATAACTATGTATGTACTATAATCTTTTGTTCTGTTTCTATGGTCTTAGAGCAGCACCATTTTTAATGTAATGCATTGTTAGGGTGTGCCCCCCCAGGCCTTGTTTGTCTGTTATATGGGTCCTGACCAGATTCCTTGGGCTGGAGCACCCCATTCCCCCCTCACTATTACCTCTAATCAGTGTCCACCTGAGTTATAGGAGGAGTCCTTTTAGTTCTCCCATGAAGAGCAGTGTATTTCTCACATGGTTGAGAAGTAGGTTCTTTCATTCTATGAATAGTGTAGGACCCACTGAAAATAAGGTACTTTGACACAGTAGTTGGCTTAAGCACTGTATGGCCATATGGTGTGACCAAATCCCCATATTTTTTGCTTAATATGTTCAGGTCCTTTAAATAGCCTTGCAGGATTTATTGTCATTTTTGTATGTGTGCGATGTAATCTATTGTTCAGTCCACGGATCTGGTCTTATGTCACTGGCATAGAGTGATGCTTGGAAGTGGGAAGGAGGCTACCAGCTGTCCCTGGACATTTTGTGAATACAGATCCTGAAAGGATCCTTGTCACTGAGTGTGTGTTGCTGAAATCTCCCTCTGGTCCTAGAAGTCAGCATACTGGGTGTATGAGCTAAAGGAGACACTGGCTATAATGTCTTGAAGACTTGTGTCCACTGACAAAGTCCACTGAGTCTCTTCTGCTACAGAGGGACTTATTCTTCCATACAGACCCTGTGTGGTTCAGTAGATCATCTGAGAGAGTTGTCTTTCGCTTGTGAATAGTTAATTTGGAGTATCCCACTAGATCCCTTCTCCTATCCAAGTTCTCTAAATAAAACATAAAAACACATAAGCCCTGGACTGGTCATTGAAGATAACGAGCAGAATAATGTGTGTACCTGACTGTGAGAAAATACTATGTAACTGGCTGTGGATCAATCAGAGGGAGAACCGGACACAATAATTCAGCAGCTCCTTTGGGGGTACCGCTACAATACCATGTCTAGAGTTATTCTTCAAAAGTAGCCCATATGAAGGACTCTTCGTCAAGGCACACCTGAATACCCCTCATTTCCGTAAAATATGGCTTCAGGATTCACAATATATCCCTTTCAACTAACTAGAACTGGCTATAATCCCAAGCCTAACCATGCCCTGGCCTTAGACAGCCATACAATACCCCACTCACCTATGTATACTTATATGTACCCATCCCTCATCCGTGACTCCCTATATCACTTATATCACTTATATTGCTTATATTGCTATATTGGCTGTTTGATTTCTTACTATTCTCTCATCACATCTTATTGGCATCCTGACTGATATTGACTGTTCTATTACTTTCTTTTTGTAATCTGCACATCCAGGGCTTTTTTTCAGGGGGAACTTGGTGGAACTCAGTTCCATCACCTCTGGCTCAGACCCTTGGGGGGCTGCTCACCACAATCACTTGTAGACCCAGAAGTCCGGTTTCTGTGTTTACAAGTGACAGCTCTGCACTCTGTGTGTAACCCCCCTGAACTCTGCACTCTGTATGTAATGCAATCCTGGTATTTAATGCGCCTTTAAGACCCTCCTACTGTTCGTAAAATTTGACTGACGACACCCACTATTTGATGTGATTTGGAGGGTGTGGAGGAGTTTTGGGGAGTCGTGGTTGAGTTCCAGCACCTATTGTTTGAGAAAAAACATTCTGTTACTAAACATGATCTGTAATTTGTAACATGAAAAACTTCCTTAATAAAAAATTTAAATAAAAAAATAAAAAAGTAGGCCATATGTTATGTTAATTTGTAAAATAAAGACTTTATACACATAACGAAAAGAAGATGAACATCATCACTTGATGAACTTGTAAATTTGAAATATTTTTTTTTTTTTTAATTGGCCCAAAACATGATTGATTGCTGATGAAGCCGGAGATATCTTCTATATTTTAAGGTTTCTGATAAATGTTTTCATATTAAGTGTAATTAGATACAACTCTGCCTTTGGCGACAGGATGTAAAATAAAATCAGAACTCTAAGTGGAAATATTAGTTAAGGCTAATTAAACAGTAAATCAATTACCATCCTTTACATTTTATGATTATTTTATTTTTTTTTACCTATTGAAAGCTCTTCTCTGCCTTTCCATATTTGTACTCCTCATCTGAAATAAATAAATACCTGCAATAAAGTCAAGCACTTTATTAAAGGTTTTATCCAAAGTTTTGCAGTACACGGGATTCCGGTTCATATCAAGTTTTTTTTTTTTTTTTGTTAAAAAAATCCATATATTTATTTTGCTGACATCACATAAAATGTTTGCATAATCTCTAAAAACATCACCGTATTTATAACTCCTTCCATTGTAGGGGATCTCTGTATACAGTATCTTCATGCAGTCTGCTTGTATTTACATCACTCTTTGTCTAGCTTTTGTTATAGGAATTATAAAAAGTTATAAACTTTTTATAAAAGTTTTGCAGTACACGGCATTCCTGTTCATATCAAGTTAATTTTAAACACAAACATGCCTTGTTAATGGACTCTTAAATATATACAGTACATCAAATTATATATCAATTTTAGACGTATGACCTTGGTGGTGTGGGTGTGTCATTGCCATCATCCCATATCAATTTGTGAAAAATTATGTATAAACCTCTGAGGGGATTTTTAAGGCAATTAAGTTTTTTAGATTTTAAATAAAAATCAATTTTATATATATCAATCAAGGTTAGAAAATACAAAAATTACATAAATAACAAAAAACAAAAAACAAGAAGACATAATTGCACGAATAGCAATTCCTGGGTTCAAGAAAAGCTTGTAGATACATCTGTATCTACAAGCTTTTCTTGAACCCAGGAATTGCTATTCGTGCAATTATGTCTTCTTGTTTTTTGTTATTTATGTAATTTTTGTATTTTTTAACCTTGATTGATATAAATAAAATTGATTTTTAATTTAAAATCTAAAAAACTTCATTGCCGTAAAAATCCCCTCAGAGGTTTATACATAATTTTTCTCAAATTATATATCATGGATCTGTCAGTTATGTCTTGAAAATATCCTCTCCATCCATCTCAATAAACCTTTGTTACTCTAAAAAATGCTTAAAGTATAACTAAGCACACCTGATGATGAGGACAAGGGCCTCTTCCCCACAACCCTGGCCGGTGGTTGTAGGGGCCTGCAGGCTGGGGGCTTGGTTGTAACTGGTTTTACTTTCCAGTAGAGTTTAGAGATGAAAATTGAGAGTTTTGATTTCCCCAAAATTTGAGCCAAATGTAAAAATCTAAAGATTTCAGTAAAAATGTTGCCATTTTGGCAAAATGCTCTGAAGTCAATTGGACATCCAAAACAAATGGTTATTAGGAGTGCAATGGGCTTTAAAAGAGAAACCATAATCAATAGAGCAAGGGAGAGCTATAACCCCTGTCACTTTTTGTTGTTGTTGCCATTTGTGTCCCCATTGGGGAGATTTTCTTTCACTTCTTGTCCCTTTAGCCAAAACAGGAAGTGAGAGGAAATCCCTCCAAAGTCTCCACTGGCAATTTTCTCTGCTATTCGTGTTTTGATGAATCTCCCTAATGTGGGCACAGACAGCAATAAAAACCTCTCTATCCAAAATTGGAAAAAAAAAAGTTTTGCTTTTATTTATACTTTAAATTGCACCCAAGTGTTACAGAAGCTGCTTAAAATTATCCTGCACCTGCTCCCTCTGTATGTCACAAAAATAGTAAAAATCAGTCAGAGAAAATAAAACATATTTTTTTTAAAATGACAAATTATAATTAAATATAAACAATAAAAGGAAGGACAAAACGTAATTCATAAAGGAAACCCAATAATAAAAACCACCCTAAATACATAGAAATAAAAAAAACACTTTAAAAAACACTTACTGTATCTGTTTGCCTGGGGTTCAGCATTAAACTAAAATATTGCACTCATTTTTTTTATTATTACTGTATTTATAATGCACAGATATTCAATTCAATTCACACACACACACATATATATATATATATATATATATATACAGTATACACCTATCCTCATCCTCATTTCATTGTATCTTTCTTTAAACAATGGAGTTAGGAAAAAAACTCAATTTGCCCCAAACCCTTTATTAATTCCCTTTAAAGCAAAGGAAATATAATCTCCAGAATTTTTTTAGGTCTTCTCATGAAGATTTTCAGCGTTTTTAGATAAATCTCTGCCTTGGGTAATGGGTCCTCCAGGGGGTACAGGCTGTAAAAAAAACAGGCAGATCAAGTAGAAATATTGGGATAAAAATTTACATTTTTATAAACAATTTTTATTTTATTTTAATTAAAACTAATATCTGTGCTGTGCAGTACACATATGCAATATTTGTTTTCTTCCCTCATTGAATAAATTAATACATTATATACATTAACCGGTTCAATACCGGGCAATTTCACCCCTTTCCTTCCCAGGCCAATTTTTAGTTTTTAGCGCTGTCGCACTTTAAACGTCAATTGCGCGGTCGTGCAACGTTGTACCCAAAAAAAATGGACGTCCTTTTTTCACCACAAATAGAGCTTTCTTTTGGTGGTATTTGATCGCCTCTGCGGTTTTTATTTTTTGCGCTATAAACAAAAGAAGAGCGACAATTTTGAAAAAAAAAACACAATATTTTTTACTTTTTGCTATAATAAATATCCCAATTTTTAAAAAAAAAAACAAATTTTTCCTCAGTTTCGGCCGATACATATTCTTCTACATATTTTTGGTAAAAAAAAAAAAAAAATCGCAATAAGCGTATATTGATTGGTTTGCACAAAAGTTATAGCGTCTACAAAATACGGGATAGATTTATGGCATTTTAAAAAAATATATATTTATTTATTTTTTTAGCGGCGATCGCGATTTTTTTTTGTGACTGCGACATTATGGCGGACACATCGGACACTTTTGACACATTTTTGGGAGCATTCACATTTATACAGCGATCAATGCTATAAAATTGCATTGATTATTGTGTAAATGTGACAGGCAGTGAAGGGGTTAACCACTAGGGGGCGGGGAGGGGTTAAGTATGTTTCCTAGGGAATGATTCTAACTGAAAGGGGAGGAGACCGATCAGTGTTCCTCCATTCTGGGAACACAGATCGCTCTCCTCAGAGCTGACAGGCTGTGGATCTGTGTGTTTACACACACAGATCCACATGCCGGCCCGGTTAACGGGCAATCGCGGGTGCCCGGCGGACAGGGAATCCCAGGACGTCATATGACGTCCACCCAGGATGGGAGATCCCATCTGTGGACGTCATATGTCTATAGCTGGGTAATGAAGTGGTTAATATTCCCTGATATTCTGTATATACTCACTAGATGACAGTAAAGCAAACTGCACGCACCAGACCCCTTTACAGCTGAGTCACACTTTAGCGATATGTTTTGGTGCATTAATATGTTAATCACGTGGTTTTACCCCCTTCATGACCAGAGCATTTTTTGCTATTCGGCACTGTGCTACTTTAACTGGTGATTGCACGGTCGTGCAGCGCTGTACCCAAATTAAGTTTATATCATTTTTTCATACAAATAGGGCTTTCTTTTGGGGGTATTTGATCATAACTGTTTTTTATTATTTTTTTTTATCATATAAACGAAAAATTAACAATTAAAGAAAACAAAAAACAATATTTTCTCATTTCTGTTAATTAACAAATACAATAAAAATATAATAAAAATCTAATTTCTTCATTAATTTAGTCCAAAATGTATTCTTCTACATGTCTTTGGTAAAAAAACAAAAGAAAATCTCAATAACTGTACATTAATTGGTTTGTGTGAAAGTTACAGTGTCTACAAACTATGGTAAATTTTAGCTATAAACGTAAAACTGGTAGTGACCGTGATCGGCGACTTATAGTATGACAATACCCCATAATGACAACGTAAAAGAAGATTGTTTGAAATCTTTGCAAATGTATTCAAAATAAAAAAGGAAAACATTTCCATGTACATAAGTATTTACAGCCTTTGCTTTGACACTCAAAATTGAGCTCAGGTGCCTCCTGTTTCCACTGACCATCCTTGAGATGTTTCTACAACTTGATTGGAGTCCACCGGTGGTAAATTCAGTTGATTGGACATGATTTGGAACCTCACACATAGTTACATGGTTACATAGTTAGTAAGGTGTGGGTGCATGTCTACAATTGTCCCTATCCCTATACATTTTGTCTCATTAAGATGCTCATCTATTATATTATTATTTTTGTTTAAGGTACCCATATATCGCTGTCAATTTACACAGAGCTCCACTCCCTCAAGGAGCCCACAATTCAAGGTCCCCAACTCACATACAGGATTGTATTGAAGCACAGATCTAGGGATAGGTACAGAAAATGTATGCAGCATTGAAGGTCCCAATGAGCACAGTGGCCTCCATCATCCGTGAACGGAAGAAGTTTGAAACCACCAGGACTCTTCCTAGAGCAGGTCTCCCCGCCAAACTAAGTGATCGGGGAGAAGGGCCTTAGTCAGGGAGGTGACCAAGAACCCGATGGTCACTCTGACAGAGCACCAGCATTTCTCTGTGGAGAGAGGAGAACCTTTCAGAAGAACAACCATCTCTGCAGCATGCCACCAATCGGGCCTGTATGGTAGAGTGGCCAGATGGAAGTCACTCTTCAGTAAAAGGCACATGACAGCCCACCTGGAGTTTGTCAAAAAGCACCTGAAGGACTCTCAGACCATGAGAAACAAAATTCTCTGGTTTGATGAAACAAAGAACTTGAACTCTTTGGCCTGAATGGCAAGTGTCATGTCTGGAGGAAACCAGGCACCGCTCATCACCTGGCCAATACCATCCATACAGTGAAGCATGGTGGTGGCAGCATCATGCTGTAGGGATGTTTTTTAGGAGCAGGAACTGGGAGACTAGTCAGGATCGAGGGAAAGATGAATGCAGCAATGTACAGAGAAATCCTTGATGAAAACCTGCTCCAGAGCTCTTTGGACCTCAGACTGGGGCAAAGGCTTATCTTCCAACAGGACAAGGATTCTAAGCACACAGCCAAGATAAAAAAGGAGTGGCTATGGGACAACTCTGTGAAAGTCCTTGAGTGGCCCAGCCAGAGCCCAGACTTGAACCCGATTGAACATCACTGGAGAGATCTAAAAATGGCTGTGCACCGACGCTCCTCATCCAACCTGATGGAGCTTGAGAGGTCCTTCAAAGAAGAATGGGAGAAACTGCCCACAAACAGGTGTGCTGGTCAGGCCAGCAACCTTAATTTTCTTTATGGATCCTCAATGAAGTGAAGGACTTCCACGGCACGAGGGGGCCGTCTGGAGGTTGTGGTTGCACACAGATAGACTCAATTGGACCGGGATAAGAGCAAAAGAGGATGGAAGGACTCCATATAGTGTAGGTCAAAAAAAAAAAACCCAGAAGGCATTTATTTTAAAAACAACAGTACATCGAGTCAATGAGTAGAAATAGGTGATCACAAAAATAGGTAAAATTGGCTAAAAAGCAATGTGGGGAACAAGGTGGCACCTACTACTTTATTCACCTTCCTCAAAGTAATAGTGACCCGGATAAAGTGGTGTTTTTGTTTTTGTTTTCTTTTTTTGGAAATAGATTAGAAGTGCCCCCCTAAAAAAGTGGGATCCTGCCCTTATGTCTATAGGACAAGTATTTCCCTCTCCTGTAAGTAACATTACCATCTCCAAAATGAAGGATATGTTCATAAGTAGTGACTAGCTGGTATGGTATTTGCTCACAGTGGGTGGGGATTCTTGCCGCATGAGCCTCTGTATCCCTAAATCTAAGCTCTGCCCTTCCCTTCAATCTTGCACAGTTGTACCGACTCCTCTCCTGGACTGAAATGGCTTACTCTGATTTCACTGCAGACTGTGAACTTCTCATAATGTGCATTAGAAGCTGCAGCAAGTAAGCTAGAACCCGCCTCATTTCCTGATTGGAGGATGTCCAGCATTATCTAGAGCAGGGGTCTCCAAACTGTGGCCCTTTGCTTGCTTTTATCCGGTCCTTGGAGCACTATTTTATTCACTGACACCAATGAAGGGCACATTTCCTCCCAATGACACCAACAATGGGGCCCAATAACTACCAATGACATCAACAAGGGGGCATAATTCCTCCTAATGACACCAATGATGGGGCACAATTCCTCCCAATGGCACCAACAATGGGGCATTATTCCTCCTATTGACACCAACGATGGGGCACAATTCCTCCAAATTACATCAACAAGGGGGCATAATTCCTCCTAATGACACCAATGATACCACATTTAGCCAATAGATGGTGCTAAGTATCGTAGGAAATGTTTATGATACTTAGGGGGAGATTTACTAAAAATACATGGGGCAAAAGCTGGTGCAGCTCTGCATAGAAACCAATCAGCTTCCAGGTTTTATTGCCAAAGCTTAACCACTTAAGGACCGAGCCTCATTCTGAAAATTGGTGTTTACAAGTTAAACACAGTTTATTTTGCTAAAAAATTACTTAGAACCCCCAAACTTTTTATATATTTTTTCTAACACCCTAGAGAATAAAATGGCAGTCGTTGCAATACTTTTTGTCACACCGTATTTGCGCAGCAGTGTTACCAGCGCACTTTTTTTGGAAAAAATTCACATTTTTAAATTTAAAAAATAAGACAACAGTAAAGTTAGCCCAATTTTTTTTTGTATTGTGAAAGATAATGTTACGCCAAGTAAATTGATACCCAACATGTCACGCTTCAAAGTTGCGCCCGCTTGTGGAATGGCGACAAACTTTTACCCTTAAAAATTTTCATAGGCGACGTTTAAAAAATTCTACAGGTTGCATGTTTTGTGTTACAGAGGAGGTCTAGGGCTAGAATTATTGCTCTCGCTCTACCGATCGCGGCGAAACCTCATATGCGTGGTTTGAACACCATTTTCATATGCGGGCGCTACTCACGTATGCGTTCGCTTCTGCACGCGAGCTCGGCGGGACGGGGCGCCTTTAAATTTTTTTTTTTATTATTTATTTTACTTTTTATTTTACATTTTTACACTGTTCTTTTTAAAAAAAATGGGTCACTTTTATTCCTTCATAGCAACGTGTAACCACGGCAGGCAGTCCAGAAGTGGTTAATTGAACAAACTGAAGTTAGAGGCTGATTAGCTACCATACACAGCTGCACCAGGTTCTGAGTGCTCCAGTTTCCCTAAATCTCCCCTTTAGGCTCATCTAGTGGCCAAATGTGGAAATTTTCTTTTTAAATCTTGAAAAACATACAAAAAAAAGCAACAAAACACAAGAAATAGTTTGATAACATTATACACTTCACCAAAAAAATTAAAAATACACACGCACATATACACTATATTGTCAAAGGTATTGGGACGCCTACCTTTACATGCACATAAACGTTAATGGCATCCCAGTCTTCATCCGTAGGGTTCCATATTGAGTTGGCCTACCCTTTGCAGCTATAACAGCTTCAACTCATTTGGGAAGGAAAAAAATAAATATATGGGGGATATGGGACTTTAAAGGTGCAAATCATTGTAGACAACAAAATGTAAAAAAGATATGTACAAATTTTATTAAACGAACAACATCAATAAAAACAGTGCATACAGTAAAGTCATGGCCATGGATGTGTGCAAGGCATCCTATTATTGACAATGATTTACTGTGATCATGTTCATGTTTTCTACATGTTTCGCAGTATGGCTTCTTCAGGAAAGAACTTGAAAATTCAATAAATACCGAAACCTATAATTCGACGCAGCATTTTGACGGACTCCATTTTTCATTTTAAATTCAATATAGTTCGGGCCTCTAGACTCACAACATGAGGTATGGCTCTTTGGTTTTTGTTTGGGGAATGTCTTTTGCCTTTCACTTAAGTGCAGTCATAGATATACATGAGACACAATTTGTTCAGATTTGCTTTATTAATTTGTATTTTTTCTATTTCTATTACACAACCAAAGTTGTCGAATTATAGGTTTCGGTATTTAATGAATTTTCACGTTCTTTCCTGATGAAGCCATACAGCGAAACATGTAGAAAACATGAACGTGATCACAGTAAATCATTGTCAATAATAGGATGCCTTGCACACATCCATGGCCATGACTATACTGTATGCACTGTTTTTATTGATGGTGTTCATTTAATAAAATTTGTACATATCTTTTTTACATTACATTTTGTTGTCTTCAATGATTTGCACCTTTAAAGTCCCATATCTCCCATATATTTTGATTTTGTCTAAAAGGGATGTTGGTGCCATATTTCATGTAAACTCTGACGCTGATCTCTGACCACATAACATACCATCTTCTGAGAAGGCTGTCCACAAGGTTTGGGAGTGTCTATGGGAATGTTTGACCATTCTTCAAGAGTAAAAAATAAACAGAAGTAAATTCTAACATATTTCAAGCAATATCTTCTAACACTATAAATATTCACAAAATATTCTAAGGGATTTTAAAGATGTAACTGACAACTGACAGCAATAAAGAGTATCTTTAAAATATTTTCAACTATTCATAGAAATTGTATTAAAATAGAAATCACAATCTTTACATTGATCTAGGTTTTGTCTGTTATTTGGTTTTGTCGGCAATCTACGTTTTGTTTCCTATAAAAAAATACTACACCCAACTAAGAGTTGTTAATATAATATGATTATAAATTTAAAAATGTTTAAATGGCAATCAAATAATACCTGTTGAGTCTCCTCTACATTCTTCACATTCAAAACAGAAGTCTTTCTTTTTCTTTAAAAATAAATGAACAAAATATTTATAGTTTGTGTAGTTCAGCAAAAATGTATATATATATATGTTTTATTTCTAAATGCTATTTTCAAAATTTAGCTTTTTTTTTGACAAATAAAAATTATTGACAGTGCTCTTGCACACATCACAGGCGAGTGATTGTAGCTACAGTCCAAAGTTCACTCACAGCACCATCTGTTGGTGAAGTTTTGTGTTGCAGTGAACCAAAAGAAACCAAGAAGATTGATGGGTAACCGTGGGCACTACAACACAATATCAAGATCATAATTTTTATTAACAATGGGACTTCTATCTGTCAGATACTGTATATATCACACATTCATATTTTCATTTAAAAAAACTTTTATTAATACATTAGCAAACATTTGAATATCCACAAAGGATTGTAATGTATTTTGTTGAAAACAGCAAAAAAAAAAAAAAAAGAACAGAAAAAAAAGGACAGAATTCCGGAAATTAGCACTGATGGTGTGTCTTCTGGTACATAGTGTTGCAGTGCAAACATACATAGGTCTATTTTTCATTATTTTGGATTTGCACAACTTTTGCCAATATTTGCCCATTTTTAGGCCAGTATTTTATTTTTCTTTATTTGTCACAGGGGTTTGTGATCAAGATGTGACAGTTTTTAAAGGGGATTCAGGTGTAGTTGCTCCAGAGCTTAGTAAATGAGGTAAAGCTTCACTTTGCAAAGAGTACCCAATCACATGCAAGGGAAATAAAAAATAAATGCATTTATGCTTGCAAGAAAAATAAAATACTGGCCTAAAAATGGGCAAATATTGGCAAAAGTTGTGATTGGGCGATGGAAGTCAGCAGAGCTTCTGCTCATTTATTAAGTTCTGGAGCAACTGAACTTCGAAAAGTGCTCAGTCTAATTGCCTTTAGTAAATCAACCCCTTAATATCCCCTTGCCCTGCTTTGTAAGGAGGTATGTCTTTATGTATACTCAAATGGGATGACGCTCAGTTGATTGATCTTAGGAAAAAAGGAACCCCCCCCCGCTTGGGACTTTAAAGGCAACAACACCACAAGTACAGAGTAAAAAGTATTTATTATTACACATACAATTTGATCACACAAACATGTAATGATCAGTTATTTGTGTGATCAAATTTTATGTGTAATAATAAATACTTTTTACTCTATACTTGTGTTGTTGTTGCCTTTAAAGTCCCAAGTAAGGGGGGGGGGGGTCCTTTTTTCATATATATCAGGGATGTGGCAACAACACACCAATCTCTGACATGGTGAAAACGTAGCTATAGTTGATTGCCCTTTGTCATTTCCCAGATAAATCCATATACTTGTAATATATTGTTGTTAAGCAAGTAAACCTTGTGAAACCAAAAAGATACAATACAACTATAATGCCGCGTACACACGACCGGTTTAGCCGTCGGAATAAACTCCGAATTCCATTCAAGCAGTCTTGCATACACGCAGTCAATCCAAAGTCCGACCGTCCATAACGCGGTGACGTACAACACGTGCGACGGGACTAGAAAAGGGACGTTCAATAGCCAGTAGCCAATAGCTTCCGTCTCGTACTTGCTTCGTACTTGCTTCAGAGCATGCGTCGCTTTTGGTCCGTCGTGAACAGCATACAGACGATCGGTTTTCCCGATAGGAATTGTTTCCGTCAGAAATATTTAGAGCATGTTCTATTTCTAGGTCCATCAGAATTTTTGAATTAAAAAAAAGTCCGATGAGGCATAAACACACGATCGGAAAAGACGATGAAAAGCTTCCGTCTGACTTTTTTCTGTTGGACATTCCACTCGTGTGTACGCGGCTTTAGTGTATTTTATAGAATTTGTTTAATAAAAATGATTGAAACTGAAAAAAATATTTGTCTAACATCAACTTCTTCAATGTGAAAAATGCTTTACTGAACTAGTCACCCTATTTATCTCTTAGTAAATGTAGTTTCATTTTACATTTGCACTGGCACGTTATATATTATTATAGTATATTATTATCTTCTAACTATGTTTCAGTCATTACATACCTTCTACATATGCAGAAAAGGACAATCAATACAATTATAAACACAAGTCCGACTCCAGTTCCGATCCCGGCATACAGGATTCTTCTTTCATTTCCCGCTGTGATTTAAAAACACATTTTATATAAGTATTGTCAATGTAAATTAAAAGTGTTACTAAGTTTTTTTGCACTAATACAACAGATATAACAAACACTTTCATTTTTATATTCAACACAACATAAGTAAACGAATTGGGTCCATCTGTCAGTTTTTCAGGCGGACCCAATTGGACCATTCATTGTCCTCTATGGAGTGGCGAGTGCAAATGGACATGTGTCCAATCTGATCCTTTCCCCATCCGTCTAGTGAATCGGATTGGCAGTCGGGTGTAAACGGATAGGTGGCCCTTTCACATATGACTGCCCATAGAGGAGAGCGGGTTGTGTCTGTGTCCACTCTGTATAAGGTGAGAGGACAAGACCAAGCCATCCGCCTGCTCAGCAGGGATCAGCAGACAGATTCCACGATGAGCAGGTGAACTTCTGGCGAGGTCCACCCCATGTGGAAGGGGCCCTTAGGGCTTGCTTACACTTTAACTTATACACAATGATGCTACTAAATTGAATCTCTTGATATTAAAACTTTAAAACAAACAAATGCTTTGTCCAGGGATTGGATTTAACCCGTTCCCCTAATCCCATCCCAGCAGCATATTTACCTTTCAATTGTTTCTCAACTGCTGCGTTCAGCAATGGGAGCTCTAAAGGAAATATTTGGTACTTCTGGGTATGGAGGAGCATGTGACAGCTCTCTGCAAATCTGATCACTGTTGTTACATGGGGAGTTTATTGCCCGGGGTAATCTAAAACTCCAGCAACTCATAGCTTACCTAAATAGAAGAACAGAAGGAAAGCGCTTCTAAGTGCAGATTTCCATATTTATTTTAAAGATAAAATAGCCAATTGGCCACTTGCAGGATATATAAAAATAACAGGCTCATCAGATAGTGGGGAGTCCGGGACACAGAGCTGGAAAACTGCTGAGGGGCCGCCAGTGTCCACTAGTATGCAGCTGATCAAAGAAGGAAGCGGGCCGGAGCTCCAAGATGATGTGGCCCTCAGCGTTAGTGGAATGACATCACTGGAGGGAGCGATGTGTTTCAGAGCATGCGCTGTACTGTGTCTGGGCATGCACGCTCTTTCATCAGGCTAGCCATGCTCTAAAATGTGTCATTCCCTCAGGTGACGTCATACCGCTAAAGCTGCAGTCCCCACCATCTTGGAGCTCCAGCCAGCCTCCTCCTTTGACTGACAGGCCCCGGCGGCCCCTCAGCAGCTTTCCTGCTCTGTGTCCCGGAATCCCCACTATCTGATGAGCCTGTTATTTTTTTTAGATGTCCTGTAAGTGGCCAATTGGTTATTTTATCTTTACAATAATTATTGGAAATCTGCACTTACACAAAACTTTCTTTTCACTCCGGGTGGCTGATCAGAGTGTTGGGGCAGCGAAAGTAAGTTAAAGTGTGCTGCTGTGGAGGAAGTTAAGGTGATTCCACAATTGTTCAGATTTGAAGTGTACTTGTGTCCAGACCATGAACATTAACATTAATAGTCTTTATTGTAAAATAGTTTTAAAATAAGTCCTCACTGACCTCTATAGCTGCATGTATTGTGAAGTAATTAATCTACAAAGATCACAATAAAGACTAAATTTGGGTTTCAGTCAGTTTAGAACAGTCTTTCTCAATCCACCCTGGAGGGACCCCCTAAAATAATTTCCAGGTCTCTGGGAACCCTTACTAAAACCAATCCACTTGGGGAGTAAAATAAGAAAATATCCCTTACAATTGTGGTCGGTGGTAAAATGTCAACCCTTCCAGACAGTGAAAATGATCATTAGTGCCATGCTGCTGGTATTGTAAAGTAGTGTTTGGCCTGGAACTATCCAAGCACCACCAAATAGGGGGTCAATTTGCCACAGCTCAGGGAATGCCTAGCAACCTCTGGAGGCACCTTAGTTGAGGACAGCCGGTTTAAAAACAACTGATGTGTGTTTACAATAGAGGGCTGCCAAGATTCTGCTGCAGTAGAAAGTATTTGTCAGGGTGCACATGCCAGCAGACAGATTCGTCTCCCTAGAAGAACTCTAAAGCGCAGAAGAACATGCATTCCTGTTGCTCATAGGAATCGGGCTTTGGTGCATAGAAGTGCGCATGCGCGAACTGGCGCGCAAACAGAAGCCGTCTGGCATCCTTGTGCGCGTCGATGCTTGCGCGCACCTGTGATTGACGCTGGCGCCAAGTGAGACTATTTAAGCTCAGCCAGTACCTAGCTCCAGTGCTGCTTCGTCTTCAGCTTCTGTGCATCCTGTTTCCTGAGCACCTGTATCTTGATTCCTGTTATCCACCTGGCTTGTCTTGACCATCACTTGAACTCCACCTGTACCGACTTCGGCTTGTCCTTTGTGATCTCCTGTCTTCTCCTTGGCTCCTGTTCAACTGATCCAGCTTTTGACCTGACTTGCCTCCTGACTACGATCCTGCCTGTACCCTTCATCTGATTCTCCTAGCCGTGTATGACCCTGCCTGCCTGACCTTGCTACTCTGTTGCTGCCATCCGCACCAGCTGCCTGCCTGTCGGTCTTCCTGCCGAAGCCTTACAGTCATTTCACCAGCCCTACTAGGACAGCCGTCCCGCTGCCAGCAAAGGCTTCTTGGCACTCGTGCGACTCTGCACTCTGGCGCCTTCTGTTCACACTATCAGAGGTGTAAGGGAGGCCTTGCTCATCCAATCAGGCTCTTCTACCAGGTATGTGATAGTATTAGGGCATTTACTAAGATTTCAGTGCCTCAGTTGTGAACTATGAAGTCAAATTTCTCCATAATGCCTATGGCTTCAGGGGTGAATGGGTTTTATTTTAAAGTGTTTTTACTGCTTGTTCAGAATTTGTACCTACTTTAGTGTGCATGGTCTGGGCACAGGTTCACTTTAAAGGATACGTTGAAAGAAAAAATAGATGTGTTATTAAATTTAGTGGAAAGAGGAGGCAATGAGAAAGTATTTACGCACATCCGCACTTACATTATCTGATATCTCTGGTGTCTTGTGAAGTAATCATTGCTAGTGCCATTTCTTAACCCAACAAAACATTACCGTCCACTCTATACACTTCTTCTTCTTGCATTATTTATATTAGTTCATTAGCATAAGATCTAAAATTTCTACTTTTTCATATGATGTCTTCATCTATCAAGTGATCATCTCCTCACGATTAGGGATGAGCTTCGTGTTCGAGTCGAACCCATGTTCGACTCGAACATCGGCTGTTCGATCGTTCGCCGAATTGCGAACGTTATGGGCCGTTCGCGCTAAATTCGTGTGGCGCGTCACGGCCCATAATTCACTGCGGCATCGCAGTGCATTGCTGGCTGATGATTGGCCAAGCATGCACTATGACCCGCATGCTTGGCCAATCACAGCGCCGTCAGTAGAGAGAGCTGTAATTGGCCAAAGCCAGGGTGGCTTTGGCCAATTATGGCTCAGGGGATTTAGTACACACCCCACACTATATAAGGCCGCCTGCACGGCGGCCCTGTGTAGTGTGTGTTCCGGTGTGCTGAGAGATAGAGAGAGAGAGAGACAGTGTCATTTGATTTGAGTTAGATAGATTAGGCAGAACAGTCAGTCAGTTAGCTGCACTTACAGTGTATTGTGTATATATATGCATCCCAGGTGTTGCATATATATATATACACTGTATTCAGTTTAGCTAGATCCGTTCCTGTTATCTTCTATCTAGACTATTTACATTTAATGCAGTGCGTCCTGCTCACAGTGTTCAGCTAGATCCGTTCCTGCTATTTACATTTAGTGCAGTGCGTCCTGCTCACAGTGTTCAGCTAGATCCGTTCCTGTTATCTTCTAGACTATTTACATTTAGTGCAGTGCGTCCTGCTCACAGTGTTCAGCTAGATCCGTTCCTGCAATTTACATTTAGTGCAGTGCGTCCTGCTCACAGTGTTCAGCTAGATCCGTTCCTGCTATTTACATTTAGTGCAGTGCGTCCTGCTCACAGTGTTCAGCTAGATCCGTTCCTGCTATTTACATTTAGTGCAGTGCGTCCTGCTCACAGTGTTCAGCTAGATCCGTTCCTGCTATTTACATTTAGTGCAGTGCGTCCTGCTCACAGTGTTCAGCTAGATCCGTTCCTGTTATCTTCTAGACTATTTACATTTAGTGCAGTGCGTCCTGCTCACAGTGTTCAGCTAGATCCGTTCCTGTTATCTTCTAGACTATTTACATTTAGTGCAGTGCGTCCTGCTCACAGTGTTCAGCTAGATCCGTTCCTGTTATCTTCTAGACTATTTACATTTAGTGCAGTGCGTCCTGCTCACAGTGTTCAGCTAGATCCGTTCCTGTTATCTTCTAGACTATTTACATTTAGTGCAGTGCGTCCTGCTCACAGTGTTCAGCTAGATCCGTTCCTGTTAAATTCCTACTGACAGGCAGGCTTGTCTGGTTACAGTATATAAAGCTACCTGAAGAAAATTACAGGTGTTCTATTTGATCCTATTAGTACCACGGTCAGGCAGCTAGACTATTTACATTTAGTACAGTGCGTCCTGCTCACAGTGTTCAGCTAGATCCGTTCCTGTTATCTTCCTACTGACAGGCAGGCTTGTCTGGTTACAGTATATAAAGCTACCTGAAGAAAATTACAGGTGTTCTATTTGATCCTATTAGTACCACGGTCAGGCAGCTAGACTATTTACATTTAGTACAGTGCGTCCTGCTCACAGTGTACAGCTAGATCCGTTCCTGTTATCTTCCTACTGACAGGCAGGCTTGTCTGGTTACAGTATATAAAGCTACCTGAAGAAAATTACAGGTGTTCTATTTGATCCTATTAGTACCACGGTCAGGCAGCTAGACTATTTACATTTAGTACAGTGCGTCCTGCTCACAGTGTTCAGCTAGATCCGTTCCTGTTATCTTCCTACTGACAGGCAGGCTTGTCTGGTTACAGTATATAAAGCTACCTGAAGAAAATTACAGGTGTTCTATTTGATCCTATTAGTACCACGGTCAGGCAGCTAGACTATTTACATTTAGTACAGTGCGTCCTGCTCACAGTGTTCAGCTAGATCCGTTCCTGTTATCTTCCTACTGACAGGCAGGCTTGTCTGGTTACAGTATATAAAGCTACTTGAAGAAAATTACAGGTGTTCTATCCCAGCTTAGTGCAGCTACAGGCCATTAGTATGTCTGGAAGGCCAAGAAGGAGAGGCAGACAGTCACAAGCCAATAAGAGAGGGCAAGCAGGCTCTGTGTCTAGTGCTGGTCGTGGAGACGGTGCATCCTCATCAGCACGTGGCCATGGGACACGCTTGGCCTTTTTTTCGGCAGCTGGCCGCGTTGAGCCGCAACATGCGGAAGACTTGGTCGAGTGGATGACCAAGCCGTCCTCATCCTCCTCATCCTCTCTCACCCATGCCCAGGGTGCTTTGTCTGGCAAAGCAGCGGCTTCTTCCCTCAGCTCAATGTCATCAGTGACTCCTTCCCTAGCTCCACCATGTCCTCATGAGGATTCCCTCGAACTGTTTGACCACAGTGTTGGGTACATGCTCCAGGAGGATGCCCAGCGTTTGGAAGGCTCTGATGACGATACTGAGCTCGATGAAGGCAGTAACATGAGCGCGGACAGAGGGGGTGCCCAAGAAGGACAGCAATCTGGCAGTCATGCTCCCCCTGCTGCAGCATACTGCCAGGTTTGCTCCAGTGATGAGGAGGGAGGGGATGATGAGGTCACTGACTCAACGTGGGTGCCTGATAGGAGAGAGGAGGAGGAGGAGGAGGAGGAGGAGGAGGAGGAGGAGGAGGCGGCAGCACATCACCAACGAGGCAGGATGCCCTCCAGGGGCCAGCCTAAGGGCAGCACATTGACTGCATCACACCCCAAAGCTCCACATGTGCAGGGCGCTGCAGTCTCTGCGCGTTATTCAAAAAGTTCTTTGGTGTGGGCCTTTTTTGAGACGAGTGCATCAGATCGCACCGCTGCTATTTGCAACATATGTCTCAAGCGTATCTCGCGTGGCCAAAACATCTCCCGCTTGGGTACCACATGCTTGACCAGACATATGTTGACCTGCCATGCAGTTCGTTGGCAAGCGTATCTAAAAGACCCACACCAAAGAACAAAGAGGATCTCTCCTTGCTCCTCATCAGCTGAGATTTCCAACCCCACTAGACCTTCAGTCCTCTCTGAGACCTGCAGTGAGAGGAATGAAGGTGTAGAATTAGGTGTGTCACAGCCAAGTACTTGTGGGCAATCTGCTTTTGGTACACCGACGTCAGATTGTACCAGGCAAATTTCCCTGCCCCAGCTGCTGCACCGCCGAAAGAAGTTTGCTCCCAGCCATCCACATGCCCAGCGGTTGAATGCTAGCTTGGCAAAATTGCTAGCACTTCAACTGCTGCCTTTTCAGTTGGTAGACTCTGCCCCCTTCTGTGAGTTTGTGGAATGTGCGGTTCCTCAGTGGCAGGTACCCAAACGCCACTTTTTCTCACGGAAGGCGATTCCGGCTCTCTACCGGCATGTGGAAGGCAATGTCCATGCCTCGCTGGACAGGGCGGTCAGCGGTAAGGTGCATATTACCGCTGACTCATGGTCCAGCAGGCATGGACAGGGACGTTACCTAAGTTTCACGGCGCATTGGGTGACTCTGCTGGCAGCTGGGAAGGATGCAGGACAAGGTGCAGTAGTGTTGGAGGTTGTTCCGCCACCACGCCTCCAAAATGCTGATTGTGACACACCTCTCTCCTCCACCCCCTCCTCTTCTTCTTCCTCCATGGCCTCTTCCTCGGAACCAGCGGTGCTCCGTAGGCGTTCAAGGGGCTACGCAAGTACGCAGGCCAAAAGATGCCATGCGGTGCTTGAGCTGGTGTGCTTGGGGGACAGGAGCCACACTGGGGCAGAGGTTCTGTCAGCTCTGCAGGGGCAGGTTCAGAGGTGGTTGACGCCACGCCAACTTAAGGCAGGAATGGTGGTTTGCGACAATGGCACCAACCTCCTCTCTGCCCTCCGACAGGGACAAATGACCCATGTGCCCTGTTTGGCTCACGTCCTTAACTTGGTGGTGCAGCGGTTCTTGGGCAGGTACCCGGGCTTACAGGATGTCCTGAGGCAGGCCAGGAAAGTCTGTGTGCATTTCCGCCGGTCATATAATGCCAGTGCTCGGCTGACGGACCTCCAAAAGGAGTTTAACCTGCCCAAGAACCGCCTAATCTGTGACATGCCCACCAGGTGGAACTCAACGTTGGCCATGCTGCAGCGGCTGCACACGCAGCAGAGGGCCATCAATGAGTACCTGTGCGACTATGGCACCAGGACAGGGTCAGGGGAGCTTGGTTTTTTTTCCCCACGCCAGTGGGCCATGATCAGGGATGCATGCACTGTCCTGTCACCATTCGAGGAGGCCACAAGGATGGTGAGCAGTGACAGTGCATGCATCAGTGACACTGTCCCCCTTGTCCACCTGTTGGAGCACACGCTGCGTGGAATAATGGACAGGGCACTTGAGGCAGAACAGAGGCAAGAAGAGGAGGACTTCCTTAGCTCTCAAGGCCCCCTTTATCCAGACAGTGTTCCTGCGTGCCCGCCGATCACACAGGAAGAGGACGAGGAGGAAGAGGAGGAGGAGGAAGATTGTGTCAGTATGGAGGTGGAGCCTGGCACTCAGCATCAGCAGCAGTCTTTAAGGGATCAGTCCCAAGAAACACATGGACTTGTACGTGGCTGGGAGGAGGTGGCTGCGGACCATGTCGTTCTTAGTGACCCAGAGGACTCCGGACCAAATGCCTCAGCAAACCTACGCTGCATGGCCTCCCTGATCCTGCAAAGCCTGCGTAAGGATCCTCGTATTCGTGGTATCAAGGAGAAGGACCAATACTGGCTGGCAACCCTCCTTGATCCACGTTACAAGGGTAAGGTTGCGGACCTTATCTTGCCATCGCAGAGGGAGCAGAGGATGAAACATCTTCGGGAGGCCTTGCAGAAAGGTCTGTGCAACGCGTTCCCAGAGACTGGGAGGTTACAAACTCCTGTTTCTGGACAACGTGTTGCTGAGGCTTCGGTCAGTCAAAGAAGGAGCGGTGGAGAAGGTGGCCGTCTGACCGATGCGTTCAGACAATTTTTTGGTCCGCAGCCCCAAGGTATGATCGGTTCCAGCAACCATCGCCAGCGTCTGTTTTACATGGTGCAGGAATACCTAGGGGCAAGATCAGACTTGGACACCTTTCCCACCGAAAATCCTCTGGGTTACTGGGTCTTGAGGATGGATCACTGGCCAGAGCTTGCACAGTATGCAATTGAGCTACTGGCCTGTCCTGCATCCAGCGTTCTTTCGGAACGCACATTCAGTGCTGCTGGAGGCGTGGTAACCGATCACAGGGTGCGTCTGTCCACCGACTCGGTCGATCGGCTGACCTTCATAAAAATGAATGAGTCTTGGATCACCACCAGCTACCAAGCACCTGATGCTGATGTAACCGAATAATTTTTTTTGAAATCTCAGATCCCTTCAAAGACTGCCTATGCTGATGCTGAGTGACTATCCCTGAGTAATTATCCTCTTCCTCCTCAATCATCACGCTGATAGCTTGTAAGAACATTTTTGGTTCTGGGCGCCACCACCAGTGCCTAAGGCACAATTTTTCAGCCCCTGTTTAACAGGGGCGTGTAATTACAATTTTTGATGTAATACTTTGCAGCAGGGCTCGTTCCTGCATTCCAACTAGAGTGTCTGTGAGGGGTTGCAGTGTTGTGGCACCAGCACCAGTGCCTAGGGCCCAATTTTTCTGCCCCTGTCTAACAGGGGCGTGTAATTACAATTTTTGATGCAATACTTTGCAGCAGGGCTCGTTCCTGCGTTCCAACTAGAGTGTCTGTGAGGGGTTGCAGTGTTGTGGCACCAGCACCAGTGCCTAAGGCCCAATTTTTCTGCCCCTGTCTAACAGGGGCGTGTAATTACAATTTTTGATGCAATACTTTGCAGCAGGGCTCGTTCCTGCGTTCCAACTAGAGTGTCTGTGAGGGGTTGCAGTGTTGTGGCACCAGCACCAGTGCCTAAGGCCCAATTTTTCTGCCCCTGTCTAACAGGGGCGTGTAATTACAATTTTTGATGCAATACTTTGCAGCAGGGCTCGTTCCTGCGTTCCAATTAGAGTGTCTGTGAGGGGTTGCAGTGTTGTGGCACCAGCACCAGTGCCTAAGGCCCAATTTTTCTGCCCCTGTCTAACAGGGGCGTGTAATTACAATTTTTGATGCAATACTTTGCAGCAGGGCTCGTTCCTGCGTTCCAACTAGAGTGTCTGTGAGGGGTTGCAGTGTTGTGGCACCAGCACCAGTGCCTAAGGCCCAATTTTTCTGCCCCTGTCTAACAGGGGCGTGTAATTACAATTTTTGAAGCAATAATTTGCAGCAGGGCTCGTTCCTGCGTTCCAACTAGAGTGTCTGTGAGGGGTTGCAGTGTTGTGGCACCAGCACCAGTGCCTAAGGCCTAATTTTTCAGCTCCTGTTCAACAGGGGCATGTAATTACAATTCTTGATCTAATATTTCACAGCAGGGCCCTGTGAGGGCTTACAGTGTTGTGGCCACAGCAACACCTAAGGCCCAAATTTCTGCTGAGTATATAGGGCAGGACCCTACTTTCAAACATCTAACTTACAAACGACTCCTACTTGCAAACGGAAGGAGACAACAGGAAGTGAGATGAAATCTACCCCTAGGAAGGGAAATTCTCTCCTGTAAGAGTTAATATGGGAAAACAATTTCTCCTTTCCACTGATGCTTTCCAATCCTTGTTCCACAAAAAAACCCAAATTTTCAAAAAACATTTTTCATTGGGACAAAAAAGTGAGGTGAAATCTTCTGAAGAGGAGGAAAGACAGCAAAACAAATGTCACAGGGGTGATAACCCTTCCCTATGTTTTCCAAAAAGCTTAGAAAAGATTTTTTGGCTGGAGCTAAACACGTTAAAAATGTTCAAAATTACAAACAGATTCTACTTAACAACAAACCTACAGTCCCTGTCTTGTTTGCACCGCCTGTATACTGCTGTTCAGAGTATATAGGGCCTGGTGGCCCCACACCTTTCCTTATTTTAATTTGGGTGCGGGGTTCCCCTTAATATCCATACAAGACCCAAAGGGCCTGGTAATGGACTGGGGGGTACCCATGCCGTTTGTCTCACTGATTTTCATCCATATTGCCATGACCCGACATGACATTAAACCCGCAAGCAGTTTTAAATGAGATTTTTTCCTTTAAAAATGACATTTGGTGCAGGGACTGTTCTAAACATGGGAAACATGCGTCACTTTACAGGCATACTATAGACACCCCCCAGGTACGATATTTAAAGGAATATTTCACTTTTTTTTTTTTTACTTTAAGCATCATTAAAATCACTGCTCCCGAAAAAACGGCCGTTTTTAAAAGTTTTTTTTGCATTGATACATGTCCCCTGGGGTAGGACCCGGGTCCCCAAACCCTTTTTAGGACAATACCATGCAAATTAGCCTTTAAAATGAGCACTTTTGATTTCGAACGTTCGAGTCCCATAGACGTCAATGGGGTTCTAACGTTCGTGCGAACTTTCGGTCCGTTCGCGGGTTCTGGTGCGAACCGAACCGGGGGGTGTTCGGCTCATCCCTACTCACGATAATTAGATCAAGCCTTGGCTCTCCATGGAAGATACATGCACTAACATTAACAACCGTTCAATTACAAGCCACAGGAAGCAGCTCTTAATTCTTGATAAGTTGGTGGTTTTCTGTAAGCTTCCTTGAGGTTTGAGTCACCAATTTATTATCAACTTTATCAACCCAAACCTAAGGGGTGGAGGTCTCTCATTAACGTGCTGTGAAATAACCTATGATTTAGGTGATCTGCAGTACATTGTATCCTAAATCCTATGTTCAGTATCAATAAATGTTTTTCATATGCCCCGTACACACGGTCGGATTTTCCGACGGAAAATGTGTGATAGGACCTTGTTGTCGGAAATTCCGACCGTGTGTAGGCTCCATCACACATTTTCCATCGGATTTTCCGACACACAAAGTTTGAGAGCAGGCTATAAAATTTTCCGACAACAAAATCCGTTGTCGGAAATTCCGATCGTGTGTACACAAATCCGACGGACAAAGTGCCACGCATGCTCAGAATAAATAAGGAGATGAAAGCTATTGCCCACTGCCCCGTTTATAGTCCCGACGTACGTGTTTTACGTCACCGCGTTCAGAATGATCGGATTTTCCGACAACTTTGTGTGACTGTGTGTATGCAAGACAAGTTTGAGCCAACATCCGTCGGAAAAAATCCTAGGATTTTGTTGTCGGAATGTCCGAACAAAGTCCGACCGTGTGTACGGGGCAATATTCGCAGCAGTAGGGTAATTAAGTCAACAAATATAAGATTAAAGGCACTGTTTTATTCAAAACCAAAGTGCTTATACAGCATATAAAGCCTTAAAGTCATATTAAAGGCAAATTTAACCACTTGCTTACTGAGCACTTATACCCACTTCCTACCCAGGCCAATTTTCAGCTTTCACCACGGTCACTCTTTAAATGACAATTACGCGGTCGTGCTACACTGTACCCAAATGAGATTTTTATCATTTTTTTCACACAGATAGATTTTTCTTTTGGTGGTAATTGATCACCACTGGGTTTTTTATTTTTTACTAAACAAACACAAAAAAATGAAAATTTTGAAAAAAAAACAGTTTCCATAGTTTGTTATAAAATGTTTTAAACAGGTAATTTTTCTCCTTCATTGATGGGCACTGATAGGCTGCACTGATAGGCACTGATAGGTGGCACTGATGAGTACCGATGAGGCAGCACTGGTAGGCACCGATCAGGAGGCACTGATAAGTGGCACTGGTAGGCACTGATAGGCAGCCCTGAAGGGCACTGAGAGGTGGCACTGATAGGCAGCACTTATAGGTGGCAATGATGGGCACTGATGGGTGGCACTGATGAGTACTGATGAGGCAGCACTGGTAGGCACTGATCAGGAGGCACTGATAGGTGGCACAGGTGGGCACTGATAGGCAGCACTGCAGGGCACTAAGAGGTGGCACTGATAGGCAGCACTTATAGGTGGCACGGATGGGCACTGATGAGTGGCAGTGGTAGGTGGCACTGATGATGAGGCACTGATTGCCAGCAATGATAGGTGGCACTGGATAGCAGTACTGATGGGCATTGGTAGGTGGCACTGGTGGGCACTGATTTGTAGCAGTGGCTGTTACTGTGTGGGACCAATGTCCCTTTTACACAAGCCGGTAATCGGCTTATTACTTTCTCCTAATGCTGAAAGCTTGGGCCGTTACAATCACTTTAAAGTTAAATTCCAGGCAGATATAAAAGACAGGAATTAATTAATTTCATTTTTGTATTCAATAATACATCATTAATTGTATTTTTAATTGAGTGCCCAAGCACAAACAAGACAGCCTGGGCTCAGATAAATAAGGTTGAATGATGATGGCTGTCATTCAACATGGAATTGATAGATGGAATGGATTGATGGTAAGGACTAAGCACTAACATTTGCGCAAAACTCATCTACCTCTTTGTCCCCTGCGCCATCTGTCAACCACTTGTCATATGAAGCTTCAATAAAAGGATTTTTGGAAGTGCAGCCGTCCGGAATAATTTCTTTAGGAAATTTGAGGACATTTAGTGATGAAAAAAAATACTCGGGGGGGGGGGGGGGGCAGCTTTGGTTTGAAGGTAAGTATTGCAGCAAACACTTTTTTATTCCATCTTTTTAAGGTTTTTCTTTCTTTTTTTTTTACTTTTAGATTTGGTTTTGAAATAACGGAGCAAGTGCAGCATTACACAGTGTTTAGTGAATGTCCATGTGTTAGGTAAATATCTATAGTCCCAAGTGTAATCAATTCCAATAGGCAAAAAGTCCTTAATAGGTTCCAAAGACCAACCGTGGCAGTGTGATGTGTACAAACACTCACTCAAAAATAAATTTAAGCCAGCATATAATCATGAACTTGAGGGACCAAAGTGTTACACAGTGCTCCTTCGCTGTGGTATCCTTTCACCATTCTATGCACTCACCAGATAAAAAGCCATTATGAGCCTTGTATCAATATCTTGGAGCTTGGTGACCTCCTATCCATTCTTGTAGACAGCAGGGAAAACCTCATAGGAGACTGGCAAAAAGATGGCCGCCACTCCCAGCATAAGGACACAGCAGCAATGTGTAGGCCCCACCCAACGCGTTTTATGCACATGCACATTTTTAAGGCAGGTTTTCCCTGCTGTCTACAACCCTGGACAGGATGTCACCAAGCTCCAAGATATTGATACAAGGCTCATAATGGCTTGTTATCTGGTGAGTGCATAGAATGGTGAAAGGATACGACAGCGAAGGAGCACTGTGTAACACTTTGGACCCTCAAGTTCATGATTATGTGCTGGTTTTCATTCATTTTCTGGTGAGGGTACTTTTTGCCTATTGGGATTGATTACACTTGGGACTAAAGCTATTGAGGAAAAAATGTTTTTTTTTTTTGTTTTTTTTAAATGGGGAAATTTATTATAGCAAAAAGTAAAAAATATTGTGTTTTTTTAAAACTTGTCACTCTTCTTTTGTTTATAGCGCAAGAAATAAAAAACACAGAGGTGATCAAATACCACCAAAAGAAAGCTCTATTTGCGGGGGGACAAAAATGATAAAAATGTCATTTGGGTACAGTGTTGCATGACTGCGCAATTGTCATTCAAAATGTTACAGCGCTGAAAACTAGCCTGGGCAGGAAGGAGGTGAAAATGCCCGGTATTGAAGTGGTTAAATCCATCCTTTAATAGCTGTTTTTTCTTTTTTTTACTTTTCTGTTTGACTGGAGTTCTGCTTTAACTAATAGAAATCATATGGAATTGAAATAAAGATACATAGAAGTAGTATACATTATTTTTGTAGTACTCACATTGCTCAGTAAACTCAAACACAGAGGACTCTTCTGTTCCCATATCATTAGTTGCAGAGCAGATATATTTTTCTGTTGTTGTATTCTTCACAGATATTTTATCCCCGTGTCCATGTAATAATTTTCCACCCTGGCCAATCTGGTACCAGGTGTAATTTATTACCGGAGGATTGGCTTTACTTGAACAAAGTAATTTTACATCATCACCTTCTTGTGTGTTCTTGTTATCATCAACTGATATGGTGACGCTCCTAGGACGATCTGTGCAGTAATAGATAATATATGGTATGATTTATATAGTACTATATAAATAAATAGTATAAATTATATTACTGAAAGAAAATGTTTACAACATGTTTCATGACTGGTGGTGTGGGGGGGGGGGGAGAGGCATGGTGGTGTACATAGCATTGGCATGCATACCACCCTAGGTAATGCTAAGTCTCCATGATTGGTAAAAATAAAAACCATGGAATGAAAGGGATAGGCCAGGGACAGTTAGTCTGGGGGGGGGGGGGGGGGGAGCTAGATGTTGAACGTCCTCGATCCAGGAAATGAGGCTGGCTCTATCTGACTTGTGGCAGCTTCTAAGGCACATTGTGAGAAGCTCACAGTATGCAGGGAAATCAGAGTAAGTAATTACAGCACAGGAGGGGACCCTGTACACATGTGCAAGACTGAGGGGAAGGCCGGAATAAACATGCAAGTAGGTGCTTACAGGGGAGTTATGTAAAAGTATAGTTCACTTTATTTTTGTTTTCATTGCAGATAATGTGAACCGAGATAAAGTTCTATATTGCTGTGCTTTGTAATATAATGTGTAGCGAGTCAGTAAGTTGCCCAAGACTTAAGTTTGCCCACTCCCAGGTGTTCACGGCTCTGCTTCCTCTTGGTGAGCCATAAATACCGGGGGAGGGCTCAGGGTCTCGTTCTCTTCCACATGGGAATACAGAGGAAGGACTGCTGCACCATGTAGTTCCTGCTGGAGCATGTGGCCCCCTAGTGGGATTTTGGGATTCACCGGGAAAAGATTCTACCAGTAATGGATTTATGCTGAATGAACTCTAGAAGGTAGGACCTGGGCTACCTGAGGTAGCTAGTGGTAGGACTGTGTAAGAAGAACTGTGAGAGACTGTATTAAAGTATAACTAAAGACAAAACTTTTTTTTTTTAGTTTTGGATAGAGTGGAGAGGGATTAGAACACCTGTCAGATTTTATTGCTGTCTGTGCCCCCATTAGGGAGATCCACCCTCTCTATTTGTCCTGTTTACCATTATCATTGAAAGTGACAGTAAAAGAAAATCACAAATTTTGAGTTGTCCCCAGATAAGTAAAAGAGGGGAAATCTTCTAATGGGGACATTAGTTCCGGTTAACAGGGGGGCCCCACGGAATTCTCTTAATTTGCTGGGATTTCCTCTCACTTCCTATTTGGCTATGGGACATGACGTGAGAGGAAAGCTCTGCAATGGGACACAGATGGTGAAAAAAAATCTGACAGGGGTTATAACCCTCCCTTGCTCTATCCAAAATGATGAAAAAAAACATTGTTTCTATAGTCCTACTTTAACTTGTACTATCAAAGTAGCTTCAGTAAAGTTTTGTTAATTGACTGGTCTGAAGTATTTTCAAAGGGGGGCATGGAGGTACATGGCATATCCAAAGAACTGGGATTGTAACACACAAGAGGATGAGGAGGGGGAGAAATAGTGCCACCACTGAAGGGTTAATAATATGGAGGAGTTGGCAGGAAGTCATGTCTATCATGCTATGGGTCACCAGGACTGATGGGAATGCAATAACAGCCAGCCAGTGTGAGAGTGGTACTGGGCATGGGTGACGGTGTCCTCTGGTTAGCAATAGGGTTGATGTACTGTCTGACTCCCTCCTTAACGATCGGTGCCCCTAGAGTATCCAGGACCGAACTCATGGCACAGAAAACCTAGAATTTGGACCTAGCTGGAGGTAGCGGAGAGTTAAAAAGTTAACATGGTCTACAGACAGAGGTCTGCCCTTTGTGTGTGGCGGGACCACCATATTGTCACTTGGAGTAAGGTGACAATTAAAGCTAGGCTGGTGGAGCAGGATACATGCTCTGTTGTGTCCTCCTCAAAATGCTGCATTCAGGAAGAGAAGGTTTACAGTGTCACAGGAAGAGGGTCTCACAATAAAGAGCCTCAAGTTTATTGTGTTGCAGTGCAAGGTGAATGTCTCACTTCTTAGTACGGAGTGCCGCCTCAGTGCTGATTAACGCATGACCACCGCTCCGCCTGGTCCCAGGCACCAGTGAGCGCATTCACAGAAGAGTCCTTATCTACTGGGTGAGTAGACACACATGTAAATTAAAATGTACTTACATTTAATATTAAGAGTAATTATTTTAACAGATGTTTTATAATTAGAAAAAGTAGCTGCACATTGTAGAACTGTCTTGTCATCTGTATAGGAAGCAGTATAGGTCATTCTGGACTCCATCCTCCACCCTCCAATAAAATGTAGATCGTCATGATTCTCCATTATGGGATGACCAGTGATGTTCCATGTAAGAGTCGGGGGATGGGAGAGACAGGTGTGATTTACAGCACAGGAGATGATTACCGTCTTCTTGTCTTCTATATTTTCAGTTCCCGATATTAATGGTTTTGGTGGTCTGTCTGAAATCAGAAATAGAAACATTTTATCTGAGAAATAAATCGTTGTGATATAAATCTGACTTTTTTAGGTACCTTCTACCAACCAGGGGAAAAAAAAAGGGTTTCAGTCCTGCGCTCTTCAACCCAATCAACCATTGATTGAGTGAGGTTCACTGGGTTCAGCTGCTCTCCCAACAAAAATTGCCAACAAGGTCTGTGCTGTAATCAGTAATGGAAGATAGGAAGGGGAAAAGACAAGGGAAGCGCTCCCCTAGTATAAAACCTCCTTTATTTTTACACAATAAGAAAAAATATTAGGATGCACCCCCATGGTTCCAGTGAACAGCACACCTATCACAGTTGAAATAGAGCCCATGTGATCCCATCCACCAAGCTGAATGGCTGATCCATAATGTGCTGCTGCCTGCAGCCTGGGTCTCTGTGTCGGGAGGAGAACACTCAAGCATGGAACCCTGTTGTGGTGCGGTGTGGAACCGAGGTGGCTGTAAATACTGGACCAATGTGCCGAGGGGGTCTCAGAACACAAGTCCGTGCACTCCAAGTCGCTATGTATACTGCAAAGCGTTTCTGAGGGTGTGGCCTCCTTCTTCAGGCTGAAGGCAGCAGCACATCATGGAGAAGCCATTCAGCTTGGTGGATGGGATCACATGGGCTCTATTTCAGCTGTGACAGGCGTGCTGTTCATTGGAACCATGGGGGTGCATCCTAATATTTTTTCTTATTGCGTCAAAACAAAAGGAGGTTTTATACTAGGGAATAGGGATGAGCTTCGTGTTCGAGTCGAACCCATGTTCGACTCGAACATCGGCTGTTCGATCGTTCGCCGAATTGCGAACGTTATGGGCCGTTTGCGCTAAATTCGTGTGGCGCGTCACGGCCCATAATTCACTGCGGCATCGCAGTGCATTGCTGGCTGATGATTGGCCAAGCATGCACTATGACCCGCATGCTTGGCCAATCACAGCGCCGTCAGTAGAGAGAGCTGTAATTGGCCAAAGCCAGGGTGGCTTTGGCCAATTATGGCTCAGGGGATTTAGTACACACCCCACACTATATAAGGCCGCCTGCACGGCGGCCCTGTGTAGTGTGTGTTCCGGTGTGCTGAGAGATAGAGAGAGAGAGAGACAGTGTCATTTGATTTGAGTTAGATAGATTAGGCAGAACAGTCAGTCAGTTAGCTGCACT
Organism: Aquarana catesbeiana; assembly: GCF_042186555.1. Taxonomy (NCBI): domain Eukaryota; kingdom Metazoa; phylum Chordata; class Amphibia; order Anura; family Ranidae; genus Aquarana; species Aquarana catesbeiana. The sequence continues at coordinate 23,166,306 of NC_133333.1, forward strand.
TACAGTGTATTGTGTATATATATGCATCCCAGGTGTTGCATATATATATATACACTGTATTCAGTTTAGCTAGATCCGTTCCTGTTATCTTCTATCTAGACTATTTACATTTAATGCAGTGCGTCCTGCTCACAGTGTTCAGCTAGATCCGTTCCTGCTATTTACATTTAGTGCAGTGCGTCCTGCTCACAGTGTTCAGCTAGATCCGTTCCTGTTATCTTCTAGACTATTTACATTTAGTGCAGTGCGTCCTGCTCACAGTGTTCAGCTAGATCCGTTCCTGCAATTTACATTTAGTGCAGTGCGTCCTGCTCACAGTGTTCAGCTAGATCCGTTCCTGCTATTTACATTTAGTGCAGTGCGTCCTGCTCACAGTGTTCAGCTAGATCCATTCCTGCTATTTACATTTAGTGCAGTGCGTCCTGCTCACAGTGTTCAGCTAGATCCGTTCCTGTTATTTACATTTAGTGCAGTGCGTCCTGCTCACAGTGTTCAGCTAGATCCGTTCCTGCTATTTACATTTAGTGCAGTGCGTCCTGCTCACAGTGTTCAGCTAGATCCGTTCCTGCTATTTACATTTAGTGCAGTGCGTCCTGCTCACAGTGTTCAGCTAGATCCGTTCCTGCTATTTACATTTAGTGCAGTGCGTCCTGCTCACAGTGTTCAGCTAGATCCGTTCCTGCTATTTACATTTAGTGCAGTGCGTCCTGCTCACAGTGTTCAGCTAGATCCGTTCCTGTTATCTTCTAGACTATTTACATTTAGTGCAGTGCGTCCTGCTCACAGTGTTCAGCTAAATCCGTTCCTGTTATCTTCCTACTGACAGGCAGGCTTGTCTGGTTACAGTATATAAAGCTACCTGAAGAAAATTACAGGTGTTCTATTTGATCCTATTAGTACCACGGTCAGGCAGCTAGACTATTTACATTTAGTACAGTGCGTCCTGCTCACAGTGTACAGCTAGATCCGTTCCTGTTATCTTCCTACTGACAGGCAGGCTTGTCTGGTTACAGTATATAAAGCTACCTGAAGAAAATTACAGGTGTTCTATTTGATCCTATTAGTACCACGGTCAGGCAGCTAGACTATTTACATTTAGTACAGTGCGTCCTGCTCACAGTGTTCAGCTAGATCCGTTCCTGTTATCTTCCTACTGACAGGCAGGCTTGTCTGGTTACAGTATATAAAGCTACTTGAAGAAAATTACAGGTGTTCTATCCCAGCTTAGTGCAGCTACAGGCCATTAGTATGTCTGGAAGGCCAAGAAGGAGAGGCAGACAGTCACAAGCCAATAAGAGAGGGCAAGCAGGCTCTGTGTCTAGTGCTGGTCGTGGAGACGGTGCATCCTCATCAGCACGTGGCCATGGGACACGCTTGGCCTATTTTTCGGCAGCTGGCCGTGTTGAGCCGCAACATGCGGAAGACTTGGTCGAGTGGATGACCAAGCCGTCCTCATCCTCCTCATCCTCTCTCACCCATGCCCAGGGTGCTTTGTCTGGCAAAGCAGCGGCCTCTTCCCTCAGCTCAATGTCATCAGTGACTCCTTCCCTAGCTCCACCATGTCCTCATGAGGATTCCCTCGAACTGTTTGACCACAGTGTTGGGTACATGCTCCAGGAGGATGCCCAGCGTTTGGAAGGCTCTGATGACGATACTGAGCTCGATGAAGGCAGTAACATGAGCACGGACAGAGGGGGTGCCCAAGAAGGACAGCAATCTGGCAGTCATGCTCCCCCTGCTGCAGCATACTGCCAGGTTTGCTCCAGTGATGAGGAGGGAGGGGATGATGAGGTCACTGACTCAATGTGGGTGCCTGATAGGAGAGAGGAGGAGGAGGAGGAGGAGGAGGCGGCGGCACATCACCAACGAGGCAGGATGCCCTCCAGGGGCCAGCCTAAGGGCAGCACATTGACTGCATCACACCCCAAAGCTCCACATGTGCAGGGCGCTGCAGTCTCTGCGCGTTATTCAAAAAGTTCTTTGGTGTGGGCCTTTTTTGAGACGAGTGCATCAGATCGCACCGCTGCTATTTGCAACATATGTCTCAAGCGTATCTCGCGTGGCCAAAACATCTCCCGCTTGGGTACCACATGCTTGACCAGACATATGTTGACCTGCCATGCAGTTCGTTGGCAAGCGTATCTAAAAGACCCACACCAAAGAACAAAGAGGATCTCTCCTTGCTCCTCATCAGCTGAGATTTCCAACCCCACTAGACCTTCAGTCCTCTCTGAGACCTGCAGTGAGAGGAATGAAGGTGTAGAATTAGGTGTGTCACAGCCAAGTACTTGTGGGCAATCTGCTTTTGGTACACCGACGTCAGATTGTACCAGGCAAATTTCCCTGCCCCAGCTGCTGCACCGCCGAAAGAAGTTTGCTCCCAGCCATCCACATGCCCAGCGGTTGAATGCTAGCTTGGCAAAATTGCTAGCACTTCAACTGCTGCCTTTTCAGTTGGTAGACTCTGCCCCCTTCCGTGAGTTTGTGGAATGTGCGGTTCCTCAGTGGCAGGTACCCAAACGCCACTTTTTCTCACGGAAGGCGATTCCGGCTCTCTACCGGCATGTGGAAGGCAATGTCCATGCCTCGCTGGACAGGGCGGTCAGCGGTAAGGTGCATATTACCGCTGACTCATGGTCCAGCAGGCATGGACAGGGACGTTACCTAAGTTTCACGGCGCATTGGGTGACTCTGCTGGCAGCTGGGAAGGATGCAGGACAAGGTGCAGTAGTGTTGGAGGTTGTTCCGCCACCACGCCTCCAAAATGCTGATTGTGACACACCTCTCTCCTCCACCCCCTCCTCTTCTTCTTCCTCCATGGCCTCTTCCTCGGAACCAGCGGTGCTCCGTAGGCGTTCAAGGGGCTACGCAAGTACGCAGGCCAAAAGATGCCATGCGGTGCTTGAGCTGGCGTGCTTGGGGGACAGGAGCCACACTGGGGCAGAGGTTCTGTCAGCTCTGCAGGGGCAGGTTCAGAGGTGGTTGACGCCACGCCAACTTAAGGCAGGAATGGTGGTTTGCGACAATGGCACCAACCTCCTCTCTGCCCTCCGACAGGGACAAATGACCCATGTGCCCTGTTTGGCTCACGTCCTTAACTTGGTGGTGCAGCGGTTCTTGGGCAGGTACCCGGGCTTACAGGATGTCCTGAGGCAGGCCAGGAAAGTCTGTGTGCATTTCCGCCGGTCATATAATGCCAGTGCTCGGCTGACGGACCTCCAAAAGGAGTTTAACCTGCCCAAGAACCGCCTAATCTGTGACATGCCCACCAGGTGGAACTCAACGTTGGCCATGCTGCAGCGGCTGCACACGCAGCAGAGGGCCATCAATGAGTACCTGTGCGACTATGGCACCAGGACAGGGTCAGGGGAGCTTGTTTTTTTTTCCCCACGCCAGTGGGCCATGATCAGGGATGCATGCACTGTCCTGTCACCATTCGAGGAGGCCACGAGGATGGTGAGCAGTGACAGTGCATGCATCAGTGACACTGTCCCCCTTGTCCACCTGTTGGAGCACATGCTGCGTGGAATAATGGACAGGGCACTTGAGGCAGAACAGAGGCAGGAAGAGGAGGACTTCCTTAGCTCTCAAGGCCCCCTTTATCCAGACAGTGTTCCTGCGTGCCCGCCGATCACACAGGAAGAGGACGAGGAGGAAGAGGAGGAGGAGGAAGATTGTGTCAGTATGGAGGTGGAGCCTGGCACTCAGCATCAGCAGCAGTCTTTAAGGGATCAGTCCCAAGAAACACATGGACTTGTACGTGGCTGGGAGGAGGTGGCTGCGGACCATGTCGTTCTTAGTGACCCAGAGGACTCCGGACCGAATGCCTCAGCAAACCTACGCTGCATGGCCTCCCTGATCCTGCAAAGCCTGCGTAAGGATCCTCGTATTCGTGGTATCAAGGAGAAGGACCAATACTGGCTGGCAACCCTCCTTGATCCACGTTACAAGGGTAAGGTTGCGGACCTTATCTTGCCATCGCAGAGGGAGCAGAGGATGAAACATCTTCGGGAGGCCTTGCAGAAAGGTCTGTGCAACGCGTTCCCAGAGACTGGGAGGTTACAAACTCCTGTTTCTGGACAACGTGTTGCTGAGGCTTCGGTCAGTCAAAGAAGGAGCGGTGGAGAAGGTGGCCGTCTGACCGATGCATTCAGACAATTTTTTGGTCCGCAGCCCCAAGGTATGATCGGTTCCAGCAACCATCGCCAGCGTCTGTTTTACATGGTGCAGGAATACCTAGGGGCAAGATCAGACTTGGACACCTTTCCCACCGAAAATCCTCTGGGTTACTGGGTCTTGAGGATGGATCACTGGCCAGAGCTTGCACAGTATGCAATTGAGCTACTGGCCTGTCCTGCATCCAGCGTTCTTTCGGAACGCACATTCAGTGCTGCTGGAGGCGTGGTAACCGATCACAGGGTGCGTCTGTCCACCGACTCGGTCGATCGGCTGACCTTCATAAAAATGAATGAGTCTTGGATCACCACCAGCTACCAAGCACCTGATGCTGATGTAACCGAATAATTTTTTTTGAAATCTCAGATCCCTTCAAAGACTGCCTATGCTGATGCTGAGTGACTATCCCTGAGTAATTATCCTCTTCCTCCTCAATCATCACGCTGATAGCTTGTAAGAACATTTTTGGTTCTGGGCGCCATCACCAGTGCCTAAGGCACAATTTTTCAGCCCCTGTTTAACAGGGGCGTGTAATTACAATTTTTGATGTAATACTTTGCAGCAGGGCTCGTTCCTGCATTCCAACTAGAGTGTCTGTGAGGGGTTGCAGTGTTGTGGCACCAGCACCAGTGCCTAGGGCCCAATTTTTCTGCCCCTGTCTAACAGGGGCGTGTAATTACAATTTTTGATGCAATACTTTGCAGCAGGGCTCGTTCCTGCGTTCCAACTAGAGTGTCTGTGAGGGGTTGCAGTGTTGTGGCACCAGCACCAGTGCCTAAGGCCCAATTTTTCTGCCCCTGTCTAACAGGGGCGTGTAATTACAATTTTTGATGCAATACTTTGCAGCAGGGCTCGTTCCTGCGTTCCAACTAGAGTGTCTGTGAGGGGTTGCAGTGTTGTGGCACCAGCACCAGTGCCTAAGGCCTAATTTTTCAGCTCCTGTTCAACAGGGGCATGTAATTACAATTCTTGATCTAATATTTCACAGCAGGGCCCTGTGAGGGCTTACAGTGTTGTGGCCACAGCAACACCTAAGGCCCAAATTTCTGCTGAGTATATAGGGCAGGACCCTACTTTCAAACATCTAACTTACAAACGACTCCTACTTGCAAACGGAAGGAGACAACAGGAAGTGAGATGAAATCTACCCCTAGGAAGGGAAATTCTCTCCTGTAAGAGTTAATATGGGAAAACAATTTCTCCTTTCCACTGATGCTTTCCAATCCTTGTTCCACAAAAAAACCCAAATTTTCAAAAAACATTTTTCATTGGGACAAAAAAGTGAGGTGAAATCTTCTGAAGAGGAGGAAAGACAGCAAAACAAATGTCACAGGGGTGATAACCCTTCCCTATGTTTTCCAAAAAGCTTAGAAAAGATTTTTTGGCTGGAGCTAAACACGTTAAAAATGTTCAAAATTACAAATAGATTCTACTTAACAACAAACCTACAGTCCCTGTCTTGTTTGCACCGCCTGTATACTGCTGTTCAGAGTATATAGGGCCTGGTGGCCCCACACCTTTCCTTATTTTAATTTGGGTGCGGGGTTCCCCTTAATATCCATACAAGACCCAAAGGGCCTGGTAATGGACTGGGGGGTACCCATGCCGTTTGTCTCACTGATTTTCATCCATATTGCCATGACCCGACATGACATTAAACCCGCAAGCAGTTTTAAATGAGATTTTTTCCTTTAAAAATGACATTTGGTGCAGGGACTGTTCTAAACATGGGAAACACGCGTCACTTTACAGGCATACTATAGACACCCCCCAGGTACGATATTTAAAGGAATATTTCACTTTTTTTTTTTACTTTAAGCATCATTAAAATCACTGCTCCCGAAAAAACGGCCGTTTTTAAAAGTTTTTTTTGCATTGATATATGTCCCCTGGGGTAGGACCCGGGTCCCCAAACCCTTTTTAGGACAATACCATGCAAATTAGCCTTTAAAATGAGCACTTTTGATTTCGAACGTTCGAGTCCCATAGACGTCAATGGGGTTCTAACGTTCGTGTGAACTTTCGGTCCGTTCGCGGGTTCTGGTGCAAACCGAACCGGGGGGTGTTCGGCTCATCCCTACTAGGTAAGCACTTCACTTGTCTTTTCTCCTTTCTATCCTTCTACCAACCTCTATGTCACCACCATGTCCTGCTGTCACATAGGGGCCAGTGGAAGGAAGCACAGAGTGCAGAGGGGGATTAATAAACCTTCACAGCCAGAATTTCTTAATTTTATGACAGGTTCAATTTAACAACACATGAGCTTCTTTTCTTCTATCTTTACAGCGTCACTATAAGGAGGATAGCTTTGTGAATCAAATCTTGAATTCATCTTTTGCATTATAGTCTGAATACTATTAAATAAGTACCTGTCACATACACATAAACATCTCTACTTTTGAGTTTATGGGAATTTATATCAATATTTATTCCTGGATAATAATCTTCTGTTTTTTCCACATTGATGATCTTTATGGAGCAATTATTTCCTGTATTCCCAGTAAAAAATGTCCGTCCTTTATATTCATCGGCCACATCACTCGGGGTTTTATTGTTGAAGATTTTGGCTTGATCACTTTTTGAGTACCAGAAGAAATTAAAATCTTTAGCATCTTCAGGATGGGTGAATGTGCAGGGGATGTCCACACAGGAACCTTTCAAAACACCAATAGTGGGTGGGAATGTAAACTTCCAGTCCTCACATGATCCGTCTTCAGAGCAACCTGAGAGAAGAAATTTTTTTTGAAAAAAAAAAAAAAAAAAAAAAAATATATATATATATATATATATATATATATATATATATATATATATATATATATATATATATATATATATATATATTCACTTGTAGAGGAGAACCGCACTCTGCTTACAGTTTAGTGCCAGCAATCAGGTGTTCCCACCTTGTATATAGAAAAAAGTCCAAGAGGTTGCTGCACTTAAAAACTTCTTTGCTTTATTTCACAATATCTTCAGGAGAGATTTACAAAGCAAGTATAATCCTTTCAAGCAATATCAAAGGCAACAAATGCCTACACAGTTTCAGACATGAGTAGATTCAGATATGGATGGATGGATGGATTACGTTTCGGGCTAGTCAGTGCTTCATTGTGCTTCAATGGATCTCAGGAAGGGGGTAAGCTGACTAGCCCGAAATGTAATCCATCCATCCATCCATATCTGAATCTACTCATGTCTGAAACTGTGTAGGCATTTGTTGCCTTTGATATTGCTTGAAAGGATAATACTTGCTTTGTAAATCTCTCCTGAAGATATTGTGAAATAAAGCAAAGAAGTTTTTAAGTGCAGCAACCTCTTGGACTTTTTTATATATATATATATATATATATATATATATATATATATATATATATATATATATATATTCCATCAAAACGTGAGCAAACTTCCAATCTCAGTCTACTACAAATTGCCTGCCTATGAATGGAAGGCCATGGAGATACTATAAAATCTGAGAAGCTCATTGTATAAATTATGTATTTGTCATTATATAATGGACTTTTGGGATGCTGAAGGAACACGTAGTCAAAAGTTCTATTAAAGGGGATTTACCCAATAACTTTTATTGATATACAATTAAAAATTAGCTATACAAATATCCAGGCCCGGACTGGGACAAAAAATAGGCCCAGGCATTTTGGATTGAGCAGCCCATGACATGTTAACCGGCCCCTTCCCCACTCTCAACCCTGACAGATTCCCTGAGAGAGGGGAGGGGGGAACCCAGCAGAGGTGTGGGGGGGGGGGGGGTGAGGTGGGACCAGAAAAGAGCATGGTGGGATGGAGAGCACAGAGAAGAACCTTGAGAACATGGGGTGGGGCGAGAGCACAGGGAGGAAGAGAAGAGCACAAGGGGCAGTGGAGAGCATGGAGGGAGGTTGAGAGCACGGGGGGAGGTGGAGAGCACAGGAAGGGCAGCAGAGAGCATGGGGGGAAGGTGGAAAGCACAGGGGGGGCTGGTGGAGAGCATGGGGGGAAGGTAGAGAGCACAGGGGGGGCTGGTGGAGAGCATGGGGGGAATGTAAAGAGAACATGGGGGGAGGTGGAGAGCACAGGGGGGCTGGTGGAGAGCAGGGGGAGGTGGAGAGCACAGAGAGGGTGGCAGAGAGCATGGGGGGAGATGGAGAGCACAGGGGGCTGGTGGAGAGCATGGGGGGGGTGTGAAGAGCACAGGGAGGGCTGCAGAGAGCATGGGGGGAGATGGCGAACACAGGGAGGGCAGCGGAGAGCATGGGGGGAGATGTAGAGCACAGGGAGGGCGGCAGAGAGCATGGGGGGAGATGGAGAGCTTTGGGGGAGGTGGAGAGCACAGGGGGGAGGTGGAGAGCACAGGGAGGCTGGTGGAGAGCATGGGGGAGGTGGAGAGCACAGTGAGGGCAGCGGAGAGCATGCGGGTAGGTGGAGAGCACAGGGAGGGTGGCAGAGAGCATGGGGGGAGATGGAGAGCACAGGGAAGGCGGAGGAGAGCATGGGGGGATTTGGAGAGTGCATGAGGGGTGGCGAGCACAGGGAGGGCGGCAGAGAGCATGGGGGGAAGGTGGAGAGAATGGCGGGATGTGAAGAGCACATGGGGGAGGTGGAGAGCACGGGGAGGGCAGCGGAGAGCATGGGGGGAGGTGGAGAGCACAGGGAGGGTGGCAGAGAACATGGGGGGAGATGGAGAGCACAGGGAAGGTGGCAGAGAGCATGGGGGGAGATGGAGAGCACAGGGATGATGGCGGAGAGCATGGGGGAAGATGGAGAGCACAAGGAGGGCGGCGGAGAGCATGGGGGGAGATGGAGAGCACAGGGAGGGTGGCAGAGAGCATGGGGGGAGATGGAGAGCACAGGGAGGGTGGCGGAGAGCATGGGGGGAGATGGAGAGCACAGGGAGGGCGGCGGAGAGCATGGGGGGAGAAGGAGAGCACAGGGAGGGCGGCAGAGAGCAGGGGGGAGAAGGAGAGCACAGGGAGGGCGGCAGAGAGCATTGGGGAGGTGGAGAGCACTGGGGGGGTGGCAAAGAGCATGAGGAGGCAAAGAGTATGGGTGGTGTGGAGAGCCCAGGGGGGGGCAGCAGAAATAAGCAGGATAGGAGAAGCGGTGGGGGCGGCTGCATATAGAACAATCATTCTCTCCATCTTCCTCCTGCAGTCTCCTGCTTCTCCTCTACCTCTCGCAGGCATTCTGATACTGCAGGAGGAAGATGGAGAGAATGATCGTTCTATATGCAGCCGCACCCACCAATCCTCCTATCCAGGTTACAAGGGGGTGGCAGAGAGCACGGGGCTGCACTCACGTTTTCTGTTATCGGCTTCAAGTTGTTAGCAGCAGCAGGTGTCTGCTCTGGCTCCTCCCCCTTCACAGTCACGCCGCCTGGCACTGACGGCTGACCTATACAGGCAGCCGCAGAAAGCTCTAGCTCCACCCCCCTCTATGTTTACATCCCCCCAGCGCTGATGGAGTTTAACTGGCAGCCGGGCGGCCGCAGAGAGGCTGCATTAGCGGCGCGGGCTCAAAGAGCCCTGTGACCCGCAAGGACTTGCAGCCTGGTGGCCCAGGCAGCCGAGGCCCACCGGGCAAGTGCCCGGTTTGCCCTATGGCCAATCCGGGCCTGCAAATATTCACACCTATGTGGTATGGATATTTATATATCTAATTTTTAACGGTATAGCAATAAACATTACTGGGTTAATCCCTTTTGATAAAACCTTTGATTACATGTAACTTCAGCACCATGAAAGTCTATCATACAATAACAAATACTTTCTGTAATAATGCAGGATGTTGGTGCTATTGTATAAGTCCAATACACTCCCCTCATTTTCATTGGATAAAAGGGTTCCTGTGCATGACATCCTGTATTTCTAAAATAAAAATATATAAAGAAGGAGGTAAATAGAACATTAACGAAGAAAAACTGAACCAATTGAATTGCATTGAAACAGATTTAGAAGATAAGCCCCGTAGCTCCCAACTGTCCCCCCAATTGTCATACTTATTTAGAGATGAAATTCAACCTCAGAACTGTCACTGAACCTAGAATTCCTAAGGAGCAATTTTGAAAAGACAAGTAATAAAATGAGAAAATCCTACACTAAAATTAGTGCACAAATATCACAATATAATCAAAACAGCTGCACTCACTATTACCAACACAAAAAAATAATATATAACACAAATACACCTAAAAAAGTGTTGGACTTTTATAAAAATTATCAATACAAAATATATTGACGTGATAGTGTCAGCAATTCGAACATTGGAATTATATATGCCTATAAAGTTCACCAAAGTCCCTAAATAAAAGAAGACAGAAGTGCACCGAGAGAAAAGACAGTATCTCCAAATCATGAGATAAAATTCCTCTTTACCTTCACTGCTGTGCACCAGCTTGTCACAAAAAAAAACCTTTTCCTTCAGTTATACTTTAACCATGGCTTTTTTCTCAAACAATAGGTGCTGGAACTCAACCACGACCCCCCCAACCCCTCCCCCCACACACACCCTCCAAATCACATCAAATAGTGGGTGTGGTCAGTCAAATTTCAGGAACAGTAGGAGGGTCTTAAAGGTCAATAAATACAAGGATTGCATTACACACAGAGTGCAGAGCTGCCACTTGTAAACACAGAAACCGGACTTTTGTGTATACAAGTGATTGTGGTGAGCAGGGAGCAGAGGGTCTGAGCCAGAGGTGGTGGAGCTGAGTTCCCCCTGAAAAAAAGCCCTGTAACTATTTTTTTTAACAACATTACCTGTGACTTTGACCTGGACACTCTGGCTCTTATTAAGCTTGTATGAATTTGTCTTTTCACTTATTCCTGGATAAAACTGTTCTGTTTCTTTCACATCCTTGATTCTCAGTGAGCAGCTGTTTGTTCCTTCAGCCAGAAGACTTGTCCATCCTCTGTACTCTTCTATAACCTGAGAGGGGTCTTTACTATTGAAGATCTGGGGGTATCCTATACTTTGATACTTATACCAAATCAAATTGACCTCACTGAGGTCTATAGGAGCAGTGAATGTGCAGGGAATGGTCACATCAGAATTCTTCAGTGCTTTAATGGAGTCTGGAAATGAGAAGGACCATTCCTTTCTGTCCTCATCTGATGACACCTCTATGAAAAACAAAAACAGAGATAATTCCACATCAGTGTAAAATGTATCATAGATAATAAGGGCGAGGAATTGAAGCCAAGCCTAATAACAATGCTTACAGGTCATGTTTTTTTTTTTTTCCTTCATGAAACAGGTTCCTCTTGAGAAAGTAGCAATGTACTTGTTTTGAATCCATATTGTAGCAAGATCATTAACCACTTCAACCCCAGACGATTTGGCTGCTCAATAACCAGAGCATTTTTTGCGATTCGGCACTGCACCGCTTTAACCGACAATTGCGCGGTTGTGCGCCGCTGTACCCAAACAAAATTGGCGTCCTTTTTTTCCCACAAATAGAGCTTTCTTTTGGTGGTATTTGATCTGTTCATTGGAAGCATAGTAAACACTTTATTATGCCACAGTTACAAATGAACAGACTCAGTGATCGGTACATATCACTGACTCTGACCGCCCACCACATATATACTGCGGCAGGGCGGCTCTATTGCGCGAGAAGACGTACCTGTATGTCGTTTCATGCAATAGATAGTGTGGGCGCGCGCCCGCTGCACAGAGGAGGAGCCGATGCGCGTGCTTGGCAGGTCCGATTTTCGCCGGCCACCCACGATTGCAGTTCAGAGAGGCAGGACGGGGATCTGCCTACGTAAACAAGCTGGACCCCCATTCTGCCAGGGGACAGCATGGAGATCTGCTGTTCCTAGTGATCAGGAACAGCGATCTCTGTGTTGTTCTGTCAGCACTTCCCCTACACAGTACAAAACACACTGAGGGAACACAGTTAACCCTTTGATCGCCCCTGTAGTTAACCCCTTCCCTGCCAGTGTCATTTATACAGTGATCGGTGCATTTTTTTTAGCTCTGATCACAGTATTGGTGTCACTGGTCCCCAAAAAGTGTCTCTTAGAGTCAGATTTGTCCACCGCAATGTCGCAGTCCCACCAAAAAATCGCAGATCGCTGCCATTACCAGTAAAAAAAATAAAACAAATTAAAAGTCCATAAATCTATTCCCTATTTTGTAGACGCTATAACTTTTGCGCAATCCATTCAATATACGCTTATTGGGATTTTTTTTACCAAAAATATGTAGAAGAATGCATAATGGCATAGACTGATGAATACATTTTAAAAAAGGGGGAGTATACCCAGGAGAACGAAACAAATGGACTTTGTAGGCACCAATCATAAAAAATCAATGTAAACTTTTATTTATACAAAAAAGTAAAAAAACATAGACATAAACATTTTTTAAAAAAGAAACGCAATACATTGCGAGAAATGGTAATGTGTGTTACCACATAGATATATGAGAACGGATCAGGGAATAACCCCTACACAAAAGGAGGGGATACACCCCCTCCGTTCCCACTAAATGACCTCAAACTGATAAAGCTCAGTATAGCTCTACATGTTTCGCAAATTTGAATGCTTCTTCAGGAGCTTGTTTGGGTTACCTGTAATGGGGAATAATAAAGAAAGAGAAAAGACACACACCAAAAACATAGGATAACATATTGAATACATTTGTTTTTTTATTTATTTATTTTTGGATATGTATTATAGCAGAAAGTAAAAAATATATATATATATTTTCAAAATTGTTTAGAGCAAAAAAAAAATAAAAACCACAGAGGGGTTCAAATATCACCAAAAGAAAAGCTCTATTTGTGAAAAAAAAGAACATCAGTTTTATTTGGGTACAGCGTCGCTCGACTGCGCAATTGTCAGTTAAAGTAATGCAGTGCTGTATTGCAAAAAATGGCCTGGTCATTAAGGGGGTATATCTTCAGGGGCTGAAGTGGTTAAAGTGGTTGTAAAGCCACTTGTCATGTCCCCACAATCCACTCTCTTAGGTAACAATATGTGCCCCCCTGTATATCCTTTATTAAAAAAAAAATCTGATTTCTACCTTATTTCAGAGCACCTCCCGGCGTTCACGTGACCAATCGCCTCTCTCCTCTCCCAGTCTGACAGCTACAGGAGGAGAGAGGTGGGCGGTCACGTGAGCGCCGGGAGGCGCTATGAAATAAGATAGAAATCGTTTTTTTATAAATAAATGTAGCACCCTTCTAGGTAGGTGCTAGAGAGTATATATATATATATATCGTTTTCATCTTTTCTGCTTAACAGAAATGCAGACAGGCAAATTTAGGTGCTGTCTGCTTAACAGAGAGCAGTGATTGATTAGTGAGGTCTGCTCAGTGTGCTCAGGGTGCTCTGGGTGCGGGTCATGCTGTCTTGATGTTTCCCACTGATCCAATAGGAAAAAGGCATATTTGACAGTGAGAGAAAACCTGGCAGATGAGAGCATGAATGCAGATACAGCCCTGGCCAATTAGAAGGGGATGTGCCCCAAGGAATGCTGGGTTCCTGTATATAAGTCCGAGGAGCACATGGGCTCCGGGTTTCAGTCCAGCCCACCTCTAATGCCCCGTACACACGGTCGGACATTGATCGGACATTCCGACAACAAAATCCTAGGATTTTTTTCGACGGATGTTGGCTCAAACTTGTCTTGCATACACACGGTCACACAAAGTTGTCGGAAAATCCGATCATTCTGAACGCGGTGACGTAAAACACGTACGTCGGGACTATAAACGGGGCAGTAGCCAATAGCTTTCATCTCTTTATTTATTCTGAGCATGCGTGGCACTTTGTGCATCGGATTTGTGTACACATGATCGGAAATTCCGACAACGGATTTTGTTGTCGGAAAATTTTATAGCCTGCTCTCAAACTTTGTGTGGAAAATCCGATGGAAAATGTGTGATGGAGCCCACACACGGTCGGAATTTCTGACAACAAGGTCCTATCACACATTTTCTGTCAGAAAATCCGACCGTGTGTACGGGGCATAAGAAGTGTCAGGGCTGGGCTCAGCCCTTCCTTCTCTGAGCTGGCCTCTCAGCTGTCGGCTAATTGCCAGCACCTATCTCTCTCCACAGTTACTCAGCTGTTGCTGATAACCTGTTCGTCAGTTCTGCTTACTTAAGCCGTCCAGTCCGGAAGATCTCTGCTTTTGCCTTGGTCAACATCACAGAGATGTCTGCGCTCCTGTTTAAAGATTGGCTTTGCTGACATCCCTTGTGGATCCAGATCCTGCTTGCTGTTTGACTACATTGATCCCTGACTTCTGGCTTGGCTGACTATCCGTTCCCGTTGAACTTTGGCTATGTTTTGACTACATTTGTTCTTTTTACAGTGCTATATAAAGGATTTACAGGATTTACAGTGGGGCACATATTCTTACCTAACAGAGTGGACTGTAGGAACATGACACTGTTATGACAGCAGCAGGAGGGGAGGATTGGGGAGCAGATTGGAACTGACAGGCAGGGACAGAGGGGTGAAGAGGACAGCGGACGACAGAGGAGAGCTGCGGATGATGGAGGCACGTAAAATGACCAGTGTCAGGGCTCAGCAGCCATGATACACCGTGGTCAGTTTACAGGGGGGAGGGCAGAACCAGGCAGGATCATCCTGGTATTTTAGGTGATAGAAAGAGACAAATTACATGGCACAAGCACTGTATAACATGCTGTAAAGGAATAGGATCCTTTTTTTTTTTTTTTTAGGGTTACGAACACTTTAAATCAACCCAAGGTCAGTCTTTTCATTAGCCAAAACAAAGCTGTTTCTTCACCTCTACAAATGTGGTCTCAGTTAATTCTACGTGGTACAACTCTCTGGCACTAGTGAAATGCTTTAGAGAAATTAGGTTGACAGGACACTGCTATGTCCAAATACAAAAAAAAATGAAGGAATCCATAACATTTTCCTATTCAAGAAGAAACTTAGTAAAATACAAATAAAGATTCAGAACAGCAGATAAACTAATATTAAAACATAGCCGTACCTCCTTGGATCTCCTTATGCTTGATTACAGCTCGTAGAGCCATTTTTAACCACTTGCTTACTGGGCACTTAAACCCCCTTCCTGCCCAGATCAATTTTCAGCTTTCAGCGCTGTCACTCTTTGAATGAAAATTGCGCGGTCATGCAACATTGTACCCAAATAACATTTTTATCTTTTTTTTTTACACGAATTGAGATTTCTTTTGGTATTTAATCACTGCTGGGTTTTTAATTTTTTTGCTAAAAAAAAACAACAAAAGACCGAAAATTTTGAATAAATAAAAAAACGTTTCATAGTTTTTTATAAAGTTTTTAAAAACAGGTCATTTTTCTCCTTCATTGATGTGAGCTGATGAGGCTGCACTGATGGACACTGAAAGGTGGCACTTATAAACACTGGTGAGGAGGCACTGATGGGCACTGATAGGTGGCACTGAGGAGTGGCACTGATGGGCACTGATGGTTGGCACTGGTGAGTGGCACTGAAGGGCATTGATAGGTGACACTGAAGGGTACTGATAGGTGGCACTGATGGGCACTAATGGGTGGCACTGATGGGCACTGGTAGGCTCTGATAGGTGACACTGATAGGCAGCACTGATCGGTGGCACTGATGATGAGGCACTGATGGGCATTGATTGGCAGCACTGGTAGGCATTGATAGGTGGCTAGAGTGGACAAATGTAGGTGGCACTGTGGGCACTAGTAGGTGGTACAGTGGGCACTGGTAGGTGGCACTGATGGGTACTGATAGGTGGCACTGGCAGGTGGCACTGGTGGGCACAGATGAGGCAGCTGCAGCTCTCTGCGTGAGGGACCGATGTCCCTCTGACAGAAACCGATTATCGATCTTCTGTTTACATCATGTGATCAGCTCTCATTGGCTGACAGCTGATCACGTGGTAAGGGGCCGGGATTGGATCTGATCTGTGATCAGCTGAGTCTCATAGACTCAGTGATCACAGGGACGCGCAGACAGCGCATGCTCAGGAGGAAGTCTATGGATGCCCTCCCGGCAATTAGCGCGCGGGCGGCAAGAAGTTAAAGTCTTTGACATCACCTATAATTCCTAAAGTGACTTTGGTAAAAGAAGAGATGAAGTCCATAATGTATATTGAAAAGCAAGACACGATAACTCAAGCCTTCAGCCCCACAATACGCTTTTTCACCAGATATAAACCTTTAATGGAATTTACATTATTGAACTCTGAAATTTCTCAATTAACGACATCATTTCTTGAGCCCGGGTTCAGACTGCTGCACCTTCAAAGTCACGCAGCTACTGCGCGACTTTGAAGTCGGACCTCGGTCTGACTTCGGCACAACTTGCATGAGACTTCTTTAACAGAAGTTAATGCAAAGTGGACTAAAGTCGGACCAAAAGTAGTGCAGGAACCTTTTTCTAAGTTGGAGCGACTCAAGTCCCACCGATTAGAACGGTTCCATTTCACTAAATAGGGTCCAGCTTCTGATGCGACAAGTGCTCCAAAGTCGGAGCGCTTGTCGCATCACCGTGACCCGAGCCTTATACTGAATGGTATACTAAAGCAAACTTGTATACCCGCCCGGAAAGATTAAAGATCTCACAAAATCATCCCTCACATCTTGCAGTTCTTACCCCTTAAGAGAATGCGAAAACAATACAATTGGTTAGATTTCACAGCTATAATCCACAATGTATTATTACTTAAAGTGGAGTTCCGCACACAAAAAAAAAAATTCATTAATGTGCATAAAAAAATTAAAAAAATTTTTTTTTGAGAAAATGTTTTTTTTAACTCACCTCTTAATGCCTGTTGCTAGGGGGTCCCTCGTAGTCTGCCTCCTTCAGCACCTGGGCTCTTGACGTCACTTCCCTCAGCGCAGGAAAGGAGATCAGCTCTCCCCCCTCCCTCTACGCAAACATCTGGGACTCGTGACAGGTGACGTGATGTGGCGCGGCTCGCGCATGTGCAGTGGGTGCCCGACTATGAAGCCACAGCCGGGCGTCCACAGTTACAATGCCGGTGCCCTCGAGCCGAGGGGGAGACGATTGGGGCTTTGTTCCCCCGCATCGCTAGACCCTGGGACAGGTAAGTGTCCAATTATTACAAGTCTGCAGTATTTGTAGCTGCTGACTTTTATTTTTATTTTTTTAAGCGGAACTCTGCTTTAAGACAGAAGATGTCAATGTTGGTTTATTGGATTTATTTTCCTTAGTACATCCACTGGAAAAGTCTTTACTACTGTTAGCAAAGTTATATATTTTGAGCAAAAAAGATGTCTACTAATCCATGCTTCCACCATGGTTATAATTCTTTTTCTTTGGTTAAATAAGGCCTGGTCCACACCTATGCAGGTTGCAGTTAATGCATATTACAGGTGCATTTTGCATTTTTAAATATACATTTTTGATCCATTGAAGTGTATGAAACCAAAAACCAAAAACACATCTGTGCATGTCCATAAAATGCACAGATGTGAACATGACCCATAGGAAATCATGTTGAATGGACTGTAGTGTGTTTCTGCAAAACTAAAAAAAAAAATGCTTAGGTGTAAATCAGGCCTTATGCCGCATACACACGAGCAGACTTTTCGACCAGACTGGTCCGACGGTCTATCCGACGGACTTTTGACGGACTTTCCTAGCGAACGGACTTGCCCAAACATGATCACAGCAAAGTCCGACGGATTTGTACGTGATGACGTACGACCGGACTAAAATAAGGAAATGGATAGCCAGTAGCCAATAGCTGCTCTAGCCTCGGTTTTAGTCCGTCGGACTAGCATACAGATTTTTCGACCAGACTCGAGTGCGTCGGAAAGATTTGAAACATGTTTTATTTCTAGGTCCGTCGGACTTTTGGGAAAAAAAAGTCCGCTGGAGCCCACACAGGATCGAATTGTCCGACGGAGTCCGGTCCACCGGACCAAGTCTGCCGTAAAGTCCGCTCATGTGTATGCGGCATTAGTTTTGAGTCTTCATAATATACCAATGCATAAGGTCTTTGGTTTTTACTTTTTGCCAGAAGCTCAGACAAAAAAATTAAACGGCAACATGGTTGGTTATTGTCTAATTAACATGACAAAGTAAAGTCTTATCATTTTTTTCTTTACTTATGTTGTTTATTGTATTATATATTTTTTACATTTTGCTGTACAATGTGAAAATTCAAAAAAATTTAGCAAAAAAAAAACAAAAAAACAACATAGCCATAAAATATGCTGGAAATTGATAAGAAAGCATTCATTCTATTCTAATTATATTACCTTGAAGAAGAAATATGAAAATGCATCCTAACAAGTAACAGGACGCCGGTTTCATTGTTCAGAGTTCTGTTTCTCTTTCTTTTCTTGTGTTCACTTATATTTACTTCTCTACAGAAAGGTAAAAGCGTAATTAGTCACTCGTTGATTACAAAACAAGGGGAACATCTTTACACATTGGCAAAAATCTTTAAAAAGTAGAATGTAGTTGCAAGTTATTTACAAACTTCATCATGTCTGCCTGTGTTGCTGTTGGAGAGTTCCCCTAATTTCCTCTTTGACTGGAAATCTCTGTAAAGAAATCTCAGACAGCAGTAAGAAGCTGATAGGAGGTCTAACCCTTCCCCCACTCTATCCTAACCTACAAAGAAAAATTTAGGCTGGACATAGACTTTAACTGGTCCAGGTGCAGCATTGCATACTATAATCCATCCAATGATCTTTTACATTTTTAAAGGATAATTTTTCATTTAGCACATACAGCTATAGTGTCAACTCTTGCCAACAATATTATCAAGTTTACAAATCAAATGTAAGTATGTAAAGATAGTCCTGGTCCTAAACGTATCATCTGTAATACATCGGTGCTTACATTCACTTCTCCCTTTCTATAGCCATAAATAATCAGTCAAGTATTTGTTCTTACTTTTGCATTGACCATCAAAGGTTCCTGTGGTAGGTCAGACCATGTTTGTAACCTCTCTTGTAACCACGTCCTCTCCTCTATGGCTACCTTAACTGTACCAGTTAAAAATAATTAGTCTACTGGTTTCTGCTTTGTGATTGCAGAAAGCAATAACAGTCCTTGTAGACAAGCAACCCGAATCTACATTAAAAACAAATGTTTTGTGCTATTGCCTCTACCACATGTAATATTCTTTTTACTAATCCTTGGTAAATGTAGGGGGTGCTATCGCTTTTTTTTTTTGCTGGAGTTTTGGAAACTTTACTTTAGCTTCACACCATAGTATACCACGAAAACAGATTTATAATCAATTTTTAGCTTCTGCAAGCCACTTCTTCAGTATTTCAAATGAACTGAATAAGTGGGTTGGAGAAGCTACTTAGGGTCCTCAACAAGTCCAGCTGAATGTGACTAATTTCTATTAGATATACCACAAACCAGAATAAATGAGAACCTTCACAGATATATACCATAAATGTAGGTTTTTATGGTATACTATGGTGTGAAGCTAGAATACGGTTTCCAAGAACTGCAGGGGAAAAAAAAATGATAGCACTTTCTACATTCACCAAGAATTAATAGAAAGAATATTAAGTAAAATAATAGCAATAAAATTGGTACTCACAGAGATTCAGCAGTCAAACGAAGGAAGAGAATATGGCAATGTTAGAGAAGGAACTTCGCTGTGATAAGAAATAACTACTGTGTGCCATTGCAGTCAGTCTGTAACTTCCTCAGGAAAAGCTACTTCTCAATTCAACACATTTTTGAACTATACAAATGGCCAAAAAACTCCAGGCTACTGATCAGTTCTTTGAAATCCTGTTCACTATCAAGCTCGAAAGCTTTGTCAGGTGGAAGAAGTACAGAATTAATGGATGCCATGGATGTTGGATGTTTTAAATCTTTACCAAATTCCTAACCTAATTGGGTTGCTTTCTCTGTCCAATAACAGTCTGGTAATGCTAACAGTAATTTCCAGAAGGGGCGAGAGGCTCAAAGCCCTAATGTTCAACATTTCCACTTGTATCTTTGTGAATTCACCAGTTCTCTGCTATATTTAATTAGTTTTACCCATTCATGGTTCTTCATTTTGCTTTGTACTTCTCACATGATGCTGGTAGTTGGCCTTGGCAGTGACTTAAATGCTCTCATGTGCTCAACATGTTATCACTACTTGCTCAAAGGGCAGCAATGAAGCCACTTCTCTCCAGGAAAAACATCAGGGACAGACTGATATTCCGAAAAAGGTACAGGGATTGGACTGCTGAGGACTGGGGTAAAGTCATTATCTCTGATGAATCTCCTTTCCGATTGTTTGGGTCATCTGGAAAAAAACCTTGTACGGTGAAGAAAAGGTCAGCGCTACCATAAGTCCTGTGTCATGCCAAGAGTAAAGCATCCTGAGACCATTCATGTGTGGGGTTGCTTCTCAGCCAAGGGTGTGGGCTCACTCACAATTTTGCAGCCATGAATAAAGAATGGTACAAAAACAGGCTTGAGATCAACTTCTCCCAACCATCCAAGAACAGTTTGGTGATGAACAATGCCTTTTCCAGCATGACGGAGCACCTTGCCATAAAGCAAAAGTAAAAACTAAGTGGCTTTGGAAACACAACATTAACATTTTGGATCCATGGCCAGGAAACTCCCCAGACCTTAAACCCATTGACAACTTGTGGTCAATCCTCAAGAGGCAGGTAAACAAATAAAAAAACACAAATTCTGACAAATTCCAAGCATTGATGATAGAAGAATGGGCTGCCATCAGTCAGGATCTGGCCCAGTAGTTGATTGGCAGCATGCCAGGGCGAATTGCAGAAGTCTTGAAAAAGAAGGGTCAACACTGCAAATACTGACTCTTTGCATAAACTTAATGTAATTGTCAATAAAAGCCTTTGACACTTATGAAATGCTTGTAATTATATTTCAGTATACCATAGTAGCATCTGACAAAAAGATCTAAAAACATTGAAGCAGCAGACTTTGTGAAAATTATTATTTGTCATTTTCAAAACTTTTGGCCACAGCTGTACCTGCTTAGCAATCAATGATGTTTGCTTCTGATCATAGATATGCGCAGGCTACTGCATTAAGGTGTTCACCCCAAAGCTCCAACACATACGTATACGTGTGTGTGCATGTGTATATATACTGAAGGTGCCCACGCCTATGCTTCTGATACTATTAATCTTCAGCATTATATTGGGAATATACTGTACATTTTTATATTTATTGTCTTTACTTATGTAATGAATGTAAACAAATTCCATAATACGTTTTTTATTTTAAATATTATGAAATATAGATGTAGCCCCAACACATAAAAACTTCCTAATATTGCATAGAAAACACAATTTCCACATATAAAAAAATCACACAATATGTACACAAAACATAAAAATATCCACCCATAATCTAATGTATCTTGATGCCCCACCCGAGTTTCAAAGCCATACAGAGAGATTATTTTGTAACTTGGTGGTGTGGAAGGAAAGACTTCTGAACTGCCTACCAGAAGGCAGCTGTCTGAACATACAGTGGGTAAAATTATTATTTGATCCCCTGCAGATTTTGTAAGTTTGCCCACTTACAATGAAATTAAGGGTCTATCAATTTTATCATAGGTGCATTTCAGTGGCAACCTGTGAAGCTCTGGTGAACTCCATGCCCAAGAGGGTTAAGGCAGTGCTAGAAGATAATGGTGGCCACACAATATATTGACACTTTGGGCCCAATTTGGACATTTTCACTTAGGGGTGTACTAACTTTTGTTTGCAGCGGTTTAGACATTAATGGCTGTGTGTTGAGTTATTTTGAGGGGACACCAAATTTACACTGTTATACAAGCTGTACACTCACTACTTTACATTGTAGCAAAGTGTCATTTCTTCAGTGTTGTCACATGAAAAGATAGAATAAAATATTTACAAAAATGTGAGGGGTGTACTCACTTTTGTGAGATACTGTATATATATATATATATATATATATATATATATATATATATATATATATATATATTCTTGGTGGGGAAATTAAAGTATTCAGACCCCCTTAAATTTTTCACTCTTTGTTATATTGCAGCCATTTGCTAAAATCATTTAAGTTAATTTTGTTTTCCTCATTAATGTACACACAGCACCCCATATTGACAGAAAAACACAGAATTGTTGACATTTTTGTAGATTTATTAAAAAAGAAAAACTGAAATATCACATGGTCCTAAGTATTCAGACCCTTTGCTGTGACACTCATATATTTAACTCAGGTGCTGTCCATTTCTTCTGATTATCCTTGAGATGGTTCTACACGTTCATTTGAGTCCAGCTGCGTTTGATTATACTGATTGGACTTGATTAGGAAAGCCACACACCTGTCTATATAAGTCCTTACAGCTCACAGTGCATGTCAAAGCAAATGAGAATTATGAGGTCAAAGGAACTACCTGAAGAGCTCAGAGACAGAATTGTGGCAAGGCACAGATCTGGCCAAGGTTACGAAAAAAATTCTGCTGCACTTAAGGTTCCTAAGAGCACAGTGGCCTCCATAATCCTTAAATGGAAGACGTTTGGGATGACCAAAACCCTTCCTAGAGCTGGCCGTCCGGCCAAACTGAGCTATCGGGGGAGAAGAGCCTTGGTGAGAGAGGTAAAGAAGAACCCAAAGATCACTGTGGCTGAGCTCCAGAGATGCAGTTGGGAGATGGGAGAAAGTTGTTGAAAGTCAACCATCACTGCAGCCCTCCACCAGTCGGGGCTTTATGGCAGAGTGGCCCGACGGAAGCCTCTCCTCAGTGCAAGACACATGAAAACCCGCATGGAGTTTGCTAAAAAACACCTGAAGGACTCCAAGATGGTGAGAAATAAGATTCTTTGATCTGATGAGATCAAGATAGAACTTTTTGGCCTTAATTCTAAGCGATATGTGTGGAGAAAACCAGGCACTGCTCATCACCTGTCCAATACAGTCCCAACAGTGAAGCATTGTGGTGGCAGCATCATGCTGTGGAGGTGTTTTTCAGCTGCAGGGACAGGATGACTGGTTGCAATTTAGGGAAAGATGAATGCGGCCAAGAACAGGGATATCCTGGACGAAAACCTTCTCCAGAGTGCTCAGGACCTCAGACTGGGCCGAAGGTTTACCTTCCAACAAGACAATGACCCTAAGCACACAGCTAAAATAACGAAGGAGTGGCTTCACAACAACTCTGTGACTGTTCTTGAATGGCCCAGCCAGAGTCCTGACTTAAACCCAATTGAACATCTCTGGAGAGACCTAAAAATGGCTGTCCACCAACGTTTACCATCCAACCTGACAGAACTGGAGAGGATCTGCAAGGAGGAATGGCAGAGGATCCCCAAATCCAGGTGTGAAATACTTGTTGCATCTTTCCCAAAAAGACTTATGGCTGTATTAGATCAAAAGGGGCTTCTACTAAATACTGAGCAAAGGGTCTGAATTCTTAGGACCATGTGATATTTCAGCTTCTTTTTTAATAAATCTGCAAAAATGTCAACAATTCTGTGTTTTTCTGTCAATATGGGGTGCTGTGTGTACATTAATGAGGAAAAAAAGAACTTAAATGATTTTAGCAAATGGCTGCAATATAACAAAGAGTGAAAAATTTAAGGGGGTCTGAATACTTTCCGTCCCCAATATATATATCTATATATATATACATATGTATATATACACACATTTACATATACACACAACATATATAGCATAGGCGTGCGCACAGGGTGTGCCAGGTGTGCCTGGGCACACCCTAATCGCCTTGTGTGGTGCATATTCCCCCCTGTTTAGACCACTGATATTTCTTCCTCAAAAAAATGTTACAAAATAAAATTATTTATTTAAAAATAAAATAAAACTACTGACACTGTCCACTGCCCTACTGACACCATCAGTACATATACACATGCATATGTATTTGAGCTTTGGGGTGCACACCTATAATATATAGCAAGACTTGTGATTTTCAGACACAACAAAGTTCAGATATCTTTTCTTTCGGTTTACTTGTGGTAACATCTCTCAACATGCCCTTGTTAAATCAAGGAGAGTTTGCACAAGACTAGTTTTGCTGTCCTTTAATATATCTACAGCTTCTATTTAGATACTGCTGTTTTATACAGCATGGGATTTATTTACTAAAGCCCGAGAGTGCAAAATCAGGCTCACTTCTGTATAGAAACCAATACGAATTAACAATAGCCTGACCTTTTGACATATTTGTATGGTATTATCCTGCCATCTAGAGTATTTAAACATAAGTGTGTCCCTCATTTAAACTGATATAGAAGCCCAATTTGAAAGGGCTCCAACCTTGTGGAAATGGCTGATAAATTTCCCTAGATAAAAAGTCAGCAGCATAAGCTGAAACAAAGACTCTGCCAAGGGACAAAACTCAAAAATCCACATTGCAAGTGTAGCGTTTACCCCCGAAGGAGCGGCTGATTTAATTTGGGTCTTTGCCGTTACCCCCTTAGCTGTATTTTCACCAGATACAGAACTTAGAGTCTGTATTAGGCCTTACACCCACCAATGTATGCACCAGTCACTTAGTTCTGTTTCCAATGCTTTATTGTAAAACTTTTAAAGAAGTAGCAGTAAAGAGGTAGAAGAGGAGTTGAAGGAGGGTTCAGATACCTTATGCAGATCACTGAGGAATTTGAGATCCTGAAGACAAACACCCCTTCAGTCACCAGATCTTGCCCACCCGAATAGGCCTCTCTCACTGACCTAGCTGCCGGAATGGCGCATGGACGAAAAGTCTCTGCCACACACTTGAGAAGAACAAAATGATTGAACAATCCTCTGTCACAGGATTTAGTAATAGATGAATGATCCTCTGCCACAGGATTTAGTATTAGTTGAAAGATCCTCTGCCACAGGATTTAGTATTAGCTGAACGATTACACAGTACCAGAACCTTTAAGCTGACCCGGAAGTACTGTGAGGCAGGTTAGTTAAGTATAGGTGTGTCCTCCAAGTAAGTTACCAGACCCTCCCGAGAGACCAGCCTTCATCCTGGCTCTCTCCAGCAAGGGTCCTCCCCTGGATCTCCTCAGCTTGGCTTGGCTTCTTCCTAACAGGCAAAACAGCCTAAGGACCACCTCTGCGCTGGTAGGCCCCACACAGGCTTCTGGGCCTACTTGTAGTCACATAGCCTCAGGCCAATGTGGCCCCGAGGCAGGAGAAGAGTCACCGCATACCTTAGGCCAGGAGGGCCAGGAGGCAAGAGAGAAAAGAAAGTGGCGTCCTGCCCTTAAGTACCCTCTCCCAGAATGCACATCGGTGGACCACCCCCACTGGCCTGTTTCCAAGAAAGAAGAGCACTCAATACACTTCAGCCTGTTGCTCTTCCAATACTGGCCTGTGGTGACAACGACACCTACAGACAACAGTGTGGAACTACATGCAACACAGCCAATGCTGGGACAGAAGCTAATTTAGCCACAGATTAAATCTGAACTGTGTACAGAACAGATAACCCCCTAAATTTACATGCAAGCGCCTGACTATTAAAAGACAGACTAGTTTTGCTGTCCTTTAATATATCGACAGGTTCTATTTAGATACTGCTGTTTTATACAGCATGGGATTTATAAGTTAAGCAAAGCAGATTGTCGTACTGACCCGCTGATTGGCTCCCACTGTCTCCAATCACAGTGGAAGCAGGTCGCCGTCAGCGCACGCCCCAGACCCAGAAGTGTCAGATCACCTACTAGGTACGTGATCTAGCACAGAGTGGCCGCCCTGCCCCAGTAAATGTACATGGGGCGGTCACTAAGTGGTTAAAGAATATTTCCAGGCATGGTGTTTTTTTCTATAGGTATAATGATCCAAGCTGGACCAATGTAACTATGCATATGATGTCACCTCCTCGCCTCTCCACCTCGTCCAATCAAGGGTCACTTTGCACTCATTCAGAAGATACAAAGCTTTCTATGAATGGCGCCTGTGCTTAGTGACGGACCTCCTGTGTTCACAATGCATTAGGCCGGACGCTCAGCACAGGACCCAGAAATTTGTTTAGATCACTGGAATAGGGATGTCTACTTTAGTGATTTCCATGTTCCAGGAACATTGGCCAGGTATGGTATGACGCGGCTCTTTAATCATGTGATCGGCTGTGTCCAATCACAGCCGGTCACATGTAAGCAAGGAAGTGCTGGTAATCGGCTCACCTCACCTCACACTGACAGAGTGTGTTGCGAGGAGAGACGATCAGTGCCCTGATTACATTACAGTGCCACCAGTGCCAGCAACCCATGCTAACCAGTGCCCACCAATGCCAACAATCAGTGCCGACCACAGCCAGAAATCAGTGCCCATTAGTGATGCCCATCAGTAAAGCCCATCAATGCCCATCAGTGCCACCCATTAATGCCGCTTATTCATGCTACCTATCAGTGCCCACCAGTGCCGGATATCAAGGCCCATCAGTGCCACCAATAAGTGCCCACCAGTGCCAACTATCAATGCCCACCAGTGCCACTGATCAGTGCCGCCTATCAGTGCTCATCAGTGCCACCTATTAGTGCCCATAAGTGAAGAATATTAGTGCCTCCTCATCAGTGCCACCTAGTCATTGCCCATAAGTCCCACCTCATCAGTGCAGTGCCCATCAGTGCAGCCTATTAGTGCCCATCAGTGCCGCCTCATCAGCGCACATCAGTGAAGGAGAAAAATTACTTATTTACAAAATTCACTGACAGAAACTAAGAAAAACTTTTTTTTTTTTCAACATTTTCCATATATTTTTTTTTTTTTTTTTTTTAGGAAAAAAATAAAAATCCCAGTAGTGATTAAATACCACCAAAAGAACGCTCTATTTGTGTGAAGAAAATTATAAAAAATTTCACATGGTTACAGTGTAGCATGACCGCGCAATTGTCATTCAAAGTGTGACAGCGTACCCGGTAGATAAGTGGTTAAAGTTAGGTGATGTCTGCTTAAGGCTCTGTTTCCACTACTGCGAGTTGTTGTTGTGCGACTTGACACATTTGAAGTGGCATGACAAGTCAAAATCCGTGTATTTCAAAGGTCCCCGTTCTAATTGGTGCAACTCCAAAAGGTTTTTGCACTACTTTGTTCCGACTTTGGTGTGACTTGTTCTCGCATGGTTCTCACCGGTCGCATAACATATTTTTTGCTTAATATGTTCAGGTCCTTTAAATAGCCTTGCAGGATTTAATGTCATTTTTGTATTTGTGCGATGTAATCTTTTGTTCACTCCACGGATCTGGTCTTATGTCACTGGTATAGAGTGTCGCTTGGAAGTTGAAAGGAAAGGAAGTTGAAAGGATCCTTGTGACTGGGTGTGTGTTGCTCCCTCTGGTCCTAGAAGTCAGCATACTGGGTGTATGAGCTAAAGGAAACACTGGCTATAGTGTCTTGAAGACTCGTGTCCACTGACAAAGTCCACTGAGTCTCTTCTGCTACAGACGGACTTATTCTTCCATACAGACCCTGTGCGGTTCAGTAGATCATCTGAGAGAGTTGTCTTCGCTTGTGAATAGTTAATTTCGAGTATCCTACTAATTCCCTTCTCCTATCCAAGTTCTCTAAATAAAACATAAAAACACATACCCCTGGACTGGTCATTGAAGATAACGAGCAGAATTGTGTGTTTACGTGACTGTGAGAAAATACTATGTAACTGGCTGTGGACTCTTCGTCAAGGCACACCTGAATTAGGGTTGCCACCTCATCCCCTTAAAATCGAACACATATGAATTACACAGGTTCTGTGGCTGATTAAGGTGGTAATTAAACTCAATTGGTGCCTTATCTGCTTTAAATTAGCCTCAGAACCAGTGTAATTACTATGTGTTTGGGTTTAAAGGGATGAGGTGGCAACCCTAACTTGAATACCCCTCATTTCCATAAAATATGTTATCTCTGGCTTCAGGATTCAAGATGTATCCCTTTCAACTAACTGGAACTGGCTAAAATCCCAAGCCTAACCATGCACTGGCCTTAGACATCCATACAATACCCCACTCACCTATGTATACTTATATGTACCCCTCCCTCATCCGTGACTCCCTATATCACTTATATTGCTATATTGGCTGTTTGATTTCTTACTATTCTCTTATCACATCTTATTGGCATCCTGACTGATATTGACTGTTCTATTACTTTCTTTTTGTAATCTGCACATCACATTCTGTTACTAGACATGCAGATCTGTACTTTGTAACATGAAAAACTTCCTTAATAAAAAATTTAAATATAAAAAAAAAAAGAAAAAAGTAGGCCATATGTCATGTTAATTTGTAAAATAAAGACTTTACACACATAACAAAAACAAGATGAACATCATCACTTGATGAACTTGTAAACTTGACATATTTTTTTTTTTTTAATTGGCCCAAAACATGATTGTTTGCTGATGAAGCTGGAGATATCTTCTATATTTTAAGGTTTCTGATGAATGTTTTCACACTACGTGTAATTAGATACAACTCTGCCTTTGGCGACAGGATGTAAAATAAAATCAGAACCTTAAGTGGAAATATTAGTTAAGGCTAATTAAATAGTAAATCAATTACCATCCTTTACATTTTATGATTATTTTACCCATTAAAAGCTCCTCTCTGCCTTTCCATATTTGTACTTCTCACCTGAAATAAATAAATACCTGCTTTTAAGTCAAGAACTTTATTAAAGGTTTTATGCAAAGTTTTGCAGTACAAGAGATTCCGGTTCATATCAAGTGTTTTTTTTTTTTGTAAAATCCATATATTTATTTTGCTGACATCATATAAAATGTTTGCATAATCTCTAAAAACATCACCATATTTATAAATCCTTCCATTGTAGGGGATCTCTGTATACAGTATCTTCATGCAATCTGCAGTTTTATAAAGGTTTTGCAGTACACAGCGTTTCTGTTCATATCAAGTTAATTTTAAACACAAACATGTCTTGTTAATGGACTCTTTAATATATACAGTACATCAAATTATATACCATGGATCTGTCAGTTATGTCTTGAAAATATCCTCTCCATCCATCTCAATAAACCTTTGTTACTCTGTAAAAAATGCTTAAAGTATAACTAAGGACATCTGTTGATGAGGACAAGGGCCTCATCCCCACAACCCTGGCCAGTGGTTGTGGGGGTCTGCAGGCTTGTTTATAACTGTTTTTACTCTCCAGTAGAGTTTATAGATGAAAATTGAGAGTTTTGATTTCCCCAACATTTGAGCCAAATGTAGAGATCTAAAGATTTCAGTAAAAATGTTGCCACTTTGGCAAAATGCTCTGGAGTGAATTGGAAATCCAAAATTAATGGTTATTAGGAGTGCAATGGGCTTTAAAGTAGAAACCATAATCAATAGAGCAAGGGAGAGCTGTCACTTTTTTGTATTTGCCATTTGTGTCCCCATTGGGGAGATTTCCTTTCACTTCTTGTCCCTTTGGTCAAAACAGGAAGTGCGATGAAATCCCTCCAAAGCCTCCACTGGCAGATTTCTCTGCTATTCTTGTTTTCGTGAATCTCCCTAATGGGGGCACAGGCAGCAATAAAAACCTCTCTATCCAAAACTGGAAAAAAAAAGGTTTGCTTTTATTTATACTTTAAATCGCAACCAAGTGTTACAGAAGTTGCTTAAAATTATCCTGGACCTGCCCCCTCTGTATGTCACAAAAATAGTAAAAATCAGGCAGACAAAAAAATGTAATTAAAAAGACAGATAATAATTAAATATAAACACAATAAAAGGAAGGAAAAACTTAATTTATAAAGGAAACTCAATAAAAGAAACCACCCAAATACATAGAAATAAAAAAAATAAAAAAACACTTACTGTAACTGTTTGCCTGTGGTTCAGCATTAAACTAAAATATTGCACTATTTTTTTATTATCACTGTATTATAATGTACAGATATTCAATTCAGTTCACATATACACACACAAATATATATATATATATATATATATATATATATCTATATATATATATATATATATATATATATATCTATATATATATATATATATATATATATATATATATAGATATATATATATATATATATATACACATACACATATACAGTATACACCTATCCTCATCCTCATTTCATTGTATCTTTCTATTCTGTAAAACAATGGAGTTAGAAAAAAACCTAAATTTGCCCCAAACCCTTTATTATTTCCCTTTAAAGCAACGGAAATATAATCTCCAGATTTTTTTTTTAGGTCTTCTCATGAAGATTTTCATAGTCAGCGTTTTTAGATAAATTTCTGCCTTGGGTAATGGGTCCTCCAGGGGGTACGGGCTGTAAAATAAATCAGGCACATCAAGTAGAAATATTGGGATAAAAATTTACATTTTTAAAAAAAAAAATATTTTATTTTAATTAAAACTAATATCTGTGCTGTGCAGTACACATATGCAATATTTATTTTCTTCCCTCGTTGAATAAATTAATACATTATATACATTAATATTCCCTGATATTCTGTATATACTCACTAGATGACAGTAAAGCAAACTGCACGCATCGGGCCCCTTTACAGCTGAGTCACACTTTAGCGATATGTTTTAGTGCATTAATATGTTAATCATGTGGTTTTACCCCCTTTATGACCAGAGCATTTTTTGCGTGCAGCTCTGTACCCAATGAAGTTTACATCATGTTTTCATACAAATAGAGCTGTCTTTTGGGGGTATTTGATCACAACTGTTTTTTTTTTTTTGTTTTTTTTTTATCATATAAACAACAAATAAAAAATGTAAAAAAAACCCCCAATATTTTCTACTTTCTGTTAATTAACAAACACAATTTAATAAAAAATAAAAAATCGAATTTCTTCATAAATTTAGTCCAAAATGTATTCTGGGACATGTCTTTGGTAAAAAAAGAAAAAAAATCTCAATAAGTGTATATTCATTGGTTTGTGTGAAAGTTATAGTGTCTACAAACTATGGTAAATATATACTGTAATTTACACAGCTATAGACGTAAAACTAGTAGTGACCGTGATCGGCGACTTATAGTATGACAATACCCCATAACGACAACGTAAACGAAGTTCGTTTGAAATCTTTGTAAATTTATTAAGAATAAAAAAGGAAAAAATTCCCATGTACATACAGTAAGTACTCACAGTCTTTGCTTTGACATTCAAAATTGAGCTCAGGTGCATCCTGTTTCCACACCTGTCTATATAAGGTTCCACAGTTAACAGTGCATGGCAGAGCACAAACCAATCCATAAAGTCCAAGGAATTGTCTGTAGACCTCCGAGACAGGATTGTATCGAAGCACAGATCTAGAGAAGGGTACAGAAAAATTTCTGCAGGTCCCAATAATCACAGTGGCCTCCATCATCCGAAAATGGAAGAAGTTTGAAACCACCAGGACTCTTCCTAGAGCGGGCCGCCCGTTCAAACTGAGAGATCGGGGGAAAAGGGCCTTAGTCAGGGAGGTGACCAAGAACCCGATGGTCACTCTGACAGAGCTCCAGCATTTCTCTGCGGAGAGAGGAGAACCTTCTAGAAGAAAAACCATCTCTGTAGCACGCCACCAATCAGGCCCGTATGGTAGAGTGCCCATACGGAAGCCACTCCTCAGTAAAAGGCTCATGGCAGCCCGCCTGGAGTTTGCCAAAAGGCACCTGAAGGACTCAGACCATAAGGAACAAAATTCTCTGGTTTGATGAAACAAAGATTGAACTCTTTGGCCTGAATGGCGAGCATCGTGTCTGGAGGAAACCAGGCACCGCTCATCACCTGGCCAATACCACCCCTACAGTGAAGCATGGTGGTGGGCAGCATCATGCTGTGGGGATGTTTTTCAGGGGCAGGAACTGGGAGACTAGTCAGGATCAAGGGAAAGATGAATGCAGCAATGTACAGAGACATCCTTGATGAAAACCTGCTCCAGAGATCTCTGGACCTCAGACTGGGGCGAAGGTTCATCTTCCAACAGAACCCTAAGCACACAGCCAAGATAACAAAAGAGTGGCTATGGAACAACTGTGTGGATGTCCTTGAGTGGCCCAGCCAGAGCCCAGACTTGAACCCGATTGAACATCTCTGGAGAGATCTGAAAATGGCTGTGCACCAACGCTCCTCATCCAACCTGATGGAGCTTAAGAGGTCCTTCAAAGAAGAATGGGAGAAACTGCCCAAAAATAGGTGTGCCAAGCTTGTAGCATCATACTCAAAAAGACTTGAGGCAGTAATTGGTGCCAAAGGAGCTTCACCAAAGTATTGAGCAAAGGCTGTGAATACTTATGTATATGGGAATTTTTAATTTTTAATAAATTTGCAAAGATTTCAAACAAACTTCTTTCACATTGTCATTATGGAGTATTGTTTGTAGAATTTTGACGAAAATTATACATTTAAACCATTTTGGCTGTAACATAACAAAATGTAGAAAAAGTGAAGCGATGTAAATACTTCCCAGATGTACTGTAGATCAAAAAACGCACATGACCCTTTAATAGTAATGCAGCACACCACAACGCATGGTATGTGTGGTGTGCTGTGCGTCGTCGCACTCTACTGTACTGTGCACTGGGATACCATTCACAATGAATAGCACCACAATGCACAGAATATAGAGCAGGCACATTCCCATGCATAGCTGGAACGTGTGGCAGTACACATGTTTTACCATCGGTTGCTGCAGCACACAAGGGTGAATGGGCACTACAGAGGATTTCTAGCTCATACCATGCTGCTTCTGGGCATCACAGAGCTTTCACAGTATCACATTGTTATGTATTGATTGTGAGCAATTGAACCACCTCCTGTAGTTAGCAAACAGTAGGGCAGCCGCTTGGCACAAGACCCAGAAGTCAGCGGCGATCAGAGACACAGAGGAGACTACTACAGTGATTTCCAGCTTCCATGGGGATCCCACAGGTATGGTAGATACATAGTTACATTGCTCCAAGCTGGACCAATGGAGCTATGTAAAAATATCTATACCTGAACTCCACCCCTCGGCACCGTTCACACCTGAGTGGCGCTGTCACATCACATTTTTGGACCACGCTGTAAAGTGGCACCATTCATTTTGAATGGGCCTCCCTCCACTCTAAAAACACACCAAAGAAACTCATGTTGCAAAATTGCAAATTTTTGGCACTGAGCCAGGTGCATTGCGTGTTTTTCCAGGTGACAGTTGCAGCAAAATTGCACCGCACTTGGGCTCTAATTAAGAAATAATGCCACCACAAGCATGGTGTACGTTTGCCGCGATTCCTATATGTTCAAGTGTGACTTACCTGTAGTGTATCATATTCATCCTCTGTTTCTCTTTTCCTGAGAGCGGTGTATGTCGTATCAGAGGGCTGCTTGGGAAATACAAAGAATTATACTGAAAAAAATTTAACTTTTTAAAACTCGAAGGTTATTA
This sequence comes from Aquarana catesbeiana, assembly GCF_042186555.1. Lineage (NCBI taxonomy): Eukaryota > Metazoa > Chordata > Amphibia > Anura > Ranidae > Aquarana > Aquarana catesbeiana. The sequence continues at coordinate 23,199,795 of NC_133333.1, forward strand.
TTTATATTCAACATTTCTGAGATTTATTTCAGACCGTGGATTACCTGATGTCCCCCTAGATGTCATCATAGGGACATATTCTCAATTGCAATAAACAAGGTGGCACCTACTACTTTATTAACCTTCCCCAAAGTAATAGTGATCTGGATAAAGTGGTGTTTTTTTTTTCTTTTTTTCTTTTTTGGAACAGATTAGAAGTGCCCCCGAAAATAGTGGGATCCTGCCCTTATGTCTATAGGACAAGTATTCCCCACCCCCTCTCCTGTAAGTAACATTATCATCTCCAAAATGAAGGATATGTTCATAAGTAGTGACAAGATGGTATGGTATTTTCTCACAGTGGGTGGGGATTCTTGCCCCATGAGCCTCTGTGTCCCTAAATCTGAGCTCCGCCCTTCCCTTCAGTCTTGCACAGTTGTACCGGCTCCTCTCCTGGACTGAAATGGCTTCCTCTGATGAGCTTCTCATAATGTGCATTAGAAGCTGCAGCAAGTAAGCTAGAACCCGCCTCATTTCCTGACTGGAGGATGTCCAACATTATCTAGAGCAGGGGGTCTCCAAACTGTGGCCCTTTGCTTGCTTTATCCAGCCCTTGGAACACTATTTTATTCACTGACACCAATGAAGTGCACATTTCCTCCCAATGACACCAACAATGGGGCCCAATTGTCCCCAGTGACACCAACAATGGGGCACAATTCTTCCCAATGACACCAACAATGGGGCACAACTCCTCCTAATGACATCAATGGTGAGGCATAATTCCTCCCAATGACAACAACAATGGGGCACAATTCCTCCTAATGACACCAATGATGGGTATAATTTCTACCAATGGCATCAACAATGGGGCACAATTCCTCCCAATGACACCAACAATGGGGCATAATTACTACCAATGACATCAAAACGGGGCACAGTTCCTCCAGGTGACACTAATGACACCAATGATGGGGCAAAATTCCTCTCAATGACACCAACAATTGGGCATAATTCCTCCCAATGACACCAACAATGGGGCATAGTTCTTCCCAATGACACCAACAATGGGGCACAATTCTTCCCAATGATACCAACAATGGGGCACAAATCTTCCAAATGATACCAACAATGGGGCACAATTCTTCCCAATGACACCAACAATGGGGCGCAACTCCTACTGACATCAATGATGGGGATCGGGCACAATACCTCCCAATGACAACAATGATGTGGTACAATTCCTCCCAATGACACCAATGATGGGGCATTGTTTACTCCCACTGAGGCTGGGACATTTTATACTTCCAATGGCCACAGCCCCCCCCCCCCCCCCCCCCCTCAAGTCAGAGGGACAGTAAACTGGCCCTTTTTTTGGAAAGTTTAGAGACCCCTGATCGAGACTTTTTCCACCCCAGCCTGCCTCCCCCTGGCCCGCCTCTTTCATTCATTGAATTTTATGTCTTTCAATCATGGAGGTTCAGCATCACATGTGGGCATTAACAAGGTTGGCCTGCATGCAAAAACAGCCTGCCCAGGAACTCCTCCAGACATCCAACCATTAAACCCTTTTTCTATTTACAAAACTCCACCCAAGAGCCGCCACACTGAGCTGAGGGCTGGGTGGAGTACTGAGGCTGGGTGCTGAGATGTTTTCAGGAAGCCATGTACAGCACCCTGATGGCCCCTCCTACCAGCCACATACTGCATGCGTTGCTTAGAGCACAGAGACCCAGTGATGACATCACTGATTCTAAAATAAGCTATGTGATGAAAGCAGAAAGGTTTTATTTAAAACATCTCATCAGCATTTAGATAAGATGGGAGGAGGGGGGACCAGGAAAATTAAAATGTAAGCAGATTAAACTTCAACTTTAAAGTGGGATCCCGACTGGTCTCTCCTTGGGTGTTGTTTGGGGAAAGACCACTTTACTGTATACGTTTTCAATTATTTGGGAATTTTGAATCTGTTTACTTTTTCACCCGATTCGCTATAGACTTTTTTTTCTTCAACGGCCTATGGTAATGATTTATTTCTACAGAAGAGAAAGTAACTATAATCTGAGAAAAATAAAATCAATGTCGTACCTGAGGACTCTCTGCTCCGTGGAATCTTTTCTTTCTAAGAAGTGGAAACAAGAAGTAGGATTGTCATTGTGCATTGTGGTTGTATAGATATATAGAGTGTTACATGTGGGCTTGATAAACTCCATATGACTCTGAGTTAGTATTTCCTTTTGTTGAAGTTAGCAGAAATGAATGTGTGCCATACAAGGTTCTAGGTTTTTGTGAGGTTATGACGTTCACATGTAACATATGAAGCCAACACTTCCATATTGAAGGGAGACAGACACACACACTCACCCTCTAGGAGAGATGACACAGACATATTTACACAAAGACTTTGACAAGTTGAAACAGCTGAATTCTCCTAGAAGTCTTATCCCGCGTACACACGGTCGGACTTTTCGACCGGACTTGTCTGACGGCCGCCGACGGACCAAATCCAGCAGACAATCCGATCGTGTGTGAGCTTCACCGGACCTTCAGTGGACTTTTCCAGTCGCAAATCTGACGGACTTTAAATTTGGAACATGCTTCAAATCTTTACGTCGTAACTCTGCCAAGCCCAGACATCCGCTTGTCTGTGTGCTAGTCCGACGGACAAAAACCCACGCTAGGGCAGCTATTGGCTACTGGCTATCAACTTCCTTATTTTAGTCCGGTGTATGTCATCGCGTACGAATCCGTCGGACTTTGGTGTGATCGTGTGTAGGCAAGTCCGGCCGTTAGAAAGTCTGTTGAAAGTCCGCCAAAAGTCAGTCGAAAGTCTGTCGAAAGTCTGTCGGATGGGCTGTTGGACTTTTGTAGCTGAAAAGTCCGACCGTGTGTACGCGGCATAAGAACGTCATTTCCTGCCTCTTCTTGGGCTACACGCGACAGCATAAAAACAGAAGGCAGCAGCCATAAAGCACACATGCTTTCATAAGCTTATTACAGCTTTATGACTATTCTATTTCATATATTTTTACCTACACTGAACTGAACTGTTATACTTTTTTTCATTGTATTTATGATGCCAACTGTGTGACAATAAACTCACACTTTGTTTTCAAGTCAAGTCTGACTATCAATGCTATTCATTCAGAAACGCCCTTGAGATACTAGAATATTAGATATTAATAATATTCTTCAAAGGGGAACCCCATGCCAAAATGTAAAAAAAAAATCGGCATAGAGTCCTCCTTCAAGACCACACCAGACCCTTCAGTCTGGTATGGATTTTAAGGGGAACCCCAACGCCAAAGTTTAAAAAAACGGTGTGGGCTCCCCCCAAAATCCATACCAGACCCTTATCCCCCCACCCACCCCAAAGCACCTTGTCCCCATGTTGATAGGGACAAGGGCCTCTTCCCGTCCTCTTCTCCTTCCGATTTCTTCTCCCTCCGGTGATGTCTTTATCCTCTGGGTCTTCTCCCTCCGCTGATGACACCTTCCTCCGCTGATGTCTTCTTCAGCTGCCGGTTCTTCTCTCTCTGCTGTCTTCTTCCACTGCTGGTTCTCCTCTCTCCGCTGTCTTCTCCCTCTGCCTCCTTCTTCCTCTGATGTTCTCCTGATGCTCACTCCCACTACATTATCAGGTCCGCCGTGTGGCATTACTTATATAGCAATGGGGCATGGCCACTCGGTGACATCATCCGGAGGTTCTGCCCTCTTGTGATGTAACTGCCGTGGCATGATGGGGTGGTTTTGTCACAAGGGGGTGGGGCCTCTGGATGATGTCACCGGATTACCACAATCCATTGCTATATAAGTAATTGCACATGGCGGACCTTGCATTACAGGGGGAGAGAGCGCCGAGAGGACATCGGAGGAAGAACCGGCAGAGGGAGAAGACAGCGGAGAGAGGAGAACCAGCAGCAGAAGAAAACATCAGCGGAGGAAGAAGTCATCAGCAGAGGGAGAAGAACCAGAGGATGAAGACCTCACCAGAGGGAGAAGAAACGCCGGAGCTGCTTTAATAAGTTACTTTGTCAAAAACCTGTATACTGGTTTTATTTTTGACACTTTTTTAGATGAATGGGTAGGGGTACAATGTACCCTATACTCATTCACATAGGGTAGGGGGGCCGGGATCTGGGGGCCCCCTTGTTAAGGGGGGCTTCCAGATTCTGATAAGCCCTCTGCCCGCAGACCCCCACAATCACCGCCTGTTGTTGTTGGAAAGAGCCCCTTGTCCTATCAACATGGGGACAAGGTGCTTTGGGGTGGGGGGAGGCAGGGCCCCATTGTCCCAAAGCACCTACCCCCCCCATCTTGAGGGCATGTGGCCTGGTATGGTCCAGGAGGGGGAGGGCACTCACTCGTCCCCCCCCTTTCCTGAACTGTGTGCTTGGATAAGGGTTTGGTATGGATTTTGGGGGGGACCCCGCGCCATCTTTTTTTTTACTTTGGCGTTGAGTTTCTCAAGATTCATACCAGACACAAGGGCCTGGTATTGTCGGGATCAAAGTCGGATGGAAGTCGGACTTCAAGTCGCAGGGCAAAGTCGGATCCACAGTTGTACGGCTGTTGTGTCATACCAGTGTGATCCCGGCCTTACAAGAAGTTGGAAATAAATAGATCTACCGACAGGATCTTTGTGTAAGAAAAGTAAAATACGGGGAACTCAAATAATCGAAAACACTGTTAATGCCAGTGACAGACTGCAGTATGTTATTTTAAAATTTTTTACCCATAGTTCTATTTTACGTACTTTTAAGGCCAGGACTAGTTTTAATGACTCGTTCACACCATGTGCAGTGACCTGCATTTTTCTGCACCTGATCAGCTCAGGTCACTGCAAGGGTACATAGAAAACAATGGTTTCCTATGTGCCTCGTTTATATCACAATGCTGTACACATGTGGCCTGTCTGATTCTAAATGGCCCATACACACGATCCGCAAATCAGCCGAAAAAAATACCCCTTTTGACACGATCGTATGATAATCGGATGGTTAGAATAGAGCTTTCGAGAGACGATCATGACAACTCAATCACCACATCCGATATTATTCGATCTGACAAGTACGGAAATTTTCCTTGTATTTTGTTTAGTCAGTACAGTTGTCGTCCGAAAATACAATACAAATACATTACAACACATGATGTCACTTCCGATTTTTTTTTTTCTGTCGTACGAGAATTTTCCTGACTTTAGTAACCTATTCAATTTCTACTTGCGACTATTAAGAGAAAAAAGTCAGGCGATCTGTGGTCCGATATTCGGATCGTGTGTACGGGCCATAACACATACAATACACATGAACGCATGTAAACACAGCACAACTGAAAGTAAAGATATAAGTAAAAAAAAAATATGAATGTAATCATTTGGACCCTTTCAGGCACATGTCACTTCACATTGCGCAACCATAACATGAAAATGCAATGTAACACAACACAATGCACATAAAAAATGCATGTTAAATACACATCAACGCACGTGGATTTTCAATGTGTCACGGTGAGTTTTTAAGTGCAGTAAGGTGTGAGAGGACCATAAATCTAACAAAAATCCGCCTACCTCCAGCAGAAGTAGATGATCAGTGCAAGCAAAGGAAGGCAGATGACGCCAAGCAAAGCCAAATACGTGTAATTTGTACTTGGATTATCTGCAAGGAAACATATATTTCAAAGGGGGATAACAGTAAATCTTCTGTATAACCTTAGTATTCATGATCTACGCCAGGGGTCTCCAAACCATGGCCCTCTGGCCAAATCCAGCGCTCTGAAAGATGATGTAAGAGGGGATTCTAATAGAGACTGTCATGTATGGGGGCTCCAATGTAAGGGGGGAGCCTGATGGGGTCTTGATGTAATGGGGAGATTCTGATGGGAACTCTCATGTAAAGGGGACTCTGATGTAAGCAAAACACAGATGCAAGGGGGACTTTGATTGGGACTGTGAGGTAAGGGAGGCTTTGATGGGGTCTCTGATGTAAGGGGAGACTCTGATGAGGACACAGTTTTAAGAGGGGACTCTGATGGGGACTCCCATGTCAGGGGGACTCTGATTAGGTTTGCTACCTGTCCAGGATTCACCCGGACAGTTCGTGTTTGGAATCATGTGTCTGGGTTTCAGACTGTCTGAGGCCTGGACACATTATTTAGACTGGACTATGGCTTCCCAGCAGGGTTGCTGGCTGCAGTTGTCTAAGCTGAAAGTGTCTGTTACATTCTCTTTCACACTGCCCAAAGCCACCACTAACACCCCCCCCCCAAAAAAAAAAACACACACACAGATGGGAGAGGAGCAAGGGCTCAATCTGCATCTCTTCCCCCCACCCCTACCCCTCTGTGTCTGCCCACACTCCAATCCCCGGCGCTGTGCCTCAGAAAAGGGAAGTGGGGGCCGGAAATTAGAAGTCGAGCAGCCTCAGATACATCTGGATGAGAGGTGCTGACTGCCAAAGGGTGAGTGAGCTCACCATCCATCCCTGTCTGTGACTGAAATCTCCCCCCAATCTCTCTCCTGCATCTGAGTGAGTACACTAAGGCAAATCAGGGTTCTCAGAGCACCCCTTACATCAGAGTTCAACTCTACACCAGAGGCCACAGTGTTTCTCCTTACATCACAGTTGTCTACGTACAACAGAGTTCCCAGTGTTCCCCTAAATCAGGGTTCCCAGAGGATCCCTTATGTCAGAGTCCCCAGAGTTCTCCCTTACATCAGAGTCTGTAGAGTCCCCCTTACAGTGAAAGGGAACTCTGTGGCCTCTGATGTAAAGCGGAACTCTTGTTATTAACTTCATATTATTAGAAATGTTATTTAGTAGCAAAATATATGTATAGTTTATACTATAAAAAAAATTGCTCTGCGCCACTAAAATGTTCGGGTTTGACTTGAAGAAAAGGTGGCAACCCTACCTGTTGCTCCTCCTCGCATGGAGCATGGAGGTATACGGCGTATCTAAAGAACTGGGATTGTAACACACAATAGGATAAAGAGGAGGAGAAAGAGTGCCACTACTGGAGGATTAAAGCGGACTTTTAGTCAGTTTTTTCAACTTCCCATCTATTAAATCTTCTGCCCTTGTTGTTGTTTTTACTTTGGAGAGTAACACTTTTTTTTCGGCCAGTAAGTACCTTATACAGCCCATTTCCTGTTTCTTGTCTGGTAATTAGCCTAGGCTTATGACATCATGCACAGCTCTCTCTCTCACTCTCTTGTGAGAGTTTGCCAGGAAGGGAAGGGGAATGAGTTATAAGAGGGCCAATGTGAGCCGCAGGGCTGCAGAGCTGGAGGTGTGCCTCTGTGTGTCTGTGTAAATCCAGGAAGTGAACAGGCAGCAGCTTCAGCTGCCCACAGTTAAAATGGCTGCAGCCAGACTCAATGGAGGGAGATTTCTGCAGCATATTTGGCAAGTACAGAATCACAGTATATATAAAATAATATGCAAAGTGGTTGGAGGGAAGCTTCAGAATGGCAAAGATGCTTTTATTACAAATTATGTGAGCAGACTGCAGTTCCTCTTTAACAATACAGAGGAGTTGGCAGGAAGTCATGTCTAACATGCTATGGTTCCCCAGGACTAGTGGGAACGCAATAACAGCCAGCCAGCATGAGTGGTACTGGGCATGGGTGACGGTGTCCTCTGGTTAGTGAAGGGGTTGATGTACTGACTCCGTTTATAATGGTCGGGGCCCATAGAGTATCCAGGGCTGAACCCAGAGAAACTACGGACCTAGCTGGAGGTACAGGAAAGTTAAAAAGGTCTATAGGCAGAGGTCCGGACAATGTGCACGGCGGGACCACCACATTGTCAATTGGAGTGAGGTGACAATTAAAGCTGGGCTGGTGGAGCGGGACACAGGCTCTGTGGTGTCCTCCTCAAAATGCTCCATTCAGGAAGAGAAGGTTTACAGTGTCACAGGAAGAGTGTCTCACGATAAAGAGCCTCAAGCTAATTGTGTATCAGTGCAAGGTGAATGTCTCACTTCTAAGTACGGAGTGCCGCCTCAATACTGATTAACGCATGACCACGGCCCCGCCTGCTCCCAGGAATTAGTGAGTGCGTTCACAGAAGAGTCCTCATCTACAGGGTAAGTAGCCACTGCCCACACACATGTAAATTTAGATTTACTTACATTTAATATGTAGTGTAATTATTTTAACAGATGTTTTATTATTTCGAAAAGTAGCTGCACATTGTAGAACTGTCTTGTCATCTGTATAGGAAGCAGTATAGGTCATTCTGGACTCCATCCTCCACCCTCCTAGAACATGCAGATCTTCATGATTCTCCTTTATGGGATGACCAGTGATATTCCATGTAAGGGTCGGGGGATGTGAGGGACAGGTGTGATTTACAGCACAGGAGATGATCACCGTCTTCTTGTCCTCCAGATTTTCAGTTCCTGATATTAATGGTTGTGGTGGTCTGTCTGAAATCAGAAATAGAAACATTTTATATGAGAAATAAATTCTTGTGATATAAATTTGACTTTTATAGGTTCCTTCTACCAACCACGGAAAAAAAAAAATCTAATCCTGCGCCCTTAAACCTAATCAAACATTGATTGGGTGAGGTTCACTGGGTTCAGCTGCTCTCCCAACAAAAATTGCCAACAAGGTCTGTGCTGTAATCAGTAATGGAAGATAGAAAGGGCATAAGACAAGGGAAGTGCTCCCCTAGTGTAAAACTTCCTCTATTTTGACACAATAAGAAAAAATATTAAAATGCACTATCATGGTTCCAGTGAACACCACGACTGTCACAGTTGAAATAGAGCCTGTGAGACACCAAGCTGAATGGCTGCTCAATGATGTGCTGCTGCCTGCAGCCTGGGGCTCTGAGCCAAGGGCGGCTGCGGGAGTCGGGACGGAGACACTCAAGCATGGAACCTTGTGGTGGTGCGGTGTGGAGCCGAGGCGGCTGTAAATTCAAGATCAATGTGCCGAGGGGGTCTCAGAACACAAGTCCGTGTACTCCAAGTTGCTATGTATACTGCAAAGTGTTTCTGAGGGTGTGACCTCCTTCTTCAGGCAGCAGCACATCATGGAGAAGCCATTCAGCTTGGTGGATGGGATCACATGGGCTCTATTTCAGCTGTGACAGGCGTGATGTTCACTGGAACCATGGGAGTGCATCCTAATATTTATTTCTTATTGTGTCAAAACAAAAGGAGGTTTTACACTAGGGATGCACTTCATTTGTCTTTTCCCCTTTCTATCCTTCTACCAACCTCTATGTCACCACCATGTCCTGCTGTCACATAGGGGCCAGTGGAAGGAAGCACAGAGTGCAGAGGGGGATTAATAAACCTTCACAGCCAGAATTTATTAATTTTATGACAGGTTCACTTTAACCACACATGAGCTCCTTTTCTTCTATCTTTACATTGTTACTTTAAGTAAGAATGGCTTTGTAAACCTGAATCCTGAATGAATCTTTTGCATTGTTGTCTGTTTAATATTATTAAATATGTACCTGTCATATACACTGAAACATCTCTACGGTTGAGTGTATAGGAATTGATATCCTCATTTATTCCTGGATAACAACGTTCTATTTTCTCCACATTGATGATCTTTATGGAGCAATCATTTCCTGTATTCCCAGTAAGAAATGTCCGTCCTTTATATTCATCGACCACATCACTCGGGGTTTTATTGTTGAAGATTTTGGCTTGATCATTTCTTGAGTACCAGAAGAAATTAAAATCTTTAGCATCTTCAGGATGGGTGAATGTGCAGGGGATTTCCACACAGGAACCTTTCAAAGCAACAATAATGTGTGGGAATGTAAACTCCCAGTCCTCACATGATCCATCTTCAGAGCAACCTGAGAGAAGAAAAAATGTTGAAAAAAAAAAAAAATATATATATATATATATATATATATATATGTGTGTGTGTTCCATCAAAACGTATCCAATTCATCTACTGTAATTGGTAGAAGTGAGCAAACTTCCAATCTCAGTCTACTACAAATTGCCTGCCTATGAATGGAAGGCCATGGAGATACTATAAAATATGACAAGCTCATTGTATAAAATAAGTATTTGTCATTGTATAATGGACTTTTGGGGTGCTGAAGGAACACATAGTCAAAAGTTCTATTAAAGGGTTATTACCCAACAACTTTTATTGATATACAGTTAAAAATTAGCTATACAAATATCCCCCCTTTTGTGGTATGGATATTTATATATCTAATTTTTAACGGTATATCAATAAACATCACTGGGTAAATCCCTTTTGATAAAACCTTTGACTACGGGGGCGCATGCGCGGCGCGATGAGGAACGGACGCTGCTGAGCTGAGCTCTGTATGACAAGGAAGGCCAGGCAGGTTCCCCGGGGCTAATTCCACACAAAATCCACCCGATCTACACAATCACCCCCGCGGGACACCCCGGTGCATGCCAGCATACAAAAAAAAGCGATCTCGCCGCTCCACACACAACCTAACGAACTTTCTAATGAGCCTGGAGAAATCAGGTGCAGCAAAGAAGATGACCCAAAATGGCACCGGCCACCATGTGGCCTCCAGCGTTTCCACACAGTCTGCTTCTAAAAACTGTGAGTAAAACCAGCCCCTTTCTAAAGCGGACCTAGATGCAAGCTTGTCTGCTATATATGACAGATTTGTGGACAAACTAGAAAAAGAAATTCACAAATCTACAAATGCACTCTCACAGGAGATTGCTAATATAGGAGGTCGCACTGATTTACTTGAGGCCAAACATGATGAACTAGCCATCGCACACAATGATCTCAGGAAAGATTATGAGACACTGGCTGATAGCTTCTCTTTCATGCAAGCCCATATCGATGATTTAGATAACAGAAACAGACGAAATAACATTAGAATTCGTGGCATTCCAGAGTTAAATCCTGCCATCACAAAGCTTTTCCATAGCCTGGTCCCAGACAAACCAACCTCTGCTTTTGCCTGTGACAGAATGCACAGGGCACTGCGCCCTAAACCCACTCTGGACAAGCCTCCTAGAGATATGATATTGTGCATGAAGGACTTTGTCACTAAGGAAGATATTATGAGAGCCGCCAGAAACTCGCCTAATATCGAATTGGATGGTATGAGGCTGCAGATCTACCCTGACATCTCCCCTGCGAATCTGGATCGCAGACGCAGGATGAAAGAGGTTACCAACATCCTTCAAACCGCCAGAATAAAATATCACTGGGGCTTCCCTTTTAAGCTATCCATAATGCACAATGGCTCAACGTATACGGTTTATAATGTAATTGAAGGAAAGGATCTTTTAATCAAGCTAGGACTGCTGGAACCACAACCCTCACAACATCTCCCTGTAACCCCCAGATCATCACCCATATGGTCTACACCCTCCACCAGACGTAACTCCAGGGAACAGAGAAGATGGCGACAACTCTCACCTCAAGACCGCATCGCAGTCATTTCACCCTGCCTCAGTTGGGCGAATAGGAGGTTGTCCCTCTTACATTTGGTCGGACATAGTCTTGTTAACTCATCCCACCATCTTCTCATATACAACTCCTCAAGAAACTTTCCATTATAATACTTCAAGACGCTAAAATTGCAGGCTTCCGTGAATCTGAGGCATGAAGCAGAGTCCCAACCCGATTCATACCTTACACTAACAACCCTTTTTTTTTACGTATAACCCTTAATTTTCTCCCCTCACAGGTTACTAACTCCTTGGTTCTCCGGATTCAAAACTATCCGCCTCCTTTTTGGTGAAGACAACGGATTTCCCACAGATAACTGAACCAAACACCTGAAGACATCACTCCTGAGAACTATGAGACTTTTTTTTTTCCTGACACACACACTATTTTTTTTTTACTCTAGCTTCCCCTTTAACCCCAAATATTACCATGTCAGCATCTACTATATTGTGGTTGTTTTTGTTGAACACTGTTGTTATCTTTCCCTTGGTAGCCTGACATGGACAATCGGTAATTTTTTTTTTACCATGCACACTTTTCTTTTTTTTTTCACTAATACTAACTACTATCACTTTTGCCTGGCCCATCTGCCGTCGCTGGTTTGACCCCCATTCTGCCTGTGGAGTTCACTGTTTCACCTCCCGTTGGAGTGCTGCAGTGCTCTCCACCGGCAGAACTTGGACGAATTTGTCCTATTGAATTCTTTATTTGTTTGGGAGACCCACAGTCCTCCAACCCCCTTATGTTTTTTTCCTAGTTACAGTTATTTTAGCCCTTATGGCAACTTTTTAAATTTTAAATGTTCTGGAAGACTCATACAATTGCTCAGTTTAGATTGTTTCAGAATAGTTATTTTCAATCGGTTACAGCTTTTGATGTGCATGAAACATCCATTTAGCATAGATATTAATAATGCTTTATTATGATCCTATCACCTTACCAATGTCTATACAGATTATTACTATTCTGTCATGTACTTCTTACCTGGCCCCCATTTGTGGCCCCTGCTAACTTTCCCCCTCTCAACTAGCACCCCTTTTCTCCCTAAATATGAGACTTAAAATTTTTTCTCACAATGTCCAAGGCTTCAACTCCCCTGACAAACGGAAAAAAGCTTTTAAACAATACAAAAGATTGGGAGCTGATATTATACTGATGCAAGAAACCCACTTTTCCGCCACTAACCACCCACAATACTTTGACAAATCATTCAACCAAATACACTGTACCACTTTTTCCAATAAATCAAGGTTGTTCAATCTTTATTAAAAATAATATAATTTTCGAACCATATATCATCTACTAAGATGATGAAAGCAGATTCATTATAATAAAGGGCAGTATTAACAGAAAATCAGTCACAATAGCTTCTTTATACGCCCCCAATGACGCTCAACCGACATTTTTCAATAAATTCTTTAACACACTAGATCACTACATCTCCCCTCACATGATAATTGGAGGCGACTTCAACTTATCTGCCCATCCAGCCCTAGATAGAAGTAGGTTAGTCCCCTCCTCTAAAGCATTTAGCAAATTTATTAATCGCTCTCTTAGCAAATTACAACTAATTGATTCTTGGAGAGCACATAATATAGGTATCGGAGCATACACTCACTATTCCCACCCTCATGATTGCTATGCCAGACTGGACTATATTTTTTGCACCCCTATCCTTCTTGCGAACTCTTCCATAGCTAATATCCTTCCCTTCCCATGGTCAGATCATAACATTGTAGCTTTTGAAACCTCCCATTTTGGTATGGCTCCCACCCCCTTTAATTGGCGCCTTAACAATTCACTTCTTTCAAATCCTTCCACGGTTCAACTTATCAACACACATATAGAAGAATACTTCAACACAAACTCCACTGAAGAGGTCCTCCCTACCTCTGTTTGGGCCGCTCACAAAGCTGTTCTTAGAGGTCATTTAATCAGCACAGCGGCAGCAAAGAATAAGGCTAAACTCTCTGAAATCAAATGCCTCACTAAAGAACTTCATGGGCTATATAACAAACTAAATAATGCTTTGTCCCCAGAATTAACTGAACTCATTCAAAGCAAACGCAAAGCCCTTAATACACTACTTTCTGAGGACACTGAAAAATCACTAAGATTTTCTAAGGCCAGATTTCTGTTACATGGCAACTCCTCCTCAGCAGTGTTTGCCAGAAAATTGAACCATGACACTAAACCCCCTCACGTTTACAAACTACGAGGTCAAAAAGGAAATTTGGTGACACACCCTCAAGATGTCCTCCAGATTTTCACTTCTTTCTACTAAAACCTCCTCTCTGGCCCTCAAACTCAAAACCCACAGACTTAGGCTGGTTAAACTCTCTACAACTCCCTAAACTTAGCCAGCAGCAAACTTTCTCGCTAAATGAACCTTGTACTGGGGCTGAGATTTTGGACATAATAAAATCTCTCAAAACCTCGACAGCACCAGGCCCAGATGGCTTTACAACTACATATTATAAAAAATTTGCCTCCCTACTGTCCCCTAGCCTCACCAAGATGTTCAACCACATCCTATTGGGTGGTCATTTCCCAGAGGACATGCTGCTGGCTAATTTATCTCTAATTCCTAAACCTCAAAAAGACCACACTTTACCCCAAAACTTTCGTCCCATATCAGTCCTTAATAATGACCTTAAATTATTCGGCAGAATATTGGCAAACAGACTGGCCACAGTTATCACCTCCCTGATCTATACAGACTAAATGGGTTTTATCCCAGGCAGACGAATAGCCGACAACATTAGATTAGTCACAAACATTGTCCAAGACGCCAACCTTCACTCTCGTTCCCTTTATTTACTTAGCCTTGACATCCACAAGGCCTTTGACAGTGTCAACTGGTCCTATCTAAATCATCTATTACCTAAATTTGGCATCTCAGAAAAATTTATACATGGCTTTAATGCATTATACCACCTCCCCCAAACCAGAATTAAAATCCCCGGAAGTAACTCTGATTTCTTCCCCCTGAGTAGAGGCACTAGACAAGGTTGTCTACTTTCCCCCCTCCTCTTTGCCTTAGCCATAGAACCCCTTGCAATCGCTATTAGGAATAACTATAACATCAAAGGATACCAAAAAGAATCGCATCACTTTAAACTCAGTCTTTATGCAGACGATGTCCTACTAATCCTAACGAACCCACTTGTTTCAATCCCTAATCTCCTCTCTGAACTCCAGTCATTCTACAAACTATCTGGTCTCTACATTAATAACAACAAATGTTCTATACTGCCAATCAACTGTCCCTCTAGCTTACTATCCCTTCTGGAAAAAAAATTTAACTTCCTTTGGTCCCAGCACTCATTCAAATATCTTGGCATTTTCATCACAGCCTCTCATAACCTGCTATACAAAACTAACTACCCTCCCCATTTTTCCCATATAAGCTCATTAATCAAAACCTGGTCGTCCTATCACATTTCCTTCCTCGGAAGGATGTGTGCGTTTAAGATGACCATTCTTCCTAAATTACTCTATTATTTCAGGACTCTTCCTATCAACGTACCCAAAACAAAACTTGAATCTCTTCAGCGCGAAATAAACAAATTTATCTGGAATAATAAAAAACCTAGATGCAGTTACTCTCTAATGCATAGAACTCAACATAGTGGTGGTCTGGGACTCCCCAACCTCTGGCTATATTTTTTAGCAGCCAGATTGGTCCAGCTGGCTCAATGGTTCTCCCCTGACACAAATATTTCCTGGTTAATCTTTGAGGCTTCTTCCATACTCCCTCTAAACCTCAAAGGTATCCTACGGTCTAATCTAAAATCAAATCATTCCCTAAATAAGCATAACACGATTATTTCCCACTTTATTCAATTATGGAATAGAATTAAAGATAACTTTAAACTTATATCAGATTCCCCCCCTCTAGCCTCATTCCTAGGTGATCCTAGACTCCCCCAGGCATTTTTAGATAACTCTATCTTTAACTTGTGGATGGAAAATAATCTCACCACATTAAAGCCACTCGCACTCAATATGAATTTCTCTTCCTTCGCTTCTTTGCAATCTAGATTTATACTCCCCTCTACGGAAATTCCCCAATACAACCTTATCGGAAACTTTTTCTATACTAATTACTCCCTATATCTCAACCCACCATATATGTTATTCGAACATATCTGTATCTCTACTCCTAGGGATAAAGGACTGATCTCTCAAGTATATAACTATCTCAATAACCTTCACCAATCTGAAAAATCTAGCCCTATGATTCGGTGGGAAACAGAATTGGGTTGTTCATTCCCCATCGAGTCATGGTCTAAAATGATCAAAAACCTTTGCAAGAGCGACTGTGCTTCTGCATTCAGAGAATCCCCTCTAAAGCTCTTTATTAGATGGTATATGACACCAGCCAAAATTCATTCCTTCTATCCCACGACGTCCCCTAACTGTTTCAGGGGCTGCCCTGAAGAAGGCAACTACATTCACATATTCTGCAGCTGCAAATACCTGGAGCCAATATGGAACGCAGTAATCAGTAAATTTGAAAAAACCCTCGAGAAGAAAATCTCCCTCTCACCACAAATCTGCCTCCTTTACGCTTTGATTCCTGATATTCCTCTTCCATGTAACAGATTAATACACTCTCTAATTAGCTCCATTCAATGGATGATAGCTTTTAACTGGAAATCGCATAATCTTCCTTGGCCCCAGGTTGAATCCCGAATGGAAATTCTCAGAATCTCAGAAAGAGTCCATCATACTCTATCAGATAGCATGCATATCTTTAATGACAAATGGTTATTTTGGTCCTCACAGGATAACACTCCTTAAAAATCATGTACTAGGCCTTTTCATTAAGATTCTCATACGATATCTTTACCCTTCAAATTTTTATATAGCTAACACGCTATTGTACTGCATAATATGTTACTACATCCTACATCTATGTTCTACTTGTGACAATGCTCTATTCTGTACAAATCTCATGGCATATTTGTAATTGTTTCACTTTCTGTCTTCGGAATAAACTTTTGTAAACAAAAAAAACCTTTGACTACATGTAACTTCAGCACCGTGAAAGTCTATCATACAATAACAAACACTTTCTGTAATAATGCAGGATGATAGTGCTAGTGTATATACAATCCCTTCATTTTCATTGGATAAAAGGGTTCCTGCGCATGACATCCTATATTTCCAAAATAAAAATATATAAAGAAGGAGGTAAATAGAACATTAACAAAGAAAAACTGAACCAATTGAAGAGAAAGATTTAGAAGATAAGCCCCATATCTCCCAACTGTCCCCCAATTGTCATACTTATTTAGAGATGAAATTCAACCTCAGAACTGTCACAGAACCTAGAATTCCTAAGGAGCCATTTTGAAAAGACTAATAATAAAATGAGAAAATTCTACACTAAAATCAGTGCACAAATATCAAAATATAATCAAAAGAGCTGCACTCACTATTAACAACACAAAAAATAATATATAACACAAATGCAGTTAAAAAAGTGCTGTACTGTGATAGAAATTATCAGTACAAAATATATTGACGTGATAGTGTGAACAATTCAGATTGGAATTTGAACATTGGAATTATATATGTATATAAAGTTTCGTTAACTATGTCACCAAAGTCTCTGAAAAAAGAAGACAGAAGTGCATCCAGAGGAACGACAGTGTCTCAAAATCATGAGATAAAATTCCTCTGTACAGTCGCTGCCGTGCACCAGCTTGCCTTCAGTTATATTTTAACAATTTTTTTAACATCTTTACCTGTGACTTTGACTTGGACACTCTGGCCGTTATTATGGTCATAGGAATTTATCTCTGTATTTATTCCTAGATAAAACCGTTCTGTCTTTGTTACATTCTTGATTCTCAGTGTGCAGCTGTTTGTTCCGTTAGCAACAAGACTTGTCCGTCCTCTGTACTCTTCTATAACCTGAGAGGGGCCTTTACTATTGAAGACCTGGGGGAATCCTGTAGTTTGATACTTATACCAAATCAGATTGACCTCACTGAGGTCTATAGGAGCAGTGAATGTGCAGGGAATGGTCACATCAGAATTCTTCAGTGTTTTAATGGAGTTTGGAAATGAAAACTTCCATTGTCTTCTGAGCACATCTGATGACTCCACTATGAAAAACAAAAACAGAGATAATTCTGTGTAAAATATATCATAGATAATAGGGAACAAATAATGGAAGGTGACTTTCATCAAGTTACATATAAGGTACATGGGTCTTTTATTTTTATTTTTATTTTTTGCTTCATGAAAGAGGATCATCTTGGGGAATTGAAAAAAGGAAGTGCACCTGTTTTGTAGACATATTGTAGTAAGATAATAAAAAGTTTTAAGGATTAGTTTGTCCCCACCCTACTCTTTATGTCTGGAGGCTCCATATTATTTTTGCCCCCTTCCTGACCAGGCCATTTTTTTGATTCGGCACTGCGTCGCTTTAACTGACAATTGCGCGGTCATGCAATGTTGTACCCAAACAAAATTAATGTCCTTTTTTCCCCACAAATAGAGCTTTCTTTTGGTGGTATTTGATCACCTCTGCGTTTTTTATTTTTTGCGCTATAAACCAAAAATAGCAACAATTTTGAAAAAAACACAATATTTTGTACTTTTTGCTATAATAAATATCCCCCCCCCCCCCCAAAAAAAAATGTCTTCATCAGTTTAGGCCGATATGTATTCTTCTAAATGTTATTGGTAAAAAAAAAATCACAATAAGTGTATATTGATTGGTTTGCGCAAAAGTTATAGCGTCTACAAAATAGGGGATAGATTTATGGCATTTTTATTATAATTTTTTTTACTAGTAATGGCGGTGAATTGAGATTTTTATCTGGACTGAGACATTGCGGTGGACAAATCGAACATTTTTGACACTTTTTTGGGATCATTGACATTTATACAGCGATCAGTGCTATAAAAAGGCACTGATTACAGTATAAATGTCTCTGTGGGGGTTAACTGTGTTCCCTTTGTGTGTTCTAACTGTGGGGGGAATGTGGCTGACTAGAGGAGGAGAGAGATCGTTGTTCCTACTTGGTAGGAACACACAATCTGTTTCCTCTCCCCTGACAGAACCGGGATCTGTGTGTTTACACACACAGATCCCGGTTCTTGCTCTGTCATGAGTGATCGCAGGTGCCCAGTGGTCATCGTGCCCGCCGGGCACGCGTATCAGCTCCGGGGACACGCATGCTTGCTACAGCATCTTAAAGAGCCGATGTACAGCTACGACGGCTCACGCAGCAGTGCCAACCTGTCGCAGTATAACTGTAACGACTGGTCGGGAAGGGGTTAACAATACAATATTATTTTATACAGTTGTGTTCAAAATAATAGCAGATAACCAATAACCAGATCAATCACTGTTTTTGGTATAAATTATATTTCTGTATGGCAAATAATTTACTAGTAGGTGTAGTAGAGCAATAGAAAACCAACAGACATGACATGCATGCTGCTGATTCTGTGTAATTGAATCATTAATTGGAATAATAGCAGTGCGGAGTTCAATTAGTGAGGTCATTCAGTCTGTAAAAAAAAAAAAAATGGGTGACCTTATTGAAGGAGGAAGGCAGCAAATGTTGTACATGCCGGGTATAGTGCATTTCTCTCTGAAAATCAGAGTAAAATGGGTTGTTCCAGACATTGTTCAAAAGAACAGCGTACTTTGATTAAAAGTTGATTGGAGAGGTCAAAACATATAAAGAAGTGCAGAAACTGAAAGTCTGTTCAGCTAAAATGATCTCAAATGCTTTAAAATGGCAAGATTGTTCTTTTTGGGACGAGGGGCCACAGACAGTTTGTCAGGCGACCCCAAACACTGAATTCAAGCAACAATACACTGTGAAGACAGTGAAGCATGGTGGTGCAAGCATCATGATATGGGGATGTTTCTCATACTATTGTGTTGGGCCTATTTAGCGCATACTAGGGATTATGGATCAGTTTGAATACATCAAAATACTGGAATCTTATGCCGAAGAGGAAATGCCCATGAAATTGGTGTTTCAGCAAGACAATGACCTCAAACACACCAGCAAGCGAGCAGCATCTTGGTTCCAGACCAACAAGATTAACGTTATGGACTACCATCCTTGGGCAGCTCCTCCCCCCTTCCGGTTTCTTTCTGACCTAGACTCCCTTTCTTTTTTGTTTTTAATTATATACATATAGATTTTTTTTTTCTTGGTGAACAACATGGCCCCTTGGCCAAAATTGCTCTCGAGACTGAGCGACAGTCGTCAATATTAGTACTATACTGCAAAATAAGGGGAGTCTAGCTATGGGTGATAGCCACCGGGCTGACTCACTGTATATGGTTATTTGTGACTGTTTATGGAATGTAACTCCTTATGTTGTTCAATGTGATATCTGTAAAAATGACATTAAAAACTTTTTCAACCCTAATGTTGTGGACTGGCCAGCCCAATTCCTTGACCTTAATGCAATAGAAAACACGTGGGATGACATAAAAAATGCTGTTTCTGAGGTAAAACCAAGAAATGCTGAGGAATTGTGGAATGTAGTGCAATCCCCCTAGGCTGGAATACCTGTTCACGGGGGCCAGAATTTGGTTGACTCCATGCAACACAGATGTGAAGCAGTTCTCAGAAACAGTGCTTATACAACTAAATATTAGTTTAGTGATTTACAGGAAAGCTAAATCTTTAAGCATGTTTTAGTTTATACAGTAAATGTTTGAGTTTGTAAAGAAAAATGCAGACACTGCTATTTATTCATTTTCCTTCACTTTCTGTAAAGTGATAACGAATTTAAAAACATTTTCTTCATGTTTTGATTTGGAATAGACTGTGCAGTGTTCCCAATGTATGTGCATGTATGGAAATAAAAGCTATTATAAGGATTTTGAGCTTTATTTACTTTTTTAAACATACTGCTATTATTTTGAACACAACTGTATTATTATACAGGATCTGTTTGTTAGAATCTAATATTCATCAATTACCAAATGAATGAATAGATGAGATCTTTTCAGAATAATTGAGTTGAATATATGTATTTATATCTCTTCTATATATGGAGAGGGTAAAATTATACATAGACTTTTATATTTGTGAAAATATACATTGGTATAAACTTCATAAGCAGTTCTATGTAGAGTCAACATGTGTTAGTAATTAACAGTGAGCTGAGTTCTCACCTCCCCCATCACAGATGAGAAGGAAGGTTTTACATTACTTAAGATGAAAAGTTTCAAAGTTTTAGTTAAGATCATAATTTCTTTATACTACAATATTTCTTGATTAGGATATTAATAAGAACATTGTGTTTTAAATGAATATAATATACATACTGATATATGTGGTATTTGATTTAGAAGTTAAAGGAAATGTATATTGTATAAGTGAAATGGTTTTCATATAGCACCTTTTGGCTCACTCCTCAGGTATGTCAACCCCCACCCTTGTGTGAGGTGGGAGGAAAAATATGTTTCATGAAAAGCCCGCGGTTTTCAGTGGAACTATAAGAGAAACCAAACCTTTTTAGGAAGGAGGGGTCAGATTTTAGGAGAAGGTGGGGTCTGAATTTAGGAGTAAAAGGAGTTAAACAGAGAGATTTTAGACACATCACGAGGACAGCTACACTCACACATCACGAGACATTGCTGTAACATCTACATACATACACACATCTGATTCAATCTTCATCTTATGAATATAATACATCATTAATGACATTCTATACTTTGATATTGTTCTTGTAATTTTTTGCTATAGAAAAGGAAAACACATATATGAGAGTCCCCGAGGCTGCACAACCCAAGAGTATACAAAAAAATGGAAAAATTTCCCCAGGGGGGTTTTTAGGCAGCAAAATATTAATGATGTAAAAGTCTTTTATTAAGTCAGAAAGTAAATGCTAGATACAGATATACAATACATTTGATTTTGAAATGCAAGCTATGGTTTTAGACACAAACAACAACATAAAACATCACTTATGGCAAAAAAACACCCCAAGGAAAACATGATTTGCCAATTACTATTCACATGATTACCCCAATGCATTTCAACACTTTCAACCCTTTAGTTTTTGGTCTTCTTCGGGGGGATTTTTATTCTGGGGAAATATATAAAAAAATTCGAATTAAGACATTTGGCAGTATGCGAAACATTGTTACAGTATTTTAAATTGTGCAAAAGATATATCTCCATATACACAGAGGTATATTTACCATTGGGTAGATGAGAGAGTGAGGATGTATCGCACAAACCAGATTGCTAAAAAACATTTGCATTCAGTGATACCATTGTCTCTGCACGTCCCCTCCGCACCACCCAGGTGAATCCACAGTCCACCGGGCTTTCATGGGGCCATGCTCTTGGACCTGGAGAGGAGGATGGGGGGCAAAGCACCGGCAATAGGATATTCAGAAATCCTAATAAATAATCGTCTGGTATTCTGAGAGTGTCAAGTACTGCTTTGCGACTCCAGACTGGCTGGTACTGGATCAAATATTAAATAAATAATAAATCATACTGGAAAATATAAAAAACTTGATAGTGAACATATAGTGCCTTTGCTAGTGAGAAAAGCTGTGGGTTAAGTGAACTAGAATATAGAGTGCCAAACAAACAAGGAGTGTAGGATGCTGTACACGAATGTTAAGAGTGTTTAAGAGTAAAAGCCATGTCTGTATTAAATTAAAATAACAGTATATTAATTTGTTTGTAAGAAACCCCAAAATGGGAAATATAAGTAGATGAGGTATTCGCATGGAGTGCCACATAAGCAAGGAGTGTATGACACTGGATATTCAAAGTGTTTAAGGGTAAAGCCATGTCTATATAGAATTAAAATGACAGTATATTAATTAGTTTGGAAACAAACCTGGAAAGGGAAATATGAGTAAATGAGGTATTCAGTAGGAATGCCCTTGTCCTTTTCCTGATAAAGCTGTCTTGATGAAACATGTCGAAACTTTAGGACTCAGGAACTATGTATATATAACTCCAGGTCTCTCATTAGGTCAGGGTTGAGATAGGTGTGCATACCCAGGACCAGGAATGTAACTGTACTTGTATACTTTTATTGTGTCTCAAATGTACTGTTTTGAATAAATGATTTATACTTTTATTAAATTTATTGTTTTCCTTTATATATGAAGTACCTTTAAAGTCCCATTTTCAACAAATTCTTTCTTCACAATAGAATTGAAGACAAGAGCGTTGAGAGAGCCCTGCTGAGTAATTAAAATGTAAAAGTGAAGAGCAAGTGGTACAAAAGTAATAAATGTATGAGAGTAAACTGATGGAGAATATAAAAGTTCAGTTGTTAGGTGGAGGTGGGATAGGCTTCTCTGAAGAGATGAGATTTCAGGGATCGTCTAAATGTGGATAGAGCAGGAGTTCAGGGAACAGGTTGGGGTAAGGAGTTGCATAGAATGGGAGAGGCTCTGGAGAAGTCCTGGGGGTGGTCATGGAGGGATGTTTCTTATGAACACATTCTACTTCTACAGAGAATGTTTTATACACCATGAGATGGATGGAATGAGTTTTCTTACTAACTGCCACTTTGTTGACATTCTTTGTCATTAATATAATTCAATAAATGGACAATTGTTTTAACAACATTACCTGTGACTTTGACCAGGACATTCTGGCTGTTATTAAGGATGTAGGAATTAATCTCTTCACTTATTCCTGGATAAAACCATTCTGTCTCTCTCACATTCTTGATTTTCAGTGTGCAGCTGTTTGTTCCATTATAAATAAGACTTGTCCGTCGTCTGTACTCTTTTATAACTTTAGAGGGGTCTTTACTATTGAAGACCTGGGGGTATCCTGAAGTATCGTACTTATACCAAATCAGATTGGTCGGCTGTCGGTCTATAGGAGCAGTGAATGTGCAGGGAATGGTCACAGCAGAAAACTTCAGTGCTTTAATGGAGTCTGGAAATGAGAAGGACCATTCCTTTCTGTCCTCATCTGATGACACCTCTATAAAAAACAAAAACAGAGATTATTCCACATCAGTGTAAAATGTATCATAGATAATAAGAGCGAGGAATTGAAGCCAAGCCTAATAACAATGCTTACAGGTCATGTTTTTTTTTCCCTTCATGAAACAAGTTTATCATGGGAAAGAGGTACACAGGGGGCAGCAGGTAGATAGGAGGGGCGGTGGGGGTGGCAGGGGAAACAATTACCTCCATTTTCCTCCTGTAGCTACTGAAAGGCTGCAGGAGGAAATTGGAGGGGGTTGGTTGCTTTATATGCCACCCCCACCGCCCATCCTCTATATGCTGCAATCACAACCCCTGTATATATGCCCCTGTCCCCTCCATCCTGGAAGATATCCTCTCTACTCCCCTAATCCTCTCCAGCACAAATTTTTTTAACCCCCAAAATCCCTCTTCCCACCGCAACATCCCTCCATCCCAGTGCAACCCCCCCCAATATTCCAGAGTGGGTATCTCTTATAGGGTACAAGGGATCACAGACACTGCAATTGCCACCTCTGAAGAATGTGCCATTTCTTTGATTGGGGGGGTAAGAGGATATGTGCTGGGTGGTGCTTTGGGTGGGGACTGGGTTTGTGCTACAAGGTGTGGTATCAAATACACTGTCCCCCTCCAAACAGCACCCTGTCCTCTCCTCTCCCAAAGCTCCTCCAGCACATATGGACTGTAGCGTGTTCCTGCAAAAGTAAAAAAATACTTAGGTGTAAACCAGGCCTTAGTTTTGTGTCTTCATAATATACCAATGCATAAGGTCTTTGGTTTTGACTGTTTGCCAGAAGCTCAGACAAACAAATTAAATGGCAACATGGTTGGTTATTGTCTAATTAACATGACAAAGTAAAGTCTTATAATTTTTTCTTTATTTATGTTGTTTTTTCTATTATACAGTGGGGACGGAAAGTATTCAGACCCCCTTACATTTTTCACTCTTTGTTATATTGCAGCCATTTGCTAAAATCATTTAAGTTCATTTTTTTCCTCATTAATGTACACACAGCACCCCATATTGACAGAAAAACACAGAATTGTTGACATTTTTGCAGATTTATTAAAAAAGAAAAACTGAAATATCACATGGTCCTAAGTATTCAGACCCTTTGCTGTGACACTCATATATTTAACTCAGGTGCTGTCCATTTCTTCTGATCATCCTTTGAGATGGTTCTACACCTTCATTTGAGTCCAGCTGTGTTTTATTATACTGACTGGACTTAGGAAAGCCACACACCTGTCTATATAAGACCTTACAGCTCGCATGTCGGAGCAAATGAGAATCATGAGGTCAATGGAACTGCCTGAAGAGCTCAGAGTCAGAATTGTGGCAAGGCACAGATCTGGCCAAGGTTACAAAAAAATTTCTGCTGCACTTAAGGTTCCTAAGAGCACAGTGGCCTCCATAATCCTTAAATGGAAGACGTTTGGGACGACTAGAACCCTTCCTGGGGCTGGCCGTCTGGCCAAACTGAGCTATCGGGGAGAAGAGCCTTGGTGAGAGAGGAAAAGAAGAACCCAAAGGTCACTGTGGCTGAGCTCCAAAGAGGCAGTCGGGAGATAGGAGAAAGTTGTAGAAAGTCAACCATCACTGCAGCCCTCCACCAGTCGGGGCTTTATGGCAGAGTGGCCCGACGGAAGCATCTCCTCAGTGCAAGACACATGAAAGCCCACATGGAGTTTGTTAAAAAACACCTGAAGGACTCCAAGATGGTGAGAAATAGGATTCTCTGGTCTGATGAGCCAAAGATAGAACTTTTTGGCCTTAATTCTAAGCGGTATGTGTGGAGAAAACCAGGCACTGCTCATCACCTGTCCAATACAGTCCCAACAGTGAACATCGTGGTGGCAGCATCATGCTGTGGGGGTGTTTTTCAGCTGCAGAGACAGGGCGACTGGTTGCAATCGAGGAAAAGATGAATGCGGCCAAGTACAGGGATATCCTGGACAAAAACCTTCTCCAGAGTGCTCAGGACCTCAGACTGGGCCGAAGGTTTACCTTCCAACAAGACAATGACCCTAAGCACACAGCTAAAGTAACGAAGGAGTGGCTTCACAACAACTCAGTGACTGTTCTTGAATGGCCCAGCCAGAGCCCTGACTTAAACCCAATTGAGCATCTCTGGAGAGACCTAAAAATGGCTGTCCACCAACGTTTACCATCCAACCTGACAGAACTGGAGAGGATCTTCAAGGAGGAATGGCAGAGGATCCCCAAATCCAGGTGTGAAAAAACCTGTTGCATCTTTCCCAAAAAGACTCATGGCTGTATTAGATCAAAAGGGTGCTTCTACTAAATACTAAGCAAAGGGTCTGAATACTTAGGACCATGTGATATTTCAGTTTTTCTTTTTATTAAATCTGCAAAAATGTCAACAATTCTGTGTTTTTCTGTCAATATGGGGTGCTGTATGTACATTAATGAGGGAAAAAATGAACCTAAATGATCTTAGCAAATGGCTGCAATATAACAAAGAGTGAAAAATTTAAGGGGTCCAAATACTTTCCATCCCCACTGTATATTTTTTACATTTTGCTGTACAATGTGAAAATTCAATAAAAATTTAGCAAAAAAAAAAAACAACATAAAATTTGCTGGAAATTGATAAGAAATTATTCTATTCTATTGATATTACCTTGAAGAAGAAATATGAAAATGCATCCTAACAAGTAACAGGACGCTGGTATCATTATTCAGAGTTCTGTTTCTCTTCCTTTTCTTGTGTTCACTTATATTTACTTCTCTACAGAAAGGTAAAAGTGTAATTAGTCACTTGTTGATTACAATACAAGGGGAACATCTTTACACATTGGCAAAAATCTTCAAACGGTAAAATATAGTTGCGAGTTATTTACAAACTTCATCATGTCTGCCTGTGTTGCTGTTGGAGAGTTCCCCTCATTTCCTCTTTGACTTGAAATCTCTGTAAAGGAGTCTCAGACAGCAGTAAGAAGCTGATAGGAGGTCTAACCCTTCCCCCACTCTACCCTAACCTACAAAAAAAAGTTTAGGCTGGACTTAGACTTTAACTGGTCCAGGTGCAGCATTGCATACTGTAATCCATCCAACGACCTTTTACAATTTTAGAGGATCGTTTTTCATTTAGCACATTAAAAATAACCTGCCAGCACAGAACCACTTACAGCTATAGTGTCATCTCTTGCCAACGATATTATCAAGTTTACCAATCAAATGTAAGTATGTAAAGATAGTCTTGGTCCTAAAGGTATCATCTGTAATACATCGGTGCTTACATTCACTTCTCCCTTTCTATAGCCATAAATAATCAGTAAAGTATTTGTTCTTACTTTTGCATTGGCCATCAAAGGTTCCTGTGGTAGGTCAGACCATGTTTGTAACCTCTCTTGTAACCACATCGTCTCTACTATGGCTACCTTAACTGTACCAATTAAAAATAGTTAGTCTACTGGTTTCTGCTTTGTGATTGCACAAGGAGATTCAGAAAGCAATAACAGTCCTTGTAGACAAGCAACCCAAATCAACATTAAAAACAAATGTTTTGTGCTATTGCCTCTACCACACTTAATATTCTTTCTACTGATCCTTGATAAATGTAGTAGGCGCTATCATTTTTTTTGCTGGAGTTTTTGGAAACTTTACTTTAGCTTCACACCATAGTATACCACGAAAACAGACTTATGATCAATTTTTAGCTTCTCCAAGTCACTTTTTTAGTACTTCAAATGAACTGAATAATTAGGTTGGAGAAGCTACTTAGGGTCTTCAACAAGTCCAGCTGAAGGCGACTAATTTCTACTAGATATACCACAACCAGGATAACTGAGAACCTTCACAGATATATACCATAAATATATGTTTTTATGGTATACCATGGTGTGAAGCTAGAGTACGGTTTCCAAGAACTGGGGGGGAAAAAAAATTATAGTACTTTCTACATTCACCAAGAATTAATAGAAAGAATATTAAGTAAAATATTAACAACAAAATTGGTACTCACAGAGATTTAGCAGTCAAACTCGGAGAAGGAAGAGAATATGGCAATGATAGAGAAGATACTTCACTGTGATGACAAATAACTACTATGTGTTTTGTGGTCAGTCTGTAACTTCCTCAGGAAAAGCTACTTCTCATTTCAACACATTTTGAACTACACAAATGGCCAAAAAACTCCAGGCTACTGATCAGTTCTTTGAAATCCTGTTCACTATCAAGCTTGAAAGCTTTGTCAGGTGGAAGAAGTACAGAATTAATGGATGCCATGGATGTTAGATGTTTTAAATCTTCAACCATTTCCAAACCTAACTGGGTTGCTTGCTCTGTCCAATAATAGTCTGGTAATGCCAACAGTAAGTTCAGGAAGAGGCGAGAGGCTCAAAGCCCTAACGTTCAACTTTTCCACTTGTATCTTTGTGGATTCACCAGTTCTCTGCTATATTTAATTAGTTTTACCCTTTCATGGTTCTTCATTTTGCTTTGTACTTCTCACATGATGCTGGTAGTTGGCCTTGGCAGTGACTTAAATGCTCTCATGTGCTCAACATGTTATCACTACTTACTCAAAGGGCAGCCTAATAAGCCACTTCTCTCCAGGAAAAACATCAGGGGAAGACTGATATTCTGCAAAAGGTACAGGGATTGGACTACTAAGGACTGGGGTAAAGTCATTTTCTCTGATGGATCTCCTTTCTGATTGTTTGGGGCATCCGTAAATAACCTTGTACAGAGAAGAAAGGGTGAGCGCTACCACCAGTCCTGTGTCATGCCAACAGTAAAGCATCCTGAGACCATTCATGTGTGGGGTTGCTTCTCAGCCAAGGGAATGGGCTCACTCACAATTTTGCAGCCATGAATAAAGAATGGTACAAAAACAGCCTCTGAGATCAACTTCTCCCAACCATCTAAGGACAGTTTGGTGATGAACAATGCCTTTTCCAGCATGATGGAGCACATTGCCATAAAACAAAAGTAAAAACTAAGTGGCTTTGGGAACAAAACATAAACATTTTGGGTCCATGGCCAGGAAACTCCCCAGACCCTAATCCCATTGAGAACTTGTGGTCAATCCTCAAGAGGCAGGTAAACAAATAAAAAAACACAAATTCTGACAAACTCCAAGCATTGATTATGGAAGAATGGGCTGCCATCAGTCAGGATCTGGCCCAGAAGTTGATTGGCAGCATGCCAGGGTGAATTGCAGAGGTCTTGAAAAAGAAGGGTCAACACTGCAAATATTGACTCTTTGCATAAACTTCATGTAATTGTCAATAAAAGCCTTTGACACTTATGAAATGCTTGTAATTATACTTCAGTATACCATAGTAACATCCGACAAAAAGATCTAAAAACACTGAAGCAGCAGACTTTGTGAAAATTAATATTTGTCATTTTCAAAACTTTTGGCCACAGCTGTACCTGCTTAGCAATCAATGATGTTTGCTTCTGATCATAGATATGCACAGCCTATTGCATTAGGGTGTGCACCCCAAAGCTCAAACACATATGTATGCGTGTGTGTGCATGTGCATATATACTGACGGTGCGCATGACTATGCTTCTGATACTATTAATCTTCAGCATCCTATAGGGAATATACTGTACATTTTTATATTTTTTGTCTTTCCTTATGTAATGAATGTAAACAGATTCCATAATACGTTTTTTATTTTAAATAAAATTAAATTTAGATGTAGCCCCAACACATAACAACGTCCTAATATTGCATAGAAAACACAATTTCCACATATAAAAAAAGTACACAATATGTACACAAAACACAAAAATACCCACCCATAATCTATAATGTATTTTGATGCCCTACCAGAGTTTCAAAGCCATACAGAGAAATTATTTTGTCTTTGTGGTGTGGAAGAAAAGACTTCTGAACTGCCTACCAGAAGGCAGCTGTCTGAACATACAGTGGGTAAAATTATTATTTGATCCCCTGCAGATTTTGTAAGTTTGCCCAATTACAAAGAAATGAAGGGTCTATCATTTTTATCATAGGTGCATTCTAATGGCAACCTGTGAAGTTCTGGTGAACTCCATGACCAAGAGGGTTGACCTCCCTGGCGGTATGATTAAGTCAGATTTTTGATGCTGAAAGTGGTACAATTGTTTTGCAGGGAAATTTGGCGTTTTATACTGTAGGCCTGTAATTCTTAGGAATAACTCATTTAAATCTGTCCAAACAAGAGTCTAGTAGACATCCCGGGAATGATAAAGTTTGAAACACAAAATCATAAATTATAATATAATAAATAACTATAAATAATTATAACAAATAATAATATAATAATAATACAAATTATTCAATAATGTAATCAAATCAAAAACACTGGAATTTGCTCAGTTGCAGAATTGTCACTATCATTCCTTTCAGTGTTTGATGACGGATCTCCCCACGATTCACTATTGCTCAATTCTACAAGTGATTCTAATTTATTATCGCTGTTTTCTAGCTGATCTAAAACCACTTTTGATGGAAAGGGACACTTTTTGGTTGCCATGGACAATTTCCAGTTTCCAGGTAGAAAGAACAGTATTTATAATATAAAAGTGCAGGCAGGGCACTGGACAGACCATTAGGGACAAAAGGGATGTGAAATAATTTGATACAGTAATGTAATCTGTAAGATTACAGTGTACTGTATGTGTAATGTGTTTTTAACTTTTTGAATTTGGCGCCTTTCTCCGTCCCTGTGCGTCGCGATGCTCACAGGGAACGGAGCTCGGCGCTGTGATGAGACACAGTCGCCGCACACAGCGGGGGGAGACATCGCAGGATCCAGGGGACAAGGTAAGTAACTTTGCCTGGATCCTGTGATGCGATCCTGAGTGTGGCTCGGGGTTACCGCTTTTGGTACTGAAAATTTACCCTGAGCCAGACTTGGGAATACCGCCAGGGAGGGTAAAGCAGTGCTGGAAAATAATGGTGGTCACACAAAATATTGACACTTTGGGCCCAATTTGGACATTTTCACTTAGGGGTGTACTCACTTTTGTTGCCAGCGGTTTAGACATTAATGGCTGTGTGTTGAGTTATTTTGAGGGGACAGCAAATTTACACTGTTATACAAGCTGTACACTCACTACTTTACATTGTAGCAAAGTGTCATTTCTTCAGTGTTGTCACATGAAAAGATAGAATAAAATATTTACAAAAATGTGAGGGGTGTACTTACTTTTGTGAGATACTGTATATATACATATACATATATACATACCTCCCAACTTTTTTAGATGGGAACGAGGGACACCTATTAGCAAATGTATGTAGGCAAAGGACACACCCCCTGTCACGCCCCCTTAAAGGAGAATTATACAACAAAAAATCATTAGTTAAACCCACAAGAGCTTTATTTTTACCACTACTATTCCTTGAAGTTTACAAATGCAGCAATTTAGTAATCAGATGAAAGGTTAATCACTGGAAAACACTTTTTGAAAGATAAATAATGCATTTTATATACAATTATATAGATCAGACTAAAATGAGGGACAAATGAGGAGGAGGGACAGAGGGACATTGATCCAAATCAGGGACAGTCCCTCGAAATCAGGGACAGTTGGGAGGTATATATATATATATATATATATATATATATATATATATATATATATACATTTACATATACGCACAACATATATAGCAAGACTTGTGATTTTCAGACACAACAAAGTTCAGATATCTTTTCTTTCGGTTTACTTGTGGTAACATCTCTTAAACACATACCCTTGTTAAATCAAGGAGAGTTTGTACAAGACTAGTTTTGCTGTCCTTTAATATATCTACAGGTTCTATTTAGATACTACTGTCTTATACAGTATGGGGTTTATTTACTAAAGCCTGAGAGTGCAAAATCAGGCTCACTTCTGTATAGAAACCAATACGAATTGACAATAGCCTGACCTTTTGACATATTTACCATGTATGGTACTATCCTGCCATCTACAGTAGAATATATATACAGAACTGTGTCCCTCATTAAAACTGATATAGAAGCCCAATTTGAAAGGGCTGCAACCTTGTGGAAATGGCTGCTAAATTTCCCAAGATAAAAATTTAGCAGCATAAGCTGAAACAAAGACTTTGCCAAGGGACAAAAATCCACATCGCAAGAAAGGAAGACTGCCAAGACTAAGAACCCATTGTCTTGCAATTGCTTGAAATGCCTTGAGTCCTATACAATACAGAAATCAATGACTAGCTAAGTGACTTTAGATAATCCCTATTGCATACAGACTAATGCATTTGTTAGGTGAGTATAGGTAGCATGTGCATGTGTGTCTACCACAAAGCAAACAAGACGTTTGCCTTGGGTGGCATTTTTCAGGGGGTGGCGCCGCCCTCAGGCAGAAAGGACACTATAAGGACTACAGA
The DNA here is from genome assembly GCF_042186555.1 of Aquarana catesbeiana. Classification (NCBI taxonomy): domain Eukaryota; kingdom Metazoa; phylum Chordata; class Amphibia; order Anura; family Ranidae; genus Aquarana; species Aquarana catesbeiana. Next base: position 23,231,560 of record NC_133333.1, read on the forward strand.
GACGCAGTGGTGTTGCTACGGGGGTGCGGACTGCACCTGGGTGACACCGGCCGGGTGGGGTGACACCAAGAGCAGCCACAGACTAACTGTTCAGTGACAGTGGAGTGAAGTGGAAGCAAGAGGCAGCGGTGGCTGCAGCCTCCAATTTCGGAAGTAGCTCAATTGGCAGAGCAGGTCGAAGTCCCAGTCTGTGATCATGTCTCTGCAGCCTCGCTACACACAGCAGGTAAAAATGAGCGGGCGGCCAGCGGAAAGGTCAGAGTCCAGCGAATTTTTTTTGGTGGTGGGGGGATGGGAGAGTCTCCTGGTGTAGTATGGTGGGATAAGGGAGCCCCCTCCCTCTTACCCCCCTCCCCTCTTTCTCAACCCAACTCTTTCCCCCCTCCCTCCCTCTCTCACACCCCCTCACCCCCTCCCTCTCTCATCCCACCTCTGTCTCACTCACCCTGCATCTCTCTTACCCCACTTCTCTCTCTCAACCCCCCCTCTCTCTTCCCCTCTCCCTCTCTCCAATTCTTCAATGTCTCTCCTTTTCCATCTCCCCCATCTCTTTCTCCTTCCCATTTCCCATTCCTATCTCATCTCCTAGCAGGGTTGGGGGAGCACTGTTGCAGGCTAGCGGGGGGGGTTGGGGGAGCATTGTGGCAGGTTAGCATAGCAAGGGGGAGAGTCCACCAGAGACCCTGAATAGCCACTTAAGAATGAAGGGGGTGGGACAAATTTAGATAGGGGGATCTGATTATAGTCTTGCCTAGGGCAACACAAAACCAAAAGACACCACTGCGACATTGCAGCGGACAACCTGGACACTAAGTGACACTTTTTGGGGACCAGTGACACTAGTACAGTGAGAAGTGCTAAAAATATGCGCTGACAGAACGACAATCTGCCTTGTTTACATAGGCAGGTCCCGGTGGACATGGATTCCGTCGGACCCACTAATTGTCTCCCGCTGTGTCCAATCACAGTGGAAACAGGTCGCCGGCAGCGCGTGCCCCAGACCTGGAAGCGTCAGATCACCTACTAGGTACATGATCTAGCACAGAGTGGCTGCCCTGCCCCAGTAAATGTACGTGGGGTGGTTGCTAAGTGGTTAAAGAATATTTCCAGGCCCGGCACTTACCTTGTCTTGGTGGGCCAGCGGGTCACGGCAATATCCTCCACGCTCATCGATGTCTTCTCCCGTCCTCTCTTCCTGTCCTCTGCTATGATTGGATGTCTGATAGGCGGCGTCCAATCACAGCGCCTGTCATTTCAGCCAATCAGGTGACAGGTAACAGACCCGAGCACCTGATTGGCTTAGAGGCGGTTAGGAGAACGATTCATTTGCTTTCCTAACACAACGCTGAGTGAACAGCGAGCGCCCAGCATGGCGCCCACTGTTCACCTTTTTGGACGCCTATTAGAGCATATGGCTCTAATCAGGTGCTTCCAAAAATTCCCCGCCGCTGTAATTCAGGTGCCCAGTGCCCGAAAAGGGGTCAGACACATGAATAGGGGGTGGCAGCGGCGACCATAGATAGATTCATGCAATGCATGAATCCATCTATTGTGAGAAAGAGGTGGCAGGAGAGAGGGGCGGCGCCCGTGCACCCTTTACGGACGCACTGCCACTGATGTGGGGGACACAGCAAACATGTGGAAGAAGGTGCTCTGGTCAGATGAGACCAACATTGAACTTTTTGGCCTAAAAGCAAAGCACTATGTGTGGTGGAAAACTAACACTGCACATCACCCTGAACACACCATCCCCACTGTGAAACATGGTGGTGGCAGCATCATGTTGTGGGGATGATTTTCTTCAGCAGGGACAGGGAAGCTGGTCAGAGTTGATGGGAAGATGGATGGAGCCAAATACAGGGCAATCTTAGAAGAAAACCTGTTAGGGTATTGAGAGTGGGGCGGAGGTTCACCTTCCAGCAGGACAACGACCCTAAACATACAGCCAGAGCTAAAATGGAATGGTTTAGATCAAAGCATATTCATGTGTTAGAATGGCCCAGTCAAAGTCCAGATCTAAATCCAATTGAGAATCTGTCGCAAGTCTTGAAAATTGCTGATCACAGACGCTCTCCATCCAATCTGACAGAACTTGAGATATTTTACAAAGAAGAATGGGCAAAATGTCCCTCTCTAGATGTGCAAAGCTGGTAGAGACATCCCCAAAAAGACTTGCAGCTGTAATTGCAGTGAAAGGCGGTTCTACAAAGTATTGACTCCGGGGGGCGCCATACAAATGTACGCCACACTTTTCACATATTCCTTTGTAAACAATTTTGAAAACCATTTATCATTTTCCTTCCATTTCACAATTATGTGTCACTTTGTGTTGGTCTATCACATAAGATCCCAAGAAAATACATTTACGTTTTTGGTTATAACTTGACAAAATGTGCAATATTTCAAGGGGTGTGAATCAGTGGCGGTGTGTCCATAAGAGCACACGGGCGCCGCCCCCTCTCTCCTGCCACCCCTTCTATCACCAATAGATAGATTCATGCATTGCATGAATCTATCTATGGCCGCCGCTGCCACCCCCTATTCAGGCACCCGACCCTTTTTCGGCCACTGGGCGCCTGAATTACACTGTCTTTGAAGCACCTGATTAGAGCCATAGACTCTAATAGGCGTCAAAAAAGGTAAACAGCGAGTGCCATGCTTTGCGCTCGTAGTTCACCCAGCTGTGTTAGAAACTTTCCTAACACTGAACTGCCTCTCTGCCAATCAGGTCTGTTACTCGTCACCTGATTGGCTGAAACAACAGGCGCTGTGATCATAGGAGAGGACGGAAGAAGATAATGAAGACATGGAGTAGCATGGAGGAGCATGGAGGACACTGCTCGCCACCCACCACCATCACCTGCTGCCCCACCGAGACAGGGTAAGTGCCGGGCAGACTGCGGGCAGGCGAGTGGGAACAGTGGCAGCATTTGATGTGGCACATTGGGAGCGTTTGATAGGGCACAGTGGGAGCGTTTGATGGGGCACAGTGGCAGTGTTTGATGGGCACAGTGGGAGCGTTTGATGGCACAGTGGCAGCATTTGATGGGCACAGAAGCGGCGTTTGATGACACAGTGGCTGCCATTGATGGCACAGTGGCTGCATTTGATGGCACAGTAGCTGCGTTTGATGTGCACAGTGGCTGTGTTTGATGGCACAGTGGCTGCGTTTGATGGGCACAGTGGAAGCGTTTGATGGCACAGTAGTGGCGTTTGATGGGAACAGTGGCTGCATTTGATGGGCACAGTGGCTGCGTTTGATGGCACAGTGGCTGCATTTGATGGGCACAGTGGCTGCATTTGATGACACAGTAGCTGCTTTGGATGTGCACAGTGGCTGCGTTTGATGGTATAGTGGCTGAGTTTGATGGGCACAGTGGCTGCGTTTGATGGCACAGTGAGGGTGCAATTGTGCTAGAGCTACTTCATCGTCCCCAGTTGTGAACCTGACTAGCTGTATCTGTGCTAGAGCTACTTCATGGTTCCCAGCTGTGAACCTGACTAGTTGTACCTGTGCTCGAGCTACTTCATGGTCTCCAGCTGTGAACCTGACTAGCTGTACCTGTACTTGAGCTACTTCATTATCCTCAGCTGTGAACCTGACTAGCTGTACCTGTGCTCAAGATACTTCATGATCCTCACCTGTGAACCTAACTAGCTTTACCTGTGCTAGAGCTACGTCACGGTCCCCAGCCATGAACCTGACTAGTTGTACCTGTGCTTGAGCTACTTCATGGTCTCCAGCTGTGAACCTAACTAGCTGTACCTATGCTAGAGCTACTTCATGGTGCCCAGCCCTGAACCTGACTAGCTGTACCTGTGCTAGAGCTACTTCATGGTCCCCAGCCATTAATCTATGGACTGTTCCATTTTAGTGTAGAACCCTGGTGTTTAGGAAATTGAGTTTGCCAGGCAGTAGTTGCCCTGGTTAATTGTTAGTAGATTCCCTAATTCCTCTCTAGTTCTGGACTTGCTGCACCTTCTCTTTTCTGTCGCTAGGTGACGTTATGCTGGTGACATTAGATAGACAAGGGCTTTGCAGGGTCAGGTTATGAATGGATGGGGTGTCTCAGCCAATGGGCAGGGGTTTCTTTAAGCCCCTTGGCCTGCTGGAATAGCCTATTTATTTGGGTGGTGGCAGGTGACCGGGGTTCTGTGCCACCTGAAAGGCTGTCTTGATGGACGTGTGTTATGCTGCCCTGGGCTGCTAGGCCAGAATCCTGAGGCCTATCCCGGGGACATCTGCCTGCTAGGCTGTCTGAGGGCTTATCCGGAAGCAGGAGAAGCAGCGCAGGGTTGGGACTGCAGGATTGGAATCCAACCGAGAGTAAAGGCTCAGCTGGACGGGAAACCAGTTGTGGTCAGAGGTGGAGGGAAAGCTGTCGCCACTAAGGTACCATCCACCTTGGTACCGGAGACCACTGTGAGTAAGCTGGAGCCAGTACCAGAGCAGTCTTTCACCAGCCGGGGACGGTGAAGAAATGGGAAAACTTCAGCAAGTGCCAAGCCAGGGACGCAGCGGGACAGCATAGGTGAAGCTTGAGGAGCATCAGTGAGTGCCAAGCCAGGGACCTAGCGGGTCAGCAGGAGTGAAGCTTGAAGAGTATCTGTGTGTGCCAAGCCAGGGACCCATCAGGGAAACGGTGGTGACGCTTGAGAAGTATATCAAATTATGTAAGTGGAAGAGCTCAAAGGATCCAGTTGCTATCGGGTCCAAGAGTCTAGTGAGAGACTGGGAGCTCAATGAGAAAAAGTCTATAGTGAGAGTCTGTAGAGTGCAAGGAGAACTATTCTGTGTTACCAATAGTTAATAGTTAGGTACAATACCGTTAGTGACTGTTACAAGATTTGTTGCAATAGGAGACAGCGGTCCAACCTATACAATAGTGGTATCCGGCTGGAGGCCTTTACTGTATAGCTGTCTACCTATAGATGTCTCGGAGTCTGCCAATTACCATTGCATCTACTTAAGGGTGATCTAACCCGCTCTCCCACAGTTCTGTTAAAAGACAATAAGTCTCTTTTGCATTCAAAAAGTGTCTGGCGCCCTTCACTGCATCACACCCACCATGCCTTGTAACCCACTCTACAAAAACAGATGTAAGCTATCTCTGACTCTGGAGGTCACCATTAGGCCTTTGGAGGTCTGGGACCTTGCTACACTAGCTAGACCTGTTCTACAAAACTATCTCATGGTTCCCAGCTGTGAGGGAAAGACTGTGCTTCTGGTGTATACAGAGAGAGAAGTGTCCTCTGCAAAATTGTGCTTGAGCGCTTGGAATATTCCACTTCACCCCTAATCCCCTCTACAAGCAATAAAATACAAAAAAGAAAAAAACCCCTAGACTGTTCAATGAGCCGGAGTGAGATTGATGGGATGGGGCTGTGTGCCTTGTTGTCTCTTCATTGAGTCAGCAGAGAACAAGTAAAATAATCTACAGCAGCTACTTTGGGGGTAACGCTACAATAACAATATATTGTAACATGGTATCAGATAAGTGTTGTAATATGTTGGCCAATTTATGTATAATATTGTATTGGAGTGCTGACCAGAAATTCAGTTGCATTGTCCAAATGAATTTTAACATAGCAAGGGAACAAGCTGAAGACTCTTTGATGTGTTAATCATATGCAAGTCTATTTGAACATTTCAAAGGGTATTCAGGTGGTATGTTAATCTAATCTAATTACATATATCTAAAGAGGACTTGTTGATGTTGATATGCGGGAGTGCAAATTGGGGTGGTTTATGACTACAGCTGTTCACGGCTGGGGGTTGTTGTCTGTTTGAAAGACTAAAGCTAAATTGAAAGGCCAATCAAATTGCTCAGCCATTCAATGCCTGGTGAATATAACACGGCATTCAGTCTATAGGTTTTGTAAGTAAGTAAGTGAGGCTTGTGTGTGTGAGTGAGGCTTGTATGTGTATGAGTGGGGCTTGTCTGTGCATGGCTGGGAACGCACAGGCCTAGGAGATGGGTTTCTGAATTATATTTCCTCTGTCGGATTTCTTTGTCATCTGTGGACTTTGGACTTTGTTCTGTGTTGGAAGTCAATAAAGTGCATCTCTCTGGAAGAATTGGGTTGCTGCGGAAGAGTACTTATATCATCATCATTATAATAATACCTAAATATTAATTATCATATCACCCAATATACATTAATAGACTAGATCACTACACTGGTGCCGTTCATGTGACCAGAAGAGCATTTTCGGACTTAGTAACGGAAGTCGGTGGTGACAACAATCCTGTGAGGTGGACAGAAGTCTGATGAAGAACCAAGAGCTGTGCTGTGACTCTAATGTCTGGAATGTCTGGTTGTGACATAAGAGAGTCTGATCTACAAATTTAAACAAGTTGGGAACCCCAGAATTATTCTCTGGAGATTGGAAACAACAAAAAAAGGACTGTGTCGTGTACCAGAAGACCCGAACTGGAATCTGAAGGAGTAACTAATGCGGTGAGTAAAATATTTTCTTTTTTTTAACTATTAGTAATATAGTCAAAATGCTTACTCAGTGTGAAGCCAGTGTCAGTTCTGATAAAGTTAACAGATGGGTATTAAAATGTATTAAGCGCCATGGCGGTCCTTATGAAATTCCAGAAAAATGTAAGCAGACGTGGACGATGATGAAGGAATTTTTAGAGAAAAATGTTTTTGATAGCAAAATTTCAGAAAGTAAAAGAAAAGGTTGTATTATACAGGGCTTGTTATCTTGCTGTCTAACAATGGAAAGTTCTTTGAATTATAAGGTTGAGGAAATTACCCAGTTACAGAAGGCAGTTGATAATAGCAACAATGTTTGTGAGAGGTTACAAAACCAATCAGACACTGAGACAGTAAATTTAAAATTGCATGCGGTTACCATTGGTGAAGCCTTAATTGAGAAATCTAAACGTTGTGATGAATTATCAGAGGAAAATGAGAGATTAAAATTAAGAATTATGGAATTAGAGAAGAGATCTCAGGAATGCAGATATGCATCAAATCTTGGATTCAGCAATCTGCAGCAAACAGAACCTCATATTAAATCTGATAATTCATTACCAGCTGCCCCCACTGTGACTACCACAGTTTATAACAATAATAATAATACAGGTGAAGTTCAGCTTGTAATGAAGCCATTAAAACCAAAATTATTAGACGCAATTCTTAAAGAAATAGGAATGGTTCCATACCATGATTTAAACAGATTTTTAAAATGGTTTTGTGACGTGCAGCAAGTCAGAGATATGTACAATCTCAACCCATCTGACTTAGAAAGAGTTTTGCAACATTCTGTAGGAAGTGGTCTTTGGATGAGAATTAAACAAATGTGTATTGAGCCTCTGAGGACAAGGGACATATTACTGGAATTATTATGTGTTTTGTATGGTGTACGTTCTGATGTTACTATTCATGGGAAGATCCAACAAATGCAAAATGAATCTCCCTATGAATTGTCACACAGGATAGCAACTATTATGGAATTATTGGTCGGTAATAATCTTGCATTTGAGCGTGGTGGCTTGATACATATGAGTATGTTTCTAGATGCGTTGCATGAAGATATCAAACAAAATATTTTATTAGTTACCCCAAATCCTCATGATTTAAAAGACATATTGTTGAGAGCAGACTATTTATGGAGAAAGTCAAATGAGCAGGCTGTCAAAATTGATTTAGCCACATTGTTTAGGACAAATACTGAACATAAAGATCAGAAGATAATATCCTATGATAACACTCAGAGAGGACACTCCGGGTCAAACATAGGTGATATTAATATAAAAAACAGAGCTGAACAAAATAATAATAAGAAAAGGTCAAAGACTTGGATACCGTTCTCTCAGTTAAAACATAAATATGACCAGCTGAAAATTGAGTATGACAAGATGAGAGGGGAACGTGATACATTATTAGAGCAGTTGAAGGGGGTACAAGGTGTCATGAATGTACAAGATGTATATTCTCCAGATCTGTTTTTGAATGCAGATGACACTTGTCTAGCAGTGGGGGTGAATTAGCTCCAAACTGTAAAACTGTAAATAGTGTTTTGTTTTAACTTCAAACAATGTTTAAGGACCTTGCTAATTAGTTTTGTTGGAGAGTTTTTTTGTCTTTCAGATATTGACATTTAAATGACGGTGAATAGCAGAAGCACAGTCTGAAATTGCTGGCTGGTGAGGGAGAATTATGGGAGAAATGCTGAAAAGACAACAAGGAATTATAAAGCATTCATGGACTCTCTCGAAATTCATCAAGCAATGGACCTTTTTTTTTTTCTCTTTTTTCTTCAACGCCCTAATTTTTAATTTTTCTTCCTTTTCCTGATATATTTTGCTTTTCATTTTTTTATTTTCTTTATGTTTTATTTCTTGAACTTTATCTTAAAACCTAAGAGAAGCATTTAAACCTAAAATAATTTTCATGACAACTGTACATATTACATAATGCGTATTGATCAAGATATTTGACATCTAAGGTGAGATGCTGCACAATGGCTTGGCATAGCATAAATTTTAGTATGTTGGGTGGTTTTCCTAAATTTATAAGAGGGGTGAGTGAAATTCATCACTCTAGTCATGATTTGAAATTTGTTGATTCAGTTGTTTATAATATGCTAAAGGCTATGACATATATGGATGAAAGAGACCTTTCTACCTTTCATGGTGAAGATACTGGCAAGAATTTCCACTGCCGCTTTGTCTGGATAGAAGATCTGATAAACACTGATGTCAAGCTGATTCTATCTGAACCATCGTGTGGGGGTATATCTATATGTATATGTTGGTATACCGTTCAAGTGTAATTGTGGACTGAATGATCCAAGTAACTGCTTTATTGAAGACAATGAGGGGTCGGCCTACAGCAAATTACAAAAGCAAATTGTGACTGGCAATCAACAAAAATGGACTCATGAATGTCAAGTGCAAGAAAATAGTTTGAAGCACAGTTTTTACTGCCATATCCAAACCTTTTGACCTTGAAAGTGAGTGCTGGTACATTGATAGTTCTTCTTACTATAAAGATGAAAGTAGAGTGTTTGCGTAAAAGCATCTTTAAAAATGAAAAGCTTGAGCCTGGAGATGAGAGAATCCTGGACTTGTGGATTGGAGTTCCCAGAGCATACCAAGTTTACTTTCAGTGAGATGGTGAGAGATGTGATGAAGTCCGACCGAAGAATGGACTGTGACATCAGCTCGTCTTTGCGCAATATTAAAGATCTTGATGTGATATAATAAGGCCTAACAGCTATATGGGCCATTGATGTTTACCAAATCCTTTTCCAGTCATGGTCTAAAAGTTATATTATCTAATAACTGTTTCATGGGGATATTTTAGAGGCTGGCGAAGAGAGATGTAACCAGTTTCAACTTCATATTTTATATGAGCCATTGTAAAGCATCCAGTACCTTAAATCATACTGATATTTTTTGTTGTTTGATTTATGGGTCAGTTCTAGTAGTTAGAACCGACCCAAGTGGGGGTATATGTTGTAATATGTTGGCCAATTTATGTATAATATTGTATTGGAGTGCTGACCAGAAATTCAGTTGCATTGTCCAACTGAATTTTAACATAGCAAGGGAACAAGCTGAAGACTCTTTGATGTGTTAATCATATGCAAGTCTATTTGAACATTTCAAAGGGTATTCAGGTGGTATGTTAATCTAATCTAATTACATATATCTAAAGAGGACTTGTTGATGTTGATATGCGGGAGTGCAAATTGGGGTGGTTTATGACTACAGCTGTTCACGGCTGGGGGTTGTTGTCTGTTTGAAAGACTAAAGCTAAATTGAAAGGCCAATCAAATTGCTCAGCCATTCAATGCCTGGTGAATATAACACGGCATTCAGTCTATAGGTTTTGTAAGTAAGTAAGTGAGGCTTGTGTGTGTGAGTGAGGCTTGTATGTGTATGAGTGGGGCTTGTCTGTGCATGGCTGGGAACGCACAGGCCTAGGAGATGGGTTTCTGAATTATATTTCCTCTGTCGGATTTCTTTGTCATCTGTGGACTTTGGACTTTGTTCTGTGTTGGAAGTCAATAAAGTGCATCTCTCTGGAAGAATTGGGTTGCTGCGGAAGAGTACTTATATCATCATCATTATATAATAATACTTACTTATTAATTATCTATACACCCAATATACAATATATATTAATATAGATTAAATCACTACAATAAGGAAAAATTGTTTACTAATTTTTTTTTTGTCCTGACTATGATAGTGAAAGAAAATAAAATTTGTATGAAACACACTAAAATTCCCTTTATGGAAGAAACAGAAGGCTGCAATGGCATCTAAAAATATGTCTTACTAACTCACCATAACTTCCTCACTCAGTAAAAACTAATTCAGGTTTTAAGAAAGTTTGAATTATGCAAAGAGTAGCTGGACTGCCAGATGGTTCCATGAATTTGTTGTGCAGCTCTGTTAACCACCCTTGTCAGCTGATGGAAAATGTATAAGTACAGAAAGTGATGTTGCAAAAGATTGTGAAAGCTTCTGCTATGACAAAGATGACCTCTGTTGCCCTTCAACATGCACTTATGCTTTGTTCCCATAACACTCAGCACAACAGAGTTGATAGCAGCAGCTGAAACTAGGACGCAGCGTTGGCCACAGAGGAGACATAGGTGACTATGTGGAATCTGGGTTGGATACCTGAAGACACTGATGAAGTGAACCCATTGTGGACATGCAACAGTAGAAGTGAGAGCCTTTATAATGGCTAAGGCACAGAGTCTAAGGTGCTGTCTTGTCTTCACCAGAGCCCCTAATAGTGGAGATGGACTTGCCTGCAGGCAACATCCAGGTTGCGGCCCTCTGACTCACCTGAGCAGGCAGCTACTGGGAACCGTGAGTAAGGTTACTGGAGAGAGTCCTTAGCAGTTCTGGAGTGCAGGACTCACAGGCTATTGGGTAACACAGAACAGGCAAGCAGGAGTGCACAAACACACAGGGGCACGGAGAATGGGTTGAGTTGCACAGAATCACAAAGGGGTCACAGGATACAGGTGTGGATGTGTAGGATTAGGGAAGTACGGATCACAGAACAAGTAGCTGGCTGAAGCACTCAAAGAAGCACACACCTGGAACATGGGTCACATAGACAATATTGGAAGGCACAAGGTACCACAAGAGAACACAAAACAACAAAGGAGAGGGCACATTGACCTAGTGCATTACCATAAATCAATATTTTAAGCAATAAACAACAAGCAAATACAAACACATGCCATACACAAGCAAGACTAGAGATGCACCAAATCACCATAGGGAAGACCTAATAGGGTCTACGAATTGCTAACATGTTTCAAGGGTCAAGCCCTCCTTAGAGCCCACATTTTTTTACCCCAAAAGAACATCTGGGGTTCAGTGAGCGGGTTACTGACCTGACTCAGGTGCCGACCCTACACATCATGCCTGCCTGACCCTGGGCGGGGCCCATTCGTTTTGCCAGGAGCATTTAAAACACCTTTCCTTCATTGACAACTAGTCCTCTGGCTGGTACACATCCTGCACATTATGCACTCCACATTCTTGCTTTCACGGCAGCAGTATCAGGTAACCATTACTACTACTGCTACACTCTAATTTTCATGTGGTTTTGAAACCCTGGATTTTACTACACCCTGGGGACTATTGCTGCCTTATACATTAGATACGCTTACTATCTGGTTTGGCCCCCCCCCCACCTTGTTTTTGATAGTCCATATACATATTTTGCACTTTCTTGGCATTTACATTTCTATTGATTCACAGAATGGAGCCCACTTGTCCCATTGTTCCAGAGACTTTAGTGTACACTTACACACATGCTCCCTGTGCTTTCATCGGACCCTGTCACCACAGCTTCCGGACCAGGCATTCTCCATGGCCCAGGCTCTTTGGCGGTGTATGTTCCACACTAAGCAGATATGTGAGTTTTGAAGGGATGGTTACTCCTACCTTCCCTTTATTAATTACCATATTTTTTCATGAATGGTCTACTTTGATATATTTATATTTCTTTGTAGATTGATTATGCAACCGCCCCTGAAGATTGAATATATTTCCATGAAACGCGTCGGGCTTACCTAGATGGAATTCATATATACCTACATGATCCTTGGACTCAGGCACCATCTTGTGTACAATTGTTATTTTGCAATGATTTTTACCATTAGGGACAGTGTATTTAAACATTTTGCTTATGTTTTTAAACAAGTAAATGATTCTGATACATGGTTTGTAATATCGTGTGTCTTTATATGCATGTACTGTTTGTTATGTGTCTACTGTATCATGGCAAACAAATGAATATTTACATATGCTTTTCTATTGAATCTGTTGATTAGCCACATCATATATACCTCATTTAAAGTCCTGACCTCTTCCTTCTGTACCTAATTAGGGATGGAGATACATGTTATCATGCGTCTCACACAAAGTCCCCAAAAAAACCCTCTTTGTTCCAGGATAACAAAGGGAGTCTGGCTGCTGGTATGTGGACACATTGTTTTTGAGCAACCTGCATACTAGCCTTTTAGGATGGCCGGAAGCTGACCGCTGTACACGGGGGGGGGGGGGGGGACAAAGCTCTGGCAAGAAGAATGGTGGGTGTCACAGGATCAAAGGAGCCTCCCAACAACCAGGTTTGTATTAACTATAAAGGCACTCCCAAAGAAGGTCCTGCAACTGGTCTTTATCCATTAGCATTTAAAATATTTATTGATGGTGTCAATAATACAGGCTGTCCATATTCTTTCCTGGGCTTTAACGTTAAACATAAGAAGTTCAGAAGCTGGAAGAAGAGACCTGAAACATTGCATGCCCCTTTACAACTACTACCTCAGGGACCCCTGAACATTTTAGAAACTACAAATCTAAGCATTATCTTATAACACCAAATAAAACAGCTAGTTTGAGACTCCTCTCTATATCACGATCTTTAATATCTGGGGCAATTAGCTCCTGATCAACCTGGGGAGATTTAATCTTACTTTCTGTGTCATCTCTGGGACAATAAGTGAAGAAAATTCTCCCTAACAGCTCACAGATAAAAAATAAAATAAAATAAATAATAATACATCTGGGTTTTTAACCCTTTCGTACTTTTTCAAAAAATGAAAAAAAAAATTTTTGGCTATACTTACACTTTAATGGAGGCCATGCGCAGTGTGATAAAACTGAACAATTGATATTCAATTTAACAATGTATATTTTAACATTTTAACAATGTCATATTTTTTTCCTCCGCAACTAGGGATGCACCGATACCATTTTTTTTTTTACAATGAGTACAAGTACCGATACTTTTTTTTTTTTAGTACTCGCCGATACCAATTACCGATACCTACCGCAACTGTTTTGTTTTAACTTCAGCTGTCAGCAATGGTACAAGGCATTGAAAAGTTATTTACAAATGAAATAAATTGATTTTTAATTTTTAATTTAGCGCTTTTTCAATGTGAAATGTGTAAATATATGTTAATATATATGTGTAAAAATGTTCACTAACAAAGCAAACAAATAAAAAGTTTTAATTGTTTATCGTTTATAAAAGACGTGAACAAAAGAAAAAAAAAAAAGCAGGAAAATAATAATTAAATGGAGGAGAATAGGGAGTTAATTAGGCTGATTAGAGTAAATTAAGGGTTATTAAGGGGTTAAACATCCCTTTGATCTGCAGATGAAGAAACAGAAATATACGAAAAAAAAACAATGTTTCTTTTTATTTTAGTGTTTCAGGGCTGAGCAATGTTGTTAATAAACATTGCCGGCTGCTTTTTTTTATTTTGACAGCTCCAATTACCGGACTTTAACACAGGGGAGACCCACTGACAGCTCAAAAAGCCGAGCCTGAAAGTATCGGTTTCAGGTATCGGTGCATTTGAACGAGTACTGATACTTGTGCAAATACTCGGTATCTGCACCAATACCGATACCGATACTAGTATCGGTGCAACCCTATCCACAACTGATTGACTTGGTTCAGTCAAAACCATCACTCATTACTTGGCCATGTCATATTTGTCCACTCAATTGATGTCTGGTTCTATCGGTTGGTGTATGGCCACCATAAGGCTAAGTTGGGGAGCTAGAACACCATTTTGGAATAAATAAGACACATAATGCACATTTGGCATCTTCACTTGGCTGTTTGCCTTCTTTCAGCACCGACAGATCAGAGCAGTCCTTCACTGTTACTAAATGATCCGTCCATTGCCGATACCATCTTCTCCGGGCCTTTTTCCAGATTCCCATCACTACTTTTTTGACCATTAATTTGCCAGTGTCGTGGAAAAACCCACCATACTCTTTTGTGCTAATAAGCACACATTCAGTCTAATGGTATAATGCATCTTTAAATAACCCATGTCTCCCGCATTTCCCCAGAAAACAGACATAATCACCATCTTAGCTCCATCGCTCCTTCATCTCAGCATGACTGCCTGCTAAGCAGTGCACTGGCTCTTTTATTCAAAGAAAACAAAAGCAATCACAAACAGGAAGTCCTGGCCCCAACAGCCAATTGCTTCATTCACAGGATATGACCTCACAGGATATGACAACACAGGATATGACAACACAGAATATGACAACACAGAATATGACAACACAGGATATGACAACACAGGATATGACCTCACAGGATATGACCTCACAGGATATGACAACACAGAATATGACAACACAGAATATGAAAACACAGGATATGACAACACAGGATATGACTTCACAGGATATGACAACACAGGATATGACAACACAGAATATGACCTCACGGGATATGACCTCACAGGATATGACAACACAGGATATGACCTCACAGGATATGACAACACAGGATATGACAACACAGAATATGACAACACAGGATATGACAACACAGGATATGACAACACAGAATATGACAACACAGGATATGACAACACAGGATATTACCTCACAGAATATGACAACACAGGATATGACAACACAGAATATGACAACACAGGATATGACAACACAGGATATTACCTCACAGAATATGACAACACAGAATATGACAACACAGGATATGACAACACAGGATATGACAACACAGGATATTACCTCACAGAATATGACAACACAGGATATGACAACACAGGATATGACCTCACAGGATATGACAACACAGGATATGAATGTGAACTAAGGAAATCCTTCCAACAGGATGGATCCGTTCCTGCTGATGGGAGATTATCTGCAGGTGTACGTCATGGCACCCCAAATATGTTGATCAGGCATCCACTAAACCGATAATGTCTTTGCAGAGAGAACACATCCCCCCCAGACTATCGTTCTATGCATTGCACAGGGGCCCTTCGCCGGCAGACACATCCCTACTCTGAAAACACTTCTCTCCAACCTCAGGAAGTTCACTAAACGGATCTCAACCAGCGTCGGTCTGCCCCAGTCAGCTCTTTAGAGTTGGCTGCAGGAGTACTAAAACAGGAAGACACAATGATAATACATATTAAAATACATCTTCGTAAAATTTCCACAACACCAGATACTGTATGTGCACAGGACTTATGTTGTCTCGGGATCCAACTCCATTCTCTGTCTCTATAGATGCTGCACAGAGGTGAGAAATGCACATTTTACATGAGAAACACAATTTCTAGGAGCCAGAGAAGGGTTGTTTTTTTTAGAGGTAGGTTTGAAGATCTAAATTCTTGAAACCTTGATGTCTCATGCAGAATTTAGAATATATAACAATTTCCCCATGGTTGTACATAATCACCTATGAAAGCCCAAACCAGGGTTTAGACTTATCCACCCTGGAAAAAAAAAAAACAGAGGGAAATACAAATCCGCTTTCATTACTCATGTGTTAATATTGAAAAGGAATTTTATTTGATATTTTGGACAGTATTTAGGTGTTTTTGAGTTCTAGGTAAGGGCCTCATATGTGTTTTTATATTCAGTCAAATTGGTCTTTCCTTGTATCATCTTCTGAGTTGCTGGCTGTAGAAAATAAGAACAGTTGGATCAATTGCAATATCAATATGTGATTTACATTTATATAAATTTGTCTTTGTCACACGTGGATATTTATACCAGAAATCATTAGAAAATATATTAAATAAATCAGGATTATTTTAACTTGCTTACCTCTAATACACAATAAACTGTATTTTCTCTCTCCATAAGATCTGTATACCTGGTATCCTATATAAAATATAGTATAAGAAAAAAAAATTGCTAAACAATGATTTATTGGGAGATTTGTCAATTTTCTGAGTGAGTTTCTAAAAAAAAAAAAAACACTCTCATAGCAAAATTAATATTCACATATCTTAACCAATCTCATACCATAGGCATGCTACATATGCCCAAAAAACTTTTACCAAACTATAGAGGGCATACATAGCACGTCTTTGGCTTGCCCTCTCTCCCCCGCCACCCAATATCTCCCCCCCCAATTTTACCAAATATATTATTTTTATTTTTAATAAATTCATACCCCTTTAATAACTATCAGTTAGTTCTAACTCATTCCCTCCTTCTTCCCTCAGCTATTATTTATTTGCTACTTTTTATTTCTATATTTTTTTTGTATTTTTCATTTAAAAAAATAAAAACAAACAAAAAAAACGAAAATTTTACTTTTTATTTTTATTCAATACATAATATTTTTTTTTTTTATCTTTTTATTATAAAATTGGAAAAAAAAACTTAATTCAATTCGTAAATATCTTGGCTTGCTTGTACCAGAAATTTAATTTTAGCATCATTATAGTTAGTCCTAACTCATTCCCTCCTTCTTCCCTCAGCTATTATTTATCTGCTACTTTTTATTCCTATATTTTTTTTTTTTGTATTTTTCATTCAAAAAAAATAGAAACGAAAAAAAGAAAATTTTGTTTTTTGTTTTTATTCCATGCATTATATATTTTTTATCTTTTTATTATAAAATTGGAAAAAAAAAACTTTATTTAATTCATAAATATCTTGGCTTGCTTGTACCAGAAATTTAATTTTAGCATCATTATAAATGGGACAAAAATATAGAGTAAAATGCACACATTTTCTCTACAATACCACCATTTTTTTTTTAAACTAACAGTGATCACACTAGGAAAAGTGTAAATTTAGGAACTTTTTTTTTTACATCTTTATCACCAAGAGAAAGCCTTATTTGTTCTGAAAATAACCCAATATATGTATTACTTTTTTATCATAATGACAAAGTTAGCGCAGAATAAACAGGCCCATAGTAGACGATTTAAAAACTGCTCAGGTCCATATTGTAGTATACAGAGGCAAGAGCGGAAGTGTAGATAAAGAGAAATTTTTTTTTTTTTTTATAGAATGGTATGAAGGGTTAGACTCTGTCAGGTTTTTATTGCAGTCTGTGTCCCAACAGAGGAGATTAGCTATTTCTATAAATCCTGCTGACCATTGCCTCTGGGACCGAATGTGAAAGAAAAGACAACATTTTATGACGTCACTAGAAATCCAGAGGAAATCCTCCAATGGGAATGCTTGTTCCAGTGATTTAGGAGAGATTTCCTCTCATTTCCTGTTGCATCTCTGGGTGGAGAAAGGGAAAAATTACCTGATAGGGATTTCACTCTTTTTCTAAGAATTTTTTTTTTTTGGGTGAAGTCATAGTCACTTCAAATCAAATTATATGCAACAAAAATCAACTTTAAAAAAAAAACAAACTTCCACAGGATTGGGTATTTAACACTTGCCTACTGGGCACCCCTTTCTGTGCAGGCCAATGCAGTCATGCTACACTGTACCCAAACTATATTTTTATAATTTTTTTCACACAAATAGAGCTTTCTTTTGGCCTTATTAAATCACCACTCGGTTTTTATTTTTGCTAAACGGAAAAAAAAACAAAAAAAAAACAGTAGCGATTAACCGCTTGGGGACCAGCCGTCGCAGTTGTATTGCGGCAGAATGGCACGGGCAGGTGAATCGACGTTATGTTACGTTGCTCCCTCTGGTGGCCACACGCCGCTGGAGGCGCGTGCGTGCGCCCACGGCTCTCCCCCGTAGCCGATGCGCGTGCCCGGCGGTCATCGAGACCGCCGAGATCGCTCGTAACACGGCGAGAACCGGGATCTCTGTGTTTACACACAGAGATCCCGGTTCTCTGAGGGGAGAAGTGACAGATCGTCTGTTCATACAGAGTATGAACAGCGATCTATCTCTTCCCCTACACAGTCCCCTCCCCCCTTTCAGTTAGAAACACAAACAGAGAACACAATTAACCCCTTGATCGCCCCCTAGTGTTAACCCCTTCATTGCCAGTGACATTTTTACAGTAATCAATGCATTTTTATAGCACTGATCACTGTATAATTGTCAATCGACCCAAAAATGTGTCAAAAGTGTCCGATGTGTCCGCCATAATGTTGCAGTCTCGATAAAAATCGCAGATCGCCGCCATTACTAGTAAAAAAAAAAAAATTAATAATAAAAATGACATAAATCTATCCCCTATTTTGTAGACGCTATAACTTTTGCGCAAACCAATCAATATACGCTTATTGCGATTTTTATTACCAAAAATATGTAGAAGAAAATATATCGGCCTAAACTGAGGAAAAAAATTGCTTTTTTAAAAAAATAATGGGGATATTTATTATAGCAAAAAGTACAAAATACTGTGTTTTTTTCAAAACTGACGCTCTTTTTTTGTTTATAGCGCAAAAAATAAAAACCACAGAGGTGATCAAATACCACCAAAAGAAAGCTCTATTTGTGGGGAAAAAAAGACGTCGATTTTGGTTGGGTACAATGTCGCACGACCGCGCAATTGTCAGTTAAAGCGACGCAGTGCCGAATCGCAAAAAAGTGCTCTGGTCAGGAAGGGGGTAAAATCTTCCAGGGCTGAAGCGGATAAATACCACCAAAAGAAAGTTCTATTTGTGGGGGGGGGGGGAGGGGATGATAAAAATTTCATTTGGGGACCATGTTGCATGACCGCGCAATTGTCATTCAAAGTGTGAGAGCGCTGAAAGCTGAAAATTGGTCTGGGCAGAAAGGGGGTAAAAGTGCCCAGTAGGCAAGTGGTTAAGTGAAAATTCACTTTGTGAAATGAACAGCCTCTGCTTCTTCCGTACATCTCTTTCAGTCAGTTGTACTGATTTTCAAAATTAAAAAAAAAAAAATAAATAATTCTAGGCGTCAAAAAGATATGGGTAAAATACCAACTTTGCAATATGCTGCAACAACATGGGAAACAATGGTGAAATACAAAATCACAGAGAAGTGATGACATTTATAAGAAAAAAAAAATTACATTGATGCAAGCCAAGTTCCTTCTTTCACTGTTTTGTCTTAATGACCAGGACATTTCTTGCGATACGGCACTGCGTCACTTTAACTGACAATTGCGCGGCCGTGCGGCGTTGTATCCAAACAAAATTGGTGTCCTTTTTTTCCCCCATGAATAGAGCTTTCTTTTGGTGGTATTTGGGAATAGATACCTACTAAATTAAACTTAATGAACTAGTCCATGACAAGGATGAAGTAAAAGGGTATACAAAAGTAAAATTTGACAGCTTTATTGTATAGATATGAAGTATATATAAATATGAACAAGTTCATACAGTATTGAAAGCATATAGACAGCAATACATGAACAGAGAATATTAACCAGCTCAATACCGGGCATTTTCACCCCCTTCCTGCCCAGGCCAATTTTCAGTTTTCAGCGCTGTCGCACTTTGAATGACAATTGCGCGGTCATGCGACACTGTACCCAAACTAAGTTTTTAACATTTTTTCCCCACAAATAGAAAAACTTTCTTTTGGTGGTATTTGATCACCTCTGTGGTTTTTATTTTTTGCGCTATAAACAAAAGATAAGCGATAAGTTTAAAATAAATATTTTTTACTTTTTGCTATCATAAATATCACAAATTTAAAAGTTTAGGCCGATACGTATTCTTCTACATATTTTTGGTAAAAAAATTGCAATAAGCGTATATTTATTGGTTTGCACAAAAGTTATAGCGTCTTCAAAATAGGGGATAGTTTTATGGCCTTTTTATTATTTATTATTATTTTTTTTACTAGTAATGGCGGCGACCTGTGATCTTTATTGTAATTACGATATTGCGGCGGACACATCGGACACTTTTGACACCATTTTGGGACCATTGGCATTTATACAGCGATCCATGCTTTAAAAAGGCACTGATTACTGTATAAATGTCACTGGCAGGAAAGGGGTTAACACTAGGGGGCGATCAAAGGGTTAACTGTGTGTCCTAGGGAGTGATTCTAACTGTAGGGGGTGGGGACTCACAAGGGGAGGAGACCGATCGGTGTTCCTCTGTACTGGGAACACATGATCTGTCTCCTCTCCTTTGAGGGGACGTGGATCTGTGTGTTTACACACACAGATCCAAGGTCCTGCTCGGTTAATGGGCAATCGCGGGTGCCCGGCAGACATTGTGGCTCCTGGGTACGCGCATCGGGTCCCGCTTGACACAGCGGGGGGGCGTGCGCCCCCCAGGCGGCCAGGAAGCCCAGGAGGCCATATGACGCCCTCCCAGGATGGGAGATCCCATCTGCGGACATCATATGACAATGGGCGGGTATTGAAGTGGTTAGTAATGCATTGAGAAAACACTGGTTGTGACACATGGTTAAACACACGATATCTGTTTGCTCTACGCGTTTCGCAACTTATTATCGCTCATCAGGAGCAAACGTGTATTGTGTCTCTGAAATGACAAAAATAAAATTATGAATTGATCCAGGACATTCACTTAATGAGGGGGCAATGAACTTGAGGTCAGAGTCCCAGCTGGTATTTACAGGGTGTCCATGTACTGCTGGCCTGGGGGCCATGTCCACTTACGTAATTGTCTGAACAACAGTAATGTCAGCCAATTAGATAGTAATTATGTGAAATCAAGTTAAAAACTGTAATATAGATATGTCTATTACCCTACAAACTACCAAACCCTTATCCCACACATGCTTCATGCGAAGTCCCGCCCTTTCTGCTCTCTTTTTATCCTATAAAGATATACAGTCATCCCTTATAAGCTTATTACAATATTCTAAGCAATGTTAGAACCAGTAATATGATTTTCTTTAGCGCTAACCAAGTTTTGCATCTAATACCGTAACGTTTGGTGTTACTTTGGGTGCCAGAGGTTGCGTGCCTATAGACTCCAGTGATGGAAATCTAAATCCTGGTCTAATTTAGTTCCCTCCAAAAGCCTCTGTCGCGAGTGAGTCTACCACACGTTTTACTTGGGTGAATAAGTGACAGGGTCACGTTAAGTGCAGGAACTTATTTAACCAATCAGAATTTACTTTTTAATGGTCTTTAATGGACCTTAGCAGAGTGGATTTTAATTGGTTATGCACCCAAGTACTTGAACCTCCTAAGGCAGCAATGGCAAACCTTGGCACCCCAGATGTTTTGGAACTACATTTCCCATGATGCTCAACTACACTGCAGAGTGCATGAGAACCATGGGAAATGTAGTTCCAAAACATCTGGGGTGCCAAGGTTCGCCATCACTGTCCTAAGGAATAAACACGTTGTATATTTAATAGGTTGGAGGGGGGGAGGGGGTTGCCTTTAACTAGGTTTCTACTCCTTCAGATACACTTACCTTGGTACCTTTTGTCTCAAAAGCATCCTTTTTTCTTCTAAATGAATTAGGGGCTCTGGATGTGGAAGCTTTGTTACCTAGAAGGAATCTTAAACAAAGAGAAAGATTTTGGTGTCATTTGTCATTTGTAGGGAGAACCTGGCAGTATACTTTTGTGGGCAGTAGACAGAACCTTTGTTATTTAGCAACACCATGAGACATAATTGTCGTAACATTTCAGTGGAAAATGAAGAAACAAACTTTTAGCACTATGCTATGGCATCAGAATCTGCAGAGTTCCCCTTTTACATCTGAACTTGTAGAGTTCCCTTTCACTGTAAGGAGAGACTCTGCAGATTCTGATGTAACTCTGGGAACTCTAAAATAAGGGCTGCTCTGGTGTACGGAGAGGACTCTGATGTAAGAGGGAACACTGTGGCCTCTGATGTAAGGGGTGCTCTGAGAACCCTGATTTACCTTAGCATACTCACTTAGGGCCCTTTCACACTGGGGCGGTTTGCAGACGCTATTGCGCTAATAATAGCGCCTCCAACCGACCCGAAAGTGCCGCTGCTGTGTCTCCAGTGTGAAAGCCCTGAGGGCTTTCACACTGGAGCGGTGCGTTGGCAGGACGGGAAAAAAAGTCCTGCCAGCAGCATCTTTGGAGCAGGGAAGGAGCGGTGTATTCACCGCTCCTTCCCCGCTCCTGCCCATTGAAATCAATGGGACAGCGTGGCTATACCGCCGGCAAAGCGCCTCCGCAGAGGCGCCTTGCGGTGGTTTTTAACCCTTTCTCGTCCGCTAGCGACGGTAAAGCGCCACTAACAATAGCGCCGCTTTACCGCCGACGCCACCCCCGCCCCAGTGTGAAAGGGGCCTTAGAGGTAGGAGAGAAGAGGGGGAGGGGGGAGACTTCAGTCACAGACAGGGATGGATGGCGAGCTCACTCACCCCTTGGCAATCATCACCTCTCATCCAGATGTATCTGAGGCTGCTGGGCTTCAAATTTCCCATCCCCACTTTCCTTTTATGAGGTACAGTGCTAGGGGTTGGAGTGGGTCAGACACAGAGGGGTAGGGGCGGGAGAAAGGGGTGCAGATCGAGCCATCTCTTTTAGTGCGCTTTGGGCAGTGTGAAAGAGAATGTAACAGACACTCTCAGCTTAGACAACTGCAGCCAGCAACCCTGCTGGGAAGCCATAGTCCAGTCTGAATAATGTGTCCAGGTTTCAGGCAGTCTGAAACCCGGACGCATGATTTCAAACCCAAAATGTCCTGGTGAATCCCGAACAGGTGGCAACCCTAAGTGCAGCCATTGGCTCCCGCTGCTGTCAAACAAATCCAATACATTCGGCGGCTATGGACACCAAATGCTGGACTCTGGAGCGCACCTGCAAGGTAACTTACCGGGAGAGCGCTTCGCCCAGGGGGTTATCTGATGCGGGGAGGAGCCGTGAGAGCCGCCGAGGAGCCACACTGTGCAAAACGAACTGCACAGTGGAGGTAAGTATAACATGTTTGTTATTTAAAAAAAAAAAATTGAAGCTTTACAATCACTTTTTATCACTTGCCGACCAGCCGCCACAGTTGTACTGCGGCAGAATGGCACGGCTGGGTGAAACAACGTTATGTTACGTCGCTTTGCCCTGTGGCCACTAGGGTCGCGCCCGCTGCTCGCCCCTGGAGCCGATGCGAGTGCCCGGCGGTCACGATCACCGCCGGGCTCCCATGATCTCAGCTCACACACGGAGAACCGGGATCTGTGTGTGTAAACACACAGTTTACGGTTCTCTGAGGGGAGAAGAGACTGATCGTCTGTTCATACAGAGTATGAACAGCGATCTGTCATCTCCCCTACACAGTCCCCTCCCCCTTCAGTTAGAACACACACTAGGGAACACAATTAACCCCTTGATCACCCCCTAGTGTTAATCCCTTCCCTGCCAGTGACATATTTACAGTAATCAATGCATTTGTATAGCACTGATCGCTGTATAAATGCCAATGGTCCCAAAAATGTGTCAAAAGTGTCCGATTTGTCCGCTATAATGTGGCTGTCACAATAAAAATCGCAGATCGCCGCCATTATTAGTAAAAAAAAAAAATGAATAATAAAAATGCCATAAAACTATCCCCTATTTTGTAGACGCTATAACTTTTGCGCAAACCAATCAATATACGCTTATTGCAATTTTTTTTTACCAAAAATATGCAGAAGAATACATATCGGCCAAAACTGAGGAAAAAAATGTTTTTTTTATATATATTTGGGGGATATTTATTATAGCAAAAAGTAAAAAATATTGCGTTTTTTTTTCAAAATTGTCGCTCTTTTTTTGTTTATAGCGCAAAAAATAAAAACCGCAGAGGTGATCAAATACCTCCAAAAGAAAGCTCTATTTCTGGGGAAAAAAGGACGTTGATTTTGTTTGAGCGCAACGTCGCACTTGTCAATTAAAGCGACGCAGTGCCGAATCGCAAAAAGTGCTCTGATCAGGAAGGGGGTAAAATCTTCCGGGGCTGAAGCGGTTAAAGTAGATTTTCAGGCTAAACCTAACTAGTCTTAAAAATGCCCCCTCCTGCTAGCCTAACACCTTTGCTGATTAACCCGTGTGAGAAAGATGTAAATACCTACCTATTTTTAGCCCGCACTGGTCCGGTCTAGTCAAATGATCCAGCTCCCCTGTGTCAGTCAGCAACAGCTGCAGGGGAGAGGAAGCAATGCCAACAAGGGATGGGCCATCAGAACTTATGGGTGACGTCACCACTCCCAGGCGTTATCAGCTATTGTTGAGTGCTCTGTCCTCTCCCCTGCAGTCCCTAATGGCAATGTCCAGCTTCCCATGTTTGACAGTATCTTACTCATTGGTCCAACAAATGGCCAGAATTGAACAACAAGACCCCCCCCCCAGGGGAGAGGAAGCAATGCCAACAACGGATGGGCCATCAGAACTTATGGGTGACGTCACCACTCCCAGGTATTACCAGCCATTGTTGAGTGCTCTGTCCTCTCCCCTGCAGTCCCTAATGACAATTTCTTACTTATTGGTCCAACAAATGGCCAGAATTGAACAACAAGACCCCCCCCCAGGGGAGAGGCAGCAATGCCAACAATGGATGGGCCATCAGAACTTATGGGTGATGTCACTGCTCCCAGGCATTACCAACTATTGTTGAGTGCTCTGTCCTCTCCCCTGCAGTCCCTAATGACAATTTCTTACTTATTGGTCCAACAAATGGCCAGAATTGAACAACAAGACCCCCCCCTCAGGGGAGAGGCAGCAATGCCAACAATGGATGGGCCATCAGAACTTATGGGTGACGTCACTGCTCCCAGGCATTACCAGCTATTGTTGAGTGCTCTGTCCTCTCCCCTGCAGTCCCTAATGACAATTTCTTACTTATTGGTCCAACAAATGGCCAGAATTGAACAACAAGACCCCCCCCTCAGGGGAGAGGCAGCAATGCCAACAATGGATGGGCCATCAGAACTTATGGGTGATGTCACCGCTCCCAGGCATTACCAGCTATTGTTGAGTGCTCTGTCCTCTCCCCTGCAGTCCCTAATGGCAATGTCCAGCTTCCCATGTTTGACAGTATCTTACTTATTGGTCCAACAAATGGCCAGAATTGAACAACAAGACCCCCCCATAGAATTTAATAATGGTCACAACAAGAATGAGCAAAAAATGTCAAACATAATTCACACAACTGCTTGTGTACTGAACACAGGAAGTTTTGTTCATTCCTGAATAAGAAACGGTTGGCTGAAAAATGTTGACTTCCAGCTTTCAATCAATTGTGTCAATTAATAAAAATACAACATTTCCATGATCGTTTTCTGTATAATATTACTATTCAATAATAGTATACTGTACCTCCAAATGAAGAAGGTGATCAATAACAATGAGATTAAGCATGCAACAATTATAATTATCCTAATATCTTTGTTCAAACTGTTTTCCACTGTAAAAAAAAAAAAAAAAATCATCATCAACCTTATCACCTTGAATTGGTCAGTTTTCCTTGCATCTTTTAAATTTGTTTGCCAGCTGTTCAAACCATCATTAAATCTTTTATATTTTTATTAATAAACTCATTCAAAATTATAGTTTTATCATCACCCGTGTTGACCATAGGCTGCCAATGTAGTAATCATCACTATACTGTATATTTTTGTTATAGCACCCCTCTGACTTCATTACATTTCTTCCTTTATTTTGTGAATTTCATTTTTATTGCTATTATTTATAACCACCACCAGAACTTTTTTTTTTTTTTTTTAGGGCAGGTTGATTTCCAGATTTGTTGGTTCTCAGCAGTGGCGTCGCTAGGGGGTGGATTTTGGGGCTATGGCCCCGAATCTGGGGCCCATAGCCCCGAGTCTCTTCAAGGGTTCCCAAGGGGAGGGGAGGCTCTCTGGGGACCCCGATTTAAGGGGGATGCTCTCTGGGGACCGTAATGTAAGGGGGGCTCTTTGAGGACCCTGATGTAAGGGGGGGCTCTCTGGGGATATGTATACACACACACGTATATTATATACATGTGTATGCCCGCCCAAGCATATGACTTTTTTTACTATGCTGCTATGGGCTCTAGCCCCAGATCTTTTGTAGACCTAGCAATGCCCCTGGTTCTCAGTGCTTCGCATTAAGCATAGAGCTGCACGATTAATCGTTAAGAATCGTTATCGCAATTTTTTTCCTGTTGCGATCTTGACAAAGTATTTCCCGATTCTTTCTATGCAGAGAATTCTCTCTGCTCTGCTAAAGCCGACAGCCGTCAAAAGAAAAGGAAAAAATATCCTGGCAGTCTGCCAAGAATCACAACATTCTTTAGCAGTGGAACTTAAGTATAAACATTGTAACAATTTGTCCTTTAGATCAAAGGAACAGACTTTGATGTGTAAATGAGTAAAGTTTAACCACTTAAACACTAAACCTTTTTCTGACAAGTTAAACTCATTTTTTTTTTTTGCTAGAAAATTACTTAGAACCCCCAAACATTATATATATATATATATATATATATATATATATATATATATATATATATATTAGTAGAGATCCTAGAGCAGTGGTTCTCAACCTGGGGGTCGGGACCCCCTCGGGGGGTCGAATGACTATTTGCCATGGGTCACGGAATCCTGGGCTGTTCCTGAAGCCCGCACTGCTTTCCCAGACTTTTAACAGCCGCGCAGCAGGGCTATGCCTGGAGCCCGCGGCCGCCCATTTAGCCTCTTTGCAGCCACCCATTCAGTTCACGGCATGGGTGGGGGGCAGAGACTAGAGGTCAGCTGACTGGTGAGGAATGTGAAGTGGGAGGGGCTGGAGGAGACCCTATCTCCTGATTTCAGCATAGGTGTCACTGCCGTGAGACACCACAGAGCTGGAGACACAGTGAGGCCAGAGACACAATGAGTAACACTACCTGTGATTATAGTTGCCATTAAAAGTCCCCACTACAATTCTCACATCAGCAGATGACCTTGATCAAGAGCACCTAAGTTGGCTGATCAGAACTCCCCCCAGCACTACCACTGATCTCACCCCCCACCAGCACTGCCACTCATGCCAACTTCCCGCCAGCACTGCCACTCATCCCATTCCCCCCCCCACCACCACCACCACCACCACCACCAAGGTGTAAGAGAAGGAATAAAAATAGAGAATACATGGTAGGGAGAGGAAAAGAGAGGGGGGAACAAAGAAAAACGGAGAGAAAGAATAAGAGAACAAGAAAAATGGCTAGAGAGAGGGATGGGGGGAAAAAACAACAAAGTAGGATAGAGAGAGATAAAAGGGAAAGAAAGGACAACAAAGAGAGAGTGTGTTACATCCCAAAACGTACCAGAAGAGGTTTTAATACTGTGCGAGTGGAAGAGACTCGGGGAGCGCTAAATGTCCATGGGTTAGGGTTACTTGTCTTGCTTGGGTGCTGACAGCCCACGCTACGAAAATAATTTTACTGTTATGGGTCCCCACAACTTGGGAAATGTAAACATTCCTTGTAATAGAAAAAAAGCATGACAGGACCTCTTAAATATGAGATCTGGGATCAAAAAGACCTTGGATCTCATATTTACACTAAAATGCAATAAAGTTTAAAAAAATTGTCATTTAAAAAAACAATTAAAAAAAATGGCTCTTTAAG
Organism: Aquarana catesbeiana; assembly: GCF_042186555.1. Classification (NCBI taxonomy): domain Eukaryota; kingdom Metazoa; phylum Chordata; class Amphibia; order Anura; family Ranidae; genus Aquarana; species Aquarana catesbeiana. Next base: position 23,259,295 of record NC_133333.1, read on the forward strand.
AGCTAAGAGCCCTGCAGTGTCATGGAGACGGGTGGGGGTCATCTTCCCCTCACTCGTCTTCATGCACAGCTACTGAAAGGACCGGATTGCCGCTGATAAAAGTGATCTTGCGGCGAATCCGCCGCAGAGACCACTTTTATCTCGTAGCCGACTGCCGGCCGAAAACGGGGATACCTGGGTTATGGCAGTTAACTGCTGCCATAACAACGATACCCGTCTTCAAAGTGAGGACGTATATCGGCGTTCAGCAAGTGGTTAAATCTTCATCTTTTACGTAACTACTCATCCCTGGTGATCCTAACTGTTAGGACCTAACATGAATGTCCTTGTTCAGGCACTTCCTGTTATAGGGTGACACTGTTCTGTCCCTGTCTCTGCTTCTGCATTTTCATCTTCACATGAGCCCTTGGGGGGAGACTAAAAGCAGCCATACCAACACACATTATGCAGGCACAGTCTGTACAGAGTACAGAGCTGTGTTCGGCAACCAAAACTGAAACTAGAGCATGAAGACAGAAAGTGTCTGAAAGAGGCTAGAGGACATAAGAAGCACTGAGATGCACCAAAAGAGGAAAAGAAATTGAAAATATTTTTTTTCCAAACAAATGTTACCAACAAACTAATGTCTAAGACTCTACCACAGTAATATACTGAATAACATACCGGTACTTTTAATAATCTTGAGTTTTGCTGCCGTGCGACTTGTTTGCCCGTTAGGGAATGTTGCTGTACAAAAGATGCCTGAACCCTCATGATCTCCAGAAGCTAGGTAGGTTAGTTCAGATGTTTTTAGATACTTCCCGTTCCCAAGGTTCTTGTTATACTCTGACAGGGGCAATCCTGAGATGTTCCAGTTCAAAAAAGGTGGACTGGTGGCACAGGTATGTTCTACAGAACAGTTGACCAAAGTTGGTGTTCCGACAATTATCTCTCCAGGCACGGACAACACCGGCTGAGGTGGAACATCTATTGATGTAACTTAAAGAATTATGGTTAAATGTTATGTTTAAACATTTCTGAAGAAAAGTAAAGATTGAAAGTTTGCAGCTGAAACAAAAATCTAAATATGAGATACTATGATTAGTATTATTATGAAATGTTTGACCTTCAACAAGAACAGGAATACCACCACCAAACAGTGCCGGATTTAGACCTTGGGGGGCCCGGGGCAATTCAGGTTCGGGGGCCCCTCAACATAGATATTAAATTATATGATAAATAAAAAAGTGAACTGAAATGAATGATAAACAGCATTTGTTCTAAAAAAATATATATATTTATGTTAGGTTCTGAAGAAGACACTTATTCTGATTTTTATTGACTGTAATGCCCCATACACACGGTCAGATTTTCCGATGGAAAATGTTTAATGGGAGCTTGTTGTCGGAAATTCAGACTGTGTGTAGGCTCCATCGGACATTTTCTATCGGAATTTCAATCACACAAAATTTGAGATCTGGATCTCAAATTTTCCGATAACAAAATCCGTTGTCGTAAATTCCGATCGTGTGTACACAATTCCGACGCACAAAGTTCCACGCACGCTCGGAATCAAGAAGAGCTGCACTGGCTATTGAACTTCATTTTTCTCGGCTCGTCGTACGTGTTGTACGTCACCGCGTTCTTGACGTTCAGAATTTCCGACAAGATTTGTGCGACCGTGTGTATGCAAGGCAAGTTTGAGCCAACATCCGTCGGAAAAAATCCATGGATTTTGTTGTCGGAATGTCCGATCGTGTGTACGCGGCATAGGAATACACCTGGCAAATATTCTCTTTATCTGATTACTTTTTGTTTTTTACTTTGCGGTCCTCAATCACAGATCTGTGGAAGGTGACATTCATCTATACCATACAGAAACTTTTCATCTGTGGAAATCCCATTCAGATCCACGACTAATTAAAGTGCTGATCAAAATGGCCAATGTTTGTGCCCATACATACTACAATTATTCGTGGACACCTTGTCTGTTGTACTAGGAATTAACCATTAATTAGCTGACTTCTGTTTGATTGGGTTGAATGGATGTGCGATTGGCATTGCTATCTGTGTTCTGATAACGTTATCAGGTTATATTAATATGGGGTGGAGGTATCTTATATTTTTTAATAATTTTGTATATGGTGGAATTATTTATAATAAAGTAATTATTATTTTTGCTAAAAACAGTTTTTGTTCCTCCTTGAAGAATCCCTTTGGGGCTGTTTGCCCTCTCTTTTTCTCTAGAGAATTCTTTCTATATGCAGAATACACCTGGCAAGGGGGCCTGGGGCAATTTCTTTTTTTGCCCCCTTGTAAATCCGGCACTGTGGCCAAATGCAGGATCATTTTGGCAGGCAAAGCCCCAACACTTCTGGCTATCATTGGAGCTAGCCACTAGGCCTGCCCTCAACATTCCTATTGACCTATCACCATAGGCGTGCGCAGCCTATTGCATTAGGGTGTGCACCTCAAACCAAAGCTCCAAAGCTCAAACACATGTGCGTATATATATATATATATATATATATATATATATATATATATATATATATATATATATATATACACAGGGCCCAATATTTCAAGGCCTGAGCTACTAGGCAGTCCTCAAGGGTTACTCGCCACCAGTTGCCCCACCCAGCCCAACCCGCCCCTAATTCCGCCCCTAAACACGCCCTCATAAATTATCTGACACTTAAATGTATTATGCAGAATTAAGTTATAAAAATAATTATATTCACAACAACTGTATCCGTGCCCACCAATGAAGGCTGCCTGTGTCCCCCATGCAGCGTTGTGCCCTCCAATGCAGCCTTGTGCCCAGTGCCCACCATGCAGCCTTGTGCCAACCAATGCAGCTTTATGTCCATCATGCAGCCTTGTGCCTAGTGTCCACCAATGCAGCCTTGTGCCTAGTGTCCACCAATGCAGCCTTGTGCTTAGTGTCCACCAATGCAGCCTTGTGCCCAGTGCCCACCAATGCAGCCTTGTGCCTACCAATGCAGCCTTTTTTCCACCATGCAGCCTTGTGCCCAGTGCCCACCAATGCAGCCTTGTGCCCACCAATGCAGCCTTGTGCCCAGTGCCCACCAATGCAGCCTTGTGCCCACCAATGCAGTCTTGTGCCCACCATGCAGCCTACAAGTGCAGGGGAGGAGAGGAACAGGAGAGCCACCCAGGTGTTCAGAGCGCAGCGTGGGGAACACAGCGATAACAGCTTTCATTTTAATTGTTCCCGCCACTCAACGTCATATACAGCCCCGCCCCCTGGCCGGAGAACTTTGATTGACAGATCACCCGTCACTGGGATTGGATGGGTGATCTGTATATCAAAGTCCCGGGACCAGGAGGAGGGGCTGTATCTGACAGCGAGTGTTGGCAAACACGGCTATTGAAATAAAAGCTGTTATTGCTGTGTTCCCCGCGCTACGCTCTGAACACCTGGGTGTCTCTCTCCTCCCCTCCGTGAGCGCTGGGAGATGGACTCCCATTCCACACAGGCTGCCGGCTTGCCCCCGCTCCCAAGCAGCTCTTCCTCGCCAGCCCTTAAAATCCACTCGCAAAATGCGAGCGGATTTTTTGAGGGCTGTGTGTGTATATATATATATATATATATATATATATATATATATATATATATATATATATATATATATACACACACATTATATATACAATTCAAATCAATATGAACCCTGCCTGGCTTGTCAGCAAAAAAGTAAGTGTGTGTGTGTATATATATATATATATATATAATAAATAAATGCACACTTACTTTTTGCTGACAAGTCAGGAAGGGACAGGGTTCATATTGAGTTGCCTTTTCTTTTTATTTTTGGTCCATCGTTCTTGTGTCTGGCTGCATGCTCTGCTCAGTGCTGTCTCACTGTCTCCCCTTCACCTCACTCAGCCATCCGCATGCTGCTATCTGATTCCAGGCTGAGGCTCCGCTGAGTCCCCTGCTTCTTCCAAGGGAAGGATAAGAGAGAGGAGGCCGGAGGGGAGGCGGAGTGCAGATGTATATCACTCCGCCGCTGCCTGCGAGACCTGCGCTGCCGGAACTATAGAAGACCCATCGGCAAATGCGGCTTGATCACTCCGCCGCGGCTGTGGTCCCGGTGACTCCCTCCACCCAGCAGTGTGGCACACAGATGTTTTTGCTTGCCAAGACCACCAAAGGCAGAGGTGACATGAGCAGTAGTCACAACTATTCGCAGCAGTCACAACTATCAATGAGAGCACAGGGATGATTAGGGTGTGCCTGGGCACACCCGGCACACCCCGTGGGCACGCCTATGCCTATCACTAGGATGGGCAGTGTCACTGGCAGCTAGGACTACACAGGAGGCAGAAAGTGATGGGAACGTTTCAGCAGTACCAGGATAGGGTGTATCTTTGTTAGAACAGCCTTAGATTTGGCTCAGAAGGGTTTTGAAGGCCATTGAATGTACGTGTCCTGGTACTGTATATGCCTGCACGTCAAGAGATTTCCTTTAAATTAAAATGAGATTTGTGCAAGCTTTAAAATGTTTAGTTGGTCATCACCAAACATTTGAGTCCTCTCAAAGACCCTGGTGCCCAACCTGTGTCCTTAAGGTCACAAGTCCTTCTGGTCCTTCACACCCATGTACATGGGTACATGGAAAATGTTTGAGATTTTTTTTCCTCTGAAAAACACAACGCCAAATGGAATGTTCAATATTTTTTACCTGTAACCCGTAACTGAACATTCTCCCAAAAATTTATTCCAAACAGAAACTTCCTATCGCCTGGATAATACATCTTTGCGTCTTTTTTCGTCACTTCATGAATTCGGAGAGTACAGCTGTCCTCTGGACTGCCTATGAGTGCTGCTCGGTTTTTATACTCTGTTGATATTTCAGAAGGATCTGAGCTGTATATAATCCTGGAACCAGGAATAAGTTTCACTACGTGCCACACCACCTTGTCATTCTTTGGTTCTGTTGCAGATGTTCTGACCGTACACGGGATCTCCACACAGGAGCCAATCAATGCTTGGATCTCAGATGGGAAATTAAATTCCTTTTGCTGAACAGGGTAAATTGCTGTTAAACAAGAAAAAAATAAATAATAATTTTGGGTTACAAAATGCTCATCCACAAAAATGTGTGTAAAAATTAAAATACCTCTTTTAAATCAAGCATCCATTCTCAGTAATAATTGAACATAGTGGAAAAGTAGAAATAGTATCCTTAAAAACAGACTTAAACCCTTAATGGATGACATAGTCCTAATTTGTGAAATCACTATCAATTACCATGATAAAAAAAAAAAAAACACTTGTCTCCCATTTTTTATTCCATAGGCCCCTTTCACACTGACGGACTGTCAGTTTTTCAGACAGTCCCGATCAGACCATCCATAGCCATCCATGGTTATCAGCAGACATGTGTTTGCTGGCTCCCGCCGGCATCTGTTTCGGTCTGCTAAAAACAGACGGCTGGGGATCCGTTCCCCATCTGTCCAGTGGAGCAAATTGGATCGGCAGTCCATTTCCATGTGGCTGCCCAATAGTAAAGAGTGGGCTGAGTCCATGTCCGCTCTGCATAGCGAGGCAAACGCAGACCTGTAATCTGCCTGCCCAGCAGGGATCAGTGAAGAGATCCCTCGTTGAGCAGGCAGATCTGCTTGGCGAAGTCCACCCCTCCCTTTGATATGCGAGTGCTTTGGATTACAAGCATTCTTCTGGAATGGATTATGCTCATAATCCAATGTTCCACTATATATTTATTTATTTATTTATTTCAGGTACTTATATAGCGCTGTCAATTTACGCAGCGCTTTACATATATATTATATATAATATATATGTGAAGGAGCTTACAATCTAAGGTCCCTGACTCACATTCATACATACTAGGGTCAATTTAGACAGGATCCAATTAACCTACCAGCATGTCTTTGGAGTGTGGGAGGAAACCGGAGTACCCGGGGGAAACCCACGCAGACACAGGGAGAACATGCAAACTCCAGGCAGGTAGTGTCGTGGGCGGGATTCAAACCAGCGACCCTTCTTACTGCTAGGTGAGAGTGCTACCCACTACACCACTGTGCCGCCCATATATATATATCTATATCTATATATAAATATATCTATATCTATAGATATATATCTCTATATCTATAGATATAGAGATATATATCTATAGATATAGATATCTATAGATAGATATCTATCTATAGATATCTATATATATAGTGGAACATTGGATTACGAGCATAATCCGTTCCAGAAGAATGCTTGTGATCCAAAGCACTCGCATATCAAAGCGAGTTTCCCCATAGAAGTCAAAGGAAACAAAGATAATTCATTCCACATTGACTTCTATTGCATGGAGTACCACATGTGACCAGAGGGGGCACCAGAGAGACTCGGAAATACTCAGAGACCACTCAGAAGCATTCGGAAACCCTCGGAAAGGCTCAGTTCCCGAGTGGTTCTGAGTATTTCCGAGTGTTTCCGAGTGCATCCGAACAACTCCGAATGGTTCTGAACGGCTCAGAGTGTCACCGGCGCCCCCCGCACCTCTGGCCAAATGTGGTACTGCACACTGCAGAGGCTTGGATCCTGCTGGTTTTGCGAGACAACACTCACAACCCGAATGATTTAAAAAGAATAATAGCTCATATTGCGAAACACTCGTTAACTGCGTTACTTGCAATCCGAGGTATAATATATATATATATATATATATATATATATATATATATATATATATATATATATTGTACATTCACATCAGCCCCTGCCCTCAAGCAGCTTACAATCTAAGGTCCCTAACTCACATTCATACATACACATACTAGGGCCAATTTAGACAGGAGCCAATTAGCCCACCAGCATGTCTTTGGCGTGTGGGAGGAAACTGGAGTACCCGGAGGAAATCCCCTATGTCATTCCAGTTTCGCAGTGCAGGACAATAAGAAATAAGACACGACACATTACCTTGAAGAAGAAAAATGATACCAATATTTTTCCCATTCATGCTGACACATGAAATAGCTGTGAACCAACGAATGTGAAAAGTTGTACGCTCCTAGTTTTAGTTGAATGATGCTTCACCTATCAAAATATAATAAATAATAATTATAACAAATTACAAAAACTGCATAATTCAAGTAACAGTATATAAAACACAATTCATTACATGATAATAAAGGTTGGAAAAAAGATATATATTTTTGACTTTTCTTTGTATGGCTTACAAAATATACACGTACACACAATCGGAAATGCCGCCAGCAAAACTCAGAAGAGAGCTTCTTGTCGGAAAATGCGACCATGTGTACGCTCCATCGGTCTTTTGCTGGCGGAATTCCAGCCAGCAAAAGATTGAGAGCAGGTTCTCTATTTTTCGGTCGGGAAAAGTTCCTATCCGAAAATGCGCTTGTCTGTATGCAATTCGGACGCGCAAAAAACGACGCATGCTCGGAAACAATTTGACGCATGCTTGGAAGCCTTGAACTTCATTTTCTCGATTTGTCGTAGTGTTGTCCATCACCGCGTTCTTGACGTTCAGAGAGCTTTTGTGTGACCGCGTGTATGCAAGGCCAAGCTTGAGCGGAATTCCGTCGGAAAACTCATCCAAGTTTTTTCTGATGGAACTTCCGATCGCGTGTACGCGGCATTAGAATCCTTATCAATTGTTTTGTAGTTATGGGGGTTGATTTACTAAAAACAAATAGGCTGTTCACTTTGCAAGGAAATTTGCACTTTAGAAGGGGATTGTCCCCTTAGCTTAGTGAATGAGGTGAAGCTCTGAGGACTGCCATCTTTGAACCCTATGCATGCAATTTTTTTTAAATTTTTTTTTCATGTACGTGATTGGGTATTCTTTGAAAAGTGAGTTTTCACCACTTTCAATAAGCTATGGAAAATTCCTTTGCACAGTGAACAGCCTATTGCATTCAGTAAATCCATCCCATGGAGTCTACCTGCACAGTACTGCACTGATACAATTGCATACAAAGGTCATGTGATCGCCAAGGTGATCATTGGCTTGGCTGGGAAATTGTTAGAGATTTTGAGTTTATTACTATTTTAAGTGATAGAAGTTTCTGAAAAATATATGAAACACATGGATGTTGTAATGTAACTGTAATGTTAGTTTCTAAAGGTCACTGACAGAGGACAGAGAGAAGTAATTTTGCTGTGTAGGTACTATTCTGAGTTACTATGTCAGGACAATGGGTGGAGTTATGTAACTTAACTATAGACTGAAGCCATATAAGCACATGCAAGAATGGGTGTTACTCTAGTGAAATGCTGACATAACATTATGAAACAGAATCCAAGAGGGTTGAATGGCTAGTGAGGAAGAGAGGGAAGGAACCCTACACTATGGAGGAGAATGTAACATCTGATACCTCTTCCTCTGTTCGAAGCCTTCACCTTACCATATGTTACCAGCTGTCATTATGTAAGTCTTGTCTTTGCTTATCTTTCTGAAGAATAAACAACTTTTCTTGACGTATTGTACGAACGAAGGATTCTTCAATTTCTACTATGAAACGAATTCCTAACATTTTGGTGGATAAAGACAGGCAAACACACACCGACTAGGAGAGAGGACACAGACATATTTGCACAAAGACTTTGACAAGTTGGAATGCTATTCATCCAGAAACACCCTTGAGATAGAAGAATACTAGATATTATTTCATTCTTCATAAATAAAGCCAATCCTTATCCTAAAACCCACCCAAATCCTTTGTTGATTAACATAGCCATGCGACAAACAAAAAATATGGTTTTAGAGAAAAGGGACATTTTTGTCTAAATGTCTCAATTTTTGCATGTGTTGCTCAGGCTTAAAATATTATATATATAGAACATGCTACGACATGACCGCTACGACTGGAACACGCTGTGACTGGAACACGCTACGACTGGAACATGCTAAGACTGGAACACGCTACGACTGACTGAGACACGTTACGACTGAGACATGCTATGACTGAAATACGCTAGGACAGAACACGCTATGATGGAAACACGCTATGACAGAAAACACAACCCCCTCTGTGCCTACCCAAGTGTGAGGACATGAGCAGTGATGATGAGACCACAGCGCCTGAATGAATCTGATGACGACCCCCACCCTAGTGTATGAAGTTTGTGAGTCCAAGTAACCTGCTGTGCAAACACAGATTGTTGAAACTGAACACTCAGGGCTTGTGTACCCACAGACCGTGGTGGGTAGTTGTGCAGGTGTAATGAAATGAACGTGCATCGTATGATGTAAGGCAATGTTTCTCAACTCCAGTCCTCAAGGCGCACCAACAGGTCATGTTTTCAGGATTTCCACTATTTTGCACAGGTGATTTGATCAGTTTCACTGCCTTAGTAATTACTAAAGCCGTTTAATCTGAGGGAAATCCTGAAAACATGACCTGTTGGTGCGCCTTGAGGACTGGAGTTGAGAAACACTGATGTAAGGTATACGGGCGAGAAGATTGTGGTCAACAATCATTTAAAAACAAAACCTCAGCCCCTATGGATCAGTAGACGTGACAGATCCTGAGATGGGAGCCCTAGCCAACTGAAACCAGGAATGCAAAGAACCTGAGCAAAAAAGTACGATGAGGTATTCCGAACCTGCATGGCACCAACATGCTTGACAGAAACACGCTGCGACAGAAACACGCTGCGACAGAAACATGCTGCAACAGAAACACGCTAATGACAGAACCACTATGACGGAACACGCTAGTAACAGAACCGATATGACAGACACACGCTAATGACAGACCCACTATGACAGAACATGCTGCTGACAGAACCGCTGTGGCAGAACACACTGCTTGACCGAGCTGTTGTGACAGAACATGCTAATGACAGAACTGCTATGAAAGAAACATGCTAATGACAGAAACCGCTATGACAGAAACACGCTACTGATGGAACACGCTACTGACGGAACACACTCCCACGGCTCACAGAGCCATGCCAGGACAGATTAAGCCAAACATGTCCACAATGGTATTTACTGAGAATCTGGTGATGGGATGAACCTGGACCAGTCGATTGAATAGAAATGGCATAACCTGCTGTGCTGCAAGCAGCCCCCCGCCCATCCATTGCAGGACAAACAGCTAACCCCCCCTCCTCTCTAATGCCTGGCGTGAGCACCGGGAAGAGTAAGCAGGGCGGGTAGACGCTCCCCCCCATGCTGCCCGGTGAGCGGGAGGTGTGAGCGGAAGGAGTGAGTGCCCCCCATGTCCCCGGCGTGAGCATGGGGAGAAGTGTGCGGGTGGCCCTCCCTCTGATGATGCCGGCGTGAGCCCTTTGTGTGGTCAGGCAGCTGCCCCCCCCCCGGCGGAACACCGGGAGAAGCGAGCGGGCGCCCCCCCGATGATGTCAGATGGATGGAGCCCAGGGCAAAGTGGGAGGGTGGGTGGACGGACCCCCCCCACCCCGTAAGCATCAGGAGAATCAGGTGGATGGCCCCCTTGATGCCAGATTTAAGCACTGGGATGAATGTTGGATGGGCAGGTGGTCCCCCCGATGGTGCCCAGCGTGAGCACCGGGACAGGAACCACCTCTACTGCTACAGCTGACTGCCGATCTGCAGGGAAGCCAGAAGTGACGTGCATCGGCTGCATCAACCCAGAATACGAGCTGATGCCGGAACAGACAGAGGAGGAGGGATAAATACCCCTCAGACTCCTCCTACAAATGCCGTCTAGCCTGCGGCCAGCCTTCTTGCATATACATATATATATATATATATATATATATATATATATATATATATATATATATATATATATATATATATATATATATATATATATATATATACACACTATATACCAAAAGTATTGGGACGCCTGCCTTTACACCCACATGATTTTTAATGACATTTCAGTCTTATGCCCTGTACACACGATCAGATTTTCCGACGGAAAATGTGTGAAAGGACCTTGTTGTCGGAAATTCCGACCGTGTGTGGGCTCCATCACACATTTTCCATCGGATTTTCCGACACACAAAGTTTGAGAGCAGGCTATAAAATTTTCCGACAACAAAATCCGTTGTCGGAAATTCTGATCGTGTGTACACAAATCCGACGGACAAAGTGCCACGCATGCTCAGAATAAATAAAGAGATGGAAGCTATTGGCCACTGCCCCGTTTATAGTCCCGACGTACATGTTTTACGTCACCGCGTTTAGAACGATCATATTTTCCGACAACTTTGTGTGACCGTGTGTATGCAAGGCAAGTTTGAGCCAACATCCGTCGGAAAAAATCCTGGGATTTTGTTGTAGGAATGTCCGAACAAAGTCCGACCGTGTGTACGGGGCATTAGTCCGTACGGTTCAATATTGAGTTGGCCCACCCTTTGCAGCCACAACAGCTTCAACTCTTCTGGGAAGGCTGTCCACAAGGTTTAGGAGTGTGTCTATGGGAATGTTTGACCATTCTTCCAGAAGCGCATTTGTGAGGTCAGGTACTGATGTTGGACGAGAATGCCTGGCTCACAGTCTCCACTCTAATTCAGCCCAATGGTGTTCTATAGGGCTGAGGTCAGGACTCTGTGAAGGCCAGTCAAGTTCCTCCACCCCAAACTCGCTCACCCATGTCTTTATGGACCTTGCTTTGTGCACTGGTTCAAATCATTTGGTGGAGGGGGGATTATGGTGTGGGGTTGTTTTTCAGGGGTTGGGCCCCTTAGTTCCAGTGAAGGGAACTCTTAAGGCGTCAGCATACCAAGATATTTTGGACAATTTCATGTTCCCAACTTTGTGGGAACAGTTTGGAGATGGCCCCTTCCTGTTCCAACATGACTGCTCACCAGTGCACAAAGCAAGGTCCATAAAGACATGAATGTTTTTGCTGTCAGCGGTTTAGACATTAATGGCTGTGTGTTGAGTTATTTTGAGGGGACAGCAAATTTACACTGTTATACAAGCTGTACACTCACTACTTTACATTGTAGCAAAGTGTCATTTCTTCAGTGTTGTCACATGAAAAGATTTTCAAAAACGTGAGGGGTGTACTTACTTTTATGAGATACTGTATGTATATACTGTATGTATATATATATATATATATATATATATATATATATATATATATATATATATATATATATACATATAATCGAGCAAACAGGGTAAAGTTCACATCAGTAATTAATAATAGTGCAAGTCAATCAGGCCTTCCTAAGGGCCATATATAGAGAAAACAGAGAGGGATTGCTGCACTTAAATCAGAACACTATGGGGGTTATTTACTAAAGGCAAATCCACTTTGCACTACAAGTGCACTGAAAGTACACTTGGAAGTGCAGTCACTGTAGATATGAGGGGGACATGCAAGGAAAATAAAAAACTGCATTTTAGCTTGCACATGATTGGATGATAAAATCAGCAGAGCTTCCCCTCATTTCAGATCTTCCCCTCAGATCTACAGCGACTGCACTTCCAAGTGCACTTGCAGTGCAAAGTGGATTTGCCCTTCGTAAATAACACCCAATAGTACATTTTGTTTGAGACTTTTTGATTCTTCCATTCAATTTTAAGTGCAGCGATCCCTCTCTGTATCCCTCTCTTGCTATACAAATTATAATTACCTATAACTGAAAATTCATTATAGGTTATAAGGGATGAGTGAAATTTATTTTTTTTACCATATTTATTGGCGTATAACACGCACTTTTTTCCCCCTTAAAATCAGGGGAAATTTGTGTGTTTGCGTGTTATACGCCGAACAGCTGCCTTGGAGGGGAAGAAGGGAACGGGCGCCGCCGAAGTAGACAGAGCCGAATCTCCTGTGTACTCGGCTCTGCTCACAGTCACACCCAGTCCCGCCTCCTAGCATTGACGTCCCGCCATTGGACCAGTGTTATGTCCATCATAGGTGTCAGGGAAAGGGGCGGGACTGCGAGCCGAGCCGAGTACACAGGAGATCCGGCTCTGTCTATTTCGGCAATAACAAGGCTGCAGATGCGCACTGATAATACTGCAAAGAGGGGCAAGGTGGCAAAGATGGGCAAGGCTGCAGATGGGCACTGACCAGGCTGCAATGATGGGCAAGGCTGTAGATGGGCACTGACCAGGCTGCAATGATGGGCAAGGCTGTAGATGGGCACTGACCAGGCTGCAATGATGGGCAAGGCTGTAGATGGGCACTGATCAGACTGCAATGATGGGCAAGGCTGTAGATGGGCACTGATCAGACTGCAATGATGGGCACTGATCATGCAGCAATGATGGGCAAGGCAGCAGATGGGCACTGATCATGTTGCAATGATGGGCAAGGCTGCAGATGGGCACTGATCAGACTGCAATGATGGGCACTGATCATGCTGCAATGATGGGCAAGCCTGTAAATTGGCACTGATCAGACTACAATTATGGGCACTGATCATGCTGCAATGATGGGCAAGGCTGCAGATGGGCACTGATCAGGCTGCACAGATGGGCAAGGCTGTAGATGGGCACTGATCAGACTACAATAATGGGCACTGATCATGCTGCAATGATGGGCAAGGCTGCAGATGGGCACTGATAAGGCTGCATTGATGGGCACTGATAAGGCTGCATTGATGAGCACTGACCCTTATTTTGCTTCAAAATTCATTCTTTAACATGTAAGTTTTTTTCCTGAAACTTTCCTCTTAAAATTAAGGTGCGTGCTATACGCCGATAAATACGGTAATTTATTCGAAAGCAAGAAACATGAGACCGTGAAAAAAGTAAAAAATAAAAATTTGAAGTCACAGTAAAAATAACGATTCAATACACAAACAGGGATAAAATCACAAATACAAAAAAAAAAAAATTTCCAAGTCAATTTCTTCTATACTCAGAGAGCGAGATTGAGAGATCCCATTTCTGTGAATTTTTAAATTTTTCAGCAAAATCAGTTTACTGCAATCACTCCATTCATCCCTAGAGTCCCTATTATTATAGCATATTTTGGTATCTATTATTATAGCATATTTTGGTATCTATTATTATAGCATATTTTGGTATCTATTATTATAGCATATTTTGGTATCTAATATTATAGCATATTTTGGTATCTATTATTATAGCATATTTTGGTATCTATTATTATAGCATATTTTGGTATGAAGCTTTAGCATACCATTGGTTAACAATGCGCAACCTGATTCAACATGTTCATTGGCTGAAATCTTAAAAAAAAGTTTCCAAGCATTTTTTTTTTTTTTAAATAAAATTGTCAAAGTTAACACAACTGAAAACCGGTAACACTTTAAACAATAAAAAAAAGAATGAAATCAGGTTGGTACTTACTTGTCTTCTCTAGAGTCTAAACAGTAAGTTGGTCCACCACAATGTTCTAAATAAATTGTAGCTTCTTCTTGTTTTACATGATTTCCTCAGTTACCCAAACATGGTCATTTACATTTGTCTGCCACTGTATACTGTACTGACATTCAGTTTGTGACGGAATAGATATGCAGAAAATAATAGTTCTCTTTTTTTTTTTTATATTAAATTATTCTCCCAGTTCCCCCCTCCACTTCTTCCCCATCAGCGCTTTCTGTTGCAATCAAGTATAACACAACACTTCTCTGCAGTATGAATCTTGTTTACCTCCAAAGATGAGCAAATAAAGGAAAGTCCAGAGATTTGAACAAGAGGGTTTCATTATTCGCAAGATTTTTTTATTTAGTTTCAATTGTTTTTATTGAAAAAATCAAATAGAAAGGACAAAGTACAATCATATAAGTACAAGGTTAACAAAAATATTTTAAATACAAAGTGTATCTAATGTTAAAAAGGAAAAACCTTTTTAAACATTCTGGTTAGTATTTGAAGAATTTCTTTATTTTTATATTAACCACTTCCTGTCCACCGCACGCCGATATACGTCGGCAGAATGGCGCGGGCAGGCAAATGGGCGTACCTGTAAGTCCCTTTGCGCCCGCCTGGGCGTAAAATTCAAAGGGACGTACAGGTACGTCCATTTTCCTGCCCGTGCCATTCTGCCGACATATATCGGCATGCCTCGGGCATGTGCTCGCGGATCCCGGGAACTCGATGTTCGCCGGTGTCCCGCGATCGTGTCACGAAGGGGCAGGACGCCGAGATGCCTATGTAAACAAGGCATTTCCCTGTTTTGCCTAGTGACAGGACAGTGATCTACTGCTCCCTGTGATCGGGAGCCATGATCGCTGTCATGTCACTGTTAGTCCATCCCCCCCACAGTTAGAATCACCCCCTAGGACACACTTAACCCTTTGATCGCCCCCTGGTGTTTAACCCCTTCCCTGTCAGTGTCATTTACACAGTAATCAGTGAATATTTGTAGCACTGATCGCTGTATAAATGACAATGGTCCCAAAATGGTATCAAAAGTGTCCATAATGTCGCAGTCATGATAAAAATCACAGATCGCCGCCATTACTAGTAAAAAAAAAAAAAAATATTAAAAATGCCATAAAATGACCCCCTATTTCGTAGACACGATAATGCGCAAAGCAATCAATATACGCTTATTGCGCTTTTTTTTACCAAAAATATGTAGAAGAATACATATCGGCCTAAACAGAAGAAAAAAATAGTTTTTTTTTTTAAAATTGGGGATATTTATTATAGCAAAAAGTAAAAAATATTGTTTTTTTTTTCAAAATTGTCGCTTTTCTTTTGTTTATAGCGCAAAAAATAAAAAACGCACAGATGATCAAATACCACCAAAAGAAAGCTCTATTTGTGGGAAAAAAAGGACGTCAATTTTATTTGGGTACAAAGTCACACGACCGCGCAATTGTCAGTTAAAACAACGCAGTGCAGAATCTCAAAAAATGGCCTGGTCATTGGGCAACCAATTCTTCCGGGGCTGAAGTGGTTAACCACTTGCCGACCACTGGCCGTCATATGATGTCCTGGTCTGTCAGTGGTGATATCTGAATGGTGTGTGCAGCTGCAGGCATCGTTCAGATATCGTTTTTTTTCCGTCTGCGATTCCCTTCACCGTAAGAACGATCATAGCTTCGTACGATCGGCGATCCGGAGAAAGAATCTGCCGCTGGCGGAAGTTAGCCATGGAGATTTCCGAGGAACAGATGGTCCCCGGCAATCTCTATGACTCTCAGAGGCCCGGGCGCAATGTTATTACGTCACGTACGGGCCGACATAAGTAAACCGGGAACTCGGCAGGAAAGCATCAGATTGTTATTTTATTTTTTTTGATCTGATGCTTTCCAGCCTGGAGGAAAGATGTGGGGGTCATACATCGTTCCTATTACAAGGGATGTTTACATTCCTTGTAATAGGAATAAAAGTGATCAAATTTTTTTTTAAAGGGAAAGTGTAAAAAATAAAAATAAAAATAAAATAAACAATAATAATAAAAAAAAAAATTAAAGGGCCCCCATCCCCACAAGCTCACACGCAGAAGCGTTGAAAACAGCGTTGAAACCACACATGTGAGGTATCACCACGAACGTTAGAGCGAGAGCAATAATTCAAGCACTAGACCTCCTCTGTAACTCTAAACATGTAACCTGTAAAAAAATGTAACATGTCGTCTATGAAGATTTTTAAGTACTGAAGTTTGGCGCCATACCACAAGTGTGTGCAATTTCACAGCTTGACATGTGAGGTTCTCTATTTACTTGGCGTAACATCACACTTCACATTATACAAAAAAATTGGGCTAACTTTACAGAACTAAATAGAAAAAAATATATAATAGAATAGAATAGAACAAAATAGAATAGAAAATAAAAGAACAGGACAGAATAGAAAAGAATAGAATAGAGTAGAATAAAAAAAAAATAGAATAAAATAGAAATAATATAACCATCTTCTGAAGTTTAAATTTTAAATAGAATAAATTTGAATTTGTATACATAAGAAAAGAATAGAATAGAAAAGAATGGAATGGGAAAAAAGAATAGAATAGAATAGAATAAAATAAAAAAAATAGAATAGAACAGAATAAAATAGAAAGAATAGAACCATCCTGTTTTTTTTTTTATTCATGAAATTTTTTTTTCCAAAAACGTTTGAAAAATTGCTGCGTAAATACCGTTTGACAAAAAAAGTTGCAATGACCGCCATTTTATTCCCTAGAGTCTCTGCTAAAAAATATATATATATCATGTTTGGGGGTTCTGAGTAATTTTCTACCAAACAAATTATATGATTTTTACATGTAGGAAACGAGTGCTGGTATTTGCCCGGTGGGTAAGTGGTTAAAGTAGACCTATACTCACAGGAGTTGATTTAGTGAAGGTAAATAGACTGTGCATTCTGCAAGTACGGTTGTTCCAGAGCTTAGTACATGAGGTAAAGCTTCAGTGCAGCTGAGGCTGCTGAGAAAGGGAAGTGATGAACACAGTTTACGATGCTCAGTTATGAATGGACAGAGGCAGTGATCACTGACTCTGTGCATTCAGAAAAGGAAGGAGACGGTAAATTACATATTTACCGGCTCCTTCCTCCGCTCTCCATCCTAACAGATCTGGGAGGGGGTGGGGGACCAGAGGAGGACACAGAGGACCCGGGCAGCACAGAGGGGGACCCAGAGGAGGACACAGACGGGGACTGGAGGAGGACACAGATGGGGACCGGAGGAGGACACGGACGGGGACCGGAGGAGGACACAGAGGGGGACCGGAGGAGGACGGGGACCGGAGGAGGACACGGACGGGGACCAGAGGAGGACACGGACGGGGACCAGAGGAGGACACAGAGGGGGACCAGAGGAGGACACAGATGGGGATCGGAGGAGGACACAGACAGGGATTGGAGGAGGACACGAATGGGGATCAGAGGAGGACATGGACGTGGACCGGAGGAGGACACGGACGGGGACCGGAGGAGGACATGGACGGGGACCGGAGGAGGACACGGACAGGACCGGAGGAGGACACGGACGGGACCTGAGGAGGACACGGACGGGACCTGAGGAGGAGACAGATGGGGAGCGGAGGAGGACACAGACAGGGATCGGAGGAGGACACAGACGGGGATCGGAGAAGGACACGGATGGGGATCAGAGGAGGACACAGACAGGGACCGGAGGAGGACAAAGAGGACCCGGGGAGCCAGAGGAGGATACAGGGACAGCCGGGTATGATCGGTGCAGCGGTGGGGGGCCGGAGGAGGACACATAGGATCCAGGGGAGGACACAGAGGGGGACCGGAGGAGGAAAAAGACGACCCGGGGAGCCAGAGGAGGATACGGGGACAGCCGGGTGTGATCGGTGCAGCAGTAGGGGAGCCGGAGGAGGACACGTAGGACCCAGGGGAGGACACAGAGGGGGACCCAGAGGAGGACACAGTGGGGGACCGGAGGAGGACACGGACGGAGACCAGAGTTTCAAAATTTGTTTTTCTTTTCTAAAAAGCACACCCTAAGCGTCTGCTATGGATTTAGTGGGGCAATTAGATGGGGTTTGTGTGCTGTTTAACCACTTCAGCCCCAGAAGATTTGGCTTCAAAATGACCAGGCCATTTTTTGCGACGCTGTACCCAAACAAAATTGACGTCCTTTTTTCCCCACAAATAGAGCTTTCTTTTGGTGGTATTTGATCACCTCTGCGGTTTTTATTTTTTGCGACATAAACAAAAAAAGAGCGACATTTTTGAAAAAAACGCAATATTTTGTACTTTTTGCTATAATAAATATCCCCAATTTTTTTTTTTTTTTAAAGTAAATTTTTTTCTCAGTTTAGGCCGATATGTATTCTTCTACATATTTTTGGTAATAAAAATCACAATAAGCGTATATTGATTGGTTTGCACAAAAGTTATAGCGTCTACAAACTATGGGATTGATTTATGGCATTTTTATTGTTATTATTATTTTTATTAAATCTGCAATTTTTATCGGGACTGCAACATTATGACAGACAGATTGGACACTTTTGACACATTTTTGGAACCATTGGCATTTATACAGCGATTAGTGCTAATAAAATGCACCGATTACTGTGTAAATGTCACTGGCAGGGAAGGGGTTAAAGCGGAGTTCCACCCAAAAATTGAATTTTTCGGAATCCTCCCCCCTCTGGTGTCACGTTTGGCACCTTTCAGGGGGTAGGAGGGAGCAGCTACCTGTGTAATCCAGGTATTTGCTCCCACTTCCAGGCATAGGTAGGACCTACACCACATCCGGCGCCTACTTCATCCCCCCTTCTGTCTTCTGGGAGACACACAGGACCCAGAAGACAGCAGGAACCAGTGGGATCGTGCAGGGCGACTCCATACCTCCCAACTTTTTGAGATGGGAATGAGGGACACCTATCAGCAAAAGTATGCAGGCATAGGACACACCCCTTGCCACGCCCCCTTAAAGGAGAATTGTATAAAAAAACAAGATTGGTTAAACCCTTAAGTGCTTTTTTTTACCACTACTATTCCTTTTATATTGGCTTTTGAAATTTACAAATGCAGCCATTTAGAAATCAGATGAAAGGTTTAGTGCTGGGAAACACTTTTTGATAGATAAAAAGTGTATTTTATATATATAGATCAGACCAAAATGAGGGACAAATGAGGAGGAATAAGGGACAGAGGGACATTGCTCCAAATCAGGGACAGTCCCTCGAAATCAGGGACAGTTGGGAGCTATGCTACTCACGCATGTGCAGTAGGGAGCCAGGAAGTGAAACCGCAAGGCTTCACTTCCTGATTCCCTTACCGAAGATGCCGGCGCCTCCACCCGAGAGCTGAGGTACAGATCTGCTTTGGGTGCCGGCATTGCGGGATCCCTGGACAGGTAAGTGTCCTTATATTAAAAGTCAGCTGCTGACTTAAAAAAATTTTTTTTCAGTGGAACTCCGCTTAAACACTAGGGGGTGATCAAGAGGTTAACTGTGTTCCCTAGTGTGTGTTCTAACTGTGGGGGGAGGGGACTGACTATAGGAGATGACAGATCGTGGTTTCCAGCTAGTAGGAACTCACGATCTCTCTCTCCTCTCCTCACAGAACAGGGATGGTTGTGTTTACACACTGTTCTGCCTCTCGTGCCCGCGATTGCGCGTGGCCAGCGGTCATCACGACCACAGGCCATGAGGTTCGACACCCCCTGCATGGCAATATGCGCCTGCTATCCTGCTTGAAGGAGCTGACGTACAGCTACGACGGCTCGCGGGATCGTGCCGACCTGCTGCAGTATAATGACGGCGGCTGCTCGGCAAGCAGTTAAAAAAAAAAGAGCAATGAAGGTCATCTGCAAAAAATGCACCTTTAAGTCTAGTATGGATTTCAACCACTTGCCGACCAGCCGCCACAGTTGTACTGCGGCAGAATGGCACGGCTGGGTGAAACGACGTTATTTAACGTCACTTCACCCTGTGGCCACTAGGGGCACGTGCCCCCTGCTCGCCCACGGAGCCGATGCGTGTGCCCGGCGGTCGCGATCACCACCGGGCTCCCGTGATCGCTCGTGACACACCGAGAACCAGGATCAGTGTGTGTAAACAGTTTCCGGTTCTCTGAGGGGAGAAGAGACAGATTGTCTGTTCATACAGATTATGAACAGCGATCTGTCATCTCCCTTACACAGTCCCCTCCCCCCTTCAGTTAGAACACACAGTCAGGGAACACAATTAACCCCTTGATCACCCCCTAGTGTTAACCCCTTCCTTGTCAGTGACATTTTTACAGAAATCAATGCATTTTTATAGCACTGATCGCTGTATAAATGCCAATGGTCCCAAAAATGTGTCAAAATTGTCCGACGTGTCCGCCATAATGTCGCAGTCGCAATAAAAATCGCAGATTGCCGCCATTACTAGTAAAAAAAAATTAATAATAAAAATGCCATAAAACTATCCCCTGTTTTGTAGACGCTATAACTTTTGCGCAAACCAATCAATATACACTTATTGCGATTTTTTTTTACCAAAAATATGTAGAAGAATACGTATCGGCCTAAACTGATGGGAAAAAAAATGTTTTTTTATATATTTTTGGGGGATATTTAATATAGCAAAAATTAACAAATATTACGTTTTTTATCAAAATTTACGCTCTTTTTTTGTTTATAGCGCAAAAAATAAAAACGCAGAGGTGATCAAATACCACCAAAAGAAAGCTCTATTTGTGGGGAAAAAAGGACGTCAATTTTGTTTGGGAGCCACGTCGCACGGCCGCGCAAATGTCAGTTAAAGCGACGCAGTGCCGAATCGCAAAAAGTGCTCTGGTCAGGAAGGGGGTAAAATCCTCCGGGGCTGAAACGGTTGAAGAGGGTACTTCTTGCAAAAAAAAAAAATTATAATAATTAAAAATATATGAGGTCCCCGAGGAAATACATAAAATGCCCTTTTGGGCCTGGTATAGATTTTAGGGGGAACCTCAATGTAAGTAAAAAAAATAAATAAATGCATGAGGTCCCCATAAAAATCCATAACAGGCCCTTAATCTGAACATGTAGCCTGGATGGCCCAGGAAAGTGTGAACATTCACAAAAAAAAAAATTGTTGTAACCATTGAAATAAAGACACCCAGTTTGACAAGTCTTTTATTAAAAAAAAAAAAAAAAAAAAAAACCTCACAAAAAATGTCCCTCATTGTAAATCCATCATCCGTCATATTGTCCAGTGATGCAGATCCACGTCCGCCATGTGCGCCTGTTCACTTGACACGCTTTGAATAGAAAGTCCAGTGATTGGCAGCTGTTATATACAAGGGGCGGGGTTTCCCGGATTTACCATGTGACAAGAAAAAAAAAAATCACATGGCTTTGCTTTTCTCTTTAAGATAGTTGATAAAAGGCTCTGGATCTAAAATCAGAACTCAGGCAGGTAGAATTCTAATTTAAAATAGATCAGTCACACATTTCTGGCAAGCGGCGGTTCAGTGCGATGCATGATGCCAATCTTATCAGATTGCATTACTTTATATTTTATAAGGTAACTCCACTTTTGTGGGAAAAAAATAGCAAATAAAAAAAAAAAAATAATAATAATATAGCGACTACAATTGCTACACAAGTCATATTGTAATTTAATGGTATTAAAAATTTCCTTTCCTTTTCAATCAGCAGCCGCTGTCATTTTCTGTAAAATACAATATGGCCACCTGGAGGCGCTCTGTACACAGATGATGTACAGAACACCCCCCTGAAAATTTCCTGCTTCTGTGATTGGCTCACTGATTTCCCCAGAAGACTGCACTAAGATACAAGTCAGATTTTGGGCATCCTCTGCAACAAAAAGGCAATTTTTTGGTGAGCTACTCCCAAAGGGAAATTGCGTCTAAAGGGATGCAGACCATGCCACTCATTAGAGCCCTGCAGGTGCAGCAGCTGATTGATAATTATACAATCACTCCCATTCACATTCATTTTGCGCATGGACACAGACAAACAAACAGCTATTTTGTCAGAATAACAAAAGGTAGGAATCTGCAACAGTTTGTTGTAATCCGTGCAATGTACACAGATCACCCAGAGGGAAATGTTTTTTTCTCAACAAAAGTGGAGTTACTCGATTTGAAAAACAGCATGATCAAAGATATTTATTCAGAAATATGTGTTTTATTTTTGTATTGACTTAATAATCAGAAAAAAATAGAAAATTGTTACAAAGTAAATAAAGGTGGCGACATCTATATAGTCTCTATTGCTCTCTCTCTCTATATTTACTAGATAGATAGATAGATAGATAGATAGATAGATAGATAGATAGATAGATAGATAGATAGATAGATAGATAGATAGATAGATAGATAGATAGATAGATCTATATATATATATATATATATATATATAGTAAATATAGAGAGAGAGCAATAGAGACTATATAAATATGGCAGCAACTCAATGCATTTAGGCATGTAGACATGGTGAAGATGACTTGCTGAAGTTCAAACCGAGCATCAAAAATGGAGAAGAAAGGGGATTTAAGTGACTTTGAACGTGGCATGGTTGTTAGTGCCAGATGGGCTGGTCTGAGTATTTCAAAAACTGCTGATCTACTGGGATTTTCACACACAACCATCTCTCAGGGGTACAGAGAACGGCCCAAAAAACAGAAAATATCCAGTGAGCGGCAGTTGTGTGGAGAAAAATTCCTTGATGATGTCAGAGGTCAGAGGAGAATGGGCAGACTGGTTCCAGATGATAGAAAGTCAACAGTAACTCAAATAACCACTCGTTACATCCAAGGTATGCAGAATACCATCAATGAATGCACAACACATCAAACCTTGAAGCAGATGGGCTACAGCGGCAGAAGACCACATCAGGTGTCGCTCCTGTTGGCTAAGAACAGGATACTGAGGCTACAATTTACACAGGATCACTAAAATTGGACAATAGAAGATCGGAAAAACGTTGCCTGGTCTGATGAGTCTCGATTTTTCTGCTGCAACATTTAGATGGTGGGGTCAGAATGGAGAAAATATGAAAGCATGGATCCATCCTGCTTTGTATCACCGGTTCAGGCTGGTGGTGGGGGTGTAATGGTGTGGGGGATATTTTCTTGGCACACTTTGGGCCCCTTAGTACCAATTGAGGATCCTTTAAACACCACAGCCTACCTGAGGATTGTTGCTGACCATGTCCATCCCTTTAGGACTACAATGTACCTTCTGATGGCTCCTTCCAGCAGGATAATGCACCATGTCACAAAGCTCCAATCATCTCACCACTGGACAATGAGGTCACTGTACTCCGATGGCCTCCACACTCACCACATCTCATCCAATAGAGAACCATTTGTGGAACGGGAGATTCCCATCATGGATGTGCAACCGACAAATCTGCAGCAACTACGTGATGCCATCATGTCAATTTGGACCAAGATCTCTGATGGATGTTTCCAACACCTTGTTGAATCTATGCCACGAAGAATGAAGGCAGATCTACAGGCAAAAGCGGGTCCAATCCGGTACTAGCAAGGTGTACCTAATAAAGTGTCCGGTTGGCGTATATATATATATAAAAAATGTATCCCTTTGTAAAGTGTCCATTTTCTCCTTACGAAAGATTTGTTGTGTATTTTTAACGTTTTATAGCAGCGTAACTGACATTGTCTCCGTAGCCATCACCATCACCATCAACAAAATCTCGCCTTCTTCCATGGTGGGTATGTGCGATGGTGGAATATTCAATATCTGTTTCTGAATGTAAAAACTGTAAGAAAAAAAAAAAAGAAAAGAAAAATGGTCACTTTTGTAATTGACCAGTTATACCAAACTCCACCTGACCCTCATATTGTGTAATGCTAGATCGATATCAAATCCTTATGTTGAATTATTAGATTGAACTGCACCCCAAATGGAAATAAAGTTTGCATTGAAAACTGCCTAACAAATGAAATGAGCGGCTCGTTCACCATGTAGATCGGTGGGTATTAAACCCAAAAGCGAACATGTAATACATTGCAGCTTACCAATCATTAGATGCTGCAAATGGCTGCTTTCGTTTTATTTTTTTTAGGCTTTTTCACTCTCTGCTTTCACCTGGTGATCTGGCCACCTCCGGTATTAGAGCGCCCCCCCTGTCCACCAGATGTTTTATACTGGTTATTTGTACCTGTGTTGTTAAATTTACATGCAAAATGTGTAATTTACTTAAGACAATCATATGTGGTGTGCAGGCTCCATCTAGCGTTCCTTTTTGGTATTGCTGCAGTTCTGTTTAATTCTTTATTGTATGTGTAAATAAGGAAGTTGTCAGCAAGCAGGGAATTCTGGGTAGAATCTTGGCAGGAAGTGAACCATCCACCATTCTTTTCAACACATTGCAGGAAGCAAGTCATGTTTTTCGCAATCTATCGCCATCACCCCTTAGAGAACTTAAAAAGTAAGTTTTTATTATCTCATCTTGTACTGTATATCGTTGTTTATGCAATGTATGCTGTATTGTACGCAATATTATACTTATTGAGGTCTATTTCTGTTATTTTGTTATTTTGTAGTTTCACCTGGCTTGTTCTAATAAAACTGAGATCAAAGAAATATGGTATCTACAGTTATTGGGATAAGAAGGTTTAGCTAGCTGTCCCAGAGACAGAACATCCCCCATTCTGGATGAAGGAGCACAGAGACATCTTTGGACAGCAGCATTGTCAGTTTGGGCTAGCAGATTTAGATACACTAACAATTTGAAACCAAATTCCAGCATTTATACAAGTAGTTTCATCAGTTTTTTTCTTTTGGGCTAAAGGTTTTATGGGAATAAATAAAATCTGATCATTGTAAGCACCCCTTGTCAGTGGCAAATGGTTTGTCTCAACGCTCTAAACTGCTATATTTGCAGGAGAGATTGTTCTGTTGAAAAACAACAGACTTGCTGGCTGGATCACCAGATGAAAATAAAGGAAAGAAAGACTAAAAAGAAAACAAATGCAGCCATCACATCTAAGAACTGGTAAGTTGCAATATACTAAATGTTGGCTTCTGGGTTTAATACTACTTTAAGCTTCTGGGGGGAACTGTTGCTTTGTTCCAAATATGTAAATTACAATACACTACTGAGTGGATACGGAGTCATTGATTTGAGTAACATAATTCAGCAATTCACACCCGGCTCGGTTAGGGGCAGTGGCGGCCGCTCATTAGGGACGCACGGGCACCGCTCCCCCTACTCCATGCGCCCAACCCCTAATCTCCATGCAGGGTGCCGGACACATGGATTTTTTTTTTAGAAGCATATGATTAGAGCCCGAGGCTCTAATTGGCTTCAAAAAAGGGCGGGCTCTGGCAAAAAAGAGCATTGCGCCCTGAGCCCACCCTGCTTTGTGAAATTAATATTTGCTAATGTCTTCCTGTTTCTCCTCCAGACCAATCAAGAAGCAGGTCCTGGGACCCCATTGGCTGGGAGTCCTAAGACTCCATTGGCCGGGAGCCCGAAGACCCGATTGGCCGGGAGGAGAAGAGATGGCCGGGACACAGAGGAGATGAGGAGGGAAGCTGCCACCACAGCCGTGACCTACACGGGGTAAGTGCGGGGCTGATTGGGGCCTGGTGGGTGAGAGGGCAAGCCTGCAACCGGGGTGAGGGGGCTGGGCAGTGTTGTCAATGGTGTGCAGTGGCGGGCTAGAGCAAGGGGGGGTTAGTATGGGGTGGCGGTCTGGAGCGACGGAGGGGGTCTGTGGTCAAGTCTGTCTGCCGCCCCACCCCCGATCAGTAGAGCACCAGCCACCACTGATTAGGGGCTCTCAAATTGGAGAAATGCCATCATGAACTCAGCAGCATGCAGTGCGAGATGCCTGCAAGTTGGTCCCCCGCTAATGAATGAACACAGCGAGATTTACTGTAAGCTGATGTAGCGCCAGCTGGGCTTTTTTTTACATTTTGCCCAGTAGGGCGCTTGAACCCCCAGGGCTGCACAGAACTGTTTTTCTCTCTCCATTCTCTTTGAAGAAAATCCAGGAAGAGAGGTGAGGACACTAGGAGCCTAATTGCCAGCCAGTGCAGTCAGGAAAGCCCACCCTGGCAACCCTGGGAAGGAGAACTTCTTATTGGCCCTTGGGCCAAGAGAAGAGTTGTGGATGCCTGGGAGATACACCTCAATCTGCCTCTGCCCATACATACATACATACACCTCTGCCCATACAAGGCAGAACTGGGGGACCTGCATGGTGAACAAGTGTGCTAGAGGACACAGGAAGTGTCCCCTTGATGTGCGGGACCCGTAGGAAAAGCAGAAGTGCCAATAGAGTTCAACAGAGGACTTCACGTTGTG
Organism: Aquarana catesbeiana; assembly: GCF_042186555.1. Classification (NCBI taxonomy): domain Eukaryota; kingdom Metazoa; phylum Chordata; class Amphibia; order Anura; family Ranidae; genus Aquarana; species Aquarana catesbeiana. The sequence continues at coordinate 23,285,926 of NC_133333.1, forward strand.
TTACAACATGGCTTCTATGCAGGTGAGGTGAGTATGTTAGGTGCTTTAAGGCCACATGTGCCCAAAGACTGCCTGCTGCCATATAGAGCTCCAGAGGACCACAGGCTTCCACTGCGGTGCTACTGTTGGAAAGCTGATGTCCGGTGTTAAAGCTATCATGCAGTCCAATATCCTGTTGGTGAGAGGTGACTGTTGTTTCCTGACACTCAAGCAGAAGACCAACAGTTACAGCAGTTACAGTAGTAGGAAGCTGGCTTGAGAGAGAGGACCCTTTTGCTGGCCATCGAGGAATCTCCAGAAACCAACAGACCTGCTGATGGTGGGAGGTTTCTGGAAAACTGATTTACTTAATTCTTACTGGTTGTTGGCTGCCTGCTTTAGGTCACCCTTGTTTGGAGTACAAATCTTCTCCAACATAAACACTCCAATGGAACCTACTAAAGGCCCCAGTGCTGCTTGGTGTATCCCTGGCCAGTGGTGTAAACAGGGCCCTAGTTAGGCCTACTTACCCTTATAAATGTTGTTTTCCCAGGGCTTTAGCCTTAAAAAAAGCTTATGTATTGTTGCCACTAAGTTACAGGTTGGGAGAAGTTATCACCGGCACAGGACAGAGGAACCCAATACAATCCAGTGGCACCTCCGGGGGTGACACTTCACTACCATCTGTTATTAGTTAAAGTGATTGTAAAGGTTTAAAAAATTGTTTTCAAAATAATAAACATGTTATACTTACCTGTCCTGTACAATTCTCCTCTTCTGGGGTCCCTCACCAGCGCTTCTGACTCCTCCTGCCTCCTGAGCACCCCCTCAAGCAAGTCTCTTGCTGAGAGTGCACACGTGCGGGCTCCATCCCGTACCACACTGTATACGTCTATTGACACACACAGTGCGACTCAGCCCCCCCCCGCATGCCGAGCCAATGGCTCCTGCTGCTACCGAGCCTTGTATAAGAAGAGGGGAGAGAAAAGCAGCGCTGCTGCAATTGGGCACAGCGCTGGATCGAGATCAGGCCCAGGTAAGTATTTTAAGGGGGGTCTGGGAGGGGAGCTGACAAGTCAAAGTATGCCCGGCCACTCCTCCACCTCCCCGCCCCCCCCCCCCCGCTGTCTTCTGGGACACACACACGGGTCCCAAAAGAAGGTGGTACCATCCACAAAGCAATTACTGTGAGCATGCGCAGTAAGAAACTGGCTGTGAAGCCTGCTCTGAAGGCTTCACTGCTGGTTTCCCTTACTTACGATGCCGGAGCCTGCACCCATAGCCGATTAAAGAATCAGCTCAGGTGTCGACATCGCTGGATCCCTGGACAGGTAAGTGTCCTTATATTAAAAGTCAGCAACTACAGTATATGTAGCTGCTGACTTTAAATTTTTTTGGGGGGGGACTGGAGATCCTCCTTAAGAAATGTTATTGATGTGACAAATAATTTTTCATACTTGCACTTCTGTATTTTTGTTGTTGTATTAACTGGTTCCTGACCGGCTCACGCAGATATACTGCGTTAGAATGGCTCCCCTGGGCGAAATCCCGTACGGGTACGTCTTTCACTTTTCCACCACCAGAGGGTGCGCGCGTGCCCACTGCGTGGCGGGGGAACCGATGCGTGTAGCTGGCAGGCATGATCATCGCCGGTCACGCGCGATCGCATGCACGAGCGCCAGCACAGGGATTTGTGTGTAAACACACAAATCCCTGTGCTGTCAGGGAAGAGGAGCCATATCGTTTGTTCCTACTAAGTAGGAAAAACGATATGTCTCCTCTCCTAGTCAATCCCATCCCCTCCACGGTTGGAACACACTGAGGGAACACACATTGATCGCCCTCTAATGTTAACCCCTTCTCTGCCAGTGACATTTACACAGTAATCTGTGCATTTTTATAGCACTGATCACTGTATAAATGCCAATGGTTCCAAAAAAGTGTCAAAAGTCTCCGATCTGTCCGTCGCAATGTCGCAGTACTGCTAAAAATCTCAGATCACCGCCATTACTAGTAAAAAATATAATAAAAATAATGCCATAAATCTTTCCCATAGTTTGTAGACACTATAACTTTTGCGCAACCCAATCAATATACGCTTATTGTGATTTTTTTTTTACTAAAAATATGTAGAAGAATATATATTGGCCTAAACTGATGAAGAAATTTGTTTTTTTTTTTTGTTAAAAATTTGGGGGATATTTATTATAGCAAAAAGTAAAAAATATTGTTTGTTTTTTTTTCTTTAAATTGTCGCTCTTTTTTTGTTTATAGCGCAAAAAATAAAAACCGCAGAGGTGATCAAATACCACCAAAAGAAAGCTCTATTTATGGGAAAAAAAGGACGCAAATTTTGTTTGGGTACAGCGTCGTACGACCGCGCAATTGTCAGTTAAATCGACGCAGTGCCAAATTGTAAAAAGTGCTCTGGTCAGGAAGAGCGTAAAATCTTCCGGGGCTGAAGTGGTTAAATATAGTGGTGTGTAAAAAACTATACGAGAACCCCCTAACGGGGCTTTAAAGCAGCCAGAAAAATGCAATATTCATGGTTGAAAAAATTCAATTTTATTAATACAAAAAGTATCTAAATAGCATATTATAAAAATCACTGAGGATAAGTACTGACTAGTCGAGTCATGACATGATCTGAGTATGGCGTACCATTATAATAGACAAAGCATACAATTAAACCAAGCACTAGGCACAATGCATTAGATGGCGGCCAAAATTATCTTTGAAGTAAATTCTTAAAAACAGTAGCAACACATATTGCCTGTGATACCATACATGTATGTGGGGTAACAGAAGTTGTATACGTTAAATCTGACGCGTTTCGACCCTTCCCGGGTCCTCTTCAGAGGATAGTTGCCCCCTATGAAAAAGGTCAACATGTGTCAGACATAGCATCAAGACCAATAGTACCAGACTTATGTACCTGCACCATCATATTAGAGTTGTCTAAATCGTATAGTTACCTATTGTAGAAATTATGACGTTTTCACATGTAGTTTAGGTATTGTGAGTTGTTATGTTTTTAGGTGGTGCAGTTTCTCTTTAGCTCCCCCGTCTCCCCCACGACGGGAGACGGGGGAGCTAAAGAGAAACTGCACCACCTAAAAACATAACAACTCACAATACCTAAACTACATGTGAAAACGTCATAATTTCTACAATAGGTAACTATACGATTTAGACAACTCTAATATGATGGTGCAGGTACATAAGTCTGGTACTATTGGTCTTGATGCTATGTCTGACACATGTTGACCTTTTTCATAGGGGCAACTATCCTCTGAAGAGGACCCGGGAAGGGTCGAAACGCGCCAGGATTTACGTATACAACTTCTGTTACCCCACATACATGTATGGTATCACAGGCAATATGTGTTGCTACTGTTTTTAAGAATTTACTTCAAAGATAATTTTGGCCGCCATCTAATGCATTGTGCCTAGTGCTTGGTTTAATTGTATGCTTTGTCTATTATAATGGTACGCCATACTCAGATCATGTCATGACTCGACTAGTCAGTACTTATCCTCAGTGATTTTTATAATATGCTATTTAGATACTTTTTGTATTAATAAAATTGAATTTTTTCAACCATGAATATTGCATTTTTCTGGCTGCTTTAAAGCCCCGTTAGGGGGTTCTCGTATAGTTTTTTGCAATTTTGGGGTGTGCGGCCTACTTGTCTACACTCATTTTAGTGCCCTTGTTATTTGTTTCTATAGTGGTGTGTAAATTAGTCGCTAGAGGGAGCAAACACTCAATTTATAAGCATGACTTTTCCAGTATTGCACACTCTTTCCAAGACAGCAGTTGTGAAATCCTGCTTGCTGGTCATTTGAGATGAAGTGGTACATACTTTTTGAAAGGTGTATAGGCTAGTGTAACCATAGTTTACATTTGCAATCCGGGGGGGTCAAAATTTGTCTCCATATTCCACCACATCAAGATTTCATAAACAGAATCCCTGAAGAAGGGTGACTACTACTGGTAATGAAAGACGGTCATTTGCACCCAACTACCACATCCATTTTTTTGGTAATCCTTTTCTATTTCACCATAAATTGATTTTTTTATTATTTCCTTTTATGAAAATTTAAGTTTATAGTCTTTCTTAATCAATCTAATATTGTACACAAAAACTAAAAACAGAGATTTTATTTTTTTGCGCATTGGTATTTTGCTTTTTTTTTAAGCTGTGGCAGAGGACACATTCTGGCCTCAGGGCCACAAGTTGGTCAGCTATGGTATGAACCATGCAAAAAGTTTTGTTCTTCATCAGTTTCATATAAAATAGTCTGGTTGAAAAAAGACACAAGTCCATGCAGTTCCTCCAGTAGAAAGAAAAATAAAAATATTATACAATCCTATAAATACAATCCCATATATACAAACCTATATCCACAGTTGATTCAGAGGAAGGCAAAACCCCCAGTAAAGCAGGATCGAATTTTCTCCAGCAGGGGAAAAAAATTCCTTTCTGATCCCCCAGGAGGCAATCGGATGTTCCCTGGATCAATTTTAGTATCCATTTATATTATACAGTGGAACCTCGGTTTGCGAGTAATGTGGTTAACGAGCGTTTAACAAACCGAGCACTGTATTTCTAAAATTCCTAACTCGGTTTGCGAGTGTTGTCTCACAAAACGAGCAGGATTGCGCAGCACCGCTTTTGGCCTGAGGTGGGGGGCGCCGGAGCCGAGCAGAGCCGAAAGTCGCCGATGGGCGCCATTCGGAAATGCACGGAAAGGCCCGAGGACAGTTCGGCTGACCTCGGCAAACCTCGGAAAGGCTCGTGAACGGAGTCTTTCTGAGGTTTGCCGAGGTCGGCCGAAGTGTCCCTCGGGCCTTTTCGGCCGTTTCCGAGGCTCTCCGGAGCCCGCCACCTCTGGCCGCATGCGGTATTGCATCCCATTGAAGTCAATGCGGAACTAATTATTTTCGTTTCCATTAACTTCAATGGGAAAACTCGCTTTGATATGCGAGTACATTGGATTATGAGCATAGTCCTGGAACGGATTATGCTTGTAATCTGAGGTTCCACTGTATGTATCTAGGAAAGAATCCAGGCCTTTCTTAAAGCAATCTACTGAGATTGCCAGAACCACCTCTGGAGGGAGTCTATTCCACATTTTCATAGCTCTAATGCCCTGTACACACGGTCGGATTTTCAGACGGAAAATGTGTGATAGGACCTTGTTGTCGGAAATTCCGACCGTGTGTGGGCTCCATCACACATTTTCCATCGGATTTTCCGACACACAAAGTTTGAGAGCAGGATATAAAATTTTCCGACAACAAAATCTGTTGTCGGAAATTCCGATCGTGTGTACACAAATCCGACGGACAAAGTGCCACGCATGCTCAGAATAAATAAAGAGATGAAAGCTATTGGCCACTGCCCCGTTTATAGTCCCGACGTACGTGTTTTACGTCACCGCGTTTAGAACAATCAGATTTTCCGACAACTTTATGTGACCGTGTGTATGCAAGACAAGTTTGAGCCAACATCCGTCGGAAAAAATCCATGGATTTTGTTGTCGGAATGTCCGAACAAAGTCCGACCGTGTGTACGGGGCATTACTGGGAAGAAACCTTTCTGTATTTGGAGATGAAATCTCTTTTTCTCCAGACGTAAAGAGTGCCCCCTTGTCCTCAGTGATGACCTTAAAGTGAATAACTCAACACCAAGTTCACTATATGGCCCCCTTATATATTTGTACATGTTGATCATATCCCTCCTTAATCTCCTCTTCTCAAGAGAGAATAAATTCAGTTCCTCTAATCTTTCCTCATAGCTGAGCTCCTCCATGCCTCTTATCAGTTTGGTTGCCCTTCTCTGCACTTTCTCCAGTTCCCCGATATCCTTTTTGAGGACTGGTGCCCAAAACTGAACTGCATATTTCAGATGAGGTCTTACTAATGATTTGTACAGGGGAAACATGATATCTCTCTCTCTGGAGTCCATCTCTTAATACAAGAAAGGACTTTGCTCGCTTTGGAAACCGCAGCTTGGCATTGCTTGTTATTATTGAGCTTATGATCTACCAAAACCCCCAGATCCTTCTCCATTATGGATTCCCCCAGTTGTACTCCCCCTAGTATGTATGATGCATGCATATTCTTAGCTCCCAAGTGCACAACTTTACATTTATCAACATTATTAAGCCTCATTTGCCACTTAGTCACCCAATTAGACGGTGCATTAAGATTGGCTTGTAAGTTGGAGACACCCTGTAAGGACGTTATTCCACTCCATAGCTTGGTGTCGTCTGCAAACACTGAAATTGTACTTTTAATCCCAGACCCAATATCATTTATAAAGATATTAAAAAGTAAGGGTCCCAACACTGAACCTTGGGGTACACCACTAGTAACCTTACAAGCTCACCTCAGAACACAAAGCCTTACCTCTGCATTAGTATAGATTGCATGGCTTTGTTCCCCTGACACACGAGAAGAATACCTGAAATCAGAACAAGATATTACAGAGAGATAACAGTGACCAGTTAGGGAATTAATATTATCATATGGGGAATAGATCAACAAGAGCATCTGAGTTTTTTTTTTTTTTCATTTCCATTTAAAATATAACTAAGACCCCTTTCACACTGGAGGCGTTTTTCAGGCGCCACAGCGTTAAAAATAGCGCCTCAGCTGCAAACCCAGTGTGAAAGCCAGAGTGCTTCCACACTGGGGTGCTGCGCTGGCAGGGCATCACAAAAAGTCCTGCTCAGCTGCTTCTTTCCAGTGGTGGAAGAGCGGTGAATACACCGCTCCTCCACTGCTTCTCCACCGCTCCTCCCCATTTAAGACAATGGGGCAGCGCCGCCATACCACCGGCAAAGCGCCGCTGCAGCAGTGTTTTGCAGGCAGATTCAACCCCTTTTCGGCAGCTAGCGGGGAGGTTAAAACTGCCCCCCGCTAGCGGCTGAATAGCACTGCTAAAACGACGGTAAAGTGGCACTAAAAATAGCGCCGCTTTACCGCCGACGCCCGGAGTGGCACAGTGTGAAAGGGGTCTTAAGGCAAACAGTTTTTATTGCTATCTGCCACAGCTCCCCCCCCCCTCACAATATTAAGGAGATTCCTCCCTCTCTGTCTTGTTTACCATTATCATTGAAAGTGAAAGTAAAAGATAATCCCACGTTTTGGGTTGTCCCAGGTGGGAAATCTTCCAATGGGGACACTAGTTCTGGTGACTCGGGGGTTCCCAAGGAAATTCCCTTAATTTGCAGGAATTTCCTCTCACTTTCTTTTCGGCATGGGACAGAAAATGAAGGGAAATCTACGCAATGGGACACAGATTGGTGGAAAAAAATCTGACAGGGGTTATAACCCTCCCTTGCTCTATCCAAAATGGGAAAAAAAAAGGTTTGCTTATAGTTCTACTTTAAGGTCTACTTTAAAGCCCACCTCCAGTGAAAAAAAAATGGTTTGTCTTGTATGTAGCAGAGAAGGGGGTTAGAATCTCTTCTCAGGTTTCTATTTCTGTGTGTGCCTCTATTGTCTCCTTAAAAATACTGCAGTTACAGAAAAATACCAGTTGATCCTGCCAGAAACCCAGTGAGCTCCTAACTTCCTGCACTCAGCTGACAACTCAGTACCACTACTTTACTAAAAAGTCTCAAGCAGTGTTGTCAGCCCTGCCCAGTTCTCTTACATGACTCCTTCCTCTCTCTCTTCGTCTCTATATCATAAGGAGAAAGGTGTTCTGTAGTTCAGCAAAGGAAAACTTTTCCAAGGCTGATAACACTGCTTGAAGCTTCAGTGCAGCAGAGGCAGCATTGTCCGCTCATTTAGGAGCTTACTATATTTTTGGCAGGCGGTATACCGGACCTTCAGAGCGCATGCACCAGTGACGTAACCGGCTGCATCCAGGGTGAATATTCCTTAAACAGTGCATGTTTAGGAGATATTCATTTTACCTACAGGTAAGCTTTATTATAGGCCTACTTGTAGGTAAAAATGACCACGAGGGGTTTACTACCGCTTAAACAGGTGATTTTTCTGTTGCTGCAACATTTTCTACAAGACAAAACATGGAGAAGTGTTCATTTATTGAAAATATATTCTGATTGATGTTTTTTATATTATTTTGTCCAGACATACAGTACGCCTTAAGGAGTTGAGAAAAATGTGCACTGCAGGGATTTTAACAAACAACCTTTTGTTGATCTGAAAAAAATAGCTGTTTGTTTCTCTATGTCCTGTGGTGACTGATTTCGAAAAGGAGGGCCTGGTTCATTAGAATCACTTTGTGCACTCTAAAGCCTCGAACACACGATCGGATTTTCCGACAACAAAACCATGGATTTTTTTTCCAAAATGAGCCATGGTTACATATTGCCCACTTGCTCAAATGTGTTTTATTTTTGCATTTTTTTATATATATATATTGCAGTAGGCTGGGTTCCTGGTTGGGCTTCCTAAGAATCTCCAATACAATGAAAAGTATTCTAAGAGAAGAAACTCACGGTGATCGCTGGGACTTTGGATGGACCTTTGGATTAACTTGGATGTTTCCATACTGGTGTTCTTGCACTAATGTTTCATCTTGGTCTCTTATATTCTGAATGAATTAAAAATGTAATAAAATAAACAAAGTTTTGGATAATGTGCACACAAATTGTCATGTTAATTTTTAGAACACTCATTATTATACACACTGAGAGGTTGATTTACTAAAACTGAAGCACTCAGAATCTGGCGCAGCTGTGCATGGTAGCCAATCAGCTTCTAACGTCAGCTTGTTCAATTAAGCCTTGACCATAAAACCTGGAAACTGATTCTGTGTGCTCCAGTTTTAGTATATCTCCCCTATATGACCAAAGATTGATGTTGGCATCCCACCAAATGGGATAAGGAGCCCAAGTGTTTCAAATGAAGGGTACTAATAAAGCTACAACATACAAAGACATTTTACACAGTTGTTCTCTTCCATCCTTGTGGTAACACATTGGGGAAGGCTTTTTTTTCTTCCAGCATGTCTGTGCCCCTGTGTACAAAGACAGCTCCATAAAGACATGGTTTGATGACTTTGGTGTTAAGGTACTTGGGTGTCCTGCACAGATCCCCGACCTCACCCTACTGAACACCATGGCGAGCCAGGTCTTCTCATCCAACATCGGTACCTAACCTCAAAAAGGCTTTTTTGGTACAAATTCCCCCAGACACGCTTCAGGAGAGTGGATGATGTTGTAGGAGGAGGAGGAAGATATCTCCATATTAAAGTCTATGATTTTGAAATAGGATGTCCAACAAGCATGTCTAAGTGATAAGCAGGTGTTTTCAAACATCCAGCCATATAGAGTATCAATCCCAATGCCAATGGTGCCTATACAGATTATCTACAGGAGAAGTCTTGTCTCTTTTGCCCTCTCACCATAGGCTGATTTGCTATCCTTTTTTCTTTGTTTTCTTCCATTACCTCAACAAATCAAAGGAAGCGCATCTTGGTTTTAAATAGACACACGTTGAAAAAAAATTGCAAATTAAACCAGTTTGTGACTGTAGAAGCAGGAAGAGATAGCCCAGTCTGACTGGTTAGTAGGTAAAAAGCAGTCTCAGCTCGATTCTGTCAAGCCATTCCTCCCCCAACATGTTTCACCTTAACCTCAGGACTTAATCATGGATGGTAAACCCATTGGTCTTCTAAAAATGTTGTGCATTACCCACCATTGCATTCTTTCTTCATTTATATTTTAAGGTGTATGTATAGCCAAATTATTTTTGTATTGGGGTAGAGAATTCTTTAACCCCTGTTAGGGTATATTTTTTCCTGTCTGTGTCCTGCTGGGTAAATTTCCCTTCAGTTCCTATCTGGGAGACACAGATAGTGTCCAAAAAAGGGGAGTTCCCATCTTATTCAGTTAGCACAGGAACAGGTGTTCCCATTGAAAGATTTCCCCTCACTTCTTGATCTCCTGACATTTCTAAAATGTAGGATTCCCATCACGTTCTGTCTTGGTGACAGTGGACACCAGGACAAACAGAGAGGGTGACTTTACCTAGCCGGGGCACAGACAACAAAAAAAAATCTTGGTAGAAAAAGCATCTCCAACTACTTAGCTTACCAAGCCAATTATTGATCACTGTTCCTCTTCTGGGTTGACTGATGCCCAACGTAATTCAACCCAGTTCCTGTCAGCCCAGGGCATAAAGGCTCTGTCCCTGTCCTGAACTGAAAGGAGGAATGATGCAGGGGGATCCATGTCATTACATGGAATTGCTCTCTGAAGCATCTAGGATCTGCCTACCGTTGGAAGGAAGAAGAGGGCAAGGATTGCCTGTGACATCATTGGACCCAAGGAATGATCCACTGGAGAATGGGGATACCTGGCAAAGCCCAGATCTGGGCTTCCACTCCAATAAAAACAATGTTTCAAGACACCTAATTAAGACAATCAATAATTAAATACTCACCAGAAAATGAGAAGGAATTTCGGCATGGGTTGGAGATAACTGAGCAGTTGACTTTCTTTTTCGTCTACCGAAAGGAGGAAACCGATACAAACAGTAAGATTCAATACAATTCATAATGAGAAATAAATAAATTAGGTTATTAAATCATAGACATGAGGTTGGCCAAGTCAGCTTGCACTTCTCTTGTTTTATAAACTTGCATTGTTCTTAGACACCAAAGCTCACTCTCTTGACTTGACTTTTCATCTGTGGATGGATGTAAGATTCACAACTGTTCTGCTGAGGAACTATTTTGATTACTCACCCCTCTGCCAGAGAGCCCAGCCAAGAGGGTGACACCACTCTCGCTGTCTGGGTTAAGGAATAGAGGGGTGTCATCGCCCCAACTTTAGCCTGATAACTGAAAAATGAAGAAGCAGCAACATACTGTCAGCATGTTTCCTCTCAGCACATGTGAATGCAGCAGAGTCTGATTGGTTCCAAGTACTGCCCCTCCCTTTCCCAGTCTGAGGCTGCAGTGCAGATATTAAGGCGGATTCAGGTATTTATGCTTACTGAACATAAAATACATTTCATTATTTGTAAAGAAATTCAAAGGAATATTAAATTGTGTTTTATATCTTCCTCCAGCTTTAATGTGTTTATGTTCCAGAGACAAAGGACAATACAACTTTCCAAAGCATAAAAGTTTTTAGGCTTCATTTACAGTAGAAAATGGTGTTTGAGACGCATTTTTATTGTGAGCACACTGCAACGTTTTGGGGTTATGATGGGCTGGAGAAAACTGTGCCTTCATTCAATGCAAAAGCTGAGGACCATAAAGAAGGAGTAAGTCAGCCATAGGAATGAGATGAAACTCCTTCCATCCAGTTGTTTTCAGTTATCTCAGGTCATTTAGCCCTGATGGACTAATGAGCCCCAGAATGTGTCAAATACTCCTATGACTCTCATTTTGGAAATTTAAGATCAGCTGGGACCTATTGATCTTGGTTGGCACTCTCAATTCATTGACTGTCATTATAACTAAAACTAGCTAGGACCAAAAACTGGCTATTGTTTCCTTGGGTGAGATTTCTGCCTTACCTTGTATAAAAGAAGATAACCATCACAAGGAAGAGCAGAAGGATGACTCCAGTCAAAACCCCCAGGATCAGAAGTAAATTAGAACTGTCTTCATTACTACCCGAGTTTTCATTGACTGTGCTGTCTGGGTTGAAACAAAATTTTAGAGCTTTAGTAAATACAACAAACGCTCATACAAGTCCTGAGCAATGTCACATAGAAAATAGGACAACCAAGAAGCCAACAAATTAGAGTAGACATCTGGGGGGTTATTCAGAAATTGGTGTGACCTCCATTACGAGTTCAAGGTAAAGGAACCTACAGTTGTGAAGTAGTATTAGTAGCATGTGTAGAAAAGAAGGGGGGCCTGAAAGGGGAAAAAAAAATATCCCGTCTCTCTGCAACAGTACTATAAATGAATCAGCAGTTGCAGCGACTGGTCCATTCATTATGTGCCCATTCATAAGTACTGATCTCTCTCCTTCCTCTGTTGTAAGGGGAAATGGAGGGATCAACACTGTAAATAGTACCATTTAATTGCTGTGATGACCAATCACCCAGTACCCAGTTCCTTGAATCAATTAATTGGGCCCAGTGAGGGAAGTTTACTAAGACTGGAGCTGTTTTGCAGGGCAACCAATCAGCTTCTACCTTTCATTTATCAAAGCTTAACTGAACAAGCTGAGGCTAGAAGCCAATAGGTTACTTTGCATGTCTGCTCCAAATTTTGTCTCCAGTCTAAGTAACATCCCCCCAGTGTCTCTGTGTACCCAGCCATTTAATGATGACTGGGTGCTCGGTAATCACTGAGTGGATCGGCCGCCTGATGGCTATTTATCCAGTACTATTCATAATCATGGTAAATAAAGGGCCACCGATCTCCCATTGAAAAACAAACATTGGTACGTAAATGGTAATGACACCCAACATCATTCAACCTGAAAGGCTGGGGAGGACATACTGTGAGTGCAGGATATCATGGGCCTGCCCCCTGAGGAAGTCTGACATTGGCACACTGCTCTCAGTGTAATCATGCAGAGAGCAAGGTTGGCATTAGAAGTCACTGCCACTCTTTATATTATAGAGGACCACCAACTGCCAGAAAAAAAGGCCAAGAAACCCCACGTGCATCATATGACCAGGCTAAATACATCTGGAAATATAAGAATGGAAAAAATAAATCAGAAAATCCTGTTGCTGGTGGCAACTTCCTGGCAACATAATTACTATGTAGAGCAGACTAGACGCATATCTCCTGTACTTTTAGATATAGCTTCCTCCTTGGCCAGATGAGCAAGTTTGTCACTGGCAAGTGACATTCTGTAGCAATTCTGTCAGCAGAGGAGAGACAAAGTGAAATATAGAAGTATTCACATACAATTGAGAAAAAAAAAGGGGAAATAGGCTATATAGAAGATACCTCATCCCCAGATAATATAACCAAGAAAAAACAGAACATATGGGACTTTACTGGTACCAGAAAGCAACGGTCAACCTCTTGGAACATAGAGAAAAGTTCTACTTTTGTTGCTCCATTAAATGGCATGTACCATCCAATTAGAGTACCTTTTTCATGGTTTTATGATTGTTTTTTAATCATTGTTTGTAATAAATATTTACCTGTTTATACAATAATGTCTAACTGTTCCTCTCCGATTCCAGTAAAGTCCAATGTAATCTGTTTTTTTCTTACGTATTCATGTACAGTATGTGCTGCTAGACATGTGCGCCGTCAATAAATTTGTTTCGTTCCGTACTAGAATGAATTCGTATTTCGTAATTCGTGTCCGAAATTTAATTTGGATTCGTACGAAATATGAATTTTCGTTAGGTTCGTTAACTTTTCGTAACAATTACGAATGTTCGTTATGATGAATTTTTCATTATGACGGGTTCCCACCATCCCTGTGCTGAATTCCTGGGTCTGTACACCCGCTGTGCCCATTATGAGGGGTTCCCACCATCCCTGTGCTGAGTTCCCAGGTCTGTAAACCTGCTGTGCCCATTATGAGGGGTTTCCACACATCCCTGTACAGAGTTCCCGGGTCTGTAAACCCGCTGTGCCCATTATGAGAGGTTCCCACCATCCCTGTGCTGTGTTCATTATGAGGGGCTCCCACCATCCCTGTGCTGTGCTGACTTCCTGGGTTTTTAACTTTTAGGTTCGTTAACTTTTTGTAACAATTACAAATGTTCGTTATGACGAATTTATCATTATGAGGGGCTCCCACCATAGCTGTGCTGTGCTGACTTCCTGGGGTTCCTAACTTCATCATAACGGATAATCGTAATTAACGAACATTCTTATTTTGTCTGATTCTGTTGTAATGGAATTTGGATCCGAAGTTCGTAAACAAAATTTCGTATTTCGTACAAAATTCATATGCATAAAAATTCGTATTTCGGATCCTCACGAATGTACAAATTTCCAATTCGTACGAAACTAATCGCACATGTCTAATGTGCTCTGCATAGTGATCTTGTCATTGACTAGTAGGCAAGGCCCCTAACCCTAGGGCTCAAAACGTAGGTGATTTTTAGTACAGGATTACTAGTGTGCCTCAGGGAGAATTTTTTTTTTTTTCTTTTTTGCAGGAAGGGACAAAAGGACATGGCTGGAAAAAACGAAAAGGATTTCCTTAAAAGTGTAAACAAAAATGTATTTTATTTCTGACCTTTAAATTCCAGCTCTGCAGAGGTGGAGTTTCCAGCTGTGTTGTGAGCAATGCAGGAGTACATCCCTGATTTATCCTCATTGTTGTCTAATACCAGGATCTGTGCAGTTTTATTTAACAGGATATTTCCATCCTTCATCCAGGTGTAATGAGTCACACTGGGGTTGCTTCTCATAGAATTGCACTTTAGCTCAGTGGCTCCCTCTGTTGGGTGAAGCACAACGACTTGAACTCCAGTAGCAGCATCTACAAAACACATAAAATGTGTTGTAAAATAAAATATTACAATCTATAGGTTTGTCTCGATTACTGTTGAGTTATGATATACATACATCGCACAGGCATCTCTATTGGTGGTGATTCTCCTCTCCCACGAATATTTATTGCAACACAAGAATAAGGTTCAGTGTCTTTGCTGATATTCTGTACTCTTAAATTCTGCTCTTTAGAGTTTAACTTAATTTTGTTATTCCCACGATACCATTCATATCTGTGTGGAGGAGGGTTAGATCTGCTGGAACATGTTAAAATCACATCACTACCCTCCAAAAGCTCTTCATTTTTGGAGAAGCTGACCATCACATCTTTTGGTGCATCTGGTGAAGAAGAGAATATTTTTTGCTTAAAGGGCAATTGCACTTGAAACTGTTATTTCTGTTTTTTTTTTCTCGCTGACGAGCTGCATGACATGTTGACTTCCTATATCTCTCAGAGCCCTAAATTGTTATGAGGGAAGCATGAAGCATTGCTGGTCTCCTCCTGAAAATGCTAGTTGCCTGGCTGTGTCTCACTTAACCACTTGCTTACTGGGCACTTAAACCCCCCTCCTGTCCAGACCAATTTTTAGCTTTCAGCACTTTCACAATTTGAATGACAATTGCGCGGTCATACAACACTGTACCCTAATTAATTTTTTATCATTTTTTCCCCACAAATAGAGCTTTCGTTTGGTGGTATTTGATCACTTCTGCGGTTTTTATTTTTTGTTAAAAAAAATTAAAAATACCGAATTAAAAAAAAAATATATATTTTTTTTATATTTTGTTATAAAATTTTGCAAACAGGTAATTTTTCTCCTTCATTGATGTACGCTGATGAGGCTGCACTAATGGGCACCGATAGGCTGCACTGATGGGCACCTATGGGCTGCACTGATGGGCACTGATAGGGCGGCACTGATGGGCACTGGTGTGCACTGAGAGGTGACATTGATAGGTGGCACTGATGAGTGGCACTGAAGGGCATTGATAGGTGGCGTTGGTGGGCACTGAGAAGTGGCACTAATAGGTGGCACTGATAGGTGGCAGTGATGGGCACTGATAGGTGGCAGTGATGGGCTCTGATGGGTGGCAATGATGGGCACTGATTGGCACTGGTAGGTTACACTGAAAGGCAGCACTGCTAGGTGGTACTGATGAGGCACTGATTGGCACCACTGGTGGGCATTGATAGATGGCACTTGTGGGCATTAATAGGTGGCACTCATGGGCATTGATAGGTGGCACTGGTGGGCACTGGCAGGTGGCACTGGCAGGCACAGAGGAGGCAGAGAAGGAGGCAGATGTGCCTCCTATCGATGTCCCTTGGGCGTGAGCCGGTGATCGGCTTTTTCAAGGTATATCGGCTATCAGCGTGAGGAGAAAAAAAAACGATTACCGAGCTTTTGTTTACACACATGATCAGCTGTCATTGGTTGACAGCTAATCACGTGGTAAGGGGCCCCTTACTCGGATCAGTGATCACTCGAGTCTCGGTGACTCGTCGATCACAGCACGCGCCGCACACAACCTGCAGGGGGGGGGCACGCGGGGAGCGCGCAAAGGGGGAGGACATCCCACGATGGCCTCCCGGAAATTCAGAATTCAGGTCCGCACTGTAGCCGTCATTCCGCTATAGCGCAGACGTCAAGTGGTTAAAGTGGATGTAAACCCTCACATATACCACAGCCTCAGATGATACACAGAGGTGGAAAATGAAAAGGGGGGAGCACTCAGATTGCCACGTCGGTAAACATAGGAGAGAGGGGGTACTAAAATAGTAACCAAGAAAGTCGGACTTTGTGGGCATGGAAACATTGTCACTCCATTGTTTCCATGCCCACAAAGTCCGACTTTCTTGGTTACTATTTAGTACCCCCTCTTTCCGATACACAGAGGTGAAACAATTCTCCCTACATAAGGTTTACATGTATATCTGCTGTCTTCAACTTTCTAGACTGTTTATAAAGTACACATCGTGTTAGAATTTTCTCTTCCAGTTCCACCTGTGGGTGTGGATTCTTGGCGTACACTGTGCGACAGCTGATTGGAGGAAAGGCACACACCCCCTATCCACATAGGAAGAGGAAGGAAGAAATGTGCAGAGCTGTGCTGTGAATAGACCAGCTCTCTGCTAATCTATTTCTATGCACCCTCCCCGACACAAATTTCAGCCTGGTTTTATCTCGGTTGTCGGAGAGCTTGTCAGAAGTTATAGAACCGAGCAGCAGAAAGACACGAGACTCGGGGCTTTGGAGAGAGATAAGTAAACACTACAGATAGATGTGCCCAGGTCACATTTCATGAATGGGGTTTACATCCACTTTAAGTACTTCTGAATCACAGACCCAGAACAAGCATGATTTAAATCAGTTTCAGAAAAGTGTCAGAACTCATTGTTTTTGTGCTTGTTCCGGGTTAGCTACTCAGATGGCATTGAAGCCAAAGCGTTCATTTGACAGGAACTAGGAGTTCATCATTGGCAACCTGCATGATCCTTTCATGACAGTGTCCCTTTAAATAATGAAATATTCACAGTTTACTGGTGTACCCAACTATTGCTGTCATTTAAAAGCCAAACAATGGCTCCTCTAAAAGTAAAAATACATTAAAAAACAAATGATGACACCATTTACTGAGGAGGAAATGTCATTACCGAAGTCTTTGAAACAATGGAATAAGAAGTCAGGGAGTCACTATTGCTGACCCAAAGATGAGATATCATTTTTGCTTTTCTTTAGATTCTTAAAAAAAGTTACCTTATTTTTTAGAGCTGAGAACTTGGCTCCAGGTGGTTCTTAATGAAGGAGATTTGGAGACAAAAAATATAAAGGGACTTTACACAATATATAACCTTTAATCTTAATCTGACCCTTAATTTAACCCTTAGGTCACCTATTACTGCAGAGTTATGATATACGTACATTGCACAGGTATCGGTGTCAGTGGTGATTCTCCTCTCCCAACAGTATTTATTGCAACACAAGAAAAGGGTTCCGTGTCTCTGTTGACATTCTGTACTATGAGTCTCTGAACTTCAGGTCTTAAATTAATTTTGTTATTCCCACGGTACCATTCATATCTATGTGGAGGAGGGTTAGATCTGCTGGAACATGTTAAAGTCACATCACCACCCTCCAAAAATTCTTCGTTTTTGGGTAAGCTGACCGTCACATCTTTTGGTGCATCTGGTGAAGAAAAGAATATTTTTTGCTTAAAAGACAATTCCACTGTAGACTTTTATTTTTTCCTGCTTGTTGGTGAGATGCATGACATGCTGACTTCCTAAATCTCTCAGGACTTTCAGTAGTAAAATATCCTCTACACAATTTCCAGGTGTACCCTACTACTTCTGTTGTTAGAAGCCCGAATGATTGTTCCTCTACAACTAAAACTACACCAAAAGTGCTGAGAGGACATTAAAATCACAGTTTAGTAAGGAGCAAATTTTATTACTACAGTTATTAAAACAATGAAATAAGAAGTCGGGAGTCACCACTGTCGACTCAAAGTTGAGATATCCCTTTTACTTTTCTTTAGTTCCTTAACAAAGTTACCTTGTTTTTCAGAGCTGAGAACACCAGGTGGATCACAGTGCAGGTATTTTGCAGCCAAAAACAAGTGTAAGGCTCTGCTTCCACTACTGCGAGTTGTTGTGCGACTTGACACATGTCAAGTCGCATCACAAGTCAAAACCCATGTATTTCAATGGTCCCCGTTCTAATTGGTGCGACGCAAGTCGCAGCGACTCCATAAAAGGTTTTTGCACTACTTTGTTCCTACTTCGGTGCGACTTATCACGTGGCTTTCACCAGTCACATGACATCGCAACACAAATCGCATAGCAAAGTCGCAGTGTAAATCACACGACTTTGAGGATGCAATAGTGGAAACATAGCCTAAAAATAAAAGAACCTCACACACCCTTTGACCTCTTTAGCTCCTTAACCACTTCAATACCGGGCATTTTCATCCCCTTCCTGCCCAGGCCAATTTTCAGTTTTCAGCGCTGTAACACTTTGAATGACAATTGCGCCGTCATGCAACACTGTACCCAAATGTTTTTTAATCATTTTTTCCCCACAAATAGAGCTTTCTTTTGGCGGTATTTGATCACCTCTGCGGTTTTTATTCCTTGCGCTATAAACAAAAGAAGAGGGACAAGTTTGAAAAAAACACAATATTTTTTACTTTTTGCTATAATAAATATCCTAATTTTTTCATCAATTTAGGCCAATATGTATTCTTCTACATATTTTTGGTAAAAAAAATCTCAATAAGCGTATATTGATTGGTTTGCGCAAAAGTTATAGCATCTACAAAATAGGGGATAGAGTAATGGCATTTTTATAATTTTTTTTTTTTTACTAGTAATGGTGGCGATCTGCGATTTTTATTGTGACTGCTACATTGCGGCAGACAGATCGTACACTTTTGACAGCGATCAGAGCTATAAAAATGCACTGATTACTGTATAAATGTCACTGGCAGGGAAGGGGTTAACACTAGGGGGCGATCAAGGGGTTAACTGTGTTTCCTAGGGAGTGATTCTAACTGTAGGGGGAGGGGACTCACAAGGGGTGGAGACCGATCGGTGTTCTTCTGTACTGGGAACACACCATCGGTCTCCTCTCACCTGACGGGACGTAGATCTGTGTGTTTACACACAAAGATCCACAGTCCTGCTCTGTTATCGGGCAATCCTGGGTGCCCGGTGCACATCGCGGCCGCCGGGCACGCGTATCGGCCCCAGAGTGACGCGGCGGCGCACACGCGCCCCCTAGATGGCTGGAAAGCCGAGGACATCATATGACGCCCACCCAGGATGGGAGATCCCTCCTGCGGATGTCATTTGACGATATCCGGGATGGGAAAGTATATAAGAACCCTCACATTGTAAAACATTACATTCACGATTCTAAGGCTTAGTTTTTTTCCTCATTAAAATAGCAAACATGTTATACTTACCCGCACAGAGCACCCCCAATTCTCCTCTTCTCGGGTCCACCGTCGATGCTCCAGGCTCCTTCCTCTTGCCGGGTGCCCCCATAGCAAGCAGCTTGTTATGGGAGCTCACGAGCTGCTGCTCTGTGTGTCCATTCACACATGAAACGTGTCTTGGCCCTGCCCCCACTCTCTCCTCATTGGCTCACTGGCTGTGATTGACACCAGTGTCAGCCAATGAGGGGAAAGAGACCAGGGAGAGCCATTGCTCTTGTGCACATTGCTAGATGGAGATGGGGCTCGGGTAAGTGTTGGGGGGCTGCTGCACGCAGAAGGTTGTTTACCATCATGCATTTTATGTATGAAGGTAAAAATACCTCGAGCCTTTGTAACCACCTAAAAACAGAAATGAAAGGCAAAACATTTGTGTATACATGTAAAAAACATTCTAAATACCTTTTTTCCCCCTTTTTTATAAGTGATCACATACCCTCTGTTCTCGGATGCATAAGGAGCTCAGAGAGCTGGGGGAGGAGAAACAGCAGCACACTGGTCTTGTTTTTGCAGCCAAAACAAACCTAAATTTAAAATATCTTCATACTCCCTTCAACCTCTGACCATAACTGAACCATTAGGCCACCCCTCAGACAAAAACTTTCTTTCACAAAACCTAAACTTGTAGCTCTATCCTAAATTAGCCCCTAATACTTATCCTTTTAACCTAATATTGAACCCTTAGACTAGCCTTGAAATATAACCCTTAAACTGACCTTAATACCTTTACTTTAACCTGACATCAAGATTTAACCTTTAATTTGGCCCTAATAATAGACTAATGACCCTAATGAATGATCTCTAAAACTTAACTAGTGAAGTTTTTCCATTGCTCTCAATTGATTATCACCTCATCAGACCAGCTGCACCGGAGCTCATCTTTACTCTGAACTATCAACACATACAAAGAAAATTGTCCGGCAACACTCCATAAAGTTCCCAAATTCACACATTTTGTAATTTTTTGCAAGAAGGCCAGTCTGGCACCCTCTTAAAATTGATGTCCTAACTTGATCCTTACACGACCTTAGCCACCTCCAAAACGTATCCTTTAATCCAAGGGTCTCCAAACTTTTCAAAGGGCTAGTTTAGTGTCCTTCAGATATTAGGGGGACCGGAATGTGGCCAGTGGGGGAAGAAAACGTCCCGCGCCCAGCATCAGTGAGAATAAACATGGCCACATTGGTATTAGTGGGAGGAATAGTACACCATCATTGGTATCAGTGGAAGGAGTAGTGCCCTTCTTTGGTGTTGGTGAGAAGAATAGTGCAACATCATTGGGAGGAATAGGGCCAGATAAAGGCAAGCAAAGGGCTGAATTTTGTTTGGGGACCCCTGCTTTAACCGCTTGCCGACCGTATATAGGACATATGCCTAAGATGGCCTCTCTGCGCAGAATCATGTACAGGTACGTGATTCTGCACTTTTGGGTTTGGGGCACACACGCCGCCGCTGACCCACCCCCACTGTGATTGGATACAGCGGGAGCCAATCAGCAGGTCCGGTGGACCCTATGTCTGCCAGGTCCCGCCGATCATTACAGACAGAGGCAGATCGCCGTTCTGTTAGTGGGGAAAATAGAGAACTTGTGTTTCTGCTAAGCAGCAACATGGATCTCTTTCTTCCCACAGTTAAAACACATCCCCCACACAGTTAGTAAGCAATCCCTAGGGACACATTTAACCCTTTAATCACCCCTGACGTTAACCCCTTTCCTGCCAGTGTCATTAGTACAGTGACAGTGCATACTGTTTAGCACTGATCACTGCTCCCCACAAAAGATACAAAAGTGTCATTTAGTGTCTGATTTGTCCTCTGCAATGTCGCGGTCACGCTATAAGTAACTGATCTCCACCATTGCTAGTAAAAAAATAAAAATTAACAAAAATTTCATTAAAAAATCCCATAGTTTGTAGAAGATATAACTTTTTGAGCAAACCAGTCAATATATGGTTATTGGGATTTGTTTACCAAAAACATGTAGTAGAATACATTTTTGGCCTAAATTAATTTTTTTAAGTTTTTTTATTGGATATTTTTTATAGCAGAAAGTAAAAAAAAAATTTTTTTGTTTATAGTGCAAAAAATAAAAACCGCAGAGGTGATCAAATACTACCAAAAAAAGCTCTATTTGTGGGAAAAAAGGTCATAATTTTACTTTTGGGTACAGCGTTGCACGACTGCGCAATTGTCAGTTAAAACAACGCAGTGCCGTATCGCAGGGGGGGTAAACCTTCCGGAGGGCAAGTGGTCAATCCAACCCTAAAGTGTAACTATTAACAACCCTAATGATCCCGTGTCCAGACTATGCACAATAAACTATATAGAGGGCTGCCTGTCCTCTAATATACACACACAGTATGTGTTTCTAAGCTGGTATTAGAAACGGACTGAACCTGAATTTAGAGTCTTTATTGTCACCTTTGAGGATCTTAGAGAATGAATGGATTTATATCACCCTCAGCTACAGAGGTCAGGGGTGGCTTCTTTTAAAGCTCCTTTACTGCTTGTTAAGAATATGTAAATATTTTATCGTCCATAGGCTGGGCACACGTGTACTTTAATTCTTAACCTTTACCTCAAGCAAATCAAGTCTCTTAACTCAATCTTAAAACATAATTTTTAATCTGATCCTAACATTAACCTTTGTTCTTAAATTTGACTCCCCTATTTTTTTTTCTCTTGTCAAATTTGTTTATTGAATTTTAACAACTAGTATACATAAATACATATGGTGGCAGCAGAAGGAAAGATCACATATATGGTAATAGTATTTGTTGTAGTTCCAACATAAACGAAAAGTAGTTTAACTAAACCAATTTTAGCATGGATCTAACTACTCAAAAGATTACGTCATACATTGTATAAGAAACGATAAAACCAACTTAGCCCAGGTTAATATAAGAAGACCTCAGATAAAAAAAAAAAAAAAAAGGTCTTAAAGGGGTTGTAAAGGTTGTAAAAAATAACATATTATACTTACCTCCACTGTGCAGCTCGTTTTGCACAGAGTGGCCCTGATCCTGGTCTTCTGGGGTCCCTTGGCGGCTCTCTCGGCTCCTCCCCGCATCAGCTGACCTACCTTCTGGGAAGCGCTCTCCCAAGGGGGTTAGCTTGCGGGCGCGCTCCCGTGATACAGTGATACAGTCGGCAGCTATAGCCGCCGACTGTATCACTCGGCCCCGCCCCCCAGCGGCCACGTCATTGATTTGATTGACAGCAGCGGGAGCCAATGGCTGTGCTGCTATCAATCATCCAATGAATGAGCCGAGAAGCCCGGTTGAGAAGCCAGCGCTTTCATGACGCGTGACTTTCGAGGGCTCAGGTATGTAAACGGGGGGGGGGGGCTGGGGGGCCGCTAATTGTCAGATGTTTTTTCACCCTAATGCATAGAATGCATTGAGGTGAAAAAACATGTACCTTTACAACTCCTTTAATTATTATATTATTAATTATAATTATAAGTATAGTTTTTAAATTAAAAAAAAAAAAAAGAAATAATTTATTATAGAATCTAAAATCTTATACTACATATAGGAACTATGTACAATTGGTATAATGATAACCAAGGAAATAAAAGTTCTGCTACCAGAACTATATAAAGAGTAAATTGAAAGAGGAGAGAATAGGGGGAAAAAGTAGAAGAAAGAAGATAAAAGAAAAAGTAATCTTAGGTAGGAGAAAAAATAGATAGGGAAGAAAGAAATGAGAGGTAGTCGGGGTCCCCGGGGTAGTACTTGGTAATAAACACATACCATGAATGCAGAGAATGGAAGTATAAAGCGAGATGACCAAGGTCTTAGTAGGGAAGCATCAAAATTGGAAGGCAAAAAGTGAGTCACCCGGGGATTCCATATATACTTAATGTTGGATATTTTATCTTGAGTTATAGCCTCTGTTTTGGCATGGATCATTGCTTGATTGACTCTATTTTTAGTTTCAGCAATTATTAAGGACGGGGATTTCCAAGCTTTGGCTATTGTTTGTTTTGCGGCTGTAGTGACTCCCCTTATTTTATCCAAATTAGAACCTAACCCTGAATCCAAAACACTAAGTGCTATATTTATAAAGAAGAGAATCTAAAATTCACTAAACTTTCTCTGCTGTCAAATCTTCTAGGTACATATTTGTTGTAAATGACAGCGATTACTTGACCAGTGCCCCTAAGTAACCCTTTAAAATCTGCTTTGGTGTTTTCCTTGCTGAATGTATGGGGCTCAAAGGCATGGGGTTCAATAACTGGGAAATTTCTGCTAAATTGTAATTGCCTGTAATACATACATCTGATTATTAGTGGTTCTGCCATTTGTGACATTTTCCCATTATGATAAGTTGCTGTGCACTGAATTTCTGTTTTGCCATCTTCATGTGAAGGAATATATCTAATTGTAATTATTTCTCTCCAGTTTCCTCCAGATAGATCTACAGATCGTCTCTCAGTTTGGCCAGCTTTGTTCAACCTTAGAGTAGGTGGATTGGAGCCACATGTGTGCACTACAGAGCATGAAACATTTTTAGGACGTCCTTCAACCATTTCACCATTTCCAATAAGTCCTGGTCTGTTTGGAGTATCTGAAAAATGTTAAAGGTTAAGTTCATTAAGTGAGGTTAAAGCTTTCAGTTCAGATTCTTCAAAGTAAAAGAAAGTAACCTGCAAAAAAGTTGGAACTTCAGACTTTCCCACTTAAGCCTCGTACACATGATCGGATGGTTGGCCAACAGAGCGTCAGACTTTTGTCAGAAGGGCATGTGACGGGAACTTGTCTTGCATACTAATGGCACAAAATTGTCGGCCAACAAACACGAATGTAGTGACGTACTACGTGGAATTTCAGCTCTTGAGCGCCACCCTTCGGGCACCTCCTGCTAATGTCGTGTTTGGTGAGCATTGATTCCGAGCATGCGTGTTTGTACTTTGGACTTTGGTGTGACGGACTTGTGTACACACGATACGAAAATCTGACAACAGACCATTGTCCTCGGAAAATTTTCTGGCCTGCCATCCAACATTTGTTGGCTAAAGTTGTACAACAATTGTCTGAAGGAGGGTAGTAATGGTCGGATTTTAGGCAAACGGTCTTTTATCACACAATTCCCTACCGAAAATCCGATCGTGTGTACGAGGCTTTACTTACAGATTCCAAGCATGCCCTCCAACATTTGTTGGCCGAAAGTTGGACAAAAATTGTCTGAAGGAGCGTACTAATGGTCGGATTTTAGGCAAACAGTCTGTCATCACACAATTCCCTGCCGAAAATCTGATTGTGTGTACGAGGCTTTACTTACAGAGTCCTGGTTATACTGCCCCTCCAAGTCTTTTTTCGGCCCTCCATAATATAATCTTAATTGCTTTTGCTTATGTTAGGTTCAATTCACAAAGCTAACACACCAAGATGAGTATCCTTATTTTCAAAAAGGTATAAGTTATTTTTAGTTGAAGTAAGAAAATTATAGTCACATGGCTGAAAACCACAGACTAGCGTTAGAGATTTATGAACTAAATCTATTACAAATTTTTATGTTTCCTTGCTTGACAGCACTCCCCATGTAACACATAATCACTGGGAAATGTCTAGGGATAGAACAACTGTGCAAGCGTTTTATATGGAGGATTCATTAAAGTACAATAACTACTTGAAGACCGTGCTTTTTCTGGCACTTTTTGTTTACATGTAACAATCAGGGTTTTTTTGCTTAGAACCCCCAAACATTATATATTTTTAAAGCAGAGGACCTAGAGAATAAAATGGTGGGTTTTGCAATTTTCTATGTTACACAGTATTTGCGCAGCGTTTTTGAATACGCAATTTTTCGGGGAAAAAAAACACTTTTTTATATTTTAATGCAAAAAAACACAATACATGACCCAATTTTTTTGTGAAATTTAAAAAGATGATGTTACGCTGATACCAAACATATCACTCTTTAAAATTTTGCAAGCCCATGCTGGAGTGACAAAGGACGTAAATTTTACTACCCACAGACAATGCTTTAAAATTTACAGAGGAGTTCTAGTACTAGAATTAGTGCCCATGATCTGACGTTCATGGTGATACTTCCCTTGTGTGACATGATCCCTATTTGTGTGTGTGCAGGACCGATGCATGCATTCACCTTTGCACGCAAAACCCAGGGGGGGGCACTTTTATTTTTTTTCTTTATATTAATTAATTAATTTAATTTGCATTTTTACATTTTATTTTTATTAAAATGTGTCAACTGTTGCTTTAAAAATTTTTTTATCACTTTTATTGCTGTCACATGTAAATGTAAACATCCTTGTGACAGCAATAGGCATGTGATAGGTACTCTTTATGGACTTGATCGCTCTGCACCAAGATCAGTGTTTTTGAACACTTCTGATTTATTGAAAATGGCTCCGCTGACATCCAAGGAAACCGGAAGTGATTTCAGGTCATCGCTTTGGGGTTACCATAGCAGAGACCCAATTGAAGCCGATCCCAGCTTTTTTCGGGTGTCTGACTAGCAGCGGATGCACGAGCTGGTAGCTTGGGTCTCCCAGTGTAATGGGAGAGCCTGGGCAAGAAGGAAGGGGGCGAGAGTGCAGGGGACGTCCCCTCCTTCTGCTTGCAATAGCAATCTAGCAGCTAGTTAGCTGCTCTGATTGCTATTACAAGAGAGCCAACTGCGGGCTCTAAAAACAGTACTGGGGTGATGCCTAATTCCAGTACACCTGTATTAATTACTGTTTGTGCCCCCATTCTAGAGTTTTGACCACTTCAGTGGCTACAGAAACTGCAATAAAGTTCTAACAAAGGTTCCAACACATCTAACAATAGAAATGAAAGAATGTGCTCAAATCCAAAGAGCTTACATATATAAAAATCAATATAACATATGGCAACCTACAATACCATACGCTAAACTGTGCTGCCATAGGCAGCCTGCCCACTGCCACCATAAGGAAATGTTTACCTGTGACACGAAGCCCTAGAGTCATTTCATCTTGTTGTTTCCAGGCATTAGTGTCCTTATCTTCTGCTATTCCTGGAAAATAGGATTTCTCACCATCATCTCTTCTCACAGGGTCTATCCTCAGTGAACAGCTATTTTTCCCAGGTACTAGCGAGGTTCTGTCTCTGTAATCCCTTGATGCTGAAGAACTTTTTCGACTGTTAAAAATCTGAGGATATCCTAATAAACTATATGAATACCAAACAGTACTGGATGTCATAGATCTCTCACGAGGGTAGAACTTACAGGGAATCTCCACACAGGATCCAACCAATCCAACAATTTCAGTAGGGAACTCCCACCTCTGACACACAAGTCCTGGATGAAGACGTGAAAATATGTGTTAATCTTTGTTATAGTTTATAGTTATTAAGTTTCCTCAAAATATGACTCTAGTTTACCTTGAAATAGGGTAAGAAGCAGAACCTTCTTTGTGATGCTCATCCTGTGCTGGTCAGTGAGTGACAACGTTCAATCACAGGTGCAACTGTAAAATAGTATACATGGTACACTTTAATTTGGGATAAAAAACAAAAATCATGAGGGTCTTGTAGCAGCGTGACCCCGTGCCACTGTGTCAAATGGTGGTTTACACCAGGCGTTCTGGGTAGCAAGCACATTAATGGCTCAGGTGTGTGTGCTGGGTTTATGTTAGAACGAGAGTTAGAGGTGAGAACCCCCACCCACCCGAGGGAGGTCAGTGTGTGAAGGGAGCCATGAGAGGTGCTGCTATGCACCATACTGTCCAGGTTGGGACAGACCAAGGTCTGAGCCTGAAAGAGAGTCCAGGAGGGACAGAGCAGCTAGGGAGCTGCGAGGAAAGTCACAGAGCTAAAAGTACAGCATCTGCGCACATACACTGGGATGTGTTTGATGGTCAGGAGGACCACTGTGGTACTAAACAGAGCAGTAAAGCTATCGCAAGAGAGCCAGGAGGCTGAATGTTATGTTTATTGCATTGATGGTGAGAACACCCTACGTGGAAAGACAAACCTGTGTGAACTTTGACTTTCTTTTAAATAAAAGTGGGCAGGAAAGCCCTCTTCATTGGCTGACGTGGGATGACGTCACTCCGGTGCATGTGTAGGGGGCGTCATTCAGGCACACAGAGATCTAGTCTGCCGCTGTACAATTAAGCAGCTACTGTAGGCATATTTAACTGCAGAAGAGACATTGCATGTCTTTTTAGCAATAACAAATCTGCCTGATCCCAGTGTATAACAGCTGAACTTTAGGATTCTATCCAAGAGTTTGTTTTTAATGCCAGACCTTTAAAACAAATAAATATCCGAGATACAATAAAGTCATTTATACTCCATGGCACTGTGTTTACATGGAATTGGTAGGGGTTTTGTGTTGTCTTTTTATGGTCAAGGCTGAGAAATAAAATATAAAAAATATTTTTTGGCAGTTAAGTATTGGGGAGTAAGGATTGGCCTCAAGGCCCGAGCATTGTCACAGGTGGAGGTCACATGCTCGCCTATTCCCGGCAGCACTGGATGCTTTGTATCGGCTGAGGTAGAGAAAGGTCTGGTCAGTGGTGTATTTAGGTTTTGTGCTACCCTAGACCTGAATAAACTCCTGCACCCCTAATTTAAATATGACACACCCCTTCCTGCCAAGGCCACACCCCTTCCTGTTTAAGACCCATCCTGTTAGCAAATACATCTTTTATAGCATATATATATATATATATATATATATATATATATATATATATATATATACACACACAGTGCCTTGAAAAAGTATTCATACCCCTTGAAATGTTCTACATCTTGTCATGTTACAACCAAAAATGTAAATCTACTTTATTGGGATTTTATGTGATAGACCAACACAAAGTGGCACATAATTGTGAAATGGAAGGAAAATGATAAATTTATAAATACGATATTTGGACTTGTATGTTGCTACCATTGATTAGTAATCATAGGATTATTTCACGTATTTGTATAATGACTAGGAAGTCCCTAGTCATTATACACATAAGTGAAATAATCAGCCCCCCCAGCCCAGTCCGCCCCTAAGACTGGTGCTACACTAAAACTGTAGCTTAAGCTGGACTTTTTTTGTGAGTGAGCCAGGAGGAGGCTGTTTTTTTTTTTTTTTGGCAGGGGGTGCGCTTTTTTGCTGCCCCCCTGCAGGGTGCCGCCCTAGGCCTGGGCCTTGTTGACTTAGGCCAAGATACAGAATTGGGTCTGGTATTGGATTGCTGGAGTTAAGTATCAGTTAATCAGGATGGGGGAATTAGAGGAGGGTTCACCAACTAAAATGTAAAAATGTATGCAGAGGCAAAAAAAAAAAAAAATCTGCATTTCTCGCTACATTTCCTATGTAGTAATGAATTGTTTAAGAAGTCAGAGAGCTGCGAATGGAGGTTTGGAGGGACTGATCATACAAAGAGGAGGAAACCTAAGAGAGAGAGGAATAAAGTAAGTATATTACCTTCATCATCCTCCAAGTAATTACCCTTTGTATTGGGGAGGGGAATTCACTGCAAAGGTAAATCTTTAGCTGAGATCAGCTTTAATTGTAGCAGAGAAACATCAGGTTTTCTGCCCTGCCAGAGAAGGCTGTGCTGTATGGCAGAGCTGTGCGAATCTCAGGACTGAGTAAACAAAAAAGAAAAAAACACATTTTAGGTAGGACTTTTTTTATAGTGAGATATATATATATATATATATATATATATATATATAGCTGTTTGCCTGGAGTTCAGTTTCAATGCATCAATGCCAAGCCATTATTGAGATAACACTATTTAGGAGGGTTGTGCTTTCATTAATTACCCACATACAGTAATAATAAATAAAGAAAACTCTCCTTTTTATTTCTGGTCTTTGCTGTGGATGATCACATTTTTTTAAATATCAGCAGCTTGTACTAAATAACATAAAAAAGCAAGAGTATTGAACATATGACAAAGACAAAACGGAAAATAGGACAATATGGTAATAACATTCTGATTGTGTTGTCATTCTATAGTTTTGTCAGTTTACCATTTTATATGAATTACTTACTTGCTCGGCTCGTCTTCTCCTGTGGATGTTTGGTTTCAGAAATGAGAAGTACGGACTGGAATTACATGAGACACATAAGTACAGATCGTGCGATTTGCAGAAGTTAAGGCTTTCTGGTATTTCCTGAAGTGAGAAACTTCCTGTTGTAAGTCAAGATTGATATTAAAAGCAAACTATAATAGTGTGAGGTCAGTATTCCTTTATTTATTTTTCATTTAGAAGGTTTTTTATGTTATTGTATATCCTTTTCATGTAATATATATCTAAATATTTCATTTCATAAAAATATTTTTTCTTTTAGTTGCCACCATATACTGTAGAGCACGGAGAAAGGCTGAATGTGTCCTAGAAAAGGGAAGAAAAAAAGGAAAAGGAAAAGGGGAGAGGAAAGGAGAGGAGAGAAGAAGGACAAGCAAGGAGAGGAGAAAGAAAAGGGAAAGGCAGAGGAAAGGAAAGGGAATGAGAGGGAAAGGAAAAGGGAAGCAAAAGTGTAAAGGGGGAAGAGAAAGGAAAGGAAAGGGAAGGGAGGGGAGGGGAGGAGAGGAGGAGAGAGGAGAGGAGGAGAGATGAGAGGAGAGGAGAGGAGAGGAGAGGAGGGGAGGATTTTCCGTTGCTACATGCATGATTGGATGATCAAAGTGAACAAAGTTCTTTTTGATAAGTTAAAAAAAATGTACTCCGTTAGTGCTATTTACATTTTTACTATTAAAAACATTTTGTTATACATGTTATCTATATGCAAAAAGTAAATGTTGATCCCACAAATAATCGAATGCAGTTCAAACACACTTTCTGTAATGGAGTGACAATGCTGCTCTTCCATAGATAGAGCACAGTGAGCCAGTGTTGTCACTCTAGGACAGGAAGTGCATTACTGGCAGGATCACCAGGTGAAAACAGAGGGAAAAAGCTGAAAAAAGAAGACCAATGCAGCCACCACATCCAAGAACTGCTAAGCTACAATATAATAAATGTTTGTTTTTAGGATGAATACCGCTTTATTGCTGAAGTCCTGCAGACAGCGGAGAGTGAAGGAACAGGAACAGCAAAGAGGGAACAATGGTATTTTTATTTTATTTCCTTTTTTATTTTGAGCAACATGATTGTAGTTAGTTACTTATCAATGAGTTTTGCTATTTTAAAAGCTTTTTTTTATCATGTATAGTTTGTAACAGACTATTGCAAATACAAGCTCTGCTATTTGCTTAGTAGAGCTTCACAGTGGTTCTGTGTTGCTGATCTTTCTATTTTCTTTTACAAAAGGTTTTATTAGTACGCAATCCAACAGAACAATACCTAGAAGGTTACAGTACATAATAGGTCAAATAAAACTAAACATGAAAGAAAAATGAAATTGCTCTAGTCCCATATGCTGTGCTCCTATATAGGGAAAGGACATTAAAAAAATCCAGGAGATCCATTATTTATGGCAGAAGACAAGGGAACAAAAGTTTCCTAACATAGGACTAGGCTTGACTAGATTTAAAGCAGTTATCATAAGAAACAGTTTTTAGGAGTGAATAAAAATATAATAAAAACAACAACAAAAAACAAAACAAAACTAATGAACATTATGACTGATCCTTCTATTTTAAGTGGTTGTAAACCTCAGACATGAAATATGAACAAAGCACAATCCTCTATAGTGTGTACTTGTCTCAGTCCAGAGCACTAAGTGTAATTTCTGTCTGCTACCTCATTCCTCTAGTCTGCTTGAGTCACTTCTGACTAGGGATGAGCCGAACACCCCCCGGTTCGGTTCGCACCAGAACCCGCGAACGGACCGAAAGTTCGCACGAACGTTAGAACCCCATTGACGTCTATGGGACTCGAACGTTCGAAATCAAAAGTGCTCATTTTAAAGGCTAATTTGCATGGTATTGTCCTAAAAAGGGTTTGGGGACCCGGGTCCTACCCCAGGGGACATGTATCAATGCAAAAAAAACTTTTAAAAACGGCCGTTTTTTCGGGAGCAGTGATTTTAATGATGCTTAAAGTAAAAAAAAAAAAAGTGAAATATTCCTTTAAATATCGTACCTGGGGGGTGTCTATAGTATGCCTGTAAAGTGACGCGTGTTTCCCATGTTTAGAACAGTCCCTGCACCAAATGTCATTTTTAAAGGAAAAAATCTCATTTAAAACTGCTTGCGGGTTTAATGTCATGTCGGGTCATGGCAATATGGATGAAAATCAGTGAGACAAACGGCATGGGTACCCCCCAGTCCATTACCAGGCCCTTTGGGTCTAGTATGGATATTAAGGGGAACCCCGCACCCAAATTAAAATAAGGAAAGGTGTGGGGCCACCAGGCCCTATATACTCTGAACAGCAGTATACAGGCGGTGCAAACAAGACAGGGACTGTAGGTTTGTTGTTAAGTAGAATCTCTTTGTAATTTTGAACATTTTTAACGTGTTTAGCTCCAGCCAAAAAATCTTTTCTAAGCTTTTTGGAAAACATAGGGAAGGGTTATCACCCCTGTGACATTTGTTTTGCTGTCTTTCCTCCTCTTCAGAAGATTTCACCTCACTTTTTTGTCCCAATGAAAAATGTTTTTTGAAAATTTGGGTTTTTTTGTGGAACAAGGATTGGAAAGCATCAGTGGAAAGGAGAAATTGTTTTCCCATATTAACTCTTACAGGAGAGAATTTCCCTTCCTAGGGGTAGATTTCATCTCACTTCCTGTTGTCTCCTTCCGTTTGCAAGTAGGAGTCGTTTGTAAGTTAGATGTTTGAAAGTAGGGTCCTGCCCTATATACTCAGCAGAAATTTGGGCCTTAGGTGTTGCTGTGGCCACAACACTGTAAGCCCTCACAGGGCCCTGCTGTGAAATATTAGATCAAGAATTGTAATTACATGCCCCTGTTGAACAGGAGCTGAAAAATTAGGCCTTAGGCACTGATGCTGGTGCAACAACACTGCCACCACTCACAGACACTCTAGTTGGAACGCAGGAACGAGCCCTGCTGCAAAGTATTGCTTCAAAAATTGTAATTACACGCCCCTGTTAGACAGGAGCAGAAAAATTGGGCCTTAGGCACTGGTGCCACAACACTGCAACCCCTCACAGACACTCTAGTTGGAACGCAGGAACGAGCCCTGCTGCAAAGTATTGCATCAAAAATTGTAATTACACGCCCCTGTTAGACAGGGGCAGAAAAATTGGGCCTTAGGCACTGGTGCTGGTGCCACAACACTGCAACCCCTCACAGACACTCTAGTTGGAACGCGCCCTGCTGCAAAGTATTGCATCAAAAATTGTAATTACACGCCCCTGTTAGACAGGGGCAGAAAAATTGGGCCTTAGGCACTGGTGCTGGTGCCACAACACTGCAACCCCTCACAGACACTCTAGTTGGAATGCAGGAACGAGCCCTGCTGCAAAGTATTACATCAAAAATTGTAATTACACGCCCCTGTTAAACAGGGGCTGAAAAATTGTGCCTTAGGCACTGGTGGTGGCGCCCAGAACCAAAAATGTTCTTACAAGCTATCAGCGTGATGATTGAGGAGGAAGAGGATAATTACTCAGGGATAGTCACTCAGCATCAGCATAGGCAGTCTTTGAAGGGATCTGAGATTTCAAAAAAAATTATTCGGTTACATCAGCATCAGGTGCTTGGTAGCTGGTGGTGATCCAAGACTCATTCATTTTTATGAAGGTCAGCCGATCGACCGAGTCGGTGGACAGACGCACCCTGTGATCGGTTACCACGCCTCCAGCAGCACTGAATGTGCGTTCCGAAAGAACGCTGGATGCAGGACAGGCCAGTAGCTCAATTGCATACTGTGCAAGCTCTGGCCAGTGATCCATCCTCAAGACCCAGTAACCCAGAGGATTTTCGGTGGGAAAGGTGTCCAAGTCAGATCTTGCCCCTAGGTATTCCTGCACCATGTAAAACAGACGCTGGCGATGGTTGCTGGAACCGATCATACCTTGGGGCTGCGGACCAAAAAATTCTCTGAACGCATCGGTCAGACGGCCACCTTCTCCACCGCTCCTTCTTTGACTGACCGAAGCCTCAGCAACACGTTGTCCAGAAACAGGAGTTTGTAACCTCCCAGTCTCTGGGAACGCGTTGCACAGACCTTTCTGCAAGGCCTCCCGAAGATGTTTCATCCTCTGCTCCCTCTGCGATGGCAAGATAAGGTCCGCAACCTTACCCTTGTAACGTGGATCAAGGAGGGTTGCCAGCCAGTATTGGTCCTTCTCCTTGATACCACGAATACGAGGATCCTTACGCAGGCTTTGCAGGATCAGGGAGGCCATGCAGCGTAGGTTTGCTGAGGCATTCGGTCCGGAGTCCTCTGGGTCACTAAGAACGACATGGTCCGCAGCCACCTCCTCCCAGCCACGTACAAGTCCATGTGTTTCTTGGGACTGATCCCTTAAAGACTGCTGCTGATGCTGAGTGCCAGGCTCCACCTCCATACTGACACAATCTTCCTCCTCCTCCTCCTCTTCCTCCTCGTCCTCTTCCTGTGTGATCGGCGGGCATGCAGGAACACTGTCTGGATAAAGGGGGCCTTGAGAGCTAAGGAAGTCCTCCTCTTCCTGCCTCTGTTCTGCCTCAAGTGCCCTGTCCATTATTCCACGCAGCGTGTGCTCCAACAGGTGGACAAGGGGGACAGTGTCACTGATGCATGCACTGTCACTGCTCACCATCCTCGTGGCCTCCTCGAATGGTGACAGGACAGTGCATGCATCCCTGATCATGGCCCACTGGCGTGGGGAAAAAAAACCAAGCTCCCCTGACCCTGTCCTGGTGCCATAGTCGCACAGGTACTCATTGATGGCCCTCTGCTGCGTGTGCAGCCGCTGCAGCATGGCCAACGTTGAGTTCCACCTGGTGGGCATGTCACAGATTAGGCGGTTCTTGGGCAGGTTAAACTCCTTTTGGAGGTCCGTCAGCCGAGCACTGGCATTATATGACCGGCGGAAATGCACACAGACTTTCCTGGCCTGCCTCAGGACATCCTGTAAGCCCGGGTACCTGCCCAAGAACCGCTGCACCACCAAGTTAAGGACGTGAGCCAAACAGGGCACATGGGTCATTTGTCCCTGTTGGAGGGCAGAGAGGAGGTTGGTGCCATTGTCGCAAACCACCATTCCTGCCTTAAGTTGGCGTGGCGTCAACCACCTCTGAACCTGCCCCTGCAGAGCTGACAGAACCTCTGCCCCAGTGTGGCTCCTGTCCCCCAAGCACACCAGCTCAAGCACCGCATGGCATCTTTTGGCCTGCGTACTTGCGTAGCCCCTTGAACGCCTACGGAGCACCGCTAGTTCCGAGGAAGAGGCCATGGAGGAAGAAGAAGAGGAGGGGGTGGAGGAGAGAGGTGTGTCACAATCAGCATTTTGGAGGCGTGGTGGCGGAACAACCTCCAACACTACTGCACCTTGTCCTGCATCCTTCCCAGCTGCCAGCAGAGTCACCCAATGCGCCGTGAAACTTAGGTAACGTCCCTGTCCATGCCTGCTGGACCATGAGTCAGCGGTAATATGCACCTTACCGCTGACCGCCCTGTCCAGCGAGGCATGGACATTGCCTTCCACATGCCGGTAGAGAGCCGGAATCGCCTTCCGTGAGAAAAAGTGGCGTTTGGGTACCTGCCACTGAGGAACCGCACATTCCACAAACTCACGGAAGGGGGCAGAGTCTACCAACTGAAAAGGCAGCAGTTGAAGTGCTAGCAATTTTGCCAAGCTAGCATTCAACCGCTGGGCATGTGGATGGCTGGGAGCAAACTTCTTTCGGCGGTGCAGCAGCTGGGGCAGGGAAATTTGCCTGGTACAATCTGACGTCGGTGTACCAAAAGCAGATTGCCCACAAGTACTTGGCTGTGACACACCTAATTCTACACCTTCATTCCTCTCACTGCAGGTCTCAGAGAGGACTGAAGGTCTAGTGGGGTTGGAAATCTCAGCTGATGAGGAGCAAGGAGAGATCCTCTTTGTTCTTTGGTGTGGGTCTTTTAGATACGCTTGCCAACGAACTGCATGGCAGGTCAACATATGTCTGGTCAAGCATGTGGTACCCAAGCGGGAGATGTTTTGGCCACGCGAGATACGCTTGAGACATATGTTGCAAATAGCAGCGGTGCGATCTGATGCACTCGTCTCAAAAAAGGCCCACACCAAAGAACTTTTTGAATAACGCGCAGAGACTGCAGCGCCCTGCACATGTGGAGCTTTGGGGTGTGATGCAGTCAATGTGCTGCCCTTAGGCTGGCCCCTGGAGGGCATCCTGCCTCGTTGGTGATGTGCCGCCGCCTCCTCCTCCTCCTCCTCCTCCTCCTCCTCCTCTCTCCTATCAGGCACCCACGTTGAGTCAGTGACCTCATCATCCCCTCCCTCCTCATCACTGGAGCAAACCTGGCAGTATGCTGCAGCAGGGGGAGCATGACTGCCAGATTGCTGTCCTTCTTGGGCACCCCCTCTGTCCGTGCTCATGTTACTGCCTTCATCGAGCTCAGTATCGTCATCAGAGCCTTCCAAACGCTGGGCATCCTCCTGGAGCATGTACCCAACACTGTGGTCAAACAGTTCGAGGGAATCCTCATGAGGACATGGTGGAGCTAGGGAAGGAGTCACTGATGACATTGAGCTGAGGGAAGAGGCCGCTGCTTTGCCAGACAAAGCACCCTGGGCATGGGTGAGAGAGGATGAGGAGGATGAGGACGGCTTGGTCATCCACTCGACCAAGTCTTCCGCATGTTGCGGCTCAACACGGCCAGCTGCCGAAAAAAAGGCCAAGCGTGTCCCATGGCCACGTGCTGATGAGGATGCACCGTCTCCACGACCAGCACTAGACACAGAGCCTGCTTGCCCTCTCTTATTGGCTTGTGACTGTCTGCCTCTCCTTCTTGGCCTTCCAGACATACTAATGGCCTGTAGCTGCACTAAGCTGGGATAGAACACCTGTAATTTTCTTCAGGTAGCTTTATATACTGTAACCAGACAAGCCTGCCTTTCAGTAGGAAGATAACAGGAACGGATCTAGCTGAACACTGTGAGCAGGACGCACTGTACTAAATGTAAATAGTCTAGCTGCCTGACCGTGGTACTAATAGGATCAAATAGAACACCTGTAATTTTCTTCAGGTAGCTTTATATACTGTAACCAAACAAGCCTGCCTGTCAGTAGGAAGATAACAGGAACGGATCTAGCTGTACACTGTGAGCAGGACGCACTGTACTAAATGTAAATAGTCTAGAAGATAACAGGAACGGATCTAGCTGAACACTGTGAGCAGGACGCACTGCAATAAATGTAAATAGTCTAGCTGCCTGACCGTGGTACTAATAGGATCAAATAGAACACCTGTAATTTTCTTCAGGTAGCTTTATATACTGTAACCAGACAAGCCTGCCTGTCAGTAGGAAGATAACAGGAACGGATCTAGCTGAACACTGTGAGCAGGACGCACTGCACTAAATGTAAATAGTCTAGAAGATAACAGGAACGGATCTAGCTGAACACTGTGAGCAGGACGCACTGCACTAAATGTAAATAGCAGGAACGGCTCTAGCTGAACACTGTGAGCAGGACGCGCTGCACTAAATGTAAATAGCAGGAACGGATCTAGCTGAACACTGTGAGCAGGACGCACTGCACTAAATGTAAATAGCAGGAACGGATCTAGCTGAACACTGTGAGCAGGACGCACTGCACTAAATGTAAATAGCAGGAACGGATCTAGCTGAACACTGTGAGCAGGACGCACTGTACTAAATGTAAATAGTCTAGCTGCCTGACCGTGGTACTAATAGGATCAAATAGAACACCTGTAATTTTCTTCAGGTAGCTTTATATACTGTAACCAGACAAGCCTGCCTGTCAGTAGGAAGATAACAGGAACGGATCTAGCTGAACACTGTGAGCAGGACGCACTGCACTAAATGTAAATAGTCTAGAAGATAACAGGAACGGATCTAGCTGAACACTGTGAGCAGGACGCACTGCACTAAATGTAAATAGCAGGAACGGATCTAGCTGAACACTGTGAGCAGGACGCACTGCACTAAATGTAAATAGCAGGAACGGCTCTAGCTGAACACTGTGAGCAGGACGCACTGCACTAAATGTAAATAGCAGGAACGGATCTAGCTGAACACTGTGAGCAGGACGCACTGCACTAAATGTAAATAGCAGGAACGGATCTAGCTGAACACTGTGAGCAGGACGCACTGCACTAAATGTAAATAGCAGGAACGGATCTAGCTGAACACTGTGAGCAGGACGCACTGCACTAAATGTAAATAGCAGGAACGGATCTAGCTGAACACTGTGAGCAGGACGCACTGCACTAAATGTAAATAGCAGGAACGGATCTAGCTGAACACTGTGAGCAGGACGCACTGCACTAAATGTAAATAGCAGGAACGGATCTAGCTGAACACTGTGAGCAGGACGCACTGTACTAAATGTAAATAGTCTAGCTGCCTGACCGTGGTACTAATAGGATCAAATAGAACACCTGTAATTTTCTTCAGGTAGCTTTATATACTGTAACCAGACAAGCCTGCCTGTCAGTAGGAAGATAACAGGAACGGATCTAGCTGAACACTGTGAGCAGGACGCACTGCACTAAATGTAAATAGTCTAGAAGATAACAGGAACGGATCTAGCTGAACACTGTGAGCAGGACGCACTGCACTAAATGTAAATAGCAGGAACGGATCTAGCTGAACACTGTGAGCAGGACGCACTGCACTAAATGTAAATAGCAGGAACGGATCTAGCTGAACACTGTGAGCAGGACGCACTGCACTAAATGTAAATAGCAGGAACGGATCTAGCTGAACACTGTGAGCAGGACGCACTGCACTAAATGTAAATAGCAGGAACGGATCTAGCTGAACACTGTGAGCAGGACGCACTGCACTAAATGTAAATAGCAGGAACGGATCTAGCTGAACACTGTGAGCAGGACGCACTGCACTAAATGTAAATAGCAGGAACGGATCTAGCTGAACACTGTGAGCAGGACGCACTGCACTAAATGTAAATAACAGGAACGGATCTAGCTGAACACTGTGAGCAGGACGCACTGCACTAAATGTAAATTGCAGGAACGGATCTAGCTGAACACTGTGAGCAGGACGCACTGCACTAAATGTAAATAGCAGGAACGGATCTAGCTGAACACTGTGAGCAGGACGCACTGCATTAAATGTAAATAGTCTAGATAGAAGATAACAGGAACGGATCTAGCTAAACTGAATACAGTGTATATATATATATGCAACACCTGGGATGCATATATATACACAATACACTGTAAGTGCAGCTAACTGACTGACTGTTCTGCCTAATCTATCTAACTCAAATCAAATGACACTGTCTCTCTCTCTCTCTCTATCTCTCAGCACACCGGAACACACACTACACAGGGCCGCCGTGCAGGCGGCCTTATATAGTGTGGGGTGTGTACTAAATCCCCTGAGCCATAATTGGCCAAAGCCACCCTGGCTTTGGCCAATTACAGCTCTCTCTACTGACGGCGCTGTGATTGGCCAAGCATGCGGGTCATAGTGCATGCTTGGCCAATCATCAGCCAGCAATGCACTGCGATGCCGCAGTGAATTATGGGCCGTGACGCGCCACACGAATTTAGCGCGAACGGCCCATAAAGTTCGGAATTCGGCGAACGGGCGAACAGCCGATGTTCGAGTCGAACATGGGTTCGACTCGAACACGAAGCTCATCCCTACTTCTGACAAGTGTTCCTGACACCAAGAGATAAAAAGGGTGACAGGGGAGGGATGTGCACCACACAGGGGAGTTGGTCAATCACCACACAGCCTGTAATTGACACCCTCAGCTCTGTTCATGTGTGCTGTGTGGAGGGGGGGGGTGTCCCTTCCCTCCAATCAGCCCTCAAAACTCTCCTCACTGAGCTCTGAGGTATGTAATTTCAGCTCCCTGCCCCCTGCTTTCTAAAAACTCTGACAAGCCGTATAAATGTTGCACTTTGAATGGATGTAAAGAAGAGAAGAATGCAGATAAACAGGTGCAACTTATGTAGGACAATTTGTTTAATCTCTGTGCATCACCTGAGGCCAGTCATGTCACTGGGTATTTGGAAGGATTACAACTACTTTCACAGCAAATCCTCTGGACTGGGTCTGCTGAGTGAAAACCAGAGACTCTCTACAACATTGAATGCTAACTCAGAGCAACCGATCAGAATTCACCTTGTGCCAGTAATATCCTTAAAGGAGAGAATTCTAAATAGTTACTGTGCACTTTAGCATTTAGCTTATTACATCCTTTATTAAATAAGATTGTATACAGTAATACTATTCTATGTTGTCAGTTAGCATTAAAGTGATGGCAAACCCAAACCGATTGACATGTAGTTTGAGCTATGTGTTGTGTATAATAAACAATTGCCTTTTCACCTTTTTTTTCATCCTTAGTTGCATATTGGTACAGCTAAACTCCTGCAGCCACTTTCTGTCTACAAGCACTCCAGTGATGGCTCCATGACATTTCTCAGGTTTGGTTTCCTAATGGTGACACTAGTGGACTAGGCCTCCATAATGTGTGCTCAAATAGCCTCTTGTAGTTTGAAGCTTGTGTTAAAGGGTGGCAAGAAAGGAGAAGTGGAACAATTGATGACTAAGTGGTTCTACACTATAATGCCCCGTACACACGGTCGGATTTTCCGACGGAAAATGTGTGATAGCACCTTGTTGTCGGAAATTCTGACCGTGTGTAGGCTCCATCACACATTTTCCATCGGATTTTCCGACACACAAAGTTTGAGAGCAGGATATAAAATTTTCCGACAACAAAATCTGTTGTTGGAAATTCCGATCGTGTGTACACAAATCCAACGGACAAAGTGCCACGCATGCTCAGAATAAATAAAGAGATGAAAGCTATTGGCCACTGCCCCGTTTATAGTCCCGACGTACGTGTTTTACGTCACCGCGTTCAGAACGATCGGATTTTCTGACAACTTTGTGTGACCGTGTGTATGCAAGACAAGTTTAAGCCAACATCCGTAGGAAAAAATCCTAGGATTTTGTTGTCGGAATGTCCAAACAAAGTCCGATCGTGTGTACGGGGCATTAGAAGAAGAAGTGCCTGAACAAGGACCTTAATTGCAGAATCATCAGGTATTACCTTAAACATACTCTCTGGACTGACCCCACAAACACACACATGCACCCCTCTCCCCAACTCCACCTCAACTCCAACTAATGCCATAAGAGATTTAAAAAAAAAACTATATACCCATTTTACTCTCCCAAATCCACGATCACATGATTTTCCAGTCCAAAGTCATGCAGATAGCAAAGAGGACACCCAAAGAAAATGTAGCGCTAGGAGTTATAAACAGTGATGATATGTAAAAGTGAAAACTCAAATCAGTAACATTCTGAGTCCCATCTATGTGCAGATAAGAGAACAAAACACGTCCAAAGGTAGGTCAATCCAAAAAGATGGCAAAGTCCACCACGGCCGAGTAGTTGTTCTCGTGTGGAAACAAGTGATAAGATAAGTATGTGAAACAGCGAGTCAACCG
The DNA here is from genome assembly GCF_042186555.1 of Aquarana catesbeiana. NCBI lineage: Eukaryota > Metazoa > Chordata > Amphibia > Anura > Ranidae > Aquarana > Aquarana catesbeiana. The sequence continues at coordinate 23,326,864 of NC_133333.1, forward strand.
GAATTGTCCAAGGGATCCAGGCAGGTTCAGAGGCCACTTGATGGAATCTCGATGGTGACAATGACAACTGGAAGGCTAGTGACCAGATTGAATAGCCAAAAAAGCTCACTTCCAGGGAGGTATGTAGAGGAAAAAAAGGGGCTTCCAATGGTGTAGGTCAAAAAGACAGGTTTTTATTGATAAAAACCAACATACAGTGGGGACGGAAAGTATTCAGACCCCCTTAAATTTTTCACTCTTTGTTATATTGCAGCCATTTGCTAAAATCATTTACGTTCATTTTTTTCCTCATTAATGTACACACAGCACCCCATATTGACAGAAAAACACAGAATTTTTGACATTTTTGCAACTTTATTAAAAAAGAAAAACTGAAATATCACATGGTCACAAGTATTCAGACCCTTTGCTCAGTATTTAGTAGAAGCACCCTTTTGATCTAATAAAGCCATGAGTCTTTTTGGGAACGATGCAACAAGTTTTTCACACCTGGATTTGGGGATCCTCTGCCATTCCTCCTTGCAGATCCTCTCCAGTTCTGTCAGGTTGGATGGTAAACGTTGGTAGACAGCCATTTTTAGGTCTCTCCACAGATGCTCAATTGGGTTTAAGTCAGGGCTCTGGCTGGGCCATTCAAGAACAGTCACAGAGTTGTTGTGAAGCCACTCCTTCGTTATTTTAGCTGTGTGCTTACGGTCATTGTCTTGTTGAAAGTTAAACCTTCGGCCAAGTCTGAGGTCTTGAGCACTCTGGAGAAGGTTTTCGTCCAGGATATCCCTGCACTTGGCTGCATTCATCTTTCCCTTGATTGCAACCAGTCGTCCTGTCCCTGCAGCTGAAAAACACCCCCACAGCATGATGCTGCCATCACCATGCTTCACTGTTGGAACTGTATTGGACAGGTGATGAGCAGTGCCTGGTTTTCTCCACACATACCGCTTAGAATTAAGGCCAAAAAGTTCTATCTTGGTCTCATCAGACCAAAGAATCTTATTTCTCACCATCTTGGAGTCCTTCAGGTGTTTTCTTAGCAAACTCCATGCGGGCTTTCATGTGTCTTGCACTGAGGAGAGGCTTCCGTCTGGCCACTCTGCCATAAAGGTAAAAAATAAGAAGAAAGCTGCTGCGCCAACCAAACAAACAAATATAAGTGAATGTAAAAAATGAAAAATGTAGTGGAAAAGGTAAGCAGCCAACACCACCAATTAGACTAATTGTGACAATGAATATAAAAACAAAAAGTGTAGCGCTATAATGTTTCGGTCAGCAGCATTGGAATGTGCTGAGTGACCAACAGTGTATATCAAAGATTAGGTTATATTAGACCATAAATAAAAGAACAATAAACCAGTGAGAAATCTACTATTCCAAAGAAAACCACTATTATCATGTCCTTTGTGACAAAACGATGTGAAACAAAGTGTGCGTCACACAGGTTAAACCCAAATCCTTATAACACAACACAGGCATATAGGGGTGGGGATGAGTGGTAAGTCCCTGAGGTGAGGACAGTTCATTTAGTCAGACGGAGACCTCTTGGAGCATGGACATATATCCAATAACAATGTTGTTATTAGTGGACTCCTCCAATGATCAGCCCAGTGCAAAAGTAACGTAAAATGCCCTTACCGGACGTGGTGGACTCACAGGCCATACAGCGGTGAGTCATACGAGCTTGAACCGCGTGACACGGTAGGGTTATAGCTGGTCTGCAATTGAATGATCTTGAGAAGAACTCCAATCATGAACAGTCTCCCGGTTCGTCCTCCAGCACTCACTGCATCCAGTGCCCACAAGTAGTCTTCAACACTGATTTTTGGAGCTGTTTGTCTGGTAGGAAGCCGTGATGCAGTGAACCGTGACTCTGTGGATGAATTTGTGGACACTGGATGCAGATGAAAGCCCTTCCTCCTCTCTCTCTTTGCTCTTCCTGACTTTTTTTCAAGTTGCTAGCCTGGACTGAGTTTACTATGAAAACGCTGTCTGCGTTGAAATGTTGATGTGCTAAAGGAGAAGCTGTTTGTTCTAAAGGACTTTATGTTTAAAACACACAACACAGCTCCAAAAATCAGTGTTGAAGACTACTTGTGGGCACTGGATGCAGTGAGTGCTGGAGGACGAACCGGGAGACTTCATGATTGGAGTTTTTCTCAAGATCATTCAATTGCAGACCAGCTATAACCCTACCGTGTCACACGGTTCAAGCTCGTATGACTCACCGCTGTATGGCCTGTGAGTCCACCACGTCCGGTAAGGGCATTTTACGTTACTTTTGCACTGGGCTGATCATTGGAGGAGTCCACTAATAACAACATTGTTATTGGATATATGTCCATGCTCCAAGAGGTCTCGGTCTGACTAAATGAACTGTCCTCACCTCAGGGACTTACCACTCATCCCCACCCCTATATGCCTGTGTTTTGTTATAAGGATTTGGGTTTAACCTGTGTGACGCACACTTTGTTTCACATCGTTTTGTCACAAAGGACATGATAATAGTGGTTTTCTTTGGAATAGTAGATTTCTCACTGGTTTATTGTTCTTTTATTTATGGTCTAATATAACCTAATCTTTGATATACACTGTTGGTCACTCAGCACATTCCAATGCTGCTGACCGAAACATTATAGCGCTACACTTTTTGTTTTTATTTACACTCTGCCATAAAGCCCTGACTGGTAGAGGGTTGCAGTGATGGTTGACTTTCTACAACTTTCTCCCATCTCCCGACTGCGTCTCTGGAGCTCAGCCACAGTGATCTTTGGGTTCTTCTTTACCTCTCTCACCAAGGCTCTTCTCCCCCAATAGCTCAGTTTGGCCGGACGGCCAGCTCTTGGAAGGGTTCTGGTCGTCCCAAACTTCAATTTAAGGATTATAGAGGCCACTGTGCTCTTAAGAACCTTAAGTGCACCAGAAATTTTTTTTATACCTTGCCACAATTTTGTCTGTGCCTTGCCACAATTCTGTCTCTGAGCTCTTCAGGCAGTTCCTTTGACCTCATGATTCTCATTTGCTCTGACATGCACTGTGAGCTGTAAGGTCTTATATAGACAGGTGTGTGGCTTTCCTAATCAAGTCCAATCAGTATAATCAAACACAGCTGGACTCAAATGAAGGTGTAGAACCATCTCAAGGATGATCAGAAGAAATGGACAGCACCTGAGTTAAATATATGATTGTCACAGCAAAGGGTCTAAATACTTAGGACCATGTGATATTTCAGTTTTTCTTTTTTAATAAATCTGCAAAGATGTCAACAATTCTGTGTTTTTCTGTCAATATGGGGTGCTGTGTGTACATTAATGAGGAAAAAAAATAACTTAAATGATTTTAGCAAATGGCTGCAATATAACAAAGAGTGAAAAATGTAAGGGGGTCTGAATACTTTCCGTCCCCGCTGTACATTGATAGAATGTGATCACAAGTAAAAGCAATATGGGGAGCGGTGAAACCAAGTCAGACGCGTTTCGTCCTCCTGGGACTTCTACTGGGGCATCTGAGATGCACATAGTCGAGAGTGGGTTATTGCCTGATCCAAAGAATCCCAACAATATTGTCATGATCCACCCAGATGCCGGATTGACAAATGGCTTCACCTCAGAGCCAAAGACAGCCACTTTCGCCCCTCTCATGCCCAGCACTCCAGTGAGAAGGAGCAGAGAGCAGCAACTGACAGTCACTGCTTTCCATTCTAAACACAGACCAAGAACTGAGCAATCAGCAGTCACATGATCACTCAGTTCTCAGTCTCAAGAATCGATGAGGGACAGCTGCAGCATCACACTGATGCTGGAGCATAGAGGTCAGTATGAATGTTTATTTTTTTGAAAACCGCAAACTTCTCCTTTAAAGCTGCTCTATGGGCACTCCCCAAAAAATATTGCCTACCCTAACTACCTAAACACCCTGAATCATTGGATTAGCAGGCCTCAGCATCTGGTCCAGTTGAAGGATATGGATGATGGAGGTGAATATACTCTGCTCCAGAAGGTAATATGTCACATACCTGTCATGTTCCTTTATACAGGATAAACACACTCACAAGCCCTTTGGATCCTGTGTTGTCCTTTCCTCACCCGCCGCACCTCCCGCCCACTTTGCACTCCTAAATCCCTAATAATTGGGAGCCAGCTATCGCTTCCTTGATTGCACAGCCAGCCCCATGATGACCCTTTATGCTATAAAGGAGAACACCTTTTCACAACTTTATATTCTGTAGGTAATAATTTGCATTCTTTGGGTTTGATTTACAAATAAGCTGTTCTCATTACAATGGATGTTGCACTTTGCACGGGGATTTTTTCCAGAGCTTATTGAATGTGGTGATGCTTCAAAACAACACATTCATGTGCAAGGAAAACATAATTGGATGATGGCAGTCAACAGAGCTTCACCTCATTCACTAAGCCAATGGAAAATTGTCTTGCAAAGAGAACAGTCTATTTGTCTTTATTGAACCAGCCTCTTCATCTTTATTTGGAACTATTTAATTTGTTTTGTTGTTGGTGAACATATTCAATGATAACAATCATTTTATTTCCTTAGATCGTTTCAGTGTTACTTCATATTCACAGTTATTTTTTATTGCAACTAAGTTTTTGTTGTAACATCCTGGAAATGAGAGTTCCTCTTTTAGATGGGTTTGTTTCACACTATGTGAAAACACAGTGTATTACCAAAGACAGCCTATCCATTTGGAATAGGTTAAAAACCCGATTTCACCTACAATCTAGACATAATCCTCTTCTCTCCTTCCTCCATAATCCCTCATTCTATCTGGCTTGGTCCTCCCCAAACTCATTCTCAGCATGGTCAATAGCTGGTTTGACCTGCGCTCATCATTTGTATAAATCTTCTCTAACACATCATTTTCTACTCTTCATGAAAACTATGATCTCCCACATACAGAAACTTTTAGATATCTTCAAATAAAAAACTTTTTTCACAACAATGCACCATCTGATACGAAATCCCCAAGCTTCACTATATTCGAACAAGCCTGTAAATCTGATCCACACAAATGTGGTCTCATTTCCAACCTATACACCCGTTTACTATCACACATTACCTCTATGCCCCCAACCTATACTACCAAATGGGAAAAAGATCTCCAATTACAATCTGCAGACATTGGCTGCAGGGACTGCATGGGAGGTCGAAATATGTCTGGTCAAGCATGTGGTGCCCAAGCGGCTGCTGTTTTGGCCACTGATTAATTTTTATAAAGGTGAGCCGATCAACCGAGTCGGTGGACAGGCGCACTCTGTTATCGGTTACAAAGCCTCCAGCAGCATTGAATGTGCGTTCTGAAAGAACGCTAGATGCAGGACAGGCCAGTAGCTCAATTGCATACTGTGCAAGCTATGGCCAGTGATCCTCAAGACCCAGTAACCCAGAGGATTTTAGGTTGGAAAGGTCTCCAAGTCTGATTTTGCCCCTAGGTATTCCTGCACCATGTAAATCAGACGCTGGCGATGGTTGCTGGAACCGATCAGACCTTGGGGTTGCAGACTAAAAAATTATCTGAACGCATCTATCAGACAGCCACCTTCGCCACCGTTCCTTCTGTGACTGACCGAAGCCTCAGCAACATGTTGTCCAGAACCAGGAATTTGTAACCTCCCAGGCTCTGGAAACGCATTGCACAAACCTTTCTGCAAGGCCTCCCGAAGATGTTTCATCTTCTGCTCCCTCTGAGATGGCTGGATAAGTTCCACAACCTTACCCTTGTAACGTGGATCAAGGAGGGTTGCCAGCCAGTACTGATCCCTCTCCTTGATACCACTAATCTGAGGGTCCTTTCGCAGGCTTTACAGGATCAGGGAGGCCATGCAGCATAGGTTTGCTGAGGTATTGGGTCCAGAGTCCTCTGGGTCACTAAGGACGACCTGATCCGCAGCCACCTCCTCCCAGCCACGTACAAGTCCATGGGTTTCTGTGGACTGTAAACGATCCCTTGAAGACTGCTGCTGATGCTGAGTGCTAGGCTTCATCTCCATGCTGACACAATCCTCCTCCTCCTCTTCCTGTGTGATCAGCAGGCCCGCAGGAACACTGTCTGGATAAAGGGGGTCTTGAGAGGTAAGGAAGTCCTCCTCTTCCTGCCTCTGTTCTGCCTCAAGTGCCCTGTCCATTATTCCACGCAGCGTGTGCTCCAACAGGTAGTTAAGAGGTACAGTATCACTGATGCATGCACTGTCACTGCTCACCATCCTCGTGGCCTACTCAAATGGTGACAGAACAGTGCATGCGTCCTTGATCATGAGCCAGTGGCATGGCGAAAAAAAGCCAAGCTCCCCTGACCCTGTCCTGGTGCCATAGTCGCACAGGTACTTATTGATGGCCCTCTGCTGCGTGTGCAGCCGCTGCAGCATGGCCAACGTTGAATTCCATTTGGTGGCCATGTCACAGATTAGGTGGTTCTTGGGCAGGTTGTATTCCTTTTGGAGGTCAGACAGCCGAGTACTGGCATTATATGACCGGCGGAAATACACACAGACTTTCCTGGCCTGCCTCAGGAGATCCTGTAAGCCCGGGTACCTGCACAAGAACTGCTGCACCACCAACTTAAGGACGTGAGCCAAACAGGGAACATGGGTGAAGTGCCCTTGTCGGAGGGCGGAGAGGAGGTTCGTGCCATTGTCGCAAACCACCATTACTGCCTGAAGCTGGCATGGCGTCAACCCCCCTGAGCCTGCCCCTTCAGAGCTGACAGAATCAACCCCCCCGGTGTGGCTCCTGTCCCCCAAGCACACCAGCTCAAGCACCGCATGGCATCTTTTTGCCTAAGTGCTTGTGTAGCCCCTTGAACGCCTACGGAGCACTGCTGGTTCCGAGGACAAATCTATAGAGGAAGAGGGCATGGAGGAAGAAGAAGAGGAGGGGGTGAAGGAGAGAGGTGTGTCACAATTACCACTAGTAGCATTTTGGAGGTGTGGTGGTGGAACAAGCTCCGACAATACTGCACCCTGTCCTGCATCCTTCCCAGCTGCCAGCAGGGTCACCCAGTGCGCCGTGAAAGATAGGTAACGTCCCTGTCCATGCCTTTTGTACCATGAGTCAGCGGTAATATGCACCTTACCACTGACCGCCCTGTCCAGCGAGGCCAAGACATTGCCTTCCACATGGCGGTAGAGAGCCAGAATCGCCTTCTGTGAAAAAAAATGGCATTTGGGAACCTGACACTGACGTACCGCACATTTCACAAATTCACGAAAGGGGGCAGAGTCTACCAGCTGAAAAGGCAGCAGTTGGAGTGCTAGCAATTTAACCAAACAAGCATTCAGCCGCTGGGCATGTGGATGGCTGGGACCGAATTTCTTTCGCCGGTTTAGCAACTGGGGTAGGGAAATTTGCCTGCTACAATCGGACGTTGGTGTAGCGATAGCAGATTGCCCGCAAATACTTGGCACACCTAATTCTACACCATCATTCCTCTCAGTGCAGGTTTCTGAGAGAACTGAAGGTACTGTATAGTGGGGTTGGTTATCCCAGCTGATGAGGAGCAAGGAGAGGTCCGCCTTGTTCTTTGGTGTGGGTCTTTTAAGTACGCTTGCCAACAGACTGCATGGGAGTTCGACATATGTCTGATCAAGCATGTGGTGCCCAAGCGGCTGCTGTTTTGGCCACGCTTGATACGCTTCAGACATATGTTGCAAACAGCAATGGTGCGATCTGCTGCACACGTCTCAAAAAAGGCCCACACCAAAGAACTTTTGGAAAAATGCACGGAGTCAGCAGCGCCCTGCACTTGCGGAGCTCTGCGATGTGATGCAGTCAGTTGGCTGCCCTTAAGCTGGCCCCTGGAGGGCATCCTGCCTTGTTGGAGATGTGCCTCCTCCTCATCCTCCTCTCTCCTATCAGGCACCCATGTAGAATCAGTGACCTCATCATCCCCTCCCTCTTCATCACTGGAGCAAACCTGGCAGTATGCTGCAGCTGGGGGAACATGACTGCCAGTTTGTTGTCCTTCTTGGGCACCCCCTCTCTCTGGGCTCATGTTACTGCCTTCCTCAATCTGGCTACCATACTTGGAGCCTTCAAAACGCTGCGCGTCCTCCTGCAGCATGTACCCATCATTGTGGTCGAACAGTTCAGGGAACTCCTCAGGGCATGATGGTGGGTTAGGGAAGGAGTGACTGATGACATTGAGCCGATGGAAGAGGCCGCTTTGGCAGCTGCATTGGCAGCCAAAGTACACTGAGCCTGGGTGACAGAGGATGAGGAAGATGAGGACTGCTTGGTCATCCACTCTACCAACTCTTCTGCATGTTGTGACTCAACATGGCCAGCTGCCGAAAAAATGGACAAGCGTGCCCCACGGCCATGTGCTGAGGATGCACCGTGTCCACGACCAGCAATGTTGGCTGCAGTCACAGAGCCTGCTTGCCCTCTTTTAGTGGCCTGTGAGCGTCTGCCTCTCCTTGTTGGCCTTTCAGACATACTGTATTTGATTTATTTGTAATGTATTTGAATAGGTACACCAGGAATGGCCTGCAGTGAGATGTAGCTGCACAAAGCTGGGATGTATATATATACCGATTCTGAATATACTACAGCTAACTGAATCAACTGCCTGCCTGTAGTATATTAAGAAGAGAACAACAGGAACGGTCAGCAGCAAGATCTAGCTGCACAGGATACAATACTCAATATATACTGCATCAAAAACAGAAATAGGGGACAAGGGAGTCCCCAGAAAGCAAAAAAAGGGAATGGTCAATAATGGCTTATGGTACAAAAATGCAAAAAAAAGGCTTTATTAAGGGTGTGTGTGTGTGTGTGGGGGGGGGTATTTACATATACAAAAAATTCCAAATATATGTAAGATAAACAATGTATCTAAATATCACAGTCCGTCTCACTACACTAAACCAAAATTAGAAACCATGCTGCAACATTGATAAATAAAACTGCAGAGCATGCCTGCAGGCCAAAAACGCATGCAATGTCCATTGGATCCAAAGAAAAAAGTATAGCACCATACATTACTTGGGGTATGCTACTGATGGGATATCGAGTCTTATGTGGTCTAGTATTGACTGTGCATCAGATTGAGCAGTACTGAAAAGAAACTACATATATCCACATAGACAAGACCTTACATAGCTGAATTAGGTGGGGTTTTTACCCTCTGTTTGAAAAAAAGGTCACTGGACCTTCAACGGACTTTTCCAGTCGCAAATCTGAGGGACTTTAGATTTGGAACATGCTTCAAATCTTTATGTCGTAACTCTGCCGGACCCAGAAATCCGCTCGTCTGTATGCTAGTCCGACGGACAAAAACCGACACTAGGGCAGCTATTGGCTACTGGCTATCAACTTCCTTAGTTTAGTTCGGTCGTACGTCATCACGTACGAATCCGTCGGACTTTTGTGTGATCATATGTAGTTAAGTCCGTTCGTTAGAAAGTCCGCCGCAAGTCCGCCAAAAGTCTGTCGAAAGTCTGTCGGACGGGCTGTCGGACTTTTGTAACCGAAAAGTCCAACCGTGTGTACGCGGCATAAGCCTTTTCTTTGGAGCGGTTTGTCCTTTGCTCCTTATATGCTGCATTGAGGAAATAGTGTTTGTGCACTGGACATACCTAGTAACAGGAACGCTGATCTTTCTATTTCCAAACAACTGGTCCATACACACATTTAGTGCACTGAGGTTGGTAGCTGCTTGTGGAGGATTTTTTTCAAACAGAGGGTAAAAACCCCACCTAATTCAGCTATGTAAGGTCTTGTCTATGTGGATATATGTAGTTTCTTTTCAGTACTGCTCAATCTGATGCACAGTCAATACTAGACCACATAAGACTTGATATCCCATCAGTAGCATACCCCAAGTAATGTATGGTGCTATACTTTTTTCTTTGGATTCAATGGACATTGCATGCGTTTTTGGCCTGCAGGCATGCTCTGCAGTTTCATTTATCAATGTTGCAGCATGGTTTTTAATTTTGGTTTAGTGTAGTGAGACGGACTGTGATATTTAGATACATTGTTTATCTTACATATATTTGGAATTTTTTGTATATGTAAATACCCCCCCTCACACCCTTAACCACTTCCCTACCCAGCCATAGACATATGACGTCCACAAATGGGATCTCCCATCCTGGGTGGGGAGATCCCGCCGCGTTGCTCGGGACCCGATGCGTGTGCCCGGCAGCCGCGATGTCCGCCGGGCACCCGCGATTGCCCGTTAACCGGGCCGGACCGTGGATCTGTATGTGTAAACACACAGATCCACGTCCTGTCAGTTGTGAGCAGAGCGATCTGTGTTCCGAGTACAGCAGAACACTGATCGGTCTCCTCCCCTTGTACGTCCCCGCCCCCTACAGTTAGAAACACTCCCTTAGGAAACATATTAACCCCTCGTGTCCCCCTAGTGGTTAACCCCTTCACTGCCTGCCACATTTACACAGTAATCAATGCAATTTTATAGCATTGATCGCTGTATAAATGTGAATGGTCCCAAAAATGTGTCAAAAGTGTCCGATGTGTTCGCCATAATGTCGCAAAATTGCGATCGCCGCTAAAAAAATAAATAAATAATTTTTTTTTAAAAATGCCATAAATTTATCCCGTATTTTGTAGACGCTATAACTTTTGCGCAAACCAATCAATATACGCTTATTGCGATTTTTTTTACCAAAAATATGTAGAAGAATACGTATCGGCCAAAACTGAGGAAAAAATTTGTTTTTTTTTTTAAAAATTGTGATATTTATTATAGCAAAAAGTAAAAAATATTGTGTTTTTTTCAAAATTGTCGCTCTTCATTTGTTTATAGCGCAAAAAATAAAAACCGCAGAGGTGATCAAATACCACTAAAAGAAAGCTCTATTTGTGGGGAAAAAAGGACGTCAATTTTTTTTGGGGTACAACATCGCACAACCGTGCAATTGTCGTTTAAAATGCGACAGCGCTGAAAATTAAAAATTGGCCTGGGAAGGAAGGGGGTGAAAATGCCCTGTATTGAACCGGTTAATAAAGCCTTTTTCTGCATTTTTGTACCATAAGCCGTTGTTGACCATTCCCTTTTTTGCTTTCCGGGGACTCCCTTGTCCCCTCTTTCTGTTTTTGATATAGTGCCATTGCTCATAGGGCAGGTATCCCGTCACATATTGATGAATCGGCTGGTACTCTATTTGCTGATAGCAACTTTGGTGAGTGTGGATTCTAGGACTTTTTACCCCCCCCCCATTTTTTGCTCAATATATACTGAAGCTAACTGAATGAACTGCCTGCCTGTAGTATATTAGGAACAGAACAACAGGAACAGTCTGCAGCGAGATCTAGCTGCACAGGATACAGTACTGAATATACTGCAGCTAACTGAATGAACTGCCTGCCTGTAGTATATTAGGAATGGAACAACAGGAACGGTCTGCAGCGAGATCTAGCTGCACAGGATACAGTACTGAATATACTGCAGCTAACTGAATGAACTGCCTGCCTGTAGTATATTAGGAACAGAACAACAGGAACGGTCTGCAGCAAGATCTAGCTAAACTGGATACAGTACTCAATATATACTGTAGCTAACTGAATGAACTGCCTGCCTGTAGTATATTAGGAACAGAACAACAGGAACGGTCTGCAGCGAGATCTAGCTGCACAGGATACAGTACTGAATATACTGCAGCTAACTGAATGAACTGCCTGCCTGTAGTATATTAGGAACAGAACAACAGGAACGGTCTGCAGCGAGATCTAGCTGCACAGGATACAGTACTGAATATACTGCAGCTAACTGAATGAACTGCCTGCCTGTAGTATATTAGGAACAGAACAACAGGAACGGTCTGCAGCGAGATCTAGCTAAACTGGATACAGTACTCAATATATACTGTAGCTAACTGAATGAACTGCCTGCCTGTAGTATATTAGGAACAGAACAACAGGAACGGTCTGCAGCGAGATCTAGCTGCACAGGATACAGTACTGAATATACTGCAGCTAACTGAATGAACTGTCTACCTGTAGTATATTAGGAGAAGAACAACAGGAACGGTCTGCAGTGAGATCTAGCTGCAGAGGATACAGTACTCAATATATACTGCAGCTAAATGAATGAACTGCCTGCCTGTAGTATATTAGGAACAGAACAACAGGAACAGTTTGCAGTGAGATCTAGCTGCACAGGATACAGTAATGAATATACTGCAGCTAACTAAATGAACTGCCTGCCTGTAGTATATTAGGAACAGAACAACAGGAACGGTCTGCAGTGAGATCTAGCTGCACAGGATACAGTAATCAATATATACTGTAGCTAACTGAATGAACTGCCTGCCTGTAGTATATTAGGAACAGAACAACAGGAATGGTCTGCAGCGAGATCTAACTGCACAGGATACAGTACTGAATATACTGCAGCTAACTGAATGAACTGCCTGCCTGTAGTGTATTAGGAACAGAACAACAGGAATGATCTGCAGTGAGATCTAACTAAACTGAATCAACTGCCTGCCTGAAGTAGATTACAAATAGTACAACAGGAACAGTCTGCAGTGAGATCTAGCTAAACTGGATCAACTGCCTGCCTGAAGTAGATTAGAAACAGTACAGCATGAACAGTCTGCAGTGAGATCTAGCTAAACTGGATCAAATGCCTGCCTGAAGTAGATTAGAAATAGTACAGCAGGAACGGTCTGCAGTGAGATCTAGCTAAACTGGATCAACTGCCTGCCTGAAGTGGATTACAAATAGTACAGCATGAACGGTCTGTAGTGAGATCTAGCTAAACTGGATCAAATGCCTGCCTGAAGTAGATTAGAAATAGTACAGCAGGAATGGTCTGCAGTGATATCTACCTAACTAAATAAATGACGCACCACTCAAATTTGCCGCGAGCAGCCCATAATGTTTGATCTTCGTTGAATGATCGAACAGCCGATGTTCGTCAAAGCTCATCCCTAATCTGCATATTTTTACAGCACTTTTTACTTTTGATATGTATATGCACTAAGTTATCATTGATAGAACACTGGTATTAATAACTGGAATTTTTTCACAGCATCTTTGTGAAATTTTTTGTGCGATTTTTTTTTTTATTTTGTTGTGCATTTTTTTGTTTTTGGTATTGCACAATAGTGATTATCACATTATTTCATTTTTGAATGTATATGCATGTATTTCACTGATAGAACACTAGTATTAACAATTTAAAATTTCTTTCACAGCATTTTTGTGGAATTTTTTGTGCAATTTTTTTATGTGCATTTTCTTTGTATTTTGTTGTGCGTTTTTTTATCTTTGATATTGCACAATAATGATTATTACAGTGGGTGTAATCTTTATTACCTAGCACATGTTAATTTTAGGATGTATGTACCATAATTATCGGCATATAACACGCACTTTTTCCCCTGAAAATCGGGGGCAAATCAGGGGTGTGTGTTATATGCAGACAGTGTACCTCGGAGGGGGACGAGCGCCGCCGGAATTCACCAAGCTATCATCTCCTCTCAGCTCCTCGGCTCTCACTCGGCTTTCACTCGGCTCTCACGTCACACACACACAGTCCCGCCTCCGCCACCGGCATTGGAGCAGTGTTGTGCCTATCACAGGAGCTAGTCCAATGCCGATGGCGGAGGTGGGACTGTGTGTGTGTGACGTGAGAGCTGAGTGGAGAGGAAATGACGGCTCTGTGATTTCCTGATTCAAGCTGCTTTTATAAGAGATGGTGAGGCTGCAAACTAACTAAAATTAGTTTTAAAAAATAGCATTAATCAGGCTGCATTGATCAGGCTGCATTGAGGACTTTATTTAGGCTGCATTGAGAACATTAATAAGGCTGCAGATGGGCATTAAAGTGATTGTAAACCCTTTTTGTTGACTTTTACCTATAGGTAAGCCTAGAATAAGGCTTACCTATAGGTAGTGGAAATATCTCCTAAACGTGTGCCGTTTAGGAAATATTTCACTTCTCTTTTACAAGGAAAGAATTGAAGATGTTTGATTTTTGAGTAATGCATGTTCATACATCAATGACTTTAAATATGAATTGTCTGACACTTGACTTATACTCATACATTTAACCTCCATCTCATGCCTTTGGCCAATGTAAAGTCCAATTGTAGGCTTTTGATTTTTTATGGTGCCCCAGCTTTAATTGAAATAAAAAGGTATCTCTGGTAGACATGTGCACACTGAAATATTTTGTTTCGGAATTTCGTTATCGTCCAAAAAATAAATTTATTTAGTTACTCCCGAAATTCGTTTTTATTTATCTTGTTTTTCGTTAAAAATTGCATTCGTCCAAAAATCCAAATTAATTAAGGTTGAATCTGTCATTGAAGGCTTATGGTGTCTGTCGAATGTTCTAAGAAGATTTGACAGAGCAGCTAAACTGTATGACGCCGCAATCGTACATTTCTGGTCGAATTTTCCGCCTACAAGCCATAGTAGAATTCTAATGTTGTATGTTGTTGTATGTTGTTGACTAGTAATAATTACTCACTTAGTTCCAGCTATTTTACTTCCCCTCCTCTTTGGTTACAATCGGCCAATAACATTCATCATCATCATTATTTTTATTTTACTTCCCCCACCCAATTCCAGCAGCGATCTTTTCTCTCTATGTGGAATCTTTTCTCTCTATGTAGAATAATCTTGGACCAATAGAGTTAAGGTTAGGCACATTCAACCACAGGTTTGATGGACACAGATTGTTATTGTCAGCATCATGTTGAATCTCCTATCTATATCGAACTGTTGTTGCAACAAAAACGTAAATAAAGCATTTGTTTATGTCGGATCTTTCGGTTTTTGGATCCTGCGCTTTCGTTATCGTTTGTTAAAACGATAACAAAAATACCTGAAATTCGGACGAAAATGCATTCGGACGAAAACGAATGCACATGTCTAATCTCTGGCTGCAATACTTATTCCTTCTCCTGTGCTATTCCCCACAGTACTAATTCTTCATAACAAGTTGATCTCAGTCCTCCAAGTTAAATGAAGTCCAACATTATTCAACCCAACCCAACCGGGTCAAACCTTCGGCTACATGCATCGGGAAGTGAAACATTTATCAGTGGTTATTATACTATCTCTGCTGAATGTGACCACTTCCCCTTCAGGTTGTTTTTTATAAGAGCCGCTAGAATTCTGTGTGATGTTATCAGTGTTATTCTCTGCATCATAACACTGTGAGTACAGGGTGCTGTGATAATGTCTCCTCGAGGGGTGTGCCCAGGATGTCCTCCACTCACACTATGGTCTCAGCAGATAGCGGCTGGTGTTCAATTTTTTTTTTTTCTGGGGGGGGGGGGGGGCGGCAAACAAACCTGCCCCCCTCACTTTCCTGATGGTGACAGCAGTGGTGCATGGCTGCATATAATGCATGCCCTTGTTGAAGGGTGACAACAACAAAAGAGAATTGGAAGACAGGGAGGAAGTGAAGTCACCCTATAACAAGAAGTGCCTGAAGACATTCATTGCAGGATCATCAGGTATTATGTTAAAGCTACTCTCTGGGTTCTCTCTCTAAAAAAAATCATTGCAATGAAAACAAATTAAATACCCCTTTTCTTCACCTAAATCTATGGTCATGTGGCATTCTGGTCCCGAGTCTGCTCGAGGTAGGCTCATACTTCTGGGGTCCTCTTGATGTGGACACTTCCTATTGGCTGTCTTGTGGTGAGGTCCTCTCAGCATCTGCATCATTGGGCAATGGAGACAAACACACGCATAGTGTGGCACCACATCCAAACATATGTAAAGAAAGTGAAAAAAACTGACTTTAACGGCTGCCACTGTAACCCCAGTTGGGAAGGAAGTACTCAAAAGTAGATTAAAAGGTATCAAAATGTATTTAATCACTTAAGGAACGGAAGGATTTGCCCACTTAATGACCAGGCCATTTTTTGAGATACGGCACTGCTGTACCCAAATTCCCCACAAATAGAACTTTCGTTTGGTGGTATTTGATCACCTCTGCGGTTTAAATTTTTTGCACTATAAACAAAAAAAGTCTGCCAATTTTGAAAAAACCCAATATTTATTACTTTCTGCTATAAAACATACACAATAAAAAAATTAAAAAATCTAATTTCTTCATCAGTTTGGGCCAATATGTATTCTGCATATTTTTGATTAAAAAAATCCCAATAAGCGTATATTTATTGGTTTGCGCAAAAGTTATAGCGTCTACAAAATAGGGGATAGATTTTAAATGTTGAGTAGTTTTTGGATGTTGTAACCTTAGTCTTCAGACCCGTCTCACAACTTTTTATTCTGTAAGTAATTATTTTGGTTCTCTGGAATTGATTTACTAAAGATAAATAGGATGTTCACTTTGCAAAAGACATTGCACTTTGCAAGAGAATTTCCCCAGAGCTTAGTGAATGTGGTGAAGGTTCAGTTTGCAAGGAATACCCAATCACGTGCAAGGAAAAAAAAATGCATTTTTGCTTGCACATGGTGAGATGATGGCAGCTAGCAGAGCTTCACCCCACTCGCTAAGCTAAGGGAAAATTCCATTGCAAAGTGAACAGTCTATTTGCCTTTAGTGAATCAGCCCCTCTGTCTTTCTTTGGAACTATTTCATTAGCTTTTGGTGAACATATTTAATGATAATGGTCATTTCCTTTCCTTGAACAATTTCAGTGTTATTTCACATTTACAGGCATTTCTTATTGCAACTAATTTGGTTTGTAACACCCTGGAAATGAAAGTTCTTCTTTTGGATGGGTCTGTTTCACATTATACTATCTTTTCTTTTTTTTTTTTTTTTTTTTTTGCACACATATGAAAGTGCACTTAAACCTCCAAAACACTACATATTTTCTGAACGCAGAGGACCCATAAAATAAAATGATTGCAGATGCAATTTATTACCATATTATTGTAGCTGTTTACCAAATCTATAGCTTCAGAAAAGATCAATTCAAAAATTTTAAGTCCAAAGAAAAAAAATATTTTGTAAAATCTAAAAAATGAACTTGCATTGAGTAAATAGGTACTGGTAATATCAAGATGTATCACTTTATTACCCCCACATATGTTTAAAAACAGCAGGTTTAAGATCAATTGGGTACAGTGTTGCACGACTGAGTCATTTTCAGTCAAATTATCACAGAACTGATAAATGTCCTAGTAATGTATTAAAGGCTTGTACTCAGGTGGGAAAAGGTAGCCTACTGTGAATATTTGATTGGAATAAAGTTTTTGGCTCCCAAAATTACTACGATTGGAGATAAGGTGGTGATGACATAGGCTAGTTTGTAGTTCAGTGGGCAATGGCTATGATGGTGATATGCTAAGAATTTTTTTTAGTGTTGTCCCGTACGGGGTTTGAATTTAGTTGATAGTGGGATGAGGCCAATTACTATTGGTCTTTTTCATAGCCACAAATGTTTTGTTTTTTTAATTGTATTTTTTTGGATTATCAAAAAGCAAAATGTTACAGAGTGTACAAACATAATAAATGTAACAAAATATAAGATGGTATAAATAAAAATGTCCACATATGCAGAACACAGCTGTGATCTGCACAACACGCTAAGAAGGAGGGACAACTCATAGACAAAAATAAGAAACAAAACAGAGGTCATATATGTATATAAGAGCAATTTTAGGGTATACAAGTAGGAGCAAGGAGCTCTAAAGGGTACCATTCAGTATGTATCGGGGGGGGGAGAAACCTGCAGGAGATATAACAGTTTATGATGTAATAGTTGGCAGAGGGGTTCTGTATTCCGATTGATTCCAAGGTTCCCAAATTTTGTTAAATTGGGGAATATTATCGTGTACAGAGGCTGTCAGGTATTCCATCCTTCCAATCTCAGCTATCAATTGAAGAAATCTGGACCATGGGGGAGAAGTGTTGGCTAGCCAGCATAATAGAATGATGCCCCGTACACACGGTCGGACATTGATTGGACATTCTGACAACAAAATCCTAGGATTTTTTCCGACGGATGTTGGCTCAAACTTGTCTTGCATACACACGGTCACACAAAGTTGTCGGAAAATCCGATCATTCTGAACGCGGTGACGTAAAACACGTACGTCGGGACTATAAACGGGGCAGTAGCCAATAGCTTTGATCTCCTTATTTATTCTGAGCATGCGTGGCACTTTGTGCATCGGATTTGTGTACATACGATCGGAAATTCCGACAACGGATTTTGTTGTCGGAAAATTTTATAGCCTGCTCTCAAACTTTGTGTGTCAGAAAATCCGATGGAAAATGTGTGATGGAGCCTACACACGGTCGGAATTTCCGACAACAAGGTCCTATCACACATTTTCCGTCGGAAAATCGGACCGTGTGTACAGGGCATAAGTCTTTTGGCAGCCAGAAGGGTGTATGAAATCAGTTGACTGCCTTTCTTGGGAATACCTGAGAAAGGAAGACCCAGTAGATCATGTAGGGAATCAAGCGGAAGGGACACATCTACCACCTTTTGAATTAGTATCATAACTTCATGCCACAAGGGCTGAATCATAGGACATTGCCAGAAAATGTGAAACAACGAGCCTACACCTGTCCCACAGTGTCAGCATTTAGCTGAAATTGAGGAATCATATTTGTGAATGACTTCGGGAGTTTTATACCAAAACATGAGAATCTTGATGGACGTCTCCCTCTGGAGTACGCATTTTGAAGACTTAAAAGTAGAAGACCAGATCCTATCCCACAACTGAGAGCTAATGGGTCGACCTATCAGGTGGGCCCATCTTCTCATATATAGATGGGTGGTCTCAGTGATGGGGGTAGACTCATGAATGATATGGTGGATAGAGGATATTAAGTGTAACTGATGTGGGCTCTGAGCACATAGATATTCAAAGGGGGTGGTATTATCTAGAGTCAGGAGCAGAGTCAGGGAATGGAAAAAATGCCTAATTTGTAAATAGAAATGGAAAAGGTGTGAGGGGATATCAAATTTCTCACGGAGAGTGTCAAAAGTCAGTAGTCTGAGTGAGATTGGGTGGACTAAATTCCAGAGCTGAAACTAAAACCCATTTATCCATGGGAGGAGCCACATATATTTTATTCTAGGTGCTCAAGGGTGTTCTGGATCTTACATCCCTGGTTATTTAAAATATTTTCCCCATCAGGTCCGCTCAACTCGAAGACCCAGGTTGCTACTTCTCTTCATTGAGATTGGGGTGTCCAACCTTTTGACCTTCCTGGGCCACATTGGAAGAAGAGGAATTGTCTTGGGCCATTCATAAAATACATTACCTTAGCAATAAGGATAGCTGATGAACAGAAAAAGTAGTTCAGATCACAAGTTAGTGATCACTGATATAGATAATGTAGCTATCTAAGTAATACAACTTCTTTTGTAATTTTTTTTATTATAAAAGTAAAAGAGGGCAACATAAATCTAGTGCAATATCTGACACTGTTTTTCAACTTACATTTTAAATGCCCATCCATGTCAATACATCATATGCTAACACATGCCTACTGATGTCTACATGTAGGAGTGTTAGGCTCATGTCACACATGGGTGACATGAGCCAAGTCATCATGAAGAATCACCATGGAGAGGAACCACTATGGAGAGGCCTTCCCATGCCTCTTGTAGAAACGCATGATCGTTTTTAAATGTTGCTGCCAAAATAGACAGAGCCGGGTGTCCTGTGTACTCGGCTCCAGTCCCGCCTCTTGGCCCGGCTCCTATGATGGACACAAGACGGGTCCAATAGTGGAATGTAAATGCTAGGAGGCGGGACTGGGTGTGAGTGTGAGCGGAGCCGAGCCTAGCCGTGTACACATTACACTTGGCTCTCTCTATTTCAGGGGCGCTCGGTCCCTCCTTCCTCTTCGAGGCAGCGGTTCGGCGTATAACATGCACCCACAATTTTCCCCTGATTTTAAGGGGAAAAAGTGTGTTATACGCTGATAGATACGGTATATCTAAAGCCAGACTTGTTCTTAAAGCGGAGTTCCAGTTGTTTTTGTGTTTATTAAAAGTCAGGAGCTACAAAAAAATTTAAAAAAACACACACTCATCTGTACCACGATCCAGTGATGCAGCCACCCGAAGCCTCGGTTCTCTCCCCTGCCTCTCCCGGCACCAGCATCACTAGTGTGGGCACCCGGCTGTGACACTTTGCAGCTTCACAGCTGGGTGGGCAATGTGCATGTGGGAGAGTCCTGAAGTCCTGAATGGCTGGGCAATCTTGTGGGACCTCTGAACTGCCCCAGAAGATTGCAGGGAGGGGGAGAGGAGAACTTCTGCTCAAGCCGAAGTGGAAGTGGAAGCAGGTGCCTGTCAAAACTAGGCACCCGTCCCCCCCCCCCAAATAAAAAAGGACATGCCAAATGTGGCATGTCAGGGGGTCAGGAGTCCTTAAAGCGGAAGTTCCACTTTTGGATGGACTTTAGGGAGTGGTTAAGAGCCCATTCTACCTGCCTTTATTTCACCTGTAAAGCTCTGGTAAACTCCATGTCCAAAAGGGTTAAGGCAGTGCTGGAAAATAATAGTGGCCACACAAAATTTTGGGCCCAATTTGTGGCCAATTTGGACATTTTTCCTTAGGGGTGTACTCACTTTTGTTGCCAGCGGTTTAGACATTAATGGCTGTGTGTTGATTTATTTTGAGTGGACAGCAAATTTACACTGTTATACAAGCTGTACACTCACTACTTTACATTGTACCAAAGTGTCAGTGTTGTCACATTAAAAGATATAATAAAATATTTACAAAAATGTGAGGGGTGTACTTACTTTTGTGAGATACTGTACATCTTAAAAATAAACATTTTGGCTTTATATTCCATTTAATTTATTCATACAAATCATTTTTTAAACACCAATAACATTAGGGTAGGTGGCACTTAAGATATGATACATGATTCCTAGACCTGTTGTCCAAACGGTATGGAATGGAGCTTCTCACCGGCAGGAATTGTGGTGTGGCACTGGAACTGCCAATCAGCCTATCTACTCTTTAGTCACTCCCTAATAGTTTCTAATCTGACATGCCACTAGACCTCTAAGCCATAACGTGGCCACAGAAGCCTAACTTGGTTCTAGCCTATGCTGGTTATCGAGCCCTAAGCTAAAACTAGCTATAGAATCCTAGATCAGAAGGAACTGGGTTAACGAAAACTAGATCTGCAAACAAACTCTATTGCAATAAACAGGTTTACTTACCAAAATACTGGAAGGTGACCACTACACATAGTAGCACAGACCTAGTTTTCTGGCACTGTGCATGTGAAATAGCCATAACAGATACAGAGCAGAGATATTCTGTTTGTCACAATAATGCAAACATACACTGAGCAGCCTGCAGTTAAGCTACTGGACCATAGGAATATTTGTGAAATAGTCTTCCCTGGTCCAGGATCTAACAACCTGGACAGAACATTCGGCTGAGACTCCCTCTCCTCACTTCCTCCTTCTGGGGTTTCACAGCCAACAAACCAGGTGCAGGAGGTGCATAAATAATATATTTATGGGCATTTACAAATTCAGACAGTAGATCCCTAGAAACTCAGGAGTTTCTTTTGTTATTTTCTTTCAATATTTTCATAATGATGATCTGAAGGCACGACTCTTCTTTCAGTGGCAGGTTGAAGTGGGAATGATGTCTGCAGTAAAAAAAAAAAATAGATGCATTATTTATTTGATTAAAGCTGGAGTCTTCTCTAGATGGGCAACTAGCAAAGAAGATTGTATGACTCTCTATCACTTAACATTGCCGTGCATATTAGAAGTCTAGGTTTAGTACATTTAACCTAAGCTGTTTCTTTGGAATGGTGTACTTCTATGTTGTAGATGCCACAATGGCAACAGATTTGAAATAGAAAATGCTCACCACTAAAACTGTCAGACTTCCAATAGTCAGTGCACTAGCCAAAATCAATCTAGGAGATCCTTAAGTTAAAGTGATTGTAAAGTCTGGTGTTTTTTTTGGAAAAATAACAAACATGTCATACTTACCTTCTCTGTGCAGTTGGTTTTGCACAGAGCAGCCCAGATCCTCCTCTTCTTGGGTCCCTCTTTGCTGTTCCTGCCCCCTCAGCCAGCAACTTTCTAAGGGGGCACCCGAGCCGAGTCAGAACTCAGTTTATCTATTCAGACACAGAGCCCCGACCTGGCCCGCCCCCTTTCTCCCCTGATTGGCTGACTGGCTTTGATTGACAGCCGCAGGAGCCAATGGCACCGCTGCTGTGTCTCAGCCAATCAGGAGGAGTAAAAGCTTAGGTATTCATGGACATCGCTGCATAGAGAAGAGGCTCAGGTAAGTAATTAGGGGAGGCTGGGGAGGCTGCTACACACAGAAGGTTTTTTTTTATCTTAATGCATAGAAGCCATTAAGATGAAAGAACCTTCTGCCTTTACAACCACTTTGAACTTTGCAGCCCATGTACGTATCCAGGAATACTGAAGAATTTAAAAACAGAGCAAAATCCATTTGCAACGAATAGCACAGATCGTACTATTAATTGCCAATATACAAATTCTTCCATTGCTCTTATGAAGATTCCTGTGTGCCCAGGCACAAATTCAAGCACTTTATCTCCAGCCAGGAGATATGTATCTAAACAGATCAGCAGATGAATCTCTCCTGTAACTGGTCTGAGAAGAAAAAAAAATACCCAATCTGGTCAAAAAAAAAATCTGCATCCAGACCAGCATAGGAGCAATAAGGAACTGCTCTACTGTGTAGTTGTTTCCCTGGTTGGGGTTTCAGTGCTCGGTTGGTGTCAATGTGTTTGAGAGTCCATTCACACTTAAATATTGTGCAATTTCCATTGTGACTTTACCCTGTGACTTGATGCAACATTGGATGATTGTGACTTTTTTTATGACTTTGGCTTTGACCAATATAATCATTTTGTTTGTGCTCTACAAAGTCATTAGACATGTGCAGAATGAAAAAATGCATTTGTTTTGTTTGGTTTCTTTTTTTTATTTTCATTATCAAATTTGTTTATTGAATTTTAACAATTAGCGTACATAAGTACATATGGTGGCAGCAAAAGAAAAGATCACATGTATGGTAATAATATTAAGTTGTAGTTCCAACATAAACGAAAAGTAGTTAAATAAAACAATTGTAGCGCTGGTAGATTTTATCTACCGTTGATAGGTAAATTTAGTGGGTCACTTATTATAGGAAGTTAGATTTGCCTCTGTTCTAGCTTGGCTGACGTTGCATGCAGTTCCACATTGTGCCGGTGGGTGTCGTTGTCACCATCGGCAGGTGTTGGAAAAACAACATGTTGAGGTGTATGGATGCTCCTCTGTCCCAGAGATAACTCAGGTATGCACTAGGAATACCACCTTGTGGTCCTCCGCTGTCTTTCCTGAGTGAAGAAGCTGGACAACCGAGGAGATCCCAGGGGAGGACTTGTCATGGAAGGATCATTCAGAGTGCTGGTCTGGAGAGGGGCCTGGTGACTCGGTTGGAGGACGCATTCCGAAGTAATCTCACAGTATAGTACTGCCGGGTTGGCTTAAAGGTTCAAGTACTGTATCTGACATTCATCACAAACCAATACATCCTGTGGCAGAGGATCGTACGGGTTTTATGCCAGATAAGTCTGTGGCAGAGACTTTTGTTCGTGCTACGTACTGGCTGCTAGGCAAGTGAGAGATGTCTATCCAGGCGGGCAAAGATTGAATCCTACGAAAGGGGGACTGTTCAACTACAAGTGTTCAATTACAAAGAATGTTCTGAAGAAATACAACAGAAAGGTATTTGAGCTTCCCTGCAGCTTTCCTACTACCTCTTTCCTGCTACTTCCCTTGTTTTATTAAAGCATTGGAAAACCTACTCAAGTGTTTGGTGCTTATATCGTCCAGAGGTAAACTCAACGGAACCCTAGACCCGGTGCCGGTGAAACAGAGGTGTTGAGAGTGAAGGTAACAAGCCCGCTATAAACCAGCAGCTCCACCGAGAGTTAGTGCTACACAATTTTAGCAATGGATCTAACGACTCAAAAGATTACGTCATACATTGTATAAGCAGGGATAAAACCAACTTAGACCAGGTTAATATAAGATGACCTTTAGATAAAAAAAAAGGTCTTAATTATTATCAAGAGTATAGTTTTTAAGTAAAAAAAAAAAAAAAAATATTACAGAATCTAAAATCCTATACTACATATTGGAACTATGTACCTTTGGTTTAATGATAACCAAGGAAATAAAAGTTCTGCTACCAGAACTATATAAAGAGTAAATTGAAAGAGGAGAGAGAGAATAGGGGGAAAAGGTAGAAGAGAGAAAGGAGATAAAAGAAAAAGTAATTGGTTTCTTTATTTTCTAACAAATTCCAAATTTTCAGTACAATTTGAATTTGCAGTCGAAAAATTGATCAACTGATTCTGTGTGAAGAATAGCAGGTTGTTAAGGAGCGGGCCAGGAAGCCGGCTGCCATGTCGTTAACAACCGATGACTCATCAGCTGTCAGCGGGTTTCCCCATAGTCAGCTGAATGTAAAAAAAGAAAGCTAGCAATATAAAATTTATGAAAAAAATGGCGTGGGGTCCCATGCATTCCAGGCCCTTCGGGTGTGGTATGGATTTTAAGGGGAACCCCCCAGCAAAATGAAAACAACAAAAAATAAAATAAAACACAGCATGGAGTCCCCACCAAAATCCATACCAGTCCCTTATCTGAGCTTGCAGCCCTGCAGGCCAGGAAAGGAAGGGGGGTGGACAAGTGAGCCCCCCCCCCCAACCATACCAGGCCACATGCCCTCAACATGGGGGGGGTGCAAAAGTCACATGACAAGTCGCACAAGAGCCTTTGTAAGTTCAACTGAAGAAGTTGAATCTTGTCAATGAATAAATAGTATGATTTGTGCTGTTTGGTGAACCTGTATATTTCTTCGGATGAATTGAAATACATTGGTTACTTCATTACCTTTATAGTATCATAATCACTTGAAACCTCTGTTTTCACAAGATCCGTATATGGGGCGTCTGGTTGTTGCGAATTCTGGGAATGGGGAGAAAGAGAGAAAGAAAAGCAGTTCCTTAAGATTTGGGGGTTTTTTTTATTGATTTTTTTAATATATTTTATTAATTTTGACAAGAAGTAGATGTCATACATTGTTGTCGGAAAAGGTATACAATCTCGGCAAAAATAATAGCAAATACTACAAAAAGAAGAGGGGATAGCTGGGGGTGAGTATAAGAAGGGAGAAGGGTAATTTGTGGAGGTTGAGGAGTGGAGGGGAGAGGGGAAACCGAATAGGGACAGCTGGAGGTTGTCCCCCCTCGGTGACCCCAGACGAAAAATCTGAATAGAGTAATAAAAATAATAATAGTCCACATGTAATCCTATTAGCTGTATTGGTCCTAACATATAGCGATCATATGTATAATGTATAATGTAGACATCCAAACAGTATCATAAAGAGTGATCCTCTGTGAGGTGGGAGTTAAGAGATGGCTCGGTATGGTGGAACTTGAAGAGGTTTCATGGTTGAAATGAGTCAATTTTTTGGTAAATGAGAAGGAAGGTTAATTTAAGGAGGTTTTTTCTGAAGATGTCAAACAGTGTTCGATAAAGGGCGACCATCTTTTTTTGAAATTGTTATTTGTCCATTTTTTTAGGATCATGGCATCCAATTTTTCTTGACATAGCAGGGTTTTGAGATTTCTTATTGTTTCGGATATGGTCGGAGGCAGGGACATTGCTAAGTGGCAAAAAGACCAGGGGCTTCAGCCCAAAGTCCAAGGCTGGCAACGGCGGGTGTGTGTGTATGTGACACAGGCTTTTTTTTTGGCTGGGCAGTGGGGTTGTGTAGATGGGGGTAAGCTCACTTGCTGGTTACTGCCTGGCTTACCGGTGCCCATCAATGCTGTCCACTAAATTCACCTACCTGACACACTGACCATTACACTGACCTACCTACCTGACATACATACACTGGCCTACCTACCTGACAGACATGCATACATACACTGACCCATGCATACATACACTGACCTACCTACCTGACATACATACATACCCTGACCTAACTGACCTACATACACTGACCTACCTGACCTACACTGACCTACCTGACCTACATACTCTGACCTACCTGAAATACATACACTGACCTACCTGAAATACATACACTGACCTACCTGACATATATACACTGACCTACATACACTGACCTACATACACTGACCTACCTGACATACATATACTGACCTACATACACTGACGTACCTGACCTACATACACTGACTTACATACACTGACCTACCTGACCTACATACACTGACCTACCTGACCTACATACACTGACCTACCTGACCTACATACACTGACCTACATACACTGACCTACCTGACCTACATACACTGACCTACCTGACCTACATACACTGACTTACATACACCGACCTGGGTAGTATATGGACAGGCTAACTGTGTAACTGACTGTCCATACGATCAGGCAGATACACTGACAATGCTTTACAGTCTCCTAGTAAAAATAATAATAAATTAACATTTTTTTACCTGCAAAAAGATCTGCATTTATTATTTTTTTACAAAGGTGAACTTGAACCTCCACACCTCAGATTACCCCAATTCCTGTATTTTCACCACAATTGCTTCATCACTGTAGTCCCCTGTGCACCTTTTCATCATTGTACCACCCTGAATGCCTGTTCCCCTCTGCACCCCCCCAGCAACTCTGTTCCCCACTGTATCCCCCCCGCACCTCTATTCTCCACTGTATCCCCCCGGCACCTCTGTTTTCCACTGTATCCCCCCCAGCCCCTCTGTTCTCCACTGTATCCCCCCAGCACCTCTGTCCTCCACTGTATCCCCCCCAGCACCTTTGTTCTCCACTGTATCTCCCCCCGCACCTCTGTTGTCCACTGTATCCCCCAGCACCTCTGTTCTCCACTGTTAGGCCCCCAGCACCTCTGTTCTCCACTGTATCCCCCCCAGCACCTCTGTTCTCCACTGTATACCCCCCAGCACCTCTGTTCTCCACTGTATCCCCCCAGCACCTCTGTTCTCCACTGTATCCCCCCAGCACCTCTGTTCTCCACTGTATCCCCCCCAGCACCTCTATTCTCCACTGTATCCCCCAAGCACCTCTGTTCTCCACTGTATCCCCCCAGCACCTCTGTTCTTCACTGCATCCCCCAAGCACCTCTGTTCTCCACTGTATCCCCCCCAGCACCTCTGTTCTCCACTGTATCCCCCCCAGCCCCTCTGTTCTCCACTGTATCCCCCAAGCACCTGTGTTCTCCACTGTATCCCCCAAGCACCTCTGTTCTCCACTGTATCCCCCCCAGCACCTCTGTTCTCCACTGTATCCCCCAAGCACCTCTGTTCTCCACTGTATCCCCCCAGCACCTCTGTTCTCCACTGTATCCCCCCCAGCACCTCTGTTCTCCACTGTATCCCCCCAAGCACCTCTGTTCTCCACTGTATCCCCCAAGCACCTCTGTTCTCCACTGTATCCCCCCCAGCACCTCTATTCTCCACTGTATCCCCCAAGCACCTCTGTTCTCCACTGTATCCCCCAAGCACCTCTGTTCTCCACTGTATCCCCCCAAGCACCTCTGTTCTCCACTGTATCCCCCCAGTACCTCTGTTCTCCACTGTATCCCCCCAGCACCTCTGTTCTCCACTGTATCCCCCGGCACCTCTGTTCTCCACTATATCCCCCAAGCACCTCTGTTCTCCACTGTATCCCCCAAGCACCTCTGTTCTCCACTGTATCCCCCCCAGCACCTCTGTTCTCCACTGTATCCCCCGGCACCTCTGTTCTCTACTGTATCCCCCCAGTACCTCTGTTCTCCACTGTATCTCCTCTGTAACTCAGTTCTCCACTGTATTCCCTCCCGAACCTCTGTTCTCCAATGTAGACCCCCCCACACTTCTGTTCTCCACTGTACCCCCCTGCACCTCTGTTCTCCACTGTATCCTCCCCGCACCTCTGTTCTCCAATGTAGACCCCCCACACCTCTGTTCTCCACTGTATCCCCCCCCGCACCTCTGTTCTCCACCGTACCCCCCCGCACCTCTGTTCTCCACTGTATCCTCCCCGCACCTCTGTTCTCCACTGTATCCCCCCCAAGCACCTCTGTTCTCCACCGTACCCCCCCCCCGCACCTCTGTTCTCCAATGTATCCTCCCCGCACCTCTGTTCTCCAATGTAGACTCCACGCACTTCTGGCCCCCACTGTAAACCCCCCCCACACACACACACACAAATCAGTTTCTCTCTGTATCCCCCTGCACATCTGTTCTCCCCCCATGCACATCAGTTCCTCTCTGTCCTCCCCCGCCGGCATATCTGTTCCCCTGTGTACACAATGCAATGCAGACAGCAGGTTCAAAGTTTTTTTTTAATTCAGCTGAACGTGCTGCCTGAGCCAGCGGCGGTGGTGGACTGAGGACTCACCTCGAGGAGCGTGGCAATGCTGCCTGTCCTCTCACAACAGATCTCTGACGATCCAGGAGGAGGGAGGGGAAATTGCAGCAAGCCCAGGCAGGGTTACATGCAGGGCTTCCATTTCACCTGCCCCAGCCGGTTCCATGTTAATGCAGCACTTTCGGGCCGTCTGGCTGCTCCTTGTTCTGGCTCTCTCCCCTCCTCTGATCACTGATGCTGCTAGGGCGGCACTGCAGGCTGGAGACAGAAAGCAGGAGAAAGCAGGCTGACAGAACGGGGGCGGAGAGAGAACTGTTTCTGCACAGAGCGCTGGAATGTCTTCACAGGAGCATTTTATCGCCCCCCTAGCCTGGCACAATAAGACGCGTATGCTGCATTATGAATAGTGATCCTGGCCAGCCCTGCTCGGGATCAGATCGGTCCTGACTCCCTGCGCATTACACCAAAAGTAAAATGCGGCTGCCGCCACTGCTACTTCCCGCTTAGACACTCGGGGCTATTGAGCCCACATTAGGGGCTCCAGCCTCAATAGCTCCCTATTAACGACGCCTATGGTCGGAGGCGTGAGAGAGATCCAGTGATTGAAGATGTTCCTGCGGACTATGAGTAGTGTCAGGAGGGTCCATTGAAGATTTTCTTGGGGAATTATGTAAGGGGGAACTGGGGATTTGTTTTTTGGTGGTGGGTATCTGAACAAGTGAAGCATAGGGCCTTTCTCAGATTGGAAATTAGTCACTTCTTGTAAGATTTGGGTTTTATAAACAGTAATTAAGAAAAATAAAGAATTTGCAAAAACACTACATTTTCTTTAAATGACATACCGTACCTCACTCCTTGATGATGTCTGAGATGCTTTAGTTCTATAGAAAAATATAATAATAATAATAATAATACTGTTTAGCAGTAATATTTATTTCTTATCACTAAAGAGGGGTAAAAAGCTAAATTTAAGTTCATGCATAAACCACAAATCCATTAAAGATCAATTTAAACTACAACGTGTATGATACGGAATTAAAACTTTCAATTTAATTTCAATTCAATTTAAAAAAGCTTGTTAAAACATTTTAATTCTAAGGTGTTTTATTTCATTCTCGTTTTATAAACTTTTATGCAGATTGAAATGCAAGAACATTTTATGATTTATGTGTAACAAAATGGGTTGTTTTATCCATCTCAAATACTTTTTAGCACATACAGGCAAAAGAGATCCATTGCACCCAACCCAATCTCTAAATGCAGGTAATGAGATGCACCAGTGCTCAGACAACCGCTCCTGAATACAAGGTTCAAGCATTGAGGAAGGCGCGCGCCTGTGGTATACAGTGCGCATGCGCCAAAACGTCCTCGCAACACCAGTGACGTCACTACGTTGTAGACCTGCGCTCCATCACTCACACGGGCCAAGCCTCATTCTCAACCCAGGGACGGTGTATACACATATCCTGCTGGACGGGACTGTCTCCCCACTCTCCCCTGGATTTGAGCTTACTTACAAGCACACACACAGTGACAACACTAACTGAGGGATCTGTGCTCAACTCGCCTTTCTTTCATGTAAGTGGATAAATTCATTTTGTACAATAAAGCTTTTAAACTGGTTCTGACCTGGAGGCGCTTCTCTTCTGCTTTTTTCCACCATGTGACCTACCCAGGAAAAAAATCATGTGTAGTCATTGGTTCTAGACTCTAGCTTTTCGCAGACCAGGCCTTGCGATCTTACTGTAGCTGCACCAGCTACCAAGCAACTGAGAACAGCCTTTGAGTCGCATTCTTTGGACCACCAGAGTTGTAGCCTGGGCTGCAGGGGATTGTGGGTGATACTGTTTTGGCCAAACCTCCT
Organism: Aquarana catesbeiana; assembly: GCF_042186555.1. Lineage (NCBI taxonomy): Eukaryota > Metazoa > Chordata > Amphibia > Anura > Ranidae > Aquarana > Aquarana catesbeiana. The sequence goes on from NC_133333.1 coordinate 23,357,044, forward strand.
GTTAATGCTCTATTTTGCCGTTATTTCCTGAAAATATGGGAAAGTAAGATAGACAAGCTTTTAATTGTCTCTTAGGGGCCAACACAGGTCATTGTGCTTCTTTTCATTGAGGTCCAATGGTCACAAAGGTGTCCTAGGACTAAAAGTAGGTTGGACTGAAAACTGGCTGTAGTTCCCTTGGGCAACTTGGCTGACTTACCTTGTAACAAAGTGGACAATCACAATTAGAAAGAGGACTCCAGCCAAAATCCCCAGAATCAGAATTAAAATAAAACTGTATTTCCAGTTGCCAGTTGAGTCTTCATTGGTGTAGCTATCTATGCAGAAGAAAGTTAGTAGGTACAATGAATGATCATGTACAAACGTTGAGCAATGTTACATAAAGAACAAGACAGCAAAGGCCAAGGAGTGCATTACAGGTTCAAGGTAAAGGGACCCACAGACATGAGATGATTGTCACGCAGTGGCCAGATTTGGCTATATTGGGTGAAGATCTGATACAGACAGCAGGGAACAACCCCGACTTATCTTTCACAAGGTAACAGTTGAAGATGTTTGACTTTCCCAGCCAACTGAGTCAAGTATGTTCATACATCAATTGCTTCAAATAATAATTGTCTGACACTTAAATTGCACCCATACATTTAACTTCCATCACACACCTATGGCCAGCTTTAGGGATGAGCCGAACATCCCCCCGGTTCAGAACATGCAAACAGGCAAAAAATTAGTTTGAACACGCAAACGCTGTTAAAGTCTATGGGACACGAACGTGAAAAATCATAAGCGATAATTTTAAAGGCTTATATGCAAGTTATTGTCATAAAAAGGGTTTGGGGACCCGGGTCCTGCCCCGGCAGACATGGATCAATGCAAAAAAAAGTTTTAAAAACGTCAGTTTTTTTGGGAGCAGTGATTTTAATAATGCTTAAAGTGAAAAAATAAAAATGAAATAATCCTTTAAAAATAGTGCCTGAGGGGTGTCTATAGTATGACTGTAAAGTGGTGCAGTTTTACCGTCTTTAGAACAATCCCTGCAGAAAAATGACATTTCTAAAGGAAAAAAGTCAGTTAAAACTGATCGTGGCTGTAATGTATTGTCTGGTCCCGGCAATATAGATGACAATCATTGAAAAAATGGCATGGGTCGCCCCCCCCAGTCCATTACCAGGCCTTTTTGGGTCTGGTATGGATATAAAGGGTTACCCCGCACCCAAATGTTTAAAAAAAAATGGTGTGGGGGCCCCCGGGCACTATATACTCTGAACAGCAGTATATACTATATGGCCTGCCCTATATACTCTGCAGAAAATTGGGCCTTAGGTGTTGGTGGTACCAGAACACTGTAAGCCCTCACAGTAAATCTTGTTGGGTGCAGAAACGGCCCCCGCTGTGAAATATTATATCAAGAATTGTAACTACATGTCCCTGTTAAACAGGGGCAGAAAAATTGGGCCTTAGGTGTTGGTGGTACCAGAACACTGTAACCCCTCACAGTTACTCTGGTTGAGCACAGGAACGGGCCCTGCTGTGAAATATTAGATCAAGAAATGTAATTACATGCACAGGGGCAGAAAAATTGGGCCTTTGGTGGTGGTGGTGGTGCTGATGCCAAAACACTGTAAGCCCTCACAGTTACTCTCGGTGGGCGCTGGAATGGGCCCTGCTGTGAAATATTAGATCAAAAATTGTAATTACACGCCCCTGTTAAACAATACATGGTGATTTTTAGGTGATTTTTAGTACAGGATTGCTAGTGTGCCTCAGGAAGGGACAAAAGGACATGGCTGGAAAAACTAAAAGGGTTTCCTTAAAAGTGTAAACAAAAATTTATTTTATTTCTGACCTTTAAATTCCAGCTCTGCGGAGGTGGAGCTTCCAGCTGTGCTGTGAGCAATGCAGGAGTACATCCCTGATTTATCCTCACTGTTGTCTAATACCAGGATCTGTTCAGTTTTATTTAACAGGATTTTTCCATCCTTCATCCAGGTGTAATGAGTCACACTGGGGTTGCTTCTCACAAAATTGCACTTTAGCTCAGTGGCTCCCTCTGTTGGGTGAAGCACAACGACTTGAACTCCAGTAACAGCATCTACAAAACACATAAAATGTGTTGTAAAATAAAATATTACAATCCATAAGTTTTTCCTGATTACTGTTGAGTTATGATATACATACATGGCACAGGCATCTCTATTGGTGGTGATTCTCCTCTCCCACGAATATTTATTGCAACACAAGAAAAACGTTCAGTGTCTTTGCTGATATTCTGTACTCTTAAATTCTGCTCTTGAGAGTTTAACTTAATTTTGCTATTCCCACGGTACCATTCATATCTGTGTGGAGGAGGGTTAGATCTGCTGGAACATGTTAAAATCACATCACTACCTTCCAAAAGCTCTTCATTTTTGGAGAAGCTGACCATCACATCTTTTGGTGCATCTGGTGAAGAAGAGAATATTTTTTTGCTTAAAGGGTAACTCCACTTAAAACTGTTATTTCTGTTTTTTTTTGTTTTTTTTTGCTGATGAGCTGCATGACATGTTGACTTCCTATATCTCTCAGAGCCCTAAATTGTTATGAGGGAAGTACGAAGCATTGCTGGTCTCCTCCTGAAAATGCTAGGTGCCTGGCTGTGTCTCACTTAAAGTGGATGTAAACCCTCACATATACCACAGCCTCAGATGATACACAGAGGTGAAACAGTTCTCCCTACATAATGTTTACATGTATATCTGCTGTCTTCAAGTTTCTAGACTGTTTAGAAAGTACACATCGTGTTAGAATTTTCTCTTCCAGTTCCACCTGCACATACCCCCTATCCACATAGGCAGAGGAAGGAAGAAATGTGCAGAGCTGTGCTGTGAATAGACCAGCTCTCTGCTAATCTATTTCTATGTACCCTCCCCGACACAAATTTCAGCCTGGTTTTATCTTGGTTGTCGGAGAGCTTGTCAGAAGTTATAGAACCGAGCAGCAGAAAGACACAAGACTCGGGGCTTTGGAGAGAGATAAGTAAGCACTACAGATAGATGTGCCCAGGTCACATTTCATGAATGGGGTTTACATCCACTTTAAGTACTTCTGAATCACAGACCCAGAACAAGCATGATTTAAATCATTTTTCAGAAAAGTGTCAGAACTCATTGTTTTTGTGCTTGTTCCGGGTTAGCTACTCAGACGGCATTGAAGCCAAAGCTTTCATTTGACAGGGACTAGCATTTCCAAAGGAGAGTTCATTGTTGGCAACCTGCATGGTCCTTTCATGACAGTGTCCCTTTAAATAGTAAAATATTCACAGTTTGCAGATGTACCCAACTATTGCTGTCATTTAAAGGACAAACGATGGCTCCTCTAAAAGTAAATAAGTAAAAAAAAAATGATGACACCATTTACTGAGGAGGAAATGTCATTACTGAAGTCTTTGAAACAATGGAATAAGAAGTCAGGGAGTCACTATTGCTGACCCAAAGATGAGATATCATTTTTGCTTTTCTTTAGATTCTTAAAAAGTTACCTTATTTTTTAGAGCTGAGAACTCGGCTCCAGGTGGTTCTTAGTGAAGGAGATTTGGAGACAAAAAAATATAAAGGGACTTTACACAATATCTGACCCTTAAACTTAATCTGACCCTTAATTTAACCCTTAGGTCACCTATTACTGCAGAGTTATGATATACGTACATTGCACAGGTATCGGTGTCAGTGGTGATTCTCCTCTCCCAACAGTATTTATTGCAACACAAGAATAGGGATGCGTGTCTTTGTTGACATTCTGTACTTTGATGCTCTGAACTTCAAGTCTTAAATTAATTTTGCTATTCCCACGGTACCATTCATATCTGTGTGGAGGAGGGTTAGATCTGCTGGAACATGTTAAAATCACATCACTACCCTCCAAAAATTTTTCGTTTTTGGGTAAGCTGACCGTCACATCTTTTGGTGCATCTGGTGAAGAAAAGAATATTTTTTGCTTAAAAGACAATTCCACTGTAGACTTTTATTTTTTCCTGCTTGTTAGTGAGATGCATGACATGCTGACTTCCTAAATCTCTCAGGACTTTCAGTAGTAAAATATCCTCCAGACAATTTCCAGGTGTACCCTACTACTTCTGTTGTTAGAAGCCCAAATGATTGTTCCTCTACAACTAAAACTACACCAAAAGTGCTGAAAGGACATTAAAATCACAGTATAGTAAGGAGCAACTTTTATTACTAGAGTTTTTGGAACAATGGAATAAGAAGCCCGGGAGTCACCACTGTCGACTCAAAGGTGAGATATCCCTTTTACTTTTCTTTAGTTCCTTAACAAAGTTACCTTGTTTTCAGAGCTGAGAACACCAGGTGGTTCACAGTGCAGGTATTTTGCAGCCAAAAACAAGTCTAAAAATAAAAGGACCTCACACACCCTTTGACCTCTTTAGCTCCTTAAAGTATATGTGATCCCTCACCTTGTAAAACATTACATTCAGTTTAATCACTTCAGCCCCGGAAGAATTTACCCCCTTCCTGTCCAGAGCACGTTTTGCGATTCGGCACTGCGTCGCTTTAACTGACAATTGCGCGGTCGTGCGACGTTGTACCCAAACAAAACTGATGTTCTTTTTTTCCACAAGTAGAGATTTCTTTTTGTGGTATTTGAGCGCCTCTGCGGTTTTTATTGTTTGCGCTATAAACAAAAAAAAGCGACAATTTTGAAAAAAAAAGCATTATTTTTTAGTTTGTGCTATAATAAATATCCCCCAAAAATATATAACAAAAACTATTTTTTTCCTCAGTTTAGGCCAATATGTATTCTTCTACATTATTCTGATAAAAATAAATTGCAATAATCGTATATTGATTGGTTTGCACAAAAGTTATAGCGTCTACAAAATAGGGGATAGATTTATAGCATTTTTATTATTATTTTTTTTTTTTACTAGTAATGGCGGCGATCTGCGATTTTTATCATGACTGCAACATTTTGGCGGACACATCGGACAATTTTGACAGATTTTTGGAACCATTGGCATTAATACAGCTATCAGTGCAATTAAAAATGCATTGATTACTGTAAAAATTTCACTGGCAGTGAAGGGGTTAACACTAGGGGGCGGTGAAGGAGTTAACTGTGTTCCCTGGGAGGTGATTCTAACTGAAGGGGGGGGGACTAACTACAGGAAGTGACAGATCATGGTTCCTAGCTAATAGAAACACACAATCTGTCACTCCCGTCAGAACAGAACAGGGAAGTGTGTGTTTACATATACTCATCTCTGTTCTGTGTCTCCAGCTCACGATCCCTCGTGGACGGTGGTTATCGCGTCCGTTGGCCACGAGCATTGAGACCCCCACTGTGCAGTGCATGCACGCCTGCTATCCGGACCCCTTGAGCCAACGTACCGTTATGTGGTTTTGCACAGGGGAGCCAACCTGCCACAGTAACGGCGGCTGGTCCAGAATCGGTTAAAGTGATTCTAAGGCTTAGTGTATTTCCTCATTAAAATAGCAAACATGCTGTTCCTCGGGAGGGCGTGGCTAGCAGCCGAAGGAGATGGCCGCATAAGGAGAGAGCTCCGTGTTCTCCAGCTCTAACGGCCCATATGAAGCGACCAGGAACGCTGGCAAACACAAGCCACAGGTGCCCGAGAACCCTGCCGACCCAATAAAAGGGATGGGTAAGAGAAAACCCTAGGGGGGTCCCCGCAAATTAACAGACTTTTTTGGTTCTGCCAGCACGCCAATTACCCAAGATGGCGCCGCCGCTCACAGGCAGCAGCGCGCCAGGCAGAATGACACACGAGGGGACAGGAGAGACACAAGCATACCCCCATCTTTCTCTCCAAGCCAGAGTAGTCCCTCATCCCTATGCAATACACCCACCCACAGCCCACAAAAGGCAGCTCTCAAGTGCCCCTCCACCCATACATATGCGGGAGAAAGGAAGGAGGACTACATATCCCAGAATAGCACCACTGAGTTCTATGACCAAATCCATGAGTTCCCAACTACTGGGCAACCTCTTAGCGACACCACAATGAAGGAGATGCTGGTGTCCCTGCGGGGATCAATGCACAGAGATCTTATGGACTGTATTTCACAATTGAAATCGGATATAACAGAGGTGGGAGAGAGAGTCAGCCATGTAGAGGACAAAATGGCAGAATTCACGACTGCTCATAACGAACTAGCGGACGCACACAACGATAAAGATGATGAATTAGAGGCTTTAAAAAACAAAATTGGGGACTTAGAGGACAGATCTCGCAGAAATAATATAAAATTGTGTGGGGTGGCGGAATCTGTACCTCCTTCTGACCTCCGACGTTATGTTCAGCAACTAATTTAGGATCTACTTCCCGATACACCTAACGGTGAAATTATAGTGGATCGGGTTCATAGGCTACCTAAGCCACAGCATCTACCAGATAAAATCCCACGCAACGTCATAGCTCGCATACACTTCTTCCACGTAAAGGATGACTTGATGCGGTTTGCAAGACAAAACTCCCCACTGCCCCATCCTTACTCAAACATCGCTATTTTATGCCGACCTCTCCCAGCACACCATGGTGGCTCGGAAAAAGTTAGTGCCGCTTACAAAGTTAATGCGCAATAACCAACTTGCACACTCATGGGGCTTCCCCACTAAGCTCCTTGTTACCAAAGAAGGGCGCACATACGCCATTAGATCTCTAGAGGAAGGTCTCCAACTTACAAAAAAATGGGGTCTTATCCGGGGAAGATACACTTATCACCAAAGCCCCTGGGCGCATATCCTCTGAATGGAAATCAAGCAATGAAACTTGACTTTGCTCTTCTGCTTCATACATTAAGCCTTATAAAGGATGTTTGCTGACCTGAAACAAGGGTCGAAGCTGGACACTGAGAGCTTATACCCCCCAGTTGCTCTTATGCGATATTATTCGCACATCAAGGACTATTTCCTCGCTTTTTTATGTTACTTTTCTTATTTGATTGTTGACGTTCTTTATTTTTTCTTTTTTAATTTACCACCGATGACTACCCACAGTCAATCTGATGACAACCTCCTGGAATCCACTTACTTTTTGATGCCTCTACAAGCAGTTGGATACACCTTATCCAAGGTCAATATACCCTCAACTACAGGTACCCTCATGCATAACCATTACGATTTCCAAAACTGCCTACACATAGCAATCTTTCATTATGGATCAATGGTTCTTAACTTTGTGACTTTGAATGCTCACGGCCTCAACAGCCCCTTTAAAAGGAGGGCCATGTGGCAACAAGCGAAAACCCTAAAGAGTGATGTTTTATGCATTCAGGAGACTCATTTTGCTCAACAGAAACATCCATTATGCACAAACAAAATGTTTCCTCAGGTCTTTACAGCCTCTGGCCCAAAGAAAAAAGGCGGAGTGCTGATCGTTATTAATCAGAATGTAGCATTTCACTTGCATGATATGATAAAAGATAAAGCAGGGAGATATATTATACTAGTTTGTGAGGTAAACAATACCATGTATACTATAATTAACCTATATGCTCTGAACTGTAGACAATTACCTTTTTTGCATACTGTTGTGGTGATTTCAATTGTGTACCTAATAAGCACTTAGATTGCTCTACCCCAAAACGCTCAACACGTAGCGAAATCCAATCCTTCTTACACTCATCCGACTTATATGACATATGGCGTTGTGTCAACTCAGGGGAAAAAGACTTTACTTACTATTCAGCTCCCCACAAGTCATATTCAAGAATCAACTTTTTTGCAGCTGACTTATCTATTCTTAACAATGTAATATCAGCTAAAATTCACTCAATTACTTGGTCTGATCATGCCCCTGTCTCACTTTCACTTAAAGAACAAAATTCGGTGACACCACTTAATAATCCCAAACATAGGGACAGATTGCGTGATCAGATTAAAGATTTCTTCCTTCATAATGATACCCCGGATACCACCATATTCACTTTGTGGTGCCCGTATAAAGCGTATAGCAGGGGCCTACTTCTCCAGGCAGCCTCTAGGGAAAAAAAGAGGAAATTACAGGTACTGACCACATTATTGACTAAACCCAAATCTCTTGAAATGCAGCACAAATCTAATCCCTCTACTCAGGTACATTCAATATTGATTCAAACCAGACAGGCGGTTCGATCATACTTAATCTCAGAACACCAATTTCACCTACAGAGATTCAAAGCCACTTACTACACCCAAGGAAACAAGGCTGGAAAATTCTTAACGGCCTACATCCGCAAGAAACAGCAAAAATCTAAACTTTCACATATTACAGATCCCACTACGTCAAAAACAGGATACCACCCCCTAGATATAGCCAATGCATTTTGCAAATACTATAAGCAACTATATAATTTAAAGTCAGATCCCTCAACACCCCAAACTACTGACATAGCGATTAGCGACTTTCTTCAATCTGTCGACCTTCCTTCCCTAGACAATGAAAAGCTACACTACCTAAACTCTGCCATAACAGATAAAGAAATCTTGCAAGCCATACAATCCCTACCCTACAATAAATCACCAAGCGCTGACGGCTTCTCAGCAGATTATTACAAAGCTTTCTCAAACATTCTAGTGCCATATATGAACAAACTCTTCCACAAAGCTACCACCTCTACCTCATTCCCGAAAGAAATGCTCCAAGCAGTTATAGTGGCCCTCCCAAAACCAGGGAAAAAACCAGATGCCCCTCAAAATTTTCGGCCCATATCCCTTCTTAATACAGACTTAAAAGTATACTCAAAAATTTTAGCTAACCATCTAGCAGAAGTAACCCCTCACCTAATAAAAGCGGATCAAGTGGGATTTGTGAAAGGTAGGCAAGCCCCAGATGGAACTCGAAGAATGTACAACCTCCTCAAAATTGCAGAAGTTCGTAAGGTGCCCACAGTGGTCCTGACACTTGATGCAGAAAAAGCGTTCAATCGGGTTCACTGGGGGTACCTATCTGCGACACTCAACAAGTTTGGCCTTAAGGGCCCTATTCATTCAGCCATCTCTGCATTATATACGGTCCCAACTGCACAAGTATATACTTCTAACACCATGTCTGATAAATTCTATATAACAAATGGGACTCGCCAGGGTTGTCCCCTATTGCCACTGATTTTTTCACTGGTGATGGAGCCCCTGGCGGAAGCTATCAGACAAGACACCCTCATTACTGGCATTAAAGTATCAGACATAGACCATAAAATTGGATTATTTGCGGACCATGTGGTATTGAGCTTAACCTCGCCAGCAACTTCTCTTGATAGAACACAACATTTACTTAGCGAATTTGGAAATATTTCATATTATAAACTTAACATCAACAAATCCTCTATTCTTCCTATACACATTCGCAACAATAATCTTAATATTTTGAAGTCTAAATTTCCTTTTCAATGGGCCACAAAATATTTGAAGTACCTAGGGATAAACCTCTCCTACCTCTCCAGCTCTGTATTGGACCATAACTAGCCTGCCCTACTAAATACAATAGAGAATGACCTAGCACACATCTCATCGCACGAACTCACCTGGCTAGGGAGGATAGCCGCTTTCAAAATGAATGTATTGCCAAAAATAATATATTATTTTCGAACTATTCCTATCATTTTGCCTGAACACTTCTTTACTACGGTTGACAAACTCTTAAGGAAATTTGTATGGGCTGGTAAACTAGCGAGACTCTCATACTCTATATTACAAAAACAAGGACAGAGAGGAGGAACGGGATTTCCTAACCTACACAAATATTACATTGCAGTGTTATTGGACCAAGCTAAGTCATGGTTCAATCAGACAACAGATAAACTATGGGTACAAATAGAATGAGCAATAGTCACACAAAGAGATCTACCATCACTTCTATTAGCTACCTTAACACTCAGACCATTACATTGTCCCAAATTCCCTTGCATTGACGCAACAGTGACCGCGTGGAGGGCTTTAAATGTACAAACTGACAGCAGCAAATCCTTACATAAGAAAGTCATCACCCTAGGTATGTACGAATACCTCATCCCCTCATAAAAAAATAGATGAGAAAACTTTCCCTAAGAATACTACATATACACAATTCATAGCCAAAAGTCCACTAACACCATCATACGCAAATAACCAACAACACCACTACCACATCAAAAACCCATAATACCTTCTTTACCTTAAGACCAGACATATGGGATTACCTAACCACTTCCTTTATCAAACCTAAGGGACTCTCATAGTTCTACAAAAAATTGCAAAACACACACACTCAAACTAAAACTACGAGCATGTTAAACTGGGAGGGAGATCTTAAAACTAAATTTGCTCTAACAGACTGACTCAAAGCTACTCAATCTAACTATAATACATTTTTTAAATGGTGGTAATTTTATTTTATGTTTGTGTTTCTTTTTTTTTTTTTTGTCAAAGTTTTATTTTTTGTTTGTTAACTAAGTTTACGCTAGACTACCGTATATACTCGAGTATAAGTTGAATTTTTCAGCACATTTTTTTGTGCTGAAAGTGCCCCCCTCGACTTATACTTGAGTCAAGCACTTTTCTGCAGCAAAAAATTAATTTTCCGAACCAACTTTGGGGCCCCGTATCTCAGAGCCACTTGGTGCTAGGAACCCCAAATTTGGTGTGCTAACCCATTGGAACTGGTACCACAACATATCCAAAGCTGGGGTTCCTAGCACCAAGTGGAGATACGGGGCCCCAAAACCGGTTCGGAAAATGTCATTCTCTGCTGCAGAAAAGTGCTTGACATTTTCTGAACTGAATTTTGGGGCCCTGTATCTCGGGGCCACTTGGAGCTAGAAACACCAGCTTTGGAAATTTTATGGTGCTAGTTCCACTGGGTTTGCACACCAAATTTGGGGTTCTTAGCACTAAGTGGCTCTGAGGTACGGGGCCCCAAATTCGGTCAACTGTGTCCATCTGCAGCAATGTCATTTCGGGACCCTTTGGGTTCAGAGACCCCAAATTTTGGCTGCAGCTAGGGGGCATCTAGGAACCCTTAACTACCGAGTTTGAAGTTCAGGGAACCTATGGCTGCAAATGGGCACAGTGAGGCATGCAAATGGGCACAGTGAGGCTGCAAATGGGCATTGTTGACCGTCTTTTCCACTTACAGTAGCTGTGCATTTCTCACCCTCGTCTTATGCTCGGGTCAATAAGTTTTTCCCATTTTTTTTGTGGTAAATTAGGGCCTCGACTTATACTCGGAACGACTTATACTCGAGTATATACGGTATATACGGTACTTATCCGTCTACTTTATTATCCTGACCTACATCCGCTTCTTTAATTTTATTCTGAAATATACCCATATGCACCTATACTGTAGGCTACCTGTAATAAAGTTTTATTGACAACAGGCAATTGTTCTGTCACCCCAGGTGCATAGGTGAAGGGGGGGTAGAGGGGATGCCCTCTCCCTGGGCACAGTTTGTTCCCAGATGGTGTGTCTGGAGGAGAAGGGGGTTCCACCATCCGCCCTATGGTCGACACTTGACAGTGGTTTCAAATAATCTATTCACCTAAATATAATTGTAAATTGTAAACTATGTCATGCAGTTCTTTTCCTTAGAAACCTTCAAAGAGTAATATAATGTATGACAGCTGTATTTGTATATGGGTGTACTCATTCTTTGTTTTTGTGAAAAGTTTATTAAAGAAAAATGAAACAGAAAATAGGAAACATGTTATACTTACCCGCTCTGTGTAGTGGATTTGCAAAGAGCACCCTCAATTCTCCTCTTCTCAGGTCCACTGTTGGTGCTCCAGGCTCCTTCCTCTTGCCGAGTGCCCCCATAGTAAGCAGCTTGTTATGGGAGCTCACGAGCTGCTGCTCTGTGTGTCCATTCACGCTTGAAACGTGTCTCGGCCCTGCCCCCACTCTCTCCTCATTGGCTCACTGGCTGTGATTGACACCAGTGTCAGCCAATGAGTTGAAAGAGACCAAGGAGAGCCATTGCTCTCGTGCACATTGCTAGATCGAGATGGGGCTCGGGTAAGTGTTGGGGGCTGCTGCACGCAGAAGGTTGTTTACCGTCATGCATTTTATGTATGAAGGTAAAAAAACCTTGTTCCTTTAAAACCACTTAAAAACAGAAATGAAAGGCAAAACATTTGTGTATACATGTAAAAAACATTCTAAATACCTTTTTTCCCCCATTTTTATAAGTGATCACATACCCTCTGTTCTCAGCTGCATAAGGAGCTCAGAGAGCTGGGGAGGAGAAACAGCAGGACACTGGTCTTGTTTTTGCAGCCAAAAATAACCTAAAATTAAAATACCTTCATACTCCCTTCAACCTCTGCCCATAACTGAACCATTCGGCCACCCCTCAGACAAAAACCCCTTCACAAAACCTGAACTTGTAGCTCTATCCCTAAATTAGCCCCTAATACTTATCCTTTTAACCTAATATTGAACCCTTAGACTAGCCTTGAAATATATCCCTTAAACTGACCTTAATACCTTATCCTTTAACCTGACCTCAAGATTTAACCTTTAATTTGACTTAATGATTGACTAATGACCCTAATGAATGACCTCTAAAACTTAACTAGTGAAGTTTTTCCATTGCTCTCAGTGGATTATCACCTCATCAGACCAGCTGCAACGGGGCTCATCTTTACTCTGAACTATCAACACATACAAAGAAAAGGGTCCGGCAACACTCCATAAAGTTCCCAAATTCACACATTTTGTAATTTTTTTCAAGAAGGCCAGTCTGGGACCCTCTTAAGATTTATGTCCTAACTTGATCCTTACACTACCTTAGCCACCTCCTAAACTTATCCTTTAATCCAAGGGTCTCCAAACTTTTCAAAGGGCTAGTTTAGTGTCCTTCAGATATTAGGGGGACTTGAATGAGGCCAGTGGGGGAAAAAAATGTCCCGCACCCAGCATCAGTGAGAATAAACATGGCCGCATTGGTATTAGTGGGAGGAATAGTACACCATCATTGGTATCAGTGGAAGGAGAAGTGCCCCTTCCTTGGTGTTGGTGAGAAGAATAGTGCAACATCATTGGGAGGAATAGGGCCAGATAAAGGCAAGCAAAGGGCTGCATTTTGTTTGTGGACCCCTGCTTTACCGCTTGCCGAACGTATACAGGACATATACAGTGGCAAGGCGGCCTCTCTGTGCAGAATCATGTACAGGTATGTGATTCTGCGCTTTTGGGTCTGGGCCACTGACCCACCCCCACAGTGATTGGATACAGCGGGAGCCAATCAGCAGGTCCGGGGTACCTGAAGTCTGCCGGGTCCCGCCGATCATTTCAGACAGAGGCAGATTGCCGTTCTGTTAGTGGGGAAAATAGAGAACACAAAATCATAAATTATAATATAATAAATAACTATAAATAATGATAAAAAATAATAATATAATAATACAATTAATTTCCCCACTATTCACTATCGCTCAATTCTGCAAGTGATTCTAATTTACTATCACTGTTTTCTAGCTGGTCTAAAACCACTTTTGATGTAAAGGGACACTTTTTGGTTGCTATGGACAATCTCCAGTTTCCAGGCAGAAAGAACAGTATATATCATATAAAACTGCATGCAGGGCACTGGACAAAGCACTGGACACAAAAGGGATGTGAAATGATTTTATATAGTACTGTAATCTGTAAGATTATAGTGTACTGTATTTATTATAAAATTAAAAAATTTTTGAATTTGCCACCGGGCTCCGCCCCTGTGCGTTGCGGCACTCGCAGGGAACGGAGCCCGGCACACAGTGGCTTTGGGCAGATCACACACCCCGCAGACACAGTGAGAGGACTTCACAGGATCCTGGGGACAAGGTAAGTACACCGCACCAGGATCCTGCAATGCAATCCCGAGTGTGGCTAGGGGTTACCGCTAATGGTACTGAAATTTAACCCCGAACCACACTCTGGAAAACCGCCAACTTTCTAGACTGTTTAGAAAGTACACATCGTGTTAGAATTTTCTCTTCCAGTTCTACCTGTCGGTGTCGATTCTTGGCGTACACTGTGCGACAGCTGATTGGAGGAAAGGAGCACACCCCCTATCCACATAGGAAGAGGAAGAAAGAAATGTGCAGAGCTGTGCTGTGAATAGACCAGTTCTTTTCTAATCTGTTTCTATGTACCCTCCCCGACACAAATTTCAGCCTGGTTTTGTCTCGGTTGTCGGAGAGCCTGTCAGAAGTTATAGAACCGAGCAGCAAAAAGACACGAGACAGGGCTTTGGAGAGAGATAAGTAAACACTACAGATAGATGTGCCCAGGTCACATTTCATGAATGGGGTTTACATCCACTTTATGTATTTCTGAATCACAGACCCAGAACAAGCATGATTTAAATCAGTTTCAGAAAAGTGTCAGACCTCATTGTTTTTGTGCTTGTTCCGGGTTAGCTACTCAGATGGCATTGAAGCCAAAGCGTTCATTTGACCGGGACTAGCATTTCCAAAGGAGAGTTCATCAATGGCAACCTGCATGATCCTTTCATGACAGTGTCCCTTTATATAGTAAAATATTCACAGTTTCATGTCAACTATTGCTGTCATTCAAAGGCCAAACGATGGCACCTCTAAAAGTAAAAATAAGTAAAAAAAAAAATGATGACACCATTTACTGAGGAGGAAATGTCATTACTGAAGTCTTTGAAACAATGGAATAAGAAGTCAGGGAGTCACTATTGCTGACCCAAAGATGAGATATTATTTTTGCTTTTCTTTAGATTCTTAAAAAAAGTTACCTTATTTTTTAGAGCTGAAAACTTGGCTCCAGGTGGTTCTTAGTGAAGGAGATTTGGAGACAAAAAATATAAAGGGACTTCACACACTATCTGAGCCTTAATCTTAATCTGACCCTTAATTTAACCCTTAGCTCACCTATTACTGCAGAGTTATGATATACGTACATTTCACAGGTATCGGTGTTGGTGGTGATTCTCCTCTCCCTACAGTATTTATTGCAACACAAGAATAGGGTTCCGTGTCTTTGTTGAGATTCCGTACTACGATTCTCTGAACTTCAGGTCTTAAATTAATTTTGTTATTCCCACGGTACCATTCATATGTGTGTGGAGGAGGGTTAGATCTGCAGGAACATGTTAAAGTCACATCACTACCCTCCAAAAATTCTTTGTTTTTGGGTAAGTTGACGGTCACATCTTTTGGTGCATCTGGTGAAGAAAAGAATATTTTTTGCTTAAGAGACAATTCCACTGTAGACTTTTATTTTTTTTTTCCTGCTTGTTGGTGAGATGCATGACATGCTGACTTCCTAAATCTCTCAGGACTTTCAGTAGTAAAATATCCTCCACACAATTTCCAGGTGTACCCTACTACTTCTGTTGTTAGAAGCCCAAATGATTGTTCCTCTACAACTAAAACTACACCACAAGCGCTTAAAAGGGCATCAAAATCACAATTTAGTAAAATTTTATTACTGGAGTTTTTGGAACAATGGAATAAGAAGCCCGGGAGTCACCACTGTCGACTCAAAGGTGAGATATCCCTTTTACTTTTCTTTAGTTCCTTAACAAAGTTACCTTGTTTTTTAGAGCTGAGAACACCAGGTGGTTCACAGTGCAGGTATTTTGTAGCCAAAAACAAGTCTAATGCCACGTACACACGGTCGGACTTTCCGGCATACAATCCGACCGTGTGTAGGCTCCGGCGGACTTTTCCAGCAGACTTTTTCCCAAAATCCCGCCGGACCTAGATTTGAAACAAGTTTTAAATCTTTCTGTCAGACTCAGTTTCTGGCGGAAAGTCTGCTCGTCTGTGTGCTGGTCCGACGGAAAGCCCGCTCGTGTGTATGCTGGTCCAACGGACCAGATACGACGCGAGGGCAGGGTATTGCATTTCACGCTCGCTGCAATAGGAAAAACAAATTTTCCTATTGCGGCAAGCGCGGGGCATACCAGGCCCTTAGGTCTGGTATAGATTATAAATGGAAGCCCCTACGCTGAAAAAACGGCGTGGGGTCCCCCCTAAAATCCATACCAGACCCCGATCCGAGCACGCAGCCCGGCCGGTCAGGAAAGGGGGTGGGGACGAGCGAGCGCCCCCCCCCCTCCTGAACTGTACCAGGCCGCATGCCCTCAACATGGGGGGCCCCCCCACCCCAAAGCACCTTGTCCCCTTGTTGATGAGGACAAGGGCCTCTTCCCGACAACCCTGGCCGTTGGTTGTCGGGGTCTGCGGGCGGGGGACTTTTCGGAATCCAGGAGCCCCCTATAATAAGAGGGCCCCCAGATCCCGGCCCCCCACCCTATGTGAATGAGTATGGGGTACATGGTACTCCTACCCATTCACCTAGGGAAAAAGTGTCAATTAAAAAAAACACACTACACAGGTTTTTAAAATAATTTATTAAACAGCTCCGGGGGGGGTCTTACTCCGGCTACGGGGGTCTTCTTCCGGCTTCGGGGGTCCCTCCGGTTCCTCTTCTCCCGGTGTTCCAGTTCTTCAGCGGCTCCTCCGCTGTCTTCAGGCCGCTCTCTTGCCAGCAGAGGTCTGGACTTCTGGGCTTCTTGACTTCTTGTCTTCTTCCCTCTTCTCTTCTCCAGATGTTGACACGACGCTCTCTCCGGCTGGACTGCTCTCTGAGGGCTCCGTTGTGACTTATATAGGTGGAGACCCCGCCCCCTTATGATGTCACAGTCCCTGGGCATGCTGGGACTGTGACGGTTTAGGGGGCGTGGTCAACATCACCCGGTGACCACGCCCCCTAAAACGTCACAGTCCGGACCTCCGCTGGCAAGAGAGCGGCCTGAAGACAGCGGAGGAGCCGGATTTGTCCTCTGCAATGTCTCAATCCCGCTATAAGTCACTGATCTCCACCATTAATAGTAAAAAAATTAAAATAAACAAAAATTTCATTAAAAAATCATCCCATAGTTTGTAGAAGATATAACTTTTTGCGCAAACCAGTCAATATATGGTTATTGGGATTTGTTTATCAAAAACATGTAGTAGAATACATTTTGGACTAAATTAATTAATTAATTTTTTTGTTTATGTTGCAAAAAATAAAAACCGCAGAAGTGATCAAATACTGCCAAAAAAAAGCTCTATTTGTGGGAAAAAAAGGTCATAATTTTTTTTGGGGTACAGTGTCGCACGACCGCACAATTGTCAGTTAAAGTAACGCAGTGCCGTATCGCAAAAAATGGCCTGGTTGTGAAGGGGGGTAAAGGAGGGCAAGTGGTCAATCCAACCCTAAAGTGTAACTATTAACAACCCTAGTGATCCTGTGTCCAGACTATGCACAATAAACTATATAGAGGGCTGCCTGTCCTCTAATATAAACACACAGTATGTGTTTCTAAACTATTAGAAACGGACTGAACCTGAATTTTGAGTCTTTATTGTCACCTTTGAGGATCTTAGAGAATGAATGGATTTATATCACCCTCAGCTACAGAGGTCAGGGGTGGCTTCTTTTATAGCTCCCTTACTGCTTGTTAAGAATATGTAAATATTTTATTGTCCATAGGCTGGGCACATGTGTACTTTAATTCTTAACCTTTACCTCAAGCAAATCAAATCTCTGAACTCAATCTTAAAACATAATTTTTAATCTGATCCTAACATTAACCTTTGTTCTTAAATTTGACTCCCCCTTTTTTTTTCTCTTGTCAAATTTGTTTATTGAATTTTAACAACTAGTATACATAAATACATATGGTGGCAGCAAAAGAAAAGATCACGTACAGTATATGGTAATAATATTCAGTTGTAGTTCCAACATAAACTAATGCCGCGTACACACGATCGGAATTTTCGTCGGAAAAGCCTTGGATGTTTTTTTCCGATGGAAATTCCGCTCAGGCTTGTCTTGCACACACACAGTCACACCAAATTCTGACCGTCAAGAACGCGGTGACGCACAACAAGTACGATGGCACTATATAAGGGAAGTTCAATACCCAATGCGCCACCCTTTCGGCTCCTTCTGCTAATCTCATGTTTTATCTTGTGTTAGTAGAAGTTTGGTGAGAGACGATTCGAGCTTTTCACCCTGCATGCTTTTCAGATTGTTACTACTCTTTAGTTTTTGCTTCTGGGTTTGTATCTGGTTTTCAGTGCGTGTAGTCAGTTCGTATCTGTTTTCCGGTGCGTTCTTGTCTGCTCGTTTCTGATTTTCAGCTTGCTCTTCACAGGCCATTCTGTTCCTCAGTGCGTTCTGTTAGTTCGTTCTGACCAGCTGACCGTTTTGAAGCCATGTTGCGGTTACATACTCATTGTAGTGTTTGTGCTGTGGGGCTTGGTGTTGGGGTTCTTGCTTTACCCCAAGACCAGTCCATGAACAGGGTGAGGAGGAGTTCATGGACGAATAATTGGTTACTTCAGAGTGATGCCTTTGCTGTGGATTATCCAGGAGAATAATCCTGATGATTTCAGGAATTTTCTCCAGATGACGGACCCCGTTTTTCACCCTCTGTTGGCTTTGCTGTCCCCTTATATTATGAAGCAGGACACCTGCATGCTGCAAACCATCACTCCTGAACAGAGGCTCATTGCCACGTTGCCGTACTTGGCGACAGGGAGAAGTCTACAGTACCTCAAGTTCTCTACAGGCATGTCCCTCCAGGCTTTGGGGATCATTATTCCAGAGACCTGTTCTGCCATCATTCAGGTCCTGCAGAAGGACTATATTAAGGTAAGTTTTCTCCTTTAACATTGCATTCTATGTATTTAATGTACACTAATGTTTTGTATTTCTTTCATCATTCCCTAATTACCATGATTGTAATATGCTGTGAATGTCCCATATGTGCCCATGCATGCTGTAAGCTTTTAATGCTCCTTTTTTGGCCTACATGCATATTTGCCTTCACTAACCTCCCCAGCATGCTGTCCTGGGCCCATACACACCTAGCCTAGTCACTTAATGTATTTTGTCAGCTCCATTGTAGTGCTTTACCCTAAACACCCCCTAAAATGTGTCCAAATGTTATTGTTGTCCTTAAATTCAGGCAGAGTGCCAGAGGCTTTTTTTTTCGGGTCCCAAACTCATTTATAACCCCCCCCCTAAAATTTTTCCAATGGGCCATTAGAGGGGGTGAGAAATCTGATAAGTGGACCTTATATGTTTGTCTTTAAATAATCCTTAAAATAAATGTTATACTGATGTTGGCCAAGAATGTTTGTATCTAATCTGCTTGCAATGTTATGTGCAAAAGTACTAATATTTTTTTTTTCTTTTTTGACTCCACAGTTTCCTTCAACGCCACAAGAATCGCAGATTGTGGCGTACCAGTTTGCAGAGCATTGGGACTTTCGAGGGGCAATCGATGGGAAACATGTCCACATCGTACCACCAACCACTCTGGATCATACTATTTTAATTATAAGGGTTTCAATAGTATCGCGTTGATAGCAGTGGTGTCAGCGACATATGAATTTTTATATGTGGACGTGGGGAAGAATGGCCGGATGTCGGATGGTGGAGTCTTTGCCCAGACCGAGTTCTACCGATGTCTCCAGAGTGGTGGCTTGGGATTGCCAGCTGCGGAAGAGAACGTTGAAGGGCTCCCATTTGTTTTTATCGTTGATGAAGCATTTGGTCTGGGTGATCACTAGGGATGAGCTTCGAGATGTTCGACTCCAACATCGGCTGTTCGCAAGTTCGCCGAACAGCGAACAATTTGGGGTGTTCGCGGCAAATTCGAATGCCGCGGAACACCCTTTAAAAGTCTATGGGAGAAATCAAAAGTGCTAATTTTAAAGGCTAATATGCAAGTTATTGTCATAAAAAGTGTTTGGGGACCCGGGTCCTGCCCCAGGGGACATGGATCAATGCAAAAAAAAGTTTTAAAAACGGCCGTTTTTTCAGGAGCAGTGATTTTAATAATGCTTAAAGTCAAACAATAAAAGTGTAATATCCCTTTAAATTTCGTACCTGGGGGGTGTCTATAGTATGCCTGTAAAGGGGCGCATGTTTCCTGTGTTTAGAACAGTCTGACAGCAAAATGACATTTTGAAGGAAAAAACGCATTTAAAACTACCCGCGGCTATTGCATTGCCGACAATACACATAGAAGTTCATTGATAAAAACGGCATGGGAATTCCCCAAAGGGGAACCCCGAACCAAAATTTAAAAAAAAAAAATGACGTGGGAGTCCCCCTAAATTCCATACCATGCCCTTCAGGTCTGGTATGGATTTTAAGGGGAACCCCGCGCCAAAAAAAAAAAAAAAAACGGCGTGGGATCCCCCCAAAAATCCATACCAGACCCTTATCCGAGCACGCAACCTGGCAGGCCGCAGGAAAAGAGGGGGGGACGAGAGTGCGGCCCCCCCCTCCTGAACCGTACCAGGCCACATGCCCTCAACATTGGGAGGGTGCTTTGGGGTAGCCCCCCAAAACACCTTGTCCCCATGTTGATGAGGACAAGGGCCTCATCCCCACAACCCTGGCCGGTGGTTGTGGGGGTCTGCGGGCGGGGGGCTTATCGGAATCTGGAAGCCCCCTTTAACAAGGGGACCCCCAGATCCCGTCCCCCCCCCCGTGTGAAATGGTAAGGGCCTACCATTTCACTAAAAAACTGTCAAAAATGTTAAAAATGACAAGAGACAGTTTTTGACAATTCCTTTATTTAAATACTTCTTCTTTCTTCTATCTTCCTTCATCTTCTGGTTCTTCTGGCTCTTCTGGTTCTTCCTCCGGCGTTCTTGTCCAGCATCTCCTCCGCGGCGTCTTCTATCTTCTTCTCCTCGGGCCGCTCCGCACCCATGGCATGGGGGGAGGCTCCCGCTCTTCTCTTCATCTTCTTCATCTTCTTCTCTTCTTCTTTTCTTCTCTTCTTCTCTTCTTCTCTTCTTCATTTTCTTCTCCGGGCCGCTCCGCACCATGCTGGCATGGAGGGAGGCTCCCGCTGTGTGACGGCGCTCCTCGTCTGACAGTTCTTAAATAACGGGGGGCGGGGCCACACGGTGACCCCGCCCCCCTCTGACGCACAGTGACTTGACGGGACTTCCCTGTGACGTCACGAGGAATGCCACAGGGAAGTCCCGTCATGTCCCGTGCTTCAGATGGGGGGCGGGGTCACCGGGAGGCCCCGCCCCCCGTTATTTAAGAACTGTCAGACGAGGAGCGCCGTCACACAGCGGGAGCCTCCCTCCATGCCAGCATGGTGCGGAGCGGCCCGGAGAAGAAAATGAAGAAGAGAAGAAGAGAAGAAGAGAAGAAAAGAAGAAGAGAAGAAGATGAAGAAGATGAAGAGAAGAGCGGGAGCCTCCCCCCATGCCATGGGTGCGGAGCGGCCCGAGGAGAAGAAGATAGAAGACGCCGCGGAGGAGATGCTGGACGAGAACGCCGGAGGAAGAACCAGAAGAGCCAGAAGAACCAGAAGATGAAGGAAGATAGAAGAAAGAAGAAGTATTTAAATAAAGGAATTGTCAAAAACTGTCTCTTGTCATTTTTAACATTTTTGACAGTTTTTTAGTGAAATGGTAGGGGTACTTTTGTACCCCCTTACCATTTCACACAGGGGGGGGGGGGCGGGATCTGGGGGTCCCCTTGTTAAAGGGGGCTTCCAGATTCCGATAAGCCCCCCCGCCCGCAGACCCCCACAACCACCGGCCAGGGTTGTGGGGATGAGGCCCTTGTCCTCATCAACATGGGGACAAGGTGTTTTGGGGGGCTACCCCAAAGCACCCTCCCAATGTTGAGGGCATGTGGCCTGGTACGGTTCAGGAGGGGGGGGCGCACTCTCGTCCCCCACTCTTTTCCTGCGGCCTGCCAGGTTGCGTGCTCGGATAAGGGTCTGGTATGGATTTTTGGGGGGACCCCACGCCGTTTTTTTTTTTTTTTTTTTTGGGGCGGGGTTCCCCTTAAAATCCATACCAGACCTGAAGGGTCTGGTATGGAATTTAGGGGGAACCCCACGTCATTTTTTTTTTTTTAATTTTGGCCGGGGTTCCCCTTAATATCCATACCAGACCTGAAGGGCCTGGTATGGAATTTAGGGGGACTCCCACGTCATTTTTTTTTTAAAATTTTGGTTCGGGGTTCCCCTTTGGGGAATTCCCATGCCGTTTTTATCAATGAACTTCTATGTGTATTGTCGGCAATGCAATAGCCGCGGGTAGTTTTAAATGGCTTTTTTCCTTCAAAATGTCATTTTGCTGTCAGACTGTTCTAAACACAGGAAACATGCGCCCCTTTACAGGCATACTATAGACATCCTCCAGCTACGAAATTTAAAGGGATATTACACTTTTATTGTTTGACTTTAAGCATTATTAAAATCACTGCTCCTGAAAAAACGGCCGTTTTGAAAAAATTTTTTTGCATTGATCCATGTCCCCTGGGGCAGGACCCAGGTCCCCAAGCACTTTTTATGACAATAACTTGCATATTAGCCTTTAAAATTAGCACTTTTGATTATTCATGTTGGTGTCCCATAGACTTTAATGGTGTTCGCGTGTTCGAACGAACTTTTTTCCTGTTCGCATGTTCTGGTGCGAACCGAACAGGGGGGTGTTCGGCTCATCCCTAGTGATCACCTGATGAGGCCATTCCCCCAGAGGACCCTCACCCTGGAGAAGAGTGTTTTTAATTACCGGCTGGCCAGAGCCAGAAGAGTCGTGGAGAATGCCTTTGGGATAATGGCTAGCCGGTTCCGCCTATTTCTTACGCCAATTAATGTGGCGGAGTACAAACTGAACCACATAGTTCTAGCATACTGCATACTTCACAACTTTTTATAGAGAAATGCTTCTAATTATGTTGCCTCAGTTGGGCCTGAGGCTGGACTTCCTGAAAATACACTGACGGCTCTGGAAGCTGGCCATCCTGGCTTGCCCCCCCCCAAAACGCCTGTGAAGTGTGGCAAAAATATGTTGATTATTTTACAGGTAGGGGGGCCATTGCTATGCCAGCAAATTTGTAAATATTTTCTATTTGAAAAAAAAATGTATCTGATAAAATCTTGATTTTGATTTACTGCTTGCGTTTCTTTTTAGCCATCTCCTAGGTTCTCCTAGTGCACTTGTAGTGCCAAGTGGTTTTTCCATTATTAAATAACATCCATTGCCACTGTAAACACCAACTTAATACAAAAACTGGTATTGAGCATTGAAAGAAGAAGCCACACATTGTTGAGTATAAAACCTTTTACTCCATGCACATGCACATAAAACATTTTTGGGTAAAAAAAAACAACATCTTGGTTTTATAAAGTTTTACCTTGAAAAAAAAATTTTTGTACATAAACAGGCATGTTTCAAAACATAACATACACAACTCAGGAACTTACAAAGCTCAACATTGAAAAACTGATAGCAATATCAGACATTATAGTGTCAAAACTGTGTTGATCTTGCCTTCATCAGATGGGGTGATGTCACCCCTGTAAAAGCCAAATTTTGAAGATGCATACAAATTGGGAGTCAAACTGGGGATTTCCCTCCCGATCCCATGCCTAATGTCAACATGTGCTATCTCCCATCATAGGGGATCAATGGACTTGTTTTGGGGGTGCAACCACTTCCTCTCACCTACTTGAGTTGCGAGGAAGGGGGTTGCACTCACAAAACACGTACATTGATATCCCCTGATGGCAGATATCACATGTTGACATTTGGCTTTTAAAATGCGACCAAAATTTTTCAAAATTGGTTAAAAAAAATCTAAAATGGTGGCATTTTGTTGTTATTTAGATTCTCCCTAAAACTTCAATCATGTTCTTCAATTTTTCTTCAACATCATTGGTTTTTTGCTTTATGATGTCTAAATCCCGACTACACACCATTATCTCCTGGATTAGTATTTGTGCACTTGCACTAGTGAAATGAGGAGCTTGTTCTTCCACAACATGCACATCACCTAAAAGAAAAAATACACACCATGTATTATAAATATGCAGGCATACCTCTATTACCTGAATCTGTGGTGTCATACACTGGCCTGTTGTGGTGACAATTTCAACCACTTCTACCTCTCCTCCCTCCACATCCTGAGGTTGTGGTGTCCTCTGTTCCCCTTCTTCAGGAGGTGGGGGGGTTCCTGGTGTCCTCAGATGTCCCGAGTCTTTTCTCTGAGAATGAAACAAAAGGTATACTTAGCACACCAATATTTGAGGCCAGAAATAGGAATATGAAACATTGCTTGGAAGTGGGGTACAATTGTCTGTTTTGGCAGAGTTCCACGCTGAAGACATGATTTTTTCCCTTACCAAAGCTGGAATACTTACCTTTTTTGGACAAGTTTCACACATGGAGACACCCCAAGTATCCACTGGAGTACCTGTGTGGAACACCCTAAAAAGTTTGTTCTGGTGTCCCACACTAGTGCTTCTGAGTCCAGATGTGTAAGCAGCTGCTGAGTGTCCTCTCCTTACATTACACTGAATCAAGCTTGCAATTCATTCTAGTTTCAAACACATCTAGACAACAATGTCCCAAACTTCTTTTAATACAAATTAGCATGACCAAATGTACTTAACCCTGTATTTGCCAAAAACA
Source organism: Aquarana catesbeiana (assembly GCF_042186555.1). Lineage (NCBI taxonomy): Eukaryota > Metazoa > Chordata > Amphibia > Anura > Ranidae > Aquarana > Aquarana catesbeiana. Next base: position 23,381,491 of record NC_133333.1, read on the forward strand.
TTGTATTTAGTTGGCAAACAAACAATATTTACTGCGAGCGATTACATGAAAGTAGCCATTTAAGACGGTACAACAGTAAAGAAAAGCACATGGAGCAGCATGCAAGTAATAATAATAATAATAGGGACACATGACAGCTACTTACTTTTTAGAAGCAGTTTCCTGATCCTTCTGTACTGATCGTGCTCCCTCAATTTCAGGTCTGACCAGCGTTTCCTCAATTGATCCTTGGATTGTCATACCCCAAAATTCCTGTGCAGACTTCTCACTACTTTAGACATGATCTTGGCCTTTCTCACATTTGGGTTTGGGTAAGGTCCATACTTCTCATCATAGTCGACCCTCTTCAAGATGTCCACTATCTCTACAAAGGACATATTTGAGGCCTTAAATCTTCTGCGGAATTGTGACGTTTCCGGCTCCGGGCTTTCCTCCTCGTTACTGCTATTATCACGCACCTGCTGTGTCTCCGTCATGTTCCTCTTCCACTGCGATGAAAGAGAAGGGGCGGGGAATATTCTAGAAAGAACATCAGGGGTGGGCGACGCGGGCAGAGTTTCACGCATGCGCAGTGTATATAAAGCTAACACGCGTGTGTCGTACCTACGTTCTGTGTGGACCGGAAGCGCCGAACGTTCTAATGAAGGTAACATATTAACTTGGGACATCAGTGGCCTATACTGATTCAAAATTGAGGCCTATATTGGGATAAGATTAGGAGAGTTTAGCCTGATATTAGTGTTTTTGTCTTGTGTTTTGTCCTGCAGCAAATATGAAACAATTCAAAGACCCTGAATTCATGGGCTAGTTCATAGACAGATACAGGGATATGAGAAATTTGTGGGAGGTTAAAAACCCCTTATATCGAAATAAACCAGCTAGGAAGCCATCGCTGGAGAAACTGCTGCAATTTGTGAAGACGCAGGTCCCCGACGCAGACATCGAGTTTGTGGATAAGAAAATTGGTAGCTTGAGTAGGAAGGAGCTTAATAAGGTCCAGGCATCTGTGAAATCAGGAGCAGCAGCAAAGGATGTGTATGTACCCAATCTGTGGTACTACAACAGGATGCGGTTTCTGGAAGACCAGATTGAAGCCAGGGAATCACTTTCTACACTTCCGGCCCCCCTTCCATCCACCCTTCCCTCAACCCCAGCTGAGGCTTCCGAGGACCAACCTGGGCCTTCCATCCTGGAAAAAGTTGAGGAGCCCAGCTGGAGCCAGGTATAGTATTTTTTTCTAACATATTTATTGTGCGGAAATTATTGTTGTTAACTAGATGTTATTATTGATAACAAATTAATGATTTAACAAAAAGTGTTTTACATATCAATAGATAGTAGGGGCCAAAAATGATTGTGACAAGAATAAAAAATGCTGGGCTCAGAATGATAGTCTTTTCTATTTATTAACATTCAATTTGCAACAGTCATGAACTGAAAATTGTGTGTGATTGATGAATCAAAAACTAAAACGATGTCCCTTTTTCATACACAAGAAGACCTCAGCCAGGACGAGGCTCTGAAATGTGGCACACAGGAGGAGGCGGGGGTAAGTGTCAGCCAGGGGGTGGGGGTGTCAGCCAGGAGGTGGCCAGGCAGCACTGGGCCTCATTAGGGAGGCTAATGCGACCCTGAAAACACCCCCCGATGCTGAAGAGGCCTATGGCTGCCCTGTAGCTGCAAAATTGCAGCAAATGGAGGAGGGACAACGCCTCATCTGTGAGAAGATTATTTTTCAGGCCCTTCATAAGGGGCTGAGGGGCCAAATGACTGATAACATGCACTTATGTGCACTGCTCATCCTCCACCTCCTTCTGCCACAAGTCCACCTCCAGAGCCACAGCCTCCAAGGAAGGCTACAGGGAAGTCTGGAGGGAAGGCTGCAGGGAAGACATGAAAGTGATGGCCTGGGTTCAGTCTGGTCTGACAGAAGACGCAGGCTGTTGTAGTACCACAGCTTGGGAACATATATGTAATCTGCTGCTGTTCCTGATCTCTAGGAGTCCTGGACCAGATTGTGCTCCCTATTATATGGACTTCTCAAGCTACCAATTTTTATTTACAAAGAGTTGATGTGTGCCCTGGGGTACAAAGGCTTCTCAAATTCAAGCAGTTTCTCGAGCGTTGCCTTCCTCTTTATTTTGTTATGAGCCAGAATAAATGGAGATTTTTTTATATGAAAATACTTGCCTATGTGTATTTCTCCCAATAGGACTGTTTGTTTGTGAGTGGGCAGGTACATTTCAAATATAAAAATTCAAATTAACAATTGACCCCAACTAACCTCCTTGAGCTTTAAAAATACAAGATAATAATGTTGTTGTGGAAACTTGACACACAAAAAAAAAAAATGATGGAGATCACTAGAAAATAATTTAAAAATAATAAAAAAAACAGGAGATCTTGATTAAAAAAAAGATGACTATAAAACATAATTCTAAACATTATTATGGAGATCTGGCTTTAAAAACAAGAAAAATTATTCAGGAGATCACGAGAAATAATAAAGAAATCAGTTTGTGTGAATATCAGCAGCAAAACAAATTCATTATTCTAGCATTATAAAGAACATCAGCAGCATAAAGAATATCAGCAGCAAAACAAATTCATTATTCTAGCATTATAAAGAACAGAAGAATGCGCTTCATTAAAAGATCCAATAATTTGCAGCATGACGAATGTGCTATCTCCATTACAAACGCTAGTTTTACCAGACCGAGCGCTTCCGTCTCGTACTTGATTCTGAGCATGCGTGGTTTTTTGCACGTCAGAATTGCATACACATGAACTGCATTTCCGATAGAAACTTTTTCCGTCGGAAAAATAGAGAACCTGCTCTCAATCTTTTGCTGGCGGGAATGCCGCCAGCAAAAGTCCGATGGAGCATTCACACGGTTGCAATTTCCGACCAAAAGCTCACATCAGACTTTTGCTGGCGGAATTTCCAATCGTGTGTATGGGGCATAAAGGTAGTTTAACTAAAACAATTTTAGCATGGATCTAACTACTCAAAAGATTGCGTCATACATTATATAAGTAATTATAAAACCAACTTAGACCAGGTTAATATAAGATGACCTCAGATTAAAAAAAAAAAAAAAAGGTCTTAATTATTATCAAGAGTATAGTTTTTAAATAAAATAAAAAAAAGAAATAATTTATTATAGAATCTAAAATCTTATACTACATATAGGAACTATAGGAACTATGTACAATTGGTATAATGATAACCAAGGAAATAAAAGTTTTGCTACCAGAACTATATAAAGAGTAAATTGAAAAAGGGGAGAGAGAATAGGGGGGAAAAGTAAAAGAGAGAAAGAAGATAAAAGAAAAAGTAATCAGGTAGGAGAAAAAATAGATAGGGAAGAAAGAAATGAGAGATAGTAGGGATCCCTGGGTTAGTACACATACCATGAATGCAGAGAATGGAAGTACAAATCGAGATGACCAAGGTCTTAGTAGGGAAACATCAAAATTGGAAGGCAAAAAGTGAGTCACCCGGGGATTCCATATATACTCAAAGTTGGATATTTTATCTTGAGTTATAGCTTCTGTTTTGGCATGGATCATTGCTTGATTGACTCTATTTTTAGTTTCAGCAATTATTAAGGACGGGGATTTCCAAGCTTTGGCTATTGTTTTTTTTCGTGGCTGTAGTGACTCCCCTTATTTTATCCAAATTAGAACCTAACCCTGAATTCAAAACACTAATGCCCTGTACACACGACTGGATTTGCCGTCGGAATAAACTCTGAAGGTTTTTACGACGGAGTTCTGACAGAATTCCGCTCAAGCTTTCTTGCATACACACGGTCACACCAAATTCCGACCGTCCAGAACGCGGTGACGTACAACGCGTATGATGGCACTAGAAAGACTGAGCACTTCCATCTCGTACTTGCTTCGGAGCATGCCTCCTTTTTGGTGCGTCATACAGACAAGCGTTTTTTCTGATAGTACAGTAATTAGTTCCGTCTGAAAAATTTTGAACATGTTCTCTATCTAAGTTCGTCTGAATTTTCGACGGAAGAAGTCTGATGGAGCATACACAAGGTCGGAATATACAATGAAAAGCTCCCATCGGACTCTTTCTGTCGGAAATTTCGCTCATGTGTACGCGGCATGAGTGCTATATTTATAAACAAGTGAATCTGAAATTCACTAATCTCTGCTGTCAAATCTTCTAGGTACGTGTTCGTTGTAAATGACAGCGATTACTTCACCAGTGCCCCTAAGTAACCCTTTAAAATCTGCTTTTATGTTTTCCTTGCTGAAAGTATGGGGCTCAAAGGCATGGGGTTCAATACCTGGGAAATTTCTGCTAAATTGTAATTGCCTGTAATACATACATCTGATTATCAGTGGTGCTGCCATTTGTGACGTTTGCCCATTATGATAAGTTGCTGTGCACTGAATTTCGCCATCTTCATGTGAAGGAATATATCTAATTGTAATTATTTCTCTCCAGTTTCCTCCAGATAGATCTACAGATCGTCTCTCAGTTTGGCCAGCTTTGTTCAACCTTAGAGAAGGTGGATTGGAGCCACATGTGTGCACTACAGAGCATGAAACTTTTTCAGGACGTCCTTCAACCATTTCACCATTTCTAGTAAGTTCTGGTATGTTTGGAGTATCTGAAAAATGTTAAAGGTTAAGTTCATTAAGTGAGGTTAAAGCTTTCAGTTTAGATTCTTCAAAGTAAAAGAATGTAACCTGTAAAAAAGTTGGAACTTCTGACTTTCCAACTTAAGCCTCGTACACACGATCGGATTGTCGGCCAACAGAGCGTCAGACTTTTGTCCGAAGGGCATGTGCCAGGAACTTGTCTTGCATACTAATGGCACAAAATTGTCGGCCAACACACACGAACGTAGTGACGTACTACATGGAATTTTAGCTCTTGAGCGCCACCCTTTGGGCACTTTCTGCTAATGTCGTGTTTGGTGAGCATTGATTCCAAGCATGCCCTCCAACATTTGTTGGCCGAAAGTTGGACAACAATTGTCTGAAGGAGCGTACTAATGGTCCGATTTTAGGCAAACAGTCTGTCATCACACAATTCCCTGCCGAAAATCTGATTGTGTGTACGAGGCTTTACTTACAGAGTCCTGGCTATACTGCCCCTCCAAGTCTTTTTTTGGCCCTCCATAATATAATCTTAATTGCTTTTGCTTATATTAGGCTCAATTCACAAAGCTAACACACCAAGATGAGTATCCTTATTTTCAAAAAAGGGAAAGTTATTTTCAGTTGAAGTAAGAAAATTATAGTCACATGGCTGAAAATAGAGAACCTCAGACTAGCGTTAGAGCTTTATGAACTAAATCTATTACATATTTTTATGTTTCCTTGCTTGACAGCACTCCCCATGTAACACATAATAACTGGGAAATGTCTAGGGATAGAACAACTGTGCAAGCGTTTTATATGGAGGATTCATTAAAGTACAATAAATACTTGAAGACCGGGCTTTTTCTGGGACTTTTTTGTTTACATGTAACAATCAGGGGGTTTTTTTGCTAGAAAATTACTTAGAACCACCAAACATTATATATTTTTAAAGCAGAGGACCTAGAGAATAAAATGGTGGGTTTTGCAATTTTTTATGTCACACAGTATTTGTGCAGCGGTTCTTGCAAATGCAATTTTTGGGGAAAAAAAACACTTTTTTGTATTTTAATGCAAAAAACACAATACATGACCCGATTTTTTTGTGAAATGTAAAAGATGATATTACGCTGAGTAAATAGATACCAAACATATCACCCTTTAAAATTTTGCACACCCATGCAGGAGTGACAAACGACGTAAATTTTACTACCCACAGACAATGCTTTAAAGGCCTATACAGGTTACCACTTTAGATTTACAGAGGAGTTTTAGTACTAGAATTAGTGCCCATGATCTGACGTTCATGGTGATACCTCACTTGTGTAGGGTGATCGCTATTTGTGTGTGTGCAGGACCGATGCATGCATTCACCTTTGCACGCAAGGCCAGGGGGGCACTTTTATTTTTTTTTCTTTATTTGAATTATTAATTTATTTAATTTAATTTACATTTTTACGATTTATTTTTATTAAAATGTTTACACTGTTGCTTTAAAAAAAATGTTAGCACTTTTATTGCTGTCACATGTAAATGTAAACATCCTTGTGGCAGCAATAGGCATGTGATAGGTACTCTTTATGGAGGGATCTGGGGTCAATATGACCCCAAATCTCTCCTTTGCACTTGATCGCTCTGCACCAAGATCAGTGTTTTTGAACGCTTTTGATTTATTGAAAATGGCTCAGATGACATCCGAGTAACCGAAAGTGATTTCAGGTCATCCCTTCCAGGTTACCATAGCAGAGACCCGATCAAAGCCGATCCCAGCTTTGTCCGGGTGTCTGACTAGCAGCGGATGCACCAGCTGGTAGCTTAGGTCTCCCAGTGTAATGGGAGAGCCTGGACAAACCGTGAAAGGGGGCGAGAGTGCGGGGGACATCCCCTCCTTCTGCTTGCAATAGCAATCAAGCAGCTAGTTAGCTGCTCTGATTGCTATTACAAGAGAGCAAACTGCAGGCTCTAAAAACAGTACTGGTGTGATGCCTGCAGCTGCAATCATCATCCCGGTACAACCAATCGAAGACCGATGATGTACCAGATACAGTTTTTACCAAAGATGCAGTTGTCTTAAGTTCCCACAGTATTTTGGAAGGGTGATGTTAGACCTGCATTGTAACAACAAGTGGAGAGGCGCCTCTGGGTGCAGTCGTTTTTATAAGTTTAAAATGCTTTAATAAAATATAGATAAACTCACATTGCAGTAGTAAAAACAGGCATGATAGTACAAGTCATGGATGGCGCTCCCAATCCTGTGCCTGTCTCTGTGGTGGATGTAGTGACAGCTCTTCCGGATGTGATGAGCCGGTGTTCTGCCAAGAAAGTTCCGCTCGGTGTATAAGTTCCCCCCTCTACTGTGCATGCGCAGTAGGTATCGGCGGAAATAGCCGAAGCAGAACAGCTGAAAATCAGCTGTACACGGCGCCTGTAAGAGGGCCCCTCGCGGGCTCGCTTCGCTCGCCACGCTTCGGGCACGGCCTCGCTGCGCTCGGCACTTTTAGATTCCCCCTCTAGGTCCACTTGGATGGTGGGGAAGGAACCTGGACCCAGAGCGCAGGCGCCGTGTACAGCTGATTGAAGCATTTGAGCTTCGGCTATCTCCGGCGGCTGAGAGTAGTATGTACTGCGCAGGCGCTGCGCCTGCGCAGTACAGGGGGGGAACTTATCCGCCGAGGGAACATTCTCGGCAAGACACCGGCTTCAGACAACGGAGGAGCGGCCTCAGAACGAGGCTTGTAACACACGAGACAGCTGGCTTCAGGGAGATGACGTGATCCAGCCTGTTTTTACTACTGCAATGTGAGTTTATCTATATTTTATTAAAGCATTTTGAACTTATAAAAACGTCTGCACCCAGAAGCGCCTCTCCACTTGTTGTTTTTCAGCCTCAGGAACATGGTTTCTCTCCTACTATGATGGCAGCCCTGCTTGCTCCTTTTGGACGTTTTTACCCCTCCACTCTAATAGCAGCACTACATAGACTATTGGCTTGTGCTTGCTATATGGACTGTTACTTTCCATTTTTCACCATCTGACCGATTTTGATTAATTAACTTATGTAGATTTGATCCTGTGAGAATTGTGATTGCGCCTATACTTGTTATTTTAGACCTGCATTGTACACTTACGAACGCTGTATACCCACGCCAACTAAGACAACCCCTAAAACATTACCTACACCTACTTTGCATAGTAAAGCTGTTAAGTTGTGTATCACCTATAGTGCTATTTTAAGATGTTGAATAACAACTAAGCCTGTTAAACTGGTCATGCAGTGCAAAATCTGATTGTACAATTAAAATTTCCCATCAACATTGTAGTGCCAGGAATGGATTGCATAGGCAGGTCAGCAGGGCTATGCCAGGGAACAATGCCATCCAAGGTGCCCATTTTTTCTGCCATGATAACCCCTCCTCCTCCGTGGCAAAGATGGCCAACTTTGGGGGCGTTATCTACACTCCGGCAGTCAGTTTAGTGACATATAGCCTTTTAAAAGTGCAAGATCAGTGTCACTGAGTAAAAATATCTGCCCTCAGGTAAAAGAACAACAGCACTGTACTTAGTGATGCTGAGCCTGCACTGTTAACAGTATAAGTATAACAGTAAAAGTATTGCTGAGGTGCTCTGAGTACAGAGTATATAGACATTGAGGCTCGTTGTCAACCCCACCATGACACCATGCTGCCTTGGTTGGCCATCTCAATTGGCCTCATTGGCGGCACAGCTTTGCTGGTCATCGTACTGTTACAGCTCTCTTCTCATTTGTCTTTGGGGGGGGGGGGGGTCCGAAATTCCAGTACACCTGTATTAATTACTGTTTGTGCCCCCATTGGAGAGATTTTATCACTTCCTATGTTTTTGACCACTTCAGTGGCTACAGAAACTGCAATAAAGTTCTAACAAAGGTTCTAACACATCTAACAATAGAAATTAAAGAATGTCGTGCTCAAATCCAAAGAGCTTACATATATAAAAAATCAATATAACATATGGCAGCCTACAATCCCATACCCTGAACTTTGCTGCCATAGGCAGCCTGCCCACTACCCCCATAAAGAAATGTTTACCTGTGACACGAAGCCCTAGAGTCATTTTTTCTTGTTTCCAGGCATTAGTGTCCTCATCTTCTGCTATTCCCGGATAATATTCGTCCCCACCATCATCTCTTCTCACAGGGTCTATCCTCAGTGAACAGCTATTATTCCCAGGTACTAGCGAGGTTCTGTCTCTGTAATCTGTTGATGCTGAAGAACTTTTTCGACTGTTAAAAATCTGATGATATCCTGATAAACGCTCTAAATACCAAACAGTACTGGATGTCGTAGATCTCTCACGAGGGTAGAACTTACAGGGAATCTCCACACAGGATCCAACTAATCCAACAATTTCAGTTGGGAACTCCCACCTCTGACACACAAGTCCTGCATGAAGACGTGAAAATATGTGTTAATTTTTTGTTATAGTTTATAGTTATTAAGTTTCCTCAAAATATGACTCTAGTTTACCTTGAAATAGGGTAAGAAGCAGAACCTTCTTTGTGATGCTCATCCTGTGCTGGTCAGTGAGTGACAACGTTCAATCACAGGTGCAACTGTAAAATAGTATACATGGTACACTTTAATTTGGGATAAAAAATAAAAATCACGAGGGTCTTGTAGCAGGGTGACCCCGTGTCAAATGGTGGTTTACACCAGGCTTTCTGGGTAGCAAGCACATTAAAGCGGAGTTCCGACTAAAAAAAAAAAAAAAAAAATTAAAAGTCAGCAGCTACAAATACTAATAATAATCAGAAACTTACCTGTCCCAGGGTCCAGCGATGCGGGGGGAACGAAGCCCCGCTCGTTTCCCCCCTCCTCTCTGCGGCGCCGGCATTGTCACTGTGGGCACCCGCCTGTGGCTTCACAGCCGGGCACGCACTGCGCATGCGCGAGCCATGCTGCGCGCTGCGACTGGCCGGGCAATCATCTGGGACCTGTGACAAGTCCCAGATGATTGCCGAGGGGGAGAGGGGAGAGGTGAACTTACTTCCGGCGCCGCGGTGCTGTGCTGCTGAGATGGTCATTCAGATTACAATAGCAAGGCACGGGAGGCGGAGCTACAGCGTCTTAGACCAGACATCCCAAATATATTTTTTAAATCACTTTTTCAATATTTTTTCTCAGTGCTTCTGGGGAAGGGGTGGGGTTGGGTGGTATGTGGATGGTGTCAGTAGTTTTTTTTAATTTTTAATAATTTATTTTTTTACAATTTAATTTGTTTTTAATTTTTTTTTCACAATGCTTTTTTTGGGGGGGAGGGGGTTGGGGCAGTGGACAGAGTTGGTAGGGCAGGGGAGAGTGGTGTCAGTAGTTTTTATTTTATTTTTTTACACTTTTTCATTTTTTTACAATTTTTTACAATTTTTTAAAAAATTTTTTTTGGGGGGCTTTGGTGAGATGTCAGGGGTCTAAGCAGAACCTTGACATCTCCCCTTTGAGACAGACAAAAGGACTGAGGACACACATTCCCCAGTCCCTTCCTCAGCACTAAAGATGAATGAACAGGAGACAGAGGGTCCTGTCCATTCATAAATTGAGCAGAGTAAACACAGAAATGCGGGAGTCTCCCGCACCTTCCGGGAGACTCTGTTAGACACGCCCGAGGCTCCCCTGCCTCGTGTGCCTGTGAATGCACACAGCGTCCCCCCACAGAGATGTAGTCTCAAGGGTGGGGGCGAGCACGCTGACTAACCCACAGCCAGAATGGCTGGGATGATGGGGGCAAGCTTCTAGAGGAGGAACAGGAAGTTGAAAATTCACACAAAGAAAATAAGCATTTACAAAGGAAAATGAAGGAAAAGTGAACCAACAGTACACCTTACCTTAACCACTTCGCGACCGCTGCACGCTGCTGTACGTCGGCAGAATGGCACGGCTGGGCAAATGGGTGTACCCGCACGTCTCTTTAAATTTGCCGCTGTGCCATTGCGTGCACCCCGCCAGTGGCGCGCACCGGCCGGGAGCTCCGTAAGTCAAGTCGCAGGTCCCGCGGACTTGAACGCCGTGGGGATACCCAAGATCGCCTCACGGAGAGGAGGAACGGGAAGATGCTAATGTAAACAAGTATCTTCTGGTTCTGCCTAGTGACAGTGTCACTGATCTCTGCTCCCTTTGATCGGGAGCAGAGATCAGTGACGTGTCACATGTAGCCACGCCCCCCCACAGTTAGAAACACTCCCGAGGACATACTTAACTCTTACACTGCCCCCTAGTGGTTAACCCCTTCACTGCCAGTGTCATTTACACAGGAATCAGTGCATTTGTATAGCACTGATTGCTGTATAAATGACAATGGTCCCAAAAATGTGTCAAAAATGTCCGATATGTCCGCCATAATGTCGCAGTCACGATAAAAATCGTTGATTACCGCCATTACTAGTAAAAAAATATATTAATAATAAAAGTGCCATAAAACTATCCCCTATTTTGTAGACGCTATAACTTTTGCACAAACCAATCAATAAACGCTTATTGCGATTTTTTTTTTACCAAAAATGTGTAGAAGAATACGTATCGGCTTAAACTGAGGAAAAAAATTTTTTTTTAAATATTTTTGGGGGGTATTTATTATAGCAAAAAGTAAAAAAATAATGCGTTCTTTTCAAAATTGTCGCTATTATTTGTTTATAGCGCAAAAAATAAAAACCGCAGAGGTGATCAAATACCACCAAAAGAAAGCTCTATTTGTGGGTAAAAAAGGACGTCAATTTTGTTTGGAAGCCACGTCGCACGACCGCGCAATTGTCAGTTAAAGCGACGCAGTGCCGAATTGCAAAAAACGCACTGGTCAGGAAGGGGGTCAATTCTTCCGGGGCTGAAGTGGTTAAAGGAACATATTTAGAAAATAAAAAACAAACCTTTAGTATCACTTTAAGTATCATTTGATCAGGATTGGAGAATTAGAGGAGGGTTCACCAACTAAAATGTAAAAGTGTATGTAGGGGCAAAAATAAAAATCTGCATTTCTCGCTACATTTCCTATGTACTAATGAATTGTTTAAGAAGTCAGAGTGCTGCGAATGGAGGTTTGGAGGGACTGATCATACAAAGAGGAGGAAACCTAAGAGAGAGAGGAATAAAGTAAGTATATTACCTTCATCATCCTCCAAGTAATTACCCTTTGTAGTGGGGAGGGGAATTCACTGCAAAAGGTAAATCTTTAGCTGAGATCAGCTTTAATTGTAGCAGAGAAACATCAGGTTTTCTGCCCTGCCAGAGAGGACTGTGCCGTATGGCAGAGCTGTGTGAATCTCAGGACTGAATAAACAAAAACAAAAAAATACACATTTTAGGTAGGATATGTGTACTTTTTTTTATAGTGATATATATATAGCTGTTTGCCTGGAGTTCAGTTTCAATGCATCAATGCCAAGCCATTAATGAAATAAGACTATTTAGGAGGGTTGTGCTTTCATGAATTACCCACATACAGTAATAATAAATAAAGAAAACTCTCCTTTTTATTTCTGGTCTTTGCTGTGGATGATCACATTTTTTAAAAAATCAGCAGCTTGTACTAAATAACATAAAAAAGCAAGAGTATTGAACATATGACAAAGACAAAACGGAAAATAGGACAATATGGTAATAACATTCTGATTGTGTTGTCATTCTATAGTTTTGTCAGTTTATCATTTATGAATTACTTACTTGCTCGGCTCGTCTTCTCCTGTGGTTGTTAGGTTTCAGAAATGAGAAGTACGGACTGGAATTACATGAGACACATAAGTACAGATCGCACGATTAGCAGAAATTTTCTGGTATTTTTTCTGAAGTGAGTAACTTCCTCTTGTAAATCAAGATTGATATTAAAAGCAATAATGTGTGAGGTCAGTATTCCTTTATTTATTTTTAATTTAGAAGGTTTTCATTTTGTTATTGTATATCTTTTTCATGTACTATATATCTAAATAGTTCATTTCATAAAAATATTTTTTTCTTTTAGTTGCCACCATATACTGTACAGCATGGAGAAAGGCTGAATGTGTCCTAGGAAAGGGAAGAAAAAAAGGAAAAGAAAAGGGGAGAAGAAAGGAGAGGAGAGAAGAAGGACAAGCAAGTAGAGGAGAAGGAAAAGGGAAAGGGTGAGGAAAGGAGAGGGAAGGAGAGGGAAAGGAAAAGGGAGAGGAAGGGAAAGAGAAGGGAAAGGGGAACAGAACGGAAAGACAAGGAAAGGGAAAGAAAGGGAAAGGGAAAAGGAAAAGAAAGGGAAAGGAAAGGAAAGGAAAGGAAAGGAAAGGAAAGGAAAGGAAAGGAAAGGAAAGGAAAGGAAAGGAAAGGAAAGGAAAGGAAAGGAAATAAGGAGAAAGGGAGAGGCAAAGGGAGAGGGAAAGGGAACTGGAAAGGAAAAGGGAGATAAAGGGAAAGGGAAAGGAAAAGCAAAAGGGAGAGGAAGGGAAAGGGAAGCAAAAGGGAAAGGGGAAGAGAAAGGAAAGAAAAGGAAAGGGAAAGATAGGGAACAGTAAAGGAAAGTAGAGGAAAGGAAAGGAGAACAAAGTCAAAGGGAAAGGAAAAGGGAGAGGAAGGGAAAGGGAAGGAAAAGGGAAAGGGAAAGAGAAAGGAAAGAAAAGGAAGGGGAAAGAAAGGGAAAGGAAAGGGGAGAGGAAGGGAAAAGGGGAAGAGAAAGGAAAGACAAAGAAAGGGAAAGGAAAGGAAAGGAAAGGAAAGGAAAGGAAAGGAAAGGAAAGGAAAGGAAAGGAAAGGAAAGGAAAGGAAAGGAAAGGAAAGGAAAGGAAAGGAAAGGAAAGGAAAGGAAAGGAAAGGAAAGGAGAAAAAAGGGAGTGGGAAAGGGAAAGGAAAAGGGAGAGGAAGGTTAATGGAAGCAAAAGGGAAAGTGAAAGGGAGAGGGAAGGAGAGGGAAGGAGAGGGAAAGGGAAAGGGAGAGGAAGGGAAAGGGAAAGGGAAAGAGAAAGGAAAGACAAGGAAAGGGAAAGAAAGGGAAAGGTATAGGAAAGGAAAGGAGAAGAAAGGGAGAGGGAAAGGGAAAGAAAAAGGGAGAGGAAGGGAAAGTGAAGCAAAAGGGAAAGGGGAAGAGAAAGTAGAGGAAATTTAAGGAGAAGAAAGGTAGATGGAAAGGAAAAGGGAGAGGAAGGGAAAGAGAAGGGAAAGGGGAACAGAACGGAAAGACAAGGAAAGGGAAAGAAAGGGAAAGGGAAAGGAAAGGGAAAGGAAAGGAAAGGAAAGGAAAGGAAAGGAAAGGAAAGGAAAGGAAAGGAAAGGAAAGGAAAGGAAAGGAAAGGAAAGGAAATAAGGAGAAAGGGAGAGGCAAAGGGAGAGGGAAAGGGAACTGGAAAGGAAAAGGGAGATGAAGGGAAAGGGAAAGGAAAAGCAAAAGGGAGAGGAAGGGAAAGGGAAGCAAAAGGGAAAGGGGAAGAGAAAGGAAAGAAAAGGAAAGGGAAAGATAGGGAACAGTAAAGGAAAGTAGAGGAAAGGAAAGGAGAACAAAGGCAAAGGGAAAGGAAAAGGGAGAGGAAGGGAAAGGGAAGGAAAAGGGAAAGGGAAAGAGAAAGGAAAGAAAAGGAAGGGGAAAGAAAGGGAAAGGAAAGGGGAGAGGAAGGGAAAAGGGGAAGAGAAAGGAAAGACAAAGAAAGGGAAAGAAAGAGGAAAGGAAAGGAAAGGAAAGGAAAGGAAAGGAAAGGAAAGGAAAGGAAAGGAAAGGAAAGGAAAGGAAAGGAGAAAAAAGGGAGTGGGAAAGGGAAAGGAAAAGGGAGAGGAAGGTTAATGGAAGCAAAAGGGAAAGTGAAAGGGAGAGGGAAGGAGAGGGAAGGAGAGGGAAAGGAAAAGGGAGAGGAAGGGAAAGGGAAAGAGAAAGGAAAGACAAGGAAAGGGAAAGAAAGGGAAAGGTATAGGAAAGGAAAGGAGAAGAAAGGGAGAGGGAAAGGGAAAGAAAAAGGGAGAGGAAGGGAAAGTGAAGCAAAAGGGAAAGGGGAAGAGAAAGTAGAGGAAATTTAAGGAGAAGAAACGGAGATGGAAAGGAAAAGGGAGAGGAAGGGAAAGGGAAGGGAAAGGGGAAGGGAAAGGAAAGACAAGGAAAGGGAAAGAAAAGGAAAGGTAAAGGAAAGGAGAGGAATAGAAAGGAAATGAGGAGAAAGGGAGAGGGAAAGGAAAAGGAAAAGGGAGAGGAAGGGAAAGGGAAGCAAAAGGGAAAGGGGAAGAGAAAGGAAAGAAAAGGAAAGGGAAAAAAAGGAAAGGAAAGGGAAAAAAAAGGAAAGGAAAGGAAAGGAAAGGAAAGGAAAGGAAAGGAAAGGAAAGGAAAGGAAAAGGGAGAGGAAGGTACATTGAGCCACACCAGAAAGGCAGAGGGAGATTAGGGAAGTAAACAAGTGGCTGAAGAGCTGGTGTAGTAAGGAGGGGTTTCGGTTCCTGGAGAACTGGGCCAACTTTTCAGTCGATAACCAGTATTATAGAAGGGACGGACTGTACCTAAATGAGGAGGGTGCAGATCAGCTCGGAATGAAGATGGCCAAAAAGTTAGAGGGTTTTTTAAACTAGGTGATGGGGGGGTCCAGAGGTAGAGATAGTCAGCACGGAACATATTCCAGAGGGTAGTATTGGGGGCATTAGTGGTAGGTTGACCAAAGCACATAAACCCAAGGTAAGTATAGCAGCAAGTCCTTGTTGCAATCTCAGAACACCCAATAAGAGGATAATATGCGACCGGTCTAAACTACGTGGCATGTTCACCAATGCCAAGAGCCTGATGGACAAGATGGGTGAACTACAGATACTGTTGTACGTGGAGGATTTGAATTTTGTGGGAATTTCAGAGACCAGGTTCAACAGCTCTCATGAATGTCAGGCAACCATTCAGGGGTTTTCCCTTTATCGCAAGGATAGAGACAGTAAAAAAGGGGGAGGGGTATGCCTATATATCAAGAATAATGTACAAGTGATTGTGAGAGATGACATCACTAAGGGAGCTAGAGAGGAGGTGGAATCCTTATGGTAGAGCTCCAAAGGGATGAAGCTAAGAGGGAAATAATACTGGGAGTATGCTATAGGCCCCTAACCTGAGGGAGGAAGTGGAGACGGATCTCCTATCACAATTTGGATTAGCAGCAAGGATGGGAAGTGTTATCATAATGGGGGATTTTAATTATCCAGACATAGACTAGGCGGAGGGAACCACGCATTCATCTAAGGCTCGCCAGTTCCTAAATGTCTTGCGGGACAATTTTATGGTTCAGATTAGGGTTGTCCCGATACCACTTTTTTAGGACCGAGTACAAGTACCGATACTTTTTTTCAAGTACTCGCCGATACCGATTACCGATACTTTTTTTTTAATGTCACGTGACAGTGTTTTTTTTTTCATTTTTTTTTTTTTTTTTTTAACAGTGCTTGCTTTTTTTTTGGGGGGGGGGGGGGGGAGGGGGTGAACGTTGTATGTGTGTGTTATTTTTTTTTTTTTTACAATTTTTATTTTTTACAATAATATTTCTTTTATTCTTTATTGTTTTTTTTTTTTTTTTAATCAGCCCATTTGGGGGGCTTTGGTGAGATATCAGGGGTCTTAACAGACCTCTGATATCTCCCCCTTGAGACAGAGAAATAGACTGAGGATAGAGATTTCCCAGTCCCTTTCTCTGCAGCCTCAGCTGCACTGAGAATGAATGGAGAGAAGACCGCAGCTTCTCTCCATTCATAAACTGACACATCGTAATCACAGGAGATTACAATGTTTCAGTTATGTGAATGGACAGAGTCAGCTGACTCTATCCATACACAAAGGAAGGAGGAGGGGGAGGACGGAGGAACGGAGGGGGAGAACGGAGGGGACAGATAAGAGCAGAACGGAGGGGACAGATAAGAGCAGAACGGAGGGGACAGATAAGAGCAGAACGGAGGGGACAGATAAGAGCAGAACGGAGGGGACAGCGGAGGGGGACAGAGGAAAGGAGGGGGCATGGAGGAGGATGCAGTGACAGTCAGCTGTGACCGATCACCGCTGTCTGTCACTAAAGCTGGTGAAAGCCGCTGGGGGAGAATCTTGTAACTCCCCCACGCGCCGATCACAGCTGACAGTCAAGGTATCGGGGGAAGCATCGGGAGCATTTGCCCGAGTACAAGTACTTGGGCAAATGCTCAGTATCGGTGCCGATACCGATACTAGTATCGGTATCGGGACAACCCTAGTTCAGATGATAGAAGCACCAACTAGAAATAAAGCGTTACTGCCTTCCCCCTCCCCCCTCCTCCCTCCCTCTTCTCTTTCTCCCCTCCCCCATTTTCTTCCCCCCTTCTATTTATTATATATATATTTTCTGTTTTTCTTTTCTTTCCCTCTTTTCCTTACTGCCTTTTCCTCTCTACCCCTCTCTCTCTACTCTACCTCCCTTTTCCCCGCTTAAACCTCCCTTTGTAGATATATACAACTAGCCATCATAATCACCTTTGACTCTCTGCTCATAATCTAAAGTTGTTTAATCCGGGTTCAGAGTACCTTTATCTAATTGAACTGTAATCGCATATGTATTGATAAGGCAGGCTCACTGAGCCATGGATGTATATGCTAAGTTTGTATCTTCTCAATAAAATGTGAAAAGGAAAGGGAAAGGAAAAGGGAGAGGAAGGGAAAGGGAAGCAAAAGGGAAAGGGCAATGGGAAGAGAGAGTAAAGAAAGGGAAAGGAAAGGAAAAGAAAGGAAAAGGGAGAGGAAGCGAAAGGGAAGGAAAAGGGAAGGGAAAGGGGAAGAAGTCTAAACCCTTTTCTGGATATTCGTCAGGATCAGAGGCAACTTTTGTAGATCCCGAACAGGGGGTCCCTTCTTTTATCATCAGGTACATGGGGCACTGGAGATCCTCCTGTTTTAGCAGTTACATACATAATCCCCTTTTGTAGTCATCTGGGCATTCGCTATTTTCTGAACTGATGGTTGTTGCTGGCCCTTCATTGAAGCTTTCACATCACACCTACTTCGTGTCTCATTTTGCCCTCTTTAGGCATACTGACCAGCTAGGCCAAGGCACACCTCAGGTCTTGGTAGTTAGGTAGTTAAATGTGAAGGACCTAGGATCCACTCTTGGGGTGACACTTGAAAAGTAGAAACAAGACTGACACCAGCTCGACCAGCATAAACATTTTAATTCAAAGGATAATAGCCAACACCCTGCCATTGAAATGGTACAGACAAAGGCACGGCCTGTCTCACCAAATTAATTCTAGGGTGCGTCTCACTGCTCAAACAGATGTGACATCACATGCGGTCCAGGGGCAAACTTCCTGATGAAGCTATACAGCTAAATGCATAGAGGTCGGATTGCCCCCGGTGTTCCCTTGAACTGTTTTTAAGAAAACTGTGTTGCACGATCACCGTGTTTATCTTCTTTCTGGGTGATTGGTGTATATCCTGCTGGGGAGAAGGAGCGTCTGTGAGCTGGAAAGGAGAAAACTTGGAACCCCATGCTGGGAGAATGTAATAATAACATTATACAACGCTTTGTGGTCCAGCGGGCCTTTGGGCTCTGGTGAGTGAGCATTTGCATTATTGGTGGTGGAGCATGTTTTTTCTTGGACTCATATAAAGATGCACGGTGGATTGGAATCATTTAATTAAAGTGCAAGGACTTGGAAATGTTTACGGTTGAATAAGGACTTCAATCTGCATATTTTTACAGCACTTTTCACTTTTGATATGTATATGCACTAAGTTATCATTGAAAGAACACTGGTGTTAATAAATTAAATTTTTTTCACAGCATCTTTGTGAAATTTTTTGTGCGATTTTTTTTGTGTGCATTTTTTTTGTTTGGTATTGCACAATCGTGATTATCACATTATTTCATTTTTGAATGTATATGCATGTATGTCACTGATAGAACACTAATATTAAAAATTAAAAATTTCTTTCACAGCATTTTTGTGGAATTTTTTGTGGGATTTTTTTTGTGCATTTTCTTTGTATTTTGTTGTGCGTTTTTTATCTTTGATATTGCATAATAGTGATTATTACAGTGGGTGTAATCTTTATTATCTATCACATGTTAATTTTAGGATGCATGTACCATATTTATCGGCGTATAACACGCACTTTTTCCCCCTGAAAATCGGGGGCTAATCAGGGGTGCGTGTTATACACAGACAGCGTACCTCGGAGGGGGCGAGTGCTGTCGCAATTCATCGAGCCGTCATCTCCTGTCCACTTGGCTCTTCGGCTCTCACTCGTCTTTCACTCGGCTCTCTTGTTACACACACACAGTCCGGCCTCCGCCACCGGCATTGGACCAGTGTTCTGCCTATCACAGGAGCAAGTCCAATGCCGATGGCGAGGGCCGGACTGTGTGTGTGTGACATGAGAGCTGAGTGGAGAGGAGATGACAGCTCTGTGATTTCCTGATTCAAGCTGCTTTTATGAGAGATGGTGAGGCTGCAAACTAACTAAAATTGGTTTAAAAAAACGGCATTAATCAGGCTGCATTGATGCATTGATCAGGCTGCATTGAGGACTTTATTTAGGCTGCATTGAGAACATTAATCAGGCTGCAGATGGGCATTAAAGTGGTTGTAAACCCTTTTTGTTGACTTTTACCTATAGGTGAGCCTAGAATAAGGCTTACCTATAGGTAGTGGAAATATCTCCTAAACGTGCGCCGTTTAGGAGATATTTCACTTGTAGTGCACCTATGTCGTCATCGGCGCATTCGCGCTGTGAAGAAATGGACCACCGTGCCCTTTCTACCCCCAGCATGTGCCGTGACTGACGGCTCTCATGCGTGGGAGTGACGTCACACGACTCCGGCCAGTCACAGAGCCAGAGTCCATGGCCCCGTAAGGAAGAGGGGTGAAGATGGACGTGGCCTGCTCAGGGGACAGTGCGGGCTCCGTTTGCAGGTAAGTGTCGTATAATGGGCTAGTATGCGATGCAAACTAGCCCATTATGCTTTTCATTTGCAGGCCTTGCGGAGAGCAAAAGAGGAAGTAAAACTCATCTGGGTTTACTTTCTCTTTTATCAGGCTGTAGATGGACATTGATGGGCACTGATTGGGCACGAATTTGCTTCAAAGTCGTTTATTTTAAAAATATGTTTTTTTCCTGAAACTTCCCTCCTAAAATGAGGGTGCGTGTTATACGCCGGCAAATGTTATACGCTGATAAATATGGTAGTTTAAATAGCGCCCACTCTATACTTTTTGTTTAATCACAATCAGAAGGATGACTCCGGCCAAAATTCCCATAATCAGAAATATAATAGAACTGTATTCAATGCCAGCCTTTATTGGCGTTTCTATCTATTCAGAAGAAAGTTAGAAGGTACAATGAATGATCATTTACAAATGTTGAGCAATGTTACAAAAACAAGACAACAAGGGCCAAAGAGTCCATTACAGGTTCAAGGTAAAGGAACTCACAGACATAAGAGGATTGTTACCCAGTTGCCGCAGTCTTGACTGGATTGGATGAAGATGTGATACAATAAAAGAACAATTGCCCAAGCCTGGAAAAAAACATCTGCCGCCTCTTCACTGAGAACTGAGCCACCAAACATCACAGATGGCTTGGTTCTCTCACCTCCCCGAGCGGAGAGCTGCTGACTGCCAATCAGCAGCTCTCTGCTCTGCCCCGCACGCTCACTGGAGCACTAAGCTGTGGAGGGGCGGGGAGCGGCTCGCTAAGAGGCTGAGACTGCCATCAGTCCAGGCAGCTGGCGGATCCATACTTCCATAGTCAGGATGACGCGGTGCCTGGACTGATTCCAGTTTACTAAAGGCAAATGGTCTGTGCAATGCCAGTGCAGTTGCTCTAGATCTGAGGAGAATATGCAAGGAAAAAAGAAACTAAATTTTTGCTTGCACATGATTGAATGATATAAATCAGCAGAGCTGGTGATTATGTTTCTATTATAAATTAATTTATTTTGACCAAAGTTTGCCTTGGGGCTAATTTACACTTGTTTCAAAACAAGGCTTCGGACAGGCTTTGTTAAAGCTCTCTGAATGCCAGTCAAAGCTCCTGTCACTAAATAAAATTGTTAGCTTACAGTCCTGTTTACACCTTGCTTTTGCTTGGTGCTTCGATGAGGCTTCGGTGGAGCCTTTGGTGGGGCTTCGGTGGGGTTTCGGTGGGGCTTCAAGCGAGCTTTGCCATAGACTTTTGTAGCACTAACTCACGGTGGAGCTGCTGATTTAAAGCTGTCTGTTGCCGTCACCTTGTTACCTGTAATTTCACCAACATCAGATCTAGGGGTCTCTGTTGAGCTTACTGCGAGGCAATGTAGGCACCAGTCACTTAAGTACTTTTTCAATGCTTTAATGGGGATAACTGGAAGAAGTAGCAGGAAAGAGGTAGAAGGAGAGTTGCAGGGGTGTTTAAATACCTTTTCTTGGCGTAGCGTCAAGGAATTTAAATCTTTAGGATGAATGTATCCTCAGCTTAGGATTAAATCTTTGCCTGCCCCGATAGGTTTCTCTCACTGACCTTGCAGCCGGAACGCAGCACGAACAAAAAGTCTCTGTCACAGACTTTGGTGGGACAAACTCATACGATCCTCTGCCACAGGATGTAGTAGTTTTCGATGAACAGCAAACACAGTACCGGAACCTTTAAGCCGACCCGGCAGTACTTGTGTGGTAGGGTAATTTAGGATGCGTCCTCCAATTGAGTCACCAGGCCCCTCTCTAGACCAGCGCTCCGCATAGTCCCTTCCAAGACGGGTCCTCCCCTGGATTCTTCTCAATTGTCTGGCTTCTTCCCGCAGGACAGACAGCAAAGGACCATCCCAGCAGTAGCAGGCATCAGACAGACTTCTTGGCCTACCCACCCGGCTGCAGCGGCGTAACCCTCCAAGCCGGAGGGCTACGAGATAGCACTCACTGACACATATCTCTAGACCAGGAGGGCTACGAGGCAAAAAGCTCCCCGAAACATGGCGTCTGCCCCATAAATACCCTCTCCCAGAATGCAACTCGGATGACCACCTCCGCCGAGTTATCTCCGGGACAGAAGAGCACTCATACACTTCAGCTTGTTGCTTTCCAACATTGACCCATGATGACAACGACACCAACAGGCGCAATGTGGAACTGCACGCAACACAGCCAAGCTGGAACAGAGGCTAATCTAACCTTAGATTAAACCTGAACAATGTATAGCAAAGATGATCCATTAAATTTACCTATAAGCGGTAGATTAGAAATCTACCAGTGCTACACTTCTATGGAGGCTTTGAAAAAAGCCTTGTTTTGAAACAAGTATAAACTAGCCGCTAATGTGTGTTGAAGACGAAGCAGGTATAAATGAGTCTTTAGTGGTGCGGTGGGTGGGTGTAGCTCTGCCTGAACCCCCTCCCACTGAACATATAATGTTAGATGGCTGTAAGGCCCATTGGGTGCTTGGCCTCTCTTTGGGAAACAACCAAACAGGTCTTGCAACACAGGTCTCATAGTGGACCACTTCGGTGCAGACCCTGACCTTTACTGTTGGGCTCCCATGGATTCCTGCCTTAACTCCTTACCCTTCAGATATGCTACCACTGACAACTGCTTGTTTATAGTCTATGATGACTGAACCATATTGCAATTTTTCTTGGATTAAACTGTAATGTTGATACTGTTATTTTGGAAACTGAATACAAAGATTAAAACAGAAAGCAGCAGAGCTTTCCCTCATTTCAGAGCTTCCCCTCAGATCTAGCCCATCTGCATTTGCAGTGTACAGTATATTTGGTAAATCAACCTCAGTGTTCAGACTACGTTTTGCTCGTTTAGAGGTTTGCCGAATGACCAGGGCAAAGACGAAGGTTTGACTCAGTGTTCAACCGGGTCACACCTTCGGCTACATGCAGCAGGAAGTGAAACATTTATCAGTGGTTATTATACTATCTCTGCTGAATGTGACCACTTCCCCTTCAGGTTGTTTTTTATAAGAGCCGCTAGAATTCTGTGTGATGTTATCAGTGTCACTCTCTGCATCATAACACTGTGAGTACAGGGTGCTGTGATAATGTCTCCTCAGGGGGTGTGCCCAGGATGTCCTCCTCTCACACTATGGTCTCAGCAGATAGCGGCTGGTGCTCAATATTTTTTTTTTTTTTTTGGGGGGGGGGGGGCGGCAAACAAACCTGCCCCCCTCACTTTCCTGATGGTGACAGCAGTGGTCCATGGCTGCATATAATGCATGCCCTTGTTGAAGGGTGACAACAAAAGAGAATTGGAAGACAGGGACGAAGTGAAGTCACCCTATAACAAGAAGTGCCTGAGGACATTCATTGTAGGATCATCAGGTATTATGTTAAAGCTACTCTCTGGGTTCTCTCTATAAAAAAAATCATTGCTATGAAAACAAATTGAAAACAAATTAAATACCCCTTTTCTTCACCTAAATCTACGGTCATGTGGCATTCTGGTCCCGAGTCTTCTAGAGGTAGGCTCATACTTCTGGTGTCCTCTTGATGTGGGCACTTCCTATTGGCCGTCTTGTGGTGAGGTCCTCTCAGCATCTGCATCTTCGGGAAATGGAGACAAACACATAGCATAGTGTGGCACCACATCCAAACATATGTAAAGAAAGTGAAAAAACTGACTTAACTGACTATAAACAAAAAACCACGAGATCTTCTCCACTAATGTGCATATAAAAATGCTTACCAGATGGAAGGTCATGCAAGGCATGGATTCCAGAATCCTGGATGTACACAGCTCAGATCCTCCAGTGATCTTCGCTTATTCCCGGCAAATGTCTCCAATGAGCAGATGGACTCTCAGTGTGAAGTAAAAGAAGGGGAAAAAACATCTAAGAGCGATCCGTGTGGAGCAGCCATGAAGTAATTTATTTATTAAAGATCATAAAATGTTCCCATAATAGGAAGGAGTATTGTACTTCAGGAGAATTGTATTTCCCTCATATATGGACTTTATATTATTTGCGCTGCACTTAATTTGTGTTTTTGATATGTTATATGGGCTTGGCGTTAACCCTTAGTGTTCAGCTTGCAATATTATCATCATATTATTTGTTTGCGCTGATTGCTACCACTTTTTGTATAAACAAAAAACAGAGGACAATTTTGAAAAAAAAAATTTTTTTTATTACTTTCTGCTATAAAACATACACAATAAAAAAATGTAAAAAATATAATTTCTTTATCAGTTTAGGCCAATATGTATTCTGCATATTTTTGATAAAAAAATCCCAATAAGCGTATATTTATTGGTTTGCGCAAAAGTTATAGTGTATACAAAATAGGGGATAGATTTATGGCATTTTTATTATTTTTTTTCTAGTAATGGCGGTGATCAGCGTTCTTTTAGCGGGACTGCGGCATTGGGGCAGACAGATCGGACGTGTTTGACACTTTTTTGGGGACCGGTGACATTATTATAGTGACCAGTGCTAAAAATATGCACTGATCACTGTATAAATGACACTGGCAGGGAAGGGGTTAACACCAGGGACGATTAAGGGGTTAATTGTGTTCCTTGGGTGTGTTTGCTAACTGTATGGGAGACTGTCTGACTGAGACAACATAGAGATCCATCTTCCTGCATAGCAGGAAAAAAAGACCCCGTGTCATCCCCTGTCATCTGGAGATCTGCCTTGTTTACTTTGGCGGAGGCCCGTTCTGTCTCTGTGTGGAGCGATCACGGGCGGCCAGCGAACATCGTGTCTGCTGGACCCACCGAATGGCTCCCCCCGCTGGCCAATCAGGCTAGTGCACGTACCCACATACACCTACGATGATTCACGCGGCCAAGCCACCTTGCTGCAGTATAACTGTGATGGGTGGTCGGTAAGTGGTTAAACAACATCCTAAAAACATGTCAAACGACCAAAGTTATGTAAACATTGTTCCATAAGTACATATATGGCTGGACAATGAATCCTGTGTGGATGGCCTCTAAGATGGTATATATATATATATATATATATAATAAAATATATTGGTCACAGTCTTCTGTGTAAAGGCCAGCCAACGGAATCAGAGTACCAGCGCCAATTTATTGAGGACAGCCCTAAAAAAGTCAATTTTTTTTCACTTTCTGTTTCTTTATCTGCATCATTGGATTAGCACAGTGGTTCTCAACCTTTCTAGTGCCGTGACCCCTTGATAAAATTTCCCAAGTTGTGGGAACCCCTAACAGTAAAATTATTTTCGTAGCGTAGGTTGTCAGGCAAGAATAAGAAAGAAGTAATTGTGCCCCTAACCCACGGATATTTAGTGCTCCCTGAGTCCCTTCCACTCGTACAGTATTAAAACCCCTTATGGTACATTTTAGGATGTACCGCGCTAAGTGTACCCCACAAATGTTGAACAAATATCACATTTGAAACCTGATGCCACTTTAAATCGTTAAAAAGTCCCATGCAGATAATTTACGCTTAGTGCCACAAACTTCTACGCGTGTTTCAGCCAATCAAATGAACCTTCTTCCTGAAGACGGCGCCGTTTGATTGGCTGAAACGCGTGTAGAGGTTGGTCCGCAGCATCGTGTCATCGTGACACACCTCCAGTCCCGGAAATCAACCAGCATACCGCGCCGGCGGCATACATTTGGGCAGATTTCCTGGGAACTTACCTGCTGTTCATCCCGGGTGCCAGGTTTACAGGCACTCTTACATGTGAGTTTAATTATTATGTTTTTTATATGGAATAAATGTTTTAAAAACATTGCTGCGCAATGAGGCTTTTTCTGTCATTTGCATGAGGAGCATCTACCCCAAACAACACTAGTATATAGAGGAATGAGGCCCTCTTTATCATATCCAGTCATATGAGGAAGTATCGATCCCAAACCACATCAGTCCACGGAAAATCCACGGGGACTGCCCCACATGCGTGTTCGACCAAACTAGAAATAGTTGGCCCATTTGGAGGGGTGAGTTCACATCCATGTGGGGGTACCGTCCTGTGAGCACATATCAAGCACTTATCAAGCACGGATTCATATCCACGCTGTAGAGCACGAGAACTTTAATTGGGATTTGGAACTTTTTTTTGCTTCATGTCTCCACGAAATCAGGAGATAGGGTCACCTCCAGCCTCTCCCACTTTACATTCCTCACCAGTCAGCTGACCTCTAGTTCTTGCCCCCCAGCCATGCCGTCAACTGAATGGGCAGCTGCGAAGAGGCTGTGTGGGCGGCCGCAGGTTACATGAACAGCCCAGCTGGGCAACCGCAAGGAGGTTGGAGAGCGCTGTGGGCTTCAGGAACAGTCCAGGATTCCGTGACCCCTGGCAAATCGTCATTCGACCCCCGAGGGGGTCCCGACCCCCAGGTTGAGAACCACTGGATTAGCAGGTCCCAGCAAATGGCACAAGGGATATGGATGATGGACGTAGATTAGTATATCCCTGCTCCAGAAGATATTGAAAAAAATATCTGAATGGAAGATGGGATTTAAAGTGGAACTACACATAAATTTTATCCCACATATGCCACTTATCTTTGACGCTCCTATATTCCAGGATCAAGGGGATATGTCCAAGAGGCACTGGGAATTCAATATTTATTGATGTAGAGTAGTAAAGACAAGGATGACCATCAGTGTAAAAGCTCAAAGACACTGGTAAGATGGTTCACATGCAACCAGGTCTACCCTCCAATGGGCACACAGGAACATCACTCAGAGCTTAAACCAAAAGAAGGAGCACCAAGACGGGATGGTTTGTTGTAGCTGTGCCATTGACATTTTTCCGCCCCGTCTGATTTCCTTGGAAAGCAATAGGTTTAAGGTTTCTCTGCATTTGCATCTCAAACATTTGCAAACATTACCGAAACCTGATGAAGTGGGGGGGGCAGGATTTGCCCCTGAAATGTGTTTGCTGGAAAATTCCATTGCAAAGTGAACAGTCTATTTGCCATAGGCGTGCGCAGGGGGTGCGCCAGGTGTGCCTGGGAACACCCTAATCACCCCGTGTGGTGCAGATCCCCCCTGCTGATATTTCACCAAAGCCCCCAAATGGGGCTCCTAAAATATTTTTTCAAAAATAATAAAAAAAGAATAAAAATAAAAAACTACTGACACCGTCCATTGCCCTACTTTCAAATCTTCTTCTCTACTGACACCATCCACTGCCCTACTAACACCGTCCATGTTTTAATAGGTTTGGGGTGCACACACTAATACAATAGGCTGCGCACACCTATGCTATTTGCCTTTAGTGAATTAGCCCCACGGTCTTTCTTTGGAACTATTTCATTAGCTTTTGGTGAACATAATTAATGATAATGGTCATTTCCTTTCCTTGAATAATTTCAGTGTTATTTCACATTTATGGGCATTTCTTATTGCAACTAATTTGGTTTGTAACACCCTGGAAATGAAAGTTCTTCTTTTGGATGGGTCTGTTTCACATTATACTATCTTTTCTCTCTTTTTTTTATTTTGCACACATATGAAAGTGCACTTAAACCTCCAAAACACTACATATTTTCGGAACGCAGAGGACCCATAAAGTAAAATGATTGTAGATGCAATTTATTACCATATTATTGTAGCTGTTTACCAAATCTATAGCTTCAGAAAACATCAATTTAAAAATGTTTAGTGCACAAAAAAAACACAAAAAAAATAATATTTTGTAAAATCTAAAAAAAAAAAAGAACCTGCATTGAGTAAATAGGTACTGGTGATGTCAAGATGTATCACTTTATTACTTCCACCTATGTTTAAAAACAGCAGGTTTAAGATCAATTGGGTACAGTGTTGAGTCATTTTCAAAGTATCACAGAACTGATAAATGTCCTAGTAATGAAAGGGTATTAAAGGCTTGTACTCAGGTGGGTAAAGGTAGCCTACTGTGGATATCTTATTGGAATAAAGTTTTTAGCTCCCAAAATTACTACGGTTGGACATAAGGTGGTGATGACATAGGCTAGTTTGTAGTTCAGTGGACAATGGCTATGATGGTGATATGCTAAGAATTTTTTTTGTGTTGTCCCCTACGGGGCTTAAATTTAGTTGATAGTGGGATGAAGCCAATTACTATTGGTCTTTTTCATAGCCCCATATGTTTTTACTGTTTTTTCGGTGCAAGAAGACAGCGACAAGTCTGGCGTCTTCCTAGCAGTTCCTCATCAGGTCTGCATTCTGGTAAGCAGTGTGTGCTATCTTGTTGCTTGTGTTCACATCAAGTTACATGCAGCACGTCAGGTCGCTTGTTTTGATTTGCATTTATTCGGTGATGGGCGGATTCTTGTAGCTATATCTCCCAGTTGGTGTAAATGTAATTTGTAGGGGCGTTGCTAGACTCTGGTACTGTGGTTATTTTCCCTAAATTCCTCAGGCCTCTTTTGCAATAGCTATAGCCCTCAACTCGAAAATTTATCTGGGCAAATATAAAAAAATAAGTTTGGCTAAAGGATTTATTTGTGGCTGGTACTAGTACTAGTCCCCTAGTAACTAAATTTTATTTAAAATTATTTCATGTAGATAATTTGTTGATTTTGCATTTTAATAAATTACTTGTTTTTGTGTTTTACCCGAAAATATTTTATTCTAGGTGCTCAAGGGTGTTCTGGATCTTTTGGGACCTCACATCCCTGGTTATTTAAAATATGTTCCCCATCAGGTCCGCTCAACTCAAAGACCCAGGTTGCCACTTCTCTTCATTGAGATTGGGTTTTCCAACCTTTTGACCTTCCTGGGCCATATTGGAAGAAGAGGAATTGTCTTGGGCCGCCCATAAAATATATTACCTTACCAATAAGGATAGCTCAGGAACAGAAAAAGTAGTTCAGATCACAAGTTAACAATCACTGATATAGATAATGTAGTTATCTAAGTAATAAAACTTTTTTTGTAATTTTTTTTATTATAAAAGTAAAAGAGGGCAACATAAATCTAGTGCAATATCTGACACTGTTCTTGATAAACTAACGCCGCGTACACACGAGGGGACTTTTCGATGGACTAGGTCCTGCGGACTGGACTTCGTCGGACAATTCGACCGTGTGTGGGCTCCAGCGGACTTTTTTTTCCCAAAAGTCAGACGGACCTAGAAATAAAACGTTTCAAATCTTTCCGACGGACTCGAGTCCGGTCGAAAAGTCCGCTTGTCTGTATGCTAGTCCGACGGACAAAAACCGACGCTAGGGCAGCTATTGGCTACTGGCTATCAACTTCCTTATTTTAGTCCGGTCCTACGTCATCACTTACAAATCCGTCAGACTTTGGTTGATCGTATGTAGGCAAGTCCGTTCATTCGAAAGTCCGTCGGAAAGTCCGTCGAAAAGTCCGCCCATGTGTACTCGGCATAACTCATCAAAATCTGGTTGGATGGATGGAGTAGCAATTCTCAATGAATTTTCAAGGTCCTTATTAAATATTTGGGTACTAATTCTGCGCTTCGTGTGCTTCGCCCTTGAAAATAGTTCCTCACAAATATAGATGATGCTAAAAACTGATGACATGAACAAGGCATGGTTGTGAAGAGTGGGAGATTTTTCTTTGGGAAGATAAAACGTATAAAAGTCCAGTAAAGAGACACTGTCAAAATTGTCTTTCGGCCACATGTGTTCTCAATTTTACCCAAAAAAATTTTCATCAACCTTTTTAGGTAGGTTTACGATTTTGTTTTTGTGTTAAGCCGCATTCATAGCCATCATGGGCCGTAGGTTGGACACCCCTGAGTTAAAGTGTATATAAATTTTAATTTGTTATAGTTGAGGTGAATGTAGCTGTATCCCTCACAGTTTGCTATATAATGTTTTAGTACAGATTTGGCTTGAGATACAAAATTATCATTGGAAGAGGACATATTTGATTTTATACCAATAATATGCTGTAAAATCTGTTTTATAGAATAAAAAGAGCTAAAATTATAACCCTATGTGGAGATCTTTGCTGGACAAAAGAAGCAGTTTTTTTTTTTTTGCTAGCATGTATGCCTCATTGTTAGTAGTTGCCTGACAATAATGTTATTATATTACTTTTTTAACTATATCTAAAGCTTTGTTCTAAAAGCGGAGTTCCAGCTGTTTTTGTGTTTATTAAAAGTCAGTAGCTTCAAAACGTACATAAAAAAATAAAAGGATAAAATAAACATACACTACCCTGTACCACGATCCAGCGATGCAGCCGGCCAAAGCCTCGGTTCTCTCCCCTGCCTCTCCCTGGCGCTGCATCACTAGTGTGGGCACCCGGCTGTGACAGCTTGCTGCTTCACAGCCGGGTGCGCACTGCGCATGCGCGAGCCACGCTGTGCGTCCTGAATGGCTGGGCAATCTTGTGGGACCTGTGACCTGTGCCAGAAGATTGCAGGGAGGGGGAGAGGAGAACTTCCACTTGAGCCACCTAGGCGGCCTGAGTGGAAGTGGAAGCAGGTACCTGTCAAAACTAGGCACCCCCCCCCAAAAAAAAAACAATGACATGCCAATTTTTGTAAGCTGTCATGGGAACAGAAATAGTAGGGAACTCCAGAAAAGTCTGTTTTGGTGACAATCTTCAGTTTGAAAAGACCTTTCTTCCTATTGTGCTCCTTGGACAGAAAGTAAGGGGAGATCTCACCAGTGAGACTAATCTCCCTACTCTACACAACAATTTAAAAATATTAATGTAAAAAATATATCTATAAAATATATACAGTATCTCACAAAAGAGAGTATTTTTGTAAATATCTTATTATATCTTTTCATGTGACAACACTGAAGAAATGACACTTTGCTACAATGTAAAGTAGTGAGTGTACAGCTTGTATAACAGTGTAAATTTACTGTCCTCTCAAAATAACTCAACACACAGCCATTAATGTCTAAGCCGCTGGCAACAAAAGTGAGTACACCCCTAAGTGAAAATGTCCAAATTGGGCCCAATTAGCCATTTTCCCTCCCCAGTGTTATGTGACTTATTAGTGTTTCAAGGTTTCAGGTGTGAATGGGAATCAGGTGTGTTAAATTTGGTGTTATCGCTCTCACTCTCCCATACTGGTCACTGGAAGTTCAACATGGCACCACATGGCAAAGAACTCTCTGAGGATCTGAAAAAAAGATTTGTCTTATAGCCTAGGCCATAAACATGGCCTAGGCTATAAGAAGATTGCCAAGACCCTGAAACTGAGCTGCAGCACGGTGGCCAAGACCATACAGCGGTTTAACAGGACAGGTTCCTTCCGTAACAGGCCTCACCATAGTCGACCAAAGAAGTTGAGTTCACATGCTCAGCGTCATAGCCAGAGGTTGTCTTCAGGAAATAGACGTATGAGTGCTGCCAGCATTGCTGCAGAGGTTGAAGGGTCGGGGGGTCAGCCTATCAGTGCTCAGACCATACGCCGCACACTGCATCAAATTGGCCTGCATGGCTGTCATCCCAGAAGGAAGCCTCTTCTAAAGATGATGCACAAGAAAACCTGCAAACAGTTTGCTGAAGACAAGCAGACTAAGGATATTGATTACTGGAACCATGTCCTGTGGTCTGATGAGACCGAGATAAACCTATTTGGTTCAGATGGTGTCAAGTGTGTGTGGCAGGTACCAGATGAGGAGTAGAAAAACAAGTGTGTCTTGCCTACAGTCAAGCATGGTGGTGGGAGTGTCATTGTCTGGGGCTGCATGAGTGCTGCCAGCACTGGGGTGCTACAGTTCATTGAGGGAGCCATGAATGCCAACATGTACTGTGACATACTGAAGCAGAGCATGATCCCCTCCCTTCAGAGACTGGGCCGCAGGGCAGTATTCCAACATGATAACGACCCCAAACACACCTTTAAGGCGACCGCTGCCCTCTAAAGAAGCTGACAGTAAAGGTGGTGGACTGGCCAAGCATGTCTTCAGACCTAAACCCTATTGAGCATCTGTAGGGCGTCCTCAAATGGCTGGTGGAGGAGCACAAGGTCTCTAACATCCACCAGCTGATCTTGTCATGTAGGAGTGGAAGAGGACTCCAGTGGCAACCTGCGAAGGTCTGCTAAACTCCATGTCCAAGAGGGTTAAGGCAGTGATGGAAAATAATGGTGGCCATAAATATTTGGGCCCAATTTGGGGCCAATTTGGACAATTTTTACTTAGGAGTGTACTCACTTTTGTTGCCAGCGGTTTAGACATTAATGGCTGTGTGTTGAGTTATTTTGAGGGGACAGCAAATTTACAGTTATACAATCTGTACACTCACTACTTTACATTGTAGCAAAGTGTCATTTCACTTTGTTGGAGGCACTTAAAATATGATACATGATTCCTACACCTGTTGTCCAAACAGCCTGGAATGGAGCTTCTTACGAGCAGAAATTGATGGTGTGGCACTGGAACTGCCAATAAGCCTATCTACTCTTTAGTCACTCCCTAATAGTTTCTAATCTGACATGCCACTAGACCTCTAAGACATAACGTGGCCACAGAAGCCTAACTTGGTTCTAGCCTATGCTGGTTATGGAGCCCTAAGCTAAAACTAGCTATAGAATCCTAGATCAGAAGGAACTGGGTTAACAAAAACTAGATCTGCAAATGAACTCTATATCGATAAACAGGTTCACTTACCAAAATACTGGAAGGTGACCATTACACATAGTAGCACAGACCTAGTTTTCTGGCACTGTGCATGTGAAATAGCCATAACAGATACCCGAGCATAGATATTCTGTTTGTCACAATAATGCAAACATACACTGAGCAGCTGCAGTTAGGCTACTAGACCATAGGAATATTTGTGAAATAGTCTTCCCTGGTCCAGGATCTAACAACATGGACAGGACATTCGGCTGAGACTCCCTCTCCTCACTTCCTCCTTCTGGGGTTTCACAGCCAACAAACCAGGTGCAGGAGGTACAGAAATAATATATTTATGGCCATTTACAAATTCAGACAGTAGATCCCTAGAAACTCAGGATTTTCTTTTGTTATTTTCTTTCAAAATTTTCATAATGATGATCTGAAGGCACGACTCTTCTTTCAGTGGCAGGTTGAAGGGAGAATGATGTCTGTAGTAAAAAAAATTAGATGCATTATTTATTTGATTAAAGCGTTTTCTCTAGATGGGCAACCAAAAAAATAAGATTGTATGACTCTCTATCACTTAGCATTGCCGTGCATATTATAAGTCTAGGTTTAGTACATTTAACCTAAGCTGTTTCTTTAGAATGGTGTACTTCTATGTTGTAGATGTCACAATGGCAACAGATTTGAAATAGAAAATGCTCACCACTAAAACTGTCAGACTTCCAATAGCCAGTGCACTAGACAAAATCAATCTAGGAGATCCTTAAGTTAAAGTGATTGTAAAGTCTTGTTTGTTTGTTTTTTGAAAAATAACTAAGTTTAAGTTTAAAATGGTTGTAAAGGCAGAAGGTTTTTTTTATCTTAATGCATTCTATGCGTTAAGATAAAAAAACCTTCTGTGTGTGTAGCAGCCTCTCCAGCCCCCCCCCCCCCTAATTACTTACCTGCTCTGTGCAGTTGATTTTGCACAGAGCAGCCCAGATCCTCCTCTTCTTGGGTCCCTCTTTGCTGCTCATGGCCCCTCCCTCCTATCAAGTGCCCCCTCAGCCAGCAACTTTCTACGGGGGCACCCGAGCCGAGCTCAGTTTATCCATTCAGACACAGAGCCCCGACCTGGCCCGCCCCCTTTCTCCTCTGATTGGCTGACTGACTTTGACAGCCGCAGGAGCCAATGGCACTGCTGCTGTGTCTCAGCCAATCAGGAAGAGTTTCCCGGACGGCTTAGGTATCTGTGGACATCACTGGAGAGAAAAGGGGCTTAGGTAAGTAATTAGTGGGGCTGGGGAGGCTGCTACACACACAGAAGGTTTTTTTATCTTAACGCATAGAATGCATTAAGATAAAAAAACCTTCTGCCTTTACAACCACTTTGAACTTTGCAGCCCATGAACGTATCCAGGAACACTGAAGACTTTAAAAACAGAGCAAAACCAATTTGCAACGAATAGCACAGATCATACTATTAATTGCCAATATTCAAATTCTTCCATTGCTCTTATGTAAATTCCTGTGTGCCCAGGCACAAATTCAAGCACTTTATCTCCAGCCAGAAGATATGTATCTAAACAGATTAGCAGATGAATCTCTCCTGTAACTGGTCTGAGAAGAAAAAAAAAAGACCCAATCTGGTCAAAAAAATCTGCATCCAGACCAGCATAGGAGCAATAAGAAACTGCTCTACTGTGTAGTTGTTTCCCTGGTTGGGGTTTCAGTGCTCAGTGTGTGTCAATGTGTTTAAGAGTCCATTCACACTTAAAAATTGTGTAATTTCCATTGTGACTTTACCCTATGACTTGATGCAACATTTGATGATTGTGACTTTTTTACGACTTTGGCTTTGACCAATATGATGGTTTGTTGGTGCTCTACAAAGTCATTAATCATGTGCAGAATGAAAAAATGCATTTTTTTTTTGGTTTCTTTATTTTATTTTCCTTGTCAAATTTGTTTATTGAATTTTAATAATTAGCTTACATAAGTACATATGGTGTCAGCAAAAGAAAAGATCACATGTATGGTAATAATATTAAGTTGTAGTTCCAACATAAAAGAAAAGTAGTTAACTAAAACAATTTTAGCATAGATCTAACGGCTCAAAAGATTACGTCATACATTGTATAAGAAAGGATAAAACCAACTTAGACCAGGTTAATATAAGATGACCTCAGATAAAAAAAAAGTTTAGTATAGTTTTTAATTAAAAAAAAAAAAAAAATTCATTTATTATAGAATCTAAAATCTTATACTATATATTGGAACTATGTACCTTTGGTATAATGATAACCAAGGAAATAAAAGTTCTGCTACCAGAACTATATAAAGAGTAAATTGAAAAAGGAGAGAGAGAATAGGGGGAAAAGGTAAAAGAGAGAAAGGAGATAAAAGAAAAAGTAATTGGTTTCTTTATTTTCTAACAAATACCAAATTTTCTGTACAATTTGAATGTGCAGTTGAAAATTGATCGACCGATTCAAATTCTGTGTGAAGAATAGCAGGTTGTTAAGGAGCGGGCCAGGAAGCCGGCTGCCATGTCGTTAACAACCTATGACTCATCAGCTGTCAGTGGGTTTCCCCATAGTCAGCTGAATGTAAAAAAAGAATGCTAGCAATATAAAATAAATGAAAAAATGGCGTGGGGTCCCATGCATTTCAGGCCCTTCGGGTGTGGTATTGATTTTAGGAGAGCCCCCCGGCAAAATGAAAACAACAAAAAATAAATAAAAAACAGCATGGAGTCCCCACCAAAATCCATACCAGACCCTTATCTGAGCATGCAACCCTGCAGGCCAGGAAAGGAAGGGGGGCGGACAAGTGAGCGTCCCCCCCAACCATACCAGGCCACATGCCCTCAACATGAGGGGGGGTGCAAAAGCCACATGACAAGTCACACAAGTGTGAATGGGGCCTGAGAGTCTTTGTAAGTTCAACTGAAGAAGTTGAATGTTGTCAATGAATAAATAGTATGATTTGTGCTGTTTGGTGAACCTGTATATTTCTTTGGATGAATTGAAATACATTGGTTATTTCATTACCTTTAGAGCATCATAATCACTTGAAATCTCTGTTTTCACAAGATTCATATATGTGGCATCTGGTTGTTGTGAATTCTGGGAATGGGGAGAAAGAGAGAAAGAAAAGCAGTTCCTTAAGATTTGGGGTTTTTTTTATTTATTTTTTTTATATACTTTATTAATTTTGACAAGAAGTAGATTTCATACATTGTTGTAGGAAAAGGTATACAATCTCGGCAAAGATAATAGCAAACATTACTACAAAAAGAAGAGGGGTGGAAAATACGTTTACAAGAGAAGAAGAGGGGATAGCTGGGGATGAGTAGAAGGGAGAAGGGTAATTTGTGGAGGTTGAGGAGTGGAGGGGAGAGGAGAGGGGAAACCGAATAGGGACAGCTGGAGGTTGTCCCCCAGCGGTGACTCCAGATGAAAAACCTGAATAGAATAGTAATAAAAATAATAATAGTCCACATGTAATCCTATTAGTTGTCCTAACATATAGCGATCATATGTATAATGTATAATGTAGACATCCAAACAGTATCATAAAGAGTGATCCTCTGTGAGGTGGGACTTAAGAGATGGCTCGGTATGGTTATACTTGAAGAGGTTTCGTGGTTGAAATGAGTCCCTTTTTGGTAAATGAGAAGGAAGGTTAATTTAAGTAGGTTTTTTCTGAAGATGTCAAACAGTGTTTGATAAAGGGCGACCATCTTTTTTTGAAATTGTTATTTGTCCATTTTTTTAGGATCATGGCATCCAATTTGTCTTGACATAGCAGGGTTTTGAGATTTCTTATAGTTTCGGATATGGTCGGAGGCAGGGGCGTTGCTAGGTGGCAAAAAGACCAGGGGCTTCAGCCCAAAGTCCAAGGCTGGCAACGGCGGGGGTGTGTGTGTGTGTATGTGGCGCGGGCTTTTTTTTTGGCTGGGCAGTGGGGTTGTGTAGCTGGGGGTAAGCTCACTTGCTGGTTGCTGCCTGGCTTACCAGTGCCCATCAATGCTGACCACTAAACTCACCTACCTGACACACTGACCATTACACTGACCTACCTACCTGACATACATACACTGGCCTACCTACCTGACAAACATACACTGGCCTACCTACCTGACATACATGCATACATACACTGACCCATGCATACATACACTGACCTACCTACCTGACATACATACATACCCTGACCTACCTGACCTACATACACTGACACACCTGACCTACACTGACCTACCTGACTTACATACACTGACACACCTGACCTACACTGACCTACCTGACCTACATACACTGACCTACCTGACCTACATACACTGACCTACCTGACCTACCTGACATATATACACTGACCTACATACGCTGACCCACCTGACCTACATACACTGACCTACCTGACCTACATACACTGACCTACATACACTGACCTACCTGACCTACATACACTGACTTACATACACTGACCTGGGTAGTATATGGACAGGCTAACTGTGTAACTGACTGTCCATACGAGCAGGCAGATACACTGACAATGCTTTACAGTCTCCTAATAAAAATAATAATAAATTAACGTTTTTTTACCTGCAAAAAGATCTGCATTTTTTTTACAAAGGTGAACTTGAACCTCCACACCTCAGATCACCCCAATTCCTGTATTTTCACACATCAGATCACCACAATTGCTTCATCACTGTTGTCCCCTTTGCACCTTTTCATCATTGTACCACCCTGAATGCCTGTTCCCCTCTGCACTCCCCCCAGCAACTCTGTTCCCCACTGTATCCCCCCCGCACCTCTGTTCTCCACCGTATCCCCCCCCAGCACCTCTGTTCTCCACTGTATCCCCCCCAGCACCTCTGTTCTCCACTGTATCCCCCCCAGCACCTCTGTTCTCCACTGTAACTCCCCCCGCACCTCTGTTCTCCACTGTATCCCCCCAGCACCTCTGTTCTCCACTGTTTCCCCCCAGCACCTCTGTTCCCCACTGTATCCCCCCCCCAACCTCTGTTCTCCACTGTATCCCCCCCGCACCTCTGTTCTCCACTGTATCCACCCAGCACCTCTGTTCTCCACTGTATCCCCACAGCACCTCTGTTCTCCACTGTATCCCCCCCGCACCTCTGTTCTCCACTGTATCCCCCCGCACCTCTGTTCTCCACTGTATCCCCCCAGCACCTCTGTTCTCCACTGTATCCCCACAGCACCTCTGTTCTCCACTGTATCCCCCAAGCACCTCTGTTCTCCACTGTATCCCCCCAAGCACCTCTGTTCTCCACTGTATCCCCCCAGCACCTCTGTTCTCCACTGTATCCCCCCAGCACCTCTGTTCTCCACTGTATCCCCCCCAGCACCTCTGTTCTCCACTGTATCCCCCCAGCACCTCTGTTCTCCACTGTATCCCCCAAGCACCTCTGTTCACCACTGTATCCCCCCAAGCACCTCTGTTCTCCACTGTATCCCCCCCAGCACCTCGGTTCTCCACTGTATCCCCCCAGCACCTCTGTTCTCCATTGTATCCCCCCAGCACCTCTGTTCTCCACTGTATCCCCCCCACCTCTGTTCTCCAATGTAGACCCCCCACACCTCTGTTCTCCACTGTATCCCCCCCAGCACCTCTGTTCTCCACTGTACCCCCCCCCCGCACCTCTGTTATCCACTGTATCCTCCCCGCACCTGTGTTCTTAAATGTAGACCCCCCACACCTCTGTTCTCCAATGTAGACCCCCCACACCTCTGTTCTCCACTGTATCCCCCCCAGCACCTCTGTTCTCCACTGTACCCCCCCTGCACCTCTGTTCTCCACTGTATCCTCCCCGCACCTCTGTTCTCCAATGTAGACCCCCCACACCTCTGTTCTCCAATGTAGACCCCCCCAACACCTCTGTTCTCCAATGTAGACCCCATGGTCCCCACTGTAACCCCCCCCCACACACACAAATCAGTTTCTCTCTGTATCCCCCTGCACATCTGTTCTCCCCCATGCACATCAGTTCCTCTCTGTCCTCCCCCCCCCAACATATCTGTTCCCCTGTGTACACAATGCAATGCAGACAGCAGGTTCAAATTTTTTTTTTAATTCAGCTGAACGTGCTGCCTGAGCCAGCGGCGGTGGTGGACTCAGGACTCACCTCGAGGAGAGTGGAAATGCTGCCTGTCCTCCCACAACAGATCTCTGATGATCCAGGAGGAGGAGGAGGGAGGGGAAATCGCAGCAAGCCCAGGCAGGGTTACATGCAGGGCTTCCATCTCACCTGCCCCAGCCGGTTCCATGTTAATGCAGCACTTTCGGGCCGGCTGGCTGCTCCTTGTCCCGGCTCTCTCCCCTCCTCTGATCACTGATGCTGCTAGGGCGGCACTGCAGGCTGGAGACAGAAAGCAGGAGAAAGCAGGCTGACAGAACGGGGACAGAGAGAGAGAACTATTTCTGCACAGAGCGCTGGGATATCTTCACAGGCGCATTTTATCGCCCCCCTAGCCTGGCACAATAAGACGCATATGCTGCCTTATGAATAGTGACCCTTGCCGGCCCTGCTTGTGATCAAATCGTTCCTGACTCCCCGCGCATTACACCAAAAGTAAAATGCGGCAACCGCCACTGCTACTTCCTGCTTAGACACTCAGGGCTATTGAGCCCACATTCGGGGCTCCAGCCTCAATAGCCCCCTATTAACGATGCCTATGGTCGGAGGCGTGAGAGAGATCCAGTGATTGAAGATGTTCCTACGGACTATGAGTAGCGTCAGGAGGGTTCATTGAAGATTTTCTTGGGGAATTATGTTAGAGGGAACTGGGGATTTGTTTTTTGATGGTGGGTATCCCAACAAGAGAAGCATAGGGCCTTTCTCAGGTTGGAAATTAGTCACTTCTTGTAAGATTTGGGTTTTATAAACAGAAATTAAGAAAAATAAAGAATTTGCAAAACACTACATTTTCTTTAAATGACATACTGTACCTCACTGCTTGATGATGTTTGACATGCTTTAGTTCTATAGAAAAATATAATAATAATAATATTACTGTTTAGCAGTAATATTTATTTCTTATCACTAAAGAGGGGTAAAAAGCTAAATTTAGGTTCATACCTAAACCACAAATCCATTAAAGATCAATTTAAACTACAACGTGTATGATACAGGATTAAAACTTTCAATTTAAAAAAGCTTGTTAAAACATTTTAATTCTAAGTTGTTTTATTTCATTCTCGTTTTATAAACTTTTATGCTGATTGAAATGCAAGAACATTTTATGATTTATGTGTAACAAAATGGGTTGTTTTATCCATCTCCAATACTTTTTAGCACATACAGGCAAAAGAGATGCATTGCACTCAACCCAATCTCTAAATGCAGGTAATGAGATGCACCAGTGCTCAGACAACCGCTCCGTATGGCAAGGTTCAAGCAGTTAGCGGGTCTGAATAATTTGTATTTTAACCTATGTCTAAATAAAGCCTTCACATGTTTATTAGATCCTGCAGAATGCCGATTTTTTTTGGACTTTTACCTTCTAGCACCATCTGATTACTTATGTTATATGATATATATTACTGAAAGGGTAGTTGA
Source organism: Aquarana catesbeiana (assembly GCF_042186555.1). NCBI lineage: Eukaryota > Metazoa > Chordata > Amphibia > Anura > Ranidae > Aquarana > Aquarana catesbeiana. Next base: position 23,421,076 of record NC_133333.1, read on the forward strand.
TGCTTGGACTAAACTTCCAGTAAAGGTAGTGAGACAGTCAAAGAAGTTAACGAAAAATAAATCAATAACTAAAACAAACAAAAAAATAGGCATACTCGATAGACTACTCAGTCTTTTTTCTGCAGTCACTTTTCTGTTTTCATGTTATATGATATGAGAGGGACGAAAATATATTTTTCCTGATACATATATTCCCAAATGTTGACATTCCCACCATGTGACCTACCCAGGAAAAAACATGTGTAGTCATTGGTTCTAGACTCTGGCTTTTCGCAGACCAGGCCTTGTGATCTTACTGTAGCTGCACCAGCTACCAAGCAACTGAGAACAGCCTTCGAGTCGCACTCTTTGGACCACCAGAGTTGTAGCCTGGGCTGCAGGAGATTGTGGGTGATACTGTTTTGGCCAAACCTCCTGATAATGCCCTATTTTGCTGTTATTTCCTGAAAATATGGGAAAGTAAGATAGAAAAGCTTTTATTGGCTCCTAGGGGCCAACACAGGTCATTGTGCTTCTTTTTATTGAGGTCCAATGGTCACAAAGGTGTCCTAGGACTAAAAGTAGGTTGTACTGAAATCTGGCTGTAGTTCCCTTGGGCAACTTGGCTGACTTACCTTGTAACAAAGTAGACAATCAAAATTATAAAGATGACTCCAGCCAAAATCCCCAGAATCAGAATTAAAATAAAACTGTATACCCAGTTGCCAGTTGAGTCTTCAATGGTGTAGCTATCTATGCAGAAGAAAGTTAGTAGGTACAATGAATGATCATGTACAAACAATGAGCAATGTTACATAAAGAACAAGACAGCAAAGGCCAAAGAGCCCATTACAGGTTCAAGGTAAAGTAACCCACAGACATAAGATGATTGTTTGGCTATATCGGGTGAAGATCTGATACAGACAACAGGAAACAATCCAGACTTATCTTTCACAAGGTAACAGTTGAAGATGTTTGACTTTCCCAGCCAACTGAGTTAAGTATGTTCATACATCAATCGCTTCAAATAATAATTGTCTGACACCTAAATTGCACCCATACATTTAACCTCCATCACACACCTATGGCCAGCTTTAGGGATGAGCCGAACACCCCCCAGTTCGGTTCGCAGCAGAACATGCAAACAGGCAAAATATTTGTTCGAACACGCAAACGCCGTTAATGTCCATAGGACACGAACGTGAAAAATCTAAAGTGCTAATTTTAAAGGCTTATATGCAAGTTATTGTCATAAAAAGTGTTTGGGGACCCGGGTCCTGCCCCAGGGGACATGGATCAATGCCAAAAAAACTTTTTAAAAACGTGCGTTTTTTCGGGAGCAGTGATTTTAATAATGCTTAAAGTGAAACAATAAAAATGAAATATTCCTGTAAATATCGTGCCTGGGGGTGTCTATTTTACCGTGTTTAGAACAGTCCCTGCAGCAAAATGACATTTCTAAAGGAAAAAAGTCATTTAAAACTGATCATGGCTGTAATATATTGTCGGGTCCCGGCAATATAGATGAAAATCATTGAAAAAAATGGCATGGGTCCCCCCCCCCTCCAGTCAATTACCAGGCCCTTTGGGTCTGGTATGGATATAAAGGGTTACCCCGCACCCAAATGTTTAAAAAAAAATGGTGTGGGGGGCCCCCAGGCACTATATACTCTGAACAGCAGTATATACTATACGGCCTGCCCTATATAGTCTGCAGAAAATTGGGCTTTAGGTGTTGGTGGTACCAGAACACTGTAAACCCTCACAGTTAATCTTGTTGGGTGCAGGAACGGGCCCTGCTGTGAAATATTATATCAAGAGTTGTAATTACATGTCCCTGTTAAACAGGGGCAGAAAAATTGGGCCTTAGGTGCTGGTGGTACCAGAACACTGTAACCCCTCAGTGTTACTCTTGTTGAGCACAGGAATGAGCCCTGCTGTGAAATATTAGATCAAGAAATGTAATTACATGCACAGGGGCAGAAAAATTGGGCTTTTGGTGGTGGTGGTGATGCCACAACACTGTAAGTCCTCACAGTCACTCTCGGTGGGCACTGGAATGGGCCCTGCTGTGAAATATTAGATCAAAAATTGTAATTACATACCCCTGTTAAACAATACATGGTGATTTTTAGGTGATTTTTAGTACAGGATTGCTAGTGTGCCTCAGGAAAGGACAAAAGGACATGGCTGGAAAAACTAAAAGGGTTTCCTTAAAAGTGTAAACAAAAATGTATTTTATTTCTGACCTTTAAATTCCAGCTCCGCGGAGGTGGAGCTTCCAGCTGTGCTGCGAGCAATGCAGGAGTACATCCCTGATTTATCCTCATTGTTGTCTAATACCAGGATCTGTTCAGTTTTATTTAACAGGATATTTCCATCCTTGATCCAAGTGTAATGAGTCACAATGGGGTTGCTTCTCATAAAATTGCACTTTAGCTCAGTGGCTCCCTCTGTTGGGTGAAGCACAACGACTTGAACTCCAGTAACAGCATCTAAAAACACATAAAATGTGTTGTAAAATAAAATATTACAATCCATAGGTTTGTCTTGATTACTGTTGAATTATGATATACATACATTGCACAGGTATCTCTATTGGTGGTGATTCTCCTCTCCCACGTATATTTATTGCAACACAAGAATAAGGTTCAGTGTCTTTGCTGATATTCTGTACTCTTAAATTCTGCTCTTGAGAGTTTAACTTAATTTTGCTATTCCCACGGTACCATTCGTATCTGTGTGGAGGAGGGTTAGATCTGCTGGAACATGTTAAAATCACATCACTACCCTCCAAAAGCTCTTCATTTTTGGAGAAGCTGACCATCACATCTTTTGGTGCATCTGGTGAAGAAGAGAATATTTTTTGCTTAAAGGGTAACTCCACTTAAAACTGTTATTTCTGTTTTGGTTTTTTTGCTGACGAGCTGCATGACATGTTGACTTCCTATATCTCTCAGAGCCCTAAATTGTTATGAGGGAAGTACGAAGCATTGCTGGTCTCCACCTGAAAATGCTAGTTGCCTGGCTGTGTCTCACTTAAAGTGGATGTAAACCTTCACATATACCACAGCCTCAGATGATACACAGAGGTGAAACAATTCTCCCTACATAATGTTTGCATGTATATCTGCTGTCTTCAAGTTTCTAGACTGTTTATAAAGTACACATCGTGTTAGAATTTTCTCTTCCAGTTCCACCTGTGGGTGTGGATTCTTGGCGTACACTGTGCGACAGCTGATTGGAGGAAAGGCACACACCCCCTATCCACATAGGCAGAGGAAGGAAGAAATGTGCAAAGCTGTGCTGTAAATAGACCAGCTCTCTGCTAATCTATTTCTATGCACCCTCCCTGACACAAATTTCAGCCTGGTTTTATCTCAGTTATCGGAGAGCTTGTCAGAAGTTATAGAACCGAGTAGCAGAAAGACACGAGACTCGGGGCTTTGGAGAGAGATAAGTAAACACTACAGATAGATGTGCCCAGGTCACATTTCTTGAATGGGGTTTACATCCACTTTAAGTACTTCTGAATCACAGACCCAGAACAAGCATGATTTAAATCATGTTTCAGAAAAGTGGCAGAACTCATTGTTTTTGTGCTTGTTCCGGGTTAGCTACTCAGACGGCATTGAAGCCAAAGCTTTCATTTGACCCGGACTAGGATTTCCAAAGGAGAGTTCATCATTGGCAACCTGCATGATCCTTTCATGACAGTGTCCCTTTAAATAATAAAATATTCACAGTTTACCGGTGTACCCAACTATTGCTGTAATTTAAAGGACAAACGATGGCTCCTCTAAAAGTAAAAATAAGAAAAAAAAAAAAAAGATAACACCATTTACTGAGGAGGAAATGTCGTTACTAAAGTCCTTGAAACAATGGAATAAGAAGTCAGGGAGTCACTATTGCTGACCCAAAGATGAGATATTATTTTTGCTTTTCTTTAGATTCTTAAAAAAAGTTACCTTATTTTTTAGAGCTGAGAACTCGGCTCCAGGTGGTTCTTAGTGAAGGAGATTTGGAGACAAAAAAATATAAAGGGACTTTACACACTATCTGAGCCTTAATCTTAATCTGACCCTTAATTTAACCCTTAGGTCACCTATTACTGCAGAGTTATGATATACGTACATTGCACAGATATCGGTGTCAGTGGTGATTCTCCTCTCCCAAGAATATTAATTGCAACACAAGAAAGGGGTTCCATATCTTTGTTGACATTCAGTACTTTGATGCTCTGAACTTCAAGTCTTAAATTAATTTTGCTATTCCCACGGTACCATTCATATGTGTGTGGAGGAGGGTTAGATCTGCTGGAACATGTTAAAATCACATCACTACCCTCCAAAAATTCTTCGTTTTTAGGTAAGCTGACCGTCACATCTTTTGGTGCATCTGGTGAAGAAAAGAATATTTTTTGCTTAAAAGACAATTCCACTGTAGACTTTTATTTTTTTTCTTGCTTGTTGGTGAGATGCATGACATGCTGACTTCCTAAATCTCTCAGGACTTTCAGTAGTAAAATATCCTCTACACAATTTCCAGGTGTACCCTACTACTTCTGTTGTTAGAAGCCCAAATGATTGTTCCTCTACAACTAAAACTACACCAAAAGTGCTGAGAGGACATTAAAATCACAGTATAGTAAGGAGCAAATTTTATTACTGGAATTTTTGGAACAATGGAATAAGAAGCCCAGGAGTCACCACTGTCGACTCAAAGGTGAGATATTCCTTTTACTTTTCTTTAGTTCCTTAACAAAGTTACCTTGTTTTTCAGAACTGAGAACACCAGGTGGTTCACAGTGCAGGTATTTTGCAGCCAAAAACAAGTCTAAAAATAAAAATACCTCACACACCCTTTAACCTCTTTAGCTCCTTAAAGTATATGTGAACCCTCACCTTGTAAAACATTACATTCAGTTTAATGTGGCCTAATTTTTTTCCCTCATTAAAATAACAAACATGTTAGACTTACCTGCTCTGTGTAGTAATTTTGTACAGAGCAGCCCCAATCTCCCGATGCTCCAGGCTGCTCCCTCCTGACGAGTGCCCCCATAGCAAGCAGCTTACTATGGGGGCTCATAAGCTGCTGCTCTGTGCGTCCTTTCACATGCAAAGGGCGGCCTCAGCCCTGTCCCTGCTCTCTCCTCATTGGCTCATTGGCTGTGATTTCCGGTAGTGAGAGCCGATGGCTCCAGCTTCTGTCTCAACCAATGAGAAGAAAGAGACCCAGGAAAACCGCTGCTCTTGTGCACGTCGCTGGATCAAGATGGGGCTCAGGTAAGTATTGGGTGGGCTGCTGTACATAGAAGGTTTTTTGTCTTCATGCATCTCATGCATGAAGTTAAAAAACCTTGAGCCTTTACAACCACTTTAAAAGAAGAAAGACTTTAAGAAATGAAAGGCAAAACATTTGTGTAAACATAACATAAAAACAAAAAACAACAACAAAAAAAAACATTTTCCCCTTTTTTATAAGTTATCACATACCCTCTGTTCTGAGCTGCATAAGGAGTTTAGAGAGTTAGGGGAGGAGAAACAGCAGCACATTGGTCTTGTTTTTGCAGCCAAAACAAACCTTAACTGATAATAACCTCACACTTCCTTTTGACTTCCAACCTTAACTGAACCATTAGGCCAGTAGCATTGAACCCTTAAACTAGACATCAAATATAACCCTTAAACTGACCTTAACACATACCCCAGTGTAACCGTATCCTTTAAACTAACCTCAAAATGTAAGCTTTAATGTAACCTTAATGATTAGCCCTTAACCTCACACTTACCTTATAGCTTAACCCAACTCTAAAACTTAACTAGTGAAAGTTTTCCATTCTCTCAGTTGATTACTACCTCAGCAGACCAAGTGCACAGTAGCTTATCCTCACCCTGAACTATTGACACATCCAAAGAAAAGCGCCTGGCATGCTCTGTAAATTTCATATGTCTTGTAATTTTTTGCAAGAAGGCCACTCTGGGACCTCCTAAAATGAATGTCTTAACTTGATCCTTATGCCGCGTACACACGGGTGGACTCTTCGACCGGACTGGTCCGATGGACTTTCCGACTGACTTTCTGACAGACTTTCGAAGGAATGGACTTGCCTACACACGATCACACCAAAGTCCGATGGATTAGTACGTGATGATGTATGACCGGACTAAACTAAGGAAGTTGATAGCCAGTAGCCAATAGCTGCCCTAGCGTTGGTTTTTGTCCATTGGACTAGCATACAGACGAGCGGACTTTTCGACTGGACTCAAATCCGTCGGAAAGATTTAAAACATGTTTTATTTCTAGGTCTGTCTGACTTGGGAAAAAAAAGTCCGTTGGAGCCCACACACGATCGAATTGTCCGACGGAGTCCGGTCCGCAGAACCAAGTCTGCCGGAAAGTCCGCTCATGTGTACGCGGCATAACACTACCTTAGCCTCCTCCTAACCTTATTCTTGAATCCAGTGGTCTTCAAACTGTGGCCCAAGGGCCAGATGTGGCCCCTTGCCAGCTTTTATCCAGCCCTTGGGGCACTATTCCTCTCACTGATTTGAGGCGCTATTCCTAACACTGACACCAGCAGTGATGCAAAACTCCCACAACTGACACCAACAATGGGGCACTATTCCTCCCAATAATATAAATGATGAGGTATTATTCTAATCACTGAAACCAATTGTGGGGCACTATTCCTCCCACTGATGCCAACGATGGGGCTCTATCCTTCCTGGTAATACCAATGATGGGACACTATTCCTCCTCCTATTTGACCACAGGTACTGTGCAACTGAACACCACACCTGAGACATTGTTTACTTCCACTGATGCATATCCTGGGACATTTTCTACCCAGACTGGCTTCAATCCGCCCCCCCCTAAAGTCTGAAAGTAACTGGCTCTTTGTTTGGAAAGTTTGGAGATCCCTGACTTAATATAACCCTAAAGTGTAACTATTAACAACCCTAGTGAACCTGTGTCCAGACTATGTACACTAAAATATTTACATATTTTCTGTAGATGTAGGCATTCTTGAGAAATTCATCTTCACCATTCACAACAAATGCACAGAATCATTTTTTTTTTTTTACCTATTATGTTCTACGGAGAGCAGAATCTTGACAGGCTGTCTGTCCTCTAATATAAACACACAGTATGTGCTTCTAAGCTGTTAGAAATGTACTGAACCTGATTTTAGAGTCTTTATTGTCACCTTTGAGGATCTTTGAGAATGAATGGATTTACATTACATGCAGCTAAAGAGGTGGGTGGCTTGCAGCTCCTTTACTGCTTGCTAATTATATGTGAATATTTTATTGTCCATAGTCTGGGCATGTGTACTTTAATCCTTAACCCTTACCTCAAGCAAAGCAAATCCCTTAACTCAACCCTACAGAGGAAGTAAACTTCCTCTGCTGACATTCACCTATAGGTAAGCCTATAATAAGGCTTACCTATAGGTAGTGTGAATATCTCTTAACTTCCACCGTTTAGGAGATATTTACATTACATGCAGCCAGTGACATCACTAGTGCATGCGTTCTGAAGGAACGGACACCGGTGCCATTCCTTCCAAGCCCTGTGCTATAAAGGCCGGCTCCCACGTGCATGCGCGGGAGTGACATCATCGCGGCTCCGGCCAGTCACAGAGCCGGAGCCCGCAAACCCGGAAGCAAGACGGGTGAAAATGGAAGCGGCTGCAGCGCTGACATCACACGTTTTAGGGTAAGTTTCACATAATATGCTAATATGAGATACATTCTAGCACATTAAGACTTTACCTTGCAGGAAGAAAAAAAAAGTTTAATGTTATACAACCGCTTTGAAACTTAATTTTTAATCAGATCCTAACATTAACCTTTTTTCCTAACTTTTACTCCCCTTATGTTATCCAAATTATAACCTAACCCTGAATCCATAACACTAAGTGCCATATTTATAAAGGAGTGAGTCCGAAATTCACTAAACATTCTCTGCTGGCAAATCTTCTAGGTGCGTGTGTTATAAATGACAGTGATTACTTGACCAGTGCCGCTAGGTAACCCTTTAAAATCCTCTTTTATGTTTTTCTTGCTGAATGTATTGGATTCAAAGGCATTGGGGTTCAATAACTGGGAAATTTCTGCTCAATGTTTATTGACTGTAATACATACATATGATCTTCAGTGTTGCTGCCATTTGTGACGTTCTCCCGTTATGAAAAGTTGCTGTGCACTGAATTTCTGTTTTGTCATCATCATGTGAAGGAATGTATGTGATTGTTAATATTTCTCTCCAGTTTCCTCCAGATAGATCTTCAGATCGTCTCTCGGTTTGGCCAGGTTTGTTCCACTTTAGAGTAGGTGGACTGGAGCCACATGTGTGCACTACAGAGCATGCAACATTTTCAAAAATTTCTTCAAACATATTTCTATTTCCAGAAAGTTCTGGTCTGTTTGGAGTATCTGAAAAATGTTATGGTTAAGTTAATGAAATGAGGTTCTTGTTTTAGTTCAGATTCTTCAATGTAAAAGAAAGTAACCTGCAAAACAGTTGGAACTCCTGACTTTCTCACTTACTTTCAGAGTCCTGATTATACTGCCCCTCCAAGTTTTAATTGGCTTTCCATAATATCATTTTAATTGCTTTTGCTTACATTAGGCTTAGTTCACAAAGCTAACACACTGAGATAAGTATCCTTCTTTTCAAAAAAGGGAAAGTTATTTTTAGTTGAAATAAGAAAATTAAAGTCACATGGCTAAAAATAGAGAACCTCAGACTAGTGTTAGAGCTTTGTAAACTGAGTCTATTACATATTTGTATTACCTTTCCTTGCTTGACAGCACTCCCCATGTAACACGTAAACAGTGGGAAATGTCTTGGGATAGAAAAACTGTGCAAGCATTTTATATGCAGAATTCATTAAAGTACAATAACTGCTTGATCCATTGTGATCTACTCATCTATGTGTGTTACAATAACTACTTGAAGACCAGGCTTTTTCTGACACTTATGTTTAGATGTAACAATCAATTTTTATTGCTAGAAAATTACTTAGAACCCCAAAACATTATATATTTGTTAAAGCAGAGACCCTAGAGAATAAATTGGTGAGTTTTGCAATTTTTTTATATCACACTGTATTTGCACAGCAGTTTTTCAAATGCAATTTTTTGGGGGAAAGTACACTTTTTTAAAAATTTTTGGAAAAAAAGAAACAAAACACACAGCCCACTTTTTATAATTTATTTTATTTTATTTTAACAGTGTTGCTTTAAATTTTGTTATCACTTTTATTGCTGTAAACATCCTTGTGACAGCAATAGCAATGTGACAGGTACTCTTTATGGGGGGATCTGGGGTCTATATGACCCCAAATTTCTCCTCTGCACTTGATCACTCTGCAACAAGATCAGTGTTTTCAAACGCTGTTGATTTTTTGAAAATGGAGCCAATGACATCCGGATAAACAGGATGTGATTTCAGGTCATCACTTCCAAGTTACCATAGTGGTGAGCCGATCAAAGACAATCACAGCTTTGTTTGGGTGTCCAACTAGCTGGCGGATGCTCCAGATGGTAGCTCGGGTCTCCTGGTGTGACGGGAGAGCCTAAGCAGGTGGCAGGAGGGGGGGACGTCCCCTCCTGCTGCCTGTAATAGCAGTCAAGTAGCTAGTTAGCTGCTCCGATTGCTATTACAAGAGAGCCAACCGCCGGCTCTAAAAAACAGTACAGAGGTGATGCCTGCAGCAGCAGTCATAATCCCAGTACAACCACTTGAAGACCAATGACGTACCAGATACAGTTTTTAGCAAAGAAGTAGTTGTCTTTTAAGTTCCAACAGTATTTTGGAAGGGTGATGTTAAGCCTCCTTTGTACAGTTTAGAACATCAAATATCCACTCTAACTAAGCCAACCTCTAAAACATTACCTACACCTACTTTGCATAGGATCACTGTAAAGCTCTTATGATGTGTAAGAATTTGGCACCATTTATGGTGATATTCTAAGATGTTGAATAACAACTAAGCCTGTTAAACAGGCCATGAAAGGCAACATTTGATTGTACAATCTCATTCAGATTTTCCATCAACTATGTAGTTCCAGGAATGGATTGCATTGGCAGGTCAGCAAAACCATGCCAGGAACCGATGCCACCCAAAGTGGCCATTTTTCCTGCAATGATAACCCCACCCCCACTCTTCCCTGTGGCAAAGATGGCCACTTTGGGGGCGTTAGCATACACACAGACACTCAGTTTAGTGGCACAGAGCTCAGTGTCCCTGAGTAAAACTATCTGCCCTTGGATAAAAGAACAACAGCACTGTGCTTAGTAATGCTGAGCCTGCACTGTTAACAGGCCTCACATCACTGAAGGACCTCAGGCTCTGCTCCTGCCTATGTGACAGGCGTAGTACCTGGGCAGGGAGCTCAGTAATTCTGAGTTTGTGATTTTATCATTTTCAGTATTACTGAGGTGCACTGAGTACAGAGTATATAGACATTGAGGCTCGTTGTCAACCCCACCATGAAGACATGCTGTCCAGGTTGGCCATCTCAATTGGTGAGACATTGGGGGGGGGGTCCGAAATTTCAGTACACCTGCATTAATTGCTGTTTGTGCCCCCATTAGAGCGATTTGATCACTTCCTCTGTTTATGACCACTTCAGTGGCTACAGAAACTGCAATAAAGTTCCAACAAAGGTTCTAACACGTTTAACAATATAACTAAAAGAATGTCTGTGCACAAATCCAAGGAGCTTACATATATAAAAACCAATATAACATATGGCAGCCTACAATCCCATGCCCTGAACTGTGTTGCCATAGGCAGCCTGCCCATTACCTCCATAAAGAAATGTTTACCTGTGACATGAAGCTGTAGAGTCCTCTGAACTTGTTTTGCATTAGTATCCTCATCTTCTCCTGGGAAATAGGATTCCCCATCATCATTTCTTCTCACAGGGTCTATCCTCAGTGAACAGCTGTTACTCCCAGGTACTAGTGAGGTTCTGCCTCTGTAATCCGGTATTACTGAAGAGCTTTTTCGACTTGTAAAAATCTGAGGATATCCTGATAGACTATCTAAGTACCAAACAGTACTGGATGGCCCAGAATTCCTCTTAGGGTAGAATGTACAGGGAATCTCCACACAGGATCCAATCAATCCAACAATTTTGGTAGGGAACTCCCACCTCTGACACACAAGTCCTGGCCAAAAACATGAAAATATTTGTTTTTTTTTGTTTTTTTGTTATAGTTTATAATTATTAAGTTTTCTCAAAATATGAATCCGGTTTACCTTGAAAAAGGTTAAGAAGCAGAATCTTCTGTGTGATATTCATTCTGTGTCAGTCAGGGACCATGTTCAATCATGGGTGCAACTGTAAAATAGTATATATGGTGCAATTTAATTTGGGACAAAAATAATCACAAAGGTCTTGTAGCAGGGTGACCCCGTGCCACTGTTTAAAATGGTGGTTTACACCAGGTTTTCTGGTTAGCAAGCACACTAATGGCTCAGGTGTGTGCTGGGTTTATGTCAGAGACAGAGTTAGAGGTCAGAGCCCTGACCACCCGAGGAGGTCAGTGTGTGAAGGGAGCCATGAGAGGTGCTGCTATGCACCATGCTGTCCAGGTTGGGACAGACCAAGGCCCGAGCCTGAGAGAGAGTCCACAAGGGACAGAGCAGCTAGGGAACGGAGAGGAAAGATGCAGAGCTAAAAGTACAGCATCTGTGCACGTACACTGGGATGTGTTTGATGGTCAGGAGGACCACTGGGGTACTAAACAGAGCAGTAAAGCTATCACAAGAGAGCAAGGAGCCAGAATGTTATGTTTATTGCATTGGTGGTGAGAACACCCTATGTGGGAAGACATACCTGTATGAACTTTGACTTTCTTTTAAATAAAAGTGGTCAGGAAAGCCCTGGAAACTATATCTGATATGGTGTAAACTTACTGTTCTGGCTCTACCATTGAGCTTAGAAACCGTGATGCGTCACAGTCTGCAAAGATTATGTTAAAGCGGAAGTGAAGGCAGCAAATACTTACCTTCCCTCCAACAGTTCCTTGCCAGTGCCAGCATCTCCTTCAGTGTGCCAATTTTCAGCCATCTTCATTGGCTGTCGCGGGATGACGTCACTCTGGTGCATGTGCAGGAGGCGTCATTCAGGCACACAGGGATTGGGTTGGCCGCTGTAAGTGGAGCTGCCCATGCGGGCAATCACTGAGAGCAAGCAGTCAGGCATATTTAACTGCAGAAAAGACATTGCATGTTTCGTTTACAATTAAAAAAAAAGCTACCTGATCTCAGTGAACAACAGCAGAACTTTAGTTCCATTTAAAAACATTTACTTAGGTTCCTATCCAAGAGTTTGTTTTTAATTCCAGACCTTTAAAGTGGTTGTAAACTCTGTTATACCACTTATACCTACATGTTCACCTATAATAAGGCTTACCTGTAGGTACTGTGAATATCTCCTAAACCTGCACTGTTTAAGAGTCATTCAGAGTGTATGCAGCCAGCGACGTCAGCGGCGCATGTGCTCTGAAGGTCCGGCATACAGTGCAGTAAACAGACCCATAACGTCATCATGCCCCCAACCGCTCATGTAGTGGGGGGGCCACGGACCCGGAAGGAAGACCAGAGGAAGACGGAAGCCCTATCAGCAGTGACATCGCGGCTCTGGAGGGCTTCGTTCTTGGGTAAGTTTCTCATAATGTGCTAGTATGCAAGTTAGTGTAGTGGGACCTCTGCAGTGTTCATCTAAAGCTACAAGTTAGTGTAGTGCGTCCTGCTCACAGTGTTCAGCTAAAACTACAAGTTAGTGTAGTGAGACCTCTGCACAGTGTTCAGCTAAACCTACAAGTTATTTTTTTGCGAGCTCTGCACAGTGTTCATCTAAAGCTACAAGTTAGTGCAGTGTGTCCTGCTCACAGTGTTCAGCTAAAATTACAAGTTAGTGTGGTGCATCCTCACAGTGTTCAGCTAAACCTACAAGTTAGTGCAGTGCGTCCTGCTCACAGTGTTCAGCTAAAACTACATGTTAGTGCAGTGCGTCCTGCTCACAGTGTTCAGCTAAAACTACATGTTAGTGGGGTGCGTCCTCCTCACAGTGTTCAGCTAAAACTACAAGTTAGTGTGGTGCGTCCACCTCGCAGTGTTCAGCTAAACCTACAAGTTATTTTTTTGCGAGCTCTGCACAGTGTTCATCTAAAGCTACAAGTTAGTGCAGTGCGTCCTGCTCACAGTGTTCAGCTAAAACTACAAGTTAGTGTGGTGCGTCCTCACAGTGTTCAGCTAAACCTACAAGTTAGTGTAGTGAGACCTCTGCACAGTGTTCATCTAAAGCTACAAGTTAGTGCAGTGCGTCCTGCTCACAGTGTTCAGCTAAAACTACAAGTTAGTGTGGTGCGTCCTCCTCACAGTGTTCAGCTAAACCTACAAGTTATTTTTTTGCAAGCTCTGCACAGTGTTCAGCTAAAGCTACCTGTAGAAGGTTGGCGGTGTTCTCATACTACAGGCAGGCAGTTGATTTTGCTAGCTGCAGTATCAGTACATATATATATATATATATATATATATATATCCCAGCTTAGTGCAGCTACAGGCCATTAGTATGTCTGGAAGGCCAAGAAGGAGAGGCAGACAGTCACAAGCCAATAAGAGAGGGCAAGCAGGCTCTGTGTCTAGTGCTGGTCATGGAGACAGTGCATCCTCATCAGCACGTGGCCATGGGACACGCTTGGCCTTTTTTTAGGCAGCTGGCCGTGTTGAGCCACAACATGCGGAAGACTTGGTCGAGTGGATGACCAAGCTGTCCTCATCCTCCTCATCCTCTCTCACCCATGCTCAGGGTACTTTGTCTGGCAAAGCAGCGGCCTCTTCCCTCGGCTCAATGTCATCAGTGACTCCTTCCCTAGCCCCACCATGTCCTCCTGAGGAGTCCCTCGAATTGTTTGACCACAGTGTTGGGTACATGCTCCAGGAGGATGCCCAGCGTTTGGAAGGCTCAGATGATGAAACTGAGCTTGATGAAGGCAGTAACATGAGCACGGACAGAGGGGGTGCCCAAGAAGGACAGTAATCTGGCAGTCATGCTCCCCCTGCTGCAGCATACTGCCAGGTTTGCTCCAGTGATGAGGAGGGAGGGGATGATGAGGTCACTGACTCAACGTGGGTGCCTGATAGGAGAGAGGAGGAGGAGGAGGCGGCACATCACCAACGAGGCAGGATGCCCTCCAGGGGCCAGCCTAAGGGCAGCACATTGACTGCATCACACCCCAAAGCTCCACATGTGCAGGGCGCTGCAGTCTCTGCGCGTTATTCAAAAAGTTCTTTGGTGTGGGCCTTTTTTGAGACAAGTGCATCAGATCGCTATTTGCAACATATGTCTCAAGCTTATCTTGCGTGGCAAAAACATCTCCCTCTTGGGTACCACATGCTTGACCAGACATATGTTGACCTGCCATGCAGTTCATTGGCAAGCATATCTAAAAGACCCACACCAAAGAACAAAGAGGACCTCTCCTTGCTCCTCATTAGCTGAGATCTCCAACCCCACTATACCTTCAGTCCTCTCTGAGACCTGCACTGAGAGGAATGAAGGTGTAGAATTAGGTGTGTCACAGCCAAGTACTTGTGGGCAATCTGCTTTTGGTACACCGACATGAGATTGTACCAGGCAAATTTCCCTGCCCCAGCTGCTGCACCGCCGAAAGAAGTTTGCTCCCAGCCATCCACATGCCCAGCGGTTGAATGCTAGCTTGGCAAAATTGCTAGCACTTCAACTGCTGCCTTTTCAGTTGGTAGACTCTGCCCCCTTCCGTGAGTTTGTGGAATGTGCGGTTCCTCAGTGGCAGGTACCCAAACGCCACTTTTTCTCATGGAAGGTGATTCCGTCTCTCTACCGGCATGTGGAAGGCAATGTCCATGCCTCGCTGGACAGGGCGGTCAGCGGTAAGGTGCATATTACCGCTGACTCATGGTCCAGCAGGCATGGACAGGGACGTTACCTAAGTTTCACGGTGCATTGGGTGACTCTGCTGGCAGCTGGGAAGGATGCAGGACAAGGTGCAGTAGTGTTGGAGGTTGTTCCGCCACCACGCCTCCAAAATGCCACTACTAATGATTGTGACACACCTCTCTCCTCCACTCCCTCGGAACCAGTGGTGCTCCATAGCCGTTCAAGGGGCTACGCAAGTATGCAGGCCAAAAGATGCCATGCGGTGCTTGAGCTGGTGTGCTTGGGGGACAGGAGCCACACTGGGGCAGAGGTTCTGTCAGCTCTGCAGGGGCAGGTTCAGAGGTGGTTGACGCCACGCCAACTTAAGGCAGGAATGGTGGTTTGCGACAATGGCACCAACCTCCTCTCTGCCCTCTGACAGGGACAAATGACCCATGTGCCCTGTTTGGCTCACGTCCTTAACTTGGTGGTGCAGCGGTTCTTGGGCAGGTACCCGGGCTTACAGGATGTCCTGAGGCAGGCCAGGAAAGTCTGTGTGCATTTCATGCCCAAGAACCGCCTAATCTGTGACATGCCCACCAGGTGGAACTCAATGTTGGCCATGCTGCCGCGGCTGCACACGCAGCAGAGGGCCATCAATGAGTACCTGTGTGACTATGGCACTAGGACAGGGTCCGGGAGCTTGTTTTTTTTCCCCACGCCAGTGGGCCATGATCAGGGATGCATGCACTGTCCTGTCACCATTTGAGGAGGCCACGAGGATGGTGAGCAGTGACAGTGCATGCATCAGTGACACTGTCCCCCTTGTCCACCTGTTGGAGCACACGCTGCGTGGAATAATGGACAGGGCACTTGAGGCAGAACAGAGGCAGGAAGAGGAGGGCTTCCTTAGCTCTCAAGGCCCCCTTTATCCAGACAGTGTTCCTGCATGCCCGCCGATCACACAGGAAGAGGACGAGGAGGAGGAGGAGGAGGAGGAGGAAGATTGTGTCAGTATGGAGGTGGAGCCTGGCACTCAGCATCAGCAGCAGTCTTTAAGGGATCAGTCCCAAGAAACACATGGACTTGTACGTGGCTGGGAGGAGGTGGCTGCGGACCATGTCGTCCTTAGTGACCCAGAGGACTCCGGACCGAATGCCTCAGCAAACCTACGCTGCATAGCCTCCCTGATCCTGCAAAGCCTGCGTAAGGATCCTCGTATTCGTGGTATCAAGGAGAAGGACCAATACTGGCTGGCAACCCTCCTTGATCCACGTTACAAGGGTAAGGTTGCGGACCTTATCTTGCCATCGCAGAGGGAGCAGAGGATGAAACATCTTTGGGAGGCCTTGCAGAAAGGTCTGTGCAACACGTTCCCAGAAACTGGGAGGTTACAAACTCCTGTTTCTGGACAACGTGTTGCTGAGGCTTCGGTCAGTCAAAGAAGGAGCGGTGGGGAAGGTGGCCGTCTGACCGATGCGTTCAGACAATTTTTTGGTCCGCAGCCCCAAGGTATGATCGGTTCCAGCAACCATCACCAGCGTCTGTTTTACATGGTGCAGGAATACCTAGGGGCAAGATCTGACTTGGACACCTTTCCCACCGAAAATCCTCTGGGTTACTGGGTCTTGAGGATGGATCACTGGCCAGAGCTTGCACAGTATACAATTGAGCTACTGGTCTGTCCTGCATTCAGCATTCTTTCGGAACGCACATTCAGTGCTGCTGGAGGCTTTGTAACCGATCACAGGGTGAGTCTGTCCACCGACTCGGTCGATCGACTGACCTTCATAAAAATGAATCAGTCTTGGATCACCACCAGCTACTAAGCACCTGATGCTGATGTAACCGAATAATTTTTTTTTTAAATATCAGATCCCTTCAAAGACTGCCTATGCTGATGCTGAGTGATTATCCCTGAGTAATTATCCTCTTCCTCCTCAATGATCACGCTGATAGCTTGTAAGAACATTTTTGGTTCTGGGCGCCACCACCAGTGCCTAAGGCACAATTTTGCAGCCCCTGTTTAACAGGAGCGTGTAATCACAATTTTTGATGCAATACTTTGCAGCAGGGCTCGTTTCTGCGTTCCAACTAGAGTATCTGTGAGGGGTTGCAGTGTTGTGGCACCAGCACCAGTGCCTAAGGCCCAATTTTTCAGCCCCTGTTTAACAGGGGTGTGTAATTACAATTTTTGATGCAATACTTTGCAGCAGGGCTCGTTTCTGCGTTACAACTAGAGTATCTGTGAGGGGTTGCAGTGTTGTGGCACCAGCACCAGTGCCTAAGGCCCAATTTTTCAGCCCCTGTTTAACAGGGGCGTGTAATTACAATTTTTGATGCAATACTTTGCAGCAGGGCTCGTTTCTGTGTTACAACTAGAGTATCTGTGAGGGGTTGCAGTGTTGTGGCACCAGCACCAGTGCCTAAGGTCCAATTTTTCAGCCCCTGTTTAACAGGGGCGTGTAATTACAATTTTTGATGCAATACTTTGCAGCAGGGCTGCGTTCCTGTGAGGACTTACAGTGTTGTGGCACCAGCACCACCACCAAAGGCCCAATTTTTCTGCCCTTGTTCAACAGGGGCATGTAATTACAATTCTTGATCTAATATTTCACAGCAGGGCCCATTTCTGCGCCCACCAAGAGCGAGTGAGGACTTACAGTGTTGTGGCACCAGCACCACCACCAGCACCAAAGGCCCGATTTTTCTGCCCCTGGTCAACAGGGGCATGTAATTACAATTCTTGATCTAATATTTCACAGCAGGGCCCTGTGAGGGCTTACAATGTTGTGGCCACAACAACACCTAAGGCCCAAATTTCTGCTGAGTATGTAGGGCAGGTCCCTACTTTCAAACATCTAACTTACAAACGACTCCTACTTGCAAACGGAAGGAGACAACAGGAAGTGAGATGAAATCTACCCTTAGGAAGGGAAATTCTCTCCTGTAAGAGTTAATATGGGAAAAACATTTCTCCTTTCCACTGATGCTTTCCAATCCTTGTTCCACAAAAAAACCCAAATTTTCAAAAAACATTTGTCATTGGGACAAAAAGTGAGGTGAAATCTTCTGAAGAGGAGGAAAGACAGCAAAACAAATGTCACAGGGGTGATAACCCTTCCCTATGTTTTCCAAAAAGCTTAAAAAAGATTTTTTGGCTGGAGCTAAACACGTTAAAAATGTACCTGTTCAAAATTACAAACAGATTCTACTTAACAACAAACCTAAAGTCCCTGTCTTGTTTGCACCGCCTGTATACTGCTGTTCAGAGTATATAGGGCCTGGTGGCCCCACACCTTTCTTTATTTTAATCTGAGTGCGGGGTTCCCCTTAATATCCATACAAGACCCAAAGGGCCTGGTAATGGACTGGAGGGTACCCATGCCGTTTGTCTCACTGATTTTCATCCATATTGCCAGGACCCGACATTACATTAAACCCGCAAGCAGTTTTAAATGAGATTTTTTCCTTTAAAAATGACATTTTGTGCAGGGACTGTTCTAAGCACGGGAAACATGCGTCACTTTACAGGCATACTATAGACACCCCCCAGGTACGATATTTAAAGGAATATTTCACTTTTTTTTTTTACTTTAAGCATCATTAAAATCACTGCTCCCGAAAAAACGTCCATTTTTAAAAGTTTTTTTTGCATTGATACATGTCCCCTGGGGTAGGACCCGGGTCCCCAAACCCTTTTTAGGACAATACCGTGCAAATTAGCCTTTAAAATGAGCACTTTTGATTTCGAATGTTCGAGTCCCATAGACGTCAATGGGGTTCTAACGTTCGTGCGAATTTTAGGTCCGTTCGCAGGTTCTGGTGCGAACCGAACCGGGGGGTGTTCGGCTCATCCCTACTCCTGTGTATGCGCAGGGGGCCAACATTTAGGCGCACAGGGATTAGGCCGGCCACTGTAAGCTGAGCAAGTGCAGCTTGGCTTATATGTGTGGGATCATTGAGAGAAGGCAGATAGACAAATTTTATTGCAAAAACCTGCCTGACCCCAGTGAATAACAGCAGAACGTTAGTTCCCCTTTAATTCACTTTCATTTATATACCTATCCTGGAGTTATGCTGGTCATACACTATACGAAAAATCGTTCAAACCCATTTTCGAAAAACGAACATTCAGCCGTGAGAGGAAATGATAGTGTCATCATGTAGTGACCGATAAATCGTTCAACGGACATAAATTAATCCATTTTATCTTTGTTTTCGGACATATGCCTAGTGAAAACTCAGTTTGGACGGGAAACACATTAACCACTTGCCGACCAGCCACCGTCATTATACTGCGGCAGGTCGGCACGATCCCACAAATCGCCGTAGCTGTATGTCGGTCCCTTTAACAGCTATAGCTGGCGCGCGTGCACCCGCTGCACGGCGGGGGAGCTGATGCACGTGGCCAGCGGCCACGATGTCCGCCGGCCACTCAAGATCGCTCTACAGAGAGCCAGAATGGGGATCTGTCAATGTAAACAAGCAGATCCTCGGGGAAGTAGAGAGAGATAGTTTGTTCCTAGTAAATAGGAACAGCGTTCTCACTGCACTCCCAGTCAGTCCCATCCCCCCCCCCCCCCAGTTAGAAACACCTCCCGGGAACACATTTAACCCCTTGATCGCCCCCTAGTGTCAACCCCTTCCCTGCCAGTGTCATTTATACAGTAAAAGATTGCTGTATAAATGTCACTGGTCCCAAAAAAGTGTCAAAAGTATCTGATCTGTCTGCCGCAATGTCACAGTCCCACTAAAAATCGCTGATCACCACTATTACTAGTAAAAAAAAACAAAAAAAAACAACAATAAAAATGCCATAAATATATCCCCTATTTTGTAGACACTATAACTTTGAACAAGCAAATCAATAGACGCTTATTGCGATTTTTTTTTTACCAAAAATAAGTAGAAGAATACCTATTGGCCTAAACTGATGAAGAAATTCCTTTTTTCGTTTTTTTTTTTTTTGGATATTTATTATAGCAAAAAGAAGAAATATTGTTTTTTTTCTTTTTCTAAATTGTCGCTCTATTTTTGTTTATAGTGCAAAAAAAAATAAAAAACGCAGAGGTGATCAAATACCACCAAAAGAAAACTTTATTTGTGGGAAAAAAAAGGACATCAATTTTGTTTTGGTACAGCGTCGCACGACCGCACAGTTAAAGCAACGCAGAAAATGGCCTGGTCATTAAGGGGGTAAATACTTCCGGGGCTGAAGTGGTTAACTTTTCAATTTATCGTTCGTCCGTCAGAAAATTCCCAAACTTGTCCTTCATTTTTTTTGTGGCTCAAAAATCTCCCAACCGTCTAGGGAACAAACCGTAGAGACATGGCAACAATAGGAGGGGTTTAGAACCTCAGCAACTCTATCAAATTATATGTAGAGCAATACTACAGGGCTCTCCTGTTTCCCTTCCCCTCCCCACTTTCCTTTTTTTTTTTTTTTTTTTTGGGTAGTAGGGGATAAGATTTGTTTTGAGTGAATGGACAATAGGCATGAATGAGTCTGGACAAAAATAATAGGATAGAGAATTACAAATCAATTGTATGGTTGTACCTACAATATATCCAAGAAATTTTTGTTTTTTTACTTGTGTATATGTTGTGCAAAATTGAAAAATTATAAAATAAAGAATATAAACAAAAATGTCCCAACCGATTTGTGACCATTAACCAAAAAAACGAACAAACTGTCTAAATGACCAAATTTCGGACGATTTTTTTGTATAGTGTATGGCCAACATAAATTTTAACATCTTAATCAGACCTTTATAGTGGGGAGGGGGACTTACTGCAACTGTATATCTTTACTTGAGATCAGCTTTAATTGTAGCAATCGGGTTTTCTACCATGTCAGAGAGGGCTGTGCAGTATGGGATATGTGCATTTTAATAGTACATATAGGGGATTATTTACTAAAGGCAAATCCACTTTGCACTACAAGTGCACTTGGAAGTGCAGTTGCTGTAGATCTGAGGGGGACATGCAAGGAAAATAAAAAACAGCATTTTAGCTTGCGCATGATTGGATGATAAAATCAGCAGAGCTTCCCCCTCATTTCAGATCTTCCCCCTCAGATTTACAGCGACTGCACTTCCAAGTGCACTTGTAGTGCAAAGTGGATTTTCCTTTCCTAAATAACCCCCTATAGTATACTGTATATATAGCTGTTTTCCTGGAGCCATTAACCGCTTCCCGATCACTTCACGCAGATATACTGCGGCAGAAGGGCACGTACAGGCAGATTAACGTACCTGTACGTTGCCCTATAAGAGGCGGCGCGCGCGCGTGCCTGCCGGGAACTCCATGACCGCGGGTCCCGTGGACTCGATGTCCGTGGGGATACCCGCGATCGTCTCACGGTGAGGAAGAACGGGGAGATGCTGATGTAAACAAGCATCTCCCCGTTCTGCCTAGTGACAGTGTCACTGATCTCTGCTCCCTGTGATCGGGGGCGGCGATCAGTGTAGTGTAACACACAGCCCCTCCCCCCCACAGTTAGAATCACTCCCTAGGACACACTTAATCCCCTACAGCGCCACCTAGTGGTTAACCCCTTCACTGCCAGTGACATTTTTACAGTAATCAATGCAATTTTTTTAGCATTGATCGCTGTATAAATGACAATGGTCCCAAAAATGTGTCAAAATTGTCCAATGTGTCCGCCACAATGTCGCAGTCATGATAAAAATTGCTGATCGCCACCATTATTAGTAAAAAAAAAAAAAAACTATCAATAAAAATGCCATAAAACTATTTTGTAGACGCTATAACTTTTGCGCAAACCAATCAATAAATGCTTATTGCCATTTTTTTTCAATCAAAAATATGTAGAAGAATACATATCGGCCTAAACCGATGAAGACTTTTTTATTTAATTTTTTGGGGGGATATTTATTATAGCAAAAAGTAAAAAATTTTATTTTTTTTCAAAATTGTTGCTCTTTTTTTGTTTATAGCGCAAAAAATAAAAACCACAGAGGTGATCAAATACCACCAAAAGAAAGCTCTATTTGTGGGGAAAAAAGGACGTCAATTTCGTTTGGGAGCCATGCCGCACGACCGCGCAATGGTCAGTTAAAACAACGCAGTGCCGAATCCCAAAAAGTGCTCTGGTCAGGAAAGGGGGTAAATTCTTCCGGGGCTGAAGTGGTTAAACCCAAGACATTAATAAAAAAAACACCTTTGAGTAGGGTTGTTCTTTTATGAATTACTCGTATACAGTAATAATAATTTGTATTACAAAGTCTTTTTTTTATTCCTGGCCTTTGTACAGTTGTGAATGATCAGAAAATGCTAAAAATCAGCAAACTTCCACTAAACAACCTAAATAAGCATTAAAAATATGACAAAGACAAAATTTTAAAAAAAGACAATATAGTAATAACATTCCAATTGTGTTGTCATTGCAAACTTCTGTCAGTTTATCATTTGATATTAATCACTTACTTGCTCGGCTCATCTACTCTTGTGGATGTTAGATTTCAGAGATGAAAAGTACAGACTGAAATTACATACAACACACAAGTACAGATCGTATGATTTGCAGAAGTTATGGCTTTCTGGTATTTCCCGAATTGAGCAACTTCCTGTTGTAAACCAAGATTGATATTAAAGGCAAACTATAATAGTGTGGGGTTATTTTATTTATTAATTTAAAGTGGAGGGCCACCCTAAAAAAAAAAAAAATTGCATGAAAAATCCTAAAAATATTAAAAAAAAAATTTTTGAAAAAAAAAATGTTTTAAACTTACCTAAACCCTTGTTGCTAGGCAGTCTTCCTAATCTGCCTCTTCCTATTCCTCGGTGAGCGGCCCCGTTGCCTTCTGGGAACTGTGTGTGTTCCCAGAACACCACGGGGCCATTCACAGAGCGCCGTGCCGCTCGCGCGTGCGCAGTAGGAAACTGGCAGTGAAGCCGCAAGGCTCCATTGCCTGTTTCCCTAACCTAGGATGGCGGTGGCGGGACCCGAGAGCCAAGGGACGGGTCAGCCTCGGGCAGCCGACATCGCGGGCACCCAGGACAGGTAAGTACTTATTTAAAGTTAGCAGCTACAGTGTTAGTAGCTGCTGACTTTTATTTTTTTTTTTTCAGGGACGGAATCCCGCTTTAAAAGTTTTTAATCTGTTATTTTATACCTTTTTTGTGTACTATTTACCGTATTTATCGGCGTATAACACGCACTTTTTTCCCCTTAAAATCAGGGGAAAGTCGCAGGTGCGTGTTATACGCCGATCCCCTGCGATCCCGAGCTGTCAAAATATCAAAATCGCCGACCGCGATTTGAAAATGGCGCCGCCGGCGCCGAAATACACAGAGCCGGTCCTCGGCTCTTTCCGACGGCTCTCGTTTACTTTCGGTTTCACTCGTAGTCCCGAGCGGAGCTATCCGAACCTACTCGGATAGCTCCGCTCGGGACTACGAGTGGAGCCGAAAGTGAACGAGAGCCGCCGGAAAGAGCCGAGGTCCGGCTCTGTGTATTTCGGCGCCGGCGGCGCCATTTTCAAATCGCGGTCGGCGATTTTGAAGCCTAGCAAGCAGGGACAGGGGATCGAAGGCTGCACTGGGGAAGGCTGCACTGGGGCAAGGTTGCACTGGGGAAGGCTGCACTGGGGAAGGCTGCACTGGGGCAAGGCTGCACTGGGGAAGGCTGCACTGGGGAAGGCTGCACTGGGGCAAGGCTGCACTGGGGAAGGCTGCACTGGGGAAGGCTGCACTGAGAAGGCTGCACTGACATGGCTGCACTGACATGGCTGCACTGACAAGGCTGCACTGGGGCAAGGCTGCACTGAGAAGGCTGCAATGATGGGCATTTAAATGTAAGTTTTTTTCCCTTCAACTTCCCTCCTAAAAGTTTTTTTTTCCTTAAAATTCCCTCCTAAATTGGGGTGCGTGTTATACGCCGGTGCGTGTTATACGCCGATAAATACGGTATTTAGAGTAGAACTATAGGCAAAACATTTTCTTTTCTTTTTTTTTTTCGTTTTAAATAGAGCAGATTTTTTAATTGCCATGTGCATCCCATTGCCAAGATTTCCCTTCACTTCCTGTCCCATAGCCAAACAGGAAGTGAGAGGAAATTCCTGCAAATTAGGAGAATCCCTTGGGGACCCCCCAGGTCACTAGAACTAACGTCCACATGGGAAGATTTCCCCTTTATTACTTTTCTGGGGACAACCCAAAATTTGGGATTTTCTTTACCTTTCACATTCAGTGGTAATGATAAACAGGAAAAATAGAGAGGGGGGATCTCCTTGATGGGGGACAGACAGCAGTAAAACCTGACAGGTTTTCGAATCCCTCTCTACCCTATCCAAAACTAAAGCTTTGCCTTTAGTTATACTTTACTTATTTGATTTTATAAAAATATTTTTTCTTTTAGTAGCAACCATACAGAGCAGGGAGAGAGGCTGACACGGGAAAGGGAAAAAGGGAAGGAAAGAAAAGTGAAGATAAGGGAAAAAGGGAAAGAAAGAAAAGTGAAGATAAGGGAAAGAGAAAGAAAGAAAAAGAAAAAGTGAAGATAAGGGAAAGGGAAAAAGGGAAGGAAAGAAAAGTGAACATAAGGGAAAAGGAAAAAGGGAAGGGAAGAAAAGGAAAAGTGAAGATAAGGGAAAGGGAGAAAGGGAAGAAAAGGAAAAGTGAAGATATGGGAAAGGGAAAATAGTAAGAAAACGAAAAGTGAAGATAAGGGAAAGGAAAAAAGGGAAGGAAAAAAAGGAAAAGTGAAGATAAGGGAAACGGAAAATGGTAAGAAAAGTAAAAGTGAAGAAAAGGGTAAGAGAAAAAGGGAAGGAAAGAAAAAGGAAAAGTGAAAGGGAAATAGGAAGAAAAGGAAAAGTGAAGATAAGGGAAAGGAAAAATAGTAAGGGAAGGAAATGTGAAGATAAGGGAAAGGGTAAAATGGAAGAAAAGGAAAAGTGAAGATAAGGGAAACGGAAAAAGGGAAGAAAAGGAAAAGTGAAGATAAGGGAAAGAGAAAAATGAAAGAAAATAAAAAGTGAAGATAAGGGAAAGGGAAAATGAGAAGAAAAGGAAAAGTGCAGATAAGGGAAAGAGAAAAAGGTAAGGAAAGAAAAAGGAAAAGTGAAGATAAGGTAAAGGAAAATTGGGAAGGAAAAGTGAAGATAAGGGAAAGGGAAGGAAAGAAAAGTGAAGATAAGGGAAAGGGAAAAAGGGAAGGAAAGAAAAGAAAAGTAAAGATAAGGGAAAGGGAAAAAGGGAAGGAAAGAAAAGAAAAGTGAAGATAAGGGAAAGGGAAAAAGGGAAGGAAAAAAAAGGAAAAGTGAAGATAAGGGACACGGAAAAAGGAAAGAAAAGGGAAAGTGAAGATAAGGGAAAGGGAAAAAGGGAAGGAAAAAAAAGGAAAAGTGAAGATAAGAGAAACAGAAAATGAGAAGAAAAGGAAAAGTGAAGATAAAGGAAAGGGAAAAAGCTGTCAACATTTTTAAAAAGTGCGACCTTGCGGGGCTCCGCCCGCCCAGCAGTGTCACTCATTTACAGTATTCTGTGAATGGGAAACTACAAATCTGGGCAGCGTTTATGGCTGTCAGCTTGTAGTTCTCAATAAACTACCACGGCGCTATTGCACGCTGCGGTAGTTCATTGATTCTTCCTGACGGTAAGAATCTGCTTTCCCGCACAAGGTACGAGCAAACAGATACACTGACAGGTCTGCTGGAGTCCTGCATAGTACCAGTGATCTGCTGATCACTGGTGCAATGCTTTACAGTCTCCCAAAACAAAAAACAGTAAATGCACATTTTTTACCTGCAAAAAATGTGCATTTATTATTTTTTGTTGAAAGGTGAACTTATCCTTTAAAAAGAGCAAACAAAAACACAATTTGCCCAAGGGACTTTGTGAGTGGTGATAAATGAAGTAATTAGAAAATAGCTAATGGTGCACTGTTTCTTTAAACAGTGAACTGATGTAATGGTGAGCTAAATAAAGTGAATGAATCAAGGGTTCTGTCCAAGTGCTCAGATAAAGATATGTGTATGTATATAGACAAATATGATCGTAAATACACCACCAGTGATAAAAAATAACCAAATATCATAACAAATGCATTATTTAAAATGCCAATGTGCAAAAAAAAGTTGATGAATTAAAATATAAAAGTCCATAAATAAATCCATACATTTGATTAAAAATATGACGAATATCTGTGACTACCAGTGTTCAAAGAAGAATAGCAAAGTATTCCATTCACAGGAAAAGAGGGTGGCCTCTTACCAGATCTGATGGATCCCTATTGCAGAGATCAAAGAAGCTAGTGCCGGGGTGATCACAGGTGTGGAGATTTCAAACAGAATGTCTTGATACGCCTGCGAGGATGAACTCCATGTATTCAAAGATCATGTATAAAAGGGGAGAAGCCTCATACTGTAAATCAGCCAATTTTATTATAAAAAAATGTATAGGTAAACTTACATTGAGGTTAAAAAATTGCTGCATGAATGGCATCTCTAGTGCCAGTGTCAATCTGCAACTAGCTCAGGTAGCATTGAAAGAGCTCTCTGACCTGAAGCGTTTCCACTGTCGTCTACTGGGAAATACCAATGTTGAATGGTATTTATCTTTCGGGTAAATTGAAATACAAATGTTTTGTACTTTTTTTTACATACTTGAGGTATTACTTCATTTAGGACCACTCACAAAGTCCCTTGGGCAAATTGTGTTGTTGTTGTTTGTTCTGGAATATTGGGGACTGAGTGGTGCTTTGGTCTGAGCATGGGGGCCTCCCTTTCTTTTTACATATTCTTTAAAGAGCAACTTCACACCACCCACAAATCTTATTTTCTATATGCTACATACCTTTGACATTCTTTTATGCAGGATAAACACACTCATAAGGCCATAAAATCCTACATCGTCCCTTTCTCACCTGTCACACCACCCATCTCATGCTCATGCTTGAATCCCTCCTAATTGGAAACCAGCTGTCTCTTCACAATTTGACGCATGCTCAGAAGATTTGAACTTGATTTTCTCGGCCCGTCGTAGCGTTGTACGTCACTGCGTTCTTGACGGTCGTAATTTCAGCAAACTTTTGCGTGACCGTGTGTATGCAAGGCAAACTTGAGCGTAATCCCAACGGACAAGCCGTCGTATCTTTTTCCGACGAGAAAACCGATCACGTGTACATGGCTTTACAGAAAAGCAGTACATTTATTATTTCTCTGCATCTGCTTCCCTGATTCCACTCAAACATTTGTAAACAATAC
This sequence comes from Aquarana catesbeiana, assembly GCF_042186555.1. Taxonomy (NCBI): domain Eukaryota; kingdom Metazoa; phylum Chordata; class Amphibia; order Anura; family Ranidae; genus Aquarana; species Aquarana catesbeiana. The sequence continues at coordinate 23,448,212 of NC_133333.1, forward strand.
TGAGCTCTGATGAAGGGGGAGCAGGGGATTGCCCCCAAAACATGTGGCTGTTTGTAAATCATTTGCCTTTAGTGAATCAGCCCCTCTGTCCTAACTTAGAACTATTTCGATAGCTTTGCTTTTGGTTAACATATGAAATGATAACAATCATTTATTTTCCTTTGAGGTTTCAGTGTTACTTCACAATTCACAATTAATCTTTATTGCAATTAATTTTGATTGTAACATCCTGGGAATGAGAGTTCCTCTTTTGGATGGGCTTGTTTTACATGTCTATGGTAAGACAGATACAAACTCCCCTTACCACCACGCCCTTTAATTTTTACCCACTAGTAAATAACTCAAGACACCCTTTTTGGAATAAAATTTGCCGTACTGGTCATTTATTAACAAATTACAAAAACAATAATCTCACAGATATATATTAAACCAGATTGCTGATCTTTGAAGGCACTGAAAAGACCCCAAAATCGATTTTGTATCTGCGTGACCACACAAGGTCCCCAGCCCGCAACATACCGACTCGAGGACGATCCCAAACTTTCCACATTCCAACGCAGATACCCATATGCCCAATGCCCAGTTAAACCTTGGTTAACTGCCATCTTACCGAGGACCCCATCCACTATGACATCGCTATTAAATTTGGAAGGCCTCCAAAGATCCCAACCGACACACCACAACAGTCAGTTGCAAGACGTCCAGTCCAAAGGGCGGGAGGGTGGGAAGCTGTTTCTTCGTCCGATGACCTCCGACTGACCACCAAACTCCTGACCCCTCCCTTCCTTAGTCTGCAAACCCCTCCTTTACCACCCCCTGCAGAAAAGTGAATCCAAAACACTGGATTAACCCCTTGTGTCCATCTTGCCCTGCTCCCTAGTCATGCCAGCCCTACGCTTCTTTTTTGCTTCGGGCTTATCTCTATACTATCTTTTTTCTGTTGATAAATAGAGGAGGCAAAACTTTTTTTTATGGTTTTGGATAGAGGGGGGAGGGGTTTGAACACTTATTGCTGTCTGTGCCCCCGTTGGGGAGACTCACCCTCTCTGTTTGTCCTGTTTACCATTGAAAGTGAAAGTAAAAGAAGATCTTAAATCTTGTGTCGGTCCCAGAAAGGTAACAGAGAGGAAATCTTCCAATTGGGACACTAGTTCTAGTGTCCTGGGGGGCCCCAAGGGATTCCCTTATTTTGCAGGGATTTCATCTTCCTTCCTGTTTAGCTATGGGACAGGAAGTGAAGTGAAATCCCCACAATGGGACACATATGGAAAAACAAAACAAAACAAAAAATCTGACATGGGTTATAACCCTCCCTTACTCTATCCAAAATGAAAAAAAACGTTTTTGCTATAGTCCTACTTTAATTTTAGTGCAAACAAATACAATAAAATATCAAAATTTTTCATAAAGTATAAAAGATGAGAGCTCCCCCCACGAGGCCTTCCTGCTTAACTCATCTCAATCTTGTCTGTGTCAGTAATGTATTTAGGTCTTGTGCTGCCCTTGGCCTGACTAAACTCGTGCACCCCTTAATTTAAATATGACCCACCCTTTCCTGCCAAGGGCACACCCCTTGCTGTTTAAGACCCGTCCTTTTGAGCGGGGACACTAGTTCTGAGGGCCTGGGGGGGGGGGGCAATGGATTCCCTTAATTTGCATAGATTTCCTTTCACTTCCTGTTTGGCTATGGGGCAGGAAGTGTAGGGACTTTCAAACTTTCAGACTTTCGGATTTTCGTTTTTATTTTCAGATTTTTTCATTTCAGATTTTTTTTCGGAGCAGTACGAATTATCGAAATAACGAATACCACGTCTAAACGAATGGAACAAAACTAATTCAAATTTATCCGAAGTTACGAATTTATTCAAAATAATGAATGATCCGAAAAAAAAAAAAAAAATTCTTCGGCAGTGCACATGTCTATTTTTTTTTTTTTAGTTGCCTGGAAATATTTTTAATTGTTTTTTATTGTTATATCTAACATCAAAAATTGTTGTTTATGTTTTGGATGGACCCTGGGGAAGGGTTAAACGCCCTCAGGCGTTCACTTATGTTCATTCCACCACTGGGGAGATTCACCCACTCTGTCAACTTCTATTTCACCTTTTTTTTCACTTGTCACATGTCATAGTGAATGGAATAGATGTTATTAAAAAGTGTATGTAAAATATAAAGTCTTTTTGTTGTCTGCATGCCTGCTGGGGAGATTCACCCTCGCTATTTGTCCTGGTGACCATTTTCACTGGTACAAAAAAAATAAAAAAAATAGAACATCACAATTTTTTTTACGTTGTCAACACAAACATTTTTCCCTGTTCCTATTCCTTCGGCAATACAGACCAAAAAAATGTAGGGTTGGTGGCACTAAAAAAATATTGTTCACTATTTGGTGTTTATAATAAAAGTATTAAAAAATAAAATGTATGTATTAAAAGAAAGAAAACTCCTAGTTTCTCGTGGGAATATTGTATTTTTCCTTTTTGCTATTCAAGGAATACATTTATTTTTGCTACTAACTCATAAATTAGTTTCTTTCATTCTTGTCTCTGAAGGTTTTCATAATGTTTATCTGAATGTAAATCTCTTCCTCCATCTGCAGGATGAGCTGAGAATGATGGCTGTAAGAAAAAAATTATATAGATTATTATTTTTTTTTTTTTAAATTAAAACTGAAATATTCTCTAGAAGGGCAACCAACCAAGCACATTGTATGACTCCTCATTACTTATTATTATTATTATTAAATAAATAATATTAATATTAAATATATTATTAAACAAGTGTGATTTAACTGTACTTCTGTCTCAGTCTGATTCATGGTTTCTGACAACAACGCGGAGGATTAGCCCCTTAGATTCCACAGTGAGTATAACAAGCATGCCTTACTGCATATACAGACTGATTTTACTGTAGTAACACTTTAATCCTAATGCCGCGTACACATGACCGGACTTTACGGCAGAAAGGGTCCAATGGAATCATTACATCGGACATTCCAATATATGTATGGGCTTCATCAGACTTTTCCTTTCGAAAATTCTGACGGACCTAGAAATAGAACATGTTTCAAATCTTTCCGACGGAAATAGGTTCCTATCGGGAAAACCGCTCGTCTGTATGCTGTTCCAATGGACCAAAAACAACGCAAGGGCAGCTATTGGCTACTGGCTATTGAACTTCCTTTTTTTAGTGCCGTTGTACGTCACCGCATTCTAAACGATCGGACTTTGGTGTGATCGTGTGTAGGCAAGTCCGATTTAGCGGAACTCCGTCGAAAAAAACGCGTTCATTCCAATGGAAAGTCCGGTCGTGTGTACGCGGCATAATACTAAGCTCTTTCTTTGGTATGGTGATTTCTTTGTTGTAGATGTCACAATGGTAACATGGTTTCTAATAAAACATGCTTGCCACTAAAACTGTCAGACTTCCAATAGTCACTGCCCTAGTCAAAGTCAATCTAGAAGATCCTAAAGCCAAACTTTGAAGCCCATAAACATATCCAAGCATATTCAAGACGGTAACAACAAACTAAACCCATGTGCACCTAGTAGCACCTAGTAGCACCTAGTAGCACAGATCATATTATTAACTGACAATATTAAAATTCTTCTGTTGCTCTTAAGAAGACTTCATGTGCGCACATACACAATCCAAGCACTTGAACCCTGGCCAGGGGATGTGAGGCTGAACATATCAACAGGTGAATCTCTCCTGTAACTGGCCTAGGGAGAAAAATAAACCCTGTCTGGTGAAAGAAAATCAGCATCCAGACCAGACTAGTAGGAATTAATAACCTGTTCCTCTGTGTGAAGATGTTAACTTGGTTGGTGTTGAAGTGTTTTGTTTGTGCCAGTGTGCTCAGAAGTCCTAGTCAGTGCAATTGAAGCATTTTATTAAATAAATGGTGCAATCTGCGTGATTTGGTGAACCTGTGTTTTGCTTTGCGTGAATTAAAATATGCCGGTAATTGAATTACCTTTAGAGTATCATAATCACTTGACACCTCTGTTTTCACAAGATCTACATATCTGGCATCTGGTTGTTGTGGACTCTGGGGACGAGAAGAAAGAAAGAAAGAAAAACACCCCCTGAAGATTTGATTTTCTTAAACATAAATGAACAAAAATTGACAATTTTACTATGGCAAAATATGAGGTATCCCACAAAAAATCCAGTGATATTGAGTAGGTTTGACTGATGCTCATCTAAACACACCGTAACATAGGGGTTTATTTACTAAAGCTGGAGAGTGCAAAACCAGGCTCACTTCTGCATAGAAACCAATCAGCTTCCAAACTCAGCTTGTTCAATTAAGCTTTGGCAATAAAACCTGGAAGCTGATTGGCTTCTACGTAGAAGTGAGCCTGATTTTGCACTCTTTAGCTTTAGTAAATAAACCCCATAGTTACATAGTAGGTAAGGTTGAATAAAGGCAATAGTCCTTCCAGTCCAACCTGTGTAGGTTCGACATCCTTATTGCCCTGACAGTGAAAAACCCCAGGTGCAGCTTTAGGTTAAACCACTTCTCCCCCAATCTTCTTACACTCCCTTAGACTGAATAGTTTTTTCGTATGCTGGGGTTACCATTAAGGTATTTGTAAATCGCTATCATATCCCCTCTCAAGCGTCTCTTCTTCAGCGAAAATAAATTTAGTGCCTGTAGTCGTTCCTCGTAATTGAGGTCTTCCAACCCCTGTATTAACTGGACATGTGCACACTGAAATATTTTGTTTCGGAATTTCATTTTCGTCCGAAAAATAAATTTATTTAGTTACTCCCGAAATTCGTATTTATTTGTTTTGTTTATTTATTTTGTTTTGTTAAAAAAAAATTTTGTCCGAAAATCCGAAATAATTAAGGTCGAATTAGTCATTGAAGGCTTATGGTGTCTGTCTATAATAGTTGGAGGGGGACCAGGGAACGGGGAAGGGGTATACGGTATATAGATACCGATGGGAAAAGTGGTTACTATAGCAATTAGAGGTCAGTACAATAGGATTGGAGTAAAAGGTAACAATTTATTATAGGATGATAAAATAGCTAGGTATGAAAAACATACAGTAAATGATGGGTGCACTTAAAAATACAATGCCATATCTAAGATGGTGACATAAAGGGACTATGAATACAACAAACAAGACATACACAGAACATAGACGGCATGAACACTGTCCGGACTAGTTATATGCTGCTCGGTGGCCTGGCGATCAAATTGATGGACGACATTTGAATATGTCATGAAAATTTAGTGGAACGCGCTGCCGAGAAGCATATACATTGAACAGGGAGGGGGGGGGGGAGGAAGGGGAAAGGCCCGGGCCCGGGAATGGGGATCAAGGAGTTGGATATACAGATCCTGGCAGTTCAGAGTGCTTATCAGATGGTAGCCCAGCTTATGCTGAATTAAATGGAACAGGTGATGCAGGTATAGTGCGGTTCGCTTATGCAATGTAAGCAATATAGTCGGCCGTGTAAGCAAGGGAGCTTGATAAAGCACAATGATCAATAGGCTTCAGGACTATTATTAAGGTGCAGACAGTGGTTGGCAGAAACACAAAAGACCGTGTGGTACTTGTAGAGCTTGAGCTAATAAAGGCTGTACAAAGTCCTCAACTTGTTGGTGAGTGAATAGTGCTCGTACCTTAACCTCCTTGGGGATTCCTGGAGGTAGTTACACGGGTCATGCTGAAGGTGACTTGCAAAGTCCGGGTGGTTGTGAAGCCGGTGGACAGTGCTGCTCCTATGATCCTCCGTAAAAAATTGCTGGTCGGGTCCTGGGTAGAGAAGCCCTTGCTTAATACTCGTAGCCTGAGCAGCTTCAGGTGCCTTCAAAGGTATAGTGGGCTACCTGGTATATCACCGCTGTACGGCTTCCTCCTCTCCAACCGTTCAGTGGACAGCGCTGATGCCGGTGATGACGTCAACGCGTTTCGCTGTTGCGTGGTAGCGTAGCTTCTTCCTGGACGTTTGGTGTCTGTCAAATGTTCTAAGAAGATTCGATGGAGCAGCTAAACTGTACGACGCCGCAATCGTACATTTACAATCGAATGTTCCTCCTACAAGCTATAGTAGAATTCTAATGTTGTATGGCACTAGTAATAATTATATTTATTAATTATTATTACTAGTCAACCAACATTAGAATTCTTCTATAGCCTATGGGCGGAGCATTTGACCATAAATGTCCGCTCACCGAGACTGCTTCGTCGAATCCTCATGACGAATCTTTCTTTCTATGTCGAATAATCTTGGACTAATAGAGTTAGGTTAGGCACATTCAACCTTTTTTGCTATTGTCTCTATAATGTTGAATCTTTTCTCTCTATGTCAAATCTTTTCTCTCTATGTAGAATAATCTTGGACTAATAAAGCTAAGGTTAGGCACATTTGACCACAGGTTCGATGGACACAGATCAGTATTGTCAGCGTCATGTCGAATCTCCTATCTACACCGAACTGTTGTCGCAACAAAAAAGAAAATAAAGCATTTGTTTATGTCAGATCTTTCGGTTTTTGGATTCTGCACGTTCGTTATCGTTTGTTAAAACGATAACGAAAATACCCGAAATTCGGAAGAAAATGCATTCGGAAAAAAATGAATGCACATGACTAGTATTAACTTCACTGGCCTTCTTTGGACTCTCTCCACTTGCAGCACATGCCTTCTTAGGGCTGGTGACCAGAACTGGACAGAATACTCCAGATGTGGCTTAACCAGAGTTTTATAAAGTGGTAGGATTATAGTTTTATCTTTAGAGTATATCCCCTTTTTTATGCATGCTAATACTCTGCCGGCTTTGGTAGCTGGAGCTTGACATTGCACGCTATTGCTCAAACTGTCATCTACTAGGACCCCCAGATCTTTCTCCATCCTTGATTCCCCCAAAGGTTCTCCCCCCAGTGAGTAGTTTGCGTTTGTGTTTTTAGCCCCCAAATAGATTACCTTACATTTTTCCACATTAAACCTCATTTGCCATCTAGTTGCCCACTCCATTATTTTGTTCTGGTCTTTTTGTAAAATGTCTCTATCTTGCTGTGAAGTTATTGCCTTGCTTATTTTTGTGCCGTCCACAAAAACTAAGATTGAGCTATTAATCCCATCCTCTATATAATTTACGAATAAATAAACAGACTTGGCCCCAAGACGGAGCCTTGGGGTATCCCACTTACCACTCCAGACCAGTCTGAGTACGCGTTATTTTTCACTACCCTTTGGATACACCCCTGTAACCAGTTTTCTATCCAAGAACAAACCTTATGGTCCATGCCTACAGACCTCAGCTTGTGGATTAAGCGTCTATGGGGAACTGTATCGAATGCTTTTGCAAAACCCAGATACACCACATCCACAGGCCTCCCCCTATCTAGATGGCAGCTCACTTCCTCGTAAAATGTTAACAGATTGGTCTGGCAAGAATGACCCTTTGTAAACCCATGCCGGTTACTAATAATGATACTGTTATCTTCAACAAATTCTTGGATATAGTCCCTTATCATCCCCTCCAATAATTTACCTACTATAATGTTAGGCTGACTGGCCTGTAGTTCCAAGGAATATGTCTCTGCCCTTTTTTGACTATTGGTACCACATTGGCTTTTAAACAATCAGCTGGTACCAATCCTGTCAGTATGCTGTCCACAAAGATTAGGAATAATGGTCTGGCTATTACCCCAACTGAGTTCTTTGAGGACTCTCTGGTGTAAGCAGTCTGGTCCCGGTGATTTATTTGTGTTAAGCTTATCTAGTCTTTTCCTTGACTGCGGCCTCTGTTAGCCACAAGAGTACATCCTGTGACATGTTATTAACAATACTGTTGTGGTCGGTATACCCCTCCTTTTCCGGTGTAAAAACAGAGGAGAAAAAAGTATTTAGTGCAGTTGCCTTCTCTTTGTCATCTGTAACTATCTTCCTATCATTGTCTTTTATGTGGGAAATGTGCTCTGATCTCACTTTTTTACTGGTATCTAAAAAAATTCCTTGGGATTTTTTTTACTCTCCTCTGCTATGTGTCTCTCGTAGTCTATTTTGCCACCCTGATTGTGTTCTTGCGCTTCTTATTGCATTCCATGTAGTGTTGGAATGTTAACAATGACCCCTCCACTTTACATTTTTTAAAGGCCATTTTCTTCTCTTTAATAAGACTTTTTATGTTATGATTTAGCCACCCAGGTTTAACCTTCACTCTTCTATATTTATTGGAATGCACTGTTGCGATACCCCATTTTTCTTCCGTGTTCAATGTTTCTAGAATTTGGTTCCAATTGATGTCTTGTAGTATTGAATGCAGTTCAGAAAAGTTTGCCCGTTTGAAATTTAGAGTTCTTGTGTTACCCTCATGCCTCCTTTTCCTATGATTTATGCTAAATGTGATCATCCTGTAATCGCTAGATCCCAAGTTGTCCCGTATTGGCACATCTGAGATCAGACTTGGGTCATTTGTAATTAATAAATCTAGCAATGCATTCTTTCTAGTCGGGAAATCCATCAATTGGGACACGAAGTTTCCCTGTAAGACATTCATGAAATGACGGGCCTTTAATGAGTGAGCTGTCCCCTCTGCCCAGTTAATTTGTGGGATAATTGAAGTCCCCCCATGATGACATTAGCCTGCCTTGCTGATATTTCTAACTGTGATAGGAGGTCTAGCTCCTCTTCCTTCAGCTTGGGGGGCCTGTAACATACCCCCACTAGTAATTTACCACAGGAGCTTTGTGACACCAAAAGAGATAACACATACTGTAAGATATAGATAAAATAGAATGTTTTTATTGAGAAAATTATTAAAAGTATCTTCCATGGACATAAAATGTCTGGGAGTGAGTATGGGCACAAAAGATAATGTAAACACACAATTGATAAAAATACACCATATAGCACTAATTCTGATTGGAAACTTCCAAAAGGCCCTGATATGTTTTGACCTTGATGGTCTTCTTCAGGGTTTTGCCTTTGGACAACAGATCAGGACAACTATAGCCAATGCAGTGTTACAAATGAAGCAGGTTCTATAATGTTGAGGGTCCCCAAGAAAAAGAAGGACTTTAGATGGAAAAGGGAGTTTCAGATAGCCCAAAAGATGTAAATGTCCCCAGTACAAGGGATGTCAGCCAGTCATACAAGTGTATAAAAAGGTTCCTTTTAGTAAGAAAATATCAGGGATATAGGTTAGATTTCTGGTTATTTATCACAGAAGCAGCATGGCCAATGGACTCTAGTTCACCAGAAAAGGCAGCCTGCCCAGACCCCTCATAACAATTAAAAGATTAGGCTGATGTTAAAAAAAAAACCTAGAGATGTCCACTCAAAGCACCACTTCTTCCTCTCTCCCCCATTCCCCCTGTGGATTCTCTTCATAGGTACAAAACCAAATAAAAACAAGTCACATAGCAATGTACAATAATAGTTCAAGATACCCTGCTACTCTCAATGCTGGAGCAACCAGACCAGCCTTCTGGAATATATGGCCTGGTTAGAGAGGGTGTTTACAGGATAAAGCTCAATGCGTTTCGAAGATGTGATTTTCCTTCTTCAGGGGGGAAGGAAGGTATATTAATCTATAATATAATTACATAAATTTTGTATTGTATGTAAGTGCAAATGAAGCATTTGAACCTTGTCATTGATTAAAAAGTATGATTTCTGTTAATTGGTGCACATGAATCATTCTTTGCATGACTTGAAATACATTGGTTATTTCATTACCTTTAGAGTATCATAATCACTTGAAACCTCTGTTTTCACAAGATCCGTATATGGGGCATCTGGTTGCTGTGAATTCTGGGGACGGAGAGAAAGAAACACACTCCCTTTAAGATTTCGGTTTCATAAACCAAAATGAAGAAAAATAGAGAATTTCCAAAAACAATATATTAGGGTTAGTTGACACTTACTTCAAAACATGGCTTCGGACCTGCTTTGTTAAAGCTCTCTGAACGCCAGTCAAAGCTCCCGTCACTAAATAAAATGGTTAGCTTACAGTCCTGTTTACACCTGCTTTCGCTTGGTGCTTCGGTGAGGCTTCAATGAGGCTTCAGTGGGGCTTTGGTGAGCTTCGATGAGGCTTCAATGAGACTTCGGTGGGGCTTTGGTGGAGCTTCGATAAGGCTTCGGTGGGGCTTCAGTGAGGCTTTGGTGAGGCTTCGTGGGGCTTTGTTGAGGCTTCGGTGGGGCTTCAGTGGGGCTTCAAGCGAGCTTGACTTCTATGGAGGCTTTGAAGACGCTTTAAAGCACCACTGAAGCTACATGGGGTATAATTTTTGAAGCGAAGCCGAAGCATAGCAAAGCAAAAGCCTGTGTAAACAGGACTGTAAGCTAACAATTTTTATTTAGTGACAGGAGCTTTAACTAGCATTCAGAGAGCTTTAACAAAGCCTGTCCGAAGCCTTGTTGAAGCCTTGTTGAAGCCGAAGCAAGTGTAAATGAGCCCTAAATGACGTACCTCAGGCCTTGATGATGTCTGGCATGCTTTTGCTTTAATTCTATATATAAAAAAAAAATAATAATAATACTACCGTTTAGCAGTAAAAGATTTAAAGTAAGATCTGAATGATACAGAATTATAACCCAGTCTTAAAACTCAGAGTTTAAATCATTTTGACGCTCAGGTGTTTTTTTTTTTCACAATTGTTTTTATATACTTTTATGTTGACCAAAATGCAAGAATATTTTATAATTTATATATACCAAATGGGTTGTTTTATCCATCTTCAATACTTTTTAGCACATAATGGCAAAAGCGATCCATTGTGCTCAACCCAATCTTTAATGCAGGTAATGAGATTCACCAGTGCTCAGACAACCGCTCCCGATGGCAAGGTTCTAGCTGGTCTGATTTATCTGGATTTTAACCATATGGCTCAGTAAAGCCTTCATATTTTTATTAGATTAGACACGCGTGGTTTGTTTTCCATTACGAATTGAAATTTGGACAAATTTTTCGTTATTCGGAAATTCGGATGTAACAGAATTTCCAAATTACAATAGTAACAAATTTAAATGAACCTGACATAACTAATCAAAATTTCGGACAAAATTCAAATAGCTTTCTAAGCGAATTTGAATAGTTTTCGAATGAAATATGAATACTTTTCTAATCGTATTCTAATTTCCAAAGAGAATAAAATAGAATAGAAAATAAAGAAGTAGAATAGAAAAGAATATAATAGAAAATAAAAGAATAGAATATAATAGCGTAAAACAGAACAGAATACAAAATAAAAAATAAAAAAATAGAATAAAAAAAAAAGGAATAGAATAGAAAATACAAAAAATAGAGTAAAACAGAACAAAATAGAATAGAAAATAAAGAAAGAGAATAGAATAGAAAATAGAATATTATAAAATAGAAAGAATATAACCATCTTCTGAAATTCTAAGTAAAGCCTTCATATTTTTATTAGATTAGACACGTGTTTTTTTTTTTTTTTCGTTACGAATTGAAATCTGGACACATTTTTCGTTATTCAGAAACTCAGATGTATCAGAATTTCCAAATTACAAAAGTAACAAATTTAAATGAATCCGAAATAACTAATCAAAATTTCCTACAAAATTCAAACAGTTTTCTAAGTGAATTCGAATAGTTTTCGAATGGAATATGAATACTTTTCTAATCGAATTTGAATAATTTTCAAATCGTATTCGAATTTCTGAAGAGAATAAAATAGAATAGACAATAAAGACGTAGAATAGAAAAGAATATAATAGAAAATAAAAGAATATAATATAATATAGTAAAACAGAACAGAATACAAAATAAAAATAGAAAAGTAGAAATAAAAAAAGGGATAGAATAGAAAATAAAAAAATAGACTAAAACAGAACAAAATAGAATAGAGAATAAAAGAAAAAAATAAAATAAAATAGAATAGAAAATAAAGGAATAGAATAGAATATAAAATAGCATAGTATAAAATAGAAAGAATATAACCATCTTCTGAAATTTGAATAGCATAAATTCAAATTTGAATAGAAAAGAATAGAATAGAAAAAAAAATAGAAGAGAATAAAATATAATAGAATAAACAATAGAAAAGAATAGAATAGAAAGAATATATAAATATGACCATTTTCCGAAATTCGAATTTCAAATAGAATAAATTCAAATTTCAAATAACATAAATTTCAATTTGAATAGAATAGAAAAGAATAGAATAAAATAGAAAAAAAACAGAATAGAAAATAAAAAAATAGAATATAAAAAAACAATATAATAGAATGGAATAGAAAGAATATAACCATCTTCCAAAATTCGAATTTCGAATAGAATAAATTTGATTTTGAATGGAATTTCGAGTCAAATTCAAATGGAATTAAAAACATTTGAATCAATTCAAATTCGAAAAAAACAAACAAATTCCGAAAACAAATTAAACGGTTTAAACAAATGTAACTAAACAAATTTTTCTAAATAACGGAAAGGAAACTAAACAAATTTTTTCGTTCTGCACATGTCTATATTAGATCCTATTGTGTGCCGACTTTTGCTGGACTCTCACTTTTTAGCACATATTTGATTACTTATCTTATATGATATGGGAGGAACGAAAACAATATTTTTCCCAATAAATATATTCACAAATGTTTACGTTCCCACCATGTCACCTGCCCAGGAAAAAAAATCATGTGTAGTCTTTGGTCTAGCTTTCCACAGACCAGGCTTTGTGATCTTACTGTAGATGTGTAGATTTATCAATAGTATGTAAACTCCTGGAGGGGATGTTAAGGGACAGTATAAAAGATTTTAGTAATAAGAATGGTATTATTAGCAGTAATCAGCATGGATTCACTAAGAATCATTCTTGCCAAACCAATCTATTAACCTTCTATGAGGAGGTGAGTTGCCATCTAGATAAAGGAAGGCCCGAAGACGTGGTGTATCTGGATTTTGCAAAAACATTTGACACAGTTCCCCATAAACGTTTACTGTACAAAATAAGGTCCGTTGGCATGGACCATAGGGTGAGTACATGGATTGAAAACTGGCTACAAGGGCGAGTTCAGAGGGTGGTAATAAATGGGGAGTACTCAGAATGGTCAGGGGTGGGTAGTGGGGTCCCCCAGGGTTCTGTGCTGAGACCAATCCTATTTAATTTGTTCATAAACAACCTGGAGGATGGGATAAACAGTTCAATCTCTGTATTTGCAGACGATACTAAGCTAATCAGGGCAATAACTTCTCCGCAGGATGTGGAAACCTTGCAAAAAGACCTAAACAAATTAATGGGGTGGGCAACTACATGGCAAATGAGGTTTAATGTAGAAAAATGTTAAATAATGCATTTGGGTGGCAAAAATATGAATGCAATCTATACACTGGGGGGAGAACCTCTGGGGGAATCTAGGATGGAAAAGGACCTGGGGGTCCTAGTAGATGATAGGCTCAGCAATGGCATGCAATGCCAAGCTGCTGCTAACAAAGCAAACAGAATATTGGCATGCATTAAAAAGGGGATCAACTCCAGAGATAAAACAATAATTCTCCCGCTCTACAAGACTCTGGTCCGGCCGCACCTGGAGTATGCTGTCCAGTTCTGGGCACCAGTCCTCAGGAAGGATGTACTGGAAATGGAGCGAGTACAAAGAAGGGCAACAAAGCTAATAAAGGGTCTGGAGGATATTAGTTATGAGGAAAGGTTGCGAGCACTGAACTTATTCTCTCTGGAGAAGAGACGCTTGAGAGGGGATATGATTTCAATATACAAAATACCGTACTGGTGACCCCACAATAGAAATAAAACTTTTTCGCAGAAGAGAGTTTAACCAGACTCGTGGCCACTCATTAAAATTAGAAGAAAAGAGGTTTAACCTTAAACTACGTAGAGGGTTCTTTACTGTAAGAGCGGCAAGGATGTGGAATTCCCTTCCACAGGCGGTGGTCTCAGCGGGGGGCATCGATAGCTTCAAGAAACTATTAGATAAGCACCTGAATGACCGCAACATACAGGGATATACAATGTAATATTGACACATAATCACACATAGGTTGGACTTGATGGGCTTGTGTCTTTTTTTTCCACCTCACCTACTATGTAATTATGTACTCTGTTCTACCTACTAAGTAACTGAGAACAGCCTTTGAGTCACACAGGATGGACCACCAGAGTCCTGTGTGACTTGACTGCAGGAGATTGTGGGGGACTACTGTTTAGGGCAGAACTCCTTATAATGCTATCTTTTGGCATTATTTCCTAAAAAATATGAGAAAGTAAGGTAGAAAAGCTTTTGCTTGGCTACTAGGGGCCAATACAGGTCATTGTGCTTCGTTTCATACAGGAGGTCTTAGGTGTTCATAAAGGTGTCTTATCACTAAAACTAAAACTTGGCTGCAGTTTTCTTGAGTAACTTGGCTGTCTTACCTTATATAAACGTAGACAATCACAATCAGAAGGATGACTCCTGTCAAAATCCCCAGAATCAGAAATAAAATAGAACTGTATTTATCCCTGCCATCTATGTAGAAGAAAGTTATTAGGTACAATGAATGATCATGTACAAATGTTGAGCAATGCTACACAGAAAACAAGACAGCAAAAGCCAAGGAGTCCATTACAGCTTCAAAGGTAAAGGAACCCACAGACATAAGATGATTGCCACATAGTTGCCACAGTTTTAGCTGGATTGGGTGAAGATCTGATATCTCTACAGACAGCAGGCAACACCTGCAACAAGTTGAAGATGTTTGATTTTCCTAGGTAAAAGAGTTATACACTATATTGTCAAAAGTATTGGGACACCTGCCTTTACAGACACATGAACTTTAATGGTATCCCAGTCTTAGTCCGTAGAGTTCGATATTGCGTTGGCCCACCCTTTGCAGCTATAACAGCTTCAACACTTCTGGGAAGGCTGTCAACTAGATTCAGGAGTGTGTCTATGGGAATGTTTGACCATTCTTCCAGAAGCACATTTGTAAGATCAGACACTGATGTTGGGTGAGAAGTCCTGGCTCGCAGTCTCCGCTCTAATTCATCCCAAAGGTGTTCTATCAGGTTGAGGTCAGGACTCTGAGCAGAGCAGTCAACTTCCTCCACTGCAAATGCTCATCCATGTCTTTATGGACCTTGCTTTGTGCTCTGGTTCAATTCATTTGGTGGAGGGAGGATTATGGTGTGGGGGTTGATTTTCAGGGGTTGGGCTTGGCCCCTTAGTTCCAGTAAAGGAAACTCTTATGGCGTCAGCATACCAAGACATTTTGGACAATTTCATGCTCCCAACTTTGTGGGAACAGTTTGGGGATGGTCCCTTCCTGTTCCAACATGACTGCACTCCAGTACACAAAGCAAGGGCCATAAACACACAGATGAGTGAGTTTGGGGTGGAGGAACTTGACTGTCCTGCACAGAGTGCTGACCTCAACCCGATAGAACACCTTTGGGATGAATTAGAGCGGAGACTGCAAGCCAGTGCCTGACCTCACATTCGCTTCTGGAGGAATGGTCAAACATTCCCCATAGACACACTCCTAAACCTTGTGGACGGCCTTCCCAGAAGAGTTGAAGCTGTTATAGCTGCAAAGGGTGGGCCAACTCAATATTCAACCCTACGGACTAAGACTGGGGTGCCATTAAAGTCTAGAGGAGGTACTTGACTGGCCTGCGTAACATGTGAATCGGACCGGCTTTCAATGGAGCCAGTTCACAAATGTCCGGGGTATCCGCCATCCGTTTCTAAAAAGGGTCCTGTGTGATTTTTGGGTCTGGTTTACGTGCAAATTCAAGTAAAAATTTGCACCTAAATTACAACTTGAACCAGTGAACAAAATCGCACCAGACTCCAGACTGCAAACTGCAGCCGGACATGTGTGAACCCAGCCTTAAAAGGTACCTACTTTCACCCACAGCTCCCTCTTTGGTCAGATGAGCAAGCCACTGCTAGCAAGTGACAATCAGCAGAATTCCTGTCAGTGGTGGAGAAACAAAGCATGCAAAGAAGCAAACAACACATGGATGTGGGTGAGCATTCACTCTGCTCTTCATAGTGACCCTCTCCCTGGCTGGTGTGCAAGGTCACTAACCCTAAGGCCAGTCAGGTGATTTTTAGTTCAGAATTGACAGGATTGCTAGTATAATCCCTAATGCCGTGTAAACACGAGCGGACTTTTCAGCATCAAAGGTCCGACGGTCTTTCCGACGAAGTTACGACGGACTTTCGAACGACCGGACTTGGCCACATACGAACGGACTAAAGTCCGTTTGAAAGTCCGTTCTTTTGAACGTGATGACATACGAAGGGACTAGAATAAGGAAGTTGATAGCCAGTAGCCAATAGCTGCCCTTGCGTCCTTTTTTGTCCGTCGGACTAGCATACAGACGAACAGATTTTTCGACCAGACTCGAGTCCGTCGGAAAGATTTGAAACATGTTCCAAAGCTAAAGTCCGTCTGATTTTCAATAGAAAAGGTCAGCTGAAGGTCTGAAGAACACAGCCGGATTGTCCAACGGATTCGTTCCATCAGACCAATCCGGTCGAAAAGTCCGGTCGAAAAGTCCAGTCGTGTGTACACGGTATTAGGCAAATCACACATTTTTTTTTACACAGGTAGGGACAAAAATATCTATTTGGACAACTGAAATGGGAAAACCAATCTAATATCTTTTCTCTATTACCAATGAGTAAGATATACATACATTGCATAGTTATCTCTGTTGGTGGTGATTCTCCTCTCCCAACATCATTTATTGCAGTACAAGAATAAGGTTCCGTGTCTTTGCTGACATTCTGTACTTTGATCTTCTGATCTTGAGATCCTAATTTAATTTTGCTATTCCCACGGTACCATTCATATGTGTGTGGAGGAGGGTTAGATCTGCTGGAGCATGTTAACATCACATCACTACCCTCCAAAACCGCTTCATTTTTGGGTAAGCTGACCGTCACATCTTTTGGTGCATCTGGTGAAGAAGAGAATATTTTTTTTTATTAAAGGGCAATTCCACTTGACAATGTTGTCTGTTTTTCTTTTTTTTTGAGGATTTGCACGATATGTTGACTTCCTACATCTCTCAGGGAATTAAAGTAATATCTTGTTTTTTTGTATAAAAATAACAAACATGTTATATTTACCTGCTCTGTGCAAAACCACAGATCCTCCTCTTCTCGGGCCCCTCCCTCTGGCCAAGTTGCCCCACCGCAAGCAGCTTGGTATGGGGGCACCCGAGCCGAGCCGCTGCTCTGTGTGTCAATTAAGACACGGAGCTGCGGCTTGGCCCCACCCTCTCCTCATTGGCTCACTCATTTTGATTGACAGCCAATGGCACCCCGCTGCTGTCTCAGCTAATGAGGAGGGAGAGTCCCGGGCTCGGACAGCCGAGACTCTCGTGCAACATCGCTGGATGGAGATGGGGCTCAGGTGAGTATTAGGGGGGATGAGATGGGCTGCTGTTTTTTAAGCTTATTGCATAGAATGCATTAAGATAAAAAAAAAACCTTATGGCTTTAGAACCACTTTAACCGCTTCAGCCCCGGAAGATTTTACCCCCTTTCTGACCAGAGCACTTTTTGCGATTCGGTACTGCATTGCTTTAACTGACAATTGTGCGGTCGTGCAACGTTGCAAAATTGACGTCCTTTTTTCTCCACAAATAGAGCTTTCTTTTGGTGGTATTTGATCACCTCTGTGATTTTTATTTTTTGCGTTATAAACAAAAAAAGAGCGACAATTTTGAAAAAAAAACCAATATTTTGTACTTTTTTGCTATAATAAATATCCCCAAAAAATATATAAAAAAACATTTTTTTTTCCTCAGTTTAGGCCGATATGTATTCTTCTACATATTCTTGGCAAAAAAAAAATCGCAATAAGCGTTTATTGATTGGTTTGCGTAAAAGTTATAGCGTCTACAAAGTAGGGGATAGATTTATGGCATTTTTATTAATTTTTTTTTTTTTTTACTAGTAATGGCGACAATCAGCAATTTTTATCATGACTGTGACATTATGGTGGACAGATCGGACACTTTTGGCGCTATTTTGGCACCATTCACATTTATACATCGATCAGTGCGATTAAAAATGCATTGATTATTGTGTAAATGTGACTGGCAGTGAAGGGGTTAACCAGGAGGGGGGGCTGCAGGGGTTAAGTGTGTCCTAGGGAGTGACTCTAACTGTGGGGGGGGAGGGACTGTGTGTGACATGACACTGATCACCGCTCCCGAAATAAACAAAAATGCAGCGCTCAATGGGACCAGTAAAACTATTGCCGATAGTATAATCAATAAAGTACATTTATTGGATGCATGCTGAGATTTGAAATTAAAAACAACTGTCAATGAAAAAATGATGAAATGAGATGATAAAACTATTAGACCAATATATAATATACCCTGCTATTAATTTACTAAGGCGGGCATACATAGGTTGAATTTCAAAAGAATTTCGAAAGAATTTTCTTTAAAAAACCTCATCTAAGAATTTTCGCTCGTATTTCGCACCATTAGTGGGGCTGCAGCGGCGGCCGATTTTCGTGCGGCAATCGAATTTGAGTAATCGGACATGTTGGAAATTTTTTGAAAAACGAACGATTTTCTAATCAATGATGGAAGAATCGTGCGAGAAACGTAATCGAATAAAGAAATGCGCATGTGCAAGAAAAGAAAATTCCCGGAAAGAAAAGAAGATTCCCGGCCACGAAAATTCTTTTCTGTAGCAACACGAGGCGAAATTGAAGGCTTGGTTGGCCGAATTTCGAAATCGACGGTGGCGCCATCGGATCACAAAACGCACAAATTTTCTGATTTTTAAAAGAAAATTCTTT
This sequence comes from Aquarana catesbeiana, assembly GCF_042186555.1. NCBI lineage: Eukaryota > Metazoa > Chordata > Amphibia > Anura > Ranidae > Aquarana > Aquarana catesbeiana. The sequence continues at coordinate 23,466,970 of NC_133333.1, forward strand.
CGAAATTCGACCCGTGTATGGCCAGCCTAAGGATTAAACATAGTTCATGTTGATTGACAGGGTTTAGCTCCACTTTAACTTTTATCCCTATTCATTTATCCAAAATATAACCTAACTGAATCCATTACACAAAGGAAATTATTTATTTTTCTAAAGCAATGAATCATGCAATTTGATAAAAAGTCATATTTCCCTTTTTTTTTTTTTTTTTTTTTATATAACTATGCTTCTAGATAACCCTATAAAATCAGCTCCCATGTTTCTCTTGCTATCTGTATGGAGCCCAAAGGTGTGAGGATCAATAACTGGGCAATTTCTACTTAAAGCTAAATTTTAATTGACTGTAATACATACATCTGATGCTCAGTGTTGTTGCTTTCTGTGATGTCCTCCCGTTATGATAAGTTGCTGTACACTGAAATTGTGTTTTGTCATCTTCATATAAAGGAATGTATCTGATTGTTAATATTTCTCTCCAGTTTCCATCAGATAGATCTACAGATTGTCTCTCGGTTTGGCCAGCTTTGTTCAACCTTAGAGAAGGTGGATTGGAGCCACATGTGTGCACTACAGAGCATGAAACCATTTTGGGACGTCCTTCAACCATTTCTTCAATTCCAATAAGTCCTGGTATACTTGCAGTATCTGAAAAGTGTTATAGATAAGTTATTAGATGTTGTTATAGGGTATTACATTCTTACTTTCAGTACAGATTCTCCGATGTAAAAAAAAAAAAAAGGAACCTTCAAAAATGCTAGAAACCCCGTTACTGGCCTACTTACTGAGCTCTGGTTATACTGCTACTCCGAGTCTTCATTGGCTTTCCATAATATACGCTATATTACTAAAAGTATTGGGACGCCTGCCTTTACACGCACATGAACTTCAATGGCATCCCAGTCCTATGCCCCATACACACGATCGGACTTTCCAACAACAAACCGTAGAATTTTGTCCGAAGGGCATTGGCTCCAACTTGTCTTGCATACGCACGGTCACACAAATGTTGGGCAACAATTACGAACGTGGTGACGTACAAGACCTACGTGATGTCTCCATTACGAACGCTAGTTATATCTCCGGCTCGTACTTGATTCCGAGCAGGCATGGACTTTTGTCCAACGGACTTGTGTACACACGATCGGAAAGTCCGACAACAATCATTTGTTGGCGGAAAATTTGAGAACCCGCTAGCCAACATTTGCTGGCGGAAAGTCCGCCAACAAATGTTCGATGGAGCGTACACACGGTCAGACATTCTGCCATCAAGCTCACATCCAACATTTATTGATGGAAAATCCGATCGTGTGTACGGGGCATTCATCTGTGGGGTCCACTATTGAGTTGGCCCACCCTTTGCAGCTATAACAGCTTCAACTTTTCTGGGAAGGCTGTCCACAAGATTTAGGAGTGTGTCTATGGGAATGTTTGACTGTTCTTCCAGAAGAGCATTTTTGAGGTCAGGCACCGATGTGGACAAGAAGGCCTGGATCGTAGTCTCTACTCTAATTCATCCCAAAGGTGTTCTATCGGGTTGAGGTCAGGACTCTGTGCAGATCAGTCAAATTCCAGCACCCCAAACTTGCTCATTCATGTCTTTATGGACCTTGCTTTGTAAACTGGTTCAAATAATTACTCTAATTCATCCCAAAGGTGTTCTATCGGGTTGAGGTCAGGACTCTGTGCAGATCAGTCAAATTCCAGCACCCCAAACTTGCTCATTCATGTCTTTATGGACCTTGCTTTGTAAACTGGTTCAAATAATTTGGAGGAGGGGGAATTATGGTGTGGGTCTGTTTTTCAGGGGTTGGGCTTGGCCCCTTAGTTCCAGTGAAGGGAACTCTTAAGGCGTCAGCATACCAAGACATTTTGGACAATTTCATGCTCCCAACTTCGTGGGAACAGTTTTGGGATGGCCCCTTCCTGTTCCGACATGACTGCACTCCAGTGCACAAAGCAAGGTCCATAAAAACATGGATGAGCGAGTTTGGGGTGGAGGAAGTTGACTGGCCTGCACAGAGGTTGACCTTAACAGCTTTGGGATGAACTAGAGTGGAGACTGCGAGCCAGGCCTTCTCGTCCATATCAGTGCCTGACCTCACAAATGTTCTTCTGGAAGAATGGTCAAACATTCCCATAGACACACTCCTAAACCTTGTGAACGGCCTTCCCAGAAGAGTTGGAGCTGTTATAGCTGCAAATGGTGGGCCAACTCAATACTGAACCCCACAGACCAATGGCCCCGTACACACGATCGGATTTTCAGACACACACTCATGGACCCCTACAGCCCCTTCCCCTGAACTGTGCTGCCATTGACAATGGTTTAAGAGGCCTTTCCATAACCCTGCTCACTGTCACTATGAAGAAATGTTTACCTGTAACATAAAGCTGTAGAGTCTTCCGACGTTGTTGTTTAAAGGCGTTAGTGTCCTGATCTTCTGCTATTCCTGGGTAATATTCTTTCCCACCATCCTCTCTTCTCACAGGGTCTATCCTCAGTGAACAGCTATTCTTCCCAGGTACTAGCGAGGTTCTGCCTCTGTAACTTTCTGATACTGAAGAATTTCTTAGACTGTTAAAAAACTGAGGATATTCTCTTCGATGATATAAATACCAAACAGTACCGAATGTCCCAGAAGTCTCACGAAGGCTACAGGGAATCTCCACACAGGATCCAACCAAACCATCAATTTTGGTTGGGAACTCCCACCTCTGACACACAAATCCTAGATGAGGATGTGAAAATATATGGTAATTGTTTTATATTTTACATTTTTTTTTAGTTATCAATCTCTCTAAAAATATGAATCTACTTTACCTTGAAAAAGGGTAAGGAGCAGAATCTTCTTTGTGATATCCATTCTGTGCTGATTGGTGGCAACTTTAAATCACGGGTGCAACTGTAAAAATTGTATATACACTTTAACCACTTAAGGACCAGAAGGATTTGCCCCCTTAATGACCAGGCTATTTTTAACGATACATCGCTGCGTCGCTTTAACTGACAATTGCGCGGTTTATGCGACGTTATACCCAAACAAAATTGACGTCCTTTTTTTCCCACAAATAGAGCTTTCTTTTGGTGGCATTTAATCATCTCTGCGGATTTTATTTTTTGCGCTATAAAAAAAAAAAAAAAAAAAAAAAGAGCGACAATTTTGAAAAAAACAATATTTTTTACTTTCTGCTATAATATATATCCAAAAAAATGAGATAACAATTTCTTCATCAGTTTAGGCCAATATGTGTTCTTCTACATATTTTTGGTAAAAAAAAAATTGCAATAAGCGTATATTGATTGGTTTGCACAAAAGTTATAGCGTCTACAAAATAGGGGATAGATGTATGGCATTTTTATTATAATTTATTTTTTTCAATAGTAATAGCGGTGATCAGCAATTTTTAGCGGGACTTCTACATTGCGTTGGACAGATCGGACACTTTTGACACTTTTTTGGGACCATTGACATTTATACAGCGATCAGAGCTAAATATAGCCACTAATTACTGTATAAATTTCACTGGCAGGGAAGGAGTTAACACTAGGGGGCGATCAAGGGGTTAAATGTGTTCCCTGGGGAGGTGTTTCTAACTGTGGGGGGGAGGGGACTGACTGGGAGTACAGAGAGATCGCTATTCCTGGTCACTAGGAATAGCAGATCTCTCTCTACTTCCCTGACAGAACTGGGATCTGTCTGTTTACATTGACAGATCCCAGTTCCGTCTCTTTGAGGAGTGGTCGTGGGTCGCCAGCGGACATCGCGGCCCGCCGGCCGCGTGAATCGGCTCTGGTGTCGCGCCGCGGGTGCGCGCCCTCTATAGGTCTTGAAGCGGCCGCCGTACAGCTACAGCCATCCGCGTAGGGGAGCCAATCTGCCGCCGCATAACGCCAGCGGCTGGTCAGCAAAGTGTTAGTTTAGAACAAAAAAAAAAAAGGACCACATGGGTCTACAAAGATTATGTTAATTCATTTACTTATGTTATTTAACGTGTTCAAAGCTCTAAAGCAAGTGAATATTCAATGTACATTAAAGTCAATTATATGGAACTGAGTTACATAGTAGGCAAGGTTGAAAAAAGACACAAGTCCATCAAGTCCCACCTACGTGTGTGATTATATGTTAGTATTACATTGTATATCCCTGTATGTTGCGGTCATTCAGGTGCTTATCTAATAGTTTCTTGAAACTATCGATGCTCCCGCTGAGACCACCGCCTGTGGAAGGGAATTCCACATCCTTGCCGCTCTTACAGTAAAGAACCTTCTTCATAGTTTAAGGTTAAACCTCTTTTCTTCTAATTTTAATGAGTGGCCACGTGTCTTGTTAAACTCCCTTCCAAGATAAAGTTTAATCCCTATTGTGGGGTCACCAGTACAGTATTTGTAAATTGAATTCATATCCCCTCTCAAGCGTCTCTTCTCCAGAGAGAATAAGTTCAGTGCTCGCAACCTTTCCTCATAACTAAGATCCTCCAGACCCTTTATTAGCTTTGTTGCCCTTCTTTGTACTCGCTCCATTTCCAGTACATCCTTCCTGAGGACTGGTGTCCAGAACTAGTAGAGTATGCTACTCTAGGTGCGGCCGGACCAGAGTCTTGTAGAGCGGGAGAATTATCATTTTATCTCTGGAGTTGATCCCCTTTTTAATGCCAATATTCTGTTTGCTTTGTTAGCAGCAGCTTGGCATTACATGCCATTGCTGAGCCTATCATCTACTAGGACCCCCAGGTCCTTTTCCATCCTAGATTCCCCCAGAGGTTCTCCCCCCAGTGTATAGAACGCATTCATATTTTTGCCACCCAAATGCATTATTTTACATTTTTCTACATTGAACCTCATATGCCATGTAGTCGCCCACCCTATTAATTTGTTCAGATCTTTTTGCAAGGTTTCCACGTCCTGCAGAGAAGTTATTGCCCTGCTTAGCTTAGTATCGTCCGCAAATACAGAGATTGAACTGTTTACTGTTTACATGGAATTTGTAGGGATTTTATACATATAAGAGGAGGTCACAAGCTCTCCCATTCCTGATATTTTGCATCAGTTGAATTATTGGAAGAACTGGGTGGAAATTGCTGGAGGTATTAAGGGTTCCGGGAGCACAGACACTAAAATTTTGCCCGAAATGGAAATGAATATCTAACACCTTCCTATCTGGCCTATAGCAGAATGACAGCCGGGGGGGGGGTGACTTCACCGTTCTGATTGGATGTCATATGATGTCCTCTCAGAAGGGACTGTGCAGCTGGGTGATCTGTCACCGGCTGTGTCCACCAGACACAGCCAATGACTGGTCCGTGCACCGGCTCGCCACGGTACCATGTGACCACTATGATCAGAGTTCACATGACAGTTGTAAACTATGGATGGCTTCCTTTCATGCCATTCATTTGTGTGCAATTGTGTTGCTAGCTGTGATTGGTCAATGCGATCACATGGTACAGACAAGACCATCTGTACCATGCGGTTAGCTTTGACCAATCACAGCTAATCACAACAAAACAAACTGAATGAATCCGTTTCATTCAGTAAAATGCTTGCTTATAGCAATGTAATTCAATGCTATAAGCAATCATAATGTGTAAAAAAATAAAAAAAAAATCCTGATCACTTCCCCAGAGTAGTACAATGTTACTATGGTAACAATATAGTGCTCTGGTCAGAGTGTGTTTAAAAAAAAAAAGACAACAAAATGTAAAAAAAAAAAATTAAAAATTGAAAAAATTAAAAACGTATTTATTTATTTTTCCGTACTGTCACCAGTCAGTGTCTCTGATCACCGCCACACCAGTTATATGATGACACTGCACTGCACTAGTGACAGTATGTAAAAAAAAAAAAAAAAATTTATTTTTTATTTCCTCATTTTCCAAAAAATGATGGCGAAAAAAATCCAACTTCAAAAAACACCCCATTCCTCTTACCAAATACCTCAGACTGTCTACTTTCCAAAATGGGACCATTTAAGGGTATGTGTGCTAGCAATCAGTTAGTACATCAGGATTGATACATTTTCAGAAACAATGCTGTGAAAAAGTGATTTCCCCTAAACCCAATAACTAGTTGTGCCACCCTTGGCGGGAACAACTGCAATCAAGCGTTTGTGCTAACTGGCAATGATTCTTTCACATCGCTGTGGAGCAAGTTTGGCCCACTCTTCTTTGCAGAATTGTTTCAATTCAGCCACATTGGAGGGTTTTCCAGCATGAACAGCCTGTGTAAGGTCATGATACAGCATCTCAATTGGATTTAAGTCCGGGCTTTGACTAGGCCACTTCAAAACCTAAATTTTGCTTTGTTTGAACCATTTGGTGTTTCGGATCATTGTCCTGCTGCATAACCCAAGTGCACTTGAGCTTGAGGTCATGAACTGATGGCCGGACATTCTCCTTTAGGATTTTCTGGTAGAGCTCAGAATTCATGGTCCCATCAATTATGGTAAGTCGTTCAGGTCCTGAAGCTGCAAAGAGGGAAACAGCTGACATCCTCTTTGCAAAACAGGACTACTTTTTGATTGGAGCTACAGTACCTGTCCGCGAGAATGTGTTTCCAGCGCGATACCATCGCGCTGGTTCTCGGCGACAGGGTACTGTACATCTTGCGCTCGCGGCAATAGGAAAAACACATTTTCCTATTGCAGCAAGTGCGAGAAAGAATTCCCCTCCAAGAACATACCAGGCCCTTAGGTCTGGCATGTATGTTAAGGGGAACCCCCTATGCCGAAAAAATGGCGTGGCGGTCCCCCCAAAATCCATACTAGAGCCTTATCCAAGCACGCAGCCTGGCCTGTCAGGAAAGGGGGTGGGGACGAGCGAGCGCCCCCCCCTCCTGAACTGTACCAGGCCGCATGCCCTCAACATGGGGGGGTGGGTTCTTTGGGGAAGGGGGGCACCCTGCCCCAAAACACATTTTTCCTTTCCCGATGAGTGAGACAGCTTGGCGCTGGCTCCCGCGACGGGGCTCGCAGGTGTCAATCTCATCGATAACAGCGGCAAGATTGACACAATATCGCCGTCACCTACTGTACCTAGAACCCCTACAGAAGCAACTGCCTCCTGTTCTCAAACAGATGCATGCAGGCTGCATCCTTCTTGTAAACCTGGATGCAGGCACAACCGCCAGATACACATTGAATTCCCATAAGGAACATATGAATCACATCTCTCTATGACATAGAGAGCGCTGGGATGTGGACAACCTTAGAGCTTAGGAGAACTCATCACTTACCATGTGACACTCCTCCCAACTAGCCACTCCCCTTTATGTCTGTCCACAATACTGTACAGACCTTTCTTGTCGTTCTACAAGGCTCTGATGAAGAGGGTTCCCCTCAAATTACGTCAGCAAAACTTTAGCACTTGCCCTTGTATGGGCATGTCTAATTCCTAATTTTAATGTGTATATTTGTAACCAAGTTTTTATGAACACATAGATACTTTTTGTATGGTTTCATTTTTTTTTATATGAATAAACTGTAACATTTTGATCAATGCGTTAGATCACGCGCCTTCCATCTCTTTCTTACAATTGGCTTTCTTCGGACCACCCCTGGTCAGTTTAGGCAGCGGGACTCGCATGATCATCTTCCAAGCAATCTTTTCCTTTTGAAAGTACTACCATTTTATATCAACAACGCCTTCACAAGTGCAGGAGAAATTCTTTCTTTGTTTATATTGTCAGCTGAAAAGCAGCCCCAGACCATCACGCTACCACCACCATGTCTGACTGTTGGTATGACGTTCTTGTTATGAAATGCTATATTAGTTTAATGCCAGATGTACACCTTCTAAAAAGTAACATTTTTGTCTCATCAGTCCACACAATATTTGCCTAAAAGTCTTGGGGATAATTCAAGATGTTTTTTGGTAAATGTGAGATGAGCCTTTGTGTTCTTTTTGGTCAGCAGTGGCTTTGGCCTTGAACTCTCCCATGGACGCCATTTTTGCCCAGTCTCTTTCTTATTGTTGAATCACGAACACTGATATTACCTGAGGCAAGTGAGGCCTGCAGTTCTTTAGATGTTGCTCTGGGTTCTTTTATGACCTCCTGGGTGAGTCGTCGTCATGCTCTTGGAGTCATTTTTGTAGGCCGGCCACTCCTGGGAAGGTTCACTACTATTCCAAGTTATCTCCATTTGTGGATAAAGGCTCTCTCCGTGATTCACTGGAGTTCCAAAGCCTTACAAATGTCTTTGAAACCCTTCCTAGACTAATACATGTACATTGCATTTTTAATCTGTTCTTGAATTTTTAGAGTGCTTCACTTTGTCAGACAGATTCTATTTATATGATTTCTTGATTCAACAGATCTGGCAGTAATCAGGCCTGGGTGTGGCAAGTGAAATTTAACTCAGCTTTCCCCAAAAAACTGTGGTTAATCACTGTTCATTCATGATTCAGCATGGGAGGGGGCAATTACTTTTTCACATAGAGCCAGGCAGGTTTGAACAGCTTTTTTCCATTAATAAATTAAATTAAAAAAATGCATCTTGGATTCACTCAGGTTATCTTTGTGTAATATTACAATTTCTTTGATGATCTGAATCATTTAAGTGTGATAAATATGCAAAAAAAAAAAATTAAAAATCAGGAAGGGGGCAAATACTTTTTCACAGCACTGTATATACCATAATTTGCAGACTGTAACCTTCCTACAGACTAAAAATATGCACTGGTTTGGGTTATTTTCACAAAAGAAATGTAGCAGAATACATTTTCGCCTAAATGTATGATGAACAATTATTTATTTGCAAAATTTTATAACAGAAAGAAAGAAAAACATGTTTTTTTTTTAAAAAAACTTTAGAGCTTATTTTTGTTTAACAAAAAATAAAAAACCCAGTGGTGACTAAATACACTGAAAGAAAGCTCTATTTGTGTGAATAAAAATGTAATTTGGGTACAGTGTTGCATGACCGCGCAAGTGTCATTCAAAGTGTGACAGAACTAAAAAGATGAAAATTCACCAGGGCAGGAAGGGGGTGGGAGTGCCTGGTTTTGAAGTGGTTAAGTTTGTCCACTTATCCAATCACTTCCAATGAAAGATAATGCCAAATCCAAATTATATTTTTATTTTCACTGGAAATGATGGAATTATCCTCTTGGGGGGAATCCAGCTGGGAAAGAGTGACAACTACAATTAAACTTTGGAGGAGATAAAAACACAAACTACCATAGCAAAATGCAGTCACATATATTATTAAAAAGGAGGAAGTGAGTTATAGTGTAGCTGAACTCTTGGCAGATTTAAAAGACAAGCATTAACCACAAGAAGACCAGGCTTTTTTCGGCACTTCTTGTTTAAAAGTTTAAATCAGCATTTTTGCTAGAAAATTACTCATAACCCATGAACATTATACATTTTTTTTTTTTTCAGCAGAGACTCGAAGAAATAAAATGGTGATCGTTGCAATTTTTTATGGCATACAATATTTGCGCAGCGGTTTTTCAAACACAATTTTTTGGGGAAAAAATACATTTTAATGAATTAAATAACAAAACACAATATACAGTATACCCCAATTTTTATGTATAATATGAAAGATGATGTTACGCCAAGGAAATACATACCTAACATGTAACACTTTAAAATTTGATTTCTTTATGAAGAAATCTGGGATCAAAAACACCCAAAATCTCTTCTTTACCTTTTAAAAACAAAAGATGAATAAAGGAAAAAAAGAAAAAAAAATTAATTTTTTTTTTGATCTTTTGTTTTAAAAAGAACAAAAAAAACTTGTTTACTTCCACCCTGGGATGTCATGACATCCCACCGGTCCCCCAAGAACATAGAGGCGATCCAAGCAGATATACACTTTGATCATGAGAACATAACACTGACACGGCGCTCCTGAAATGACATGTGTGTGTCATATATGCACAATATGTCAATATGATAAGATCTCAAAGGGCTGACTAGCAGTGATATCAAAAGCCTAGAAACACTGAGGACAGTGAATCCATTGAAACAGTATAAGTTTATTCCACACACGGTTTAAAAAACAATTGAGATGAACGGTGGTTACCAGTTGATGACCATAACACAGGCATGCAGGATATGCTGGGGAACCTGGTTACCGTCCGATGAGGAGCGTGGGATTGGAACATTCTCGTCGGCCAGGGCGAGGCTGGTGGATCCACATCACTGGAAGTGGCACAGCCGGAAACAAGAAGTCTGTGGTGGTTGACACTCAGACTTGGACACACCATAGACTTACGCCGGTTGCCAGGATAACATGTTTTGGGGTACACCCCTTTGTCAAATTTGACAAAGGGGTGTGATTCACTGGTGTTTCCCACTCTGAGTGTCCACCACCACCACAGACCTCTTGGTTCTGGCTACGTCATTCCAGTGACGCGGATCCACCGGCCTCCTTGCCGCGGCCATCGAGAATGTTCCAACATGGATCTCACGGTCCTCATCAGTAACCCGGTTCCTCAACATATCCTGCATGCCTGTGGTATGGGGTTGGTCATCAACTGGTAACCGCCGCTCATCTCAATTGTTTTTTAACCGTGTGTGGAATATACCTAGACTGTTTCTATGGATACACGGTCCTCAGTGTTTCTGGGCTTTTGATATCACTTCCAGTCAGCCTTTTGAGGTCTTATCATATCGTGCATATATGACACACACATGTCAATTCAGGAGCACCTTGTCAGTGTTATGTTCTCGTGTCTTTCTTGACCCCTATCCCAGTGGTAATGCCTGGTGGTGGACTTTTCATCAAAGTTGGGTCAAACTAGCGCCTTACAACACTGGTTTATACTCTTTGATCTCCTGTGTGAACAGCCGTGTCACTGTTGAACTGGCGGAAACGGTAAGCCTGAGAAAAAAAAAACGGTGAATGGCGAGAAGAAATAATACTGGGGTTATGGCTGATATCTTCAGCCATAATCCTGGTAAACCACTTACAAACCAGAACATATATATACATATTGCGGTCGGCAAGTGCTTAATGCAGCTCTATAGTCATTAACACATCATTAAATGTATTTTTATATTTTTATTGTATCTATCAGCTCTGAATATATCAGCTTCCTACAGTCCTTGTACTACAGAGCTCAGACTATTATGACAGTTATGCTCTAGTGCAAGGAACATGCTGTTAGGAGGAGAGAGCAGACTGACAGAAAGATGAGATAATCACTTAGCTGTCCATTCATGGACCAGGGGATGGCACAAATCCCAACCATGGCACTACCTGCCTGGAGTTTACATGTTCTTCCTGTGCCTGTGTGGGTTTTCTCCGGGTACTCTAATTTCTTCCCACACTCCAAAGACATGCTGGTAGGCTAATTTCCTTCCTGTCCAAATTGGCCCTAGTATGAATGTGGCATTAGATTAGATTGTAGGCTCCTTGAAGGCAGGGACTGATGGTAATGTACAATTTATATGTAAAGCATGCCTAAATTGTCAGCGCTATATAAGTACTTTAGCTGTAATAAATAAATAATAAACCTGAACTCTAAAGGAAAAAAGATTTACCTATGCAGTGGGTATGTCTCCCATCTGAAAGGGATACCTGCTTGTCTTGCCTTGGGAATGATCAGTAAGGAGATAGTCTTACTTTATTCCATGTTTCCTCAGAAGATTATGCTCTCCTCCACCACCCAACACTCCGGAGTATGGGCAAGCCCTTGGTGTCCTCCTGTGCAATAAAGGACTGCTAGTGGAAGGAAAAGCTGGAGGGAGCAAAGAATAAGGTAAGTACTTATTTATATATCACCTTTATAATTATTCTAAATGCAAAATAAGCAGTTAAACCTTGCAGCGAACAGAGGAACCCGGAGGGCGTGGTCTGCCTCGGGAGAAGATGGCTGCTTAGACTTCAGGCTCCGTCTCACCACAGCTTATAATCAGCATTTCACGGGGATTTCTGACTAGAATTTACTATGGGAACCTCTTCCCGCAACAACTCACAATCCAGATCCAGATCCCAGAGGAGAAACGCGCCCCCCCCAAGCTACACAATCCCGGAGATATTCAGATCCCAGAGAGCTAACATGGCGGCTCCCCTTCCCGCCTCAGCCTCTGCTCCGGAGCATAGTGAGATTGTACTCACACCGACTGATCACTCCACCTCAACTGTGGAATATGGATTGCAAGCCCTGCGTCAACCTAATCTACAGGACCTTCAGGCGGTGGCTACCGACATAAAAGACGCCCTATTCTCTGCCATATCGGACCTCCGCCATGAAATACATGCCATTGCAGGAAGAATGAACCAGGTTGAACACACTACGGCACAACAGCAAACGGCGCTAAAAAAGATTCACCGCCAAGTGGATTCACACACCTTACAACTCAGAGATCTTCAACGGCATGTCGAAGATCTCGACAATAGGGGACGTAGGCACAACTTGCGGGTGAGAGGCCTCCCAGAGTCCGTAGAACAGGACCAGATTCTCCCAACCGTTACTGATCTATTTAACTGCCTCCTGGATAGGCCAAGGCACTCCTTAATAGCTATGGAAAGGATTCACAGGGCTCTCCGTCCCCGAGGCAGAGTCACTGACCCCCCGCGGGACGTTATATGTTACATCAATACCTTCACAATCAAGGAAGAAATCCTCAAGAAAGCCCGTGATAAGATCCATCTGGAATATGAGGGCCGCTCTATATACATTTACCAGGATCTCTCCGCCATCATGCTGAAACACCGCAAAGATCTAAGACCCCTACTGGAGGTACTTAAAACCAGAGGGATCCGCTACCGATGGAAATTTCCATTCGGCCTCCAAGCCTCCCATCAAGGACACTCTGCATTGCTGAGAGTTCCAGAAGACTTGGAAAACTTCTGCCACACACTGGATATCCCACCCGTATCGGTCCCTGACTGGTATGCTGAGTTCCTCCTACCTGCTCGTACGCTCCGCTCATCAGAAGCAGAACCGATGGAAGCTCTCAACACCAGTTCCGCAGACGTCGTTCACCGTCCACCGTCAGATCTCACTCCGCCTCGAGACTCCATCACCCCCGCTTGAGTCCCATGACAGCGCCCTCACCTCGGCGCGCACGCAGAGACCGTTGATTTCCACCATCCCGGTCCAGGATGTCTGCGCAGTGTAGAAAGAATTGACTCCTTCCGTTCCTCTTCGGTCATCTCTTTCCACCCCTGCACAAAGATCACGGACCCTTACTTTTCTCACAGGCATCTTTATTTCCAGACCCATGAACACACCACAGAAGTTTTGAGCGACTGCTAAAGATCGTCACTTCAGCTCCCATGACATCTGCACATACCAGCTATCGCAGACATCATGGTCACTAAGCAGAGGATGCTACCCCGCCACAGATGACAGGCAGCTCGCGTGGAACATTATATTCACCTTAGTACCTATCGTTCTCAGCTAAGTATATAATCTGTTAATCTTCAGCAACTCGGGCACAGAAAAGGATAGAATTCAGTATTAATATTTATCTAATACAAAATATTTAAAAAAATAAATAAATAAATAAATAAATTAAAAATAAAAAAATATATATAGAGAGAGACAGGGATGTAGAAATCTAACTATGGAACCTCCTCCAGTGAAACTGCAATTTAAGGGTTGTATGTTCACCATTCAGATCGCAGATAATACCATATTATACAGATCTTATGGAAATTGACCACACGATGGCAGCAGTTGGGAGGTTTCTCAGATTTTATGATCCCATCACTGTCTCCTCTAACTCTTAATATAATTCTAACTGACGATACATTATATTACACGATAGCCAGTATTGTTTGAGCATATACCGCCCTCTACTGCCAAGACTGACACGCTGCCACTATCTATGATCTTCAGACCACAAAACTCTAACTACACACGCTCTGCGTTTACGAACCCCTAAGGTGGAATATCCACGTTCCCACCACCGTAGTTAGAAGTTTTAGAACATGCTATAAAACATATAGCACCTCTACATTCCACACTAAGGATTCTGCTGAAACCTGACAAAGTTTATAGCTTAACACTGCTCATATCTCACTTTCAAAATGGGTCATAGATGATTTCTCATGATTTTGTTCATCATACAAACAGTTCTTACCCTGTTATTGGTTATTACGAGGTGAACTTCACATGGTTTACTCTCCAATGGGCACTTGTCCCTACCGTTTCTAAATGTTAATGGATCAATACTGTTAGTTGCCATTGAGATCCTTTTCTTTACCTTTATTTTTATGTTTCTTTATTGTTTTTATGCTACTTGACACCCAGATGGAACTCTCCCGTGTACCCACTACCTGCTACTGTCTAACTCAATCGGTTCCTTCCCCTCACAGCTCTTGTTGACGATTCCATGTAAAACCCTTAGACATGACTTGTCATACAACTCATCCCCTGCTCATCTCATTCACTCATTCCCCCCATCACCCCATACTGACGACACCCATAATATCCCCTACATGACTTCACCACCATAGACTATAGCTGTCGGTGAATGGATCCTCAATACCCATTACCTCTCTACTTGTTCAGATTTTTTTCAGTGACAGACCAACTCTCACACAGTGCACACATACAAATCTCCAATTCTTCCTCTACTGTATAAGAAAAACTCCACTGACCCACACCGGCATGACTGTAATCGCGACCCCATTCGCCGAGATCGGTGATAGGGATCTCGCTTAACGCCGGATTCTCCTCTTCTTTTCCCCACAAGTATACCCACCCCAACCTACTAAACTACTCTCACCCCCAGACCATCCTAACCGCACTATCTGCTGCAGCTCTTACAGTACTTACCAATACTATACTACTCACACAAAATGACAACAGCCTCCCAAAATGCTACCAACCCACTGGTTAAACTTGTTTCGCTCAATGCCAGGGGTCTCAATACCCCAGAAAAACGCTCCAAACTCCTCCTCACTATGTCTCGAAGCAAGGCTGACATCGTTTTCGTGCAGGAGACACATTTTCGCTCCGATGCCATACCGAAACTGCGCAACCCCCATTACCCCAAGGTATATCATGCAACTAATCCTTTACACAAATCAAAAGGGGTCTCAATACTCATAGCAAAACGCTGCCCTTTCCAAATCACTGACACACTTGTGGATCAAAAGGGTAGATACCTCTTCCTGAAAGGTTCACTTTTCGGTAAGGCAATCACCTTAGCAAATATATATGCACCAAACATCCGTCAAGTACCTTTCTTCCGAACCAAAACCGATCTCTTAACAAACTTCCAAGAGGGCACCCTGGTGTTAGGGGGAGACTTTAAAGCCCCGCTATCTCCGATCCAAGACACATCAACCGGCACATCATCTCTACCATACACAGCCCTGAAAACAATTAAATCCCAGCTCCGATGCTTATTGCTCCACGATACTTGGCGCACCAAAAACCCTGAAGGCAAAGACTATACTTTCTACTCAATACCTCATAACCGATACTCAAGGATAGACTACCTATTCCTATCACAAACAGATCTTCCCTTGCTCCATCAAACCTCCATTGACCCAATGTTCATCTCGGATCATCATCCCATTTCCCTGACATTGAAATTCCCTGCTACCTCACCTCGTTCAAACACATGGAGATTAGATCTATCCTTACTGACTGATCCCTCTATCGCTGCAGAAATTGAAAAGCGGCTACAACACTTCTTCCTCTAAAACGATCCCAATGACACTTCTCCGCTCACTAATTGGGAAGCACATAAAAGTGTAATCAGAGGCACTTTCATAGCGGCAGCTGCCAAACGTAATCGAGAACGACGGAAACAATACTCTGACCTTATTGCACGAATCCACAAACTCGAAAACACGCACAAACATTCTCAAGCCCTGACCACTTTGACAGACCTGGTACAAGCTAGGAAAGACCTCTTAAACATAATCGACCAGCAAATTCAACGCAAATACATACTTGCCAAAAAAACGTTCTATGAACATGGCAACAAAGTCAGTAAACTCTTGGCAAAAGCCATACAAATGGAAAAATCTGACATGACGATACATTCTGTTGTAGATCCGTCGGGAAAAAAAATGAATCAGACACCTGATATAGCTAAACAATTTGTTAAATTTTACACTAAATTATACAATCTCCCTCAATCGGATCCACCTAATGATGACACCAGTAGGAAACAAATGATAGTTCAATTCTTGGAACAATACGGCCCCACAAAAATTTCAGAATCCACTGCCCGAGACCTAGCCTCCCCATTAACAACTGATGAAGCCATCCGGGCATTGACACAAATGAAACCAGGTAAAAGCCCGGGCCCTGATGGTCTACCAGCCGGGTACTACAAATCATACACGAAAATACTCATCCCGGCTTTTTTGACTGCTTACAATTTTTTTGCTACCCCCACAGAACCACCACGAGAGCTCCTAACCGCCCACATAGCGGTAATTCCGAAGCCAGAGAAAGATCCCTCTTTAGTTAGTAACTACCGCCCCATCTCGTTACTTAACGTTGACCTTAAATGGTATGCAAAAACTCTTGCAAATCGACTCCTCCCTTTCATACCACAACTTATAGATCTTGACCAAGTCGGCTTCATCCCGGGGCAGAGAAGCGAGACATAACACTCTCAAAGCTATTAATATTCATCACTGGCTTACATCTACACAGACCAGGGGATTTATGCTCTCAATCGACGCGGAGAAGGCGTTCGACAGACTAGCATGGGACTTTATGACAGAAACCCTAAAAGCTATAGGCCTCCCATCGACAATGCTCAACTTCATATTAGCCCTATACTCAAATCCCACTGCACGAGTTCAAGTGAACGGTCATCTGTCGGACGCCTTCTCCGTGGAATGGACGCCTTCTCCGTGGAATGGAACCCGGCAGGGATGCCCTCTCTCCCCCTTAATCTTTATTCTCTCCCTTGAACCGCTACTAAATCGCCTTAGAGCTAATCCGGACATCAAGGGCATAGATATAAAACACCGAACATTTAAACTAGCAGCCTTTGCAGACGACATCCTACTCTTTCTTAAGGAACCGCTTACAACAATCCCCAACTTACTCAAAGACTTCCAAACCTTTAACACCCTAACTAATCTGCAAATAAACTTCTCCAAATCGACTGCACTTAACGTCTCCCTTGACCATGACATATGCCATCAATGCCAAAACAATTTCCCGTTCAAATGGATTAACTGCGCAATTACCTACCTAGGCATACAATTACCGACCTCTCTAAACGACCTATACTCCTTAAACCATGCTACACTACTACAAAAAATAATACTTGACTTGAAAAAATGGTCCATTGGACTTTTTTCATGGTTCGGAAGAATTGCAATTATCAAGATGAATATCCTCCCCAGAATCTTATACATCCTACAAACAATCCCAATTAAACTTCCACAAACTTTCTCCTCTACTTACAAAAAGGTTTGCACAAATTTTATCTGGGGCAAAAAAAGACCGAGACTAGACTTCGCGAGACTGACTACTCCTAAACTCCTAGGTGGCTTAGGACTCCCAGACATTTGTAAATATCAACAGGCTTGTCACTTAGCTAGGATTGTGGACTGGAACATACACATTAAAAACAAGGACTGGATACACTTAGAACAATCATTTTCGGACATACCTATAGCACAACTCCCGTGGACTACGCCCCGGTACATTCCCGCTCTATCTAAAAACCATCCGCTAATTAACCCAACCTTGGCCACATTCCACACAGCATGCAAAAAATACAAAATTTCCTCATTACATGGCCCTATGACACCTCTTCGACTAAATCCGGATTTTACACCAGGAATGCACACCTCCTTTTTAGTAGACCATTGGCCCTACCCAACTGTTCGTGCAGAACATTTTTTTAACGATGCTCACCTTTTGACTCAATCCGCTCTGGCAACTAAATTGAATATAGACACTTTTCCCTTCTGGACATACGTCCAACTGAGGCACTTCTTCAATAAACCCAAACCCAGGCCTGATTGGTCCAGATGCACTACCAAGTTTGAGCACTTATGTTTAAGCGAGAACGCTCAAAGCCACCTTATTTCTCAAATATACACCCTATTATTTATCACTCATACACCTGAGAAGCATTGGACCATTCAAAAATGGGAACGAGATCTCTCCATGGAATCCACAGATCTTGATTGGGACACAATATACACTATAATCCACAAAGGTTCGCTAAATGTACAAATACAGGAAAATGCCTTCAAAATTCTTTCCAGATGGTACAGGACACCTAATGTTTTGCACCAAATTGATCCAACAATCTCCTAGAATTGTTGGAGATGCAAAAAAGAAAAAGGTACTCTCCTACACATCTGGTGGTCCTGCTCCAAAATTCAACCGTCCTGGAGAGAAGTCCATAAATTCATACATCAAATAACCACATACTCGCTGGAATTCACACCTGCCCAATTCCTATCCACCACTCAACAAATCTGACACCAGCATATTTTCGCTCTCTTGCTATGCATTTGATCACTGCAGCTAACATGTGTGTCCCCCTCAAATGGCGTTCCGCAGATCCACCGTCCATGAAGGATTGGTTCACTCGTATACAAAACACAAAGGTCATGGAAGACCTCATACATCAGGCCAAGGAAACGCCGACTAAGTTCACCAAAACATGGGCTTGTTGGCTACATTTTGTTACCACTGACCCCTACAAACAGATAATGATGTGAAGGCCACATAAGAGCTGTGGCAGAATAGCAACAACTCTGTAACCCTCTCACCCATACCCCTACCCTATATTTCCAGTCCCCCTCCTATCCCCCTCTTACTTCTACACACCTGCGCAACACATACTTAATGTATTTCCCCGCCCATGGAATATATTACGCAACTTAACCTACCATCAACGTTTGAAAAGCAATTCCTCCCTCCACCCACTTACATGCTCACCCCAACAGGATTCCCTTTCTTTTCCCAAGTTTGACTTTTCAACCTTTCATACCACCTTGTATGCCTGATATACAATCTACTGGCATACGATTCGCTCATTATCCTCTATATTTATCTTACCTTAACCTTCCCCAGATATATCACATAAGTTTACCCGCATGTACTAGAACAGAACGTGATGACTATATATTAGTCTATACCATTGGCTGTGACTTTAAGCTGTATAATGTTTCAATGCTTTTCCTATACATTGTTACTCGCACTTCATCTTAACGGCGGCTGCGTCCGCACAAATGCATGTAACTGTACGAGTTTTCAAATCTTGTTATTTCTGTTACCTATGTATCAAACTCCAATAAAAACTTTTGAACAAAAAAAAAAAAAAACAGAGGAACCCACTTCATATATATTTTTACCCTAATCTGCTTTAACTACAACAGGGAAATATCATGTCTCCTGCCCTCCCAGAAAGGACGGTATAGCAGTATGTAAATCTCAGAACTAAATACATCCTTACTGGCAGGTAAAACTGATTCTTTGCATTTACTTCAGCTGGGCAGTTAACTATTTACTTGGAGTTTAGCTTTAACACACCAGTGCCATGTCATTATTGAAAGAATATTTGTGGGGTGTTCTCCTGTAGGAACTGTGATGGGGAAACAAACTCTGCGATGTCCACCCAAATAAATGAACATAAGAGGAGAGGCAGGAGAACCCTTATGGTGTAGTAAGTAGATGGCGTTGTTGGACGATTTAACAAACATGAAAAACACCTACTGTACATTTGGTGAGGTTGCGAGTAGCCAAAATGTATGGAAAATGCAACCTTCCAGTTAGGTATTTGGAGAACACCCCGTCTCCATGCATGGAAGCAGACCATTGCACTTGATGCCTCCTGGGAACCCAGCCCTGGGTCCTCAGGAGGGGTATTAGGATGGTGGATGAAACCCAGAAGTGGAGAAAAAAAATCCTGTCAATGGTTTATTTGGCAGAGGTATCCATGGCAGTGGATCATTGATCATAGAGCATTGGTCATGAAAGGGTCAAAGTTATCAGTACTAAAGAGCAAATATTGGGGTCATCAATAATTGTTTGCTCAGTACTTCTGTTCACTTTGACCTTTCCATGACCAATACTCCACATTGTCAAGGGAGCCTCTGCCACATAAACCATTGACGGACTTTTTCTTTCCACCTACAAGTTCCATCATTGAATGCATCACTACCCATATACAGTAATAAAATATACAGTAAAACAAACTCTATTTTTTATTTCTGGTCTTTGATTGATCTGGAAATGCTAATAATCAACAGCTTATATTAAACAATAACACAAAGAAGCAAGTGAATTGAAAATGCAAGAGAAAGACAACATGCAAAATCAGACAAATAAAGTAACACTATTCTTTTATGCTGGTTATTCTACAATTTTATATTAGTTACCTACTTGCTCGGCTCATCAACTCTTGTGAATGTTGGATTTCTGAAATAAAAATTAGAGACGGAAATTACACAAAATTAATTTATACAATGTACAATTTGCAGAAGTGAATTCTTTGTGGTATTTCCTGAGATGAGCAACATTACCGTGGTAAATCAAGATAGTTTGAAGTCAGTTTCATCTTATTTATAATTAATTTATAATTTTAAAGCTTGTGATTTAAAACTTTGTCTTTTTATTGATTATATATATATATATATATATATATATATATATATATTTTTTTTTTTTTTATAGTAGCATCCAAACAGAACAGGGAGAGTCTGAACGTGAAAGGGGAAGGAAAGGGTTTGCTAAACCACACAAGTAACCCTTTTGACCTTCATTTTTTTTATATCAGCTTTTCAAAACAACGAGTATAGAGGTTGGTTAAAAGGTTTAGTGCAGCACAACACTTTTGGTAGTAAAATAGCACATTTTGTGTTTTAATTGTACTTTATTAAGGTTTTCAGATATAAAAAAACCAAGGCTTAAATTTACAGTAAGCAACGTGATTCCATTGTAACAAGCAAATACATCAATTCAAAATACGATGTATATCTATTGAGTACCAAGTGGGTACCTGCCCATGAAAAAATGGTGAGGTACCCTCCCATTGCTCAATGTTTAATATTAATAAGGTCAGGTAGCGTAATTAAAAATTGAATAATCATATATTCCACAATTGCATTGGGGGACACAACTATGTGCACATTTTTCATATTACGTTTACTTACTGAAACATCAAGGAAAAAATAAAAAAAAAGAGAAAAAAATAAAAAATAGAAAAAGGGGGAAGGGAAAATGTGCAAGTCAAAAAAAGGTAACATGAGGAAAGGAATAAAGGTTAAAAAAAAAATTCCCAGTAAAAAAAAATGGGGATGCGAAAAATAGCAGGGACAGTGACACTCCATCATGGATGAGAAGGAATGATAACAGGGTCCACTTTAGCCCAGGTCAAAAATGGGCACTGGGCACTCCCCAGTGAAAAATAAGGGGGATGCGAAAAATAGCAGGGACAGAGACACTCCATCATGGATGAGAAGGAATGATAACAGGGTCCATTTTAGCCCAGGTCAAAAATTCAGATTTGCAATTTCAACCAGGTGTGAAAAAACTGTTCTTTTTCCCCAAATCCCCAAAATTCGTAAATTTGTAAATTCCCAAATTCGTACATTTGAAAATGTAGAAATTCGTAAATTCGAAAGTCCGAAAGCCTCGAAAATTCTAAAATCTGAAATAATAACTAACTAATAATAACTTAACTATTACTAACTATTAAATTATAGGTATTGGAATTTCCTTTTAAATTTGGCTGTTAGTAAATGCAACGAATACAACTTTATCCAAAGTTACGAATTTTCTGAAATAACAAATGCCGCATCTAAACCAATGTAATGGAAAAAATGAATTATCAATAATAATAATAATAATAATACAAATTTTTATTATTATTATTTATTATTAATAATTAGTTCCATTCTATTTGTTTCGATGCTGCATTCATTATTTTGGATAATTTGTAACTTTGGATAAATTTGTATTTGTAACGTTTACTAACAGCCAAATTTGAAAGGAAATTCCAATACCTATAATTAAATAGTTAGTAATAGTTAAGTTATTATTAGTTAGTTATTATTTCAGATTTTCGAATTTACGAATTTTTTCAAATTTACGATTTGCAATCATAATGAATGAAATGAAAACGAACACATTTTTCGGTAGTGCACATGTCTAATATATAGTAGACTCCTTTGGCTTTCTGAACAGGGTTGGTACTATGAAACCATCGGTTGAAATATCTGTTGGAGCCGGAAGGAAAAGAATCAGTCTGAAAGTGGGTTTCTTGCAAAAAAAAAAGTATATTAACTTTGTGTTTATACATTTTGTAAAGAATTTGTCCTCCCTTAGAAGCAAAATTTAGACCCTTAACATTGAAGAAGCAAAGTTTTAATGATGGTTGTGTTACAATCGTTTGAGCCATGATGGGGTTTGAAAAAGAAGGGGGAAAGGGAGAAGAAAAAATAATAATTAAAAAAAAGGGGGGGCACTAAAGGAAGAGTGTCACCAAAAAACTCTAATGTGCCTGCAACGCGTACATCACACGGTAGGCACTAACCTATGTAGGTAAAAAAATTGATTTTTAAAACAGCTTACCTGTAAAATCCTTTTCTTGAAGTACATCACGGGACACAGAGCACCATAGTAATGACTATCTGGGTTATATGCTACCTTTAGGTGATTGGACACTGGCAACCAATAGTAAGAAGGTTCCTCCCATATAACCCCTCCCATACAGGAAGTACCTTTAGTTTTGTAGCAAGCAATGAAGATCCCAGAAAAGAGGGGAGGGACCTCTGTGTCCTGTGATGTACTCCAAGAAAAGGATTTTACAGGTAAGCTGTTTTAAAAATCCATTTTTCTTTATCGTACATCACGGGACACAGAGCACCATAGTAATGACTATCTGGGATGTCCTAAAGCAATGCATTTGAGGGGAGGGAACACAGTATTCCAAGATCCCCTTCGGACCCAGGACTTATAAGGCCGCTATGGCCAAAAACAGTCTCCCTTTGAGATGTAACGTTCAGCTGGTAAAACCTGGTGAAGGTATGAACTGAAGACCAAGCTGCCGCTTTGCAAACCTGAACCATAGACACCTGTTGGCGCACTGCCCATGATGTACTAACTCCTCTAGTAGAGTGAGCTTTGAAATATCGAGGCGGAACCCTGCATTTCAACTCATAAGCTTGGATAATGAGCTGGCGAATCCATCTAGAGATAGTTGAACTAGTTGCTGCCTGTCACCTCTTAGGACCCTCTGGCAGGACAAAAAGGGAGTCACACTTCCAAACGGGAGCTGACATGTTTAAGTAAGCCTTGACCGCTCTCACCACATCAAGTGAGTGAAGTGACTTTTCCTCCTTTGTCTTAGGATTGGGAAAAAAGGAGGGTAAAATGATATCCTGATTCAAATGAAAATTGGAAACCACCTTAGGTAAAAAATCTGGATGGGGGAGCATCACCACCTTATCCTGATGTAAAAATAGAAACGGTTCCTTACATGAAAGGGCGGCCAATTCAGACACCCTTCTAGCCGAAGTTATGGCTACCAGAAAAAACAATTTTCTGGTCAACAGGATTAAAGGGATATGCCTAATTGGTTCAAAGGGTTGAACCTGTAGGGCTGATAACACCAAGTTCAAGTCCCAAGGGCTTAAGGGAGGCTTAACCGGCGGTTTTAAGTGCAGTACCCCTTTCACGAAGGTTCGCACTAAAGAATGAGAAGCAATTGGCCTCTGGAAAAAAAACGATAAGGCCAAAATTTGCCCTTTAATGGTTCCTAAAGGTAAGTTTAAATCAATTCCTGATTGAAGAAAGGCAAGGATCCTCCCAATAGCATACTTGCGAGAATGCCATCTCTTTTTCTCGCACCAGGAAATATATACAATTTCCAGACCCTATGGTAGATACTTCTAGAAACTGGCTTTCTAGCATTAATCAGCGTACATAAGACTGAACCTCTGATACCACGGTCCTTCAGTACCCTGGTCTCAATAGCCATGCCATCAAATTCAGCGACCGTAAAGAAGGATGGTATATGGGACCTTGAGATAACAGATCTGGACGGTCTGGGATACATAGCGGATCCTCCACCGCCATCCTCACAATCTCTGAATACCAGGATCTCCTGGGCCACTTCGGGGCCACCAGGATCATTTTTTTAATATATATATCATAAGAAATTCGGTCGCATCAGCTCCTGATGAATGGGGAAACATCCACGAAACGCGTCAAGCTTTGTTTTTGATGCCCCAGCTACATCTTACACGGAACCATAGTCATTTGTACCATCTGTTTCTCCTAATTACCTCAACTTTTTCCTTATTCAGTAAATGCACATTTACCATGTGGGAGCATGTGTTGGTACCAGGCATGTTGTTGCTAGCAATATTATGCTCTATTACTTCTTATCTACATGTCTGTGTCATGTCATGTGCTGCTATATGTATATACTCCTTATTATGCCTATGCTATGTGTACATCCTTTATACATATTATGTAATGAATTTTTTACGGTATATGAAATGAATACGTTTTTATTGTCTGTTATTTGTACAATCAATAAATATTTCATAATGCAATTTAAATATGGTTTATTTTACCTCCACTACCCAAGTGCTTAATTTAAAGTCCCAACTTCCCTTCCATTTGCACCCGCAAGAGTGGGGGAGCCCCTTCACAAGGAAGACTTGGAATTGGTTTTGGCTGGTTTCTGGGTCCAAGGCCTTTTTTGACCTTGCGGCTTCTTAAAGGCTGGTGGCTGAGGCCGTTGATACTCCTTAGGGGAAGAGGCACTTGGCCCAGGAGCGTTGGGAATCTTAAAGGAAGGCTGCTTACCCCTTCTTTTGACCGGAAGCAAGGAGCTTTTCCCTCCTGAGATTTTTTGGATGTATTTGTCCAAATCCTCCCCAAATAGACGCTTGCCGTGAAAAGGAAAGGCCGCCAGTAGTCTTTTGCATGGCGTCTCGGCCTACCAATTCTTTAACCACAGTACCCTGCGCATATGGATTGAGAGTAGTGCAAACCGGGACATCTGCTCAATTGAGTCCTTTAATGCATCTACCGCAAAACATAAAGCGCGAGGAAGTTCTGATAGCTCACCAGAAACTTCTTCTTGAACAGGTAGGTTCCTGATCAATTTTTTAAAACGGTCCTTCACCACCTGACAGATACCGATAGCCGCCACTGCCGGTTGTACTGCTGACCCAGCTACTGAAAAAGAAGCTTTTAGTAAGGATTCCAGCTTTTTATCTGCCGGATCCTTAAATCCCTGGGCATTATCCACTGGGCAGGTCAGACTTCTATTCACTGAAGAAATGGCAGCATCAACCAAAGGTATATCCCACTTCTTACAGAATTTTTCCTCCATAGGATATAAAAAAGAAAACCTTTTTTGAGGCAAGTATGTCCTGTCTGGGTGGTCCCAGTCAGCGTAAATTACCTGTTCCAATAAAGGATGTAAAGGAAACACCTGGGAACCTGGTTGAGGATGCAAGGACCCTAATGTAATTTAAATCCAGCTCTCACCATCTCGGCCAAGGACTGGATAAATAATATTTGAGATTGAGAGGCTGAAATTGGTTCTTCAGAACCTGAATCCCCAGCCGAGGACTCTTCAGCCTCCCCTTCCTCTTTGTCTTTAATGGCCTCCTCCTCCAAATCCTCTGCCCATTCTGGATCCAAATCACAGGGACCCATGCCAAAAGAATCCTGGTGCTCAAGTGTTTCACCACTGGGACCAGGCTCAGGGGAGGGAGATCTATGACGTTTCTTCCCTCCCTGTGTTACTGTAGCAATCATTCCTGCTATCTTGCCTTCAAGGCTAGCTAGGGCTGATGCTAAATCATCTTTAGTAACATAGGCTGATGCAGGGATATTGGTAGTGGCCACTACACCTGACAACTGTAATGGCTCAGCTAGGCCAAATGCCGCAGGTCTTTCAGGGGAGACTGATGCTGCAATAACTTGAGGTTGATCTCCTGTTTTTGAAGGAGTCCCTTTAACCCCTGGACTAGCCCTGCTCCCCGTACCTCGTTTCCTGGAAGACATTGCTTACAAGTTTGAGGAAAAAAAGGCACTCCCTCTGAGTTATCTAGCTGGGTCCAGCGTACAGCCGCCACCACAGCCTTACCAGCCTTCAACCTGTTGCAAATGTCCAATTTTATGTCCAGACCTCTGTGTCCCACCGCACGCTAGGCTCTGTTGAGTTTAACTGACTAGCAGCAATGAACATGCAGATGCGTAACCTTCCCTTATACTAGTGCGCCGCCCAGTGATGTACACGCAGCCGAGTTTCTACTGCGCACGCGCACCCTGCACGACGCACACACAGGCACGCCGCGACCTGCGCGGCGACCTCGTGCATGCACACGGCGCGCGCTCCCGACGCACGCCCCTGCACGCGCAGCACACACCGCCACGTGCAGGAGATACACAAAGGCTGCACCTGTCAGCTTGCTCTGTAACCTGCAATGAGACACAGGGCCTTTAAGACACTTTATATTAGTAACAACAGAAATATTGATAGGCCTCCCAGAGGGAGTACTCACCAGTCCTCACTGCAGGGCCTGACACAGGCCCAATCTTCCTCCATCACGGTGGGTATCGCCACTGAGGACCTTCAGGGACCGGATCCCCCATTGAACAGGGTCCACACCCCTGGACCTGTAAAGCACCCTTTTGGTTCCCTTGGGCAAGTAAAGACCAGGGATACCATATAACAAGGGTCCTGCGCCTAAAAGGACACATTACAAGCAAAACCTTGTTCTTGAACAAAGGCTCAGGTACCATCCACTTTAGCTTTTTATGCCATCCGAATGGATCCGATATAACATCCTCACTGGGACATTTTATTTGAAGAAATTTGAAGAGCTTCCACAGCCGTGACCATCACCTTCAAGACACTGGCAAAAAACTAAAGGTACTTCCTGTATGGGAGGGGTTACATGGAAGGGACCTTCTTACTATTGGTTGCCAGTGTCGAATCACCTAAAGGTAGCATATAACCCAGATAGTCATTACTATGGTGCTCTGTGTCCCGTGATGTACGATAAAGAAAAGAGAAACATGAGATGTGTTCCCACCAACAAAGCAGACATAGCAACATGGAATGGGGTATGCCCAAATTGTGGAAATATGTAGAGCAACAATATAACATATTTTATAAGATACCTTGATCCTATAACTGAGTCAATTAAAATAGATATTAGCTCCCAACAGAGAGCATCGGGAAATGATGAGAGAGAAAAACAAGAAATGGAAAAAGGAGGGGGGGGGGGGTGTAGAGTACAAATTACAGCATCGCCACTATGAGTAGGATGAGGTCATCCAGGCATCAACCACCCGTCCCCCCTCCCATCCAAATGGCAAAAAATATAAAATACACACAACCTATAAAACATGCACCATTCAGTGCACCATATAAGACAGCATTTGAAAAAAAGGTATCTCAATACAAAAAAAACAACAACAAAAAAACGGGAGCTGGGAAAAAGACGAACTGTGATCGAATCTTGGCACATTTTCTATAGAGATATACACATCAGACCAAAAAGAGGGACAACTGGGGCTGCATGCTGGACAGAGAGATTTTGTCTTGAAAGTTGGACAGTCCCTATAAATGAGGGACTGTTGGGAATTATTTATAATGACTGTTGTTAGTGTAGCATTAAAATATACACAAACCAAAAGTGAATTGAAAGACAGGGACAAAAATGGTATCACCCTATAACAAGATGAGCCCAAACAAGGACCTTTATGACAGATTAATCAGGTGTAATCTCAAAGCTACTCTCCAGGGTCTCCCTAAAAACTGTTGCCATAAAAAACCATCGAAATACCCCTTTTTTTCACCTAAATCGAGAGTCACATGGCATTCTAGTCCCAAGTCTTCTTGAGACAGGGTCATTCTTCTGGTGTCTTTTGGTCTGCATGATGCAGACATTGCTTATTGGCAGTCTTGTGGTGGGATCATATCAGCATCTACATCACTGGATTAGCAGGCTCCATCATCTGGCACAGGTGAGGCACATGGAGTATATCCTTACTCCAGAAGGTATTAAAAGATTATCTGAATAGGTAAGAGAAGGCTGGAAATTGGTTTCATTATTGCTTTGGAAATGGGTTTTAAAGTGGAAATACACCCCTGCCTATGAATTTGACTTCCCATATGCCACTTACTTTTGACATTTCCTTATGCAGGATAAACACATTCACAAGCTCAGCAAATCCTTTTCATCTGTCGCACCTTCTGTCCCGCTCTGCCATCTTAAATCCCATGGGAGCCAGCTGTCTCTTCCTCAATTGCACAGCCAGTCCTTGATGATGCTTCCTTGATTCCATCCATGCAATATCGTTTTTCAATGACCATCAGAATCTAAACACCACAAAACATTGGCTCCATGGCCTCCTGGGATGTGTGACATATACTGTATATCTCAGGAACAAAGGGACATACCCATGAGGCGTCTCAACTTCAATTCTTATTGATACAAATTAGTAAGGGGAAAGAAGACCATCATTGGAAAAGCTCACTAGCTCTGGAAAGAAGGTTCACATGCAGCCAGGGCTATCCTCCAGTGAACACTCAGGAATGTGACTCAGAGCTCAAACCAAAAGATGGAGCACCAGGCCAGGTTGGTTTGTTGTAGGTGTTTCAGTGGCATAATTCTACAGCTTTGCAAGTGGTAAATTTTAACTCAAACATTGCTGAGCCCTGATGAACTGGGATTTGTCCCCAGAAATGTTTGCTGTCTTGTAAATCATCAAAGTTGCTTTGGACTCCTTTATGAATTTGGTCTGGTGTTCATTCTTTTGGTTCAGGCTCTCAATATGGTCTGACGTTCATTCTTTTGGTTCAGGCTCTCAATACGGTCTAGTGTTCATTCTTTTGGTTCAGACTCTTAATACACAGGACAGATCATAGGCAAAATGCAAAAAAGTCAGAGAGGCTTTGTGTATTTTGATCGCTAAAATTGGCTACAGAGCCACTTCCCTATATTACATTTGAGAACCCTCTCCCACCTCTTACACCTAAAGTGTTTGTAAATGCAGAAGGTTTTTTTTTTATCTTAATGCATCATATGCATTAAGATAAGAAGCCTTCTGTGTGCAGCAGCCCCCCACCCTCAGCCCCCCTAATACTTACCAGAGCCCCATCTCTATCCAGCGATGTCCCCAATGCCTTGGTCGTCCGGAACTCTCCCTCCTGATTGCCTGAGAGACAGCAGTGGCGCCTTTGTCAATCAAACCCAGTTAGCCAATCAGGAGAGAGAGGGTGGCATGGCCAAACTGCGGCTCCGCGTCTGAATGGATACACGCAGCTGCAGCTCAGCTTGGGTGCCCCATAGCAAGCTGCTTGCTGTGGGGGCACTCAATAGGAGGGAGGGGCCAGGAGCTCCAGCCAGGGACCTGAGAAGAGGAGGATCAGGGCTGCCCTTTGCAAAACCAACTGCACAGAGCAGGTAAGTATAAGACTTTCCAATCACTTTAAGCCCTCATTCTCACGAGGCGGATCCGCTGACACGGAGTCCGCCTCTGTCCGCCACCTCAGCGGGAGATCTCTCTGTTGATCTCCGCTGAGTCGGCGGATGACATATCCCTCTCTGCTCACTGAGCGGGGAGGAGCTTGTTGAGCGCCGCTGGTCGCTATGGAGAGATCGGACGAAAACGCAAAGCATGTCCGTTTTCATCAGATCTCACCCGATCCGACGGATCGGACCGGGTTGGATGTCAGCGGACATGTCACCGCTGACATCCGTCGCTCCATAGCCTTACATGGAGCGCCCGTTCAGGTCCGCCGACAAAACTGACAGGCAGACCTGAACGGTCCGTTCATGTGAAAGGGGCCTAAGGGTGTCTACTTTCCAAAACAGGTCATTTTGGGTGAGTTTGTAGTGTCCTAGCATTTTATTGGATACATTTTAAAATAGAAGATAACGGAAAACATTTTTATTTAAACATTTTTGATTTTCTTCCTTTATAAAGAGACAAATAAAAAAAAATACCCAGTGGCTATTAAAAACTATCAAAAGAAAGCATCCTCTATCTCAATAAACAGATATAATAATTATTTGGGTACAGTGTGCACAACCGTGTAATTGTCAAACTATCACAGCACTGAAAAATGGCCCAGTAATAAGAGGCTGGCACTCAGGTGGGTAAAAGTAGCCAAAACGTGGATATCTGATTGGATTAGAGATATTGGACTCAGAAAATGACTGCTCTTGATGATAAGGTGGTGATGGTCATAGGGCAGCACAATGGCTAAGTGGTTAGCACTTACCTAGCAGCACTAGGCTTGTTGATTGGAATCCCAACCATGGCACTAGCTGCCTGGAGTTTGTAAATTATTTTTTATCAAAATATCATACAAACATAATAAAACCGTATTTACACAAAAATAAACAACTAAACAAAAGCATGCATGCTCACATCAGCAAGTAAAGAAAACTGTTTCCTAACAAGGTAACATAGAAAGAAACATATTTAATGACAACAAAAAAAGAGACTACAAACCCCGAACCTCAACCTAAACACAATCCAGAAAGCTAAAAAACATTTTGAGATTTAATCGCCATCAGGATGCAATTCCAACCCCCCCATTAACCCCTCCCCCCACATCATTCACTTGGTGCAGACAAGACAGAGAAAATAAATCGCTCAGGAGAACTTGCTTTCAGGTGTGTGTTTGTGAATCCTTCAGAGGAGAGGAGTCCCAGGTGCTGGCTAAATGCAAATTGAAGCAGGGTTTGAAACAGGAAAATCTGGATGCCGCACACCGGATAAAGTTGAAAACATCTTCTTTATTGTAAAACTTGGATCATAAAAAACAGGACAATCAGGCGGGTGGTATAGACACAGCTGTGTCTATACCACCCGCCTGATTGTCCTGTTTTTTATGATCCAAGTTTTACAATAAAGAAGATGTTTTCAACTTTATCCGGTGTGCGGCATCCAGATTTTCCTGTTTCAAACCCTTCTACATCATTCACTTTGCATTCTGCACCAGCCACCCTCATTCCCTTCCCACCTCCCCCTCCACCATCATCCAATCCATCAATCACTCCACCCCTCAGTGTCTGCCGACCTCCAGCCGCACTTCTGTTACGCCGAGGAGGAGGGGATGGCACCACCATACACGCTGGTCCAGCACCCTCCACTGCCTTCACTACACTAGGAGAAACAATAGGTGTGGACACAGACTTGACAACCACACTTTCTGACACTGACTGGGGAACCACAGACTGGGGGGGACACGGACACCACAGAGGGCCTCACAGACACAGATTCTGAGGGGACAGAGACTCTAGGATCCCCTGGTACAACCTCCACCAACCCAAACTCTTCTCTACCCAGACGGAAGAATTCCTCCACTAGCTCTGGCTTATTGTGCAAAGCCTCAGGGCACCGGCTATAAGGGTGTCCAAACTTATCACATAGGTTACATGCCTGGAGTTTGTATGTTCTCCCTGTGCCTGTGTGAGTTTCTTCCCTCACTTCAAGGACATGCTTGTAGGTTAGCTAAATTTGCCCTAGGGACCTTAGATTTTGATGTGAATGTACAATATACTGTATATGTAAAGCATTGTGTAAATTGACGGTGCCATATAAGTACCCATAATAAAGCAGGCATAGATTTGTTTGTGGTTCGATGGAAAATGGCTATGTTAGTGATATACTAACATTTTTTTAGTACTGTTATATTTAGGTGGTAGTGGGGTGGGACCAGTTACTGTTGGTCGTTTTTTACTGTATTTTGGGTGCAAGATGCCACAACTGGTTCCTCATCAAGTCCGTCTTCTGGTAAGCAGTGTGTTCCAAGTTGTTGCTTGTGTTCATATTTGCTTGTTTTGATTGGCATTTACACAGTCATGGGCGGGTTCAGTTTTGTCTGTATCTCCCAGATGGTAGATATGTCATTTGTAGGGGCATTGATATAGTAGACATGTCATTTGTAGGGGCATTGATAGACCCTAGTACTATGGATATTTTCCCTGGGTATTCTACTAAATGCCTCAAGTCTTTTTTTGCAATAGCTTCTCTTAAAAAAAAATAGCAATACGGTACCCAAACCACTCCATGCTAAGGGGAAGAAAACGTACTGACAAACAGTCACGTCATCCAATGGTGAGCAGCTTCCATAAACAATATAAATATCACTATGTTTTCGAGCAATAGTCTGCCACTCCCAGGCAGGGCTTCACTGTTTAATAAATAGATGAATAAAAACCAGTCCGCCATCATACAGGTTTGTGGTAGATAAGGAGTCCTTTATACAATGAAATATGTGACAATAGATCCCAATTCCAGCATCAACTTTCCAAACCCCACCTCGGCGCAGTTGGTGACCACCACTCCCCACAAGACACCGCACTCACCGGAACTAGTTGCCTCTCATTTTACTGACCGGTATAACTCATAACTCGCATGGACTGCATAGCCTTTTCCCCTATAAGAAATCCTTGCAGCTTGAGATGTTCACCTTTGGGTGGACAATTATTTTCCACTAAAGCGCAAACAAACATAATCCACATAGCGTATTCATCCCTGCAGGTGAATGTGATGAGACGCTGGGATCACCAGCCACACTATCTGAGCGAGATACTAATATGATTGCATTGGGATCAATGAGCTTTTTATCCTTTTACTTTTGTGAGCGTTTTTAATTAAGAGTGTTTTATTCAAGAAAGTATGTGAATGGGATTATGTTATATAATGAAATGTATTTATTAAAAGAAATAAAAAAACACAGTTTTCTCATAGGAAATATGTATTTTTCCCTTCTGCTATTTAAAGAATATGTTTAATTTTGCTAATAACTCATATAGGAGTTTATTTTGTTATTTTCTCTGAAGGTTTTCATAATGATTATCTGAAGGTAAGTCTTTTCTTCTAGCTGCAGGTTGAACAGGGAATGATGGCTGTAATAAAAAAAAAAGAGATACATTATTTTTTGATTAAAGCTGATGTCTTCTCTAACCAACAAATCAGATGAAATGACTCCCTAGCACTAAAACTGTTATGCCGCGTACACACGATCGGAAATGTTGGATGTGAGCTTGTTGGCGGAAAGTCCGACCGTGTGTACGCTCCACCGAACATTTGTTGTCAGACTTTCTGCCAACAAATGTTGGCAAGCAGGTTCTCAAATTTTCCGCCAACAAATGTTTGTTGTCGGAATTTCCGATCGTGTGGACACAAGTCGGTCGGAGAAAAGTCCACGCATGCTCGGAATCACGGAAGCGCTCGGTCTTGTAAAACTAGCGTTCGTAATGGAGATATCACGTACGTCTTGTACGTCACTACGTTCGTAATTGTTGGCCAACATTTGTGTGACCGTGTGTATGCAAGACAAGTTGGAGCCAACACCCTTCGAACAAAAATCCACAGTTTTGTTGTTGGAAAGTCCGATCGCGTGTACGGGGCATTAGACTTATGCTGCATACACACAACCAGTTTTGCCGTCGGAATAAACTCCGAAGGTTTCTCCGACGAAACTCCGACGGAATTTCATTCAAGCAGTCTTGCCTACACACGGTCAAACCAAAGTCTGACCGTCCAGAACGAGGTGATGTACAACACTTACGACGGGACTAGAAAAAGGAAGTTCAATAGCCAGTAGCCAATAGCTTCCGTCTCGTACTTGCTTCAGAGCATGCGTCGTTTTTGGTCCTTCAGAACAGCATACAGACAATCAGTTTTCCCGATAGGAATTGGTTCCGTCTGAAATATTTAGAACATGTTCTATTTCTAGGTCCGTCAGAATTTTCAAAAAAAAAAAGTCGGATGAGGCCTACACACTCGATCGGAATAGACGATGAAAAGCTTCCGTTGGACTTTTTCTGTCGGACATTCCGCTCGTGTGTACGCGGCTTTACACTAGTGACTACTCTAGTCAAAGACAATCTTAGGGATACTTAAAGTGATAGTAAACCCTCATCTTGTAAAACAACCCATTCAGTTTAAAAGAGAAGTATGGAATTTGCTTTTTTTCTGAATCATACTTATATAGGTGGATGCAGAATCGGCCCAATGCTGCATCTGTCTCTTGCCGGCTCTAACACAGAGAACCGAGCGATCATACACCGGTGATTGCTCGGTTCTCAGACCTCCCTGAGCAGAAAGCTGGTGATTGTCAGTCACTGGCTTTCTACACTGCACCCCCCACTGTGCTCACTGGAGTGCTGAGCTGTGGAGGGGACGGAAGCGGCCAGCTCAGGTTCTCAGTGGTCTGCTGTGAGGCTGAGTAGGGTGCCGGTCCAGGCATGTAGGCGCTATCCTTCCCGAGCCTGGACCGCCTCTGTGACATCAGCGGACAGCGGGCTTCAGCCCACTGTCTGCTAAAAACAGGTCACGGGAGTGCAAAATGGACTGAACTCCTGTGATTCACAGAAGTACAGTCAAACAAGCTTTGGCTGTACTTCTCCTTTAGAATAGAAATGAAAGGTAAAAACATTTTTGTATAGATAAAAAAAAAACATTCAAAATACCTTTTTTTTCCCTTTGTTCTCAGCTGCATAAGAGCTGGGAGGAGGAGAAGTAGCAGCACACTAAGCTTCCCAGTGAATGGCTGTGAAGCGTGGGCATGTCAGGACACGTCCATACCTCCCAACATTTTGAGCTAGGAATGAGGGACACCTACTAGCAAATGTATGTAGGCATAGGATACGCCCCCTGCCACACCCCCTTAAAGGAGAATTAACTAAAAACAAAAGGTTAATTAAATTCACAAGTGCTTTTTTTACCACTACTATTCCTTTATACTGGCTTTTAAAATGAACAAATGCAGCAATTTAGAAATCGGATGAAAGGTTTAGCACTGGGAAACACTTTTTGATAGATAAAAAGTGCATTTTATATACAACTATGAGGATCAGACCAAAATGAGGAGGGATGAGGGACAGAGGGACATTGCTCCAAATCAGGGACAGTCCCTCGAAATCCGGGACAGTTGGGAGCTATGCTTGAACCCTGAGTGGGAGACGTGTAGTTAAACAGATCAACAGGCAAATTTCTCGTAGCTAGCCTGGGGAGAAAAGAACCCTGTCTGATCCAAAAAAAATTTAAAAAAAAAGCATCCAGACCAGGATTAGAGCAAAAAAAAATTGGTGTCAATGTGCTCCGGAGTCTTTGTAAGTGCAACTGAAGCATTCATCTTGTCGTTAAACAAGGAGTACACTCTGAGTTATTTGGGGCACCTGCATTTTGTTTTGCATGAATTAAAATGTACCGGTCATTTCATTACCTTTAGAGTATCATAATCATTTAAAACGTCTGTTTTTATAATATCCGTATATGTGGCATCTGGTTGTTGAGAATTCTGGGGACAGAAAGGAAGAGAAAGAAAAACATTCCCTTAAGATTTAGGTCTCATAAACCAAAATTAGGAAAACAGAGAATTTTACTATGGCAACATCTATGGTGTCTCACAAAAATCCAATGATATTGAGAAGGTTTGTCTGTACAGAATCAGTATGGCAAGAGAATACCGATCATATAAGCACACCCTTGCTTGCAAACCTTCCCATTCAACCAATGGGCAACTATTCATAAGCAATATTTCATATTTACTTAATAAAAAAGAGTATTTTTAAAAAATCTTTTTTTTTAGCTCAGAGCATAGTAACTAAATAAATAAAATATGCAAAAACAAATTACAGTTTCCTTAAATAACTTACCTCATGACTTGATGATGCCTGACGTGCTTTAATTCTAAATTTTCTTTTTCTTAAAAAAAAAATTAAAAAAATAGTCAGAATAATTATAATGGTACGGTTTAGCAATAATATTACATTTTTAATTACTTGTGGGATGGGGGTAAACTAGAAATTTATTTAAAAAATATATAGTATGACACCGGATTATTACCCAGCCTTAAAACTTTCAACTGTCAGAAACCTGTTTAAAACATTTTTATATTAATGTGTTTTTTTCTACAAATGGTTTTATATATCTCTATGTTGATTGAAATGCAAGAACACACAAATTGGGTTGTTTTAACCATCTCCAAAACTCTTTAGCATAAAACTGATTTCCTATGTTCTATATCAGTGATGGTGAACCTTGGCACCCCAGATGTTTTTGAAACTACATTTCCCATGATGCTCAACTACACTGCAGAGTGCATGAGCATCATGGGGAAATGTAGTTTCAAAACATCTGGGGTGCCAAGGTTCGACATCACTGTTCTATATGATATGAGAGGTTGGAATAGATATTTTTCCAGATACACAGATTCTCGAATGTTGGCCTTCTCCTTGACCTACCCAGAAAAAAAAGTAATTGTGTAGTCATTGGTCTAGCTTCCGGCAGACTAGGCTTTTACTGTAGCTGTCCCTGCTACCAAGCAACTTAGAACAGCCTTTGTTTCACACTCTATGGACATCTAGAGTTGTAGCCTGGGCTGCAGGAGATTGTGGGAGATTACTTTTGTGGTCAGAACTCCTTATGATGCTTACTTTTGACATTATTTCCTGAAAATATGAGAAAATAAGGTAGAACAGCTTTTGATTGATTACTAGGGGCCAACACAGGCCATTTTGCTAGCAGAGTTTTTCACGCATGAGATCCACTGGCCATGAAGGTGTTTTATAACTAAAACTAGCTTGGACCAAAAAATGTCTGCGGTTTCCTTGGGTGACCTGGCTGTCTTACCTTATAGAGAAGTAGACAATCACAATCAAAAGGATGACTCCAGCCAAAATACCGAGAATCAGAAACAAATTAGAATTGTCTTTAATATCAGTTGAGCCTTTATCGGTGTTGTAATCTATGCAGAAGAAAGTTAGAAGGTACAATAAACACTCATGTACAAATATTATTTAAAAAGCAATATTACATACAAGACAAGACAAGAAAGGCCAAAGAGCCCATTACACGTTCAAGGTAAAGGAATTCATGGGATTGCCACACAGTTGATGCAGTTTTGGATGGATTGGGTGAAGATTTGATATGTCTACAGACAGTAGGGAACACCCCCAACTTATCTTTTAGAAGGGAAGAATCAAAGATGTTTGATTTTCCTAGATAACGGATTAATGCATGTTAATGGTTTTCAACTAATAATTGTCTGACACTTTAATTGTACCCATAAATTTAGCCTCCATCTCACACCTTTGGCCGACCTAAAGCTGGTCTCCAGTCTCCCCCCACCAAAAAAAAATTTAATCAAAAGACAGCAGCTACAAATACTGTAGCTGCTGACTTTTAATATAGGGACACTTACTTGTCCAAGAATTCAGCACTGCCCTCACCCGAGCCGCTATCCCACTAAACATGTGCACACTGAAATATTTTGTTTTGGAATTTAGTTTTCGTTCGAAAAATATATTTATTTAGTTACTCCCGAAATTAGTTTTTATTTATTTTGTTTCTTTAAAAAATGCATTTGTCCGAAAATCGGAAATAATTAAGGTCGAATCTGTCATTGAAGGCTTATGGTGTCTGTCGAATGTTCTAAGAAGATTCGACGGAGCAGCTAAACTGTACGACGCCGCAATCGTACATTTCCGGCTCGAATGTTCCGCCTACAAGCTATAGTAGAATTCTAATGTTGTATGACACTAGTAATAATTATATTTATTAATTATTATTACTAGTCAACTAATATTAGAATTCTTTTATAGCCTATGGGCGGAGCATTTGACCATAAATGTCCGCTCGCGGCGACTGCTTCGTCGAATCTTCATGTCGAATCTTTTCTCTCTATGTCGAAGAATCTTGGACTAATAGAGTTAGGTTAGGCACATTCAACCTTTTTTGCTATTGTCTCTATAATGTCGAATCTTTTCTCTCTATGTCGAATCTTTTCTCTCTATGTATAATAATCTTGGAATAATAGAGCTAAGGTTAGGCACATTCGACCACAGGTTCGATGGACACAGATAGCTATTGTCAGCGTCATGTCGAATCTCCTATCTACATCGAACTGTTGTCGCAACGAAAACGAAAATAAAGCATTTGTTTATGTCGGATCTTTCGGTTTTCGGATTCTGCACAATTGTTATTGTTTGTTGAAACGATAAAGAAAGTACCTGAAAATGCATTCGGACGAAAACGAATGCACATGTCTATATCTCACTGCGCATGTGCAAGACACACTGTGGTTTATGAATGGTCCCTCAGTCTTCTGGGATCTGTGATGTGTTCCAGAAAGCTGCAGAGGAAGGAGGAGGGCCAAACTTCCGCGATCCGAAAGGTGGAAGCGGTTACCTGTCAAAACCAGGTACCCGCCCTCTCCCAAAGAGTGCCAAATGTTAAAGAGGAGGGGTGCAAACAGGGGGAAATTCCCCTTTTGGGGAAGACCAGCTCCAGGGCTTTTTGTTTTTAATAGTGGTGCCCCAACTTGATTTAAAATAAAAATGCAGCTCTGACTGAAATACTCATCCACTCTGCTGTGCTATTCCCTACAATATGTCTACTCAATCACAAGATCGCAATGCGGGCGTTGTCACGTCAGTGCCGCTGTCTGTATCATCCAAAACCACCAACTGCTGGAAAAGAGGCCAAAAGGAAGATCCTGCATATCAAGAGAGCAACCTGAAGACATCTATAAATGTAATTATAATGAAAACAGAAAATCCTGTCACTGGTGCCAAGTTTTGCTGTACAATGTCAACTAAATACGCAACATTTCCAGAATACGCCCCTTTCTAACTAATGACACCACCAAGCTTCTAATTCACTCCCTGGTTATCTCTCGCCTCGACTACTGCAACTCCCTCCTCATTGGATTACCTTTCCATAGACTATCCCCCCTTCAGTCCATAATGAATGCCGCTGCAAGACTCCATCTTACCAACCATTCAGTGTCCTCCACCCCTCTCTGCCAATCCCTCCACTGGCTTCCACTCACCCAACAAATAAAATTCAAAGTACTAACAATAATTTACAAAGCCATCCATAACTCTGCTCCCAGCTACATTGCTAACCTAGTCCCAAAATACCAACCAAGCCGCTCTCTTCGGTCCTCCCAAGACCTCCTGCTCGCTAGCTCCCTTGTCACCTCCTCCCATGCTCGCCTCC
Organism: Aquarana catesbeiana; assembly: GCF_042186555.1. Lineage (NCBI taxonomy): Eukaryota > Metazoa > Chordata > Amphibia > Anura > Ranidae > Aquarana > Aquarana catesbeiana. The sequence goes on from NC_133333.1 coordinate 23,505,877, forward strand.
AGGATTTCTCCAGAGCTTCTCCCATCCTTTGGAACTCCCTACCCCAATCTGTCCGACTGTCCCCTAATCTATCCATCGTTAGACGATCCCTGAAAACCCTTCTCTTCAAAGAAGCCTATCCTGCTTCTAACTAACACTGTTTTACTTCCTCCATCAGCTCATCCCCCCCCCCCCCCCCCACAGCTATTACCTTTTGTATCAATTGACGCTTCCTTTTTAGATTGTAAGCTCTAACGAGCAGGGCCCTCTGATACCAAATTGTAATGTAACTGTAATGTCTGCCTTTATTTTGTTAAGCACTGCGCAAACTGTTGGCGCTATATAAATCCTGTATAATAATAATAATGGCTGTAGGTGAGTATTTACTCTGCTTTGCTTAGTAACCCTGTCCGTGGCTAGTGGGCTAGGGCAATAAGCCTAGGGTGGATGGATGCTTTTTATTTCAGGACAGAATTACTAGAATGAGCCCTGAAAGAAAACATACATTTTTATGCAGGTAGGGACAAAAATATCTTCCTGGAAAAACTAAATGAGTTTTCTTAGAAGTATATACAAGAAAAAAGAATTGTATATCTGACCTGCAAAAACCATCTCTGCGGAGGTGGAGCTTCCAGCTGTGTTGTGAGCAATACAAGAGTAAGAGCCAAATCTATCCTCATTGCTGTCTAATACCAGGATCTGTTCAGTTTTATCAATTAGGATATTTCCAGCCTTCATCCAGGTGTAATGGGTCACACTGGGCCTGCAATTTGCAAAAGTGCACTTTAGCTCAGTGGCTCCCTCTGTTGGGTGAAGCACAACGACTTGAACTCCAGTAGCAGCGTCTATAACATACATAAAATCTGTTGCAAAATAATATATTACAAACTAAAGGTTTGTCTCTGTAACTGCTGAGTAAGATATACATACATTGCACAGGAATCTCTTTTGGTGGTGATTCTCCTCTCCCAACAGTATTTATTGCAGTACAAGAATAGGGTTCCATGTCTTTGCTGACATTCCGTACCACGATTCTCCGGATTTCAAGTCCTAATTTAATTTTGCTATTCGCGTGGTACCATTCATATCTGTGTGGAGGAGGGTTAGATCTGCAGGAGCATGTTAAAATCACATCACTACCCTCTAAAAACTCCTTGAATTTGGGTAAGCTGATCATCACGTCTTTTGGTGCATCTGGTAAAGAAGAGAATATTTTTTGCTTAAAGAGCAATTCCACTTGAAACTGTTATTTTCTGTTTTCTTTCTTGTTGATGACATGTTGACTTCCCATATCTCTCAGGGCCCTAAAGTGACTCTGTCACGGGGGAAATATGCAGGTAACCATTGCGGGTCTCCTCGTGAAAATGCTAGGGTGGCTGTGTCTCACTTAAAGCTAAACATTACCCATAACAACCTAATAAAAACGAATGTTCTTTAGCAAGGAACAGGCATTCCACATTAATAATCATGCTACCAACATTGATGTGTGTTGTAAATTCCCCCCCAGTATTGCTCCTGTTTTTTCTTCTTGCTAGAGGCTGACATTTTATGCCTAGAGCACCCAAACAGCTGTAAATAATAAAGTGGAATGAAACCCATTGATTTAATGGTTTAAAAAAAACAGTTACATTCCTGGATTCCGGGTATGCTAATGCCGCGTACGCACGAGAGGACTTTCCGGCAAACTTTTCCGGCGTACCGGAGTCCGTCGGACAATTCGATCGTGTGTGGGCTCCAGCGGACTTTTTTTTCTCAAAAGTTTGCCGGACTTAGATTTGAAACATGTTTCAAATCTATCCGACGGACTCCAGTCCGTTCGAAAAGTCCGCTCGTCTGTATGCTAGTTCGACGGACAAAAAGCCACGCTAGGGCAGCTATTGGCTACTGGCTATGAACTTCCTTGTTTTAGTCCGGTCGTACGTCATCACGTACGAATTCGTCGGACTTTGGTTGATTGTGTGTAGGCAAGTCTGTTCATTCAAAAAGTCCGTCGTAAAGTCTGTCGAAAAGTCCGCCGGGCAAAGTCTGCCATAAAGTCCGCTCGTGTGTACGCGGCATTACTGTCACATTTGCTTGTGTCTTCAACCAAACTGTCAAACCATCAAATGTCTGGTGTCATAACTGATCACACGTGAAGCACCATGGCAGTTGCAAATCAAATAGAGCTTCCTTGGCTGTGAAGGATAGGAGGATTTAATTCCGCTTTTGGCTGTCAGCAGATCGGCCTCTACAAAATGAACCACTAAGACCCCCTCCACACCGAGCCGCCCATAGCGTCGGCGGTATTTTTAGCGGCGTTTTACCGTTGGATTTGCAGTGCATTTTGGCCGCTAGCGGGGCGCTTTTACCCCCCGCTAGCGGCCGAGAAAGGGTTAAAACCGCCCGCAATGGGCCGCAATAGCGGCGTTTTGCCAGCGGTATCGCAGCGCTGCCCCACACCGCTCCTTCACCGCTCCAAAGAAGCTGCTGGCAGGACTTTTTCTGACATCCTGCCAGCGCACCGCTCCGGTATGAAAGCCCTTGGGCTTTCACACTGGAGACAATGGAGCAGCTGTTTGAGGGCGGATTGCAGGCAATATTTTTAACGCTATAGCGCTGGCAAAGTGCCCTCAGTGTGAAAGGGGTCTTAAGGACTGGAAGGATTTGCCCCCTTAATGACCAGGCCATTGTTGGCGATACGGCACTGCGTTGTTTTAACTGACAATTGCGCAGTCGTGCGGCGCTGTACCCAAACAAAATTGATGTCCTTTTTTTCCTACAAATAGAGCTTTCGTTTGGTGGTATTTGATCACCTCTGCGGTTTTTATTTTTTGCGCTATAAACAAAAAAAGAGCGACAATTTTGATTAAAAAAAAAACTATATTTTTTAATTTTTGCTATTATAAATATCCAAAAATTTTAAAAAAAAAACGAATTTCTTCCTCAGTTTAGGCCAATATGTATTCTGCTACATATTTTTGGTAAAAAAAAATAAAAAAATCACAATAAGCATATATTGGTTGGTTTGCGCAAACGTTATAGCATCTACAAACTATGGGATAGATTTATGGCATTTTTCTTATTATTTAGTTTTTTTACTAGTAATGGTGCTGATCTGCAACATTGCAGGGGACAGATCGGACATTTTTTACACTTTTTTGGGACCATTGACATTTATACAGCGATCAGAGCTTAAAATAGCCACTGATTACTGTAGAAATGTCACTGGCAGGGAAGGGGTTAACACTAGGGGGCGATCAAGGGGTTAAGTGTGTTCCCTGGGAGTGTTTCAAAGTGCATGGGGGCTGGGCTGACTGGAGGAGGAGACAGATCGCTGTTCCTAATCACTAGGAACAGACAAGCTTTCTCTCCTCCCCTGACAGAATGGGGAACTCTTTGTTTCACACTGACAGATCCCCGTTCGTTCTGCCTGTCTCTGGAGAATCAATCACTATTTTAAACAATAGTGATTGATTCACCCTTAGTGAAGGTTTGGAGAAAGTCACTTTCACTTTTTCTTAGTGAATATGCCTCTAGGTAAGCTTTGAAAATCAGCTGTTTCTGTTTTTCTTGCTAAACGTGTGGGGCTCAAGAGTGTGGAGTTCATTAACTGGGAAACGTCTTCTTAAAGCCAAGTTTTAATTGACTGTAATACATACATTTGATGTTCAGTCTTGTTGCATTCTGCGATGTTTCTCCATTACGATAAGTTGCTGTGCACTGAATTTGTTTTCTGTCATCCTTGTGTGAAGGAATGTATATATTCATTAATACTTCTCTCCATTTTCCTCCAGATAGGTCTTCAGATCCTTGTCTGATGGTTTGGCCAGGTTTGTTCCACTTTAGAGAAGGTGGATTGGAGCCACATGTGTGCTCTACAGAGCATGAAACTATTTCACCACGTCCTTCAACCATTTCTGCACTTCTAGTAAGTTCCATTATGCTTGGAGTATCTGTAAAATATTACAGTTAAGCAGGGGCGTTGGTAGGTCTACAAAAGATCTGGGACTAGAGCCCATAGCAGAGTAGTAAAGAAAGTCATACGCTTGGGCGGGCATACACATGTATATACAGTAATATACGTATGTGTGTATATATATCCCCAGAGAGCCCCCCAATTACATCAAGGTCCCCAGAGAGCCCCCTTACATCAGGGTCCCCAGAGAGCCCCCTTACATCAGGGTCCCCAGAGAGCTTCCCCCTTACATCAGAGTCATCAGAGAGCCTCCCCCTTTCATCAGGGTACCCAGAGGGCCCCCCATTTACATCAGGGTTCCCAGAGAGCCCCCTTACATTAGGGTCACCCAGAGAGCCTCCCCCTTAAATCTGGGTCCTTAGAGAGCCTCTGCCTTAAAATCAGGGACCCCAGAGAGCCTCTCCCTTGCATCAGGGTCCCCAGAGAGCCCCCCACTTACATAAGGTTTCCCAGAGAGCCCCCACTTACATAAGGGTCCAAAGGGAGCTTCCCCTCCCCTTTGGGGACCCCTGCAGAGACTTGGGGCTATTGGCCCCAGATTCAGAGCTATAGCCCCAAAAGCCACCCCCTAGTGACGCCCCTGCAGTTAAGTCCCTAAAGTGATGACATTGCTAAAGGGTATGACAGCCTTACTTCCCGTTCAAATTATCCAAAGTATAAGAAAGTAACCTGCCAAAATACTGGAACTTCCTTCCTGACTTACTTACATACTAGTCAGGAAGATATCACTGCGGACCACCAATTATAAGTGGCCAAGGCATTCCCTACCCCACAGCCACACATATAAAAGGGGCATGTATACACCCAGTGGCAGGGCCGCTTATGATTGTCGATCCGCAATAACAGCTTTCTGGCAGGATTGTATCGGACGAGTATCCAAACACACCTGAACTCATGCTATCTGGTTTTACTGCTCCGCCAAGTCTTCATTGGCCTTCCATAATATATTTTTAATACTTTTGCTCACATTAGGTTTAATTCGCAAATATTCGGTAATACTTAGCGCCGCCCCCTCTCTCCACGCCACCCCCTATATGCAATGGATCGATTCATGCATAGCATCTCATATCTCACGAAATGACACTGTTAAATGTTTTATGCAGAATTAAGTTACGAAAATAATAACCAACAACAACGTTAACAATATTAACATAAAGCATGTTTCATTGATCTGACTGTGATAAATAAAATAAGAATAACATATGATTGGCTATTATAAGCACTATATACATCATTACTGCCTTGTTAAGTAAATATTTTATCTTAAATATAGCATTAAAAAAATGAAAACCAATGAATGACACTTTCACTGATTTAGGATGCAGAGAGACTTGCAGCGGAGCACAGCACTGGACAGGGGAGCGGGAGCTGCCCAAGTAAAAGTTTCCTATTAACAAGCTGGTGATTGGTTGCGGCTCCCGCCCAACCCCTCTCCCCTCACCGTTACCACCCCGCCCCCACCTCATCTAGTTCTTTGCCAACTACCACTGTATGCCTGACCCTGCAAAGAGAATGACAGGGGATGAAGGCCGGGAGAAAATTTGGCTCCCATTAAGCTACCCCCTATGCCGCTCCACACTCGCCCTCACCTTATTTAGAGGACTGATATACAGTGTATGTACATACAGTATCTCACAAAAGTGAGTACACCTCATATTTTTGTAAAAATTTTATTATATTTTTTTATGTGACAACACTGAAGAAATGACACTTTGCTACAATGTAAAGTAGTGAGTGTACAGCTTGTATAACAGTGTAAATTTGCTGTCCCCTCAAAATAACTCAACACACAGCCATTAATGTCTAAACCACTGGCAACAAAAGTGAGTACACCCCTAAGTGAAAATGTCCAAATTCGGCCCAAAGTATCAATATTTTGTGTGGCCACCATTATTTCCCAGCACTGCCTTAACCCTCTTGGGTATGGAGTTCACCAGAGTTTCACAGGTTGCCACTGGAGTCCTCTTCCCCTCCTCCTTGACGACATCACAGAGCTGGTGGATGTTAGAGACCTTGCGCTTCTCCACCTTCCGTTTAAGGATGCCCCACAGATGCTTAATAGGGTTTAGGTCTGGGGACATGCTTGGCCAGTCCATCACCTTTACCCTCAGCTTCTTTAGCAAGGCAGTGGTCGTCTTGGAGGTGTGTTTGGGATCGTTAACATGTTGGAATACTGCCCTGCGGCCCAGTCTCCTATGGGAGGGGATCATGCTCTGCTTCAGTATGTCACAGTACATGTTGGCATTCATGGTTCCCTCAATGATCTGTAGCTCCCCAGTGCCGGCAGCACTCATGCAGCCCCAAACCATGACACTCCCACCACCATGCTTGACTATAGGCAAGTCACACTTGTCTTTGTACTCCTCACCTGGTTGCCGCCACACACGCTTGTCACCATCTGAACCAAATAAGTTTATCTTGGTCTCATCAGACCACAGGACATGGTTCCAGTAATCCATGTCCTTAGTCTGCTTGTCTTTAGCAAACCTTTTGCTGGCTTTCTTGTGCATCATCTTTAGAAGAGGCTTCCTTCTGGGACGACAGCCATGCAGACTAATTTGATGCAGTGTGTGGCGTATGGTCTGAGCACTGACAGGCTGACCCCCCCCCCACCCCTTCAACCTCTGCAGCAATGCTGGCAGCACTTATATGTCTATTTCCCAGAAACAACCTCTGGATATGACGCTGAGCACGTGCACTCAACTTCTTTGGTCGACCATGGCGAGGCCTTTTCTGAGTGGAACCTGTCCTGTTAAGTGGCTGTATGGTCTTGGCCACAGTGCTGCAGCTCAGTTTCAGGGTCTTGGCAAACTTCTTATAGCCTAGGCCATCTTTATGTAGAGCAACAATTCTTTTTTTCAGATCGTCAGTAAGTTCTTTGCCATGAGGCATTCACACCTGAGACCTTGTAACACTAACGAGTCACATGACACCGGGGAGGGAAAATGGCTAATTGGGCCCAATTTGGATATTTTCACTTAGGGGTGTACTCACTTTTGTTGCCAGCGGTTTAGACATTAATGGCTGTGTGTTGAGTTATTTTGAGAGGACAGCAAATTTACACTGTTATACAAGCTGTACACTCACTACTTTACATTGTAGCAAAGTGTCACTTCTTCAGTGTTGTCACATGAAAAGATAGAATAAAATATTTACAAAAATGTGAGGGGTGTACTTACTTTCGTGAGAAGATAGATAGATAGATAGATAGATAGATAGATAGATAGATAGATAGATAGATAGATAGATAGATAGATAGATAGATAGATAGATAGATAGATAGATAGATAGATGGATAGATAGATAGACGGATAGATAGACAGACAGACAGACAGACAGACAGACAGACAGACAGACAGACAGACAGACAGACAGACAGACAGACAGATAGATAGATAGATAGATAGATAGATAGATAGATAGATAGATAGATAGATAGATAGATAGATAGATAGATAGATATCTCTCTTGTGGCCAATGGCTATCTACAGCCTCCTGATCACTGCAGGACCATAGACCGTGGTTTGTGTGGGCTTTCCATAAACCCGAGCCTGCTCATTACCACCATAAAGAAGTTTTTACCTGTGACATGAAGCTGTAGAGTCATTCTTCCCTGTTTTGACCAGGCACTTGTCTCCAGATCTTCTGCTATTCCTGGGTAGTAGAATTTTCCACCATCATCTCTCCTCACAGGGTCTATCTTCAATGAACAGCTATTCATTCCAAGTACTAGTGAGGTTCTGTCTGTGTAATCCATTAATGTTGAAGAACTTCCTTGACTGTTAAAAATTTGAGAATGTCTTCTTCGTTCAAAAAACGGATGAAAAGAAGTGGATTTCCTAGAATTCTCATGATATAAAAACCAAACAGTACTGGATGTCCCAGAATTCTCACGAGGGCGGAATGTACAGGGAATCTCCACACAGGATCCAATCAATCCAACAACTTCTGTAGGAAACTCCCATCTCTGACACACAAGTCCTGGCCGACGTGAAAATATATATTACATTTTTTTTTTATAGTGTATATTTATCAAGTTTTCTTAAAACATGAATCTAGTTTACCTTTAAAAATTGTAAATAGCAGAATCTTCTTTGTGATACTCATTCTGTACTGGTCAGTGACAACTTTCAATCATGGGTGCAACTGTAAAAATTATATATATATGGTACACTTTAATTTGAAACAGAAATAGACCAAAGGGATCTGCAAAGAAAGACTATGTTAATTAATTTACTTAGAGTTTGTTTTTTAATGTGTTAATCAGAGTTTTAATAAAGATGAATATTCAAGGTACAATAAAGTCAATGAGGTTTTATGGTACTGTGTTTGCATGGTACTAAAAAATATCTATTTAGTGTCCAGGACTGGCGATTGACCTTTAGACATGAATGTTGTCTCTTAGGAAGAGGTCACATTCTCTCTCATTCTCGTTAGCACTGAATATTTTGTATCAGCCGAGTAAGTGGATGGACTGGTGGGGTTGTCTCATAGGAAGAGGTCACACATTCTCTTTCATATCTGATAGCACTGAACAGGGGCGTTGCTAGGTCTACAAAAGATCTGGGGCTAGGGCCCATACCAGCAAAGTAAGGAAAGTCATATGCTTGGACGGGCATACACATGTATATAATATACGTGTGTCTGTGTGTGTGTATGTGTGTGTGTATATATATATATATATATATATATATATATATATATTACATTATACATTTTATATATTATCATTACATCAGGGTCCCCAGAGAGCCCCCCCACTTACATCAGGGTCCCCAGAGAGCCTCCCCCTGACATCAGAGTCCCCAGAGAGCCCCTACTTACATAAGAGTCCCCAGAGAGCCCCTATTTACATAAGGGTCCCCAGAGAGCCCCCCTTGCATCAGGGTCCCCAGGGAGCCCCCCCTTGCATCAGGGTCCCCAGAGAGCCCCCCCTTGCACCAGGGTCCCCAGAGGGCCCCCCTTGCATCAGGGTCCCCAGAGAGCCCGTCCTTGCATCAGAGTCCCCAGAGAGCCCCCCCTTGCATCAGGTTCCCCAGAGAGCCTCCCCCTTACATCAAGGTCCCCAGAGAGCCCCTCCTTACATCAGAGTGCCCAGTGAGCATCCCCTTACTTCAATGTCCCCAGAGAGCCTCCCCCACTTACATCAGGGTCCCCAGAGAGCCCCTCCTTAGATCAGGGTCCCCAGAGAGCCCTTTCCTTACATCAGTGTCCCCAGAGTGCCCCTTCCTTACATCAGGGTCCCCAGAGAGCCCCTTCCTTACACCAGGGTCCCCAGAGAGCTCCTTCTTACATCAGGGTCCCCAGAGAGCCCCTACTTACATCAGGGTCCCCAGAGAGTTTCCCCCCTGCATCAGGGTCCCCAGAGAGCCTTCCCCGCTTACATCTGGGTCCCCAGAGAGCCCCCCTTACATCAGGGTCCCCAGAGAGCAACCCCACTTACATCAGGTTCCCCAGAGAGATGCTCCTTACATTAGGGTCACCAGAGGGAGGGCGGGCAGTGAGAGATGATGTAATCTCTCTGCTTCCCATGGCTGCACAGTGAGAGTGGAACAGCGGTGATGCAGGGCGGTCGGTGAGAGATGATATTAGCCACAGCTTAAGTTGACTGTCTTGTGACCACTCGCCTCACTTGTTCAAGATCTCACTTGTTTGTTGGATATTGAGGCGAGTGGTCACAAGAAAATCAACTTAAGCTGTGGCTAATATCTTTCCACAACCTAACTCTCCGTATTCTGGTGACAGTACGTACCCTCAACAGGGCTTTTTCCTCTCTGGCCCCAGTGGGTCTTCAGGCTCTTTTTTGCCCCTCTATCCTTCAATTATTTTTTGGGGGGGGGGTTGGGACAACGGTGAGCCACAAGTCCCCCTCTTTTTGGGTTTGACGTAAACAGCTGTTTTACAAACATACTACTACTGAGGATTTCTTAGTTGAGAATTTGAAAACACATTGTGCTCTCGCATGTTTTTAAAGAAAAAGCCTTTGGAATGCCAATCATACAATCATACTGTCATAATAACATAATCTCTTCTTGTTAATATACACACCTGAAGAAGGAGACAACTCTGTACTCTGAAACGCGTCGGGTGCAAGACGTATAGATTGTATTCTGTATTCAATGACGATGAATACGTTTTAGATATGTTTAAGCATTCCTTGTTTTTTTATCTGTTTTCTATATTTTCCTAAATAAATAAAAAACTTTTTTGAAACTTTAAATATTACACACATTTTTCTCAAATATATCATGCCTTAAAAGTCCACCACAAGGGGACCCCTTTTTCTTTTACTTCTGGATGTGGCACTAATTTTTGCTCAATATTGCTGGCTAAATAGCTTTAATAATCATCCCTGAGGCATAATGAGCAGTTACTCTTGCAGTGGGGAGGGGAACCACTACATATCTTTTTTTCCCAACTACAATCTCTTTTTTCCCTTGAGATCTGCAGAGCAAAAAAATCAACTGAAGAACCAAGCGCTAGACCTTCTAATATCACCCATGTATATGGGAGAGGGAAGACACCTGATGGTCCCAACTGCTGAAAGAACCACTTGGGGTAGTGGGCACAACAAGCCTGATAACGAGCATCGTGCTATTCACTTATTGTGGAACCTTAATGAAGGCAGCTATATGTAAAGGTCCTGACCTGCCAGTAAGGGCTGCATGACAGAGTAGGACTACATGGACAAAAATACAAACCTATTGGCAAGTAAAACAAATTCTATGTATGTATTTGTCTCCTTGAAGTCCAGTCTTATTACATCAATTTTGGAAAACACAACACTCAATCTCCCGCGCTTAGTGGTGGGCCCAGATGCAATCCTAGACTCTTATTCTGGCTTCTCCGGTTAGAACACACCTTGCTGCCCTCCAAAGACTGGGGAAGTCTAATTTTACTGCAAACATAGAACAAAACCGAGGGTGCATTATCCTCAGTATGCTTCTTTAATAAAATAAACAGAGGTAGGTAATATGGAAAAAAGTGTAGCGCTAAGGTAAATATAGTGAAAAGAAGGTTTTGGAGCAGGGAGAGGTGAAACCACAATTTCAAGTGGCCCGTAGCCTCAACTAGGTCAAAACCGGATATGTGTATACACAAACAGTGTAGTATCATCACTTAAATACAAACAAAGTGCAGTGCTCTTTCTTTTGAAAAAAGTGCAAATGTGCATAAAAATAAAGTGAAAGTAAATCAGCAAATGATAATCTCAAAAGTCCACATTTTGCTAGTGATGAAATATAGAAGACTGTCCAAAATAATGGTGAGGAAGTGTTAATCCCATATAAATGATAAAGACTTATTATTATAGTCCATATGTTGCATGGTGCAGTTGAAACAGGGGGACCCAAGGCAGATATCCTTATAATACAGAGACTCCAACTCAGAGGGGACCCAAGGCAGATATCCTTACAACACAGAGACTCAGAAAATGTAAGGTAGAATACTCTTACCAACTTCGGTGGACTCACAAGCCGTGGGCGGTGAGTCAAACGAGCTTGTACTGTCTTGTGATAAATGACAGTAAGAAGATGGATGATACACCAGAAGACGTCCTCCTTGAATGGGGAGCCCGGAGCCTGTCCTGAAGGTCTGCACGATCACCGTTTTCATCAGCATACATGGACCTGCAGACTGCAGATAGACAGGTTCCTTGTCGTTGTTTTCTTTATGGTCCATGTATGCTGATGAAAACGGTGATCGTGCAGACCTTCAGGACAGGCTCCGGGCTCCCCATTCAAGGAGGACGTCTTCTGGTGTATCATCCATCTTCTTACTGTCATTTATCACAAGACAGTACAAGCTCGTTTGACTCACCGCCCACGGCTTGTGAGTCCACCGAAGTTGGTAAGAGTATTCTACCTTACATTTTCTGAGTCTCTGTGTTGTAAGGATATCTGCCTTGGGTCCCCTCTGAGTTGGAGTCTCTGTATTATAAGGATATCTGCCTTGGGTCCCCCTGTTTCAACTGCACCATGCAACATATGGACTATAATAATAAGTCTTTATCATTTATATGGGATTAACACTTCCTCACCATTATTTTGGACAGTCTTCTATATTTCATCACTAGCAAAATGTGGACTTTTGAGATTATCATTTGCTGATTTACTTTCACTTTATTTTTATGCACATTTGCACTTTTTTCAAAAGAAAGAGCACTGCACTTTGTTTGTATTTAAGTGATGATACTACACTGTTTGTGTATACACATATCCGGTTTTGACCTAGTTGAGGCTACGGGCCACTTGAAATTGTGGTTTCACCTCTCCCTGCTCCAAAACCTTCTTTTCACTATATTTACCTTAGCGCTACACTTTTTTCCATATTTTCTACACAGTCCCAGTCGTTCTGTAGTGTTGGCAGCTGTTTCCACTTACTAGACAGGCGCGGTATTTTATTTATTTATTTGCTCATTTCCAGAGGTAGTTAATATACTCACAAACAAATGCTTGTATCACAGCTTTTCATAAAAACATCAGTTAACATCCATGATGGAACATCCACATCTCAATGGACTACCGATCAGTGCCAAGGGCTTTATTACACCAATGCCAAGTCATTATTAGAAGTATGCATTCCTTATATACTGTAATAATAATAAATGAATCATACCTCCCAACTTTTTAAGATGATGGAACATCCAAAATGATGTAGGCATAGGACACACCTCCTGCCATGCCAGCCTTAAAGGAGAATTATACAAAAAAATTATCACTTATGGGGCGTACACACGGGTGGACTTTTCGACCGGACTGGTCCGACGGACTTTTCGACGGACTTTCAACGGACTTTTGACGGACTTCCGACTGACTTTTTAACGAACGGACTTGCCTACACACGATCACACCAAAGTCCGACGGATTCGTACGTGATGACGTACACCAGACTAAGATAAGGAAGTTGATAGCCGGTAGCCAATAGCTGCCCTAGCGTTGTTTTTCGTCTGTAGGACTAGCATACAGACAAGCGGATTTCTGGGTCCGGCGGAGTTACGACGTAAAGATTTGAAGCATGTTCCAAATCTAAAGTCCATCAGATTTTCGACTGGAAAAGTCCGCTGAAGGTCCGATGGAGCCCACACACAATCGGATTGTCCGCCGGACCCGGTCCGTCGGAAAAGTCCGACCGTGTGTATGCCGCTTCAAAATGTTTTTTTTTTACCACTACTATTCCTTTATGCTGGTTTATGACATTTACAAATGCAGAGATTTATAAATTGGAAGAAAAGTTTATTACTGGGAAACACTTATTAAGTAGTGTATAAATAGTGCATTTTACAGTATATACAACTATATAGATCAGACCAAAACGAGGGACAAATGAGGAGGAAAGAGGGACTTTGTTCTAAATCAGGGACAGTCCCTCAAAATCAGGGACAGTTGGGAGCTATGGATAAACCAAACTTTTTTTTTATTTTTTTTATTTTTTATTTATGGTCTTTGTATAGCTGTGATTCATCTTGAAAATGCTAATCATCACCAGCTTCTATAAAACAACAACATAAATAACAAGGTGCATTGAAAACAAGAGTAAGGTAAAATGGAAAATCAGGAAATAAAGTAATACCATTATTATTGTATACCATTGTTATTCTACAATTGTTATCAGCTTATCATTATATATTACTTACTTGTTCAGCTTGTCAACTCCTCTGGATGTTAGATTTCAGAAAAGAGAACAATTTGCAGAAGTTATAGCTTTCTGGGATTTACTGAAGTGAGCACATTTCCTGTTTAATAGAGAGAGAGAAGAGAAAGAAACTTATTTACAGCAATTTGAAAACCTCAGGGCTGTTGAAAACAATGTACTCATTTCACTTTAACCACTTCAGCTCCGGAAGGTTTTACCCCCTTAATGACCAGGCCATTTTCGGCGATAGGACACTGCGTTGCTTTAACTGACAATTGCGCGATCGTGCGAGGCTACACCCAAATAAAATTGAAGTTCTTTTTTTTCCCACAAATAGAGCTTTCTTTTGGTGGTATTTGATCACCTCTGCGGTTTTTATTTTTTGCGCTATGAACAAAAAAAAAGACCAACAATTTTTGAAAAAAAAAAACAATGTTTTTTACTTTCTGCTATAAAACAAAAAAATAATTATTTCTTCATCACTTTAGGCCAATATGTATTCTGCTACATATTTTTGGTAAAAAAAAAATCACAATAGGCGTATATTGATTGGTTTGCGCAAAAGTTATCGCGTCTACAAACTATGTAATAGATTTATAGACTTTTTTTTTTTTCCCATTTTTGATGTACAATTATCGGTCAGTGGACTATGATGTGATATTGACACCATTATATGTATGACTATGGTAGATATTCAGCCTATTTGTTTTAATGTTACTATAATAAAATGTGATTTTTAGTACATATATGTTTTTGTGTTAGTGCTTTAAAAGTCTCACTATATAAGGCGTGTCTAAAAAAGTTTGGTGAATGGTATCAAAAAACAAACAAAACAGAAGATAAAAACAAATTACCTTTATTGGCCTTAAAAATAATCACCATCCATCACAACACACTTTTGGCAATGTTCATAAAGCTTCTGGAAACTGTCAGCAAAGGCCTCTTTAGGAATCAATCACAGAACCGTTGTCAACCATTTGGGAGCCACCAAGAAGGCTCAACAGTGTCTTGACCTTGGACTTTTGCAGGCGACTCATTTTAAGGTCATGGGGAAGACGGTGAACGCCATTCCATTGATTGCCACTTGGATTCTGTATCGAACTGGTAGCACCGGGTCTTATTCACTGTGACGATGGTTCCCAGAAAGGATGAATCTTGGTCACATATGGTAATGAAATCTCACGAGGTTGCCATCCTGTTTTGCTTTCTGTTCATCTGTCATCTTGTGCAGCACAAACTGGGAACAGATCTTCCGCTTACCCAAATCTTTGTGGATGATGATGCTCACCGTGTCCTTGCTAATGCCCAATTCCTCGTAGGGTCAGTCACCAACCTCGTGCCAGCATTCGTCACATCTGCTCGATCATGTCTGGGGTTCTGCTTTTCTTGGCCAACCCGACTGTGGCTCATCCTGATTCATTTCTTTCCTGTTGCAAAAGCATTTGAACCAGTCGAAAAAAACACATTTTCTCGCATACGGCTTCCGTCCCGTGCACTTACACTAACATTTCATATGCCTCCGTCACATTTTTCCCCAATTTGTAGCAGAACTTGATGTTCACTCATTGCTCTTTTACACTGTGACCCTACCTCTCACACATTCAACTGGCCGCAAGCAGGATTGCCCTGACGGTCACATGTACTCCACGCTAGGTGGCGTGCCTCTGGATAGCCATCGGTATGCGCGTGCCCCTGGCCCATGTTGTCCTTGAGATATCGGGCCATTCACCAAACTTTTTTGGCACAGCTCATAGAATGTTTCTTTGGATATAAATGGAACGAATGTTACTCAAGTATATGTAAAGTAAAACATTTTATTACATTTCTGCATAAAATCAAATGTTGAGTGTAGCCTCACATATCATTCGATAGTATACAGTAAGAAAGTACCATCATCCAAATTGACATATAGAGATAGAGAGGGTGGAGATGTAAGGGCAGTTGCCAAGGCTGACCAATATACATAAACACCCCAAGAATTTAAATGGACTATCTCGGTACTGATACAATGACTAAATTAATTTGATAAAACGCAAATTTTTTTTAATAACAATATACATAAAATATTAAAAAAGAAGTATATATATGACAAAATATACACCACACGTAACTAGCTCATGACAGGTTCCCCCGTAAAGTTTGTGTTAAGGGGAATATAGGAAATTCCTCTACCGTTTCGCAGTTAAAACCGCTTCTTCAGGAGGATAAAGGGTCTATAGAGAGAATAATGTATTAAAACAGGAACAATGCAGAGAATTGCATGCTATACAATAGTTACAAGGCATACTATATGTTACAATCAACATTAATACAAAAGAGGTTGCTCATCCAGATGGACCAAAAACTGCTAGCAACAGGATCCCACAACCCCCCCCCCCTGGAGGACAAGGGGGATTGTAAGTGTCTATCTCTAATTAAAGTAATAATAATAATAATAATACTTTAATTAGAGATGGTCACTTACATTCCCCCTTGTCTGCCGGGGGGGGGGGATCCTGTTGCTAGACGTTTTTGGTCCATCTGGGTGAGCAACCTCTTTTGTATTAATGTTGATTGTAGCATATAGTATGCCTTGTAACTATTGTATAGCATGCAATTCTCTGCATTGTTCTTGTTTTAATACATTATTCTCTCTATAGACCCTTTATCCTCCTGAAGAAGCGGTTTTACCCGCGAAACCGGTAGAGGAATTTCCTATATTCACCCTAATAGAAACTTTACGGGGGAACCTGTCATGAGCTAGTTACGTGTGGTGTATATTTTGTCATATATATACTTCTTTTTTAATATTGTTTGTATATTGTTATTAAATAAAAAATAGCATTTTATCAAATTAATTTAGTCATTGTACAGTATCAGTACCGAGATCGTCCATTCAAATTCTTGGGGTTTTTATGTATATTGGTCAGCCTTGGCAACTGCCCTTACATCTCCACCCTCTCTATCTGTATAGTTCTGCATAAAGCAGTGAGGGGTTAGAACCCTCACTGCCCTTTCTATTTGTCATGGTGGCCATTGTCTTTTGTACAGGAAATTATAATATATTTTTTTAAGCTGTCAGAGGAACAGACAGGGGGAAAATATTCCACTGGGAATATCTATTCTGGTGACAACAGTCTAATGCCCCGTACACACGATCGGAAATGCCGCCAGCAAAACTCCGATGAGAGCTTTGGGTCAGAAATTGCGACCGTGTGTATGCTCCATCGGACTTTTGCTGGCGGAATTCCCGCCAGCAAAATATTCAGAGCAGGTTCTCTATTTTTCGGTCGGAAAAAGTTCCTATCCGAAAAGGCGTTCGCCTGTATGCAATTCGGACGCGCCAAAAACCATGCATGCTCGGAAACAATTCGACGCATGCTCGGAAGCATTGAACTTCATTTTCTCGGCTCGCCGTAGTGTTGTACGTCACCGCGTTCTTGACGGTCGAAAGTTCAGAGAAATTTTGTGTGACTGTGTGTATGCAAACCAAGTCTCTGTAACAGGAGGAAAAGGCAAATTTCCCCAATGAGACTGATTGCCCTATCCTATTCAAAATTAAAAAATATGTTGGCTTTACAGATTTATTCATATTATATAAGCAATTTTTTATTTTAACATCCATAACAATTTTATCCAATTTCCCATTCCTTTTCATAATGTCTAACAAAAATCAGGGTTGGTACTAAATACAAGATGTCCAACAACTTATGTGTAATACATGTATAAAAAATGGAATAGTCTATTGAAAGATTAAAATACAATTTTAATCTATTAAAAATGTATACTGTTTTTGTACGCTTTTGCTAGTAAGTTTCTTTCATTTATTTCTTTGAACATATTCATAATGATTATCTGAAGTTAAGACTTTTCCTCCAGCTGTAGCTTGAGCAGGGAATGACGGCTGCTAGAAAAAATGAGATACTGTACACAATTAATTTATTTAAAGCTGAAGTCTTCTTTAGAACAGCTACCAACAAAGCACATTGTATGTATCCTTGGGCTTAACAATGCAGGTTTAAAACCCAATACTCATCAGTTTTTTGGGGGAAATTGTACTTCTCTGTTGTATATTGCTTAATTGTGATGATAATGAGGTTTGACAAACCTGAAACTGTGTGCAGCAAATGGGGAAGTCGTACTAAACACCCTAATTTCTCCAAAATTCAAAGGTTGCAGTCCATACCAAAATAGTCATAATCAAATATCATGTCTGTGATTAGCAATTATGGGAAGTGACATCTCTGAAGGAACACAGCCCAGCTGAAGACACATCTGACACAAAGCAGAGAATGTTAGATGGAATGCAGGGGATCCATAAAAACTCCATTAGTAGGATCTGCAAAAGGCTACTATTGAGGCCTGCCATAAAGTGACCTATTGTATATAGTTCAGAAAAGTAGCTTAAAGCAATGCACATCTTAACCACTTGCCTACTGGACACTTTAACCCCCCTTTCTGCCCAGGCCAATTTTCAGCTTTCAACACTCTCACACGTTGAATGACAATTGCGCGGTCATGCAACACTGTACCCATATGAATTTTTTATAATTTTTTTCACACAAGTTTTATTTTGCTGGTATTTAATCACTGTTGGGTTGTTGTTTTTTTTTTTTTTTTTGCTAAAAAAAAAAAAAAAAGAAACAAGTCTGAAATTTGTGAAAAAAAAGTTACTTTGTTTCTGTCAGTAAATTTTGTAAAATAATTTTTCTCCTTCACTGATGTGTGCTGATGAGGCTGCACTGATAGGCTTCAATGATGTGTGCTGATGAGGCGGCATTGATGGACACTGATAGGCTGCACCCATAGGCACTGATGAGGCGGAACTGAAGGGAACTGATTAGGTGGCACTGATGAGCAGGCATTAATATGCCGCTCTGATAATTGGCACTGATATGCGGCACTGGTGGGCACTAATGAGGTGGCACTGAAGGGAACTGATTAGGCGGCGCTGATGAGCAGGCACTAATATGCCGCACTGATGGGCACTGATAGTTGGCACTGGTGGGCACTGATAGGTAGCACTGGTGGACACTGATATGTGGCACTGGTGGGCAATGATGGGTGGCACTGGTGGGCACTGATAGGCTGCATGGATAGGCAGCACTGATGGGCAGCTCTGATGAGCAGGCGCTGATGGGCACTGGAAGGCAGCACTGACTGGCATCACTAATGGGCACTGATTGATGTCACTGATGGCCACTGATTGGTGTCACTGATGGCCACTGATTGGTGTCACTGATGGCCACTGGTTGGTGTCACTGATTGCCACTGATTGGAGTCACTGATGGGCACTGCTGGGGCTATACTGTAATCAGGGCACTAATGATCAGTGCCCTGATTACCTGTACAGGTCTCCCCTGTGAAGAGATGCTGCTGATCGGCTCTCCTCGCATCACACTCTGTCAGTGTAAGCCAAGGACAGCTGATAAATGGTACTTCCTTGCTTACATGTGACTGGCTGTGATTGGACATAGCCACATGGGTAAAGAGCCCGGTCATTGGTTCCCTACCGAGATCGGTGTCCTAAGAACACGGCGCAGCTGCAAACGCCAAGCTGCGCACCCCCATAGGCGCGTGAGAGTGGTCCCAGAACATCGTCCCAGAATGAGAGCTCATCCTGCCAGCCGTCATTTTGCTAAACGGCGGGCTGGAAGTGGTTATGTCTGGGTTTTTTTTGTTTGTTTTTTTTTCAGAGCCAAACTAAATCCATATTCCATAATTCCTGCTGTAATAAAGTTACGTTCATAACAAGCGGTTACACAAATATATAAGAAGATACCATTCAGGTGGACACCAGACACACCTAACCTACAAGGTACATAAGGCTAATGTAACACACTAGACACACTCTTATGCCCTGTACACACGGTCCGATTTTCTGACGGAAAATGTGTGATAGGACCTTGTTGTCGGAAATTCCGACCGTGTGTGGGCTCCATCACACATTTTCCATCGGATTTTCCAACACACAAAGTTTGAGAGCTTGCTATAAAATTTTCCGACAACAAAATCCAATGTCGGAATTTCCGATCGTGTATACACAAATCCGACGCACAAAGTGCCACCCATGCTCAGAATAAATATAGAGATGAAAGCTATTGGCTACTGCCCCGTTTATAGTCCAGACGTACGTGTTTTACGTCACCGCGTTCAGAATGACTGGATTTTCCGACAACTTTGTGTGACCGTGTGTATGCAAGACAAGTTTGAGCCAACATCCGTCGGAAAAAATCCTAGGATTTTGTTGTCGGAATGTCCAATCAATGTCCTACCTTGTGTATGGGGCATTAGTAAGACATGCTCATGATCCACATCATATTTGATCTCTAAAAAATTGTTATTCCATTTAGTTAAATAATAAACTGTTTTTTACATTGTGAAACCTTGTCACCTGGAAATATAGATGTATTTAGGATAGTTGGCATTAAGAGTGTGTCTGTTGTGTATAATAAAATACTACAGAACTCCTATGGACAAAGCCCTCAGACCTTTGGTTTGAGTAGAATAAGCTCTGCACTATCCTCCCTAGGATAACAAAATGCTGCTGCTTAAGAACCATTTATAAAGCAGAATCACTTAGAAGGGTCATTAACTCTAATGCCGCGTACACACGGTCGGACTTTTCGGCTACAAAAGTCCGACAGCCTGTCCGACAGACTTTCGACGGACTTTTGGCGGACTTTTGGCGGACTTGCGCCAGACTTTCTTATGAACAGACTTGCCTACATACGATCACACAAAAGTCCGAAGGATTTGTACGTGATGACGTACACCGGACTAAAATAAGGAAGTTGATAGCCAGTAGCCAATAGCTGCCCTAGCGTGGGTTTTTGCCCATCGGACTAGCACACAGACGAGCGGATTTCTGGGTCCGGCGTAGTTACGACGTAAAGATTTGAAGCATGTTTCAAATCTAAAGTCCGTCAGATTTGCGGCTTGAAAGTCTGCTAAAAGTCCGGGGAAGCCCACACACGATCGGATTGTCAGCCAGCTTTAGTCCGTCGGCGTCCATCGGACTTTTGTAGGCGAAAAGTCCGACCGTGTGTACGCGGCATAAAGCCCCGTACACATGATCGGATTTTCCGACAACAAATGTTGGATGTGAGCTTGTTGGCGGAAAGTCCCACCATGTGTATGCTCCATCGAACATTTGTTGTTGGACTTTCCGCCAACAAATGTTGGCTAGCAGGTTCTCAAATTTTCCACCAACAAAACTTTGTTGTCGGAAAGTCTGATCGTGTGTACACAAATCCGTCGGACAAAAGTCCACGCATGCTCGGAATCAAGTACAAGCCGGAGATATAACTAGCGTTAGTAATGGAGATATCACGTATGTCTTGAATGTCACTACGTTCATAATTGTTGGCCAAAATTCCATGCATGCTCGGAATCAAGCCGAAGAGCCGCACTGGCTATTGAACTTCATTTTTCTCGGCTCGTTGAACATGTTGTACGTCACCGCATTCTTGACGTTCGGAATTTCCGACAACATTTGTGTGACGGCGTGTATGCAAGACAAGTTGGAGCCAACATCCTTCGAACAAAAATCCACAGTTTTGTTGTCGGAAAGTCCAAACATGTGTACGGGGCATAACTCTGATATATCAGATTGGACTCTGGCTCACTACTAAAGCTACCAGACTTCCAATAGTCATTGTTCTAAGTTAAAGCCTAGATGTAGAAGATCCTTAAGCCAAATTGTGCTGCCCATGAAAGTATTCAGGTAGACTCAATATTTTAAAGAACAAAGCAAAACAGATTCACCAAAATGCACAGATCATACTTTATTCAATGACTAGAATAAATAATTCTTCCACTGCACTTACAAAGACTCCTGCATGCAAAAGCACAAACCAAGCACTTGAACCCTTAACCAGGAAAACAGCTACACATAGAGGAGCCGGAAGATGTGTAGCTGAACAGATCACCATGTGATGCTCTTATTTAAGCTGACTCAGAGGGAAAACCCCTGTCTGAACAAAAAAGCATCCAGACCAGGAAAGGAGCAATAACAAACAGTTCTTCTATGAATATTTGTTTACCTGGTCAGGGTTTCGAACTAAACTCTAAGCAGACACAAAAGACAAAAATAATTTAGCAGAATTATTGATATTAGCATAATTATCGATACATTGTCTACCTTTAGATGCCCTGGTGACACCTCCTGAAGAAGCGACACGCGTTGCGAAACTTGTTGAGGATTCGTCTCTACCTGCATCAATTTGTTCCCATCCACCAGATGGGTTTTGGAGCACATAACTGTTTTAATGTCATATTTTACAATTCCTTTATATGCTTTGTTGCGATTGTATTTTATGTATATCCTATAATAAATGTATATTCTTTAAATTTAATACATTGTGTATGTATTTTTTTTTTAACGCAAGCAGTGTAAGTGCTTGATTTTTACCTGGTATCAGCCTTTTGCAATTCTTTTATAGCAGGACTGGAGTGTAAGAAGAAATAACAGTACAGGGAGCAAATGATAAAAACACAGTTTCAGGCGCTATTAGCTGTAAAGCCCCACTATGGAGTGTGTATGTGGCAAGGAGTACTATAAAGAGATCACAGCTCAACCGTGCTGCTGTCCAGTAGCATAGGATAAATTCTGAGAAACAACAACAACAAGAGCTAACAGCGCTCAGGGACTGTAAAATGATTGTAGAAGCCGTTGCAATAATCAACAATCAATGTCCAATTAACTCACTGCCGATTTATCCATAACATGGTTAAAAGAAGTAATATTCCATAGAACTTTGGCACAACCTTACTACGCTGATTCTGGAGATGGCTCGGGCATTGATGGGTCACTCATCCTGGGCAAGGAAAGCCATAGGGAGGCGCCAACCACCGTGGCCACAAAGATGGAACGGGTTGCAGGGAGGACCAGGCCAGGAGCCACTGGCGTGAGTGCATGACATCACTGGAACACCTGGGCGGAAGTGCGGTACCCGGAAGGAGGACGTTGCTGTAGCCAGCGTGGAAAGCATGTGTCCCTGTTGTCGTGACAATGCGTTTCAATCGCATGCACTTTTTCAAGTCAAGGAAATTACGGCAATCAGAGGATTTAAGCCTGATTAGGGGACGGGGAGTGGGCAGAGGTCCACTATTCAAGCTGTCTTCATCCTGATTGGAAGGGTAACATCCCTCTATGTTTGACCTCTCTTACTAGGTCAAATTCTGCCTTCCCCTATATGCTGGGGTATGCACGGTGGGCTCCTCTAGTGTCCTTCTCCTCCTTGTTTGTTCCATTCTATATCCAGATATACTTTCTTTAGTGGGGTGTGTCACCCTTTAAAACTGTGGTTTATCCTCCATATAAAGATTCATGCAAAAAAAAAAAAAGGGGGGTCCTCATGGTGTAGTAATTTCAAAATAGGCCTAGTAACTTACATTTAATTTTAAAACAAAGAAACAAGGCCTGGTCCTCCCTGCAACCCGGTACATCTATGAGGGCCATGGTAGTTGGTGCCTCCCCATGGCTTTCCTTACCCAGGATGAGTGACCCATCAATGATCAAGCCATCTCCAGAATCAGTGTGGTAACGTTGTGCTAAAGATCTGTAGAATATGTACTTCTTTTAACCATGCTGTGAATAAATCGCCAGTGAGTTCATTGGACATTGACTGTTGACTATTGCAACTGCTTCTACAATCATTTGACCTCAGCCACTTAGTGCTGTCAGCCCTTGTCGTTTTCAGGGAGCAAATGAGCTCATGTGCTCACAAGGAGCGTGTGGATAATGGGAGAACGCAATGTGAACGTGAGATGAACTCATCATTGTGCTGCTTCTCATTTCACAACCTAGGCTCCGAGGAAGTGGGCTGATTGGTGCGGGTCATGAGGCTGTGGTTATCTAGCAGCAGAAAAAAAATACTTCTGGGGAAATCTCTGGATTGAAGATGAAAGCTTGGCCACTCAATGAAGTTGGACAAGAAGTGGTTTATCTTAAAATACATAAAGGGGTTCTTTACTGTTAGAGCGGTAAGGATGTGGAGAACTCCCTTCCACAATCGGTAGTTTCAGTGGGAAATGTCACTCACTTCAAATAAACTTTTAGATGGGCATCTTTTTGAACACAATATACAGAGATATGGGAAGTGGTAGAGACATAGATAAACACTCACACAGATTGAACTGGATGGACTGGTGTCTTTATTCAACTATTACCAACTTCGAAAGTTGCAAAAAAAAGATGGTTGCGGTTTTAGTTTTTAATACGTTTTTTATTTTTAACTTGTTATTTTTTGCTAAAGGTCTGATTTAATTGATTGATTTGTGCCTGTGTTTTGCTTTGTGTGGGTTAAAATACACCTTATTTTATTCCCTTTATGCCGCGTACACACGGTCGGAATTTCCGACAACAAATGTTCAATGGGAGCTTGTTGTCGGAAATTCCGACCGTGTGTAGGCTCCATCGGACATTTTCCGTCGGAATTTCCGACAAACAAAATTTGAGGTCTGGATCTCAAATTTTCCGACAACAAAGCCAGTTGTCGGAAATTCCGATCGTGTGCACACAATTCCGACGCACAAAATTCCACGCATGCTCGGAATCAAGCAGAAGAGCCGCACTGGCTATTGAACTTCATTTTTCTTGGCTCGTCGTACGTGTGGTACGTCACCGCGTTCTTGACGTGCGGAATTTCCGACAACATTTGTGTGACCGTGTGTATGCAAGACAAGTTTGAGCCAACATCCGTCGGAAATTAATCCATGGATTTTGTTGTCGGAATGTGCAATCGTGTGTAAGCGGCATTAGTGTGTCATAATCATTTGGAACCTCTGCTTTCACAAGATCCTCATATGTGTCATCTGGTTGTTGTGAATTCTGGGGACAGGATGAAAGAGAAAAAGAAAAACGCTCGCTTAAGATTTACGTTAGGTCTTATAAACCAAAAGTAAGAAAAATACAGAATTCTACTACTACAACATATGAGGTATACTGCAAAAATCCAGTGATATTGAGTCGAATTGACTGTACAGAATTGGCAAGAGAATGACCGTCATCTACAGACACTATTGCTTGCAAATCTTCCCATTCAGCCAATGAGCAACTTGGACATGCACAGCCCAGACTCCATTTAGTATCCAATATTTCATACTTACCATATTTTTAGCCCCGAGCATAGTAGCTAAAAAAACTGTAAAAACACTATGCATCCTTTAAATAACGTACCTCGTGCGTTAAAGATGTCTGACGTGCTTTCATTCTAAAAAAAACAGTATTAATTATTATTATGGCATTGTTGGAAGAGAGGGAAGGAGGAAGGGAGAGAAGGCAAGGTAGCAAAGGAAGGAAAGGGAAGGAACAAAGGAAAGGGAAAAGGCAAGGAAAAAGGAAAAAGAAAGGAAGAGAAGAAATGGAAAGGAAGAAGAGAAGGAAGGTGAAGGAAATGAAAGGAAATGAAAGGAAAAAGGAAAGGAAGGAGAGAAGGAAGGTGAAGGAAATGAAAGGAAATGAAAGGAAAAAGGAAAGGAAGGAGAGAAGGAAGGTGAAGGAAATGAAAGGAAATGAAAGAAAAAAGGAAAGGAAGGAGAGAAGGAAGGTGAAGGAAATGAAAGGAAAAAGGAAAGGAAGGAGAGAAGGAAGGTGAAGGAAATGAAAGGAAAAAGGAAAGGAAGGAGAGAAGGAAGGTGAAGGAAATGAAAGGAAAAAGGAAAGGAAGGAGAGAAGGAAGGTGAAGGAAATGAAAGGAAAAAGGACAGGAAGGAGAGAAGGAAGGTGAAGGAAATGAAAGGAAAAAGGAAAGGAAGGAGAGAAGGAAGGTGAAGGAAATGAAAGGAAATGAAAGGAAAAAGGAAAGGAAGGAGAGAAGGAAGGTGAAGGAAATGAAAGGAAATGAAAGGAAAAAGGAAAGGAAGGAGAGAAGGAAGGTGAAGGAAATGAAAGGAAAAAGGAAAGGAAGGAGAGAAGGAAGGTGAAGGAAATGAAAGGAAAAAGGAAAGGAAGGAGAGAAGGAAGGTGAAGGAGATGAAAGGAAAAAGGAAAGGAAGGAGAGAAGGAAGGTGAAGGAAATGAAAGGAAAAAGGAAAGGAAGGAGAGAAGGAAGGTGAAGGAAATGAAAGGAAAAAGGAATGGAAGGAGAGAAGGAAGGTGAAGGAAATTAAAGGAAAAAGGAAAGGGATCCGTGGTGTGCTGGTGACATTCTCTCACCCCAATATATGTATCTGTTGCAAATAGGTACATGAATATGTCCCGTGTGTGCACTGGGGAAGGAATGTCCTCATTGGACTCAAACCCACCCTCCCCCAGGCCACTTCACCCATCACACTGACAGGGACATAGAGAAGTGTTACATAGCTCCCAACTGTCACTGATTTCGAGGGACTGTCTCTGCTTTGGAACAAGGTCCCTCTTTCCTCCTCATTTGTCCCTCATTTTGGTCTGATCTATATAGTTGTATATAAAATGCACTTTTTATCTTTCAAAGAGTCTTTCCCAGTGCTAAACCTTTCACCCAATTTCTAAATGGCTGCACTTGTAAATTCAAAAAGCTGGTATAAAGGAATAGTAGTGGTAAAAAAAAAAGCACTTGTGGGTTTAACTAATAATTTTTTGTGTATAATTCTCCTTTAAGGGGATGTGCCAAGGGGTGTGCTTTGTGCCTACATACTTTTGCTAATAGATGTACCTCATTCCCCTCTCAAAACGTTGGGAGGTATGGTGTTATACTAGGGGTGGGTTGAGCCTGATAGAAAAATTCTACCTTTATGCTCTTTATGGTGATAATGGACAGACTTGGGTTTATGATAAAAAGATACACAAACCCAAGTCTGCCCATTATCACCATAAAGAGATGTTTACTTGTGACATAAAGCTGTAGAGTCCTCCGACGTGGTTGTAACCAGGCATTTGTCTTCAGATCTTCTGATATTCCTGGGTAATAGAACTGATCACCATCATCGCTGCTCAAAGGGTCTATCCTCAGTGAACAGCGATTCTTTCCAGGTACTAGAGAGGTTCTGCCTTTGCAATCTGTTAATACTGAATAACTTTCTTGACTGTTAAAAATCTGAAGATCAATTCTTAGATTATATAAATGCCAAACAGTACTGGATGTCCCAGAATTAATGCAAGGGTAGAATGTACAGGGGATTTTGGTTGGGAACTCCCACCTCTGACACAAAAGTCCTGGCCGAAGACGAGAAAATATATGTTAATTTTTGTTTCTTTGTCAATGGTTATCAAGCCCCCCCCCAAAATGTGTGAAGCGCCCTACTCCCGTGGGAGCCGGTAATAGTTCGTTCTTCCCTGAAGTGTGTTCCATTACCCCCTTTCCCTCACAGATATGGCACACAGACAGTCCATTGAACAGTTAAACTATGTACATCTTTATTGCGGTTCCCAGGTTAAATGCTGCATTGCACCGGAAAGTCACTCTGAATGACCTCCAATGTTTTAAGTAATGAGAAATACAACATTCTTCCCAGAATATATGAAGCCTTTGTGAATAAAACTTCCGTCTTGCACCAGTTACACCCCAGTACAGCTGATCCTCTACCTTGTAAAATTATCCAAGCGGTGATACAGCTGCTCAAACACTGTTCCATACCCCCACACCTCCTCCCCGTTCCCAGGCTCTCCTAATCCATCAGGGGGCACCGATCCAACCAGCGGTATCAGCTGCACTGGACAGAGATTGAGGAACTGATATTGTTTCTCTCCCTCTGTGACGTTACAAATCGGCAGTGATAATTATTCCATCACTTCCGGTTTCGGGTTATTTACAAGCCGTTACTGGATTGTAAAGCAGCCAATCAAATCAATCTCAGTTTGATTGGGGTTTAAAGGACCCCAGATCTCTCCATAAACAGGACCTGTCAAGGCCCATGCTATTGCAAGGGATGTAGTTCATTCCTTGCGACAGCAATAAAGTTGATTAAAAAAATGTACCGGTACAGTGTAAAAAAAAAAAAAAAAACGAAACTTAAAAGGGGTTGTAAACCCTCATGCTTTTTCACCTTAATGCATCCTATGCATTAAGGTGAAAAAACACCTGGCAGTCACCGGCCCCCCAGCCCTCCCCCCATTTTCCTTATCTGAGCCCCTTCATCTCTTCAGCAGGGACGTGCTGTCCCTCTCTCCACAGGGTTTTTGGCTCTTGATTGGATAGATTGATAGCAGCGCAGCCATTGGCTCCTGCTGCTGTCAACCAAATCCAATGACACGGGCGCGGGGTGGGGCCGAGTCCGGCATTCGTGTGTATGGACGCAAATGGTGGACTCGGGAGCGTGCCCACAAGGTAACACCCTCAGGAGAGCGCTTCTCCTAGGGGGTTGTCTGATGTGGGGGGGGAGCCGCGAGAGCCACCGGGGGACCCCAGAAGAGGATGTTCGGGGTAACTCTGTGCAAAATGAGCTGCACAATGGAGGTAAGTAAGACGTTTGTTATTTAAAAAAAAACAAAAAACGATCCTTTAAATCACTTTAAAAGTGCGATTGTAGGATCAGGTTTGATAGGGATTTCAAACAGTGTTGAAATCATAAGAAATACATCTTTTCTGAAATTTTTTGCTACCTGCCAAGTATGGACATGTGATCGTAGATCAACACAGCAAGGAAAACAAGATGGAGAATAATTTGGAGCATATTTCACAATTCTGACAGGGACCAAATACCACCCCGTGAGTACTTTGTAATTTGTCTCTAACGCAGCTATATTTTGTGAGGATGGCTTAGTTGGGATCCAAATAAAAAGACCTCAGATCTCATATTTACACTAAAATGCAATAAAAAAAATAAATAAAAATGTTGTCATTTAAAAAACAAAAAATGTCCCTTTAAGAGCTATGGGCAGAAGTGACATTTTGAAGTCGTTTCCACCCTGCAATGGTATAGGGACGGGTGGAGCCCATCTTTTCCCTCACTCGTCTCCATACCCAGCAAGGGAGAAGATCCGATTACCTCCGCCAGCAGGCTCCGGTAAGCGGCGGAGGGGGGCCCCTCTCCCGCCGCTGATAAAAGTGGTCTCGGGGTGAATCCGCCACAGAGACCACTATTATCAGAAAGCGGACAGCCAGCCGAAGAAGAGGAATAGAGGGGAAATGGAGCGCTAACAGGTGCTAGTGAAATTAAAAATGGGGCAGTCGTGTGGATCAGGAAATGTGGTATTTGCAGGAAACAAACAGTTAAGGTGGTTGTTAGACCTACAGTACTGGGTTCCAATAGATGGGGCAGGCGGCAGCCGGCTTCTCAGAGCAGAAGGGACTCTGTGGGGAAGACAAGCAGAGAAAAAGAGCAGCGCCGCTCTAAGGGTAGTAATGTGTATAAAAAAGACTTTAATAGTGTATAAATATGCACTTACATTTGACAGATTAAAAACAGGCATGTAGTGGTACTCCTTAACATCATGAAGTCACATCCGGTGGTCCACCTGATAAAGGAGCACGCATGCTCCGAACGCGAGCTCTATGGCGACGCCCCCCGGCTCTCCAGCATCTGACATCTCCACCCACGGACCAGCTGACGTGCTAACTTGACGGAACCACATAACTCGGAGCTTCGGACGCCACCGGAAGCGGCCAGGGTATGATTCCACTACAGCCCAGCGGACCACCGGATGTGACTTCATGATGTTAAGGACTACCACTACATGCCTGTTTTTAATCTGTGAAATGTGAGTGCATATTTAAACACTATTAAAGTCTTTTTTATACACATTACTACCCTTAGAGCGGTGCTGCTCTTTTTCTCTGCTACCCGAAGAAGAGGATACTGGGGTTATGGAAGCTAGCTGCTGCCATAACAACGATATTCCTCTTCAAAGTTAGGATGTATATTGGCGTGCGGCGGTCCGGAAGTGGTTAAGGACAGAGCCTCGTTTTGAGATTTGGTGTTTACATCAGGTTAAGTTAAAATCAGGTTTTCATGCTAGAAAATTACTTAGAACCCCTTGGAACCTAGTTACACTAAAATTCAATAAAAAAAATAAATAAATAAAAAATAAAATGTTGTTTGAAAAAAAAAAAAAGATTTAAGAGCTATGGGCGGAAGTGATGTCGCTTCTGCCCTGCAATGGTATGGAGCCGGGTGGTGGCCATCTTCCCCCTCACTCAGCTCCATACAACAGAGGGGACAGGACCCGATCGCCTCCACCGCTGCGGAGGGTACCGGAGCGAGGTGGGAGGGGGCGGCCCTCTCCCGCCAACGATAAAAGGGATCTTGTGCCGAATCTGCCGCTGAGACCGCTTTTATCTGTAAGCTGACCGCCAGCTGAACAAGTGGATACCGGGGGGGTAATGGCAGCTAGCTGCTGCCTTAACAACGATATTCCAGTTTGAATAACTGACGTATAATGACAGCCGGCGGTCGGCAAGTGGTTAAATAAAATAAATAACAACATTAAAAAAAAATTTAAAGTGCCCGCCCCCCCCCCCCCCCATGCAAAGACAAATACATACGTAGGACCCGCTTGCATACCACACACGTGAGGTATGATCGCAGATATCAGGTGCAAACAATTATTCTCATGCCGAACCTCCTTTGTAACTCTAAACTGGTAACCTGTGTAGGCTTTTAAAGAGTCACCTATGGAGATTTTTAGGTACCGTGGTTTGTTGCCGTTCCATGGGTGAATATAATTTTAAAGCAAGACATGTTGGAAGTGGGAAATCAGACAATATAGTAATAACAGTTTTTCTGTGCTGTCATTCTAAGCTTGGCTCCTCAGCTCTTGTGACGTTGGAATTCAGAAAACAGAGCTACCTTCTAGAAGTGCATAAGACACGTGTACACGTGTTACAATCTGCAGAAATTATTTCATCCCGGCATTTCCTAAAGTGAGCAATTTTCCTGTTGTAATTCAAGACTGATATTAACTAATTCAACTGCCAGAACAATTTTTGTGATTTTGTGCACACATGATTCAATGCTCATTTTGTACATAAAGTCCTCAAATATATTTTTCCCTAAAATCAGAGAACCCGTAGAATCAAGTGAGGGTAGTGGCACTGTAATACTGTTTATAAAACCTTTGTTAAAAAAAAAACCTTAAATTTATTTTAACCACTTTAGCCCCGGAAGGGTTTACCCCCTTAATGACCAGGCCATTTTTTGTGATACGGCACTGCGTTATTTTGGGTGTAAAAAAAAAAAAATGCTGCGCTAAACCCAATGAAACAAATTCAAAAACAACAAAAGCAGCTAAGCACACAAACAAACCAAGTCACATCAAGATATAAATAAATAAAGTGCAGCGCTAAGAATATCTAACATGAACTTAATGTATGTATAAAAAATTGTATCATTGAATACACCTGTGAAAATGTGAATATAACAGCAAAACAAAAAACCAAAAATAGGTCACGGTCACCGGTGAGGAGTAGTTGTCATAGGCAGAAGTTGAACCACTGTCACACACGCTCTCCGGTTCCGGAACAGAATGATCAGGAGGAAACAATTCAAAATGGAGCCATGGAAAAAGAAAAAAGGGAACTCCACATAGTGTAGGTCAAAAAATGGGGTTTAATAGATAAAAACCATACAGGATAAAAGTGATCACAGACAGATAAAAAATGGCAATGTGGGAAGCTGCATTTTCAGCTTCTCACCGGCGACCGTGACCTATAGGACACCATTCGGTTGGACATCACGGGAGACCATCCCCTCATGCCTATTAGACGCACTGCTATACGGCATGTGCGTCCTTACGGATCTGGTAAGGGTATCCAACTTTTTCCATTGAAGATTTGTGTGCCTTGGTATCTGTGGTCGCCTTTTCATTTGAGTGTCAACTTACCTCCCGGGGTATATGGTACCCCCCTGTTGGAGAAGACTTCCCTTTATCCTACACTTTATGGACTTTCGTCCCTTGCTGTCCCATATTTCACTATAGACACTTTTTTGATTAAACCCAGCAGGTTACACTGCTGGTTTCCCATATTTGTTTTGCTGTTATAATCACATTTTCACTGCGTTATTTTAACTGACAATTGCGCGGTCGTACAACACTGTACCCGAATAAAATTGATGTCCTTTTTTTTCCCACAAATAGAGCTTTCTTTTGGTGGTAATTGATCACCTCTGCGGTTTTTATTTTTTGTGCTATAAACAAAAAAAGAGCATCAATTTTGAAAAAAAAAAAAAACAATATTATTTACTTTCTGCTATGAAACATCTAATAAAAAAATGTAAAAAAAATCTAATTTCTTCTTCAATTTAGCCCAATATGAATTCTGCTACATATTTTT
The DNA here is from genome assembly GCF_042186555.1 of Aquarana catesbeiana. Lineage (NCBI taxonomy): Eukaryota > Metazoa > Chordata > Amphibia > Anura > Ranidae > Aquarana > Aquarana catesbeiana. The sequence goes on from NC_133333.1 coordinate 23,537,617, forward strand.
GGTAAAAAAGAAAAAAAACAAATAAGCGTATATTGTAAGTATTAGGGAGGCCCCCTAAAACTTACCGGAGCCCCATCTCTATCCAGTGATGTTGCACTGGGACTCTCCCTCCTCATTAGCTGAGAGAGCAACTGGGCGCCATTGGCTCCCGCCGCTTTCAATCAAAGTCAGTGAGTTAGTGAGGCAAGAGAGGGGGCGGGGCCAAGCGCACAGCTCTGTGTCTGAATGGACAAAGATATTTGCTTTGGGGGCACTCGGCAGGAGGGAGGGGCCAGGAGCACCGACGAGGGACCCGAGGAGAGGAGGATCTGGGCTGCTCTGTGCAAAACCATTTCACAGAGCAGATAAGTATAAAATGTTTGTTATTTTTAAACCAAAAAAATAAAAAATTAGACTTTAGTATCACTTTAACCACAAATACAGGGGAGGGAAGGGGGGCAAAGAAAGGAAAGTGAAAAGAAAAAGAAAAGGGATAAGGAAAACGAAGAGGAAAGGAGAGGAGAGAAAAGAGGAAAGGAGAGGAGAGAAAAGAGGAAAGGAGAGGCAAGGAGAAGGAAACATTAGTATCACTTTACCCATAAATATAGGGGAAGGGGGCAGGGAAAGGAAAGGGAAAAGAAAAAAAAGGATTAGGAAGAAGAAGAGGAAAGGAGAGGCAAGGAAAAGGAAAGGAAGCTCAAAGTGAAAACAGGTTCCCTTGTTATAAGGAAATACTTTAGAAACCTCTACAGCTCATCAATTTAGACAAAGAAAAGAAAAAAAAGAATAAGGTACAGGAAAGGAAAAGAAAAGAGAGGAAAGGGGAAAGGAAAAGAAAATAACAGGTTGAAAGAAAAGAAAAGGAAAGGAAAAGTTAAAAGAAAAGAAAATGAAAGGAAAAGATAAAAGAAAAGGAGAAGTTAAAAGAAAAGAAAAGGGAAAGTTAAAAGAAAAGAAAAGGAAAGGAAGAGATAAAATAGAAGAAAAGAAAAGAAAAAGTTAAAAGAAAAAGAAAGGTTAAAAGAAAAGAAAAGGTAAGGTTAAAGGAAAAGAAAAGGAAAGGAAATGTTAAAAGAAAAGGAAAGGAAAGGATAAAAGAAAAGGAAAAGTTAAAAGAAAAGAAAAGGAAAGTTTAAAAGGAAAGGAAAAATTAAAAGAAAAGAAAAGGAAGAGATAAAATAGAAGAAAAGAAAAGGAAAAGTTAAAAAAAACAGAAAAGGAAAAGTTAAAAAGAAAAGAAATGGGAAGCTGAAAGTGAACTTTCAACCAGTTCCTTTTGATAAGTTAAAAAAATGCACTGTCTTGGTACATTTCTTCTCATTTACTATTGAAAGAATTTTGGTTAATGTGTTAGATACGTGCAAAAAAAATTCCCATTAATCCTGCCATTAATCCAGTGTATTGACTCCAGAACAAAATAGTCAAAGAAGTGCTGGGAATATTTAGACTTGCTTGTGTAGTCAGATGAAGGAAAACTTCAACAAGGCTCAATAGCTCTGGCGAGGCGGCTCCCACTCCGCAAGGCTTCCCTCGATGGGCACCCAATGACATCTCAAACCATAGAGTTACAGGAAGTGTGTTACTGGCAGAATCACCAGGTAAAAATTAGGGGGAAAAAATGCCTAAACATCTGAGGACTGGTAGCCTGCATATTATATGTTATATTTGTTTTCTTGGATTTAGATACACTTTAATGCCGAAACCTTTCCGACAGCTGAAAATGAAATAAAATGTACAGCCAGATGGAAAAATAGTATTTTTATTTTATTACTTTCAATAACAAAAACACAAAATATACTGTCAGCAAGCATGTAGTATGTTGAACAAAAGTGCAGCTTGAAAAATAAAAGTCATACCATGAAGACTTATAATGTGAGAAGGCTTTTATTCATTGTTTCACACAGCTCTGGCTTGAGAAAGAGTCAGACTGGGAACAGAAACTTTACTATCATTGAAAGAAAATGAATGTGTCTTTACACCACTAATGCCGTAAATTCCCCTTTTCATATATTTATGGAATAAAAAAGAACTAAAAATAAAACCCTCTGTGCAGATCTTTACTGGACTGAAGAAGCAAGCTGATTTTTTTTTTCATTTTTTGCTAATAAGTATGTCCTTTTACTAGTGGCTTGACAATAAAGTAATTATATTATTTTTAAAATATATTTATTATATTTTTATATTTAATCCAAGATTTTGTTGCTATCTGTGTCACCACCAGGGCTTTTTTTTCTCTAGGGAATAGAGTCACCCCTGGTCTCTGCCCCATACCCACCTTCAGGCACCGTCCCTTGGTTCCAAACCCTACCCACCTCCCAGTAACACCCCTTTTAGAAAATATTGAACCAAGCAACATTTGTGGTGCTAAGTAATGTGTATGGAATTTTTCAATGATAACAAGAAAAGCAGTAAAGTAGATCCATGGCAGCCAGCAACAACAGACCCCCCATCAGCAACAATGGACTGATTGCAACAATATACCCCCCCCCCCTCCAGCAACAATAGATCCCCGGCAGCAACAACAAATCTCCCAGCAGCCACCATCAATAGACCCTCCTGCAGCCAGCAACGATAGACCCCTCCCTCAACAGTAGATCCCTCATAGCAACAACTGACCCCCCAGCAACAATAGACCCCCCCTGCAAAATAAATCCAATCCAGTGACAATAGATGCCCCAACAGTTATGTCAATAGACCCTGCAGCACACCCCAGCACCCCTTGCCATTACATACATTCAGTGCTGGAGGTGCGTTCCCACTGAAAAAAAGCCCTGGTCAACACAGAGGAGATTTGCTATCAAATAACTTTGCATCAAAGTGAATGAAACAAATGTTATAAAAGTGTACGTAAAGGCAACATTTTTTTCTTGTTCAATCTGTTTATTAAGTTGCACAATAGAGATTGTAAAGTTGGGGGTTGTATAGCTCAGTGTGGTTTTTTTTACACATTATGTTTGCTTATAGCAGTGCATTTTATTGCTATAAGAAAACATTTTACTGAAAAAAATGATTCAGTCATTTTGTTTTGATTAGCTGTGATTGGCCAGAGCTAATCACGTGGTACAGATGGGCTGTGGTTGGTCCTGTCTGTACCATGTGATCACATTGCTAGCAACACGATTGTACACAATAGATGGCAAAAAAAGGATGAGGGATTGGCCACAGCGGTCACATGGTACCGGCAGCGAGCCGGTAGACTGATCAGTCATCGGCTGTGTCTGGTGAAGCGACACCACCGAAAGAGAATGTCATATGATGTCCAGTCTGAAGGAGAAAACCACCCGCTTGGCCATCAATCTGCTATAGGCAGGGAAGGTGTTAAGCAAAGCCCCTGGAGCCCCTTAACCTGCCTGGTTGAGGATCCTGGGTTAACATCACCTTGGTGGGGCATCGCCCTGCCACAAAATGTACAAACAAAAAAACAAAAACAAAGTTGTGAAGTAGAATTTGAAGTACAAAGCATATGTCCATAATAATGAGTCATTCAGAAACATCAACAGGTTTATAGTAAATAGAAAAAAAAAAGTATGGTAGATCTGCGGGTGTAGGGGAACCTAAGAATATAGTTGGGGAATGGGGTTGAAGAGAATGAGAAACCGGAGAAGGGTAAGAACTAGACATGTGCAATCATTTTGGTAACAAATCGAGATTTGGCCGAATTTTGCATCTTTCGGACATTCGGATGCACCTGAATGTCCGAAGAAAAACATAACGAATTTCAACTAATACGAAAGAAATTATAGCGAAAATAACGAATGAATTTGTTAAATTTGTTAAAGGTCTAATGAAACAAAAGGTCAACTCAGACTTAACCGTCTGACAAGTTGCGCTCCATGCATTGCAATGGAACCGTTCTAATAGGAGCGACTCAAGTCGCCCCGACTTAGAAAAAGGTTCCTGTACTACTTCGGGGCGACTTCGGAGCAGCTTGCATTGACTTCTGTCACTGTACGGGGTGGCTTCATAGTGGGATTACTGGCAAAGTGCATTCCTGAGAACTGAGTGAGAAGGGTGTTGTATTGTATTTGAGCAGAGGAGAAGAGATATTGTCATTGTGTGTGTTAACGGATTCAATAAACAAACGACTTTCCAAACTACCAATCGTTATCACGAATATATGCATACATAAATATTGAATCGATTCAATATACATACAAAATGAATCGATTCGGTATAACGAATATCGACATTCTACAGAAATAACTAATTACCCGAAAAAAGAATGAACGTAACATAACAAATATAACAGAACAAAATTATGTATTTTACGAATGAAAATGAAACAAAACTAAACAAAATTTTCCGGTGCGCACAAGTCTAGTAAGGACCAATGTCTGATTTTGATTGCTATCGTCCCCACTGGGGAGATTCCATCCCTTTTAATGGTCCTGGTGACCAATGAAGTAGTTATGTTTGTCCCTTTGTGGTCTCCTATATGGAGGCTTGGTTCTGCTGCTCGACGTTCAAACTGAGACGGTGTTCTCCTTTTTACTATATAGCGCAATGAGTCAGTGCATCGTCCGTGCCCCAGTACGACGTCAGTGTGTGACGAAACGTGCGTCGGGAGGAGTGACGGGCTGATGTCATCGCGCTGTTCAGCTGAGAGGACGGGTGTTCGCAAGCCGGCTGGCTTTTTTTTACAAACCGTGACATTTTAATTTCTACTTCTGCAAGTGCAACTTTTAAGATTTAATAAATCCTTGTATGAAACGATTTACACTATGGTGAGCTCCTTTCTATCTTAGGGTAATACCTGTTCGCTAACCTTGACCACTGAGTGATCGAGTTCCCTGGTCGTTTTTGTTGTACCAATCCATTCTACCAATCAAGCTGTTCCGAGTTGGTGGTACATACTCCCTGGATAAAGGCCTTGGCTGGGAATTAGCCGCAGGCTTTTCCAACTTTCCAAACTATGAAAATATATACATACATAAGTATTGAATCGAATCGATACACATACAAAATGAATCGATTCGGTATAACGAATATCGACACTCTACAGAAATAACGAAATATCCAAAAACGAATGAACATAACATAACGAATATAACCGAAAAAAATTGTGTATTTTACGAATGGAAATGAAACAAAGCTAAACGAAATTTTCCGTTGCGCACAAGTCTAGTAAGGACCATTGTCTGATTTTGATTGCTGTCGTCCCCACTGGGGAGATTCCATCCCTTCAATTGGTCCTGGTGACCATTGTCTACATTGGGATGGGATATCCCAACTTTTTAAGTTGTCACAGGAACATGAATAGAAGGGACATTTTCCAATATAAGTGGGTTTTTTCCCGTTGCTTTGGAAATTAAAGGGAGATCTCCCAAAAGAGACTAAAGTCTCCACTCTATTCAAAACTATAAAAAAAAAGGATTTTGGCTTTACGTTCACTGTTATTCCTATCACGCAAGCACTGTTTTTTTGTTTTTTAACACCAATACCATTTTTATGTCTTTTCCTCTTCCTTCAGCAACACTAATGTAATAATGTATGTTCTATGTTCAAATAGAGTTGGGTGTACTGAAAACTTAATGTTCATTATTGCCATTTTATAATACATTTATAAAACAAATAAAATACAGTATATCTATTGCAAAAAAAAGAAAAGAAAGGAAAACACATCACTCATAGTAAAAATGTTTCCTTTCCAATGAATAAAGAACAGTTTACTGGTAACTCATATAGGAGTTTATTCTTTTCTCTGAAGGTTTCCATAAAGATTTCCTGAAGTTGACTCTCTTTCTCCAGATTCAGGCTGAGCAGGGAATGATGTCTGTAAGAACGAAATTAGATGCATTATTCTGCTGATTAAAGCTGACATCTTCTCTAGAAGGGCAACCAAGAAATAACATTTTATGACTCCCCAGCACTAGCAATACCATGCATATTGGGAGTCTAGATTTACAACCCAAGCACTTTGTTTGGGATGGTGTACTCCTTTTTTGTATATGCCATAATTGTGACAATAATTAGGTCGAACATTATTATTATTATAATACAGGATTTATATATCACGGCGGCGGCTTCTGTTTCCTCCCTCTTCCCCTGCGGCCAATGGGGAGTCTCTCTTTTCGTGCCAATCGGAAAACAGGTCTTACACACGCTTCTGGTTGGCCGGATTGAGGATCAGTGTTTCATATATGATGTATCATAATATTCATAGGCAGTTGTAACACACCTGGGTGGGCTCGGGTCGCATGCTCTGCGACCCGAGCCCACCCCATTTCAAAGACTATTAGAGTCTCTTGCTTTAATCAGGTGCTTCAAAAAAACCCTGGCCGCTGTAATTCATGCCCCCGGTGCCCTGAAAGGGGCCGGATGCATGAATAGGGGGGCAGCTGTAGATAGATCCATGCTTTGCATGCATGAATCTATCCATTGCATATAGGGGGGTGGCCTGGAGAGAGGGGGCGGCGCCCGAGTGCCCCTAATGGACGGGCCGCCGCTGCTGCTTTCTGCTATAAAACACATCCAATAAAAGAATGTAAAAAAACAAATTTCTTCATTAATTTAGGCCAATATGTATTCTGCTACATGTTTTTGGTAAAAAGAAATCCCAATAGGCTTATATTGATTGGTTTGGGCAAAAGTTATACTATCTACAAACTATGGGATATTTTTTTATTTTTTTATTTATTTTATAGTAATGGCGGCAATCAACGACTTATAGCGGGACTGCGGCGGGCGTTTGGACACTGACACTTTTGACTCTGTTTGGGAACCAGTGACACTAATACAGTAATTAGTGCACTGTCACTGTACTAATGACACGTGTATATGCATGATTCGGCACAGGGGTGGCGCACTGTAGCAATAAAACTGCTACTAAGTGGCTAAACAATAAAGCCAAATGCAAGAATAAAATTCTTTCATTTACAAACACTACTGAAGGCATAGACCCTAACAAGCACCTGAGGCCAGGTTCTTTAGCTGGCCCAAGGGTCATAGGCTGGAGAAGGTCCAGGATGATCTGGGCTCAGGGGAAGTGGGTTTGGATGATGTGGGATATCAGACTGAGGACATCTAGTGGCAGAGGAAAAGTACTGCTGGGAAATCTGTCTGGGAAGACTGAAGATGAATATTGCAGCAAAAGCTAGCTTTGACTCTTTTATAGGCTATTTATTTTTATCTTTGTAATAATTTGCTACAGTTCTACTTTAAATACCTGGCTTATGCCTGTGTTTTGCTTTTTGTGGATTAAAATGCATCCAGGGGCGGACTGATAACTCGTGGGGCCCCCGGGCAATAGGAGATTATGGGGCCCCCCAGGCAATCAGAGATTATGGGGCCACACAGTATACACACACACACACAGTATACAATCACACAGTATATACATACATGTACACACAGTATACACAGACAGATGTAAAAAAAACACAGATTTATACATACTGTCCCTGGTTTTACTGAGGCTGGCAACCCCGATGGGGCCCCCTAGTGGCCCAGGGCCCTCGGGCAGTGCCCAAGTCGCTCAATGGTCAGTCCGCCCCTGAATGCATCAGTTAATTTATTACCATTGGAGTATTACAAACCTCTGTTTTCAGAAGATTCATATATGTGTTATCTAGTTGTGAATTCTGGGGATGAGAAGAAAAAATAAAAATACTCTTAACATAGAGGTTTAATAAACAGAAATTATTATTATTATTATACAGAAATGAGGAAAAATACAGAATTTTACTACTGCAACAGAAGGTATACCGGAAAAATTCAGTTATATCGAGTAGGTTTGACTGTACTGAATCAGTGTGGCAAGAGAATGACAATCATACGCACTCTATTGTTTATTAACAATTTTTCTATAAATAAATACAATTTTTTGAATAATTCATGTCGATTCTTTATTGCCCATAAAATCCAATTTTTTGAGTTTATTTATACATCATCAAGGGATGGTGGCATTTCACATGCGTGTGGCCCCATGAATCATTATAACAAGCACTTTATTGTTTGCAAATCTTCCCGTTCAGCCAATTGGCAACTTAGACAGCCCAGGTTCCACTTCGCATGAAATATTCATAGGCCATAGGCGTGCGCACAGGGTGTGCCGGGTGCGCCCAGGCACACCCTAATCACCCCATGCGCATTAGTGTTATCGCTCTGTGCAGGAACATGGTAAAGATCTCCCTCTTACCTGCTCTGCCATAAGAAAAGTGTTTATGCTCTTCTCTTTCACTGTGCCGGCATGGAGATCAATGTGCCGGGGTCATATATATGTAGACACCCGCACACGCATGTGTGTTTGAGCTTAAGGGTGCACACCCTAATGCAATAGGCTGCGCACACTTATGTTACATAGTTACATAGTTACATAGTAGGTGAAGTTGAAAAAAGACACAAGTCCATCAAGTCCAACCTATGTGTGTGATTATGTGTCAGTATTACATTACATATCCCTGTATGTTGCGGTCATTCAGGTGATTATCTAATAGTTTCTTGAAGCTATCAATGCTCCCAGCTGAGACCACCGCCTGTGGAAGGGAATTCCACATCCTTGCCGCTCTTACAGTAAAGAACCCTCTACGTAGTTTAAGGTTAAACCTCTTTTCTTCTAATTGTAATGAGTGGCCACGAGTCTTATTAAACTCTCTTCTGCGAAAAAGTTTTATCCCTATTGTGGGGTCACCACAATGTTCATAGGCAATATTTCGTAATTACTAAATGTTTTTGGCCTCAAGCCTAGTAACAAAATAAACTATGCAAAATCACTATACATTTCCTTTAAACAACGTACCTCAAGCCTTATTGATGTCTGACATGCTTTATTTCTACAAAAAATAAAATGGTATTATTAATTTTGATGGTACTGTTTAGAGAAGGAGGTGGGAAGGGAAAGGAAAGGGAAAGGGGAAGAGAAATAGGAAAGGAAAGGGAAGAAACCATTCCCACATACAGTACGCTAAGTACTTGCATTGATGTATACAGTTTTACTAGCATATTCTAAAGTTGCAAAACTGTGTTCAGGTATTAAAGCGATATTAAAGTCTTCTTTTTTTCTATAAGAAAAAAACAAAAAAAACATGTCATACTTACCTGCTCTGTGTAATGTAATTTGCACAGAGCAGCCTGGATCCACTTCTCGGGTCTCCACACCGGCGCTCCTGGCTCCTCCCTCCTGCGCTCCCGACCAACGGCTCTGTGTGTCCATTCACACACGGAGCCGTGGCTTGGCCCCAACCCCCTCCGTCACCTGATTGGCTCACTGGCTGTGATTGACAGCAATGGGAGCCAATGGCTCCCACTACTGCGAAAAGCCAATCAGGAGTGTGAGTCCCCAGAGAAGTAAGGCTCCCGTGGACATTGTTGGATCAAGAAGGGGCTCAGGTATTAGGGGAGGCTGGGGGGGGGGGGTGCTGCTGCACACAGAAGGTTTTTTTACCTTCATGCATAGAATGCATGAAGGTAATAAAAAAAACCTTGTGCCTTTACAACCACTTTAAGGTTTGTTTAACCTTCATGAAAGGGATTCAGAAAAGATGTTCCCTAAAATGTCTGACAATAGATATCTGTGTTGTATTGTGATTTGTCAGGCTTCCATCAGAAAACTAAAGTCGGAATTTGAGTGGCTACTAGGGCTAACACCGGCCGTTGTAGTTCTAGACTTTTTTTAATCATGAGGTACATTGGTCATTGATCTTAAGACTAAAACCAGTTTGGACCGAAACCTGTCAGCAGTTTACTTGGGAGCCTTGTCTGCCTTACCTTGAAACAATGTAGACAATCAGAATCAAAAGGATGACTCCAGCCAAAATCCCCAGAATCAGAATTAAGTTAGCTTTGCTATCTATAAAGAAAGAAGTTATGAGATCTTTAGTAGGTGCAATAAATTCTCATGTACAAATTCAAGACAACAGAAACCAAAGAGCCAAAGAGCTAGAGTAGTCATCTTGAGGGTTGCTTGTAAATTGGTGATGATCACTCAGTTGCTGTCATCTTGGCTGGATTGGGTGAAAAGTTGATATGCCTACAGCAACCCAAGTTGTGAACGGACCTCCAAGCCCTACATCTTGTAAAATTAACCAAAAAGTAGTAACAAATCTAGAGCCCATAGTAGAAAATGTCAGGACAAATGATCTTTGCTATTTATGAAGAAAGAAGTTGTGAGACCTTTAGTAGGTGCAATAAATTCTCACGTACAAATTTTGAGCAATGTTACAGAGAAAAGAACACAGGAAAAGCCGAGTAGCCATCTTGAGGGTTGCTCATAAATTGGTGATGATTGTCACCCAGTTGCTGCCGTTTTGGCTGGAATGGGCAAAAAGTTGATATGCCTACAGCAACCAAAGTTGTGAACAGAACTCCAAGCCCTACACCTTGCAAAATTGAACAGAAAATGGTAAAAAAAAAAAATCCGGAGCCCTTAGTAGAAAACATCAGGACGCAACTACTGAATAAATATCTAGGGGTTCCACAGAAGTTCAAATACTGTATATACTCGAGTATAGGTCGATCTGCATATAAGCCGAGGCCCCTAATTTACCACAAAAAAACTGGGAAAACTTATTGACCCGAGTATAAGCCGAGAGTGAGAAATGCAGCAGCTACTGTAAGTGGAAAGGGGAAAATTGGTGACTCGCGCTGGATAAATTAGTGTATGTGTGGCTGAAGGGTGCCACGACCTAAAGAAAATCCAAAATGCAACATATATGTATAAATGTATTGATGTAGCACACTATACAAAATTGGGGGAATGCACAGGCCCCCTGGTGGGTACATATACAATCTATGCAATGATATATCACAATTAGTGCAAAAAATATTTAAAAAAATGAGTCCGTGTAGAATATATGCAAAATTAGAAATACAAATGTGAAGTATTAAAGAAATAGTCCATATGAAAAAACACCCAAAAAAATGTGACTGACAATCCTGGGTTATTCAATTGTGTAAAATCCTAGGTGTATGGGTCCACCATCATAAATAAAGAGCCTGGCCGCTTACCAGAACCCCATGACCCCCCGTTACAGAGGGTCTAAATGGGCTGTGAGATCCTGCTAATCCGGAACTCCCAGAAGTGAAGATGGAGGCTGGAAAGGGACGTCAGGAACTATGGTGGAGATGAATGGGTCCACAGGGAAGGACTCAGCCCTCAGCAGAGTGTTGTCATCATAAGGAGAAAAAAAGGAGGGCTCCCATAGAGTAAAATCAAACGGTATTTATTCAAAATAAAAATAGTAAACACTCACATGTAGATTAGGAAATAGCATCATCAGTAGAAGAACAGTCTGTGGCACCGGCTGGATGACCACAGATAGCCCGTCCTGCTGGATGTACAGCGACAGTGGAAGGTGATGCGAAGATACCACTCAGCCCTACGCTGCGTTTCGCAAAAAAATTGCGTCTTCCAGGGGCACTTGAAGACGCAATTTTTTTGCGAAACGCATTTTGTTGCATTTTGGATTTTCTTTAGGTCGTGGCACCCTTCAGCCACACATACACTAATTTATCCAGCGCGAGTCACCAATTTTCCTATTTACGTTGTGTGTTTGTGTCCTGTGTATGCCTCCCTGTGTCCTGTGTATACCTCCCTGTGTCCTGTGTATACCTCCCTGTGTCCTGTGTATAGCTCCCTGTGTCCTGTGTATGCCTCCCTGTGTCCTGTGTATACCTCCCTGTGTCCTGTGCATGCCCCCCTGTGTCCTGTGTATACCTCCCTGTGTCCTGTGTATGCCTCCCTGTGTCCGGTGCATGCCTCCCTGTGTCCTGTGTATACCTCCCTGTGTCCTGTGTATGCCTCCCTGTGTCCGGTGCATGCCTCCCTGTGTCCTGTGTATACCTCCCTGTGTCCTGTGTATGCCTCCCTGTGTCCGGTGCATGCCTCCCTGTGTCCTGTGTATACCTCCCTGTGTCCTGTGCATACCTCCCTGTGTCCTGTGTATACCTCCCCGTGTCCTGTGCATACCTCCCTGTGTCCTGTGTATACCTCCCCGTGTCCTGTGTATACCTCCCCGTGTCCTGTGTATACCTCCCTGTGTCCTGTGCATACCTCCCTGTGTCCTGTGTATACCTCCCTGTGTCCTGTGTATACCTCCCTGTGTCCTGTGTATAGCTCCCTGTGTCCTGTGCATGCCCCCCTGTGTCCTGTGTATACCTCCCTGTGTCCTGTGTATGCCTCCCTGTGTCCGGTGCATGCCTCCCTGTGTCCTGTGTATGCCTCCCTGTGTCCTGTGTATACCTCCCTGTGTCCTGTGTATACCTCCCTGTGTCCTGTGCATACCTCCCTGTGTCCTGTGTATACCTCCCCGTGTCCTGTGTATACCTCCCCGTGTCCTGTGTATACCTCCCTGTGTCCTGTGCATACCTCCCCGTGTCCTGTGTATACCTCCCCGTGTCCTGTGTATACCTCCCTGTGTCCGGTGCATGCCTCCCTGTGTCCTGTGTATACCTCCCTGTGTCCTGTGTATAGCTCCCTGTGTCCTGTGTATGCCTCCCTGTGTCCTGTGTATACCTCCCTGTGTCCTGTGCATGCCTCCCTGTGTCCTGTGTATAGCTCCCTGTGTCCTGTGCATGCCTCCTTGTGTCCTGTGTATACCTCCCTGTGTCCTGTGCATGCCTCCCTATGTCCTGTGTATAGCTCCCTGTGTCCTGTGCATGCCCCCCTGTGTCCTGTGTATACCTCCCTGTGTCCTGTGTATGCCTCCCTGTGTCCTGTGCATACCTCCCTGTGTCCTGTGTATACCTCCCTGTGTCCTGTGTATACCTCCCCGTGTCCTGTGTATACCTCCCTGTGTCCTGTGCATACCTCCCTGTGTCCTGTGTATACCTCCCCGTGTCCTGTGTATACCTCCCTGTGTCCGGTGCATGCCTCCCTGTGTCCTGTGTATACCTCCCTGTGTCCTGTGTATAGCTCCCTGTGTCCTGTGTATGCCTCCCTGTGTCCTGTGTATACCTCCCTGTGTCCTGTGCATGCCTCCCTGTGTCCTGTGTATAGCTCCCTGTGTCCTGTGCATGCCTCCTTGTGTCCTGTGTATACCTCCCTGTGTCCTGTGCATGCCTCCCTGTGTCCTTTGTATACCTCCCTGTGTCCTGTGTATACCTCCCCATGTCCTGTGCATGCCTCCCTGTGTCCTGTGCATACCTCCCTGTGTCCTGTGTATACCTCCCCGTGTCCTGTGTATACCTCCCTGTGTCCTGTGCATACCTCCCTGTGTCCTGTGTATACCTCCCCGTGTCCTGTGTATACCTCCCTGTGTCCTGTGTATACCTCCCTGTGTCCTGTGTATACCTCCCTGTGTCCCGTGTATACCTCCCTGTGTCCCGCGCATGCCTCCCTGTGTCCTGTGCATGCCTCCCTGTGTCCTGTGCATACCTCCCCGTGTCCTGTGTATACCTCCCTGTGTCCTGTGCATACCTCCCTGTGTCCTGTGCATACCTCCCTGTGTCCGGTGCATGCCTCCCTGTGTCCTGTTTATACCTCCCCGTGTCCTGTGTATGCCTCCCTTTGTCTTGTGTATGCCTCCCTGTGTCCTGTGTATACCTCCCTGTGTCCTGTGCATGCCTCCCTGTGTCCTGTGCATGCCTCCCTGTGTCCTGTGCATACCTCCCTGTGTCCTGTGTATACCTCCCTGTGTCCGGTGCATGCCTCCCTGTGTCCTGTTTATACCTCCCTGTGTCCTGTGCATGCCTCCCTGTGTCCTGTGCATGCCTCCCTGTGTCCTGTGTATACCTCCCTGTGTCCTGTGCATGCCTCCCTGTGTCCTGTGCATGCCTCCCTGTGTCCTGTGCATACCTCCCCGTGTCCTGTCTATACCTCCCTGTGTCCGGTGCATGCCTCCCTGTGTCCTGTTTATACCTCCCCGTGTCCTGTGTATACCTCCCTGTGTCCTGTGTATACCTCCCTGTGTCCCGTGCATGCCTCCCTGTGTCCTGTGCATGCCTCCCTGTGTCCTGTGCATACCTCCCCGTGTCCTGTGTATACCTCCCTGTGTCCTGTGCATGCCTCCCTGTGTCCTGTGCATACCTCCCTGTGTCCTGTGTATACCTCCCTGTGTCCGGTGCATGCCTCCCTGTGTCCTGTTTATACCTCCCCGTGTCCTGTGTATGCCTCCCTTTGTCTTGTGTATGCCTCCCTGTGTCCTGTGTATACCTCCCTGTGTCCGGTGCATGCCTCCCTGTGTCCTGTGTATACCTCCCTGTGTCCGGTGCATGCCTCCCTGTGTCCTGTTTATACCTCCCCGTGTCCTGTGTATACCTCCCTGTGTCCTGTGTATACCTCCCTGTGTCCCGTGCATGCCTCCCTGTGTCCTGTGCATGCCTCCCTGTGTCCTGTGCATACCTCCCTGTGTCCTGTGTATACCTCCCTGTGTCCTGTGTATACCTCCCTGTGTCCGGTGCATGCCTCCCTGTGTCCTGTGCATACCTCCCCGTGTCCTGTGTATACCTCCCTGTGTCCGGTGCATGCCTCCCTGTGTCCTGTGTATACCTCCCCGTGTCCTGTGTATACCTCCCTGTGTCCTGTGTATGCCTCCCTGTGTCCTGTGTATACCTCCCTGTGTCCTGTGTATACCTCCCTGTGTCCTGTGCATACCTCCCTGTGTATACCTCCCTGTGTCCTGTGTATACCTCCCTGTGTCAGGTGCATGCCTCCCTGTGTCCTGTGTATACCTCCCTGTGTCCTGTGCATACCTCCCTGTGTATACCTCCCTGTGTATACCTCCCTGTGTCCTGTGTATACCTCCCCGTGTCCTGTGTATACCTCCCCGTGTCCTGTGCATACCTCCCCGTGTCCTGTGTATACCTCCCTGTGTCCTGTGTATACCTCCCTATGTCCTGTGTATACCTCCCTTTGTCCTGTGTATAGCTCCCTGTATCCTGTGCATGCCTCCCTGTGTCCTGTGTATACCTCCCTGTGTCCTGTGTATACCTCCCTGTGTCCCGTGTATACCTCCCTGTGTCCCGCGCATGCCTCCCTGTGTCCTGTGCATGCCTCCCTGTGTCCTGTGCATACCTCCCCGTGTCCTGTGTATACCTCCCTGTGTCCTGTGCATACCTCCCTGTGTCCTGTGCATACCTCCCTGTGTCCGGTGCATGCCTCCCTGTGTCCTGTTTATACCTCCCCGTGTCCTGTGTATGCCTCCCTTTGTCTTGTGTATGCCTCCCTGTGTCCTGTGTATACCTCCCTGTGTCCTGTGCATGCCTCCCTGTGTCCTGTGCATACCTCCCTGTGTCCTGTGCATGCCTCCCTGTGTCCTGTGCATGCCTCCCTGTGTCCTGTGTATACCTCCCTGTGTCCTGTGCATGCCTCCCTGTGTCCTGTGCATGCCTCCCTGTGTCCTGTGCATACCTCCCCGTGTCCTGTCTATACCTCCCTGTGTCCGGTGCATGCCTCCCTGTGTCCTGTTTATACCTCCCCGTGTCCTGTGTATACCTCCCTGTGTCCTGTGTATACCTCCCTGTGTCCCGCGCATGCCTCCCTGTGTCCTGTGCATGCCTCCCTGTGTCCTGTGCATACCTCCCCGTGTCCTGTGTATACCTCCCTGTGTCCTGTGCATGCCTCCCTGTGTCCTGTGCATACCTCCCTGTGTCCTGTGTATACCTCCCTGTGTCCGGTGCATGCCTCCCTGTGTCCTGTTTATACCTCCCCGTGTCCTGTGTATGCCTCCCTTTGTCTTGTGTATGCCTCCCTGTGTCCTGTGTATACCTCCCTGTGTCCGGTGCATGCCTCCCTGTGTCCTGTGTATACCTCCCTGTGTCCGGTGCATGCCTCCCTGTGTCCTGTTTATACCTCCCCGTGTCCTGTGTATACCTCCCTGTGTCCTGTGTATACCTCCCTGTGTCCCGTGCATGCCTCCCTGTGTCCTGTGCATGCCTCCCTGTGTCCTGTGCATACCTCCCTGTGTCCTGTGTATACCTCCCTGTGTCCTGTGTATACCTCCCTGTGTCCGGTGCATGCCTCCCTGTGTCCTGTGCATACCTCCCCGTGTCCTGTGTATACCTCCCTGTGTCCGGTGCATGCCTCCCTGTGTCCTGTGTATACCTCCCCGTGTCCTGTGTATACCTCCCTGTGTCCTGTGTATGCCTCCCTGTGTCCTGTGTATACCTCCCTGTGTCCTGTGTATACCTCCCTGTGTCCTGTGCATACCTCCCTGTGTATACCTCCCTGTGTCCTGTGTATACCTCCCTGTGTCAGGTGCATGCCTCCCTGTGTCCTGTGTATACCTCCCTGTGTCCTGTGCATACCTCCCTGTGTATACCTCCCTGTGTCCTGTGTATACCTCCCCGTGTCCTGTGTATACCTCCCCGTGTCCTGTGCATACCTCCCCGTGTCCTGTGTATACCTCCCTGTGTCCTGTGTATACCTCCCTATGTCCTGTGTATACCTCCCTTTGTCCTGTGTATAGCTCCCTGTATCCTGTGCATGCCTCCCTGTGTCCTGTGTATACCTCCCTGTGTCCTGTGTATACCTCCCTATGTCCTGTGTATACCTCCCTTTGTCCTGTGTATAGCTCCCTGTGTCCTGTGCATACCTCCCTGTGTCCTGTGTATACCTCCCCGTGTCCTGTCTATACCTCCCCGTGTCCTGTCTATACCTCCCTGTGTCCGGTGCATGCCTCCCTGTGTCCTGTTTATACCTCCCCGTGTCCTGTGTATACCTCCCTGTGTCCTGTGTATACCTCCCTGTGTCCGGTGCATGCCTCCCTGTGTCCTGTGCATACCTCCCCGTGTCCTGTGTATACCTCCCTGCGTCCTGTGCATGCCTCCCTGTGTCCTGTGCATATCTCCCTGTGTCCTGTGCATACCTCCCCGTGTCCTGTGTATACCTCCCTGTGTCCAGTGCATACCTCCCTGTGTCCTGTTTATACCTCCCCGTGTCCTGTGTATGCCTCCCTTTGTCTTGTGTATGCCTCCCTGTGTCCTGTGTATACCTCCCTGTGTCCTGTGCATGCCTCCCTGTGTCCGGTGCATGCCTCCCTGTGTCCTGTGTATACCTCCCTGTGTCCTGTGCATGCCTCCCTGTGTCCGGTGCATACCTCCCC
This sequence comes from Aquarana catesbeiana, assembly GCF_042186555.1. Taxonomy (NCBI): domain Eukaryota; kingdom Metazoa; phylum Chordata; class Amphibia; order Anura; family Ranidae; genus Aquarana; species Aquarana catesbeiana. Next base: position 23,554,575 of record NC_133333.1, read on the forward strand.
GTGTCCTGTGTATACCTCCCTGTGTCCGGTGCATGCCTCCCTGTGTCCTGTTTATACCTCCCCGTGTCCTGTGTATGCCTCCCTTTGTCTTGTGTATGCCTCCCTGTGTCCTGTCTATACCTCCCTGTGTCCGGTGCATGCCTCCCTGTGTCCTGTTTATACCTCCCCGTGTCCTGTGTATACCTCCCTGTGTCCTGTGTATACCTCCCTGTGTCCTGTGTATGCCTCCCTGTGTCCTGTGCATGCCTCCCTGTGTCCTGTGCATACCTCCCCGTGTCCTGTGTATACCTCCCTGTGTCCGGTGCATGCCTCCCTGTGTCCTGTGTATACCTCCCCGTGTCCTGTGTATACCTCCCTGTGTCCTGTGTATGCCTCCCTGTGTCCTGTGTATACCTCCCTGTGTCCTGTGTATACCTCCCTGTGTCCTGTGCATGCCTCCCTGTGTCCTGTGTATACCTCCCTGTGTCCTGTGCATACCTCCCTGTGTATACCTCCCTGTGTCCTGTGTATACCTCCCTGTGTCAGGTGCATGCCTCCCTGTGTCCTGTGTATACCTCCCTGTGTCCTGTGCATACCTCCCTGTGTATACCTCCCTGTGCATGCCTCCCTGTGTCCTGTGTATACCTCCCTGTGTCCTGTGTATACCTCCCCGTGTCCTGTGTATACCTCCCCGTGTCCTGTGCATACCTCCCCGTGTCCTGTGTATACCTCCCTGTGTCCTGTGTATACCTCCCTATGTCCTGTGTATACCTCCCTTTGTCCTGTTTATAGCTCCCTGTGTCCTGTGCATGCCTCCCTGTGTCCTGTGTATACCTCCCTGTGTCCTGTGTATACCTCCCTATGTCCTGTGTATACCTCCCTTTGTCCTGTGTATAGCTCCCTGTGTCCTGTGCATGCCTCCCCGTGTCCTGTGCATACCTCCCCGTGTCCTGTGTATACCTCCCTGTGTCCTGTGCATGCCTCCCTGTGTCCTGTGTATACCTCCCTGTGTCCTGTGTATACCTCCCTGTGTCCTGTGTATACCTCCCTGTGTCCTGTGCATGCCTCCCTGTGTCTGGTGCATGCCTCCCTGTGTCCTGTGTATACCTCCCTGTGTCCTGTGCATGCCTCCCTGTGTCCTGTGTATGCCTCCCTGTGTCCGGTGCATGCCTCCCTGTGTCCGGTGCATGCCTCCCTGTGTATACCTCCCTGTGTCCTGTGTATACCTCCCTGTGTCCTGTGTATACCTCCCTGTGTCCTGTGTATGCCTCCCTGTGTCCTGTGTATGCCTCCCTGTGTCCTGTGTATACCTCCCTGTGTCCTGTGTATACCTCCCTGTGTCCTGTGCATACCTCCCTGTGTCCTGTGTATACCTCCCCGTGTCCTGTGTATACCTCCCCGTGTCCTGTGTATACCTCCCTGTGTCCTGTGCATACCTCCCTGTGTCCTGTGTATACCTCCCTGTGTCCTGTGTATACCTCCCTGTGTCCTGTGTATGCCTCCCTGTGTCCTGTGTATACCTCCCTGTGTCCTGTGCATGCCTCCCTGTGTCCTGTGTATACCTCCCTGTGTCCTGTGCATGCCTCCCTGTGTCCTTTGTATACCTTCCTGTGTCCTGTGTATACCTCCCCATGTCCTGTGCATGCCTCCCTGTGTCCTGTGCATACCTCCCTGTGTCCTGTGTATACCTCCCCGTGTCCTGTGTATACCTCCCTGTGTCCTGTGTATACCTCCCTGTGTCCTGTGTATACCTCCCTGTGTCCCGTGTATACCTCCCTGTGTCCTGTGTATACCTCCCCGTGTCCTGTGTATACCTCCCTGTGTCCTGTGTATACCTCCCTGTGTCCTGTGTATACCTCCCTGTGTCCTGTGCATACCTCCCTATGTCCTGTGTATACCTCCCTGTGTCCTGTGTATACCTCCCTGTGTCCTGTGTATACCTCCCTGTGTCCCGTGTATACCTCCCTGTGTCCCGCGCATGCCTCCCTGTGTCCTGTGCATACCTCCCCGTGTCCTGTGTATACCTCCCTGTGTCCCGCGCATGCCTCCCTGTGTCCTGTGCATGCCTCCCTGTGTCCTGTGCATACCTCCCCGTGTCCTGTGTATACCTCCCTGTGTCCTGTGCATACCTCCCTGTGTCCTGTGCATACCTCCCTGTGTCCTGTGCATACCTCCCCGTGTCCTGTGTATACCTCCCTGTGTCCGGTGCATGCCTCCCTGTGTCCTGTTTATACCTCCCCGTGTCCTGTGTATGCCTCCCTTTGTCTTGTGTATGCCTCCCTGTGTCCTGTGCATACCTCCCCGTGTCCTGTCTATACCTCCCTGTGTCCGGTGCATGCCTCCCTGTGTCCTGTTTATACCTCCCCGTGTCCTGTGTATACCTCCCTGTGTCCTGTGTATACCTCCCTGTGTCCCGTGCATGCCTCCCTGTGTCCTGTGCATGCCTCCCTGTGTCCTGTGCATACCTCCCCGTGTCCTGTGTATACCTCCCTGTGTCCTGTGCATACCTCCCTGTGTCCTGTGCATACCTCCCTGTGTCCTGTGTATACCTCCCTGTGTCCGGTGCATGCTTCCCTGTGTCCTGTTTATATCTCCCCGTGTCCTGTGTATGCCTCCCTTTGTCTTGTGTATGCCTCCCTGTGTCCTGTGTATACCTCCCTGTGTCCGGTGCATGCCTCCCTGTGTCCTGTTTATACCTCCCCGTGTCCTGTGTATACCTCCCTGTGTCCTGTGTATACCTCCCTGTGTCCCGTGCATGCCTCCCTGTGTCCTGTGCATGCCTCCCTGTGTCCTGTGCATACCTCCCTGTGTCCTGTGTATACCTCCCTGTGTCCCGTGCATGCCTCCCTGTGTCCTGTGTATACCTCCCTGTGTCCTGTGTATACCTCCCTGTGTCCTGTGCATGCCTCCCTGTGTCCGGTGCATGCCTCCCCGTGTCCTGTGCATACCTCCCCGTGTCCTGTGTATACCTCCCTGTGTCCGGTGCATGCCTCCCTGTGTCCTGTGTATACCTCCCCGTGTCCTGTGTATACCTCCCTGTGTCCTGTGTATGCCTCCCTGTGTCCTGTGTATACCTCCCTGTGTCCTGTGTATACCTCCCTGTGTCCTGTGCATGCCTCCCTGTGTCCTGTGTATACCTCCCTGTGTCCTGTGCATACCTCCCTGTGTATACCTCCCTGTGTCCTGTGTATACCTCCCTGTGTCAGGTGCATGCCTCCCTGTGTCCTGTGTATACCTCCCTGTGTCCTGTGTATACCTCCCCGTGTCCTGTGTATACCTCCCCGTGTCCTGTGCATGCCTCCCCGTGTCCTGTGTATACCTCCCTGTGTCCTGTGTATACCTCCCTATGTCCTGTGTATACCTCCCTTTGTCCTGTGTATAGCTCCCTGTATCCTGTGCATGCCTCCCTGTGTCCTGTGTATACCTCCCTGTGTCCTGTGTATACCTCCCTATGTCCTGTGTATACCTCCCTTTGTCCTGTGTATAGCTCCCTGTGTCCTGTGCATACCTCCCTGTGTCCTGTGTATACCTCCCCGTGTCCTGTCTATACCTCCCTGTGTCCGGTGCATGCCTCCCTGTGTCCTGTTTATACCTCCCCGTGTCCTGTGTATACCTCCCTGTGTCCTGTGTATACCTCCCTGTGTCCGGTGCATGCCTCCCTGTGTCCTGTGCATACCTCCCCGTGTCCTGTGTATACCTCCCTGTGTCCGGTGCATGCCTCCCTGTGTCCTGTTTATACCTCCCTGTGTCCTGTGTATGCTTTCCTTTGTCTTGTGTATGCCTCCCTGTGTCCTGTGCATGCCTCCCTGTGTCCGGTGCATGCCTCCCTGTGTCCTGTGTATACCTCCCTGTGTCCTGTGCATACCTCCCCGTGTCCTGTGTATACCTCCCTGTGTCCTGTGTATACCTCCCTTTGTCCTGTTTATAGCTCCCTGTGTCCTGTGCATGCCTCCCTGTGTCCTGTGTATACCTCCCTGTGTCCTGTGTATACCTCCCTATGTCCTGTGTATACCTCCCTTTGTCCTGTGTATAGCTCCCTGTGTCCTGTGCATGCCTCCCCGTGTCCTGTGCATACCTCCCCGTGTCCTGTGTATACCTCCCTGTGTCCTGTGTATACCTCCCTATGTCCTGTGTATACCTCCCTTTGTCCTGTGTATACCTCTCTGTGTCCTGTGCATGCCTCCCTGTGTCCTGTGTATACCTCCCTGTGTCCTGTGTATACCTCCCTGTGTCCTGTGTATACCTCCCTGTGTCCTGTGCATGCCTCCCTGTGTCTGGTGCATGCCTCCCTGTGTCCTGTGTATACCTCCCTGTGTCCTGTGTATGCCTCCCTGTGTCCTGTGTATGCCTCCCTGTGTCCGGTGCATGCCTCCCTGTGTCCGGTGCATGCCTCCCTGTGTATACCTCCCTGTGTCCTGTGTATACCTCCCTGTGTCCTGTGTATACCTCCCTGTGTCCTGTGTATACCTCCCTGTGTCCTGTGTATGCCTCCCTGTGTCCTGTGTATGCCTCCCTGTGTCCTGTGTATACCTCCCCGTGTCCTGTGTATACCTCCCTGTGTCCTGTGTATACCTCCCCGTGTCCTGTGTATACCTCCCCGTGTCCTGTGTATACCTCCCTGTGTCCTGTGCATACCTCCCTGTGTCCTGTGTATACCTCCCCGTGTCCTGTGTATACCTCCCTGTGTCCTGTGTATGCCTCCCTGTGTCCTGTGTATACCTCCCTGTGTCCTGTGCATGCCTCCCTGTGTCCTGTGTATACCTCCCTGTGTCCTGTGCATGCCTCCCTGTGTCCTTTGTATACCTCCCTGTGTCCTGTGTATACCTCCCCGTGTCCTGTGCATGCCTCCCTGTGTCCTGTGCATACCTCCCTGTGTCCTGTGCATACCTCCCTGTGTCCTGTGTATACCTCCCCGTGTCCTGTGTATACCTCCCTGTGTCCTGTGTATACCTCCCTGTGTCCTGTGCATACCTCCCTGTGTCCTGTGTATACCTCCCCGTGTCCTGTGTATACCTCCCTGTGTCCTGTGTATACCTCCCTGTGTCCTGTGTATACCTCCCTGTGTCCTGTGCATACCTCCCTATGTCCTGTGTATACCTCCCTGTGTCCTGTGTATACCTCCCTGTGTCCTGTGTATACCTCCCTGTGTCCCGTGTATACCTCCCTGTGTCCCGCGCATGCCTCCCTGTGTCCTGTGCATACCTCCCCGTGTCCTGTGTATACCTCCCTGTGTCCCGCGCATGCCTCCCTGTGTCCTGTGCATGCCTCCCTGTGTCCTGTGCATACCTCCCCGTGTCCTGTGTATACCTCCCTGTGTCCTGTGCATACCTCCCTGTGTCCTGTGCATACCTCCCTGTGTCCTGTGCATACCTCCCCGTGTCCTGTGTATACCTCCCTGTGTCCGGTGCATGCCTCCCTGTGTCCTGTTTATACCTCCCCGTGTCCTGTGTATGCCTCCCTTTGTCTTGTGCATGCCTCCCTGTGTCCTGTGTATACCTCCCTGTGTCCTGTGCATACCTCCCCGTGTCCTGTCTATACCTCCCTGTGTCCGGTGCATGCCTCCCTGTGTCCTGTTTATACCTCCCCGTGTCCTGTGTATACCTCCCTGTGTCCTGTGTATACCTCCCTGTGTCCCGTGCATGCCTCCCTGTGTCCTGTGCATACCTCCCCGTGTCCTGTGTATACCTCCCTGTGTCCTGTGCATGCCTCCCTGTGTCCTGTGCATACCTCCCTGTGTCCTGTGTATACCTCCCTGTGTCCGGTGCATGCTTCCCTGTGTCCTGTTTATATCTCCCCGTGTCCTGTGTATGCCTCCCTTTGTCTTGTGTATGCCTCCCTGTGTCCTGTGTATACCTCCCTGTGTCCGGTGCATGCCTCCCTGTGTCCTGTTTATACCTCCCCGTGTCCTGTGTATACCTCCCTGTGTCCTGTGTATACCTCCCTGTGTCCCGTGCATGCCTCCCTGTGTCCTGTGCATGCCTCCCTGTGTCCTGTGCATACCTCCCTGTGTCCTGTGTATACCTCCCTGTGTCCCGTGCATGCCTCCCTGTGTCCTGTGCATGCCTCCCTGTGTCCTGTGCATACCTCCCTGTGTCCTGTGTATACCTCCCTGTGTCCTGTGTATACCTCCCTGTGTCCTGTGCATGCCTCCCTGTGTCCTGTGCATACCTCCCTGTGTCCTGTGTATACCTCCCTGTGTCCTGTGTATACCTCCCTGTGTCCGGTGCATGCCTCCCCGTGTCCTGTGCATACCTCCCCGTGTCCTGTGTATACCTCCCTGTGTCCGGTGCATGCCTCCCTGTGTCCTGTGTATACCTCCCCGTGTCCTGTGTATACCTCCCTGTGTCCTGTGTATGCCTCCCTGTGTCCTGTGTATACCTCCCTGTGTCCTGTGTATACCTCCCTGTGTCCTGTGCATGCCTCCCTGTGTCCTGTGTATACCTCCCTGTGTCCTGTGCATACCTCCCTGTGTATACCTCCCTGTGTCCTGTGTATACCTCCCTGTGTCAGGTGCATGCCTCCCTGTGTCCTGTGTATACCTCCCTGTGTCCTGTGTATACCTCCCCGTGTCCTGTGTATACCTCCCCGTGTCCTGTGCATACCTCCCCGTGTCCTGTGTATACCTCCCTGTGTCCTGTGTATACCTCCCTATGTCCTGTGTATACCTCCCTTTGTCCTGTGTATAGCTCCCTGTATCCTGTGCATGCCTCCCTGTGTCCTGTGTATACCTCCCTGTGTCCTGTGTATACCTCCCTATGTCCTGTGTATACCTCCCTTTGTCCTGTGTATAGCTCCCTGTGTCCTGTGCATACCTCCCTGTGTCCTGTGTATACCTCCCCGTGTCCTGTCTATACCTCCCTGTGTCCGGTGCATGCCTCCCTGTGTCCTGTTTATACCTCCCTGTGTCCTGTGTATACCTCCCTGTGTCCGGTGCATGCCTCCCTGTGTCCTGTGCATACCTCCCCGTGTCCTGTGTATACCTCCCTGTGTCCGGTGCATGCCTCCCTGTGTCCTGTTTATACCTCCCTGTGTCCTGTGTATGCCTCCCTTTGTCTTGTGTATGCCTCCCTGTGTCCTGTGTATACCTCCCTGTGTCCTGTGCATGCCTCCCTGTGTCCGGTGCATGCCTCCCTGTGTCCTGTGTATACCTCCCTGTGTCCTGTGCATGCCTCCCTGTGTCCGGTGCATACCTCCCCGTGTCCTGTGTATACCTCCCTGTGTCCGGTGCATGCCTCCCTGTGTCCTGTTTATACCTCCCCGTGTCCTGTGTATGCCTCCCTTTGTCTTGTGTATGCCTCCCTGTGTCCTGTCTATACCTCCCTGTGTCCGGTGCATGCCTCCCTGTGTCCTGTGTATACCTCCCTGTGTCCTGTGTATACCTCCCTGTGTCCTGTGCATACCTCCCCGTGTCCTGTCTATACCTCCCTGTGTCCGGTGCATGCCTCCCTGTGTCCTGTTTATACCTCCCCGTGTCCTGTGTATACCTCCCTGTGTCCTGTGTATACCTCCCTGTGTCCTGTGTATGCCTCCCTGTGTCCGGTGCATGCCTCCCTGTGTCCTGTGCATACCTCCCCGTGTCCTGTGTATACCTCCCTGTGTCCGGTGCATGCCTCCCTGTGTCCTGTGTATACCTCCCCGTGTCCTGTGTATACCTCCCTGTGTCCTGTGCATGCCTCCCTGTGTCCGGTGCATGCCTCCCTGTGTCCTGTGTATACCTCCCTGTGTCCTGTGCATGCCTCCCTGTGTCCGGTGCATACCTCCCCGTGTCCTGTGTATACCTCCCTGTGTCCGGTGCATGCCTCCCTGTGTCCTGTTTATACCTCCCCGTGTCCTGTGTATGCCTCCCTTTGTCTTGTGTATGCCTCCCTGTGTCCTGTCTATACCTCCCTGTGTCCGGTGCATGCCTCCCTGTGTCCTGTGTATACCTCCCTGTGTCCTGTGTATACCTCCCTGTGTCCTGTGCATACCTCCCCGTGTCCTGTCTATACCTCCCTGTGTCCGGTGCATGCCTCCCTGTGTCCTGTTTATACCTCCCCGTGTCCTGTGTATACCTCCCTGTGTCCTGTGTATACCTCCCTGTGTCCTGTGTATGCCTCCCTGTGTCCTGTGCATGCCTCCCTGTGTCCTGTGCATACCTCCCCGTGTCCTGTGTATACCTCCCTGTGTCCGGTGCATGCCTCCCTGTGTCCTGTGTATACCTCCCCGTGTCCTGTGTATACCTCCCTGTGTCCTGTGTATGCCTCCCTGTGTCCTGTGTATACCTCCCTGTGTCCTGTGTATACCTCCCTGTGTCCTGTGCATGCCTCCCTGTGTCCTGTGTATACCTCCCTGTGTCCTGTGCATACCTCCCTGTGTATACCTCCCTGTGTCCTGTGTATACCTCCCTGTGTCAGGTGCATGCCTCCCTGTGTCCTGTGTATACCTCCCTGTGTCCTGTGCATACCTCCCTGTGTATACCTCCCTGTGCATGCCTCCCTGTGTCCTGTGTATACCTCCCTGTGTCCTGTGTATACCTCCCCGTGTCCTGTGTATACCTCCCCGTGTCCTGTGCATACCTCCCCGTGTCCTGTGTATACCTCCCTGTGTCCTGTGTATACCTCCCTATGTCCTGTGTATACCTTCCTTTGTCCTGTTTATAGCTCCCTGTGTCCTGTGCATGCCTCCCTGTGTCCTGTGTATACCTCCCTGTGTCCTGTGTATACCTCCCTATGTCCTGTGTATACCTCCCTTTGTCCTGTGTATAGCTCCCTGTGTCCTGTGCATGCCTCCCCGTGTCCTGTGCATACCTCCCCGTGTCCTGTGTATACCTCCCTGTGTCCTGTGTATACCTCCCTATGTCCTGTGTATACCTCCCTTTGTCCTGTGTATACCTCTCTGTGTCCTGTGCATGCCTCCCTGTGTCCTGTGTATACCTCCCTGTGTCCTGTGTATACCTCCCTGTGTCCTGTGCATACCTCCCTGTGTCCTGTGCATGCCTCCCTGTGTCTGGTGCATGCCTCCCTGTGTCCTGTGTATACCTCCCTGTGTCCTGTGTATACCTCCCTGTGTCCTGTGTATACCTCCCTGTGTCCTGTGTATGCCTCCCTGTGTCCGGTGCATGCCTCCCTGTGTATACCTCCCTGTGTCCTGTGCATGCCTCACTGTGTCCATTGCAGCCTACCTGTGCCAATCTGCATCCTCTCTGTGCCAATCTGCAGCCTCTGTGTGCCGATCTGCAGCCACCATTGCCACCCCACGGCGTGGGTTCTGATGGTCCGGCGCGGTATGCTGGACCTTCTGAGCATGTGTGCCAGTGACGTCAATGGCTGCATGCAGTGTAATTATCTTCTAAACTGTACAAGTTTAGGAGATATTCACTATACCTTATTATATTACAGGCTTACCTGCAGGTACAAGATGAAAAAGTGGGTTTACTACCACTTTAACTTATGTTTTGTGTCTTTATAATTTTCTATTTTTGTAATAAAATGCGTCTGTTAAACACTAGCTGCATAAGAGTCAGATACATTTTCCCCCTTTTAAAAAAATAATTACCGTATATACTCGAGTATAAGCCGAGATTTTCAGCCCTTTTTTTTAGGCTGAAAGTACCCCCCTCGGCTTATACTCGAGTCGCTGGCATCTGCCTACCTGATCAGCGTGTCAGGCAGACAGACGGCGGCCAGCGTGTCATAAAAACATTCGGCGGCCATTCCAGTGTTCAAAAGCCGTGCCTCCTCCTCGTCTGCGATAGGCAGAACGCTCAATTTCCCAGCATTCAGTGTTCAGCCTATCACGGACATCCTCTCATCCTCGTCCGTGGTATGAGGATGAGCGGATGTCCGTGATAGGCTGAATCCTGATTGCTGGGAAATTGAGTGTTCTGCCTATCGCAGACGAGGAGGAGGCGCGGCTTTTGAACACTGGAATGGCCGCCGAATGTTTTTATGACACGCTGGCCGCCGTCTGTCTGCCTGACACGCTGATCAGGTAGGCAGATGCCAGCGACTCGAGTATAAGCCGAGGGGGGTACTTTCAGCCTAAAAAAAAGGGCTGAAAATCTCGGCTTATACTCGAGTATATACGGTAATTATTTTTTTAAAAGGGGGAAAATGTATCTGACTCTTATGCAGCTAGTGTTTAACAGACGCATTTTATTACAAAAATAGAAAATTATAAAGACACAAAACATAAGTTAAAGTGGTAGTAAACCCACTTTTTCATCTTGTACCTGCAGGTAAGCCTGTAATATAATAAGGTATAGTGAATATCTCCTAAACTTGTACAGTTTAGAAGATAATTACACTGCATGCAGCCATTGACGTCACTGGCACACATGCTCAGAAGGTCCAGCATACCGCGCCGGACCATCAGAACCCACGCCGTGGCCGAGTGATGACATCCCGGCCACGGTCACTCATGTAGCCGGAGGCTGCGAACCCGGAAGGAAGACTGGGGAGGCCCTGTAAGCAGTGACAGCGTGCCACTGGAGGGTTTTGTTTTAACGAAACGATTTTATGAAATCTCTCATAATGTGCTAGTATGAGCTGCATATGTGATGTCTTGCAAGGGAAGTTTTTGGGGGTTTTTTTAACCCGCGGTTTACTGTCACTTTACCTACTTGCCGACTGGCTCACGCCGATACACGTCGGCAGAAGGGCACCGCTGGGCGAATCACCGTACCCATCCTTTAAGAGCCATAGCAGGCACGCGCTCGTCCGCTGCGCGTGGCCAACGGGCGCAATCGCCACCGGCCACCCACGATCGCGTGCACAAGAGCTAGAACGGGGTTTTGTGTGTGTAAACACACAAATCCCGGTTCTGACAGGGGAGGAGAGACAGATCATGGGAACAACGATCTGGCTCCTCCTCTAGTCATTCCTATCTCCTTACAGTTAGAAACACACCTAGGGAACACATTTAACCCCTTGATCGCCCCCTAGTGTTAACCCCTTCCCTGCCAAGGACATTTACACAGTAATCAGTGCATTTTTATAGCACTGATCGCTGTATAAATATCAATGGTCCCAAAAAAGTGTCAAAAGTGTCCAATCTGTCTGCCGCAATGTCGCAGTCCTGATAGAAATCACTGGTCGCCGCCATTACTAGTTAAAAAAAAAAATTATAAAAATGCCATAAATGCCAGGACTCGTGGGACCCATGCACACCAGTTTTTTCCATCAAGATATGCTCGCTTAGTGATTATTATCTGATGGTGTGTTGGCCCTTAGCATCAAGCTAACTGTTACATCTGCCCTTTTGGTCTTTTTTGCCATCTATGGTCACCTGTAGCACATGGGCATTTTGACGTAGCAGATACCACCAGTAACCCTGGCAGTAGCAACAAGTCCCCTACCTATAGGAGATACGGAAGGCACTGTACCGTGCATGTGACCAGCATCCCCTGAAGAAGCCCGATATAGGGGCGAAACATGTAGGGAAGTCCATCCTGTATTGCTGTATCACTGTTAATGTATTGAATTGTACTTGCCATCATTATTTCCTATTTTGTGTATTTATTGGATGAATTTCTATTTTTTCAAATAAATATATATTTTTTATACAATTGACAATTTTCTTTTCTTGCACCTAAAAAATTGCACAATCTCTCCATTTACTATTTCTATTATATGGGATGTGGTGTGGTGCCAGCTATAATTGTGAGAATTCATGTTCAATAACATCTTCTACATAAATCTATTCCCTATTTTGTAGACGCTATGACTTTTGCGCAAACCAATCAATATACGCTTATTGCATTTTTTTTTACCAAAAATATGTAGAAGAATGCGTATCAGCCTAAACCGATGAAGAATTTTTTTTTTTTAATTGTTTGATATTTATTATAGCAAAAAGTAAAAAATATAGGATTTTTTTTTTTTAAATTGTCGGTTTCTTTTTGTTTATAGCACAAAAAATAAAAAAATCACAGAGGTGATCAAATACCACCAAAAGAAAGTTCTATTTGTGGGAGAAAAAGGACGTCAATTTTATTTGGGTACAGCGCCGCACAACCGCGCAATTGTCAGTTAGAGTGACGCAGTGCCGTATCACAAAAAATGGCCTGGTCAGGAAGGGGGTAAATAATTCCGGGGCTGAAGTGGTTAAAAACAATGGTATATCTATTTTAAAACCCATATAACCACCAAAAAATATACAGATACATCCTAGAATATAAATCAAAGTAAATGTGAAAAAAAAAAAAAGTAAAACGATCATGAAACATATGATAGTAAGGATGTATCATGTATCATGTAATCATGTTTCAGTGGTGGTGGTATTCTTTCAAATGGAAACAGTTCCTTTAAGGGATCTGCGAGTGAAATTATTATTCTTATGCTTATACACACGGTCGGATTTTCCAACGACAAATGTTCGATGGGAGCTTGTTGTCGGAAATTCCGACCGTGTGTAGGCTCCATCGGACATTTTCCGTCTGAATTTCCGACAAACAAAATTTGAGATCTGCATCTCAAATTTTCCCGACAACAAAATCCGTTGTCGTAAAATTCCGATCGTGTGTGCACGATTCCGATGCACAAAGTTCCACGCATGCTCGGAATCAAGCAAAGGAGCCGCACTGGCTATTGAACTTCATTTTTCTCGGCTTGTCGTACGTGTTGTACGTCACCGCGTTCTTGACGTTCAATATTTCCGACAAGATTTGTGTGACCCGTGTGTATGCAAGACAAGTTTGAGCCAACATCCGTCGGGAAAAAAAAACATGGATTTTGTTGTCGGAATGTCCGATCGTGTGTACGCGGCATAAGAGTGAATAGGACAACCGGGATAGCAAGTGCTAGGTTGTCCACTTTTTTCCATGGACATAATAACTTATCATCCAGATTGTATTCTGGGAGGGCTCAGTGAAGTATTTATACAGTAGTAGTGACTTAATATGCCTACAGACAGCAGACCAACTTATCTTTTACAAAGGAAAGAGATGAAGATGTGTGATTTTCCTAGACAGCTGAGTTATGCATGTTCATACATCAATGGCTTAAAAAAAATAATTGTCTGAAACTTTTATTGTACTCATAAATGAAAGTAGGACTATAGGCAAAACATGTTATTCTTTTAATTTTGGAGTAAGGGAGGGTTAAAACCCCTATCAATTTTCTTTTTCTATCTTTGCGCCAGAACTAGTGCCCCCATTGGAAGATGTCCCCTCTATTACTTTTTCCCGGGGACAACCCAAAATTTGGGATATTCATTTACTTTCAATTTCAGTAATAATGGTGACCTGACAGGTGTTCTAATCCTCTTTCGTTCTATCCAAAACTTTAAAAAAATTGCCTTTAGTTATACTGTACATTAAAGAGGAAGTAAAGTCTTCCTCTTTAATTTTACCTACAGGTAAGCCTATAGTAAGGCTTACCTATAGGTACTGTAAATATCTCCTAAACTTGCACCATTTAGGAGATATTTACTATTAGGCATGTGCAATTTGTTTCATTCCGAATTAGTTTTTTAACGAATTTCGACAAATTCGTTAATTCGGGAATATCCGAATTAACGAAAAACCCGTTTAACGAATTTTTTCCGCATATTCGTAAATTCGATAAAATTGGACATTCGTAAATTCGGGCATTCGTACATTCGTACATTAGTAAATTAGTGAATTTGTAAATTTGTAAATTCGAAAATTTGGAAATCTGAAATAATAGTTAACTAATAATAACTTAACTATTAGTAATTACTAGTAACTTTTAAATTATAGGTATTGTAATTTCCTTTCAAATTTGGCTGTTAGTGAACGTAACACATACAAATTTATCCGAAGTTATGAATGATCCAAAAAAAAGGAATGGAACGTAATGAATTAATAATAATAAATAACAATAATAATAGTAACAACGTTTTATTATTATTATTGATTATTAATTTGTTCCGTTCCATTTGTTTAGATGCAGCATTCATTTTGGATATTTCGTAACTTAATAAATTGGTATTTGTTACGTTCACTGACAGTCAAATTTGAAAGGAAATTACAATACCTATAATTTAATAGTTAGTTACTATTTCAGATTTTTGAATTTTCGGGTTTTTGGATATTCAAACTTCGAATTTACAAATTTCCGAATTTTCTAATTTACAAATGTACGATTTTACGAATGTATGAATTTACGAATGTAAAAATGTACAAATGTAAAAATGTACGAATGTACGAATGAACGAATGTACGCATGAACAAATGTTCGAATTTACGAATGTACGAATGATCGCATTTACAAATGAACGAATTTACGAATCGCGATCATAACGAATGACCCGAAAAAACGAAAAAAAATAATAAACCAATGAAATGAAAACGAAAATGAACCAATTTTTTGGCTGTGCACATGTCTATTTATTATATACGGTGCCGCCGACATCATCGGCGCATGGGCACTGGAGGGACGGCCCGCTCATGAGCGGGAGCGACGTCATCGTGGCCCTGGGCCAATCACAGCGCCGGAGCCCACGAACCCGGAAGTGACTCCGGGAAAGATGTCGGCTGTGTCAATGGTGTGCCGGCCCCGCTGCAGGGCATCGTTCTAAGGTAAGTATTTCATAATGAGCTAGTATGCGATGCATACTAGCTCATTATGCTTTTGTCTTGCAGGTTTTGATTTTTTTTTGGAGATTTACAACCTCCTTAACCCCCATCTTATACCTATGGCCAGCTAAAAGACCAACTTTAGACTTTTTTTTAAATGGTACTCTACGTAGATTGATATTCCCTACATTACCTCCTCTCTGTCACAAGATGATCTCAAAATAAAGTCCAGCATCATTCAACCCAGAAGACTGAGGATATACTGTGAGTGAAGGACAACATGGGCTCACCCTCTAACAAGACATCGCCATGGGACCCTGCACTCAAAGTGTAATCATATAAAGAGTGAAGATAATCTCACCAGATCAGCACTGCTCTGAACAATTGAAAGCCGCCAGGCACCAGAAAAGTGGCCAAGAGGACCCTGTGAATCACATGACCAGCCTTAAGACATCTACAAATGTAATTAAAAAAGCGTAACATCCTGTTGCTGGTGTCAATTCACTAGCGATAGAATCTCTATGTAGATCAGAATGACTCCACTTCCATGAATAGCTCCCTTTTTTGACCATATAAGCAAGCAGCAGAGTGAGGGCAAATAAAGAAGAAAAGCATGGTGACCCTGTCCCTGGATCTTGCTCCTGACTAGTGTGCCAGGGCCCTAACCCTAGTCTAGACAGGTACTTTTAAGTACAGAACTGACAAAATTGCTAGTAGCCCTTAGATAAAATGGAGAAAATGTTATGTAGCACCCTCTAGTGCAGCGGTTCTCAACTCCTGTCCTCAGGACCCACCAACAGGCCAGGTTAGCAAGATAACTGAAATACATCACAGGTTATATCATTTGCTGCTCAGTGATTGCAGTATTCTAGTCTTCACTTCTCCAAGGCAATACTTAAAATCTCGCCTGTTAGTGGGTCCTGAGGACAGGAGTTGAGAACCACTGCTCTAGTGTGTGCTACTAATATTGGTAGAGTAGGTAAAATATATTCTGGCCAGAAAAAGTCACTAAATTGGGTCAGGGTTACTCATCTTGGCAACTCTCTGGTGCCTCCCCCTGGTGTCTGGAAGGTTGGAGAACCTTCTAGAACTAGAGCGTGGGGGCTAGGAGGGGCTACAAGTGGAGGAAGAAGGAAAGATCACATGCTGTTTCACTCCATATAATCTGCTGTTAAGAGACTGAGTTCCTACCTGTAATAGAGGGCTACTAAATTGACTAGGAGTCTGTCAAGTTCCCTCTGGAGTAAACCAGCAGAAGCTGTAAAGTAGAGCAAGTGTGTGCAGGAGGAAGAAGTTGAAGAATTTATACATAGGAAGTTTCTCCCTGAAGTTCTCGTTACAGTCAAGTGGGCATCCCATAAAACAACAAAAACAAAGCTATGGACTGTTTTCTGACTATTGTGTGCCTATGACGTTTCGGTGCCTAGCTGTGCAGGAGTGGGGGATCCCTGTTCATCTGTAGCTCCTACGTGGGGTGTGCTACAGTTATGCAGATACCCTGTTTCCCCGAAAATAAGACCTAGCGTGATTGTCAGTGATGGCTGCAATTTAAGCCCTACCCCCCAAACAAGTCCTAGTTAAAGTCCTTGTAGGTCTTATTTTCAGGGTAGGGCTTATTTTCAGGGAAACAGGGTAGGGCTTATTTGGGGGGTAGGGCTTATATTGCAGCCATCACCGACAATCACGCTATGTCTTATTTTCGGGGAAACAGGGTAGTAACAAAAATATCTCACTGGAAAAGCTAAAAGGATGTTCTAAGACATACAGTATAAACAAGAAAAATGTATATAATTTTTGACCTTTAAAATCCAGCTCTGCGGAGGTGGGGCTTCCAGCTGTGTTGTGAGCAATGCAGGAGTATGAGCCGGATTTATCTTCATTGCTGTCTAATACCAGGATCTGTTTAGTTTTATTTAATAGGCTCATTCCATCCTTCATCCAGGTGTAATGAGTCACATTGGGGTGACTACTCACAAAACTGCACTTTAGCTCAGTGCCTCCCTCTTTTTGAAGCACGATGACTTGTACTCCAGTAGCAGCATCTACAAAACACATTAAATGTGCTGTAAAATAATATATAATAATAAAATGGTTTGTCTCTATTACTGTTGCGTATGATATACAGTATATACATTGCACAGGAATCTTTATTGGTAGTGATCCTCCTCTCCCAATACTATTTATTGAAGCACAAGAATAGGGTTCCGTGTCTTTGGTAATAATCAATACTTTGATTTTCAGATCTTGAGACTCTAATTTAATGTTGCTATTTGTGTGATGCCATTCTTAACGGTGTAGAGGAGGGTTAGATCTGCTGGAACATGTTAAAATCACATCACTACCCTCCAAAAATTGTTTGTTTTTGGGTAAGCTGACCGTCACATCTATCGGTGAGGCTGGTGAAGAAGAACATTTTTGTTCCTTAAAGGGCTTTTCTACTTGAAACTTTTATTTCTGTTGTTACAGGTTGCTGACAAGTAGCATGACATGCTGACTTCCTAAATATCTGAATACCATTACTAGAGTCTTTAAAACAATGGAATAGGAAGCCAGGGAGCCGCCATTACTGACCCAAAGGTATGATATCCCTTTTGCTTTTTTAGCACCTTAACAAAGATACCCATTTCGGAGCTGAGACCTCAACTCCAGGTGGTTCTCAATGAAGAGATTATGGAGCCATAAAGAAACCTAAATATAAACCTAACCTTAACTGAACGCTTAGGCCAACCCTTACAATAAAAGTTCCTTTGCCCAGGCGCACAATTGCAGCCTTATGACTATAACACTTAAAGCCTATGTTTAGCCTATTATAACTACTTGCTTACTGGGCACCAGGGATGGGCCGAACGACCCCCTGTTCGGTTCGCACCAGAACGTTCGAACATCGTGGAAGTTCGGAAACCGAATAACAAACCCCATTGAAGTCTATGGGACCCAAACGTGAAAAAATCAAAAGTGCCCATTTTGAAGGCTTATATGCAAGTAGATGGGCATACAATTATTATGGGAGTACGGGTACTGCCCTGAGGGATATGTATCAATGAAAAATATGTTTGCAAAAAACTTAATTTTTTAAATGAGCAGTGATTTATTGATCCTTAAAGTGAAAGCATAAAAATGAGAAATTCCTTTCAATATAGTGCTTGGGGGGCCCTCTTAGTCTACCTGTAAAGTGTAGATAATGGGGAAGTGGGGGGGTTAATAACAAAATGTAATAAGGATGTGTAAATGTGTACGTGGATGCACTTTAATGGAATAATCAATGGAAAGTGGTGTTTGGTGCACTTTAATTTGAGTATTCACTACACGGATACACTATAATATACTGCGTCAAACGCGCAGTAATGCACAGAACTATATGGCATTAAACTTGCAGTAACGCAATGAAATATATGGCTTAAACTTGCAATAACGCAATTAAATATATTGTGTTAAACTTTCAGTAATGCAATGGAATATACAGTACAGCATTAAACTTGCAGTAACTCGATGAAATATACAGTGTTAAACTTGCAGTAACGCACTGAACTGTACGGCTTTAAACTTGCAGTAACACAACTGAAATATACTGCGTTAAGCATGCACTAACGCACAGAAATATACTGCACTAAATGGCACGTAACGCACTGAAATATACAGCGTTAACTTGCAGTAACGCAATAAAATATACCGTGTTAAACGGTCGCTACACTCACACTGACTGAACTATCCCTACATTCACACTAATGTAAAGACGAATGGTCGCACTACACTCACACTGAACTATCCCTAGATGCACACTAAACTGATATTCTAAACTGACAATAGAATCAAAATAGCACACTAACTGTCTAATAGCACTGAACAGAGCCCTGTTCTATCTCTCTCCATGCTGCTATCACTCTACAAATGACCACTATGGAAAGAATACTTTTATAGTGTGGGGTAGGGATTAAGATCAATGAGCCATGATTGGATACAGTTATCATGAGAGCGTCCAATCATGGCTCTGACAGTGCTCTGTGCCCTGATTGGAGCGAAGCTTTCATTGCTTCAGCCAATTAGGGCTTTCAATGCACTGTGTGGCGGTGCAGTGCATTGTGGTCATTCGGCAGCCAAAGTTCGGTCTGAACTCATGCTCGGGCCATACCGTTCGTCCAACCCTACTGGCCACTTATACCCCCTTCCTGCCCAGGCCAATTTTCAGCGATCAGCACTGTCGCACTTTAAATGACAATTGCGTGGTCATGCAACACTGTACCCAAATGAAATTTTTATATTTTTTTTCACACAAATAGAGCTTTCTTTTGGTATTTAATCACCACTGGATGTTTTATGTTTTGCTAAACAAACAAAAAAAGACCTAAATAAAACAAACAAAAAACAAAACAAAAATGTTTTTCATATTTTGTTATAAAATGTTGCAAACAGGTAATTTTTCTCCTTCATTGATGTGCGCTGATGAGGCGGCACTGATGGGCACTGATAGATGGCACTGGTGGGCACTGATCAGGAGGCACCAATGAGGCTGCACTGATTGGTGGCACCGATGGGCACTGATAGGTGGCACAGAGAGGTGGCATTGATAGGCGGCACTGATGGGCACTGAGAGGTGGCACTGATAGGTGGTACTGATCAGGAGGCACTGATAAGGGAACTGATGGTCACTGATTGGCAGCACTGATGGGCACTGATAGATGGCACTGATAGGTGGCACTGATCAGCAGTACTGATGGGCACTGATAGAGGGCACTGGTGGGCACTGATATGTGGCACTGGTGGGCACTGATAAGCAGCACTGGAGAGCAATGGTGATCACTAAAGGGACCGATGTCTCTCTAACAGAAGCTGGTCGACGGCTTTCTTCTTTTCTTCGCGCTGCCAGCGTGAAGGAAAAAAAAGTCAGAAACTAGCTTCCGTTTACTTCCATGATCAGCGATCATTGGCTGATAAGGACTTGGCAATCACAGAGCGCGCCCTCCGGGGCGCGAAGGTGGCGCAAGTACGGGGGGGACATCCATGTACGCCCTCCTGGCATTTAAGTCCTCACTGCAGCCGTCTTTCGGCTATAGCACGGGTGCAAAGTGGTTAAAAACAGAAAACTCACCACAAGGGACATAACTTACAGTCCTCAGGTGCGGTGGGGGTAATACACCTAGGGGCTGTCAGAAACTCTCATCAAGAGAGCTTGACTATGCTCACCCTTTCCTGGCAGACCCTTTTGGAGCCCAAAAATGTGGAGTTCATGTATTGTGAAATTTCTGCTTAAAGTTATTTTTTAATTGCCTGAAATACATACATTTGATGTTTAGTGTTGTTGCCTTGTGCGATTTTTCTCCATTAGGATCAGTTGCTGTGCACTTCATTTGTGTTTTATCATCTTCGTGTGAAGGAATATATGTAATTGTTAGTATTTCTCTCCATTTTCCTCCAGATAGCTTTTCAGATCGTTTCTCGGTTTGGCCAGGTTTGTTCCACTCTAGAGAAGGTGTTTTGGAGACCCATGTGTGCACTACAGAGCATGCAAATATTTCAGGACGTCCTTCGAGCATTGTTCCATTTTCAGTAAGTTTTGATATGCGTGGAGTATCTGAAAAATGTCAAGGTTCAGTTCCTAAGGTGAGGTTTTTGTTAAAGGGTGTTAAAATCTTACTTTTAATTCTGATTCTCAAAAGTATAAGAAAGTAACCTGCAAAAAGACATGTACGGAGCTGGAAGGAAATGTAAGCGTAGGGCATACATGACGGGGTGGAAGGAACTATCAGACTGCAATAGGTTAAAGAGGGGTTGGGACGGTTTCAGAGAAAATAAACTGGCCCTTACCTGATTGGTGGAGTTAATTCAGGATAAGTTCAGGATAAGTTCAGGATAAGTTCAGGATAAGGAGGAGCTGGGTTGTTAAGGAAGGGAGGAAGTAGGAAGCATCAGTTGCAAGTGACAAGTCGGTGGTGGAACGCCCCACCCTAGAGGAGAAGTTTGGAGGTACTTCATGCAAAAGGTGTCGCAGTGTTGACAACCCCCTGTGTTTTTACGGGCAGACCGTAAAAACGGGGCTATTTTTTCATGTCAGTGAAAACCCGTAAAGAAAATGTCTTGCCCATAAAAATGACGGTCCCGGCTCAGAACTGCGCATGTGCAGTCAAGCATTGCTGAGAGCCTCAGATCATCCCTATGATCATTCTGTGACTGCTGCTACTTGTCTTGTACCCTCCCCCTTCCTCCGACAGTGCACCTTATTTGATTCTGGGAGATGCTGGGAGGGGGAAGGGAGTGGAGTGGAGTGAGCCTGCAGTAGAGCGCCCGCCCGGACGGACTTCAGCCTAGCAGGGGGTAAGCTTAGCTAGCCTAGCTATTAGCTAAATGCAGTTGTGTCTTTACTTGTCTTAGTGGGCAGGAGGAGGGGGGGCAGAGGATGGGCTGTGTTGCAGGCTTCTGTAGCAGGCTTGTGTGCACTGTGCAGATCGTTTTTTTTGTGTGTTAGATCTGCTTTTCTTCTAAAGGGAGGACGTTTTCTCCCCAATCTCCTATTATTTGCAGTGCTCACCACCAGTACAGGCACAGCCTCCTCAGTCCTCTCCAGAGTTACCAACTCATGTGTCCGGGGCACTACAAATCCAAGCATGCTAGGAGAGGGGAGGCAGCAGCAGCAATATGATTTGGCTGGTATTTTCTGATGAAAAGTGCTGCTGTATATTGTGTTTGTACTGTATGGTCATAATAGAATTGATTATGTATTGTGCTTGATGGTCTTGAGGTGTTTATTCATATATTTTTTTTATCTGAGTAAGTAGTGAGCACATTTGGTCTCCTGTATCATGTCCGCAGCCTATGACCGTCTCCTGTAGCATGTCCGCAGCCTCTGACGTCTCCTGTATCCTGTCTGCAGTCTCTGACCATCTCCTGTAGCATGTCCGCAGTCTCTGACCGTCTCCTGTAGCATGTCCGCAGTCTCTGACCGTCTCCTGTAGCATGTCTGCAGTCTCTGACCGTCTCCTGTAGCATGTCCGCAGCCTCTGACTGTCTCCTGTAGCATGTCCGCAGTCTCTGACCGTCTCCGGTAGCATGTCCGCAGTCTCTGACCGTCTCCTGTAGCATGTCCGCAGTCTCTGACTGTCTCCTGTATCCTGTCTGCAGTCTCTGACCGTCTCCTTTAGCATGTCCGCAGTCTCTGACCGTCTCTTGTAGGATAAAACCCAGAGCCACCAAGCTGGAGCCATTTGACTGAGCCCTGCACGGTGCACCTGAGAGGAGGTCAGTAACAGCGCCGCCAGGCTGAGGGGAGTCACTGATGTAAGGGGGCACCGATATAAAGGTTTCCCCCTTATATTAGTAAACCCCCTTACCTTAGTGTATTCACTGTAAGGAAGGTGGTCTCTGGTCACCAGAGTGCCCCCCACTTTAGAGTTCCTGGCGTTCCCCTTTACATCAGAGTCTGCAGGATTGCCCCTTACAGTGCAAGGAGGAACTCAATCTGCGGACCCTGATGTAAGTGGGAACTCTGATGTAAAGAGAACAAAGTGGACTCTGATATAAGGTGGTCTCTGGTCACCAGAGCCCACCTCTACATCAGAGTTCCACCTTAGATCATGATTTGCAGCGTTCCCCTTTACATAAGAGTTTCATTTCACTGTAAGAGGGAATCCTGCAGACTCTGGTGTAAGGGGGAACTCTGTGCTAGCCGGGTTATAGTAACCTGACCTTCGTGTCAATGCAGAAATTTGTTTTTTTACTTTTGTTAAACTTAAACACATTGCTAATAGCACTAGATATAGGTTTATAGTTTAAATATTGATATTTGCACTGTTTAGCACTGAAAACTGTAATTTTAGGTACTTTTTTGCAGTGCCAGTAAAAAATTGGTGTCGTTTGTAAATTTTTGGCATCCTGCCAGTTAATTTTGCCTCAGAAGGTTGGTAACTCTGAAGGTGTGGCGATTGGGGTCCTTGACGAAGGTACAAAAATTGAGGTATTTTGATAAAACGGTGGGACCTGTCTCAGGTATGGAGTCCTCCTGGTTTGTCTAGTTCAGTCTAGACTACCGGGTAGTAAGGTGGTAGGGGTCTGTGGTCAGTTAGTAAGTCCCCAAGGCGGTGTTGCGGCTGGGGACAGAATCTAACTTAGAGGTACCACAGATTCCAAAAGTTTTGGATTGGTCGTCAAGGATCTGCAATCATCTTTTCATATAAGGTTTATGGTTAAATATCTTTTGAGTTAACAAAAGGCCAAGCTGCCAATTAAATCCAACACAGTGTCAGTGTCATTACTGGGGAAAAAGGGAAGGGTGTTGGCAGGTACATAATTGAGTAGGGGCAGTAAGTTATCTGAACTACCCTAGTCAAGGTTGGAACCCACTTTTTGATTTACTGACCAGGCCCTGGTTATACTGATCCTTCAAGTATTCATTGGTCTTCTATAATATGTTTTGTTTTTTTTTTTAGGGATGCACAGATACTGTTTTTTTTTGTTATCGGTGAGTATGAGTACCGATACTTTGCGATTTGTGTCCATACAAAATAAATGGGCGCAATACACACTGCAAATAATCACATGCGATTTTAACAGGAATGTGGTGCAATTTCTTTCTGAATCGCTTGCAGTTTCCCCCACCGCTCCTGTGTGAACCCAGACTTGTCATGAGCGGTGGGGGAAACCACAAGCGATTCGGACGGGTGGGACATGTAACATGTTTCCAAAGGTGAACTTATCCTTCAAACAGCAACATAAGCAAAGGTTAAGGCTGGGTCACGCATCCAATTCGCATGACAGGAGACTGTGACCGGCTCTCAACGGTTCACACACCTCAGGGGGCGGTCTGCACAGGAAAAGGGTCCTGTGCGTCTTTGGCTCCATTTCAGGTTGCAAAAATTCTGACTTGTTTCGCCCCTGAAAACAGAGAATAGGGACGCACCGGAACCCCGCTTTTGTAAAAAAAATTATATCAACAAATGACAGCAGCGCTCACTGTACCTACACACAATAATACAAAGAATGCCACCAAAGCAAATGTGTTGCGCTGCCAAATAATAAATAGGTGATGGAAGAAGTTCATGAACATTTGTAGATGGTGAAAGAACAACCAAGTGCAGTACTGGATGAAACATTACACTTCACTTTATATGAATTTAGTACTTTATATTTATTTATTGTTTATGGCGGTAGTTATAGTATGTATTTATGTACCCTGTTTCCCCGAAAATAAGACCTAGCGTGATTGTCGGTGATGGCTGCAATATAAGTCCTACCCACAAAAAAAGGCCTTCCCTGTTTCCCCGAAAATAAGACCTACCCTGAAAATAAGACCTACAAGGACTTTAACTAGGGCTTATTAGGGGGGTAGGGCTTATATTGCATCCCCGACAATCACGCTAGGTCTTATTTTCGGGGAAAGAGGGTATGTTATTGAATTTATGGTGGACTCACATTATTTATTATTTGGCAGTGCAACACATTCAGAAAGACACACAGACATTCTCACACACTTTTTTTTGGGGGGGGGGAGCGGATACCCTCTTTTTAGAGGGTCCCAGCTCCCACTTCCTTCTGGCGCACCCTCGGCGCCGGAAAGAAGATCACCTCTCCCCCCTCCCTGTCGGCAATCATCTGGGACATGTCACAGGTCCCAGATGATGACGCGGCCAGTCGCGGCGCGGCTCGCGCATGCGTAGTGGGTGCCCGGCTGTGAAGCCACAGCCTAGCACCCACAGTTACAATGCCGGACGCCGCATTGTCAGGAAATAACGCGATTTTTTAGTACAGTACTGCCCACAGACTCCTGGGAAATGATGTGTCATCATTTCACAGGAGCATAGGCGAAGGAAGAAGTCATGAGGAGCTCCGCGGACCAGGAAGTGGCAGATTACGAGGACTACATAGCAACAGGGCCTTTCTGGTAAGTATAAAAATAAAAATTATTTTTTTTAGGTTAAAAGGAGTCTTTTTAATGCAAAAAAATTTTTTAGGGTGGAACTCCGCTTTAAATACAGAAATGACAGAATTTGCTAGGGGCCCTTAGGTACAATAGGAAAAAAATTGCAGGTAGGGATGTATAAAATTGCTGACCTTTAAAATCCAGCTCTGCGGAGGTGGAGCTTCCAGCTGTGTTGTGAGCAATGCAGGAGTATGAGCCAGAATTTTCTTCATTGTTGTCTAATACCAGGATCTGTTTGGTTTTATTTAATAGGATATTTCCATCCTTGATCCAGGTGTAATTAGACACATTGGGGTGACTACTCACAAAGCTGCAATTTAGCTCATTGGCTCCCTCTGTTGGAAACACAATGACTTGAACTTCAGTAGCAGCATCTACAAAACACATCAAATGTTATTAAACGTATATAAAATTGTGATCAATGATTTGTCTCTATTACCGCTGAGTTATGATATACATACATTGGACAGGTATCTGTGTTGGTGGTGATTCTCCTCTCCCAACATCATTTATTGCAGCACAAGAATAGGGTTCCGTGTCTTTGCGGACATTCTGTACCGTGATTCTCTCTTTAAGTCGTAATTTAATTTTGCTATTTCCACAGTACCATTCATATCTTTGTGCAGGAGGGTTAGAATTGCTTGAGCATGTTAAAATCACATCACTGCCCTCCATAAACTCTTCATTTTCCGGGTAGATGGCCGTCACATCTTTTGGTGCATCTGGTGAAGAGGAGAATATTTTTTGCTTAACCACTTGAAGAACAGGCGCTTTGAAAATGTATGTAAATGTGACCCACACACTAAGGGACTTATTTCAACTCTTTATACTCATCTTTTTACTAAACCCAACTCAGACCCACCATCATATGTGGCTAAGTGGGAGATGGATCTTGGGTTTTTGTTGGAAGCAGCAGATTGGGATAAGATTTGGATCCCAACTAAGTCATCCTCACAAAATATAGCTGCCTTAGAGACAAATTACAAAGTACTCACGGGGTGGTATTTGGTCCCTGTCAGAATTGCGAAATATGCTCCAAATTATTCTCCATCTTGTTTTCATGGCTGTGGTGATCTAGGATCACACCTCCATACTTGGTGGCATTGCCTGGTAGCAAAAAAATTCTAGAAAGATGTATTTCTTACAATTTCAACACTGTTTGAAATCCCTATCAATCCTGATCCTACAAGAGCACTTTTAAACTTAAAACCGGCCACTCTCTCCTACCGCCAATTCAAACTCCTATTACAGATCACTACAGCCGCGAAACAAACAAATGCCAAAGCTCGGAAATTCCCGGTCTTAATAATTGCCGAAACTAAAAATAGAGTCAATCAAGCAATGATCCATGCCAAAACAGAGGCTATAACTCAAGATAAAATATCCAACTTTGAGTATATATGAAATCCCCGGGTGACTCACTTTTTGTCCTTCCAATTTAATGCTTCCCTACTACCCTGTTTCCCCGAAAATAAGACCTAGCGTGATTGTCGGTGATGGCTGCAATATAAGCCCTACCCCCCAAATAAGCCCTACCCTGTTTCCTCGAAAATAAGCCCTACCCTGAAAATAAGACCTACAAGGACTTTAACTTGGGCTTATTAGGGGGGTAGGGCTTATATTGCAGCCATCATCGATAATCACGCTAGGTCTTATTTTCGGGGAAACAGGGTAAGACCTTGGTCATCTCGTTTTATACTTTCATTCTCTGCATTTATGGTCTGTGTTTATTACCAAGTACTATCCCCATAGGTGTGCGCAGCCTATTGCATTAGGGTGTGCACCCCAAAGCCCAAACACACATGAGTGCCACCTGCTGTCACAGGGAGGAGGCTCTGATGGTGGGAGACCGTTGATTGGGAGCATATTACCTTACATCCTAAGTATAGGTGTAATGTGTTCCTAGTTGAACCTAGCCTTTAATATAATGGGGGCATTTACACTGGCCACCGGCACCCCAACCACCCACCTGGTGCCACCCCTGGATAATGCTAATGCACATGGGGTGATTAGGGTGTGCCCAGGCACACCCGGCACACCCTGTGCGCACGCCTATGACTATCCCGTGGACCCCGACTACCTCTCATTTCTTTCTTCCCTATCTATTTTTTCTCCTACCTAAGATTACTTTTTCTTTTATCTTCTTTCTCTCTTCTACTTTTTCCACCTATTCTTTCTTATCTTTTTCAATTTACTCTTTATATAGTTCTGATAGCAGAACTTTTATTTCCTTGGTTATCATTATACCAACTGTACATAGTTCCAATATGTAGTATACGATTTTAGATTCTATAATCATTTTTTTTTTATACATTTTTTTTAATATAATCTTGATAATAGTTAGGGCCCTTTTTTTTTAATATGAGGTAATCTTATATTAACCTGGTCTAAATTGGTTTTATAATTTCTTATACAATGTATGACGTAACCTTTTGAGTAGTTAGATCTATGTTAAAATTGTTTTAGTTAAACTACTTTTAGTTTATGTTGGAACTACAACCTAATATTATTACCATATATGTGATCTTTTCTTTTGCTGCCACCATATGTACGCTAATTGTTAAAATTCAATAAACACATTTGACAAGAGAATTATTTCCTTTATTTTAAAAATAGCTTAGGGAGGTCAGGGATGGCTTGTTTTAAAGTTCATTTAATACTTTTTAAGAATATTTATAATGGAGACTGTGGAACCATTGAGAAAGTACATTGCGTCTCACGCGGCTTTGAAACACCAGGAGGTCACAGCTGGCTCCCTACAAGCAAAATGGCTTCATAGAGGACCTGAAGACCAGTGAAGAATGAAGAACTGGACGGGGGAGGACAGCTCTGGATCCCTGGGCTGGTAAGTGTCAGTAAATGAAAAGTCAGTAGCTACAATATTTGTAGTTGTTGACTTTTATTTTTTTTTACAACTGACTAGAGCTCCTCGTTTACCCCTTTCCTTTTACCCAAATTATAACCTAACCCTGAAAGCAGTGACTTGAACATTCACCAAACATTCACTGCAGGCAAATCTTCTAATCTTCTAGGCTCATGTGTTTTAAATGACATCACCCTCGGTGAATGTTTGGCAAAAGTCACATTCACTTTTTCTTCATAAATATGCCCCTAAGTAGCCCCTTTGAAATCTGCTCTTACATTTTTCTTGCTGAATGTATGAGGTCCAAAGGTGTGGGATAGGCATGTGCAATTCGTTTCATTCCGAATTCTTTTTTTAACGAATTTCGACAAATTAGTTAATTCGCGAATATCCGAATTAACGAAAACCCGTTTAACGATTTTTTTCAGAATATTCGTAAATTCAATAAAATTGGACATTCGTAAATCCGGGCATTCATACATTCGTACATTCGCAATTTACGAATGTACATTCGTACATTAGTAAATCCGTGAATTCGTAAATTTGTAAATTCGAAAATTTGGAAATCTGAAATAATAGTTAACTAATAATAACTTAACTATTAGTAATTACTAGTAACTTTTAAATTATAGGTATTGTAATTTCCTTTCAAATTTGGCTGTTAGTGAACGTAACACATACAAATTTATCCGAAGTTATGAATGATCCGAAAAAACGGAATGGAACGTAATGAATTAATAATAATAAATAACAATAATAATAATAACCACGTTTTGTTTAGATGCAGCATTCATTTTGGATAATTCGTAACTTCGGAAAAATTCGTATTTGTTACGTTCACTGACAGTCAAATTTGAAAGGAAATTACAATACCTATAATTTAATAGTTAGTTACTATTTCATATTTTTGAATTTTCAGGTTTTTGGATTTTCAAACTTCGAATTTACAAATTTCCGAATTTTCTAATTTACAAATGTACGATTTTACGAATTTACGAATGTACGAATTTACGAATGTACAAATGTAAAAATGTACAAATGTAAAAATGTACAAATGAACGAATGTTCGAATTTACGAATTTACGAATGAACGAATTTACGAATCGCGATCATAACGAATGACCCGAAAAACGAAAAAAAATAATAAACTAATGAAACGAATGGCTGTGCACATGTCTAGTGTGGGATTCATTAACTGGGCAATTTCTGCTTAAAGCTACATTTGATTTGACTGTAATACATACATCTGATGATCAGTGTTGTTGCATTCTGTGATGTTCTCCCGTTCTGATAAGTTGCTGTGCACTGGATTTGTGTTTTATCATCTTCATGGGAAGGAATATATCTGATTGTTAATATTTCTTTCCATTTTCCTCCAGGTAGATCTTCAGATCGTCTCTCGGTTTGGCCATCTTTGTTCCACTTTAGAGAAGGTGGATTGGAGCCACATGTGTGCTCTACAGAGCATTGAAAGGTTTCAGAATGTCCTTCAAGCATTTCTTTATTTCCAGTAAGTTCAGGTATGGTTGGATTATCTAAAAAATGTCAAGGTTAAGTTACTAAAGTGAGGTTATTGTCAAAGGGTATTACATTCTTACTTTCAGTTTTGATTCTCCAAAGTATAAAAAAGTAACCTGCAGAAATGCCCGAACCCCCCTTCCTGCTGGCCATACATGTTCAATACTCCTGTGCAATTTTCCTTTACATTTACCAAAAAACATATAATATGAGGTCAAAACTAAACAACTTTCAATTGTTTCCAATTAGGCAGGCCCTTGCACTACATAGATCAACCACTTCCCGCCCGGCCGTCATTCTGCTATGGGCCGGGCGGGAAGTGGTTCCGTTATCCTGACTGGACGTCATATGACATCTTTCAGGATAACGTACGGCACGTTCCTGTGGGGGGCGCGTGTCAACGCCGATCTCGGTAAAGAGTCTTTGATGGAGGCTCTTTCTCACATGATCAACCATGTGCAATCACGGCTGATCACAATGTAAACATGAAGAGCCGTTTATTGGCTTTTCGCAAGTAGAGGAGAGCCGATTGGCAGCTCTTCTGACAGGGGGGTCTGCGCTGATTGATTATCAGCGCAGCCTCCCCACGGATGCTCACACTGTACCACCAGGGATGCCCACAATGGATGGTCACCAGGTATGGCACCCTGGACCACCAGGGATGATGGTCAGTGCCCAGAAAGATACCAATCAGTGCCCAGACAGACGCCAATCAGTGCCCATAAGCAATGCTTGCCAGTGCCATCAGTGATGCCCATCAGTGCCATCTATCAGTGTCCATCTGTGTCCATCAGTGTCACCTATCAGTGCCCATCAGTGCCGCCTATCAGTGCCACCCATAAGTGCCCATCAATGCAGCCTTTCAGTGCCCATCAGTGTCACGTATCAATGCCCATCAGTGCCACCTATCAGTGCCCATCAGTGCTGCCTATCAGTGCCCATCACTGCCACCTCATCAGCACCCATCACTGCCACCTCATCAGCACCCGTCAGTGAAGAAGAAAACGTACTTACTTTAAAAAATTTATAACTGAAACAAAGAAAAAAATGTTGGTCTTTTTTTTTATTGCTCAGGAAAAAAAATGCAGAAGTGATCAAATACCGCCAAAAGAAAGCTCTATTTGTGGGAACAAAATGATAAAAATCTAGTTTGGGTACAGTGTAGCATGACCACGCAATTGTCATTTAAAAAGTGACAGTGTTGAAAATTGGCTTGGGCAGGAAGCGGAATGCCTGCTATTGAAGTGGTTAATGTAAATCTAAAAGAAAATTGTACAAGAATATTGAACATGTATGGCCAGTTAATATTCTGTTGCTTCAAGTATTCATTGGCCCATTGCGAAAATGTCAAACTATTTTTTTTGTAATAACCTAACCCTGCTTTAAACTTCTCTACAACTTTATACCTGACCTGTCTGGTGTGTTCCTTGGCCTTTGGGATGCTGTTTGTTCTCTAAGGTTATCTAACAAACCTCTGAGGGCTTCACAGAACAGCTGTATTTATACTGAGATTAAATTACACACAGGTGGACTCTATTTACTAATTCGGTGACTTCTGAAGGCAATTGGTTCCACTACATTTTAGTTAGGGGTATCAGAGTAAAGGGAGGGGGGGGGCTGAATACAAATGCACGCCACACTTTTCACATATTTATTTCTAAAAAAAAATTGAAAACCATTTATCATTTTCCCTCCACTTCCCTATTATGTGCCACTTTGTGTTGGTCTATCACATAAAATCCCAATAAAGTACATTTACGTTTTTTGGTTGTAACATGACAAAATGTGGAACATTTTGAGGGGTATGAATACTTTTTCAGAAAGGGAATGGCAATGCTATTAATGAGGTCAAAGATGCTGCACAACCCGAATATGTATGAAATGGAAAAATTTCCCCATGGGGTTTTATTGCCAGCAAAACATTAATTAAAAAACGTTGTTCTCTCTTTTACAAAAAAGTATACATTTTTATTTGGTAAAAAATACAAAAAGGACATTAACGTATTAAAACATGAGCTCTGGACACATAGCTAAAACATGTACAGTGGAATCTAGGATTACGAGCATAATCCGTTCCAGGATAATGCTCGTAATCCAATGTACTCGCATATCAAAGCGAGTTTTCCCATTGAAGTAAATGGAAATCGAAAATAATTTGTTCCGCATTGACTTCAATGGGATGCAATACCACATGCGGCCAGAGGCGGGGGGCAGCGGAGAGCCTCGTAAACGGCCGAAAAGGCCCGAGCACACTTCGGCTGACCTCGGCAAACCTCGGAAAGACTCCGTTCACGAGCTTTTCCGATGTTTGCCGAGGTCAGCCGAACTGTCCTCAGGCCTTTCCGTGCATTTCCGAACGCCGACAATCGCCGCTGTTCAGGTCCGGCGCCCCCCCCACCTCAGGTCAAAAGCGGTACTGCACACCGCTTTTTGGCCCGAATCCTGCTCGTTTTGCGAGACAACACTCGCAAACCGAGTTAGGATTTTTATAAATACGGTGCTCGTTTTGCAAAACGCTCGATAGCCGCGTTACTCACAAACCGAGGTTCCACTGTACATAATAATACAGCCGTGAGTACATACAAAAAGACATAGCATGATATAGCCAATTATGTAAATCATACTATGCTCCCCAACCCCGACGCGTTTCGACCTTAGAAGTAGGGGTCTTCTTCTGGGGAAATACAGAGGGATGAACTCTAAAAGAAAAGAACTCTGAATACTTTTTCAAGGCATTGTAGCAGAGGGATCTTCTCTCTCCTGCTAGCTGTTATAATTTAAGAAAACGGCGGCCAAGCGGGGCTCCGCCGACCTGCCTGCCCACAGGCCGCGTCGCTCATTTACAGTGTTCTGTGAACGGAAAAGTACAAGGTCCGGCAGCCTTTTTTGGTGGCCACTTCAGTGGCTAAAGAACGTGCAATAAAATCCTTTCTCAAATTTGAATAACTCAAATACCGTATATGTCAATAAATATAACTCACGGCAAAGTGCAGCCCCTTCCCCTGAACTGTGGGGTCATAGACGGTGGTTTGTACGTCCTTTCCATAAACCCAAGGCTACCAACTACCACCATCAAGAAATGTTTACCTGTGACATGGAGCTGTAGATACATACTACTTTGTGAATAGGCATTTGTGTAATCATCTCCGGCTATCCCTGGGTAATAGTAGTTCTTGTCATCCTCTCTTCTCACAGGGTCTATCATCAGTGAACAGCTATTATTTCCAGGTACTAGTGAGGTTCTGCTTTTGTAATCCAATAATACTGAAGAATTTTCTTGACTGTTAAAAATCTGAGGATATCCTCTTCTTTGGTATAAATACCAAACAGCACTGGATGTCCCGGGATTCTCACGAGGGAGGAATGTGCAGGGAATTTCCACACAGGATCCAACTAAACCATCAATTTTGGAAGGGAAGTCCCATTTCTGACACACAAGTCCTGGCCAAAGACGTGAAAAGATATGTTAACTGTCTTTGTTTATCGATATCAAGTCTTCCCGAAAAATATGAATCTAGTTTACCTTGAAAAAGGGTGAGGAGCAGAATCTTCTTTGTGATGCTCATTTTGTGCTGGTCAACGACAACGCTCAATCATGGATGAAACTGTAAGAACTGTATATTTGGTACACTTTTATACAAAAAAAACACACACAAAAAAAAAAAAAACAATACAATACAATAGAGGGTTTACACAATTATGTTAATTCATTTACTTAGGTTCCCGTTCCAGAGTTATTGTTTTTTTATACATTTTAATCAGAGCTTTTAAACAGATCAACATTCTAGGTACTATAAAGTCATTGTATTAACCATATCGGTGTGTATATATATATATACATACAGTATCTCACAAAAGTGAGTACACCCTCGGTCACATTTTTGTAAATATTTTCTTCTATCTTTTCATGTGACAACACTGAAGAAATGACACTTTGCTACAATGTAAAGTAGTGAGTGTACAGCTTGTATAACAGTGTAAATTTGCTGTCCTCTCAAAATAACTCAACACACAGCCATTAATGTCTAAACTGCTGGCAACAAAAGTCAGTACACCCCTAAGTGAAAATGTCCAAATTGGGCCCAATTAGCCATTTCCCCTCCCCGGTGTCATGTGACTCTTTAGTGTCTTTAGGTGAATGGGGAGCAGGTGTGTTAAATTTGGTGTTATCGCTCTCACTCTCTCATACTGGTCACTGGAAGTTCAACATGGCACCTAGTGGCAAAGAACTCTCTGAGGATCTGAAAAAAAAGAATTGTTGCACTACATAAAGATGGCCTAGGCTATAAGATTGCCAAGACCCTGAAACTGAGCTGCAGCACGGTGGCCAAGAACACAGAGCAGTTTAGCAGAACAGGTTCCACTCAGAACAGGCCTCGCCATGGTCCACCAAAGAGGTTGAGTGCACGTGCTCAGCGTCATATCCAGAGGTTGTCTTTGGGAAATAGACGTATGAGTGCTGCCAGCATTGCTGCAGAGGTTGAAGGGGTGAGGGGTCATCCTGTCAGTGCTCAGACCATACGCCGCACACTGCATCAAATTGGTCTGCATGGCTGTCTTCCCAGAAGGAAGCCTCTTCTAAAGATGATGCACAAGAAAGTCCACAAACAGTTTGCTGAAGACAAGCAGACTAAGGACATGGATTTATGGAACCATCTCCTGTGGTCTGATGAGACCAAGATAAACTTATTTGGTTCAGATGGTGTCAAGCGTGTGTGGCGGCAACCAGGTGAGGATTAGAAAAACAAGTGTGTCTTGCCTACAGTCAAGCATGGTGGTGGGGGTGTCATGGTCTGGGGCTGCATGAGTGCTGCCGGCACTGGGGAGCTACAGATCATTGAGGGAACCATGAATGCCAACATGTACTGTGACATACTGAAGCAGAGCATGATCCCCACCCTTCGGAGACTGGGCCGCAGAGCAGTATTCCAACATAACGACCCCAAACACACCTCCAAGATGACCACTGCCTTGCTAAAGAAGCTGAGGGTAAAGGTGATGGACTGGCCAAGCATGTCTCCAGACCTAAACCCTATTGAGCATCTGTGGGACATCCTCAAACAGAAGGTGGAGGAGCACAAGGTCTCTAACATCCACCAGCTCTGTGATGTCGTCATGGAGGAGGGGAAGAGGACTCCAGTGACAACCTGTGAAGCTCTGGTGATCTCCATGCCCAAGAGGGTTAAGGCAGTGCTGGAAAATAATGGTGGCCACACAAAATATTGACACTTTGGGCCCAATTTGGACATTTTCACTTAGGGGTGTACTCACTTTTGTTGCCAGCAGTTTAGACATTAATGGCTGTGTGTTGAGTTATTTTGAGGGGGCAGCAAATTTACACTGTTATACAAGCTGTACACTCACTACTTTACATTGTAGCAAAGTGTCATTTCTTCAGTGTTGTGACATGAAAAGATAGAATAAAATATTTACAAAAATGTGAGGGGTGTACTCACTTTTGTGAGATACTGTATAAACTCACCGGCCACTTTATTAGCTCCACCCGCTCAATTGCTTGGCAACGCAAATTGCTATTCAGCCAATCACATGGCAGCAACTCAATGCATTTAAGCATCTAGACGTGGGAAAGACGACTTGCTGAAGTTCAAACCGAGCATCAGAATGGGGAAGAAAGGGGATGTAAGTAACTTTGATCGTGGCATGGTTGTTGGTTCCCAGATGGGCTGATCTGAGGATTTCAAAAACTGCTGATCTACTGGGATCTTCACGCACAACCATCTGTAGGGCAGTTGTGTGGAGGAAAATCCCTTGTTGATGTTAGAGGTCAGAGGAGAAAAGTCAACAGTAACTCAAATAACCGCTTGTTACAACCAAGGAATGCAGGAATACCATCTCTGAAAGCACAACACATTGAACCTTGAAGCAGATGGGCTACAGCAGCAGAAGACCACACCGGGTGCCACTCCTGTCAGCTAAGAACAGGAAACTGAGGCTACAATTCGCACAGGCTCACCAAAATTGGACAATAGAAGATCGGAAAAACGTTGCCTGGTCTGATGAGTCTCAATTTCAGCTGCGACATTCAGATGGTAGGATCAGAAATTGGTGTGCAGCCTTATCAGTGCCCACCAATTTCAGCCTACCAATGCCCGCCAATTGCAGCCTACCAATGACCACCAATTGCAGCCTACCAGTGCCCACCAATTGCAGCCTACCAATGCCCACCAATTTCAGCCTACCAGTGCCCACCAATTGCAGCCTTATCAGTGCCCACCAATTTCAGCCTACCAATGCCCGCCAATTGCAGCCTACCAATGACCACCAATTGCAGCCTACCAGTGCCCACCAATTGCAGCCTACCAATGCTCACCAATTGCAGCCTACCAGTGCCCACCAATTGCAGCCTACCAATGACCACCAATTGCAGCCTACCAGTGCCCACCAATTGCAGCCTACCAGTGCCCACCAATTGCAGCCTACCAGTGCCCTTAGATGGATCACACAGAGCAGCGATCTCCTGCTGCCACGGAGCTTGGATTCAAACTCGCGGGCTCCTATGGTACACGTCACACTGATTCAATTTCACGGCATTGGATCAGTGTGCCGTCTATTACAGGAGCCCGGTCTAGGAGGCGGGACTTTGTTACAGCGCCCCCCGGGCATTTTGGAAAGCTCAGTCCGGAATGTGTGACCAGGGCTGGTGCAAGGATTTTTGTCAACACAGGCAAAGGTGTATTTTGGTGCCCCCCCACTGTCCTCCCACCCCACCCTCCCTTCCACAATGAAATTCCCCTTTACATCAAAGTCCCCAACATTTCCGCCTTACAATTAAGGTTCTCAGTGCCACTCTTACATCGGGGGCAGTGTGACAGAAAAAGGATACCTGGGAAGTATGACAGGAGGGGGGCTGTGTAACAAGAGGGGGCAGTATGACGGGGATAGTGTGACAGGAGGGGGGTAAATATGACAGAAGGGGGCAGTGTGACGAGGGGGGCAGAAAGATGAAGGGGCAGTATGACAGGGGGGTATTGTGCCAAGGGGGCAGTGTGACAGGTGGGGGGGGTCAGTGTGACAGGTGGGTGGTCAGTGTGACAGGTGGGGGAGTGTCACAGGTGGGGGGGACAGTGTCACAGGTGGGGGAGTGTCACAGGTGGGGGGACAGTGTCACAGGTGGAGTGGTCAATGTCACGGGTGGGGGAGCCAGTGTCACGGGTGGGGGCACAGGTGGGGGGGCAGTGTCACAGGTGGGGGGACAGTGTCACAGGTGGGGGGGACAGTGTCACAGGTGGGGTGTTTAATGTCACGGGTGGGGGAGCCAGTGTCACGGGTGGGGGCACAGGTGGGGGGGCAGTGTCACAGGTGGGGGGTCAGTGTCACAGGTGAGTGGTCAGTGTCACAGGTGGGGGGGTCAGTGTCACAGGTGGGGGGGTCAGTGTCACAGGTGGGTGGGTCAGTGTCACAGGTGGGTGGTCAGTGTCACAGGTGGGGGGGTCAGTGTCACAGGTGGGGGGGTCAGTGTCACAGGTGGGTGGTCAGTGTCACAGGAGGGGGGGTCAGTGTCACAGGTGTGGGGGTCAGTGTCAGAGGTGGGGCGGTCAGTGTCACAGGTGGGGGAGCCAGTGTCACAGGTGGGGGCACAGGTGAGGGGGCCAGTGTCACAGGTGGGGGCACAGGTGAGGTCAGTGTCACAGGTGGGGGGGTCAGTGTCACAGGTGGGGGGCCAGTGTCACAGGTGGGGGGATGTCACTGGTGGGGGTCAGTATCACAGGTGGGGGGGTCAGTGTCAGAGGTGGGGGGGTCAGTGTCACAGGTGGGGGAGCCAGTGTCACAGGTGGGGGCACAAGTGCTGTCATCACAACATAGTACAGGTAGTAAACCAGTAATTCTTGCACCCGACGCGTTTCAGAGCGCATATGTGTATCTCCTTCCTCAAGGGTATAACTAAGCGAGAATACTAAGTGTTCTAAAATGAAATATTTGAGAGAAATAAGTATACAAATATGCATAAATATACAGAGACAACGGGCAGAAAAGGTGGAGAAAATGGAAAAAAAAATTACTTACATATATATTGAGATGACAACCCTTTCAGACCATGCAGATTGAAAACATATGAATGCAAAAAGATGTTCCCAGTTTGCTTGAGCCGGAGGTCCAACACAAGTGGCGTGCCTCAAAAAGAGAGGTGCCTAGTCTGGAAAAGCTGACCCAGTTCCCCCCACACATAAACCAGACCAGGAGCGGAGGCCAGGGCACCCACTGGGGCCAAAAAAGAGGAAAAAGACCCTGAAATCATGAAATAGAGTAAATGAGTACATAAATTTAATTCTAGTTTTAATTGATTTTTATTTTTAAGATCTAACGATAAAAAAGTAGAAAACTTTATTTAATTCATGTACAGACGTTTGAAAAAAGTCTGAAATAAATAGATTGTAATATATTCCAAAAAGACACCTGCCAATGGTGAGTAAGAACCACTTGAGTGTGCAAAGAACGTTATTTGTTGTAGAGAGCACAGTCACCACAACTGTAGAAAAATAAATAATAAAAGATTCTGATTGGTGGTGTATAAGGTTATTTATATGAAAAAAAAGTATATATATATATATATATATATATATATATATATAAATATATATGTGTGTGTGTGTGTGTGTGTGTGTATATGTGTGTGTATGTGTATGTATGTATGTATGTATATATACATATATCATCATGTATTATGGGCACTGACTGCAGTGACAATATTAAATTAATTCATTATATGTGTGTTAAACTTTTGTGATTGTACTAAAATGACAAAATATACATCCAATATAACTAATACTCAATATAAACTAGCCATCAGATGACAGAAAGTTTAACATGAAAGAAAAAAACATATGTGATTGAAGATGCAGAGAGTCCGTGTGCAAAAAAGCATGCATGATCAAACAGCTAAAAAAAAAAAGTGAATAAAAAATGTGATAATGATATGAACAAAAAGGGATAAAGAGCCCGGTTTCTTCCATCAAAAATGCAGACAGAAAAAAAAAAAAAGGCCAGATTCCTACCTATTGAACTTGTGAGCGTTCACTCCAGCATCCAGCACAGAACTGACATGGATGCCACAGAGAGCGGACAAATGAGTATAGCCGTCCCTCCCATTCCAGTCAGCCGGAATCAGCAACAGCTGACCTGGCTAGAGAGGAAACAGAGGGGAGAGGACGGGGGCTGTTACAAAAGGCCCCCTGAGCCATGCACACGCAATATTAAATTAATGTATTATATATGTGTTGAACTTTTGCGATTGTTCTAAAATGACAAAATATATATTCAATATATTTAATATTTACTCGCCATCAAATGACAGAAAGTTTGACATGAAAGAAAAAAAAAAAATAAAACATATGTGATTGAAGATGCAGAGAGTCTATGTGCAAAAAGCACATAGGCTGCATGATCAAACGGCTAGTCAGAGAAGTGAATGAACAATGTAGCAAGGGTGTGAACAGAAGGGATGAGGAGCCAGATTACCTCCCATCAAAATGCAGACAGAAAAAGGAAAAAGCCAGATTCCTACCTACTGAACTTGTGACCGTTCACTCCAGCATCCAGCACAGAACTGACATGGATGCCACAGAGAGCGGCCATATGAGTATAGCTGTCCCTCCCATTCCAGTCAGCCGGAATCAGCAACAGCTGATCTGGTTAGAGAGGAAAACAGGGGGGGGGGGGCGGGGTCTGTTCCAAAAAGGCCCCCTGAGCCGTGCACGCGCAGCCACGTCCACAGCGCACGCGAAGTGACGTCGTGCGCCGGAACGAGGCCACGCCCACACTGCCCACCGACACGCAAAGCTTCAACAGCAGACAGAGAGGCATTTTTGAAACATGTCTTGTGATCCATCCCAGATAATAAAAATATCATCAATGTACCGGTACCACCCCAGGATGTGGTCCGTATACATTGACATCTCCTCGTCCGCAAGGAACATGTTCTCCCACTCCCCCAGGTACAGGTTGGCATATGATGGGGCACAACATGTCCCCATCGCAACCCCCTGCACCTGGAGGTAGTGGGAGCCATTGAACACAAACACGTTGTGCTCGAGGATGAATTCCAGTAGTGAGATGATAAATTCACTATACGCTGGATCTATGTCTCTATCCCTCTGCAGAACGTGCTGGAAAGCTGCTATACCCTTTCCATGTGGGATAGAGCTATAAAGCTATAAAGCGCTTTGTCACGGAACGTCCCACACTCCGCTTGAGTGCTTCTGTCATATACCACTTCCTCCCAGTCTGTATACAGATATCAGATATTCCAACCTCTCTGAGCAGAAAACAAAGCGACACTTGCTTCACTGCTAACATGGACTGTTTACTATGAATCAAAGTTACAAGACTTTATATGCCGTTGGAACCTCCTCTAACAATACAACTGTAACTTAATTAACATGAGCTAATTATCTAATCCTTTATACAGCCTAGGTGACTGAGACATGACCTTTCGCCCAGACTTGTGGTCACCGAGCTTCACACAGTTAATTAACACAAACAACAATGGGTGAAAAGACTCTTAGAGCCACACTAGACTTATTTATAATAAACACATTATAGCAGAATTGATGACATTAGCATTTAACAGTACGAGTCCCAACGGTATAAATCAGTCACCATTCTAATATGGCATATAAAGGGTTCCCAGAGTCTGTGTGTTTTTGGGGGGACATGGAGCTGAATCCAAAGTAACACCAACCCCAGGGTCCCCAGGCATACAGCTCACAGAGAGCACCATTCCCCCAAATGCTAGGGCCCATAATCAAAAGGCAACAGGCCCGCACCCAGTCCTCTCCAACAGCCTCTGTCCCGGCCAGGTCCGTCACATTTCTCCCCTTTCGGCAGGAGACTAACACAGGAGGAGACCCCAGACGGGTTGACTTTGAAGTTAGTCAGTAGTTCCAGTCCTCCAATGCCTGTACCCACACAGTACCCCAAATAAATTATTCCAAACAGAGTATTACACACCCAGCCAACCTCTGCCTCTCTCAGAGAACATATCTGCCGCTGGGGAGAGGCCTGGACTGGCCCTTCTCCCTGGAGTCCTTTCTGCCGCTGGAGAGAAGACAGGGGGACTGGGCTCACTCTGTCATGCTGTTGGGGATCTGGGCCGACTGCCCAGCATCCCTGGAGTATACAGGTGGAGACTGAAGTCCCATCCACCTTCACAGGAAATCCATCTCCTGTTAGTTGAGGGCAGAGTCCAGCAGTACTCGGCCCTGTTGCCAGCCCTTCTGCTGGAAACCCCACACCATCTGCTCTGGCTACCTGTTGGGGAGGGAGGCCGACTGCCCCACCTCCCTGGAACTCTGTAGTTGTTGCAGGTGATGGCCAGAGGTTGGTAGCACTCTGCCCGGTTGCGGATGCTTCAACTGGGGAAGTTCCCTGTAACTCCACAGATACTGCTGTTGGTGCGGGGCAGAGCACAGTGAAGTTTGGCCCCAATAGCAGCTCTTCTGCTGGAGGCTCATCAGGTTGTTCTTCCTCAGCAGAAAAGTCTATTAAATCCCCTACCTCTATAACTGGTGTCTGTGGATAGAGGTTCACCATCTCCTGTCCGTGGAACTCAGAAGATGCCATCAGTGCTGAGCAGAGCGCAATGAAGTTTGGCCCTAATCCCAACTCTTCTGCTGGGGCTCACTCGATGGTTCTTCCTCAGCAGAAAAGTCTATCAAATCCCCCGTCTCTGCAACTGGTGTCTGGGGATGGAGGTTCACCATCTCCTGTCCATGGAATCCAGAAGATGCTATCAGTGCTGGGCAGAGGTTAGCAGAGCTCTGCCCTGTTGTCAGCACTTCAGGTTTGGGGATGGCAATCTCCAGATTTTCCACTGCAGATTCTCTGGCATGCTGCTGGACAGGCACATTCCTCCATCCAAGATCATCCCATGCAGAAACAGGATCATCAAGGTCAGTCAGCACTTGCTGCATCCGCCATAAGACCTCCGCCTCCATAGCTGCGGGGGCAGGTTGGCAAAGCACACTATTGCTCTGCCACATTGCCGACTCTTCAGCCAGGATTTCAGGGTTGTCAGCTGGTATTTCCTGATAGTCCCAGGCAAAGGGAGCCCAGCCCTGGCACTGAGCAATGTCTAGCAGCCGTCTGTAGGCGATCTCTAGCTCCCATTCCTGAACAGCCAGAAACTCCAAATCTTCCTGTGCCCAGTGCACTTCCGAAATGTTCAGTAGCCCTTCTCTGAAATCCATGATTTCGTCCACCCGCCACTCCAAATCACTCCCAAAGTTAGGGTCCCCTGTCAGCTTCACAAACAACAGTCTCAAGCCGCCGTAGCTTAAGCCTTCCATTGGGCTGTCATCCACTATCCAGGGACATGCTTGGGATACATGCCACCGGAGGGTTCTGTAGCTCTCATCCAGCTTTATCTCTGCCCAGACCAGCCTGCTTAATTCAGCTGTCTGCTTCTTGTGTGGTTTTTCTCCCAAAAACCGCACCCGCAGTCCGTACTGCGACCAGTACCTTTCCTCGATGGAGGGGAGAACTTTTCCCTGGTGCCGCTGCTCACGGGCTAGCGCTTCCTTCCAGAGTTTGCAGCGAATAGAATCACACCATCCCAGCAGGACCTGCTCCGATACTGGTCCTCTGTGCTGTATCTGCATCTCTCGCAACCTCCTTCTGAATTCCTCATCCATGGCGGCTGGTATCTGTACCTCTCCTCTCCTGCTATCTGGACCTTGGATCCAGATGGAAGTTTGGATGTCCCAGACTGTAGGAAGCTTTCCCGCTGCTTGCCACCAATGTCACGGAACGTCCCACACTCCGCTTGAGTGCTTCCGTCATATACCACTTCCTCCCAGTCTGTATACAGATATCAGATATTCCAACCTCTCTGAGCAGAAAACAAAGCGACACTTGCTTCACTGCTAACATGGACTGTTTACTATGAATCAAAGTTACAAGACTTTATATGCCGTTGGAACCTCCTCTAATAATACAACTGTAACTTAATTAACATGAGCTAATTATCTAATCCTTTATACAGCCTAGGTGACTGAGACATGACCTTTCGCCCAGACTTGTGGTCACCGAGCTTCACACAGTTAATTAACACAAACAACAATGGGTGAAAAGACTCTTATGGGGCGTACACACGGTCGGACTTTTCAGCTACAAAAGTCCGACAGCCTGTCTGACAGACTTTCGACGGACTTTTGGCGGACTTTCGACGGACTTGCGGCAGACTTTCTAACGAACAGACTTGCCTACACACGATCACACAAAAGTCCGTCGAATTCTTACGTGATGACGTACACCGGACTAAAATAAGGAAGTTCATAGCCAGTAGCCAATAGCTGCCCTAGCGTGGGTTTTTGTCCGTCGGACTAGCATACAGACGAGCGGATTTTTCGACCGGACTCGAGTCCGTCGGAAA
Source organism: Aquarana catesbeiana (assembly GCF_042186555.1). NCBI lineage: Eukaryota > Metazoa > Chordata > Amphibia > Anura > Ranidae > Aquarana > Aquarana catesbeiana. The sequence continues at coordinate 23,596,750 of NC_133333.1, forward strand.
GATTTGAAGCATGTTTCAAATCTAAAGTCCGTCGGATTTGAGGCTGAAAAAGTCAGTTGAAAGTCCGGAGAAGCCCACACACGATCGGATTACCAGCCAGCTTTAGTCCGTCAGCGTCCGTTGGACTTTTGTAGCTGAAAAGTCCGACCGTGTGTACGCCCCATTAGAGCCACACTAGACTTATTTACAATAAACACATTATAGCAGAATTGATGACATTAGCATTTAACAGTACGAGTCCCAACGGTATAAATCAGTCGCCATTCTAATATGGCATATAAAGGGTTCCCAGAGTCTGTGTGTTTTTGGGGGGACATGGAGCTGAATCCAAATTAACACCAACCCCAGGGTCCTCAGGCATACAGCTCACAGAGAGCACCATTCCCCCAAATGCTAGGGCCCATAATCAAAAGGCAACAGGCCCGCACCCAGTCCTCTCCAACAGCCTCTGTCCCGGCCAGGTGCGTCACACGCTTCAACATCCACTGTAACCATAACTGTAAAGTTATGTCATCAGGAACGAGTAGATTATCTAAGATCTGTAGAAAATGCGAGGTGTCCTTTACAAAGGAGGGTAACGTCATCTCAAAATGTTTTAAACAATCATCAATCAGTCTACTGGTGTTCTCACTAATTGCCCCTACCCCCGAGATGATTGGTCCACCTGGGGTTCTTTTTTTCATTCTTATGGACTTTTGGCAGTGCATAAAAAGTGGGCACTCGAGGGAAGTCATTTATAATGTAGTTCCAAAGTTGTTTAGTTATTGTATTGTTGGAGAAGGCAGTATCGACCAGAGTGTAGAAGTTCCTATTGAATTTCTCAACAATACTGCCTGGCATCCGGCGGTACCAATTCGGGTTTTTCAATATTTGATTGCACATATCGATGTATTTTTCGTTGTCTAATATAACAACGTTACCGCCCTTATCAGAGGCTTTAATGGTAATTGAGTTGTTTTAACGCAGACATTTCATTTTTACTTAAATTTGGGGGGTTTTTAGTGTCGATCTTAAGTTTTTTTAGGTCCCTATTGACTAGATTAAGAAACGCCGCAGCGTTAGGGTGGGTGCTTGGTGCCGGACAGAGGTCAGATTTTTTCTTAAGGGTAGGTTTACCTAATTTCGGGAAATTAATTTGTTTTTCCACTGTTCCCAATACCTCTAAGAGATCGACTCGGTCGATAAGATCGGCCAGGTCGTTCTCCTCCAAAAGCGAGATACGTTGATCGAGCGCCTGGATTTCTTGTGGGGTTTGATCTGTAGCTATTGCTGGCTTTTGATAGAGTCTCTTTAGAATGAGCTTACGAACAAAAAGTTGAAGGTCCTTGTAGACTTCAAACCTATCTAGATCTTGGTTTGGACAGAAGTTTAACCCTTTCTTAGGGACTGTTCTTTCTTCCTCCGACAAGGTATATGAAGACAGGTTGATGATGTTTAAGTCAACATCACTAACAGAATCAGTAGTGGCTGAGGAGATTAAGGTGTAATTTGTGTGTATGAGTTCAAATTGGGTTGTGAGGTTTGAACACCTGCAAGGATCTTTTCTAAAAAGAGGGATCATTGGGAATGGTGCTCAAGGAATCAGAAAGTGTGTTCCTAGTGGACAAGTTAATTTTTGGTGACATGGACCTTAGGCCTTGTGAAATGCCTTTGGTTAAGGGTGAATCGTGAGAAGGTATATCCAGAACGGATTTTTTTTGTCAAATGACCTTCAGAAGGGTCACCATAATATTGGCGCTTAGTGCTCTGTGTATTTATTTTGTTTGTGCAAGGTTTGAGGATGGGGAAGTGATTGGTTGGATATCTGTTGTGAAGTAGTGGGGGGTTGTCTCTGATTGGAATCACCTTTGTTATGTATATACGTATTCTGGGTCCATCTATAGGCTTTACCATCCTAAAATGCGTTTTTATCTCTGGTGAATTTTTGTCCCTTTTTAATAAGTATATCTCTATTAAATGTCTCAAGATGCAGCTTGAGTTTTTCTTCCTTTTTAGTTAGGGATTTGTGGGTTTTAGCTGTTGTAATTTACCACAAATATTCACTATGTCTACATCAAGGGTGCCTGATCTCCTTTTAAATTCGTCTATCAAAATTTTCATCAGGCCTTGTGAACAGGCTCGTAAAACTTCTTCCCATTTCATTTTAAAGTCGGAGTCAAGACCTTTCCGGATGGGGAACATCTGGACTCTGAGTCCTAGGGGGTTAATATCCTCCCTTATGTAATCCTCAAAGGACCTGGTGTGCCAATAGAGCATAGATTTCTTCTCAAAAATCTTTGATAATCTATAAAAAAAATGCCGATATTTCAGAGTCGATTTGTTCCTTATGCCCAAACTCTTTTAAATACCCTTCCATAAGGGATTCCCAGTCATTTCCCACGAATCCTGTCATTGTCTCAAAGTATGTGGAGGGAGTAAATAACGTAAATGTTTAATTATTTAGAATAGATAAAAAGACTAACATTAATCAGTCTATGGACTATAATAAACCATTTTAATGCTTAAAAGGCCGACTCAAGCGGGGAGCGGTATCTACTACCAAAAATTTATTTGCAAGTGGTGAGTCGGCTATAATTGAGCATTGGGTTGTGCCGCATCCAATAATATAGAAAAGAAACAAAATCCCCTTGTGGTGGACTTTTAAGGCACAGAAATCGTTCGAGAAAAATTAATCTAGTTTGAAAAGTGTTTAATTAATATAATAAGTACAAAATATAAAAAAACACATAAAAAAGATACAAAATTACAGTGCTGTCATCACAACATAGTACAGGTAGTAAACCAGTAATTCTTGCATCCGACGCGCTTCGGAGCACATATGTGTATCTCCTTCCTCAAGGGTATAATCAAGCGAGAGTACTAAGTGTTCTAAAATGAAATATTTGAGAGAATTAAGTATACAAATATACATAAATATACAGAGACAACGGGCAGAAAAGGTGGAGAAAATGGAAAAAAATCACTTGCGTATATATTGAGATGAATACCCTTTCAGACCATGCAGATTGAAAACATATGAATGCAAAAAGATGTTCTCAGTTTGCTTGAGCCGGAGGTCCAACACAAGTGGCGTGCCTCAAAAAGAGGGGTGCCTAGCCTGGAAAAGCTGACCCAGTTCCCCCACACATAAACCAGACCAGGAGGGGAGGCCAGGGGACCCACTGGGGCCAAAAAGAGGAAAAAGACCCTGAAATCATGAAATAGAGTAAATGAGTACATAAATTTAATTCTCGTTTTAATTGACTTTTATTTTTAATATCTAACAGAATAAAAAAGTAGAAAACTTTATTTAATTCATGTACAGACATTTGAAAAAAGTCTGAAATAAATAGATTGTAATGTATTCCAAAAAGATACCTGCCAATGGTGAGTAAGAACCACTTGAGTGTGCAAAGAACGTTATTTGTTGTAGAGAGCACAGTCACCACAACTGTAGAAAAAGAAATACCGGTAATATTTTTTTTTTCATATAAATAACCTTATACACCACCAATCAGAATACTTTATTATATTTTTTTATACAGTTGTGGTGACTGTGCTCTCTACAACAAATAACATTCTTTGCACACTCAAGTGGTTCTTACTCACCATTGGCAGGTATCTTCTTGGAATATATTACAATCTATTTATTTCAGACTTTTTTCAAATGTCTGTACATGAATTAAATAAAGTTTTCTACGTTTTTATTCTGTTAGATATTAAAAATAACAGTCAATTAAAACTAGAATTAAATTTATGTTCTCATTTTCTCTATTTCATGATTTCAGTGTCTTTTTCCTCTTTTTGTCCCCAGTGGGTCCCCTGGCCTCCCCTCCTGGTCTGGTTTATGTGTGTTGGACCTCCGGCTCAAGCAAACTTGGAACATCTTTTTGCATTCATATGTTTTTAATCTGCATGGTCTGAAAGAGTTGTCATCTCAATATATATGTAAGTGATTTTTTTTTCCAATTTCTCCACCTTTTCTGCCCGTTGTCTCTGTATATTTATTCATATTTGTATACTTATTTCTCTCAAATATTTCACTTTAGAACACTTAGTATTCTCACTTAATTATACCCTTGGGGAAAGAGATACACATATGCGCTCCGAAACGCGTCGGGTGCAAGAATTACTGGTTTACTACCTGTACTATGTTGTGATGACAGCACTGTAAATTTGTTCTATTGCATCTTTTTTATGTGTTTTTTATATTTTGTACTTATTATATTGAATAAACACTTTTCAAACTAGATTATTTTTTCTCAAACGATTTCTGTGCCTTAAAAGTCCACCACAAGGGGATTTTGTTTGTTTTCTGATTGGCTACCATGCACAGCTGCACCAGATTCCGAGTCCTCCAGTTTTAGTAAATCTCCAGCATGGTCACTTTGCCCTAAATGAAAACTGATATTTAAGATTTTATATCAAGGCAGTATAATAAAAAAAAAACATATTTGGTACATCTCTCCACATTTTCTGTTTTCCATCCCTTTATACCCTGCAAGCAGACAAAGATATCTGATGATCTGCAAGAAAGCCAATGTTCTCCTACCTTCTTTTGTGAGCTGACAACCCAGCGGGGTTTATTTAAATAGACTGTGCACTTTGCAAATGCAGTTGCTCCAGAGCTTAGTAAATGAGGTAAAGCTTAATTTAGCAGAGAGTACCCAATCACATGCAAGGAAAATAGAAAAAAACAGCGCTTTTGCTTCCATGTGATTGGATGGTGGAAGTCAGCAGAGCTTCTAATCATTTACTAAGCTTTGGAGCGACTGCACAGTGTGCAACTGTAAAGTGAAAAGTCCATTCGCCTTTAGTAAATAAACCCCAGTGGCTTTGCTGCATGGAAATCCCAATCATGTTCTCATGCTTGCTGGACTATAGAACGCAACCTATCCCACCCGCGCTCTGTTCCTCTACCTGTGCATGCGTTGATTTCTCAGAAAAACAAGTCAGCTGCCTTGATTTCTTAACCGCTTGTCGACCAGCCGCCGTCATTATACTGCGGCAGGTCGGCGTGATCCCGCAAGCCGTCATAGCTGTGTGTCGGCTACTTTAAGCGGGATAGCAGGCGCACGCGCGCAGCCGGAGGCGCGTACCCGCTGCACTGTGGGGGTGCCAATGCTCATGGCCGATGGTCACGATGACGGCCAGCCGCGAGCGATCGCGGGCACGAGAGGCAGAACAGGCAACGTGTGTGTGTGTAAACACACATCCCAGTTCTGTGAGGAGAGACAGATCGTGAGTTCCTAATAGCTAGGAATCAACGATCCGTCACTTCCTCTAGTCAGTCCCCCCCCCCCTACAGTTAGAAACACACACACTTAACCCCTTGATCGCCCCCTAGTGTTAACCCCTTCCCTGCCAGTGACATTTTTACAGTAATCAGTGCATTTTTATAGCACCGATCGCTGTATAAATGCCAATGGTCCCAAAAATGTGTCAAAAGTGTCCGACGTGTCCGCCATAATGTCGCAGTCCTGATTAAAATCGCAGATCGCCGCCATTACTAGTAAAAAAAATAATAATAATAAAAATGCTATAAATCTATCCCCTATTTTTGTAGACACTATAACTTTTGTGCAAACCAATCAATATACGCTTATTTACCAAAAATATGTAGAAGAATATATATTGGCCTAAACTGAGAAAAACGTAGCTTTTTAGAGGGGGTATAGCTACAACGGCTCGCGGGATCGCACCGACTACACTGCAGAGTGCAAGAGCATCATGGGAAATTTAGTTCTAAAACATCTGGGGTGCCAAGGTTCCCCATCACTGCCCTCTACAGTAATAATATAGAAGACAAACTCTATTTTTTATTTCTGATCTTTGTAGAGCTGTGATTGATAGGAAAAATGCTAATTACCAGCAGCTTCAAATTAACCACATTAAAATCAAGTGCATTGAAAATATGATAAGACAATGTGGAAACTCAGACAATATAGTAATATCTAAAATGTTTCTCAGTTTACCATTCTATATAAGTTACTTACTTGCTTGGCTCTTCAGCTCTTCTAGGTGTCAGATTCAGAAAAGAGAACTACCAACAGAAGTTGCAAATGCCAAGTGTGCAGATGGCACTATTTGCAGAAGTTATTCTATCACAGTATTATTTTTTTTTTCTTGTGCACGCGAGTAAATGCTAATTTTGTACATGAAAATGTCCTTGGAATCCCAAAACAGAGGACCCATAGACTCCCACGATGGTAGTTGCACTGCACCAGAGGTGTAGCTTGAAGCTTGTGGTCCCCGGTGCAAAAGTTGACCTGCCCCACCCCCCCTACCATCCGCCGCTTCCACTACATGCTATGATTCTCCCAGGAACCCCCCCTCAGTCTGCACAAGTCCGCCACTTCAGTCTGCATAAGCTCCCCCCAGTCTGCTTAGGTCCCCCCCAATGTGCACAAACCCCCCCCCAGTCTGCACAATCCCGCTCCCTTAGTGTCCTACAGTCTGCACAAGTCTCCCAGAGTATACAAGCCCTCCTCGTCTGTACAAGTCCCCCCAATTTGCACAAGACCCCCAGTCTGCATAAGTCCCCTCCCTAGTCTGCACAAATCCCCTCACCAGTCTGCACAAGACCCTACCATCTGCACAAATGCCCCCAGTATGTACAAGTCCCACAAGTTCCCCCCACCCAGTCTGTACAAGTCCCCCCCAGTTTGCATAAGTCCCTCCCCCCCAGTCTGCATAAATCGTCCCCCCCCCAGTCTGCACAAGTCCCCCCCCCAGTCTGCACAAGTCCCCCGTCTGTAAAAGCCCCCCAGTCTGCAAAAGTACCCCTCCAGTCTGCACAAGTCCCCCCGCCCAGTCTTTACAAGTCCCACCCAGTCTGCACAAGTTCCCCGTCTGTAAAAGCCCCTCCAGTCTGTAAACCCCTCCCCTAGTGTGCAAAAGTACCCCTCCAGTCTGTAAAAGCCCCCCCCCAGTGTGCAAAAGTACCCCTCCAGTCTGCACAAGTCCCCCCACCCAGTCTGCACAAGTCATTCCCCCCACCCACAGTCTGCACAAGTCCCCCCCCAGTCTGCACAAGTCCCCCCACCCAGTCTGTACAAGTCCCACCCAGTCTGCACAAGTCATTCCCCCCACCCACAGTCTGCACAAGTCCCCCCCCCCCAGTCTGCACAAGTCCCCCCCAGTCTGCACAAGTCGCCCCCCCCCAGTCTGCACAAGTCATCGTCCTCCCCAGTCTGCACAAGTCGCCCCCCCCCAGTCTGCACAAGTAGTCGCCCCCCCCCCCCAGTCTGCACAAGTCCTCTCCCAGTCTGCACAAGTCGCTCCCCCCACCCCCAGTCTGCACAAGTCGTCATCCCCCCAGTCTGCACAAGTCGTCGTCCCCCCAGTCTGCACAATCCCCCCTCAATCTGCACAAGTCATCCCCCCCCAGCCTGCACAAGTCGCTCCCCCCACCCCCAGTCTGCACAAGTCGCTCCCCCCACCCCCAGTCTGCACAAGTCGCTCCCCCCACCCCCAGTCTGCACAAGTCGTCGTCGTCCCCCAGTCTGCACAAGTCCCCTTCCAGTCTGCACAAATCCCCTCAGTCTGTACAAGTCCCACAAGTCCCCCCCCCCCCTCCCCCTCCCAGTCTTCAGAAGGAAAGTGGAAAAGGAAATTGAAAATGGAAGGAGAGGGAAGGGGAAAGGAAAAATGAAAGGAAAGAGAAGGGAAGGGGAAAGGGGAAGGGGAAAAGGGGAGGGAAATGGAAGAAGAGGGAAACAGAAAGTAAAGTGAAGAGAGGTGGAAAAGGAAAGGGACAATGGCAGGAGAAGGAAGGGTAAAGGAAAAAGAAAAGGAAAGAGAAGGGCAGGGGAAAAGGAAAGGGAAATGGAAGGAGATGGAAGAAGAAAGGAAAAAGGAAAGAGAAGGGAAGGGGAAAAGGAAAGGTAATTGAAAGGAGAGGGAAAAGTAAAAGGAAATAGAAGGAAAGGGAAAGGAAAATGAACATGGAAGGAAAGGGAAAGGAATAGGTTCAAAGTGAACAAATGTTCCCTTTGATACATTAAAAAATGCAAATGTTTTGGTGCATTTTTTCCTATTTACCATTGAAAGCATTATGTTCAACTCCAGAACAAAATAGTTAAAGAAGTGCTGTGAAAGGAGCGCAAGACCAAAACCAGATAGTAAAGTCTAAAATTATTTTTATTTGTTAAAAAAAAATAGAAAATAAGTAAAACAACCAGCGCATTTTGGGACAACACCACTCCACCTTCATCAGGGCTCAACACCGGATAAAACTTGGATGGATTCTAAGAAAACAGTGATTTCAGAGATCTATATTTGAACTGCTATTAAACTTGCTACAAGTAAAAACCTGACTGCAGTTGTTGTGCAGCAATTAATCTAGTGTAGTCCAGAATCTAGCCTACTGCAATATATTTCCTATGTTAAAAGAGGGGAGTATGTACCGTGCTATTAGTGGAAAGTGAAAAAAATACTCCTGTGAGAAAAAGCTGCGACACAAAAACATGCGATAACCATGCAAGATAAAAATGTGTAAAGGAGAAATAGTCGCGCTACTTAAAGAAAATAAATTCCAAAAAAAGTCTTACATTGATATGTGTGCTCAAAGCCCAATGCACAAATAACATACATTAACAGTGAGCAATAAATTTGAGGAACTATACCAATCAACGAAAGTGAATCAAAAATACAATTGAAAAAAGTTCACATAAAAAATTCATATAATGCAAAAAATAAATAAATGAAATAACGTGTACAAAGTCCACATATGAAACACTGAGTCCAAATCCAAAGTGAAGAAAGGAAAAAGCACCGAAGATGAAGATTGAAGGTTAATTCCACCACGACCGAGGGTATGAGGGCATAGGTGTGCGCAGCCTATTGCATTAGGGTGTGCACCCCAAAGCTCCAACACATATATTCGTTTGACATATTTTCCAGCCTCTTCCCCGCTTTCCATCCTGAAACAATGGGAGAAAGGGGGAGCAAAGGGGGAGCCAGGGAGCACACAGTGGGAAATAGGGGGAGCCAGGGAGCACACAGGGGGACCCGGGCAACAGAAGGAAGAGGAACAGGGACAGGAGAGATGGTGGAGGTTGCATATATTGGTACAGATACCCTTTATTTTCCTCCTGTGGCAGCTGAATGTTGAGAGGGAGAGGAGAAGAAGCCTACTTTCAGCTGCTGCAGGAGGAAAATACAGATTGATTCCACTAAACTCCACCCCCGCCGCCTCTCCTGTCCAGGTTCTGAGGGTCAGCAAGGAAGGATTGCGGTTTACCTGTCACCTGCAAGGTGGTGGGTGGTGGCAGGTTGTCAACCACAGGATTAGGGTGTGCCCAGGCACACCTGGCACACCCCTTGCACACGCCTATGTATGAGGGATAGGCCTCTCCTTGGGGTACACAACAAAAATTAATGGAGACCCTTACCAGATAAGTTGGACCTCTTATCAGTAGCGAGGTCGTTATCGCCTACAGATATAACCCTCTGCGGGGTCTTTGGTTGTTCCAAGATGCCAGCACCTCCGGGCTCCTAGCGTCCTCCTCACTCCTTATGCCGATTTCCCGTCCTGTATATAGAGGAACTTTCTTTCTGATAGGAAAGCTAAGCGCTCTCCCGGACCGGAACAGGCCATATAGAGGAATAAATGAAGCCCCAATAGTGTGTAATCCTTAAACACTATATCGTTTATTCTTAAAAAGGTTAAAAATACAAAAAATTTCAAAAAAAGATTTGCCGGCAATAAAAATACAAAACGAACGCCCGTGCTTCCGGGGTCACGTAGAGCGTGGTGACATCAATGCGTAGCTCCGCCCTCAAATTCCTCAAATTTATTGCTTACTGTTAATGTATGTGATTTGTGCATTGGGCTTTGAGCACACATATCAATTTAAGACTTTTTTGGAATTTATTTTCTTTAGGTAGCGCGACTATTTCCCCTTTACACATATTTCCTGTGCTAGAGGAACAATGCTGCTATTCTATAAATACAGCACTGTAAAAATGTTGTTACCCTAGGACAGGAAGTATGTTACTGGCAGAATCACCAGGCGAAAATTAACGAAAAAAAGTACCTAAAAAAATAATTTGCTGAGGTCCCCACATCTCTTCTTGGGTGTTGGGTTAGAATATTTTTTTATTCAATGAGGAAGATTTACTAAAACTGGAGCACTCAGGATCTGGTGCAGCTGGGCATGGTAGCCAATCAGCTTCTAATTTCAGCTTCTTCAATTAAACTTTGACATTAAAACCTGGAAATGGATTGGTTTGTATGCAGAGCTGCACCAGATGTTGCACCATGCAGTTTTAGTAAATAACCCCAAATGTTTTTGTACAGCTCTGGCTTGAAAAAGAGTCAGAATAGGACCAGACATATTACCATGATTAAAAGAAATCAATGTAATATTTACATCACTGTAAATTCCTCCTTTCATAAATTTATGTAATAAAACAAGCTAATATTATAGCCCCTGTGCAGACCTTTGGTGGACAAAAGAGGGAGCCATGGCCTGTTTTCTTTTTTTTTTTTTGCTAGTATGTATGTCCCTTTATTAGTTGCCTGGCAGTAACATTAACAACATTTGTTAAATATATTTTTATATCTAAAGCCAAACCATTTTTATTTTTGGATGTTAAGAGCCCTATCAAGTTTTCACTAATCTTGTAGATTTTGGGCTTCATTTGGGGTTGGATGTCATCTGGCATGTTAGAACCCACCTCATTACTGGCCTCCTTCCCTTTCAGTTTTACCTCCAAGGCGTCCCTATGACCCTCAGGGAGCTTGCGGCGCATTATCTACATACAGTGCTGTGAAAAGTAATTGCCCCCTAAACCTAATAACTGGTTTTGCCACCCTTGGCGGCAACAACTGCAGTCAAGCATTTGTGATAACTGGCCACGAGCCTCTTACATCTCTGTGGAGGAATTTTGGCCCACTCTTCTTTGCAGAATTGTTTTAATTCAGCCACATTGGAGGGTTTTCCAGCATGAAGGCCTGTTTAAGGTCATGCCACAGCACCTCAATCGGATTTAAGTCTGGACTTTGACTAGGCCACTCCAAAACATTCATTTTTTTGAGCCATTCAGAGGTGGACTTGCTGGTGTGTTTTGGATCATTGTCCTGCTGCATAACCCAAGTGCGCTTGAGCTTGCGTTCACAAACTGGACATTGGCTGGACATTCTCCTTCAGGATTTTCTTCTAGAGTGCAGAATTCATGGTTCCATCAATTCCATCAACAAGTTGTCCAGGTCCTGAAGCTGCAAAGACCATCACACTACCACCACCATGTCTGACTGTTGGTACCCTGTTTCCCCGAAAATAAGACCTAGCGTGATTGTCGGTGATGGCTGCAATATAAGCCCTACCCCCCAAATAAGCCCTAGTAAAAGTCCTTGCAGGTCTTATTTTCAGGGTAGGGCTCATTTTCGGGGAAACAGGGTAGAGCTTATTTGGGGGGGGGGGGGGCTTATATTGCAGCCATCACTGACACTCACGCTAGGTCTTATTTTCGGGGAAACAGGGTATGATGTTCTTTTTATGAAATGCTGTGTTAGTTTTAAGCCAGATGTACCACGGGATGCAAAAAGTTCAAATTTGTCTCATTAGTCCACAGAATATTTATCCAAAAGTCTTGGAGATAATCAAGATTTTTTTTTTGGCAAATGTGAGACAAGCCTTTGTGTTCTTTTTGGTCAGCAGTGGCCTTCGCCTTGGAACTCTCCCATGGATGCCATTTTTGCCCAGTCTTTTTCTTATTGTTGAATCATGAACATTGGCCTTCACTGAGGCAAGTGAGGCCTGCAGTTCTTTAGATGTTGTTCTGGGTTCTTTTATGACCTCCTGGAAGAGTTGTCGGTGTGCTCTTGGAGCAATATTGGTTGGCCGGCCACTCTTGGGAAGGTTCACTACTGTTCCAAGTTTTCTCCATTTGTGGATAATGGCTTTCACCATAGTTCTCATCACCATTCTGACTTCATCGGAGCTCAACACAGGATAAAACTTGGATGGACTCAGAGAAAACAGTGACTTTAGAGATTTATATTAGGACTGGTATTAAACTCTCTCTCTTACATGGAGAAAAAATGTGATTGCAGTTGCTGAGCAGCAATTAATCTAGTGTAGTCCATAATCTAGTCCAGTGCAACACCCTTCCTGTGCTAGAGTAACAATGCTGCTATTCTATAAATGCAGTACTGTGTGCAAGTGTTGTTACCCTAGGACAGGAAGCAAAGGCCTAACTAGAACCTTCAGGGCCCTGGTGCATAAAACCACGAAGGGCCTCCCGACCAGAGCCCTTACCACTGATCACGGGGCAAAAGCTTAACTAGAACATTGAGGGCCCTGATGCAAGAAACCATGAATGGTCCCTGACTGAGGCCCTTACCACTGATTCTGGGGCCCTTTACTCCCATCGTGAGATCCTTTATTATGGTCCTGCAGCGGATCACCTACCTGCGGTGGTGGAACGCCAGAGCCCAGTCGCAAGTGAGACCTTTGCAACCCTTGCAGTTCCGCCACTGGTGTCAGTAGTTTTTTATTTTTGTTGTGTTTTTTTTTTTAATTAATTTTTTTACCTTTATTTTTTACAATTGCATTTTATATAATTCTGTACATATTTTTTAGGACCCCATTGGGGGGCTTTGGTGAAATATCAGGGGTCTAAACAGACCCCTGATGTCTCACTTTTAAGACAGAGAAAGGGACTGAGGACAGATTCATCAGTCCCTTATTCTGCAGCCTCAGAACAAATGAACAGGAATAGCTCTGTACAGAGCTTCCCGTTCATTCCTAAACTGAACTATAGTAAACACAGTTTACTATGCTTTAGCTATGAATGAATAAAAAAAAAAAAAAAAACAGAGTCTGTGATTGGAACGGATCACTGACTCTGTCTACTCATAAAAGGAAGGGGCCGGTAAATGACACATTTACCGGTCTCTTCCCTGCTCTCCATCCTGACAGGTCCCCTGCAGCAGTCTGCGAGAGGTGGGAGGGGGAAACCCGGTAGCGTTGCGGGAAGGGTGAGGGGGCCAAGGAAGCAAACGGGGGGGCCCGGGGCAGCAGGACAGGGATAGGGACGCGGCGGGAGCAGCATGCAAAGGAACCGATGCCCTCCACTTCTCTTCTGCAGCCGCTGAATGTCTCCGGGAGGGAGAGGAAGTGAAAGAGGCATTCAGCGGCTACACGGAGGGATCGGTTCCTCTATATGCCGTCGCACTCCTATCCATGTGTACAGGGGGGTTCGCATGAAGCATGGGGCCGGGTGGCAATGGCGACCCCTGTAGGTACTCCCCCGACAGGAAGTGTGTTAATGGCAGAATCACCAGGAGAACATTAAGAGAAAAAGTTTCTATAATAATGTCCTTGGATTTCGATGTAATTTAATGCTGAAGTCCTTCTGACAGCTGAAAATGAAGGAAAATGTACAGTGAAAGGGAACAATAGAAGTTTTAATAAATTTCAATAATAACACTATCAGCAGGCATGTGCAGAGTGAAAAATAAAAATCATACCAAAAAGACTTAAACTAGAACATATAACGTTATAGACACTTTCTAATACAGTTATAACTATACAGGCACCATAACTGTTTTTGCTTTTTTGCAGAAATTATCTTTTTTTTTTCTTTTTTTGCATTAAAAAGGGTATTTAACTCAACGGATAAAACTAGAATTCTACCAAACCCTAATTGTCAGTAGGAAAGAACCTCAAGATAGTGAGTCCACATATAGGTGAAGGCAGGCTCTTCTTCAATATTATTGAAAATAAATAAGGCACCGACACTGTGACCTCAAAATCACACAACCCACCGGCCTTGCTGCCCACTTCAGTTTGAGGTAAACCAACACTGAAATATAAGCGAAGGAAGAAGGCGCACCAGCCTAGTGGATCACCACAAGACCTTTTATTTAACCGCTTCAGCTCTGGAAGGTTTACCAGCCCCCCACCCCCCCACCCCCCTTCCTGACCAGGCCCATTTTTTTTGCGATACGGCACTATCAATTTAACTGACAATTGCGCGGTGGTGCAACGCTGTACCCAAATAAAATTTGTGTGCCTTTTTCGCACTATAAACTATATATTTTTTGCGCTATAAGCTAAAAAAAAATACAGACAATTTTGAAAAACATAAATAATATTTTTTTAATTTCTGCTGTAAAACACATCCAATTAAAAAAAAAAATACAAATCTAATTTCTTCATCAATTTAGGCCAATCGTTTTGGCAAATAAAAATTCCCAATAAGCGTATATTTATTGGTTTGCACAAAAGTTATAGTGTCTACAAATGATGGGATGTATTTATAGAATTCTTATTTATTAATTTTCTTTTACTAGTAATGGTGCTGATCAGCAATTATAGCGAAACTGCAATATTGCGGTGGATAAATCAGACACCTAACTGACACTTTTTGGGGACTAATGGCACTAATACAGTGATCAGTGCTAAAAAAATTGCACTGTCACTGTACTAATGGCACTGGCAGGGAAGTGGTTAATATCAGGGGCGATCAAAGGGTTAAATGTGTTCCTAGGGAGTGCTTGCTAACTGTGTGTGTGGGAGTGCATTTACTGTGGGAAGACAGAGATTTGTGTTCCTGCTTACCAGAAACACAAGATCACCGCCTTCCCTGGGCGATGGCTTTCCCGTTTGGTCTCCTCTCCTTCAGAACATGTTGCTTGTGCGTGCCCCTGGGGGCACACAGCGATCAGAGGTCAGCTGTGACGCTTGGACACACCGCATCTCCAATCACAGTAAAGTGCCTATGATGTAGGCTGTTTACCATGTGATCAGCTATGTCCAATCACAGCTGATCACAGTGTAACTATAAATTGCCGGTTATTGGCATTCATCTACTAACTCTGACAATGCGTGAGTGGAGGAGAGCCAATAAGTGGCTTTTCTGAAGGGGGGATCTGCACTCATAACCAGTGCAATATTTATCAGTGCAGCCCCATCAGAGATGCCCACCAGTGCCCATCAGTTCTGCCTTTCAGTGCCCATCAGTGATGCCTGTCAGTGCCTCCTCATCGGTGCTGCCTATCAGTGGCCGTCAGTGCTGTCCATCAGTGCCACCTATCAGTGCCTATCATTGCCGCCTATCAGTGCCCATAAAGGCTGCCCATCAGTGTTGCTTACCGGTGCAGCCTATCAGTGCTGCATATCAGTGTCCATGAGTGCTGCATATCAGTGCCCATCAGTGCAGCCTCATCAGTGCCCATCAGTGCAGCCTCATCATTGTCCATCTGTGCCTCCTCATCAGTGCCCATCAGTGCAGCCTCATCAGTGCCCATCAGTGCAGCCTCAGCATTGTCAATCTGTGCCACCTCATCAGTGCCCATCAGTGCAGCCTCATCGGTGCCCATCAGTGCAGCCTCATCAGTGTCCATCCGTGCAGCCTCATCAGTGCCCATCATTGCCGCCTATCGTGCCCATAAAGGCTGCCCATCAGTGTTGCTTACCAGTGCCGCCTATCAGTGTCCATCAGTGCTGCATATTAGTGCCTCATCAGTGCCCATCAGTGCCTCTTCATCCATGCTTATCAGTGCAGCCTCATCAGTGCCTATCAGTGCCTCCTCATCAGTGTCCATCAGTGCCTCCTCATCAGTGCCCATCATTGCCGCCTATCAGTGTCCATAAAGGCTGCCCATCAGTGTCTCTTATCAGTGCTGCTTATCAGTGTCCATCAGTGCTGCATATCAGTGTCCATCAGTGCAGCCTCATCATTGTCCATCTGTGCCTCCTCATCAGTGCCCATCAGTGCCTCCTCATCAGTGCCCATCAGTGCCTCCTCATCAGTGCTCATCATTGCCGCCTATCAGTGCCCATAAAGGCTGCCCATCAGTGTTGCTTACCAGTGCCACCTATCAGTGCTGCATATCAGTGTCCATCAGTGCTGCATATTAGTGCCTCATCGGTGCCCATCAGTGCCTCCTCATCAGTGCCCATCAGTGCAGCCTCATCAGTGCCCATCAGTGCCTCCTCTTCAGTGCCCATCAGTGCAGCCTCATCAGTGCCCATCAGTGCAGCCTCATCAGCGCACATCAGTGAAGGAGAAAAATTACTTATTTACAAAATTTTGTAACAAACAAGAACATTTTTTTTTTTTTATTTGTTTAGCAAAAAAAAAGAAAAAAAAAAACTCAGTGGTGATTAAATACCACCAAAAGAAAGCTCTACCCATGTAAAAAAAAAGATAATCTAATTTGGGATACAGCATTGCATGACCGCGCAATTGTCATTCAAAGTGTGACAGCGCTGAAAGCTGAAAATTGGCCTGGGCAGGAAGGGGGTAAAAGTGCCCGGTATTAAGAAGACATGCAGCCACCCAATGATATTGGACGAGAAGCAATTTAACCTTAGAGTGCGTCGGGGGTTCTTTATGGTTAGAGGAGTAAAAATGTGGAACTCCCTACTACAACCGGTGGTTTCAGCGGGAAGTGTTGATGATTTCAAAAAACATTTAGATGGCCATCATAGCGAACACAATATATATAGAGATATGGGATGTGGTAGAGACATATTACATACACACACACCCACACAGGTTGAACTGGATGGCTTGATATCTTTAGTCAACTTTACAAACTATGTAACTACTGTATATGCAAGCTGTGCTTGAGCAAGGGGCATGTTCAAGAGGCAGGCTGTCATTGGTCTGGGGGGCATTGTGGCTGAACAAATTTCCCAATCCAGGCATGCTGTGTGTCTGCATCTCTGAATGGCCAGCCAAGGGATGAAAACTGACCACACTTATGCCCCGTACACACGGTCGGATTTTCCGATGGACAATGTCCGATCGGAGCGTGTTGTCGGAAATTCCGACCGTGTGTGGGCTCCATCGGACATTTTCCATCGGATTTTCCGACACACAAAGTTTGAGAGCAGGATATAAAATTTTCCGACAACCAAATCCGTTGTCGGAAATTCCGATCGTGTATACACAAATCGGACGGACAAAGTGCCACGCATGCTCAGAATAAATAAAGAGATCAAAGCTATTGGCCACTGCCCCGTTTATAGTCCCGACGTACATGTTTTACGTCACCGCCTTTAGAACGATCGGATTTTCCGACAACTTTGTGTGACCGTGTGTATGCAAGACAAGTTTGAGCCAACATCCGTCGGAAAAAATCCTAGGATTTTGTTGTCGGAATGTCCGAACAAAGTCCGACCGTGTGTACGCCCTATAACAGAGATCAACTTCTGCACTTTGTGTGGTCAGTACAGAACGAAGGAGAAAGATGACTAGAAAGATCATCTAGGCACTTCAGATGCAAGAACTACATGAAAATGATGGGAACTATCACTTATAAAATATTCATTGACCATCCGTGTCTCCCACCCCACACCCCCCAGAGCCCCGTCATCCAGCCCCACCTCCACAGAAGACAGATTTCTTATCCGACCATGCAAACTGCATCGCCAAACACCGCTAGTTGGAAGACACGACCTGAATATACAGAGAAGTAGTCTTGAAGTGAATCCAACATGCCCAGGTTTTCATAAAGAGGACCTTCTATTCTGAGCTATAGAAATTTAGTTCCTCCATTTCTTCCATTCTGTTCCTCCATTTCTTCCATTCTATTCCTCCATTTCTTCCATTCTGTTCCTCCATTTCTTCCATTCTGTTCCTCCATTTCTTCCATTCTGTTCCTCCATTTCTTTCATTCTATTCCTCCATTTCTTCCATTCTGTTCCTCCATTTCTTCCATTCTGTTCCTCCATATCTTCCATTCTGTTCAGTCTCAGAAATCACCCCCGCACTGTCAGCAGGTGTGCCTCTCTCAAATGAGTTGATATACACATCCTGGCAGCATTGATCACGTGTGCGGGTTTAGTATAAGTCGGTAATGTTTGTTGGTTGAAGTGAAGAAGGTACTGTTGAGGTGTAAAGGCCAAGTTGGAGCTTGTCCCCCAGGCAACATGGTCACGAACCTGCGACCAGAAGTCAGACAAACCCGCAGGGTTTGCTATGAACACCGATGGGGGACATCAGTAGAGGAGGATTGGGGCTGCTCTGTGCAAAAACCTTGCACAGAGCAGGTAATTATGACATGTTCATCATGTTAAAGAGAAAAAAAAAAAGGTTTACCATCACTTTAATGCCGTTTACACACGGGCGGACTTTTCGACCGGACTGGTCTGATGGAACGAATCCGTCGAACAATCCGACCGCGTGTGAGCTTCTTCGGACCTACAGCGGACTTTTTCTGTCGAAAATCTGATGGACTTTAGATTTAGAACATGTTTCAAATCTTTCCGACGGACTCGAGTCCGGTCGAAAAATTTGCTCGTCTGTATGCTAGTCTGACGGACGAAAACCCACGCTAGGGCAGCTATTGGCTACTGGCTATCAAGTTCCTTATTTAAGTCCGGTCGTACGTCATCACGTACGAATCCGTCGGACTTTGGTGTGGTCGTGTGTAGGCAAGTCCGTTTGTTAGAAAGTCAGTCGAAAGTCCGTCGTAACTCAGTTGAAAGTCCGTTGGAAAGACCGTCGGACCTTTGTTGCCAAAAAGTCCACCCGTGTGTACCCGGCATAAGTCAAAATTGGGCAATAAACTGTCAATTTCAATAAAGTTTATTCAAAGATTGACGAGAAATGGCACATAACTACATCACTATCTTCAAAAGTGATCCGTTTTCCACCAGGTTCAATCAGGCCAATTTTGATCCCATCTCCTCGCAGTCAATGAAAATCACAATTTTATGTCTTCAATCAGTTTTGCTATTTCAACAAAAACGGAACTGAAAATTTGATCGCTCCGCCAAAGTGCTTAGAGGTTTCTTTGGTGTATAAGGAAGTCAGAAGTTCTTTTTATAGAAACCTGGAATCAAAGGTCAAACTTTAAAAGGAGAAGTACAGCCAAAGCTCGTTTGGCTGTACTTCTCCTATGGATCACAGGAGTGCAGATCGTTCTGCACTTCTGTGACCCAGCCTGCTGTCGACTGATGCCACAGAGCTGGTCCAGGCTAGGGAAAGGTGGCGACCATATGGTCGGGAGTTCTGTGTTACAGAACTGCAGATTGGAGGTGTTTCAGGAGGTGGAGTCATAACAGGAAGCTCTGCTTGCAGGCAGCAAGGTACCATGGGATATGTAGTCCTTAGAAATGGCATGTAAACAGCAGAGTCAAAGCTGCAAAGCATGCTGGGAATACAGGAAGTTGTGGAAAATGACAGCAGAATTCACAACATGAAAGGAGATTTTTCAAGTAAGTTTATATTGGATTGTCAAATATAACTATTGTTTGTATCGTTATTACAGAGCTGATGTTATAAAATGAAAGTGTATGCCGCCACTGTAGGTTTTTATTGAAACCTTCCATAAAAGCCAGTTCTGCCACACAGGAGAAAGCACTCATTACTTGCTTGTGTTGCGGTGCATCCTTGCCGTATATCATCTGGAACATATGCGCAGGTATTGGTTACATTCTGGCTTGTTAAAATGGACATATTATTAAGTTGTAGATTCTTTAGCTGCAGGTTGTGAGAGCAACGCAGGCTGTAAAATAAAGGGAGGTATCAAAACCAGTTAAAGTGATTGGAAGCCTTCGTTGTTTTAAAAATTAAAATAACAAACATGTCATACTTACCTCCACTGTGCAATTTGTTTGCAATCCAATCGTCCTCTTCTGGGGGGCCCCCAGTGGCTCTTGCGGCTCCTCCACACATTAGATAACCCCCTAGGAGAAGGACTCTCCCAGGGGAGGGGTTACCTTGCAGGCGCGCTCCCGAGTCTCCAGCATTCGGCATCCAAAGACACGAATGCCGGACACAGCCCCGCCCCCCCCGCCCCGGTGCCCACGTCATTGGATTTGATTGACAGCAGCGGGAGCCAATGGCTGCGCTGCTACCAATCTATCCAATCAAGAGCCGGGACCCCAGTCCAGAGAGGGACAGCGCGTCTCTGGCGTAGGAATTACGGAGCTCAGGTAAGTAAAACGGGGGGGGGCTGGGGGGGCGGTGACTGCCAGAAGTTTTTTCACCTTAATCCATAGGACCTTTAATGAAAGTATAACTATGGCCAAACTCTAAAATTACATACAGTATCTCACAAAAGTGAGTACACCCCTCACATTTTTGTAAATATTTTATTCTATCTTTTCATGTGAGAACACTGAAGAAATGACACTTTGCTACAATGTAAAGTAGTGAGTGTACAGCTTGTATAACAGTGTAAATTTGCTGTCCTCTCAAAAAACCTCAACACACAGCCATTAATGTCTAAACCTCTGGCAACAAAAGTGACTACACCCCTAAGTGAAAATGTTCCAATTGAGCCCAATTAGTCATTTTCCCTCCCCGGTGTCATGTGACTCATTGGTGCTACAAGGTCCCAGGTGTGAATGGGGAGCAGGTGTGTTTAAATTTGGTGTTATCGCTCTCACTCTCTGGTCACTGGAAGTTAAACATGGCACCTCATGGCAAAGAACTCTCTGAGGACCAGAAAAAAAGAAAAAGATGGCCTAGGCTATAAGAAGATTGCCAAAACCCTGAAACTGAGCTGCAGCACGGTGGCCAAGACCACACAGCGGTATAACAGGACAGGTTCCACACAGAACAGGCCAGAAGGAAGCCTCTTCTAAAGATGATGCACAAGAAAGCCCACAAACAGTTTACTGAAGACAAGCAGACTAAGGACATGGATTACTGGAACCATGTCCTGTGGTCTGATGAGACCAAGATAAACTTATTTGGTTCAGATGGTGTCAAGCGTGTGTGGTGGCAACCAGGTGAGGAGTACAAAGACAAGTGTGTCTTGTTTACAGTCAAGCATGGTGGTAGGATTGTCATGGTCTGGGGCTGCATGAGTTTTGCCGGCACTGGGGAGCTACAGTTCATTGAGGGAACCATGAATGGCAACATGTACTGTGACATACTAAAGCAGAACATGATCCCCTCCCTTCAGAGACTGGGCCGCAGGGCAGTATTAAAAAATAACGACCCCAAACACACCTGCAAGATGACCACTGCTTTGCTAAAGAAGCTGAGGGTAAGGGCGATGGACTGGCCAAGCATGTCTCCAGACCTAAACCCTATTGAGCATCTGTGGGGCATCCTCAAACAGAAGGTGGAGGAGCGCAAGGTCTCTAACATCCACCAGCTTTGTGATGTCATCATGGAGGAGTGGAAGAGGACTCCAGTGGCAACCTGTGAAGCTCTGGTGAACTCCATGCCCAAGAGGGTTAAGGCAGTGCTGGAAAATAATGGTGGCCACACAAAATATTGACACGTTGAGCCCAATTTGGCCATTTTCACTTAGGGGTGTACTCACTTTTGTTGCCAGCAGTTTAGACATTAATGGCTGTGTTATTTTGAGGGGACAGCAAATGTACACTGTTATACAAGCTGTACACTCACTACTTTACATTGTAGCAAAGTGTCATTTCTTCAGTGTTGTCACATGAAAAGATAGAATAAAATATTTACAAAAATGTGAGGGGTGTACTCACTTTTGTGAGATACAGTATTCCCGCACCCATAACCACCCGCAGCCAAACTGCTCTGCTTCTTAGCAGACGCACAGGGCTGCCATTCACTCTCAATGGCACCCCCACGCGTCTGAAACCGTAGCTCGTTTTTGGTTGCGGGAGATCGCGTGGTGCAAAAGTACAAGTATGTTATTTCCCTCCGGCTACATCTTCAAAAAGGTGCATTTACCCTTTTCCTGCATGAAACGCAGGTACAGAAGTCCATTCAAATGAATAGTCCGCCGTGCCCATGCAAAAATGCGCTTAGCTGTGATCCAAGTCTACACTTTGAAAAATGTCAACTGTCACCTTGAAAACAGAATCCTGAGAAATGGAGTAAACCAAAAATAGGGATTTGCTCGGTGCAACTAAATATTTGGCTTTTACCTTGACCTGCATGAAATAAGGAGTTTGATAAGGTAGAAGGTAATATCTATAATATTAATAGAAAAACGGAATAAAAAGTCTGTGTAAAGTGGATTTTTTTTTTCAATTGCACAAAAAAAATAAAAGTAGACCATGCTGCACTCTTTCTGCACAAAACTGTACTGTAGCATGGCATCAGAATGCATTAAAAATGCATTACATCAAAATAACCCCCCCCCCAGGAAACTTTGGGAAATAAAGATAGGAAAAACAAAACATTGAAAATGCATCAGAAACACACATAGGGAAATGCGTCTGGACTGCGTTTCTGTGGTGTGAAGCCGCCCTGAAGCGGCCCTTTGGGATGGGGACCCCCCATGTTATCTTTGCAAGAATGGCAACAATCTTTGCTTGAAATACCATACATGCATGATTAATATGTTACCATTAGGGTGTCATAGACATCTGAAGCCTCTGTTTTCATAAGAACGGCATACGTGGAATTTGGGCTCTGGGGATTCTGGGAAAAGAAGAGAGAACGAAATTTAGGTATCTATCCCAAAACACTGTGAACAGCCAGGTCAGGGTAAAACAGGTTTGTAAAGTCTTTTTTTTATTCTATAACAATAACAAACATGTTATACTTACCTGCTCTGTGCAAGGGTTTTGCAGTCCAGATCCTCCTCTTCTCAGGTATCTCTTCTGTGATCCTGGCCCCTCCCTCCTACCGAGTGCCCCCACAGCAAGCAGTTTGCTTTGGGGGCACACAAGCCGAGCCGAAGCTCTGTGTGTCCATTCAGACACCCCCCTTTCTTTCCTCATTGGCTAATTGACTTTGATTGACAGCAGCAGGAGCCAATGGAGCCGCTGCAGTGTCCTAGCCAATCAAGATGGAGAGTCCCGGACAGCCGTGGCACTCGTGTTCATCGCTGGATCGAGATGGGGCTCAAGTAAGTATTAAGGGGGCTGCTGCATGCAGCAGGCATTCACCACCAACTCATGACCCATTCACCACCAAAACCTGAACCATTCACCACCAAAACTTGGCCTATTCACCATCAAAACCTGACCCGTTCACCACCAAAACCTGACCCGTTCACCACCAAAACCTGACCCATTCACCACCAAAACATGACTCATTCACTACCAAAACTTGGCCTACTCACCACCAAAACCTGACCCGTTCACCACCAAAACTTGGCCTATTCACCACCAAAACCTGACCCATTCACCATCAAAACTTGGCCTATTCACCACCAAAACCTGACCCGTTCACCACCAAAACCTGACCCGTTCACCACCAAAACATGAACCATTCACCACCAAAACCTGACCCGTTTACCACCAAAACATGACCCATTCACCACTAAAACCTGACCCGTTCACCACCAAAACTTGGCCTATTCACCACCAAAACCTGACCCGTTCACCACCAAAACATGACCCATTCACCACCAAAACATGACCCGTTCACCACCAAAACATGATGCATTCACCACCAAAACCTGACCCTTCACCACCACAACCTTACCCATTCACCCGTTCAAGCAATAGGGGAAGCACAACAAACGCTCATTCATCCGGCAGTTGTGTGGTTAAAGTAATTGTAAAGGCGCAAGATATTTTACCTCCATGCATTCTATGTATGAAGGTAAAAAACCTTCTGTGTGCAGCAGCCACCACCCCGTCCCCCCCCCCCCCTCCCCCCTAATACTTACCTGAGCCCCCTCTCGATCCATCGATGTCGCACACCTGATTGGCTTCTGGCTCCTCATATGTATATTTGTTCTAGCAACTCAAAGGGTATTGAAGCCACTGGATCAGCATGACAAAGACATGGCTAGCATTTTTAGAAGAAGAGGTCAGCACTAGCAGCTTCCATATCCCTTAGTATATATCATTTAAAGTAAATGTAAACCCTCTGCCTTGTAAAACAAGTAATTCAGTCTAAAATAGAAATGAAAGGCAAAACATTTGTGTATAGGTATAAAAAAAAACCAGTATAAATACCAGTTTTCCCCCTTTTATATGAATGATCCCCCTCCCTCTGTTTTCAGCTGCCTAAGAGCTGGGGGGAGGAGAAACAACAGCACACTGATTTTGCCAGCAAACGGCTGTGCAGGGGGGAGGGGTTGTGCCAGGACAAGTCTGATCATTGGAGGAGAGCGGGCTGAGTTCCTAGCACAGCTAGAGAACTGACCAGGCTGTACTCGCTTGCCTAGTGTGGTCAGTTTTTAATAGGAAAGCAGAGGGACTGGCAGGAACATCAGGGATTTCACACAAAGGAAAAAATACAACTTTTTCATACAAGTACATGGTACAGCAGGCACATATCCGTAATAGGAAATGTTGGGGTAACATATTCTTTAATGGTAGAAAAATCATATACCTGATGTCTTGGTGATGTCCGACGTAGTTTTAGTCTGCAAAAATGTAAAATAAAATAGAATGAGCATTAAATGGCACAAGAGCAGCAAACAACCCCCACCCCCCCCCCCCCCCGCGCGGCACATCAACCCCCCTCCCTGCCCGATCACTGTCTGCCAGTCGGTCTGGCACTTACCCCAGCTGGGTGGCAGGTGGTGGACAGCTGGCATCGGCAGTGGCTCCTGTGTCCTCTCCTCCTAACTTCCCTCGTGCATCTCCTCCCCTCCTCTTAGTCATCCAATAGGATCGCCTGTCCTTTCAGCCAATGGAGTGATGGGTCTCAAGACCCACTTCCTGATTGGCCTGGAGGAGGATCAGTGTTACAATAGTGAATATTCATTAGCTATTAAACACACCTGGGTGGGCTCGGTTCGCATCCTCTGCGCCCCCAGCCCACCTTATTTTGAAGCCTATTAGAGCCTCAGGCTCTATTTAGGTGCTTCAAAAAAACACCCACCTCCATTGGAATCCATGCATCTGGCGTCTTGAAAAGGGGCCGGACTCATGGATGGGGGGGGGGGGTGCCCTTAATGGACGGGCCTCCCCTGACACCTACATATGATGCTGAGCTTCAGGGCTTGAAAGAACTCTAATAAAAGAAATCTTATAAATGAAAGGAGAAGACCAGGGACAATCAGGCCGGGAAGGAAAGGGATGGGTGATACTGGATATCCTCTAGCCAGGAAATGAGGCGAGTTCTATCTGATTTGCTAAGAACAAAGGGGTATTTGGCGCCCTCAGGGAGGGATGGTATGGGTTGTGTGCAGACACGGTAGTAAAAATGGTGGGACGATAAAGTGATTGAGATATAGGGGGAAAATCCATATAGTGCAAAAAGTCCAATAGACACTCCTAGGACCCCTGTGGGTGCTTCACTTTGAGGGTGCAGGCTCATGAACAGCTAGAAGGAGCTCTGGAGGAAGTAAATGACATCAGCCCCGCCCGCTTAGTGTACCCATGTCTACAGGAAGTGCCACCGAATATACCGGACTGACACCCTCAGATAGTGGAACGGATCCAGCAGATGATACTGCTTATACAAAGTGCTGGTTTATTGCTAACTTTTGAGTTGCTCTTTTATACTTTCATAAAATGCCCTAACTATACCTCCCAACTTTTTGCGATGGGAATGAGGGACACCTACAGTATCTCACAAAAGTGAGTACACCCCTCACATTTTTGTAAATGTTTTATTCTATCTTTTCATGTGACAACACTGAAGAAATGACACTTTGCTACAATGTAAAGTAGTGAGTGTACAGCTTGTATAACAGTGTAAATTTGCTGTCCCCTCAAAATAACTCAACACACAGCCATTCATCTCTAAACCGCTGGCAACAAAAGTGAGTACACCCCTAAGTGAAAATGCCCAAATTGGGCCCAAAGTGTCAATATTTTGTGTGGCCACCATTATTTTCCAGCACTGCCTTAACCCTCTTGGGCATGGAGTTCACCAGAGCTTCACAGGTTGCCACTGGAGTCCTATTCCACTCCTCCATGATGACATCACAGAGCTGGTGGATGTTAGAGACCTTGCGCTCCTCCACCTTCTGTTTGAGGATGT
This sequence comes from Aquarana catesbeiana, assembly GCF_042186555.1. Classification (NCBI taxonomy): domain Eukaryota; kingdom Metazoa; phylum Chordata; class Amphibia; order Anura; family Ranidae; genus Aquarana; species Aquarana catesbeiana. The sequence goes on from NC_133333.1 coordinate 23,622,529, forward strand.
CCCACAGATGCTCAATAGGGTTTAGGTCTGGAGACATGCTTGGCCAGTTCATCACCTTTACCCTCAGCTTCTTTAGCAAGGCAGTGTTCATCTTGGAGGTGTGTTTGGGGTCGTTATCATGTTGGAATACTGCCCTGCGGCCCAGTCTCTGAAGGGGGGGGATCATGCTCTACTTCACTATGTAACAGTACATGTTGGCATTCATGGTTCCCTCAATGAACTGCAGCTCCACAGTGCCAGCAGCACTCATTCAGCCCCGGACCATGACACTCCCACCACCATGCCTGACTGTAGGCAAGACACACTTGTCTTTGTACTCCTCACCTGGTTGCCGCCACACACGCTTCACACCATCTGAACCAAATAGGTTTATCTTGGTCTTATCAGACCACAGGACATGGTTCCAGTAATCCATGTCCTTAGTCTGCTTGTCTTCAGCAAACTGTTTGCGGGCTTTCTTGTGCATCATCTTTAGAAGAGGCTTCCTTCTGGGACGACAGCCATGCAGACCAATTTGATGCAGTGTGCGGAGTATGGTCTGAGCACTGACAAGCTGACCCCCCACCCCTTCAACCTCTGCAGCAATGCTGGCAGCACTCATACGTCTATTTCCCAAAGACAACCTCTGGATATGACGCTGAGCATGTGCACTCAACTTCTTTGGTGGACCATGGTGAGGCCTGTTCTGAGTGGAACCTGTCCTGTTAAACTGCTGTATGGTCTTGGCCCCCGTGCTGCAGCTCAGTTTCAGGGTCTTGGCAATCTTCTTATAGCCTAGACCATCTTTATGTAGAGCAACAATTCTTTCTTTCAGATCCTCAGAGAGTTCTTTGCCATGAAGTGCCATGTTGAACTTCCAGTGACCAGTATGAGAGAGTGAGAGCGATAACACCAAATTTAACACACCTGCTCCCCATTCACACCTGAGACCTTGTAACACTAACGAGTCACATGACACCGGGGAGGTAAAATGGCTAATTGTGCCCAATTTGGACATTTTCACTTAGGGGTGTACTCACTTTTGTTGCCAGCGGTTTAGACATTAATGGCTGTGTGTTATTTTGAGGGGACAGCAAATTTACACATTTATGCCCCGTACACACGGTCCTCCATCGGACATTTTCCATCACACAAAGGTTGAGAGCTTGCTATAAAATTTTCCGACAACAAAATCCGTTGTCGGAAATTCCGACCGCTTGTACGGGGCATAATACAAGCTGTACACTCACTACTTTACATTGTAGCAAAGTGTCATTTCTTCAGTGTTGTCACATGAAAAGATAGAATAAAATATTTACAAAAATGTGAGGGGTGTACTCACTTTTGTGAGATACTGTAGATGGCACCGCTCCTCTCTCTATTTCTATCGGACTTATTGCAGCATCTAATTGCAGCTCACAGTGTGCAGTGAAATCAGAGTAAGCAAATTCAATAGCGAAGAGAATCCTGTACAACTGTGCAAGACTGAAGTGAAGGCTGGAGTTGAGCTTTAAATACTCTACCTTCTATAAAAATGTATAGTCATTGCAAGTAAAGCTAGGCAGACAAATCCAAATACTGCCATCAAAATCACATAAATCATTTTCACGATGCCTTCTTTCAATTCATAACCTGTAGACAAATATAAAAGAGGACAGATTACATTCTGATCTATATGTATAGAGTCCCAAATTAATTTTCAAAAAGAATAAATCTTAGAAAAAACAAATGCAACAATATTGTAAGCAGAATCTAATGCCCCGTACACAAGATAGGATTTTCCAACGGAAAATGTTCGATGGGACCTTGTTGTCGGAAATTCCGACCGTGTGGAGGGTCCATCGAACATTTTCCATAGGAATTTCCGTCACACAAAATTTGAGAACTGGATCTCAAATTTTCCGACAACAAAATCCGTTGTCGGAAGTTCCGATCATGTGCACACAATTCCGACGTACAAAATTCCACGCATGCTCGGAATCAAGCAGAAGAGCCGCACTGGCTATTGAACTTCCTTTTTCTCGGCTTGTCGTACGTGTTGTACGTCACCGCGTTCTTGGCGTTCTGAATTTCCAACAAGATTTGTGTGACCCGTGTGTATGCAAGACAAGTTTGAGTCAACATCCGTGGGAAAAAATCCATGGATTTTGTTGTCGGAATGTCCGATCGTGTGTACGGGGCATTACAGTTCTAAAAATCAGGAGGTCCTTTGAGAAGGTGGGAAATGGTCCAGGGCTGCCAAGTCCATTGGAATTTGTCATACTTGTCCTCAAGGATCGCCATCAATCTTTCGATAATGAGCGTATTGTAAACCCAGTTCTTCTATGTGGGCTCTTTTTTTTTTTCATTCTACTCTTACGATGATATTCTGATCTTATCCACCTAATGCCCCGTACACACGGTCGGATTTTCCCAATGGAAAATGTGTGATAGGACCTTGTTGTCGGAAATTCCGACTGTGTGTGGGCTCCATCACAGATTTTGAGAACAAAGTTTGAGAGCAGGCTATAAAATTTTCCGACAACAAAATCCGTTGTCGGAATTTCCGATCGTGTGTACACAAATCCGACGTACAAAGTGCCACGCATGCTCAGAATAAATAAAGAGATGAAAGCTATTGGCTACTGCCCCGTTTATAGTCCCGACGTACGTTTTACGTCACCGCGTTCAGAATGATCGGATTTTCCGACAACTTTGTTTGACCGTGTGTATGCAAGACAAGTTTGAGCCAACATCCGTCGGAAAAAATCCTAGGGTTTTGTTGTTGGAATGTCCGATCAATGTCCGACCGTGTGTACGGGGCATTAGACGTTGCTAGATTGTCTGTGATTCCCAGAGGTTCAATATATCGGGAAAGGATACTCATTCAAGGCATATCTGACTCTGTAATAGAGTCCACTGGCTCCGGTAAGAGTCCATCTTTCAAGGGTGGTGGACTACAAGGTGAACTTTTGATCACTGGTATAATCACTTTCCATATCACATGGTGGTTTACTGAAGGGGAGGTTTATCAATACTACTACCACTATTTGGATCACTATTGGGCTTTTTTGAGTGCACTTCCTTTTTTTATTAAGCATTTATTGAAATTATTATCGCTAGCGCTGAAAATCTTGTTTTGAATAATTGGACAATACCGAAAAAAGTAGAAGACTATGACGGGCAAGGAGGAAAAGACACTTCCTGGAGTAGCAATGTTTCATCACAGAGGTACATATTGTAATTAAAAAATAATTTATCCCCTTCATGCTGACCGTCCACAAATTTGCGTTCATGGCTGCAGCTGCAGGCATCACCCTGGTACAGTTTTTTAGAGCGGGCGGTTGGCTTTTGAGTGATAACAACCGATGCGGCTAAAAGCCACTTGGCTGTTATCCTAAAGGAGCGGGAGGGTGACGTCCCCCCTCTTGCCGCCTTCTGCCACTTTTCCCAGGTCTCTCGTCCCACCGGGAGGCCCGAGCCACCAGCCGGCAGATGCTGAGACTCGTACAAAGCCGGATTTGGCTCCGATCTGGTCTCCAATGTAAAATCCCGGAAGCAACGTCACTTCCGGTTTACTCGGCTACCAATGGTGGCGATTTTAAAAAAATGACAGTATTCAGAAAGGATCTGAATACTTTTAAGTGCAGATGAGGGGTTTGGGGTCTTTTAGACCCCTGATCACTCCATAAAAAGTACCTGTCTCCACCTATTACTGTCACAAGGGATGTTACATTTCTTCTGACAGTGATAAAAGTGATCAGATTTTTTTTTTTTTAAGGGACAATGTAAAAAATAAAAAAAAATAAGAAAAAAAAATGTTTAAAGCACCTCCGCCCCACGTGCTCTTGCAACAAATAAAACGCATACGTAAGTCACGCCCAAAAAATGTAAACGGTGTTCGAATCACACATGTGAGGTATCACCGCGATTGTTATGCCCTGTACACACGGTCGGACATTGATCAAACATTCCGACAACAAAATCCATGTATTTTTTCCGACGGATGTTGGCTCAAACTTGTCTTGCATACACACGGTCACACAAAGTTGTCGGAAAATCCGATCGTTCTGAACGCGGTGACGTAAAACACGTACGTCGGGACTATAAACAGGGCAGTAGCCAATAGCTTTCGTCTCTTAATTTATTCTGAGCATGCGTGGCACTTTGTGCGTCGGATTTGTGTACACACAATCGGAATTTCCGACAACGGATTTTGTTGCCGGAAAATTTTATAGCCTGCTCTCAAACTTTGTGTGTCGGAAATTGTGTGATGGAGCCTACACACGGTCGGAATTTCCGACAACAAGGTCCTATCACACATTTTCCATCGGAAAACCCTATCGTGTGTACGGGGCATTAGAGCGAGAGCAATAATTCTAGCACTAGACCTCCTCTGTAACTCTAAACTGGTAACCGTAAAAAAAAAAATTAAAGCGCCTGTGGAGATTTTTAGGTACCATAGTTTGCCGCCATTCCACAAGTGTGCGCAATTTCAAAGCATGACATGTTAGGTATCAATTTACTCAGCGTAACATCATATTTCACACTATATAAAAAAAAATTGTGCTACCTTAACTGTTTAGTTGTTTTTTTAAATTCACGAAAGTGTCTTTTTTCCCCAAAAAATGCGTTTGAAAGATCGCTGCGCAAATACAGTGTACAGTGCAAATACAAATACGATCACCATTTTATTCTCTGGGGTCTCTGCTAAAAAAATATATAGAATGTTTGGGGGTACTAAGTAATTTTCTAGCAAGAAATATGGATTTTAACTTGTAAGGAACAAATGTCAGAAATAGGCTGAGGCATGAAAGGGTTAAAGAAAAATGCTGAAAGTGAGCAAATAAAATACATGTTTTTTTTTCTGTGCTTTTATCCGCCATTTTTTTAAGCTGGTGGCAACGTCTCTTTAAAAAAGCAGAAGGCTCAGAAAGCTCCCTCACCTGTAATAACAACTTCCACAGAAGTAGAACTCCCAACTGCATTGTGTGCGATACAAGTATAACCCCCAGAATTGTTACTATGGTGGTCAATGTGAAGGGTGCGTTTCTTTTCCTTTAATTCGAATCCATCCTTGATCCAAGTGTAATGAGTCACAGCAGGTCTACTGCTAAGGAAGAAGCATTTCAGCTCTATGGCGCCCTCTGCTGTGCGAGATTTAATAACTTTAACTTCAACAGCAGCATCTACAGAAGAGGGTGCAGAGTCATAAATGGACAGGAGAAGGGAATACTGCATGTACTGTTCATAAGTAAATACATTCATAAATAAGAAGATAGATGCAGATGACAGGAAAGTGATTGAAATGAACAACCAGATTTAGACTTTACATACATAAGCTAGGGTGACCACGCGTCCCGGATTGCCCGGGACAGTCCCGGATTGCCCGGGACAGTCCCGCATTTTGCAGGTCTGTCCCGGGCACCTTCATTCCAGGACAATACAGTGCCCCGGAATGGAACTGACACTGCCACCCACCCCCATGGCTGATCTGTTGCCCCCCAAAAAAAAGGCCACCACATCGCTGCCTTACTCACTGACAGTACTTGTCCTGGCCGAGAATGTCTAGAGAGGCACAATCCCCGCCCCCCTGCTTGTGATTGGAGAAATCATAAATCCCGCCTCTTGCGTGTAATCGCTGTAGAGCCAGCATTGGAACAAGGTAAAACGGGTCTCGGCCGGCCAGGACAAGTACTGTCAGTGAGTAAAGTGGCAATGTGGCGGCCATTTTTGAGGGGCACAATCAATTCTTCTGAGTAAAGCGCGCACCCGCCGCCCCAGCTGTGCCGTGATTCGTTACAGCACAAGCTGATTTTTAGGAGGGGGGGTATAGCTCCCAACTGTCCCTGATTTGGGACAATGTCCCTCTGTCCCCTCTTACCTCCTCATTTGTCCCTCATTTTGGTCTGATCTATATAGATGTATATAAAATGCACTTTTTATCTATCAAAAAGTGTTTTCCAGCACTAAACTTTTCATCTGATTTCTAAATTGCTGCATTTGTAAATTTCAAAAGCCAATAGTAGTGGTAAAAAAAAGCACTTGTGGGTTTAACCAATCTTGTTTTTTGTACAATTCCCCTTTAAGGGGGCGTAGCAAGGGGTGTGTCCTATGCCTGCAAACTTTTGCTGATAGGTGTCCCTCATTCCCATCTCAAAAAGTTGTGAGGTATGGGGGGCCCTGTGAATGGTCCTGCAGCCTTCAGGGACCTGTAAAGTGTCCCAGGAGGTTGTGGAGAGGAAGGGGGGATGCCACTTCCGTTCAGATCCCCTTGGTGATCCATGCAGATGTAGGGGTGGGTAAATGTCCAAACTAGGTACCCGTTCTCCCCCTCAAAAAAAGTTTCCATTACTGTCAGAGGAGGGGGGGAGGAATAGAAAAAGCAGAACTTCTGTTTTTAACTGAAGTTCCGCTTTAATACAAATTCAGTTCAGCTAATCTTTCCTCATAGCTAAGCTCCTCTTATCAGTTTGGTTGCCCTTCTCTGCACTTTCTCCGGTTCCCCCATATCCTTCTTGAGAACTGGTGATCAAAACTGAACTGCATATTCCAGATGAGGTCTTACTAATGATTTGATTAGTTCATATGTGGTGGAACCGGTTTGAGGTTCTACAGTAGAAGAGATTCCTGTGGCTCCAAAGCCACCCAATCACTTCTACTATGTGTAAATGGTGTGTCCCAGTACAATACTCACACTTGATGTCCAGTCTTGCCTCCCGTTGTAAAGTGTATCCATTATGATGGCTAATCGTGCATTGAATATCGGTTCCATCATCTTCAGGGGTAGGATTATAGACCAGTTCTGAGTTTTCTCTCCAGTATCCTCCTAACAGATCCTCCGACCTCCTGTGGATCTGGCCAGGTTTATTCCATGTTATGATAGGCGGGCTGGAGCCACATGTGTGATTTGCAGAGCATGCAACATTGACAGGTCTTCCTGCAGTCATATCTTCGGGAACTGTAATTGTTGGAGGTTGTGGAGAATCTGAGAAATTCGAGGTTTTAAAAAAAAAAAAGGAGTTTATTTTGTTAGCAATTGCTTATATCTGACACCACTTAGTTGGTGTATATTTGGATGCAGAAGTGCAACTACATAGCAAACCACACTTCCTTGTCATTTCATGACATGAACACAGTGATGGGGTATGTACATGGCCAAGTCCCATGAGCATTTTTTTCCCACCCCGTTTATGTATCTCTGCAGTTCCTTTAGAATTGGGGGACTCTGCAGATATTTCAAAGTATGTGTGTCCCCTACATCCCGTACGGGCAAGCAGATACAATCTGACATAAAGAATCAACGCACTACCACAACGCTCCACAGTGCCATGGTATTTCATTGAGATCTACAAGCCGACAGGCGCAAGGGATGCCGGGGCTTGTAGTTCACTCACAAACAGAGCTGTGTGAATGAATGACAAAACCGTGTGGGCAGAGCACCGCTGATTTTAAAGAGGCAAAAGAGAATTTTAAAGAGATTTTAAAGAGTGACAGCTAGTACAGGGAACTTCTCCCCGTACTTCTGTCACAGGGAGTGTGGGGAGCGGGCGGCGGCTGCAGCACTGGGAACATGTTACATGTTGCATCCTAAAAACGGCACCAAAGCGGAGTTCCGGACGTTTTTATTTTTTAACCATTTGCCGCCTGCCCACCGTCAAATAACGGAGGGACTGTGCGGCTTTAGTGGCAACGCAGTGTTGCTAGGACACGGTGCAACCCTGATCTCTGTAAAGAGCCGTGGCCACGGCTCTTTAACTATGTGATCGGCTGTGTCCAATCACAGCCGGTCACATGTAAACATGGAAATGCCAGCAATCGTCTCTCATCGCCTCGCACTGACAGAGTGTGGGGCGAGGAGAGCCGATCAGCGGCATCTCCTCACAGGGAACAGTAGGAGATGTAATCAGGGCACTGATCATCAGTGCCCTGATTCCAATAAAGCGCCATCAGTGGGAGCAAACAGTGCCCACCAGTGCCAGCAATCAGTGCTGGCTATCAGTGCCGCCTATCATTGCTGCCCATCAATATCTATCAGTGCCACCCATCAATGCCCATCAGTGCCACCCATCATTGTCCATCAGTGCTGCCTATTTGTGCCGCCTATCAGTCCACACCAGTGCCACCTATCAGTGCCCCCCAGTGCCACCTATCAGTGCCCACCAGGGCCACCCATTAGTGCCTCTCATCAGTGCTACCTATCAGTGCCCATAAGTGCGCCATTTTAGTGCCTCCTCATCAGTGCCACCTAATCGGTGCCCATAAGTGCTGCCTCATCAGTGCCCGTCAGTGCCTCCTCATTAGCGCACATCAGTGAAGGAGAAAAATAACTTATTTACAAAATTTATGGACAGAGACTAAGAAAAACTTTTTTTTTCAAAATTTTTCATGTTTTTTAAAAAAAACCCAGCAGTGATTAAATAGCACTAAAAAAAAGCTCTATTTTTGTGAAGAAAATGATAAAAAATTTCACAAGGTTACGGTGTAGCATGACCGCACAAATGTCATTCAAAGTGTGACAGCGCTAAAAATTGGCCTGGGCAGGAAGGGGGTGAAAGTGCCCGGTAGGCAAGTGGTTAAATAACCCTCCTGACAGTCACCACTCATAGATTTTATATCGGCATGTGTTATCTATTGTACTGTTTCCAGTCTTTGTGCACCTCTCAGTACTTACCTGTAACTCCCGATGCAGCACGCATACTGATTGTGGGCATCTGAAGCCCGCTGGAACTTTCTTCCGGGATTAGGTGCAGATGGCTACCCAGCATGCACCTCTCAATCTTGCACATGTGCAGTGGGAAAAAATCATGGCCCACTGTGCTTCTAGCAGTGGGGGATGTCCATTGACTCCTGGGATTGATGACACTGCTATCCCAGGAGCCAATGGAAAACCGGAAATGACGTATCACACCGGGCCGAGACTCAACAAAAGGTAGAAGATGACAAAAAAAGTACCTGAAAATGAATGGGGGTGCGGTCATGAATAATTGCAGCCATTGTTGTAAATTAGGCTGGAACTCTGCTTTAAGAATCATTTTAAAGAGGAGTTCCGCCTGGAGGAAAAAAATGAAAAGTCAGCAGCTAAAAATACAGTATCTGCTGACTTTTAATATATGGACACTTACCTGTCCAGGGAGCCCGAGATGTCAGCCCCCCAGCCAATTTTTGGATTGGGTGCTGCCGCTACCATCTCCACTAGAGGAAACCGGCAGTGAAGTCTTTCGGCTTAACAGCCGGTTCCCTACTGCTCATGCGTGAAGCGTGCTGCACTTTATATTAGGCCCGGCGGCAGAGGAAGGAGGAGGGGGGGACTTCCAAGGGACAGTGCTGCCACGCCATCTCCAGGAAGTGGGGACCTGTCAAAAACAGGTCCCCCGTTCACCCCTAAAAGGGAGGAAGCAAATAAGTTTAGGTTCCACTTTTGGGTGGAACTCCACTTTAAGCCCCTGTGACAGAGACCAGGCCCTGATTTCCAATTTCGGTGACAACCTAGTACAGAAAATTAATGTAAATCTTTCTAGTGAGGATTACAACAAAGACACGAACGCTAACCCCTTCCGCATGCAATCCATTTTTTATATTTTCAGAAATACATTTTCTAAATAAAAAAATAAAGTCTACCTGTAACACCCAACCAAACAAAACGAAGGCCTTGTGAGAATGCATTATCCTGTGGCCTCTCTGCTAGTCCTGGATAGTAACTTGTCCTATCTTCTTTTCTCACCGGGTCTATCCTTAGCGTACAGCTGTTTTTCCCGGGTACCAATGAGGTTCGGTTCTGATATTGCTTTTCTACCAATGAGTTTGCTCTGCTGTCAAAAACATGCATGTAGTTCAAATGAAGGCGATACCAAGCAACACTGGCAGCTCCCATATTCTTAGGCGGTGGGTATGTGCAGGGGATCTCCACGCAGGAGCCCATCAAAGCATTAATTGTGCCAGGAAATTTCCAGTCCAGGCCAAAAAATATTGATAGAGAGCCTGGAAAATAGAACCAATACATACATATCCATTAACAGCTTTAGGAGTAAATGTACATAACGAGATGATGTGGACAATGATGTCCAAGTTTGGTGGAAGCTACAGTATTACGTAAATGTGATGAGCACTTGATTTGAAGGGCAAGAAAATCAGAAATTTTCTAATGTACTTAAGTAGATGGAGGTAGATTCATCCAGTCTGCTTAACAATGTACACTATGTGACCAAAACAATGTCAACACCTCTGGAGATGAGTTCTAGGTATTTCCAGTGAAGGACACGGACCTGATCATTACTAGGCATTAGAAAGTGGAGATGTTTGGAGCAAGTTAGGACCCATTTTGTTTAACTGCTTCCCGTCCGCCCAACGTCATATGACGTCGTCGACTTTGAGCGGTGATATCTAAATGATGTCTGCAGTTACAGGCATCATTCAGATATCTTCTTTTAGAGTCGGCGATTCCCTTCACCGTCAGAACAATCATATCGGCTGTTCAGCCGCTTAATCGTTCTTATAGGCGGCGGGAGGGGATGTCCACCCTCCTCTCACTGCCCTCCGGTGCTTCTCCCAGCTAACCCCTGAGATCGGCAAACCGGAGAAGGAAACCGGTGCCGGATGCTGACCATAGAGATTTCCGGCGTGCTAGATAGTCCCCGGAGTCTCTATGATCGTTCAGAGGCCGGGCGCGATGTTAGAACCTCTGCATTTGAAAAAATGCCAGCTGGGAAGCTGGGATCTTTTTTGGGGGGATTTCAGGTTTTCCAGCCTAGAGGTGAAATCTGACCCCAGATCTCGCTGTAAAGAGGACCTGTCGTGCCATATTCCTATTCCAAGGGATGAGTATGTTCCTTGTAATAGGAATAAAAGAGTAAAAAGAAACAAACTAGAAAAATCAAAAAAATAAAATTAACATAAAAACAAACAAAAATGGTGCATAAACCACAAATGCTTAAGTAGATAAGGTAAAGTTTACACCAGGACTTTGATAAATGGCCTTGAAGGAACGAGAGGAGTATTCCTCTCGCTTGTACTGTATGTTTGATGGACTATAAATACTGTACAATGTTTAAAGGGATGCCAAGGTCTTTTAACCTGTACTGTGAAAAATTTAATAAAAATCACTTAAAAGAAAAAAAAAACAAAACATTTAAAGCACCCCTGTCTCGCACGCAAAAGCGAACAGATACATAAGTCGCGCCCACATATGAAAACGACGTTCAAACCACACATGTGAGGTATCTCCGCGAACGTTAGAGTGAGAGCAATAATTCTAGCACTAGGCCTCCTCTGTAACTCATAGCATGTAACCTGTAAGAAAATTTAAAGTGTTGCCTATGGGGATTTTTAAGTACCGAAGTTTGGCGCCATTCCATGAGCGTGTGCAATTTTGAAGCGGGACATGTTAGGCACATCCACCACTCAAAAAGTAGAGACAGTTTCTGCCAATAGGTGAAGGAAAACGAGAGGAAGATAAGGAAGCCAAGGAGAAGGGCATCTGTGTGGAGCTAAAACATCAGCGAGCCCAGCCAAGTGAAGCTCACTTTGTCCGAACATTTGCAAAGGAACCTGAGCTCCTTAAGCCAATTCCATATGAGTTCATGGCATAAGGTACTGCTATTAAAACACCCTTTTCTCACAAAAAAAAATTATATTTAAAAAAAAAATGTGATTTTTTTTGGGAACTAAGTGCAATTCTGTTAGGGGCCAGAAAAATATGTAGGATATGTAGAGGGGGCACTTAATGCATTTTTATGAAGTCATGAAGGCTGATTTTCTAAAGCAGTTGAGAATTTTCACTTAATATATTGTAAGAATCGTCACCTCAATTATTCAGTCAAGCAAAGGCAAATTCCTATTTACTTATTTCATCTGGACATGATTGGGTCTTCAAAGTGTACAGGAATTTGCTTTTCACACGATTGGATAATAAACATGAACATTCACAAAATCTATTGAGTAAAGATTCTCAACTCTTTTAGTGAATTGGCCTTATTGCCTCTTATCGCTTCTCCATGATGCCTTCTGGATATTCTAGGAATATCCATCCTGGCACATTAATTCTTTGTTCGAGAAGGCTTGGCCAGTGGACACTGGGACCAATTGGGTAAAAGTAGTTCTGTCTTTGGGTACTTCATCAATAATCATAAACAGTAAAGACAACCAACAGTTGCATCTCACCAAGATAGGGTGATCTGGGGAACATTAGGATTTATGAGCTTTATGCTTATAATATTTATTTGGTTCCCCTAGTCAGGTAAACTCCTACCTTGAAGGAGGACAATGAAGACACTCCCTGTGAAAACCCTCATTCTCTGTGCTGCTTGTTGATAGCTGTATTCACAGTCATGAAAAAAGAAAAATCTGTAAAAAGATAGAAAAAAGCAAAAAAAAAAGTTGAATACCCTCTATATTAAAGCTTTATTGATCTCTGCTTTAGAAACACAGAGGGATCCTGTCCGCAGTATTGATACATAGAAGAGCAGAGAAAAAAAACAAGTGCTCCATGGAGTTTGCACAGCTGGATTTCCTCTCTCCTTCTCTTCCTCTTCACACAGCGACTCAGGCAGCAGCAGCAGCAATCAAATACTGAGAGGAGGGAGCTAAGGGCCAAGCCGCGCTGTGTGTGTCTATATAGCACGGCTCCGTAGACACACAGCTCTGGAGCACAGAAAAGGAGGAGCCAAATCGCTGGTGGGGGACCAAAGAAGAAGGGGTTCAGGGTCGCTCTGTGCAATACCATTACACAGAGCAGGTGAATAGAACATGTTTATTATTCTAATGTAAAAAAAATAAAAATATCTTCAGTAACACTTTAACTGCTTGCCGACCGGCTCACGCTGATATACATCAGCAGAAGGGCATGTACAGACAGATTAACGTACCTGTACGTTGCCCTTTAAGAAGCGGTTTGCGGGCGCGCCCTAAGTGACCTCCATGAGTGTGATCACGGGTCCCGTGGACTCGATGTCCGCGGGGGTACCCGCGATCGTCTCACGGAGAGGAAGAACAGGGAAATGCTGATGTAAACAAGGCATTTCCCTGTTCTGCCTAGTGACAGGACAATGATCACAGCTCCCTGTAATCGGGAGCGGTGATCAGTGTCATGTCACACATAGCCACGCCCCCCCCACAGTTAGAATCACTCCCCAGGACACACTTAACCCCTACACTGCCCCCTAGTGGTTAACCCCTTCACTGCCAGTGTCATTTACACAGTAATCAGTGCATTTGTATAGAACTGATTGCTGTACAAATGACAATGGTCCCAAAGATATGTCAAAAGTGTTCGCCATAAAGTCCCGATAAAAATCGCAGATCGGCGCCATTAGTAAAAAAAAAATTTTTTTTTAAAATGCCATAAAACTATCCCCTATTTTGTAGACGCTATAACTTTTGCGCAAACCAATCAATAAACGCTTATTACGATTCATTTTACCAAAAATATGTAGAATAATACATATCGGCCTAAACTGATGAAAAAAACAGTTTTTTTATATATTTTTTTGGGGATATTTATTATAGCAAAAAGTAAAAAAAATGTGTTTTTTTGCTAAATTGTCGCTATTTTTTGTTTATAGCGCAAAAAATAAAAACCGCATAGGTGATCAAATAACGCCAAAAGAAAGCTCTATGTGTGGGGAAAAAAAGGACGTCAATTTTGTTTTGGAGCCACGTCGCACGACCGCGCAATTGTCAGTTAAAGAGCCGCAGTGCTGAATCGCAGAAAGTGCTCTGGTCTTTGGCCAGCCAAATGGTCCGGGGCTGAAGTGGTTAACTTAACTCAACATTGTCTGACATGCTACCCAAGCTAAACGTCTATTCCAAACATCAATAACTTTTTTGGTAAAGAAAATTCTTTGTAAGCTTTAAAACGAATGCAGCCACCACATTTAGGGCCGGTAAACTGCAATAACTTCCATTTTTGTTCTTGGGTTTAAAGCTGAAGTTTTGTATTTCTGCTCCTTTTGTGATGTGCCCCACAATTCTATCCACTTCCTCCCAGTGCCTGGCCACCCTCTTTACTCATGTTGCAGTCATTCAGAATAAGCACCCCCTAAATCCATTTTTCTCTATAGTTCTGGCCAAACTGTACCCCAAATATTGTACTGTCATAGGATTCTTTTCCCCTAAATGCCTAATTTTACATTCAGAAACTTTGAACTGTGGACTTCATTGCTTTGACTAATCTTCCAGCAATGCCAGTGCATGTTCTGTGTTATAAACACCTCCAAGAATATGAATCCTATTGCACACCTTTGCGTCATCAGCAAAAAGACTTACCTTGCCCACCAGGTCATCAGATATATCCCTTATGAAGGGAAAAATAGAACAAGACCACATACTACAGATCCTAATGACTGAACTCTGTTCTAAATTAACCCCATTTACAACCACACTCTGATCTTTAGCCAACTTTGTATCCACTGAACCACCCAAGGATTAAGTCCTAGCTCATAGCCAATTGTGTATCCAGTGAACCATCCAAGGATAAGGTCCTAGCTCATAGCCAACTGTGTATCCACTGAACCACCCAAGGATTAAGTCCTAGCTCATAGCCAATTGTGTATCTGCTGAACCATTCAAGGATTAAGTCCTAGCTCATAGCCAACTGTGTATCCACTGAACCATCCAAGGATAAGGTCCTAGCTCATAGCCAACTGTGTATCCACTGAACCACCCAAGGATTAAGTCCTAGCTCATAGCCAATTGTGTATCTACTGAACCATCCAAGGATTAAGTCCTAGCTCATAGCCAACTGTGTATCCACTGAACCATCCAAGGATTAAGTCCTAGCTCATGGCCAACTGTGTATCCACTGAGTCACCCAAGGATTAAGTTTTAGCTTGTAGCCAACTGTGTATCCACTGAACCACCTAAGAGTTAAGCTCTAGCTTGGAGCCAACTGTGCATGCAATGAACTACCCAAGGTTTAAGTCCTAGCTTGTAGCCACCTGCATATCCACAGAGTCACCCAAGGGTTACTTAATTCCTAGCTTTTATCCAATGGCATATCCACTTAACCAGCCAAGGATTAAGCCCTAGCGAGTAGCCAACTGAATATCCACTAAACCACCCCAGAGTTACTGTAAGTCCTAGCTTGTAGCCAACTGTGAATCCACTGAACCACCCAAGAGTTAAGTCGTAGCTTGTACAACGTATGAGATCATTATGTGGTACTGAATCAAATGGTTTGCTGAAATCCAGATAGGCTTTGTTCACAGCACCGCCCTGACCCTAAACATTTCTAATACAGTTACAGAAGGGTCCTGGCTCATCTGGACTGCCACATAGAAACACAGAGGTGTCCAGCCCATGGATTTTTGGATAAAAATGTACAACTGCTTAAAATTTAAAAATGCATTTTGAACAGTATCTTACCTTTGCCTGCAGCTTAGGAATGAAAGATTTCTGAAAGCAGAACAAAAATGTTCATGACAAGTCCCTTCCAAAGAGTTCACAGTACTCTGTTTATCATGCTTCCTGTGGTGATGTAATCTCCCCATCACTCACAGTGGTCAGATAAGATAAACTAGAACATGACCATCACTGTGGGTATGGTTTAATGTTGTTATTAACACTAGAGATTTAAATGATTACATGAGTCCATTTGAGGCCCTGGTTTGCTTTGCCACATAAGGGGTTGAGTTACTAAAGGCAAAATCTGTTCACTTTGCAAGGGGATTTGCCCCAGAGCTTAGTGAAGGAGGTGAAGCTCTGCTGACTTCCATATGTGCAAGCAAAAATGCTTTTTTTTTTTAATGTTCCCTGCACATGAAATGGGTAATCTTTGCAAAGTAAAACTTCACCACATTCACTATTCGCTCTGGGACAATTTCCCTTCCAAAGTGCAACTTCCTATGCACAGTGAACAGCCTATTTACCTTTAGTCAATCAACCAAAGAGTACACAGGATTGATCTATTCATTTTACTTTACAGATGACTGACGTGAACAAAGCTTTTTTCACAAAAAAGATAACAATGGCCCCTACCGCTTCTTAAATTTTACTAAAAAAAAAAGTGAACAGCATTAAAATTAGTTGTTGTTAAAGTGCTCAATTATTTTCCGGTGAGTGCGCACTTTGGAGAGGAACGGAGGAGCACATGTGTAATGTGGAAGAGTTGGCACGTTGGTTTCAACCATAAAAACGAATTGAGTGGCACTTTAGATTTGGATGCTATTTATGTACTTTTGTTGTGCACAAACTAAACTGGATGTTGTTTACATATTTATACTCTCTGGCCACTTTATTAGGTACACCTTGCTTGTACTGGGTTGGACAACCTTTTGCCTTCAGAACTGCCTTCATCCTTCGTGACAAAGATTCAACAAGGTGTTGGAAACATTCCTCAGAGATTTTGGACCATAGTGACATGATAGCATCACGAAGTTGCTGCAGATTTGTAGGTTGCACATCCATGATGCAAATCTCCTGTTCCGACACATTCCAAAGGTGTTCTATTGGATGAGATGTGGTGAGTGTGGAGGCCATTGGAGTACAGGGACCTCATTGTCCAGTGGTGAGATGATTGGAGCTTTGTGACATGGTCCATTATCCTGCTGGAAGGAGCCATCAGAAGATGGGGACACTGTAGTCATAAAGGGATGGACATGGTCAGCAACAATACTCAGGTAGGACGTGGCATTTAAATGATGCTTAATTGGTACTAAGGGGCCCAAAGTGTGCCAAGAATATATGCCCCTCACCATTACACCACCACCACCAGCCTGAACTGGTGATACAAGGCAGGATGGATCCATGCTTTCATGTTGTTTATGCCCAATTCTGACCCGACCATCTGAATGTTGCAGTTGAAATCCAGACTCATCAGACCAGGCAATGTTTTTCCAATCTTCTATTGTCCAATTTTGGTGAGCCTGTGCGAATTGTAGTCTCAGTTTCCTGTTCTTAGCTGACAGGAGTTACATCCAGGACTTCTGCTGTTGTAGCCAATCTGCTTCAAAGGTTAATATGTTGTGAGTTCAGAGATGGTATTCTGCATACCATGGATGTAATAAGTGGTTATTTGAGTTACTGTTGCCTTTCTATCATCTGGAACCAGTCTGCCCATTCTCCTCTGACCTCTGACATCAACAAGGCATTTTCCTCCACACAACTGCCGCTCACTGGATATTTTCTCTTTTTCGGACCATTCTCTGTAAACCCTACAGATGGTTGTGTTTGAAAATCCCAGGAAAGGTCAGCAGTTTTTTTAAATACACAGACCAGCCCGTCTGGCACCAGCAACCATGCCACGTTCAAAGTCACTTAAATCCCCTTTCCTCCCCATTCTCAAGTTCGGTTTGAACTTCAGCATGTCGTCTTCACCACGTCTAGATGCCTAAAGACATTGAGTTGCTGCCATGTGATTAGCTGCCATGTGATTAGCAAGTTACCAAGCAATTGGATAGGTGTACTTAATAAAGTGGCTGGTGAGTGGATATTTCATTAAAGCATTTTATAATTGAATTGGTTCATGTCCACATTGTTATGCTTTAAGCACTTTTATAGAAGGAATCATTTAGAATTTAGAATAATTTGGGAATTGTATTCTAGAGAGCTTTAATAAAGAATTTTAGAGCTGTTCACTTTTTTTTAGTAAATTTTAGTTTATACACAAAGGGGGACATGTGTTGGGAACAGCAGTTGGGTGCACAACTCTATAACTCTATCTCCTTTCCATGGTGTTAACTGGGTTTAATCTTTAGAGTTATACAGATATACAATTTTATATGGGCAATGGGGATATGTCCTGGTAATATCTTTTACATTTTTACATATACTATATATATATATATATATATATATATATATATATATATATATATATATATATTTATATGTCTCCTTCTTAGGATTTATCATGTTCCTTACACTGAGGTGTCTGCTGGGAATATTCAGAAACTAAAACACCCTTGCATGCTATGTGCAAATCCTTCTTCATACCTGGTGGGTCCCTTTATGCTTCGTCAATATTTTCGGACTGTAAAAATTCCTTTTTGGCAATATTTAAAAACAAGAGTATTTTTGTACACCTATATTTTTGATAATGTATAATTAATTATACTTTACAAAAAACTCTGTAGCAATTAATCCCATTTCTGTTGTTGTTTTTTTTTATTTATCTCTCATAGTAATCATTTCATACAGCACTCTAGAATGTCCTGAAGAAGCTCACTGGAAGCGAAACATGTAGAGCGGTAGTGTCTGTAAATGTATAGGAAATGAATGTGATACGCAACAAGGGTTTTTTTTTTTACGATAATGTTTTTATTGTTATAAATAAAATATATTTTTTTATAAATTAAAAGATACTATTTCTTTCTTTTGACACCTTTAAAGTCCTGCAGTTTTCCTTTTTTCATGTATTCTTCATTAAAATTGGGTTGTGGTGATATCACAGCCCAAATTCTCTTTATTAAAAGAATTTTAGAGCTGTTGACTTTTTTAGTACATTTTAGTTTATACACACAGGGGGAGATGTGTTGGGAACAGCAGTTGGGTTGCACATTCTCTAGTATATGGCTTATGTTGGGTCTTCACAGTTTTGGGTATAAAAAATCAGTGCGGTTTCATTTTTTTTTTTATATTTTGGCCATACCAGTTCTTAGATGTGGTGGCTGCATTAATTGATTTTTTTTTTTTTGCAACTACCCTTGCCACTTATTATGACCTGGACTTAAATCACAAACAATCTTAGCTTCCTTTAAGGCCTGGTTCACACCTATGCATTTTTTAATGCGTTTTCAGTTTTGCAGAAACACACTAAAGTCCATTTAACATGGTTTCCTATGGATGTAGTTGATTTACTAAAGAAAGATAGGTGATTCACTTTGCAAAGGAAGCTGGACTTGGTCATTTTCCCCGGAGATTAGTGTATGTGATGCAATGTCAATTTTTCAAAGAATACTCAATCACATGCAAGGGCGTTAAAAACAAAACATTTTTGCTTGCACTTGATTGGATGATGAAAATCAGCTGAGCCTCATCTCATTTACTAAGCTCTGGGGGAAAATTCCCTTGCAGAGTGAAGTCGATTTACCTTTAGTGCATCAACCACCATGAGTGCTCACCAATTTATACAAGGAGCGTGCGCTAAACAAACGAGCGGCACAAAAGAACATTTACGCCATGCTCTACAAAGCACGTGAAATGGGTCATGTGCTTGCCATGGCTAGAGCATGCATGTCTATGCATGTGCACTGTAATCGCAAATCCTACACTATGCACATTTTTACATTGTGTTGTTTTTTCTTTTCTTTTTTTTTTTACATTAACCTTTAAAGTACAGTATATCAGCAACTTTAAAAGTCTGCAGTAATAAACTCCTGTCGTCGTATTATATAGTAACAGGGATTTTTTTCAGCAGGAACGTGGAGGAACGCAGTTCCGGCACCTCCAGCAATGAATGTATTCAAGGAGTGCTGTGGTGTGCTGGAGGGTCTATTGATGCTTGCTGCTTGGAGATCTATTGTCACTGGGGATCTATTTTTGTGTGGAGGTCTATTGTTGCTAGTCTTATGTTTCTGGGGGGGGCAATTGTTGCTGGGGGGGATCTACTGTTGAGGGAGAGGTCTTTTGTTGCTGCCTCCTGGAGGGTCTATTGATGCAGTTTGCTGGGACATCTGTTGCTGCTGGGGGTCTATTGTTGCTGGGGTGGTATTTTGTTGTGGGGCTCTATTTTTGCTGGGGTGAGGTCTATCATTGCTGGGTGGGGTCTACTGTTGCTGGGGTAAGGTCTATTGTTGCTCACTGCAGAGGATCTATTTTACTGTCTTTCTTTGTTATCATTAACAAATTCCCTGCAAATCACTTAGTAGCAAAAATGATACTTGGTTCTGTATTCTCTAAAATGGGTGGTACTGGGAGGCCGGTGGTACAGCCGAGATTTGAACCATGTATGGCCTGCCTTAGGCCCCTTTCACACACGTGGACCGTTGGTTTTATCAGTTTAGGCACGTTTTTTTCAAAGAAGAAAAAGGATGAAGTTTACAATAGTTTGTCATCTGTTTTTCACAAGTTTTTTACTTCCACCAGCTAGAGTCCTTAACCACTTGAGTCATGGAGCCATTTTTCTCATGCAAAAACGGACCGTTTGTCAGTTTACATCAGTTTTTCATCCAATCCATTTTGTTAACGAAAGAAAAAAATGGTTTTGATCTGTTCCAAAAAATGGATGTTGACGGAAGCAGATGTAAACAAATGTGAGTGGATGATCATCTGTTTACACCCGTTTTTACAAAGAGATGCCTTCATTGATGTCCATTTTTCAACCGTCAACGGATGGATGAAAAGCAGACAAACAATCTGCATGTGTGAAAGGGGCCTTAGTTGTGTATATATATCCATGCATATTGCATGTGCAATGTAAATTCTATGAAAATATGGGTGATTTAGGCTAGTTTTTGGGCCCATTGATGAGAAACCAAGTACATCAGTTTCAGTAGATCTAGAACTTCATATCTACACATCTGTGTCTCTTGGCACATCTACAAAACTTTCAGAGAAACAGATTAACTGATTCTTGAGAAATGGGTACTTCCTCTTTTAGAAGAGTGACCTTTATTGTTCACAGTAAGAAAAATTTCTGAACGTCACGCCACCCTGATACTTCATACAATCATCATATTAAGTCTTCACAAAATCTTCCTCTTTATTTTTCTTCCAGATGTCTCTCAGACGATGGGAAGAGG
The DNA here is from genome assembly GCF_042186555.1 of Aquarana catesbeiana. Classification (NCBI taxonomy): domain Eukaryota; kingdom Metazoa; phylum Chordata; class Amphibia; order Anura; family Ranidae; genus Aquarana; species Aquarana catesbeiana. The sequence continues at coordinate 23,643,162 of NC_133333.1, forward strand.
AGGTTTGAAACTCAGCATGGACTTTCCTTTGCTTTCTGCACCAATTCACTTGGAATACATAAATTCTCCTCTAGATTATGGATAGTCTCCAAGCTAAATCTTATTGGGACACTCCAGGAATGGTCACAGACACCCCACCCCAAGGTAATATTGGTTAAACTTAGATCAGGGAACTCTCTGTTTCTGACTCTATCAAGGCTACAAAACCTAACTTCTACCAGTAGTGTTTACAGCTTTTTTGAGGGATGAGGTATGGACCCAACTTGACCCAAACCCAATTTTGTGGCTTACTCCAAGAAAGGTCCAAACTCAAAGGAAGGAAGAACATACTACATAATGCTACATCGTATAAAGTAAAAGAGCTGTGTTACTTCTATTGGTGCAATTAATGGATGGAACCTTTAAAGCAAAGTGATGGAAGACCTCATCTCTAAAAGGTAGGTCTCTACTGCAAATAAAGCCTAAGGAACTTGTCATGGCTGGACCTATGCAGGAAAAGGAATCTTCCGTTTAAAATCCTAACCCTGGACATTGATTTGGATATTGTTTGAAAGAGCTGAGTTGAAAAGGTTTTGACTTGTGCTGAGAATTAAAGTAATATAATTGCACAGACAGCTGGTGAAGTTTTAGGATGGGGGAGCGCCAGACCCCGTCCTTCCTTTTTGACCCCTCCCACTTGGTGAAAATGGGCGTGGCTTCAGCAAAATAGTGGGCATGGCTCTAAGGTGGTGTGATTAGCGTCTGAGATGAACAAGGGATGGAGGGAGAGGGAGAGAGTGTTAGCACTTCAATCATCCCAGCACCATGGTTGTTATGGTGTCAGGATGATTGGAGCGCATTATTTCTATTATTACATTATTACAGTGTCCCTCTGTCCCATGAAATGCAGCCAGCCTGTGTCCCTGCGTCCAGCCTGTGTCCTATGAAATGCAGCCAGCCTGTGTCCCTGTGTCCAGCCTGTGTCACATGAAATGCAGCCAGCCTGTGTCCCTGTATCCAGCCTATGTCACATGAAATGCAGCCAGCCTGTGTCACATGAAATGCAGCCAGCCTGTGTCACATGAAATGCAGCCAGCCCGTGTCCCTGTGTCCAGCCTGTGTCCTATGAAATGCAGCCAGCCTGTGTCACATGAAATGGAGCCAGCCTGTGTCCCTGTATCCAGCCTATGTCACATGAAATGCAGCCAGCCTGTGTCACATGAAATGCAGCCAGCCTGTGTCCCTGTATCCAGTCTGTGTCACATGAAATGCAGCCAGCCTGTGTCCCTGTGTACAGCCTGTGTCACATGAAATGCAGCCAGCCTGTGTCCCTGTGTCCCATGAAATGCAGCCAGCCTGTGTCCCTGTGTCCAGCCCATGTCACATGAAATGCAGCCAGCCTGTGTCCCTGTGTCCAGCCTGTGTCCCATGAAATGCAGCCAGCCTGTGTCCCATGAAATGCAGCCAGCCTGTGTCTCTGTGTCCAGCCTGTGTCCCATGAAATGCAGCCAGCCTGTGTCACATCAAATGCAGCCAGCCTGTGTCCCTGTATCCAGCCTGTGTCTCTGTGTCCAGCCTGTGTCACATGAAATGCAGCCAGCCTGTGTCCCTGTGTCCAGCCTGTGTCCCATGAAATGCAGCCAGCCTGTGTCCCATGAAATGCAGCCAGCCTGTGTCCCTGTGACCAGCCTGTGTCACATGAAATGCAGCCAGCCTGTGTCCCTGTGTCCAGCCTGTGTCCCATGAATTGCAGCCAGCCTGTGTCACATCAAATGCAGCCAGCCTGTGTCCCTGTGTCCAGCCTGTGTCCCATGAATTGCAGCCAGCCTGTGTCACATCAAATGCAGCCAGCCTGTGTCCCTGTATCCAGCCTGTGTCACATCAAATGCAGCCAGCCTTTGTCTCTGTGTCCAGCCTGTGACTCTGTGTCCAGCCTGTGTCACATGAAATGCAGCCAGCCTGTGTCCCTGTGTCCAGCCTGTGTCCCATGAAATGCAGCCAGCCTGTGTCCCATGAAATGCAGCCAGCCTGTGTCCCTGTGACCAGCCTGTGTCACATGAAATGCAGCCAGCCTGTGTCCCTGTGTCCAGCCTGTGTCCCATGAATTGCAGCCAGCCTGTGTCCCATGAAATGCAGCCAGCCTGTGTCCCTGTATCCAGCCTGTGTCACATCAAATGCAGCCAGCCTGTGTCTCTGTGTCCAGCCTGTGACTCTGTGTCCAGCCTGTGACTCTGTGTCCAGCCTGTGTCACATGAAATGCAGCCAGCCTGTGTCCCTGTATCCAGCCTGTCTCCCAAGAAATGCAGCCAGCCTGTGTCACATCAAATGCAGCCAGCCTGTGTCCCTGTATCCAGCCTGTGTCCCATGAAATGCAGCCAGCCTGTGTCCCATAAAATGCAGCCAGCCTGTGTCTCTGTGTCCAGCCTGTGTCCCATGAAATGCAGCCAGCCTGTGTCACATCAAATGCAGCCAGCCTGTGTCCCTGTATCCAGCCTGTGTCACATCAAATGCAGCCAGCCTGTGTCTCTGTGTCCAGCCTGTGTCTCTGTGTCCAGCCTGTGTCACATGAAATGCAGCCAGCCTGTGTCCCTGTGTCCAGCCTGTGTCCCATGAAATGCAGCCAGCCTGTGTCCCTGTGTCCAGCCTGTGTCCCATGAATTGCAGCCGGCCTGTGTCACATCAAATGCAGCCAGCCTGTGTCCCTGTATCCAGCCTGTGTCACATCAAATGCAGCCAGCCTGTGTCTCTGTGTCCAGCCTGTGACTCTGTGTCCAGCCTGTGTCACATGAAATGCAGCCAGCCTGTGTCCCTGTGTCCAGCCTGTGTCCCATGAAATGCAGCCAGCCTGTGTCCCATGAAATGCAGCCAGCCTGTGTCCCTGTGACCAGCCTGTGTCACATGAAATGCAGCCAGCCTGTGTCCCTGTGTCCAGCCTGTGTCCCATGAATTGCAGCCAGCCTGTGTCCCATGAAATGCAGCCAGCCTGTGTCTCTGTGTCCAGCCTGTGTCCCATGAAATGCAGCCAGCCAGTGTCCCATGAAATGCAGCCAGCCTGTGTCCCATGAAATGCAGCCAGCCTGTGTCTCTGTGTCCAGCCTGTGTCACATGAAATGCAGCCAGCCTGTGTCCCTGTGTCCAGCCTGTGTCCCATGAAATGCAGCCAGCCTGTGTCCCATGAAATGCAGCCAGCCTGTGTCCCTGTGTCTAGCCTGTGTCACATCAAATGCAGCCAGCCTGTGTCCCTGTATCCAGCCTGTGTCCCATGAAATGCAGCCAGCCTGTGTCCCATGAAATGCAGCCAGCCTGTGTCTCTGTGTCCAGCCTGTGTCACATGAAATGCAGCCAGCCTGTGTCCCTGTGTCTAGCCTGTGTCACATGAAATGCAGCCAGCCTGTGTCCCCTGTGTCCAGCCTGTGTCTCATGAAATGCAGCCAGCCTGTGTACCACCAAATGCAGCCAGCCTGTGTCCCTGTGTCCAGCCTGTGTACTTACCTTGCTGTGGTGTCCTCTCCTGCGATGTCTCCTTCCACTGGCAGCGGCGATTCCGCTCCTCATATTTCCTGTTTCCTCTCTCCCGGGCACAATGGGAGAGAGAAAACATTAAGTGACATCAAACTCGGATGTCAATCAAACTGCCCGGCCATAGTAATAGATACTACAAGCGCCGGGCGGAAGCTATTCGGCACTTCGGAAAGCGCCGCAAGGCGGGCTAAACACCCGCAAATGAAGCGCCATGTCTGCAATCTCGTGATTGCATAGACGTGGCACTTCCCATAAGTGCACTGTGTCCGGCGTCGCACTGTGTCCGACATCCGAACACAGTGCACTTAACCACTTGAGGCCCAGGCCATAGCCGAATGACGGCCACAGCGCAGACCTCAATTTCCAGGAGGCCGTCATGGGACGTCCTCCCCTGTGCATGTGCACCGCGCGCACCCTGCAGGGCGCGCAGTGATCACTGAGTCACGGAGACTCACATGATCACAGATCCGAGTAAGAGGCCGATCCCGGGCCAATGACAGCTGATTACATGCTGTCAGCGTGAGGAGAAAAAAAAGCCGATCATCGGCTTATGTTAAAGGGACATCGGTCCCGAAGAGGAAGGAGGCACATATGCCACATCTGTGCCTGCCATTGCCACCTGCATTTAAGTACAGTGCTGTATGACCGCGCAATTGTCATTCAAAGTGCGTCAGCGCTAAAAGCTGAAAATTGGTCTGGACAGGAGGGGGGTTTAAGTGCCCAGTAATCAAGTGGTTAAGGACCTTTTTTTGTTTTTTTCGTTTTTTTTAAGGGCCAGCTTTAAAAAAAATTTCTTGTGTCTGCCTGGAGGGGGGGGGGGGGGGGGCGCTGCCTATGCACCCCCTATGGACGGGCCGCCACTGGTGCAGGGTTATCTTTGAAAGAAAGAAGCACATTTGCCTCCTTGTTTAGCTTCACTTATGTTGTGTAGGTCTTTTGGCTCTGAGAGCCATGGAGGTCCCCTAAAGTTTTTTTCAATATATGGTATACAGATATTGTTTGAATGAAAATGCTTTTGATAATGGAATAAAATGCTATTTAATGCTTGCATATAAAATTTGTTTGTTTTTTGCCCCGTTTTTATGGTTTTGCTCTCTTTTTTTACTTTACCTCTGCCGGCTCATATTGCTATATTGTAATGCCTATGCATTCCACAATGTGGCTCTGGTGACCGGATGTTATAGTTAAAACAGAGCAGAGAAGAAGGTGTTTCTAAGCGCAGTAATAAAACATTTTAATGACAAGGAAGGGTTAAAAACACTTAAAAGATGGAAGTGAAAAACAGGCAGATCAATGAATCCATGACCAAAGGCGGCTCTCTAATTAGGCAAATTAGGCGGTCGCCTAAGGCCTCGCACTCACAGGGGCCTCGCGGCCGCCTAATTTGCCTGTTCTCAATCACTGAAGTTGATGCCAGCAGCTCCGTCCACCCCCACTGGGACTCTGTGGCTTAGGAGCTGACGGACAAATCAGATACTGCCCGCAGCCTGAGGAATAGCGGCCTCATCACGGAGCGTCCCAGTCCATGGGGCCTCATGTTTAAGTTTTGCCTAAGGCCTCACAAAGCCTAGAGCCGCCTCTGTCCATGACGTCCAGGGGGATGCCTCCTGGGAGTAAAGAAAGCTGCAGGTGGAAGTTCCAGCCGACCAGCGGTGGCAAACACTGTGTCTCTGATCCAAGATGCAGAGCTATGCTTTTAGGGCCAGCAAGGAATACAGGCAAACCGGAAGTGACGTCAGAGTGGGCGGGGCATGTTTCGGAGCATGCCCAGACGCTGAAGGAGTGTCTGGGCATGCTCCAGATCCACCCACTCTGATGTCACTTCCAGTTGCCTGTATATCATGCTGGCCCTGAAAGCATGGCTCTCCATCTTGGATCAGGGACACAGTGTTTCCCACGGCTGGTCAGCTGAAACTTCCACCTGCAGCTTTCTTTACTCCCAGGAGGCATCCCCCTGGACACCATGGATTCATTGATGTGCCTGTTTTTCAATTCCATCTTGTAAGTGTTTTTAACCCTACCTTGTCATTAAAGTGTTTTATCACTGCACTTAGAAGCGCCTTCATCTCTGATTTGTCTTTCCTATAGAGTGTGCTTCCCTCTTCTGAAGTGCTGCCGTTGTTCATTAACCACATTTTAAGAGCCAGTCATGTACTGTTTATTAAAGTCTCCTTGTTATCCAGAGCGCCCTATTCTGCACACTCCTTGGATTTTATAATTATACTTATATATAATGTGTATAATATATAAATATATGGTTCTTGTGTTCCACTATATGGATATTTAATTACATTCTCTGAGCAAGAAGGGGAAAGAGAGTTAGAGCCAGGAGGGCATAAAAATATAAGCAAATGTACAACCTCCTGCGGGTGAGGTGGATGTTCTGGCAATGGAGGACCTTAGTTCTTTGCCAACTTGAAGCTGGGCAAGACTTTGCAGCCCCCTGAGGACTGGGGAAGCCCAAAAAGAACACTGAAAAAAACAAAAACAGTGGGCACACCAGCCTTGAACATTACCTTAAAAAATGTTTTATTAAAGAAACAGATGTGTACTCACAAACAGCACATGATATCAAGCTCATCGATATCCACAGTGACCCGCACACTCTGGTCCACTGCGCCAATCCCAGCATAGGGAAGACACTTCCAATGGCTGACACGTTTTGAGGGTAGGTACCTTCTTCCTCAGAGCCAGAGTTTTGGCTTCCGTACTAGGGTTGCCACCTGTCCGGGATTCACTCGGACAGTCCAGGTTTTGAATCCTGTGTCCGGTTTTCAGGTGGACTGAAACGCTTGACACATTATTCAGACCAGGCTGTGGCTCCCCAAGTAACCAAGATAGTCACACACAAATTTGTTGCCATCCAAAGGCTGCGGGCGGCTGTCTAGGGGCAGGTTCAACATCACTGGGGGGGGGGGCAAGGAGATTATGTCAGCAAGAGCAATTTGGCCACACCCACTGTTCAATGCAGTGTGCTAAATGCACCGCATTACTACTCTCCTTGGGGCACCCAAAGATGTCCCAGGCTGCTAAAGTGTTCGGGTTTGGCTTGAAGAAAAGGTAGCAAACCCTATACCGTACGCTGGACCAGAGTGTGCAGGTCACTGTGGATTATGATGAGCTTCATATCGTGTGCTGTTTGTGAGTACACATTTGTTTCATTCCTTTAAAAAAATTCGTTTTTAAGGTAATGTGCAAGGCTGGTGTGCCTTCTGTTTTTGTTTTTTCCAGGGCATAAAAATATGGTGACTTGTGAGTAAGATTTAGGACATGGCCTTCAAAGGGAGCTGCTGAGTTGGTGGAACGTGTTAAGGACCACTGCATAGCATGGGCTTCCCCGGGGTGTTTTTTGCACCATTTATAGAGCATGTGCTGTATACATTTGACCCAGGTCATACCAGTTTAACGACTAAGTGTGACCTCCCTTTTTCAGCTGGATATTATTTGGCATATTTGGACTGGAACCATGTTTGGTGGTTTTGGTTTTAGAGACTGCAATTCAGGTCTATCATATGGTTGGTTTGGGTTAGTTCTGAACTCTTTTTATGTGTTATATGCGTAGGGGTATTCAACAATCATACTAATGAAAATTTGAAATAGAACCTTTCCGTCTCTATTAAATACCTAAATTTATACCCATTTATGTCATCATTGGGGTCTGGGCTTCTCTATGCAATACAGTTGGTGGAGGGTGGGCAGAATGCCTCAGTACTTCTCTCGAGGGTCCTCAGCCCTGATGCAAGCAGTGGGCTGGCTCTTGGGAGGAGTTATGCAAAGACCACAATGCCTTGATGGGTAGATGTCAATTTGGAGGAGCGAGAGTTCCTAGGCAGGCTGTATTTACACGCAAACTGCCCAAGATAATGCCCACATGTGATACTGAGCCACCATGATTGAAAGAAACAAAATGCAAGGAAGGATGGGGTTTGCAGGGAACAGTCAGACTGCTGAGGAAAGAGCCAGATGATGATAGACATCCTGCAACCAGCAACTTCTAATGCACATTGTGAAAAGCTTTCAGTGTGCAGTAAAGAGTAAGAAATTTCAGTATAGTGCAAAAAGAGGAAAAGACATTCACAGGATCCCATGCAGTGTGGTTCGGTCGATGCGGTGCACACATATAACTCTCCACATTTTCAAATTCTTTGCCAAGGCTCTTGCAAAAGCCACACAGTGAAATGTATATATTACTAAAGAATTATTATGCAACTTGCTTCAAAGTGGTTCACCACTTCTGCCTCAGGCACTGACTGATGAAGAAGCAGGGAAACCCCTTCGAAATGCTTTTTGGTTATACAAATCATTTTTTTTGTCCATTCCACAAAATGGCTGCCATCATGGTAATGGTGTAGAAGCAACCTTATTGGCTGAAGAAGCTGATACTCCCAGTCTACATGCTGCTTTCATGGGCATTAGTGAAAGCTAATATATGGATAGATTTGGGATTTTATACCACAGGTCCCAAATGTACTTCATTTGGAGGGACTCTCTCTTTGGAACCAAACCCATCTGTTCTTTTTCCTCCTCATTCGCCCCTCTTTTTGGTCTGATGTATAGACCTCTAGAAAAAAATAAACTATTAAAGGACCAAAACTGTTATAGTACAAAGGATAATTGATTGTATTAGTCAGTTTGCAAAACCTTTATAAAGGAAAGCGGCGGTGAGAAAAAACTCACCAATCTTTTTTTTTTTTTTCTTGACCAATCTTTCTTTTTGTTTGTTTAATTCTTCTTCCTGGTCCACGTAACTGAGGCATGGCATGTGGGCTTGTCCTTTGAATCAAGACCTAAAAACACACACAGCAGAGGTCTCATCTACAGTAATTGCAGCAATAAAACAGTTATTGTATGATAAAAAACAAATTGGCAACTCACATGTAGTAAGTTTGTGAAGGCATGTAGAGCATTAGAGATCAGGACATCTAGGGAACCCTGTAGCAAAGGTGTCCAGTCCAAGGATTGTGCCTCCAGCTGCGTAGACGTAGGAAGTTCAGAGTACTTTGTCATGTACCTGGTAGGAGACTGAATTGACAAGGTTGGCCTCTCTCTCTCTGGTATCTCCAACTCAGGCTCCACTGAAGGTGGAACAGATGGTGCCGAGGGACAGGAGGAACACGAGTGCTGGCAGGTGTTGGTAGAAGAACTCTCAGAAGGAGATGCAGGCTTGAGAAGTCAGGCCAGGAGCAGATGTGAAGCACGCTGGACCAGCCGAGGCTAAAGGGGCACTCCACATGTACTGCAGGTTCTGGAAGTTTATTGGAGCTCTCAGCAAGCTTTAGGCAGGAACACTGCGACGACTGGAGCAGTTATGAAGGACAGCCAAAGCAGACACTCAGAAGTAGTATGAAGACCAGTCGGAAGCAGGAGTGAGGTCACAGAGGTAGCCAAGTTCACTAGCAGGCAGGCAGGCAGAAGCATAAGCGTGATCAGGAACAAAGACGGGGTCAGGAACAGGTGAGCAGAGGTACAGGCAGAATCTAGGATCAGGTCAGTAACAAGCCGGGTCAACAACGGAAATCAGAAACAGAATACACTCAGGACACAATAAAAGCTGAAGACCAGTCAGTACAGACAGTGAGCAAGAGCATCCCCTGAATAGCCTATCTGGCGCCAGAAACCAGGGGCACGCTCCCACGTGCGTGCATTTGCGTGCCCTCTTACCTGTGTGCATGCGCGAGCCCATGTTTATTTATATTAGTGATGTGCCTATGCTCATTTCTATGAGCGATGCTATGCGCCAGTCACTGTACTGGAGTTCCCTTACATACTTCCTGGTCAGGTGGAGACTCCAGAGGAACCCAATGGATGATGTCAGATGGCAGGGGATGTCCTGCGAGTGTGGTTATGCATTTCAAGGCATTCCCGACTCTTTGTCAATACTTTGACATACTTTATCTATACTCAGGGGCGGACTGACCATTGAGCCACTCGGGCACTGCCCGAGGGCCCTGGGCCACTAGGGGGCCCCATCAGGGTTGCCAGCCTCAGTAAAACCAGGGACAGTATGTATAAATCATTTTTTTTTTACATCTGTCTGTGTATACTGTGTGTACATGTATGTGTATACTGTGTGATTGTATACCCCATAATCTCCTATTGCCTGGGGGCACCATGAATTATCAGTCCGCCCCTGTCTATATTTTGCCTACATACAGGGCCTCCATTAGATCATTGGGCCCCGCACAGCATCCTACTTCCCACCTAGCCGTTTTCAAGACACAACTGAAAATCTCTTCTCTCAGTACTTTAACCCCCCCCCCCCCCCACACACACACACACACACACACACACACTTCCCACACTTCCCTCACCCAATAATTTTCAAGACACAGTAGCATTTCCATTGCCCAGAACTTCAACCCCCCGCCCAGTACGCTCAATTCCCCCAGCAATGTTAGGAAAATCAGAAATTTTTTGAGCTGGGAGATACTATTAGGTTACACCCAAATTCAAGTGTAATTATCCAGAAAAATCTCCTATTGCATGCAATAATCTTACAAAATTAAACATTAGAATTAAATATCATATATAGGCCCAAAAACCAGAAAGGCTCATCGAAGCTAAATCCCAAATGGAATTCAAAAGAAAAATCATCAAAAAAGAGCAAAAAACATCACTGCGGGACTCAAAAAAAAAAAAATCAAAAACCACATTAAAGTCCCATGAACGACTGGCTGTGACACTGCTCCAGGCTACAACGCGTTTCGTCACTGCTAGCAGTGAACTTCTGAAATGGTTTGGTGAGGAAATAGAGCCTTCCATGGGGAATCTAAGCACAAAATGATGCCAAAGAAGAAGGGAGATGCCAAATACGTCACAACTAGGACTGGGACCAGAAGTGACATGACTGTAACAGGAAGTGCCACCATACCAATGGTGCAACAACAGCCTGAAGCCCATCAGCAATACCGAAAGTGATGTAATTGGAACAGGAAGCACATCCATGGCAACGGCACAACAACACCGAAACTGGAAATGATGTCCACTAAAAAGCGACAGGGCCACTAAAAGACAAAGCTTCCAGTCAAAGAAAACACAGAACTAAATTATACTTATCCAAAATATACTCAAAATGTTTTAGGCTTAATAAAAGGGCCAGAAAAGGATAGACAGATCGTGTGTTCCTATTAGTTAGGAATCACAATCCGTCACTTCCTCTAGTCAGTCCCCTACCCCTTCAGTTAGAAACACGTATCAGGGAACACGGTTAACCCCTTGATCACCCCCTAGTGTTAACCCCTTCCATGCCAGTGACATTTTTACAGTAATCAGTGCATTTTTTTTAGCACTGATCGCTGTATAAATGTCAATGGTCCCAAAAATGTGTCAAAAGTGTTGTCCGATGTGTCCGCCATAATATCGCAGTCCCAATAAAAATCGCAGATCTCCACCATTACTAGTAAAAAAAAATAATAATAATAAAAATGCTATAAATCTATCCCCTAATTTGTAGACGCTATAACTTTAGTGCAAACCAATCAATATACGCTTATTGCGCTTTTTTTTTACCAAAATTATCTAGAAGAATACATATCGGCCTAAACTGAGAAAAAATTAGCTTTTTTTTAAAAAATGGGGATATTTATAATAGCAAAAAGTACAAAATACAGTATTGTGTTTTTTTTCAAAATTGTTGCTCTTTTATTGTTTATAGCGCAAAAAATAAAAACCGCAGAGGTGATAAAATACCACCAAAAAAAAGATGTCAATTTTGTTTGGGTGCAACGTCACACGACCGCGCAATTGTCAGTTAAAGCGACGCAGTGCCGAATCGCAAAAAATGGCCCGGTCATTCAGCAGCCAAATCTTCCAGGGCTGAAGTGGTTAAAAACACTAGCGCTGAAAAACGCTAATAAACGCTATTGCAAAAACGTTGAAAAAACACACTGCAAAGCTACTGGCATTTTTATAACTTTATTATAACGTCCAGTGTGCATGAGGCCTAAAAGTCAGCAGCTACAATATGTGTAGCTGCTGACTTTTATTTATTATTTTTTTTGGGGGGGGTGGAACTCCGCTTTAAAATCTGACTTGTATCTTAGTGCAGACTTCTGGAAGAATTGGTGAGCCAATCACACAAACAGGAAATTATGTTTCGGGGGGGGGGGGGGGGGGGGGGGGGGGCGTTCTGTACACATTATGTATACAGAACACCTCCAGGTGGCCATATTGCATTTTCAGAAAATGACAGCGCTGCAAATTGAAAAGGAAAGGTCATTTTTAAAAACATTCAATCACAATATGACTTGTGTCGCAATTGTACACGCTATATTATTTTTTCTTTATTTGATTTTTTTTTTTTCCCACGAAAGTGGAGTTACCCTTTAAATTTCAACTTCACATTAGACATTTCTGTCTTTCCAAGAACTTAACTTCCTGTGCGTCGCCCCCTAGTAATCATGATGATGTTCCTTGGTTTCTTGCAGCAATGTTTTTTGGTTTACTCTTCTATTTATTTATTAAAAGAATCGTTCAATTCCCGTGACTTGAGCAATTTGACGCTTGAATTTCCTGTACAGCATTATGGGAAATTTCACAATTTCTCACTTTGCTAACCACATCAGCCGTGTTGTGAAAAGCACAAATGAGATGTTTTCACACGGAGCCCAATCAGATACTTTTTTGTAATGTTACCAAGTCTGGGTGTAGATATAAGAATTACGATCGTTCTTTTGTTGTCTGCGCATAGTACAACTTCTTCCTTTAAGAGCACTTTCACACTGAGGCGCGGGGGGCGTCGGTGGTAAAGCGCTGCTAGTTTTAGCGGCGCTTTACTGATGTTTTACAAGAACAGGAAAATGTCATTCTTGTATGTGTGCACTGTAAAATATTTTTTACTGACGTTTTAGAGGCGCTTTTCAGCCTCTAGCGGGGCAATTTTAACCCCGATAGCGGCTGAATAAAGGGTTAAAAGCGTCTGCAAAGTGCCGCTCCTGCGGAACTTCGCAGGCACTTTAGCGGAGCTGCCCATTGATTTCAATGGGCAGGGGAACTTTAGGCGCGGTGAACGTGCTGCAAAGATGCGGCTTGCAGGACTTTTTTAAACGTTCCCTTGGGCTTTCACATTGGAGTGACAGGAGAGGCGCTTTGCAGGCGCTATTTTTTAGCGCTATAGCACCTGTAAAGTGCCTCAGTCTGAAAGTAGCCTAAGATGTGACGGCCCAGATTCATCAAGCTAATAAAGAACTTAGGCTACTTTCACACTGGGGCGCGGGGGGGGGGGGGGGGGAGGCGTTAGCGGTAAAGCTACTTTTAACCGTGCACTACTGTTGTTTTCAGCAACACTTTTTGGACGCTAGTGGGGTGCTTTTAGCCCGAAAAAGGATTAAAAGTGCCCGCAAAGTGCATTCCATTGATTTCAATGGCAGGGGCCTTTTAGGAGCGGTGTATTCAAGGCTCCCGCAACACCCCAAAGATGCTGCTTGCAGGAGTTTTTTTCCCGTCCTGCCAGCGCACCATTCCAGTGTGAAAGCCCTCGGGGGCTCTCACACTGGGGCTGCAGGGGAGGCGTTTTTCAGGGCCTTTACAGGCGCTATTTTTTTCCCAAAGGCACATTAAAAATGCCCCCCAGTGTGAAAATGGCCTTAAAGTGGAACTACACTGAATGTGAGAACCACAAATCAAAAACGCTACTTAAAGCGGAAGTAAACCCATCCATAAAACTGTTTCATTTCCGGCACGTGCCGGAAATGTAACACTCCCATTGGTTGTGCTCTCAACCAAACTGTGAAGCCATCCAATGGCTGGTGTCATAACTGATCACATGTGCAGCATCATGGCAGTTGTAGATTAAACAGAGGCAAAGATGGCAGCTTCCTTGGCTGAAAACGATAGGAGGGTTTACTTCCACTTTAAGTAGGGTTGCCACCTGTCCGAGATTCACCCGGACAGTTTGGGTTTGGAATCATGCGTCTGGGTTTCAGACTGACTGAAACCCGGACACATTATTCAGACTGGACTATGGCTTCCCATCAGGGTTGCTGGCTGCAGTTGTCTAAGCTGAGAGTGTCTGTCTTTCTTTCTTTTACAGTGCCCAAAGCCATCACTAACAATTTCCCCCCAAAACACACACACAGACAGGAGAGGAGAGAGGGCTCGATCTGCACCTCTTCCCACCACCCCTACCCCTCTGTGTCTGCCCGCACCCCAATCTCCAGGGATGTGCCTCAGAAAAGGAAAGTGGGGGCCGGAAATTATACATCTGGATGGGAGGTGCTGACTGCCAAGGGGTGAGTGAGCTCACCATCCATCCCTGTCTGTGACTGAAGTCTCCCCCCTTCTCTCTCCTGCCTCTGAGTGAGTACACTAAGGCAAATCAGGGTTTCTCAGAGCACCGCTTACATCAGAGTTCCCCTTTACACCAGAGGCCACAGTGCTCCCCCTTACATCAGAGTCCTCTCTGTACATCAGAGTTCTCAGTGTTCCCCCTTAAATCCGGGTTCCCAGAGCATCCCTTATGTTAGAGTCCCCAGAGTTCTCCCTTACATCAGAGTCTGCAGAGTCTCTCCTTACAGTGAAAGGGAACTCTGCAAGTTCAGATGTAAAGGGGAACTCTGTGGACTCTGATGTAAAGGGGGACTCCAGTTATTAACTTCATATGATTAGAAATGTTATTTAATAGCAAAATATATGTATATTTAATACTATAAAACAAAATTGCTGTGCTCCACGAAATTGTTTGGGTTTAACATGAAGAAAAGGTGGCAACCCTAAATTTAGGTAAGTTTTCATATTTAAAGCAAAAACTTCCCCATCCATCCATAATTACATGTTGATTGTGAGAGTGAAGTTCTGCTTTAAAGTAGAACTAAAGGGACAACTTTTCTTAACCTTCGTTATACTTTAATGGATATTTAAAACCAAGAACAAAAGTGTAATATATTGTACCTTACCAGCCCTTGGACTTGGTGGCTTCATTGGTTTTCTCTTTGCAGGATAAGAACATTTTCTGCAAGTACCAAAAATATTTATTGATCCTGCTAGAAATCCAGTGTCCTTGTAACTTCCTGTGAGCTGAATAATTGAAAGGGGACGACACACTGAGCACCCAAGAAGATCAAAACTGAGGATGAGGTGAGTTTCTTATACAACTTATTTATCTAAACTAACTTAGGGCACTTCTACACTGATTCAGTGTGGTGCAGCGCAGTGTACCCGTGGTTTGCCATAGACTTCTATTATGTGCCGTGGTTTTGTGTGCTTTCTGAAATCAAGCGGAGGTCCTGTGGGTGGAAGCCCTGGACGGAGGTGGACAGGTGGGCAGTCTAGGGATGCAGTGTTGGGCACTCTTGTGGACAGGGCTGCTGTTAGAAATCATGGCGGGGGGGGCACACAGGGAGGCCCAGACCGCAGATCGAAGAGGTGGATAATAAAATCGATCCCCTTGCAGCGCAGCCAAGGGGAGAAAACTGGTAGCGGTGCAGGAGGATCCACAAGAGTCACAAGGCAGTACAGCTCAGCGGGTGCTCAGGCCCCCCTTTTGAACTGATGCGGCCTGGTATAGGAGGGCTGGCTGTACTGCCTTATCAGTGGCCCTGCTTGGGGAGGATGCCCAGCAGGGGCATTGCTAGGTGGTAAAATAACCAGGGGCTTCAGCCCGAAGTCCAAGGCCGGCATGGGGGGGGGGGGCGTTTGTTGCGCAGGGTTTTTTGTCTGGGCGGTGGGGTTGTGTGGCGGGGGGAGGGGGTAAGCTCACTTGCTGGTTGCTGCCTGGCTTACCAGTGCCCATCAATGCTGACCACTAAGCTCACCTGACTGATACACTGACCATTACACTGACCTACCTGACATACTTACACTGACCTACCTGACATACACTGACCTACCTACCTGACATACATACACTGACCTACCTGACCAGGAGACAGACTTCATGTGTCCTGCAGCAGCTCTGCTCAGCCATGGTGTGCGGTGCGCCCATCATCATCACAGCAGGCAGCCAGAGGAGGAGAGTAGAGCCGGCCGCCCGAGTGCCGAACCAGGATCGGGGGTCCCAGTGATGTGGCATGGTGGCAGCATTGTAATTCCCACCTTCTGGAGCCTGCAGCGCCTATGATGGGTTTCACACATCCCCCGGTCCTGGCCTTGGACTAGTGGGGCTTCCATCATAGGCGCTGCAGGTCACCAGAGGGAGGGCGGGCAGTGAAAGATAATGTAATCTCTCTGCTGACCGTGGCTGCACAGTGAGAGCGGAACAACAGTGATGCAGGGTGGGCGGTGAGTGGTGATGTTATCTCTCTGCTCTCTCTCCCAGCTCTTCCGTACTGCCTGCCCGCTCTCTGGTGCTGCCCACCGCACTCACGGCCCGGCTGCAGAGAGGCCACGGCCGTCTCTGAGAGACTCTGGGCTATGGGCCCCAGATTCGGGGCTATAGCCCCAAAAGCCACCCCCTAGCGACGCCACTGCATCTAGGGTACCCTGTGTGTTTTTTGTGATCCTGAATCCCCCTGAATATCACTAAGGAAACGCCAATGTATAAATACCCCTATTTTTACTTTCTTATTACTAGCATACAGGAAGATTGATGTATAAAGAAAGGGAATTTTACCTTTTTACGTTTTGCTTTTATCTCCACCTCCTAATTTTTTTTTTTTTATGTTGTTCCTGTTGTTTCATGTTCATCTATAACTGCAGTGGTTTATGAAATTGGTAAACTGTGGAGTAATCAGCAAGATTGCAACAACTTCCTTCTCTTGGCGGTGGGTTTAAGGAAAGTACTGTCTGAGTAAGCAGGAGACGGACAAGCTTCACAGAAGCATCAGCCATGGACCTGGTCATGGGAATACTGCTAGGACTTCTCCTAAAAGGTAAAAAAATCTGATCAGGTTGACTACCGAGATCAAAGCTATATAATCTTTTTGAAAAGCTGAATATCAAGATTGTCTGCTTGGTGGAGCAATAGAGCTGATTTACTAAGAAGGTTGATCTTCCAACAGGACAACGACCCTAAGCACACACCTAAAGCCTCGTACACACGATCAGACAGGAAATGTTCGCTGTCAGGCTGTTGGTGGAAAATCCGACCGTGTGTACGCTCCATCGGACAATTGTTGTCGGACTTTCCCCTAACAAATGTTGGCTAGCATGTCTTCAAATTTTCCGCCAACAAATGTTTGTTGTCGGATTTTCCGATCGTGTGTACACAAGTCTGTCGGACAAAAGTCCAAAGTACAAACACGCATGCTCGGAAGCAGAAGCAGTCGGTCTTGTAAACTAGCGATCGTAATAGAGAATTAACATTCGTGACGCAGCAAATTATGAAATCTCGACATGCAGCGCACAATTCTCTTCTTCTTTAATGGGATAATAATGAAGCTGCTTTGCTGGTGATACTGATGGAGTTATGGCAAATTAATTTTCAAAGGCTTTTTTTTTCTAGTGATATCAAGAAAAAGATTATTATGCTTTTCTTTTTATTTGGGAAAGTTACCATTATCCCGTAGTTTTTAAGATCAAAGATACAACTATGTTGGTGTCCCTTGTCAATTTTACATTGTATTTTTTTTAAATGTAACTGCCGACTCCCAAACTGTCATTTGAAGTAAAACACATAGCCAAGTATTATTCTACACTATTTTAATTTAAAAAAATAATAAAATTAGACATGCTATCTGCCAATAGAACTTAATAAAAAAGTGCATTCTATGCATCCAAAAATATAGAAAAAATACCAAATCAAATCATTATTATTCAACCAAAAAAAATAATGTCAAAGCAATAACTCCAAGGCCAATAATAAATAACACATTATCTCCTCCGATTCCGCAACATGGCTGGCTGACGAACGGCTGTTCAGAAACTAACTGAAAAGCGCTAAATGAAAAGCGCTAAATGAAAAACGCAAAATGAAAAGCGCGAATCAACACTCACCAAACTTCTACTAACACGAAATTAGCAGAAGGAGTACAAAGGGTGGCGCTAAAGAGCTGAAAAAACACGTAGTACGTCACTATGTTCGTGATTGTTGGCCAACATTTGTGTGACCGTGTGTATGCAAGACAAGTTTGAGTCAACGCCCTTCGGACAAAATTCCACGGTTTTGTTGTCGGAAAGTCCGATCGTGTGTGCGGGGCTTTAGACAACAAAAGAGTGGCTACGGGATAACTCTGTGAATGTCCTCGAGTGGCCCGGCCAGAGCTGGAGAGTGTAAAACCTGGTGCAGCTGTGTATGGTAGCCAATCAGCTTCTAACTTCAGCTTGTCCGACTAAGCTTTGAGAAAACCCGGATCTTGCACTCTGCAGTTTTAGTAAGTCAACTCCATGAGTTGTTCCCGACTTTTCCGAAATCTTGTTGTATTGTTATCTGCACATTTTGTTTGAGTTCTATTCCAGATCATATGTTGAAACCAGTAGAAGCGCAGACATTTGAATTTCCACAAAGCATGAAAACTTTGGAAGGTTCCTGTGTTGTCATCCCATGCAAGTTCACCTATGCTAAACCAAATCTGGTCATCAAATGGCTCCATTACAATCAGGGAGAAATCTATAACAGCAAGAATTCGAGTTTGGTGCTCAAGTCTTTTTTGGGACGTGTATCTTTGGTGGGTGACCTGGCCAAAGGCAACTGCACCATCAAGATCATTAATGTGAACTCCGTGGATAATGGCCGTTACTCTCCTCAGATCGACTCGGATCCACCAGCACTGGCGGAAGAAAGCAAGAAATATGTTACTCTTTATGTTAACAGTAAGTGGAAAAGTCTAACCGGAGTAAAGATTTTCAATTACCAATGAAATCTGCATATACTGTGTAATATTTATGGGGAGTTGCCACATGAGGATGAAGTAGGGCTGTCATGTTGACCATATGAATCAGGTTAGTGGCTTGCTTGTCACACTGAACCTGCTCACTTGATAAGTATGCGAATCATTGACTTAGAAAAAAGTGTGCATCAAATTAACCATATGACCCCCGGAAGATTTACTCCCCCCCCCCCCCCATGACCAGGCCATTTTGTTTTGCGATACGGCACTGCGTTACTTTAACTGACAATTGCGCGGTCGTGCAGCGATGTAACCAAGTAAAATTCTTGTCCTTCTTTTCCCCCCACAAGTAAAGCTTTCTTTTGGTGGTATCTGATCACCTCCGCGGTTTTTATTTTTTTGCGCTATAAACAATTAACAACAATTTTGTGAAAAAAACCCCAAAAAACAGTATTTTTTACTTTGTGCTACCCTGTTTCCCCGAAAATAAGACCTAGCGTGATTGTCGGTGATGGCTGCAATATAAATCCTACCCCCCAAATAAGCCCTAGTTAAAGTCCTTGTAGGCCTTTTTTTCAGGGTAGGGATTATTTTTGGGGAAACAGAGTAGGGCTAATTTGGGGGGTAGGGCTTATATTGCAGCCATCACCGACAATCATGCTAGGTCTTATTTTCGGGGAAACAGGGTATAAAACATATGCAATAAAAAAATTGAAAAAAAAAAATCTAATTTCTTGATTAATTTAGGCCAATATGTATTTTGCTACATGTTTTTGGTAAAAGAAAAAAATCCCAATAAGTGTATATTGATTGATTTGCGCAAAAGTTATAGCGTCTACAAACTATGGGATAGTTTTATTTATTTATTTAAAACGTTTTTTTAAAGCAATGGTAGCAATCAGTGGCTTATAGCGGGACTGCGATATTGCGGCGGACAAATCGAAAACGAAGTGACACTTTGGACACTTTTTGGGGACCAGTGACACCAATACAGTGATCAGTACTAAAAAAAAATATACACTGTCACTGTACTAATGACACTGACTGGGAAAGGTGTTAACATCAGGGGCGATCAAAGGGTTAACTGTGTGCTTTCTCACTGTGCAGGAGGTGCTTTTACAATGGGAAGGAATTGATCCATTGTTCCTGATTTGCAGGAACACAGGATCAATACCCAACGCTTTATCCTGGCCTAGGCCGACAAGGCCCAGGCCTAGGGCAGCACTTTGCAGGGGGGGGCAGCACGGAAAGAGTCCCCGCTGGCTTGAGCTACACTGTTAGTGTAGCGCCAGTCTTATGGGGCATACTGAACTGAGAGGCAAATTAGTCTAACGCCCCTATAAAGCTGCCGCACTGCTTCCGGTATGAGGGCAGCCGGCATTCCGCAACTGTGGGGGGGGGGGGCGCCACTTCTAATTTTGACTGTCCTATCATCCTGGACCCCAAACCTTCCTCACTGTGCTATATTTTCTGCTGCACCATTGGCATGGTTTTATATTCTTAGTCCTCTCCATAAAATTATCAGAAATTTGTGCTTAAAGTAGAACTATAGGCAACGCTTTTTTTTTTTTTAAATTTTGGATAGAGTAAAAAAGGGTTATAACCCCTGTCAGTTTATTTTTTATCACCCCTGTCCCATTGCAGCTATTTCCCTTCACTTCCTGCCCCATAGCCAAACAGGAAGTGAGAGGAAATCTATGCAAATTAAGGGAATCCATTGCCCCCCCAGGCCCTCAGAACTAGTGACTAGTGTCCCCACTCAAAAATTTCAGGGCATGTCTTAAACAGCAAGGGGTGTGGCCTTGACAGGAAGGGGTGGGTCATATTTAAATTAGCGGGTACACGAGTTTAGTCAGGCCTAGGGCAGCACAAAACCTAAATACACTACAATCAATACCTCCCCCACACCTCCCAACATTTTGAGATGGGAATGAGGAACACCTACTAGCAAATGTATGTAGGCATAAGACACACCCCCTGCCACACCCCCTTAAAGGAGAATTAACCAAAAACAAAAGTTTAATTAAATTCAGAAGTGCTTTTTTTTACCACTACTATTCCTTTATATTGGCTTTAAAAATTTACAAATGCAGCAATTTAGAAATTGGATGAGACGTTTAGCACTGGAAATCACTTTTTGAAAGATAAAAAGTGCATTTTATATACAACTATATAGATCAGACCAAAATGAGGGACAAATGAGGTGGAAAGAGGGACAGAGGGACCTTGTTCCAAATCAGGGACAGTCCTTCGAAATCAGGGACAGTTGAGAGCTATGCTCCCCTGCTAACAGAACAGCAATCTGCCATGTTTACATAGGCAGATTGCTGTTCTGGCTGTGTACGGTACAACCGGCGGGTGCCGGCGGACATGGAGTCCCACCCCTGGGCTCCCTTTGTGAGTGATCACAGTGGGAGTGGGTTGCCGGTGGCGCGCGTTTGCGCCCTAGACCAGGAATTGTCAGATCTTGTACTAGATACGTGATCTCGCACAGGATATCTGCAGTGGGCAGTCAGGAAGTGGTTAAGTTGGATTAAAGCTTAAAGTGTTGGTTCACCTTTATAGAAAAAATGAGAAGGTAAACTTTTGCTGTACACCCTCCCCAGTCCTCGCTCTATTTACCTCCGGGGATGCTGAGCTGTAAGTGCCGCTGGTCCACCAGCCACTCATCTCCCTCCCTCTCTCACTTCTCATCTGGAATGGACCTGAGTGACTCTGATTGGTCAACGCTTGAACAGTAAATCACTTTGGTCTGTCCGAGAAGCCCTGCATAGAGAAGAGAGGGAAGAGCGAATCACTGGACCAGCTGTGTGGGCACTGACAGCTCAGCATCCCCCGGGGGTAAGTATGATGATGTAGAACGGTGGTCTTCAAACTGTGGCCGGGGGGGCCAGATGTGGCCCTTTGCTTGCCTTTATCCGGCCCTTGGAGCACTATTCCTCCTACTGATATGAGACACTATTCTGCCAACTGACAGTGGCAATGGGGCACCATTTCTCCTATTATGTAGATATTTGCCAGCACACCAAGGATCAGCACAAGGTGGCGTCTGGACGCCACCTTGTGCTGATCCTTGGTGTGCTGGTAAATATCCTTGGTGTGCTGGTAAAGATCTACGTTGTGTCTTGAACCAGTATCCAGCTGGTTGTTGCTGCAGCACCCAAACCTTTATAGCTTATACCCTGAACGTGTGCGATGGGAATATGAAACATTACCATTTCTCCTACTGACACCAACAACGGGGCACTATTCCTCCCAGTGATGCCAAGGAAGGGATACTATTCCATTCCTCCCAACATTTAGAGATGGGAATGAGGGACACCTACTAACAAATGTATGTAGGCATAGGACACGCCCCCTGCCACACCCTTTTAAAGGAGAATAACCCCAAAAAAAGATTAATTAAATCCACAAGGGCTTTTTTTTACCACTACTATTCCTTAATATTGGCTTTTTTAAAATGTACAAATGCAGCAATTTAGAAATCAGATGAAAGGTTTAGCACTGGGAAACACTTTTTGAAAGATAAAAAGTGCATTTTAAATGGATCAGACCAAAATGAGGAAAAATGAGGGGGGAAAGAGGGACATTGCTCCAAATCAGGCCCTCGAAATCAGGGACGGTTGGGAGCTATGCTATTCCTCCACCTAATACCAAATGTGATGTTTACTCCCACCGAGGCCAGGAAAATTCCCACTCCTGCTGGCCACAGTCCGGCCACCCTAAAGTCTGAAGGACAAACAAATGACCCTTTTGTTTAGTTTGGAGACCCCCCGATGTAGAGAATTTGACGATGTCAATGTTGCTCTCTAAATCGATGAGTGCCCACCACTGGGAGAGGAACCTTCAAGACAGGACTGGCCAGATGACAGAAGATAAAGGTAATTATAAGATAAAAAAGCAAAAAAATAATGGGGGCGGGCGCCCAGAGGGAGGGAAACTCCATGTTCCATGTCAGTGATATAAAAAGATATTGATATCAGAGAAACTGGATCGACAGCCAGGAAACAGCATTTTCAGAAAGCAATGGCAGTTTGCCATTGTGTGGATAGATTTGAGAATTTATATGGTGAAGGGGAAAGGGCAGCAACCTCCAATATGGCATTTAAATACCTAGTGAGTGGCTGACCTGGAACAAGCATGCAGCCAGTGAAGTGTAAAAAAAAAATCAGATTTCCCATGAGGCATACTTCCTCCAGTTCTCGTTATTTGCTGGGTTGTGAAGTCAGGATAGGAATGATGGCCTCAGAGCCTGCCACAATGCAAGTCAGTGTTGATAGCTCCCATATTTAAATCCTCATAAGTTACATTTTCTGTATTAGAAATATAATTCAGTATAAGTCAGTGGGGTTGTTTTATTAGAACTGGAGAGTGCAAAATCTGGTGCAGCTATGCATGGTAGCCAATCAGCTTCTAACTTCAGCTTGTTCAATTAAAGTGGTGTTCCAAAAAAAAATAAATAAAAAAAAAAAACATTTGGAATTTTTTTTTTTTACTCACCTCTAAATGCCTGTTGCTAGGGGGTCCCTCGTAGTCTGCCTCTTCCAGTGCCTGGGCTGGTGACATCACTTCCCCTCGGCACAGGATGAGCTCAGCTCTGCTCCCTCCCTCCTGTCAATCATCTGGGACCCATTATAGGTCCCAGATGACTGAGCGGCCAATCACGGCGCCCGGCGCCGCTCGTGCATGCGGAGTGGGTGTACTGCTGTGAAGCCACAGCCCGGCGCCCACAGTTGCAATGCCGGCGCCGCCGAACGAAGGGGGAGACGAGCGGGGCTTCGATCCCCCCGCATCGCTGGACCCTGGGACAGGTAAGTGTACAATTAAAAGTCAGCAGCTGCAGTATTTGCAGTTGCTGACTTTTAATTTTTTTTTTTTTTTTAAATGGGAACTCCTCTTTAAGCTATGACAATAAAATCTGGAAGCCGATTGGTTTCTCTGCAGAGCTGCACCAGATTCTGCACTCTCCAGTTTTAGTAAATCAACCCCATTGCTACCATAATAGCAACCTATTTCATTTTTCTTGGGCTAGCAAAACATCACCAGTATTTTAAAATTGTAGTAGCTAAAACACTTGTTTACATTTATCACATTACCTAAATAATGTTTTGATGTTTGTGGCTTATTTAAACTGCTTTAAAGAGGAAGTAAACTCTCCCACTCTGATGCTGCTTTTCATTAAGTCCATTATAATAAGTAATTATCAAACTATAGCCACTGTAATCCAGCCCAAATCACATATTACTTTTTTTAAAGCAATGGGAATGAGGAACACCTACTAGCAAATGTATGTAGGCATAAGACACACCCCCTGCCACACCCCCTTAAAGGAGAATTAACCAAAAAAAAAAAAAAGATTAATTAAATCCAGAACTTTTTTTTACCACTATTCCTTTATATTGGCTTTAAAAATTTTCTAAAGCAGCAATTTAGAAATTGGATGAGACGTTTAGCACTGGAAATCACTTTTTGAAAGTTAAAAAGTGCATTTTATATACAACTATACAGGGACAAATGAGGTGGAAAGAGGGACAGAGGGACCTTGTTCCAAATCAGGGACAGTCCTTCGAAATCAGGGACAGTTGAGAGTTTAAAAAACTTGTTTCCAGGGGTAAGGCAGCGCCATCTTAAGTATTGTTTTCTGAGTCCACAGTAGAGTGTATTTCCGCCCTTACATTGAGCACTTCCTGTACTGTTAATCAAGCCTCCTTCTCAATCCAACGTTTCCATGGCAACCGTGTTTCACTGCTCATAGTTGACTTGTTTTATTTCATAGTATTTACTTGTGCCTATTATCTAGTGTTTGCCTGTGTCAGTCTTATCAGCTTCAGCTGATAAGGCTGCAGTAATCCTGTCCGATGCCCAAGTTTACACTGCATGTGATGTCACATGGTCACATGGGGTGTAGTAGGAAGATCTGAATGATTATGCAGTCTCGTGGGATTTCAGTGTTGTGCTGTAGGAAGATCTGATAATAGACAGACAAGTACACAGAGCGTGCTGTAAATTAGGGGAGATCTGGGCATGCTCAGTGAAGTCATTCCAAAGAACAAAAAGGATTACAACAATACTAAGCAAATAAGGAGATATCTACAAGCAGTGTTCATTAGGGTTTTTTATGCTGATTTACATGGGACAAAGTTGTTGGGGAGAGTTTACAACCACTTTAAAGCCCAACTGCATTGTCAAAAGTATTGGGACACCTGCCTATACATGCACATGAACTTTAAAGGCATCCCAGTCTTAGTCTGTAGGGTTCAATATTGGGTTGGCCCACCCTTTGCAGCTATAACAGCTTCAACTCTTCTGGGAAGGCCGTCCACAAGGTTTAGGAGTGTGTCTATGGGAATGTTTGACCATTCTTCCAGAAGGGCATTTGTGAGGTCAGGCACTGATGTGGATTAGAAGGCCTGGCTCGCAGTCTCCACTCTAATTCATCCCAAAGGTGTTCTATCGGGTTGAGGTCAGGACTCTGTGCAGGCCAGTCAAGTTCCTCCACCCCAAACTCACTCATCCACACTATATTGCCAAAAGTATTGGGCCATCCCTCCACTCCAAATCATTTGGTGGAGGGGGGATTTATGGTGGGGGGTTGTTTTTCAGGGGTTGGATTGGCCCCTTAGTTCCAGTGAAGGGAACTCTTAAAGCGTCAGCATACCAAGACATTTTGGACAATTTCATGCTCCCAACTTTGTGGGAACAGTTTGGGGATGGCCCCTTCCTGTTCCAACATGACTGCGCACCAGCGCACAAAGCAAGGTCCATAAAGACATGGATGGTGAGTTTGGGGTGGGGGAACTTGACTGGCCTGCACAGAGTCCTGACCTCAACCCGGTAGAACACCTTTGGGATGAATTAGAGCGGAGACTTTGAGCCAGGCCTTCACGTCCATATTAGTGCCTTTCCTCACAAATACGCTTCTGGAAGAATGGTCATTCCCACAGACACACTCCTAAACCTTGTGGACAGCCTTCCTAGAAGAGTTGAAGCTGTTATAGCTGCAAAGGGTGGGCCAACTCAATATTGAACCCTACGGACTAAGACTGGGATGCCATTAAAGTTCATGTGCGTGTAAAGGCAGGTGTCCCAATACTTTTGGCAATATAGGATATATGGTATACAGCTCAACCAACAGCATGGGAGGGGTGGGGCGCTTATGGGGATGGGGAGCCTGAAGTTGGCATTAATGCTTGAAAAATCTTTACAGAGCTGTGGTTTTAGTCTCTTTCCTTTGTATTTATTTGTTTCCTCCAATTCGTCCTTCTTCAGTCTCTCCCTTTCTCCTCTTTCTGTCTTTCCTCCCTCGTATCGGTTCCACATGCTAACATAATAGAAGTATTATACTTGCTCCCATCTTTCCCTGTTTATATCTTGTACAGACATCCCAGAACCCATTATATTATCTGGTCCTGGTAAACCGATAGAAGGAAATACCTATGTCTTCACTTGTCATGCCAAACACACCTGTCCTGCCAACCCACCAACACTCACATGGAACTTCAAGAGCCTGCCTGCCAAAACGCATCACAGAGAGTTGGGAGATGGAGTGTGGGAAACCGTCTCAAAACTAACCTACAAAGCAGAGTCAGTAGACAACGGGAAGACCCTGAAATGTTTTGCAGAGTATCCTAACAAACAAAAAACAGAAACACGACAGATGCTAAACATATTGTGTGAGTAACATTAAAATATTGCAGAAGAGTTATTTAAATGTCATATAACATAAGCCAACAAAAAGCTACTTAGCAATATATGAACCTCCAAGAGTGCCAGCTACGCTACATTGTCAAAAGTATTGGGACACATGCCTTTACACGCACATGAACTTTAACGGCATCCCAGTCTTATGCCCCGTACACACGGTCGGATTTTTCTATGGAAAATGTCCGATCGGATCGTGTTGTCCAAAATTCCGACCGTGTGTGGGCTCCATCGGACATTTTCCATCGGATTTTCTGACACACAAAGTTGGAGAGCAGGATATAAAATTTTCCGACAACAAAATCCGTTGTCGGAAATTCCGATCGTGTGTACACAAATCCGACGGACAAAGTGCCACGCATGCTCAGAATAAATAAAGAGATGAAAGCTATTGGCCACTGCCCCGTTTATAGTCCCGACGTACGTGTTTTACGTCACCGCGTTCAGAACGATCGGATTTTCCGACAACTTTGTGTGACCGTGTGTATGCAAGACAAGTTTGAGCCAACATCCATAGGAAAAAATCCTAGGATTTTGTTGTCGGAATGTCCGATCAATGTCCGATCGTGTGTACGGGGCAGTAGTCCGTAGGGTTCAATATTGAGTTGGCCCACCCTTTGCAGCTATAACAGCTTCATGTTTGTGTAAAGGCAGGCGTCCCAATACTTTTGACAATATAGTGTAGCTGGCACTCTTGGAGGTGGACCTTTCATTCATTCAAATTTGAGTAAATTTAGGGGTTGATTTAGTAAGACTGGAGACTGGAGAGTGTAAAATCTGGTGCAGTTCTGCTTAGAAACCAATCAGCTTCTAGTTTTCTTTTTTAGTTAAAGTGGAGTTCCCATTATAAAAAAAAAAATTAAAGTCAGCAGCTACAAATACTGCAGCTGCTGACTTTTAATAATTGGACACTTACCTGTCCCAGGGTCCAGGGATGCGGGGGATAGAAGCCCCGCTCATCTCCCCCTCCGTTCGGCGGCGCCGGCATTGCAACTGTGGGCACCCGGCTGTGGCATTACTGCCGGGCACCCACTGCGCATGCGCGAGCGGCGCCGCACGCCATGATTGGCTGCTCAATCATCTGGGACCTGTAATGTGTCCCAGATGATTGACAAGAGGGAGGGGGCAGAGCTGATCTCCCCTCCTGCGCCGAGGGAAGTGACGTCAGGAGGCCAGGCACAGAAGGAGGCAGACTACGAGGGACCCCCTAGCAACAGGCATTTAGAGGTGAGTAAAAAAAAAAAAAAATTTCTCCAAATGTTTTTTTTTTATTTTTTTAATCACAATAATTATTATTTTTTTTTTTTTTTTTGGGGGGTGGAACTCCACTTCAAAGCTTAATTGAACAAGCTGAAGTTAGAAGCTGATTGGCTACCATGCACAGCTGCTGCACCAGATTTTGCACTCTCCAATTTTAGTAAGTCAAACCCTTATGCCCTGTACACACGGTCGGACATTGTTCGGACATTCCGACAACAAAATCCTAGGATTTTTTCAGACGGATGTTGGCCCAAACTTGTCTTGCATACACACGGTCACACAAAGTTGTCGGAAAATCCGATCGTTCTAAACGCGGTGACGTAAAACACGTACGTCGGGACTATAAACGGGGCAGTGGCCAATAGCTTTCATCTCTTAATTTATTCTGAGCATGCGTGGCACTTTGTGCGTCGGATTTGTGTACACAAGATCTGAATTTCCGACAACGGATTTTGTTGTCGGAAAATTTTATAGCCTGCTCTCAAACTTTGTGTGTCGGAAAATCCGATGGAAAATGTGTGATGGAGCCCACACACGGTCGGAATTTCCGACAGCAAGGTCCTATCACACATTTTCGATCGGAAAATCCGACCGTGTGTACGGGGCATTAGGCTTTAAATATGCAAATTTCTCTACAATAACGACTGGGCACCTTGCAAAGAAACTCCTGTGTTGAAGGTCATGGTCTTCCAGTTGTGCTCCTGAGGTATCCCTCTAACACAAGGGCTCCTGGTTGAGACTACAAGCAGCTGAGCCTCCACACATTGCCAAGGCATGGTCCACTCTTGTCACAACAAAGGTTAAAAGACACAAGAACCCTGCAATTCATAAGAAGGAAATTGTTTTATTATACACAGTGCTTGAGCAAAAATCCAGGTAGATTTAAATCTGCTCTAATAAAATCAGCTTCTACTTTGTTTTCTCTAGATCCTCCAAAAATGGTGTCCGTCCAAAGCACCCACAAGACCGGTCATGTGAGGAAAGGTGAAAAGCCTGTACTGAGTTGTCAGGGTTATGGAAACCCAAATATTACCAATTATACCTGGTACAAGAACAATCAGACCATCCTCTTCAGACACGCGATTCAGGTCCTTCACATCGATGGAATGAAGGAAGACCAGACCGGACAGTATTATTGTGTGGCCAGTAACGATATCGGGGAGACCAAATCTGAGCCAATCATACTAATTTGTAAGCATAATGGGCGGGGAGGGGGATTTATGATCGTATTAACAACTATTTAGAGGACATTGCCTCTCTGACTACTGGGCATAGACAAATCACAGCTACTCCAATTTTTATCCATGCATCCTTCTGTGTGTTGCAATAAGGCCCCTTTCTTTCACACAGGGTGGACTCCAATTAGATCAGAAGAGGATCTGTCTGCTGATCAGAGCTCTAATGGGCGGATGAGCGGCGCCTGTGCTCTACCCCGGTGTAGGCGTACTCTGCTGTTCTTTTTACACCGGACCACCATCTGATTGTCCAAGACGGAGGAGGATGAATCCTAATTTACGTCCAACTACCTCCGATCTGATCCACCTAGACAGAAGAGGATGGATCCCCTTCCGTTTCTTTTAATGGACCGAATCGGATTGGAGGTAGGCGGGTGTAAACGGACACAAATCAGGGTCTCAAACTGGAGGCCCTCCATCTGTTGCGAAACTACAAGTCCCATGAGGGCATTGCAAGGCGATTACAGTTACAAGCATGACTACCACAGGCAGGGGCATGGTGGGACTTGTGGTTTCGCAACAGCTGGAGGGCCACCAGTTTGAGACCCCTGGTTTACACCCACCGGTCCATAGGGGTGAATGGAGGGTCGGACCTGATGGGACCCTTCATGTGAATAGAGCGTAATTTGCGAGGGGATTCCAAATGAGAAAAGAAAATAGCCTAATAACTACAGCTGTAGACCTCCTTCTTGAAAATGAAGTCCCTGCTAATCAGACCCAAATGTTAGAAGAGCCTCTGAGTACTTCTTACTGTTGCACAAAGCTAACAGAGTAATGCCTGAGATTTAGTTGCTCATCTTTTTTCTCCTCATCACATGGACATAAAACCTCTACCTTTCCCCGCATTTTTCGCTCCTCTCTTGTCATTTTGGCCTGTTCTCATCACAACTCCTCTGCCCCACTCCCTGTTGTGTCCTCCTCCCCCCTTCCTCCATAAAGAATCAGGTTTGTGCTGGACTGATGGGATCCGTTGATGGTCATGGGTGGGTGATTGTATGGGCAAAAAGGAAGAAATCCCTTCTTCCAGTTGGTTGTGCCCAATGATGGATGGTGGTGGTGGACCCTCTTTGGGGCTCGGGCTGCTACCTTTCCCATACAGCCTTATGGTCATTTCAGCAAAAGGACCTGGGTAGGGTAGAAGGAGCGCCCAGTGTCCAATAAACTGCAACTTTGATGTACGGTTCATAAGACGTTTATTAAAAGTGTAAACATGCACATCAAGCCGACGCATTATAAACTGACTCCACATCCCTAGTAAGCACTCTGCCATTCTGCCTTCCAAAACCTCATAATCAATATATCATTTTAGGAATCATTCCCATCCAATAGCATGCAGCAACAGCCCTGAAGAAGGAGGGAGTCCATTCGACCTGAAATACGTTGGCTTCATGTACATGTGTACACTTTTAACCACTTGACCTCCAAAAGATTTACCCCCCCTTAACCATTTGCTGACCGTCCCATAGCAATTTCTACTGCTACAAGGCGGCCGCGCTGCGCAGAATCACATCTATATACATGATCCTGCACTTCCCGGTATTGGGCGTGAGTGTGCGCCACCGGCGGGAGCTGATCAGCGGGTCCCATGGACCCAATGTCCTCTGACACCCACTGATTGTTCAGTACACAGGCAGAACGGTGATCTACTTATGTAAACAAAGCTGATAGCCGTTCTTTCAGTAAGGAAGGCATTGATCCTGTGTTCCTGCAAAGCAGAGACACGGATCTATGCCCTCCTCTAGTCAAAGCACCTCCCACACAGTAGTAAAACACCAGCTAGGCACACAGTTACCCCTTTGATGGCCCCTGATGTTAACCCCTTCCCAGCCAGTTTCATTAGTACAGTAACAGCGCATATTATTTAGCACTGATCACTGTATTAGTGTCACTGGTCCCCAAAAAAGTGTCAAAAGTGTCACTTAGTGTCCGATTTGTTCGCCGCAATATCGCAGTCCTTCTAAAAGTCGCTGATTTCCGCCATTACTAGAGAAAATAAATAAATAAATAAAAATTCCATAAATATATTACATAGTTTATAGACGCTATAACTTTTGCGCAAACCAATCAATATACCCCTTTGGATTTTTTTTGTCGCTTCCGCCCATAGCTCTTAAAGGGCCATTTTTGTTTTTTTAAATGACAATTTTTAAAAATTTTTTTTTATTGCATTTTAGTATAAATATGAGATCTGAGGTCTTTTTGACCCCAGATCTCATATTTAAGAGGTCCTGTCATGCTTTTTAAAAAAAAACAGTATAAAAATAAAAAATAAAACATAAAATAAATAGGACGAGCTCGCATGCGTGAGTAGCGCCCGCATAAAACAGTGTTCAAACCACACATGTGAGGTATCACCACGATCGGTAGAGCGAGAGCAATAATTCTCGCCCTAGACCTTCTCTGTAACTCAAAACACGCAACCTGTAGAATTTTTTTAAACGTCACCTATGGAGATTTTTAAGGGTAAACGTTTAACGCCATTCCACGAGCGGGCGCAATTTTGAAGTGTGACATGTTGGGTATCAATTTACTCGGCGTAACATTATCTTTCACAATATAAAAAAAATTGGGCTAACTTTACTGTTGTCTTATTTCTTAATTCAAAAAAAGTGTATTTTTTTCCAAAAAAAGTGCGCTTGTAAGACCGCTGCGCAAATATGGTGTGACAGAAAGTATTGCAACGACCGCCATTTTATTCTCTAGGGTGTTAGGAAAAAAAAATGTATAATGTTCTAAGTAATTTTCTAGCAAAAAAACACTTTTTAACTTGTAAACAAATCATCAAAAAAAGAGGCTCGGTCCTTAAGTGGTTAAAGTAACGCAGGGTAAATCTTCTGGAGCTGAAGTGGTTAAGAATGTAATTGAGCTCCTCTTCTTGTTGTGTCCCTCGGTGTCTTCATATTCCTTCCTTGGCATTCTTCACCCTTCTTCAAAATGTTCAATATCTGGCTTCTTCCAGCGTGGTCTGAATGCTCCTCTCCCCTCTGATACATGTGATTCTATAGAACTGTCACAATGTTTCCATTTGAAGTCCCATCTTTATTCATTTGTCTCCCTCTAGTGGACAGCTCTGAGATCAACTCTATTTAAAAAATGAAATGCTTATCAGTGCTGGAGAAAAGAATTGTCGCAACAGCAGTAGCAATTTCATATGATTGCTGCAAGAGAATGTTTTTGTGTCACAAAAGTTTTAAATGTGACTGATTCTGGGATGGAAGAAGTATAAAAGTCACGTATTGCCATTAAATAATTTCACACTGCGACAGAACTAATGGTCGCAATGAATACGACAATATTGCTAAATGTCCCCCCCACAGTGTTAATTTTGGCAGCAAATTTCGATTTAGTTTTAGGACTAAAGTGGCATTTTAGTTTTAGTCCCATTTTAGTGCAGTTGTTTTAGTTTTAGTCATATTTAGTCGACTAAATCTCCAGTACATTTTAGTCGACTAAAACTCATTTTAGTCGTCTAAAATTGAATGGGTGTAATTAAATTGTAAGGCATTAGTTGACATTTCTCTACAATTTCCAAACTCATTATATACTGCTGGAGTGAAAAATCTCATATGTTATTTATTATGGTATTGGGGTATAAACATGCACCACAGACCAGTGTTCATTTTGAAGTCAAATTTCAATTTAGTTTTAGTCTTATGCCCCGTACACACGGTCGGATTTTCCGATGGAAAATGTCCGATCGGATCGTGTTGTCGGAAATTCCGACCGTGTGTGGGCTCCATCGGACATTTTCCATCGGATTTTCTGACACACAAAGTTGGAGAGCAGGAGATAAAATTTTCCGACAACAAAATCCGTTGTCGGAAATTCCGATCGTGTGTACACAAATCCGACGCACAAAGTGCCACGCATGCTCAGAATAAATAAAGAGATGAAAGCTATTGGCCACTGCCCCATTTATAGTCCCGACGTACGTGTTTTACGTCACCGCGTTTAAAAACGATCGGATTTTCCGACAACTTTGTGTGACCGTGTGTATGCAAGACAAGTTTGAGCCAACATCCGTCGGAAAAAATCCTAGGATTTTGTTGTCGGAATGTCCGAACAAAGTCCGACCGTGTGTACGGGGCATTAGTCTTTTGACTAAAATGGCATTTTAGTTTTAGTCGTATTTTAGTCATCTCAGTTGTTTTAGTCGTATTTTAGTCAACTAAAATAATATTAATTTAGTCGACTAAAATGTTTTAGTCGACGAAATTAACACTGCCCCCCCCCCCCCCCCCCATTGTTCTAAAATGAAATCCCTAGTTCTAGGGTGCTAACCCTCCCTTACACTACCCACATTGAATACTACTGTATATATTAAAGTGAATCTATGGCACGATGGTGCCAGGTCCATAAGGCAGGGCAGGGGCTGCTTCCCAAGCCAGGTTTCTTGCAATGGGCAGACTTGCTGGCCAATAGGAAGGGAGAAAGTGGACCAGTAGTTGACCGGGAACTTCTGTTGTTAATTACCGAGCCTTCTCCAGCATAGTTACATAGTTAGTCAGGTTGGAAAAAGACACAAGTCCATCTAGTTCAACCATAAAAAAAAAAAATATGTATCATACAATCCCATATACCCAATCCTATACCCACAGTTGATCCAGAGGAAGGCGAAAAAAAGCCCAGCAAAGCAGGATTCAATTTGCTACAGCAGGGGAAAAAAATTCCTTCCTGAGAAGCAATCGGATTTTCCCTGGATCAACTTTACCTATAAATGTCAGTAACCAGTTACATTATGTACATTTAGGAAAGAATCCAGGCCTTTCTTAACCGCTTCAGCCCCGGAAGATTTTACCCCCTTCCTGACCAGAGCACTTTTTGCTATTCGGCACTGCGTCGCTTTAACTGACAATTGCGTGGTCGTGCGATGTTGGGCCCAAACAAAATTGACATCCTTTTTTTCCCACAAATAGAGCTTTCTTTTGGTGGTATTCGATCATCTCTGCAGTTTGTATTTTTTACGCTATAAACAAAAAAAGAACAACAATTTTAAAAAAAACGCAATATTTTTTACTTTTTGGTATAATAAATATCCACCAAAAATATATAAAAAAACTATTTTTTTCCTCAGTTTCGGCCGATACGTATTCTTCTACATATTTTTGGTAAAAAAAATGGCAATAAGCGTAAGTTATAGCGTCTACAAAATAGGGGATAGTTTTATGGCATTTTTATTATTAATTTTTTTTTACTAGTAATGGCGGCGATCTGCGATTTTTATCGGGACTGCGACATTATGGCGGACACATCAGACACTTTTGGCACATTTTTGGGATCATCGTCATTTATAAAGCGATCAGTGCTATGAAAATCCATTGATTACTGTAAAAATGTCACTGGCAGTGAAGGGAATAACTCTAGGGGGCGATCAAGGGGTTAACCGTGTTCCCTAGTGTGTGTTCTAACTGAAGGGGGGAGGGGACTGTGCAGGGGAGATGACAGATCGCTGTTCATACTCTGTTAAGAATGGATGATCTGTCTGTTCTCCCCTCAGAGAACCGGAAACTGTGTTAACACACACAGATCCCGGTTCTAGGTGTATCCCGAGTGATCACAGGAGCCTGGCGGTGATCGCGACCACCAGGCACTCGCATCGAAAAAGAGAGAGCAAAGAGAAGAAAAAAAGGGGGGGGGGTGGGAGAGCAGTTAGAACTTAATTCCTAGATTCCTAGATCGGTTGGGATCAGAGGAGCAATGGAAATGGTAAAGAAAGAAAGAGGAAAGAAGTGAGTCCGTCCGGAGATCCTCCAGTCATTATCGGCTTCAGTCTCATGGGACCTGCAAATAATCCAGCCAAGGAGACCAAGTGTTGTCAAAGGTTGGTTGCTTATCTCGTAAGATACTCACTACCTTTTCATACAACATGATCCACGTAAGTTTCCGTTTCATCAAGGCCATACCTATGACAGAGATTTTCCATGCTGTTGCTATAGCGATTTTAGCCGCTAAGAACATAAAATAAATTAGGGTCTGGGTATGCCGAGGGATATTTTCAACAGGCTTGCTTATTAAGGCTACACTCGCTTCTTTAAGGATATTGACCATCGTGACCGGGAAAATAAGTGAGTGAACCCTTATCCAAAAACGGCGAACCTCAGGGCACGCCCACCACATATGTAATGGTGTGCCTATTTGACCACAACACTGAAGCATACGGCTGAGGTGCCTGGATACATTTTTGACAAACGCTCCGGCACCAAGCACCATCTGGCATGGACTGTATAGCCTGCTTCTAGCAAGGCTACATTCAGAATGCCTTTATGAATCCGCGTGCTCCATTTACGCCAGTCTTCCGCCTCAGGGGTTATGGACAGATCCCTTCCCCACACCACCTGGTAGGGTAATCTGTCATTAGTGGTGATGGGCAGTTCATATAATAGTGAGATTCTCCACCGCAGAGCAGCATCCGGCATGCACCAGACACAGTACGGACTGCCGCATCAGAGCTGCCTTTCTGTAGGGATTGGAGAAAGTGCTCAACTTGTTGCAAGTGGAAGCTCTCAGCGGGGGGGTCATCCCCAGGCTTCCCGTGAAATATGAGGAGGGATGTATGCCTCTGTGATCAAAATAATCACCTATATGGTACATTCCCTTATTCAGCCACCAACCGTACCTGCCCGGTTGCATACCCGGTAGAGGG
Source organism: Aquarana catesbeiana (assembly GCF_042186555.1). Taxonomy (NCBI): domain Eukaryota; kingdom Metazoa; phylum Chordata; class Amphibia; order Anura; family Ranidae; genus Aquarana; species Aquarana catesbeiana. Next base: position 23,678,204 of record NC_133333.1, read on the forward strand.
TTGCCGAAATGGGGAGCTACTTGGATATGCGATGAGTGCAGAGGCCATCTCCTGCAGCTTGTGTCCCACACCTGTAGTGAATGGGAGGGCGTTGGGCTCAGAATAGCCCTGCAATGTTTCGGCGAGACCCAAAGGACAAGATCCATTGCAAGTGGGGAACTTGCTTGGGCCTCTATGGCAACCCAATCTGGTTGGTAATGTTTGCTATGGAGTTGGCCTAGTTGAGCGAGCTGTAACCTGCCATCTTTTTATTGCCATCTTGATCAATATTTTACAGATTTACACTTACATCCCGTTTAGTTTTGATTGTTGTCCCACTAATATTAATAACCAGAATGTGTCAGTTTTGGTCAAATGTGCATTAAAGCTCCGTTTCTTTTTACTTAGGTGTGGACTGCGAGTCTTTAAACAGCAAAGCAGTGGTGGCAGCAGTTGTTATGGTGGTGTTGCTCATAATACTGGCAGTAGTCATTGTGGTATGGTATAGGTAAGTACTATGGTATGGTAAATGACTATTGTACTATTTCAAAGGTAAAAGTAAATAGTTTATCCAACTCTAACCTCTGCAGCATAATACCTATGCAACCTCACAACATTCCAAGATGTGAATGAGGGACACCTATTAGCAAAAGTATGTAGGCATAGGACACGCCCCCTGCCACACCCCCTTAAAGGTGAATGAATTGTAAAAAAAAAAAAAAAAAAGAAAGATTGGTTGGTTGAACTAGTGCTTTTTTGCCACTCCTATTTCTCTATATTGGCTTTTGGAATTTCCAAATGCAGCGATTTAGAAATTGGATAAAAGGTTTAGCACTGGGAAGCACTTTTTGAAAGATAAGAAGTGCTTTTTATATACAATTATACAGATCAGACCAAAATGAGGGACAAATGAGGAGGAAAGACAGAGGGACTTTATTCTAGCTGAGGGACAGTCCCTCGAAATCAGGGACAGTTGGGAGCTATGCGAGTTATGTTTTCTTTGTAGCTCAGACCCTCCATTTAGCTGCCAGGAAAGAAGTGACATGAATGGAACGTCTAAATACGGGCGAGCATTCTCTCCTCCTCTCCCATGTCACAATCTGTTTGCAATATGATTGGCCCCAAACTGTCATATGGGAGCGCGGAAGGAGTCTATAGTCCCATGGTGGCTCCAAAAAGTAAATTTGGCAGCCAAGAGGCATGGAAACATGAGTATATGCGGCTAGGGATGGTGGGAGCTAAATGACCCCTGTACTGTGCTTGCATGGCCATAGGAAAAGGGCAAATATACAGGATATAGAGCTTAAAGTGATACCAAACACACACTGTTTAATGTACATTGTCCCTTCTATTTCTGTATGTGGATGACGGCACTGTAATTATTTTTCTTTTTTTCTTTTGCTAAATGATATACAGCTATGACATGACCCGGTTCTCTCCCAGCCTGTCTGCAGGGAAACATAAGCAGGAGGAGCTTCTACTGCTCTGCTGCTGGTCGCATGTTCAAAATAAAAATAAAAAAGCATTTGAAATACAGAGTAAAATATAAATAAATAACATCAATGAACTGTTTTAAATTGTCATACTGATACAAATATATATTTAATATCAAATCTTTATTATTTTGTGGAAATAACATGGTGTGGGTGGATTTCTGTCAATCACAGGCTGCGTTACGCCTGTTCAGCCTGTATCTTAGATTAACGGTGAGGTGAAGCCTCCATCAATCTACATGTAATATCCCGCCCCCGTTGCGCTTAGCTGGTTAGTGGGCATGGAGGAGGAGGGAGGGGGTGGGCTGTCATTGTGTATACACCCACATGTGTGACTCTATAGTCACATGGGCTGCTCCGATGTGATAGGGAGGGAATGCTCAGCATAGAAACTCACTGAAAACTGAGCATGTGCAGAGCTGCCAACACTGCACTGCAAAATTCCCAACTGCATTGGGGACATGAACAGGAGGGGGAGATAGAGAGCAGCAGGATCAACCAGATTTTTTGCAGAATAAAGAAAACTAATCTCATAGTGACTGAGTGAGTATGAGCCGCATGTAATACACCATTTATTGATAGTTTTTTATGATGTGGGTTTAGTGACACTTTAATGTTTACACCTGCCTGTCCATAGGGATGAATGGACCTTCCGTTCGGGTCCGCCTGAAAAACCGACAAGCGGACCTGATTGGAACGCCCATCTGAAAGGAGCCATAGAAACCACCACCACTGGATCAGTGTGACAACCACTATTGATATTTTAACATGCATGCCGATATATATATTTTTTTTATTGCATTTTAGTGTAAATATGAGATCTGAGTTCTTTTTGACCCCCCAGATCTCATATTTAGGAGGACTTGTCATGCTTTACAAGGGATGTTTACATTCCTTGTAATAGAAAAAAAAAGTGACACGATTTTTTTTTTTTTAAACAGTGTAAAAATAAAAAATAAAAGGTAAGATAGATAAGTAAAAAAAAAAAATGCAGCCTTCTTCAAAGATGCTTTGAAGAAGGCTGCATGGCCCAAATCATGTTGGGTGTATTGTGCCACTTTTAAATGTAGCCTAATAAAGTATTCGGAACTTGGAATGTACCGGGTTGCTGGCTACTTTTCTTCATGGATTGATGCCTTTGGAGTACACACTCCAGCCATGAGCACCGGCCCTCAGCAATTTATTGTGGAAACAAACCAGTTGAGCGTGGGTAAAGTTTTTTCAGTCTATTTTACCCATGCAGGTCAGGGCAGCAGGTTCACTTTGATGCCCTCACTCCCTGCAGCACAAACTCACCTTTCCTTTGCTCTCCTGCTGCTCTGTTCAGCCGTTCAGAGGTACTTCCAGGTATGATAGAGCCTTATTACAGTGCAGGGCCAATCACTGAGCACTAGTGATGTCACATGGGGGGAGGACCCGCAGCTCAGTGTGAGCTATGACATCAGCAACTCACAGTCACTTCTACACCTTTTGAGGGATCAAAGGAAAGTTGACTATGTGATGCTGTGAAGGGAATTCCGCTGCACTTGTTGCTTTCTTCTACATAGGCAACGCACCCCACCAGTGCAGTAACCAATGATGTCTTAACCAAAGCCATGCTAACCAGTTTTGCACACAGTTTGCACAAGATTTGCACTTATCTGTATTATATTGAATGCAAAATCTAATTTCTTTTCACAGGAGAAAAAGAGCTTCAAGGCCACCAAATCCACCAAATCCAGCAACTGAAGAAGCCTCCAGACGCACCAATGTTTATATGAATGTTATGGTCAGCATTTGTGTTTTAAATAATTATTACTTTTTGCAATTTTTGGTTTCCATTTTTGGCATAATTTGCTAGTATGCATTTTGCTAGCACATTATGAAATACTTACCTTAGGACAAAGCCCTTCAGCGACGCGCCGTCACTGCCGACAGGGCTTCCATCTTTACCCAGTCTTTCTCCCGATTCAAGGGCTCTGGTAGCTTGAATGGCCGAGCCGCTATGACTTCACTGGTCATGGCACATCGCTCTGAAGAACGGCACAGGTAGGTCCTTCCTTCGGAGCACATGCACCGCTGACGTCACCGGCCGCCAAAAGAGCGAATATCTCCTAAATGGTGCACATTCAGGAGATATTCATTTAACCTACAGGCAGGGGTGTTGCTAGGTCTACAAAAGATCTGAGGCTAGAGCCCATAGCAGCGTAGTAAAGAAAGTCATACACTTGGGCGGGCATACACATGTATATACAGTAATATACGTGTGTGTGTGTATATATATCCCCAGAGAGCCCCCCCACTTACATCAGGGTCCCCAGAGAACCCCCTCTTACATCAGGGTCCCCAGAGAGCCCCCTTACATCAGGGTCCCCAGAGAGCCTCCTCCTTACATCAGAGTCCTCAGAGAGCCTCCCCCTTTCATCGGGGTACCCAGAGGGCCCCCCATTTACATCAGGGTTCCCAGAGAGCCCCCCTTACATTAGGGTCCCCAGAGAGCCCCCCCCCCTTAAATCTGGGTCTTTAGAGAGCCTCTGCCTTAAAATCAGGGTCCCCAGAGAGCCTCTCCCTTGCTTTCGGGTCCCCAGAGAGCCCCCCACTTACATAAGGGTCCCCAGAGAGCCTTCCCTCCTCTTTGGGGACCCCTGCAGAGACTCGGGGCTATTGACCCCAGATTCGGGGCTATAGCCCCAAAAGCCACCCCCTAGCGACACCCCTGCCTACAGGTAAGCCTTATTATAGGATAGCCTGTAGGTAAAAATCACAAAGTGGACTTTACTACGGCTTTAAAAGTAGAATTCTGTAAATGATGGTTGTCTAGAAAGTATAGCTAATGTCCAAAATTTTTTACATTTTTTTTAAATTTTGAGCAGAGTAGGTAATGGATAAATGCCTCCTTCTTGTTATCTGTGTCTCATTAGGGATATTTCTCTTTAATTCTTGTCCTGTAGTCACAACAGGAAGTGAGAGGAGATGTTTTCAAAGAGAGGGAAATCTTTCCTAAGGCTGGCCATGCATATTTAGCAGGAACTGGCCAAGGTTCGAACCATTAATGGGCTAAATGTACCAAATTGATCGATCGATCAACTCGGGTACAACCAGCCTGCCGGATTCTCTTGTGATTTTTCGCAAGCGGTTGCTATAGCCGCAAGCGCTAATCACTGTTTTCCCCCGGAGAAGACAATGGCCCGGCAGGAATAATGCCGCGTACACAAGAGCGGAATGTCCGATAGAAAAAGTCCGACGGGAGCTTTTCATCGTATATTCCGATCGTGTGTATGCCCCATTGGACTTTTTACGTCGAAAATTGTAACGGACCTAGAAAGAGAACACGTTCTAAATTTTTCCAACAGACCCAATTCCTATCGGGAAAACCGCTGGTCTGTATGTTGTTCCGATGTACCAAAAACGACGCATGCTCTGAAGCAAGTACGAGACGGAAGCTATTGGCTACTGGCTATTGAACCTCCGTTTTCTAGTCTCGTCGTAAGTGTTGTACGTCACTGCGTTCTGGATGGTCGGAATTTGGTGTGACCGTGTGTATGCAAGACAGCTTGAGCGGAATTCCGTCGGAAAAACCTTCAGTGTTTGTTCTGACGGTAAAACCGGTCGCGTGTACAGGGCATTACTCCCCTGCTAACGCTCTCTGTGTTGATGCGGGAATTGGTTGCAGGAAAGAAATTTGCTCCGTGTATGGTCGGCCTAAAGCCTCATACACATGATCGGACTTTGTACAAACTTTCCGTTGACTTTTGTACAAAGGGCGTTGGCCAAAAACTTGTATTGCATGCACACGGCAATACTTTTTCAGCCAACTTTCACCAAATCACGTGGTTTTTCAGCTCTTTACCGCCACCCTTTGGTCAACTTCTGTATTGTTGTCTGATATTGTGTCAATCTTGCCCCTTTTACCGGCGAGATTGACACCTTGCGAGCCGGGTTCACACTGGTGTGGGGATCCGACTTGGATCCCCGCCAATACCAGGCACTGTGTTTGGTATGAATCATGAGGGGGAACTCCATGCCAAATTTTAAATAAAAAAACAGCATGGGTTCCCCTCCAGGGGCATACCAGGCCCTTAGGTCTGGTATGGATTTTAAGGGGAACCCCCTACGCCGAAAAAACAGCGTGGGGGTCCCCCCAAAATCCATACCAGACCCTTATCTGAGCACGCAGCCTGGCTCATTCACATAGGGTGAGGGGCTTGGATCTGGGGGCCCCCTTATTAAAGGGGGCTCCTGGATTCCGATAAGTCCTCCGCCCGCAGACCCCGACAACCAACAGCCAGGGTTGTCGGGAAGAGGCCCTTGTCCTCATCAACATGGGGACAAGGTGCTTTGGGGTGGGGGGGCCACAGAATGCACCCACCCCAAAGCACCCACCCCCCATGTTAAGGGCACGTGCCCTGGTACGGTTCAGGAGGGAGGGGGCGCTCGCTCGTCCCTACCCCCTTTCCTGACCGGCCGGGCTGCGTGCTCGGATAAGGGTCTGGTATGGATTTTGTGGGGGACCCCCACGCCGTTTTTTCAGCGTAGGGGGTTCCCCTTAAAATTCATACCAGACCTAAGGGCCCGGTATGACCTTGGAGGGGAATTCCCTCTCGCGCTGGCTGCAATAGGAAAATGTGTTTTTCCTATTGCAGCCAGCGTGAGATGTACAGTACCCTGCCGCCGAGAACCAGCGCGATGGGATCGCGCTGGAAACATTCCCGCGGGCAGAAACTGTAGTCTGTACAAAAGTCCGATGGCTTTGTGTACACACGATCGGACTTTGCTCCATCGGACTTTTGTTGCCGGAAAGTTTGTCCGTTCACACAGCCAACAAAAGTCCAATGAAAACTGAAAAAGTTTGTCCGATGGAGCGTACACATAGTGGGATGTTGCCTTAAAACAGCTAATTTGCATGTTTGTTGTCAAAAAGTCGGATCGTGTGTACGGGCCTTTAGACAGGTCTTTTTTTTTTTTTTTTTTATGTATTTTTAGTACTACGCTTAGTTGGCACCCTTTGCTGTTTGCTTTTCGTATGTCACTGAGCAACCTCCTGTACTGTTGCATATACTTAGAATCTTGAGCCAAATGACTAAAATGACACCTTTGCAGTCTAATAATAATTGCCTTAAAATTTCTAGGTGCCCCATAATCCAAAACCTGTCGTTGAAAGTCCTTATGCAGCATTGCAGACAGACAACAGATGTCCGGACTATGAACAACTCCAGGTAACAAACTTCCTAACAGCAGCAAATCTTGTAGTTATATTGTTTAAAGAGACCCTGTCACTAACCCATGCCTATTTAAAGGAACATGTCTAGGTAAATAACTCACGTAAGCTTTATTTGTTTGCCCTTGGTGTGCTGAGGCAGATCTTTTATGTTGAATTCCCTCTAAAGCTACGGAGTCTTTCAACTCCAGATCCATGGAACTGCTCCCTGTTCCCCGGCCCTGATGTAAGCCAAGGTCCTGGCAGGGTCTGGAGAGGCCCCACACCATTTCCACATAGTGTTACTGCAGATATTACTGGTCAATCAGAGGTGGCTCTAGACATTGTGAGGCCTTGGGCAAAACTTACAAATGAGGCCCCACGGACTGGGACGCTCCGTGATGAGGCCGCTATTCCTCAGGGGGCAGTATCCGATTTGCCTGTCAGCTCCTGGGCCACAGAGTCCCAGTGGGGGTAGGCGGAGGCGCCGGCGTCAACTTCAGTGATTGAGAACAGGTAAATTAGCGGCCACGAGGCCCCTGTGAGTGCGAGGCCTTAGGTGACCGCCTAATTTGCCTAATTAGAGAGCCGCCTCTGTGGTCAGTGCCTACTTGGTTGGCGTCAGGGCCGAGGACAGGGAACAGAGGACAGGGAACGGAGGACAGGGAACGGAGGACATCTGGAAAAAAGGTTTTCAGGGCATTAAGTGTAAAAAAATTTTTCAATGACAACAGCCCTATCATATTTATATGCAAGTACTTTAATCCGAGATGTTTATTATAATAGTCCTGGGTTGGGGACAATTTGCCATTAAAGTGACACCAACCACTTCCGCCCCGGAATATTTTCCTCCTTAACGACCAGGTGATTTTTTTGTTTGCGATACGGCACTCCGTTACTTTAACTGACAATTGCGCGGTCGTGCGACGCTGTACCCAAATAAAATGATCGTCCTTTTTTCCCCACAATTAGAACTTTCTATTGGTGGTATTTGATCACCTGTGCGTTTTTTTTTTTTTTGCGCTATAAACGAAAAAAGAGCGACAATTTTGAAAAAAAAAAAACTATTTTTGACTTTCTGCTATAATACGTATCTAAGAAAAACGTAATGTAAAAAAAAAATCTAATTTCTTCATAAATTTAGGCCAATATGTATTCTGCTACATATTTTTGGTAAAACAAAAATCCCAATAAGCATATATTGATTGGTTTGGGCAAAAGATATAGCGTCTGTCCCTTCTAAACTGACCACCAATGTAATGCAATCCCTTCTACACTGACCACCAATGTAATGCAATCCCTTCTACACTGACCACCAATGTAATGGAATCCCTACTACACTGACCACCAATGTAATGGAATCCATTCTACACTGACCACCAATGTAATGGAATCCATTCTACACTGACCACCAATATAATGGAATCCATTCTACACTGACCATCAATGTAATGTTATCCATTCTACCTTAGAAGAATTTCCACATCCCATTCACATAGGAACAGAAGATGCCATATTTATTTCTATGTTTTTCTATCTCAGACCTGTCAGCAATGAATCACTAAATTGATGATGATTGTTATGTGAAATGAATGTATGTATAAATCATACATGTCTCATCTTCTCCTGCCGCAATTATTTTATTTGTTTTAATTTAAAGAGTAACTCCACTTTTGTTGAGAGAAAAAAAAAATCCCTGCATTACAAGGATTGTAAGAAACTTTGTTGGAGATTCCTACCTTTTATTATTCTGGGGGAATAGCTGTGTGTTTGTGTCCATGTTCAGAATGAATCTGTATGGGAATGGTATTGCAATGATCAATTAGCTGCTGCACCTGCAGGGCTCGAATGAGGAAAGTGACAGAGGGTGCATCAGTTTAGACATGATTTACTTAGGGAATCTCTCAACAAAAATGCAATTTTTGTTGCAGGGGATGCACAAAATTGAATTTGCATGTTGGTGCAGACTTCTGGGAAAATCGGACAGCCAATCACACAAGCAGGAAATGACATTTCTGGGGGGGGCGTTCTGTATACCGTCTGGGTACAGAACACCTCCGGGTTGCCATATTGCATTTTATAGACTATTACAGAGCTGCAGTTTGAAAAGGAAATGTCCCTTTTTAATAACATTCAATTATAATATGACTTGTGTCGCAATTATTATATATATATATATATATATATATATATATATATATATATATATATATATATATATATTTATTTATTTATTTATTTTTTTGCTAATTTTTTTTCTTCCCCCTTCAAATAATTCACACTGTGTCATTACTTCTAGCCACAAAATACCCAAACAACGAACAAGCCACCATTTCACACATCGCCATCCTATTCAGAGTATGAAGAGGTCATCCCATTCAGAAGTCTACAGAAAAAAAAGTGAAAAAAAGATCATTTTTAATAATTTATTTGTCTGTTGTAATTTTTTTTTTTTTAACAAATGACTCTACAATAAATATGTAAATAATGTATTTCTATAAAATGTTGCACTGAATAAATAGAACCTTTATAACAAGTTAAGCTGCATTCAAATTCATTTTCAAAGGAGCAAAGTTTTCTTAAGCGCTTCACCCCCGGAAGATTTTACCCCTCTTCCTGACCAGAGCACTTTTTGTCGATTCGGCACTGCGTCGCTTTAACTGACAATTGCACGGTCGTGCGACGTTGCTCCCAAAAAAAATTGACGTCCTTTTTTTCCCGCAAATAGAGCTTTCTTTTGGTGGTATTTGATCACCTCTGCGGTTTTTATTTTTTGCGCTATAAACAAAAAAAGAGTGACAATTTTGAAAAAAACGCAATATTTGTTACTTTTTTGCTGTAATGAATATCCCCCCAAAATATATAAAAAAAATACTTTTTTCCTCAGTTTAGGTCGATATGTATTCTTCTACATATTTTTCGTTTAAAAAAATCGCAATAAGCGTAATATGCGCTTTTTTTTTTTTTTACCAAAAAAAGATTGGTTTGTGCAAAAGTTATAGCGTCTACAAAATATGGGATAGTTTTATGGCATTTTTATTATTAATTTTTTTTTTTCACTAGTAATGGTGGCGATCTGCGATTTTTATCAGGACTGCGACATTATGGCGGACACATCGGACACTTTTGACACATTTTTGGGACCAGTGACATATGCTATAAAAATGCATTGATTACTGTAAAAATGTCACTGGCAGTGAAGGGGTTAACACTAGGGGGCGATCAAGGGGTTAACTGTGTTCCCTCTCTGTGTTCTAACTGAAGGGGGGAGGGGACTGTCTAGGGGAGATGACAGATCGCTGTTCGTACTTTTACGATCTGTCACTTCAACCCTCAGAGAACCAGAAACTGTGTTTACACACACAGATCTCGGTTCTCGGTGTGACAGCAGCTGATCGCGACCGCCGGGCACTTGCTTCGGCTCCGGGGGCGCGCGCCCCTAGTGGCCACAGGGCGCAGCGACGTTACATAACGCCGTTTCGCCCAGCCGTGCCATTCTGCCGCAGTAAAACTGTGGCGGCTGGTCGGCAAGTGGTTAAAGAGGAAGTAAACACTGCCTCTTTTTTTTTTTTTTTTTTGGTGATCTGCAAAGTAAAGGCATAATGTGCTAGTATGGATCGCATACTAGCACATTATGTGAAACTTACCTGCAAACGAAGCCCGCAAATGATGTCCCCGTTTCAGGCGCATCCATCTTCGCCCATCTTCTTTTCAGGTCCGCTGACTCTGGCTGTGTGACTGGCCGGAGCCGCGTGACATCACTCCCACACACGTGCGCCGCTGATCATGGCACAGGGCTCTGAAAATGATGTAATCGGCGGCATATATAGTAAATTTTTCCTAAACTGTGCAAGTTTAGGAGATATTTACAGTACCTATAGGTAAGCCTTAAGCCCCGTACACACGATCAGAAAATCACACGGAAAATACCGCTTTCAAAGCGATGGTACAATAATCGGATCGTTAGTACAGAGCTTTCGAGAGATTTCCAAGCTCAACTTACTGACCAGCCTGTGACCAACCGAATTGACCTGTCCAACGGTATGTGTTAAAAACAGGGGTTTAGTTAGCCCCGGCAAGGCACTAGACATGTACAACTCGTTTCGTTCCGAATTCGTTTTTAGATGAAATTCAACCAATTTGTTAATTCAGAAATATTCTAATTAACTAAAAACCCATTTGACAATTTTTTCAGAAAACAAAAATTCGGAAATTTGAAAATACAAAAATCCAAAAATAAGAACGAGAATCTGAAAATTTGAAAATCCAAAATAATGATTAACTAACTAATAATAACTTAACACATTAATAATAATAATAAAAACTATTTATTATTAATATTATTTATTATTCATTTGTTACGTTCCATTCATTTACTGTATTTCACAAAAGTGAGTACACCCTCGGTCACATTTTTGTAAATATTTTCTTCTATCTTTTCATGTGACAACACTGAAGAAATGACACTTTGCTACAATGTAAAGTAGTGAGTGTACAGCATGTATAACAGTGTAAATTTGCTGTCCCCTCAAAATAACTCAACACACAGCCATTAATGTCTAAACCGCTGGCAACAAAAGTGAGTACACCCCTAAGTGAAAATGTCCAAATTGGGCCCAAAGTGTCAATATTTTGTGTGGCCACCATTATTTTCCAGCACTGCCTTAACCCTCTTGGGCATGGAGTTCACCAGAGCTTCACAGGTTACCACTGGAGTCCTCTTCCACTCCTCCATGATGACATCACGGAGCTGGTGGATGTTAGAGACCTTGTGCTCCTCCACCTTCCATTTGAGGATGTCCCACAGATCCTCAATAGGGTTTAGGTCTTGGAGACATGCTTGGCCAGTCCATCACCTTTACCCTTGGCTTCTTTAGAAAGGCAGTGTTCATCTTGGAGGTGTATTTGGGGTCGTTCTCATGTTGGAATACTGCCCTGCGGCCCAGTCTCTGAAGGGAGGGGATCATGCTCGGCCTCAGTATGTCACAGTACATGTTGGCATTCATGGTTCCCTCAATGAACTGTAGCTCCCCAATGCCGGCAGCACTCATGCAGCCCCAGACCATGACACTCCCACCACCATGCTTGACTGTAGACAAGACACACTTGTCTTTGTACTCCTCACCTGGTTGCCACCACACACGCTTGTCACCATCTGAACCAAATAAGTTTATCTTGGTCTCATCAGACCACAGGACATGGTTCCAGTAATCCATGTCCTTAATCTGCTTGTCTTCAGCAAACTGTTTGTGGGTTCTCTTGTGCATCATCTTTATAAGAGGCTTCCTTCTGGGACGACAGCCATGCAGACCAATTTGATGCAGTGTGCGGCGTATGGTCTGAGCACTGACAGGCTGACCCCCCCACCCCTTCAACCTCTGCAGCAATGCTGGCAGCACTCATACCTCTATTTCCCAAAGACAACCTCTGGATATGACGCTGAGCACGTACACTCAACGTCTTTGGTCGACCATGACGAGGCCTGTTCTGAGTGGAACTTGTCCTGTTAAACCGCTGTATGGTCTTGGCCACTGTGCTGCAGCTCAGTTTCAGGGTCTTGGAAATCTTCTTATAGCCTAGGCCATCTTTATGTAGAGCAACAATTCTTTTTGTTCAGATCCTCAGAGAGTTCTTTGCCATGAGGTGCCATGTTGAACTTCCGGTGACCAGTATGAGAGAGTGAGAGCGATAACACCAAATTTAACAAACCTGATCTCCATTCACACCTGAGACCTTGTAACACTAACGAGTCACATGACACCAGGGAGGGAAAATGGCTAATTGGGCCCAATTTGGACATTTTTACTTAGGGGTGTACTCACTTTTGTTGCCAGCGGTTTAGACATTAATGGCTGTGTGTTGAGTTATTTTGAGGGGACAGCAAATTTACACTGTTATACAAGCTGTACACTCACTACTTTACATTGTAGACAAGTGTCATTTCTTCAGTGTTGTCACATGAAAAGATAGAATAAAATATTTACAAAAATGTGAGGGGTGTACTCACTTTTGTGAGATACTGTAGATGAGGATTCGTTATTTCGGATAATTCGTAATTCCAGATAAATTTGTATTCGTTACGTTCACTAACAACCAAATTTGAAAGGAAATTCCAATACCTATAATTTAATAGTTAGTTATTATTAGTTAGTTATTGTTTCGGATTTTTGAATTTTCGTTCATATTTTCACATTTTTATTCTTTCGAATTTTCAGATTTTCATTCTTATTTTCGGATTTCGGAATTTAGGAAATTTTGGATTTTTTCGAAATATAAGAATTTTAATCATAACGAATGACTCAAAAAACAAGAAAAAAAAACAAAAAAAAAAAACGAATGAAACGAAAATGAACAAATTTTTCAACAGTGCACATGTTTACAAGGTGACCCATTTTCTGTGGACCTAAACTCTAATTTCTGTGAGTCTCCAACAATGGAAGGACATGCATTTAGATGGACAGGTGTAGGGCAGATAAAGCTGGTGGGAGCCCACCCCTCCTTAACCACTTCAGCCCCCAAAGAAATTACCTCCTTAACCAGGCCATTTTTTTGCGATACGACACTGCTTTAACTGACAATTGCGCGGTCGTGCGACGTTGTACCCAAACAAAATGACGCCCTTTTTTTTCCCACAAATAGAGCTTTCTTTTGGTGACATTTGATCACCTCTGCGGTTTTTATTTTTTGCACTATAAACAATTCACAACAATTTTGTTGAAAAAAAAAAGTATTTTTTACTTTCTGCTTTAAAACATATCCAATAAAAAAATGAAAAAAATCACATTTCTTGATTAATTTAGGCCAATATATATATTGCTACAAGTTTTTGGTAAAAAAAAAAAAAAAAATCCAAATAAGAGTATATTGATTGGTTTGCGCAAAAGCTATAGCGTCAATTTTGGAAAAAAAAGCAATATTTTTAACTTTTTGCTATAATAAATATCTCCCCAAAGAATATTAAAAAAAAACAAATTTCTTCCTCAGTTTAGGCTTATATGTATTCTTCTACATATTTTTGGTAAAAAAAAAACCAAAACATTGCAATAAGCGTATATTGATTGGTTTGCGCAAAAGTTATAGCGTCTACAAAATAGGGAATAAATTTATGTCATTTTTATTATTATTTTATTTTTTTACTAGTAATGGCGGCGATCTGTGGATTTTTAGCGGGACTGCGATATTGCAGCGGACAGATCGGACACTTTTGACAAATTTTTGTGGACTATTGAGGACCATTGGGATTGAGTAATTGTCATTCAAAATGCTAGTGCCAAAAAGCTGAAAATTGGCCTGGGCAGGCAGGGGGTGAACGTGCTCGGTATTGAAGTAGTTAAAAGAATTAAAAGAATCATTCAATTCCTGTGACTTGAGCAATTTGACGCTTGAATTTCCTTTATAGTATTATGGGAAATTTCCTAATTTCCCAACTTGCTGACCACATCAGCCGTGTTGTGAAAAGAACAAATGAGATGTTTTCACACGGAGCCCAATCAGATACTTCCTGTAATGTTGTGGGTGAAGATATAATAATAATGATTGTTCTTTTGTTGTCTGCACATAGTACAACTTCTTCCTTTAACCCCTTCAATACCGGGCACTTTCACCCCCTTCCTGCCCAGGCCAATTGTCAGCTTTCAGCGCTGTGACACTTTAAATGACAATTGCGCCGTCATGCAACACTGTGCACAAACTCATTTTTTATGATTTTGTTCACACAACTAGAGCTGTCTTTTGGGGGCATTTAATCACTACTTTTTTTTTTTTGTTTGCTAAATAAATGAAAAAAAGACCGAAAATGCTGAAAAAAAAAAAAAGTTTTTCTATGTTTCTGTTATAAAATTTTGCAAATAAATAATCTTTCTTCATAAATGTAGGCCAAACTGTATTCTGCTACATTTCTTTGGTGAAAATAACCAAAATCCGTGTATATTATTTAGTCTGTAGGAAAGTTATGGAGTCCACAAACTATGGGATAAATATCTGAAAATCGATCAATCCCGATGCACTGACGGTCTATCTCATTTCTCGAGGCCCTAAAATGCCAGGACAGGACAAATACCCTCTAAATGGCCCCTTTTTTGGAATGTAGACAGCCCAAGGTATTTAGTAAGAGGCATGGCGAGTTTTTTGTTGTCATAATTTTTTGGATAATAAAGGAATTTAAAAAAAAAAAATTCACAATTTTTTTTTTTTACATACTGTCACCAGAGCAGGACAGTGTCATATAATTGGTGTGGTGTGATCAGGGACACTGACTGGTGACCGTACAAAAAAAATTATAATTTTTTTTACATTTGTTTATTACTTTTTTTTTCTTTTTTTTTACATTTACATTTTTTTTTTTAAACACACTATGACCAGAGCAATTTAATGTTACCATATTAACATTGTGCTACTCTCGGGAATTTATCAGGCTTTTTTTTGTATCTTTACACATTATGTTTGCTTATATCAGGGATATGCAATTAGTGGACCTCCAGCTGTTGCAGAACTACAAGTCCCATGAGCCATAGCAAGACTCTGACAGCCACAAGCCCGACACCCAGAGGCAGAGGCATGATGGGACTTGTAGTTTTCCAACAGCTGGAGGTCCGCTAATTGCATTTCCCTGGCTTATATAAAAGCAGGGGTCTCCAAACTATGGCCCTCCGGGTGTTTAGAAACTACACTTCCCATCATGCCTAGTCATGTTCTGTGAATGTCAGAGTTTTACAATGCCTCATGGGACGTGTAGTCCCGCAACAGGAGGGCCGTAGGTTGGAGATCCCTGCTATAAAGCAAGCATTGTACTGAATGAAACTCATCCATTCAGTCTGTTTTTATTGTGATTAGCTGTGATTGGTAAAAGCTAATCACATGGTGCAGATGGACTGTGATTGGCCCTGTCTGTACCATGTGACCGGATCAACCAATCACAGCTAGCAACACATTTGCACACATTGCACACATGGAGAAGAAAGCCTTTCATTGTGTACAACTGAATATGAGGAAAGATTGGGACTTTGTGTGAAGCATGCAACCAGGGAGATAACACAGGAAAATGTGTCTGGTGAGTACATAATAAGTTAGAACCATAAACATTGCATAAAGGCATAAAGAACAACAACAATTTATAATCAATAAAAATGTAGTGCATGCAAGTTATATAGTAACATAATACAGTAAAACCTTGGATTGTGAGCATAATTTGTTCCACAAACATGCTTGTAATCGAAAAACACTTGTATATCAAAGCGAATTTCCCCATAAGAAATAATGGAAATTCAAATGATTCATTCCACAACCATTTATTCATAGGTCCTTCAGTATATAGTCCATATAAAAAGATTATAGCAATGTGATCAGGTTGTGTAACCATAAAATGTCCATCCACAAATGGAAGCCTCCACAAGGGGATTAGAAGCAAAATCCAGCAGGAGCTCCAGAGTATAAAAGAGAAGAGAGGCGCCTCTAAGTGTAGCAATATGTTGATAAATGTTGTACCTTCATTAAATGTAACCATATTGCTACACTTAGAGGCTCCTCTCTTCTCTTTTATACTCAGTTGTGACATGACACTACTTGTATATCAAGACATCGCTTATATATCAAGTCAAAATGTATTTAAAAATTTAGCTTGTCTTGCAAAACGCTCTCAAACCAAGGTTTTACTGTAATATAGTAACATAATAATATAGTAATATAATAGTTCATATTGTAGACATTATAAAAATCAAACTCATTGCTGCGTGTCTCCATAGAATAATGAACATAGCCTCAATTAATTGGTACAATCCAGATTGGTATGAAGGGTAAAATGGTAAAAAGTTTGCGATATAAACACAGGGGGGCATCTAATATCTAGACGCGTTTTGTGGCTTCTGCCACTCTTCAGGAGCAGACGTAGGGTATGGGGTCTATAAAAAATGTTCAAATGACTAAATGTAGACATTATGTTAAAATATAGATAGTATGTAAGTAGTACTGGGTAATTATTCCCCTCCTCTCCCTATAGACAGATCTATTTTATAACATCATTTCTACCTACCTTCCACACACAGAGGTCCTGAGTGGATGGAAGGCTGGACTGAGGTGGTCAGGTGGGCAGTTCAAGGCACTCTTGTGGACAGGGCTGCTGTTAGAAATCATGGGGGCTTCGTAGGACCTACCTGACAGAGGTGTGTTGGGGGGGTTTAAAGCAGGCGGTAAGGTGGCAATATGCCTCCTCACCACCTGTCTAATGTTCTCTGAAGAGCGATCCAAATACTGACTACTCGCACATGTGAACAAGAACTTAATTTTTTAATTGTTTTTTTAGAACTGTTTATTTTTTTTTACATTTTTTTTTATTGTATCTATTATTTATTATTTTTTTTACTTTTTTTAATTTTATTTAACTGGCCCTTTGTGGGGCTTTGATGAAATATCAGGGATCTAAATAGACCCCTGATGTCTCACTTTTGAGACAGAGAAAGGGACTGAGGACACAGATCCCCGTGTCTCCTTCTCTGCACTGACAGTGAATGGATGGGAAGTGCTCTGTGCTGAGCAGCTCCCTGTTCATTTACAAACTGAAGACTAGTAAACACAGTTTACTATGCCTCTGTTACGAATGGATACAGTAGCAATTGGCACCAATTACATACTGTGTTCATTCAGGAAAAGAAGGGGTTGGTAATTTACATATTTACCACCCTGAAACGATCCCTGTCTGCCCACAGCAGCTGCTGGCGAGAGAGGAGAGGAGGGAAGCTGGCAGGGGAGGGGCAAGGAGGGCACACAGGAAGGGCCAGACAGCGGGTTAAAGGGCCAAATATTAATACTGATCCCGTTGCAGCTCAGCCCTGCTGGTGCATCCACAAGGCTGTACAGCCGATCCTCCTGCACGACAGGTGCCTGGCTCCCCCTTTTGAACTGATGGGGCATGGTACAGGAGGGTTGGCCGTACTGCTTTATCAGTGGCCCTGCTTTTGGAGGATGCCCAGCATATCCTGTGGATGCATGACCAGGCTGGAATGCTCTATTGACTTTTGAGCCTTGGTCTAGAAAATACTTAGTATGTTACGCTGAAAGAAATGAGCCCTTTGTTCCAATTTGTTTTGCTGAAGAAAGCCTTTTTTATGTGGAATAATCATTTAGGACATTTACCAAATGAGACTTGGACATCTAGGGTACCCTGTGTGCTTTTTGTGATCCTGAATCCCCCCTGAATGTTACACCAATGGAAACAATGTAGAAATACTCCTATTTTGGGCACCATTATTCTTCTACTTGAACATACAAAATACATAAACACACTAGTGTGCTAATAGAATAGTGCAGGCAAAGTTCATGGTAAAATTATTCTTGAATCTGGGTCAACAGTTTATAGCAGGTCAGGCTGGATGACTCAAACAGGCAGGTCTTGGTGCCTCCCCCCTGGTTCTGGCAGTTTGGAGAAATTTCCAGAAGCTGGAGGATGAAAGCCAGGAGGGTTGATCTGCATACTTAGGTGAACTTAGCCAATCCCCAGGTGGTTGGCCTGGCATGTTGGCTGAGCCAGCCCTTAAATATGGATGAGTCGTGCCAGGAGGAGAACCGGGTGGAAGATGGAGATGGAGTGTTTAGGAGACTGTCAGTGGCCTAGAGAGGCCCGCTAGGTCTAGGTAGGCCCTACCTACAGGCCAAAAGCTTGCGCTGGCTTAGGAAGGATCCCTTCAGCAGTGTAGTTTGACTGGGACCTCGCAGTGGGAGCAACAAAGGGCATTGTGAGTACATCAGCACACTTGGGGACTTTACAAGGGAAAAGACTGCCATATGTAGCCAGCTTTCTGGAGGGACCACTTTGTGCCTAACTCCTTAATCCTTACCCTAAGAGATCTCTGGAGCAGCCGGGAGGGCTTGTGGGACCTGTTTAGTAGTTGGGATCCGTTGTACAGAAGGAGGGGATATAATCCTGCAAGCAGTTACCTCAAGGTTGTGTTACTTTTCTAGAGGGGCCCAGGGCTCCTAGTCTGTAATGGAATGTTGCTAATAATTCACAAAGGCCTGTGTTTTGTACAGAAGGAAGCAGTTCAGGACTTTGTACAGAGAGAGGAAGTCATCCCTGGATTTTGTTCTTTGATTTAAGCTGAGCATCCCATATATTCCTTTAACCCATCCAAGTTGTTACCCCTAATAAATAATAAAAACAGAGCCAAGGGACTGACTTCTTGTGTTTGGATGAAAGCGGAAAATGAGTATTGCAGGAGTAGAAGAGTCTGTCTGAATTTTATGTTTTTTACGTTTTGCTTCTATCTCCACCTCCTAATTTCTATTTATTTAATTTTTTTTAATATTGTTCCGATTGTTTAATGTTCATCCATACACTGAAATATGAAATTGGTAAACTGTGGAGTAATCAGCAGGATTGCAACAACTTCCTTCTCTTGACGGTGAACTACGGGAACACTTTTAAGGAAACGACTCTCTGAGTAAGCAGGAGACGGACAAGTTTCATAGAAGCATCAGCCATGGACCTGGTCATGGGAATACTGCTAGGACTTCTCCTAAAAGGTAATAAAATCTGATCAGGTTGGCTACAGAGGTCAAAGCTATACAATCCATTTGAAAAGCTGAATATCAAGATTGTCTACTTGGTGTCAATTTCTAGAAGGAGCAATGGAGTTGATTTACTAAAACCAGAGAGGGCAAAATCTGGTGCAGCTGTACATGGTAGCCAATCAGCTTCTAAATTCAGCTTGTTTGACGGAAAAAAAAAAAAAACTGAAAGCTGATTGGTTTCTATCCAGAGCTGCACCAAATTTTGCACTTTCCAGTTTTAGTAAATCAACCCTCCATGAGTTAACTGGCGTGCCTTATGGCACTGGATCACTAGGTAGATGAGGGGAGGGGAGGGTCAGGCTCTTGAGATTATATCTCAGGTTTAATCATGTTGGCTACCAAGATCAAAGCTATACAATCTTTTTGAAAAGCTGAAAATCAAGATATTCCACTTGGTGTCAATTTTAGAAGAAGCAAAGTGTTAACTGGAGTGTCTGATGGCACTGGATCATTAGGTAGATCAGGGATATGCAATTAGTGGACCTCCAGCTGTTGCAGAACTACAAGTACCATGAGGCATAGCAAGACTCTGACAGCCACAAGCATGACACCCAGAGGCAGAAAAGGCATGATGGGACTTGTAGTTTTGCAACAGCTGGAGGTCCGCTAATTGCATATCTCTGATGGTAGATGATAATTCATTAGATGACTTTTGGTCAGATGGTCAGATCTAGAGAAGGCAGCTTGACTCATAGGGGAGGGTCAGGCTCTTGAGATTATATCCCAGGTTTAAACAGGTTGGCTACCAAGATCAAAGCTATACAATCCTTTTGAAAAGCTGAATATCAAGATTGTCTACTTGGTGTCAATTTCTAGAAGGAGCAATGGAGTTCATTTACTAAAACCAGAAAGGGGAAAATCTGGTGAAGCTGTACATGGTAGCCAATCAGCTTCTAAATTCAGCTCAAAATCAAGAAATTCCACTTGGTGTCAATTTCAGAAGAAGAAAAGCGTTAACTGGAGTGTCAGATGGCACTGGATCACTAGGTAGATAACTCTTCAGATGGCGTTTTAAGAATGTAGCAAGATGGTCAGATCTAGTGAAGGCGACTAGACTTGAAGGGGGGGGGGGTCAGGATGTTGAGACTATACTCAAGGTAAGTGTAAGTGAGGAGTTCCAGAAGAAAACCCAGAAGGTATATCTTTGTCCTGAAAATAAATTGGAAAAGAATGGAACCAACAATTTTCAAGCTTAGGTTCCCCACTTCTTCAGGGCATCTGTGCTTCAATTGCTAGCTATGGTTTTCACCATCTAGATATCCCCCACATTACCTCCTCTGGGAGCAGTAAAGATTGTTCTAAAGCTGTAAATAATTGCCTTATATTGGTCAGTGAGAGTTCCCAGACTAGTAGCAAGCAAAAACAATGAGTCAAAATGAATAAGGCTTGGTAACTGCAAGAGATACAATAAAAAACAGAATCATAAAGTGTTACTAAACCCAGGAGCCTGCATTCACTATATCTGGTCTCCCACAGAACACAGAACATGGGACTGCAATTATTTTAGTAAATACAAACTGCTAAATACCTTTTCTCATCAGTAGTCTTGTGACTTCTATCAGTGTCTGGTTAAAGCTTGCAGGAGGAGTTTTCATTCCTCTTCTGACTGTCCTATGAGGCTGCATGACCCCTGACCTTCTGTCTGGGCAGTGCTGATTGGCCCTGTGCTAATCACATGAACTCTCTCGCTCAAAAAAAAAACGCTCTAGCAATACACACCAGACTGAGCATGTGCAGTGCATCATGCGTCCGGCCCTTTCGGGGCACCGGGCACATGAATTACAGCGGCAGGGGATTTTTTTTTAAGCACCTGATTAGAAGCCTAATAGGTTTCAAAATAGGGTGGGCTCGGGTTGCAGAGAATGTGTGTTATAACAGCGAATAAATATTCGCTGTTGAAACACTGATCCTCAATCCAGCCAATCAGAAGCGGGTGTGAGACCTGCTTTCCGATTGGCCTGAAAAGAGAAGACTCCCGATTGGCCACCGAGGAGGAGGGAGGAAACAGAATCCGCCGCCGTGGAGAGCAGGAGAACAGGAGACCGCCGAGCAGGGGAATGTCACCGGTGAAGGAGAGCAGGAGAACAGGAGGCCGCAGCCAAGCAGGGGTAAGCCACCGGCGATGGGGTAAGCGCCGGTCACCCCACCAATCCCCCCCCAAAAAAAAAAATATTTCCACCACCCGCCACTGATAGAGGGGCTGGCATTAATTTTAGAAGTTTGAGTTCAAAGACACTTTAAGGAACGGATACACTTTTTAAGAAAACCTAGACAGATATATGTAGGCTGCCTCAGCTGACCTTTATCTGAGAAAGCTAATTGCCTGGCGGTTGTGCTGATTTTTATTCCTAAATGTGCCAATGACCTAGAACAAGTACAGCTGTAGGGGTTGATTTACCAAAACTGGAGAGTGCAAAATCTGGTTCAGCTGTGCATGGTAGCCAATCAGCTTCTAACTTCAGCTTGCTCAGCTAAGCTTTGACATAAAAAAACTGGAAGCAGATTGGTTCCTATGCACAGCTGCCCCACTTTAAGTAAATCAAACCCATGAGGTGTTCAGACTTTTCCAAAAGCTTGTTGTTATATGGTTATCTGCAAGTTTTTGTTCTATTCCAGATCATATGTTGAAATCAGTAGAAGCGCAGACATTTGAATTGCCAAAAACCATGATTACATTGGAAGGTTCCTGTGTTGTCATCCCATGCAAGTTTACCTATGCTAACCTAAAGCCGGTCATCAAAGGGCTCAAGTACACCAAAAGCAAGTGGGGAGAAATCTATAACAGCAAGAATTCGAGTTTGGTGCCCAAGTCATTTTTGGGACGTGTATCTTTAGTGGGTGACCTGGCCAAAGGCAACTGCACCATCAAGATCAAAAATGTGAGCTTTCAGGATGATGGCCTTTACTCTCCTCAGATCGTCTCTGATCCACCAACATGGGAAGCAGAAAGCGAGGATACGGTTTATCTTTATAGTAGATGTAAGTGGAAAAGTGCAACCTGAATAGAGATTTTAAATTGCAAAGGAATTGTGTCATATTCATGAAGAGTTACCATAAGATGAATACGTAGGGCTGCCATGCTGACCATATGAAACAGGTTAGTTACTTGGCTGTCCTGACTTGATAAGTTTGTGAATCATTGACCTAGAACAAGTTGGATTAAAGCTTAAAGAGGAAGTAAACCCTGATGGGTGTTACTTCCTCTTTGTTTCCCAGCAAAGGTAAAGCATAATGGGCTACTATGCATCGCATAGTAGCCCATCATGTGACACTTACCTGCAGGAGAAGCCCGCAATGTCCCCGTATTCCTCGCTAGTAGTGAGCGTCCATTCTTCACCCCTCTTCCTTCCGGGGCCGCGAACTCCGGCTCTGGGACTGGTCGGAGTCGCGTGACGTCACCCCCGCGCATGCGTGCGGGATCCGCCTTTAACGGCATGATCCGAGCTAGAAACGGCACAGCGTGCCCTTTCTAACTCCGGCAAATGCGCAGAAGAAATCGCCCTACCACGATTTGCAAATATCTCCTAGACCGTGCAGGTCTGGGAGATATTTCAAGCACCTACAGGTAAGCCTTAATCTAGGCTTACCTGTAGGTTAAAGTGGTTGTAAAGGGTTTACAACCACTTTAAAGTGTTGGTTCGCCTTTACAGAAAAAACTAAAAAGGTGAACATTGTACACCCTTCCCATTCCCCAGTCCTCACTGTACTTACCTCCGGGGATACTGAGCTGTAAGTGCCCATGCAGGTGGTCCAGCAGTCCACTCATCTCCCTCCCTCTCGCTCTTCTCATCTTGAATGGACCTGAATGATTCTGATTGGTCAACGCTTGAACGGTAAATTGCTTCAACCCATCCCAGAAACCCTGCACAGAGAAGAGGAAGAAGAGTGGACCACTGGACCAGCTGTGTGGGCACTGACAGCTCAGCATCCCCAGGGGTAAGTACAGCGGGGACCGTTGGGGGAGGGTGTACAGTGTTAGTTTTTTATTTTTTTCTGTAAATGTGAACCAACAGTTTAGCTATGGGAAATTTTATATTACACCGTGTTCACACTTATTAGGCAAGCGATTATTTTGACCAAATCATCATTTTTATGCAGGTTGTCCAACTCCCATAGTTGCCAGCATTGTAAAAAAAAAATATAGTGACACTCTTTTGGCTGTGGGCGGAGTCTTATTATAACTAGGGGGCAGGGCATGCGTTTGTAGGCGTGGCATAGAAAATATAAAATGTGGCGCGCCGTGGCGAAAATTGGGTGTGGTTTACGTGAAATAGTGGGTGTGATTTTAAATGGGCGTGGCTCAAAGGGGGTGTGGTTAGAGTCTGAGATGAATGAGGGATGGAGGGAGAAAGAAAGGGGGAGAGAGAGAGAGAGAGAGAGAGAAAGAAAGGAGGGAAGGAGATAGAAGGAAGAAAAGAAAGAAAGATGGAGGGAAGGAGAGAGAATAAAGGAAAGAGGGATGGAGGGACAGCAGGCCCAGATCGTACACCATAATAGAAATGTGTATTCCAGAGTTGAACAAATCAGCAGATAAAGATACTCCAAACACCTGGTGTTAGCGCTTCAATCACCCCGGCACCGTGGTTGTTATGGTGTCAGGATGATTGAAGCACATTATTTCTACTATTACATTGTAATATAAAATGAAATCATTCAACTCACCATAATGCATAATCAGTGGGACACCTGATGCCATCAGGTGCCCCCAGCAGAGTCCATCCTTGCATCGGGTGCCCCCAGCAGAGTCCGTCCTTGCATCAGGTGCCCCCAACAGAGTCTGTCCTTGCATCAGGTCCCCTCAGCAGAGTCTGTTCTTGCATCAGGTGCCCCCAGCAGAGTCCGTCCTTACATCAGGTGTGCCCAGCAGAGTCCCTCCTTACATCAGGCATTCCCAGCGGAGTCCCTCCTTACATCAGGTGTCCCCAGCGGAGTCCCTCCTTACATCAGGCATCCCCAGCAGAGTCCCTCCTTACATCAGTTGCCCCAGCAGAGTCCCTCCTTACATCAGGCATTCCCATCGGAGTTTCTCCTTACATCAGGTGTCACCTGCGGTGTCCCTCCTTACATCAGGCGTCCCGAGCGGAGTCCCTTCTTACATCAGTTGCCCTAGCAGAGTCCCTCCTTACATCAGACATTCCCAGCGGAGTCCCTCCTTACATCAGGTGTCCCCAGCTGAGTCCCTCCTTACTTCAGGTGTCCCCAGCTGAGTCCCTCCTTACATCAGGCGTCCCTAGCGGAGTCCCTCCTTACATCAGGCGTCCCTAGCGGAGTCCCTCCTTACATCAGATGTACCCAGCGGAGTCCCTCCTTACATCAGGTGTCCCCAGTACAGTCCCTCCTTACATCAGGCATCCCCAGCGGAGTCCGTCCTTACATCAGGTGTACCCAGCGGAGTCCCTCCTTACATCAGATGTCCTCCCATTGGAGCCCCCTTACATCAGGTGTCCCCCCATTGGAACCCCCCTTAACCAGGCGTCCCCCTATTGGAGCCCCCTTACATCAGGTGTCCCCCCATTGGAGCCCTCCTTACATCAGGTGTCCCCCCTTTGGAGCCCCCTTACATCAGGTGTCCCCCCATTGGAGCCCCCCTTAATCAGGCGTCCCCTATTGGAGCCCCCCTTACATCAGTTGTCCCCCCATTGGAGCCCACCTTACATCAGTCGTCATCAGGTGCCGCCAGCAGAGTCCGTCCTTGCATCAGGTGCCCCCAGCAGAGTCCGTCCTTGCATCAGGTGCCCCCAGCAGAGTCTGTCCTTGCATCAGGTGGCCCCAGCAGAGTCCGTCCTTACATAAGGTGCCCCCAGCAGAGTCTGTGCTTACACCAGGTGCCCCCAGCAGAGTCCATCCTTGCATCGGGTGCCCCCAGCAGAGTCCGTCCTTGCATCAGGTGCCCCCAACAGAGTCTGTCCTTGCATCAGGTCCCCTCAGCAGAGTCTGTTCTTGCATCAGGTGCCCCCAGCAGAGTCCGTCCTTACATCAGGTGTGCCCAGCAGAGTCCCTCCTTACATCAGGCATTCCCAGCGGAGTCCCTCCTTACATCAGGTGTCCCCAGCGGAGTCCCTCCTTACATCAGGCATCCCCAGCAGAGTCCCTCCTTACATCAGTTGCCCCAGCAGAGTCCCTCCTTACATCAGGCATTCCCATCGGAGTTTCTCCTTACATCAGGTGTCACCTGCGGTGTCCCTCCTTACATCAGGCGTCCCGAGCGGAGTCCCTTCTTACATCAGTTGCCCTAGCAGAGTCCCTCCTTACATCAGACATTCCCAGCGGAGTCCCTCCTTACATCAGGTGTCCCCAGCTGAGTCCCTCCTTACTTCAGGTGTCCCCAGCTGAGTCCCTCCTTACATCAGGCGTCCCTAGCGGAGTCCCTCCTTACATCAGGCGTCCCTAGCGGAGTCCCTCCTTACATCAGATGTACCCAGCGGAGTCCCTCCTTACATCAGGTGTCCCCAGTACAGTCCCTCCTTACATCAGGCATCCCCAGCGGAGTCCGTCCTTACATTAGGTGTACCCAGCGGAGTCCCTCCTTACATCAGATGTCCTCCCATTGGAGCCCCCTTACATCAGGTGTCCCCCCATTGGAACCCCCCTTAACCAGGCGTCCCCCTATTGGAGCCCCCTTACATCAGGTGTCCCCCCATTGGAGCCCTCCTTACATCAGGTGTCCCCCCTTTGGAGCCCCCTTACATCAGGTGTCCCCCCATTGGAGCCCCCCTTAATCAGGCGTCCCCTATTGGAGCCCCCCTTACATCAGTTGTCCCCCCATTGGAGCCCACCTTACATCAGTCGTCCCCCCATTGGAGCCCCATTACATCAGGTATAAAGGTGACTCCACCGCCATTACAGTTTCCCCATTCCTTGAGGGGGAACAAAATTGAGGCGGAGCTGGCCGCGTGGCTACAATAGAAATTAAGCTGCGGCGCGGCCAAGCGGGGGGCGGGGGGTGGTCGGCGCCGCAGCTTGATTCCTATTGTAGTCACCCGTGTTCTTCTTCTTCTGGTCTTCTTAAAAATGACGGCTGGCAGAGAATTGTCTCCGCCGGCTGCGGACCTCTAGAGGCGGCGGCGAAAAATCCGAAAAAAACAGATTTCCCGGGACATTTCCCGGGACACAATAAAATCGGGAAAAGGGTCTAAATCCCGGGAATGTCCGGGACAGTTGACAAGTATGAACGCCAAGTTGTATAAAATGTAATGCTTATTGGATTTAAGCATATCAGGTGATGAGCATTTGTGTAATGAGGGAGGGTGTGGCCCTAAGGAGATCAACACACTATATCAAGGTGTGCATAATTATTAGGCAAAATTGGCCAAAAAAGAGATTTAACTAACTGTGAAAAGTCAAAAATTGTAGAGGAATGCAGCACTCTTGAAATTGCTAAGATATTGGGGCATGATCCCAGAACCATCAAACGTTTTGTTGCAAAAAGTCAACAGTGTCGCAAAAATAGTGTAATTAAATTCAGCGCTGACTGATAAATAAAATGCAAGCAGACACTAAGGTCAATTCAAAAAAATACCTCAAAAGCCTAAATGTATAAAAAAGTGCTGCGCAAATAAAAGTCCATAAACAACTGATAAAATTGAAATGGAGAAACAGGAACCACCGGTGACAGTAAATAACAGGATGGTGACTTAATCCCTCCACCGTTCTAGGATGGCCCCTCACCTCAGTTATTCGACCTGAAACAGGTCACACCACTTAAAGGATGGGATGGATCAATCAGTAGAATACTCCTTCACCTCCTCCAATTCACAGGCTCAATTCCCAGTACTCAGTATATGGCAGATGTTGAATCTTTTTCCTATTTGATTTACAGCTGTCACATAACCCAGCTCTTCCCCAACCTGTCTGCAGGGAAACATAAGCAGATGGAGCTTCTAGTCCTCTACTGCTGGTCACATGTGCAAAATAAAAAAAAAAAAAAAAAAAAAACAGCCGCACTTGCTCAATATTTCCTCATAGACTTCTATGGGGTCATCTCTTTGCACTCAAGACTGATTTGCCATGAAATTACCCTTGAATTTCAATGTGCGGACTTTGGCTGGGAGGTTGAGAAACCAGTCCAAGTTGCTGAAATGTTTTTTCTTCCTGTTCTTCTTTTTTTTTCCTATTGTCTTTTTCTATGATTAGTCTAGCATATGCACTTGTAAACACTCCATTATGCTGTTTCTCTGCTAGTTTGGGTAAACTCTTGAATGTATTTCAGCTTAGCCAATCAATTCCTGCAATTTCTTATGTTGGCACACTTGCTATTGTTGTATTCTATTTTTTACTAGTAGATGCTATAATCTTCTATATACCAGAAGTAGTCACCCCTACAGGGGTAGTAGGCATAGAGTGGGTGGCTTTGGATGGATGATCCCTTTGGATGTCCCGCCTAGTACTCCGCACCTCCGCTAACTCGCACCAGCAATCCTGTTCAGGGCCCCCGCTCCAACCCTGGGCACCTCCGTTTCCTTATCCACACCAGTCAGTCCTCTCCTCCTCCAGAGGCAGGCTGGGCTGGGGGGCAGGGATGAAATTGCCCCCTGGGCTGCTCTAATGTCCTGCACAAAGGCCGCTGAGCTGGCCGAGTGCGTGAGCTCGGGTGGAGGGCACGGCCGGATTCAGTACTGCAAACCAGCGATGAGAAGTAGTCAACAGTGTCGCAAGAAATGTGTTGAGAAAACAAAAAATTAACTGCCAAAGACTTGAGAAGAATCAAATATGAAACTACCAGAAACCCATCATCCTCCAGCGCTGTCATATTCCAGATTCGCAACCTCCCTGGAGTGCCCAGAAGGTGTTCAGTGCTCAGAGACATGGCCAAGGTAAGGGGGGCTGAAACCCGACCACCACTGAACAGGACACATAAGTTGAAACGTCAAGGCTGGGCGGGACAAGAAATATCTGAAGGCAGATTTTTCAAAGGTTTTTATGGACTGATGAGATGAGAGTGACTCTTGATGGACCAGATGGATGGGCCAGTGGCTGGATCAGAAACGGGCACAGAGCTACACTTTAACTCAGACACCAATGATGTGGAGGTGGGGTACTGGGCTGGTATTATTAAAGATGAGCTAGGGGAGAGGGGGGGTGGGACGATTCAGCGGGGGGGAGCCAGCAGGCTGCAGCAATACTCCCCCCGGAACCCAAAGACTTTGGTTTCCTGGAAGCTGCTCGGCGGGTTGCAGAGGGACTCAAAATCAACTCCCAACCCTACTGTCGGTTTTTAGAAGACACTTTCTTCAAGCAGTGGTGCAGGAAAATGTCTGCATCTTTCAAGAAGACCATAATATTTATGCAGGACAATACTACATCGCATGCATCAAAGTACTCCACTGTGTGGCTAGCCTGTAAAGGCCTTAAAGATGAAAGGATAATGACATTGCCCTCTTCCCCACCTGACCTAAACCCTATTGAGAACTTGTGGGCCCTTCTTAAATGGGAGATTTACGGTGTAGGAAAAACGGTACACCTCTCTGAACAGTGTCTGGGGGGCTGTAGTTGCTGCTGGACAAAAAGTTGATTGTCAACAGATCAAGAAACTGACAGACTCCATGAATGGAAGGCTTACGACTGTTATTGAAAAGAAGGCTGGCTACTGTATATTGGTCACTGATTATTATTTTTTGGGCATCCGGGGGGGGGGGGTTATTGGAGAGCTGAATCCAGAGATGGGCTTTAATATAAAATCTCCTTATTCAATGATATAAAAGGTAATGACATCAGGGAAACTGAATCGACAGCCAGGAAACAGCATTTTCACAAAGCAATGGCAGTTTACGTACTTCTGTCATGGCAGGTTTCCAAAACCTGTGTGGACAGATTTGGACATTTTATGAGGTGAAGGCTAAGGGGCAGCCAACTCGATGAAGGCATTTAATACTTAGCGAGTCACTGACCTGGAACAAGCATGCAGCCAGTGAAGTGTAAAAAATCTGATTTCCCATGAGGAATACTTTCTCCAGTCCTCGTTATTTGCTAGGTTGTGAAGTCAGGATAGTAATGATAGCCCCAGAGCCTGCCACCATGCAAGTCAGTGTTGATAGTTCCCATATTTATGTCCTCATAGGCTCCAGTTTCTGTATTAGGAAATAATAATAATAATAAAAAATAATAATAATAAAAAAATAATAATAATTCAGTATACGATAGTGCTCTCATTATAGCAGCCTATTTGATTTATTTTTAAGTAGGAAAACATGACAAATATTTTAAATGGTAGCTAAACTACTAGTTTATATCTATCATATTACTTAAATATTTTGAAGTTTGCGGCCTTTTTAAACTGTTTTAAAGTCCAACCGCAGGCATAAAAAAATATAATGGGACCCCAGACAGGGTACAAAAAAAAAAAAGCAGTTCAGGTTGCAATATCCACTCAATCTGGAGTTATATTGGCTCCACCACTTCTCTTTTCCCTACAAGATGTCTGCAGTCTTCCATGTTAAATAACACTTGGGTGTCCGTTCAGGTCCACCTGAAAAAACTGACAGGTGGACCTGAACGGTCCGCAGGTGTGAAAGGGGCCTCTTACTGAGCTATTGTTTTCTTTTCTCTCTGTTTCTCTCCTTCTCTTTTTCTCTACTCTTTCTTTCTTTCTTTCTTTCCCTTTTCTTTCCTTCTCTCTCTTTCCTTCTCCCTTTTTCATCTCTTTTCTTCTGTTTCTTTCTTTCCTTCTCTTTCTTCTCCTCTTTTTCCTTCTCTTTCTTTCCCTTTTTCATTCTCTCCTTCTCTTTGTTCCCTTCTCTTGCTCTCCTTCTCTTTCTTCCCTTATTTTTCCTTCCTTTCTTCTATTTCTCTCTTCCCTTCTCTTTTCCTTCTCTTTCTTCCCTTCTCTCTCTTCCCCTCTCTTTTTCTTCCCTTCTTTCAATCTCTTTCTTCCCTTCTTTCCTTCTATTTTTTCCCTCTCCTTCTCTTCTTTCCTTCTCTTTCTTCCCTTCTCTTTCTCCCTTCTTTCCTTCTCTTTCTTCACTTCTTTCCTTCTATTTATCCTTTCCCTTCTCTTCTTTCCTTCTCTTTCTTCCCTTTTTCATTCCTTCTTCCCTTCTCTCCTTCTCTTCTCTTTTTCTCCTTCTCTCTCTATCTGCTTCACTTTCGTTCCTTCTTTCCTTCCCTCTTTCCCTTTCTTTGCCTCCTTCTCTTTCCTTCCTTTCTTCTCTTTCCTCCCTTGTTTCCTTCCCTTCTCTTCTTTCCTACTTTCCTCCTTTTTCTTTCCTTCTCTCCCTTCCCTCCTCTTTTTCTTCCCTTCTTTCCTTCTCTTTCTTTCCTTGTCTCTCTTCCCTTCTCTTTCTTTCCTTCTCTTCTTTCCTTCTCTTTCTTCCCTTCTATTTTTCGCTTCCCTTCTCTTCCTTCTTTCTTCCCTTCTTTCCTTATATTTCTCCATTCCCTTCTTTCCATCTCTTTCTTCTCTTCTTTCCTTCTATTTCTCCCTTCCTTCTCTTCTTTCCTTCTCTTTCTTCCATTTTTCCCTTCTATTTCTTTCCTTCTCTCCATTCCCTTCTCTTTCCTTCCATTTCTCTCTTCCTTTCTCTTTCTTCCCTTATTCCCCTCTCCTTCCCCTTTATTTCTTTCCCTCTTCCCATCTCTCCATCCCTTTCTTCACTTCTCCTTCTCTTTCTCTTTCTTCCTTTCCTTCTCTTTCTTTCCTTCCTTCCTTCCTGCCTTCCTTCCCTTCCTATTTCCACATGCTAACATAATAGAGATACTTAAACTAGTTCCTATCTCCCTGTGTTCATATCTTCTACAGACATTCCAGAACCTAATATATCTGGTCCTGAATTACTAATAGAAGGAAATACCTATGTCTTCACTTGTGATGCCAAACACACCTGTCCTGCCAACCCACCAACACTCACATGGAACGTCAGGAACCTGCCTGTCAAAACGCATCACAGAGCGCTGCTGAATGGAGTGTGGGAGACCGTTTCAAAACTAACCTACAATGTAGACTCAGAAGAGAATTTGGAAATCCTAAAATGTTTTGCAGAGTATCCTAACAGACAAAAAACAGAAACGCTACGGGTGCTCAGCATATTGCGTAAGTAACATTAAAATATGGCAGAAGTGTTATTTAACCACTTAACCACTTAACCCTAATACCCTAGTACCTGAAATAAATAAATAATACCCAAGTGGCGACGCTTTAAAGGCTTTTACAGGTTACCAGTTTAGAGTTACACAGGAGGTCTGGTGATAGAATTATTACCCTTGCTATAACGTTTGTAGTGATACCTCACATGTGGTGCGAACACTGCTTACATATGTGTGTTTGACTTTGCGCGTGAGCATGGCGTGGCGGGGGCACTTTCATTTTTTTAATTATTTATTTTATTTAACATTTTTTATTTTTATGGGGCACTCTTTAATGAGATATCTGAAGTCTCCCCTGCCCTCCAAAGCACCTGATTAAACCAATATCGGTTTGATCAGATGCTTGTTCAAGCCGGTAATGGCTTGTTCACATGAGACCAGTGGCGGCTGGTGGTATTAATTTTTTTTGGGGGGCAGCAAACAATTCACCCATTGGTCAGTTGGTCACCAGCCCCGCACTTACCCCAGGGGGCAGCGCTTTCTCCAGGTGGCGGGCGCCTCTGCGCCTCCTCCTCCTTGGCAGGTACCCCTGCGTCTCCTCCCTCCTCTGCGGCCAATAGAATCGCTTCTCCTCTCGGCCAATCGGGTGACGGGTCTCAGGACCCGATTCCTGATTGTGAGAGGAGAATCAAGAAGACAACAGCGAATATTAATTTGCTATTGTCACAAAACTGGGTGGGCTCGGGGCGCAATGCTCTGCGCCCCGAGCCCACCCTTTTTTTAAGCCAATTAGAGCCTCAGACTTTAATCACGTGCTTTAAAAAAAAAAAAAACCCCATTGGAATCCATGCTTCCGGCGTCCTGCATGTAGATTAGGGTCCGGGCACATGGATTAGGGGGGCGGCGCCCCTGCATCCCGTATGGACGGGCCGTCACTACATGAGACCAAAACCGGAAGTGACTAAATCCTCGTTAGTTCCAGTTTCTAACATCACACATTTGGAGGAACAACATCAGTTCGGGAGCCGGTCGGCTGCTGGTTTTTCATTGCTGCAGCCATGACCAAGATATTAAAAGTGCTATGTGTGTGGATGCGCTGCTCTCATTTATACTCTCTTTCCTATCTATGTATATCCTATCTGTTAGACATA
Source organism: Aquarana catesbeiana (assembly GCF_042186555.1). NCBI lineage: Eukaryota > Metazoa > Chordata > Amphibia > Anura > Ranidae > Aquarana > Aquarana catesbeiana. The sequence goes on from NC_133333.1 coordinate 23,710,582, forward strand.
ATCTTATTCACCATCCACCTATTTAAATATATCACATTAAACAACAATCATATGCAAATTGTGTAAATCATATATAAGTCCGGTGACATGTATCACATGGTAATAAAGTCCCTTCATATATGCTTGCAAATCTTCCGTTAGTTTGCCGTGATCGGCGTGCTCTTGTGTTTAATCAATTTAAAGTGACTTAGTGCTTCACCACCACCTGTGAGATTGGCCACTCACCAGATATTTCTTTAAAACTGCACCTTTGGTTCATTCATAGGGATAACCACTCCACTCAAAGGGAACTTCTCCAATAGCTATACTAGGGTCTTAGTGTTCCTCATAAAAATGGATGAAAACGATCATCGCACAATAACGTTTAAAACCTTTATTTCATAAAACACAAAAAAACTATGCACTCACATTTCCAAGTGCCATTATGCCGGCACAGAGCTTTTCCAGCAGTTAGGGACAGGGTGGGCGCTGCAGCCCGGTTCGCCTGGTGTATACTATGCTGTCTCCGTGTGCCGCTTGCGTTCCCCCCTTGTGTTCGTTCGCGTCCTCACCAATCACGCTCGTTCCCGGTCACGTGGGTGCAAAAATCTCCCAGCAGCCTCTACGCGTTTCGCATTCCAATGTGCGTCATCAGGAAGCTGCCGTTTGATTGGTTCTCGTCCTATTTATGTTGAGCCCGGGCGGAAATGACTCTGCCGCCATCTTAGATGTGGGTATTCCCTTAGTTCTATTCTATTGGGACTTCCTCCCTCTTGGCGCCATTTTAACTATGGGCGATTAGCCCATTTCATAGTTATCCAGTGTACACGCCGTTTCCCCCACTCTACCATTATTCGTTCTTGTTCCGATTTGCCCATTAATATGCTAAAATTTTAAACCAACCCATCTGTATCTGCTGGAGAGGCTTTCACATATTAGTAAGTTAATGGCCCTTGTTGGCCCTTAGATGCTTTGGCATTATGAACATCTTATACATTTTTATTCCATGGCTGATTGCCGCACAATGTGTAATATGGAACAGCAAATCCTTACTACTTCCAAAAAATTTTTTAAAAATACTAAATGTGGAAATAAACAATATAAATTAAACTAAACTGGAAAACCAAGATACCACCATTCCAATCCTGCGATGTGCCGGTACATCGCTGGTCAGAAAGTGGTATTATATGTAAGATAACATAAACCAACAGAAAACTACAAAGCAATATATGAACTGAGGCGGAGGACCTTTCATTTATCCACCGGTCCTCCATTCATAGATTGCCTTTAATTCTTAGAAGCCTTAGTACAGCTTCTGTGAATGGAGGAGGGGGGCGGAAAGGGCGGGCATAATTGGCACTTTGAGATTGACCTTTCATTCATCCTCCTGTCCTCCATTCATAGATTTATTTTCATTCATGGAAGCTATGGTACAGCTTCTATGAATAGAGGGGTGGGTTGAAGCTCTCTTAACAAGTACCTATGACAGGTGCCTTAGCAGCCAGCAGCACAAGAAACATCTCACATTTACCTTATTTATAGGCGTATAACACGCACCCCAATTTTAGGAGGGACATTTAAGGAAAAAAACTTACATTTTAAATCAAGAACTTTGAAGCAAAATTAGGGTCACAGCTCATCAATGTACCCTGCTCAGTGCCCATCTGCAGCTATTAAATTGCCCAACAATTCAGCCTGTTCAGTGCCCACCTGCAGCCATTAAATTGCCCAACAATGCACCATGCTCAGTGCCCATCTGCAGCCATTAAATTGCCCAACAATGCACCCTGCTCAGTGCCCATCTGCAGCCTCACCTTTCCCATCATTGCAGCCTCGCCAGTGTTGGATTATCCCTGCTGTCTCCGAGGGAAGAGGAGGCACGAGCGCAGCTGTATTACACAGAGCCGCGATCTCCTGTGTGCTCGACGCTCCGTCACTCACAGCCACACCTCCTGTCCTCGCTCATATGATAGACAGAACAGTGGCCCAATGCGGGGCCAATAGGTGTGGCTGTGCATGACGGAGCATCAGGTACACAGGAGATCGCGGTTCTGTGTAATTCAGCGGCGCTCGCACCTCCTCTTCCCTCAGAGACAGCGGGGATCGGCGTATAACATGCACCCACGATTTTACCCTGATTTTAAGGGGAAAAAAGTGTGTGTTATATGCCGATAAATACGGTAAATGAAGTACTTTCCCTTGTGCTGATTTTTATTTCTTTTTTTAATTTTGAATAAAATTAGGGATTGATTAACTAAAACTGGAGAGTGTAAAATCTGATGCGGCTCTGCATGGAAACCAATCAGTTTCCAGGTTTTATTTTTAAAGCTTAACTGAACAAACTGAAGTTAGAAGCTGATTGGCTACCATGCAGAGCTGTACCAGACTTTGTACTCCCCAATTTTAGTAAAGCAACTCCTTTAAAGTGGAACTTCACTCTCCCATTCAACATTGATTATTTTGAATCCTCATGCTGTTAGTATTAGTAAATAGATAACAAAGTATATTTACTGGTTTTAAACTTTTTTTTTTGTTACATTTCCTCAGTTACTTCCTGGTTTCTTGCCTAGGCAAATTATGTCATACATTCCAGGAGTCTTCAGGAGGGGAGGAGGAGTTTTCTCAGCTGAGCACACTCTCCTGCATGCATGCCTTAGCTAAGGGCAGATTCCAGGAAGTAAATGCCGCATGAATCATTTGCCCTTACTCAAGCAGGCTACGGCCAGGAATGCTAGGGGCTGTTTTTCAAAGTGTTTTCTAAACAAAATGAAGCATAGAGATATGGATGGATGGGAGAGTTTTCTTTGAAATTTAAAAAAAAATTAAATAGTGATTTTGCTTTGTGGTGCAGAGATGCAGTAAAGATCTGCTTTAAATATGCAACTTTCAATACAATAACAACTGGTCGCCTTGCAAAGGAGGTCCTGTGTTCAAGGTCTTGGTCATCCAGTTGCGCTCCTGAGGTATCCCTCTGTCACAAGAGCTCCTGGTTAAGACTACAAGCAGTTGTGTGTACATACTTTACGTAGGCATTGTCCACTCTTGTCCCAACAAAGGATAAAAAACACAAGAAACCTGCAATTCATAAAAAGGAAATTGTAATTTGTAAGTAAACAGACAAAAACTCACCGCCACTCAGATCTCTGATGTCCTAAGCTGATACGGTGCACGCTAATGGTTCCTGCATACCATCAGCCAGGAAAAAAAGATACTTTAGTGGCACACGCCATCAGGATCCAACTAGGGCGTTATTTATCAAGTTTAAAGGATAAATAGTAAGTACCAATACTTACGTGTTTTTGCCCAGTACGGGCCTTAGTCATAGCTATGATTAAAGCCCGTACTGGGTAAAAACACTCAAGAGTTAGGACTTACTATGTATCCTTTTAACCGTGACAAATAAATCCTAGTTGGATCCTGAGGGCGTGTGCCACTACAGTATCTTTTAATTGTTTGTTATACACAGTAATTTAGCAAACATCCAGGTAAATTAGTAAAGTTAAATCTGCTCTAACAGAATCTGCTGCTACTTTGTTTTCCTAGATCCTCCAAAAATGGTGTCCGTCCAAAGCACCCATGAGACCGGCCATGTGAGGAAAGGTGACAAGTTTGCACTGGTTTGTCAGGGTTATGGAATCCCGTATATTACCAATTACACCTGGTACAAGAACAATCAGATTGTCCTCTACGAAGAGGAATCTGAAGACCTTTACATCGATGGGATGACAGAAGACAAATCTGGACAGTATTATTGTGTGGCCAGTAATGATGTCGGGAAGACCAAATCTGAGCCAATCACACTGCTTTGTAAGCATAACGGGGGGAATTTATGATTGCATTAACGATTGTTTGGAGCAGCGGTTCCCAACCTTTTTGGAACCAGGGGACCGCTTTCTCAGCAGCCAATTCTCCCAGGGACCGGGGGGAGCTTTGGGGAGGGGCTATTCATGGAGTCTGCCCTCACACCCACTCTACAGCACAGTCCTCCCTTTATATCCGTGTCCTTCATTCCCCTTCACATCACAACCCCCTTTACATTACAGCCCCCCTTTACATTAAAGTGCCCCTTTATAGTGCAGTCCCCTTTACATTACAGTGCCCCTGTACATTAATGTAATGGGGACTGTTCTGTAAAGGGGGCTCTGTAATGTAAACGGCGACTGCACTGTAAATGGGCACTGTAATGTAAAGGGGACTGCTCTGTAAGGGGGGCACTGTAATATAAAAGGGGGTCTGTGATGTAAAGGGGGCTGCACTGTAAAGGGGGCACTGTGATATAAGGGGGGACTGCATTGTAAAGGGGCACTGTAATGTAAACGGGACTGCTCTGTAAGGGGGGCACTGTAATGTAAAAGGGGGCTGTGATATAAAGGGGGCTGCACTGTAAAGGGGGCACTGTGATATAAGGGGGACTGCACTGTAAAGGGGCACTGTAATGTAAAGGGGACTGCTCTATATGGGGGGCACTGTAATGTAAAAGGGGGTCTGTGATGTAAAGGGGGCTGCACTGTAAAGAGGGCACTGTGATATAAGGGGGACTGCACTGTAAAGGGGCACTGTAATGTAAAGGGGACTGCTCTGTATGGGGGGCACTGTAATGTAAAAGGGGGTCTGTGATGTAAAGGGGGCTGCACTGTAAAGAGGGCACTGTGATATAAGGGGGACTGCACTGTAAAGGGGCACTGTAATGTAAAGGGGACTGCTCTGTAAGGGGGGCATTGTAATGTAAAAGGGGGCTGGGATTATATAGGGGGGTTGGGGACCCCTAGTTTAGAGGACGTGGTCTCTCGGATTACTGCACAAAGATCAACCGTACTTGCAGTGCTTCAGTTTTTACTCCGTATGACCATCTACACATTGCAATAAGGCCCTTTTCACACGGAGTAGACTCCAATTAGATCAGTGGAGGATCTGTCTGCTAATCAGAGCAGAGCAAGTGGATGACAGATCTGTGTCCGCTCAGTTTATGCAGAGGGGACACAAACAGAACCCGCTCTGCTCTATGGCGGGTGTAAACACACTCCCCCATCCGTTTACACCCTGCGGCCATCTGACCCACCTAGACGAAGGGGGACTGATCCCCTTCCATTTATTTTAGCAGGCCAGATCGTATTGGAGATAGGTGGGTGTAAACGGACACAAGTCTGTTCACTCGGCAGTTTATAGGGGTGAAAGGAGGGTCTTCATCTCCACCTAATTCCCCCTCGTCTCCCACTTTTGGGCATTTTTTTTTTTTTTTTATATATAGGTACTCGCTCTCACTGTTGCTTGGATAATCTAGGAGATCCAAATAGAAGTTCAGAATTCCCTCTCTTTGTCTGCAGCCTTATTGGACACGTCACAGGTCCCAGAAGGATGCAGGTCCATTCATAAAGCATAGCCCAGCTCAGGCATGCGCAGTGGAAAACCAGCTGTGAAGCCGCAAGGAATCACAGCCGGCTTCTAAATTTTAACGTGCCAGGGACCAGCTCGGGTGAGAATGGCACTGAATCCTTGGCTTTTAATTTTTTTGTTTTTGTTTTGGGGAGGGAGGTGCTTGCCGAACGGTGCACACAGATGTACGTCGGCAGAATGGCACAGGCAGGCAAATGGGCGTACAGGTACGTCCCTTTAAATTTGCCGCCTTTCTGGCGCGCTCGCGCGGCACGCCACGGGAGCGTGCCTGTGGGTCCTGGGAACTCAAATGTTCTCCGGCGGCCCACGATTGCGGTCTGGAGAGGTAGAATGGGAAGATACCTATGTAAACAAGGCATTTCCCCGTTCTGCCTTGTGATTTGACAGAGATCACTGCTCTCTGTCATAGGGAGCAGTGATCGCTGTCATGTCCTAGGTAGCCCCCCCCACAGTTAGAATCACTCCCTAGGACACACTTAACCCCTTCATTGCCCCCTAGTGGTTAACCCCTTCCCTGCCAGTGTCATTTACACAGTAATCAGTGCATTTTTATAGCACTGATCGCTGTATAAATGACAATGGTCCCAAAATAGTGTCAAAAGTGTCCAATGTGTCTGCTGCAATGTCACAATCGTGATAAAAATCGCAGATTGCCACCATTACTAAAAAAACAAACATTAATAATAAAAATGCCATAAAACTATCCCCTATTTTGTAGGCACGATAACTTTTGCGCAAACGAATCAATATACGCTTATTGCGATTTTTTTTTTACCAAAAATATGTAGAAGAATACATATCGGCCTAAACTGAAGAAAAAGTGTAAATAAATATAAAAAGTGTAGCGCTAATAATGAAAAATATATATATAAAAAATGTGAGGAACAATTTCACACTTGTGTGTATAGAATAACAACATCGCATCTCTCCCACATGAGGGGATTAAGAAAATGAAGAATATTGTGAAAAATTCGGTGATGTGTAATTATATATAGCTACCCATTCTAAACATGAATAACATAATCTTTAGTGATGAAAAGCATAGACTGTGAACCAGAAAAAGTGAAAAGTAAAAATGCCAAACATGATATTAGTGATGAAAAGTTTGCAATTCTGATTCAGGAGTATATCCACAGTCTCCTGATCAAGTTAAAAATAAGATTATCAAGTCCAACATGTGATGCAGGAACGGCAAACTCAGCCCAAAGGTGCAAACTCAATGCAACACAGATGATGTAATGCTATTCTTCTCAGTAGTGATCCAAATCAAAATAGAGGATAAAATACTCTTACCGACTTCGGTGGACTCACAGGCCTTTGGCGGTGAGTCAAACGAGCTTGAACTGTCATACGATGGATGACAGTATACGTGTGGTCTGTATGGTGGTTAACCTCCTCCTTAGATGGGGGACCAGAAGCCTGCCCAGGTGGCTTATGCGATCACCGTCATTACAAGCGTAAGCGAGCCATGCATAAAATATGTAAAAAAGAAAAGACAGGGAGCCTCCACATGGTGTAAATCCAATAATTCAATTGGAGTTTATTTGATCAATCAAGATCATCTGACAATCCATACAAAAAGATAAAAATTTAGAATCGATTCCAACAGCAAAAGATAAAAAACAAGCGTGGTGTGGGTGACTGGGTACAGCAAGGAGACCCGACGCGTTTCGTCTGAAGAGACTTCGGCTGGGGTTTGATTATTTGAGGAAAAAATTTGTTTTTTTATATATTTTTGGGGGATATTTATTATAGCAAAAAGTAAAAATAATGCATTTTTTCAAATTTGTAGCTCTTTTTTTGTTTCTAGCGCAAAAAATAAAAACCGCAGAGGTGATCAAATACCACCAAAAGAAAGGTCTATTTGTGGGGAAAAAAGGATGTCAATTTTGTTTGGCTACAACGTCGCACGACCGCACAATTGTCAGTTAAAGCGATGAATTGCCGAATCGCAAAAAAGTGCTCTGGTCAGAAAGGGGGTAAATACTTCCGGGGCTGAAGTGGTTAAGGAATGCAAAGCCATCTCATGAATGGTGCCCATGCTGAGCAGCTGACCTCCTGTGTTCACAATGCAACAGGACAATCACTTGGTACAGGAACTGGAAGCTACTGGAGATCACTTTATTAGAGGTGTCTACTACGGTGGTTTCCAGCTTCTAGAGGGACCCCACAGGTATGGTATATGCATAGTTACATTGATCCAAGGTGTAACTGTGTAAAAATATTCATACCTGGAATTCATATTTAGGAATGTAATTGAGCTTCTATACCTGCTTTGTCCTTCGGTGTCATCATACTCCTTCCTTGGCATGCTTCACCCATCTTTAGAATGTTCAACATTCGGCTTCTTCCAGCGTGGTCTGAATGCTCCTATCCCCTCTGATACATGTGATTCTATAGCCTCAGCCTTCTGGGACTCGAAGACCAGTGAAGAACCTGGGCCTGGGTGAGGACAGGTTGGATCCCTGGACAGGTAAGTGTCCTTTTTTTTAAAGTCAGCAGCTATGTTCTTACAGTTACCTACTGGGCTGCCTATCAGGTCTATCAGCAAGGCAGCCCAAAGGCCAACAAACCCGGCCATCTTTTTATTGCCATCTAGATCAATATTCTACAGATTTCTACTTACTTTTTGTTTAGTTTTGAGTGTTGTCCCACTTTAATAATAAGCAGAATGTGTCAGTTTGGTCAATTGTGCATTAAAGCTCAGTTTCTCTTTACTTAGGTGTGGACTGTGAGTCTTCAAACATAAAAGCAGTGGTGGCAGCAGTTGTTATGGTGGTGGTGATATTGCTCATATTATTGGCAGTAGTCATTGTGATATGGTATAGGTAAGTACTATGACTTTTTTTAAAAGGTAAAGTAAATGGTGAATTTCAACCTCTGTATACTTATGTTTTCTCTATTGGGAAGAGACATCCGTGTCTGCTCAGTATCTGAAAAGCTGTCCGTTTACACCCAACTACCATCTAAATGGAAGAGAACAGAGACCTCTCTCCCATTTTTTTTTTCCAATAGATTTTTTTTGGTTTTTCACATAATCAAATAGATAACAATTTTTTATTTATTTTTTTTAAGCGGGCCTGATGGGACCCAGAGGTAGGAAAGTGTAAATGGCTATCTGAGTCCTTTTACTCTCAGTACCCCATAGAGCATGATGGGCTCTGCATGTGTCCACTTGGCAGATACTGAGCAGACATGGATGTGTCTTAGGCCCCCTCTTCTCCGATTACACCCGCTTGTTCATAGGGATGAATGGACTTCCCTATCAGGTCCGCCTGAAAAACCGACAGACGGACCTGATTGGAAGTCCTATGTGAAAAGCGCCTAATGCCGCGTACACACGGTCAGACTTTTCGGCTACAAAAGTCCGACAGCCTGTCCGACAGACTTTCGACGGACTTTTGTCAGACTTTTGGCGGACTTTTGGCGGACTTGCGGCAGACTTTCTTACGAACGGACTTGCCTACATACGATCACACAAAAGTCCGACGGATTCGTACGTGATGACGTACACCGGACTAAAATAAGGAAGTTGATAGCCAGTAGCTGCCCTACCGTCGGTTTTTGTCCGTCGGACCAGCACACAGACGGCGTAGTTACGACGTAAAGATTTGAAGCATGTTTCAAATCTTAAGTCCGTCAGATTTGCGGCTGGAAAAGTCCGCTGAAATTCCGGGGAAGCCCACACACGATCGGATTGTCAGCTAGCTTTAGTCCGTTGGCGTCCGTCGGACTTTTGTAGACGAAAAGTCCGACCGTGTGTACGCGGCATTAGAATTTACTGAAGCCACTGGATCAGTGTGACAACCAGGAAATCGTAATTTCAAAAAGCTGAAGTCAGCAGTGGCCCCTATGCTTCCTCATTAATTGTTTCCTTTAAACCAAACCTCTATTTTACCCATCAATCCATGAATAAAATTAGCTGGCAACACGGTACATTCCAAGTTTCAAAAACTTTATTAGGTTACATTTAAAAGCAGCACAATACAGCCAACATGTTTCGGCCATGCGGCCTTCTTCAAAGATGCTTTGAAGAAGGCCGTATAGCCGAAACATGTTAGCTGTATTGTGCCACTTTTAAATGTAACCTAATAAAGTATTTGGAACTTGGAATGTACCGGGTTGCCAGGTAATTTTCTTCATGGATTGATGCCTTCGCAGTACACACTCCAGCCATGAGCACCGGCCCTCAGCAATTTATGTGAAAAAAAAGCAGTTGAGTGTTGGCAAAGTTTTTTAGTCTATTTTACCCATGCAGGTCAGGGCAGCAGGTTCACTTTGATACCCTCACTCCCTGTAGCACAAACTCACCCTTCCTTTGCTCTCCTGCTGCTCTGTTCAGCTGTTCAGAGATGCTTCCAAGTATGATAAAGGCATGTGATAGCACAGGGCCAATCACTGAGCACTAGTGATGTCACATGGGGAGGACCCACAGCTAAAAAGACTCACGGTCATTTTTACACCTTGTGAGAGATCAAAGAAAAGTTGATCATGTGATGCTGCAAAGGGAATTATGGTGCACTGGTTGCGTTCTCCTACATGGGCAAAGCACATGTTCACATTAAACTCCTATGCACCAGTGCAGTAACCAATGATGTCCAAACAAAGCCCATGCAAGACAGTTTTGTACACAGTTTGCGCATGATTATCACATATCTCTATTATATTAGAAATAGAAAAAGAGCTTCAAGTCAACCAAGCCAACCAAGCCAACCAAATCCAACAACCGAGGAAGCCTCCAGAGATACCAATCTCTATATGAATGTTACGGTCAGTATGTGTGTTTTAAATAATTATGACTTTTTGCAGTTTTTTTCCATTTTTTTTATTTAAGGCTGGGTTCACACTATGGGGTTGATTTACTAAAGGCTAATTGGCTGTGCACTTTTGAAAGTGCAGCTGCACTCTGCATGTGCAGTTGCTCCAGGGGTGGTAAATGAAGTAAAGCTTCACGTTACAAAGAACAGCCAATCAAATGCAAGGAATCTAAAAAAACTCCCCTCCAAACCATTGGATTCAGGTGTTCCACTCACCTCCATGGCCACACGTGTATAAAATCAAGCACCTAGGCATACAGATCTCTTCTACAAATATTTGTGAAAGAATAGGTCGCTCTCAGGAGCTCAGTGAATTCAAGCGTGGTACCGTGATGGGTTGCCACTTATGCAATGAGGGTCGGTTCACACTAGGACAACTTGTCAGGCGACCTAGCCGCCTGACAAGTAGCGTCCCCTTCCGACTTAGAAAAAGGTTCCTGTACTACTTTGGGGGCGACTTGAGGTGACTTGCATAGACTTCTATATAGAAGTCGTTTTGCAAGTCGCCGCCCCTGTCGTGTCCAGGTCGCCTGAGGCAGTCGCGCTGCAAGTCGCGCTGCCTCAGTGTGAACCGGGGCTAAGTCCATCCGTGAAATCTCCTTGCTACTAAATATTCCAGGCTCAACTGTTAGTGGTATTATAACAAAGTGGAAGCAACTGGGAACAAGAGCAACTCAGCCATGAAGTGGTAGGCCACGTAAAATGACAGAGCGGGGTCAGTGCATGCTGAGGTGCACAGAAGTCGCCAACTGTCTGTAGAGTCAAAACACTTCATGTGGCCTTCAGATCAGCACAACAACAGTGCATAGAGAGCTTCATGGAATGGGTTTGCATGGTCAATGCAGCTGCATCCAAGCCTTACATCACCAAGTGCAATGCAAAGTGTCGGGTGCAGTGGTGTAAATCATGCTGCCACTGGACTCTCAGTGGAGATGTGTTCTCTGGAGTGAAGAATCACACCTCTTTGACTGGCAATCTGATGGACATGTTTGGGTTTGGCGGTTTCCAAGAGAACGGTACTTCTAACCTATCATTACTTCAAAAATAAAGAAAAAACTAAAACCTTTGGCTTTAGATACACTTTAACCAACCACTGGTGATACTGCAGCTATCCTCAAAGTGGTTCTAAAGACAAAGGGTTCTTTACCTAATGCGTGCTCTGTATTAAGCTAAAACCTTTCAATAGCAGTTCTCCCAGACTCTCCCCTCAATAAACTAACCTGAGTCTCCTGTAGGAGCATGCCCACCTGATTGCCCTCATAGAAAGTGGCTTAGTGGCACTTAGAGAAGAGGTGCTGAGAGCACTTGAGGTTTGAGGTTGGAATCCCCGACCCCTGAAGAGGAGGTAGGGGGATGCTCTGTGCAATATCATTTAGGCTCCGTTCACACCTAGGTGTTTTTGGGTGTTTTTCTGCTGTAAGCCTCAGCTCTAAAAACGCCCAACAAGACAAATCCCATTCATTTCAATAGCCCCTGTTCACATCTGAGCGTTCTGCCGCCTGAGGCAAAACGCCCGTCGCTCAAGAAAGTACAGGAGCTTCTTTTTTAGGCAGATTACAGGCGTTTTTCTGCTTTTTACATTGGTGACCTTTTGACCTGTACAAAATCGAGGCAAAAATTGCGCAATTTTCTGCCTAAAAAAAAAACTATATGCTCCGGCGTGAATGCAGCCTTAAAGGGGTTGTAAAGGTTCATGTTTTTTCACCTTAATGCATCCTATGCATTAAGGTGAAAAAACATCAGATGATTACCAGCCCCCCAGCCCCCGGTTTACTTACCTGAGCCCTCGAAAGTCCCGCACTCGATCCCGTGCTCGATCGTTGCCCGGGCTTCTCCGGTCTTATTGGCTCTTAACTGGATAGATTAATAGCAGGGCAGCCATTGGCTCGCGCTGCTGTCAATCACATCCAATGATGCGGCCCGCCGGGGGGCGGGACCGAGCCATACACGCTGTGTCTATGGACGCAGCGTGTATGGCAGGGAGCACGGCCGCAAGCTAACCCCGTCGGGATACAGCTTCCCAGAGGGAGGTTAGCTATTGCGGGGAGCAGCCGAGAGCCGCCGAGGGACCCCGGAACAGGAGGATCGGGGCTACTCTGTGCAAAACGAACTGCACAGTGGAGGTAAGTATAACATGTTTGTTGTTTTAAATTAAAAAAAAACGAACCCTTACAACCCCTTTAAGGGAGGACTTAATTATGTATTGGCACCTACTGTATGCACCATTGCTAAGCCATATGATCAATATTGGATAATGGTATAAAGGTGGCATAAAGCCCTTGTGTTTTTTTTTTGTTTTTTTTTTTTTTAATAACGAGGTACAGTCTTTACATAGGCTGACCAAGCATCAAGGGTACATCAAGGGTTCATAGAACTCCATCAGGTTACGCTTCTGGCAGCTCCTTTCATAGATTCTGGGACATCTCCAACTAGCAGTAGGACGACAGCTAAGTGTAGTATTTTATTGAAAAAACCCAATATAAAAGACAAGTGGAGAAGTGTCGTTCAAATTTTTTTTTAATAAACTTTATTTTTAATACTACACTTCCTTGGAGCCCTTTGGTGTTTGCGTTTCGTACTGAGTCACCTCCTTTACTGTTGCATGTATTTTGAATCTTGAGGGCAGAGCCAAAAATAACTAATTGATAGCTGGCCGTACCTTTGCAGTCTAATAATAACTGTACCCCAAAATTTCTAGGTGCCCCATAATCCAAAACCTGTCGTTGAAAGTCCTTATGCAGCATTGCAGACAGACAACAGATGTCCGGACTATGAACAACTACAGGTAACAAACTTCCTAACAGCTCCAATTCTTGTACTTATATTATTCAAAGAGGCCCTGTCACTAACCCATGCCTATTTAAAGGAACATGTCTAGTTAAATAACTCAAATGAGCTTTATTTGTTTGCCCTTGGTGTGCTGAAGCAGATCAATTATTTTTGAATCCCCTCTGAAGCTACGGAGTCTTTCAGCTCCAGATACATGGAACTGCTCCCTGTTCCCCGGCCCTGATGTTGGTCAAGGTCCTGGCAGGGGCTGGAGAGGCCCCACACAATTTCCACATAGTGTTACTGCAATTATTAGCCATAAACTAGTTTTCCGATTGCCCTATAGCAGTTTTAATGCTGCAGGGCAGCCGCTCTGCGCAGCATCACGCATATATACATGATCCACTTAAGTGGCCCACGCTCTTCAAAAGGTTGGGGCATCGCTGTTATAGATGGATATGCTTTTTTCATTATTCATGTCTGAGGTTTACAACCACTTTAAATAGTAGATGTGGGGGGGTTAATTTGAAAGAATAAGGATAATATTTAGTGTCACTTTAACCCAAGGTAAAAAAAAAAAATTAAAAAAACATATAACTTGTAATTATAATTACTGTATATAAGAAGTTTCAAATATACAATGAGGAAAATAATGATTTAATGCCCTGCAGACTTTGTAAGTTTGCCCACTTACAAAGAAATGAGGGGTCGAATATGTTTTTATCATAGGTGTATTTTAAATGATAGAGACAGAATATCAACTAAAAATCCAGAAAAAAGACATCATACAAAAGTTATAAATTGAGGTGCAGTTCAGTGAGTAAAATAAGTATTTGATCCCCAAGCAAAACATGATGTAGTACTTGGTGGAGAAATCCTTGTTGGCAAGCTCAGAGGTCAGACGTTTCTTGTAGTTGGTGACCAGGTTAGCACACATCTCAGGAAGGAATTTTGGTCCACTCTTCTTTACAGATCTTCTCTAAATCCTTAAAGTTTCTTGGTTGTCGCTTGGCAACTTGAAATTTCAGCTCCCTCCCATAAATTTTCTATAGAATCAAGGTCTGGAGCCACTCCAAGACCTTAACTTGCTTCTACTTGAGCCACTCCTTTGTTGTCTTGGCGGTATATTTTGGGTCATTGTCATGCTTGAAGACCCATCCATGACCCATCTTCAGTGTTCTGTCTGAGGGAAGAAGGTTCTCATCCAAGATTTTACAATACATGGCCCCGTCCATTGGCCCCTCAATGCGGCAAAGTCAGCTTTTACCTTTAGCAGAGAAACAGACTCAAATTATAATGTTTCCACCTCCGTGCTTGACTGTAGGGATGGTGTTCTTAGGGTCAAAGTCCGCATTTTTCTTCCTCCAAACACAGAGTCGAGTTAATGTCAAAAACTCAATTTTGGTCTCACCTGGTCCCAGAACTTTCTCCCAATCCTTCTGTGAATCATTTAGATGTTCATTGGCAAGCTCCAGACAGGCCTGTACATGTGCCTTCTTGAGGAGGGGGACCTTGCGGGCGCTGCAGGATTTCAATCCATGGCGGAGTATTGTGTTACCAATGGTTTGGTGACTGTGGTCCCAACTGCCTTGAGATCATTCACAAGCTCCTCCTGTGTAGTTCTGGGCTGATCCCTCACTTTTTTCATGATCATCCTTACCCCATGAGGAGAAAACTTGCATGGAGCTCCAGACCGAGGGCGAGTGATGGTTATTTTGTATTTCTTCCATTTGCGAATAATCGCTCCAGCAAATCTCTCCTTCTCACCAAGCTTCTTGCTGATGCTCTTGCAGCCCATTCCAGCCTTGTGCAGGTCTACAATCTTGTCCCTGATGTCCTTTGACAGCTCTTTGGTCTTGTCCATGATGGTGAAGTTTGAATGGAAGAAAGAAATTCTGTGGACAGGTGTCTTTTATACACATAACGAGTTGTTGTTAGGAGCTCCTTCTTAAATTGGCAGGACTAATCTGTGTACCACACGAGCACCTACTGTAGCCAGTCTGTGGGAGCCAGAATTATTGTTGGTTGGTAGGGGATCAAATACTTATTTTACTCACTGAAATGCAACTCAATTTATAACATTTGTATGTGTTTTTTCAGGATTTTTGGTGGATATTCTGTCTCTATCCCCTAAAATACACCTATGATAACAATTATAGACCCTTCATTTCTTTGTAAGTGGGCATACTTACAAAATCTTCAGGGGATCAAATAATAATTTTCCACACTGTTTACTGGTAAGTTGGAAAGAAGTGATTCTGATTAAACTGAATTTCGTACAAAATTACCAGTTTGGCCTTTGAAATTTTGGTGGATTGACCTTCCACCTATTTTGCCCACCAATGAAAGGGTAGTTTTCTACTAACCAGCAATATAATGTAATCACTTCTACTTTAGAAGGATAACCACCATCCCTTTCAAATAGAGTGAAGAGCAGGAGATGCCATATTTTTATTTTTCTTTATCTCAGACCTGTCAGCAATGAATCACTAAAATTATATTGATTATGTGAACTGAATGTATATACAGTATCTTACAAAAGTGAGTACACCCTTCACATTTTTGTAAATATTTTATTCTATCTTTTCATGTGACAACACTGAAGAAATGACACTTTCCTACAATGTAAAGTAGTGAGTGTACAGCTTGTATAACAGTGTAAATTTGCTGTCCCCTCAAAATAACTCAACACACAGTCATTAATGTCTAAACCGCTGGCAACAAAACTGAGTACACCCCTAAGTGAAAATGTCCAAATTGGGCCCAATTAGTCATTTTCCCTCCCCGGTGTCTCAGGTGTGAGAGGGGAGCAGGTGTGTTAAATTTGGTGTTATCGCTCTCACTCTCTCATACTGGTCACTGGAAGTTCAACATGGCACCTCATGGCATAGAACTCTCTGAGGATCTGAAAAAAAGAATTGTTGCTCTACATAAAGATGGCCTAGGCTATAAGAAGATTGCCAAGACCCTGAAACTGAGCTGCAGCACGGTGGCCAAGACCATACAGTGGTTTAACAGGACAGATTCCACTCAGAACAGGCCAGCATTGCTGCAGAGGTTGAAGGGGTGGGGGGTCAGCCTGTCAGTGCTTAGACCATACATTGCACACTGCATCAAATTGATCTGCATGGCTCATCCCAGAAGGAAGCCTCTTCTTAAGATGATGTACAAGAAAGCCCACAAACAGTTTGCTGAAGACAAGCAGACGAAGGACATAGATTACTAGAACCAGATAAACATATTTGGTTCAGATGGTGTGAAGTGTGTGTGGCGGCAACCAGGTGAGGAGTACAAAGACAAGTGTGTCTTGCCTACAGTCAAGCATGGTGGTGGGAGTGTCATGGTCTGGGGCTGCATGAGTGCTGCCGGTACTGGGGAGCTACAGTTCATTGAGGGAACCATGAATGCCAACATGTACTGTGACATACTGAAGCAGAGCATGATCCCCTCCCTTCAGAGACTGGGCCGCAGGGCAGTATTCAAACATGATAACGACCCCAAACACACCTCCAAGACAACCACTGGATTGCTAAAGAAGCTGAGGGTAAAGGTGATTGACTGGCCAAGCATGTCTTTAGACCTAAACCTTATTGAGCATCTGTGGGGCATCCTCAAACGGAAGGTGGAGGAGCACAAGGTCTCCAACATCCACCAGCTCTGTGATGTCGTCATGGAGGAATGGAAGAGGACTTCAGTGGCAACCTGTGAAGCTCTGGTGAACTCCATGCCCAAGAGGATTAAGGCAGTGCTGGAAAATAATGGTGGCCACACAAAATATTGACACTTGGGGCCAGATTTGGACATTTTGTTGCCATTTAGACATTAATGGCTGTGTGTTGAGTTATTTTGAGGGGACAGCAAATTTACACTGTTATACAAGCTGTACACTCACTACTTTACATTGTAGCAAAGTGTCATTTCTTCAGTGTTGTCACATAAAAAGATATAATAAAATATTTACAAAAATGTGAGGGGGTGTACTCACTTTTGTGAGATACTGTATATATAAATTATACATTTCTCATCTTCTCCTGCTACAATTATTAGATTTGTTTAAATAATTCACACTGTGCAGGATAACCAAGCAAGGAACAAGCCACCATTTCACACATCTCCATCCTATTTGGAGTATGAAGAGGTCATCCCATTCAGAAGTCTACAGCATATAAAGAGGAAAAAATAATTCCTAATTTCTGCATCTGTTGTAAAGCCTTTTCTTGTAAAAAAGTACTCTACAATAAACATGTAAATAATGTATTTCTATAAAATGTTGTATTAAATAAATATAACCTTTATAACAAGTGAGGCTGCATTCAAATAAATTTTCAGAGGAGTAAAGTGGTTCCAGGTTGGCCATGGATGGGTCAGTTTAATTCCCCGATCCCCACATTGGAGGTAGATGGGGAATTCATTCTCACTGACCTATTGTATTCTGACAGCTGGGAGACTTCCCCACCATCAGGATACACTGATCAGTGCTGCCATCTACAGCTCCTGCCACCTTCCCCCTTGACAACGGGAGGGGGTCCTTCTCCCTGCTGTCACTTTATAAAAAGAGCTCCTCCCACACAAACACATCAGTCGTTCATAGTTTTCTGTAAATGAATAAACTACAAGCACTGTCAGCCACAGCAGACAGACCTGAAGCTTCAATGGGCTGTGTGGGTGCTGATGAGCGCTCTTGTAGTCCACAGACATGTCCTCCGGCTTTCAAACACGAAGCCCCTCTGGAGGTATGGGCTGAAAGTTGGAGGACATGTCTGCAGGAGCCCACATTGCAACCATTATACACTGATCACAGGTGCAATGCTTTCCAGGCTCCTGCAGGAAAAAGTCATAAGTGCACACTTTTTCCCTTTTTCTTGATGCTCTGATGAGGCTGCACTGATATGGTGGCATTGATGGGCACTGATATGCAGCACTGATGGACACTGATACGCTGCACTTGTGGGCACTAATGAACACTGACATGCTGCACTGATGGACACTGATACGCTGCACTTGTGGGCACTAATGAACACTGATATGCTGCACTGATGGACACCGATATGCTGCACTGATGGACACTGATACGCTGCACTGGTGGGCACTGATGGACACTGATATGCTGCACTGATGGACACTGATATGCTGCACTGATGGACACTGATATGTAGCACTGATGGACACTGATATGTAGCACTGATGGACACTGATACGCTGCACTGGTGGGCACTGGTGGGCACTGATGGGCACCGATATGCTGCACTGGTGGGCACTGATATGCTGCACTGATGGTCACTGATATGCTGCACTGATGGTCACTGATATGCTGCACTGATGGACACTGATATGCTGCACTGGTGGGCACTGATATGCTGCACTCATGGTCACTGATATGCTGCACTGATGGTCACTGATATGCTGCACTGATGGACACTGATATGCTGCACTGATGGTCACTGATATGCTGCACTGATGGGCACTAATGGACACTGATATGCTGTACTAGTGGACACTGATATGCTTCATATGCTGCACTGATGGGCACTGATGGACAAGGACATGCTGCACTGATGGGCACTGATTGACAATGATATGCTGCACTGATGGAAAATGATATACTGCACTGGTGGGCACTGATAGACACTGATATTCTGCATTGGTGAAAACTGATATGATGCACTGCTGCACTGATGGGCACTGATATGCTGCACTGATGGGCACTAATGGACACTGATATGCTGCACTGATGGACACTGAATGCTGCACTGATGGACACTAATATGCGGCACTGATGGACACTGATATGCTGCACTGATGGACACTGATATGCGGCACTGATGGAGCTGCACTGATAATCAGTGTAAATGCCCCTGTCACCACAGGAAAGCTGTAAAAAAGCTGAGGAAAGAAAGAGCCGATAACTGGCATTTATTTACTGTGATTGGACACAGCTGATCATGTGGTAAGGAGCCTAACATTGTCCTAGAACATATGCGGCCTCACCCAACCATCATTGTACAATATGGTGGGCGGAAAGCAGTTAAAGTAGAACTACAGGCAAAACTTTTTATTTTAGATAAGACGTCAGGGAGGGTTATAACCCCTGTCAGATTTTTTTTTTGCCCTTTTTGTCCCATTGGGGAGATTTCCCTTCACTTCCTGCCCAATAGCCAAACAGGAAGTAAGAGGAAATCCCTGCAAATTAAGGGAATCCCTTGGGGACCCCCCAGGTCACCAGAACTACTGTAGTGTCCCCATTGGAAGATTTCCCCTCTATTACTTTTCTGGGGGCAACCCAAAACTTTTGAATTTTCTTTTACATCTAGTTTTAATGATAAAGAGGTCAAATAGAGATGAATGAATCTCCCTAACGGGGACACATACAGCAAAAAATGTTTTAAAAAATTCAGGAGTGTTATAATATATATATGCTTTTCTTCAGCGAAAGCTGTATTTTGTAGCCACGTCCAGTTTTTAATAAGCACTAAATGTTTTTTTTTTTTATCATTTCTTGTTTTTTTTTTTTTTAGCGCTCCAAGAAATGGGTTGGGTTTGGGTGGGGTATTGGGGGGGGTTTCACTTTTTCTTGGGGTCTTTCTTTCTTACGTAGTGCTTGTTTTGTTTTATGTGATGTTGTTTGAATGATTTGTTTTGTATTGTTTTAATGTCGTTTGCATATAAATGAAAAGAATCTGATTAAAAATAAAATAAAAACTATTACTGGCTATTAAATTATAGGTATTGGAATTTCCTTTCCTGTTAGTGAATGTAATGAATACGAATTGATACGAAGTTACGAATTCTCTGAAATAATGAATGCTGCATCTAAACTAATGTAACAAGTTAATAATAATTATTATAATAATAATAATAATAATATAACATTATTATTATTATTATTATTTATTATTATTATTCGTTACGTTCCATTCGTTTAGATGCGGCATTCGTTATTTCGGATAATTTGGTTAAAATTGTTACGTTCACTAACAGCCAAATTTGAAAGGAAATTCCAATACCAATAATTTAATAGTTAGTTATAGTTTTTTTTTTTTAAATCAGATTCTTTTTATTTTTATATGCAAACGACATTAAAACATTACAAAACAAATTATTCAAACAACATCACATAAAACAAAACAAGCACTATGTAAGAAAGAAAGACCCCCTCAAAAAAAGTGAACCCCCCCAATACCCAATTATTGGATTTTGGATTGTTACGAATTATCGAATATCGCATCTAAACAAATGTAACGCAACAAATTCAAATTTTTCGGAAGTTACGAATTTATTTGAAAAAACTAATTTCGATCATAATGAATGACCCGAAAAACACACAAAAAAAAAAAAAAAGAATGAAATGAAAACGAACAAATTTTTCAACAGTGCACATTTCTACTCCCCATTGGGATGGGAGAGCCCAGAGAAGCACTGGAGGCTGGCGGGAGGCAGGGTGACCCCCTTATGTCGCTTTTAAAAGCAATCCAGCAGCTAATTAGCAACTAGTATTGCTTTAACATAAAAGAGCTCTGCTGGCTGAAGAAAAAAAAAAAATACCGGGTTTATGCCTGCAGCTGAGCATCGCCCGATATAAACTTCCAGAACTGGTAATGTACATGTATGTTAGCTGGTCCGGAAGAAAAATCCAGTGTCATGATGTATATGCTTTATGAATGAATTATGGGAAATAACACTTTTCCGTTTATCACTTTAATGTTTATCACCAACGTTATTAACTTCCTATACCATAGACATGACTATAAGGCTGCATTCACACCTGGGCATTTTCAAACGTGGGCAGAATGGTTCTGAAAAGTTGGAATTCACTGCATACAGAGTGCAGAGTTCAGGGGTGCACTGCATACAGAGTGCAGAGTTCAGGGGTGCACTGCATACAGAGTGCAGAGTTCAGGGGTGCACTGCATACAGAGTGCAGAGTTCAGGGGTGCACTGCATACAGAGTGCAGAGTTCAGGGGTGCACTGCATACAGAGTGCAGAGTTCAGGGGTGCACTGCATACGGAGTGCAGAGTTCAGGGGTGGACTGCATACGGAGTGCAGAGTTCAGGGGTGCACTGCATACGGAGTGCAGAGTTCAGAGGTGCACTATATACAGAGTGCAGAGTTCAGGGGTGCACTGCATACAGAGTGCAGAGTTCAGGGGTGCACTGCATACAGAGTGCAGAGTTCAGGGGTGCACTGCATACAGAGTGCAGAGTTCAGGGGTGCACTGCATATGGAGTGCAGAGTTCAGGGGTGCACTGCATACGGAGTGCAGAGTTCAGGGGTGGACTGCATACGGAGTGCAGAGTTCAGAGGTGCACTGCATACAGAGTGCAGAGTTCAGGGGTGCACTGCATACAGAGTGCAGAGTTCAGGGGTGCACTGCATACAGAGTGCAGAGTTCAGGGGTGCACTGCATACGGAGTGCAGAGTTCAGGGATGTGCTGCATACAGAGTGCAGAGTTCAGCCATCTTCCACAGCTGCTTACTTCTGCATCCCCCATCCAATTTGTCACTTTCATTCCCGCTCCTTATAAAAGCTCCACCATTTTCCACATGTTTTACTTTTATTGCTGTATTAACTCGAAGTGCCCAGCCAACTCTAGTATCTCCTGACACACTGTGGGTGTCTCTGCCTCTCTCACTTGCAGGGAGATCATCCAGTGGAGGAGGGGTGTTGGCATCTACACTGCAACCCAGACACCTGCATCCTCCTTGTCCCCATCCTGCATTAAGTGGGATCCACTCCGGAGATCAGATCTGTGGGAGCTGTTGGGAGACAAGCTGTCACTTGTAAACACAGAAGCCAAGTGATAGTGGTGAGTAGGGAGCAGAGGTCTGAGCCAGAGGTGGTGGAGCTGAGTTCCACCAAGTTCCAGCTGAAGAAAGGCCCTGCTCCTTACCTCTGCACTCTATACATTATATGCTCCTTACCTCTGCACTCTATACATTATATACTCCTTACCTCTGCACTCTATACAATATACACTCTATACAATATACTGTACACTCCTGACCAAGGTATTAATTGTCTTTATGGTTTCTAATTATTTAATGAAGCTCTCAGGCGCATGTCAGTTCTCTGTCTGTATTTTATGTTCAGAAAAGAATTAAGCACCCCAGATGGAATTTAAACCCACATCCCTGACTAAGGATGCCATTATCTTACCCGTTAGGCCACGGGTCTTTGCTTGTGTTTATTGTTTGTTTTGGGGGAGGGTTATTATTTTGTGAAATGTACAATTAGTGTACAATCAATTTTTATTGGAGATAAATCCATAGAATGAAACTATTCTAGGGCTTTGATGGACATATTATCTCCAAAGGAGGAAAAATTCCTTCCTGACCCCATAAGGCGATCGGATAATCCCTGAATCATCAGGGTGTCCAGTTCATCTCCCTGTACATTGTTCAGAATGTAGAGACGGAACCCCAACATCAAAGGCCCACAATCCAGAAGGCCATTTAGAAAGAGGTCTGATCTCAAATTCCACCCCTCCAGGGAGCAACCTATCACAATCTCTCCCAAAGTCACTGCTGCAAATACAATGGGCAGGAAATGTGGAGGAGGAGCGGGCTATGGGGGAGGTGTCTAAATGGCATGCCTTAAACCACCTAAAGTGGAACTATACTCGCCCCCCTCACACCCCCACCACCCTCGAAATCTTCACTTCACCGTCTCCTAGGTTCCAGATCTTCAGCCATCTTGATGGACTAGTCATGAGGTCAGACTGAGCGCAGCCTCAGTACTTTCCTGAGACAAAAGGTGATAAGAGGAATGCAGGAGACATGCCCCCTCTCCTTCTGCATTCCTCTTGCCGCCGCTTGTCTACAGAGATTTCCTGTCTCCTAGCTATGTAGTCAGGCTTGGTGCCCCCACACTTCCCCCAGCAACATACCTAGGAAGGGGATGTCCACTTTTCTCAGCTCTAGGTACTTTCCTGAGTATTGTGACAAGATGAATGCAGAGGACATGCAAAAGGTTGAGAAACAATGCTCTAAGATATGGAAATTACAGGTAAGTCAAACTTCCTCTGATTGTAACCACTGACACCAATGTTGGGGGTGGTTATTGCTGCAATTGATCACTCATGCTGGGGCAATTACCGTCCCCACTATTACCAATATTGGGGGTTATTATTACTGCAATTGATTACTCAAGCTGGGGCAATTATTGTCCCCACTAATAACAATGTTGGGGGTTATTATTCCTTTAGGTGATCACTCATGCTGGGGCACTTACTGTCCCCACTAATACCAATGTTGGGGGGTTATTATTCCTTCAATTGATCACTCCCTACATCCTGGTATAAGAGACAAGCAAGATATTGCCCCAGGTGGGATTCGAACCCACAATCCCTGACCGAGGAGGCCAGTGCCTTAACCATTAGGCCACCGGAGCTTTGCTATCTAGCTGTATCCATCTATCTATCACTCCCCCCCCCCCATATCTATCCATCTATCTATCTAACATCCATATTTAAATTTTTATCTATCTAATATTTTTCCATCTGTCACTCATCCCCCCCACCCCCCACCCCTCCTATATCTATCTATCTATTCATCTCTGACTCCTCAGAGATGAGCCCTCTTCAGAACCCTAAACCTTATGATGATTCAGGGGAAGGCAAAAACCCCCCTTGATCATATTATCTCCAAAGGGGTAAAAATTCCTTCCTGACCCCATAAGGCGATCGGATAATCCCTGAATCATCAGTCTAGGGTGTCCAGTTCATCTCCCTGTACATTGTTCAGAATGTAGAGACGGGACCCCAACATCAAGGGCCCACAATCCAGAAGGCCATTTAGAAAGAGGTCTGATCTCAAACTCCACCCCTCCAGGGAGCAATCTATCCCAATCACTCCCAAAGTCACTGCTGCAAATACAATGGGCAGGAAATGTGGAGGAGGAGCGGGCTATGGGGGAGGAGTCTAAATGGCATGCCTTGAACCACTTAAAGTGGAGCTATACTCGCCTCCCCTCACACCCATGCCACCCTCAAAATCTTCACTTCACTGTCTTCTAGGTTCCAGATCTTCAGCCATCTTGATTGACTAGTTATGAGGTCAGACTGAGCGCAGCCTCAGAACTTTCCTGAGACATTCCTCTTGCCGCCACTTGTCTCCGGAGAGTTCCTGTCTCCTTCCTAGCTATGTAGTCAGGCTTGGTGCCCCCACACTTCCCCCAAACAACATGCCTAGGAAGGAGATGTCCACTTTTCTCAGCTCTAGGCACTTTCCCGAGATAAATGGTGACAAGAGGAATGCAGAGGGAATGCCCCCCATTCCTTCTGCATTCCTCTTGCCGCTGCTTGTCTCAGGAGAGTACCTGTGTAGCTATGTTGTCGGACGGCTGCAGGTGTAGAGGGTGCACTCAGTCTGACCTCATGGTTTTAGATTTTGAGGGTTGTGTGGACCTTATAATTCTGACTTCTTCAATTTTCGGTGTCTCCGGTGGAGCTTTCCGAGTCTCCGGTGGAGCTTTCCGAGTCTTCTTCTTCTTCGGCAATAAATTCCTCTATCTTCATGTTTAAATCTTTCGTTTGTTTAAAAATCTGGAAGGAGAAAATGACATTCGTCAGTGTTCCAGATTTATACAGTAAATGGTGACAAAGCTTGGTGAGCCCAACCCCCGAGGTGCAGCAAATACCCCAAGAGGGATCCTTCAACCCTAGCTCCCTCTAGTGATCAGAAGAAGCACTGCACTGCATTAACACATCCTTGACGTATATATAGATACAGTGGCTCTGTGCTGTCGCCCCAGGACAGGAAGTGTGCTTCTGGTGGGATTAAGCTGTGTGCCTGACACATAAATATTAATTCTCACCAATAATAAACAGAATTCCTTCAGACAAGTCCCCAGACCATGTGATTGTGCGGTGATCACAAAATCACAAATGTGAGAGTTCTGTACAAAAAACACGTCTTGGATGCTGCTGAATAATCTCCCCTCCCCCAATATACATGGACCCCTCCATTATTCATATACTTACCAGCTGTGGTGTAAATGCTGCGGGTGACTTTCCTTTCTCCACCTCGGCCCAGTCAGTCTTCTTGAAAAATGGGTGCCGTCTGATGTCACGTACCAGGCGTTCCCGTTCATCCTGGTCTTCGCATAAGAGCTGTAAAAAAAGAAAGAAATGTGATAAGAAACATGGAGAACAATAACAATATGTGACCAATAGAACTCCCCATCGTAATCTTTGATTCTGACAGTGACATATTTCAGCCTTCTTGATTTTGCTTGTAAACCCGCCACTATGTTATGATTGGATGGGGTTGTAGCATGGTACCTGGTATAGTACATGCTCAGGGGGACTATAAGTGAAGGAAGATCCTTCCACTAAGCAGTCAGTGTGATAAAAGTATTGCTATGACCCAGATGAATGTGTGGTGGGAAGAATGTAGAGTTGTGTGTTCTGAACTCCTAACAAGGTCTGTATAACCTGGAAAGGGTTTTGTCTGTAAAGAGAAGGTAAAGCTGTGTATACTCACCATATCTATGAGATCCTCGAGGTGAACATCCCTGTCCTTTGGACGAATCCGGTTCTCAGGAAGGCCTGGCGTGGTCCCCTGGATTTTCTTCATCTGTCTGAGCTCATCTACGCTAACGGACATCTCATTCACTATCACTCCCAAGGAGTAATAGTCCACTGTGGTGTTGTATGGGTGCTTTTTTAGGACCTATAGAAACATAAGGAGAGAAAAAAGGATGAGAACATTCCTATTCCAGGCAAAGGATAGACGGGTGGCAATTAAAGCTTAACGACGCCCAAAAGCAGGTCGCAGAAAGCAGTGCGTTTTGCTAAAATCGGATCGCATGGGTACGAACTCCCATGGAACCCGATTCCAGTGCGGATGCAGTGCGATTTGAGACATATGAAATGATGGGTTTAAATCGCACTGCACATAATCACATGTGATATGCACAGGAATGCGGTGCGATTCCTGTGTGAATTACATACGATGTGACGTGTCCCGTCAGTGTGAACCCGACCGATAGCCGACCTAAATTCATCTATTTAACTTCCCCAAAGCAGCTACATTTAGATCTGGTTCACACCGGGACCGCACAGGAACTCATGCCGCATTCCTGTTCTGATTCCCGCAACCTCCCATGTGGTGAGATTTTTGAGGTGCAAATCTTATTGGGATGTGGAAAAAAGTAACTCATGCACTAACTTTTAAAAACTTTTAAAAAGAAAGCTGGGCATCGAATCGCATCGGTATGATGGTGCCTGCAATGTCACAGAACTGGCCTTTCCTGCAGCACATTGTGGTGTGTCGGCCTTTAGCCAGGTTCACATTGAGAGCCGAACTTCAGCTGAACCCGCACCATTTCAACCCGACAATGCAGTCCGACTTTAGGGGCGATTTGACAGACATCTGTGCGAGTTCATACACAAATGTTTGCCCCTCAAAGTCGCCAGAAGTAGTACAGGATCTGCTTTTGGGAATCGGTGAGGCGCCGCACCAATTGGGATGGTGCCATTGCCGGCAATAGCCACCGATTTGGCATGTGATGTGACTTGTAAATTTGGATGCCAAATCGGCCCGATGTGAACGTGGGCTTAAGACATCTGGTGATTGATAACTGGCACATGATTGATAAATGTCTGGTGTCATCTCCATGGCATCTGAAGGTTGGTTAGAAGCTAAGATGGCCACTTCTTTGGCAGTAGGTGATAGGAGGGTTTAGTACAGGCATAGTTCAAAGTCCGGACGGCGGGGCAATTGTGGCCCGCGGCCCGGTTTAATGCGGCCCGCTGGTAATTTGAATGTATATATCTTTTGTGACCCCCAACAAATCGACTTGTTGGGGGGTCACAAGAGATATATACCGTATTTATCGTTCTGGCTGCCTCGAAGGGGACAGGGAGGGGGGCGGGACGAGTGCCGTCAGATTACATACATGAGAATCTCCTGTTTGCTCGGCGGCCTCTGTAATAGGAAGTCCCGTCTCCTGGGCTGGCATTGGACGACTGTTCTGTCTATCATAGGAGGCGGGGCTTTGTATTAAAGAGGCCGCCGAGTAAACAGGAGATTCTCTTGTATGTAATATGTTGGCGCTCGTCCCGCCCCCCTCCCTGTCCTCTCCGAGGCTGCAGATGGGTATCGATCAGGCTGCACTGATGGCAATGGTGAGGCTGCATTCATGGCAATGGTGAGGCTGCAGATGGGCACTGATTAGGCTGCATTGATGGGCACTGATTAGGCTGCATTGATGGGCACTGACCCTTATTTTGCTTCACAGATCTTTATTTAAAATTTAATTTTTTTTCCTGAAACTTCCCTCTTAAAGTGAAGGTGCGTGTTATACACCGATAAATACAGTATATCCAAATAACACGCCCAAACTCATCCTTAGACTATTCACCACACACAGCCACAAAGGTGAGAGAATTCTCGTTAGGCCGTGTGTTAGTTTTCATTTGCATTTAATTTTAATGGTTCAAAGAATGTCAAGCAAAACGGTCGGCCCTCACGCATGTTCACTTCATCAAATCTGGCCCTTTTTGAAAAAAGTTTGGACACCCCTGGTTTAGTAGGTTGAGTGATGTTGGATGTCATGCAGCCTGGAAGACTGAGGACATCTTGTGGCAGAAAAGAAGTAATGCTGGAGATAGCTCTGGATTGAAGGCCAGTATGGCAGAAAACGCCTCATTTTCAATCTTCTAATGAGCTGTTTTTTTCTGGCTAGACTTCAGCTTAATATTTAAATTCAGATCCCAGCAGAAGATAGTGAGAGACCGATGATGGATCCGGCCTTTTATATCATTGCAGCAACCAGTGCAGACCCAGAGCAGATTTTGAAATTCTAGTTAGAGTACTAGATACAAATAAAGAGAAATGATCGCTCTACTGCACTTTGCACAGCAAAAAGGGGAAGTCAGCTTTTCTTCAAAAGCAGTAAAGCCCGGTTCACACAGGGGCGGCACGACTTGCAGGTCGCCTCAGCGAGGTGACCTGCAAACGACTGCCCGGGCGACTTGCAAAACGACTTCTGTATAGAAGTCTATGCAAGTCGCCCCAAGTCGCCCCCAAAGTAATACAGGAACCTTTTTCTAAGTCGGAGCGACTTGCGTCGCTCCGATTAGAACGGTTCCATAGCACAGAACGGGAGGCGACTTGTCAGGCGACTAGGTCGCCTGACAAGTCGCCCCAGTGTGAACCGAGCCTGAGGCATTTTTTTCTTTTTTTTTTAGCACTGTAGCAATTTCCTTTCTTGGACTTGTAAGAAAATACAAACAAGTCACAATTGGCCTGAAAAAAATAATTTAGTTGGGGTTCACCCACACAGAGCATTTTATATGCCTGGCATAATTTCCTGTGTTTTTCCATGCCCCCCCCCCCCCACTCCCGGCAAGCCATATGAGCCGCATACAGCCCGCCATACAAGTGAATGGTTGTGCTTTTGTAAACCATGATCAACGTT
Source organism: Aquarana catesbeiana (assembly GCF_042186555.1). Lineage (NCBI taxonomy): Eukaryota > Metazoa > Chordata > Amphibia > Anura > Ranidae > Aquarana > Aquarana catesbeiana. The sequence continues at coordinate 23,738,964 of NC_133333.1, forward strand.
TATCCACGTGTGCGCATCCAACTTATTTTCCAAACATGAAGTTGCACGTCCGGAAAATATGCCAGGCGTGCATGCGCAGGTAATCACTGACACAAAGAAGTATTGGCATTTAAACAAGAGCGCAGCCATGTACAGCCATTCACTATGGCAGGCTGAAGGGGGCGCGTGCGGCGGGGCTCAGGAAAGCTCTTGGTAATTACGCAAGGCGTAGAACCTTAAAAACCTGTGCGCATTGAACCCTTAAAGCGGTAAGCAATCATTTATTATATAGCAGCTTACCAATTCTTAGATGTGATGGCTGCATTAGTTTTCTTGCTTAGGCTTTCTTTCTTCTATTTTCAACTGTTGATTCAGCCAGTGCAATTTTTCAAAAGCTCAAGCTCTCCAGCAGAATGAACACTATATAGTCTGCATGAATGCACTATGAATAAAGTTCGCCATAGTGGTGTGCCCTTCAGGAGATGGAGCCATGACGCCCATCCGTTCATAATATGTCCTCTGTCCTCTACTAGGCTACATTCAACCCAGAAGACTGAGGGCACCTTGTGGCAGAATAGAAGTACTGCAGGGGAATAATGAATTACTGGTTAAAGCGGAGCTCCAGACATTTTTTTCTGTTTATTTTCCTAGGTAAGTGTAATAAGGTTAGGGTCGGGGTAAGTGAATGAGAAAAGTAAAAGAGTTACTTCAAAAACATATTTTTTTTTAACCACTTCCGGACCGCCCACCATGGATATACGTCGCTATTTTGATTGTAGATAGCTGCCATAACCCCAGTATAGTTATCCACGGCCGGTGATTCTCTTTCACATAAAAGTGGTCCCAGTGATGGCTTTATCTTGGGATCACTTTTATGGGTGGTGGGAGAGGTGCCCCCCCCCCCTCTCTTCCGCCTCCCGGAGAGATCAGCAGCGGCAGAAACGATTGGATTTCGATAGACGGATGGGCAGGAAGTCGAGTGAAGGCAAGATGGCCCCCACTCAACTCTATGCCCTTAGAGGAACGGAGCGACGTCAAACGTCACTTCTCCCCTCCGGCCTTAAAGGGCCCATTTTAAGTGTAAATGTGAGATCTGAGGTCTTTTTGACCCCACGTCTCACAATAAAGAGGTCCTGTCCTACTTATTTCTATTACAAGGGGATGTTTACATTCCTTATAATAGGAATAAAAGTGATCAAAAAAGTGATAAGGGACAGTGTCAAAAAAAAAAAAGTGAAATAAATAAAAATAAAAAATAAAAAGTAAAGCTCCCCGTTCCTCCGAGCTCGCATGCAGAAGCGAATGCATACGCAAGTCTCGCCCACATATGTAAACGGTGTTCAATCCACACGGGTGAGGCATCACCGCGATCGTTATAGCGACAGCATTCATTCTAGCACTAGACCTCCTCTGCAAATCTATACTGGTAACTTAAAAAAAATTTAAAGCATCGCATACCGAAGTTTGTCGCCATTCCACGAGCGTGCGCAATTTTAATGTTAGGTATCTATTTACTTGGCGTAACATCACCTTTCACATTATACAAACTGTTTTCTTTTTTTTGATTGAAAAAAAAGTGTATTTTTTCCCAAAAAATTGTGTTAGTAAGACCGCATGCGAAAACACGATGTGACATAAAGTATTGCAACGTGGTATGAAAGGAAGGTTGGGACTTTAAATGAGGTTGAAGCCATGGTGGAGATACGTATAAAAAAATCACATGTTTATTGACATGGAGAATGTGTAGGTGTACATGCATGGGTCATGGGATTGCACATAATATACATATACAACATGGACATAGGCAGCTCATAATCGTATCAACTTGGAAACTCGTGACATTATGGCAATACATATATATAACATGGTACATCAAGGATGCGGAGTAGTGCCAACTTAAGAACACATGAGAGTAATAAGAATTATTGAGCAATTCCCATGAGTCCATATACGTAAACACATGTCTAAATGCGGCACACTGTATAAAAATAGCATAATATTAATGCATGGAAGCACGATTGGTGAGGGAACAGTGGATAACGTTGGTTGCTAGTAGTAGTGTATGTCGTCATCCTGGATTGACCGACGCGTTTCGTGTTTGCACACTCATCAGGGGCGGATTCTCCCAAATATCTAAAAAAATATATATATATATATATAGGAATTATAGAATCTGATGTGAAACTAAGAGTTAAAGGGATCGGCAAACAAGCCCATCCAAAGTACTTACATATGAGGAGTGGTATAGGGTAAGGGTGTGTTGGGTTTACTTGGAACATGTTATTCATGTCCAGGAGTTATGCGGCATTGCACTGTGTATAGGGCTGTTTGGTTTCATATGGAGCCACAGGCATCCCTTTGCTGTCCCATGCCGGAAGCCGCGATGCGCTCTGTGTGCCTCCCTCTTCCGAGGCGATGTGCTGGCAGGATGTTAAAAAAACTCCTGCAAGCAGCATCTTTGATAAACCGCTCCTCCACCGCTCCTCCACCGCTCCTCCACCGCTCCTCCACCGCTCCTCCACCGCCCCTCCACCGCTCCTCCACCACCCCTCCACCGCCCCTCCACCGCTCCTCTACCGCTCCTCCACCGCCCCTCCACCGCCCCTCCACCGCTCCTCCACCGCTCCTTCACCGCTCCTCCACCGCTCCTTCACCGCTCCTCCACCGCTCCTCCACCGCCCCTCCACCGCTCCTCCACCGCTCCTCCACCGCTCCTCCACCGCCCCTCCATTGAAATGAATAGGCAGTGCAGCCGAACCGTCGGCAAAGTGCCGCTACAGCCCTGCTTTGTGGGCGGTTTTAACCCTTTTTCCGGCCGCTAGCAGGGGTTAAAAGCGCCCCGCTAGTGGCCGAATACCTACGCAAAAACGACGGTAAAGCGCCGCTAAAAACAGCGGTGCTTTACCGCCGATGCCGCCGCCGCCCACGCCGCAGTGTTAAAACAGCCTTAACCACTTCAATACAGGGCATTATACACCTTCCTGCCCAGACCAATTTTCAGCTCTCAGCGCTTTCACAGTTTGAATGACAATTGCGCGGTCATCCATCACTGTACCCAAACTACATTTTTATCATTTTGTTCCCACAAATAGAGCTTTCTTTTGGTGGTATTTGATCACCTCTGCGGTTTTTATTTTTTGCTAAACAAATAAAAAAAGACCGAAAATTTTGAAAAAAATAAAAGTTTTGCTTTTGTTTCTGCTAAAAATTTTTGTAAATAAATACGTTTTCTCTTTCACTGACAGGCACTGATAAGGCGTCACCGATGAGGTGGCACCAATGAGCGGGCACTGATGATGGGCACTGATATGCGGCACTGACATGCAGCACTGATGGGCATTGATAGGCGGCACTGATGGGCACTCATGGGTGGCACTGGTGGGCACTGATAGGCGACACTGATGGGCACTGAAAGGCTGCAATGACAGGCACTGATAAGGCGGCACCGATGAGGTGGCACCAATGAGCGGGCACTGACGATGGGCACTGATATGCGGCACTGGTAGGTGGCACTGATGGGTGGCACTGATATGCAGCACTGATGGGCATTGATAGGCGGCACTGATGGGCACTCATGGGTGGCACTGGTGGGCACTGATAGGCGACACTGATGGGCACTGAAAGGCTGCAAAGATGGGTTCTTATGGGTGGCACTGATAGGTGACACTGCTGAGCACTGATAGGCGGCACTGCTGGGCACTGATAGGCGGCATTGATACGTGGCACTGATGGGCACTGATACGCCGCACTGATAGGCATCCCTGGTGGCACTGGCAGTGGTGGGCATTGTGAGTGAGCACTGATTGGCAGCTGCCTGGGCACAGATTGGTATTTCTCTGGGGGTCTAGGGGGCATACCTGGTGGTCTAGTGTGGATGGCCATCCTGGTGGTCCTGGGCGGCTTCTCTGGTGGTCCTGGGTGGGATCCGAGGGGGGCTGTGCTGATAAACAATCAGCACAGACCCCCCCTGTCAGAAGAGCAGCCAATCGTCTCTCCTCTACTTGTGTCTATCAGACGCGAGTGAGGAAAAGCCGATCATCGGCTCTTCCTATTTACATCGTGATCAGCCGTGATTGGACACGGCTGATCACGTGGTAAAGAGTCTCCGTCAGAGACTCTTTACCTAGATCGGTGTTGTGGGGTGTCACACTGACACACCGCAACAACGATCGCCACGATGCGCGCCACCGGGGGGGGGGGGGGCAGTGACTTAATATCCTGAGGACGTCATAGGACGCCCAGTCAGGGTATTGAAACCACTTTGCCGCCATCATTCTGCTATATGGCGGGCAGCAAGTGGTTAAAGAGGTTGTAAACCTCCCTGTATTATTTGTACCTATAGATAAGCCTAGAACAAGGATTACCTGTAGGTACTGTAAATATCTCCTAAACCTGCGCCGTTTAGGAGATATTTACTGTATACTGCGCTGATGATGTCATCGGCATAAGCTCTCTGAAGGAACGGCCGTCTGCACTGTTTCCTCAGAAGCGTGTGCTGCATGCCCAGGAAGGAAGACGGGCGAAGGTGGATGTGGCCTGCAGAGGGGGCGACGTTTGCAGGTAAGTGTCACATAATGTGACAATGATGGGGCACCGATCCTCCCACTGATACCAAAGATGGGGCACTATAAGTATTCCTCCAACTGATACCAATGATGGGGCATTATTCCTCCCACTGATACCAACCAATATTAATTTTGCCGACTAAAACATTTTTGTTGACTAAATTAATACTATTTTAGTGCAAAATATGACTAAAACTTAAACATTTGAGATGACTAAAATACGACTAAAACTAAAACTAAAACGGCAAATAGAAATTAGATGGCAAAATGAACACTGGTCTGTAGTTTATGTTCAAACCTTAATACCATAAATAATAACATATTGGATTTTTCACTCCAGCACTATATAATGAGTTTGGAAATTTTAGAGAAATGCTTAAATAATGCATTACAATTTAATTACACCCATTAGACTTTAGGCGAGATTTAGGCAACTAAATACGACTAAAACTAAAACAACTGCAGAAGACTAAAATGGGACTAAAACTAAAATCGAAATTTGCTGCCAAAATTAACACTGATACCAGCAATGGGGTACCATTCCTCTCACTGACACCAATGTTGGGGCACCATTCCTCTCACTGATACCAACAATGGGGTACCATTCCTCTCACTGACACCAATGTTGGGGCACCATTCCTCCCACTGATACCAACAATGGGGCACTATTCCTTCAACTGACACCAATGATGGGGCACCATTCCTCTCACTGATACTAACAATGGGGCACCATTCCTCTCACTGATACCAACAATGGGGCACTATCCCTCCCACTAACACCAATGATGGGGCACCATTCCTCCCACTGATACCAACAATGGGGCACTATTCCTTTAACTGACACCAATGATGGGGCACCATTCCTCCCACTGATACCAACAATGGGGCACTATTCCTTTAACTGACACCAATGATGGGGCACTATTCCTCTCACTGATACCAACAATGGGGCACTATTCCTCCAACACCAATGATGGGGCACCATTCCTCTCACTGATACCAACAATGGGGCACTATCCCTCCCACTAACACCAATGATGGGGCACCATTCCTCCAACTGACACCAATGATGGGGCACCATTCCTCCCACTGATACCAACAATGGGGCACTATTCCTCCAACTGACACCAATGATGGGGCACCATTCCTCCCACTGATACCAACAATGGGGCACTATTCCTCCAACTGACACCAATGATGGGGCACCATTCCTCTCACTGATACCAACAATGGGGCACTATTCCTCCAACTGACACCAATGTTGGGGCACTATTCCTCCCACTGATACCAACAATGGGGCACGATTCCTCCAACTGACCACAGGTGTTATGTATTTTGTTTTACTCCAATAACCACCGAGCCTGAGGCACAGTTTACTCTCGACATTTTCCAACCAACCCCCCTCCCCCCAGAACAATCTGCCCCCCTTAAAATCTGAAGGACAGTAAACTGGACCAGTGTTTGACTTATTATCTAAGACATGAATAGACGCCAACAAACACTTCCAGTAATTGTACTGAAAAGTATTTGCATCCAAAATATTACGATAATGACAGCGGCCTAAGTTAGGTAAATATTGTTATTACTGAAGACGTATTCCTTTGGGATAACAGAGATTAAAGTTCAGTCATCTTTGTATGCACTTCAAGCCAGGTTATCCCCAATCCGCTCTGTTTTGTACTTAAACTTTTGAAAATAAAAAGAATAAACAGTAAATAAATTAAGGTTTAGTGCTTTTTAGGCGGTATTATTTAACCCTTTCACAACAGAGGTTAAAGCAAATCTTTTGCAACTTTCACATTCTTTAGTCAAACAAAAGTCCGACGGACGCCGACGGACTAAAGCTGGCGGACAATCCGATCGTGTGTGGGCTTCCCCGGACTTTCAGCAGACTTTTCCAGCCTCAAATCTGACGGACTTTAGTTTTGAAACTTGCTTCAAATCTTTACGTCGTAACTACGCCGGACCCAGAAATCCGCTCGTCTGTGTGCTAGTCCGACGGACAAAAACCCACGCTAGGGCAGCTATTGGCTACTGGCTATCAACTTCCTTATTTTAGTCCGGTGTACGTCATCACGTACGAATCCATCGGACTTTTGTGTTATCGTGTGTAGGCAAGTCCGTTTGTAAGAAAGTCTGCCGCAAGTCCGTCAAAAGTCTGACAAAAGTCCGTCGAAAGTCTGTCGGACAGGCTGTCGGACTTTTGTAGCCGAAAAGTCCGACCGTGTGTACGCGGCGTTAGTGTTATCTGGGTGGATCATACCTTGTTCTTTTTCGAACAAATTAGTGTTTAACCGCTTCAGCCCCGGAAGATTTTACCCCCTTCCTGACCAGAGCACTTTTTGCGATTCGGCACTGCGTCGCTTTAACTGACAATTGCGCGGTCGTGCGATGTTGCACCCAAACAAAATTGACGTCCTTTTTTCCCACAAATAGAGCTTTCTTTTGGAGTCAAGCAGGAGAGGAGAGGGGATACAGCAGCCCAGCTGACGGGGAATACATCTGACCCACCAAATATTGGGTCCTTATATCTGGTGATACATGCCATACTCTTTCAATTTTCGGATGATGGATTGAACAGTGCTCCTTGAGATGTTCAAAGCTTGGGATTCCACAACTTTATCCCTGACCTGTCTGGTGTGTTCTTTGGCCTTCATGGTGCTGTTTGTTCACTAAGGTTCTTTACCTCTGAGGGCTTCACAGAACAGCTGTATTTATACTGAGATTAAATTACACACAGGTGGACTCTGTTTCCTAATTAGGTCACTTCTGAGGGCAATTGGTTGCACTAGATTTTAGTTAGGGGTATCAGAGCACAGGGGGGCTGAATACAAATGGACGCCACGCTTTTCACATATTTGTATAACATTTTGAAAACCATTTATCATTTTCCCTCCACTTTACAATTATGTGCCACTTCTATCACATAAAATCACAATAAAATACAAGAAAATTTCAAGGGGTATGAATAATTGTTCAAGGCACTGTATACAGAGTGGATTTTAATAGTCAGCTCCATTAATCAACTTCTTTAAGCCCTAACATTGATGGTCAATGTGGATGGGAGATCAAGATCCCCCACTGCTTACAGCTCAAGGGATCTCCATCAACCTCTGTAGGAACCCTATCTGAGAAAGACTGGCCTATAGAGTGGCTACACTGTCTTTTTGGGGTCTCCTTGGAGCCCCAGAGTAGCCACCCTATCATGATTGCTCCTATCTGAGACTAAGATTGTGCTGTAAAAGAATTGTACAATGTTACGGGCAGTGCCAGTGCCCATCCAGTGCCCAGGGTGAAGATGGCAAGCTGTGCTCTCTCTTCCCAGGTGGAATTGGGGGGGGGGGGGTTAGAGAGGCTTATGCAACGGTAAACATATGACATATGTAGTGGGTGACACCATGTGCTGCAATGATTCTTCTAAGGCCGGGTTCACACTGGTATGACACGATAGTCGTACGACTGTGGATCCGAATTTGCCCTGCGACTTGAAGTCTGACATCCATCCGACTTCAATGAATGGACATCCGACTTTGATCCCGACAATACCAGGCACTTTGTGTTCTGGTATGACTCTTTAGGGGAAACTCCACGCCAAAAAAAAAAATGGCATGGGGTTCCCCCTCCAAGAGCATACCAGGCCCTTCGGTCTGGTATGGATTTTAAGGGGAACCCTCATGTCAAAAAAACAGTGTGGGGTTCCCCCCCAAATCCCATACCACACCCTTATCCAAGCACGCAGCCCGGCAGGTCAGGAAAGGGGATGGGGATGAGCGAGCACCCCCCCTCCTGAACCATACCAGGCCACTTGCCCTCAACATTGGGGGTGGGTGCTTTGTCCCCATGTTGATGAGGACAAGGGCCTCTTCCTGACAACCCTGCCCATTGGTTGTCGGGGTTTGCGGGGGGGGAGAGAGGAGGCCTGGCAGAGGCAGAAGATAGCGGACAGAGGAGAAGAACCAGAGAGGGCTAGAGGACATCAGAGGAGAACGGAGGAGAACCGGCAGAGGGAGAAGACATCGAAAGAGACGCCGGAGCTGCCTTAATAAAATACTTTGAAAACCTGTGTACTCTGTTTATTTTTTACACTTTTTTTTTTGGTGAATAGGTATGGGTACAATGTACCTCATACTCATTCACTTAGGGTGGGAATTTTTTTTTAAAGGGGGCTTCCAGATTCCGATAAGCCCCCCTGCCCGCAAACCCCGACAACCACCGGTCAGGGTTGTCGGGAATTGTCCTCATCAACATGGGGACAAGGTGCCCATGTCGAGGGCATGTGGCCTGGTATGGTTCAGGAGGGGGGCGCCCGTTCGTCCCCACCCCCTTTCCTGACCTGCCGGGCTGCGTGCTCGGATAAGGGTCTGGTATGCTCTTGGAGGGTGGACCCCATGGCGTTTTTTTTTTTATTTGGCGTGGAGTTCCCCTACAAGATCCTCAGAGCACAAGTCATGTGACATGAGCTCCCAATGTCGGAGCGTTTGCCGTACAAGTGTGAACCCGGCCTGAGGCTCCATTCACATTAGCTTGTCTCCAAGATTGCATAATTTCCCTCTTCCTGTCCCATTGACCCCAGAATAACCAGAATAACCAATGAACAGAATGAGTGTCACTGAGGGGGAAACCCACAACAAACAAAAGCGAGATGGAGGTTCTACCGCTTCTCTTCTTACAAAAATAAAATCGATTTTTATTGCTTTCTCTGCTCCCATTGGAGAGATTTCCTCTACTTCCTGTCTCCTTGACCCCATGTTCCCAAGACAGGAAGTGAAACTAAATATTCTTAGTGGGGTTATACCAATAAAAACCCAAAAGAGCTTCTGACTTTTCCCCATATATTATTCATTTATGTTTTGTTTTGGCCTTGGGAATGGGTGTGGTTTGGTGGTGGAGTGGGGCTGAAAGCGGTTGTAAGCCCTTATATATACCCGCTGAAGTGACTGGCCTCTGATACACACAGTTTAAATAAATCCTCCTACAAAAGTTGTACCGGTTTATCTGCAGCCCTCTCTTCTCTATAGCGTTCTATAATACACAGACCAAAGGCTATTTTTCAGCTGCAGCAGGCAGGAAGAGGCGGTCTGAGTCACATACTGTGCAGCACAGAGAAGAGAACTGAGTGTAATCTGAGTTCTGAGACCCCCCCCCCCCCCCACACACACACACACACACACACACACACACACACGAGAGATTTATAGGGAAACATGCACAGCTGAGGCTGTCAATCACCTTCTGTGTTCTGGGGGGAAGAGAAGAGCCATCTCCAGAGATTCTGTGGTTTTGGGATAACCTGTCGAAAGTGACTAACGCAGACAGCAGAGGGAAGAGAGCAGAGACAGAAATCACACCCATTGCTGAGTACACACTATAGAGGGATACACCTTGTTCATTTTCTATTTCAGAGGTTTACAGTCACTTTACCTTTGAGAGCTGGTTCACATCAGAACACGGTGCGGGAAACCCACATTTTGTGCGTGTTTCACGGGACGCATTCAAAACGCACTGAAGTTGTGATCTGCAGTGGTGTCAATATTAAGTTAACCAATCGGCGACCACGCTATAGCCGAATGACCGCTACAGAGCGGTTGTTAAGTTCTAGGAGAGCGTCTATTGACGTCCTCCCAGAACCGCGCCTATAAACACCCCCGGCAACCTCTGTGATCGCTGTGTCCTTCAGATCACAGATCAGGGTAAAGAGCCAATCACGGCGGCTCCTTACCATGTGATTAGCTGTGTCTAATGACAGCATAGCTCCCAACTGTCCCTGATTTCGAGGGACTGTCCCTGATTTGGAGCAATGTCCCTCTGTCCCTCATTCCTCCTCATTTGTCCCTCATTTTGGTCTGATCTCTATAGTTGTGTATTTTATCTTTCAAAAAGTGTTTCCCAGTGCTAAACCTTTCATCTGATTTCTAAATTGCTGCATTTGTAAATTCCAAAAGCCAATATAAAGGAATAGTAGTGGTAAAAAAAAGCACTTGTGGGTTTAACCAATATTTTCTTTCGTACAATTCTCCTTTAGGGGTGTGGCAGGGGGTGTGTCCTATGCCTGCATACTTTTGCTGATAGGAATCCCTCATTTCCATCTCAGAAAGTTGGGAGGTATGTGACAGCTGATCACAGTGTAAACACACTTTCCAGTTATCGGCATTCCTTTCCTCTTGCTGTCACAGCATGAGGAAAGGAGAGAGACAGTAACCAGATAGCATGAAAGGGGACATCAACACTGATAATTAGGGCACTGATCATCAGTGCAGCCCCAACAGTGGCCACCAGTGCTGCCTATCATTGTGAGTCAGTGTCCATCAGTGCTGCCTATCAGTGCTGCCAATCAGTGCCTCCTCACCAGTGCTGCCAATCAGTGCCTCCTCACCAGTGCTGGTCAATCAGTGCCTCCTCACCAGTGCTGCCAATCAGTGCCTCCTCACCAGTGCTGCCAATCAGTGCCTCCTCACCAGTGCTGCATATCAGTGCCGCCTATCAGTGCTGCATATCAGTGCCACCTATCAGTGCTGCATATCAGTGCAGACTCATCAGTACTGCATATCAGTGCCTCCTCATCAGTGCTGCCAATCAGTGCCTTCCATCAGTGCCTCCTATCAGTGCAGGCACATCAGTGCTGCCAATCAGTGCCCCCTCATCAGTGCTCCCAATCAGTGCCTCCTCATCAGTGCCTCCTCATCAGTGCTGCCTATCAGTGCCGCCCAGCAGTGCTGCCTATCAGTGCCTCCTCACCAGTGCTGCATATCAGTGCCGCCTATGAGTGCTGCATATTAGTGCAGACTCATCAGTACTTCATATCAGTGCCTCCTCATCAGTGCTGCCAATCAGTGCCTCCCATCAGTGCCTCCTATCAGTGCAGGCACATCAGTGCTGCCAATCAGTGCCCCCTCATCAGTGCTCCCAATCAGTGCCTCCTCATCAGTGCTGCCTATCAGTGCCGCCCAGCAGTGCTGCCTAGCAGTGCCTCCTCATCAGTGCCACCTATTAGTGCTGCATACCAGTGCTGCCCCAACAGTGTCCACCAGTGCTGCCTATCAGTGTGAATCAGTGCCCATAAGTGCTGCCAATCAGTGTAAATCAGTGTCCATCAGTGCTGCCAATCAGTGCCTCCTCATCAGTGCTGCCTATCAGTGCCTCCTTATCAGTGCCACCTATCAGTGCCTCCTTATCAGTGCCCCCTATCAGTCCAGCCCCAACAATGCCCACCAGTGCTGCCAATCAGTGTGAATCAGTGGCCATCAGTGCTGCCAATCAGTGCCTCCTCATCAGTGCTGCCAATTAGTGCCTCCTCATCAGTGCCACCTATCAGGCCTCATCAGTGCCACCTATTAGTGCTGCATATCACTGCTGCCCCAACAGTGCCCATCAGTGCTGCTTATCAGTGTGAATCAGTGCCAATCAGTGGTGCCAATCAGTGCCTCCTGATCAGTGCGGTCTATCAGTGCTTCATATCAGTGCAGACTCATCAGTGCTGCCAATCAGTGCCTCCTCATCAGTGCAATCTATCAGTGCCCATCAGAGAAGGAGAAAAATGACCCGTTTGTAAAATGTAAACGTTGTAAAACACATTTTTGTTTTAATCTGTTTTTTTTTTTCATTTGTTTAGCAAAAACTGAAAACTCAGTGGTGATTAAATTCCAGCATAAAAAAATCTCTATTTGTGTAAAAAAAATTATAAAAATGTTTTATGTTTGCTTTTCCAGCCTCATCACCTGTTCACAACCTTCATAAACACTGGAGGTGACCGAGCCACTTGAAGACTGGGGAATTCTGATACATAGAAATGAAATATTTCGTAGAAATTCTAAAGACATTATTAATCAACAGTCACATCCTAAAATAATCACAAAGGCATCCTAAAAGATTTATATATTTGTGAATATGTTAGGAAATCCCCATTCTAATGAATCTTTGACTTGGTTTCCTTTCGGATTCAGTTAATGTCCTTTCTTTTGGATTTTCCCTTTCTATTCACAGCATTTCCCATTCAGATTTCATTTAAATTACAGTAAAAAATAAAGAACAAAGTGTCTTTTAACTTTCTAGATAAATACAGCACTTTCTGGAAACCCCCCCCATTAAAGGTACAATACAATCGTTTTTACTTTGTTTAAAATGTTTAACCACTTGCCCTCCAAAAGGTTTACCCCCCTTCTTGACCAGGCCATTTTCTGCGATCGCTCGTGGCACACAGATCCCTGTTCTCTGATGGGGAGAAGAGACCGATCGTACAAAGTATGAACAGCGATCTGTCATCTCCCCTAGACCAGGGGTCATCAACCCCCCGGGCCACGGCCCACTACCGGGCCGTGGCCTTTCTGCAGCCGGGCCATGGGTGCGAGCAGGCAGCATGAGAGAGCCCGGCGGCTGGCATGAGACAGTCGGGCGGCCGGCCGGCATATGAGCGCTGAGTGGAAGAGATAAGCGAGCGGGCAGGCAACATGGCAGGTGACATCTCTCTCCGCCCCCCGCATCGCTGCTCTTCCGCCCTGTCAGCCTCAATGTCGGAAGTGCGGCACGGAGCAGAGAGATGACATCATCTCTCACCGCTCTCCTGCCTTCACTCGGCACCCCTCTGTGCTAGATGGACCAGTGCTGCCACCAATGCAGTGGCAGGCAGCGTGGCAAGTGAAAGTTGGTATCTGGTGACAGGCAACATGGCAGGTGAAGTGGCAGGTGACACTCCGCATCTGGTGAGAGGCAATGTGGCAGGTGATGTGCCAAGTGACATTCCACATCTGGTGACAGGCAACATGGCAGGTGACGTGGCAAGTGAAAATCCACATCTGGTGGCAGGTAGCGTGGCGAGTGACATTCTGCATCTGGTGGCAGGCGACATGGCAATTAACACACTCAGGGCTCCTACTAATTCTGCATTATGGTGAGTTGTACTATTTTATTTATTACTACAATGTAATAATAGAAATAATGCGCTGACAAACTGCCCACGAAAAATCACTTACCCCCTGCGTGCCAACCCCCGCACACCCCCCCCCCCCCCCCAACCGGGCCTTGGCACAATTTTCTTCCACGCAGTCGGTCCACGGTGCCAAAAAGGTTGGGGACCACTGCCCTAGACAGTTCCCTCCCCCCTTCAGTTAGAACACACACTAGGGAACACAGTTAACCCCTTGATCGCCCCCTAGTGTTAACCCCTTCACTGCCAGTGACATTTATACAGTAATCAGTGCATTTTTATAGCACTGATCGCTGTATAAATGCCAATGGTCCCAAAGATGTGTCAAAAGTGTCCGATGTGTCCACCGCAATGTCACAGTCCGCCATTCCTAGTAAAAAAAAATAATAATAATAAAAATGCTGTAAATCTATCCCCTATTTTGTAGACACTATAACTTTTGCGCAAACCAATCAATATACGCTTATTGCGATTTTTTTTACCAAAAATATGTAGAAGAATACATATTGGCTTAAACTGAGGAAAAATTTGCTTTTTTAAAAAAAAAAAATGGGGATATTTATTATAGGAAAAAGTACAACATAATGTGTTTTTTTCAAAATTGTCGCTCTTTTTTGTTTATAGCACAAAAAATAAAAACGGCAGAGGTGATCAAATACCACCAAAAGAAAGTTCTATTTGTGGGAAAAAAAAGTGACGTCAATTTTGTTTGGGAGCCACGTCGCACGACCGCGCAATTGTCAGTTAAAGCGACGCAGTGCCCAATCGCAAAAAATGGCCTGGTCATTGAGCAGCCAAATCTTCCGAGGCTGAAGTGGTTAACTTAACCGATTGCGGACCACCTATCGTACATTTACTGCGGCAGGGCGGCTGCACTGTGCCAGATCACGTACCTAGTAAACCGGCGACCTGTTCCCACTGTGAATATACACAGTGGGAGCCCAGTGGTGGGTACTGCGGATTTGATGTCTGCCAATTAGACAGTACAAAGGCAGAACAACAATCTGCCTATGTAAACAAGGAAGATTGTCGTTCTGTCAGAGGGGAAGGTACTGATCCTGTGTTTCTGCAAAGCAGGAATATGGATCTCTGCCCTTTCACTAATTCAAAGCACCTCCCCCACAGTGCGTAGGCACAATCTAGGCACACAGTTAACCCTTTGATCGCCCCTGATGTTAACCCCTTCCCTGCCAGTGTCATTAGTACAGTGACAGTGCATATTTTTTTTAGCACTGATCACTATATTAGTGTCACCGGTCCCCAAAAAGTGTCAAAGTGTCGCTGATCGCCGCCATTACTAGTAATAAAATGAATAAATAAAAATATCCCATAGTTTGTAGACACTATAACTTTTGCGCAAACCTATCAATATACACTTATTGGGATTTGTTTTATCAAAAAAATATGTAGCAGAATACATATTGGCCTAAATTAAAGAAGAAATTTGATTTTTTTTTTTTTTTAATTGGATATGTTTTATCGCAAATATTGTTTTTTTTTTTTTAACCGCTTGCTGACCAGCCGCTGTCATTATTTTGCAGAAAGGTGGTACGATCCTGTGCATCGGCATAGTGTACGTCGGCGCGGGATCTAGCTTTTGTGGGCGGCGCGTGCGCGCTCCCATTGGCCAGTGGGGGAGCCAGTCAGCGGGTCAGGCAGACTCAATGTCTGCCGGCCACCTGTGATCGATCCCCGCAGATCAATCACGTGTGTAAACAAAGCAGATCTCCGTTCTGACAGGGGAGATCACACAGATCCTGTCTTTCTGCTATGCATGAAGACGGATCTGTGTGTTTCCCCAGTCACACCGTCCCCCATACAGTTAGAACACACAGTGAGGGTACACATTTAACCCTTTGATCGCTCCTGATGTTAACCCCTTCCCTGCCAGTGTCATTAGTGCAATAACAGTGCATATTTTTAGCACAGATTATTGTAATAATGTCACCGGTTCCCAAAAAAGTGTCAAAAATGTCAGTTAGGTGTCCGATCTGTTCGCTGCAATGTCGCAGTCCTACTGAAAATCATTGATCGCCGCCATTACTAGTAAAAATAAAATTAAATAATAAAAATTCCATAAATCTATCCCCTATTTTGTAGATGCTATAACTTTTGCACCAATCAATATACAGTGGGGCAAAAAAGTATTTAGTCAGCCACCAATTGTGAAAGTTCTCCCACTTAAAAAGATGAGAGAAGCCTGTAATTGTCATCATAGGTATACCTCAACTATGAGAGACAAAATGTGGAAACAAATCCAGACAATCACATTGTCTGATTTTTGAAAGAATTTATTTGCAAATTATGGTGGAAAATAAGTATTTGGTCACCTACAAACAAGCAAGATTTCTGGCTCTCACAGACCTGTATCTTCTTCTTTAAGATGCTCCTCTGTCCTCCACTCATTACCTGTATTAATGGCACCTGTTTGAACTTGTTATCAGTATAAAAGACACCTGTCCACAACCTCAAACAGTCACACTCCAAACTCCACTATGGTGAAGACCAAAGAGCTGTCGAAGGACACCAGAAACAAAATTGTAGACCTGCACCAGGCTGGGAAGACTGAATCTGCAATAGGCAAGCAGCTTGGTGTAAAGAAATCAACTGTGGGAGCAATAATTAGAAAATGGAAGACATACAAGACCACTGATAATCTCCCTCGATCTGGGGCTCCACTCAAGATCTCACCCCGTGGGGTCAAAATGATCACAAGAACGGTGAGCAAAAATCCCAGAACCACACGGGGGGGACCTAGTGAATGACCTGCAGAGAGCTGGGACCAACGTAACAAAGGCTACCATCAGTAACACACTACGCCGCCAGGGACTCAGATCCTGCAGTGCCAGACGTGTCCCCCTGCTTAAAACAGTACATGTCCGGGCCCATCTGAGGTTTGCTAGAGAGCATTTGGATGATCCAGAAGAGGATTGGGAGAAAGTCATATGGTCAGATGAAACCAAAGTAGAACTGTTTGGTAGAAATACAACTCGTTGTGTTTGGAGGAGAGAGAATGCTGAGTTGCAACCAAAGAACACCATACCTACTGTGAAGCATGGGGGTGGCAATATCATGCTTTGGGGCTGTTTCTCTGCAAAGGGAACAGGACGACTGATTCATGTACATGAAAGAAATGAATGGGGCCATGTATTGTGAGATTTTGAGTGCAAACCTCCTCCCATCAGCAAGGGCATTGAAGATGAAACGTGGCTGGGTCTTTCAGCATGACGATGACCCCAAACACACCACCCGGGCAACGAAGGAGTGGCTTCGTAAGAAGCATTTCAAGGTCCTGGAGTGGCCTAGCCTGTCTCCAGATCTCAACCCCATAGAAAACCTTTGGAGGGAGTTGAAAATCCGTGTTGCCCAGCGACAGCCCCAAAACATCACTGCTCTAGAGGAGATCTGCATGGAGGAATGGGCCAACATACCAGCAACAGTGTGTGACAACCTTGTGAAGACTTACAGAAAACGTTTGACCTCTGTCATTGTCAACAAAGGATATATAACAAAGTATTGAGATGAACTTTTGATATTGACCAAATACTTATTTTCCACCATAATTTGCAAATAAATTCTTTCAAAAATCAGACAATGTGATTGTCTGGATTTGTTTCCACATTTTGTCTCTCATGGTTGAGGTATACCTATGATGACAATTACAGGCCTCTCTCATCTTTTAAGTGGGAGAACTTGCACAATTGGTGGCTGACTAAATACTCTTTTGCCCCACTGTACGCTTATTGCGAATTTTTTTTTTTTTTTACATTTTTTTCTGGATATTTATTATATAAAAAAAATAATTTTTTTGTTTACAGCGCAAAAAATAAAACCCGCAGAGGTGATCAAATTCCACCAAAAGAAAGCTCTATTTGTGGGTAAAAAAAAGGACATCAATTTTTTTTTTGGTATAACGTCACATGACCGCAAAATTGTCAGTTAAAATAACGCAGTGCTATATCGCAAAAAATGCCCTGGTCCTAAAGGGGTTAAACCTTCCAGAGGTGAAGTGATTGAAATAATCGCACTCAGCCCCAACTGGAGAGACAGCACAGTATTACCCAAGGATAATAATTTGATAACAGTATTGCCCCTCCTGTATACAGGCAGAGCACTCCTACATAAGTGTCTACTTACTCAATGTTGGAAAGTTTATGTCCCTCCAAGCTAACAACTGTCCCGCTCTTCTGGTCCGGACAGGAGCGTGAATAACCAGTTTCACTTCGAGACTCCCAGTGCCAGCACGTTCCATCCAGTCATGTGACTTGTATGATTTTGCTTGCTCCTAGTCCCCAATCTGCTCGGATTGGACATGGCCTGTAATGTAATGAATAAAATTAGTGAAACCTGAAATCAACTCAATAGATGGATCATTTTTGCTCTTACAGATCCAGCTAAATAAAATGTCTGTAAAATCAGTATTTTCCTGTCAATTGGCATTAATACTCATGCCCCAGTTGAAGTCCGTTGGGACGAAACGCATTTGGCTTGCATCATTCGCTCCCCACATTGCTTTTAACATTTTATCCTGTGATCACAATTTTTGCACTCATCTGCAATTAATGTTTGTACCTTTTAAGAATAAATCCCCTTTTTGACCTGCAATATATGGAGCATTTCTATTGTCTCCACGCTTTTATTTTGGCTTGACTGAGAACACCGCCCCACCCATTACCGGTCTTCAGACGGATCCTTTATTGGGTTATAGTCCCATTTGGTTTGGAGAATTGCCTGAGTCCTGGGCTTTCGGCTAAAAACGCATTCCACTGATTCATCCTTGCTGACAAGCGGACCCACCGTGTTTGGAGCGACTCCCTTCCGGGTTCCAGTCGTGTTTGAGTTGGTAATTAAAAAGGGGGGAATATTGGGACTTTAAATGAAGCACATATGATATGTGCCTCCATCCATCCCGGGTTCAAATAATATACAAAAAAGGGAATTTGGGACTTTAAATGAAACTAATGACATTGAGGAGGAAATTAATAGAGAAATATATTTAATGACATGCAAAGATGTAAAAACACATAGAAATAGTATGAAAAGTATGAATCATGTGTGTAGAACACATACATCTACATGTACAATATATCGACTTGGCAATACATGGTGTAAAATGTTCCTAGATAAATTCTGTAAATTCATAAATGTACAATCATCATATAGGCAGCACATTGCAATGGAAGTAATATGGAATAGTATAAACATGATTGATGTAAATTGATGTATCTGCATCCTGTAATGCCTGACGTGTTTCGTGTATAAACACTCATCAGGGGCAAAAGTTCAAGAGCATCTATGAAAAATAAATATGATTAAACTCATGTGGTACTAAACATAACAGGAAAAGGCAGATGTGCCGGTCCTGAAAACTAATGCCGCGTACACGCGGTCGGTATTTCCGACAACAAATGTTCGATGGGAGCTTGTTGTCGGAAATTCCGACCGTGTGTAGGCTCCATCGGACATTTTCCGTCGGAGTTTTCGACAAACAAAATTTGAGATCTGGAAATCCGTTGTTGGAAATTCCGATTGTGTGTAGACAATTCCGACGCACAAAGTTCCATGCATGCTCAGAATCAAGCAGACGAGCCGCACTGGCTATTGAACTTCATTTTTCTCGGCTCGTCGTACATGTTGTACATCACTGCGTTCTTGACGTTCGGAATTTCCGACAACATTTGTGTATGGAAGACAAGTTTGAGCCAACATCCGTAGGGAAAAAAAAAAACATGGATTTTGTTGTCAGAATGTGCGATCGTATGTACGCGGCATTACAGATAATTCAGTGAAACTTATGCCGTGTACACACGGGCGGACTTTTCGACCGGACTGTTCCGACGGAACAAATCCGTCGGACAATCTGACCGTGTGTAGGCTTCACCGGACCTTCAGCGGACTTTCTCTGTCAAAAATCAGAAGGACTTTAGATTTGGAACATGTTTCAAATCTTTCCGACGGACTCGAGTCCGGTCGAAAAATCCGTTTGTCTGTATGCTAGTCCGAAGGACGAAAAAGGACGCTAGGGCAGCTATTGGCTACTGGCTATCAACTTCCTTATTCTAGTCCCTTCGTACGTCATCACGTTCAAACCAAAGGACTTTCGAACAGACTTTAGTCCATTCATGTGTGTGCAAGTCCGGTCGTTCGCAAGTCCGTCGTAACTCCGTCCGAAAGACCGTTGGACGTTTGATACGCGGCATTAGTATGGTAAAATATGGTGAGTGGGGGCCAGAGAGGTAATCAATCCCGGGAGCTGAGGCAATTTAAGGCTGCATGGCAGCAGGGCGCACACACAGAGCCCTCCATAACACAGGTAGCCAGTCTGATCAGTGGATCCAAGTGGTGGGTGAATGGTGACTATCAAAGAGTCTGAAAATAGATAAGTAGGGTATAACTGTGCTGCAAGGGTTAATAAGGGAGTGAAGTGAAAGTGGGAAGTGACCGAGTGGAAAAATAAGGGAAACATGCACATGGTGATGAGTAAAAAGATCCAGTTCACAAACGTGAGTTGGTACAACTTCTGACTTCAAGGCTTTCGGCCAATACCAGCTCGATTGACCCACTACCGCTGGCAAGTGAGTCCACCTTGTCTGGTAAGAGTACATATCTACATCTTTCAGATAGAAGATTTTCCTGTTTTAACAGCTCTACAGCCAGCTTTAATTCACCCTACTGCACCAGTTTACATCCCTATAGGAGGACCTTAAAGTCAGTTATTTGATGGACACACTCAGTGTTAATTTCGTCGACTAAAACATTTTATTCGACTAAATGAATATTATTTTAGTCGACTAAAATACGACTAAAACTAAAACAACTGAGATGACTGAAATACGACTACAGGCAGTCCCCAAGTTACTAACAACTCCTACTTACGAACGGCCTCAAATGCCGGCCACTTGTGCTCCATGCTGGGCCTGGATACCTCCGGACACATCCAATACTGGAGTACTACATGTACTGCATGGCCAGAAGAGCCCCAGATAACATAACAAGCGTCCGGAACATCCCACATCCATGCCTAGGCGGACGTTACACGTAGGCCTCATCGGACTTTTTTTTTTTTTTTCGAAAATTCTGACGGACCTAGGTAGAGAACATGTTCTAAATATTTCCGACGGAACCAATTCCTATCGGGAAAACCGCTCGTCTGTATGCTGTTCCGACGGACCAAAAATGACGCATGCTCTGAAGCAAGTACGAGACGGAAGTTGTTGCATACTGGCTAATGAACTTCCTTTTTCTAGTCCCGTCGTACGTGTTGTACGTCACCGCGTTCTGGACGGTCGGACTTTGGTGTGATCGTGTGTACGCAAGACAGTTTCAGCAAAATTCCGTCGGAACGCCGTCGGAAAAACCTTCTGAGTTTATTCCGACAGGAATACCGGTCGTGTGTACAGGGCATAAGACTAAAACTAAATTGAAATTTGACTTCAAAATTAACACTGGTCTGTAGGGGTGCAACGGATAAAAAAACTCACGGTTCGGATCGTTCCTCGGATCAGGAGTCACGGTTCGGATCAACAAAAAAAAAAAAATCTCCCCCACTGTAATATCCACGTCATCTCCCCCACAGTCACATCAGTCTCTGTACAGAGGAGCTTACACTCTAATGTCCCCTCCCCCCACAGCCACATCAGTCTCTGTACAGAGGAGCTTACACTCTAATGTCCCCTCCCCCCACAGCCACATCAGTCTCTGTACAGGAGCTTACACTCTAATGTCCCCTCCCCCCACAGCCACATCAGTCTCTGTACAGAGGAGCTTACACTCTAATGTCCCCTCCCCCCACAGCCACATCAGTCTCTGTACAGGAGCTTACACTCTAATGTCCCCTCCCCCCACAGCCACATCAGTCTCTGTACAGAGGAGCCATTTTTGCAGGGAGGGGACATTAGAGTGTAAGCTCCTCTGTATCTATGCGCTCCCCTCCTTCCTCTCACATTATTGATCACCTATCATCTGTATTATTCATAATTCCCTCCATGTATCCTCCTCACCTCTCAATACAAGGCTTCTTCCTGTCTCGTCCTCCAAACACTAGAGGACAACAAAATTTAGCTGAGGCTCCGGCTGGCGGCCATTTTGCATAGGGCCAAACGCCATAATATACTGCATAGGGACACACAGGAAGTCCTCCAGCAGACACTAGAGGTCACACACTGCTCTGTGAAAGGACTCCAGCAGGGGGCGGCCATTTTTGCGGCCAGGTGTACCAAGATGGTAGGCCAAAGCCGCGGCCTTTCCTAAGGCCGAGGCGGCGGCGCGCTCCGCGGAGCGCATGTGTGCCGATCTGAACAGGCTGAACCGTTCGGATCACGGATCAGTGACGATCCGTTGCACCCCTACTGGTCTGTTGTGCATGTTCATACCTCAATGTAATAATAAATAACATATGAGATTTTTCACTCCAGCAGTATATAATGAGTTTGCAAATTGTAGAGAAATGTTAACTAATGCATTACAATTGAATTACACCCATTCGATTTTAGACGACTAAAATGAGTTTTAGTCGACTAAAATATACTGGAGATTTACAGGTAGTCGACTAAATACAACTAAAACAATTGCAGAAGACTAAAATGGGACTAAAACTAAAATGCCATTTTAGTCCTAAGACTAATGCCCCGTACACACGATCGGACATTGATCGGACTTTCCGACAACAAAATCAATGGAGTCTTCACGGGCTCTTTCTGACGAGGCAATGTTCTCATACTAAAACAAGAAATGGGGAATACATATCAATACATTGCACTGAATCTCACAAATTTCAGATTTGCTATGATGAAGGGAGATCCAGAAATGGTCATTCTGACTAAGTAGGACCCTAATGCCCCGTACACACGATAGGATTTTTGGACAACAAAATCCTAGGATTTTTTTCCGATGAATGTTGGCTCAAACTTGTCTTGCATACATACGGTCACACAAATCTTGTCGGAAATTCCGAACGTCAAGAACGCGGTGACGTACAACACGTACGACGAGGCCGAGAAAAATGAAGTTCAATAGCCAGTGCGGCTCTTCTGCTTGATTCCGAGCACGCGTGGAACTTTTGTGCGTCGGAATTGTGTACACGCGATCGGAATTTGCGCAAACGGATTTTGTTGTCGGAAAATTTCAGAACCAGCTCTCAAATTTTGTGCGACGGAAATTCCGATGGAAAATGTCCGATGGAGCCTACACACGGTCGGAATTTCCGACAACACGCTCCGATCGCACATTTTACGTCGGAAAGCCCGACCGTGTGTATGGGGCAAAGGACTAAAACTGAATCGAAATTTGCTGCCAAAATGAACACCGTGTAACGTGGGCAATCCGCGCTACCCCCTGTGGATATCAATGAAAAAACAATATATAAAAATATATAAATATAAAAATGCAAAAAGGTGTTATGCCCCGTACACACGGTCGGACTTTGTTCGGACATTCCGACAACAAAATCCTAGGATTTTTTCCGACGGATGTTGGCTCAAACTTGTCTTGCATACACACGGTCAAACAAAGTTGTCGGAAAATCCGATCGTTCTGAATGCGGTGATGTAAAACACGTACGTCGGGACTATAAACGGGGCAGTAGCCAATAGCTTTCATCTCTTTATTTATTCTGAGCATGCGTGGCACTTTGTCCGTCGGATTTGTGTACACACGATCGGAATTTCCGACAACGGATTTTGTTGTCGGAAAATTTTATAGCCTGCTCTCAAACTTTGTGTGTCGGAAAATCCGATGGAAAATGTGTGATGGAGCCCACACACGGTCGGAATTTCCGACAACAAGGTCCTATCACACATTTTATGTTGGAAAATCCGACCGTGTGTACGGGGCATTAGTATTATGTGACGGTGCTGCAATCTAAAAAAAATGGAATATTCAGCTTGGAAGTAGGTGTAATGTGAAAAAATAGATGTGCAACCCAAACAAAAGAAAGAAAATCAAATGTGTGCAAAAAAAAAGGAACACAAATTGGTGCAATAAATGGTGCAATAAAATGTCCCGTCAGAACAAATCAACCAAATAGCAGCAAACTAATAACAAAAGGAATTATCTGAATTAGACCTGTGTTGAGATAAAGATGAAATAAAAATGAAATAAAAAACGTACTAGTAAAAACACGGAAAAAAGCCCATAAAGTGTTCTATAAGGTCCAGTAAAAGGATCAATAAAAAGATTCAATAAAAAGATTGTAGGTGGAAAACCCCCAATTAGTCCTTTCCAGACTGTAGTCCCACAATATAAAAATGAACACTGGACACACTTCTTAGGAAGTTCACTATTTTGGTGTTTTCATTTTGTCTCTCACTTTTTGCACTTTATCTTCATTGATTACATTTTATGTATACTTTGTGTGATTATTGTACTCATTCATCACATGTTTATATTTCAATACTCACACACTACATGTCCATATTCCACGTTTTATATTTCAGTATTTTCAGTTTACCGCTGTTATATTGTTTTATGAGTATATTTAGCGCTACACTTTGTTTTTCACATATTTCTTGGACCTTGTTTGTTTTTGTGTTAGCAGCTTCACTTATATTGGATTAGCGCAGTAATGGAATACACCAAAGGAGAATATACTACCGATGAGCCCCTCTACACCCTGTCACGCCCGGCCCTGCACTACCTTCTTCTTTTTCTTTTCTTTCCGGGCCTCACTTAACAAACACTTAACAATCACAACCACTGATTTTCTATTGCTTGAATAAGCATACATAAAAAAAAAAAAAAAAAATCTGTCTCACTTTTTATTATAGAACTGCAAAGACAGGAAACTCAGAGGGTGGGCACTTAATGTAATGCTCTCTTGGTTCCAACATCACACAAGTATTGTGGCTGAGCTCCTTGAAGAAGAGGCAGTCAATTGCCGGAATTGCTGTAGTGGAGCTTCCAAAAAGTTCAGGAAATCAGGTAAAGCAATTAAGATTTACAGAATTTTCTTGGATGATAGATGAGGTTTTTCTCATGTTAGAAATAATGATGATGTGCAAAGTGCAGGAGAGGCATAGCAACCAATAGGAAGGAAGCTTTCCTTAGTTAGGAGCAGTGATAACATAGAAAGTAAAATTCTGATTGGTTGCTTTGGAATTAGGACATTTTATAAAACATTCCAAGGTGTTTTAGTAAATCCAATATTTATCCTATAGCAGTATATACATTGTTTTCTTACTCTGTAAAACTGATTGAAAATGTATTGATAATGCTCTGGTGGTGATTGCGTTATTGCAAAAAATAATATCAAATATTAAATAGAATAGTCCGTTTGACCACTTACAGACTGGAAGATTTTCCTGTTTAATGACCAGGCCATCTTTTGCGATACGGCACTGCGTCGATTTAACTGAAAATTGCACGGTCGTGCGACGTTGTACCCAAACAAAATGTAAGTCCTTTTTCTCCCCACAAATAGAGCTTTCTTTTGGTGGTATTTGATCACCTCTGCGGTTTATATTTTTGCGCTATAAACAATAAAAGGGCACCAATTTTGAAAAAAAAAAAAAAAAAACAATATTTTTTACTTTTTGCTATAATAAAATATCCCCAAAAATGTTTTTAAAAAACAAATTTCTTCTGCAGTTTAGGCCAATATATATTCTTTGTATTTATTTATTTCAGTTACTTATATAGCGCCGTCAATTTACGCAGCGCTTTACTTCTACATATTTGTGGTAAAAAAAAAAAAAAATCGCAATAAGCATATATTGATTGGTTTGCGGAAAAGTTTTTGCGTTTACAAACTATGGAAAAGATTTATGGCATTTTTATTATTATTTTTTTACTTTTTACTATAATAAATATCCCCAAAAATGTTTTTAAAAAACAAATTTCTTCTACAGTTTAGGCCAATATATATTCTTCTACATATTTGTGGTAAAAAAAAAAAAAAAAATCGCAATAAGCGTATATTGATTGGTTTGCGCAAATGTTATAGTGTTTACAAACTATGGAAAAGATTTATGGCATTTTTAGAATAATTTTTTTTTTTTTACTAGTAATGGTGGTGATCTGCGATTTTTTTAGCGGTACTGCGACATTGCGGCGGACAGATCAGACACTTTTGACACATTTTTGGGACATTGACATTTACACAGCAATCAGTGCTATAAAAATGCACTGATTACTGTGTAAATGTAATTGGCAGGGAAGGGGTTAACACTAGGGGGCGATCAAGGGGTTAAATGTGTTCCCTGGTTAGTGTTTCTAACTGTGGGGGGGATACTGACTGGGAGAGGAGACATGTCGCTGTTCCTATTTATAGTAACAAACGATCTGTCTCCTTTCCCCTGACAGAACAGGGATTTGTGTGTTTATACACACAGATCCTCATTTTGGCTCTTGTGCCCGCGGTCGCGGGTGGCCGGCGTGCAGCCTCCGGCGGCTCTTAAAGGGGAAGACTTACCTATACGTCGTTTTGCGGGAACGTGCCACTTTGCCGAGGTATATTGGCGTGAGACGGCCGGCAAGTGGTTAATATATTTTATTTTTCTATATTTTTTTTTTGTTTTTTTGTGTCTGGACCAGCACTATAATCATTGCTCCACATACCTATAGTCACAAATATGGATCAGGCACTTCATTGATTTGCAATTTAGATCTAATTATGTCTTTGTAATATGTCTCCATTCATACAAATTTAGTTAAAGTCGTATGTTTTCAAATAGTTTTGTAAAGATAAGGAGATATCTGAAATGTAAATCATTGCGGTACCTGAAAAGTCCCAATTGTAGATTTATGTTAATAATATATACATTGGGGGAAATAATGATTTGATCCCCTGCAGTTTGCCCACTTACAAGGAAATGAAGGGTCTATAAATTTTTATCATAGGTGTATTTGAAATAATAGAGACAGAATATCAACCAAAAATCCAGAAAAAACACATCATACAAATGTTCTAAATTGAGATGCAGTTCAGTGAGTAAAATAAGTATTTGACCCCCAAGCAAAACATGACTTAGTACTTGGTGGAGAAACCCTTGTTGGCAAGCACAGAGGTCAGACGGTTCTTGTAGTTGGTGACCAGGTTTGAACACATCCAGAGGCGTAGCTACAACTTTCAAGGGCCCGGTGCAAGAAACCATGAAGGGCCCTCTTGACCTCTGATCCCCGGGCCTGGATCCCTTTACTCTCATTGTGGGGCCCTTTATTAGGGTCTCATAGCAGCCTCCTTTCTGCCATCATGGTGGTAGAACACCAGGGTCCAGTCCCAAGTTCAACCTTTGTGACCCCGGTAGTTCCGCCACGGTGTTCCACCTGCATTTAGGTACTGCCATAAATGTGATAGATTTTACGGGCATGTAAGACCTGCACTCCCAGCATCCGCAAGGCTTTTAAACAGGGTGTTACTGACAGGCTCAGTGAGCGGACCCTGAGCAGATCACCCATGACAGGAGAACCAACATACCTATTGCCAACCCCAGGAATATGAGCTGCAGTGGTGCAGGAGGAAAGCTCTGACAGCAAGCGGCTCACATTGGGGACACTGATGGAGGTTGGAATGTCAGGCTGGCAGCATTGGGTTAGCAGCGGTTGGGGGGGGGGGCAAGTCAGGAGGCGGTTATCAGTAACAGAAGAGCCGGTGCAAGAATTTTTGTCTACACAGGCGAATGTGCATTTAGTTTTTTTGATGCTCTTCCACTCCACCGTCCACCCCTCCACAATGCAACCCCACCACCCCTACTATCCACAGCTGTGCTGGGACCTCCTTCACATTATGCCTGTGTTTGTGATGGGGTGCAATGTGAAGGACGTCTCTTCAAATCCCCCCAGGACAAATCCATCCCCACTCAATCCCCCTCTCAGCAAAAATCCTCTCCCCCCACCTCTAGCACAGATCCTCTCCTCCAGGTCCTCCCTTCCATCAGAACCCCCCCCTCATCCTCGGTCAAATCCGCTCCCCCCCCCCCATTCTCCCCTTTCTCCTATGCCAGCATAAGTACTCTCCCAATTCTGTAACAAATCCTACTACCCAAATCCCCCTTCTCAGTACAAACCCCCCCCAAATCACAAATCATCTCCCCTTCTAATACAATTCCATACTTCCCAACTGTCCTGGTTTTGGTGGGACCTTCCTGAGATACAAATGAAATCCTGTGTATCCGGATTAAGGGTCTGTTTATACCAGAATGTTGTGAGGGGAAAACCTGCGTTTTGTGTGCATTTCCCACACTGCATTCAAAATGCACTGCCATAGCGTTCTGTAATGGGTGTCAACTTAACCGCTTCAGCCCCCCCGGAAGAATTTACGCCCTTCCTGACCAGAGCACTTTTTGCGATTCGGCACTGCAATTGCCCTGAATCTCTAGCAAGGTGCCCAGGATCCCAGACCCCATGATTGTCCCCTCAATAGCAGCCAGTTTGTCTTTTAAGAAGAGGGGAAGGGGGCAAGTTGTCAAAGAAGAATACATGCAGTGATTTGGGGGGATAAGAGGATGCTTTATGTGTTAGGGGGCACTTTGGGAGGGGAGAGAAATTGTGCTGGAAGGGGGGTTAATTACAAAATCTGACCTCCCCTAATCACAAGTTTTCTCCTCCCCCCCAAAGTGCCCCCTAACACATAAAGCATCCTCTTATCCCCCTAAATCACTGCATGTATTCTTCTTTGACAACTTGCCCCCTTCTCTGATTCCCCTTTACTGGCTCCTTCCAGTGTTGCCAACTGTCCGTTAATTTACGGGCAGCCCGTAAATTACACCCCATTTTCAGGGCGCCCATAAATGTCCGTTACGGGCAGCGGTGCCCGTAAAAAAGATGGCTGCAGGCCGACATCGCTACTGCGCATGCGCCGTTCCGAAGCCTGCCGAGCTCGGGAGAACTCGTACATGCTTGGGCAAGCGCATACGCAGTGATGTAATTTTGCCGCCTGGTGCCATTTTTTCCTCACAGCCTCTGACCCCCTGTACCATGTCCGCACAGCCTCTGACCCCCTGTACCGTGTAAATGAAGAAATATGTTTTTTGACTTTTGTTTAACTTAAACACATTGCTAATAGCACTAGCTATATGTTTATAGTTTAGTTTAAATATTGATATTTGCACTGTTTAGCCTGAAAACAGGCATTGTAGGTACTTTTTTGCAGTACCAGTAAAAAATGTGGCTCTGTCAGTAAATTTCATGATTTTTGCCAGTAAAAAAAAAAAAAAAAAAAAAAAAAAATTGGCGGCGTTTGTAAATTTTGGGGTCCTGCCAGTAAAATTTACTTCGGGGGGGGGGGGGGGTTGGCAACACTGTCTCCTTCCCCTGCAAGTGCCAAGCATTAAGATTCAGTACAAACATCAGATCAGCACCCGTTCTGTTGATGCTGATTGCTGTGTCCATTCTCCTCCCCCTCCTTCTCCTGTCTCTGACATCCGTGCCGAGGAAAAGAGGGAGGGGACTTCAGCCTGTGTGTTAGTGTGAGGTGGGCAGGAGGGGGGAGGAAGGGGGGAGAGAGAGAGATGCTTTACAGCAGGGATCTGCAATTAGTGGACCTCCAGCTGTTGCAAAACTACAAGTTCCATCATGTCTCTGCCTCTGGGTGTCATGCTTGTGGCTGTCAGAGTCTTGCTATGCCTCATGGGACTTGTAGTTTTGCAACAGCTGGAGGTCCGCTAATTGCATATCCCTGCCTTACAGTGTAATCGCAGCGTGTAGGAACAGAAACACCCCGCACACGCTGCGAGCCAATCACTGGAGCCATTGGAGGTGAGAGAACCAGCAGTTGCTACGCCAGGTGCCGGACCGGAAGTCTTTCGTGCAGTCGTGGGGCGCCCTTACAGTGGCGGGATTTGCCAGGGCCCAGTCGCAAGTGCAACTGTTGCGACCCTGGTAATTCCGCCACTGAACACATCTCAGGGGGGATTTTGGTCCACTCTTTTTTACAGATCTTCTCTAAATCCTTAACCACTTCCCGCCCGGCCTATAGCAGAATGACGGCCGGGCGGTGGTTCAGTTATCCTGACTGGGCGTCATATGAGCGCTTTACGGAGGCTCTTTATCATGTGATCAGCCGTGTCCAATCACGGCTGATCACAGTGTAAACAGGAAGAGCCGTTTATCGGCTTTTCCTCACTCACGTCTGACAGACACGAGTAGATGAGAGCCGATCAGCTGCTCTCCTGACAGGGGGGTCTGTGCTGATTGTTTATCAGTGCAGCCTCCCCGCGGATGCCTGCCCAGGACCACCAGGGAAGCCCACAAAGGACGCCCACCAGGTATGCCACCCTGGACCACCAGGGATATGCCAATAAGTGCCCATCAGCAATGCCTGCCAGTGCCATCAGTGATGCCTATCAGTTCCATCTATCAGTGCCACCCATCAGTGCCTATCAGTGCCCACCAGTGCCGCCTATCAGTGCCCATCAGTGCCACCTATCAGTGCCCATCAGTGTCGCCTATCATTGCCCATCAGCGTCCACCAGTTCCACCTTTGAATGCCCATCAGTGCTGCCTATCAGTGCCCATCAGTGTCCACCAGTGCCACCTTTGAATGCCCATCAGTGCCGCCTATCAGTGCCCATCAGTGTCGCCTATCATTGCCCATCAGTGTCCACCAGTGTCACCTTTGAATGCCCATCAGTGCCGCCTATCAGTGCCCATCATCAGTGCCCATCAGTGCCACCTCATTGGTGCTGCCTTATTAGTGCCTGTCAGTGCAGCCTCATCAGTGCCCATCAGTTAAGGAGAAAGCGTACTTTTATAACAGAAACAAAGAAAAACTTTTTTTTTTTTTTTTTTTTTTTTATTCAATCAGCTTTTTTTTTTTGTTTAGCAAAAAATAAAAACCGCAGAGGTGATCAAATGCCACCAAAACAAAGCTTTATTTGTGGGAACAAAATGATAAAAACGTTGTTTGGGTACAGTGTAGCATGACCGTGCAATTGTCATTTAAAAAGTGACAGCGCTGAAAGCTGAAAATTGGCCTGGGCAGGAAGGGGGGAAAGTGGTTAAGGTTTCTTGGCTGTCGCTTGGCAACTCAAAGTTTCAGCTCGCTCCATAAATTCTCTACAGGATTAAGGTCTGGAGACTGGTTAGGCCATTCCATGACCTTAATGTACTTCTTCTTGAGCTACTCCTTTGTTGCCTGTGCAGTATATTTTGGGTCATTGTCATGCTGGAAGACCCATCTCCAATCCATCTTCAAGGTGCTCTGGCTGAGGGAAGAGGGTTCTCATCCAAGATTTTACAATACATGGCCCTGTCCATTGGTCCCTCAATTCGGCAAAATCGGCCTGTACCTTTAGCAGAGAAACAGCCCCAAAGCACAATGTTTCCACCTCCATGGTTGACTGTAGGTATTGTGTTCTTAGGGTCAGTGTCAGCATTTTTCTTCCTCCAAACACGGTGAGTCAAATTAAAGCTCAATTTTGGTCTCATCTGACCACAGCACTTTCTCCTAATCCTTCTCTGAATTATTAAGATGTTCATTGGCAAACTTCAGACAGGCCTGTACATGTGCCTTCTTGAGGAGGGGGACCTTGAGGGTGCTGCAGGATTTCAGTCCATGAAGACGTATTGTGTTAACAATGGTTTGTTTGGTGACTGTGGTCCCAACTGCCTTGAGGTCATTCACTAGTTCCTCCCGTGTAGTTCTGGGCTGATCCCTCACTTTTCTCATGATCATCCTCACCCCATGAGGTAAAACCATGCATGGAGCTTCAGACCGAGGGCGATTGATCGTTATTCTGTATTTCCTCCATTTGTGAATAATCATTTCAACAGTTGTCGCCTTCTCACCAAGCTTCTTGCTGATGGTCTTGTAGCCCATTCCAGCCTTGTGCAGGTCTACAATCTTGTCCCTGTCGTCTTTTGACAGCTCTTTGGTCTTGTCCGTGATGGTGAGGTTTGAATGAAAGAAAGAGATTCTGTGGACAGGTGTCTTTTATACACATAACGAGTTGTCATATGGAGCACCTTCTTAAACTGGCAGGACTAATCTGTGTACCACATGAGCACCTACAGTCTGTGGAAGCCAGAATTATTGTTTGTCGGAAGGGGACTAAATACTTATTTTACTCACTGAACTGCAACTCAATTTATAACATTTGTATGATGTGTTTTTTCTGGATTTTTTTGGTTGATATTCTGTCTCTATCATTTAAAATACATCTATGATAAAAATGATAGACCCTTCATTTCTTTGCAAGCGGGCAAACTTACAAAATCTGCAGGGGATCTAACAATTATTTTTGCCACTGTATATTGTTTTCTTTGTTTAGACAAAGCTGCTCCTCTGCAGGTACAGTACAGTAAGGCTGTCCATGCATAGATCAAAATTTAAAAAGTTTTTGAAAGTTTTCGAAATTCAAAAGTTTAGGGCTGTACTTTTGGCTTGTTGCGATTAGGTGGATTATCTTGCACCACGCTGCACTATAAAAGTACTGTGGCTCGGTGGTGTGAACTTGGGGGTGATGGTAGGGGACAAAGGATTTTTGCTATGTCTTGCTTTGGGACTGTGCTGGGCAAGATGTAGATATTTGCCAGCACACCATGGATCTTCAAGTTTTCCAAACAGCTTTATTGAAGTATGATCACATCACAAAACAGGAGAGTGCAACGTTTCAAAGTTACGCAGATGACCCCTTCGTGGCAGGTGGTGCTCGATAATGTGGGTAGGGGGGGGGCGGCAAACCAATGCCACCCCCCCCTTGGTGGGGGATGGACAATAATGCAGGGAACACCCCACCACCGCGGGAAAGGCCTCCTTACCTCTGTCCTGCCCAGACCCCGATCTCCCCTCCTCGAACCAAGGAGTGCTGGATGGCTGAGACGGATGCTGGATGGTGAGCCATCCATGAAGTGGCGGCTGTTGGGTCCGTTGGTCTTCCCCTTGCTTCTCCCCCAGCCGTGCATCTCCTCACTCCTCCTCCTCCCCCTTGACCAATAAGGTCGCTTCTCCTTTTGGCCAATCGGGAAACGGATCTCACTACCTGCTTCCTGATTGGCTGGGAGGAGAATCAGTGTGAGAATAGCGATATGCAGTTCGGCGGCATGATCGTTCTTACAAGTGGAGGGAGGGGGCAGAAGATGACACCCCTTCCCGCCGCCCTCTGGTGCTTCCCGCCATCTGCAATTGGTGAGTTGGAGAACAATTTGTTCGCTGCCAGAAGTTGAGCATAGCGATTTTCGATGACCAAATGGTCCCCAGTCATCTCTATGACCCTCGGAAGCCCGGGCGCGATGTTATGATGTCACATCCGGGCTGGCGGAAGTAAACAAAGCCGAGGACGGCTGGAAAGGTTGAGAGAGTTTATTTTTTTTTTTCCATCTCAGCCTTTCCAGCCTGGAGGAGAGATGTGGGGTCTTTTAGACCCCACATCGCTCCATAAAGAGGACCTGTCAGGCACTATTCCTATTACAGGGGATGTTTACATTCCTTGTAATAGAAATAAAAGTGATCAAAAAATATTTTTTTAAAGAGAAAGTGTAAAAATGAAAAAAAAAAAAAAAGTAAAATAAAGAATAAAAAAAAAAAATTTAAAGTGCCCCGTCCCCGCATGCTCGCGCACAGAAGCAAACGCATACGTTAATCACAGCCACATATGTGAACGGCGTTCAATTCACACACATGAGGTATTGTCACGTGCGTTAGAGCAAAAGCAACAATTCTAGCCCAAGAACTCCTCTGTAACTCTAAAAAGGTAACCTGTAAAAAAAATTTAAAGCATTGCCTATGAAGATTTTTTAAGTATCAAAGTTTGGTGCCGTTCTACGAGTGTGCGCAATGTTAAAGCGTGACATGTTAGGTATCTATTTATACAGCGTAACATCATCTTTCACATTATACAAAAAAATTGGGCTAACTTTACTGTTTTTCTTTTTTTAATTCCTAAAACTGTTTTTTTTTCCAAAAAAATGAGTTTGAAAAAACCCTGCGCAAATACCTTGAGACGTAAAAAGTTGCAACGAATGCCATTTTATTCCTTAGGGTCTCTGCTAAAAAAAAAAAAAAAAAAAAAAAAAAAAACATATATAATGTTTGGGGGTTCTGAGTAATTTTCTATAAAAAAAAAAAAATTAAAAAAGACAATTTTTACAGTAGTAGTAGCGATGTGCCAGAATTGGACCGGATAGGAAGTGGTTAATATCACTTGTAGCACCAAAATGCCAGAAGCGCAGAAGTACATCTGTAAGTACACTTGGCTGTTTTTTCAATATAAAAAAATCACATCACTGGCCCCTGACCCATTACATACAACAGAAAGCTGCTTCTGAACAAATAATAAAGACTGAGCCAAGTGTACAATTACAATCAGACAAGTACCATCTTCCTTCCCGTAATATATTTTATCTGACATCTAGCAGAGGAAGAGCAGAAGATCCGGTTTGCTATCAAAGTAACTGGCCAAGGTTTATGTTTTTAGCAATCCTTTTTTGTTTTGTGATACACACAAATTTAAATTGCAGACAGATACAAATTTGATGATTATTGAATGTTATAGAGCAGCGGCCCCAACCTTGTTTTGGCACCAGAGATCCCCCTTTATATCAGTGTCCACAGTCTCCCTTTACATCACAGATCCCCCTTTAACCACTTAAGGACCGAGCCTCTTTTTGAGATTTGTTGTTTACAACTTAAAAACAGGTTTTTTTTTGCTAGAAAAGTACTTAGAACCCCCAAACATTATACATTTTTTTTCCTAACACCCTAGAGAATAAAATGGCGGTCGTTGTAATACTTTCTGTCACACCGTATTTTGGAAAAAATACACTTTTTTTTTAATTAAAAAGTAAGACAACAGTAAAGTTAGCCCAATTTTTTTTTTTTAATATTGTAAAAGATAATGTTACGCTGAGTAAATTGATACCCAACATGTCATGCTTCAAAATTGCGCCCGCTCGTGGAAGGGCGACAAACTTTTACCCTTAAAAATCTCCATAGGCGACTAAAAAATTCTGTAGGTTGCATGTTTTGAGTTGCAGAAGGGGTCTAGGGCTAGAATTATTGCTCTCGTTCTACCAATCGCGGCGACACCTCACATGTGTAATTTGAACACCGTTTTCATATGCGGGCGCTGCTCATGTATGTATATAAAAAGGCTCAAGCGCTGACGTG
Source organism: Aquarana catesbeiana (assembly GCF_042186555.1). Classification (NCBI taxonomy): domain Eukaryota; kingdom Metazoa; phylum Chordata; class Amphibia; order Anura; family Ranidae; genus Aquarana; species Aquarana catesbeiana. The sequence goes on from NC_133333.1 coordinate 23,773,468, forward strand.
GTTAAAAGTTACTACTAAAATACTGATATGGAAACCGAATGGTTAAGATGAGATGATCAAATAATATAGCTGCAACTAAATGAGTGATAAGTCAATAAATAATAAAGTGGTCAGTTGCGCTTATATTAACCTCATCTGCCCATTAAAATAGTGAAAGGAGAAAATAAACTACTAAAAAACTACTAAAAAACACCTCCCAATAATCTTAATCTACAAATTCTTTCAAAACTGATTTGAAATAAATAAATAAATATATAAATGAATAGATTAATCAATCTAATCCCACCATACTGCATATAATTAAGTCATAAAATGCATTAATAATAAAACTGCTCAAATGTGCATGTGCTCTTCAACATATCTACTATTCATACTAAATACATGGCATATGTCTGATTAAATATAATAAGCTGTGCTGCTTGAACTTCCACAAATAAAATAAATAAAATATAAGTGTGCCAAAAAATGTGCAAGAAATCCTTCTTTTATCTAAAAAATCCTTCCTGTGAACTGTGAACAATACAATAGTATTATGTAACCAAACACCTCAGTGTCAGATATAATGTGAAATTGAAACAAAATATATAAACTAAGTGAAAACAAAATGTGTTACTTTCCTTTTTTCACTTCTTCTTAAATCGCTCCTCCACTCAGATTGCGGGCATGTGAAAAGAGAAATTAAAAGTCTATTGCGCAGAGATCAACCACTGATTTAATGCTATCTAACAGATAGGGTTGTTCCACTCACATAACCTCCTAGTAGGGATCGCTTTTATTGATCAGCTGCAAAAACCGGAGCACAGCGGTGAGATGCTTCATTCACCGCTGCTGCTATCTCACACACTGCAAATGCTGGGGACTTCCAAGGGTTCCTCCTACATGTTACGTCACTGCCACGTGACTTGAAGGAACCTTGAAAAAGTCATGTGGCAGTGACGTAACATGGCTTGGCTACTCACGTATGCATTCGCTTCTGCGCACGAGCTTGGCTTTTTTTTCTTTTTTGTTTTTCCTTTTTTTTTTTTACACTGTTCTTTTTTTTTTTTTTTTTTAATTGTGTCACTTTTATTCCTATTACAAGGAATGTAAACATCCCTTGTAATAGAAAAAAAGCATGACAGGTCCTCTTAAACATGAGATCTAGGGTCAAAAAGCCCTCAGATCTCATATTTACACTAAAATGCAATAAAAAAAAAATAATGATAAAAAAATGCTGTCATTTAAAAAAAAATAAATAAAAATGGCCCTTTAAAAGCTATGGGTGGAAGTGGCGTTTTGACGTCGCTTCCACCCTGCAATGATATGGAGACGGATGCGGGCCATCTTCCCCTCACTCGTCTCCATGTCACACAAGGGACAGCATCCGATCGCCTCTGCTGATGGCTCCAGTAAGCGTCGGAGGGCACCGGAGCGTGGCGGGAGGAGGGGGGGGCCCTCTCCTGCCGCCGATAAAAGTGATCTCGCGGCGAATCCACCAAAAAGACCACCATTATCGGAAACCGGACCGCCGGCCGAAGAAGAGGATACCGGGGTTATGGTTGCTAGCATGTAGAAGCAGCAGTGCCTTTGATCTCACATTGCAGACATGAGGCTCAAGGTACAGGAGTACATACAGTAGGTACAGCGTTTGCACAACTATAATTCAAGATAATAGCAAACCTCCCAACCTTTTGAGATGGGAATGAGGGACACCTATTAGAATGAGTATGTAGGCAAAAAAAAAGAAAAATACTTAACCCCACATTTAAGAACTTAATGCAACTCTCTGGTGCAGATAAAGCAGTTTAGGGTTACCCCAGGGGCCAATATTTCAATAATGAAGATTTGGTTTGTCTAAGTATTCCTGCTTATTCTATACAGCAGGAAGAGGAGCATATGGACATCTCCATGGCATAGGGCTGCAGTTCGTTCTGCACTCCTGTAACCCATTTTCAGCAGGCAGCGGGCTGAAGCCTGCTGTTGGCTGACGTCACAGAGCTAACAGGCTCAAATAAGGCTCAGAAAAGATCCATATGGTCATGATCCACCCACATGCCTGGACCAGCACCTGGCTCAGCGAGCCGCTAAGACCCTGACCCGGCCACTCCCTCCACAGCCCAGCAATCCAGTGAGCGAGGCTGGGCAGAGCAGAGAGCCGATGACTGACAGTCACCGGCTCTCTGCTCACGGAGCTCTGAGAACCGAGCGATCAGCGGTGTTCTCAGTGTTAGAGACGGTGGGGGACAGATGCAAAAAACGGTGAATTAAATACGTGGGGTCAAAAATATATGTGGCAGTTCAAATTATCAAAAGACATCTATCTGGGAGAAAGGGACCAAAGGCTACTTCCAGAGGAGTAACTAGAGCCTCAATGCAAGAAACCATGAGGTGCCCCCCCCCCTACCGCCAGGGCACTTTCCATCCGTCCCGGCACTTTTCTCTGGTCTTGGGGGCCCTTCCTTCCTTTACTCTTTAAATCTTTTAAAGACCTGGATTTCACACTCTATCTCCTACTCTATTAGCTTTTAGACAATCCCTGAAAACCCTTCTCTTCAGAGAAGCCCACCCTACCCACACCTAAGAACTGTATTTTCATTTTTTTCCATCAGCTCACCCCCCACAGTTATTACCTTTTGTTTCCACTTGACCCTCCCTTCTAGATTGTAAGCTCTAACGAGCAGGGCCCTCTGATCCCTCCAGTATTGATTTGTATTGTAACTGTACTGTCTGCCCTCATGTTGTAAAGCGCTGCGCAAACTGTTGGCGCTATATAAATCCTGTATAATAATAAAACCGTTTAAATCAAAAAAATTGCAAGCAAGTGGCAAGGAAGTCACAGGGGAGTAGCAAGCAAGATGCAAGGAAATTAGGTTGCAAGCAAGTTGCATGATTTTGGGTTTGCAGCAGTGTGCACCAAGCCTTACAGTCCCACAGCAGACCCTTTTCCTGCTGTCTTGCCCCCCCCCCCCACATGGCAGAACACCAAACCCTAGTCACAAATGTAACCTTTGTGACCCTGGTAGTTACGCCACTGGATGCTTCATAAGGCTGTTTCTATCTTCTGTCTGCTTCTGCTGTTCTGTCAGCCCCTTAGCTTGACCGTCGATACCACCAGGTCCCAACCTTCTAGCTTAGTATCCAATTCACTTTTTAAAGGAAGTGTGTTAGGTGCTTCCTAGACCATTGTACATAGTTCTGTATCATTTGCTGCTCTGTACTTCACACTTTGAGCAAGGTTTGGATGCCCATTGTCAATAGGACTTTCGGTTTGCAAACTTTGAAAAAGTTTGGCCAAGCCACAGTCAATTGAACTTGTGATAAGTTCACTGATCTCTAGTTGCCATGTTACCCTTTCTTACTGTCTGGTTATATTAAGAAACCTTTTCATATAAATCATGTATTTACACCCACTGCTTTCAAATCCACATCATGTGGGCCTCTCTTCTCCAAGTGTCCCCTAGAAAAGCTCCATGTTCCCCCAAGCCACCATCCAATTTAAATGTTTACAGGAAAATGACAGCTGGGGAGTGCTGGTTTCAATCCAACCGGTGGCTGAAGACAACACAAGTAGTTCCTTTTTCGAGCACACATTGATAGCTGAATTTCTCTTTCAGGTTTATGAAGATGGGGGTGAAGATCATATGGATTTGTGGACTCTTAATGTTATTTCTAAAAGGTAAGTGAAAGCAAAGCACTCAGTGGTGTAAATTACCTAATACAAGTGCAGAGAGAATCAGGTGCCGTTTTTATTGAAATGCAGTTCCTTATTTACTGTATTTTTTGTTTATATAGTGTATATGCATTGTGCTGAGCTTAATTCACATCATACTTTTTTTATATCTGATCCCCCCAATGTTCCTGTCCCAGTGACCACAAAGGATATAAAAGGAAATCTCCCCAATAAAAACCCAAATGGAAATAAAAACCTGAATTGCGGTGTTGGCTTCATCCATCGCTCTGGCCACACACCTCTGTGACCAAGCCATGGTGGGCAGAGAGAAACCGGTCAGTGGGCATAGCCAGAGTGGCGGCTGAGGCCAACACCACAATTCAGGGCGTCCTTCCTTCCACTGCAACTTACACTTCTGTAGTAGTGCACACATGCCTGCCCCCGTTCTCTGGGCACTGGCGAGGAGATCTCTTATAATAGGCTTCATGTACATCGGGATCACAAGAAATAAAAACCTGACGGAGGTTCTAACTTGTTTTGCCATGAATTTCAGATTAAAAGAGCCCCCTTGTATAAGATATCCTGTACACTATATTACCAAATATTTTGGGACACCTGCCATTACACGCACATGAACTTTTATGACATCCCAGTCTTAGTCCATAGGGTTCAATATTGAGTTGGCCCACCCTTTGCAACTATAACAGCTTCAACTCTTCTGGGAAGGCTGTCCACAAGGTTTAGGAGTCTATGGGAATGTTTGACCATTCTTTCAGAAGCGCATTTGGGAGGTCAGGCACTGATGTTGGACGAGAAGGCCTGGTTCGCTGTCTCCGCTCTATTTTAAAGGTGTTCAATTGGGTTGAGGTCAGAACTCTGTGTAGGCCAGTCAAGTTCCTCCACCCCAAACTCGCTCATCCATGTCTTTATGGATCTTGCTTTGTGCACTGGTGCGCAGTCATGTTGGAACAGGAAGGGGCCATCCCCAAAATGTTCCCACAAAATTGGCAGCATGAAATTGTCCAAAATGCCTTGGTATACTAATGCCTTAAGAGTTCCTTTCACTGGAACTAAGGGGCCAAACCCAACCCCTGAAGAACCACCCCACACCACATTCCCTCCTCCGCCAAACTTTACACTTGGCACAATGCGGTCAGGCAAGTACCGTTCTCCAAACCCAGACATGTCCATTGGATTACCAGACAGACAAGTGTGATTTGTCACTCCAGAGAACACGTCTCCACTGCTCTAGAGTCCAGTGGCGGCATGCTTTACACCACTGCATCCGACGCTTTGCATTGCACTTGGTGATGTAAGGCTTGGATGCAGCTGCTCGGCCATGGAAAACAATTCCATGAAGCTCTCTACTCACTGTTGTTGTGCTAATCTGAAGATCACTTGAAGTTTGGAGGTCTGTAGCTATTGACTCTGCAGACAGTTGGTGACTTCTGCGCACTGTGAGCTCCATCATGCGCTGACCCCGCTCTGTCATTTTACCCGGCCTACCATTTTGTAGCTGAGTTGCTGTTGTTCTCAGTTGCTTCCACTTTGTTATAATACCACTAACAGTTAATCGTAGTAGCAAGGAAATGTTACAGATGGACTTATTGCACAGGTGGCAACCTATCACAGTACCACGCATGAATTCACTGAGCTCCTGAAAGTGACCCTTTCTTTCACAAATGTTTGTAGAAGCCGTCTGCTACACTGACACTCCTTACGCTGTCTCAGCAAGCCAAAATAATACCCAGTACTTCTGGGAGAACGGAAGCAGGTGACCTCCACTCGTGACAGTATTCAGGCCTACTAATAGAACCCCTCCCCCCCCCCCCCCTGGTTCTGTCCACGGCACTCTCGAACATCACAAAAGTTTTGACCCAAACCCAAGTCCCCATTTTGAAGACTTATATGCAAGGTATTGGCCATAAAAAAAAAAAAAAAAGAGTATGGGGGCCCGCGAACTGCCCTGGGGGACATGTATCAATGTAAAACGTTTTTTTTTAAAAGATTGTTTTTATAGGAGCAGTGATTTTAACGATGACATCACCAGGAGCAGGGACACACCAAGAGAAGAACGGCTAGGAAAAAGAGGCTACGCGCTGGGAGCTACAGCTCCTTCTACAGGCCTAAGGACAATAAACTGTTTTAAATTGTCACACAAATAAATATTTGAAATCTTTATTATTTCTTGGAAATAATATGGTGTGGGTGGATTTCTGCCAGTCATAGGCTGTGTCACACCCCTCCAGCCCCTGCAGCCTGTGTCTTAGAATAACAGGGAGGTGAAGCCTCCATCAATCTACATGTAATATCCCACCCTATTGCGTTTAGCTGTGCAACTCTATAGTCAGATGCGATAGGGAGGAAATGCTTAGGGTAGAAAATACACTGAAAAATGAGCATGTGCAGAGCTGGCAAAACTGCTCTGCAAAATCCCCAACTGCAGTGGGGACGTGGACAGAAGGGGGAGACAGAGAGCAGCAGGATCAACCAGTTTTTTTTTTTTTTGAATACAGAAAATCTCATAGTGAGTATAAACAGCATGTAGTACACCAATGATTGATAGTTTTTAATGATGTGGGTTTAAAGAGGAAGTAAACCCTGGTGGGTTTTACTTCCTCTTTATTTCCCTGCAAAGGTAAAGCATAATGGGCATAGTAGCCCATTATGTGTCACTTACCTGAAACCGAAGCCTACAATGTCATCGCTGTCCCCACTATCAGCGAGCGTCCATCTTCACCCCTCTTCCTTCCGGGGCCGCGATCTCCGGCTCTGTGACTGGCCGGAGTCGCATGACGTCACTCCCGTGCAGTCACGGCATGACCCCTTTTAGAAACAGCATGATCTGCCCTTTCTAAAGTGGTCATCAGCGCATGGCTTTTTTTAAATATCTCCTAAAATGTGGAGGTTTAGGAGATATTAATATAGGCTTACCTGTAGGTAAAAGAGGTTGTACAGGGTGTACAACCACTTTAATGACACATTAAACCACTTATACCAAAAACTATACTCATAATGGAGAAAACAAAGATGGAGAATACAAAAATCTGCAGAGTAAAGGAGTTGGAATAAGAATTTGAATAAAACTCATGATATCTGTGCTTGTTGCAGGTTGTTTCAATGGAACACTTAAAGATGACTATGTGGAACTCCTGGATAGAGTTGAGGTCTGGAAAGGCTCATGTGCGATGCTACCATGCAAGTACAAACCAAAAGACGACTTTGACAAATTTCTATGGTACTTCAACTCAACATATGATATTATTACTAAGGATTTTAATGGGACGACTGTCTACAACAGCAAGGATGAGAATGACGTGGACCCTTTGTTTGCTAGACGAGTGCAGTATGTAGGAAAGTCAGACACGGACTGCACCATAGTAATAAGAAATATTCAGAAAGAGGATGAAGGCACTTACAATCTGAGGCTGTTGACTAAGAATAAAGCTTTTAGGTGGATGTCCAAAACATTAACCATCGCAGTATCTGGTAAGTAATTTGCATGTTTTTTGCTGACTGCAACAGAGAAAACTTCTCCACAGGTCCTTCTTAAAGCATCCAAACCCATAAAAAGAAAAACATAAGATATTGCAAGTTTGTTTTATCCTTACATATGGATACATGAGACCAGCAAAACCTTAGAAGGTCCTAAAGCCCCTCTAGCCAAGTATCCAACAGGTAAACCTAAAGGGAGGCCAGACCAGATCAGACCATATAGCGGGAATCTTACTTTCCAGGCTCTTGTTATATGGGAGTAATGAAATAAGGGGTTTGGGAGTCTGGTCCCCAACCAGGACTCCCCAAGGGAAAGGATGGGGGGGGCAAGTGGACTATCTCGGGAACAATACAGAAGGGCATACAATTAAGTATATAAACAATCGAATAAAAAATAGAAAAAGTTTATTAATACATAATACATGACAGGAAATGTCAGTAACAGATTAAAAACATAGGTGACTTGGTCATGGACAGCATTTCAACTAGTTTCGCGGACTGGGCCGCTTCATCAGGAAAACATATGTAATTTAATCGACACAAGATCAATGACAATATAGTCAATCACATACAACAAAAATACAATTCAGCAATATGTAAATGTTACAAGGGGGAAAGATGCGAGGCTGCTTACCCGAATCCTGGTGTGCACACGGCACATGCCGTCACCAGTAGGGGGTAAGGTGAGAGTTCTGTGAGCACTGAGGTGTTGTTTGGTGGAAGCACAGGATTCACCCCCCACAGAAAAAGGAGTACACACCACTTGAGAGGACTATGCATATATTGATCTCACCCCACTGGGATAATATTTTTTAGGTCACTACTATCACTTGTTTATATAGTGCACTTGAGACTTTTTGTTACATCAGTTCATTTATTTGATGCAAATCTTGTTGATTGAGTTAAAGTGCATGTGTCAGATGAATTTATGTAAGAACTGGGCAGCTCTATCTATTTTGAATAATTCTTATGCCTTGCTTCATACAGTACATCACTTCCTACTGTGATGTCACCTCCTGACAGTTTATGCTGACCACCCAATGAGAAAGGAAGATTAGCGGTCACATAGTTACATAGTAGGTGAGGTTGAAAAAAGACACAAGTCCATCAAGTCCAACCTATGTGTGTGATTATGTGTCAGTATTTCATTACATATCCCTGTATGTTGTGGTCATTCAGGTGGTTATCTAATAGTTCCTTGAAGCTATCAATGCTCCCTGCTGAGACCACCGCCTGTGGAAGGGAATTCCACATCCTTGCCGCTCTTACAGTAAAGAACCCTCTACGTAGTTTAAGGTTAAACCTCTTTTCTTCTAATTGTAATGAGTGGCCACAAGTCTTATTAAACTCTCTTCTGCGAAAAAGTTTTATCCCTATTGTGGGGTCACCAGTACAGTATTTGTAAATTGAAATCATATCCCCTCTCAAGCGTCTCTTCTCCAGAGAGAATAAGTTCAGTGCTCGCAACCTTTCCTCATAACTAAGATCCTCCAGACCCTTTATTAGCTTTGTTGCCCTTCTTTGTACTCGCTCCATTTCCAGTACATCCCTTACTGAGGACTGGTGCCCAGAACTGGACAGCATACTCCAGGTGCGGCCGGACCAGAGTCTTGTAGAGCGGGAGAATTATCGTTTTATCTCTGGAGTTGATCCCCCTTTTAATGCCAATATTCTGTTTGCTTTATTAGCAGCAGCTTGGCATTGCATGCCATTGCTGAGCCTATCATCTACTAGGACCCCCAAGTCCTTTTCCATCCTAGATTCCCCCAGACGTTCTCCCCCCAGTGTATAGATTGCATTCATATTTTTGCCACCCAAATGCATTATTTTACATTTTTCTACATTGAACCTCATTTGCCATGTAGTCGCCCACCCCATTAATTTGTTCAGGTCTTTTTGCAAGATTTCCACATCCTGCGGAGAAGTTATTGCCCTGCTTAGCTTAGTATCGTCTGCAAATACAGAGATTGAACTGTTTATCCCATCCTCCAGGTCGTTTATAAACAAATTAAATAGGATTGGTCCCAGCACAGAACCCTGGGGAACCCCACTACCCACCCCTGACCATTCTGAGTACTCCCCATTTATCACCACCCTCTGAACACGCCCTTGTAGCCAGTTTTCAATCCATGTACTCACCCTATGGTCCATGCCAACGCACCTTATTTTGTACAGTAAACGTTTATGGGGAACTGTATCAAATGCTTTAGCAAAATCCAGATCCACATGATCTGCGTAAAAAGCATTAAATAAAAGGTGTTTAAGTGATTTTAAAAAAACTGAATCATAAGACTGATCAATGCCAGAGGATGTCATTGGGCCACTTGTTTTATGTATCCTTTGCATCTACTTAAAGCGAAGTTCCACCCAAAAGTGACAGGTATCCTGTTCCCACTTCTGGGAGTTCAGGCCCTGGCCCGGGACATCACCGCGGGGCTTCCTCCTGCTCCCTCCTCCTTTCCCTGTCGCTGGGCCAGTAGGAGAGAAGAGCGGGGCCTCGCGCATGTGCAGTAGGGTTCCCGGCGTAAAACATCAGCTGCAGTGCCGACATCGCTGGACTCCAGGACAGGTAAGTGTCCTATTGTTAAAAGCCAGCAGCTGCAGTATGTGTAGCTGCTGGTTTTTATTTTTTATTTTTTTGGACGGACCTCCGCTTTAAAGTGGTTGTAAAATGTTTAATTAAAAATAAAAAACACAAATGCGTACCTGCTCTGTGCAATGGTTTTGCACAGAGCAGGCCCTATCCTCTTCTTTTGGAGCTCCTGGACCCTCCTTTTCATCAGGTGCCCCCACAGAAAGCTGCTTTCCATCGGGGCACCCATGGAGGCTCACTCCCGAGGTCCCGCTGCTGCATTGGTTGACACAGACAGCAGGACTCGGCCCTGCCCCCCACTCCTGTGTCACAGATTTTAATTGACAACAGCGGAAGCCAATGGCTCCTGCTGCTGTGAATCTGTCCAAAGAGGAGAGCGACAGCGGCTGGAGCCGCTGCACTCGTGCACATTGCTGGATCGGATTGGGCTCAGGTAAGAACAAGTGGGGTCTGGTGGGGCGGGGGGAGCTGCAGCACAGAAGGTTTTTCACCTTAACCACTTGACGACCGCCTCACGCCGATGTACGTCGGCAAGGCGGCACGGACAGGCAAAATCACGTACAGGGTACGTGATTTGCCTTCCGCGGGTGGGGGGTCCGATCGGACCCCCCCCCGCCGCCCGAGGCGGTCCTGTTCTGTTCCCCGGCGATCAGAGATGAGGGGGAGGCCATCCGTTCGTGCCCCCCCCCTCGCGATCGCCGCCGGCCAATGGGAACACTCCTTTGCTGCTGTATGCTAAACAGCAGCAAAGGAAGTGATGTCATCTCCCCTCGGGTCGGTAGTTTCCGTTCCGGCCCGAGGAGAGACGACATGTGAGTGAGTGCACCAACACACACACACACAGTAGAACATGCCAGGCACACATTACACCCCGATCCCCCCCCCGATCGCCCCCCGATCCCCCCCCAATCACCCCCCCCTGTCACAAACTGACACCAGCAGTTTTTTTTTTTTTTTTCTGATTACTGCTGTGTCAGTTTGTGACAGTTACTGTGTTAGCACAGTTACTGTTACCCCCCTGTAGGTCTAGGGTACCCCCCTAACCCCCCCTAATAAAGTTTTAACCCCTTGATCACCCCCTGTCACCAGTGTCGCTAAGCGATCATTTTTCTGATCGCTGTATTAGTGTCACTGGTGACGCTAGTTAGTGAGGTAAATATTTAGGTTCGCCGTCAGCGTTTTATAGCGTCAGGGACCCCCATATACCACCTAATAAATGTTTTAACCCCTTGATTGCCCCCTAGTTAACCCTTTCACCACTGATCACCGTATAACCGTTACGGTTGACGCTGGTTAGTTTTTTTTTTTTTTATAGTGTCAGGGCACCCGCCGTTTATTACCGAATAAAGGTTTAGCCCCCTGATCGCCCGGCGGTGATATGCGTCGCCCCAGGCAGCGTCAGATTAGCGCCAGTACCGCTAACACCCACGCACACAGCATGCGCCTCCCTTAGTGGTATAGTATCTGATCGGATCAATATCTGATCCGATCAGATCTATACTAGCGTCCCCAGCAGTTTAGGGTTCCCAAAAACGCAGTGTTAGCGGGATCAGCCCAGATACCTGCTAGCACCTGCGTTTTGCCCCTCCGCCCAGCCCACCCAAGTGCAGTATCGATCGATCACTGTCACTTACAAGGCACTAAACGCATAACTGCAGCGTTCGCAGAGTCAGGCCTGATCCCTGCGATCGCTAACAGTTTTTTTGGTAGCATTTTGGTGAACTGGCAAGCACCAGCCCCAGGCAGCGTCAGGTTAGCGCCAGTACCGCTAACACCCACGCACGCAGCATACGCCTCCCTTAGTGGTATAATATCTGTACGGATCAATATCTGATCCGATCAGATCTATACTAGCGTCACCAGCAGTTTAGGGTTCCCAAAAACGCAGTGTTAGCGGGATCAGCCCAGATACCTGCTAGTACCTGCGTTTTGCCCCTCCGCCCGGCCCAGCCCAGCGCACCCAAGTGCAGTATCGATCGATCACTGTCACTTACAGAACACTAAACGCATAACTGCAGCGTTCACAGAGTCAGGCCTGATCCCTGCGATCGCTAACAGTTTTTTTTGTAGCGTTTTGGTGAACTGGCAAGCACCAGCCCCAGGCAGCGTCAGGTTAGCGCCAGTACCGCTAACACCCACGCACGCACCGTACACCTCCCTTAGTGGTATAGTATCTGATCGCATCAATATCTGATCCGATCAGATCTATACTAGCGTCACCAGCAGTTTAGGGTTCCCAAAAACGCAGTGTTAGTGGGATCAGCCCAGATACCTGCTAGCACCTGCGTTTTGCCCCTCCGCCCGGCCCAGCCCACCCAAGTGCAGTATCGATCGATCACTGTCACTTACAAAACACTAAACACATAACTGCAGCGTTCGCAGAGTCAGGCCTGATCCCTGCGATCGCTAACAGTTTTTTGGTAGCGTTTTGGGGAACTGGCAAGCACCAGCAGCCTAGTACACCCCGGTCGTAGTCAAACCAGCACTGCAGTAACACGTGGTGACGTGGCGAGTCCCATAAGTGCAGTTCAAGCTGGTGAGGTGGCAAGCACAAGTAGTGTCCCGCTGCCACCAAAAAGACAAACACAGGCCCGTCGTGCCCATAATGCCCTTCCTGCTGCATTCGCCAATCCTAATTGGGAACCCACCGCTTCTGCAGCGCCCATACTTCCCCCATTCACATCCCCAACCAAATGCAGTCGGCTGCATGAGAGGCATTTTCTTTATGTCCTCCCGAGTACCCCTACCCAACGAACCCCCCCAAAAAAGATGTTGTGTCTGCAGCAAGCGCGGATATAGGCGTGACACCCGCTATTATTGTCCCTCCTGTCCTGACAATCCTGGTCTTTGCATTGGTGAATGTTTTGAACGCTACCATTCACTAGTTGAGTATTAGCGTAGAGTACAGCGTTGCACAGACTAGGCACACTTTCACAGGGTCTCCCAAGATGCCATCGCATTTTGAGAGACCCGAACCTGGAACCGGTTACCGTTATAAAAGTTAGTTACAAAAAAAGTGTAAAAAAAAAAAAAAAATATGAAATAAAAAAAAAAATAGTTGTCGTTTTATTGTTCTCTCTCTCTCTATTCTCTCTCTCTATTGTTCTGCTCTTTTTTACTGTATTCTATTCTGCAATGTTTTATTGTTATTGTTATTGTTATTATGTTTTATCATGTTTGTTTTTCAGGTGTGTAATTATTTATACTTTACTGTTTACTGTGCTTTATTGTTAACCATTGTTAACCATTTTTTTGTCTTCAGGTACGCCATTCACGACTTTGAGTGGTTATACCAGAATGATGCCTGCAGGTTTAGGTATCATCTTGGTATCATTCTTTTCAGCCAGCGGTCGGCTTTCATGTAAAAGCAATCCTAGCGGCTAATTAGCCTCTAGACTGCCTTTACAAGCCGTGGGAGGGAATGCCCCCCCCACCCCCACCGTCTTCCGTGTTTTTCTCTGGCTCTCCTGTCTCAACAGGGAACCTGAGAATGCAGCCGGTGATTCAGCCAGCTGACCATAGAGCTGATCAGAGACCAGAGTGGCTCCAAACATCTCTATGGCCTAAGAAACCGGAAGCTACGAGTATTTCATGACTTAGATTTCGCCGGATGTAAATAGCGCCATTGGGAAATTGGGGAAGCATTTTATCACACCGATCTTGGTGTGGTCAGATGCTTTGAGGGCAGAGGAGAGATCTAGGGTCTAATAGACCACAATTTTTTCAAAAAAGAGTACCTGTCACTACCTATTGCTATCATAGGGGATATTTACATTCCCCGAGATAACAATAAAAATGATTAAAAAAAAAAATATGAAAGGAACAGTTTAAAAGTAAGATTAAAAAAGCAAAAAAATAATAAAGAAAAAAAAAAAAAAAAAAAAAAAGCACCCCTGTCGCCCCCTGCTCTCGCGCTAAGGCGAACACAAGCGGCGGTCTGGCGTCATATGTAAACAGCAATTGCACCATGCATGTGAGGTATCACAGCGAAGGCCAGATCGAGGGCAGTAATTTTAGCAGCAGACCTCCTCTGTAAATCTAAAGTGGTAACCTGTAAAGGCTTTTGAAGGCTTTTAAACATGTATTTATTTTGTTGCCACTGCACGTTTGTGCGCAATTTTAAAGCATGTCATGTTTGGTATCCATGTACTCGGCCTAAGATCATCTTTTTTATTTCATCAAACATTTGGGCAATATAGTGTGTTTTAGTGCATTAAAATTTAAAAAAGTGTGTTTTTTCCCCAAAAAATGCGTTTGAAAAATCGCTGCGCAATTACTGTGTGAAAAAAAAAAATGAAACACCCACCATTTTAATCTGTAGGGCATTTGCTTTAAAAAAAATATATAATGTTTGGGGGTTCAAAGTAATTTTTTTGCAAAAAAAAAAAACTTTTTCATGTAAACAATAAGTGTCAGAAAGGGCTTTGTCTTCAAGTGGTTAGAAGAGTGGGTGATGTGTGACATAAGCTTCTAAATGTTGTGCATAAAATGCCAGGACAGTTCAAAACCCCCCCAAATGACCCCATTTTGGAAAGTAGACACCCCAAGCTATTTGCTGAGAGGCATGTCGAGTCCATGGAATATTTTATATTGTGACACAAGTTGCGGGAAAGAGACAAATTTTTTTTTTTTTTTTTTTTTTTGCACAAAGTTGTCACTAAATGATATATTGCTCAAACATGCCATGGGAATATGTGAAATTACACCCCAAAATACATTCTGCTGCTTCTCCTGAGTACGGGGATACCACATGTGTGAGACTTTTTGGGAGCCTAGCCGCGTACGGGACCCCGAAAACCAAGCACCGCCTTCAGGCTTTCAAAGGGCGTGAATTTTTGATTTCACTCTTCACTGCCTATCACAGTTTCGGAGGCCATGGAATGCCCAGGTGGCACAAAACCCCCCAAAATGACCCCATTTTGGAAAGTAGACACCCCAAGCTATTTGCTGAGAGGTATAGTGAGTATTTTGCAGACCTCACTTTTTGTCACAAAGTTTTGAAAATTGAAAAAAGAAAAAAAAAAATTTTTTTTCTTGTCTTTCTTCATTTTCAAAAACAAATGAGAGCTGCAAAATACTCACCATGCCTCTCAGCAAATAGCTTGGGGTGTCTACTTTCCAAAATGGGGTCATTTGGGGGGGTTTTATGCCACCTGGGCATTCCATGGCCTCCGAAACTGTGATAGGCAGTAAAGAGTGAAATCAGAAATTTTCACCCTTAGAAATCCTGAAGGCAGTGATTGGTTTTCGGGGTCCCGTACGCGGCTAGGCTCCCAAAAAGTCCCACACATGTGGTATCCCCATACTCAGGAGAAGCAGCTAAATGTATTTTGGGGTGCAATTCCACATATGCCCATGGCCTGTGTGAGCAATATATCATTTAGTGACAACTTTTTGTAAATATTTTTTTTTTTTTGTCATTTTTCAATCACTTGGGACAAAAAAAATAAATATTCAATGGGTTCAACATGCCTCTCAGCAATTTCCTTGGGGTGTCTACTTTCCAAAATGGGGTCATTTGGGGGGGGTTTGTACTGCCCTGCCATTTTAGCACCTCAAGAAATGACATAGGCAGTCATAAACTAAAAGCTGTGTAAATTCCAGAAAATGTACCCTAGTTTGAAGACGCTATAACTTTTGCGCAAACCAATAAATATACGCTTATTGACATTTTTTTTACCAAAGACATGTGGCCGAATACATTTTGGCCTAAATGTATGACTAAAATTGAGTTTATTGGATTTTTTTTATAACAAAAAGTAGAAAATATCATTTTTTTTCAAAATTTTCGGTCTTTTTCCGTTTATAGCGCAAAAAATAAAAACCGCAGAGGTGATCAAATACCATCAAAAGAAAGCTCTATTTGTGGGAAGAAAAGGACGCAAATTTCGTTTGGGTACAGCATTGCATGACCGCGCAATTAGCAGTTAAAGCGACGCAGTGCCAAATTGGAAAAAGACCTCTGGTCCTTAGGCAGCATAATGGTCCGGGGCTCAAGTGGTTAATGCATAGAATGAATTAAAGATAAAAAAAACTTAACACTTTACAACTTTAAAGAATATGTAAACCCAACCTTTCATATTCCTGATATTTTAGTAATTCAATTCAAAAAGTGAAAGTCATATTTTATATAGATGCATTACACAGAGTGATATGTTTCAAGCATTTCTTTCTTTTAATTTTGAGGATTATGGCTTACAGCTAGTGAAAACCCAAAATTTAGTATCTCAGAAAATTAGAATATTACATAAGACCAATGAAAAAAAGATTTTTAATACAGAAATGTTGGCTTACTGAAAAGTATGTCCATGTACAGTATAGTATGCACGCTATACTTGGTCGGGGCTCCTTTTGCATGAATTACTGCACCAATGCGGCGTGGCAAGGAGGTGATTAGCCTGTGGTACTACTGAGGTGTTATGGAAGCCCAGGTTGCTTTGATAGTGGCCTTCAGCTCATCTGCATTGTTGGGTCTGGTGTCTCTCATCTTCCTCTTGACAATACCCCACAGATTCTCTAGGGGGTTTAGGTCAGGCGAGTTTGCTCAATTAAGCACAGTGATACCATGATCATTAAACCAGGTATTGGTACTTTTGGCAGTGTGGGCAGGTGCCTAGTCCTGCTGGAAAATGAAATCTCCATCTCCATAAAGCTGGTCAGCAGAAGGAAGCATGAAGTGCTCCAAACTTTCCTGGTAGAGGGCTGTGCTGACTTTGGACTTGATAAAACACAGCGGACCAAGACCAGCAGATAACATGGCTCCCCAAATCATCACTGACTGTGGAAACTTCACACTAGACCTCATGCAACTTGTATTCTGTGCCTCTCCACTCTTCCTTCAGACTCTGGGACCTTCATTTCCAAATGAAATGCAAAATTTACTTTCATCGGAAAAGAGGATTTTGGACCACTGAGCAACAGTCCTCTCCTTTTTCTCCCTAGCCTGGGTAAGACACTTCTGATGTCGTCTCTGGTTCAGGAGTGACTTGACACAAGGACAGTTGTAGCCCATGTCCTGGATATGTCTGTGTGTGGCGGCTCTTGAAGCACTAACACCAGCTGTAGTCCTCTCCTTGTGAATCTCCCCCAAATTCTTGAATGGCCTTTGCTTCACAATCCTCTCAAGGCTGTGGTTATCCCTGTTGATTATGCACCTTTTTCTACCACACTTTTTCCTTCAACTCAACTTTTCATTAAAGTGTTTGTTAACCCAAAAAAAATATATATATACAGATCCTGGTCCCTTAAAGCAGATTACACAGCACAGTGCTTGTGCTGTGTAATCTGCCCCCCTCTAAACTGTAAAAAAAAACCCTGAACCTGCCACTTTCTTTATGCCCTCTCTGCGCTGACCACAGAAATTTAAGGCTGCCTAGCCCTGATCACCGTGGTCAAAGTACATCCCTGCATTATACGTATCTGTCCTCTCAGCTCTCCTCTCTCCCCACCTCAGCCTCTCCTTCCTGCCTGTCATCTCCCTCTCTGTGTCTGTCTCCGGCCCGGCCCCGAGCCAGCCTTTCTATTAGAGGCTGGCATAGCACATTATGTAAGTAGTTTTCAAAAACGAGCGTTGTAAATACCAAATTTGACCTGTCTGCAGGCCGGTCACATCAATCACGGACGCTTTACAGCTCCAATGGATTGCTTCTGAGGGAGGGGCCGTAATCTCCCTCTGACATCAGGCGGGGAGATCATGTGGCCGGGCGTCTCCTCCACAGAAGCCCTGTATCGGAGCTGTAAAGCAGTCACAAAGTCACATGACCAGCCTGAAAACAGCTCAAATTAGGTATTTACAACGCTTGTTTTTGAAAACTACTTACATACAGTGTGCTATGCCAGCCTCTAATAGAGGGGCTGGCATAGTCTTATATAAATGGGTTAACAAACCCTTTAATATGCTTGGATACAGCACTCAGCCAGCTTCTTTAGCAATGACCTTTTGTGACTTACCCTCATTATGGATTGTGTCAATCATGGTCTTCTGGACAACTGTCAAGTCAGCAGTCTTCCCCAAGGTTGTGTATCTGTCAGGGCTGGGCCCAGCCCTTCCTTTTCTGAGCTTGCCGCTCTGCTGTCGGCTAATTGCCAGCTCCTATCACTCCACAGTGACTCACCTGTTGATGATCCTGCTCGTCGGCCCGGCCTACTTAAGCCGTCCGGTCCAGATGATCTCTGCCTTCACTTGGTCACATCTGCAGAGACACGCTCCTGTGTTCCTGTTAAAGACTTGCTTGGCTGACATTCCTTCTGGCTCCCTGACGTTTTGGCTTGTCTGACTATCCGTTCCAGTTCCTGAACTCTGGCTATGTTTTGACTATGTTTACGCTGTTTACCTTTTGTTTATTATTATTAAACAAGTGTGATTTAACTGTACTTCTGTCTCTGCCTGATTCATGGTTTCTGACAAAATCCTACTGAATCAGACTGAGAGACCATTTTAAGGCTGGGGAAAACTTTACATGTGTTTTGAGTTAATTAGTGCATTCGAGTGTCACACCGTGAGTCTACAATATTCAACTTTTTCGCAATATTCAAATTTTCTGAGATACTGAATTTTGGGTTTTCACTAGCTGTAGGACCTAATCATCAAAATTAAAAGAAAAAAAATGCTTGAAATATATCACTCTATGTGTGATGAATCTATAGAATATAGATGTTTCAGTTTTTGAATTGACTTACTGAAATAAATGAACTTTTTGATGATATTCTAATTTTTTTTAGATGCACCTGTACTTATATAAGAAAGTATCCTGTTCTGCCTTTCTTTTCTATTTTAAACTGAATGGGTTCTTATCCAAGGTGAGGGTTTACAGTCACTTTAATCTTGTTATTTTTCTCAGATATTGGGACAACCTTAAAAATCAACCCTCTGCCAGAAATAAGAGAGTCCGAAAATGTTACTTTAACTTGTTCAATAAGTTATTACTGTCCTTTGAACAACATTAGTCTTCATTGGATTGAAGACGTAAACGGTACCAGCACAATAGATATCAGAAGTGACATTAGTGAAGTACGAACCACGAGCACCTTGATGTTCCAACCATCGTGGCGAGACAATAAGAAGAACATCACATGTGTTCTTAATGGAGATGATGGAAAAGCTGATAATACAACAGTCCAGCTCAATGTCATGTGTAAGTCTATCTATGTGTTTGTGTTGTAATGATTGAGATGTAAAAATGTTAAGGGCAGACCAACATGCTATGGTACCTATTTATACAGCCCGCCAAAATAACACTTTATTCCACCATATTTTTCCACAAAATGTCATCCTTTTTTTTTCCTTTTCTTTTGTAGAATAATATGTATCGGCCGAAACTGAGGAAAAATTTTTTTTTAATATATTTTTGGGGATATTTATTATAGCAAAAAGTAAAAAATAATGCTTTTTTTCAAAATTGTGGCTCTTTTTTTGTTTATAGCGCAAAGAATAAAAAGCACAGAGGTGATCAAATACCACCAAAAGAAAGCTCTACTTGTGGGAAAAAAAGGACCTCAATTTTGTTTGGAAGCCATGTCGCACGACCGCGCAATTGTCAGTTAAAGCGACGCAGTGCTGAATCGCAAAAAGTGCTTTGGTCAAGAAGGGGGTAAATTCTTCTGGGGCTGAAGTGGTTAATGAGGAAAAAAAATGAACTTAAATGATTTTAGCAAATGGTTGCAATATAACAAAGAGTAAAAAATGTAAGGGGATCTGAATACTTTCCATCCCCACTGTATATATACACACACACACACTATATTGCCAAAAGTATTGGGACGCTTGCCTTTACACGCACATGAACTTTAAGGGCATTCCAGTCTTAGTCCGTAGAGTTCAATATTGAGATGGCCCACCCTTTGCAGCTATAACAGCTTCAACTCTTCTGGGAAGGCCGTACACAAGGTTTAGGAGTGTGTCTATGGGAATGTTTGACCATTCTTCCAGAAGCGCATTTGTGAGGTCAGGCACTGATGTTGGATGAGAAGGCCTGGCTCGCAGTCTCCACTCTAATTCATCCCAAAGGTGTTCTATCAGGTTAAGGTCAGGGCTCTGTGCAGGCCAGTCAAGAAATACAAAATACAAGTTCGGAAGTGATGTAATGTAATGTATTGCAGTAGTGGCCCGTCAATTAGGGGCGCACGGACACCGCTCCCCATCCATGTATCCGGCCCCCTGATCTACATGCGGGGGGGTGTTTTTTAAAGCACGCGATTAGAGCCAGAGGCTCTAATAACTTCAAAAAAAAGGGTGGGCTCCGCGCCCCAATCCCACCCTGTTGTGTGATGATAGTGAATGAATATTCGCTGTTTTAACACGAAATCTCCTCCCCGCCAATCAGGAAGCAGGCCATGAGACCCGTTTCCCGATTGGCCAAAACGTCAGACGATCCTACTAAATGCCTAGGAGGAGCAGAGAGGAAATGCACGGTGGCTTGCATGGCGGAAGCTGCCATGCTGGAGGAGAGGACACTGGAGCCGCTGCCCGGCCCTCAGATGGGGTAAGACCGACTGGCAGGCAGCTGGTGGGGGAGGGGGGTAGTGCCGCCTGCTGCCCGGTGGGGGGTGGTTGTTTGCAGTTACCTGTTTTTGACAGGTACCTGCTCCCACCTCCGAGTGACCTTGCTGCGGAGAGATCACCCAGAATTTCGGCTCCCATTCTCCTTCACCCGCCGCCGGGCCACTCGCAATGGTGCGGTAGGTAACCGGCTGTGAAGCCGCAAGGTTTCACTTACAGTTTACCTATAAAAGCAATGGCGGTGGGAGCACCCGGGAGCCAATGGCTGGGGTGCCGACATCGCTGGATTCCAGGACAGGCAAGTGTCCTTATATTAAAAGTCAGCAGCTACAGTATTTGTAGCTGCTGACTTAATTTTTTCTGAAGGAAGCTGGAGCTCCTTTTTAAGTCATCTTTATGTTTCCTGAATCCAGTATAGAAATGGGCAGTGTGCTAAGATCACATAAATAAGAGCTAAATTGTGAATTGCATGTACTTAGTGCAAACAAATAAATAACAAATGGTAATATAGAGCAAGGGGGGGGGCTGTTAGATAAACAGACCCCAGACTATAAAAAGTGCCCAAAAAGTAACATTAAATACAGTCGAAACAAGTGCATAATGTTAAATAAAAAGTATAAATAACATTGTGAATAAATAAAATTCCCCAAAAAATCTTTAGAATAATCCAATGAAAAAGATTCCTCCTACATGGATCATACGGTGAAATATTAGGTGTAGATGTACACTCACCAGATGTTGTAGATCCCTTGCCTTATGACAGGAAGGATCATTATAGGGCTTGTGGGGTCTCCCTGACCTCCTTGGATCTATTAAGCAAATTCCTCCAATCTCCTCCTCGTCAAAAGTAGGACGTATCTTCAAACGGGATGTCACCAGCGATATGAGTAGGAAAAAAGAGAAGCTTCTGATGACATCACACTTGATGATAAAAACGCATAAGGCTGGAACGCACGTTGCACTACGTCACCTCCTGGTGGAACACACGCTGACTCTGGTGTTGGTCTTGTGCTTTTCCACAGCCTCCACTGGTTATTGCGGTTACTCGCATAGGAGGTCCATAAATTGTTTTTAATCGGTTACTTGCTGTAGCCATTTGAGCCTTTAATAAACCAACCTCTCTGGTAGTTTTATTAAAGGAGTCCGTCCTCTCTTTTTTCCTTATATTGCTTGTTGTGCTTGCAATGCCATTCCTTGTTAATGGCAGCCCAAACGTGGCATAAAAAGACTTGTATTTTTTTATGCAAAAAATTGGGTGAAGCTCAAAAAAGGTGCATGAGCTACTTTTGCAGTGTTTGTTGTGCATTGGGCAACTCATTGAAATGAATGGACTGCCCTATGCATGTGGCGCGGCACGATTCTCGAAACGCTAAATGTGAATACAGACTTACAGTCTATGGACATCAGTAGTGCCCTCCTATCCTGTTCTGAAACTTTTTGTGTAATAATTTACAATATTTTCAGATGTTCCTCACAAACCAGTTATTAAGAAATATGGGGAAACCATAGAAGAAGGAAAGGACATCACACTGGAATGTTCTACTGAAGCAAACCCCCCGGTCTCCCTCTATGTCTGGTTGAAGGATGGGGCAGAGTGCTATAACCGCACCAGTAATCGGTTCACAATCTACAATATAAAGGAAGACAATTCCGGATCTTACACGTGTTTGGCCCGTAACAAGCTGGGAGAAGCAAAGTCTGACCAGCTAGATCTGAATGTGACGTGTGAGTATTACACGGAGCTGTATTTATGTCATTTATATGTAATGGTAACAGTGATGCTAATATAATAAAAGCAACATAAATATAAAACCCTTGGTTTAAAATGGTTATAAACCCATACACATATTTAGTGAAATGAATGGCCTCAGGTGATACACAGAGATGAAACAAATGATCCTACACATGTTGTACCTGTTTATCTGCAGTTTTCTCTTCTATACAGCCATTCAAAGTACAGGATTTATAAAGCTTGTCTGAGCTATCATAAAAAAAGGGACGGAGAGAGGAAGTTACACTCTGCAGAGCTCAGTGAGGAGAGCTCTGAGAGCTGATTGGAGGGAAGGGACACCCCTCCTCTCCCTCCTCACATAGCACACACGCTGTGCTCTCATGCCTGGTGTGGTCAGTTTTTAATGGAGAAGCACAGTCAAAGCTCGTTTGGCTGTTCTTCTCCTGTGAATCACAGGAGTGCAGTTTGTTCTGCCCAGTGCCGGCTGATGTCACAGAGCCGGTCCAGGCTCGGTAAAAGATCGTGACCATATAGTCGGGAGCCACCCACATTCCTGGACCAGCACCTGGCTCAACCTCTCAGTGAGTCGCCGAGAGCCTGAGCTGGCCGCTCCCTCCCCCTCCACAGCCCAGCGCTCCAGTGATATTCTTTACCTTTGAATATATTTTCTTAAGCATATCTTAGATGCTCCCAGTTACCCAAGGGTAGTCCTAGAGCTAAAAAGAACAAACAGCATTTGCTGAAGAAGACAAGATCATGTTTTTTGAAGAAGACCAGATCATATTTGTTGAAGGAGACAAAGTCATCTTTCGATGCAATGTCAACAGCAGCAACCCAGAAGTGACCAATATTATATGGCACGAGAACGGAAAGCATATTCAAAAATACAGTGAATCTGTAAATGCTGAAGATGCTGGGAAATATACCTGTGAAGCTGTAAATTCTGTAGGACATACAATGTCACCGGATGTTAATGTGGATGTTCATTGTAAGTATAAGATCTACGTTCCATAAGCCAGCAAGTAAAGTAGGCGTGTCATTGGCAAACAGTATATACTGTAAACCAGTGGTCTCCAAACTGTGGCCCGGGGGCCAGATGTGGCACTTTACTTGGTTTTATCCGGGCCCTTGGGACACTATTTCATTCACTGATACCAACAATGGGGCATAATTCCCCCTGCTGACACCAATGAAGGAGTCACATTTGCTCCCAATGGCACCAACGATGGGGCACAATGATATCATGGATGGGACACAATTCCTCCCACTTGCACCAATAATAGTGTGCTATTACTCTCTGAAACTAACAATGGGGAATTATTTTTCCCTACTGATGTTGGGACCTTTTCTACTCCCACTTGCCGCAGTGCAGCCCTCCTGAAGTCTGAAGGACAGTAAATTGGCCCTTTGTTTAGAAGGTTTGGAGACTCCTGCTGTAAACCAAGATCGTCATACTAGAGAAAAGCACCTTATAGCACTTAAATGATCCAGGTCACCACCTAGTTAACAGAATAATAAAAAAAAAAAAGCAGCTCATAGTGTATTCACAAAGAGCGTGTGACAAGCTGCACCTCTGAGGCATCTTATCAAAGAGACGTATTGATGTCCAATGTAAATACCTTCTCCTTGCTTTCATATTGTTTGTGTGTTATATTTTAGACTCGGGTCCATCCAACCATTCACACATAAGCCCCTGGCTGCTGACATATCCTGGAGGCTCCATTAGTGCGATCTCCTGCAATAATCCCCTTTATTCCTGCCAGGGGAGTTGCTAGGTGGCAAAAAAACCAGGGGCTTCAGCCCAAAGTCCGAGCCCAGCACCGGTGGGGGGGATAGTACCTACCTGACGCGTGCTGACCGACTTGACACTGACCTACACTGACCTACCTGACCTACATGACATACATGACATACATGACATACACTGACATACCTGACCAGACTTCAGGTGCCCTTTTGCAGCTCAGCGCACAGTAGAGTAGACTCCAGAGAAAGCCATGATGAGGTGAGGAGAGCCACCCGCCCAAGCGGCGAGTGGGGTCAGGATCTTCTGACAGTGGCTCAGCGGCCACATTGTAATTCCCGCCTTCTGGAGCCTGCAGCACCTATGATGGACGTCATGTCCCACGGTCCCAGCATTGGACCAGTGGGATGTCCATCAGAGCTGGAGGCTCCAGAAGGCGGGACCTGCTTGGGATCAGATCGGTCCCCGTTCGGCAGCGGCACTCAGGGCTAATAATAGAACCATGCCCACCTGAGACCCGGGGCTTTTTGGGGACCCACTCGGGGCTTCAGCCACTGTCAGCCCCCCCGCAGCCAATGCCACTGATTCCTGCCCACCTAGGAATTTTAGTGTCCTCACCCACATTTGTGCACTCCAGCTTCTCCTATTACATAATATAACAAAATAAATAGATAATCCCAATGTAACGAGTGGGAACCCCTTATAATGCACACAGCAGGTAAACAGGCCTGGAAACTCAGCACAGGTATAGAGGGAACCCCTCATAACGAGTAGAGTAGGTGTACAGACCTGGGGACTCAGTACAGGCATAATGGGCAGAGCATGTATGTAGAGCTGGGCAATTGGTAAAGCCCCTGAGAGGTAGAACAGATTGCCACCCTCTAGGTTCTACCAAAAACAGAAGCATCAATTTGGTATGGACTAACCCTTTCATATTTCATATACAGATAAAAAGGTACTTATCAGACAGACCATCAAGAGTCCTTGTTGAATGACCTGCTGTAAAAAAAGTAATTACAGGTTGGGGCGTATATCTACCGCAAAGACAAACAAGGCGTTTACCTGGGGTGGCGTCTAAACCGGTATGCTGCCAGCATCACCCCACTGGGAGACCAGAGTGGCACTCTGGTAAACTGGAAGCAATGACATCACTTCCAGTTTACTCGGGAACCATCGGCACCGGTAAAAATCGAAAGCATTCAAATCCAATCTTGGTGTTCTGAATGCTTTTAAGTGCAGAGGAGGGATTCTTATAGACCCAAGATCCCTCCATAAGAGTACTTTTTACTGCTTATTGCTGTCACGAGGATATTTACATTCCTTGTGTCAGCCATAAAAGTGATAAAAAAAAATTGAAGCAATAGTGTAAAAATGTAAAAAAAAAATATAAAATAAAGTAATAATTAAAAATGTTTTAAGTGCTCCTATCCTCCCATGCTCACTTGCAAAGGTGAACGTGTGTGTTGGTCCCCTACACGCGCAAACAGCAATTGTTCCACATATGTGAGACATAACCGGGAACGTCATGATCGTGGGCAGTAATTCTAGCACTAGACCTCCTCTGTACATCTAAAGTGGTAACTTGTAAAGACTTTTAAAGCATCTCCCATGGATAGTAAAATGTACATAATTTGCCGCCGTTGCACAGGCGTGCGCAGTTTTAAAGCAGTTGGGGTGGGGGTGTCTGATTTTAGTCTTGCCTAAGCAGTGGCGACTGGTGTTTTATTTGGGGGAGCGGCAAACAAGCATTCCCCCTCCCGGCGGCACCTCAAGCCCCCCTGCCCCCCTGCCTACTTGCTGTCTTACTTCAGCTAGGTGGCGGGTATCAGCCAGCGGGCATCGGCAGCGGAATCAGGATCGAGCAGCGGGAACAGGTATCTGCAGCGGGCATCGGGCTTCTCCTCCATTTTTCCATCTTGGCGGCCGTGCGTCTCCTGCCCTCCTCCTAGGCGTCCAATAGGATCGCCTGTCCTTTCAGCCAATCGGGTGACAGGTCTCAAAACCCGCTTCCTGATTGGCCGGGAGGAGGATCAGTGTTACAACTATTCATTTGCTGTAGTAACACACCTGGGTGGGCTCCGTTCACATTCTCTGCACCCCAAGCCCACCCTATTTTAAACACCCCCTCCGTATTGGAATTCATGCGCCCGGCATCCTGAAATTGGCCAGATGCAGTGGCGGCTGGTACTCAAAATGTTTGGGGGGGCGCAAACAAACTGAAAAATTCTGAAAAAAACCCCATCAATTGTAGCCTCACTGTACAATCAAACGCAGCCACTGTGCCCATCATACACAGCCACTGTGCCCATCATATGCAGCCACTGTGCCCATCAAACGCAGCCACTGTGCCCATCAAACGCAGCCACTGTGCCCATCAAACGCAGCCACTGTGCCCATCAAACGCAGCCACTGTGCCCATCAAACGCAGCCACTGTGCCCATCAAATGCAGCCACTGTGCCCATTAATTGCCACCACTGTGCCAAACGCAGCCACTGTGCCCATGAATTGCCGCCACTGTGCCCATCAAACGCAGCCACTGTGCCCATCAAACGCAGCCACTGTGCCCATCAAATGCAGCCACTGTGCCCATTAATTGCCGCCACTGTGCCAAACGCAGCCACTGTGCCCATGAATTGCCGCCACTGTGCCATCAAACACAGCCACTGTGCCCATCAATTGCCACCACTGTGCCCATCAATTGTTCCCACTGTGCCCATCAATTGCCACCACTGTGCCCCATCAAATGCAGCCACTATGCCATATCAAATGCTGCCAGTATGCCCCCTTTTGGCCCGCCGTCTGCACTTACCTGTCACAGTGGGACAGCTCCTCGATGTTTTCTCCCGTCCTCTCTTCTTGTCCTCTGCTTTGATTGGACGCCTGGCGTCCAATCACAGCGCCTGTCGTTTCAGCCAATCAGGTGACGGGTAACAGATCCGAGCACCTGATTGGCGGAGAGGCGGTTTAGTATTAGGAAAGCGAATATTCATTCGCTTTTCTAACACAGCTGAGTGTGGGCACTCACAGGTCACCTTTTTTGACGCCTATTAAAGCCTATGGCTCTAATCAGGTTCTTCAAAAAGACCCCTCCGCCGCTGTAATTCAGGCACCCTGAACCCGAAAAGGGGCCGGGTGCCTGAATAGGGGGTGGCAGCGGCGGCCATAGAGAGATTCATCCAATGCATGAATCTATCTATTGGTGCTAGAGGGGTGGCTGGAGAGAGGTTGTGCACCGCCACGGGGGGTGGCCATTGACGGGGGGGCGACGCCCGTGCGCCTAGGGGAGCACAAAACCAAAATACACCACTGATTACAGGATACGCCACCTGCAGAGTCTGTTTTATTTCAGACTGTACAACCTAAACTGGGGGAGGGAGTCTGGAGTTGGGTTTTAACTTAAAGCTGAATTCCCGACACAAATACTTTAATTTAAATGAACTCTTCACTAGTCATAGATTTATGTTGAACGCACCAAATCTTTTGGAAACTCAGATATTGCTTTGTAAATGCAGCTGTGGCATCACCATTGTGTAGAGTACATAGCCGGTGCAGACAGCAGAGCTGTGGGAGGGACCCAGCAGGCCACACCCACTACATGCTGCGGGGGGGGGGGGTACCAGACCAGTCACCCTGCAATAACAGATAGACCAACAGTGGCTGGTCTTTATTACAGGAAACAAAGTGCAGAAGTTGTTTCATGCTGAATTATGGAAAAAAATATGCAAAGGCTACTAAGAGGTCCATCTACAAAAAAAAAAGGGTGGAAGTTGCCTGCAGCAGTGATCAGCCTCGTTCCTCCTGAGCCTTCCCCCTCGGAGCACACCATGTGACACACACACCATGTGACACACACACACCAGGTGACACACACACCCCTCTTATCCTCTTGACACTGACAGGCTCAGTAAGCCCTGCAGACTGCAATGCACTAAGTTCAGCAGCTCTGTTCTCCTCCCTCACTCCTCCCCCACCATATAAGTAAACACAGCTTTTCTCCTCCTCTCTCCTTAGAATACCGGCTTCCTCCAGGTTTCCTGGGGCACTGCACAGGGCTCAGCTCTCTCTGCTGCTTCCATTCAAATTCTTCTTTTGCCGGAAAATGCAGGAGACCAGCACTGGATCAATCCGCCACTAATGCAGGCTCCTCACCACCCAGCCCCCGCCGGGTCTAACTGATCATTAGTGGCTTATTCGGCTGTATCCCTCCACTTTACAAAAGAGTCCCTAGCCTCTTGCAGACAGGATTCACAGCAGGTACCAAATAATTTTTTTTAAATCCTGTGACTTTACTGTAATACTTCTGTGGGAATTTTGGGGGTGCTATGAGGGTGCTTGAAGATTTTTTGGGGGAGCTTCAGCACACCCAAGCACCCACCTGGCACCACCACTGATTAAGGCTCCTTGTACGTGGAGCCATCTAGGAACAATATTTCCCTCCCAACATTTTGGTGTGCCTGGGAAGGACAGATACAGCGTCCAGCCCCTCTGCAGGCAACCTGTCAAAGTCTATGGCAGGTTGTGGCTATACGCTGTACCAAGTGGGACCCATATATGGGGCCATGTGTATTCAGGAAACAATACAATGAGAGCAGGAGACTTTTTTCTTACAAGTACATGGTACAGCATGCATGTATCAGGAATATGACATGTTGGATTTACATATTCTTTACCTTTGAATAATATGCATATGCCCGGATCTAGTACTGGGATCAGAAGTTCAGGCCTTCCAGCGAAACGCATTTGAGGAGTGGCCCGGTTGGAGTCCAGGCTGAGGTTGCCACTCACACACTCATCCTAGGGATGGTACGGATGTGCGGCTACAGGGAGACCTTTCTTTATCTCTAGTCGCCGGGACGAGCTCCCTCCCGAACCAGCACTCCCAGCTGCGGACGTTTAGAACTTACACCCTGTCCAGAGAGCCTGAGCGGGACACTATGCAGGTTTCTGGGTTACATGGTACAGCAGCCGAATATTAGGAATATGAAATATTGGGTTGATATATTCTTTACCTTTGAATAATTATTTTTATTACCTATCTTTAGATGCTCCCAGGTACCCAAGGGTAGTCCTAGAGCCAAATAGAACAACATTTGCTGAAAAAGACAAGATCATATTTGTTGAAGGGGACAAGGTCATCTTTCGATGCGATGTCAACAGCAGCAACCCAGACGTGACCAACATTACTTGGTACAAGAACGGAAAGAATATAAAAAAATGTAGTGAATCTATAAAGGCAGAAGATGCTGGGAAATATACCTGTGAAGCTGAAAATTCTGTAGGACGTACTAGGTCACCAGAGGTTAATGTGGACATTCGTTGTAAGTATAAGATCTACTTTCCATAAGCCAGCAAGTAAAGTAGACCTTTCATTATGAAACAATATATAAACGGAGATGGTTATATCAGAGAAATCGCCTTATAGTCCAACTGAAAGCACTTTTTTTAATGATACAGGCCACCACCTAGTTAACAAAATAAAAGAATAAAAAAAGTAGCTCATAGTGTATTCATGAAGCGAGTGTCACAAGCTGCACCTCTGAGGGGTGCCCACCACTGAGAAAGTAGGGAGAAGAATATGATTATCTAGAACAGCCATTTTCAACCATGGTCTCCTGAGATAGATTTCTTCAGGGATGCCTTGACAAAATACTTAAAAATTGCCCAAAAATGTCTACAAGCCAGTGGGTGGATGAAGGCTGACTTTTAGTTACAGAAAGCTACAGGTTTTCATTGTACACCATTACAACCTTCTAGCCACGGGCATCCTAACAACCAATGACATCATAAGTGATAAGGAGGACACCGGGCACTTGCACAGCATCCTTCCTTACCCTTCCCTGCCCCTCTCCGGCAGCCCTGGGGTCACATTAGCTGAGTGAAGGAAAGAAGCTGAGGGAGAAGAGAAACTCTGGAACACTAGTCATTACCAGTGTGCAAAAGTGTATTTGCTTTGGAAGAATAAATCACTTCTAATGTTGGCTGTCCTACGTGTGTGGATGATTCTACGATATG
The DNA here is from genome assembly GCF_042186555.1 of Aquarana catesbeiana. Classification (NCBI taxonomy): domain Eukaryota; kingdom Metazoa; phylum Chordata; class Amphibia; order Anura; family Ranidae; genus Aquarana; species Aquarana catesbeiana. Next base: position 23,803,192 of record NC_133333.1, read on the forward strand.
TAAAGCTATTAGTTTAGGTTTTACATTTTAGAAAAGGGTGCCTTGTGATTCTGCAGTATTTAAAAGGGAGCCTTGACTGAAAAACGAAACAGTTGAGAAACATTGATCTAGAAGAGATGGAAAATGGTAAGTATACAAAAAAAATTACCAGAAGGGGGGCTTTGGGGGGGGGGGGGGATTGCTTGCATGGTGTCTGCAGTGGGACTTTAGGGTGCAATACAAACCTTCTGTTTGTAAACTGGTACCTTCAGCCCACACAGGAAGCCAATATGTTCTGTGTCAAAGTTGAGTTTTTGCAAGTCCAAGCTCAAGCCCTGAGCTGAACAAACACTTTAAGAAATGGAGGGGCTGCTCATGCATAGCACTGATGTGTTGCTTTCTACACGCTTAACTGAAAATAACTGCCATGTAAGAAATACAAAGACTCCTATTAAATATAGGCTGCCTGGTTGTCCTGCTGTGGCCATTGCTGTAATACTTTCTGAGTCATAGGACCAGATCTAGTACTGAGATCAGGAGTTCAGGCCTTTGAGCGAAACTCGTTTGCCACTCACACACTCATCCCAGAGATGGTACGGATGTGCGGCTACAGGGAGACCTTTCTTTATCTCTAGTCATTACAGGAGCCGGGATGAGCTCCCTCCCGAACCAGCACTCCCAGCCGCGGACGTTTAGAACTTATACCACGTCCAGAGAGGCTGAGCGGCACACTATGCAGGTTTATGGGTTACATGGTACAGCAGCCGAATATTAGGAATATGAAATATTGGGTTGATATATTCTTTACCTTTGAAAAATTGATTTTTTTACCTATCTTTAGATGCTCCCAGGTATCCAAGGGTAGTCCTAGAGCTAAATAGAACACGATTTGCTGAAAAAGACAAGATCATATTTGTTGAAGGAGACAAGGTCATCTTTCGATGCGATGTCAACAGCAGCAACCCAGACGTGACCAACATTACATGGTACAAGAACGGAAAGAATATAAAAAAATTTAGTGAATCTATAAAGGCAGAAGATGCTGGGAAATATACCTGTGAAGCTGAGAATTCTGTAGGACGTACAATGTCACCGGAGGTTAATGTGGACATTCGTTGTAAGTATAAGATCTACTGTCCATAAGCCAGCAAGTAAAGTAGACCTTTCATTATCAAACAATATATAAACTGAGATGGTTGTATCAGAGAAAGCGCCTTATAGTCCAACTGAAAGCACTTTTTTAATGATACAGGCCACCACCTAGTTAACAAAATAAAAGATTATAAAAAGCAGCTCATAGTGTATTCATGAAGCGAGCGTGACAAGCTGCACCTCTGAGGGGTGCCCACCACTGAGAAAATAGGGAGAAGAATATGATCATCTAGAACAGCCATTTTCAACCACGGTCTCCTGAGGATTCTTCAGGGATGCCTTGACAAAATAGCTAAAAAAAAAGCCCAAAAATGTCTACAAGCCAGTGGGTGGATGAAGGCTGACTTTTAGTTCCAGAAAGCTAAGGTTTTCATTGTACACCATTACAACCTTCTAGCCACCGGTGTCCTAACAACCAATGACATCATCGGTGATAAGGAGGACACCGGGCATTTGCACAGCATCTTTCCTTGCCCTCCCCTGCCCCTCTCCGGCAGCCCTGGGGTCACATTAGCTGAGTGAAGGAAAGCAGCTGAGGGAGAAGAGAAACTCTGGAACACTAGTCATTACCAGTGTGCAAAAGTGTATTTGCTTTGGAAGAATGAATCACCTCTAATGTTGGCTGTCCTACGTGTGTGGATGATTCTACAGTATGTAAAACTATTAGTTTAGGTTTTTACATTTTAGAATAGGGTGCCTTGTGATTGTGCAGAATTTAAAAGGGAGCCCTGACTGAAAAACGAAAATGTTGAGAAACACTGATCTAGAAGAGATGGAAAATGGTAAGTATGCAAAAAAAATTACGAGTAGGGGGGCTTTGGGGGGGGGGGGGGTTGCTTGCATGGTGTCTGCGGTGGGACTTTAGGGTGCAATACAAACCTTCTGTTTGTAAACTGGTACCTTCAGTCCACACAGGAAGCCAATATGTTCTGTGTCAATGTTGAGTTTTTGCAAATCCAAGCTCAATCCCTGAGCTGAACAAACACTTTAAGAAATGGAGTGGTTGCTCATGCATAGCACTGATATGTTGCTTTCTACACCCTTTACTGATAATACATGCCATGTAGGAAATACAAAGACTCCTATTAAATTTAGGCTGCCTGGTTGTCCTGCTGTGGCCATTGCTGTAATACTTTCTGAGTCATAGGCCCGGATCTAGTACTGAGATCAGGACTTCAGGCCTTTAAGTGAAACTCGTTTGGGGAGTGACCTGGTTGGAGTCCAGGCTGAGGTTGCCACTCACACAATCATCCCAGGGATGGTACGGATGTGCGGCTACAGGGAGACCTTTCTTTATCTTTAGTCATTACAGGAGTCGGGACGAGCTCCCTCCCGAACCAGCACTCCCAGCCACGGATGTTTAGAACTTACACCCCGTCCAGAGAGCCTGAGCGGCACACTATGCAGGTTTCTGGGTTACATGGTACAGCAGCCAAATATTAGGAATATGAAATATTGGGTTGATATATTCTTTACCTTTGAATAACAGATTTTTTTACCTATCTTTAGATGCTCCCAGGTACCCAAGGGTAGTCCTAGAGCTAAATAGAACAAGATTTGCTGAAAAAGACAAGATTATATTTGTTGAAGGAGACAAGGTCATCTTTCGATGCGATGTCAACAGCAGCAACCCAGACGTGACCAACATTACATGGTACAAGAACGGAAAGAATATAAAAAAATTTAGTGAATCTATAAAGGCAGAAGATGCTGGGAAATATACCTGTGAAGCTGAAAATTCTGTAGGACGTACTAGGTCACCGGAGGTTAATGTGGACATTCGTTGTAAGTATAAGATCTACTTTCCATAAGCCAGCAAGTAAAGTAGACCTTTCATTATGAAACAATATATAAACGGAGATGGTTATATATCAGAGAAATCGCCTTATAGTCCAACTGAAAGCACTTTTTTTAATGATACAGGCCACCACCTAGTTAACAAAATAAAAGAATAAAAAAAGTAGCTCATAGTGTATTCATGAAGCGAGTGTCACAAGCTGCACCTCTGAGGGGTGCCCACCACTGAGAAAGTAGGGAGAAGAATATGATTATCTAGAACAGCCATTTTCAACCATGGTCTCCTGAGATAGATTTCTTCAGGGATGCCTTGACAAAATACTTAAAAATTGCCCAAAAATGTCTACAAGCCAGTGGGTGGATGAAGGCTGACTTTTAGTTACAGAAAGCTACAGGTTTTCATTGTACACCCTTACAACCTTCTAGCCACCGGCATCCTAACAACCAATGACATCATCAGTGATAAGGAGGACACCGGGCACTTGCACAGCATCCTTCCTTACCCTTCCCTGCCCCTCTCCGGCAGCCCTGGGGTCACATTAGCTGAGTGAAGGAAAGAAGCTGAGGGAGAAGAGAAACTCTGGAACACTAGTCATTACCAGTGTGCAAAAGTGTATTTGCTTTGGAAGAATAAATCACTTCTAATGTTGGCTGTCCTACGTGTGTGGATGATTCTACGATATGTAAAGCTATTAGTTTAGGTTTTACATTTTAGAAAAGGGTGCCTTGTGATTCTGCAGTATTTAAAAGGGAGCCTTGACTGAAAAACGAAACAGTTGAGAAACATTGATCTAGAAGAGATGGAAAATGGTAAGTATACAAAAAAAATTACCAGAAGGGGGGCTTTGGGGGGGGGGGGATTGCTTGCATGGTGTCTGCAGTGGGACTTTAGGGTGCAATACAAACCTTCTGTTTGTAAACTGGTACCTTCAGCCCACACAGGAAGCCAATATGTTCTGTGTCAAAGTTGAGTTTTTGCAAGTCCAAGCTCAATCCCTGAGCTGAACAAACACTTTAAGAAATGGAGTGGTTGCTCATGCATAGCACTGATATGTTGCTTTCTACACCCTTTACTGATAATACATGCCATGTAGGAAATACAAAGACTCCTATTAAATTTAGGCTGCCTGGTTGTCCTGCTGTGGCCATTGCTGTAATACTTTCTGAGTCATAGGCCCGGATCTAGTACTGAGATCAGGACTTCAGGCCTTTAAGTGAAACTCGTTTGGGGAGTGACCTGGTTGGAGTCCAGGCTGAGGTTGCCACTCACACAATCATCCCAGGGATGGTACGGATGTGCGGCTACAGGGAGACCTTTCTTTATCTTTAGTCATTACAGGAGTCGGGACGAGCTCCCTCCCGAACCAGCACTCCCAGCCACGGATGTTTAGAACTTACACCCCGTCCAGAGAGCCTGAGCGGCACACTATGCAGGTTTCTGGGTTACATGGTACAGCAGCCAAATATTAGGAATATGAAATATTGGGTTGATATATTCTTTACCTTTGAATAACAGATTTTTTTACCTATCTTTAGATGCTCCCAGGTACCCAAGGGTAGTCCTAGAGCTAAATAGAACAAGATTTGCTGAAAAAGACAAGATTATATTTGTTGAAGGAGACAAGGTCATCTTTCGATGCGATGTCAACAGCAGCAACCCAGACGTGACCAACATTACATGGTACAAGAACGGAAAGAATATAAAAAAATTTAGTGAATCTATAAAGGCAGAAGATGCTGGGAAATATACCTGTGAAGCTGAAAATTCTGTAGGACGTACTAGGTCACCGGAGGTTAATGTGGACATTCGTTGTAAGTATAAGATCTACTTTCCATAAGCCAGCAAGTAAAGTAGACCTTTCATTATGAAACAATATATAAACGGAGATGGTTATATATCAGAGAAATCGCCTTATAGTCCAACTGAAAGCACTTTTTTTAATGATACAGGCCACCACCTAGTTAACAAAATAAAAGAATAAAAAAAGTAGCTCATAGTGTATTCATGAAGCGAGTGTCACAAGCTGCACCTCTGAGGGGTGCCCACCACTGAGAAAGTAGGGAGAAGAATATGATTATCTAGAACAGCCATTTTCAACCATGGTCTCCTGAGATAGATTTCTTCAGGGATGCCTTGACAAAATACTTAAAAATTGCCCAAAAATGTCTACAAGCCAGTGGGTGGATGAAGGCTGACTTTTAGTTACAGAAAGCTACAGGTTTTCATTGTACACCCTTACAACCTTCTAGCCACCGGCATCCTAACAACCAATGACATCATCAGTGATAAGGAGGACACCGGGCACTTGCACAGCATCCTTCCTTACCCTTCCCTGCCCCTCTCCGGCAGCCCTGGGGTCACATTAGCTGAGTGAAGGAAAGAAGCTGAGGGAGAAGAGAAACTCTGGAACACTAGTCATTACCAGTGTGCAAAAGTGTATTTGCTTTGGAAGAATAAATCACTTCTAATGTTGGCTGTCCTACGTGTGTGGATGATTCTACGATATGTAAAGCTATTAGTTTAGGTTTTACATTTTAGAAAAGGGTGCCTTGTGATTCTGCAGTATTTAAAAGGGAGCCTTGACTGAAAAACGAAACAGTTGAGAAACATTGATCTAGAAGAGATGGAAAATGGTAAGTATACAAAAAAAATTACCAGAAGGGGGGCTTTGGGGGGGGGGGGATTGCTTGCATGGTGTCTGCAGTGGGACTTTAGGGTGCAATACAAACCTTCTGTTTGTAAACTGGTACCTTCAGCCCACACAGGAAGCCAATATGTTCTGTGTCAAAGTTGAGTTTTTGCAAGTCCAAGCTCAATCCCTGAGCTGAACAAACACTTTAAGAAATGGAGGGGCTGCTCATGCATAGCACTGATGTGTTGCTTTCTACACGCTTAACTGAAAATAACTGCCATGTAAGAAATACAAAGACTCCTATTAAATATAGGCTGCCTGGTTGTCCTGCTGTGGCCATTGCTGTAATACTTTCTGAGTCATAGGACCAGATCTAGTACTGAGATCAGGAGTTCAGGCCTTTGAGCGAAACTCGTTTGCCACTCACACACTCATCCCAGAGATGGTACGGATGTGCGGCTACAGGGAGACCTTTCTTTATCTCTAGTCATTACTGACTATGAGCTCATTACTGATGAGCTCCCTCCCGAACCAGCACTCCCAGCCGCGGACGTTTAGAACTTATACCACGTCCAGAGAGGCTGAGCGGCACACTATGCAGGTTTATGGGTTACATGGTACAGCAGCCGAATATTAGGAATATGAAATATTGGGTTGATATATTCTTTACCTTTGAAAAATTGATTTTTTTACCTATCTTTAGATGCTCCCAGGTATCCAAGGGTAGTCCTAGAGCTAAATAGAACACGATTTGCTGAAAAAGACAAGATCATATTTGTTGAAGGAGACAAGGTCATTTTTCGATGCGATGTCAACAGCAGCAACCCAGACGTGACCAACATTACATGGTACAAGAACGGAAAGAATATAAAAAAATTTAGTGAATCTATAAAGGCAGAAGATGCTGGGAAATATACCTGTGAAGCTGAGAATTCTGTAGGACGTACAATGTCACCGGAGGTTAACGTGGACATTCGTTGTAAGTATAAGATCTACTGTCCATAAGCCAGCAAGTAAAGTAGACCTTTCATTATCAAACAATATATAAACTGAGATGGTTGTATCAGAGAAAGCGCCTTATAGTCCAACTGAAAGCACTTTTTTAATGATACAGGCCACCACCTAGTTAACAAAATAAAAGATTATAAAAAGCAGCTCATAGTGTATTCATGAAGCGAGCGTGACAAGCTGCACCTCTGAGGGGTGCCCACCACTAAGAAAATAGGGAGAAGAATATGATCATCTAGAACAGCCATTTTCAACCACGGTCTCCTGAGGTTTCTTCAGGGATGCCTTGACAAAATAGCTAAAAAAAAGCCCAAAATTGTCTACAAGCCAGTGGGTGGATGAAGGCTGACTTCTAGTTACAGAAAGCTACAGGTTTCCATTGTACACCATTACAACCTTCTAGCCACCGGCGTCCTAACAACCAATGACATCATCGGTTGATAAGGAGGACATCGGCACTTGCACAGCTTAGCTGAGTAAAGGAAAGAAGCTGAGGGAGAAGAAAAACTCTTGAACACTAGTCAGTACCAGTGTGCAAAAGTGTATTTGCTTTGGAAGAATAAATTACCTATAATGTTGGCTGTCCTACGTGTGTGGATGATTCTACGATATGTAAAGCTATTAGTTTAGGTTTTTACATTTTAGAATAGGGTGCCTTGTGATTGTGCAGAATTTAAAAGGGAGCCTTGACTGAAAAAAAGGAAACGTTGAGAAACACTGATCTAGAAGAGATGGAAAATGGTAAGTATACTAAAAAAAATGACGAGTAGGGGGGCTTTAGAGGGAAGGGGAGGGGGGAATTGCTTGCATGGTGCCTGCAGTGGGACTTTAGGGTGCAATACAAACCTTCTGTTTTTAAACTGGTATCTCCAGTCCACCCAGGAAGCCAATATGTTCTGTGTCAATGTTGAGTTTTTGCAAGTCCAAGCTCAAGCCCCAAGCTGAACAAACACTTTAAGAAATGGAAGGGCTGCTGTTGCATAGCACTGATGTGCTGTTTTCTACACCCTTTTCTGATAATACATGCCATGTAAGAAATACAAAGACTCCTACTAAATATAGGCTGCCTGGTTGTCCTGCTGTGGCCATTGCTGTAATACTTTCTGGGTCATAGGCCCGGATCTAGTACTGGGATCAGCAATTCAGGCCTTCGAGCCAAACGTGTTTGGGGAGTGACCCGGTATGAGTCCAGGCTTCGGTTGCCACTCACACACTCATCCCAGGGATGGTAGGGATGTGCGGCTACAGGGAGAAGTTTCTTTATCTCTAGTCATTACAGGAGCCGGGACGAGCTCCCTCCCGAACCAGCACTCCCAGCCGCGGATGTTTAGAACTTACACCCAGTCCAGAGAGCCTGAGCGGCACACTATGCAGGTTTCTGGGTTACATGGTACAGCAGCCACATATTAGGAATATGAAATATTGGGTTTATATATTCTTTACCTTTGAATAATAGATTTTTTTTTACCTATCTTAGATGCTCCCAGGTACCCAAGGGTAGTCTTAGAGCCAAATAGAACAACATTTCCTGAAAAAGACAAGATCATATTTGTTGAAGGGGACAAGGTCATCTTTCGATGCAATGTCAACAGCAGCAACCCAGACGTGACCAACATTATATGGTACAAGAACGGAAAGAATATAAAAAAATTTAGTGAATCTGTAAAGGCAGAAGATGCTGGGAAATATACCTGTGAAGCTGAAAATTCTGTAGGACGTACTAGGTCACCGGAGGTTAATGTGGACATTCGTTGTAAGTATAAGATCTACTTTCCATAAGCCAGCAAGTAAAGTAGAACTGTCATTAGCAAACAATATATAAACGAAGATGGTTATATCAGAGAAAGCGCCTTATAGTCCAACTGAAAGCACTTTTTTAAATGATACAGGCCACCACCTAGTTAACAAAATAAAAGATTAAAAAAAGCAGCTCATAGTGTATTCATGAAGCGAGCGTGACAAGCTGCACCTCTGAGGGGTGCCCACCACTGAGAAAATAGGGAGAAGAATATGATCATCTAGAACAGCCATTTTCAACCAAGATCTCCTGAGGTTTCTTCAGGGATGCCTTGACAAAATAGCTAAAAATTGCCCAAAATTGTCTACAAGTCAGTGGGTGGATGAAGGCTGACTTTTATTTACAGAAAGCTGCAGGTTTTCATTGTACACCCTTACAACCTTCTAGCCACCGACATCCTAACAACCAATGACATCATAAGTGATTAAGAGGACACCGGGCAATTGCACAGCATCCTTCCTTGCCCTCCCCTGCCCCTCTCCGGCAGCCCTGGGGTCACATTAGCTGAGTGAAGGAAAGAAGATGAGGGAGAAGAGAAACTCTGGAACACTAGTCAGTACCAGTGTGCAAAAGTGTGTTTGCTTTGGAAGAATAAATCACTTCAAATGTTGGCTGTCCTACGTGTCTGGATGATTCTACAGTATGTAAAACTATTAGTTTAGGTTTTTACATTTTAGAATAGGGTGCCTTGGGATTGTGCAGAATTTAAAAGGGAGCCCTGACTGAAAAAAGGAAACGTTGAGAAACACTGATCTAGAAGAGATGGAAAATATTAAGTATACAAAAAAAAATGATGAGTAGGGGGGCTTTAGAGGGAAGGGGGTGGGGGGATCGCTTGCATGGTGCCTGCAGTAGGACTTTAGGGTGCAATACAAACCTTCTGTTTGTAAACTGGTACCTCCAGTCCACACAGGAAGCCAATATGTTCTGTGTCAAAGTTGAGTTTTTGCAAATCCAAGCTCAATCCCTGAGCTGAACAAACACTTTAAGAAATAGAGGGGCTGCTCATGCATAGCACTGACGTGTTGCTTTCTACATCCTTTACTGATAACACCTGCCATGTAGGAAATACAAAGACTCCTATTAAATATAGGCTGCCTGGTTGTCCTGCTGTGGCCATTGCTGTAATACTTTCTGAGTCATAGGCCCGGATCTAGTACTGGGATCAGGACTTCAGGCCTTTGAGCGAAACTCGTTTGGGGAGTGACATAGTTGGAGTCCAGGCTGAGGTTGCCACTCACACACTCATCCCAGGGATGGTACGGATGAGCTGCTACAGGGAGACCTTTCTTTATCTCTAGTCATTACAGGAGCCGGGACGATCTCCCTCCCGAACCAGCACTCCCAGCCGCGGACGTTCACAACTTACACCCCTTCCAGAGAGCCTGAACGGCACACTATGCAGGCTTCTGGGTTACATGGTACAGCAGCCACATATTAGAAATATGAAATATTGGGTTGATATATTCTTTACCTTTGAATAATAGATTTTTTTACCTATCTTTAGATGCTCCCAGGTATCCAAGGGTAGTCCTAGAGCTAAATAGAACAAGATTTGCTGAAAAAGACAAGATCATATTTGTTGAAGGAGACAAGGTCATCTTTCGATGCGATGTCAACAGCAGCAACCCAGACGTGACCAACATTACATGGTACAAGAACGGAAAGAATATAAAAAAATTTTGTGAATCTATAAAGGCAGAAGATGCTGGGAAATATACCTGTGAAGCTGAGAATTCTGTAGGACGTACAATGTCACCGGAGGTTAATGTGGACATTCGTTGTAAGTATAAGATCTACTGTCCATAAGCCAGCAAGTAAAGTAGACCTTTCATTATCAAACAATATATAAACTGAGATGGTTGTATCAGAGAAAGCGCCTTATAGTCCAACTGAAAGCACTTTTTTAATGATACAGGCCACCACCTAGTTAACAAAATAAAAGATTATAAAAAGCAGCTCATAGTGTATTCATGAAGCGAGCGTGACAAGCTGCACCTCTGAGGGGTGCCCACCACTGAGAAAATAGGGAGAAGAATATGATCATCTAGAACAGCCATTTTCAACCACGGTCTCCTGAGGATTCTTCAGGGATGCCTTGACAAAATAGCTAAAAAAAAAGCCCAAAAATGTCTACAAGCCAGTGGGTGGATGAAGGCTGACTTTTAGTTCCAGAAAGCTAAGGTTTTCATTGTACACCATTACAACCTTCTAGCCACCGGTGTCCTAACAACCAATGACATCATCGGTGATAAGGAGGACACCGGGCATTTGCACAGCATCTTTCCTTGCCCTCCCCTGCCCCTCTCCGGCAGCCCTGGGGTCACATTAGCTGAGTGAAGGAAAGCAGCTGAGGGAGAAGAGAAACTCTGGAACACTAGTCATTACCAGTGTGCAAAAGTGTATTTGCTTTGGAAGAATGAATCACCTCTAATGTTGGCTGTCCTACGTGTGTGGATGATTCTACAGTATGTAAAACTATTAGTTTAGGTTTTTACATTTTAGAATAGGGTGCCTTGTGATTGTGCAGAATTTAAAAGGGAGCCCTGACTGAAAAACGAAAATGTTGAGAAACACTGATCTAGAAGAGATGGAAAATGGTAAGTATACAAAAAAAATTACGAGTAGGGGGGCTTTGGGGGGGGGGGGGTTGCTTGCATGGTGTCTGCGGTGGGACTTTAGGGTGCAATACAAACCTTCTGTTTGTAAACTGGTACCTTTAGTCCACACAGGAAGCCAATATGTTCTGTGTCAATGTTGAGTTTTTGCAAATCCAAGCTCAATCCCTGAGCTGAACAAACACTTTAAGAAATGGAGTGGTTGCTCATGCATAGCACTGATATGTTGCTTTCTACACCCTTTACTGATAATACATGCCATGTAGGAAATACAAAGACTCCTATTAAATTTAGGCTGCCTGGTTGTCCTGCTGTGGCCATTGCTGTAATACTTTCTGAGTCATAGGCCCGGATCTAGTACTGAGATCAGGACTTCAGGCCTTTAAGTGAAACTCGTTTGGGGAGTGACCTGGTTGGAGTCCAGGCTGAGGTTGCCACTCACACAATCATCCCAGGGATGGTACGGATGTGCGGCTACAGGGAGACCTTTCTTTATCTTTAGTCATTACAGGAGTCGGGACGAGCTCCCTCCCGAACCAGCACTCCCAGCCACGGATGTTTAGAACTTACACCCCTTCCAGAGAGCCTGAGCGGCACACTATGCAGGTTTCTGGGTTACATGGTACAGCAGCCAAATATTAGGAATATGAAATATTGGGTTGATATATTCTTTACCTTTGAATAACAGATTTTTTTACCTATCTTTAGATGCTCCCAGGTACCCAAGGGTAGTCCTAGAGCTAAATAGAACAAGATTTGCTGAAAAAGACAAGATTATATTTGTTGAAGGAGACAAGGTCATCTTTCGATGCGATGTCAACAGCAGCAACCCAGACGTGACCAACATTACATGGTACAAGAACGGAAAGAATATAAAAAAATTTAGTGAATCTATAAAGGCAGAAGATGCTGGGAAATATACCTGTGAAGCTGAAAATTCTGTAGGACGTACTAGGTCACCGGAGGTTAATGTGGACATTCGTTGTAAGTATAAGATCTACTTTCCATAAGCCAGCAAGTAAAGTAGACCTTTCATTATGAAACAATATATAAACGGAGATGGTTATATATCAGAGAAATCGCCTTATAGTCCAACTGAAAGCACTTTTTTTAATGATACAGGCCACCACCTAGTTAACAAAATAAAAGAATAAAAAAAGTAGCTCATAGTGTATTCATGAAGCGAGTGTCACAAGCTGCACCTCTGAGGGGTGCCCACCACTGAGAAAGTAGGGAGAAGAATATCATTATCTAGAACAGCCATTTTCAACCATGGTCTCCTGAGATAGATTTCTTCAGGGATGCCTTGACAAAATACTTAAAAATTGCCCAAAAATGTCTACAAGCCAGTGGGTGGATGAAGGCTGACTTTTAGTTACAGAAAGCTACAGGTTTTCATTGTACACCCTTACAACCTTCTAGCCACCGGCATCCTAACAACCAATGACATCATCAGTGATAAGGAGGACACCGGGCACTTGCACAGCATCCTTCCTTACCCTTCCCTGCCCCTCTCCGGCAGCCCTGGGGTCACATTAGCTGAGTGAAGGAAAGAAGCTGAGGGAGAAGAGAAACTCTGGAACACTAGTCATTACCAGTGTGCAAAAGTGTATTTGCTTTGGAAGAATAAATCACTTCTAATGTTGGCTGTCCTACGTGTGTGGATGATTCTACGATATGTAAAGCTATTAGTTTAGGTTTTACATTTTAGAAAAGGGTGCCTTGTGATTCTGCAGTATTTAAAAGGGAGCCTTGACTGAAAAACGAAACAGTTGAGAAACATTGATCTAGAAGAGATGGAAAATGGTAAGTATACAAAAAAAATTACCAGAAGGGGGGCTTTGGGGGGGGGGGGGATTGCTTGCATGGTGTCTGCAGTGGGACTTTAGGGTGCAATACAAACCTTCTGTTTGTAAACTGGTACCTTCAGCCCACACAGGAAGCCAATATGTTCTGTGTCAAAGTTGAGTTTTTGCAAGTCCAAGCTCAAGCCCTGAGCTGAACAAACACTTTAAGAAATGGAGGGGCTGCTCATGCATAGCACTGATGTGTTGCTTTCTACACGCTTAACTGAAAATAACTGCCATGTAAGAAATACAAAGACTCCTATTAAATATAGGCTGCCTGGTTGTCCTGCTGTGGCCATTGCTGTAATACTTTCTGAGTCATAGGACCAGATCTAGTACTGAGATCAGGAGTTCAGGCCTTTGAGCGAAACTCGTTTGCCACTCACACACTCATCCCAGAGATGGTACGGATGTGCGGCTACAGGGAGACCTTTCTTTATCTCTAGTCATTACTGACTATGAGCTCATTACTGATGAGCTCCCTCCCGAACCAGCACTCCCAGCCGCGGACGTTTAGAACTTATACCACGTCCAGAGAGGCTGAGCGGCACACTATGCAGGTTTATGGGTTACATGGTACAGCAGCCGAATATTAGGAATATGAAATATTGGGTTGATATATTCTTTACCTTTGAAAATTTGATTTTTTTGCCTATCTTTAGATGCTCCCAGGTATCCAAGGGTAGTCCTAGAGCTAAATAGAACACGATTTGCTGAAAAAGACAAGATCATATTTGTTGAAGGAGACAAGGTCATTTTTCGATGCGATGTCAACAGCAGCAACCCAGACGTGACCAACATTACATGGTACAAGAACGGAAAGAATATAAAAAAATTTAGTGAATCTATAAAGGCAGAAGATGCTGGGAAATATACCTGTGAAGCTGAGAATTCTGTAGGACGTACAATGTCACCGGAGGTTAACGTGGACATTCGTTGTAAGTATAAGATCTACTGTCCATAAGCCAGCAAGTAAAGTAGACCTTTCATTATCAAACAATATATAAACTGAGATGGTTGTATCAGAGAAAGCGCCTTATAGTCCAACTGAAAGCACTTTTTTAATGATACAGGCCACCACCTAGTTAACAAAATAAAAGATTATAAAAAGCAGCTCATAGTGTATTCATGAAGCGAGCGTGACAAGCTGCACCTCTGAGGGGTGCCCACCACTAAGAAAATAGGGAGAAGAATATGATCATCTAGAACAGCCATTTTCAACCACGGTCTCCTGAGGTTTCTTCAGGGATGCCTTGACAAAATAGCTAAAAAAAAGCCCAAAATTGTCTACAAGCCAGTGGGTGGATGAAGGCTGACTTCTAGTTACAGAAAGCTACAGGTTTCCATTGTACACCATTACAACCTTCTAGCCACCGGCGTCCTAACAACCAATGACATCATCGGTTGATAAGGAGGACATCGGGCACTTGCACAGCTTAGCTGAGTAAAGGAAAGAAGCTGAGGGAGAAGAAAAACTCTTGAACACTAGTCAGTACCAGTGTGCAAAAGTGTATTTGCTTTGGAAGAATAAATCACTTCTAATGTTGGCTGTCCTACGTGTGTGGATGATTCTACGATATGTAAAGCTATTAGTTTAGGTTTTTACATTTTAGAATAGGGTGCCTTGTGATTGTGCAGAATTTAAAAGGGAGCCTTGACTGAAAAAAAGGAAACGTTGAGAAACACTGATCTAGAAGAGATGGAAAATGGTAAGTATACTAAAAAAAATGACGAGTAGGGGGGCTTTAGAGGGAAGGGGAGGGGGGAATTGCTTGCATGGTGCCTGCAGTGGGACTTTAGGGTGCAATACAAACCTTCTGTTTTTAAACTGGTATCTCCAGTCCACCCAGGAAGCCAATATGTTCTGTGTCAATGTTGAGTTTTTGCAAGTCCAAGCTCAAGCCCCAAGCTGAACAAACACTTTAAGAAATGGAAGGGCTGCTGTTGCATAGCACTGATGTGCTGTTTTCTACACCCTTTTCTGATAATACATGCCATGTAAGAAATACAAAGACTCCTACTAAATATAGGCTGCCTGGTTGTCCTGCTGTGGCCATTGCTGTAATACTTTCTGGGTCATAGGCCCGGATCTAGTACTGGGATCAGCAATTCAGGCCTTCGAGCCAAACGTGTTTGGGGAGTGACCCGGTATGAGTCCAGGCTTCGGTTGCCACTCACACACTCATCCCAGGGATGGTAGGGATGTGCGGCTACAGGGAGAAGTTTCTTTATCTCTAGTCATTACAGGAGCCGGGACGAGCTCCCTCCCGAACCAGCACTCCCAGCCGCGGATGTTTAGAACTTACACCCAGTCCAGAGAGCCTGAGCGGCACACTATGCAGGTTTCTGGGTTACATGGTACAGCAGCCACATATTAGGAATATGAAATATTGGGTTTATATATTCTTTACCTTTGAATAATAGATTTTTTTTTACCTATCTTAGATGCTCCCAGGTACCCAAGGGTAGTCTTAGTGCCAAATAGAACAACATTTCCTGAAAAAGACAAGATCATATTTGTTGAAGGGGACAAGGTCATCTTTCGATGCAATGTCAACAGCAGCAACCCAGACGTGACCAACATTATATGGTACAAGAACGGAAAGAATATAAAAAAATTTAGTGAATCTGTAAAGGCAGAAGATGCTGGGAAATATACCTGTGAAGCTGAAAATTCTGTAGGACGTACTAGGTCACCGGAGGTTAATGTGGACATTCGTTGTAAGTATAAGATCTACTTTCCATAAGCCAGCAAGTAAAGTAGAACTGTCATTAGCAAACAATATATAAACGAAGATGGTTATATCAGAGAAAGCGCCTTATAGTCCAACTGAAAGCACTTTTTTAAATGATACAGGCCACCACCTAGTTAACAAAATAAAAGATTAAAAAAAGCAGCTCATAGTGTATTCATGAAGCGAGCGTGACAAGCTGCACCTCTGAGGGGTGCCCACCACTGAGAAAATAGGGAGAAGAATATGATCATCTAGAACAGCCATTTTCAACCAAGATCTCCTGAGGTTTCTTCAGGGATGCCTTGACAAAATAGCTAAAAATTGCCCAAAATTGTCTACAAGTCAGTGGGTGGATGAAGGCTGACTTTTATTTAGAGAAAGCTGCAGGTTTTCATTGTACACCCTTACAACCTTCTAGCCACCGACATCCTAACAACCAATGACATCATAAGTGATTAAGAGGACACCGGGCAATTGCACAGCATCCTTCCTTGCCCTCCCCTGCCCCTCTCCGGCAGCCCTGGGGTCACATTAGCTGAGTGAAGGAAAGAAGATGAGGGAGAAGAGAAACTCTGGAACACTAGTCAGTACCAGTGTGCAAAAGTGTGTTTGCTTTGGAAGAATAAATCACTTCAAATGTTGGCTGTCCTACGTGTCTGGATGATTCTACGATATGTAAAACTATTAGTTTAGGTTTTTACATTTTAGAATAGGGTGCCTTGGGATTGTGCAGAATTTAAAAGGGAGCCCTGACTGAAAAAAGGAAACGTTGAGAAACACTGATCTAGAAGAGATGGAAAATATTAAGTATACAAAAAAAAATGATGAGTAGGGGGGCTTTAGAGGGAAGGGGGTGGGGGGATCGCTTGCATGGTGCCTGCAGTAGGACTTTAGGGTGCAATACAAACCTTCTGTTTGTAAACTGGTACCTCCAGTCCACACAGGAAGCCAATATGTTCTGTGTCAAAGTTGAGTTTTTGCAAATCCAAGCTCAATCCCTGAGCTGAACAAACACTTTAAGAAATAGAGGGGCTGCTCATGCATAGCACTGACGTGTTGCTTTCTACACCCTTTACTGATAACACCTGCCATGTAGGAAATACAAAGACTCCTATTAAATATAGGCTGCCTGGTTGTCCTGCTGTGGCCATTGCTGTAATACTTTCTGAGTCATAGGCCCGGATCTAGTACTGGGATCAGGACTTCAGGCCTTTGAGCGAAACTCGTTTGGGGAGTGACATAGTTGGAGTCCAGGCTGAGGTTGCCACTCACACACTCATCCCAGGGATGGTACGGATGAGCTGCTACAGGGAGACCTTTCTTTATCTCTAGTCATTACAGGAGCCGGGACGATCTCCCTCCCGAACCAGCACTCCCAGCCGCGGACGTTCACAACTTACACCCCTTCCAGAGAGCCTGAGCGGCACACTATGCAGGCTTCTGGGTTACATGGTACAGCAGCCACATATTAGAAATATGAAATATTGGGTTGATATATTCTTTACCTTTGAATAATAGATTTTTTTTACCTATCTTTAGATGCTCCCAGGTATCCAAGGGTAGTCCTAGAGCTAAATAGAACAAGATTTGCTGAAAAAGACAAGATCATATTTGTTGAAGGAGACAAGGTCATCTTTCGATGCGATGTCAACAGCATCAACCCAGACGTGACCAACATTACATGGTACAAGAACGGAAAGAATATAAAAAAATTTAGTGACTCTATAAAGGCAGAAGATGCTGGGAAATATACCTGTGAAGCTGAAAATTCTGTAGGACATACTAGGTCACCGGAGGTTAATGTGGACATTCATTGTAAGTATAAGATCTACTTTCCATAAGCCAACAAGTAAAGTAGACCTGTCATTATCAAACAATATATAAACGGAGATGTTTTATCAGAGAAAGCGCCTTATAGTCCATCTGAAAGCACTTTTTTAATGATATAGTCCACCACCTAGTTAACAAAATAAAAGGTTAAAAAAAGCAGCTCGTAGTGTATTCATGAAGCGAGCGCGACAAGCTGCACCTCTGAGGGGTGCCCACCACTGAGAAAATAGGGAGAAGAATATGATCATCTAGAACAGCCATTTTGAACCACAATCTCCTGAGATTTCTTCAGGGATGCCTTGACAAAATAGCTAAAAATTGCCCAAAAATGTCTACAAGCCAGTGGGTGGATGGAGGCTGACCTTTAGTTCCAGAAAGCTACAGGTTTTCATTGTACACCGTTACAACCTTCTAGCCACCGGCATCCTAACAACCAATGACATCATCAGTGATAAGGAGGACACCGGGCATTTGCACAGCATCCTTCCTTGCCCTCCCCTGCCCCTCTCCGGCAGCCCTGGGGTCACATTAGCTGAGTGAAGGAAAGAAGCTGAGGGAGAAGAGAAACTCTGG
The DNA here is from genome assembly GCF_042186555.1 of Aquarana catesbeiana. NCBI lineage: Eukaryota > Metazoa > Chordata > Amphibia > Anura > Ranidae > Aquarana > Aquarana catesbeiana. The sequence continues at coordinate 23,821,162 of NC_133333.1, forward strand.
AACACTAGTCATTACCAGTGTGCAAAAGTGTATTTGCTTTGGAAGAATAAATTACCTATAATGTTGACTGTCCTACGTGTGTGGATGATTCTACGATATGTAAAACTATTAGTTTAGGTTTTACATTTTAGAATAGGGTGCCTTGTGATTGTGCAGAATTTAAAAGGGAGCCTTGACTGAAAAACGAAAACGTTAAGAAACACTGATCTAGAAGAGATGGAAAATGGTAAGTATACAAAAAAAATTACGAGTAGGGGGGCTTTAGAGGAGGGGGGGGGATCGCTTGCATGGTGCCTGCAGTGGGACTTTAGGGTGCAATACAAACCTTCTGTTTGTAAACTGGTACCTCCAGTCCACACAGGAAGCCAATATGTTCTGTGTCAAAGTTGAGTTTTTGCAAGTCCAAGCTCAAGCCCCGAGCTGAACAAACACTTTAAGAAATGGAGGGGCTGCTCATGCATAGCACTGATATGTTGCTTTCTACACCCTTTACTGATAATACCTGCCATGTAAGAAATACAAAGACTCCTATTAAATATAGGCTGCCTGGTTGTCCTGCTGTGGCCATTGCTGTAATACTTTCTGAGTCATAGGCCCGGATCTAGTTCTGGGATCAGGAGTTCAGGCCTTTGAGTGAAACTCGTTTGGGGAGTGACCTAGTTGGAGTCCAGGCTGAGGTTGCCACTCACACACTCATCCCAAGGATGGTAGGGATGAGAGGCTACAGGGAGACCTTTCTTTATCTCTAGTCATTACAGGAGCCAGGACAAGCTCCCTCCCGAACCAGCACTCTCAGCCGCGGACGTTTAGAACTTACACCCCGTCCAGAGAGCCTGAGCGGCACACTATGCAGGTTTCTGGGTTACACGTTACAGCAGCCACATATTAGGAATATGAAATATTGGGTTTATATATTCTTTACCTTTGAATAATAGATTTTTTTACCTATCTTAGATGCTCCCAGGTACCCAAGGGTAGTCTTAGAGCTAAATAGAACAAGATTTGCTGAAGAAGCAAAGATCATATTTGTTGAAGGAGACAAGGTCATCTTTCGATGCGATGTCAACAGCAGCAACCCAGACGTGACCAACATTACATGGTACAAGAACGGAAAGAATATAAAAAAATTTAGTGAATCTATAAAGGCAGAAGATGCTGGGAAATATACCTGTGAAGCTGAAAATTCTGTAGGACGTACTAGGTCACCGGAGGTTATGGTGGATGTTCATTGTAAGTATAGGATATACTTGTGGATGATGCTACGATATGTAAAACTATTAGTTTAGTTTTTTTCATTTTGGAATGGGTGCCTTGAGATTGTATAAATAATTAATGGGCACGGCCCATATAGTATTGCCTGTGATGTAATTGGTCAGGAAAAACAGCTGACTAAAGAAAAAAAACATCTCGTCTGCAAAGCCACAAACAAAAAATCCTGCAGAGACACAACTCCGCCAGCCTTCTCAGCTGCGACTTTACAAACGTCACATGTTCCATAACCTGATATTAATAAATCAATTTAAAAAAATCAATAAAAAAAGAATATTTGTATACAGACATTTTTCCTAGCCTGATGTTCCACACCAGTGGACCATAAACTATATATGTATATACACACACATACCTCTGCAAGTTGCTGCTAATCACATATCCAATGCCAATATCCATATGTCTTAAAAAACACTATGGAAACACAAATATAAACCATACATATATAACCTTATTTTATTTTGTTTAATAAATCCCCAAGATTATATATACCGTATATACTCGAGTATAAGTCGAACTTTTCAGCACATTTTTTTGTGCTGAAAGTGCCCCCCTCGACTTATACTCGAGTCAAGCACTTTTCTGCAGCAAAAAAGGTCATTTTCCGAACCGACTTTGGGGCCCCGTATCTCAGGGCCACTTGGTGCTAGGATACCCAAATTTGGTTTGAAAACCCAGTGGAACTGGTACTACAACATATCTAAAGCTGAAGTTCCTAGCACTAAGTGGCCCCGAGATATGGGGCCCCAAAATCGGTTCAGAAAATGTCATTTTCTGCTGCAGAAAAGTGCTTGACATTTTCTGAACCGACTTTGGGGCCCCATATCTCAGAGCCACTTGGTGCTAGGAACCCCAAATTTGGTGTGCAAACCCAGTGGAACTGGTACCACAACATATCCAAAGCTGGGGTTCCAAGTGGCCCTGAGATACGGGGCCCCAAAAATGGTTCGGAAAATGTCATTTTCTGCTGCAGAAAAGTGCTTGACATTTTCTGAACTGAATTTTGGGGCCCTGTATCTTGGGGCCACTTGGTGCTAGAAACACCAGCTTTGGAAAGTTTATGGTGCTAGTTCCACTGTGTTTGCACACCAAATTTGGGGTTCTTAGCACTAAGTGGCCCCAAGATACAGGGCCCCAAATTCAGGCAACTGTGTCCATTTGCAGCAATGTCATTTCGGACCCTTTGGGTTCAGAGACCCCAAATTTTGGCTGCAGCTAGGGGGCATCTATAAACCCTTAACTACCGAGTTTGAAGTTCAGGGGACCTATGGCTGCAAATGGGCACAGTGATGCTGCAAATGGCCATTGTTGACCCTCTTTTCCACTTACAGTAGCTGTGCATTTCTCACCCTCGTCTTATACTCGGGTCAATAAGTTTTTCCCATTTTTTTTGTGGTAAATTAGGGCCTCGACTTATACTCGGAACGACTTATACTCGAGTATATACGGTATATGATAAAGTTAGCACCCAACATTACATTTATATAAAATTATTTTATAAAACAAAGACTTCTGTGTGGGTTTATTGTTAGTTATTATTTTGTTTATGATTTTTTATTAATTTTTATTCCCCCTCCAATGGGAAGTCAGTAGTATATCCCCACTATATCAAACAAAGGTTGTTCTATACTAGAGAACCATGCACACTTCTGTGTTTTTATTGATTTTTTTTATTGATTTATTAATATCAGGTTATGGAACATGTGACGTTTGTAAAGTTGCAGCTGAGAAGGCTGGCGGAGTTGTGTCTCTGCAGGATTTTTTGTTTGTGGCTTTGCAGACAAGATGTTTTTTTTTTTCTTTAGTCAGCTGTTTTTTTTTGACCAATTACATCACAGGCAATACTATACGGGCTCCAGTAAAATGTCGCCGAGCCTAATTCCTGAAGACACGCGCACATTGTGAAATGTATTGAAAGGGAGGCTCGACACACTGTTACGAGTCCTCCGTTCCTGGATCAGCTGGAACGCTTGCCGAGGTGTCAACTAATACCCATAGAACATAAGGTATCGCTCAGTCTCTGCTTCCCTTCTCAACTGCAGCTTAGTTTGCTGTTTTTTCATCCTGTACCTGCACATTTTATTGGGAGTTTTTAGCTTTGTTGGAATAAGGACGTTTTTACACTATCCAAGTTTTTGTGGCTTTTATGGGGAGCCACTTTTTGCAGTTTTAGCTGAGGCATTGAAGCACCGTGACTCAGAGATAGAAGTCATACACAATTTCTGCTGACTGGTGATTAAAGTCTTTCTGCCAGGATCTGGCAAAGACACCTTTTTTGAAGATACATGGTTTTTCATGCCTGAGGTTCACTTTGATGCCACTACTATCTGGTGAGCGCTTAGATATACCACTTCGGGTGAAGCACGAATAAGAATGCATGCGCACTTTATTAAGTGGTGATTGGATTACTAAGAAGAACTTTGGGTGTTTTCTTCAAAATATTTGAGGACATTTCATTTGATTCACTGGATTCACTTTATTGTAAATGTAGCACAATTATCGTTTATGCACTATAGCACTTTTTGTTGTATAATCTATAGGTTCACATCATAATATATTGGATTCACTTTATTGCAAATGCAGCACATTTGTTGTTCATGCACTATAGCACTTTCTTTGCATAAATCTATAGGTTTACATTGTAACATATTGCCTTGAGAATGTGCAGAATTTTAACCACTTGACCTCTGGAAGATTTTACCCCCTTCATGCTATCCCCATTATGAGGGGTTGTTACCATCCACGTGCTGAGTTCCTGGGTCTGTACCCCTGCTGTGCCCATTATGAGGGGTTCCCTCCATCCCCCTGCTGAGTTGTCGGGTCTGTACCCCTGTTGTGCCCATTATGAGGGGTTCCCACCATCCCTGTGCCCAGTTCCTGGGTGTGTACACTTGCTCTGCCCATTTTGAGGGGTTCCCATCATACTTGTGCTGAGTTCCTGGGTCTGTACACCTGCTGTTCCCAATATGAGGAATTCCCACCATCCCCGTGCATTATACCATCCGGCTGCGCTGGTGTAATGGACTCCATTTTGAAGATCTCTAAGGGGATAAAAAAGTTTAACGTCTTCAGACCTACAACCGGACACTAGCCACCATCCCTTGCAAACTACATACAGGGTTGAATTGAAGCCTGTATATTCTTTTTGTGACTGGAATCAGGACGAAAACCACCCTAGGTCTGATTATTATGTATTATAGCAGCCTATCTGCCTAGAATAATGGAACCTGCTGAGAGGAGGAACATTCCCTATCCCTTTGCTTCCCATCTTGCGGGAGCAGGACGGACTTCCTGTTACTCCTGGTATGGCTGTGTTGCGTTTCCTACAAACACAGAGATTTCCTGTTATAAGGTATCTTACACCGAACTTGCCTGAGAAAACAAACGCAGCCCAAAGTTTCAAACATCGTATCTACTGTAGGCAGGGATTAAAGTGATGCTATCCAATCTCTAACGAGGATAAAACCTGTATGGACAAATAAAGGAGATTTTCTCTCCAAACTTTGCCGTTCTGAAGAAAGGGTGATTATGACTTTACCCATACAATTGGCTTATTGACTGTCTGGACACATAGTTCAATGGAGGGAAACCTGAAGCCAAGCAGTTCCAGGCCTTCCTCTGATGAAGAGGAGCTACTACTGTCCGCAGGCTGTCCACTCGACAGAGTAGCGGAACTAAGTGGGACAACGCCACCTGCCGACGTGCCAGGATGCTCTTCTAGTGACAGGCAACTAGGAGGGGTCTGCCTGGCCCGAGATAATTGAAATAAGTACAGCATAAAATCTCACGCCACCCTCTTCAATAACAATGATATTTGAGTGTTACCCATGTCAACTGCGAACTCCTCCAGGCAGTCTTTACTCACCAGCCTACTGGGCATAGATATTGCGACACAGGCATTGCAGGACTTTTGGTTGCTCTAGGAAGAATCAATAAGACATCATCCTTGGAACTTGCCCCCTGAATGGGAGCGGCCTCTAGGGCTATGTTCCTCCAAAGAACGTCCACCTTCCGTGGCTCTTGAACTTAGAGAGCATAAGCATACGGGGCTGAAAAAAATTCAAAGCAATCCGCAAAGAGAGACACTCTTTTCCTGAAACTTACCATCGTGATGGTCTCCCACCTTTGAATTTGAGGGTCTTTTGTATAAATGGTGACGGACTCATGGTTTGAGGACAAATAGGATGGCCAGCGTAAAAAAAAAACAAGGATAGCTGAAAGGGAAAATAGCATCAGAGAGCGAAGAGCACAGTGAACAGCTCTACTATTTGCCCTCTAGTGGAACATATTGAGGATGCATTTGTAGTAGGTGACTCTGGTGCCAGGAGCCATATCTCTGCTGAGTTCCCAGAGGTCTTTAAAGCCTTGTGAGCCATTCAAACCCTCCTGGAAATCCTGAGAGCTCCAAATCCAATGAGAATGGATTTCAGCACTGTGTAGGAATTCATTGTTTGCAGGATTAGGGGAATTCAGGTTTGCCAGGAGGTATCAGTGAGGCCCAGTAACATCAAAAGAGGCCACATAAAGAGGCCAAAAGCCGGGTTACATAAAAAATATATATTTTTAATTCTCTTAATGTTTTGCTTTTAATAAGTGTTTTTTTTTTTTAAAGGAGTGGAAGACTCAGTAATAAGCAGACCTTTTTGTCTTGCAGACAGTCCGGCTCCTATAGTAAAGTTCGCATCTATGGGGACCCTTTCCTTCATCAGCCTATTAATGCTCATCATTCTGATTGTTCGATTCAGAGTACGGTAAGCTGTGAGAGGAACCCACATGACACAATCAGACTATCCAAAGCTCAGTGCATGAAAATGATCAGCGCACCAGAGGATATATATAAAATATGCCCAAGCCCATTTACCTACTATTTCCTGATTGGCTAGAAAGGGAAAAAGTTAGCTGCCTCCTGGGGACTTTAGGTCATTAAAAAGGGGGTGCTATTTGATAAAAGCATAAGTCTGGACTTAAAGTTGTTCTAAAGGCAGAAGTTTTTTTTTATCTTAATGCATTCTATACATTAAAAAAAAAAAACCTTCTGTGTGCAGCAGCCCCCCTCAGCCCCCCTAAAACTTACCTGAGCCCCATCTCGATCCAGCGATCTTGCATGAGAGCCTCGGCTGTCCAGTACTCTCCCTCCTGATTGGCTGAGACAGCAGCGGGCGCCATTATCTCCCCTTGCTGTCAATCAAAATCAGTGAGCCAATGAGAAGAGAGAATGTGTGGGGCCGCGGCTCCGTGTCTGAATGGACACACAAAACACTGGCTTGGTGTGGGGGCAGGAGGGAGGGGCCAGGAGTGCCGGCAGGGGACCGGAGAAGAGGAGGATCAGAGCTGCTCTGTGCAAAACTACTGCACAGAGCAGATAAGTATAACATGTTTGTTATTTATTTGTATTTTTTAAAACAACTTTAATATCAGTTAACGTTTGTCAGAGTTCACCTACTAAAGTTCTATGGGAAAACTCCTTACTTTTTGTCTAATGGATAGAGCTCAGACAGAACAGGAAGTAAGGTGAAATCTTTCCACTTCCTGTCTATTTGAGGGGCATCACACACAACCAGAAGTGAAAAATATCAGGCTTGCTTTTTTTTTTAAGGGGGCAAAATGGGAAGTAAATGAAAATCCTCCCACTTCCTCTCTATATGGGGGGGGGGTATCAAGCACAATAGGAAGTGCAGGAAAATTCCTCCCACTGCCTGACTATTTGATGGGTGTCAGACACAACAGGAAGTGAAGGAAAATCCCCCTCACTCCCGAACTATTTGATGGGTATCAGGCACAACAGGAAGTGAAGCAAAATCCCACCACTTCCTGTCTATTTTGATGGGTATCAGGCACAACAGGAAGTGAGGGAACCCCCCCACTTCCTGTCTATTTGATGGGTACCAGGCACAACTGGAAGTGAAGGAAAATCCCACCACTTCCTGTCTATTTGATGGGTATCAGGCACAACTGGAAGTGAAGGAAACCCCCCCACTTCCTGTCTATTTGATGGGTAACAGGAAGTGAAGGAAAAGCCCTCCACTTCCTGTCTATTTGATGGGTATCAGGCACAACAGGAAGTGAAGGAAAATCCCCCTCATTCCCAGGTCTATTTGATGTGTATCACTCAGGCACAACAGGAAGAGAAGGAAAATCGCCCCACTTCCTCTTTATTTAATAGGCAGCAGATACACCAGAAAGAGAAAGGGAGTATCCCTCTTCCTATATAATTTATGGGTATTGAATGAAAATTCCCTCCACTTCCCCTCCTGTTAATTGAGCATAAGACACAACAGGAGGTGAAAGACACTCCCCCCACTTTCTATACATTTAATGGGTATTATACACAACAGGAAATGAGGGAAAATTCCATTGTCGGGACACAGACAGCATCAAAAGCAAAATTTTCTAGCTGGGCTAGGAAGGTCTAGATAGGCTTTATTGCTGCCTGTATCCTTGTATCCCCATAGGTAAAATTTACCCTCACTTCCTGCCCATGTGAGGCATTTCAGACAGAACAGAAAGAGAGGTCACCTCTATGGTGGCACAGGCAGCATTCAAGATCTCATCCAAATATATGGCATTTTCTCCCACAAAGAACTTCCTTTAGACTGGGTCATTCGTTATGATCGCAATTCGTAAATGCAAAAATTCGTAAATTCATAAATTAGAAAACTCCTAATTTCGTGAATTCAAAAATTCGTAAATTCGTAAATTCAAAAATATGTAAATGCGAAAATTCGAGAATTTGTAAATTCGAAAAAAAAAATCAGATAATTTGAAAGAACAGAAATTATAAATAATAACTAACTAACTAAAAATATCTAACTATTAAATTATAGGTATTGGAATTTCCTTTCAAATCTCGCTGTTAGTGAACGTAATGAATACGAATTTATCCGAACTTACAAATTATCCGAAATAAACGAATGCCGCATCCAAACGAATGGAACGGAACAAATTAATAAAAAATAATAATAATAAAAAGTATTTAATATTACTATTATTATTTATTATTATTAATTTGTTACGTTCCATTCGTGTAGAAACAGCATTTGTTATTTTGGATAATTCGCAACTTTGGATAAATTCCTATTCGTTGCGTTCACTAGCAGCCAAATTTGAAAGAAAAATTCCAATACCTGTAATTTAATAGTTAGTTATTTCAGATTTTAGAATTTTCTAGTTTTTGGATTTTCGAATTCCGAATTTATGAATTTACAAATTTTTGAATTTACGAATATTTGGAAAAATTAGTTAAACGGGTTTTCGTTAATTTGGATGATTCCGTATTAACGAATTTGTTGAAATTTGTTAAAAAACGAATTTGGAACAAAACAAATTGCACATGTCTATCATGCATTTAAAAAAAAAAATGCTGTTATCATGCATTTTTGAATGCACTACAATGTATGAGCATTAGCAAGGTGCTTTTGGGTGCCATTAAGAATGAATGGCACCACAGTGCGCTTGAAAGAAGGACACAGTGACCCAGTGAGGATGTCACTTGGTATAAAATGAGGTGTGCAATAAAAATGGAAAGGTTTGAGCTGTGAAAATTTAATTACTGTAGCATCTTGATTCAGGAAAAAGGAGGAACCAGGAAAAGCACAACCCTAAGCCAATGTTTCTGCATAAGCTTGAATAAACTAAAAATAGAATATCACATGTTAAAAGCACATTGATTATGTATTTTCATAATTTTTTAGTTGGAATTTCTTTTTTTTTTTTTTTTTTACCCAGCATCAGGAATGCACTTTGTAGAAGAACGGTTGATGACAAAGGCGAGTCTTCATCTTTTGTTTTGAAGAAGGTAACAAAAAGCACTACCTGCTGTACTAGTATTATATATTTGACCAGTTATGGCCGCTCCATTAGGGGCGCATGGGCGCCGCCCTTCTAATCCATATGCCCAGCCTCTAATCTACATGCAGGGCACCGGACGCATGGATTTCAATGGGTTTTGTTTTTTTTTGAAGCACATGATTAGAGGCTGAGGCTCTAATTGGCTTCAAAAAAGGGTGGGCTCGGGGTGCAGAGCACTGTGCCCTCAGCCCCCCCCCATTAGTTTGACATTAGCAAAAATAATATTCTAATATTCCCCCTGCTTCTCCTCCTGGCCAATCAGGAAGCGGGTCCTGAGACCTGATTGGCCAGGGAGTCTTAGGACTCCCTGGCCAATCAGGTCTCGGGACCCACTTCCTGTTCAGCCTGGAGGAGAAGCAACAGCCCCAGCTTTTACCTCGGCAAGCTGGAGCGAGGAGGAGCAACAGGTGGGGGGGGGGCAGATGGGCAGCGACAGCCTCTTTAAAATTCCAGGAGCCCTACCCTGGATCCAGCCCCACCTCGTCATCGGCCTCCTAAGGTAAGGCCACTGATCGCCGCCTTCCCGCCCATCTCCCGCAAGGGGGGGCGGTAGTGCCAGTGAGGAGGGCAGGTTTGTTTGCTTGACCCTCCCAAAATATTGAGCACCAGCTGCCACTGTATTTGACTGCTAAGGCGCCTAGGCATAAAACCAACTATTAACCACTTAAGGACCGCCTAACGCCGATTTACGTCGGCAAGGCGGCACGGGCAGGCAAAATCACGTACATGTACGTGATTTGCCTCTCGCGGGTGGGGGGTCCGATCGGACCCCCCCCCGGTGCCCGAAGCGGTCCCGTTCTGTTCCCCGGCGATCCGAGATGAGGGGGAGGCCATCCGTTCGTGGCCCCCCCCTCGCGATCGCCGCCGGCCAATGGGAACACTCCTTTGCTGCTGTATGCTAAACAGCAGCAAAGGAAATGATGTCATCTCCCCTCGGCTCGGTATTCCGTTCCAGCGCCGAGGGGAGAAGACATCAATGTGAGTGCACAACACACACACACACAGTAGAACATGCCAGGCATACAAAACACCCCGATCCCCCCCCCCGATCGCCCCCCGATCCCCCCCCAATCACCCCCCCCCCCCTGTCACAAACTGACACCAGCAGGTTTTTTTTTTTTTTTTTCTGATTACTGCATAGTGTCAGTTTGTGACAGTTACAGTGTTGGGACAGTGAATATTACCCCCCTTTAGGTCTAGGATACCCCCCTAACCCCCCCTAATAAAGTTTTAACCCCTTGATCACCCCCCATCGCCAGTGTCGCTAAGCGATCATTTTTCTGATCGCTGTATTAGTGTCACTGGTGACGCTAGTTAGTGAGGTAAATATTTAGGTTCGCCGTCAGCGTTTTATAGTGACAGGGACCCCCATATACTACCTAATAAATGTTTTAACCCCTTGATTGCCCCCTAGTTAACCCTTTCACCACTGATCACCGTATAACCGTTACGGGTGACGCTGGTTAGTTTGTTTATTTTTTATAGTGTCAGGGCACCCGCCGTTTATTACCGAATAAAGGTTTAGCCCCCTGATCGCCCGGCGGTGATATGCGTCGCCCCAGGCAGCGTCAGATTAGCGCCAGTACCGCTAACACCCACGCACGCAGCATGCGCCTCCCTTAGTGGTATAGTATCTGAACGGATCAATATCTGATCCGATCAGATCTATACTAGCGTCCCCAGCAGTTTAGGGTTCCCAAAAACACAGTGTTAGCGGGATCAGCCCAGATACCCGCTAGCACCTGCGTTTTGCCCCTCCGCCCAGCCCACCCAAGTGCAGTATCGATCGATCACTGTCACTTACAAAACACTAAACGCATAACTGCAGCGTTCGTAGAGTCAGGCCTGATCCCTGCGATCGCTAACAGTTTTTTTGGTAGCATTTTGGTGAACTGGCAAGCAAGCACCAGGCAGCGTCAGGTTAGCGCCAGTAGCGCTAACACCCACGCACGTACCATACACCTCCCTTAGTGGTATAGTATCTGATCAGATCAATATCTGATCCGATCAGATCTATACTAGCGTCCCCAGCAGTTTAGGGTTCCCAAAAACGCAGTGTTAGCGGGATCAGCCCAGATACCTGCTAGCACCTGCGTTGTGCCCCTCCGCCCGGCCCAGCCCAGCCCACCCAAGTGCAGTATCGATCGATCACTGTCACTTACAAGGCACTAAACGCATAACTGCAGCGTTCGCAGAGTCAGGCCTGATCCCTGCGATCGCTAACAGTTTTTTTGGTAGCATTTTGGTGAACTAGCAAGCACCGGCCCCAGGCAGCGTCAGGTTAGCGCCAGTACCACTAACACCCACGCACGCAGCATACGCCTCCTTTAGTGGTATAGTATCTGAACGGATCAATATCTGATCCGATCAGATCTATACTAGCGTCCCCAGCAGTTTAGGGTTCCCAAAAACGCAGTGTTAGCGGGATCAGCCCAGATACCTGCTAGCACCTGCGTTTTGCCCCTCCGCCCGGCCCAGTCCAGCCCACCCAAGTGCAGTATCGATCGATCACTGACACTTACAAAACACTAAACGCATAACTGCAGCGTTCGCAGAGTCAGACCTGATCCCTGCGATCGCTAACAGTTTTTTTGGAAGCTTTTTATTGAACTGGCAAGCACCAGCGGCCTAGTACACCCCGGTCGTAGTCAAACCAGCGCTGCAGTAACACTTGGTGACGTGGCGAGTCCCATAAGTGCAGTTCAAGCTGGTGAGGTGGCAAGCACAAGTAGTGTCCCGCTGCCACCAAAAAGACAAACACAGGCCCGTCGTGCCCATAGTGCCCTTCCTGCTGCATTCGCCAATCCTAATTGGGAACCCACCACTTCTGCAGCGCCCGTACTTCCCCCATTCACATCCCCAACCAAATGCAGTCGGCTGCATGAGAGGCATTTTCTTTATGTCCTCCCGAGTACCCCTACCCAACGAACCCCCCCAAAAAGATGTTGTGTCTGCAGCAAGCGCGAATATAGGCGTGACACCCGCTATTATTGTCCCTCCTGTCCTGACAATCCTGGTCTTTGCATTGGTGAATGTTTTGAACGCTACCATTCACTAGTTGAGTATTAGCGTAGGGTACAGCATTGCACAGACTAGGCACACTTTCACAGGGTCTCCCAAGATGCCATCGCATTTTGAGAGACCCGAACCTGGAACCGGTTACCGTTATAAAAGTTAGTTACAAAAAAAGTGTAAAAAAAAAATATATATATATAAAATAAAAAAAAATAGTTGTCGTTTTATTGTTCTTTCTCTCTATTCTCTCTCTCTATTGTTCTGCTCTTTTTTTACTGTATTCTATTCTGCAGTGTTTTATTGTTATTGTTATTATGTTTTATCATGTTTGTTTTTTAGGTATGTAATTATTTATACTTTACTGTTTACTGTGCTTTATTGTTAACCATTTTTTTGTCTTCAGGTACGCCATTCACAACTTTGAGTGGTTATACCAGAATGATGCCTGCAGGTTTAGGTATCATCTTGGTATCATTCTTTTCAGCCAGCGGTCGGCTTTCATGTAAAAGCAATCCTAGCGGCTAATTAGCCTCTAGACTGCCTTTACAAGCCGTGGGAGGGAATGCCCCCCCCCCCCCACCGTCTTCCGTGTTTTTCTCTGGCTCTCCTGTCTCAACAGGGAACCTGAGAATGCAGCCGGTGATTCAGCCAGCTGACCATAGAGCTGATCAGAGACAAGAGTGGCTCCAAACATCTCTATGGCCTAAGAAACCGGAAGCTACGAGCATTTTATGACTTAGATTTCGCCGGATGTAAATAGCGCCATTGGGAAATTGGGGAAGCATTTTATCACACCGATCTTGGTGTGGTCAGATGCTTTGAAGGCAGAGGAGAGATCTAGGGTCTAATAGACCCCAATTTTTTCAAAAAAGAGTACCTGTCACTACCTATTGCTATCATAGGGGATATTTACATTCCCCGAGATAACAATAAAAATGATTTAAAAAAAAAAAAAATGAAAGGAACAGTTTAAAAATAAGATAAAAAAGCAAAAAAATAATAAAGAAAAAAAAAAAAAAAAAAAAAAGCACCCCTGTCGCCCCCTGCTCTTGCGCTAAGGCGAACGCAAGCGGCGGTCTGTCGTCAAACGTAAACAGCAATTGCACCATGCATGTGAGGTATCGCCGCGAAGGTCAGATCGAGGGCAGTAATTTTTGCAGTAGACCTCCTCTGTAAATCTAAAGTGGTAACCTGTAAAGGCTTTTAAAGGCTTTTAAAAATGTATTTATTTTGTTGCCACTGCACGTTTGTGCGCAATTGTAAAGCATGTCATGTTTGGTATCCATGTACTCGGTCTAAGATCATCTTTTTTATTTCATCAAACATTTGGGCAATATAGTGTGTTTTAGTGCATTAAAATTTAAAAAAAGTGTGTTTTTTCCCCAAAAAATGCGTTTGAAAAATCGCTGCGCAAATACTGTGTGAAAAAAAAAAATGAAACACCCACCATTTTAATCTGTAGGGCATTTGCTTTAAAAAAATATATAATGTTTGGGGGTTCAAAGTAATTTTCTTGCAAAAAAAAAAAACTTTTTCATGTAAAAAATAAGTGTCAGAAAGGGCTTTGTCTTCAAGTGGTTAGAAGAGTGGGTGATGTGTGACATAAGCTTCTAAATGTTGTGCATAAAATGCCAGGACAGTTCAAAACCCCCCCCAAATGACCCCATTTTGGAAAGTAGACACCCCAAGCTATTTTCTGAGAGGCATGTCGAGTCCATGGAATATTTTATATTGCGACACAAGTTGCGGGAAAGAGACAAATTTTTTTTTTTTTTTTTTTTTTTTGCACAAAGTTGTCACTAAATGATATATTGCTCAAACATGCCATGGGAATATGTGAAATTACACCCCAAAATACATTCTGCTGCTTCTCCTGAGTACGGGGATACCACATGTGTGAGACTTTTTGGGAGCCTAGCCGCGTACGGGACCCCGAAAACCAAGCACCGCCTTCAGGCTTTCTAAGGGCGTGAATTTTTGATTTCACTCTTCACTGCCTATCACAGTTTCGGAGGCCATGGAATGCCCAGGTGGCACAAAACCCCCCCAAATGACCCCATTTTGGAAAGTAGACACCCCAAGCTATTTGCTGAGAGGTATAGTGAGTATTTTGCAGACCTCACTTTTTGTCACAAAGTTTTGAAATTTGAAAAAAGAAAAAAAAAAAAAGTTTTTTCTTGTCTTTCTTCATTTTCAAAAACAAATGAGAGCTGCAAAATACTCACCATGCCTCTCAGCAAATAGCTTGGGGTGTCTACTTTCCAAAATGGGGTCATTTGGGGGGGTTTTGTGCCACCTGGGCATTCCATGGCCTCCGAAACGGTGTTAGGCAGTGAAGAGTAAAATCAAAAATTCACGCCCTTAAAAACGCTGAAGGCGGTGATTGGTTTTCGGGGTCCCGTACGCGGCTAGGCTCCCAAAAAGTCTCACACATGTGGTATCCCCGTACTCAGGAGAAGCAGCTAAATGTATTTTGGGGTGCAATTCCACATAGGCCCATGGCCTGTGTGAGCAATATATCATTTAGTGACAACTTTGTGCAAAAAAAAAAAAAAAAAAAAAAAAAGTGTCACTTTCCCGCAACTTGTGTCAAAATATAAAATATTCCATGGACTCAATATGCCTCTCAGCAAATAGCTTGGGGTGTCTACTTTCCAAAATGGGGTCATTTGGGGGGGGGGGGGTTGTGCCACCTGGGCATTCCATGGCCTCCGAAACTGTGATAGGCAGTGAAGAGTGAAATCAAAAAGTTACACCCTTAGAAATCCTGAAGGCGGTGATTGGTTTTCGGGGTCCCATACGCGGCTAGGCTCCCAAAAAGTCCCACACATGTGGTATCCCCGTACTCAGGAGAAGTAGCTGAATATATTTTGGGGTGCAATTCCACATAGGCCCATGGCCTGTGTGAGCAATATATCATTTAGTGACAACTTTTTGTAAATATTTATTTATTTTTTTTTTTTTGTCATTATTCAATCACTTGGGACAAAAAAAATAAATATTCAATGGGTTCAACATGCCTATCAGCAATTTCCTTGGGGTGTCTACTTTCCAAAATGGGGTCATTTGGGGGGGTTTTGTACTGCCCTGCCATTTTAGCACCTCAAGAAATGACATAGGCAGTCATAAACTAAAAGCTGTGTAAATTCCAGAAAATGTACCCTAGTTTGTAGACGCTATAACTTTTGCGCAAACCAATAAATATACGCTTATTGACATTTTTTTTACCAAAGACATGTGGTCGAATACATTTTGGCCTAAATGTATGACTAAAATTGAGTTTATTGGATTTTTTTTATAACAAAAAGTAGAAAATATCATTTTTTTTCAAAATTTTCGGTCTTTTTCCGTTTATAGCGCAAAAAATAAAAACTGCAGAGGTGATCAAATACCATCAAAAGAAAGCTCTATTTGTGGGAAGAAAAGGACGCAAATTTCGTTTGGGTACAGCATTGCATGACCGCGCAATTAGCAGTTAAAGCGACGCAGTGCCAAATTGGAAAAAGACCTCTGGTCCTTAGGCAGCATAATGGTCCGGGGCTCAAGTGGTTAATGAACAACCCCTTGCCCCCCCCCCCCGTATAGACAGCCTAATTCCAATTTCCGATCAAGGGCAAAGCCCATTACAGCAACTTTAAATGCTGGCAAGGTAAAAAAAACGCTGCTAAAGCTGCAATAGACCATCCAAAAAAGGGGGCGGGAGGGTGGAAAGCTCTTAAAAAAAGCCCAGAATTCCCTGGGGCAGTCCTTTTACTGAGCTCAGGCCCAACCCCTTCACCCTCTGCGTCATCCAATCCTCTTTGGCCACTTACATACTGTTTACTCCCAGCTCCTGGCCATGCCCCCATCAGTCAAGTCTCTCTTTCCCTAAAGGGGATCAAGAGGGTTTCAATCTTCTAATTCATTTGCAGGTATTAAAAAAATGTAACAAAAATACATTTCTTAAAACAAGGATACATAGATCATCATTGAAATATTTTTTAGTACATTTCCTAGTAGTTCTAAAGGGAAAAAAAAAAGAATATACACAGAGCAGCCCCGATCCTTTTCCTTTTGGGTCCTCCGCTGGTGCTCCTGGCTCCCCCCCCCCCCCCTGCCGAGTGCCCCCATAGCAAGCCTCTTGCTATGGGGGCACTCGAGCAGGCTTGCTCTCGAAATGTGAAAAAAAAAAAGAAAAGAAAGAAAAAGACAGCACGGAGCCTTACACAGGGATGCACAGAACAGATATACACAGAACAGATATACACAGCACAGATATACACAGAACAGATATACACAGTACAGATATACACAGCACAGATATACACAGAACAGATATACACAGCACAGATATACACAGCACAGATATACACAGAACAGATATACACAGAACAGATATACACAGCACAGATATACACAGCACAGATATACACAGCACAGATATACACAGAACAGATATACACAGTACAGATATACACAGCACAGATATACACAGAACAGATATACACAGCACAGATATACACAGCACAGATATACACAGAACAGATATACACAGCACAGATATACACAGCACAGATATACACAGAACAGATATACACATAACAGATATACACAGTACAGATATACACAGTACAGATATACACAGTACAGATATACACAGAACAGATATACACATAACAGATATACACAGAACAGATATACACAGAACAGATATACACAGTACAGATATACACAGAACAGATATACACATAACAGATATACACAGTACAGATATACACAGTACAGATATACACAGAACAGATATACACATAACAGATATACACAGAACAGATATACACAGTACAGATATACACAGAACAGATATACACAGCACAGATATACACATAACAGATATACACATAACAGATATACACAGTACAGATATACACAGAACAGATATACACAGCACAGATATACACAGAACAGATATACACAGCACAGATATACACATAACAGATATACACATAACAGATATACACAGTACAGATATACACAGAACAGATATACACAGCACAGATATACACAGAACAGATATACACAGTACAGATATACACAGAACAGATATACACAGAACAGATATACACAGAACAGATATACACAGTACAGATATACACAGCACAGATATACACAGAACAGATATACACAGCACAGATATACACATAACAGATATACACAGTACAGATATACACAGCACAGATATACACATAACAGATATACACAGTACAGATATACACAGTACAGATATACACAGCACAGATATACACATAACAGATATACACATAACAGATATACGCAGTACAGATATACACAGAACAGATATACACAGCACAGATATACACATAACAGATATACACATAACAGATATACACATAACAGATATACACAGTACAGATATACACAGCACAGATATACACAGCACAGATATACACAGTACAGATATACACATAACAGATATACGCAGTACAGATATACACAGTACAGATATACACAGCACAGATATACACAGCACAGATATACACAGCACATTTATATAAGTATGTACACCACATGTATACAGGTATACACAGCACAGGTATGTAGGTATACACAGATATGCAGGTGTACACCGAACAGACATGCATGTATAGACAGCACAGGTATACAGCTATGTACAGCACAAGTATGCAGGCATACACAGCACAGGTATACACTGCGCAGGCATGCATGTATAGACAGCACAGGTAAGCAGATATTCACAGCACACATGTACATGTATGCATAGCACAGGTATGCACAGCACAGGCATGCTTGTATGCACAGCATAGGTATGCAGGCATGCACAGCACAGGTATACATATATGCACAGCATACATGCAGATTTTGGCACACATATAACTCCATAGATAGAAGAATTTGTTCAGCGCTAATGGTTAAATGATAATAAGAGCTGCTGCCGCCACTGTAACACCTACCTAAGTAGGGTCTAGGTGCAAAAAATTGGATCAATTCTAGTGGTTGTTGTGCTGCTCTATGAAGGTGTGATCTTAATTAGGTGCTATTAATTGTGTCGGCTTGACAAACAATCAACTATTAAAGCCACAGATGGTTTTCTATCTGGTCCCAGTGTGAAAAGATTCAGAGGACCTTTGGTTTACCTTTTAGAAC
Source organism: Aquarana catesbeiana (assembly GCF_042186555.1). NCBI lineage: Eukaryota > Metazoa > Chordata > Amphibia > Anura > Ranidae > Aquarana > Aquarana catesbeiana. Next base: position 23,839,456 of record NC_133333.1, read on the forward strand.
CAAGATAGAAATATGGCCAGTACAACGTTGTCACCTCCTTTCCTGGCTCTGAAAAATCCCAAATGTGGACACTGATTCTTCCTGGTCCTGCGGTGATCCTCTTCAGCCAATAAAAAGATTGTTAGGGTCCTACTTAGTCAAAATGACTATTTCTGGATCTCCCTTCATCATAGCAAATCTGAAATTTGTGAGATTCAGTGCAATGTATTTATATGTATTCTCCACTTCTTGTTTTAGTATAAGAACATTCCTTCGTCAGAAAGAGCCCATGAAGACTGCCAGGATGGAACCCCCTGCTCCATCATTGCTAATTTGAATGAGAAGGACAAAGAACGGGAGCGTGACCCCGAGGTGGAATATGCCTCACTGGGACATTCATGAAGCGTGTTATGGATTGCGTTCAGAAATTTGTTTTGAAGGGTCATTTCATCCAGGAGGGATTATTTTAGTTATAGGTAAAGTTTGGTGAGCTACATCAGATACTGGCTCCTCAGATGATCCAGCGGTGAGATCTCCCTGCCCTAATTCTTAAATCATGTATGAGAAAAAGGAAGGTGGAACTTTGAATGAGGCTATTGTTTTGTGGGGGTGAGATAATTAGAAAGTATAATTAATTGGCATATTGAGTCTGACAATACATAACATTGATGCACATAGTAGAAAAGGTTTAATATGTACACACACACATACATGGTGTTGACCTCATATACATATACATATCAAAGGGATGGCATATAAAACTGACAAGAGATTTAATATGGATAAAATGAATTATTGCAGATTCATATATGTACACGTCATCTAAATGGCACTATGCAGTGTAATCAATAGTAAGAAACACAGTATAATCATTTGGTTGTAGATAATGAGTCTAAGTAGATTCCTATCAGTAGGCATGAGAATGCATCCTAAAATACCGACGCGTTTCGTGAATAATACCACTCTTTTTCCTTTTTTTCTTTTTCCTTCTTTCTTTTTTTCTCCTTTTTTCTTTTTCATCTCTAATCTTTTTTCTCTCTTCACACACTTCTTCTTTTCACATTCACTTGTCCACCTCCACTTTGGTATTGGGCTCTAGCTACTTCCCACAATATAGAGTATTTATAGTACACCCAATGAATGGCCAGTTGAATGAAGCTCAGGGGTTCCAATGGTGAGGTACTCCACTAGAATGCCTTAACTGTGCAGACATTGGCAGGTGTTCTTATCATGGGCACATAATGGCTTCTCCACAATGTACAATAAGCAATTGAGCCAAGTACACACTATAGAGGGATATGCTTTGTTAATATTTCATGTCTATTTACAGCAATTTTAATTTAGGAGCTGAAGCAATTCTATGCCATCTGCAGTGGTGGCTGGTGCTCAACATTTTATTTTTATCTTGGGGGGGGGGGGGCGCAAACAAACTGAAAAATGAAACAGTTTGTAATGCAGGACTGTAAATAGCCATTTATCAGGCGATTATTTATTATTACTGCTAGATAAAACTGTGCCCATCAATTGCAGCCTCACTATGCCCATCAAATGGTGCCTCACTGTGCCCATCACAGTAGGCCAATCACATCCACATTTCAAGTAAAAGAAAATTAAACCACTTAACATAAGGAGTCCTCATCAGAGTCCCCTTTTACATCAGGTATCTCAATCAGAGTCCCCCTTTACAGCAGGTGTCCCCATCAGCATCCCCCTTTACATCAGGTGTCCCCATCAGAGTCGGCCTATACATCAGGTGTCCCAATCAGAGTCCCCCTTTACATCAGGCGTCCCAATCAGAGTCCCCCTTTAAATCAGGCATCCCAATCAGAGTCCACCTATACATCAGGCGTCCAAATCAGAGTCCCCCTTTACATCAGGCGTCCCAATCAGAGTCCACCTATACATCAGGCATCCTAATCAGCGTCCCCCTTTACATCAGGCGTCCCAATCAGAGTCCCCCTTTACATCAGGCGTCCCCATCAGCATCCCTGTCAAGTGTCACCCCTTCCCCCCTCCCCGTCCCTCGTACTCACAACTCTCACAGCAAGTCGCCTTCCATCCACCTTCAGACTGGCCTGGATGAGTCAGAGAAACCAGAAGTGACACCACCTTTTAACCCTAGAGGAACCCCAAAAATGAGCAGGGCTCAATAGGAACAATGCTCCTTATATTAAAGTAGCAAGTATTAGGTAGGATATCGTGAATGACAGTTAGACAAAGAACTCTGGTATGGGAGATTTTATTCCATCTTTCTGGCCAGAAAAGAATGGACACTCCTGACCCGACTCGTGTCTACACGTCAAGAGTGTCAGATACAGTGAATACAGTGTAGATATATATTTGCAGCATATTGCGTCACAAGCGAACAGGCGGTACACTTCTGTTTTAACAGACATTCTAACCTTTTAAAAATCAACCTATGCATCCTAAAACCAGACAAGTTCCGGAAAACCATATATATTTTTAGCCTTATACAAAACTCATCTCTCTGCAGTATGCTCTTGCAGGTTCCTTCATCTGTCTTAAATGATGTCAGCAAGCAAGCTTTTTGCACAGAAAGAGGAATGTAGCAGATTCCTGTAATGGGGAAGTCACAAATAGCTTCAACGTGAAATACAAGAAATATGATTCTTAGCTGAAATTCTAAATCAGTCTTACTACACACATAACTATGGCCATATAAACTGACCCCCGTTCCTACTTCATTCCCCCCTTTGATCATAATCATAGCGATTAATATGAGTGAGATTAAGCATCACTAAATAGCATACAGTTTTGTTTTGTTTTTTTTTTCTATGATGACCTCACTAGCAGGCACAAAACATTCTTCTACCGAGATTATTCCCCATTGTCGGCTCCAGCCGGGTCTCTCATTAACTTATAAAACACTGGGATAGTGACCCTTGGCCCATGGTAACAATAAGAATGCAAAAAGAGTAAAAATATTAGCACTCCATACACTATAGGGAGAATCAGAAAATAATTAAAACTTGTCTCTGCAATACTTGAGTTGGTGATCAAGGTATGGTTTACCAGCTTACCGGTGGAGCTAAAGCTCCGAATGGTTAGCCAAGTTTTATAGGGAGCATAAGTAGGGTTATAACAGGTTATCTGATTTTCAACGGAGCACATTGAATAGGTAGTCCCATTATGTATGCAGGTACCAGTCTCTGTGCCTTGGCATTGATAATGAGAGTGCCACAGTAACATCTTGGTAGCTATGGTTCCTACTCTGGTAGTCCTTATACAAGAGTCACATGAATTACCCTCCCCCCTTTTTAGCTCGGCCAGTATCACTGCTATGACTATCAACAGTCTTGTTATAAAGATTTTAGTAAACATTACACCGATGAATATCCTCAGGCTTCAGCTTGTGCGTAGACCAACCAGCGTCCGGGGTGTGGTTGGAGCAGAGCTTAGTAGATATCCTTTATCTTCCGCCGTGCGTTGAGCCAGCAGCTTCCAGGAGTGTGTTGGCCGCAGGGCTGCAGTCTGTCTATCTTCTGCCGTGCGTAAATTCAGCAGCTTCCAGGGGTGTGCTGAACACAGAGCTGGAGTTCTTCCTTCTGACTTCTCTGGTCAATCTCAGTCTCAAAGGATCTTGGGGATCTACTGTACTGTGCCAGGATTCTGTGAGGTCAGCAGCTCGTTTTACCCTGGAGTGGTGTATCCAGGGTGTCACCTCAGCTACCTTAATGGCTGTTGGGGTAGATAGAAGAACAGTGTAAGGACCCCTCCATTTTGGCCCTAGTGGGGTTAAGTTCCACTCCTTTACCCACACTGTGTCTCCTGGTTTAAAGGGGTGTACTGGGTTCGACAAGCTTACGGGCAGTTTCTCTTGAACCCATTTCCCTATGTCTTGCTTAGTCTCCCCAAGTCTCTGTATCAGTTCACGGTTAACTACCCCTCCTATCTGATGCAAGTCTCCTCTTATCCCTCTAATGATGGGTGGGGGCCTACCATACAGTACCTTAAAGGGGACAGATTTGTCCTCTTTGTTGGGGTACCCCGAATTCTCAGTAAAGCAATGGGCAACATCAAGGTCCATTTCATTTGGATTTCCTGACAGAGCTTGGCCAGTTGTGACTTGAGCGTACAGTTCATTCGTTCAACTTTTCCAGAGCTTTGGGGCCTATATGCAGTGTGTAGTTTCCAAGTTATCTTAAGTGCTGTTGCAAATTCCTGGAGGCACTTGTGGACAAAAGCAGGGCCATTGTCTGAGCCTATATCTGGGGATAAACATCTTTTACAAAACTGCTTCTGTCAGTAAAGTACTCAACGATTGGATTTTCCAAGGGGCTGTCTTTCAAGTCTGGTCGGCTTGCATATCCATTACCTGGAGACTGTCATGAATTAGGGGTTCCTGTGAGGTGGGGAGCAGAGTGGCTGGGTTTAAAGTGTTTACAGTCTCTAAGTGGATACGAGGATTTTCACACAGCATAGCTTGATATTTAACCATTCAACTGTTAGTAAACCAGTGATTTCCCTTGTAATCCATTAATGCCTGTACTTGGTGTGGTACTTGGACATAAGTCTCCTGACCTAATGACAACTTGTCAGCTTCGGCCACAAGGAAGGCTGTTGCTGCGATGGCCCGCAGGCAGGATGGCCATCCCTGAGCTACAGTGTCCAGTTGTTTTGAAAGGTATGCTACAGGGTGCTGCCAAGACCCAGAGTATTGTGTCAGGACTCCTACTGCTATTCCTTGTTTTTCACTGACATACAAATAGAAGACTTTTTGGCTATCTGGCAAGCCTAGCGCAGGAGCCTGCATTAGGGAGACCTTAATGTCTTGGAATGCTCTGTTTTGTTGTTGTCCCCATTGAAAGGGTTCCTTTTCTCCCCCCTTTGTGGATTCATAGAGGGGTCTGGCTTTTGTGGCAAAGTCCGGTATCCAGATTCGGCAGAATCCTGCCACCCCCCAGGAATTCACGTACTTGCCGTCTGGTAGTCGGGGTGGGAATCTGACAAACAGCTTCTTTCCTGCCTTCTCCCAATTGTCTCTGTCCTTGTGATACTCTGAATCCTAGGTACTTTACAGTCTCTTGTCAAAAATGCACCGTTCTCCGGGACACCTTATAACCTGCCTCCCACAGTAATTGTAACAGTTCATTAGTGACCGCTGGGTGCATGGTCATTACAGCCTGATTGACCGCTCTGAGGTCTTGAACAGGACGACAGTGAGCTGTTTCGGGTTTCTGCACTGGGAGTAGAGGTGCATTCCAGGGAGACTGACAGGGTTTTAGAATTCCATAGTGTAGGAATTTGTTTAAGTACTTTTTTATTCCTACTAGGGCTTTTAGAGGGACTGGGTACTGTTTCAGGTTGACTGGAGTGGCTCCTGATTTTAATTCAATAAGGATTGGGGGAACGTGTCTGGCTAATCCTGATGCTTTGTCTTCTGCCCATAGTCCCGGGATGTCTTGCAGTATGCGGGCTTCAAAGGGATGGGGCAATTTTAGGATAGCCTGTCCGTCAGATTGGAAGTATATGTATGCTCTGAGTTCAGCAAGTAAGTCTTTGCCCAGCAAGGGAATAGGGGAATCCGGCATGTACAGGAACTGATGTTGGACTTGATGCCCCCCCCCCCAAAACTACAAAGTCTTTCTAATAGGAAGGGTCTTTTGCCTTTATACTTCTGCACTGCTTGGTTAATTCTGTGTCTCTCCTCAGTATTAAAAAGGGTCAATAAAAGTTGCTGGCAGTCCGACCAAGTGGGGTTATGGGTCTGAGTTATTGACCGGAGCAAATCTGTGATGGCTTGGGGCTTCTCAGAGTAGGCAGGGTTATGAATCTTCCAGTTCAGTAAATCTGTTGTGGTAAAAAGGGGTGTAAACTAAAGTCCGATGTTCCTCCACCGCCTGTTTTCTTAGGGGCATTTGCAGAGGTATGTTGAAAGACGGGGCAAGGGTCCGGCTGTTTGCATCAGGATTTCTCGGAGTGGAAGTGGACACTTGATTGGGGAGCCCATTGACTACTACTGAGTTCCCTATTTCTGTCCTGCCTATACCCAGAGTGTTACGGTTCGGAGTATATTTACTGAGATTTGGCATTGACAAACCTGCTGAATCTGATGTAGGTGGACAACAACTTGAGTCCCCTTGTTTACTGGACGGGGCATTTGGACATGGCTCTGACCTGTCTCTATCTGAGGTCTGTTCATCTACATATGGGGGAGGCTGATCTGTCTCTTCGGGTTGAGAATATATGTGTTTTGTTTGTTTTGTCAGTGGTACTACTCTTGTCATAACCATAATTCTACACTGTTCCTCTTTTTGTGGCTTCTATCCACTGCAGGTCTTTATCTCCCATATGTCCAAAGGATGCACAATCATCCAGACGGACGTTTTCTCCTAGCTGACTGACTGACTGGCTAAGGATTTATCCGAGAGATGCACAATCATCTGGACGGATATTCCTCCTGACTGGCTGGCTGAGGATTTATCCGAGAGATGCACAATCATCTGGACGGATATTCCTCCTGACTGGCTGGCTAAGGATTTATCCGAGAGATGCACAATCATCTGGACGGATATTCCTCCTGACTGGCTGGCTGAGGATTTATCCGAGAGATGCACAATCATCTGGACGGATATTCCTCCTGACTGGCTGGCTGAGGATTTATCCGAGAGATGCACAATCATCTGGACGGATATTCCTCCTGACTGGCTGGCTGAGGATTTATCCGAGAGATGCACAATCATCTAGACGTATATTCCTCCTGACTGGCTGGCTGAGGATTTATCCGAGAGATGCACAATCATCTGAACGGATATTCCTCCTGACTGGCTGAGGATTTATTCGAGGGATGCACAATCATCCGAACGAACAGTCCTCCTGGAAGGTGCGTCTTGGTCATGTTTCTGTGAGTCTGACATAATATTCTCAAATAATCAGTCAATGGTCTCTAAGTCAAGGGTTCCCTGTGGGGGCCACCGCGCTCCATAGCGGGGCCAATCTTTCTCACACAATGTTATCAATTTCTCAGGGCTAAGTTTTAAATTGCAGTCCTTAGCAAATCCCTTCCTAAAGTTGGAGATCATGGATTGTAGGGGAGATTCAACACTATATTTCCCACCCATACTTATAACCTAACAGACACCAAGACAGACACAGAGGGTAGGGTAAATGATGAGAATTCAGTAAGGGGTCTGAATCCTCGACACAAGTAGGGACAATAGACAATGCTTCCCTCGGTCAGTGGCCTGGGCGCGGTCTCCCGGCCAGGAACCGCACTTAGAAGAGGACCACGGTCACCTCACCACAATGTGATGTCTCATACACACATCAATCATACCAGACACTCCCACCCAAAAATTACTGACTGACTGAGGATTCGTCCGAAAGATGCACAATCATCTGAACGGACGTCTCTCTCGGAAGGTGATCAGGCTTCCCTTCTCTCGATCTGTCGAGAGGCTGTCTGGCTGTCTGACTGTTATCCAAAAACAGAAGTAAAAAAACTCTCACCTGTTCCCGTTGGAGCTCCAGCTATCTTTTTCTCAGATTCCCAGGTCCTTTTGACGCTACCAAGGTCGTCCACAGCAGGCCACCAAATGGGACACAGCGCAGTCTCCTAGATAATAGTACTAGAAGGCGCCTTTTGAGACTACGAAATAGCCCGCAGGGCTGGCCTCTCGGACCACTCCTTGTAGGTCTGGTGGAAAACAGTGCCACCTGCCTCAACAGGTCACACCGATATTCCCCCCTCATGGCCAAATGCACCAAATAAAGTAGCAAGTATTAGGTAGGATATTGGTGAATGACAGTTGGACAAAGAACTCTGGTATGGGAGATTTTATTCCATCTTTCTGGCCAGAAAAGAATGGACACTCCTGACCCGACTCGTGTCTACACGTAAAGAGTGTCAGATACAGTGAATACAGTGTAGATATATATTTGCAGCATATTGCGTCACAACAAACAGACACTCTAACCTTTTAAAAATCAACCTATGCATCCTAAAACCAGACAAGTTCCGGAAAACCATATATATTTTTAGCCTTATACAAAACTTGTCTCTCTGCAGTATGCTCTTGCAGGTTCCTTCATCTGTCTTAAATGATGTCAGCAAGCAAGCTTTTTGCACAGAAAGAGGAATGTAGCAGATTCCTGTAATGGGGAAGTCACAAATAGCTTCAACATGAAATACAAGAAATATGATTCTTAGCTAAAAATTCTAAATCAGTCTTACTACACACATAACTATGGCCATATAAACTGACCCCCGTTCCTACTTCAATATTGGTGGTTAATAGGAAGAATGTCCCCCTTAAAGTGGTGTTCAGAATGCCACCCTTAAAGACAGCAAAAAAGATATTTGGTGTCATGCTGCTGGCTTTGCTAAGTGGTGCTGAACCTTGAACTCTGTAGGCGTCATCAACTAGGTGGTCCATCAGCCACAGCTCAAAGAACCCCTAGCAACTTCTGGAGGAACCCTGGTTGAGAATGGCTGCTCTACTACAATGTCAGTGGCCATGCAGGCAGAAGCACCTAAATGTTATCCAGCTTTCACACTTAGGACCATGGCACGTGAGTGAATGAACCGGTCACTGGTGACAACTCACCTGCAACAGGACTGCTAAGTGACCATTTAACTCTATGAAGTCGCTCCCTTGCCACCTAAGCCAACAAGAAATTTCTTCCTCATTACCCTGTGACTAGAGAGAGAATTCCATATTAGAATCGTCCATATAGAATGGCCCTCAGTATTCACACATGTCCCACTGGGCCATGTCTAGGTTGGCTTGTGGGTGATCTGGCCCTGAACAATACCCAAGTGTTAAAAAGGGCAGAAGATTCAGTGGTATCAGCAGCTGAAACTGCATGCAGATCTCAAGCTCTGATGTAATAGGTGGCCTGATTTACCACCAAGAAGTTTCGGGCAAGGGTGGGAGGGGGCAGGGCTGAGATTATCATATAACTTCAGCTGTTGATTGTCCCTGATCTACTGATCATTTTGATGTGTTTTCACTGAAGATGACCTCTGCTATTTAATTACAAAATGAAGAAGATCCCATCTATGTCCCTTCACAAGCACAGATTCAGACTGTGAGTGACCCATCTCAGAATCAATGGATTGATGGGTATCATCTATATTTGCTATATATTTTTTTTTTCTCTGCAAGGAGAGTGAAAGAGATACTAAGCATCTCTCTCCTCCAAATGTATTAATTTTCTGAGAGTTTTATTCTTTAACATTCTGTCCTGTCTCCCTCTCTTTTCTCACTATGAATCTCCTCTTTAATGCCTTTATTCCCTTCTCCCTTCCCTATTTCATTCTCCCTTCTTTCCCCCTTTCAACTTTTCTTCTCTCTGTCTTTCCTTTCTTCTTCCCTTACTTCCAACTCCCCCCCCCCTTCCTTTTTTAATGCCTTCCTTCCTTTTTCCTTCCTTCCTTCCCTCCCTTTTCCCTATCTTCCTTCTCTTCTCTTTGCTCACATGCCTTCTTCCACCTGGCCTTCCTCTCTCTGTTCCTTTTTTATGAATTTCCTCCCTTTTTCCTTCCTGCGCTACCCCTTCAACCTTTTCTTCTCTACCTTCCTTCCTTCTTTTTCCTGCCTCCTTCCCTGTCTTACCTCCTACCTTCCCCCCTTCCTTCTTGCCTTTTTGCCCTTCTTTCTTCCATCATTATTTCCTTCTCTCTTCCTTCCCTCTGCATTACATTCTATATTCTCCTCTCTGTCCTTCCTGCTCTACTCCTTCTACCTTTTCTTCTCTACCTTATTTCCTTCTCTGTTTCCTCCCTTCTCCCCCATCTTATCTAATTCCTGCTTCCTCTTCCTCCTTGCCTTTTCTGCTCCTTCCTTCCTTACTTTCTTAATTTCTTCCATCACTGTTTCCTTCTCTCCTTCTTCCCTCCCTCTTACTTTCTTCATTCTTCCTTCCTTCCTCTCTGTACTTCCTGCTCTACTCCTACATTTTCTTCTCTGCCTTCCTTCCTTCTCTCCCTTTTTTTCTTGCCTTCTTCCTTCTCTTTTCGCTTCCTCCCTCTCTTCTTTTCTCCGTTCCTCCTTTCTGTCCTCTTTTCTTTCCTTCCCTACTTGTATCATTCCTCCCTCTCTTTTCTTCAATGGTTCTTTCCTTCCTTACTTCCTTCATGCCCTCCACCCCTTTCCTTTACTTTCTTTCCTTCCATTCATCCTTCTTTCTCTTCTTCCTTTCATCCATCCTTCTTTCTCCTCTTGCTTCCTTCCATCCTTCTTTCTCCTCTTCCTTCCTTCCTTCCATCCTTCTTTCTCCTCTTCCTTCCATCCATCCTTCTTTCTCCTCTTGCTTCCTTCCATCCTTCTTTCTCCTCTTCCTTCCTTCTGTTCTAAAGTACTTCATTCTCTCCTTCTTCCTTCCCGTTTTTCTTCTTTTTTCCTTCCCTACACCCCAAACACTTGTCATGCTATCTCAATGTTCCACCTGCTCCTACTTGCACCTGTTGCTACCTGCTGGACAATGAGCAATATATATAGAGGACAAAGTCCCTTTATACCTCTACAATAAGCGAAAATACGATTCCTGACCACTTTTTTCAGATGAGTGAACAATTGTGATAATGTGACATTCTGTCAAATATTAATGTACATATGTTTGTAAATAAAGTTGTGACAAACCACTGCGTGTGTCTCATTCTATACTGTCCTAAATAATCACAATTTTGGATTTCATTCAATTTAGGTAAAAAAATCATCCAACCATTTTTTATTATTATTATTATTATTTTACTAATTTTTCTTGACCCAAACACTGACCCTGGCACAGACCTAGTTTAAACCTTGATCTGGGTATTTTTTTTTATTTTTTTTTTTAATTATTATTATTATTATTTTTTCTCTGCAAAGAGAGTGAAAGAGATACTAAGCATCTCTCTCCTCCATCCAAGGAGAAGGAAAGCACAGGGACAGGCTTCACAGTAATTGATCACTGTGATAGCTAATCAGAGGCTACCACAGTGCTCAGGTGACCCGGAATCAGGAGTTCCGGGTCCCGATCATTAATACGGGCCCGGCGCTCTCTCCGTGAGACCCTGGTCTCTGTGCGGCGCGCTCCCAGCACAAAGGGAAATACACAAATTTGCGGCCCCATGGAAAAAAGCCCAGTCCAGTAGGACCACATATTTGCGCACGGCCGGCATCAGGGGGGTTAATGATTTACACATTTTCACTGCAGTTTAGGGCCAAAATACACCCCCCTTTATTTTGGGTACAAGATCACTACAAATATAAAACTGTACAATTTTTATATTTTTTTTCCATATTTGTATTATCTTGTAGCCGTGATGAACGGGGAGTGTGCTTTGCCCCCAAAAATGCATTGGCCAATTTGTGGATCATGAAAGCAGTTTTGGACTCCTTTATGACTTTGCTCTGGTGCTCTGGTTTATAATCTAAGTGGCATTCCTTGGACAGTCATGGGTGGGTAGCCCTATTTGCATACCTCCCAACATTTTGAGATGGAATGAGGGACACCTACTAGCAAAACGTATGTAGGCATAGGACAGGCCCCCTGCCACGACCTCTTAACCACTTGCTTACTGGGCACTTAAACCCCCCTCCTATGGTATGCAGACAAATTTCAGCTTTCAGCGCTGACGCATTTTGAATGACAATTGCGCGGTCATACAACACTGTACCCAAATGAAATTTTTATAATTTTTTCCCCACAAATAGAGCTTTCATTTGGTGGTATTTGATCACCTCTGCGTTTTTTATTTTTTTGTTAAAAAAATGTAAAAAGAGTGAATTTAAAAAAATATATATTTTTTTTAATATTTTGTTATAAAAAATTTAAAACAGGTAATTTTTCTCCTTCATTGATGTACGCTGATGAGGCGGCAGTGATGGGCACTGATGGGTGGCAGTGATGGGCACTGATCAGTTACAATGATAGGCAGCACTGCTAGGTGGCACTGATTGCCACTACTGGTGGGCATTGATAGGTGGCACTGTGGGCACTGTTAGGTGGCACTGTTAGGTGGCACTGTTAGGTGGCACTGTGGGCACTGTTAGGTGGCACAGATGAGACAGATGTGCCTCTTTCACTTCGGGACCGATGTCCCTCGCGCCTGAGCTGGTGATCGGCTTTTTTTTCTACTCACGCTATTAGCGTGAGTAGAAAAAAAAAAACGATTACCGATCTTTTGTTTACACCATGTGATCAGTTGTCATTGGCTGACAGCTGATCACATGGTAAGGGGCCAGGATCGGCCCCTTACTCGGTTCGGTGATCAGCCGAGTCTCAGTGACTCTGTGATCACAGCGCGCTCAGCAGGGCGTGTGCACAGGGGAGGCCATCATGTGACGGCCTCCTGGGAATTCAGGTCCGCGCTGTGGCCGTCATTTGGCCATAGCGCGGATGTCAAGTGGTTAAAGGGGAAAAAACAAAAAAAAAGTTAATGAAATCCACAAGTGCTTTTTTTTTTTACCACTATTATTCATTTTATTGGCTTTTAAAATTGAAAAATACAGCAATTTAGAATTTGGATGAAGGGTTTAGCACTGGGAAACACTTTTTGGAAGATTAAGTCCTCATGCACACGGACGTTTTTACAGCTGCTTTTTTGAGCTTTTTTTTCAGCTTAAAAAGGCCTGTCTATGTTAGTCTATGGCTTCATGCCCACCTAGGCGTTTTTGAGCTGCAAGTGGCATAGGCATTTTTAAGCTGTAAAAAAAACCCAGGACCAGTGGGTTCTGAGAGACGTTTTTTCAGCTGTAAAAACGCTCTAACACTGAAAAACGCTCAAAAACGCTCAAAAACGTCATTCACCAACGTTTTTTAGCGTTTTTGATCCATAAAAAAAAAAAAAAAATTTGAAAAAAAAAAAAAACGCTAACGCGGAAAAACGCTCAAAAACGCTCAAAAACTCTATTGCAAAAAAGCTGAAAAAAGTTTAAAAAAATCACTGCAAAGATAATGGCGTTTTCATAACGTTTTTTTAACAGCCTGTGTGCATGAGGGCAAAAAGTGCGTTTATATACAACTATATAGATCAGACCAAAATGAGGGACAAATGAGGAGGAATGAGGGACAGAGGGGACATTGCCCCAAATCAGGGACAGTCCCTCGAAATCAGGGACAGTTGGGAGCTATGGCTATTTGCATGTGATCTGCTTGACCAGAGTCAGTAAGCTCTCCAAATAACTGTAATTTTCCCTTTACTGTTCTGTGTGGTAAAGCATGGAAGTCCCAGCGCCTACTGAATGTATCCTGTTAGATTTGTATTGCAACAGTGACTGTTGCAGAGGTTTCCTCACTTCCTATCCAGTAAAATGCTGTCCACAGGACGGGAAGTGAGGGAAAATCTCCATAAGGCCTAGATGGCAGTAAAACCCCCACAGACAATTTATTCCTTCCTTACTTAACAAAACATAAAATAATTTTTTTTTGGCTTGACACACTATAGAAGACTTTTATCACCAATCACTACATTGTTAAAGACCCTACAAGATGTCAGGAAACACGCAGCTGCACACCATATAGATACTGAAAACCTCATTAGAGGAAGTGAATGTATAACCTCCGATATAGATCACTGCACATGGAAAGGAGTGCAAAATAAAGATACAAACGGTATGTATTAGGTCATTTTTATCCTGTGTTTGTTGTAAAGCGTGCTATCATTTGACCTGAAGCGTTTTTTTGTGAAAAACGACCCAGCATATACAATAAACAATTATTAAACACGTCACCATTTTTCTAGATAAATATATTTCCAAAGGTGCTATTGACATGAAACGTTCACCACATGTCGGTAACAACCCATGCCATCCATACATACAAAGACACCAAAACAAATAAGTTCAGAAATGAAGTTCTGTTCACAGGGAGAAAGAATTGAACACGCTTATGCCCCGTACACACGGTCGGACTTTGTTCGGACATTCCGACAACAAAATCCTAGGATTTTTTCCGACGGATGTTGGCTCAAACTTGTCTTGCATACACACGGTCACACAAAGTTGTCGGAAAATCCGATCGTTCTGAACGCGGTGACGTAAAACACGTACGTCGGGACTATAAACGGGGCAGTGGCCAATAGCTTTCATCTCTTTATTTATTCTGAGCATGCGTGGCACTTTGTCCGTCGGATTTGTGTACACACGATCGGAATTTCCGACAACGGATTTTGTTGTCGGAAAATTTTATATCCTGCTCTCAAACTTTGTGTGTCGGAAAATCCGATGGAAAATGTGTGATGAAGCCTACACACGGTCGGAATTTCCGACAACAAGGTCCTATCACACATTTTCCGTCGGAAAATCCGACCGTGTGTACGGGGCATAACTGAAGTTTATTATAATACTTGGTACAAAATTTTTTTGTTGGTAATGACAGCTTCAAGACACCCCCTGTATGGAGAAACTAGTCGCATGCGTTGCTCAGGTGTGATTCTGGACCATTCTTCCACACAAACAGTCTTCAAATCTCGAAGGTTCCGTGGGCCTCTTCTATGAACTCTGATCTTTAGTTCTTTCCATAGATTTTCCATTGGATTCAAGTCAGGTAACTGGCTGGGCCATTCTAGCAGCTTTATTTTCTTTGAAACCAATTGAGAGTTTCCTTGGCTTTGTGTTTAGGATGATTGTCTTGCTGAAATGTCCGCCCTTGTTTCATCTCCATCATCCTGGTAGATGGCAGCAGATTTTTATTAAGAATGTCTTGGTACATTTTTCCATTCATCCTTCCTTCAAAGACATGAATGTTGCCAGTACCGTATGCTGAAAAACAGCCCCACACCATGATGTTCCCACCTCCAAACCTCACTGTTGGTATGGGGGTGTTTTTGGGGTGCCATTTTACCTCCAAACATGGTGTGTATTATGGCATTCAAAGAGTTCCAGACCATATTCTCCCAGTATTTCACAGGCTTGTCTAAATGTTGTACAGAAAACTTGAAACAAGCTTCAACATGCTTTTTCTTCGGCAACGGAGTCTTGAGTGGTGAGTGTGTATACAGGCCATAGTGGTTGAGTGCATTACTTATTACTTATTGTTTTCTGTGAAACAATTGTACCTGCTAATTCCAGGTCTTTCTGAAGCTCTCCACAAGTGGTCCTTGGCTCTTGGACAAGCCTTCTGGTAATTCTCACTCCTCGCTCTCAGAAATCTTGCGAGGAGCACCTGGTCGTGGACGCTTTATGGTGAAATTATGTTCTTTCCACTTCCAGATTATGGCACCAACAGTGCTCACTGGGAGCATTCAGAAGTTTAGAAATCCTTCTGTAACCAATTCCATCAGTAGGTTTTACAACAATAAAGTTAAAGTTGCCAAGGTCTTGAGAGAGCTCTTTGCTTTTACCCATCATGAGATGGTTCCTGTGTGACACCTTGGTAATGAGACATCTTTTTATAGGCTATCAGTTGAGTTGAACCAGCTGATATTAATTTGCACTGACAAGGGGCAGGATTGCGTTCTAATTACTGATAGATTTCAGCTGGTGTCTTGGCTTTCCATGCCTTTTGGCACCACCTTTTCTGCGTGTGTTCAATTTTTTTACCCTGTGTCATTCCATTTTATTACACAAAACATCATTTCTGAACGTATTTGTTTTGGTGTCTTTGTATGTATGTATTGCATGGGTTGTTACCGACATGTGGTGAAAATTTCATGTCAATAGCACCTTTAGAAATATATTTACCTAGAAAAATGGTGACGTGTTCAATACTTATTTTACCCGCTGTAAATGCATAAACCTTCATTAGTACGGGACTCAATTTCACACCTCCGTACCGCACCAAGCACTTCTATTCATTTTTAATGGCACTTGAATACATTAGACATCTTGCCCACAAGGACAGCTAGCTGCTGACAATGCATCCTGTGGTATTAGTGTATCCAGAAGGCACAGGTGCACATCCAGGCCCACTGCCTGCAGCCTAATGCCGCGTACACACGACCGGAATTTCCGGCAAAAAAAGGTCCGCCGGAATCATTCTGTCGGACATTCCGATCGCGTGTGGGCTTCATTGGACTTTTTTTTTCTAAAATTCTGATGGACCTAGAAATAGAACATGTTTCAAATCTTTCCGACGGACTCAATTCCTATCGGGAAAACCGTTCGTCTGTATGCTAGTCCGGCTGACCAAAAACGACGCAAGGGCAGCTATTGGCTACTGGCTATTGAACTTCCCTTTTCTAGTTCCGTCGTACGTCATCGTGTTCTAAATGGTAATCCGGGCACTGATCATCAGTGCCCCGATTACAGGAAAGCCCCAGCAGTGCCCATCAGTGCCACCAATCAATGCCAATCAGTGCCACCAATCAGTGCCCATAAGTGATGCCAGCCAGTGCAGCCTTTCAGTGCCCATCAGTGCCTGCTCATCAGTAATGCCCATCAGTGCCCATTAGTGCTGCACATCAACGCTGCCCATCAGTGCTGCCTATCTGTGCCCACCACTGCCGCCTATGAGTGCCACCTATCAGTGCCCACCAGTGCCACATTTTAGTGCTCATCAATGCCCATTAGTGCTGCCATCAGCGCTGCCCATCAGTGCTGCCTATCCGTGCCCACCACTGCCACCTATCAGTGCCACCTATTAGTGCCCACCAGTGCCACCTACCCTGTTTCCCCGAAAATAAGCCCTACCCTGAAAATAAGACCTACAAGGACTTTAACTAGGGCTTATTTGGGGGGCAGGGCTTTTATTGCAGCCATCACCGACAATCACGCTACGTCTTATTTTCGGGGAAACAGGGTAGGTGGCACTGGTGGGCACTGATAGGTGGCACTGATAGGCGGCAGTGGTGGGTATTAGTGCTCATCAGTGCCGCCTATCAGTGCCCATCAGTGTGGCATATTAGTGCCTCCTCATCAATGCCACCTAATGAGTGCCCATCAGTGTAGCCTCATCAGCGCACATCAGTGAAGGAGAAAAATTACTTATATACAAAATTTACTGACAGAAACTAAGAAAAACTTTTATTTTTTTCAAAATTTTCGGTCTTTTTTTTTTGTAAAGATTCCAGCAGTGATTAAATACCACCAAAACAAAGCTCTATTTGTGTTAAGAAAAAGATAAAAAAATAATTTAAGTACAGTGTTGCATGAATGCGCAATTGTCACTCAAAGTGCCACAGTGGTGAAAGCTGAAAAATGGCCTGGGCAGGAAGGGGGTGAAAACGCCCAGTATTGAGGTAGTTAAAAAACTGAATGAACATTTTCCAGTAGGGGTTATTCCATACTTTTTGCTAGGGGTTGTATACTATCAAATGTGGAACCCAATCTGTACTCCGTAAACATACAGTATAAAATTAAAAAAAAAAAAAAACAACACAGCAGATTTTCTAATGCTTGAATAAGCACACATTACAAAAATTCAGTTTCACTTAATATAGAAGTGCGGAGGCAGGAAGTTCAGAGGGTGGGCACTTTATGTAATGCTCTTCAGCTTGGCTCCAACATCACACAAGTATCGTGGCTGAGATCCGGGAAGGAGAGGCAATCAATTGCACGAATTGCTGAATTGGAGCTTCTAAAATTTTCAGGAAAGCAGGTAAAATATTTAAGATTTACAGAAATGCCTTGGAGGATATTTTTCTCACGTAATAAATAATGATGATGTGCAAAGTGCTGCAAGTTAGGAGAGCAAAGCAACCAATAGGAAGGAACCTTGGGGAAGGCAGAATACAGAGAGTAAAGTTCTGATTGGCTGCTATGAATTAGGACACTTTGTACATTCCCAGGTGTTTTATTAATTCAATCTTTATCCCATGACATATACTGTATACTTTATTTTCTTACTCTTTAAAATAGATTGAAAGCATGTCAGTGTTTTAGTTGTGATTGTGTTGCTGAAAAAAATGACTATCAAATGTAAAATAGAATATTCTGTTTAATAGATTTTATTGGTCTCAATGTTTTTTACTGTGCCT
The DNA here is from genome assembly GCF_042186555.1 of Aquarana catesbeiana. NCBI lineage: Eukaryota > Metazoa > Chordata > Amphibia > Anura > Ranidae > Aquarana > Aquarana catesbeiana. Next base: position 23,857,298 of record NC_133333.1, read on the forward strand.
GGACTAGTCCCTGCACCACACCCTTATTATGTGTAACAAATTACAACTATCTACGTCTGGGACTTTTCAGGTACAGTACCTCTATAGCAGGGGTCTCCAAACTACGGCCCCGGGAGCCAGATGCGGCCCTTTGCTTGCTTTTATGTGGCCCTCGGGGCACTGTTTCATCCACTGATACCAACAATGGGACATAATCCCCCCCACTCACACCAATGAAAGGACACAACTCCTCCCAATGACACCAACGATGGGGCACAATTTCTCCCAATGACACCAATAATGGGGTCCAATTATACTAATGATGGGGCACAGTTCCTCCCAATGACACCAACGATGGGGCACAATTTCCCCCAATGACACCAATAATGGGGTCCAATTATACCATTGATGGGGCACAATTCCCCCAATGACACCAACAATGGGGCACAATTTCTCCCAATGACACCAATAATGGAGCCCAATGACACCAATGAAGGGACACAATTCCTCCCAATAACACCAATGATGGGGCACTATTCCCCTACAATTCCCATTGATACCAACAATGTGACATAATTCCCCCCCCCCCCCACACTCACACCAATGAAGGGACACAATTCCTCCCAATAACACTAATAATGGGGCACAATTTCTCCCAATGACACCAATAATGGGGTCAAATTATACCATTGATGGGGCACAATTCCCCCAATGACACCAACAATGGGGCACAATTTCCCCCAATGACACCAATAATGGAGCCCAAAGACACCAATGATGGGGCACAATTCCCCCACAATTCCCATTGATACCAACAATGAGACATATTTCCCCCCCCCCCCCCACACTCACACCAATGAATGGACACAACATTGCCTCCCAATAACACCAATAATGGGGCACAATTTCTCCCAATGACACCAATAATGGGGTCCAATTATACCAATGATGGGGCACAATTCCTCCCAATGACACCAATGATGGGGCACAATTTCCCCACAATTCCCATTGATACCAACAATGGGACATAATCCCCCCCCCCCCCCCCACACTCACACCAATGAAGGGACACAATTCCTCCCAATAACACCAATAATGGGGCACAATTTCTCCCAATGACACCAATAATGGGGTCCAATTATACCAATGATGGGGCACAATTCCTCCCAATGACACCAATGATGGGGCACAATTTCTCCCAATGACACCAATAATGGGGTCCAATTATACCATTGATGGGGCACAATTCCCCCAATGACACCAACAATGGGGCACAATTTCTCCCAATGACACCAATAATGGAGCCCAATGACACCAATGATGGGGCACAATTTCCCCACAATTCCCATTGATACCAACAATGGGACATAATCCCCCCCCCCCCACACACACTCACACCAATGAAGGGACACAATTCCCCCAATGACACCAATGATGGGGCACAATTCCTCCCAATGACACCAACGATGGGGCACAATTTCTCCCAATGACACCAATAATGGGGTCCAATTATACCATTGATGTGGCACAATTCCCCCAATGACACCAACAATGGGGCACAATTTCCCCCAATGACACCAATAATGGAGCCCAAAGACACCAGTGATGGGGCACAATTCCCCCACAATTCCCATTGATACCAACAATGAGACATATTTCCCCCCCCCCCCACACTCACACCAATGAATGGACACAATTCCTCCCAATAACACCAATAATGGGGCACAATTTCTCCCAATGACACCAATAATGGGGTCCAATTATACCAATGATGGGGCACAATTCCTCCCAATGACACCAATGATGGGGCACAATTTCCCCACAATTCCCATTGATACCAACAATGGGACATAATCCCCCCCCCCCCCCCACACTCACACCAATGAAGGGACACAATTCCTCCCAATAACACCAATAATGGGGCACAATTTCTCCCAATGACACCAATAATGGGGTCCAATTATACCAATGATGGGGCACAATTCCTCCCAATGACACCAATGATGGGGCACAATTTCTCCCAATGACACCAATAATGGGGTCCAATTATACCATTGATGGGGCACAATTCCCCCAATGACACCAACAATGGGGCACAATTTCTCCCAATGACACCAATAATGGAGCCCAATGACACCAATGATGGGGCACAATTTCCCCACAATTCCCATTGATACCAACAATGGGACATAATCCCCCCCCCCCCACACACACTCACACCAATGAAGGGACACAATTCCCCCAATGACACCAATGATGGGGCACAATTCCTCCCAATGACACCAACGATGGGGCACAATTTCTCCCAATGACACCAATAATGGGGCACAATTTTTCCCAATGACACCAATAATGGAGCCCAATGACACCAGTGATGGGGCACAATTCCCCCACAATTCCCATTGATACAAACAATGGGACATACCCCCCCCCCACACTCACACCAATGAAGGGACACAATTCCTCCCAATGACACCAATGATGGGGCACTATTCCCCTACAATTCCCATTGATACCAACAATGGGACATAATCCCCCCCCACACTCACACCAATGAAGGGACACAATTCCTCCCAATAACACTAATAATGGGGCACAATTTCTCTCAATGACACCAATAATGGGGTCCAATTATACCATTGATGGGGCACAATTTCTCCCAATGACACCAATAATGGGGTCCAATTATACCATTGATGGGGCACAATTCCCCCAATGACACCAACAATGGGGCACAATTTCTCCCAATGACACCAATAATGGAGCCCAATGACACCAATGATGGGGCACAATTTCCCCACAATTCCCATTGATACCAACAATGGGACATAATCCTCCCCCCCCACACTCACACCAATGAAGGGACACAATTCCCCCAATGACACCAACAATGGGGCACAATTTCTCCCAATGACACCAATAATGGAGCCCAATGACACCAATGATGGGGCACAATTTCCCCACAATTCCCATTGATACCAACAATGGGACATAATCCTCCCCCCCCCACACTCACACCAATGAAGGGACACAATTCCCCCAATGACACCAATGATGGGGCGCAATTTCTCCCAATGACACCAATAATGGGGTCCAATTATACCATTGATGTGGCACAATTCCCCCAATGACACCAACAATGGGGCACAATTTTTCCCAATGACACCAATAATGGAGCCCAATGACACCAGTGATGGGGCACAATTCCCCCACAATTCCCATTGATACAAACAATGGGACATACCCCCCCCCCCCCCACACTCACACCAATGAAGGGACACAATTCCCCCCAATGACACCAATAAAGGGGAACAATTCCCCCACAACTCTCATTGATACCAACAATAGGACATACCCCCCCCCCCCCCCCACACACACACACACACACACACACCAATGAAGAGACACAATTCCTCCCAATAACACCAATAATGGGGCACAATTTCTCCCAATGACACCAATAATGGGGTCCAATTATACCAATGATGGGGCACAATTCCTCCCAATGACACCAATGATGGGGCACAATTTCTCCCAATGACACCAATAATGGGGTCCAATTATACCATTGATGGGGCACAATTCCCCCAATGACACCAACAATGGGGCACAATTTTTCCCAATGACACCAATAATAGAGCCCAATGACACCAGTGATGGGGCACAATTCCCCCACAATTCCCATTGATACCAACAATGGGACATAACCCCCCCTCCCCCCACACTCACACCAATGAAGGGACTTTATCTTTCATATACCTCTTTATTTGTACAATTGTATTTAAAGTCTTGTTTTTTTTTTAATGCATTTGTAAAGATAAAGAGATATCTGAATTGTAAACGATTGTGGCAAAAGCCCCAAATGTGGATAGTTCATATTTGTTACTAATATATTTTATTATACAGCTGTGGCCAAAATTTCCAAAAAGTCTGCTGCTTCAGTGTTTTTAGATCTTTTTGTCAGATGTTACTATGGTATACTGAAGTCAGCACGTCGCTCCTGACGTCACCGCGCTGTTCTTGCGCCCCCGCTTGCACGGGCGTGTTCGCACCATTTTGCCGGCCGGCTCAGAGTATTTTTATGGAATCTTTTATGGAATCTTTTTTAGTCTGTCTGTTTGGAACAGATTTTTTTTTACCAAAAAACCATCTGGTTTTACCTATGGCAAACTTTTTTGTTTCTCTCTATGGGCTTAAACCTACCCATTGATGTTACACTCGTGGCTGCTCGTTTGAGTGCTGATTTCCGCTAAGCCTGCAGGAACGCTTGGCTTGATCAGCCACTGGACTTAAAGGCCCGGGCCGGGTATTGGCCACAAGCTCCCACAGCTTGTCCAGCTGGTAAGCCTTCAATCTATGTGGTGGTGGATTCACAGTGTCCTTAAGTGTAGAAGATCCCTCACAAGGTGTTCTTAACCCTTATTCCCCATCGGGAAGCCTCATGGAAGAGACTTTATATGCACTCAATGATTATTTTTTATTGTTAATTTAAAGCGGAGTTCCACACAAAAATGGAACTTCCGCTTTTCGGAACCCTCCCCCCCTCCGGTGTCACATTTGGCACCTTTCAGGGGGGAGGGGGGTGCAGATACCTGTCTAAGACAGGTATTTGCACCCACTTCCGGCATAGACTCCCATGGGAGTCTACGCCTCTTCCCGTCCCCACCGCGCTGTCTGCTGGGAAAACACAGCTCCCAGGAGAGAGCGGGGACCACTTGGGACACGCAGCGCGACTCGCGCATGCGCAGTAGGGAACCGGGAAGTGAAGCCGCAACGCTTCACTTCCTGATTCCCTCACCTAGGATGGCGGCGGCAGCTGCCAAGAACCGAGTGGGTTCTCGGCATCGCCTGCCGACATCGCTGGACCCTGGGACAGGTAAGTGGCCATGTATTAAAAGTCAGCAGCTGCAGTATTTGTAGCTGCTGGCTTTTAATATTTTTTTTTTTTTGGCGGTGTGGGTGGACTCCCTCTTTATATCTCACGTTATATTTTTTCACTGATTATTTTTATATCACTTTTCTATTTGCTATATTGGATTATTTTTTGTTTATTCAAGAAGTGATGTGTGTGTTTCCTCTGGATTACATCCATTTGTATTGGTTTGTCTTGCAGGTTATGCTCTAATCACTATCCTATGTGTTCATTTGACTGTTTATTGTCTGCTCACCACATTGTGTACATATATATATATATATATATTTTTTTTTTTTTATTTTTTTTTTCTCACTACTAGCGCAGCTCTTTTTCTTAACTTTTAATAAATATGTGATCCTGCACAGCGTGGCCGCCCTGTAGCTGTAAAACCGCTATAGGGCGGTCGGCAAATGGCTATGCAAAGAGTCAATATTTGCAGTGTTGACCCTTCTTTTTCAAGACCTCTGCAATTCTCCCGGGCATGCTGTCAATCAATTTCTGGGCCACATCCTGATTCCTGACTGATGGCAGCCCATTCTTGCATAATCAATGCCTGGAGCTTGTCAGAATTTGTGGAGGTTCTTTTGCTTTATGGCAAGGTGCTCCATGTTGCCGGAAAAGGCATTGATCATCATCAAACTGTTCCTAAATAGTTGGGAGAAGCTGCTCCCGGAAGATGTTTTTGTACCATTCTTTATTCATGGCAGTGTTTTTAGGCAAATTGTGAGTGAGCCCACTCCCTTGGCTGAGAAGCAACTCCATCCATGAATGGTCTCAGGATGCTTTACTGTTAGCATGACACAGAACTGATGGTAGCGCTCACCTTTTCTTCTCCGGAGATGGTTTTTTCCAGATGCCCCAAATAATCAGAAAGGGGATTCATCAGAGGAAATTACTTTACCCCAGTCCTCAGCAGTCCAGTCCCTGTACATTTTGCAGGATATCAGTCTGTCTCTGATATTTTTTATGGAGATAAGTGGCTTTTTTGCTGCCCTTCTTGACATCAGGCCATCCGCCAAAAGTCTTCTCCTCACTGTGCATGCAGATGTCCTCACACCCGCCTACTGGCATTCCTGAGCAAGCTCTGTACTGGTGGTGCCCCGATCCTGCAGCTGAAACAACTGTAGGAGACGGCCCTGGCGCTTGCTGGACTTTCTTGGGCGCCCTGAAGTCTTCTTCACAACAACTGAACCTATATCCTTGAAGTTCTTGATGATCCGATAAATGGTTGATTTATATGCAATCTTAGTAGCAGCAATATCATAGCTCCCAACTGTCCCTGATTTGGAGGGACTTTCCCTGATTTGGAGCAATGTCCCTCTGTCCCTCATTCCTCCTCTTTGTCCCTCATTCTGATTTGATCTATATAGATGTATATAAAATGCACTTTTTATCTATCAAAAAGTGTTTTCCAGCGCTAAACCTTTCATCTGATTTCTGAATTGCTGCATTTGTAAATTCCAAAAGCCAATATAAAGGAATAGTAAGGGTAAAAAAAGCACTTTTGGGTTTAACCAATGTTTTCTTTTTTGTACAATTCTCCTTTAAGGGGTCGTGACGAGGGGTGTGTCCTATGCCTGCATACTTTTGCTGATAGGTGTCCCTCATTCCCATCTCAAAAAGTTGGGAAGTATGGCAATATCCTTGCCTGTGAATCCCTTTTTGTGCAAAGCAATAATGACTGCATGTGTTCCCTTGCAGGTAACCATGATTAACATAGGAAGAACAATGATTTCAAGCACTACCCTCATTTTAAAGCTTCCAGTCTGTTAACTCAATCAGCAATACAGAGTGATTTCCAGTCTTGTCCTCGTCAACACTGATACCTGTGTTAATGAGAGAATCACTGACATGATGTCAGCTGGTGCTTTTGTGACAGGGCTGACATGCAGTGGAAATGTTTTTTTTGGGGGATTAATTTAATTTTAATGGCAAAGAGGAACTTTGCAATTAATTGCAATTCATCTGATCACTCTTCATAACATTCTGGCGTATATGCAAATTGCCATCATCAAAACTGAAGCAGCAGACTTTGTGAAAATTAAACTGATTGTAAAGTCTCCTTTCTTCCTTCTAAACCCTTCATCCAATTTCTAAATTGCTGCATTTGTAAATTCCAAAAGCCAGTATAAAGGAATAGTATTGGTAAAAAAGAACTTGTGGGTTTAAACAATACATTTTTTTCTCCTTTTATTCTACTTTAACGGGGGGAGTGGCAGTGGTGTGTCTTATGCCTATGTACTTTGCTAATAGGTGTCCCTCGTTCCCATCTCAGAAAGTTGGGAGGTACACTATATTACCAAAAGTATTGGGACACCTGCCTTTACACGCACATGAACTTTAATGGCATCCCAGTCTTAGTCCGTAGGGTTCAATATTGAGTTGGCCCACCCTTTGCAGCTATAACAGCTTCAACTCTTCTGGGAAGGCTGTCCACAAGGTTTAGGAGTGTGCCTATGGGAATGTTTGACCATTCTTCCAGAAGCGCATTTTTGAGGTCAGGCACTAATGTGGACGAGAAGGCCTGGCCTTGTTCATCCATGTCTTTATGGAGCTTGCTTTGTGCACTGGTCCAAATCATTTGGTGGAGGGGGGATTATGGTGTGGGGTTGTTTTTCAGGGGTTGGGCTTGGCCCCTTAGTTCCAGTGAAGGGAACTCTTAAGGCATCAGCATACCAAGACATTTTGGACAATTTCATGCTCCCAACTTTGTGGGAACAGTTTGGGGTGGCGCCTTCCTGGTCCAACATGACTGCCCACCAGTGCACAAAGCAAGGTCCATAAAGACATGGATGAGCGAATTTGGGGTTGAGGAACTTGACTGGCCTGCACAGAGTCCTGACCTCAACTCTGTAGAACACCTTTGGGATCAGGGCCGATCCCGGGCGGGTGCATGGGGTGCAGTGCACCTGGGCGCCAGAGAGGTTGGGGCGCTGAAGCACCATAGTGGTCCCCTCCCTCCTCCTCCTCCCCTCTGTGTCCAGAAGTAGCTCTGTCCGCAGGTCACCGCCGCGGAGCGGCCGCTGTGTTTTTTGCGGCTAGAGCCCGTCCCCCCTCCCTCCTCCTCCTGTCAGAGAAGGAGAGCAGCCACCGGAGATCGGAGCGGCTGGTCTCTGTGTGGAGAGAGACCAACCGCACAATGACTTCGCTAGGGGGAGGGCAGTCCGTGCTTGCAGCCTGACACAGGTTCTCCTCCTCTGTCTCTCACTCCCGAGTCCCGCCTAAGCCTGTCTAGATCTGCTCTTCACCCGGGCGGCGCGGCTGCACACTGTCCTCTCTAGCTGCCGCCCGGGTGTTAATAGGTCTGTACTAATAGAGGGAGGATTGTCCCTGGGGCGGTCTGTACTAATGGAGGGGGTTTGTTCTGGTGGGGGGTCTGTACTAATGGAGGGGGTTTGTTCTGGTGGGGGGTCTGTACTAATGGAGGGGGGGTTGTCCTGGGGGATCTGTACTAATGAAGGGGGGATTTGTCCTGGGGGGTCTGTACTAATGGAGGGAATTTGTCCTGGGGGGGTATGTACTAATGGAGGGGGGTTTCTCCTGGGGGGGTGGTCTGTACTAATGGAGGGGGGATTTGTCCTGGGGGGTCTGTACTAATGGAGGGGGTTTGTCCTGGGGGGGGTCTGTACTAATGGAGGGGGGGTGTTTGTCCGGGGGGTCTGTACTAATGGAGGGGGGGTTTGTCCTGGGGGGTCTGTACTAATGGAGGGGGGGTTTGTCCTGGGGGGTCTGTACTAATGAAGGGGGGATTTGTCCTGTGGGGGTCTGTACTAGTGGAGGGGGGGTTCTCCTGGGGGGTCTGTACTAATGGAGGGGGTTTGTCCTGGGGGGGTCTGTACTAATAGAGGGGGGTTTGTCCTGGGGGTCTGTACTAATGAAGGGGGGGTTGTCCTGTGGGGGGTCTGTACTAATGGGGGGGGTTTGTCCTGGGGGGATCTGTACTAATGCAGGGGGGTTTGTCCTGGTGGGGGTCTGTACTAATGGAGGGGGGGTGGTTTGTCCTGGGGGGGTTCTATACTGATGAAGGGGGGGTACTGAGAGAGGGGTTTATACTTAGTGGGGGGTCTGCACTGAGGGGCGACTAAAGTTGGTGGAATGGGGGTGACACCATGTTATACCTCATGTGGTGACACCAACCCTAGTGACGTCACTGCAGCTGCGGGCTCTTCTTTCGGCCCTTCCCCTCCCTCTCCTCGGCACGTGCACTGCTATACTAGTGAGCGGCGCTGGCCAGCACAGCCTCCCACTATGTTTCTTCCCCACCTTCATATCAGCCAGGGAAAAAATAGAATAGATAAATGAGCATAGAAGAGGATTGGGACATGTAGTCCCGAGGACTGGCAGCCCCACTATAACACGGAAACTGCAGCCCACACAGCATGCTCAGCTGAATGGGAGAGAGAGAGAGCCAGGAGCCTGGGAAAGCTTTCAGGGAAGTACACCCAGGACTCCAGAGGGAGAGGGCAGTGCTGATGGAACACCATCAGAGAGGAAACCCCACTGCCCTGCGCCACCAGAGGGAAAGACACACAGCCTAGCGCCATCCCTGGCGGAGAAAGGAATGGAGTCACTGCCAGAATACAGATCTGGGTGCTACCAAGCGGAGTCGCCAGGGGGCAATTCAGAGTGAGCTGACTCCTGATCAGAGGAACCATTGCTGTATCGCTGGGTCAGGTGAGAGGGCCGATCGGCCATTATCTACTAACGTCCATAGGAACTGCAGTCTCTGACCATCTTTTGTATAATGTCTGCAGTCTCTGATCATCTCCTGTATCATGTCTGCAATCTCTGACCAGCTTCTGTACCATGTCTGCAGTCTCTGACTGTCTCTTGTATCATGTCTACAGTCTCTGATCATCTCCTGTATTATGTCTGCAGTCTCTGATCATCTCCTGTACTATGTCTGCAGTCTCTGATCATCTCCTGTATTATGTCTGCAGTCTCTGATCATCTCCTGTACTATGTCTGCAGTCTCTGACTGTCTCTTGTATCATGTCTACAGTCTCTGACCATCTATTCTATCTTGTCTGCAGTCTCTCACCATCTCTTGTATTATGTCTACAGTCTCTGACCATCTCTTGTATTATGTCTGCAATCTCTGATCATCTCCTGTGCTATGTCTGCAGTCTCTGACCATCTCCTGTACCATGTCTGCAGTCTCTGGCCATCTCCTGTATTATGTCTGGGGACTCTTTCTAACAGACAGCCCTCTCTGTGTGCATCAGAGAGACTCCCCTCCAGGTCTCATTAGTGTACGCTCTTGGTGTATTTTCTTTATTGTTAAGAGATCATGGGAGGATCCCAGGGTAACAAAGACTTCTTAGGGGAGCAGCTCTGTATTTGAGTCGTTGCCATAGAATCATTTGTAAAGGGGAGGAGATGGTAAGATGACCACGCCCATGTGGGGGCGCCAGAAATATTTCTGCACCCAGGCGTCTGTGAGCCTAGGATTGGCCCTGTTTGGGATGAATTATAGTGTGTACTTGTTTCAATTAAGAACACTAAGTGTAATTTCTGTCTGCTGCCTCCTTACTCTGCTATCAGCATGAATCACTTCTGACAAGTTTTCTTGACACCAAGAGAAGAAAGGTGACAAGGGAGGGAGCTCCAGCACACAGCTTGTGATTGACAGCATCAGCTCTGTTCCTGTCTGCTGTGTGAAGTGGGGAGGGGGTCTCTTTCCTCCAATCAGCTCTCAGAGCTTTCCTCACTGAGCTCTGCAGAGTGTAACTTCAGCTCCCCACCCCTGCTTTCTGAAAACACAGACAAGCTGCATAAATTCTGCACTTTAATATGGGGAGGGGGGGGGGGGGGGCAGTGGGCAGCGGCTGCACCCTAAAATTGAGTGGAACATGTAACATGTTCCCAAAGGTGAACGTAACCTTTAACGCAAGTTTTTTACAATTGTCCCCTGATCTGGGATCTTCAGGAGAATAGGGCTTCTGTATTTCTAATTTGTGCAACCTCTTTTTAAGAAATCCACTACAGGTATTGCATACTTAGGCAAAGCAAGAATGCTGGAGTCCTGTGCACATAGCCTGTTCCATAGAGAAGTGGTTTGACCAGTTTGGTGTGGAGGATTTGAGTGGCCTACACAGAGCCCGGACCTCAACTCTACTGAACACCTTTGGGATAAGATGAAACACCGATTGCAAGCCATGTCTTCATGTCTAACATTAATACCTGATCACACAAATGTTCTTTTGGCTGAATGGGCAAAAATTCCCACAGACAGTCCTAAATCATATGGAAAGCCTTCTCAGAAAAGCAGAGGCTATTAAAGTTCCAAAGGCAGGGCACCTCTACAATGCCCATGGTTTTGTGGTGGCATGTTTACTAAGCTCCTAAAAGGTGTGATGGTCAGGTGCCCACAAACAATTAGCCACGTCGTTTAGATAAATAATACATTAGATCAGGCATGTCCAAAGTCGGTCTCGCGGGCCAATTGCGGCCCTCGTTGCGGGTTTTAAATGGCCCGCCTGGTAATTTGGACATATATATATCTTTTGTGGCCCCCCAACGATCTCCCAGCGCCGGGGGCCACAAAAGATATACATGCTGGCTGCCTTGGAGGGGATAGGGAGGAGGTGAGATGAGTGCCGTACATACAGGAGTATTTCCTGTTTACGCGGCAGCCTCTGTAATAGGAAGTCCCATCTCCAGCGCTGCCATTGGACGACTGTTCTGTCCATCATAGAAGGCGGGACTTTCTATTAAGGAGACTGCGAGAAAACAGGAGTTTATCCTGTATGTAATCTTTAGACATACGTCTATTGCGCCGTCAATAAATTTGTTTCGTTTCGTTCCGTTACGTATTAAAATTAATTCGTAAATCGTGTCCGAAATTCAATTCGGATTCGTACGAAATACGAATTTTCATTAGGTTTGTAAACTTTTCATAAACAATAACGAAAGTTCGTTATGATAAATTTATCATTATGAAGGGCTCCCACCATCCCTGTGCTGACTTCCTGGGTTTTTAGATTCGTTAACTTTTCGTAACAATTACGAATGTTCATTATGATAAATTTATCCGAAGTTCGTAAATGAGATTTCGTATTTCGTACAAAATTCGTATGCATAAAAATTTGTATTTCGGAACCTCATGAATGTACGAATTTCTGGAAATTCTCACGAATTTCCGATTCGTACGAAACTAATCGAACATGTCTAGTAATCTTTTGGCGCTCATCCCGCCCCTCTCCCTGTTCCCTCCAAGGCTGCAGATGGATGGGCATTAATCAGGCTGCACTGATGGCAATGGTGAGTCTGTATTCATGGCAATGGTGGGTGTTGCATTCATGGCAATGATGAGTCTGCATTCATGGCAATGGTGGGTGCTGCATTCATGGCAATGGTGGGTGCTGCACTGATGGCAATGGTGGGTGCTGCATTCATGGCAATGATGAGTCTGCATTCATGGCAATGGTGGGTGCTGCACTGATGGCAATGGTGGGTGCTGCATTCATGGCAATGATGAGTCTGCATTCATGGCAATAGTGGGTGCTGCATTCATGGCAATGATGGGTGCTGCACTGATGGCAATGGTGGGTGCTGCATTCATGGCAATGATGAGTCTGCATTCATGGCAATGGTGGGTGCTGCATTCATGGCAATGGTGGGTGCTGCACTGATGGCAATGGTGGGTGCTGCATTCATGGCAAAGATGAGTCTGCATTCATGGCAATGGTGGGTGCTGCATTCATGGCAATGGTGGGTGCTGCATTCATGGCAAAGATGAGTCTGCATTCATGGCAATGGTGGGTGCTGCATTCATGGCAATGGTGGGTGCTGCACTGATGGCAATGGTGGGTGCTGCATTCATGGCACTTGTGAGGCTGCAGATGGGCACTGACCCTTATTTTGCTTCACATTTCTTTATTTAAAATTTACGTTTTTTCCCTGAAACTTGCCTCTTAAAGTAAAGGTGCGTGTTATACGCCAATAAATACAGTATATCCAAATAACACGCCTGAGCTCATCTCTTTACTCACACACAGCCACATATGCAGGAGAATTCTTGTTGGGCAGTGTATTAGTGCTCGAACGAACACACTTAGACCGAATTTTAATGGTTCAAAGAATGTCAGGCAAACACAACTGAACTCTGATTATAACTTACTGGTGCTCTATCTCCCCTGGACTGGTGCTGATGGTTGAGTTTAGGGGGGGTTGGGGACTTCTATCTTTCTATTTAGGTTGATTAGTTGGACTATGTTAGTTCCCTACGAGGCCAAGAGGGGAGAAGGTATGTTGCCCTCTCGGCCTCTATGTTTTGAATGTATACATGTATGAAAAAATTGATTAAAAAGAATTAAAAAAAAAAAAAAAGAATGTCAGGCAAAATGGTCGGCCCTCACGCATGTTCACTTTATCAAATCTGGCCCTCTTTGAAAAAAAGTTTGGACACCCCTGCATTAGATAGAAGAGTGTCAGGTTCATTTAAATTATTTTAAATCTTAGCACGATTTACGGTTACAGTGTACAATTTGCATAAAGACGATGTTGGTTTTTAGAAAATGACACGGTGAAGAGACAGTTCAGTGACTCCCGTACAGGTATCTCATGCTTGTGGTAACAGGTTTTGCATATACCGGATTGGCACAGCCTTTTCGTGACAAAAAATGTTCCATCTCTGGAGGAGAAGTTGTGTAGACCAGAACGTGGTGAAGGAAGTGATGGTCCTGCATCAGGGATCAGCCAGGAACTAAACAGAAAGGAACTACACATCCTTGCACAAATCATAGACGCATCTCACCCTGCAGAGAGCAGATCGCCATTAACTAGACCGAATCTAGCTGCAAAACTTTGATAAGACCCTATATGTTGTGAAATTGACAATTAAAGTGTAACTAAACCCACAACAGCAAAATCAGTCTGTATATGCAGTAAAGCATGCTTGTTATACTCACTGTGGAACCTAAGGGGTTAATCCTCTGCATTGTGTAAAACAGCTTTTTGATTCAGTCTTCTCTGATCCTTCCCTTCTTCCACTGTCCCCAATCCATCTCCTGATAGAAAAGAGTATTGGGGACAAGGTGCACATGCTCAGTTTGGTGTTTATTGCTAGAGAGTTTTTTTTTTTTTTTCTTGGAACAGTGCATGTGATCAGCACATGGCCAATCGGCACTGTCCAGACAGAGGGTCATGCAGCCCTTATAGGACAGTCAGAGGAGAATGAAAACTCCTCCTACAAGCTTTAACCATACACTGATAGAAGTCACAGGACTGCTATATACTGCTGATGATAAAAGGTATTTATCAGTTTATATTTACTAAAACTATTGCATTTCTATTGAAAAATGAGAGAAAGTAAATGGGATTTTTAAGATGCCAAAACAAAACAAAATTGTTATTATAAAAGTAAAAAAAAAATATTCAAAGAGTAAAAACAAGACATAACAGGAGTAAGTGTTGAAAACAGAGTACTAATACATGTGCTGACTGATTTCATCTCTACATGTTTCGCCTTGATATTGGCGAAACATGTAGAGCAATCAACAATTATAACAATTACAATACATAAATAAATAAATACAGTTTAAACAAATTGAAACGAGCATTCATCGATTGAAGACAGCACAGCAGATAAGTCATAGATGGTCATAATGATTACCTGGATATTCACAACAATTTACACATAAATTAGGGCTCCATAGTCATGGGGGTTTCAACAGACGGATCATATGGTGTAGCCATAGAGGGGGGTGTATCCGAAATACCAAATGATCTGTCTGTTAACATCTCTATGATTATGGAGCCTTAATTTATGTGTAAATGGTTGTGAATATCCCCACACCACAATCCCCCCTCCACCAAGTGATTTGGACCAGTGCACAAAGCAAGGTCCATAAAGACATGGATGAGTGAGTTTGGGGGTGGAGGAACTTGACTGGCCTGCACATAGTCCTAACCTCAACCCGATAGAACACCTTTGGGATGAATTAGAGCGGAGACTGCGAGCCAGGCCTTCTCGTCCAACATCAGTGCCTGACCTCACAAATGCGCTTCTAGAAGAACGGTCAAACATTCCCATAGACACACTCCTAAACCTTGTGGACAGCCTTCCCAGAAGAGTTGAAGCTTTTATAGCTGCAAAGGGTGGGCCAACTCAATATTGAACCCTACGGACTAAGACTGGGATGCCATTAAAGTTCATGTGCGTGTAAAGGCAGGTGTCCCAATACTTTTGACAATTTAGTGTAATTATAACTGTTGGATGACATTACAGTTGGACGAATTAAAAGAATTGGATCAGCGTTATATGTGGTAGTTCCAATTACAAAAGTCTTCTGGGAGAAAGGGACCAGAGGCCGTTTCTGCTTTTTATCTGCTTCTGTTATTTCCTTAGCTTGACTGTCAGTGCCACCAGGTCCCACCCTTCTATTTTAGTATCCCTGGTAGATTTTTTTAATAGAAGTTAAAATAAGTTGTATTTTGTCTTCATCATCTCATTAGGTAGGGCTACCAGGAGCTTCCAACATCATTCTGTACACTTTGCCATCATTTGTCCCCATTCTGGACCTTTCTTCTCCAAGTGACCTCAATAAGAACTACATGTGTTCCCCCAAGCCACCAATGTTTACCAGAAAAGGACATCTGGGGTGTGCAGGATTTAGGCCTCATTTAGACGGGTAATAACACCCGTAGACCATGATTGAGGGCCTTGTTTATGCGGTTTCAGCCGCCAAGTGCTGGTGCAGGCAGCTCATTCATGTCTACAGGGTGCAGAGTCTGCGACAGCCACAGCCGATCATCCCAATTTGACAGCTAGATGGCTGAGTGGCCCCCAAACAGATAGTCTGCGCTCCAGGTCGCTCACCCGTAGGGTGGCCACATTTCCAAACTGCCATTCAGGGACATCCCCCTCCCCCCCTCCACTTCCAAAAAAATCAGCTTGTGCTGTAATGAATCACAGCACAGTGATTAGACAAAATAAAAAATAAAAGGTAAAATAACTAAGCAAAAAAAAATGTTTTAAGTGTGCCCCGTCCTGCCAAGCTCGCATACGTGAGTAGCGCCCGCATATGAAAACGGTGTTCAAACCACACATGTGAGGTATCGCCGCGATCGGTAGAGCGAGAACAATCATTTTAGCCCTAGACCTCCTCTGTAACTCAAAACATGCAACCTGTAGAATTTTTTTAACGTCGCCGATGGAGAATTTTAAGGGTAAAAGTTTGTCGCCATTCCACGAGCGGGCGCAATTTTGAAGCGTGACATGTTGGGTATCATTTTACTCAGCGTAACATTATCTTTCACAATATAAAAAAGAAATTGGGCTAACTTTACTGTTGTCTTATTTTTTAATTCAAAATATACGTATTTTTTCCAAAAAAAGTGCGCTTGTAAGACCGCTGCGCAAAATACGGTGTGACAGAAAGTATTGCAACAACCGCCATTTTATTTTCTAGGGTCTTAAAAAAAAATGTATAATCTTTGTTCTAAGTAATTTTCTAGCCAAAAAAAACTGTTTTTAACTTGTAAACAACACATCTAAAACGAGGCCTGGTCTTTAAGTGGTTAAGCACTCCAAACATGCTCCAAAAGATGCAGCTTGCAGGACTTTTTTCACCGCCCCGCCAGGCGCACTGCCCCAGTGTGAATGCATCCATTGAAATGAATGGGAAGCAGTTTTCGGTGAGCTTTTTCAGGCGCTTTTTTTAGCGCAAAAAACGCCTGAAAAGCGCCTCAATGTGAAAGGGGTCTTGAAGATGAAGCCTTTTTGTTTTTTTTTTTCAATATCTTTTATTATTAATAATCTTTGAATCATGTACAAAATTCAATAAAATTTAATAACATTTTTTTTCCATCACACGAAATCCTGCTTCTCTGTGGCTAGATACAATTTACCTCTAAACCTCTAAACCCCTCCCCCCCCTACTAACCCCCCCCTCCTTCCCCTCCCCTGCACTGGATCCAAGTTTTATATCGCTTACGTCTTTTAATGTACCTACTCCTGATCTGGTCAAGCTCCAAGCATTTCTGAAAACTTCATTGTATGCTTAAATATATGCCAATCCTTCCATTTTTCCTCAAATCCAGCCCATCCCTCTTCCCCACTACATCTCAAATACTCCATATTATTTATATCATCTACTCTGTTACTCCAACTCCTCAGCGTGGGGCTCTATGGGTCTTGCCAATGTTTGGGGGATTAGGCTTTTGGCTGCGTTCTGGAGTGAGGGGACCAGGGTTTTCATATATTGGTTGACTGGTGTTTTCGTCCGGTGGAATAAACACTCCCACAGATCTTCTTGGACTTCCTTTTTTGTTATATATTTTATTTTCTGTGTTATTTCTCTCCAGAAATGTTTAATTTTGGGGCACGTCCACCAAATATGCGACATAGTTCCCCGTTCTCCGCACCCCCTCCAGCAACACTGCAAAGTCTCCGTTTGATACTTATGGGCCTCATCTGGAGTTATATACCACCGTGCTAAACTTTAAAAACTACTTTCTATCACATTACTATCCTGTGATGTTACAAAAACCAAACTCATAATTTTTCTCATCTCCGACTCATTCACCTGTGTCCCTAATTCCTCTTTCCATTTACTGATGTATGGCGGCTTCCCCATCCCATTCCCTTCCATCAGGATTTTATATATTACCGATATCCCCCTTCTTTTTACGCCCTCCATGCATAGTTTCTCCATCTGTAGCAAATTGTCTGCTGACCTCACTGGTTGTGGGAGGGAATCGAAAAAGTGTTTTAGAAGGGAATACCGCCATTCATCTATCACCATTAAATCATTTTTTTGTTTTTGAAATGTGCAAAACCTTCCCCTCACCGTTACATCTTTTAATTGTGCATTCTGTTTTATAATCCAGTTTCCAAACAAGTTACTTTTCCCCAGTGGAAAATACTCTGTGTCCTTCAGTGCAATACATGGGGAGTTATATCTCTATTTTTCTTTTTTGTGTGTCATATCCCACGTCTCTAGTGCTTTAAATGTCATCTTATATGATTTCTCTCCTATATTTCAAGTGTGTAGGCACCCAAATCATTTTCCCCAACTCTGTCTTGCTAATGGCATTTTCCAATTCCACCCACCTTTTATTTTTATTATTTGTTGCCCAGTCAATAACCCGAGCAAGGAGAGCCGCTTTATGATAGTTCTTTAAACCTGGGACTCCCAGGCCCCCCTGCTTTCTATCTCTAGTTAGTATTTGTAAACTTATTCTTGTCTTTTTCCCCTTCCAGATATACCTAATGCCGCGTACACATGGGCAGACTTTTCGACCGGACTGGTCCGACTGACTTTTGCTGGACTTCCAACGGGCTTTCTGACTAATGGACTTGCCTACACACGATCACACCAAAGTCCACCGGATTCGTACGTGATGACGTACGACCGGAGTAAAATAAGGAAGTTGATAGCCAGTAGCCAATAGCTGCCCTAGCATGGGTTTTAGTCCGTCGGACTAGCATACAGACGAGCGGATTTTTCTACCGGACTCGAGTCCGTTGGAAAGATTTGAAACATGTTTTAGTTCTAGGTCCTTCGGACTTTTGGGGGAAAAAAGTCCGCTGGAGCCCACACACGATCGAATTGTCCGACGGAGTCCGGTCCGCCGAAACAAGTCTGCCAAAAAGTCCGCTCGTGTGTACGCGGTAAAAGGAGTATTGTTTTCCATATTTTAAAATACGCTTGTGGGAGGGGGATCGGCAGCATATGAAATTGGTACATGATCTTTGGCAAAAGACTCATTTTAAATATATTAATTCTCCCCAACCAAGACAGGTGTCTTGACGCTATCTTGCTTAAGTCTTTTTTAATTTCATTCAGCAATGGCAGAAAGTTTGATTGGTAAAGCGTATCCATGTGCGTTGTAATCTTAACCCCTAAATATTTTAACTCTTTCTCTCTCCAGATAAATGGGAACTCCTCCTGATATATAAGTGCCTCCTCTAGCGGGACATCTAGAATTCAGGATCTCAGATTTAGCCGGATTTATTTTAAAATTCGAACATTCTCCGTACTGTTTCAGTTCTTTCATCAAGTTGGACAGAGTTGTCCTAGGGCAGGTCACGAAAAACAATATATCGTCGGCGTATGCAGCCATCCTATGTTCCGCTTCTCCTGACCTAAGCCCCCTAATGTTTACATCCTGACGTATTTTTGCCAACAACGGTTCAAGTGACAGTACAAACAGTAGGGGGGATAGGGGGCACCCTTGTCTAGTGCCATTGTGCATTTCAAAGGGTCCTGAGACAGAGCCATTTACTTTCACCCTTTCTGTGGGGTATTTGTAAAGCGCTCCTATCAATTGCATACATCTATTACCTATACCCATCAGCGCTAGGGCTTCTCCCATGAACCCCCAGTCTACCCTGTCAAAAGCTTTTTCAGCATCAATTGACAGGAGTAGACCGTGGCTCCCAGACTCCTTTATTTCATGCACCACCAACAATGTCCTGATTCCATTGTCTCGGCATTCTCTTCCGTGTACAAACCCTGCATGGTCAGTATGTACTAGCTCGCTCATTAATGGTTTCAGCCTTCCCGCCATTACCTTGGCAAACACCTTAATGTCGTCGTTCAGCAATGAAATTGGCCTATAATTCGAGCAAAGTGAAGCGTCTTTTCCCTCTTTTGGTATTATGGTTATGGCCGCCTCTAATGCCTCTTTCCTTATTGCCCACTTCGTTCCTATCCCGTTAATGTATGTGCACAGTTTTGGAACCAGGATATCTCTAAACTTTCTATAGTATAACGTTGTTATGCCATCCGGGCCTGGGCTCTTACCCAAGGGAGTCTCTCTTAATATTTTCCTTATCTCTTCCTCTGTTACAGGTTCTTCCAGCCCATTCTTTTGCTCCTCTGATATTCTGTTTAGGTCTATCTCTTCTAAAAAAAACCCTCATTTTATCATTTCTTTTATTTTTTTTGCTCAGGTGTTTCGTTATTAATAGTGTATAGTTTTGCTTAATATTCTTGAAAAAATTTTGCTATCCCTGATGTATTATAAACCATTTTTCCTGTACTATCTTGTATTTTTTCTATATAGTTTGCTGCTGTTTTCTTTTTTAACATCCTTGCCAGGGGTTTTCCAATTTTATTTCCCCAGAGATACCTTTCCTTTTTAATCTTATCATAGGCCAACCATGTATCTTGCTCGACTAGTTCTTTCAGTTCCTCTCTTTTACAAATAAGAGTCGCCATAGCCTCTACATTTCCTGTTTTTTTATGTTGCTGTTCTATTCCGGTAATATCTTTTATCAGAGTGTTCTTTCTCCTTATTCCCGCCTTTTTTCTTTCTGTTCCTAATTGAATCAGTATACCTCTAACATATGCCTTATGGGCCTCCCACAATGTGGCTTCTGATATTTCTTTCCTGTCATTAGTTTTAAAGTACCACTCTAATTCCTGACTGATCCTCTCTTCTGCCTCTTTATCCGGTAATAGCTCTTCATTTAGTCTCCAGGGAGATGTTCTATTTGGCTTCTCCTCCTTCTTAATACCCATCAATACCGGTGCATGATCAGAAAACGTAGCGATTTTAATATCGATTTTGACAATTGTCTCGAGCAGTCTATGGTCTACCAGAAAAAAATCTATTCTTGAGTATGTCCCGTGCACAGAGGAGTGGAATGTATAGTCTCGGCATTCGCCACACTTCTATCAACTGATTCTATAATAGAATCTTTTTTAAAGCCTTCCGCAGTACATTCCCAGTCCTCTGTGTATTTGACGTACTATCGATCCCTGGTGACATACGAACATTAAAATCTCCGCCCAAAATAGTATGTCCTTTCTTGAAGTCCATGAATCTTTTTATGATGTTAATTATATATTTTATTGGATTACTGTTGGGGCAATAGATATTTGCCAGAGAGTATTCTTCCTCATTAATTTTACCCTTCAGGAATAGATATCGCCCTTCCGGGTCTGTAATTCTGTCTTCTAGGACAAACCTTACTCCTCTGGCAAATCCTATAGCAATCCCTTTGGCTCTTTTTATTGGGGAGTCCCCATAGTACCAAACTGGGTAGTCTCTTGAAATTATTTTTAAATTAGAGTCATGTGATATATGTGTCTCTTGCAATAGAACTACATCCGCTTTATAGTGTTTAATCTTTCTTATTACATTGTTTCTTTTTATTAGAGCATTTAAACCGCGTACATTGTAGGTCATAAAGTTAAGGGGGGTCATCTCTGCACACTGTGCTCCGGGACATCTCTACCCTTCTCCCTCCCTTGCATCTCCTCCATCTCCAAGAGCACGGTGGGCAGAGACCCCCCTTTCCCCTTATCCTTATCTTGATCCTTTCCAGAGCAGTTCCCTTGGAGAAACCCCCTCCTTTCCCCCCCTCTCCTTTTTACCCTCCCTCCCCCCCTTCCTTTGGGGTGATTGGCCTCCCCGTGGCCCATGGATCCAAGGCCCTCTACCTCCTCCTGGCCCTTTGGTTCCCCCCAGAGGTTAGACACTACCTGTGGGTCCCGTCAGACCCGCTGCCCCCAGGAGTAGGGATGACCCATCCCCCGCCCCCTCCCCCCGAACATTTTACTCATTCTCTTATCCCCCCCCCCCTTGTCCTCCCCTCAGCCCCAGTTCTTTGTTTCTCAGATCTTCTTCTTTTATAAGGCCCAGTTTTTCCTTGTAATCGGTTGCCATCTCTGTTCCTCCATAGTCAGGGATGTTGTTTTGTGCTTCCCACCAGCCTGGTATTTCGACCAGTGGTATATCCAGTCTATCACAAAAAATAGCCGTATCGTCTGGGTATCTCAGGGTTGCTGACAGTCCCTCTCTTCTCCCTATTAGACATGCTGGAAAGCCCCAGGAATACTGTGTATTATTATGTTTCAAATGCTCCAGTAAGGGTTTCAATGTTCTTCTTCGGGCCAAAGTCTCGGGTGAAAGGTCAGGAAATATCTGCAGGATGGTCTCTTCATATTTAATTGGCGGTTTATTTTTTAGGCTCTGCCAGATCTGTTCCTTATCCTGGAAACAGTGAAATTGCTATTATATCTCTCGGTATTTCCGCTGACAGTGTAGCTGGCTTTCTTACCCGGTGAACCTTTTCAAACTATATTTTTTCAGTCTCTGTCAGTCCCAGCATATGCCCAAATATTTTATCCATTTTTACTTGCAAATCTTCTCCTTGCATATCTGGGACTCCCCTTATTCTAAGGTTTTTCCTTCGATTCCGGTTGTCCTGGCCTTCCAGCCGATACATTGTGTCTCTCTGATCTCTCTGTAGTCCTGCCATCTGCTATTGCTTGTAAATCCAATTGTTCTTCTCTATCCTTCTTAAGATATGGTTTAAATCCTCATGTAAGGTGGCCATTTCCCCCTTAATAGATGATTCTAATTTTGCAAACATCTCCGCCATCTCTCCTTTGGTTGGCAGCTGTTTTTTTGTCTAGGTTCAATTGCCAGCTCCTCTTCTCTGTCCTCCCCACTGCTTGCTGCTATCTCTGTCCATTTTTTTGAGCTCCCTCTAGGGTTTTTTTTTACTCCTAGCCCCTGTCTGTTTCCCCGGGCTCTCTGTCCCCCCCTGTGTCATATATTTTTTTATGGAGCCAGGACTCGAGCTCATTTTGGGTGGATTCATACTTTTTCCCTTTATCCTGTTCTTTGTTAAAGTTTAGATACCATTCCGGTAAAATAGTTTTTGGCAGAGTCACCTTTTCCCTTCAGTTCTGCTGGCTACAAACAGGCCCAGTGGCTTCGGGGGGTGAGTGACTGCTTACTTACTGTGTTGCTATGTGACCTTGTCTGTGTTCCAGTTTTCAGAATGGTTAATACCGGGTGTTCTCAGCGGGTGTGCATTAATTCATGAGAGATAAACGGCTCAGTGTATTTATCTTATGGTTCTAAGATGTTAATTTCTGATACCTTTTCTTGTTTAGACACGGGTACAAGGGTAAGTTGTGTGCACAGATATGGGGGTGAAGGGAGGGTCTCACCTTCCCTTCTCTCCCATCAACTCCTATCGCCAGGCCTCTCAAATTAGTCTTTGCCTCCGCTATTCATCCATATTCCTCATTGCTTCATCTGGGTTGCCTTATGCCGCGTACACACGACCGGTTTTGCCGTCGGAATTAACTCTGAAGGTTTCTCAGAGGGAACTCCGACAGAATTCCATTCAAGCGGTCAACCCAAAGTCCGACCAAAGTCCAAACGTCCAGAACGCGGTGACGTACAACACTTACGATGGGACTAGAAAAAGGAAGTTCAATAGCCAGTAGCCAATAGCTTCTGTCTCGTACTTGCTTCAGAGCATGCGTCGTTTTTGGTCCGTCAGAACAGCATACAGACGATCGGTTTTCCCGATAGGAATTGGTTCCATCGGAAAAATTTAGAACATGTTTCATTTCTAGGTCCGTCAAATTTTCAAAAATAGAAGTCCGATGAGGCCTACACACGATCGGAATAGACGATGAAAAGCTTCTGTCGGACATTCCGCTCGTGTGTACAGGGCATTCGTTTTCTGTTTCACACAGATTTACAGTTATACAAGTTATGCACCTCCACATACACAGTCCAATCACCCATAAAACCTGGGTACCGCTTTTTACAGGCTTTAACTACTCTAGCGGTTTAATAATTGTATTGACAGGGGTATCACCCTATATACCAAGTTTCTAGTCCATCCAGTGTTAATGCAATGTACGTACAGTTAAGGTACAATGGAGAAACAAGTCACTCACCCCTCTGTCAGTTCACTCCTGGGGGTTTCTGGATCTTTTTTCTCAGTGATTGTTTTGTGACCACCTTATGGGCACTTCAGTTACTGTATCTATAGCGCTTTTTTTCCAGCACGTGGCTCGGGAGGGCCAGCTTAGCCGAGCAGGGGGGCAGGGGGGGCGCCGCAGACCTCTCCCGTCCTTCAATCCAACCTGCCATCACTCCCTCTGCAACATGCCACCTCCTAGCCAGGACCGGCGCCGCCTGCAAGCAGTCACCCTCCCGCTGCCTCCACTGCACAATGGACACGAGGGACCAGGGAGACAGGTGAGCTCCTGATGTACTGTCTTTCTGTGTGCGTGTCCCCAAGGGCCGCTGTGTACTCTCGCCGGAGCCCGACACCGCTGCACGTTCCCGCTGACTCTCCAGAGGCGCTCCGGTGTGTCCGGTGTGTCCCGCTCTCGAACACTCGGCTGGTTGGCAAAGGGGCTGAGAGGGGGGGGATAGAACCGGAGCAGAGAGGGGAAGTCTTCACTCACTCAACTCATGTCGGGGGAGGTTCGCGGGCTTCTCGGGCCATCAGCAGCGGCTGCCTCTGTCAGGCTCCCTCATCAGGCCCGCCCTCTCCAGATGAAGCCTTTTTCTGACACTTGTTGCCTGCAAGTTAAAAATCTGTATTTTTTGCTAGAAAATTACATAGAACACCCAAACATTATATATATATATATATATATATATATATATATATATATATATATATATTTTTTTTTTTTTTTTTTTAGCAGAGACCCCAGAGAATAAAATGGCGATGGTTACAATATTTTATGTCACACTGTATTTGCACAGTGGTTTTTCAAATGCAATCTTGTGGGGAAAAAATACACTTTAACTCATTTTATCCAGAATTGTGCAGCTCTAATGGGGACATTAATCCAACAGGTGACTGAGGGCAACACAAAGCAGTTCTTACTTCGGACAAGTTAACATACATTTGATATCTGAATTTTTCTTTCAGGTTTATGACGAATATGAAGGTCAAAGTTATATGGACTTGTGGGCTCCTAATGTTATTTCTTAAAGGTAAGCGAAAGCAAAGCACTTAATGGGGTAAATAATCAAATGCAAGTGGAGAGAGGTCCTATTTAATGCAAATCTCGTTCCTTCTTATATTTATTTATGGTTTATATAGACACTTGAAGACCAGGCCTTTTCTGGCACTTTTTGTTTACAAGTTTAAATCAGTATTTTTTGCAAGAAAACTACCTATAACCCCCAAATATTATACATTTTTTTTAGCAGAGACCCTAGGGAATAAAAAAATTTAAAAAATATCGATCATTTTTCAAACGTAACGTTTTTAGAAACAATACATGTTAAAGAATTTAAACATCCTATGTACACCCTATTTTTTTAAATAAAATATGAAAGATGATGTTGTGCCGAGTAGACTTGTCACGCTTTAAAATTGCGCACGCTCATGGAATGGCGACAAACGACGGCACTTAAAAATCTCCATAGGCGACACTTTAATTTTTATTTTTTTTTGCAGGT
Organism: Aquarana catesbeiana; assembly: GCF_042186555.1. Classification (NCBI taxonomy): domain Eukaryota; kingdom Metazoa; phylum Chordata; class Amphibia; order Anura; family Ranidae; genus Aquarana; species Aquarana catesbeiana. The sequence goes on from NC_133333.1 coordinate 23,882,382, forward strand.
TACCTGTTTAGAGTAACAGAGGAGGTCTATCCCTAGAATTATTGCTCTCGCTCTAACGTCCATGGCGACACCTCACATATGCGGTGCGAACACCGTTTACATATGTGAGCGTGACTTACGTCTGCCTTTGCTTCTGCGCGTGAGCACGGAGGGAAGGGGTACTTCAATTTTTTTTTTCTTATTTCATTTTTTACTTTTACACTGTGCCTTCAATTTTTTTTTTTTATCACTTTTTTTCCTATTACAAGGAATGTGAACATCCTTTCTAATAGAAATAAGGATGACAGGTCCTCTTCATGGAGAAATCCGGGGTCAAAAATACCCCAAATCTCTCCTTTACCTTTAAAAACAAAAGATCAAAAAAACTTTTTTTTTTATTTTTTTTGCTTTAAAAAAAAAAAAGCAGCCAGCAGTGTTTATCAACAACATTACTCAGCACTGAAAGAGAGAGAAAAAGAAACATTGTATCATTCTGTTCTTTTAGAGATCAAAGGGATGAACTTCAGTCTGCAAAAGAGGTCAGTTTAACCGCTTGCTGACCAGCCGACGTCATTTTACGGCGGCAGGTCGGCACGATCCCACGAACCATCGTAGCTATACGTCAGCTTGTGGGATCGGTATAGCAGGCACGTGCAATAGTTTGCTTCCACACTCGCTCCTCCAAGATCATAGAGGCGACCAGAGACCATCTGGTCTTTGTGTGCCTCTGTGACCAGCCAGCCGCACCGTCAGATCGTTTTTCAGGTGTAAGAAGCGTAAGCCTGAGAAACTCCAGTTGGAGGGGATGTCGCTTCTGAAAGTGATCCAGCAGCTAATCAGCCACTTGGACCGCTTATATGAGAAAGCCAGCTGGTAGCTGATAAAAGAAAAAAAAATACTGGGGTTATGGCTGATCATCCATAATCCCGGTAAACTACTTGCAAACTGCAACGTATATACATACTGGATAGTCTAAGTACATTGTGCAGAGCTTTACAGCTCACACCATTCATCACAGTACATGAGTGTCATTCAGGACAGTGACAGGGTCTATGTAAAGGGGCCCCCTGACCCACTGATACTTACCTTGCTAAAGTTTCAGTGACACTCCTAAAAATGTCTCGGCAAGCAGAAATGACTAGTACTTCCGGAAGTAGGGAAGCAGATGACCTCCATTAATGTGACAGTGCTCAAGTCTATTAACCAATCACTACAGAGATTCTGCAAAAGAGGGAGGAGCTGTGGGGGAGAGCAGGCTAGGTGGGTATTCGTGGACCTGGGGGCCCCTTTACACTGTTTTCTTGCCCTGAATAGCAAGTGTCTCTTCAACATGCTTTGAAAAACCTTTTTTTTTTTAAAAAAGGGCTCTATAAACAGCAGGTACTATGGAGTAATTCATCCTCAAAGTGTTTACAACTTTACAGAGAGTACATTTGTCCTTTTGCCCCTTTCAAAAAGACCATAGGCGCCATATATAGAGTATATATGCTGATCCCGGCGGCGTGTACATTATATACTGTATATGGTTTCCAAGGACTTTTTTCCATGCTTGAGAAAGGAGCGCGCATGCGCATATATGGCAATCTGAAACGTGTCGCCTCCCCTCGCTTGGTGACTTCATCTTACATACACCGCGTTCCACCACAATCTCAGACAGGAACAAATGGGTTTCCTTCCATCTGTGAGGGCTTGACAAGCGGATCCTTGGCGTTTAGACATGTTCAATTCGTTTTGTTCCGAATTTAGTTTTTTAACGAATTTTGACAAATTCATTAATGCAGAAATATCTGAATTAAAGAAAACCTATTTAACAGATTTTCTCATTTCAAATTTGAAAATTCGCAAATTAGAAAAGTAGAGAATTCGGAAATTCCAAAAATTCAGGAAATTCGGAAATCCAAAAATAAGAATGAAAAATCCGAAAATAAGAACAAAAGATCCGAAAATTAAGTACGAAAATCCGAAAATTTGAAAATCTGAAGTAATAACTTACTAATAATAACTATTACTAAACTATTAATTTATAGGTATTGGAATTTCCTTTTAAATTTGGCTATTAGTAAACGTAACGAATACGAATTTATCCAAAGTTACGAATTATCCGAAAAAAGCGAATGCCGCATCTAAATGAATGGAGCGTAACAAATTGCTTTTTAATATTATTATTATTATTTATTATTATTAATTTGTTCTGTTCCATCTTTTTAGAAGCGGCATTAGTTATCCCGGATAATTCGTAACTTATTTGTCCAGCCAAATTTGAAAGGAAATTCCAAAACTCATAATTTAATAGTTTAGTAATAGTTAAGTTATTATTAGTTAGTTATTATTTAGAATTTTTGGATTTTCAGATTTTTTTTCTTATTTTAGAATTTCCGGATTTTCAAATTTCAGAATTTTCAAATTTCAGAATTTTTGAATTTACGAATTCCGAATTTAATTTAATTTAACGAAACGAAAGCTAACAAATTTTTCAGCAGTGCACATGTCTATTGGCATTTATTCCAGTGGATAATACCATCTATGTCCCAGCAATTTAACAGATAAGCCTGTCTTGCATTTCATACATGTAAGTGGCCCTATTAGGGTTTAATAAAACTGTTTGGTCCTTCTGCACTTAGAGACACTTTTCCTTTCTCTTCTTCCCAATGTGCATACAGAGCCTGCTTCTGCTCGTGGATCAGCTTGCCCGAGTGAATGGACTTTTCTGGATTCTTTACTCTAATGCCGCGTACGCACGATTGGATTTTGTGACAACAAATGTTGGATGTGAGCTTGTTGGCGGAAAGTCCGACCGTGTGTATGCTCCATCGAACATTTGTTGGCGGACTTTCCGCCAACAAATGTTTGCTAGCAGGTTCTCAAATTTTCCACCAACAAATTTTTGTCGTCTGACTTTTCGATCGTGTGTACACAAGTCCGACGTACAAAAGTCCACGCATGCTCTGAATCAAGTACGAGCTGGAAGCGCTCGGTCTTGTAAAACTAGCGTTCGTAATGGAGATATCACATGACTATAGAACTTCCTTTTTATCGGCTCGCCGTACGTCTTGTACGTCACCATGTTCGTAATTGTTGGCCAACATTTGTGTGACCGTGTGTATGCAAGACAAGTTGGAGCCAACAACCTTTGAACAAAATTCCACGGTTTTGTTGTCGGAAAGTCCGATCGTGTGTACGGGGCATTACAGATAAGCCTGTCTTGCATACCATACATGTAAGTGGCTCTATTAGGGTTTAATAAAACTGTTTGGTCTTTCTGCACTTAGAGACACTTTTCCTTTCTCTTCTTCCCAATGTGCATATAGAGCCTGCTTTTGCTTGTGGATCAGCTTGCCCGAGTTAATGGACTTTCTGGACTCTTTAGCCTTATATTCTATTCGTGAGGTTTACTTACCCGGAAGCACCTACCATTCTTTGCCTTTCTTCCTAAAGCATTCACACTAGATCAGCCATTCTCAGCCAGGTTTCTGTGGAACCCTGGGGTTCCTCCAGAAGTTGCTAGGGGTTCCTTGAGCTGTGGCTGATGGACCACCTATTTGATGGTGCCTACAGAGTTCAAGGTTCAGCACCACTTAGCAAAGCCAGCAGGATGACACCAAATATATTTTTAGCTGTCTTTAGGGGGGCATTCTGAACACCACTTTAAGGGGGACATTCTTCCTATTGACCACCAATATAAGGAGCATTGTTCTTGTTGAGCCCTGCTGATTTGGTTTTAGTAAGGGTTCCTCGAGACATGAAAATTATTTTTGGGGTTCCTCTAGGGTTAAAAGGTTGAGAAAGCCTGCACTAGATCATCTCCATACTGCACTTGATTGTCACAGATCCCTTCATTCCTACAGGGAGCTGTACTCATGGTGGCCTCCAGAGATTCTGTGAAGTTCAGCACTCTCCAGGGAAATGAATGGGACTGTGGACAAGCTTATGCAAGATGAAGAACTGGTGGTGGAGATGATTTCATTAGAAAGAATGTGCTGCTCTGGGCAAGCACCAGGAGAGGGATAAGTATTAAACCAGGTGGCTACACACAAGCACGTACCAAAGCTACAGTTGTCCTTTAAAATAAGAACTGACAGTCCACTCAAGGGGCGAAAAACAAAGATGTAGAATAAAAAAAATCTGTAGAGTAGAGGAGTTGGAAGAACGATTTTAACAAAACTCATGATATCCATGTTTGTTGCAGGTTGTTTCAATAAACCAGTTAAAGATCAATATGTGGAATACCTGGATAAAGTTGAGGTCTGGAAAGGTTCCTGCACGGTGCTACCATGCAAGTACACACCAAAAAGCACCTATGACAAATTTATATGGTACTATAACGCAAAGTATGATGTCAAGAACAAGGATTTTAATGGGACAATTGTGTACAACAGCAAGGATGGGAATGATGTGGACCCTTTGTTTGCTGGACGAGTGCAGTATGTGGGGAAGTCAGACACGATCTGGCGGGACTGCACCATAGTAATAAGAAATATTCAGAAAGAGGATGAAGGCACTTACAATCTGAGGCTGCTGGGTACTCAGAAAGATGCACAGAAAAATGATAGGTGGATGTCAAAAGATCCATTAACCATTGCAGTATCTGGTAAGTAATTTGCATGGTTTATGCCAGCTGTAATTGGGAAAAAAAAATTCCTAAAGTGTAAGTAAACCCCCCCCTATCGTTTTCAGCCAAGGAAGCTGCCATCTTTGCCTCTGTTTAATCTACAACTGCCATGACGCTGCACATGTGATCAGTTATGACACCAGCCATTGGATGGTTTGACAGTTTGGTTGCGAGCACAACCAATGGGAGTGTTACATTTCTGGAACGTGCCGGAAATTAAACTTTTTTGAAACTGGTAAATGGATGGGTTTGCTTCCGCTTTAAAGCATCCAAACCCAAAAAAGAAAAATGCAACATATCGTAGCTTATTAATAGCTCTTGTCTAAATTGGTTCTGGTTGTTTGTACAACTTGGCTTTGCACGTGTGTTCTGCATGCTGTGGGCTTAGGCCCCTTTTCGCACTTGTGCGACTTGAAAGTCGCGCAACTTTGACGCTACTTTGACGTGACTTGAAGCAATGCCTGTGTAATCTTGAGGTCTATGGACCTCAAGTCGCATCAAAGTCAGACCAATGTAGTGCAGGGACCACTTTGAAGTCGCACAGATATGAACGGTACTTTTTGGAAATCATGGGGTACGACTTGTCATGCGACTATGCAGTCCCAAGTGGCAGGACAAGTCACACAAGTGTGAATGGGGCCTTTGTAACACTTTAATCTGTTAGGCCTCTTGCACATGATGCTGTTTGAGCATCTCCTTTTTTTAGACGGGACAGTTCACACCAGATGCAGTTCCGTGCGCTTTTTTTTCTGCACTAAAAATGCATGCACAGTGTTTTCCATGTATTCCAATGGCTCCAGTTCACACCATGCAGTCAGTGTCCGGTCAGTTTCTGGTGCAGAAACTGACCGGAAACTGACTGCATGGTGTGAACTAGAGCCATTGGAATACATGGAAAATGCTGTGCATGCATTTTCTGCAGAAAAAAAGCGCACGAAACTGCATCTGGTGTGAACTGGCCCTTAGAAAGAAGACAGAAAAGTTTAATCATGCTAATATAAGATATCCACAACTGCTTTTCTTTCTTTTCCAAGAATTGTATTGAGTTTTACAGGGAAGAAGAACAATACAACATGAGATGGTTATAAAAAGTGAATAAGAACAACATGTAAAACAAGTAGCTTGAAGCAGTTTGAATCCTGTTATTGTCCTTAACCCCATCAATACCGGGCACTAAACAAATAAAAAATACAGAAAATCTTAAAAAGAAAAAAAAGTTTTTCTTTGTTTCTGTTATAAAATTTTGTAAATAAGTTTTCTCCTTCACTGATGGGCACTGATAAGACGGCACCGATGGGCACTGATGAGGTGGCACCAATGAGGTGGCACTGATGGGCACTGATAGGCAGCAATGATGGGCACTGATAGGCGGCACTGATGGGCACTGATATGCAGCACTGATGGGCATTGATAGGTGGCACTGATGGGCACTGATAGGCAGCAATGATGGGCACTGATATGCAGCACTGATGGGCATTGATAGGTGGCACTGATGGGCACTGATAGGCAGCAATGATGGGCACTGATAGACAGCACTGATGGGCACTGATATGCAGCACTAATAGGCATTGATAGGCGGCACTGATGGGCACTCATAGGTGGCACTGATGGGCACTGATAGGCGACACTGATGGGCACCGAAAGGCTGCACTGATGGGTACTTATGGGTGGCACTGATAGGCGGCACTGATGGGCACTGATAGGTGGCACTAATGGACACTGATGGGTGGCACTGATAGGCATCACTAATGGCATTGGCAGGCATTGCTGATGGGCACTGATTGGCATCTGTTTGAGCACTGATTGGGATCTGTCTGAGCACTGACTGTCATCCCTGGTGGTCCAGGGTGGCATTCCTGGTGGCCATCCATTGTGGGCATCCCTGGTGGTCCAGTGTGGGCATCCGCGGGGGGGGGGCTGCACTGATAATTAATCAGTGCAGACCCCTCCTGTCAGGATCGGCTCTCCTCTACTCATGTCTGTCAGAAGCGACCGAGGAAAAGCCGACACACGGCATTTCCTATTTACACTGTGATCCGGACCATGATTGGACACAGCTGATCACGTGGTAGAGAGCCTCCGTCTGAGGCTCTTTACAGAGATCGGTGTTGTGGTGTGTCTGACTGACACGCCGTACCACTGTTGGTTGTGCTGTTATCCTGAAAGACGTCATCTGACATCCAGTCAAGATAACGGAACCACCGCCTGGCCGTCATTCTGCTATATATATGGAATTCTGCACTGCCGCCTAGGGGGGCGCATGCGCGCTGCTTCTACTGTGATTAGTCACATCATTTGCCAGGAAGGGAGGAGGGATGAGTCATAAGAGGGCCAATGAGAGCTGCAGAGCTGGAGGTGTGCCTCTGTGTGTCTGTGTAAATCCAGGAAGTGAACAGGCAGCCGCTTCAGCTGCCCACAGGTAAAATGGTTGCAGCCAGACTCAGTAGAGGGAGATTTCTGCAGCATATTTGGCCATACCTCCCAACTTTTTGAGATGGGAATGAGGGACACCTATCAGCAAAAGGATGCAGGGATAGGACACACCCCTTGCCACGCCCCCCTTAAAGGAGAACTGTACAAAAAAACAAGATTGGTCAAACCCACAAGTGCTTTTTTTACCACTACTATTCCTTTATATTGGCTTTTGGAATTTACAAATGCAGCAATTTAGAAATCAGATGAAAGGTTTAGCGCTGGGAAACACTTTTTGAAAGATAAAAAGTGCATTTTATATACAACTATAGAGATCAGACCAAAACGAGGGACAAATGAGGAGGAATGAGGGACAGAGGGACATTGCTCCAAATCAGGGACAGTCCCACGAAATCAGGGACAGTTGGGAGCTATATAAAATAACATGCAAAGTGGTTGGAGGGAAGCTTCAGAATGCCAAAGATGTTTTTATTACAAAAGCTGTGAGCAGACTGCAGTTCCTCTTTAGGAGACTGCCAAGTCAATGCCAGAGGATGCCATTGGGTCGTTTATTTTATGTAACCTTTGCATCTAGTATAATTCTACTTAATCTTTTTATTTTTCTCAGATATTGGGTCAACCTTAAAAATTCACCCTCCACCGGAAATAAGAGAGTCCGAAATTGTTACTTTATCTTGTTCAATAAGTTATTACTGTCCTTACAACATTAGTTTCAATTGGATTGAAGATGTAAATGGTATCGACACAACATATTTCAGAAAAGACACTTATGAAGTGAGCACCACGACCAGCTTGCAGTTCCAACCATCGTGGAGAGACCACAAGAAGAACATCACATGTGTTCTCAATCGAGATGACGGAGAAGCTGATAACAAAACAGTCCAACTCAATGTCATGTGTAAGTCCATCTTCATGTTCTAATGACTGAGACACAGAAATGATAAGTCCGGGCCAACATGCTAATGGTACCTATTTAGAATATTTCCACCATATTTTGCCATAAAATTTCATGGGTGGCACAGTGGTGTAGTGGGTAGCACCTTTGCCTGGCAGTAAAAAGGGTCGCTGGTTCAAATTCCAACCACAACACCACCTGCCTGCAGTTTGCATGTTGTCCCTGTGCCTGCCTGGGTTTTCTCCGGGTTCTCGGGTTTCCTTCCACACTCCAAAGACATGCTGGTAGGTTAATTGGATCCTGCCTAAATTGTCCCTAGTATGTATGAATGTGAGTTAGGGACCTTAGATTGTAAGCTCCTTGAGGGTAGGGACTGATGTGAATGTATATGTAAAGCGCTGCGTAAATTGACGGCGCTATATAAGTAACTGAAAAATAAATTTAAAAAAATTAAAAAATAAAAATAAAAGACTGACAATGAAAAAAGGAATAGATAAACCAGAATGTTCTTTCTTATAGTGGTTCTAAAGGCTCAAGGTTCTCTACCTTCATGCATTAAAGGTAAAAAAAAACTTTCTCTGTGCAGCGGGGACTCCCCCTCCTCGTTGGCTAAGACAGCAGCGCAAACCATTGGTTTGCGCTGCTGTCAATCACAGCCAGTGAGTCAATGAGGAGAGAGAGAAGGTGTGGTCAAGCCACGGTTCAGTGTGTGATTGGACACGTAGAGCTGCTGCTTGGGAATGAGCCTCCTTGGGTGGCCCTATTGCAAGCTGCTTACCTGAGCACCATCTCTATCCAGCGATGTTGCAGGAGAGTCTCGGCTGCCCGAGACTTTCCCTCCTGATTGGCTGAGACGGCAGCGCGGCGCCATTGGCTCCCGCTGCTGTCAATCAAATTCAGGGAGCCAATCAGGGGAGAGAGAGAGAGAGGGGGTGGGGCCGGGCCGCGGCTCCATGTCTGAATGAAGGCAGGGAGCTGTGGCTCAGCTCGGATGCCCCCCATAGCAAGCTGCTTGCTGGGGGGGGGGAACTTGGCAGGAGGGAGGGGCGAGGAGCGCCAGCAAGGGGCACTGAGAAGAGGAGGATTGAAGGTGCCCTGTGCAAAACCATTACACAGAGCAGGTAAGTATAACATGTTTGTTATTAAAAAAAAAAAAGCCTTTAACCACCTCAATACCGGGCATTTTCACCCCCTTCCTGCCCAAGCCATTTTTCAGTTTTCAGCGCTGTAACACTTTGAATGACAATTGCGCGGTCATGCAACACTGTACCCAGATAAAATTGTTATCATTTTTTTCCCCCACAAATAGAGCTTTCTTTTGGTGGTATTTGATCACCTCTGCGGTTTTTATTTTTTGAGCTATAAACAAAAGAAGAGCGACAAGTTTGAAAAAAACACAATATTTTTTACTTTTTGCTATAATAAATATCCAATTTTTTTTCTTTTAAACAAATTTTTTTCCTCAGTTTAGGCCGATACGTATTCTTCTACATATTTTTGGTAAAAAAAAATAGCAATAAGCGTATATTGATTGGTTTGCGCAAAAGTTATAGCGTCTATAAAATAGGGGATATCATTTTTATTATTATAATTATTATCGTGACCTGCGATTTTTATCATGACTGCGATATTGCGGCGGACAGAGACTTTTGACACATTTTTGGGACCATTCACGTTTATACAGCGATCAGTGCTATAAAAATGCATTGATTACTGTATAAATGTGACTGGCAGGGAAGGGGTTAACACTAGGGGGTGATCGAGGGGTTAATGTTCCTATGTTTAATGTTTATGTTCCTAGGGGAGTGATTCTAACTATAGGGGGAGGGGATTCACAAGGGGAGGAGACCGATCGGTGTTCTTCTGTACTGAGAACACACCATCGGTCTCCTCTCCTCTGGCAGGACCTGGATCTGTGTGTTAACACACACAGATCCATGGTCCTGCTTTGTTACCGGGCAATCGCGGCCGCTGGGCACGCACATCGAGGCCCCAGTGACAGGGCGCGCGCCCCCTGGTGGCCCGGGAAGGCGAGGGCGCCATATGACGCCCTCTCGCAACGAGGGCCGCGCCGCCTGGCCGTCAATTAACAGCCGGCAGTTGGCAAGCAGGTAAAGTGATTGTAAAGTTTTTTTTTTAGTTTAAAATAACAAACATGTTATACTTACCTGCTCTGTGTAATGGTTTTGCATGGGGCATCTTCGATCCTCCTCTTCTCAGAGCCCATTGCCGGCGCTCCTCGCCCCTCCCTCCTGTTAAGTGCCCCCCAGCAAGCAGCTTGCTATGGGGGCATCCGAGCCGAGCCACAGCTCCCTGTGTTCAGGGCCCCGCCCCGCCTCTCTCCTGATTGGCTCACTGAATTTAATTGACAGCAGCGGGAGCCAGTGGCACTGCTCTGCCATCTCAGCCAATCAGGAGGGAAAGTCTCAGGCAGCCGAGACTCTCCTGCAACATCGCTGGATAGAGATGGGGCTCAGGCAAGTATTAGGGGGGCCTGAGGGGGGCTGCTGCACACAGAAGGATTTTTATCTTAATGCATAGAATGCATAGGATAAAAAAAACTTCTGACTTTACAATCCCTATAATATCACTTTAAGGCTTGATCCCAGACACAAATGAATGCCTCTAAAGTAATTAATACATCATTAGATCAATTTTTTTCAATTTTTATTCAAACAATGTTTGTACCTAAGTTGGACTCTTTCAACCCCTGTATAGCAGAGCATAGACTGTGGGAGGGAGAAGTAGAATAAGCAGCCAGTCAGTTGTGCTGTAGAAGGAACATGCCGATAAGCGGAGATACAGTGGATATGGATGAGCGAGTTTGGGGTGGAGGAACTTGACTGGCCCGCACAGAGTCCTGACCTCAAACTGATAGAACACCATTGGAATGAATTAAAGCGCAGACTGTGAGCCAGGCCTTCTTGTCCAACCTCAGTGCCTGACCTCACAAATGCACTTCTGGAAGAATGGTCAAACATTCCCATAGACACACTCCTAAACCTTGTGGGCAGCCTTCCCAGAAGAGTTGAAGTTGTTATAGCTGCAAAGGGTGGGCCAACTCAATATTGAACTCTACGGACTAAGACTGGGATGCCATTACAGTTCATGTGCGTGTAAAGGCAGGCGTCCCAATATTTTTGACAATATAGTGTATGTATGTGTCTGCATCAGGATCCCAGAAGCAACAGCTAAATAAGGAGCAGCAGTAGAATTTGAATATCTCTAGGGCTGACGTGGTGCCTATAAAAGCTGATAAATCAACTGGCCAGTATACTGATTATAAGGGCGCATGCAGATTTTCATTACGTAAAATCTTGTCCTCACACTGTACACATGTAATGTTTGTGCTTTTGTTACACTCAGCATAAATGTAACCTATTTGCCACCTAGTGTCCTTGGTTGCTAGGACGCAAGCGGCTTCTGCCATCTAGAGACTTAGGCTGTTAGGATGCAGGCAGCTCCTACCATCTAGAGACTTAGGCTGTTAGGATGCAGGCAGCTCCTACCATCTAGAGACTTGGGCTGCTAGGATGCAGACGACTCATGCCATCTAGAGACTTAGGTTGCTAGGATGCAGGCAGCTCATGCCATCTAGAGACTTAGGTTGCTAGGATGCAGACGACTCATGCCATCTAGAGACTTAGGTTGCTAGGATGCAGACGACTCATGCCATCTAGAGACTTAGGTTGCTAGGATGCAGACGACTCATGCCATCTAGAGACTTAAGTTGCTAGGATGCAAGGGGCTCCTGCCATCTAGAGACTTAGGTTGCTAGGATGCAGGCAGCTCATGCCATCTAGAGACTTAGGTTGCTAGGATGCAGACGACTCATGCCATCTAGAGACTTAGGTTGCTAGGATGCAGACGACTCATGCCATCTAGAGACTTGGGCTGCTAGGATGCAGGCGGCTCCTGCCATCTAGAGACATAGGTTGCTAGGATTCAGGCAGGTCCTGCTATCTAGAGACTTAGGTTGCTAGGATGCAGGTGGCTCCTGCCATCTAGAGACTTGGGCTGCTAGGATGCAGATGGATTCTGGCATCTAGAGACATGGGCTGCTATGATGTAGGCAGCTCCTGCCATATAGAGACATGGGCTGCTAGGATGCAGACGACTCATGCCATCTAGAGACTTAGGTTGCTAGGATGCAGGCAGCTCCTACCATCTAGAGACTTGGGCTGCTAGGATGCAGACGACTCATGCCATCTAGAGACTTAGGTTGCTAGGATGCAGGCAGCTCATGCCATCTAGAGACTTAGGTTGCTAGGATGCAGACGACTCATTCCATCTAGAGACTTAGGTTGCTAGGATGCAGACGACTCATGCCATCTAGAGACTTAGGTTGCTAGGATGCAGACGACTCATGCCATCTAGAGACTTAAGTTGCTAGGATGCAAGGGGCTCCTGCCATCTAGAGACTTAGGTTGCTAGGATGCAGGCAGCTCATGCCATCTAGAGACTTAGGTTGCTAGGATGCAGACGACTCATGCCATCTAGAGACTTAGGTTGCTAGGATGCAGACGACTCATGCCATCTAGAGACTTAGGTTGCTAGGATGCAGACGACTCATGCCATCTAGAGACTTGGGCTGCTAGGATGCAGGCGGCTCCTGCCATCTAGAGACATAGGTTGCTAGGATTCAGGCAGGTCCTGCTATCTAGAGACTTAGGTTGCTAGGATGCAGGTGGCTCCTGCCATCTAGAGACTTGGGCTGCTAGGATGCAGATGGATTCTGGCATCTAGAGACATGGGCTGCTATGATGTAGGCAGCTCCTGCCATATAGAGACATGGGCTGCTAGGATGCAGATAGATTCTGACATCTAGAGACGTGGGCTGCTATGATGCAGGCAGCTCCTGCCATCTAGAGACTTAGGTTGCTAGGAGGCAGGCGGTCATTCTGGGTCAATATTGACACTAAACTCTGTACACATGTAAATGTTAGTCCAAACATTACAAGTGTACAGTTTTAAATACAGTTCATACGCAGGACCCTGGATGCAGATTTTTAATTTTTTTTTATTCTCATTTTTAAACCCAGCTCCAGATTACAGAGGTGTCCATGCCCATAGCATAACATACAGCTGTGGTCAGATCTAAAAAAAAAAAAAAAAAAGTATGCATTACAGATCTGAAAACAGAATATTTTCGGCCTGTCTGCATGAGCCCTTATACTGATTATAATAGAAATAAAAATATGATTGGTGCTCTAGCATTATCCCACTCCCTTCCATTGGAGAGTTTCCCTCACTTCCTGTCTGGTAAAACATTGTTAACAGGACAGGAAATGAGCCTTGGATTGCATAAAAACCTGACAGGGGTTCAAACCCTTTCCTATTCTATCCATAACTGACAAAGCTGGATCAATAGTCGTGTATTTAAATGTTCTTTGTCATTTGTTGTTGATCCTCTTTTTTTTTTTTAATGCCTATAAAATAATTATGACTTTCACTGCCATTCCAGATGCCCCCAAAAATGTTAATATTTTTTCTAACGCCACCATAGAAATAATAAAAGGGGTGTCGACGACCTTGACTTGTTCTGTTGAAAGCAGCAATCCGCCAGATTATGACATCACGTGGTTCAAAGATAATCAACGGCAAAACTCCAAAAAAGGAAGTGCCAGCCAATTGGAAGTCACTTATCCAGGAAAATATTTCTGTCAGGCAAAAAACAAAATTGGTGAAACAAAATCAAACTTGGTGGAAGTATCCGTCTTGTGTAAGTAGTTAAGCTCATATTGGAATGCTGTGTCCATTTTGTTATTGGATGTATCAGGAATGGGGGGGGGGGGATAAGAGGTAAACTGAAGAAATAATGCTCAATGTTTATATTGCAAGTAGAGGTGCACCGGACGGAAATTTTGGTGCCAAAACCGAAAATTCGAGATGCACTTGGCCGAAACCGAAAATTACAGTTTTAAAAAAAATATTTATATTTTTATACATAATTGTATTATATTCGACTTTTTAATTAATATCATGAATTTAAATGAATAGGAATTTAATTATCGGCACCCCTAGCGTTAGAAAAGATTAAAAAAAAAATGCATCCCTTTAACCACTTCAGCCCCGGAAGATTTTACCCCCCTTCCTGACCAGAGCATTTTTTGCGATTCGGCACTGCGTCGTTTTAGCTGACAATTGCACGGTCGTGCGACGTTACACCCCAACAAAATTGACGTCCTTTTTTTTTGCCACAAATAGAGCTTTCTTTTGGTGGTATTTGATCACCTCTGCGGTTTTTATTTTTTGAGTAATAAACAAAAATAGGCAATTTAAAAAAAAAAAGCAATCTTTTTTTACTTTTTTCTATAATAAATAAAAAAATTAAAAAATATATAAAAAAACAAATTCCGTCCTCAGTTTAGGCCGATATGAATTCTTCTACATATTTTTGGTAAAAAAAATCGCAATAAGTGTATATCGATTGGTTTGCGCAAAAGTTATAGCGTCTACAAAATAGGGGATAGATTTATGTCATTTTTATTATTCTTTTTTTTTTCTACTAGTAATGGCGGCGATCTGCGATTTTTATAGGGACTGCGACATTATGGCGGACACATCTGAAAATTTTGGCACTATTTTGGGACCATTGTCATTTATACAGCGATCAGAGCTAAAAATAGCCACTGATTACTGTTTAAATGACACTGGCAGGGAAGGGGTTTAACACTAGGGGGGCGATCAAGGGGTTAAGTGTGTCCTAGGGAGTAATTGTAACTGTGGGGGGGGATGGGATACCACTGACATGACAGCGATCACTGCTCCCGATCACAGGGAGCAGTAGATCTCTGTCATGTTGCTAGGCAGAACAGGGAAATGCCTTGTTTACATAGGCCTCTCTCCGTTCTGCCTCTTCTCACCGCAATTGCGGGCCTCCGGCAAATATCGAGTTTGCGGGACGCTCACGCCCGATAGGCCGCAAATTCAAAGGGACGTACAGGTACGCCCATTTTCCTGCCTGTGCCATTCTGCTGACGTATATCTGTGTGCAGCGGTCGGCAAGTGGTTAACCACCTTCCCCAGGTCGATGTCATATTACATTAGGGACTTTGCGTGGAGATATCTGAATGATGGGTGCAGCTACAGGCATCATCCAGATATCTTTGTTTTCAGCTGGAGGTTCCCTACAAAGTAAAAGCAATCATAGTGGACGTTTGCCCACTTGCAAAGAAATTAAGGGTATATAAGTTTTATCATAGGTGTATTTTAAATGATAGAGACAGAATATCAATCAAAAATCCAGAAAAATCACATGATACATATGTTATAAATTGAGTTGCAGTTCAGTGAGTAAAATAAGTATTTTATCCCCAAGCAAAACATGACTTAGTACTTGGTGGAGAAACCCCTGTTGGCAAGTACAGAGGTAAGACGTTTCTTGTAGTTGGTGACCAGGTATGCACACATCTCAGGAGGGCTTTTGGTCCACTCTTCTTTACAGATCTTCTCTAAATCCTTAAGGTTGCTTGGCAACTCAAAGTTTTAGCTCCCATAAATTCTCTACAGGATTAAGGTCTGGAGACTGGTTAGCCCACTCCATGACCTTAATTTGCTTCTTCTTGAGCCACTCCTTTGTTGCCTGTGCGGTATATTTTGGGTCATTGTCATGCTGGAAGACCCATCCACAACCCATCTTCAGTGTTCTGGCTGAGGGAAGAGGGTTCTCATGCAAGATTTTACAATAAATGGCCCCGTCCATTGGCCCCTCAATGTGGGAATGTCAGCCTGTACCTTTAGTAGAGAAACATCCCCAAAGCATCATGTTTCCACCTCCATGCTTGACTGTAGGGATGGTGTTCTTAGGGTCATAGTTAGCATTTTTCTTCCTCCAAACACGGCAAGTCGAGGTAATGCCAAAGAGCTCAATTTTGGTCTCATATGACCACAGCACTTTCTCCCAATCCTTCTCTGAATTATTTAGATGTTCATTGGCAAACTTCAGACGGGCCTGTACATGTGCCTTCTTGAGGAGGAGGACCTTATGGGCGCTGCAGGATTTCAATCCATGGTGGCATGTAACAAATGGTTTGTTTGGTGACTGTGGTCCCAGCTGCCTTCAGATCATTCACAAGCTCCTCCCGTGTAGTTCTGGGCTGATCCCTCACTTTTCTCATGATCATCCTCACCCCATGAGGCAAAATCTTGCATGTAGCTCCAAACCAAGGGCGATTGATGGTTATTTTGTATTTCTTCCATTTGCGAATAATCATTTCAACAGTTGTCTCCTTCTCACCAAGCTTCTTGCTGATGATCCTGTAGCCCATTCCAACCTTGTGCAGGTCTACAATCTTGTCCCTGATGTCCTTTAACAGTTTTTTGGTCTTACCTATGGTGGTGAGGTTTGAATGGAAGGAAGGAAGAGATTCTGTAAACAGGTTTCTTTTCTACACATAACGAGTTGTCGTTAGGAGCTCCTTCTTATTATATTGACAGGACAAATCTGTGTACCACATGAGCGCCTACTGTAGCCAGTCTGTGGGAGCCAGAATTATTGTTGGTTGGTAGGGGATCAAATACTCAATGTATAACATTTGTATCATGTGTTTTATCTCTATTTTTGGTTGATATTCTGTCTTTATCATTTAAAATAAACCTATGATAAAAAGTATAGACCCTTCATTTCTTTGTAAGTGGGCAAACTTACAAAATCTGCAGGGGATCAAATACCGGTAATTATTTTCCCCACTGTGTGTGTGTATATACAGTATCTCACAAAAGTGAGTACACCTCTCACATTTTTGTAAATATTTTCTTCTATCTTTTCATGTGACAACACTGAAGAAATTACACTTTGACACAATGTAAAGTAGTGAGTGTACAGCTTGTATAACAGTGTAAATTTGCTGTCCCCTCAAAATAACTCAAAACACAGCCATTATTGTCTAAACCGCTGGCAACAAAAGTAAGTACACCCCTAAGTGAAAATGTCCACAATGGGCCCAATTAGCCATTTTCCCTCCCCAGTGTCATGTGACTCATTAGTGCTACAAGGTCTCAGGTGTGAATGGGGAGCAGGTGTGCTAAATTTGGTGTTATTGCTCTCACTCTATCATACTGGTCACTGGAAGTTCAACATGGCACCTCATGGCAAAGAATTCTCTGAGGATCTGAAAAAAAAAAAAAGAATTGTTGCTCTACATAAAGATGGCCTAGGCTATAAGAAGATTGCCAAGACCGTAAAACTGAGCTCCTGCACGGTAACCAAGACCATACACCAGTTTAACAGAACAAGTTCCACTCAGAACAGTCCTCGCCATGGTCGACCAAAGAAGTTGAGTGCACATGCTCAACGTCATATCCAGAGGTTGTCTTTGGGAAATAGACGTATGACTGCTACCAGCATTGCTGCAGAGGTTGAAGGGGTGGGGGGGTCAGCCTTTCAGTGCTCAGACCATACGCCACACAATGCATCAAATTGGTCTGCATGGCTGTCTTCCCAGATGGAAGCCTCTTCTAAAGATGATGCACAAGAAAGCCCGCAAACAGTTTGCTGAAGACAAGCAGACTAAGGATATGGATTACTGGAACCATGTCCTGTGGTCTTACGAGACCAAGATAAACTTATTTGATTCAGATGGTGTCAAGCGTGTGTGGGGGCAACCAGGTGAGGGGAACAAAGACAAGTGTGTCTTGCCTACAGTCAAGCATGGTGGTGGGAGTGTCATGGTCTGGGGCTGCATGAGTGCTGCCGGCACTGGGGAGCTACAGTTCATTGAGGGAACCATGAATGGCAACATGTACTGTAACATACTGAAGCACAGCATGATCCCCTCCCTTTGGAGACTGGGCCGCAGGGCAGTATTCCAACATGATGCAAGATTCCAAGATGACCACTGCCTTGCTAAAGAAGCTGAGGGTAAAGGTGATGGACTGGCCAAGCATGTCTCCAGACCTAAACCCTATTGAGCATCTGTGGGGCGTCCTCAAACGGAGGAGGAGCGCAAGGTCTCTAACATCCACCATCTCTGTGATGTCGTCATGGAAGAGTGGAAGAGGACTCCAGTGGCAACCTCTGAAGCTCTGGTGAACTCCATGCCCAAGACGGTTAAGGCAGTGCTGGAGAATAATGGTGGCCACACAAAATATTGACACTTTGGCCCAATTTGGACATTTTCACTTAGGGGTACACACAGCCAATAATGGCTGTGTGTTGAGTTATTTTGAGGGGACAGCAAAATTACACTGTTATACAAGCTGTACACTCACTACTTTACATTGTAGCAAAGTGTCATTTCTTCAGTGTTGGCACATGAAAAGAAATAATAAAATATTTACAGAAATGTGAGGGATGTACTCACTTTTGTGAGATACTGTATATGTGCAAAAGAAAAAAAAACATGACAATGAGTTTCTAAGGACATAACTGTATATTAGTAAGGTCTATTGGGACATGGTTGTGTCTGTATGTACCCATTTATATAGACTGAAAGCATATAGACCTGTGCCACAAAAAGGCATGTCAAAGGAGGGTACCAATCTCAAATTCCTTATTGAGGCCACCAGGTGTCATGGTAATCAGGGTATAAATCCAAAAGGTTTCCCTTTGGCAGAGACATTTAAACATGTGTAGGAGGATTTGTTTCATCTCTGTGTATCACCTGAGGCCAGTCACTTTACTGGGTATATATGAGGGCCCTTTCACACTGCTCTGTAGCAAAATCACGGTAAAAACATGTTTTTACCACGATTTTGCTGTGTTACAAATGCGTTTTTGGGTTGCCTGCACCTGTGTAAAATGGACATGTGACTCAAAAATTCACCAAATACGCAAATCGCGGTGCGTTTTTTTCTTCAATTTTACTGCAACTTTGAGATTTTGATTTATTTCAATGGGAAGCTGTGTTTTTGGTGTGGTTTTCAAAACTGCACCAAAGATGCAGCATGCAGGACTTTTCAAAACACACATGCACCCACAGTGCAGTGGTGTGAAAAGTCCCATAGAATTTAAAGGGTAACATTTTTCTTGCTCTTTTCTTGCAAGGTAAAAACGCCAGAAAAAATGTATCGGTGTGAAAGGGGCCTAAGGCTTTACAACCACGTTAAATATAAGGAGCATTCTACTAAATGACCACCACACTAATGAACCGTTAACTTTAGATATACTGTAGCAGTTTTGAGATGGGGTTCCCAGAGGCTGGAAAGTTATTTCAAATGTAGCCATGGTTTGCTACTGTGCTTATGATTAAGGGACAGTTTCTTTATGGTTATATGGGTTTGGCACCCTCTAGTGCATGCTGGACTCTATGTGTGTTCTTTCCTCCTGTGAGAATGACCCAGAGCAAGGCATCATGGAACATGTGGTCCGGGATGAGGAAGTGACACTGTTAGCAGGGCCAATCCAGACCACAGGTAACAGAATGCTGTGCGCACAGAACAGCCTGCTGGGAGAGGAAATAAAAAGGTGGGTGTGGCCTGTTTTCGCTCTCTCTGGACGCCATTCTGACGCTGCCAGCAGGAGGTCTGTGTGACAGGTAGACATGTGCACTGTCAAAAAAATTTGTTTGTTTTCATTTTTGTTTCATTCGTTTTTTGGGTTTTTTTTTTTCGTTTTTCGGGTCATTCGTTATGATTGCAATTCGTAAATTCGTAAATTCCTACATTCGTACATTCATAAATTCGTACATTCGTGAATTCATAAATTCATAAATTCGTACACATTCGTAAATTAGAAAATTTGCATATTTGGAAATTTGTACATTCGCACATTCGTAAATTAGAAAATTTGGAAATTCGAAATTCGACAAATTCAAAAATCTGAAATAGTAACTAACTATTAAATTAGGTATAGGTATTGTAATTTCCTTTCAAATTTGGCTGTTAGTGAAGGTAACGAATACGAATTTATCCGAAGTTTCGAATTATCCGAAATAACGAATGCCGCATCTAAACAAATGGAATGGAACAAATTAACAATAAATAATAATAATAAAACGTTTTTATTACTATTATTTATTATTATTAATTCATTGCGTTCCATTCGTTTAGATACGGCATTCGTTATTTCCGATAATTCGTAATTTAGGATAAATTTGTATTTGTTACGTTCACAAACAGCCAAATTTGAAAGGAAATTACAATACCTATAATTTAATAGTTAGTAATAGTTAAGTTATTATTAGTTAATTATTATTTCAGATTTACGAATTCACGAATTTACAAATTTACAAATTTAAGAATTTAAGAATTTATGAATTTACGAATGTGCGAATGTACGCATTTATGAATGTACGAATTTACAAATTTTCAAATATTCAAATTTACGAACATTCAGAAAAAATTTATTAAATGGTTTTCGTTAATTCAGATATTTCCCCCATTGTGCTTTAAAGTCAGTATTGTGAACATTTCTTCACTACAGTTAAAGGAGAAGCATACACTGGTTATCATTTCTTCAGATAAAGTGCAGTTCAGTTCATTCTTGTTACCGTTTTTCATCTTGGACTACAATTTACTGCAGTGCAAAGAACACAGGCTAGCTGAAGATAACTGGAACTAAAGGAACATTTCTTATTTCCTCTCTGCTGTGCACAACTTCCTTACTTCCTTATATTCCCTTGTATATTGCATTGAACAACTACAGGGAGCCACCCTATAGAATATCATTGAAGTTATATTGTGTTGATATATTACAGTTGGTTGGTCTGTGTGTTGAGGACACAGAGGGGAGAAATCCAATACATGTGATATAGTATTGGGTATTTATTCCTCTTGACATATGAAGGACATACACCTCCAGATTTCTATTCAACCTGTTAACCTCTGACCTCCAAACCACCCCCTTTTACCCCATAAATGACATGACAAGGTTTTGGAGTAAAATGGCCTTACGGCCTTTTATTTAAACAATTAACGTAACTTAAATAACATTTAAAATAATCATCAACAAAAACTTCTCTATACTTTTTGGTGGTCTTTGAGGGCAACGCCACACAACTTGGTCACTGCGACCAACTTCTTTTAAAACTCAGGCCTCCAGTCGCAAACCACTGACTCGGAGACGGTACTCGACATACGCATTGACCTACCATTTTAAACCTTTCCTTGTTAAACCCCTTGTTAACCGGAAGGTACCCGGGAACCCCATACCACAGATGGGTCCCAACTAGGGTTGCCACATCATCCCTTTAATCCAGGACACATATTAATTACACAGGTTCTGAGGCTGATTTAATGCAGATAAGGCACCAAGTGATTACCACCTTAATCAGCCACAGAACCTGTGTAATTAATGTGTGTCCTGGATTAAAGGGATGATATGGCAACCCTAGTCCCAACCACCTTGTTGTATACCAGCCTTCTTCTCTTCCTCCAAAGACCCACCACTGCCGGGCTGTCCGGACAGCCCAACTGACATAATGACCAAACATAGGGAGGGCGTGGGGGGAATCTCCACGCTCTCTGATCTAAACTGATGTCACTTCCCGTTCTTCCTGGCACTAACTTCCCCCAGTCTCCTCGCATCTCTAAACCACCCCCCTTTTCTTAAAGGAGCGCCACCAAGCTTATCCCTGTCTGTCTTGCTGTCCTGCCTCCGTCCTGCCATCCCTCTGCCTATGGTATTTATACTTTTTGCTCCAGGACTCCCTGTCTACCTGCCCACATAGGTCTTATAGTGGATTTATGTTAAGTATTCATGTACAGTATATACGAGGCATATTCACGTTAAATTAAGCTGTGTTTACTTATGCAATTCTTTGAGTTTCTTTTATCTCAGTAAACATATCTGAGTTGTTCAGTGATATTGTGTGAGTCTCTAATTACTATCACAGCTGTGACGGGATGGAACCCAAGTTGTCAGAGGTAAGAGAGGATTTGCAGAGTCGGGGTAGCCAATGGGGTATAGAGTCTATTAGCAGCCCTCACGGGGGGTAACGCTACACAAATATTCCTCCATGTTACAAAGGTTGGTAAAGGCTGGTCTATGGACATCGGTAGTGCCCGCCTATCCTGTTCTGAAACTTTTTGTGTAATAATTTACAATATTTTCAGATGCTCCTGTCAAACCTGTTATTAAGAAATATGGGGAACCCATACAAGAAGGAAAGGACATCACACTGGAATGTTCTACCAAAGCAAACCCCCCGGTCTCCCTCTATGTCTGGTTCAAGGATGGGGCAGAGTGCTATAACCGCACCAGTAATCGGTTCACAATCTACAATATAAAGGAAGACAATTCCGGATCTTACACGTGTTTGGCTCGTAACAACCTGGGAGAAGCAAACTCTGACAAGCTAGATCTGAATGTGATGTGTGAGTATTACATGGAGCTGTATTTATGTCATGTACTGTATATGTAATGGTATCAGTGATCAGGGGCGGACTGACCATTCGGCCACTCGGGCACTGCCCGAGGGCCCCGGGCCACTAGGGGGCCCCATCAGGGTTGCCAGCCTCAGTAAAACCAGGGACCGGATGTAAAAATCTGTGTTTTTTTTACATCTGTCTCTAAAATGTAACTTACCGACATCCTTTTGGTCTAAAAATCCCGAGATTATAGCTGCCCCACCTCTCCAGTACCTTCTCAGCCAATAGAAACATGTCTGTGTATACTGTGTGTACATGTATGTGTATACTGTGTGATTGTATACTGTGTGTGTGTGTGTATACTGTGTGGCCCCATAATCTCTGATTGCCTGGGGGCCCCATAAACTCCTATTGCCCGGGGGCGCCATGAGTTGTCAGTCCACCCCTGTCAGTGATGTTGATTTAATAAAAGCAACACAGATTTTTTTCACATAGCAAGGTGTCGCTGTACTAACCATTATCCGATCAAATCACAATCCGCAATTTTTTTTTCTTTTTACATCCCCTGCACACGATTGGGCAATAAAATGTGAACGCAAGCTTATTTTGCTTACTGTGCATAGTTTACTACTTCAGTAACCCAACCCCATCACTTGAGTCATTGAAAGCACCCTATTTTGAAGCCTATTAGAGCCTATGGCTCTAATCAGGTGCTTAAAAAAAACACCCCCGCCGCTGTAATTCAGGCGCCGGACGTCCTGAAAGGGGCCGGATGCCTGAATAGGGGGTGGCCATGGATAGATTCAAACTCTGCATGAATCTATCCATTATTCATATTATAGGGGGTGGCGAGGATAGAGGGGGCGGTGCCCGGGTGCCCCTTATGGACGGGCCGCCACTGCCAACAACCAATGATGTCATCATAATGAGGACCTTGGGCACCTGCACAGCATTCTTTTTTTGCCCCTGAAAACAGATAGACTCTCAGAAATTGGTGTGAAAAATTGCCACCATCCCTAAATAGTACAAAAAGAACCTCATATAGATGGGATTTTAAGGGCAAAATTACTTACAAGAAATATTAAAAAATTATTTTTTATTATACAAAAGTTTTGAAAACAAATTTTATACAAGAAACATGTGTAAAGACAACACAATTGTAGTGTATTAAAGTAATGACAAAAAATTATTCAAACCAACGCGTTTCGAAATAGTTAATTTATGCAATCTTCTTCAGGGAAAATTTTTGCCAGGGCGTCCTGAAAGGGGCCGGATGCCTTAAAAGGGGGGGGGGGGCATGGATAGATTCAAGCTCTGCATGAATCTATCCATTATTCATATTATAGGGGGTGGCGAGGATAGAGGGGGCGGTGCCCGGGTGCCCCTTATGGACGGGCCGCCACTGCCAACAACCAATGATGTCATCATAATAAGGACCTTGGGCACCTGCACAGTATTCTTTTTTGCCCCATTTCATCAGCACTGGGGTCACATTAGAGGAGTGAGGAAGAGAAATTGAGAGAGAGAGAAGAGAAAACATCGGAATATTATTCAGTCTCAGTGCACAAAGGTGTATTCGCTTTGTAAGAATAAATCGCTTCTAACGTTGGGTGTCCTACATGTATAGATGTTGCTGCATTATGTAAAACTATTAGTTTTGTTTTTTTACATTTTAGATTGGGGTGCCTCAGGATTGTGAAGAATTTTAAAGAGTGCCTTGAGTGAAAAAAGCCCGAAAAACACCCAACAGGCAAAATCCCATTCATTTAAATGGCCCCTGTTCACATGTGAGCGTTTTGTAGCCTGAAGCAAAACGCCTGAGGCTCTTGTTCACATCTAGGTGTTTTTGGGTGTTTTTCTGCTGTAAGCCTCATCTCTAAAAACACCCAACAAGACAAGAAATAACAGGGTTGGGAGCCTAGTCCCCAACCAGGCTGGGACAAGGACATGGGGGCAATTGGACTATCGCATTACAGTAAAGCAACACAATTTTAAATATATTACAAATATAAAAAATACAAAAGATTTTATTGATGCAAAAGAAAGTCAATTACAGATTAAAACATGGTAGCAGTTCATATATATCACCAGAAAAATAATTTAACTGTGATCAATTAAACTGAATTTAATTGATCACAGATGGCATCTCTCTCTCAACTAGTTTCGCGGACAATAGCCGCTTCGTCAGGAGGGTATCTGTAATTTAATTAGCAGATTGATCAGGAAAACAATATAATTGCCTAAAGGCATAAACAATAAAAAAACTTGTAATACAGCATCATGATTGAACAAAATATTGATGTACATAGAGGGGGAGAAGGAGCAAGGCTGCTTACCCATGTCCCAGTAGACACCAGGCGAAACAAGACAAATCAGATTCATTTCAATGGCCCCTGTTCACATCTGAGCCTTCTGTCGCCTGAAGCAAAACGCCCGTCGCTCCAAAAAGTACAGGAGCTTCTTTTTTGACAGGCGTTTTCTGCTTTTTTTACATTGGTGACCTTTTGTGACTTTTTTTTGCAACTTTCTGCCTGAAAACTAAACACTCAGGTGTGAATGCAAAGGAAAAAAACAGCATAAGAAATAGAGCTGCATGATTAATTCGTCAAGAATCGTTATCGTGATTTTTTCCCCCCCGTTGTGATCTTGACAAAAGTGTTTCACGATTCTTAATATGCAAAGAATTCTCTTCTGCTCTTCTGAAGCCACAGCCCTCAAAAGAAAGGAAGAAAAAAACGGGCAGTCTGCCAAGAATCACAACATTCTTTAGCAGTGAGACTTAAGTATAAACATTGTAACAATTTTCAATGGAATAGACTTCGGTGTGTAAATGAGGAAAGTTTAACCACTTAAACACTAAACCTTTTTCTGACATTTGTTGGTTTCAAGTTAAAATCATTTTTTTTGCTAGAAAATTACTTAGAACCCCCAAACATTTTATATATATATATATATATATATATATATATATATATATATATATATATATATATATATATATTTTAGTAGAGACCCTAGAGAATAAAATGGTGGTTGTTGCAATATTTTATGTCACACTGTATTTGTGCAGCGGTCTTTCAAATGCATTTTTTTTTGGAAAAAATTACTTTAATAAATTAAAAAAAAAAAAAAACAGTAAAGTTAGCCCAATTTTTTTTGTATAAAGCATTACACAGCTCCTCGCTGCAGGCTGTGTAATGTCATCTGAACTGTTTTACTCCTCCACTGTGGCTCCTTCTTCCCCCTAGCTTCTCACTGCAGGCTGTGTACCATCATCAGCCCCGTCCCACTCCTCCACTGTGGCTCCTTCTTCCCTCTAGCTTCTTGCTGCAGGCTGTGTAATGTTATCTGAATGTTCTACTCGTCCACTGTGGCTCCTTCTTCCCCCTAGCCCCTGCTGCAGCTTGTGTGCCATCATCAGCACTGTCCCACTCCTCCACTGTGGCTCCTTCTTCCCCCTAGCCCCTCGCTGCAGGCTGTGTAATGTCATCTGAACTGTCCCACTCCTCCACTGTGGCTCCTTCTTCCCCCTAGCCCCTCGCTGCAGGCTGTGTAATGTCATCTGAATGTTCTACTCGTCCACTGTGGCTCCTTCTTCCCCCTAGCCCCTCGCTGCAGGCTGTGTAATGTCATCTGAACTGTCCCACTCCTCCACTGTGGCTCCTTCTTCCCCCTAGCTCCTCGCTGCAGGCTGTGTAATGTCATCAGTTCTGTCCCACTCCTCCACAGTGGCTCTCTTCCCCGCTAGCTTTTTGCTGCAGGCTGTGTACTGTCATCAGCACCGCTCCACTCCTCCACTGTCGCTGTCTTTCCCATTTATCTTTTTGCAGCAGGTGGTGTACTGTCATCTGCACCTCTCTCTGCTTTGGCTCCATAGCTTTTTGCTGCAGGTTGTGTACTGTCATCAGCACCTATCTGCTTTGGTTCCTTTCCATCATAGCTTTTCACTGCAGGTGGTGTACTGTCATCAGCACCGCTCCACTTTGGCTCATTTCCCCCATAGCTTTTTGCTGCAGGCTGTTTACTTAAGCACTTAAGCACTCCACTCCTCCACTGTGGCTCCTTTATACCTTGGCTCTATGCTGCCGGCCCCTTGTTGTCATTTGTAAAAATTGGAATAAAACTAACTGAAAACTGTCATAGTTTTCCATTAACTTTGAAGGCTGAATTTTTTTTCTTATCTTAGATGCTCCCAGGTACCCAAGAGTAGTCCTAAAACTAGATAGACCAACAATTGGTGAGGACGACAAGATCGTATTTGTTGAAGACAAAGTCATCTTTGTTGAAGGAGACCAGGTCATTTTTCAATGCAATGTCAATAGCAGCAACCCAGAAGTGACCAGCACTATATGGTATAAGAATGGAAGGCGTATTTCAAAAAAATTGAATGAACCTATGAAGGCAGAAGATGCTGGGAGCTATATCTGTGAAGCTGTAAATTCTGCAGGACACACTAAGTCACCGAATATTGACGTTGACATTCATTGTAAGTATAAGATCTACTTTCCATGAGCCGAAAAGTACAATAGACTTGTCATTAGCAAACAATATATAAAAGAGAGAAAGCACTCTATAACAACTCAAAGCACTTTTTTTTTTGTATGGGATGATCCACCAGCAAGTTAACAAAATAAAAAAGTAGCTCATAGTGTATTTATGAAGAAGTGTCACATGATCATTTAGAAGACATTGAAAAATGGTAAGTATGCTAAAGGGCATTAAGGTGCCAGCACATACCTTCTGTTTGTAAACTGGCACCTCCAGCCTAGCCTAGAAGTCAACATGTTCCATATGTATAATTTGAGTTTTTTGCAAGTCCAAGCTCAAGCTCGAGGTGTACAAACACTTTAAGAAAAGGAGGGTCTGTTCCTGAATGGCATAGACATGTTGGCTTGTAGGCATGTGCAGTCTACTTCTCCACTGCAGGTGGCACTCATCTACAGCGGCCTTGTAGCTAGAGAGGAAGTCAAGAGGAACATAGTACCTCTATGGTTTCCTGGGTCACTGAGGAAGAAATCTGGTTGGATGCTGCTGCCCAATAGGACACTGGCAGCCATCTTGGGTCAGGCAAAGCCTTTTTAGGGCCCTGGCTCCCAGGCTTGGTGCGCTTTTTGCAAGTGGGTAGAGTAGGGAAAGGTACCTCATCTGTTAGGGACAGTACTAGTGGTAGGGAAAAGTTTCAGACAAAGAGGCAAACCGCAGAGTCGCAGCTCCTCTGGACATCTTCCCGCCTGGGCACGAGAATGCCAGGCCGCATTCTGCCCTCTTTCATGTTACTGGAAACCGTGAGTGTACCCGGTTGGGCAGCCCTCCCACCGGGTTTGTTGAGAATTATTGCTGCATTACTTCAATACAAGTCTTCTATTGTACCTGCCTCTGTGAATTATTGCCATTGCACCACACTGCACCCCACCTACAGGTTTCTATACCCTTTACTAATGATACCTGCTATGTGAGAAATATGAGGACTGTCCATCTTTCTGAAAATACAGTCACTGACCTGGAACTAGTATTGGGATCAGGAGTTAAAGTATAAAAAAGGCAGAACTATTTTATTAGTTTTGGATAGCGTAGAGAGGGATTAGAACATCTGTCAGATTTTATTACTGCCCTTGCCCCCCCCCCGTTTTTGTCCTGTTTACCCTTATCATTGAAAATGAAAGTAAAAGAAAATCCCAGATTTTGGTTTGTCCCCAGAAAAGTAATAAAGGGGAATCTTCCAATGGGGACACTAGTTCTGGAGACCTGGTGGGGCAAGGAATTCCCTAAGATTTCCTTTCACTTCCTGTTTGGCTGTGGGACAGGAAGTGGAGGGAAATCTCCCCAATTGGGCAAAGATGGCGAAAAAAAAAAAAAGTCTGACAGCGGTTATAGCCCTCATTTACTCTATCCAAAATGAAAAAAAAGTTTTACCTATAGTTCTACTTTAAGACCCTCTCCAAGTTCACTTGCTGCATGCATTTTTCTGGGTCAGTGACAAATTGCTGAAGCCAAAAACAGCCAAGCTGTGAGCATTTTCAGATGGAAGTCAGCAACGGCAGCCCACATATTTTCACATGACCATTTTCTTTTACGGGAATATTGGACTAGGGTCACTAAGTCGCTTCTGCACTCTTGACTCTGAAGTCCATTTTCATTTATTACCTTATTTTTAAGGGAGTTATGCAATTGTCAAAATGTTTTAATAGGTGGATGTCAGTCTGGAAGAGTGGGTATTTCTTAGGCTGAACTGTATTTGCATACAGCCCCCAGGTGTAATACTGAACCTCCACAATTGAAAGAACTGAAATTCAATGAATGAAAGGGGTGGGCCCGAACAGTAACGCATAGGAGGAAAGGACTATACCAGCCATTCTCCACCAGGGTTCCTCCAGAAGCCGCTAGGTGTTCTTTGATCTGTGACTGGTTTACCTTTAATCTGATGGTGCCTGCATAGTTCCAGGTCCAATGACACTTGGCAGAGCCAGCGGTATTACACCAATGGTCTTTTTAACTGTCTGTAGGGGTGGCTATCTGACCACCACTGTAAGGGGGTGCATTCTTCCCACTGATGTAAGGGGCAATTGTCCAATTGACCCTTATGATTTAAATTTAGCAGGGGCTCCCTAAGACCTGAAAGTTATTTTAAGGGTTCCTCTAGGATAACATGTTTGATAAAATCTGAGCTAGATGATGTTGGATGTCCTGCAGCTAGGAAATGAAGGCCTCTTGAGCCCCCTCCCTAGGGAAAGAGAGCCTTGACTGATGGGGGCATGGCCAGGTGCCGGTCAAGGGGAACGATTGGTTGAAACATGGGAATGGGCCTGAGCTCAGGGAACGTGTGCCCCAGGGAATTCTGGGTCTTTCGGAAGAGTCGGTTGGAAGAGCTGCCCACCCTCCCGCCCCTTTTTCCTCTGTTATAGTATGTCACTGCTTGCAGTGGTTTCTTGACCTTGCCAGTAGTTAAAGTTGCTGTAATGGGCTATGCCCTTGATGGAAAATTGGAAGTAGACTGTCTGTCCAGCACTTATGGTAAGGACAGGCCCCAATTCCCAATTCTTTTGGTTGAGTGCTCACAGCAGTGGTGTATTTAGGTTTTGTCCTGCCCTAGGCCTGACTAAGCTCACGCACCCCCTAATATAACTATGACCCACCCTATCCTGTCAAGGCCACACCCCTTCCTTTTTAAGATCCGCCCTGTCATCTTCATGGGAGGACAGAGGGACACCGCAGGAGGAGGGCAGTGAGCGATACAGCATCTTTTCATTTGGGGGGTAAGGGGATATGTGCTGGGTGCTTTGGGAGGCTCTTGCACTGAAGTCGTGTCCTTCCTCTGTGGCTCCTCCTCCTCCTGGCTCTGTACTGAGTGTATGTGGCTGACAGTGGGGAGAGAGGTGTCGGCTGCTACGAAAAGCCCATCGCCGCTTGTGGGACTCCAGGCGGCAGATGTCCTGGGTGCCCACGCTGGCGTATCCCTGTCTGGCCAGTTACCGAAACTCAGTGCCGTAACTTGTTGTGTGCTCTGGGACAGTGGCATCACTAGGGTTGGCCTAGAGGATATCAGGTTAGGTACTTCCTAATGGCTCGGTTCCTGGGAACAGTAATGTACAATGGCCAACAGGCTCTCTTACCAGACCCGGTGAAACTGCAACAGTGATTCCTCCGGCTGGACGTTCACTCACTCTGGGTTGCCCAGGCCAACTCTAGTCAGTAGTGTAGCATGTCTCTACCCTGGCAGTGGCTTCATCTTTCTCCCCCTCTGGTAGTGCAGGTACAGCATGGCTCTCTGGTGGTGCATGTACAGCGTGGCTCTCTGGTGGTGCGTGTACAGCATGGCTCTTTGGTGGTGCATGTACAGCGTGGCTCTCTGGTGGTGCATGTACAGCGTGGCTCTCTGGTGGTGCATGTACAGCATGGCTCTCTGGTGGTGGGGGTACAGCGTGGTTCTGGTGGTGAGGGAACAACGTGGCTCTCTGGTGGTGCGGGAACAGCATGGCTCTCTCACTGGTGGTGCGTGGCTCCCTCTCTGGTGGTGCGGGTACAGCGTGGCTCCCTCTCTGGTGGTGCGGGTACATCGTGGCTCCCTCTCTGGTGGTGCGGGTACATCGTGGCTCCCTTTCTGGTGGTGCGGGAACAACGTGGCTCTCTGGTGGTGCGGGTACAGCGTGGCTCTGGTGGTGCGGGTACAGCGTGGCTCTCTGGTGGTGCGGGTACAGGGGTACAGTGTGGCTCCCTATCTGGTTTCCTCAGCACAGCATTCTCTTTTTCTCCTCCTGTAACCCCCCCCCCCAGCAGAGTGCATGCATGCTGGGGGCTGTAGCATGATGTCTGATACACACAGGGGCCGCCATTCTTTAGTGATTACTTTTCCTATTATGTCCCCAGAGTCTTCTGATTGGCCCTCTGCTGTGGCCAATTATGGGGTGGGAAACAGCGAGGAGGAAGCTGGGCGGCGGCACGGCGAAACCAATTAGAGACGCTCTCTCTCTTCTCCCTTCAGCTGACAGAAAGGGGAGGGGGAGGCGAGCGGGGGAGATACACAGACAGCCCACAGCTCTCCTCTCCCTGTCACAGATCTGCTGCTCCATTTACCAGAGAACTCCCCCGCTCGCCCCCCCTCCCCTTTCTGTCAGCTGAACGGAGAAGAGAGAGAGAGAGAGCGGCTCTAATTGGTTTCGCCGTGCCGCCGCCCAGCTTCCTGCCCGCTGTTTCCCTCCCCATGATTGGCCACAGCAGAGGGCCATTCAGAGAGAGAGAGAATCGCGGCTTTACGGGGCGGCTTGACGGCTCCTGTGCAGGAGGAGAGCGGGTGCCGTTTTGGTGGGGGGGGGCGGCTTTTTTGCCGCCCCCCACAAAGTGCCGCCCTAGGCCTGGGCCTTGTTGGCCTAGGCCAAAACACAGCACTGGCTCACAGTAATGCCCCCTAGACACAGTCGGATTTTCCGTCAGAAAATGTGCGATCGGAGCGTGTTGTCGGAAAATCCGACCGTGTGTGGGCTCCATCGGACTTTTTCCATCGGATTTTCCGACACACAAAGTTTGAGAGCAGGCTGTAAAATTTTCCGACAACAAAATCCGATCAGTTAAATCCCAATCGTGTGTACACAAATCCGGCGCACAAAGTGCCACGCATGCTCAGAATAAATTAAGAGACGAAAGCTATTGGCTACTGCGCCGTTTATAGTCCCGACGTACGCGTTTTACGTCACCACGTTTAGAACGATCGGATTTTCCGACAACTTTGTGCGACCGTGTGTATGCAAGACAAGTTTGAGCCAACATCCGTAGGAAAAAATCCATGGATTTTGTTGTCGGAATATCCGATCATTGTCCGACCGTGTGTACGGGGCATAAGACTGTGACTGGCACTGGTTAAATATGTTCACATGTTATGTGTTGGAATTTAATAAAGCTGTGGCCTTGCCCTTTCCAACCTAATGGTTGTAAGTGTCTTATTTAATGGGCTAAAGGGAAAGGGTGATGGGGGATTTGATCCCATTGTGTTACGTTAATTGGGACCTAGGCCCATTGCACAGTCTTGAGGCTCTATCAGACTTGCTGCAGCTTCCAGTGCAACTGGATAAAAAAGCCATCCTTAAGCCCCAGTCTTTGACTAGGCTGAGAAGATGTCATCAGTTTGCTGCAGGAAGAAGACAGCATTTCCTCACTCTATTTTCCCCCCAGTTATCAGGTGGCAATATTGTAACTTTCTAACAAATGACAAGGTGAGAAGCTGCAGCAGGGAGGCTGATCTTTGTCGGACATTTGTTAACATATCCAAAAATTGGAAAGTAGAAGGTGACTTTTATGATGGCTGAACGAGGATGGTTTGCTCCTTCTGCAGACAAAAGTGATGTCTACATGTCTAAACTGTACAAACATGTTAAATAAATACATTATATAGATCACTTTGTTCATTTCTTTTTCTAGACCCTCCTAAAGATGTAGACCTTTGGATTTCAAGCAAATCTTTCAAAGAAAATGAAACTATCAAATTAAAATGTATATCGAAAACAAGCAATCCACAATCCAGCAGACACGAGTGGTACAAAGATGGAGTTCTGTTCAAAAACACAACTGAAGATTTTATGGTTCTGCAGTTAGAATGGACCCATACTGGACAGTACTCATGTAATGCCCTAAATGCCATTGGGTCTGGTAGATCATCGCCGAGACCTATTGATGTCAAATGTAAATACCTTCTCCTGGTTTTCATATTGTCACTGTATTGTATTTTAGAGAGTACATCCAGCCATTCACAAGTCAGCCCCTGGCTCCTGACATGTCCCGAAGCCTTTAATAATGAGATCTCCCTGCTATAATCCCCCTTTATTCTTGCCCACCTGTGAATTTTGGTTCCCTCACTCACATTTGCCCACTCCAGCCTCTCCTATTACATCCTATATAACAGGAGTCTCCAAACCTACTCAACAAAGGGCCAGTTTTCTGCTTTTCAGACTTTGGGGGGAGGGCTGTGGCCAGTGGGAGTAGAAAACGCCCCAGCATCAATGGAAGTCCACAATGTCTCGTAGTGGCATAGTGGTCAGTGGGATTTTAAAAATGTGGTCAGTAGGAAGAGGAATAGTGCCCCATTATTGGTATTAGTGTCAGAAACAGTGCACCATCGTTGGTGGGGGCGTTAGTACCCCATCACTGGTTTCAGTTGGAGAAATGATGTCTATTGTTGGTGTCAGTGGAAGGAATAATGCCTCATCATTGGTGTCAATAGAAGGAATAGTGCCTCAAGGGCCGGATAAAGACACGCAAAGGGCCACATTCGACTCTCGGTACGCAGTTTGGAGACCATTGTTATATAATATAACAAAATAAAGGAAAAATCCAGTGTGTTTCTCCTGTTACTTTGTTTATATTAAAAAATAAGTAAATCCAGCAGGGGTGGGTATAGCAGGCGTAGAAAGAGAAACCACAATGTGTGGCCCAAGCGCTAAAAGTTTAGATCAACACACTCTGTAATGGAATCCAAACCAAGTGCAGCTGTAAAAATGCATTAAAAAATGCAACAATAAACCTAATTCAACAAAGTTAGCGCTCTGTAAGCTGGGTGATGGTGTGGAAGCCAATGAGCCATGGTAATAGGGACCCAAAGGCACACCTGGAGTAAGCCAAAGCTATAGGCAATATAGTTTATTAACCATGATGAGAAAATCCAATTAAGAAATAAATAACGATTGAATGTTGGATTGGGTACAGCAGGTGTGCATACCCAGGAACTCATCACAGAGTTGGTGGGAATGCTTCATAATGGGTATAGCAGGTATTTAGACCCAGGGACTAAGTTTGTGGATTATGGGAACCCCTGATAATGGATACAGCAGGTGTGAAGACCTGGGAGCTCAGTGCAGGGATGGTGGGAGCCCATTATACTGGACACAGTAATGCCGCGTACATACGGTCGGATTTTCCGACGGGAAATGTTGGATGTGAGCTTGTTGTCTGAAAGTCCGACCGTGTGTACGCTCCATCGAACATTTGCTGTCGGACTTCCGCCAACAAATGTTTCTTTTACAGGGTCTCAAATTTTCCGCCAACAAAACTTTGTTGTCAGAAAGTCCGATCGTGTGTACACAAGTCCGTCGCACAAAAGTTCACGCATGCTCTGAATCAAGCAGAAGGAGCCGCACTGGGTATTGAACTTCCTTTCTCTCGGCTCGTCGTACGTCTTGTATGTCACCGCGTTCCCACGTTCGGAATTGTTGGCCAATATTTGCGTGACCGTGTGTATGCAAGACAAGTTGGAGCCAACAACCTTCGAACGAAAATCCACGGTTTTGTTGGCGGAAAGTCTGATCGTGTGTACGGGGCATAAGTGTAAAAACCTGGGAACTCAGAACTGAGATGTGGGAACCCCTCAGAATGGGCACAGCAGGAGTACAGACCCAGAAACTTAGTGCAGGGATGATGGAAGCCCCCCTAATGAGTAGAACGGGTGTACAGACCTGGGTTCTCAGTGCAGGGTAATGGATACCCCCTCATGATGGGCGTGGTAGGTGTATAGACCTGGGAACTCAGTACAGGCAATAATGGGAACCCCTCATAATGGGTATAGCAGGTGTACAGACCAAGGAATTCAGTGCATGGATGGTGGGTACCCCTCGTAATGGGCACAGCAGGTGTACAGACCTGGGAACTCAGTGCAGGGATGATGGAAATCCTCATAATGAGCACAGGAGGTGTACAGATCCAGGAACACAGCACAGGGATGGTGGAAGCTCCTCGTAATGAGTAGAGAAGGCATACAGACCTGGAAACTCAGTACAGGCAATAATGGGAACCCCTCATAATGAGTCTAGCAGGTGTACAGAGCTGGGAATTAGGCAAAGCCCCCGAGAGGTAGAACAGATTGCCACTCTCCAGGATCTACCATAAAGTGAAGCATCAGTTTTGTATGGACTGATCCTTTCATATTTCATATACAGATAAATAGCTACTTATCAGACAAGCCTTGTTGAATGACCTGCTGTGAAAAAGTGGTTACAGGACACGCCACCTGCAGAGTCTGTTTTATTTCAGATTGTACAACCTAAACTGGAGGACGGAACCTGGAGTTGGGTTTTAACCTAAAGCTGAGCTCCTGGCACAAATACTTTAATCCAAGTATATTCTACATTACGCATGAAGATTTATGATGAATGCACCAAATCTCTTTGGAAACCCAGACCTGTTACCATGGGCGTGCGCACAGGGTGTGCCGGGTGTGCCCAGGCACACCCTAATCACCCTGTGCAGCACAGATTCCCCCTACTGCCCTGGCTCCCCCCTCCTTCCCTCTGCAGCACTGTCGGCTTTCCTCCTCTCCTGCCAGCTGTTGTTGCGGGGATGTTTTAGGATGAGTGAGGGAAGGGGTCGGTAAATATGTATTTATCAGCCACTTCTCTTTCTGAATGAACATTGTGCATGATCGGTAGTGTGTGCTTGAGCTTTGGGGTGCACACCCTAATGCAATAGGCTGCACACTCCTATGTCTGTTACAGATATGTATTATGTGCAGATATTACAAATGCAGCTGTGACATCATCACTGTGCTGTATACAGCCTGTGCAGGCAGCAGAGCTGTGGATTGAACCCAGCAGGCTCCACCCACTACATTGTGCTTGGGGGGGGTGGATAGAAGACACACAGCACAGCACAGGACAATGTGCACAGCAGTGGCCAGTCTTTATTACAGGAAACAAAGCGCTCAAGTTGCTTCATATTGAATTACTGAACTAAGCGGGAAGAAATACACAAGGGACGCTAAGGCCGCGTACACACGAGCGGACTCTTCGGCAACAAAAGTCCGACGCCATTCCGGTGGACTTTCCTCAGACTTTTGACGGACTTCCGACGGACTTTTGGAACGAATGAACTTGCCTACACACGATCACACCAAAGTCCGACGGATTCGTACGTGATGACGTGCGACCGGACTAAAATAAGGAAGTTCATAGCCAGTAGCCAATAGCTGCCCTAGCGTCAGTTTTTGTCCGTCGGACTAGCATACAGACGAGTGGATTTTTCGTCCGGACTCGAGTCCATTGGAAAGATTTGAAGCATGTTTAAAATCTAAAGTCCGTCAGATTTTCAACTGGAAAAGTCCGCTGAAGGTCCGATGAAGCCCACACACGATCGGATTGTCCGCCAGACTCGGTCTGTCGGATCAGTCCGGTCCGAAAAGTCCGCCCGTGTGTACGCTGCATAAGGGTTCTATTTATAAAAAATATATATATATTGGTATGCCAATGTTTCAAGCATTCACACAGCTGTCACAAAAAAAATAAATCGCTGTAATATGTTTACATCCTCTGATCGCCAACTCCATCTAAAGGCCACCATGTGATATTTTCCTGATTGGGGTATTTCAGGTAATACTACATTATGGCCACTAGATGGAACTGGGGAAGTAAACATATTACGCAAATTTTGTTGAATATTCATGAGAGCTATGCGAATGCTTGGAACCTTCGCTCGCCAAATTTTTTTTATGACTAGACACCTCAGGATTATAGTAAGAATACACACGCCTCTTGTATTTTACACAATATTTGTGCAGCTTTAATTTCTGGCACCCAGACCATGACACCAGTCCATCATGTCTGCGCCCCCCTCCTACGCTTGCACATTTAAAAAAAAAAGCGCAACTGCAGGCTTCGGTTTAATCAAAATCAGCGTGAGAGATCTTGATGCAGATATGAATGACTCAATAAACTATCTTCTTTGGCAGATGCTCCAAAAAATGTAACTCTGACTGTCATCCCCGGAGATTACGTAACTGAACACATGGATGTGACGTTGAAGTGCACCAGCAGAGGCAAGCCAACTTCAATCCATTATGAATTTTATCTAAACGATGTCTTTTTGAGCAGTAGTGATGGGTCTTTTCAGCTGAAAGACGTACAAATAAAAAACATCGGGAAGTATTCTTGCTCAGCAGAAAATGATGTTGGTGAGAAGAGATCGAATGTAGTCTTACTACATGTGTCATGTAAGTATCAGCTCTGTAGAAGAGTTTGTCTCCATTTTATTTCTCAAGATCTAATGCTTATTTAACTGTGATGGTCAGGTGTTCACAAAGCTTTGACCATATAGTGTAAAAATTAACATTTATTAAAAGGTAAAGGTTTCACAAAGCGCTATGAGATAGCTAACAACAGAGTATAGCAGAAACTGTCTGCATTACAAACTAAAACCTCGGACTGACCCAACCATTGATTTTGCAGAGGCAATATGGGAGACTAGAGGGCACCACGGGGGCTAGGGGGCACTGTGCGACACTGTTGGGGGCACTATGTGGAGCTGTAGGCTCTGTAACAAGCAGGGGGCAATGTGAGGGCTGGTGGGCATTGTGGAAGGTTGTAGGACACTGTGGGCTGCTATGGAAGGTTGAGTGGCAATTTAGGAGCTAGAAGACACTGTGGGTGGTTAGGGGATCTGCAACTAGCTGGAGGTCTGGGGTCATGGCTCGGTGGGTCAGAACCAGTGCTGGGACAAGGTCACCTAGAGCCCAGGGCAAACATACCAAATCTGCCCCCTGTTGAAATACCCCCTCCCAGCACAAATCGTTGCCCCCCTTCCCCCCTCATATCCTGTCTTGCCCCAAATCCCCACAGCACAAACCCCCCCCCCCCCAAAAAAAAGTCACTTCTCCTAGCACAAATCCTCTACTCCTTAAATATCCCCTCCGAGTACACATCTTCTTCCCCCCACTCCAAATCCCCCCTCCCAGCACAAATCCCCCCTACTTAATTTCCCTCCCTAGCACAAATACCCTCCAATCATCCCTACTAGCACAACCTACTTCCCCCCACCAAAAAAAATATTGACCCTCCTAGCACAAATCCCCTCCCCCTCTACCATATCACCTCTTCTAGCACAAACCCTCTTCCCCAATCCCCACTCCCAGCACTCCCAAATCACCTTACCTAGCAACCCCCCCCCAATATCTCCACCTAGAACAATGCTTACCCCCTGTTGCCTCCCAAATTTCCCCACCCAACACAAATTCCCTCCCCCCAATCTCCCTGTGGCACCCCGCACTTCACATGATACCACAGTGCCCAGGGAAGCTGTCCCTCATGCCCACTTCTTGACCCTGGTCAGAACCATACAGCCCAGTGAACAGCTATACTATCTGCCCTCTAGAGGAACATACTGAGAATGCATTTGTAGTAGCAGGGGCAGCAAGCCACATCTCTGTTTAGGTCCCAGAGGGCTTTAAAGCCTTGTGAGACATTCAAACCCTGTGAGCCCAGAATCCAATCAGAATGGATTTCAGCATTGTGAAGGAATGTATTTTTGCAGGATTTGGGGTACTCGGGTTTCCCAGGAGGTATCCGTGGGGCCCAGTGACATCCCTAGAGGCTACAATAAGAGGCCGGAAGCTGGGGTACAAGATATATATATATATTTATACAGTATACACACATAGGGGTGGAACCAGAGTCTAGTCTCAGGAGGGGCACTGCCAGAAAATACTTTTTTTGGGGGGCAATTTATTGGGGAAGTGGCTGGTGTAGGCGCTTCAGTCATCACAGCACCATGGTTGTTATGGTGTCAGGATGATTGAAGCGCATTATTACTATTATTACATTGTTATATAAAATTAAATAGTTCAACTCACCATAATGCAGAATCAGTGGAAGCCCCGAATGTGTCACTTGCCACCATCACCTGCCACCAGATGCTGATTGTCACTTGCCACATCACCTGCCACACATTGCGGATTGTCACTTGCCACGTTGCCTGTCACCAGAAACGGATTGTCACTTGCCACGTCGCCTGCCACCAGATGCAGATTGTCACTTGCCACGTCGCCTGTCACCAGATACAGATTGTCACTTGCCAAGTCACCTGCTACATGTTGTGGACTGTCACTTGCCATGTCACCTGCCACACATTATGGATTGTCACTTGCCACTTCACCTGCCACATGTTTTTAGATTGTCACTTGCCACATCACCTGCCACACGTTGCGGATTGTCACTCGCCACGTCACCTGCCACACATTATGGATTGTCACTTGCCACGTCATCTGCCACACGTCACGGATTGTCACTTGCCACATCACCTGCCACACTTTGCGGATTGTCACTTGCCACGTCACCTGCCACACGTTGCAGATTGTGACTGGCCACGTCACCTGCCACACGTCATGGATTGTCACTTGCCATGTCGCCTGCCACACGTTGCAGATTGGCACTTGCTGTGCCCCAAAAAGGACGTTCCGCCCGCGGAGCTGCCCGCTTTCTCACCCGCGGAGCCACCCGCTCTCTCACCCACAGAGCAGCCCACCTGCCCACTTACCCGCATTCTCGGGGGGGGGGCAATTGCCACATTGCCCCCCCCATGGATCCGCCCCTGATACAAACACTCTTATAAATTAATGTATTAAAACATGGATGGTGTCAGTAAGGCAGAGGACAGTGTCAGCAGGGCAAAGATTGTTATGAGTTGTTTTTTATTTTTATTATTTTATTTTTTTATTATTTTTTACAATTTTGATTTTGTATTATTTTTTACAATATTATTATTATCGGCTTCCTGTTTATTCACAAACTGAAGCATAGTAAACAGTTTACAATGCTTCAGTTATTAATGAACACAGTGAGTTATTGATAACGAGAGAGGGTAGACGAGGGGGGAGGCCTGGGCAGCAGGGGGAAATCTGCACCCAGGCACATCTGGCACACCCTGTACACCCACCTATAGATAGGAGATTTGGTAGTGAGCAAACCTTGCATGTTCATGCATGTTCCACTTTAGTTGCATAGTATGATGCTTCTCGGTATAGTGCCAGAGCTCTGTTCTTTTGTCTTGCAGACAGTCCGGCTACTATAGGAAAGTTTGCATCCATTGCGGGCTCTACTTTCATCGTCCTATTAATTCTAATCATTCTGATTGTTCGATTCAGAGTCAGGTAAGCAGTTGGGGCAGGGGTGTAAAAATCTATTTCATTGTTGGCCGCATTATGGTTGCCTTCATAGGGCCAGATGTATCGAAGACTAGATGTGTAGGGCACCCCAACCCCCTTACATCAGGTGTCAAGAGCCCCCCCACCATCAGAAGTCAAGAGTTCCTCACCCCTCCTTACATCACAGTGCACCCCCCTTACCTTGTGCTGCTGCAAGGAGCAACCTGGGGGCAGAGCTGGGAAGCGAGAAAGTCTGGGTCTGCAGGAGGACCAGCGGAGGACTGGAGTCAGCTGAATGTGGAAACCAGGGGAGGTGGAGAGAAGGAGGGGCTGTGGCTGCACATAGAAGTGCAGGATCTGTAGGAGGAGTTCTGTCTTCCTCTCTGCTGCTGACTGCTGAGACAGGGAGGGGGGGACAACATATACAAGCCTCTCTGTGGCTGCATGGAGAAGTGCAGGATCTGGTGGAGGAGTTCTGTCCTCCTCCCTGATGCAACAAAAAAGGGGGGTGCAGCAACTGCAGGAGGGGTGTGAGGGCCAAAATAAAAAGGCCTGGAGGGCCAGATTCGGCCCCCGAGCCTTGTGTTTGGCACATGTGGGTTAGGGGAACCCACATGACACATTCAGACCATTTACGCTCAGCTGACCAAAATGGCACATTGTGGGGGGCACATAAATATGCCACTGACCCATTTTTTCCAATGGGCTGCCCAACTTGCCACAGTCACACCAAAGAAGTTCAAGCACCTTTTTAAAAAAAAACATTCTTACCATACATTTTAGCATGCTACAAAGTATGCTCATTAGAAAGGTGTGTTGGGGTGCTGTTAAAAATGAATGGCACTGCAGCATGCTTGCAAGAAGGAACATGCCCATAGAGAAGTTTTATACCAATATAATGCTGCGCTATCCAAATGTAATCTTACGGTAACCGTACTAAATCATAATATTACTGGCTGCAATTAAATAGTGGTGGTGAGATGTTCTATTCCTATATAAAAAATCTAGTGAACATTTTTTTTATATAGGAATAGAATATCTCACCACCACTATTTAATTGCAGTCAGTAATATTATGATTTAGTACGGTTACCGTATGAGTACATTTGGATAGCGCAGCATTATATTGGTATAAAACTTTTTGGCACGAGCATATGGGACGTGATCAATGCTAGCAGCTGTCCTTTAATCATCTCTTTAATTATCATTTGGATTTTCACATGGTAGCTCGCAAGATTCTTGTTTTTTAGATGCCCATAGAGAAGCACAGAGACCCAGTGATGATGTCACAGGGTCTAAAATAAGGTGTGCAATGAAAATGGTTTAATTTTAAAATGTCATTATCATATTGATGAGGGGGAGAGAGGTACCAGGTGAGGCAAAATATAAGCCAATGCAGAAGTGTGAATACAATTAGAATATAACATGATAACAGCACATTGATGATTTATTTAATGACATTTTATAATTGTTTCTGTTAGTTTTATTTTTCTGTTTTTTTTTTTTATACCCAGCATCAAGAATGCATTTAGAAGAAGATCCGTTGATGACAAAAGCGAGTCCTCATTTTTCGTTATGAAGAAGGTAACAAAAAAATCACTAAATGCTGTACCAGTGATCAATGTATTTCTATAATTCATTGGTAAATATTAGGGAAAAAAAAACGATAAAAATTATTTTCTTGTACCAGCACCTGTAATAAAATAAAGAAATGGGGAGGGGGGGGGGGACTGCTAGAGCAGTAAACCTAGTAGCATTGCTAGGAATGCCATACTCCACTCAACAGACCGCCTGCTAGTCTTCCTCTTTAATTGTACCTACAGGCAGTGGCGTCGCTAGGGGGTGGCTTTTGGGGCTATAGCCCCGAATCTAGGGCCCATAGCCCCGAGTCTCTGCAGAGGTCCTCAACAGGAGGGGAGGCTCTCTGGGGACCCTGATGTAAGTTGGGGGCTCT
The DNA here is from genome assembly GCF_042186555.1 of Aquarana catesbeiana. Lineage (NCBI taxonomy): Eukaryota > Metazoa > Chordata > Amphibia > Anura > Ranidae > Aquarana > Aquarana catesbeiana. Next base: position 23,923,887 of record NC_133333.1, read on the forward strand.
CTGGGGACCCTGATTTAAGGGGGAGGCTCTCTGGGGACCCTGATGTAAGTTGGGGGCTCTCTGGGGACCCTGATTTAAGGGGGAGGCTCTCTGGGGACCCTGATTTAAGGGGGAGGCTCTCTTGGGAACCTAATGTAAGGGGGGCTCTCTGGGGACCCTGATGTAAGGGAGGCTCTCTGGGGATATATACACACACACACACACACACACACATGTATATTATATACATGTGTATGCCCGCCCAAGCGTATGACTTTCTTTACTGCGCTGCTATGGGCTCTAGCCCCAGATCTTTAGTAGACCTAGCAACGCCCCTGCCTACAGGTAAGCCTATAATAAGTGTAAAAAGTGTATAAAACCGTGTTATGAATCATCTATCCCTAAAAAATAATAACCAGTGAGCAGCAATTCTTTTGTGTAACACAATCACAAACAATAAATGTAAAGTCCATAAATGAATCCATATGGATTATATTCATAAAGTTGTCCACAAGCAATGTGATAATGAATCAATCTTTAACCACTTCCATACCGGGCACTTTCCCCTTCTTCCTGCCCGGGACAATTTTAAGCTTTCAGCGCTGTCGCACTTTGAATGACAATTGCGCGGTCACGCAACATTGTACCCAAACTACATTTTTATCATTTTCTTCCCACAAATAGAGCTTTCTTTTGGTGGTATTTGATCACCTCTGCGGTTTTAAATTTTTGGGCTATAAACGAAAAAGGACCGTTGATTAAAAAAAAAAACAACTGATGGGCACTGATAGGCGGCACTGATAGGTGGCACTGGATAGGCAGCACTGATGAGGAGCTACTGACAGGCATTAGTGAGTGGCACTGATTGGCAATTTGATGGGGCACTGACAGGCAATACTGATGGGGCACTGACAGGCATTACTGATGGGGCACTGATTGGCACTTTTTTGGGCACTGATTGGCACCTTTTTGGGCACTGATTGGTGCTTTTTTGGGCATTGATTGGCACTGTTGTGGGCACTGATTGGCATTTATTATGGGGACAGGCTGGCAGGTGTTGGGCACTGATTGGCACCTTTTGATGGGGGCTGTGCTTATAATCAATGTGCTGATTATCAGCATAGACCCCCCCTCTGACAGGGAGAGCCCCTGATCGGCACTCCCTGTCAGCGTGAACCGAGGAAAGCCGTTTACCGGCACTTCCTGGTTCACGCTGTGATCAGCTGTGATTGGTCACAGCTGATCACGTGGTAAGAAGCCCCTGTCAGAGGCTTCATACCATGATCGGAGGTGCGGTGGGTCAGGATATCACAACCACTTTTCTAACGTCATTCTGCTATATGGCGGGGCGGCAAGTGGTTAAAATAGCACTGTCCATCATCCATCACCAAAAACCACAGTGAATCCACCACCAGAGATGTACAGAGATCAACCAGAGGGGAATGTTTATTTTTCTCAACAAAAGTGGAGTTACTCTTTAAATTAAAGGAGGTGAAATTAGGTGGCACTTAAAGGGGACCTATCATCAGACACAGTACATATTTCAGGTTATGTGCAGTATGCTTACCAATATGTAAATGCAACACTTCTAGGCATTTATTACTTGAGATCACAGTACCAACAATGGCCTTCATCTGTTTTTCTCTCCAGAAGGACGAAGCCATCATTGTTCAGCCATCATCCAGAGTAAGTATCTACTTCCTGAACAGGGATGCCAGTTCAGAGATTATATAACATATGTAATTCCTGGTGTTTGCGCAGTTCTTGTATATCTTAGTATTTACAAGGTACTAAAAGATCTTTCAAATGAAGGATCTTTGAAATCCTCCAAATCACTACCATATATGGGAAAAATCACACCCATTCCCAACAAGTACCACCCTTTAATTGTCTCAGAGGTAGCACTGCCATGATAAAGGGACCTGGGTCACACGACTATTGAACCAACAATGATGACCTTAAATCTAATGTGCTTTACAGTTACGCAATGAGTTGGCTGACAACATTGGACATCCCAACCCTTCCATCCACAGCTCCACCGATCAACTGCATTACTCCAGGGTGAATTTTCAAGCTTCCTCCAAGAGACAGAGCAACCTTTCCAGGTCAGCCATATATGTAATGACAATTCTAAGGATTCCAAACATACATTCATTTTATTAACCCCTTCATGAGGAAGGTAAAACAAATCCTAACTCCTGAACAGGGCTTTCATTTGGTGGTAAAAATTAATGGAAGTCTTCTAAATTTTTTTGATTACCAAAATAGAAAAAAAAAATGTATATATATATATATACATATATATATAATTAATTATATAATAATAATAATAATACATAATAATACATAATAAATAATATATATATATCTATATAGATATATAGATATATAGATATATAGATATATATATATATCTATATATCTATATATCTATATAGATATATAGATATATATATATTTTTTTTTTTTTTTTCTTTTAAAATTAGCTCTAAATTTAGCTCTAAAAATTGTCCTGCTCCTGACGATCGCAGCGATACCACATACACTATATTCCCAAAAGTATTGGGACGCCTGCCTTTACACACACATGATTTAATGGCATCCCAGTCTTCTGCCCTGTACACACGATCGGACACTGTCTTGCATACACACGGTCGCACAAAGTTGTCGGAAAATCCGATCATTCTGAACGCGGTGACGTAAAACACGTACGTCGGGACTATAAACGGCGCAGTAGCCAATAGCTTTCATCTCTTTATTTATTCTGAGCATGCGTGGCACTTTGCGCGTTGGATTTGTGTACACACGATCGGAATTTAAACGATCGGATTTTGTTGTCGGAAAATTTTATAGCCTGCTCTCAAGTTTGTGTGTCGGAAATGCAGACGGACACAATCCGATCGCACTTTTTCCATCGCAAAATCTGACCGTGTGTACGGGGCATTAGTCCGTAGGGTTCAATATTGAGTTGGCCCACCCTTTGCAGCTATAACAGCTTCAACTCTTCTGGGAAGGCTGTCCACAAGGTTTAGGAGTGTGTCTATGGGAATGTTTGACCATTCTTCCAGAAGTGTATTTGTGAGGTCAGGCACTGATGTTGGATGAGAAGGCCTGGCTTGCAGTCTCTGTTCTAATTCATCCCAAAGGTGTTCTATCAGGCTGAGGTCAGGACTCTGTGCAGGCCAGTCAAGTTCCTCCACCCCAAACTCACTCATCCATGTCTTTATGGACCTTGCTTTGTGCACTGGTGCGCAGTCATGTTGGAACAGGAAGGGGCCATCCCCAAACTGTTCCCACAAAGTTGGGAGCATCAAATTGTCCAAAATGTCTTGGTATGCTGACTCCTTAAGAGTTCCCTTCACTAGAACTAAGGGGCAAAGCCCAACCCCCGAAAAACAACCCCACACCACGATCCCCCCTCCACCAAATGATTTGGACCAGTGCACAAAGCAAGGTCCATAAAGACATGGATTGGATGAGCGAGTTTGGGGTGGAGGAACTTGACTGGCCTGCACAGAGTCCTGACCTCAACCCGATAAAACACCTTTGTGGTGAATTAGAACGGAGACTGCGAGCCAGGCCTTCTCTTCCAACATCAGTGCCTGACCTCACAAATGCTCTTCTGGAAGAATGGTCAAACATTCCCATAGAGTCCTGACCTCACGTGCAGACTGCGAGTCAGTGTCACCCAGCCAGTATCAGTTAGGGCCAGATTTCCCCCCACACTATCACGGTCACAATATAAGTCGCTGATCACCAACATTACTGGTATAGTATCTGTACGGGTCAGTATCTTGATCACAATCAGAACTACACTGGGGTCTCCAACACAGCATTAGCAGGATTAGCCCCAATCACTGCCAGCCCTTGTAGCCGAATACATTTTGGCCTAAAGTTATGAAGAAATTTGATTTTATTGGATATGTTTTATTACAGAAAGTAGATAATATTTTATTTTTTTTTGGGGGGGGGGGACAAAATTTGAGTCTAAATAATAAAAATTAAAAAAAAAACAAAAGAAAACTCTATTTGTATGTAAAAAATTATATAAATGTCATTTGTGTACAGTGTTGCCAATTACCAGTTAAAGCAGCACAGTGCTGAATAGCAAAAAATTCCCTGGCCGTGAAGGGGGTAAAAACTTCCAGAGGTCAAGTGGTTAAACCCACCTAATATACACTGACTTCTGTGCATGACCCTTACCCTGACACTGACCTCGATCAAACCCTGATATAGCTATTTTATCTTTATTTATTTTATTATTATTTATCTTTATTTTATCTTTATTTATTTTATTATTATTTATCTTTATTTTATCTTTATTTATTTTATTTTATCTTTTTTTTTTTTTTTTTTTTTACACAGACTGTTTTGTTTCCTCCCTCAAGGAGAAAAAAGATACACTGTATTTTACCTCCAGAAGATTTACCCCCCCCCCCCCTTCATGACCAGGCCATTTTTTTTCTTTTTGGCACTGCATCATTTTAACTGACAATTGCGCTGTCATGCAACGCTGTACACAAGCAAAATTTATATCATTTTTTTTCCCACATATAGAGCTTTCTTTTGTTGGTATTTGATCACCTCTGCGTTTTTAATTTTTTTTCGCTCTATTAATGAAAAAGACCAAACATATAAAAAAAACAAAACAATATTATTTTAGTTTCTGCTCTTAAACATACAATAAAAAAAAAAATTAAAAAAATCAAATTTCTTCATAAATTTAGGCCAATTAGTATTCTGCTACGTAAAAAAAAAATCCCAATAAGTGTACAGTGCCTTGAAAAAGTATTCATACCCCATGAAATTTTCCACATTTTGTCATGTTACAATCAAAAACGTAAATGTATTTTATTGGGATTTTATGTGATAGACCAACACAAAGTGGCACATAATTGTAAAGTGGAAGGAAAATGATAAATGGTTTTCATTTTTTTTTTACAAATAAATATGTGAAAAGTGGGGGGTACATTTATATAGTATAGTCAATACTTTGTAGAACCGCCTTTCACTGCAATTACAGCTGCAAGTCTTTTTGGGGATGTCTCTACCAGCTTTGCACATCTAGAGAGTGATATTGTTGCCCATTTTTATTTGCAAAATATCTCAAGTTCTGTCAGATTGGATGGAGAGCGTCTGTGAACAGCAATTTTCAAGTCTTGCCACAGATTCTCTATTGGATTTAGGTCTGGACTGTGACTGGGCCATTCTAACACATGAATATGCTTTGATCTGAACCATTCCATTGTAGCTCTGGCTGTATGTTTAGGGTCGTTGTCCTGCTGGAAGGTGAACCTCTGCCCCAGTCTCAAGTCTTTTGCAGACTCTAATGCCTCATACACACGGTCGGACTTTGTTCGGACATTCCGACAACAAAATCCTAGGATTTTTTCCGACGGATGTTGGCTCAAACTTGTCTTGCATACACACGGTCACACAAAGTTGTCGGGAAATCCGATCGTTCTGAACGCGGTGACGTAAAACACGTACGTCGGGACTATAAACGGGGCAGTAGCCAATAGCTTTCATCTCTGTATTTATTCTGAGCATGCGTGGCACTTTGTGCGTCGGATTTGTGTACACACGATCGGAAATTCCGACAAAATGTGTGATGGAGCCTACACACGGTCGAAATTTCCGACAACGAGGTCCTATAACACATTTTCCGTCCGAAAATCCGACCGTGTGTACGCGGCATAACAGGTTTTCTTCTAAGATTGCCCTGTATTTGGCTCCATCCATCTTCCCATCAACTCTGACCAGCTTCCCTGTCCCTGCTGAAGAAAATCATCCCCACAACATCATGCTGCCACCACCATGTTTCACGGTGGGGATGGTGTGTTCAGGGTGATGTGCAGTGTTAGTTTTCCACCACACATAATGTTTTGCTTTTAGGCCAAAAAGTTCAATTTTGGTCTCATCTGACCAGAGCACCTTCTTCCACATGTTTACTGTGTCCTCCACGTGGCTTCTCACAAACTGCAAATGGGACTTCTTATGACTTTCTTTCACCAATATCTTTCTTCTTGCCACTCTTCCATAAAGGCCAGATTTGTGGAGAACACGACTAATAGTTGTCCTGTGGACAGATTCTCCCACCTGAGCTGTGGATCTCTGCAGCTCCTCCAGAGTTACCATGGGCCTCTTGGCTGCTTCTCTGATTAATGATCTCCTTGCCCGGTCTGTCAGTTTAGGTGGACGGCCATGTCTTGGTAGGTTTGCAGTTGTTCCATACTCTTTCCATTTTCGGATGATGGATTGAACAGAGCTCCGTGAGATGTTCAAAGCTTGGGATATTCTTTTATAACCTAACCCTGCTTTATACTTCTCCACAACTTTATCCCTGACCTGTCTGGTGTGTTCCTTAGCCTTCATGATGCTGTTTGTTCACTAAGGTTCTCTAACAAACCTCCGAGGACTTCACAGAACAGCTGTATTTATACTGAGATTATATTACACACAGGTGGACTCTATTTAGTAATTAGGTGACTTCTGAAGGCATTTGGTTCCTCTAGATTTTAGTTATGGATATCAGGGTAAAGGGGGCTGAATACAAATGTACCCCACACTTTTCACATTTTTATTTGTAAAACATTTTGAAAGCCATTTATTATTTTCCTTCCACTTCACAATTATTCGCCACTTTCTTTTGGTCTATCCCATAAAATCCCAATACAGTACATTTACGTTTTTGGTTGTAACATGACAAAATGTGCAAAATTTCAAGGGGTGTGAATACTTTTTCAAGGCACTGTATATTGATTGGTTTATGCAAATGTTATAGCATTTGCAAACTATGGGATATATACTGGAATTTGTATTTTCTTTTTTAGTAAAGCGATTAGCGACTTATAGCGGGACTGCGATGTTGTGGTGGACATTCTGATACCAACTGGCAGTTTTGACACTTTGCGGGAACCAGTGACACTAATCTAGTGATCAGTGCTAAAAATATGCACTGTCACTGTACTAATGACACTGGCTGGGAAGGGGTGAACAGATAGGGAGATCAATGGGTTAACTGTGTGCCTAACAAGTGTTTATGTTTGTACAGTGTGATGCTTTCACTAAGGGATGTGCTTTGCAGGGAAGCAAAATCCATCACATCCCCACTGACAGGACAGAGCTCTGCATTGTTTACATAAGCAGAGCTCCGTCCTATCTATCTCCTCGCCAATTAGCAGGTGCTGGCTGTCATCCATTGGCCGCCACTCGCTTATCGGCTTCAGCTGTGTCTAATTACAGCATAAGCCTGGCGCCGGCGGGGCACGCACGCGCCGGAGGGGCGTGCATGCGCCCCCTACATGGAAGTGCCGGATCACACACTAGATAGGTGATCCGGCACAGGAGAGCCACTTTGTTGCCATATAAAGGCATTATGCGGTTTGCAAGTGGATGCAATGTATCTTTTATGTATACAATGTATATTTTTCTCCAATCAAAAGGGGAAAATAAAGCACAGAGGCGGGCTGTTCTGTGATTTATCACTGTAATAACCAATCACAGGCTATCATAGCAGTCAGGTGACCAAGGGCCAATCCTCCTGGCATATTATAGTAGCTGCCATCACAAGGAAAGGCTGCTTTCACACAGATCAGTTTTTTTTTTCTGTTTTTGTGTTACAAAAACCCTAAATCCTACAGTTTAGAGCAGTTCACACCAGTCATTTGCGGGTCAGTTGTTGTTTTTGTTTTTTTTTTAAGTACCGCATGCTGCATTTTTGGCGCATGTTTAAAACCGCATTAAAAATCCACCTTCCTATTAAAATGCATTGAAAACGCACGAAAATTGCACCCGTTTTTTTTTTTTTATGCATTTTTTTGATTAAAAATTTTAATGTTTTACAGTTGCATGCAGATGTCAGGCAACCAAAAAATGCACCGGAAACGTGGCAAAAATGCATATATTCGTTTTTGCCACGTTTTTTTGCAACAGTGCATTACAGGAGCAGCCAAAATGTCTTTCTAAATACTTCCCTGTTTGTTCTTTTAGTGCCACGGCAGATAATGACATCACCACGATTTACAGCGTTGTCAGGAAAGTGCCCAATACACACGAGGTGAGTTTACCTGCATGATTAAATCTGCACCTCCTCCATGGAAAGAGAACATTTGGACATTCCCTATTGGTCCTCAAGAATCATTACATAGACATAAAAAAAAAAAAAGAATGTGTCTAATAATTACAATGTAAATAATTAAACTGCTCCATTAAAGTAGGCCTCCAGGTAAACAACTAAATAAACCAATAAAATACATACAAGGGAATTGTTTTACCCGGTAATGGTTTTGTATTTGTGTCCATCCAATCCTGAAATGTACACAGCTATGCCACAGAGCACAGTCCTTCTTTGCAGAGAGAGCAGGAGACCTGATTTTTTTTTCATGCAATAAAAACCTATAATCCAAAAAAAAAAGCCAGCACGCCAAAACGATCGCTCCACATTTACTGAAGGCTCAGTCATCAGCAAGATAACCACCAATGTTTTTAGAGCACAGCGGCCCTTTATATCAAGGTGACAACTTATCTTCTTTTCTTTGCCTACTTTCTAATGGTTTCTACTTATCACCCCGATATAGGGAGCCGTTGTGCTCTCAAGCATTGCTAGTTATCTTGCTGATATGGAATCTCCAGCAATGCCAGGTATGAAGGTATACACAGGACAGGTATACAGGTATGCAAAGCACATAAATACAAGTATGCAGCGTACAGGTATATAGGTGTGCTGGTATACACATCACAGGTATACACAGCAAAGGCATACAGGTATGCAGAGTGCAGGTATACAGGTAAGCAAGTATGAACAGCACAGGTATACAGGCATGCAGAGCGCAGGTATACAGGTAAGCAGAGCGCATATATACAGGTATACAGGTAAGCAGGTATGAACAGCACAGGTATACAGGCATGCAGAGCGCAGGTATACAGGTAAGCAGAGCGCATGTATACAGGTATACAGGTAAGCAGGTATGAACAGCACAGGTATACAGGCATGCAGAGCGCAGGTATACAGGTAAGCAGAGCGCATATATACAGGTATACAGGTAAGCAGGTATGAACAGCACAGGTATACAGGCATGCAGAGCGCAGGTATACAGGTAAGCAGAGCGCATATATACAGGTATACAGGTAAGCAGGTATGAACAGCACAGGTATACAGGCATGCAGAGCGCAGGTATACAGGTAAGCAGAGCGCATATATACAGGTATACAGGTAAGCAGGTATGAACAGCACAGGTATACAGGCATGCAGAGCACAGGCATACAGGTATGCAGAGCGCATATATACAGGTATACAGGTATGCACAGCACAGGTAAACAGATATGCACAGCACATATATACAGGTACACAGGTATGCACAGCACAGGTAAACAGATATGCACAGGACAGGTAAACAGGTATGCACAGCAAAGGTGTACAGGTATGCAGAGCACAGGTATACAGGTATGAAGGTATGCATAGCACAGGTATATAGACATCAAAGAAATTCTGGACAACCGCACTCCAAAGATATTTGCCTTTATTCAATAAGGTGTCAATCAAAATACAGGTCACAGCAAAGTGGAACAGAGCTTACGCGTTTTGCACTACAAGGAGTGCTTAGTCATAGCTATGACTAAGCACTCCTTGTAGTGTGAAACGCGTAAGCTTTGTTCCACTTTGCTGTGACCTATATTTTGGATGACACCTTATTGAATAAAGGCAAATATCTTTGGAGTGTGGCTGTAAAGAATTTCTTTGATGTCTAACTGCCATAGCATTGCCAGCACCTGGACTTCTAGACTGAAGGTGATGCCTTTTACCTTGATCTGACCCACCTGAAGCGGTGATACTCTCTCTCCACAGCACAAGTATACAGGTATTCGCAGCACAGGTATACACAGCAAAGGTATTGTCACGAGAGCCACATACTTGATGTGAGACTGAAGTCGTGGGGAGGCCTCCCGTGCACCTCGGGTCCTTGAAGCCTCTGGAGATATAGACAGAGACTTGGTGGACACCCGAGTGGCAGGGGTGCCAGGGGTGCGGAGCACCGTGCAAGCCTTATGCCGTGTACACACGGGCGGACTTTTCGGCATCAAAGGTCCGGCGGTCTTTCCCACTGACTTTTGACGGACTTTTGATGGACCTTCGAACGAACAGACTTGGCTACACACGATCACACCAAAGTCCGACGGATTCGTACATGATGACGTACGACCGGACTAAAATAAGGAAGTTGATAGCCAGTAGCCAATAGCTGCCCTAGTGTCGGTTTTCGTCCGTCGGACTAGCATACAGAGGAGCAGAGTTTTCGACCGGACTCGAGTCCGTCGGAAAGATTTGAAACATGTTCCAAATCTAAAGTCCGTCTGATTTTCGACCGAAAAAGTCCGCTGTAGGTCCGATGAAGCCCACACATGGTCGGATTGTCCGACGGATTCATTTATGTACACGGCATAAGTCCGAGATCTGAGCCGAGGTCCAGTCCAGTTTGGCAATGAAGTATAAAAGGGTTAATCAGAAGAAGAATGGTGGAGATCCAAGCCGGGGTCGGTTCCAATCTGGCAGCTGAGTACAAAAGGGGCAAAGAAGTAGAATGGTTAAGGTACAAATCCGAGGTCAAATGGCAAGCAGCAAACAAGAGTAGTCAAATAAGTTTCCAGGTCACAACAAGTCCAGACAGATCACACACTGGCGCAGGAACAAGGGGGACTGAAGATAATCCAGCAATTTGGCAGTGTCTGGGCTGGGCTTATATAGGGAAGTTTGAGGTCACTTCCTGTGCACCTCCTGGGCATTTTCCCGCCTTTTTCCATCAAGTTTGGGGTCACTTCCTGTGTGCCTCCTGGGCATTTTCCTGTCTTTTTCCATCAAGTTTGTGGTCACTTCCTGTGTGCCTCCTGGGCATTTTCCTGTCTTTTTCCATCAAGTTTGTGGTCACTTCCTGTGTGCCTCCTGGGCATTTTCCCGCCTTTTTCCATCAAGTTTGAGGTCACTTCCTGTGTGCCTCCTGGGAATTTTCCTGCCTTTTTCCATCAAGTCTCTGCGCAGGTGCGGGTTGGCGTACTGAGGCGTCTTTGGCGCATGCTCAGTTGGCACGGATTTCCTCTTGCGGCAACATGCCATTGGTGCATGCGTAGTAAGCCGTGGACTCTTACAGGTATACAGGCGTGCAGAGAACATGTATACAGTTATGCAGAGCATAGGTATACAGGCATGCACAGCACAGGTAAACAGGTATTCACAGCAAAGGTGTACAGGTATGCAGAGCACAGGTATACAGGTATTCACAGCACATATAAACAGCCATACACAGTACAGGTATACAGGTATGCAGAGAGCATATATACAGGTATGCAGAGCACAGGAATACAGGTATGCAAGTATGCACATCACAGGTAGAGAAGCATTCACATCAATGATATGCAGGTATGCACAGCACGGGCATGCAGGTAATCACATCACAGTTATACAGGTATGCCCAGATCAGGTATTCAAGTATACACAGCTTAGGTATTTAGGTATGCACAGCACAGGTATACAGATATGCACAGCACAGGTATACAGATATGCACAGCACAGGCGTACAGATATGCACAGCACAGTTATACAGATATGCACAGCACAGGCGTACAGATATGCACAGCACAGGCGTAGAGATATGCGCAGTACAAGTATGCACAGCACAGGTATGCACAGCACAGGTGGCCATGCAGTGATCCCCTTCAGTCATTAGGGCAATAAAAAGATTTTTCATGGTACTACTTAGCCAAAATTACCATTTCTGGATGTTCTCTATAAAATACTGAATCTGAAATGTTTGGGTTTAAGTGCAATGTATTGATATGTATTCCTCACTTCTTGTTTTAGTATGAGAACATTGCCTCACCATCAGAGATAGCCCGTGAAGACTCCCAGGATGAAATCCATTACTCCGTCATTGCTAATTTAAATAAAAAGGAGAAAGAACGGGAGCGCGACCCCGAGGTGGAATATGCCAAGCTGAAACATTCATGAAGTGTGTTATGGATTGCTTTCAGAATATTGTGTTAAAGGGTCAGTTCACCTAGGAGGGTGAACCCAGGTGGCTGGATCATCCAAGGAGCTCCTGGCTCTTTGGATGATCCAACGATGAGATCTCCCTGCCATAATTCTTAAATTGGTTCCTGTCCACCTGGGAGTTTTGGGTGCTCCCATCTGCCCTTGTGTGTTTCTTCCCATCTGCTCTTCCTGTTACTTTGCCACTTTGTCTATATTATAAAATAAGTAAATCCAGCAGGGTTGGTTGGAATCCTTCATAATGGGTACAGCAGGTGTGCAGACCTAGGAACTCGGTACAGGGTTGGTTGGAATCCTTCATAATGGGTACAGCAGGTATTCAGAACCAGGGACTAAGTTTAGGGATTATGGGAGCCCCTCATAATGGGCACAGCAGACCTAGGAACTCAGTGCAGGGTTGGTGGGGACCACTCATAACAGACACAGTAAGTGAACAAACCCGGGAACTCTGCACAGCGATGTGGGAAACCCTCATAATGGGCACAGTAGGTGTCCAGACCTGGGAAATCAGAGCTGCCTATACATAAAAGTATTTGCCAGGTAAATTAATTTCCAAAGCATCTATCGAACCCTTTTAAAGCCAATTTGCCCCAAAACTGCCTTTTGTAGTGAATGGCAAGTTAATGCAGGTGCTGCTTTTTTACAAGGGTTCTAAAGAAGAAATACCCCAGCTGAATGCCTGGTGCCCCTGAACTGTGCAGACATTGGCAGGTGTTGGTATCATGAGCACATAATGGTTTCTCCATGATGTGCAACACACAAATACCTCGAGGTTCAAGCTACAGAGGAGTGGTAGCTTCATTATGGGCTTGTTGGTAGAGGGACACAGATAAACTAGGCTAATACAACCACTATGGTTTTCCAGAGCCCTAGAGCCTCTTGCCCAATAACGTGGTATGAATGGACTCTATGGAGATCACGTAACGACATCTCTTTGATAGCTGCATTGATGGACAGTTGTGGAGGGAGTACTTTGTCTTATTTTTCTGTGTGCTGTCTGAGGCTAACCCAACAACACATCTAGCAAGGTGAGGAGCCGTCTCCTCACCAGTTGCGTTGTCGGAAGGCTGTGGAGGGAGTGGGTGCCCTATCCAACGCACAAAGGAATATGGGACGAATACTACATTTACTTTGTTCCTACCCCACTGCAACTACAATGCTCTGGTAGCAATGGGAAAAGGCTCCAGACACTAGTTGGGTCTTTTCCAAAGAGGCTGTGTGCTATTAGGCTGCCCACACACCCATCATGACAGTGGAGGACCACTCACCTGGCTGCTGATCATTTGTCCAGGTTCCTCTTCTTTACCAGATGTGATCTCTGTTAGCTGCTGAGGGACAGCAACATTAAAACTCTTCCCTGGGTGTGTCCAAGAACCCAGAGAGTTGTAGGACAACAGTTAGAGAGGCTTGTCCATGGATCTGAGCATTATGAGTAAATGAGTACTCTGCTACAAAAATTGTCCACTTGTCATCGGAATATGTGTCCTGGAATATTTACTCTTCCCCTCTGTTCTGGTGACAACATGAAAATTTTGCATTTTCCACCACTTCCTGTCTAGGTGAAAACGGCCACCAGAACAAATAGAGAGGGTGGATCCAAACAGCAGGAATACAGGAAACGATAAAAGACTGACAGGGATTCCAACCCTTCCCTACTCTGTCCAAAAGATTACAAAAAAAGGTTTGGCCTGTACATTTACTCCCTCATTTCATTGAACCGACACTGACTATTTCAGTTGTCATGATTACATTAAAGCAATATTAGCTTGAGTAAAACTTACCTCTATTAGAAAAAAAATGCAATTACTCCCTTGTTTTTTTTTTACTATTACATTTATGTATATATTGGTGTGAGTATATAAGCGTGTGATGCTTTTTTATATAAAAATTTTATATTTGAAAAATGTAACTTTTTTCGTCTAAATCCAATAAAATGTATTTTAATATAAATATTTTGTGTTCTGTGTAATTAGGTCGATTTTGATTTATTTTGTTAATTGTGAATTTTTTTTAAGCATAATTATTATATTCATATTCATATTATTATTATCCAAACAGAATAATAATAGACTCATTCCCATTCTCCTTCTCTTTCTTCTTTCCTGCTCTTCTTCATTCTTCTTTTCTTCTTTCTTCTACCTTCTTCTTTTTATGTATTTCCTTTCTTTTTTTTCTTCTTCTTCTCTTTCTTCTTCTTTCTCCTTATTCTTCTTTTTTCTTCTTATTGCGTCTTTCTTTCTTTCTTCTTCTTTATTCTTCCTTGTTCCTTTCTTTCTCCTTCTTTTGTCTTCCTTTCTTCTTCCTTTTTTTTTCTTTTTTCCTTCGTTCTTCTTCTTCTTTCTCCAATTTCTTCTTTTTTTCTTCTTCTTTCTCCTTCTTTTCTTTCTTCTTCCGTTGTCTTCCTTTCTTCTTCTTCCTTGTTCTTTCTTCTTCCTTCTTATTTTTTCTTCTTTCCTTCCTTCTTTCTTTCTTCTTCTTCTTCCTCTTCTTCTTCTTTCTCCTTTTTCTTCTTTCATCTTCCTTTCTTTCTTCTTCCTTTAACTTTCTTTCTTTTTCTTCTTCCTTGTTCTTTCTTCTTTCTTCCTTCTGCCTTCTTTTTTCTTTCTTTCTTCTTTCCAAACAGGAAAGATTGGAATGACAATGGGTGATTACAGGGTCAGTGGATGGATTGGGGGGGGGATATGAGGTTCACGTCATTCTGTGGTTGTTCCTGCAGGCATGCCATCACAGCACATGGGGCAGGCAGGCAAGGCTGCTGTTAGAAATCACAGGGCCCCATACAGCCTACCTGACAGGCCCCCCCACCCCCTTCCCCAGCCGAAGGTGGCTGAGGACATAGATTTATCAGTCCCTTTCTCTGCAGCATCAGCTGCACAAATGAATGAATAGGAAGTGCTCTGATGCTTCCTGCAGTTTACTATGCTTCAGTGATGAATGGACACAGGATTGATTGGTACTGATTGCACACTGTGTTCATTCAGTAAAGGAAGGGGCCAGTAAATTACATATTTACCAGCCGCCTCCCCTGTTCTCCATCCTGAAACATCCCCCTGTTTATCTGTAGCAGCTGCCAGCGGGAGAGGAGAGAAGCCAGCAGCGCTGTGGGGGAAAGGGGCACACGGGGAGGGGGCCCGGACAGCAGATGGAAGGGGCACATGTGCTAAGACCAATCCCCCTGCTGTGCAGCCATATGGAGAAAGATGAGGAGAAGCTGGCAGAGCTGCAGGGGGAGGATTGGTGTCTGCAATAAGACAGTACAGCTGGCCTTCCTACTGAGCAGGTGCCTGGGCCCCCTCCCCCTCCCCCTCTTAAATTGATGGGGCCCGGGCCCAGTAAAGGAGGGCTGCACTGCCTTATCAGCGGCCCTGCATGCCGGCATTGAATGGGGGGAGTGTGCATGTGCTTGGTGACAGAGAGATTGCATGACAGTCCTTGTCCAGGTACTTCCTGTTAATAGGTAACATCTCTGTTTCCTTCTACCAGTTATGCTCATGCCTTGTCACCCTGTCTTCTGATGGAGCCTGCCAATGGCCATTCCATAAACACACATTACGCAGGCATGGTTCACTGTTATCACCATTAGGAAATTGAGAAATTCCATGCAGCCATCACTGGAGTGCCTGTAGACAAAAAGTGACTGGAAAGAGGCCACAGGGTGGGATACAATGAAGGTGGAACAAGAAGGTGAAAATAAGTATTTTGCAAAAGAAAACAAAAATATGACAATTGTTGTCATACTGTACACCTTAGCAATCTAAATCCATAACAGCTTATATCAGCTTCGATCTTAGTCGCCAGATAAGGAGTCTCACAGAGATGTGGGAGTAGCTTAATTGGAGCAAATTGAACTGACGCAAGATCCTCTGCAATCCATTCCAGTCATCTCTTCTATGATACCTTCCCATATCGATTGTAAATCCTTATTATTCAAAGACGTCACTTGTGCAGCCCGTCTGTTATTACTTTATAATTTGTTATCTGTGACTGATAGTAAGCGATAGTAGCATGTGCGGCACCAAGCATACTTAGTGTGTTTGTGTCTGTGCGCTGTTTATTTTCTTATCTGATATGATAAGATGTATTATTATGTTCGGAAATGACCCTGACCAGCTATTTTGGAAAACCTCTTCCTGTAAAATTACATTTAAAATGATACTAAATTTTTTTTTGTATTTTAGAATAGGAGGTCCACACATACCTATTGTGTGTAGTCTTCTTCTTCTTAAATGTCCCTTTCCTCCTGTTCCCAGGAGTCCCAAGGCCACTGTCCTGTTCCCCCAATTTGCAGGTGTTTCCCCAGCTAGCCATGTGCTAAAGAGACACCCATGCATGAACTGCAGGTTCCAGTATCTCTTATTTGGCTACAGCATCGAACCAATTTGGAGTACAAGCTCTGGCACTTGTGCCACTCTGTGCCCTTACACTCTCTGCCACCACCTTCAGGTGTGTTGGGCAGGAGGTGCAAGAGAAGCCCTTTGGGCTGCTCAGTCTCCATCAGGTACATGATAAAAGGCTTCCCTTGTGTAGACACCAAATAGCCTTGAGATAGCCGCTTTTTTTTTTTTTGAAGAATGTTTATTGAAATATTAACATTACAAGCAAGAAAATATGAGGCATGTACATATTTCAGAGTTCAGCATCTCTGGTTCACCATTATGAACAAAAAAGAGTAGAGCACAGGTTAAGCAATAATGGGGGAATGGAAGGGATGGGAGAAGGAGAAGGGGATAGAGGAGGTAATTTTACCCGTAAACAACAATGTGGCATATTATATCAAGGTGATACATCACAGTAGATATCAATACTTTCAGGAGTGGAAGCAAAGTTAGGAACATTTGGGTGGCGTTTGCCTGGGAATGATATAGCAATGATAATAATAACAAGAGAGAAATCCACCTATTTAGAGTATACTATCTTGAGTCGTCAAAGTGCTTCATGGGCGCAGTGGCGTCTCCAGCTTTCAAATTTAGGGGGGGCACATGGGGGGACAGGGACAAAAGTAGGGGGGCAACTATAAAATGCATATATATATATATATATATATATATATATATATATATATATCCTGGGGCCCTTTAGTACGACCCCACAACGGGCCCTTTTGCATGTTCTGCAGTGAGCTCCCTTCCTACTGTATTGGGCCCCCCCAGGGTGGCAGAAAACAAGAGATATATGTCACCAGCATATCAAGAAAATATAAGGATCCAAAGCAGTGGGAGAACTATCAGGGTTGCAAAGGTTGTCTTGCCTCCGGGCCCTGGTGTTCTGCCACTGTGGGGTTCCCCAGCCTCCTCTTGCTGTCCTGCCCCTGCTATTGACAGCTCTGGTCTGGCATCTCTTGGAATTTACAGGCTGGTCCTCCTGTCCTAGGGACGGGAGAAATCAGTCTGTTTTTTCAGTAACTGAAAGTCCTGGTGGAGTCCTTCCTGCAACTCGCTCTTCTCCCTGCCAATGAGGATGCAGGTGAAGGAGCAGATCAGGCGGCCGCGGTTGTGTGAACGCTCGCATTATGCAGTGTCAGCGAGCAGGGCAGGGGGGAAGAATCACCCGCAGGAGCTGACTGGGGACTCTCTCCCTCTTAGACATTGATTTTTTGTAAAAAAAAAAAAAAAAAAAATTTTTTTTTTTGGGGGGGGGGGGCACATGGTGGGGCACAGCATAATGTTGGGGGGGGGTCAGGGCCCCCTCTGCCCCCCCCCTAGGGTCGCCATTGCATGGGCGTGGTATTTCTAGGGTGGTAGAAAGATGGAGGGATCTGACAAGTTGGATAGTTTAAGTTTACCTAGGGAGTTTGATAGGTCTTGTTTCAGATACCAGTCCGTGAATTTAAATGGTTGCATTATCTCCAGTAGTTCCTTCTGGGTCAACGTGGCCTCCATATATTTACGCCATCTAGCAAAGAAGCGAGTAGTAGATTGGAAATTTAGAACAATAGTGTCTAGTCTCTCCAGATTGAAGATCGTTAACATTGAGCGTTACAGAACTGTGAGGCTAGGTGGTGTTGGTTTGATCCAATGGAGCATGATCGTTATACAAGCTTTTTTTTTTTTTTTTTATAATCCATATGGACCTTAAGTTGCAAATGTGGTGACATCACCACTCTTGTGTTCCATTGAGAATTCCAAGTTCTTCTGCCATAGTGGCAGATGGGACTTGAGTTTTGTCATTCATTCACAGATCTCTGTATAAAGATGGAGGGAGTGATACAGAAATCTAATTAAAGAAGTAAGTTTGTCCAGGGGCCTTGCTATGGTATTTAAAGACCCCTGACACCTCCAGACACAACAACTAGTGTCAATTTAGGGAAGCAAATGAAAAAAAATCATTATAGCCTTATATCCCCTGACCCCAGAGGCATATAACGGACTTCCAGTAGCAGGGTGGACAAGTATTTACCCCAAGGCTGTGTCACTGGTCCTTGGGGTACCATATAACCATGGCTCTATACAGACTCCAACTCTTCGCTATACAGTATAAGGGTCTTCAAGCCATAACCAGCATTCTGTAATTTGCAGTACCTTTAGCAGCGATTGAATGGCTCCATTCTTCCTCCTAGATGAGATACTAGTCACCCTGTGAGGTTCCAGCTTCACACACCACCAGCAGCAAAGTCGCTCCTCTGGCATGCCATCTTAGGACCAGCTTCCCTCCACATCGGTGAGGCCAGATTTTGCAGTAAAATCCAGGTCCATTCTTTACAGCACAGTTAAGCTCTCTGTAGACAGAAGGCCTAGGAATACAGCAGAATTAAAACACACCCTCCTCCAGGCTTTGGCCCAGGAGGGGGGCATGGGGGTTGGTGACGCCTTCACAAGTCAAACATTTATATCTTTCCCCAGCATGTACCTCTGACAATAAACATCTTAGTGGTTGGCTAGGGTAGACATAAATATTCATAAACCTGACCTAATGCGCCTTCCCTCTTTATTGCCAGGGACGCTCCCAGCAGCAGCCAGTAGACAGTCAGATTGGACGTAAGCAAGACCAAGTAAAGACAAAGCATATCGTTTGAGTGCTAAAAACACTCCTGCTTAAGGCAGGTTGGCTACAATAATTTGCATTCAAACCATTATCAAACTTGAAAAATACGACTGACTTCTGTTGAATGAGGATGGCCATACATAAATTTGGCCAGTCCCTGCTGAACCAGCAGAATTTTGATCCATCTATGGCCAGCCTAACTCTTTTTGGGATTGGATTGTTATATTTTACACCATATGTATACACTATATACACATTATATATACCTTTACTTTTGAGTGTCATTTCAGGACACCCTAGGTTTCAGCCTAAGCCTACTATATTGGTAATATCTCCTCTTATTCATCAACTTATACACAAGCACTATAGATTTACTTCACATAATTGGTATCAGTTTGCTCCATTAGCTGTCCAGTGTCTGCTATAGCTTTAAGCAATGCTCTCCTAGCAACAGTTTACAAGTATCCAAATAGCCCTTCCTGTGCACGTGATCCTGTACCAGCTAATACTTTCTCCATCCAGTACAACTAACTGTTGTTTTCCCCTACAACTCTATAAAAATCACCACAGCTTATCAATTTATTGTCAGTGTTCCAAAGCCATGTTATAGAATCAGTTTTGTATTTATTGTTTTATTGGCCATTAGTCAAGGGCGACTTGATACATGAGCTTGTCGGAAGAATCATTAGCGGAGATTATCAATCTTCATGGACCATTTCCCATGCATTTAAGAGAGAAAAATAAAAGGATGGTTTGGCTTCAATCCAGATGTTTAATACTTGGCTTAGAGTTGACTGTTCAACTTATCACAGATTCTGTTTGGCGTAGAGTTGTAAGCACTCTCAGCTCTGCCCTGGAAAGACCAACAGAAGTATCCTGTTCAAAGGCTGAAGAGGTCTTGTTGAAGGTCTAACTCTTCTTGGGATTTGGTTTTTATATTTGACATCGTAGGTTTGCAAGCTAATCAAAGGAAAGATGTCTTCATTTAAGGATTCCTTGGCCCTCCGTTGACACCTATAAGATGGGCCTGGACACCCTATCTCTGGCAGTTTACATCATGACCATGTTTTTGGGACTGCCTTCCAATCTTCTAGTCTTTTACATTTTCTGCAAGAAGGCCCAAAACCGGATGACCCCAAATCTCATCTACATGATTAACCTTTGCATCTCCGACCTTGTGTTTATAATGTTTTTACCCATAAAAATTATGGAAACTTTCTTATCTGGATGGACCCTTCCAGAGATCTTATGTCCAATGTACAACTTCGTCCACTACAGCACGATCTACGCAAGTGTTTTGTTCCTCACTGCAGTAAGCGTTGGTCGGTACCTGAGTGCCGCTTTCCCAATTAAGTACAAGATCTACAAGAGACCCATATATTCTTTCTTCATTTGCATTATCCTGTGGGCCCTTGTGTTTCTCCATGTGTCTTTTGTGTTCGTCTTGGAGACCACCCAAAAAGGCAATATTGAAATGTATCTTTACCAAGTAGACAATAAAGTGGTCTGTTATGAAAATTTTACTTCTAGTCAGTTGAAGTTGATCGTGCCAGCAAGATTGGAGTATTCAATTGTCCTTTTCTTCCTTCCTCTGGGTATTACCATATTTTGCTATACTCGTTGTATTCAGATACTGATGAAATGCTACTTGCATGCCAAGCACAAGAAGAAAGCCATTCGAGTCGCAGTCACAACTGTGACTGTCTTCATAGTATGCTTTGCCCCTTATAATATTTCGCATATAGTGGGCTTCGTTACTCATGAGAGTGTGTGGTGGCGCCAAGCGGCACTACTGCCCAGCACTTGCAATGCCTTTCTGGACCCCCTCATCTTCTACTTCTTGTCATCGACAGTCGATAAAGGATTTTACCAAGCCTGGAAGTCTTTGCAGCAAAAATACAGCATGTCAAAGAGGAAGCTTTCATCTGTTTTTGGAAAGGAATCTCCAGACCATGCAAAGACACCACCTATAATAACTATATGTTCAGATCTATAGATTGGATGGGTAGATATTATTACTACAGAGCCCAGTGGATAAAAGTAAATATTTTATTTTTATTTTCAGCAACGTTCAGTTTTAACTACTCAAAATTGGTTGGAAACCATTTGGAAACATAAAAAATAGAATTTTCCTCAACACATTTTTCTTTAAGGGCTTGTGGCTATTCTTAAGAGCTTTATTGTTTTATAAAATTCAATTCTGTCTGAAAGTGTACCTAAGCTTCAGATTCAGAATATTTTATTAATCCGGAACGGGACATTAGTAAACTGATACCACCACTATTGGCTACTAGGCTTGGCCATGATAGAGCCAGGTCAATCTATCTTTATGATGGGCAAGCTCAGTGGCCAATGAAACACTCTATAGAAGGCAAAATGAGGCAGGATCAGCTTCTCAACCAGGCTGGTCAGTATATCCATGGTAGAATGTTTCCAGGATTTGGGGCTCCTGAGTTCTCAAAAACTAATTTGAATTGGCAGACAGATACCAGGAGCTACTTGTTATGTGCTAGCAGTAGTATTTTAGAAACATCAATGTCACTTTAGGTTCCTGTACTGAACGAACTAAAGACAGTAGACCCCCTTTGTTGACCTGCTTTCCTGGCTGCTCATAATTTCAAGGTCACCGTTGCAAACCGCAGTTCAGGAAAATATTTCCCTATAATTATACGTGTATTAATGACTTGCATTAAAACATTATATCTATCAGATTTTCAGAAGAAGAGGTTAGCTTATGCATTCCTTTCAGTAGAAAGCATTCTTTAACCATTTCAGCCCCGGAAGATTTGGCTGCTGAATGACTAGGCCATTTTTTGTGTTTCGGCACTGCGTCCCTTTAACAGACAATTGCTCGGTCGTGCGACGCTGCACCCAAACAAAATTGACGTCGTTTTTTTCCCACAAAAAGAACTTTCTTTTGGTGGTATTTGATCATCTCTGCGGTTTTTATTTTTTGCACTATAAACAAAAAAAAGAGCAAAAATTTTGAAAAAAAACACAATATTTTGTAATTTTTGCTATATTATATATCCCCATTTTTAAAAAAAAATATATGTTTTTCACAGTTTAGGCCGATATGTATACTTCTACATATTTTTGGTAAAAAAATCGGAATAAGCATATATTGATTGGTTTGCGCAAAAGTTATAGCGTCTACAAAATAAGGGATAGATTTATAGCATTTTTATTATAATTTTTTTTTACAATTAATGGCGGCGATCTGCAATTTTTATCGGGACTGCGACATTATGGCGGACACATCGGACACTTTTTACACATTTTTGAGACCATTGGCATTTTTACAGCGATCAGTGCTATAAAAATGCACTGATTACTGTAAAAATGTCACTGGCAGAGAAGGGGTTAACACTAGGGGGTGATCAAGGGGTTAACTGTGTTCCCTGTGTGTGTTTCTAACTGTAGGGGGAGGGGACTCACCTAGAGGAAATGACAGATCGTGATTTGTAGTTATTAGGAACTCATGATCTGTCTCTCCTCACAGAACAGAACAGGGATTTGTGTGTTTACACACACACATGTCCCTGTTCTGCCTCTCGTGCTCACGATCGCTCGTGGCCGGCGGTCATTGCAAACGTCGGCCACGAGCATCGGCACCCCCGCAGTGCAGCGGGCGCACGCCTGCTATCCCACTTAAAGGAGCCGACGTACAGCTACGACGGCTCGCGGGATCGTGCCGACCCGCCGTGGTATAATGACGGCGGCTGGTCGGCAAGAGGTTAAAGTAATTCTCTAGTCAAAACTTTTTTTCTCTGTCTTGGATAGAGTGAGGAAGGGTTAAACCTTCCGCTTAAGGCAGAGTGGCTACAATGTTTTGCATTTAAACCATTATCAGCCCTTGTTCACACTGAACACGGCTTTGAAATTGTGCAAGTTCACCTGAACTCGCATGATTTCAAAGCCGCTTTTCAATCTGACTTCAGGGGCGACTTGAAAGACATCTGTGCGGGTTCATGCACAGATGCCTATTGAAAGCCCCCGAAGTCGACAAAAGTAATGCAGGAACTACTTTTGGAAATCGGTGCAGTGCCACAAATTCGGGGACGCTCTTATTTCCAGCAATAGGCTCCAAATCAGGCCGATGTGAACGGGGGGCTCAAGCCTGAAAAATACAGTCTACTTCTGTTACATAGCTCCCAAATGTCCCTGATTTTGTGGGACTGTCCCTGATTTGGAGCAATGTCCCTCTGTCCCTCATTCCTCCTCATTTGTCCCTCATTTTGGTCTGATCTATATAGATATATTTAAAATACACTTTTTATCTATCAAAAAGTGTTTTCCAGGGCTAAATCTTTCATCTGATTTCTAATTTCTGGTTTTGTAAATTCCAAAATCCAATATAAAGGAATAGTAGTGGTAAAAAAAAGCACTTGTGGGTTTAACCAATCTTGTTTATTTGATACAATTCTCCTTTAAGGGGGCGTGACAAGGGGTGTGTCCTATGCCTGCATACTTTTGCTGATAGGTGTCCCTCATTCCTTTCTCAAAAAGTTCTGAGGTATGCTGTCACATGGGGACGGCCATACCCTAGTTGAGAAACCCTGCACTAGACAGACTGGACTTATTTAAAGCATGGGTGCTCAACCTGTGGCCCTCCAGCTGTTGCAGAGCTACAACTCTCAAGAGGCACTGCAAGTGGCTGACAATTACAAGCATGACCCCCAAAGGCAGAGACATGATGGGACTTGTAGTTTTGCAACAGCTGTAGGGCCACAGGTTGAATGCCTATGATTTAAAGTGTTACTAAACCCAGGAGCCCGCAGTCACTATATCTGGTCTCCCACAGTACACAGAACATGGAAATGCAATTATTTTAGTAAATATAAACTGATAAATACCTTATTTATATATAGTATATAGTATATAGCAGTCTTGTGACTTCTATCAGTTCCCAGTAAACCTTGTAGGAAGAGTTTTCATTCTCCCCTGACCCTCTGTCTGGACATGTCTGGACAGTGCTGATTGGCCCTGTGTTGATCACATGCATCCCCCCCAAAGAAAATAAAAACTCTCTAGCAATACACACCAAACTGAGCATGTGCAGCCCATCCTCTGGCTCTGTAAATATCAGGTTATTTTTTTTGTTGTTGTTGAGACAGTGGAAGAAGAGGAGGATCAGAGAAGACAAAATCAAACAGTGTTTATACACAATGCAGAGGATTAACCCCTTAGGTTCCACAGTGAGTGTAACAAGCGTGCTTTATTGCATATACAGACAGATTTTACTGTTGTGGGTTTAGTAACACTTTAAGTGCTAAAAACACCCCTGCAGGGTGGCTACAAAAACAAATAGTACATTAAAAAGAAATAAACTGAAACTAACACAATTGGAAGACAGGGACGAAGAGTTGTGACTTTGTAAAAGGAAATGCCTGAAGATGGAGCTTCGTGGCAGGATCTCAAGGGATTATTTTTATTACCTTGCAGATTTCAAAGCAAAAAAAATGACGTTTGAACTGACATAACACATTAAAGCTTGTCTCCCTGTTTAAGCAACTGGGTTTACATAATTATCCTATACGATTAGAATCAGTTGTAATATTTTAGACATGCATGACTGCAGAAGTTATCTGAAATGTAATAAAACATAATAAAGCCACCTAATGAAAGTGAAATAATAACTAATACTAGTGAAAGTGATAATCAATATGCAACAGTTTTATTTGTCAATCGATATCACTTTGATGGCTCTGCAGGCATCAGGCCAAAGTCTCACTGGCAGTCATTGGGTGGTTTGCTTTGTGTTAATAACAGATTAAGCAGGAAATGTCTAATGTATTGATTTTAAATGTTATTATCTTATTTTATAAGGTGTGACTGTAAATTGTAAATAGGAATTATAAAGATATCACATTTTAATGTACAGACTACGCAGCTATTTTTAATGATTTCAATATATAGAAAATGTATATAAAAATATTTTGCTTATATATGTACTTTAATGACAGATTATGAAAGATAGATTTTGAGCAAGATTATAAATGGGGAAAAAGTAGCCAATGCACAGTGAGCAGTGTCAGTTTTTCTAAAAATATAATGGTGTGGATTTACTAAAGGCAAATCCACTTTGCACTACAAGTGTACTTGGAAGTGCAGTCGCTGTAGATCTGAGGGGTAGATCTGAAGTGAGGGGAAGCTCTGCTGATTTCATCATCCAATCATGTGCAAGCTAAAATGCTGTTTTTTTATTTTTTATGCATGTCCCCCTCGGATCTACAGCGTCTGCACTTGCAGTGCACTTGTAGTGCAAAGTGGATTTGCCTTTAGTAAATAACCCCTATTGCATTGATAAGGGGTAAGCTGTTTTAATTTTAAACAATCCATCCTGTCCCTCTTCCTCTCTTCTCTATCATTAAATCTCCTCTTTAGTCATCCTCTTCTCCTCTCCCTTCCCTCTTTCATTTCTTCCTTTATTTTTCATTCCTTCTCTCTGTCCATTCTTCTCTATTCCTTTCATCTTTTTTCTCTCTCTTTCATCCTTCTTTTCCTTCTCCTTTCTTCTTTTTTTCCTCCTTCCTTCCACCCCCTCCCCCTAGTTCCTTCTCCCTTTTATGCCTTCTTTCCCTTTTTCCTTCCTTCAGTCTCTCATCTCTGCTCTCCTCCCTTCCTCCTTTCTTCTGTTCTTCCTTCCCGCATGTCTGTCTTTCTTTCACTTTTCCTTCCTTCCTTCCTTCCTTCCTTCCTTCCTTCCTTCCTTCCTTCCTTCCTTCCTTCCTTCCTTCCTTCCTTCCTTCCTTCCTTCCTTCCCTTCCCTTCCATTCCCTTTCCTTCTTGTCTGCCTTTCATTCATTCTCCCTTCTTTCCTTCCTTTACTTCCCTTGTGTCTGTCTTTCTTTCATTTTCCCTTCCTTCTTTCCTTTCTTCCTTCCTTCCTTCCTTCCTTCCTTCCTTCCTTCCTTCCTTCCTTCCTTCCTTCCTTCCGTCCTTCCTTCCTTCCGTCCTTCCTTCCTGCTCTTCTTCCCTCCCTCCCTCTTTCCTTACCTCCTTCTTCCTTCATTCATTCTTCCTCCCCCTCTCTATCCTTCTCTACCTTTACTTCCTTTCTCTATACTTTTTTGCTTCTTTCTTTCCTCTCTTCTTTCTTCCCTTCTTCTTTTCTTCCCTTGATACCCCCCTTTCTTCTCCCCTTTCCATCTTCCATCTCTTGTGCCTTCCTTCAACTTTTATTCATTCTTCCCCTTTTCCTTCCTTCTAGCTTTCCTTATCTTCTCTCTTCCTTCTGCCATACCTTCTTTTCCTCTTTCCTTCCTTTTTTCTCCCCTCTCTCCTTTCTGTCCTTCCTCCCTCCCTTCCCTGCTTTCCTTCCATTATTTCCTTCCTTCATTCTTTCCATCAGTACTTCCTTCCCTCCTCCTTTTCTTCTTCCTTCCCTTTCTACCATCCTTTTATTCCTATAGCCTGCATTTTCTCCCTCCTTCTTTCCTGGCTTCATGTTCTATCAGCACACCCTTCTCCCTTCCCTCCCTCCTCCTTCCTTCGTTATTCCTTCATCCTCTCTGCGCTTCCTCCTCTACCCCATTACTTTTTATTCTCTCCCCCTCCATCCTTGCTTCTTTCTTTCCTCTCTTCTTTTTTTCCTTCTTCCTTCCTGCTATACTCCATTGTATCTTTTATTTCTGCCTTATATCACTCCTCTTTTATTTTCTCCCATCTTCCCTCCATCCTTCCTTACCCCATTTCTTCTCTCTTTTCTGCCTTTCTTCTTTCCTTCCTTACATCCTTCCTTCCTTTCTTCCTTCCGTCCTTCTTTCCCTTCCCCACTTCCTTCCTTCCTTCCTTCCTGACTTCCCTACTTTCCTTCTCCCCTATTTTTCTTCTCCCTTCCCTCCTTCTCTCCCTCTTTCCCTAATTTTTACCTTCCCTACACCTCCATCCCCCACTTGTCGTGTCATCACAGCATTCTACCTGCTCTTTACCCTCAGTGTCATTGCCCCCTCCATCAATCCCTGTAGATCATACACAGAGCACTTGTTTAATGGTCTGTTGCTAATTTGTTATGTCAAGTCAGTGAAAATCTATGCCTGAAATTGCAATTTCCAGAACGGGCGATGAGCAATATATATAGAGGACAAAGTCCTTTTATTACCTAAGGAAGGAGCAGGCTATATCTTCTACTACCATCCCCACCCCCTTCTTTTCAGATGACGAGGAAACAATTGTGATCATGTGATCAAGTTCTGTTAAATATTCCTGTACATCTTTATCTTTGTCAGTAAAGTTTTGGGACAAATCATTGCTATTGTAGTGTGTGTCTGATTAAATTACAGAGCTAAAAAAAAAAAAATAATAAAAAAAATATTGTCCTAAATCATTACAATTTGGAATAACATTAATTTTAACCACTTCCTGACCAGGCCATTTTTTTGCGATATGGCACTGCGTAACTGACAATTGGTGGTATTTGATCACCTCTGCGGTTTTTATTTTTTGCGCTATAAAAAACACAGCCTGCCTCTGGCACACACCCCCTTCCAATCACAGTCTGCCTCTGGCACACACCCCCTTCCAATCACAGTCTGCCTCTGGCACACACCCCCTTCCAATCACAGTCTGCCTCTGGCACACACCCCCTTCCAATCACAGTCTGCCTCTGGCACACACCCCCTTCCAATCACAGTCTGCCTCTGGCACACACCCCCTTCCAATCACAGTCTGCCTCTGGCACACACCCCCTTCCAATCACAGTCTGCCTCTGGCACACACCCCCTTCCAATCACAGTCTGTCTCTGGCACACACCCCTTCCAATCACAGTCTGCCTCTGGCACACACCCCCTTCCAATCACAGTCTGCCTCTGGCACACACCCCCTTCCAATCACAGTCTGTCTCTGGCACACACACCCCCTTCCAAACACAGTCTGCCTCTGGCACACACCCCCTTCCAATCACAGTTTGTCTCTGGCACACGCACCCCCTCCCAGCCACAGTCTGTCTCTGGCACACGCCCCCTTCCAATCACAGTCTGCCTCTGGCACACACCCCCTTCTAATCACAGTCTGCCTCTGGCACACACCCCCTCCCAGCCACAGTCTGCCTCTGGCACACACCCCCTTCCAATCACAGTCTGCCTCTGGCACACACCCCCTTCCAATCACAGTCTGCCTCTGGCACACACCCCCTTCCAATCACAGTCTGCCTCTGGCACACACCCCCTTCCAATCACAGTCTGCCTCTGGCACACACCCCCTTCCAATCACAGTCTGTCTCTGGCACACACCCCCTTCCAATCACAGCCTGCCTCTGGCACACACCCCCTTCCAATCACAGCCTGCCTCTGGCACACACCCCCTTCCAATCACAGCCTGCCTCTGGCACACACCCCCTTCCAATCACAGCCTGCCTCTGGCACACACCCCCTTCCAATCACAGCCTGCCTCTGACACACACCCCCTTCCAATCACAGCCTGCCTCTGGCACACACCCCCTTCCAATTAACATCATGCTTCTGGCACACACCCCCTTCCAATCACAGCCTGCCTCTGGCACACACCCCCTCCCAGCCACAGCCTGCCTCTGACACACACCCCCTTCCAATCACAGCCTGCCTCTGACACACACCCCCTTCCAATCACCGCCTGCCTCTGGCACACACCCCCTTCCAATCACAGTCTGCCTCTGGCACACGCCCCCTTCCAATCACAGCCTGCCTCTGGCACACACCCCCTCCCAGCCACAGCCTGCCTCTGGCACACACCCCCTTCCAATCACAGCCTGCCTCTGGCACACGCCCCCTTCCAATCACCGCCTGCCTCTGGCACACGCCCCCTTCCAATCACAGCCTGCCTCTGGCACACGCCCCCTTCCAAAAACAGTTTGTCTTTGGCACACACCCCCTTCCAATCACAGCCTGCCTCTGGCACACACAACCTTCCAACCGCAGTCTGCCTCTGGCACACACCCCCTTCTAATCACTGTCTGCCTCTGGCACATGCCCCCTTCCAATCACAGCCTGCCTCTGGCACACACCCCCTTCCAATCACAGCCTGCCTCTAGCAAACACCCCCTTCCAATCACGGCACAGATTAATCTTGCCTGAGCTGAACAGACTATGGATTACAGGAACCCTATGTTCCGTCCCACTTACATATCATTTTCTGTGTTGTACTGAACTGCAACAGGTTATTATTTTTCAGTAATATGCTGACATCTAGAGACATTTTTAGGCAACTAAAACTTGTTTACTACGGGATTTTGTCTTCTCCCTCTATCCTCCCCTCCTCTAGTGCTAGCTAGTTCAGTCCAACTAGACCCTCCCATTTCCTCCATATGCTCTTTCTTGCCAGAGACTTAGAAAGTCATTGTCCTCTTGAACATCACAAGCCTTGCCTTGTTGACTTATTGTCGCTGACATTCGAGTCCACCTGTTCCGTTAATGCCCCGTACACACGAGCAGAATTTCCGTCGGAAAAATCTTGGATGGTTTTTCCAACGGAATTCCGCTCCAGCTTGGCTTGCATACACACGGTCACACAAAAGTTCTCTGAACTTTCGACCGCCAAGAACACTGTGAAGTACAACACTACGACGAGCCGAGAAAATGAAGTTCAATGCTTCCGAGCATGAGTCGAATTGTTTCCGAGCATGTGTAGGAATTTTGCGCATCGGAATTGGTACAGACGATCGTAATTTACGATCAGAACTTTTTCCGACCGAAAAATTGAGAATCTGCTCTCAATCTTTTGCTGGCGGTAATTCTGCATACACACGGTCGGAATTTCCGACCAAAAGCTCACATCGGACTTTTGCTGGCGGAATTTTCAATCGTGTGTACGGGGCATAGGAGTATACATCCCTTACCTTGGGTGGAGGACACACTATCCCTGAAGTTTTATATGCTTGCTGAGGCCTCTGTATCCCACTTCTGAACAACCATTTTCTGCGGGGGACTTTTTATGTTTTCCACAAGATTTTTTCACCTTTGGTACTTCCTTATTTGTGTTTTCACCCATTTTTCATATGCTTTGTTGTACTTATTTTTGGGACTGATATTCACTATTTAGTTCTTATCACTTTTATACATTATTTGGTCACATTATTTAATGTCTATGGTTTAGCGCTACATTTATACCATCCTTTGCTTTTAAATATAATCCGTCATGCCAACTGCCATTTTTTACAATC
The DNA here is from genome assembly GCF_042186555.1 of Aquarana catesbeiana. NCBI lineage: Eukaryota > Metazoa > Chordata > Amphibia > Anura > Ranidae > Aquarana > Aquarana catesbeiana. The sequence continues at coordinate 23,954,028 of NC_133333.1, forward strand.
TTCTTGTAATATTCATACATTTTATTGCATGTTTACATGGCTAAGCAATCTTATCTATGTGATAATACAATAAAAAGGAGCTTTTCCCTTGGGACAAGCTTGTGGGTGTGCTGACGACATATGTTATCTATTCAACACACATAACATGCAGGGATTCCCCAGTTACTGGAAATCCCCAGTTTCTCTGTGATATAATATATTATTGTTTCTTGAGATTTGAAGTTGAAATAAAGTTTATTTCCTGTCTTCCTATCTGTAGAGGAAGTATCTCTCGCAAGTGCTAAATCACAAACGTCAAACACCCCATGCTTTACTGCACTGACATGCTTGTTATCTTGTATCTCAGGAAGCTTATACAGTATATCTAATAGAATATATTGCCAGCACAGTAATCAGTCCTATGGGATTGTTCACATCAAGGTGTATGGGTTTTTAAGTTGTGATGTGCTACAATGTGTCTTGTATATGTGTTGCGTTGCATTTAAAAAAAATATACATTTTCGTTTTACTTTATGGAATTACTGTGTACACGTTACATGCATATGTTACAGTGCATTGGAACACACTGCAAAAAAGACCATTATGTCCATTTTGTTCTTGAGTTTAGACTGCATTGGACAACATAGACCAATGCTGCTGGTGTGATCAAGCCCTTGCTGTCAAGCCAAAAGCTTTCAAGCCCAACTTTGAGCACACTTGCAGCGGGGATCCCCCTACACTGCAAGGGTAAATACTCGTTTAGTCTATGGCAGTGGTTCTCAGCCACCAGGCCATGGCTCACTGTCAGGCCCCTGGCCAGCTGCAGATCCTTTAACCTCCTGTAGTGCCTCCCAGCTTTGTCACCCAGTCACACATTATGGCTCACTGTGTCCCGCAATTTCTCACAACCTTCCAGTCTCTTAACCAGCTGCAGATCCCATAACCTCCTACAGTTCCTCCCAGTAACTATAATGCCTCCCCACCTCCCATAGTGGCCCATTGTGCCCCAATCCTCCTGGGCCTCTGACCAGCTGCAGATTCCCTAACCTCCCACGTGCCTCTCAGCTGCCATATTGCCAGCAAACCTACCATAGTTGCCCCACAGACTCCCACAACCTCTTGGGCCTCCAGCCAACTGTAGATCCCCTAAACTCCCACAGTGACTCCCAGCTCGATCCCATAACCTCCCATAGTTCCTCCCAGCTCCCATAAGGCCACTCAACCTCCCATAGTGGTCCATCATGTCCCAAACCTCCTGGGCCTCTGGCCAGTTTCAGATCCCCTAGCCTCCCATGGTGCTTCTTGGTTACCATAATGCCAGCCAACCTCCCATAGTTGCCCACTGTGCCCCTCAAATTCCCACAACCTCTCGGGTCTCCAACCAGCTGTAGATCCCCTAACCTCCCACAGTGCCTCCCAGCTCCCATAATGCCACCCAGTGTCCCATAATGACCCACCATGTCCCTCAATTTCCATCAACCTTCCAGGTCCTCAACCAGCTGCAGATCCCATGACATCCCACAGTTCCTCCCAGATCCCATAATGCCAACCAACCTCCCAAAGTGGCTCACCATGACCCAAGCCTCCAGGGCCTCTGGCCAGCTGCAGATCCTCTAAACTCCCACATTGCCTCTCAGCTCCCTTAACGCCAGTCAACCTCCCATTCATCCTTTGACACAGTTGACCACCTGCTCCTCCTCAGCAAACTACACTCCCTTGGCCTCCGTGACTCTGCATTATCCTGGTTTTCCTCCTACCTATCTCAGCGCACTTTCAGGGTCACTTACAACTCCATCTCCTCCGCTCCCCTTCCTCTTTCTGTTGGGGTACCCCAAGGCTCCATTCCTTGGGCGTCTCCTATTCTCACTCTATACCTCTTCCCTGGGCCAGTTGATAACCTCCTATGGCTTCCAATACCACCTCTATGCCAATGACACCCAGATCTATCTCTCCACTCCTCAACTCACCCCCTCGATCTCCTCACGGATCTCAAACTTACATATTGGTAAGGATGTCACACCACTTCCTTAAACTTAATCTTTCTAAAACTTAGCTTGTTATATTTCCTCCTTCATGCCCCCCCCGTGACTTCACCATTAATATCAACAACACAACCATTGGTCCCTCCACACATGCCAGGGTCCTGGGTGTAATCCTTGACTCTGACCTCTCCTTCAGGCCCCATATCCAATCACTGGCTAAATCCTGCCGCCTTAACCTCCGCAACATCTCCAGAATTCGACCCTTCCTGACTAATGACACCACAAAGCAACTTATTCACTCCTTGATTATTTCCCGCCTTGACTATTGCAACTCTCTCCTTAATGGCTTACCCTTAAGCAGGCTATCCCCCCTTCAGTCTATTGTTAATGCTGCTGCTAGACTAATACACCTCACTAATCGATCCGTGACTGCCTCCCCTCTCTGCCAATCTCCTCATTGGCTTCCCCTACCCCAACGTGTAAAATTCAAATTGCTAACCATAACATACAAGGCCATTCACAACATTGCCCCCATCTACATCACCAACCTCATCTGCAGATATCGCCTCCGCTCCTCCCAGGACCTCCTGCTCTCTAGCTCCCTTGTTAACTCCTCCCATGCTCGCCTTCAGGACTTCTCCAGAGCCTCTCCCATCCTCTGGAACTCCGTGCCTTAGTATGTCCGATCAGCCCCTACCCTGTCCACCTTTAGAAAATCCCTGAAAACTCATTTATTCAGGGAAGCCTATCCCACACCCACATAACAACTATCCCCGAGCCACCCCCATCAAATCATTCTCTTCAGCTATTACCTTTTGTACCACCACCCCCTCCCTTTAGAATGTAAGTTCTACGAGCAGGGCCCTCCTGTACCTTTTGTATTGAACTGTACTGTAATTGTGTTGTCCCCCTATACATTGTAAAGCGCTGCATAAGCTGCATAAAATCGCGTAGAATAATAATAATAATAATAATTCATCCTTACATACTGGCCCACTGTGTCCTTCAATTTCACACAAACTTCCAGGCCCTCAACCAGCTGCAGATCCCATAACCTCCCATAGTCCCTCCCAGCTCCAATAATGCTAGCCAACCTCCATTAGTTGTCCACCATGTCCCACAACCTCCCACCAGGTGCCCTAAGCCCCTAGAAAATCCTCGGACTCCACAGGTTACCAGGCCTTGGCCTCAGTAAGGCTGAGAACCACTGCTCTAGGGGTTTGTGTAAGCCCACCACAGGGAGGGCATTAAAGGGGCAGTCCGCTTCCCTATCCCATCCCCTGATAAATGAACATAGTCAGTTAGGGACAATCTGAATGATTTCATAGCTGCCTGAAGTGTCAACTCAGATCTGTGTTGTAATCTAATTTCAGAAATGAGTTTCCTAATGCCACTCTGAGCATGAGGTTTAACCTCCAATGTCATCATAGATAAAAGAAAGCAACATCTGATTTTTTTGGCTAGCTTTAGGAAATCATAGCATCTCTATTTTGAAATGAAAAGGTCATTTGTATAGTGGAACCTTGGATTGCAAGTAACGCGGTTAATGAGTGTTTCGCAATACGAGCTATTACTTTTTTTTAATCCTGACTCGGTTTGCGAGTGTTGTCTTGCAAAACAAGCAGGATTCAAGCCTCTTCGGTGTGCAGTACCATCTCTGGCCACATGCGGTATTGCATGCAATAGAAGTCAATGTGGAACTAATGATCTTCGTTTGCATTGACTTCTATGGGGAAACTCGCTTTTGGATTACAAGCATTCTCCTGGAATGGATTATGCTCGTAATCCAAGTTTCCACTTTAATAGCATTCCATTACAAAATGGTTTGTGAAACAATTATATATGTGGCTTAATGGTTAGCACTTCTGTTTTGCAGAATTGAGGTCCTGGCTTTGAACCCTGGCCAGAACATCATCTGCATAGAGTTTGAATGTTCTGCCTGTGCTTGTGTGGGTTTTTCCGAGGATACTCCAATTTCTTTCTACACTCTATAGACATGCTGGTAGGTTAACTGGCTTCTGTCTGAATTGTCCCTAGTATATGTGTATGCATATGAGATTGGGACCTTAAAGTGTAGGTCCACCCTAAAACTAAAATCCCTGCCTCTACAGGCATCCACGATGTAACACTAACCTATCTAGCCCTGTAATAGCCCGGTCCGGTCTCCAGCGGCGGAAGCTCTGCAGAGGACACAGCCGACAACTGCTGTGAAATGAATGGGAAGTGATGTCACCCATAGAGTTACTATAGGGCTTCTGTTGTCGTATGTGTCCTCTGTACCCGCCTCCTCAGCGAAGCCGTGGCTGACAGCTCACCATGGGATCGGGTTGGATCAGCTTCAAAAAAAGGTATGCATACTGATTTCTTCTTTACAGGGTTAGATAGGTTAGTGTTAGATCGTGGATGTCTGTAGCTGCAGGGATTTTAGTGTTAGGGTGGACTTCTACTTTAAGCCTTTCAAAAAGTATTATTATTATTTATTTATTTTTTTTGATAACCATAGTAATATAGTAGCTTGCGGTGCAGCAGGGGATGCATACATCTGACAGACCCGAAAATGTTGGATTCTGAAGACTCTTTTTCTGGTGTGGTTCCACAAACGGTTGAAGATTGGAGCCATGTGCAAATAATATTTTGACTCTTCTTTTACAGGGGGGGGGGGGTCTTTGTTTCTTGCAACAGAATTACTATAATATAAAATAGAAGGATACAATAAAGTAAGACGTAAACATATATAGAGAAAAGGGAGGAGGACCGATGAATGGTGTGATATGAAAGGAATACTCTGGACGGCTGCACGCCAAGATCCACATTTATTGATTCTTGTAAAAACCGTACAGAGAAACAGTGGAGAAGGCATGAACTTTTAATTCATCCATCAAAGTGTTCCCCACAGTCATTACCTTTGTGCCACATGCCCCACCCTATTAGATTGTAAGTTCTTAAAAGCAGGGCCCTCTTGACTCTCTTGTATGTTATTGTATTATAACTGTATTGTCTCCCTTTATATTGTAAAGTACTGTGCAAACTATTAGCACTATATAAATCTTGTAAAATGATAATGAACAGTTTGACGCATTTCATGGGGTTATGATTAACTGTTAAGGAGAGCTTGAAACGCGTCAACTTGTTCATGCCTTCCCCCCCTGTTTCTGTGTACCATTTTTACAAGTAGCAATAAAGGTGGATCTTGGAGTGCAGCTGTCCACAGTATTCCTTTCATATCTTTGTGCATCGTTTATGAAGCTGGGTTGGCACCCTTGTGCAGCGGTGTGTGAAACTGTGAAGAATGTCGCTGCCTGGAGCTGTGTTTTTTTTACATGATTAAAATGAATTGTGTGGTTTAGGTGAGCACATATTTTGAGCTAGGCTAGCTTTACATCTATGCATGTCAGGAACATGCCCAAAATTACATGCTTTTTTCACTCTCGTAGAAACGTCCTGCCCTTTGGCAGACATTATGGTGGCATTAAACGTTCGGTTTCGGTGCAGTACATTTTTGGAAAAGAGTCAAGGATTTCTTTTCTGTGTTTCCTGTGCATAGAACAACCCATTAAAATGAATGGGCTGCCCTACACATGACATGCGAAAATGCACCTGTAGGTGTGAAGCAAGGACTATTGCAGTGTTTAACTTAAAGTGTATGTAGTGATACTCCCGTAGGAGCCACAGAAATTACTGTCCAGGTCTTCCCAACTTCAGCCCCGCAGCCAGGCACACAAAAAGCTCATTCATGCTTTTCTCCAAAGACCAGTCTAGGGGATGTTGCTTTTATTGTTTTTATTTTTGAAGAACTTGGATGAGGATGAGGGAAGTGGGGGGATACACCAAGAATAAGAACTATTTACAACTGAGGACTTGGTCTCCTTCCTGTAGTTCAAGTAGAAGTAGTAGTAGTAGAGCCGGTAGAGCAAAGTCCCTTTAAGCAGTAAAGTGTCTGGACAGAGCTCTTCAGGACACCAGCCAGTGTCCCCCTTTAACCCACCGCTGACAATAATTAGGTATCAAAGAGGTAGCTAGAGAACAAGGTCCCCAAGATCTTCCCAGTGCCTATACTCATAAGGCTCAAAGACAGATGGAGCCTCCTTCCAATCTTCTAAGAGATGCCCTCCAGTGATACCAGACTGATCTATGGCAGACAACTCCCCTCAGTCAGCTTCTTCTAAGCACCCGGGTCTCAGCATTCCTCCCTCAGGTGGCCTCCTCATGGCAGCTTGTTCCTGAGAGGACAGTGTGCCTCCCTCAGACTGGACTCCTTCTCTCAGGGACAAGACCCTGAGCTCCCAGAAAAAATACAGTCTCCCAGCATGCCTTCAGAGCTGGTCTCTTTGGGATAGGCTGGGGCTGTATCAATATTTATGCTGCCATCTGCGTAGATCCACACCTATCTTCCAGAAACTTCTCAAGTTGCCTGGATACAGAGGGAGCTATCCAGCAGACTGGCAACAGCAGAGTACACCGATCAAGCTTAACTAATCAATTGCAGCTCACTGAGAGCAGTGAGCCAAACTATGCTTTTCCCTCAACCAAATTCCCAGCCACACTGACTACAACATTTATTTAATTTGTGACAACTAAATTTACCTGTCAAAACACTAACATTTATCTAACTATCCTAGCACCTACCTAGGAGAGTGCTACATCTATCCAAAGTGGAAACTTTTTTTTTTATTTGTGACCATTACCACCAGGGCTGAAAGCAAAAGTCATTATTTTGCATTGACACCAAAACAGGAATAGAGGAGATATTTTGCACTGGGGGACACTTGTTTCAGTGAACACTTGGAGGGGATTTCCCAAACTTTGGAAAGATTCCCTTTCAATTCCTGCTGTTTTTTAGGACAAGAAGGGAAGGTGATTCTCCTCAAAGGGACAAAAAAGAAAAAAAGAAAATGCTGCAGGGGTTAAACGCTTTCTGTGCTTTAGGCTCCATGCACACTGAAGCTCGTAAACGGCCGTTTTTGGGAGTTTGGGCGTTTTTTTTAACAGCCCATAAACTCCCCTCTTTGTTATCCTATGTGTCCATGCACATATGGACGTTTTTGGATGTTTATCAGCAGTGGAGTTTATGGGCTGTTTTCTGAACGACATAAAATCGCCTTCAGAAGTCGTTTTTCTGACCACAAAAAACTCCAAGCGCTAATAAACGTCGATAGATGCTCAAAAACGTGGCTCACCAGCGTTTTTTAACATTTTTGATCCATTGAAAAAAATATAAAAAAAAAAAAAATGCTAAAAAACGCTAATGCAGAAAAATGCATAAAAATGCCAATAAACGCAGTTGAAAAAAGTTAAAAAACGTTGAAAGATTCAATGCAAAGCTACAGGAGTTTTTATAACGTTATTTTAGGCTCCATGCACACTGGAGGTTAAAATAATGTTATAAAAACGCCAGTAGCTTTGCATTAAGTCTTTTAACGTTATAACTATAGTGTTTATTAACTTTTTTGCAATAGCGTTTATTAGCGTTTTTTAGCGTTTTTCTGCATTAGCGTTTTTTTAGCTTTTTTTTTTCAATGGATCAAAAACGTTAAAAAACGCTGTTGATCCATGTTTTTTGCGCGTTTTTCGACGTTTATCAGTGTTTATGAGCGTTTGGCATTTTTTGTGGTCAGAAAAACGACTCCTGAACGCGATCTTATGGCGTTCAGAAAACAGCCCATAAACTCCACTGCTGATAAACATCCAAAAACTTCCATTTCTGCATGGACACATAGGATAACTTAGAGGGCAGTTTATGGGCTGTTAAAAAAAAAAAAAAACGCCCAAACTCCCAAAAACAGCCGTTTATGAGCTTCAGTGTGCATGGAGCCTAACAATTAAAAAAATGTATTCAGATATATTCTAAAGTGATTTATTTACATCAAATTAACATTATACACATTATTCCATATTGTGCTGTTGTTCAGCACTACCATTCTGCTTCCTGCCAGACAAATGCCAAAATGTGATATCAGCCAAACAGAGTGCATTGTTTTTAATGGTTTTTAATGGTCCTACTGTCTCGTGGGGGAGATTTATTAAACAGGTGAACACACAATCTGATGTACAGTAACTGTGTATAGTAACCAATCAGCTTCCAGGTTTTATTGTCAAAGCTTAATTGAACAAGCTGAAGTTAGAAGCTGATTGGTTACTATGCACAATTGCTCCAGATTCTGTGTGCACCAGTTTTAGTAAATCTCCCCCATACACTTCTATTGTAAGCAAACACTAAAAAAAAAAAAAATGGTCTATTTATAAAATATTTGCTGTGTGAATATCTCAAACATTTGCACAGCTGTCACAGAAAAACCTCCATATTGTGTATATGTATTGCCAGCTCCACCTTGTGGCCATAATGCAGTTTTCTGATTGCCGTATTTCAGGAAAGTATTGTATTAGGGCCACTAGATGGAGCTGTCCATAATAGGAAAAGAAAAATTAGATACCCTGTTTCCCTGAAAATAAGACCTAGCGTGATTGTCGGTGATGGCTGCAATATAAGCCCTACCCCCCCAAATAAGCCCTAGTTAAAGTCCTTGTAGGTCTTAAATTCAGGATAGGGCTTATTTTCGGGGAAACAGGGTAGGGCTTATTTGGGGGGTAGGGCTTATATTGCAGCCATCACCGACAATCACGCTAGGTCTTATTTTCGGGGAAACAGGGTACAATAAGGTGATGTGACAGGTGTGTGAATGCTCGAGACATTTGCATAATAAAATTCTTTAGAAGCACTGCAAAGGAAGAAACAGCGGGTGTATGTAAACTACATATATGCTGCCCCATATATCTATAAAAGTTTTATTTATTTTTAAATTATTAACACAGATTAATAAAGTCATTTAAATTACCCAGATCTCTTTTTCATTTAAAATAAATAAATAAGTACCGGTAAATTAAATACCGTAATTAAATTAAATAGATAAAAAAAACAGCAAGTTATTTAACAAAAATCACAATAACATGTTTAAAAAAAATAATAAATGAATTTAAATGAAACCGATCTCTTTTTCATTTGAAATGATTAAATAAATAATAAATTCATTAAATAATTTAATTAAATAAGTAAAAAAACAGTTATATGTTAAAAAAAAAAAACTGCTCTCATTGCAACGCTGACCTTATCTTTGTTGTTGTCTCCCACAGGCGCACCCCTCCTGATCCTCTTCCAGGTTGATATAAGGGAGGAGGAAACTAGAGTTGGCCTATGAATAAACATCGAAATTAAAGTTGATTTTAGCACTTGTGATGCATTTATGATTTTTTTTTTTTAAACTTTAGGCCGTGAAGGTCAAAATACGCTCTCAGTGTAATTTTGGTTGCAATCAAATTCTGTGGTGTATGCCATAGGGTTCTAAGCAACATGATGGAACTCAAAACAATACTTTAATCCATTACTATAGATACTGGAGATAGTGCACAATGGGAACAAAGATATCTTGGAACATTGGTATAAGCTAGATCACACATCAGTTTTGGTTTTCTGTATGTGAGCTTTGTGCTAATTCTGAAGTATAATTTGTTTAATGCAAAATGATGCACCACTAATGTGCCAAAGTCTGTTAATGAATAACCTGTATTAGTTAGATGGGGACTGCACTTTGACTGCAGACTGGCGGATGTTGCAGGTCTTTCCTGGCTTTTAGAGGATCGATTGGTTCTCAGGGTTCAGGAGGAGTAAGGGAGAGCCCTCATCAGTTCTGCCTCTACAGGGTACGTGGCCGGTGGCTAGCCTTGGAACGGTATAGTTCTACTTATAATTCCAAATGGATGGGTGAAAAAATTAGACTGCTTCTTCAGAGCTAAAATACATAACGACTAATAAACAATTCACAGTGTGGTCTTCAGCCTTCAGAACTGATGATGAATTATGGGTTGGAGTTGCTGGATCCCACATGGGGGTTAAGTCTCTTATGGAGTGGAATATATAAAGTGCAGTGCAGTGATTCAAGTTCGGCTGCTTTCATGTAATAAAAGGCCCCATGGGAGGTGCTTTAAAATGTTAATCATAGTATAGCTGAAGGAAAAATTCCAACATGTTGTGGATGTCTCTTCATGAGGGCTCAACATACTGGTAATAATTTGACTTTAGAGATGCTGTGGTTCAAATATAGAGTTTGAGTATCTGTGAATCACAGAGCCAGATCATCCAAAGCCTAGGGCCCAGTCTGTATGCTCCTGCAGTTAACTTGGCTTAGGCCCGGTTCACACTGATGCGACAACATCTCCGACTTTAGAGCACTTGTCGCATCAGAAGTTGGACCCCGTTAGAAAAAGGTTCCTGCACTACTTTTGGTCCAACTTTGGTAAAACTTGCATTGACTTTTGTTAAAGAAGTCGCATGCAAGTCGTGTTGAAGTTGCGCTGGGGTCCGACTTCCCAGTTGCATGGCTTTGAAGTAGCGGGCAGTTTAGTAATAGTGCAATCTGTCGGAGCTGTACTGCTGTCTGTCAGTTCATAATGAAGGATAGACATGTAATTACTTGGTGTCTTACGGAGTGGACCATGCCGATATAGGCAATACAAATAGGGAGACGTATCTGTGATTAGTGTAATTCTTATCACTTTTAATCAAAAGCAGGAGTGTCCAAGCTTTCTAAAGAAAGGGCAAGTTTACTGTCCTTCAGACGTTAGGGTGGGGGGGGGGGGGGGGGCGGACTGTGCCCAGTGGGAGTAAACAATGCCCAATATTTGATATTAGGGGGGGGGAATAGTTGGTGTCAGTGAAAGGAATTATGCCCCATTGTTGGTGTCAGTGGATGGAAAAGTGCCCCATTGTTGGTGTCAGTGGCAGGAATTATGCCACAAGGGCCAAATAAATAAAGTCAAGCAAAGGGCCACTTCCGACCCCAGAGCCACAGTTTTGAGACCACTGATTGAAAGGATGAAGGGCCACAGCTGCCACCATGCCTAGGGCCCCCATTTTAATTGGATCCACTTCTGAAACAGCTGATTTAAGTAGCTATTTCCTAATGAGGTAGGCAACCTGGTCTGAACTTGGGCATTTGTGTACACCTTTAAAGGTGACATCAGCTTGTTGGTTTGTCCATGGACAGATGCAAATGGCCTTCCTCCATAAAATATGATATCAGCACTACACAAAGAATACAACCTATTGGCCAAGCTTGGCAAAACATTTTTTTTATACCCTTTGATAAGCCGTCTAGGTTCAGCAGCATAGAAAACAGCAGCCCTGGTCATGTGCCTATTTAATAAGCTTTAGTGTTCAAGGTTTATAGCTGTTGAGGAGGCATGGCACCTGCCTGCCGCTACATTAGGAACGTACACAGAAATCCTAGGCTGGGGCCAGGTTTGTTTCGCGTCTCCTCCCAGCCAATTGGGTCTTAGGGTTCCTGGCCAATCAGGTCTTAGGACCCACTTCCTGATTGGCCAGGAGGAGAAGCGGGAAAACATTCGCGGATATTAATTTGCTAATGTCACACAACTGGATGGGCTCAGGGCGCAATGCTCTGCGCCCCGAGTCCACCCTTTTTGAAGCGATTTTGAGCCTCTGGCTCTAATCATGTGCTTAAAAAGAAAAAAAAAACCCATCGAAATCCATGCGTCCAGTGCACTGCGTGGAGATTAGGGGCCGAGCATATGGATTAGGGGGGCAGCGCCCCTGCGCTCCTAATGGAGCAACCGCCACTGACAACAAGGGTTCACTTCAAAACCATTACTATGGAACCTCCAAATACATGGTTTGGTAGCCTCTCATCTGTTAAAGTATACGGCTCAGAACAAGTTCCACCTGGGGTAGACCTGGAATATCTAGCCAGGAAGACCATAATTTAACAAATTTTACCCCTACTACCTCTAAGCTGGATGGTATCACCCTGAAAAAGGGCTCTAGCAATAGCCTGCCTTGAGGTATCCTCAACTGGAAGGCCATCTAATATACCCAATAGGCATTGTTTAGGTTCCTCTGCAATCTGAACCTGGAAAACCCTGTTAAGAGTGTCTATAACCTTCTACCAATAAAATGCAACTTTGGGCACCTCCATAGGAGATGTATCAAATCCCTATGTTCCCTACAAAATCTGGTGCAGGTGGGATCAGATTTCAAAATGATTTCTAAACAAAATAAAGCATGGAGACATGGATGGATAGGGGAGATGCTCTGAATATTAAAAATTAATTATCTAGGGTTTTTGGTTTGTGGTGCTCAGATACAGTTGAATTTTGCTTTAAATAAAGTCTAATCTCAGCTTATGATTAGACTTGACAAGTTAGAGCAAGAAGAAGTTATTCCAGTCCCACAGCTGTTGGCTTGGTCTGCCATCCAAAATGGTCTGGCCGTTGTGCTATCTCATGTCACCTGTTAATGAAGCTTTTACGTTATCACCTTATACAGATCATTTATAACCCTCATGTGACCACACTGCTGTCTTATCATTGTAACATCCACATTTATGCCGCGTACACACGATCGGATTTTCCGACAGGAAATGTTGGATGTGAGCTTGTTGTCGGTAAGTCCGACTATATGTATGCTCCATCGAATATTTGCTGACTTTCCACCAACAAATGTTTGATAGCAAGTTCTCAAATTTTCTGCCAACAAAACTTGTTGTCGGAAAGTCCGATTGTGTGTACACAAGTCCGTCGCACAAAAGTTCACGCATGCTCTGAATCAAGCAGAAGGAGCTGCACTGGCTATTAAACTTCCTTTATCTCGGCTCCTCATACGTTTTGTACGTCACCACGTTCCCACGTTCGTAATTGTTGGCCAACATTTGTGTGACCGTGTGTATGCAAGACAAGTTTGAGCCAACAACCTTCGAACAAAAATCCACGGTTTTGTTAGCGGAAAGTCCGATCCTGTGTATGAGGCATTACAGTGGGCTCAGTATAGGTGTACTAAGTCTACATACATGGTTTATATAGATACGTACATAGTAATGATCATAAAGAAGAATGTTAATTAGGTAAACTATACCATCTTAAATTAAAAAAGAAGTATTCAAAAATGCTTTCCTCACGGAAGGAAACAAAAGTTAAAAAATAAAAATAAAATAAATGTATAGCAATGCACAAATAACCATCAAATACAAAAAAAAAAATGGATATGTTAAAGGAGAAGTATAGCCAAAGTTTTTTTGGCTGTGCCTCCCCTATGGATCACAGGAGTGCAGTTCGTTCTGCACTTCTGTGACCCGCTAAAGCCCCCTTTTGGCTGATGTCACAGAGTCAGTTCAGGCTCTTAAAGGATCCCGACCATATGCTCGGAATCCACCCAGATGCCTGGACCAGCAGATGGCTCAGCCTTTCAGCGAGCCACTGAGAGCCTGAGCAAGCCGCTCTCGCCCCCCGTCCACAACCCAGTGCTCCAGTGAGCGTTGTAGGGGCAGAGCAGAGAGCCAATGACTGACAGTCACTGGCTCTCTGCAGCCTGAAGACGGGACCTGAGTGATCAGCTGTGTTTGATTGCTGAGTTCTCGGTCTTAGAGCCGGCAGGGGACAGATGCAGCATTGGACTGATGTTGAATCCACCTAGGTGAGTATAATTTTTTTTTTTTTTCTAAAGCTAAACCCATACTTCTCTTTTAATGCTCAGGAAGTGACATGGCATTTTATTCTTGTGACCACTGTGATTGGCTCTCACAATGGTCACATGAATGTGAGCCTGTTCCATAGGCTCCCAATCATATGGTGCCGCTGAGAGCCTGAGACAGCTGATCCCACCTCCTCCACAGCCCACTGAGTGCTGGAGGGACAGAGCAGAGAACTGATCGATCAGCAGGGTTTGATCACTCAGTTCTTGGTCTTAGAGCCGAAGGGGGACCTATGTGAGTATATATATATATATATATATATATATATATATATATATATTTAACTTAAACCCATAATTCTCTTTTAAAATATCCTAAATATACCCCAGAAAACCCAGAGCCTCAAAAAAAAAAATGTAGATTTTTTAAAAATACAGAAAAAACCCAATGTGTGAAATTGAGAGTTTCCACTAACTTAGTGGTTCCTCCCACTGACCTTATATTAGTACAGGAAACAGAGGATCAAGCCGCTGAATCCAACACTCTCGAATGTGTTGATTTCTAAATGTTTCTTGGTGGAGCAGGAGATGTGAGTATCTAAGTTCTACTTTGCAGTGGCAGATTTATTTCAGGTACTAGATATACCAACAGAAATGTGTATCATAAAAAAAAAAAAATGTTTAAATTAATTGTAGCCTTTATCAACGACCTGATTATTTCTTTTTTTTTTTTCAGTATGCTTAAGAAGCTTCAAGCAGCAAAACAAATCAACAAGGTACTTGACTAAATTCAAACTTCCCAATATTAAGTTCCAAGTGAACCATGACCTACTTTCCAGGATAGGATGCCCTCTTTTTGCTTGTCTACATCTTCACACTTATAACAGGTCTTCCCCTGAACATAAGGGCCCTGTGTACGCTCATTAAAAAATTTAGGCAAGGTGTCCTACCAGTGGACATCCTACTGGTCAACTTGACCATTTCTGATTTGCTTCTTTTGATGTTTCTTCCCTTCTGCATGTTGAAAGCAGCGCCTGGCATGCAGTGGAATATGTATTTTGCCATTTGTCAACGTTTATGTATTTCAGCAGCATTTACATTACTTCTCTTTTCCTCGTGGCCATCAGTGTGGAGAGATATTTTGCTGTTGCCTTTCCTATCAAATATACACTTCTCCGGAAACCAATCTACTCTGTGCTGACTAGCCTCTTCATCTGGTTTATTGGATCTGTTCACTGCAGTATTGTTTACATTGTGGAGCACATTATTCACAATAATATGACGAAATACAATATGATGTGCTACAGTACCTTTTCTACACGGCAGCTCAAAATTTTACGTTCAGGCTAGAAGAGAATTTGCTTCTCTTTCATCTCTTTGTGATCACCGTCTTCTGCTATTCCATGCCTCAATTGGAGAGAAAGAGAAAAATAAGAGCCACCTGCCTAGTGGTGGTCACCCTCATTAATTTTATTCTTTGCTTCATGCCCTATAATTTATCACATGTTGTGGGGTTTTTCCAAGGTTATAGTTCAGAATGCAGAGTCTACGCTCTGCTGTTAAGCACGTTCAATGCATCGTTGGATACTATCATATTCTACTTCTCATCTACTTCCTTTAAGAAAGTCTTTTTGGAGGGACTGGTGGACGTTTAAAAAATGTTGCATTTAGGAAAATGATGCTATAAAATTTGTATAGCACCATGTGAGAGAGAGACTAAAAAGATCAGAGTTTCAGCTTAGGACCATACAGAACTACATACTACTGTGTATATAATTGTTAGTTTTATGGTGTGAAATATATGGCGTTAAACTTGCAGTAACACACTGAAATATACTGCATTAAACGTGCACTAACACTTAGAAATAAACTGTGTTAAATGGCACATAATGCACTGAAATATACAGCGTTAAGCTTGCAGTAACGCACTGAAATATACTGCATTAAATGTACACTAACACACTGAAATATACAGCATTAAATGGCACATAACGTACTGAAATATATGGCGTTAAAAGAGACTAAAAAGATCAGAGTTTCAGCTTAGGACCATAAAGAACTACATACTACTGTGTATATAATTGTTAGTTTTATGGTGTGAAATATACGGCGTTAAACTTGCAGTAACGCACAGAACTATACTGCGTTAAAACGTGTGCTAACGCACAGAAATATACTGCGGTAAGTGGCATGTAACGCACTGAAATATACAGCATTAAACGTGCAGTGACGCACTGAAGTATACTGCGTTAAATGGCACGTAACGCACTGAACTATACCGCAGTAAACCTGCCCTGACAAAATAAACTGACACTAATGTAAAAATGAATAGTAACTACACTAACACTTACTGAGCCATCACTAGATTCACACTAAACTGATATTCTACAATGACAATAGAATCAGAATAGTACACTATAGCACACTAACTGTCTAGTAGCACTGAACAGAGCCCTGTTTTATCTCTCTCCATCCCAATATCACACTACAAATGGCCGCTATTGAAAGAATTATTTTATAGTGTGTGGCGGGACTAAGAGCAATGAGCCATGATTGGATAGAGTCATCATGACAGCGTCCAATGATGGCTCTGATAGTGCTCTGTGCCCTGATTGGGCAAAAGCTTTCATTGCTTCAGCCAATCAGCGATTCCAATGCACTGTACGGTGGCACAGTGCATTGTGGTCATTCAGCGGGCCAAACAAATGGATGAACGCCCCAATAAACTCATGCTCGGGCCGAACCATTTGCCCATCCCTAGTCACAAATAATCTCTATATTGTGTATATTATGTTTATTTTCTATAATAAGGTGATGTAACAGCTGTGTGAATGCTCAAGACAAATTCTTTAGAAGCACTGCAAAGGAAGAACCAGTACGTGTATGTAATTTACATATATGCTGCCCCTATATACCTATAAAAGACATAAACATGTATTTTTTTTAAATTATTAACACATATTAATAAAGTAATTTAAATTAAACTGATCTCTTTTTCATTTGAAATAATTAAATAAATAAGTAAATTCTTTAAATAATTTAATTAAATAAGTAAAAAAACAGTAAGTTATATGCTAAAAAAAACCTGCTCTCATTGCAATACTCACCCTATCTTTGTTGTTGTCTCAGACAGGCGCACCCCTCCTGTCATTCAGCTCCGATCCTCTTCCAGATTGATGTAAGGGAGGAGGAAACTAGAGCTGGCCTTTAATTAAAAATCAGTATTAAAGTTATTTGTGAAGCAGTTCTGATTTTTTTTTTTTACTTTTAGCTGTGAGGGTCAAAGTACGCTCTCAGTGTAATTTTGGTTGCAACCAAATTCTGTGGTGTATGCCATTGGGTTCTAAGCAACATGACCAAACTCAAAACAATACTTTAACCACTTGAGCCCCGGACCATTATGCTGCCTAAGGACCAGAGGTCTTTTTCCAATTTGGCACTGCGTCGCTTTAACTGCTAATTGCGCGGTCATGCAATGCTGTACCCAAACGAAATTTGCGTCCTTTTCTTCCCACAAATAGAGCTTTCTTTTGATGGTATTTGATCACCTCTGCAGTTTTTATTTTTTGCGCTATAAACGGAAAAAGACCGAAAATTTTGAAAAAAAATGATATTTTCTACTTTTTGTTATAAAAAAAATCCAATAAACTCAATTTTAGTCATACATTTAGGCCAAAATGTATTCGGCCACATGTCTTTGGTAAAAAAAATGTCAATAAGCGTATATTTATTGGTTTGCGCAAAAGTTATAGCGTCTACAAACTAGGGTACATTTTCTGGAATTTACACAGCTTTTAGTTTATGACTGCCTATGTCATTTCTTGAGGTGCTAAAATGGCAGGGCAGTACAAAACCCCCCCAAATGACCCCATTTTGGAAAGTAGACACCCCAAGGAAATTGCTGATAGGCATGTTGAACCCATTGAATATTTATTTTTTTTGTCCCAAGTGATTGAATAATGACAAAAAAAAAAAAAAAAAAAAATATTTACAAAAAGTTGTCACTAAATGATATATTGCTCACACAGGCCATGGGCCTATGTGGAATTGCACCCCAAAATATATTCAGCTACTTCTCCTGAGTACGGGGATACCACATGTGTGGGACTTTTTGGGAGCCTAGCCGCGTATGGGACCCCGAAAACCAATCACCGCCTTCAGGATTTCTAAGGGTGTAACTTTTTGATTTCACTCTTCACTGCCTATCACAGTTTCGGAGGCCATGGAATGCCCAGGTGGCACAACCCCCCCCCAAATGACCCCATTTTGGAAAGTAGACACCCCAAGCTATTTGCTGAGAGGCATATTGAGTCCATGGAATATTTTATATTTTGACACAAGTTGCGGGAAAGTGACACT
Organism: Aquarana catesbeiana; assembly: GCF_042186555.1. NCBI lineage: Eukaryota > Metazoa > Chordata > Amphibia > Anura > Ranidae > Aquarana > Aquarana catesbeiana. The sequence continues at coordinate 23,971,824 of NC_133333.1, forward strand.
TTTTTTTTTTTTGCACAAAGTTGTCACTAAATGATATATTGCTCACACAGGCCATGGGCATATGTGGAATTGCACCCCAAAATACATTTAGCTGCTTCTCCTGAGTATAGGGATACCACATGTGTGGGACTTTTTGGGAGCCTAGCCGCGTACGGGGCCCCGAAAACCAATCACCGCCTTCAGCGTTTTTAAGGGCGTGAATTTTTGATTTTACTCTTCACTGCCTAACACCGTTTCGGAGGCCATGGAATGCCCAGGTGGCACAAAACCCCCCCAAATGACCCCATTTTGGAAAGTAGACACCCCAAGCTATTTGCTGAGAGGCATGGTGAGTATTTTGCAGCTCTCATTTGTTTTTGAAAATGAAGAAAGACAAGAAAAAACTTTTTTTTTTTTTCTTTTTTCAAATTTCAAAACTTTGTGACAAAAAGTGAGGTCTGCAAAATACTCACTATACCTCTCAGCAAATAGCTTGGGGTGTCTACTTTCCAAAATGGGGTCATTTGGGGGGGTTTTGTGCCACCTGGGCATTCCATGGCCTCCGAAACTGTGATAGGCAGTGAAGAGTGAAATCAAAAATTCACGCCCTTAGAAAGCCTGAAGGCGGTGCTTGGTTTTCGGGGTCCCGTACACGGCTAGGCTCCCAAAAAGTCTCACACATGTGGTATCCCCGTACTCAGGAGAAGCAGCAGAATGTATTTTGGGGTGTAATTTCACATATTCCCATGGCATGTTTGAGCAATATATCATTTAGTGACAACTTTGTGCAAAAAAAAAAAAAAAAAAAAAAAATTTGTCTCTTTCCCGCAACTTGTGTCGCAATATAAAATATTCCATGGACTCGACATGCCTCTCAGCAAATAGCTTGGGGTGTCTACTTTCCAAAATGGGGTCATTTGGGGGGGGGTTTGAACTGTCCTGGCATTTTATGCACAACATTTAGAAGCTTATGTCACACATCACCCACTCTTCTAACCACTTGAAGACAAAGCCCTTTCTGGCACTTATTTTTTACATGAAAAAGTTTTTTTTTTTTGCAAGAAAATTACTTTGAACCCCCAAACATTATATATTTTTTTAAAGCAAATGCCCTACAGATTAAAATGGTGGGTGTTTCATTTTTTTTTTCACACAGTATTTGCGCAGCGATTTTTCAAACGCATTTTTTGGGGAAAAAACACACTTTTTTAAATTTTAATGCACTAAAACACACTATATTGCCCAAATGTTTGATGAAATAAAAAAGATGATCTTAGACCGAGTACATGGATACCAAACATGACATGCTTTACAATTGCGCACAAACGTGCAGTGGCAACAAAATAAATACATTTTTAAAAGCCTTTAAAAGCCTTTACAGGTTACCACTTTAGATTTGCAGAGGAGGTCTACTGCAAAAATTACTGCCCTCGATCTGACCTTCGCGGCGATACCTCACATGCATGGTGCAATTGCTGTTTACGTTTGACGACAGACCGCCGCTTGCGTTCGCCTTAGCGCAAGAGCAGGGGGCGACAGGGGTGCTTTTTTTTTTTTTTTTTTTTTTTTTTTTCTTTATTATTTTTTTGCTTTTTTATCTTATTTTTAAACTGTTCCTTTCATTTTTTTTTTTTTTAAATCATTTTTATTGTTATCTCGGGGAATGTAAATATCCCCTATGATAGCAATAGGTAGTGACAGGTACTCTTTTTTGAAAAAATTGGGGTCTATTAGACCCTAGATCTCTCCTCTGCCTTCAAAGCATCTGACCACACCAAGATCGGTGTGATAAAATGCTTCCCCAATTTCCCAATGGCGCTATTTACATCCGGCGAAATCTAAGTCATAAAATGCTCGTAGCTTCCGGTTTCTTAGGCCATAGAGATGTTTGGAGCCACTCTTGTCTCTGATCAGCTCTATGGTCAGCTGGCTGAATCACCGGCTGCATTCTCAGGTTCCCTGTTGAGACAGGAGAGCCAGAGAAAAACACGGAAGACGGTGGGGGGGGGGGGCATTCCCTCCCACGGCTTGTAAAGGCAGTCTAGAGGCTAATTAGCCGCTAGGATTGCTTTTACATGAAAGCCGACCGCTGGCTGAAAAGAATGATACCAAGATGATACCTAAACCTGCAGGCATCATTCTGGTATAACCACTCAAAGTTGTGAATGGCGTACCTGAAGACAAAAAAATGGTTAACAATAAAGCACAGTAAACAGTAAAGTATAAATAATTACATACCTGAAAAACAAACATGATAAAACATAATAACAATAACAATAACAATAACAATAAAACACTGCAGAATAGAATACAGTAAAAAAAGAGCAGAACAATAGAGAGCAAGAATAGAGAGAGAGAACAATAAAACGACAACTATTTTTTTTTATTTTATATATATATATATTTTTTTTTTTTACACTTTTTTTGTAACTAACTTTTATAACGGTAACCGGTTCCAGGTTCGGGTCTCTCAAAATGCGATGGCATCTTGGGAGACCCTGTGAAAGTGTGCCTAGTCTGTGCAATGCTGTACCCTACGCTAATACTCAACTAGTGAATGGTAGCGTTCAAAACATTCACCAATGCAAAGACCAGGATTGTCAGGACAGGAGGGACAATAATAGCGGGTGTCACGCCTATATCCGCGCTTGCTGCAGACACAACATCTTTTTGGGGGGGTTCGTTGGGTAGGGGTACTCGGGAGGACATAAAAATGCCTCTCATGCAGCCGACTGCATTTGGTTGGGGATGTGAATGGGGGAAGTACGGGTGCTGCAGAAGTGGTGGGTTCCCAATTAGGATTGGCGAATGCAGCAGGAAGGGCACTATGGGCACGACGGGCCTGTGTTTGTCTTTTTGGTGGCAGCGGGACACTACTTGTGCTTGCCACCTCACCAGCTTGAACTGCACTTATGGGACTCGCCACGTCACCAAGTGTTACTGCAGCGCTGGTTTGACTACGACCGGGGTGTACTAGGCCGCTGGTGCTTGCCAGTTCAATAAAAAGCTTCCAAAAAAACTGTTAGCGATCGCAGGGATCAGGCCTGACTCTGCGAACGCTGCAGTTATGCGTTTAGTGTTTTGTAAGTGTCAGTGATCGATCGATACTGCACTTGGGTGGGCTGGACTGGGCCGGGCGGAGGGGCAAAACGCAGGTGCTAGCAGGTATCTGGGCTGATCCCGCTAACACTGCGTTTTTGGGAACCCTAAACTGCTGGGGACGCTAGTATAGATCTGATCGGATCAGATATTGATCCGTTCAGATACTGTACCACTAAGGGAGGTGTATGCTGCGTGTGTGGGTGTTAGTGGTACTGGCGCTAACCTGACGCTGCCTGGGGCCGGTGCTTGCTAGTTCACCAAAATGCTACCAAAAAAACTGTTAGCGATCGCAGGGATCAGGCCTGACTCTGCGAACGCTGCAGTTATGCGTTTAGTGCCTTGTAAGTGACAGTGATCGATCGATACTGCACTTGGGTGGGCTGGGCTGGGCCGGGCGGAGGGGCACAACGCAGGTGCTAGCAGGTATCTGGGCTGATCCCGCTAACACTGCGTTTTTGGGAACCCTAAACTGCTGGGGACGCTAGTATAGATCTGATCGGATCAGATATTGATCCGATCAGATACTATACCACTAAGGGAGGTGTACGGTGCGTGCGTGGGTGTTAGCGCTACTGGCGCTAACCTGACGCTGCCTGGTGCTTGCTTGCCAGTTCACCAAAATGCTACCAAAAAAACTGTTAGCGATCGTAGGGATCAGGCCTGACTCTGCGAACGCTGCAGTTATGCGTTTAGTGTTTTGTAAGTGACAGTGATCGATCGATACTGCACTTGGGTGGGCTGGGCGGAGGGGCAAAACGCAGGTGCTAGCGGGTATCTGGGCTGATCCCACTAACACTGCGTTTTTGGGAACCCTAAACTGCTGGGGACGCCAGTATAGATCTGATCGGATCAGATATTGATGCGATCAGATACTATACCACTAAGGGAGGCGCATGCTGCGTGCGTGGGTGTTAGCGGTACTGGCGCTAATCTGACGCTGCCTGGGGCGACGCATATCACCGCCGGGCGATCAGGGGGCTAAACCTTTATTCGGTAATAAACGGCGGGTGCCCTGACACTATAAAAAATAAACGAACTAACCTGCGTCACCCGTAACGGTTATACGGTGATCAGTGGTGAAAGGGTTAACTAGGGGGCAATCAAGGGGTTAAAACATTTATTAGGTAGTATATGGGGGTCCCTGTCGCTATAAAACGCTGACGGCGAACCTAAATATTTACCTCACTAACTAGCGTCACCAGTGACACTAATACAGCGATCAGAAAAATGATCGCTTAGCGACACTGGCGATGGGGGGTGATCAAGGGGTTAAAACTTTATTAGGGGGGGTTAGGGGGGTATCCTAGACCTAAAGGGGGGTAATACTCACTGTCCCAACACTGTAACTGTCACAAACTGACACTATGCAGTAATCAGAAAAAAAAAAAAAAAAAAAAAAAACCTGCTGGTGTCAGTTTGTGACAGGGGGGGGGGGGTGATTGGGGGGGGATCGGGGGGGGGATCGGGGTGTTTTGTATGCCTGGCAAGTTCTACTGTGTGTGTGTGTGTTGTGCACTCACATTGATGTCTTCTCCCCTCGGCGCTGGAACGGAAACTACCGAGCCGAGGGGAGATGACATCATTTCCTTTGCTGCTGTTTAGCATACAGCAGCAAAGGAGTGTTCCCATTGGCCGGCGGCGATCGCGAGGGGGGGGCCACGAACGGATGGCCTCCCCCTCATCTCGGATCGCCGGGGAACAGAACGGGACCGCTTCGGGCACCGGGGGGGGGTCCGATCGGACCCCCCACCCGCGAGAGGCAAATCACGTACATGTACGTGATTTTGCCTGCCCGTGCCGCCTTGCCGACGTAAATCGGCGTTAGGCGGTCCTTAAGTGGTTAATCCAATACTATATACCAGGGGTCTTCAAACTATGCCCCTCCAGTTGTTCAGGAACTACAATTCCCATCATGCTTAGTCATGTCTGTGGATGTAGATCACACATCCGTTTTGGTTCTCCATATGTGAGTTTTGTCCTAATTCTGAAATATAATTTGTTTAATGCAAAATGATGCACAGTTAATATGTCAAAGTCTGTTAATGAATAACCTGTATTAGATGGGGACTGCACTTTGACTGCAGACTAGATGATCTGTTGGTTCTCAGAGTTCTCATCATGGAGCTTTTGGACCATAAAAAAACATTTTACAGTGCAACTCTGGTGAAATTGTTGTATACAAAGGTCTGGATGTGAGGCACTGGATTATTATAGTCCAATAACAATAATCTGTTTAATAGAAATCAACTTTTCTGGCAGCTTTCAAGGGACCTTGGGTGGAATCCAATGGTGAAGAAAGTATTGATAGTGCTACACCACTGCTCTTAAAGAGGAACTTCAGGTGCTTATTTGATTTTTTTTTAGCTTCACTCACCTGCCATGCAGCCTCTGCCTTTGAACCCATTGATCAGGTGCAGCAGGGTCCCACACTGCCATCTTGGTCCTCCTCAGTCATTGAAAGCTGGCTGCCTCTTCCATGTTCGGGCAACCAGTCTCTTATGATGGCCACAGATCTGCCCATCAACTGCTGTTATTCCCTACTCCTGCAGCCTCCTGGGATATGTGACATGGAATCCCAGGAGGCTGAGCCAGAAGAAACACCTCATTCTTCCATAGACAAAAATGTCAGTGGGTGGGCAGGGCCAAAAAAAAAAAGCCTAAAGAAAAAAATGCCCCCAAAAAAGCGTGAAGGATAGTGGTCATGGAAAGTGCCTTAGAAGATCTTCGGAAAAGGTCACGTTTAAAGCCCAAAATAATAGCCGTTTAATTAAAAGGCAGATTAACATGACATAAAACAACCAATGTTTCGGAGGTTACATACAGCCCCCTTCATTGGGGCTACAATAAAAAGCAAGGAAGACAAAATAGAGAATGTGAAATAAGAATATAATATAATAAATATAATAATATATATACAATATATAAAATATAATAAGAACTAAAGAGTCTCTTAATGAAGGTGAAAGAGAACGCAAATGCTGGCCTGAAATTGAACATTAAGAAAACTAAGATCATGGCAACCGGTCCCATCACTCTTTGGCAAATAGAAGGAGAAGAAGTGGAAACAGTGACAGATTTTTTCTTCCTAGGCACCAAGATCACGGCAGACGGTGCTGTAGCCATGAAAGCCATGAAAGACGCTTGCTTCACCCTACTGACAAAGTGCCATATAGTCAAAGCTATGGTATTCCCAGTAGTAACCTATGGCTATGAAAGTTGGACCAAAAGGAAGACTGAACACCAAAGAATTGATGCTTTTGAATTATGGTGTTGGAGAAGACTCTTGAAAGTCCCTTGGATGGCAAAAAGATCAAACCAGTCAATCCTGAAGGAAATCAGTCCTGAATATTGACTGGAAGGACAGATCCTGAAGCTGAAACTCTAATACTTTGGCCACCTAATGCAAAGCGAGGACACATCGGAAAAGACCCTGATGCTGGGAAACATGGAAGGAAAAAGGAGACAACAGAAAACAAGATGGATAGATAGCATAATCGAAACAATGAACATGAAGTAAAGCATACCCTAGGAGGCAGTGGAGGCACTGAAGGATAAAAAAAAGCTTGGCGTGCTATGGTCCAGTTGGTCACAAAGAGTCGGACATGACTAAATGACTGGACAACAACAATATAATATAATACTTTTAGTTCCATAAAGTTTTATTGAAAAATTAAAGGTATACATGCACAAAGTAGCATCCATAAATATGCGGTGGCAAAAGCCAAATATGAGTCCAGAGAGCAAAGACCAATAGGCTATAATAAAGTGTCATCCAAGAAAGGCAAAAATAATTTTATGCTTATTTAATATTCTTTATTTAAAATTCCTTGTTTTTATTGTAGCCCTGATGAAGGGGTGCTTTGTAACCCTCGAAATGTGTTGGCTATTTTTTTCCATGTTTCCTATGAATTAAAAGGCTATTAGGGGTAGAAGAATGTTGAGGTATTTAACCAATTGCCTACTGGGCACTTTTACCCCCTTCCTGCCCAGGCCAATTTTCAATGTTCAGCGCTGTCGCACTTTGAGTGAAAAATGCAACACTGTACCCAAATAAAATTTTTATCATTATAATTTTTTTCACACAAATAGAGCTTTCTTTTGGTGGTATTTAATCACCACTGGGTGTTTTATGTTTTGCTAAATAAACAAATAAAGACCGAAATTTGGAAAGAAAAAAAAAACCTTTTTGTTTGTTATAAAATTTAGCTAATTTGTCTCCTTCACTGATGTACACAGATGAGGATGCACTGATGGGCACAGATGAGGCTGCACTGATGGGCACTGATGATGTCTGAATTCACTTTGGCACTCAGTAGCCTATTTAAAGTGCCTCAAGACTCATGATCATTGCTGAGTGGTCATCAGTTCCTGTGATCTGTGACCAGACCCTGCTTGTTCCTGTGATATACCTGGTTTGCCTTCTGACTACGTCTGATCTCGATCCCTCCAGTACTTGACCTCTGACTTGCTTCTTGACGCTCTACCTTGTTATCCCTTTGGTTCATCAGCTTCCCCTGTAATAATGACCTTTGCTTGGCTCATGTTTACGTGGTTGTCTTCCGGATCTGGACCCTTGCTGCCTGCCTGTTGCCAGCTACTGCCTGTCTAACCATGTTCCTGTTTCCGGCTTCTGCAAAGCCTTATGATGACATCTCACATGAGTTCCTGTTCTTCAGCTTCTACTTCATCGCCAGATCCAGTCCTTTTGCTAGCCAGGGCTTACTACAGGTGCCCGTGCCACTCTGTGTCCTGTTCTACCCTGTCATCAATCTTGGGGGCCAAACGGGACAGGAAGTGAAAGAGAGATCCCTCTCATCAGTTCAGCCTCTACCAGGTACTTGACAGGTGGCTAGCCTTGGAACGGTATAATTCTACTTGTTTGAAATGGATGGGTGAAAAATTAGGCTGCATCTTCAGGACTAAAATACATAAAGACTAAAAATCAATGCACAATGTGCTTCTCCGCCTTCAGATTAATGAATTATGGGTTGGAGTTGCTGGATCCAATATGGAGGTATACTCTCTTGTGGAGTGGAACTCAACTCAAGTTAGACTACTTTCATACAATAAAAGGCCCCTGGGAGGTGCTTTAAACATTTAAGTATAGTATAGCTGAAGGAAAAATTCCAACATTTTTAAAGGTTTTCCTTCATCCAGGCTCAACATTCTGGTAATAATTTGAAAGGAGAGAAGGTGTGGTTAAAATATCAAGTTTGAGCATTTGTGAACAACAGAGCCAGATCATCTAGGCCTAGGAGGGCCGGACTGTGCCCAGTGGGAGTAAACAATGCCCGATCTTTGGTATTATGGGGAAAAACAGTTGGTGTCAGTGGGATGAATAGTGCCCCATTTTTGTTGTCAGTGGAAAAAATGATGCCCTAACGTTGGTGTCAGAGGAGGGATTTATCCCCTATCGTTGGTGTCAGCGGAAGGAATTATGCCCCATCGTTGGTGTCAGCAGAAGGAGTTATGCCCTATTGTTGGTGTCAGTGGCAGGAAAAATGCCACAAGGGCCAGATAATGGCAAGCAAGGGGCCACATCTGGGCCCAGGGCCGCAGTTTGTAGACCACTAATCAAAAGGATGAAGGGCCAAAGCTACTACCATGCCTAGGACCCCTGTCTAATTGGATCCAACTCCGGAACAGCTGACTTAAGTGGCTATTTCCTAATGAGGTAGGCAACCTGGTCTGAACTTTGACATTTGTGTACACCTTTGAAGTTGGCATCAGCTTGTTGGTTTGTCCATGGACAGATGCAAATGGCCATCCTCCATGAAATAATATATTAGCACTACACAAAGATTACAACCTATAATCAGATTGGCCGGGCTTGATAAAACAAATTTTATTTTCGAACCCTTTGATAAGCCCTCTAAGTTCAGAAGCATAGAAAACAGCGGCTCTTGTCATGTACCTATTTAATAAGCTTTAGTGTTCAAGGTCTATAGCTCTCGCAGAGGCATGGTAATTGCCTGCCGCTACCTTAGGAACGTACACAGAAATCCTCCATGTGTTTTTCCATATATTGATCGGTTTGAAATATAAGCTTTAGCCATCTGCAAACAGCGGACAGATAAAACTTGTAGAGGAAATCTTTGTGCAAACCACCTCTAATTATACTTAGTTAGTCAAAGGAGAGGCTTGTGTCAACTCCTAATTATGAAGAAACTCACTGCACGACTGTAGTGCAGTACGGTTCTCATAGAAGATATCAACCGGGTGATTTCAATCTCATCACTCAATACTAATTAAGGTCGGTACAAATTAATTTTTTATTTGCATTTTTGCTGTTATAATATTCAATATTTAAGTTGTTGCATTTTTATTTTCAATTTTATTTTTCATTTTTGCTGTTGTATTACTTGTATTGCCTTGTATTATTATACTGTTTTTTAAAATATTTCCTTTTGTGATGTCATAAAGTGATGGGATGTCATAAAGGGATGTAACCTCCTCCTTTCTTATGTTCATCCTGCATGCTGTTGGGTGGGCACCCCAAGCAGTCTCTTCCGCCCTTCATTGTAAAACCGTAAAGCCAAAATATTTTGACGACCAATATTTTCTCTCTTGCATGTACAGGTAGTCATTATTGTAGGCTCATGTGGTAATTTTAAACTATTAGAATGACTCCAACTTAGGAAGGAATATGATGAATTTGAGTAAAAAAAAAAAAACAAAAAAAAAAAACATAGCAAATATTAAAAATATAACAAAAATAACAAACCTAAAAAACTTGATCCGCTTAGCCGAATTCAAGATTTTCTAAAGTATAAATAAAGCCAAAATATATTTTTAAAATTTGGATAGTGGGGAAGGGTTATAATCAGGCTGTTGTCTTTAATTGTTCACCAGAAATGAAAGTGAGGGTAATTCCAAAATTTCGAGTTGCCTCCAGAACTAGAATAAAGGGAAAATCTTCCTTTAGGAACAATTGTTCCTAAGACAACTTATGCCGCGTACACACGATCGGAAATTCCGCCAGCAAAAGTCCGATGTGAGCTTTTGGTCGGAAATTCCGACCGTGTGTATGCTTCATCGGACTTTTGCTGGCAGATTTCCCGCCAGCAAAAGATTGAGAGCAGGTTCTCAATTTTTCGGTCGGAAAAAGTTCCGATCGGAAATTCCGATCATCTGACCGACGCGCAAAATTCCTACGCATGCTCGGAAACAATTCGACGCATGCTCGGAAGCATTGAACTTAATTTTCTCGGCTCGTTGCAGTGCTGTACGTCACCGCGTTCTTCAATGTTGAAAGTTCAGAGAACTTTTGTGTGACCGTGTGTATGCAAGCCAAGCTTGAGCGGAATTCCGTCGGAAAAACCATCCAAGATTTTTCCGACGGAAATTCCGCTCGTGTGTACGGGGCATAAGAGGTTGTATCCCCCACACATCCTCTCACTTCCTCTTGAGTCTACAGGGGTGAAGGGAAATCCCCCTAAAGAGACACAGGTGACTAATAGCAATCGTAACCCTACCCTACTCTATTCACAATGCTAATAAAAAAAAAAGTTTGGACTTTAGATAGACTTTAAGACTTGACTAAAAATAAGAACTGTTCTGGATTGTTTTTTTCTCATTTTTATTTTTAACTTTTTTTAATTGATAGGCATTTTTATAACCCACATAAGCTGATCCCTAAGACAATGCTTTAAAATTCCCACCAGAGACCAGGGATTATAAAAACAAAAGTTAGAAAGGGGTATTAGACACTGTTATCGTTGTAAGGCTCCCTCTGATGTAAGAGGGCACCATTTTAAATAGTATATTAACCCAGTGGAATCTAGACATGTGCAGAATGAAAAACATTGTTTTAATTTGTTTAGTTCCGATTTGTTATTTACATTAATTTGTTTAATCCGTTTAATTCGTTTTTGGAATTTGTTTTGTTTATTCATATTTGAATCGGTTTGAATTTTCAAATTCGAATTCGGATCGTTTCGAAAAAGGTTTTCGAATCAACTTTGCATAGTTTTCGAATTCGAATAGTTTTCTAAATCGAATCGTTTTCGAATTTGAAATGTTTTCAAATTCGAAACGTGAATAAAATAGAATAGGTAATAAAGGAATAGAATAGAAAAAAATAGAATAGAAAAGAATATAACAGAAAATAAAAGAATAGAATATAATAGAGTAAAACAGAACAAAATAGGATAGAAAATAAAAGAACAGAATGGAATAGGATAGAATAGAAATGAATAGAATAAAAATAAGAATAGAATTACATAGAAAGAGTATAACCATCTTCTGAAATTCAAATAGAATATAAAAGAATAGAATTAAAAAAAAACAATAGAATAGAATAGAATTGAAATATAACCATTTTCCAAAATTCAAATAGAATCAATTTGAATTTAAATAGAATAGAAAACAATAGAGTAGAATAGAATAGAAAATAACACAATAGTATAGAAAAAACAACAAAATAGAATTGAATGAATATAACCATCTTACATGGGAGAAGTATAGTTATAGAGCTAGTCTGCTGGAAAGACTCAATTTAGGCGCCACATCCCTTATTTGCAAAGATAACATAGAAAAGGAGGAATTGGACTTTTTAAGCGCAAACATAAACAAAATTTAGAAAAATAGAAAATATTTATTTAGATTAAAAATACATAAGTGAAAAAAGTAAAACCACAGTACATCAGTAACAAATATCAACAGAAGTATAATTGTATCTCTACATGTTTCGCCATTCACGGCTTCTTCAGGAGATTCTGTTACAATAAGCTCTGTATGCATAGACTGATCACTTCAAAGTTTCAAGAATACAATCATCAAACAGTTGTGGAAAGGCATGCAGGGCCATTTGGGAGCATCATAGAGAAGGGTAATAGACTGGGAAGAATTGAAAGTCCATCTCAATAAATTTTTCAGAACCAATCAAGGTCTTGATATCACCAGCAGGTTACAATTGCTCTATTTGCAAACAAGGGAGAAAAATAGACTTTTTGATTCTCAAAGTGTTCCAAACTTCCCTATTGTTTTCTGGAGCCCTAGGCAGCATGCCTCCTTCCATGGACCAAACCGGTTTTTGTTTTTTAAATCTGGAGAGTAGCATAGGGGGACAATGTTGCATTTCCATAAATGGTTGGATCAGCAGGAGCTCCTGCCTCCTCCTTCCTGCCGAGTTCCCCCACAGCAAGCAGCTTGCAATGGGGGCACCTGAGCCAAGCCGTTGCTCTGTGTGTCCATTCAGACAAGGAGCTGCGGTTCAGCCCCGCCCCTTCTCTCTCCTTATTGGCTTACTGATTTTGATTGACAGCAGCTGGAGCCAATGTCAATGTATCAGCCAATGAGGAGGGAGAGTCTCCAGAGAGCTGAGGTTCTTGTGCACATTGCTGGATAGAGATGAAGCTCAGGTAAGTATTAGGGGGGCTGCACAAAGAAGGTCAATCCTGTTTACCAACGATACCTTTGCCTGCCATTTTAAACCACAATTCTGACTTCCACGTGCACCGACCTCAGCCTGTTAATCTACCATGTTTTTTGCCTGCCACTTGGACTGAACTTTTGCCCTTTTACTTTTAGTACACAGGGGTCTCACATATGTGAGGGGCTTCAGAATAGCAGAGTAGGGAAAACCAGTTTTTGGTTTTCTGTGTTCCCACAACAGGGCCTGATGTCCAGAGACTTCAAAAAGATTTGGGCGGGAGAAGCCTCTCTGTGGCCCTAAGCTTGATGGTCCTCCCTGCTGCCTGGACCAATAATTTGGCCTCATAGAATATACATTGGGGTGTTTGCTTTACAAAATGGGGTCATTTTGTGGGCAATTCCATTGTCCTGGTGCTCCAGGGCCTTCAAAATTGTGATAGGTCTTTCAGGAAATGATATGTGTACCATATTTTTTGCTCAATAAGACGCACCTGACCATAAGACGCACCTAGGTTTTAGAGGAGGAAAACAAGAAAAAAAATATTCTGAACCAAATGGTGTACTAAAATATTTTCCAGTGCCCATGAAATGCAGCCTGACCAGTGCCAAAGAAATGCAGCCTGACCAGTGCCATAAACGCAGACTGACAATTGCCATAAACACAGACTGACCATTGCCAATAATGCAGAGTGACCAATAATGCAGAGTGACCAATAAAGCAGAGTGACGATTAATGCAGATTGACCAATAATGCAGAGTGACCAGAGCCGAATGCTATGTTTTCTGTATCTGGCAGAGCAGGGGGATCGCCCGGTGCCCACGGGGGGGTTTGGATGTCTGTCCCCCACTCTCCTGCCTCTCTTCCGGTGTTGGCGGAGGTGCCTGCGGTGGCGGTGCTGGTGGCGACAGGGGGGGCGGTGCCAGCGGCAACGGTGGGTGGTGCCTGTCGTATTTTCGCAGCATAAGACGCAGAGACATTTTCCCCCATATTTCTGGGGGAAAAAGTGCATCTTATGGTCCGAAAAATACAGTAATTTATGCTCCTAGACCACCTGATGGTGCCCCCTGCATGTTGGGCCTCTGTATGTGGCCAGGCTATGTAAAGTCTCACACATATGATATCACTATACTCAGAAGGAGTAGCAGAATGTATTTTGGGGTGTAGTTGCAAGTATGCATATGCCGTGTGCGAGAAATAACCTGTTAATATCACAAGTTTGTGTAAAAAATAAATAAATACATCAAATTCTTAATTTTCCCAAGAATTGTGGGAAAAAATGGCAACTTCAAAAAACTCACCATGCTTCTTACTAAATACCTTGGACTGTCTACTTTGCAAAAAGGGGTATTTGTACTTTCCTAGTTTGTTAGTGTCTCGAGAAATGAGATAGGCCGTCAGTACATCAATTGTGATCAGGTGTGATCAATTTTCAGTGATTGGCACCATAGCTATAACTTTCACAGAGACTAAATAATATCCAGTAATTTGGATTATTTTTACCAAAGATATGTAGCAGTATACACTTTGGCCCAATTTTATTAAGAAAAATTACCGTACTTATTTGCAAAATTTTACAATAGAAACTAAAATTTTTCAAAATTTTCGCTCTTTTTTTGCTTATATTGCAAAAAATAAAGAACCCAGCAGTGATCAAATACAACCAAAAGAAAGCTCTATTTGTGAGAAATAAATGATAAAAATTTTGTTTGGATACAGTTTAGCTCGACTAAGTAATTGTCATTTAAAGTGTGAGTGCACTGAAAGCTGAAAATTGGTCTGGGCAGGACGGTGTATAAGTGCCCGGTACTGAAGTGGTTAAGTAAAGTCTAATTTTAGCTTTTGGTTAGACTTGGCCAGTTAGAGCAAGTAAAAGTAATTCCAGACCCACAGCTGTTGGCTTGGTCTGCCACCCTAAATGGTCTGGCCGTTGTTATGCTATCCCATTTCACCAGTTAATAAAGATTTGCATGTATCACCTTGTACAGACCATTTATAACCCTCATGTGATCACATTTCTGCCTTGTCATTGTAACATCCACATTTACAGTGGGTTCAGTATGGGTGTACTAAGTCTACATACATGGTTATATAGATATGTACATAGTAATGATCATAAAGAAGAACGTTTATTAGGTTTAAACTATACCAATTTAAATTAATCCGGATATATTGCCTCGGAAGAAGCAAAATAAAAAACAGCGAAACAGCTGAAAGATTAAACTCAAACTGCATATTTGGCAGCTAAAGGTGAGGAAATATTCAGTACTAGGGATATTTTGGTAAAATTTTGGTAAAATTTTGAAGTTTTCAGTGAATTTGTGCCATTTTAGTGTCAATGGAGAAGACAAAGTTAGTAAGGTTGAAATACTTGAAACTGTTAATGGCCCCTGAGGGTTACAGAAGCTCCTTTTAACTCTCCTGTATCTGTTCTTTTACCAAAAATGTCTCCTCATAACGCTCATTATTTCAAAATTTCTTTCCTCTCAGAGGGAAACAAAAGTTAAAAAAGGAAAATAAAATAAATGTATAGCAATGCACAAATAACCATCAAATACAAAAAATTAGATACATTAAAGATAAAGTACAGCTAATTTAAAGTTTCCACTAACTTAGTGGTTCCTCCCACCGACCTTA
The DNA here is from genome assembly GCF_042186555.1 of Aquarana catesbeiana. Taxonomy (NCBI): domain Eukaryota; kingdom Metazoa; phylum Chordata; class Amphibia; order Anura; family Ranidae; genus Aquarana; species Aquarana catesbeiana. The sequence goes on from NC_133333.1 coordinate 23,986,915, forward strand.
TATTAGTACAGGAAACGGGAGGTCAGAGGATCAAGCCGCTGAATCCAGCACTCCTGAATGTGTTGGTTTCTAAAAATTTCTCATTCACTACTGCAGAGATCGGTGGAGCAGGAAAGTGAGTATCTACGTTCTATACATGTAGAGAACTGATATGTAGCTATGGGCTTTGCACATGTACTTCTGAGGAAGATCATTCAAAACGCGTCAAGTTTACATTTGGAGTTTTTTTTGGAATCATTACATCTATGTGAACCTAAAGGCAGACATATTTTTAATGACTGTTGTAGAGTCTGATTCTTGATTTTAACGTTGTTAACCACTTGGCAACTGGCTCACGCCGATATACGTCGCCAAAGTGGCACGGGTGTCCAAAACGACGTACCCGTATGTCACTCCGTCATCGGCGGGTAGCGGGCACCGCGGGAGCATGCCCGTGTGTCCAGTAGACTTGATGTCCGTCGGCGGCCCGCAATCGCCGCACGGAGAGTCAGAACGGGGAGATGCCTATGTAAAAAAGGCATTTCCCTGTTCTGTCTAGCAACATGACAGGGATCCACTGCTCCCAGTGATCTCTGTCATGTTCTGGTGATCCCACCCCCCCCCACAGTTAGAACCTATCCAGGGAACACACTTAACCCCTTGATCGCCCCCTAGTGTTTAACCCCTTCCCTGCCAGTGACATTTACACAATAATCAGTGCATTTTTATAGCACTGATTGCTGTATAAATGCCAATGGTCCCAAAATAGTGTCAAAAGTGTCCGATCTGTCCGCCGCAATATCGCAGTGATGATAAAAATCGCAGATCGCCGCCATTACTAATAAAAAAAGAATTAGAATAAAAATGTCATAAATCTATCCCCTATTTTGTAGACGCGATAACTTTTGCGCAAACCAATCAATATACGCTTTTTGCAATTTGTTTTTACCAAAAATATGTAGAAGAATACATATTGGCCTAAACTGAGGAAGAAATTAGTTTTTTTATATATTTTTTTGGGGATATTTATTATAGCAAAAAGTAAAAAATATTGCTTTTTTTTAAATTGTAGCTCTTTTTTTGTTTATAACGCAAAAATTAAAAACCGCAAAGGTGATCAAATACCACCAAAGGAAAGCTTTATTTGTGGGGAAAAAAAGACGTCAATTTTGTTTGGGTACAACGTCACATGACCGGGCAATTGTCAGTTAAAGCGACGCAGTGCCATATCGCAAAAATGGGCTTGGTCAGGAAGGGGGTAAATCCTCCTGGGGCTGAAGTGGTTAATCAATAAAAGTTTCTGCTTTAGTATGTGGTTTTTATCTATATGTCCCTCAAAAAGTCTATGGCTACATATCAGTTCTCCATGTGTATACTGCCTTATAGGGCGGGGGGAGGGGGGGGGCATATAGTGTCTTATGCATTCTGTGTTTCTGCATTCTGTGTATCTAAGTTCTACTTTGCAGTGGCAGATTTATTTTACGTACTAGATTTACCAACAGAAATGTGCATCAGAAAAAAATTCTCACACTAATTGTAGCTTTTATGAATGACCTGATTATTTCTTTTATTTTCAGCATGCTTAAGAAGCTTCAAGCAGCAAAACAAATCAACAAGGGACTTGACTAAATTCAAACTTCCCAATATTAAGTTCCAAGTAAACCATTATGACCTATTTTCCAGGATCGGATGCCCTCTTTTTGTTCATCTACATCTCCACATTTGTAACAGGTCTTCCCATGAACATAGCAGCCCTGTGTACACTCATTAAAAAATTTAGGCAAGGTGTCGTACCAGTGGACATCCTGCTGGTCAACCTGACTATTTCCGATTTGCTTATTTTGATGTGTCTTCCCTTCCGCATGTTGGAAGCAGCATCTGGCATGCAGTGGAATATGCCATATGTTTTATGTTCTTTGTCAACATTTATGTTTTTCAGCAGCACTTATACCACCTCTCTCTTCCTCATGGCCATCAGCGTGGAGAGGTATTTTGCTGTTGCCTTTCCTATCAAATATGCACTTCTCCGGAAACCAATCTACTTTGTGCTGGCTAGCCTCTTCATCTGGTTCATTGGATCTGTTCACTGCAGTGTTGTGTACATCGTGGAGCACACTATTTCCAGGAATATGACGGAACACAGTATGACGTGCTACAGTACCTTTTCTCCACGCCAGCTCAAAATTCTACTCCCGGTCAGGCTAGAAATGTGTTTGGTTCTCTTCCTCATCCCATTTCTGGTCACCGTCTTCTGCTATGCCAACTTTATCAAGATCCTCCTATCTCAGCCTCGTCTGGAGAGAAAGAGAAAAATAAGAGCCATCTGTTTAGTGGTGATCACCCTCATTAATTTCATTCTTTGCTTCATGCCCTATAATTTATCACATGTTGTGGGCTTTTTCCAAGGCGATAGTCCAGAATGGAGAAACTACGCTCTGCTAATAAGCACCTTCAACGCTTCGTTGGATCCCATCATATTCTACTTCTCATCTGCTTCCTTTCAAAACATTTTTTTGCAGGGAATGGTGGACATTTTAAAAATGTTGAATTTGGGAAAATGGTCTTATAAAATTTGTATTGCACCTTGTGAGAGAGAGACTAAAGAGATTAATTTTTCATCTTAGGATCATACAGAACCACATAATACTGTATATACATTTGTTAGTTGTCTTTGATGTCAAGGGACAGTCTCAAATACACCCTTAAAAAATGTTGGTTTTGGATGCTAAGTTCTATTTAAAATTAAAAAAAATGTTCATCCCCATCGTAATGGCTGGTTTTGATTTTTTTTGGCCACACCTAAAAGATTAGAACAGCCTTTATCAACCAGGGTGCTGTGGCACCCACCTGGGTTCTTCAGGGGTGCCTTGGTAAAATGCCTAAAATGGCCCCAAACTGACCAAACATTGTCAACAAGTGAGTGGATTAGGTCTAACTTTCTGTTAAACAAAGCCACAGGTTTTTATTGTGCAGCACTAGAACCTTGGGCATCGTGTGGGCCAGATGCCAGCATCTAAAAACCAATGTCACAGGTTGATTAAGGTGTACGTCAGGCGCCTGAGGACACCCTAGTTTGCCCTTCCTCTGCTCCTCTCTTTCAGGACTGGGGTCAAGTTAGGTAAGTGAGGGAGAAAAACTCAGAGAGAAGATAAACACTAAATATTAGTCAGTACCAGTGTGCAGGGGTGTATTTGCTTTGTAAGAATAAGTCACCTCTAATGTTGGGTGTCCAACGTGTGTGCTGCGATATCTAAAAATATTAGGTTTGTTTTTTAAACCTTACAATGGGGTGCAAAATTTTAAAGGGTGCCTTGACTGAAAAAAGGTTGAGAGACCTTGGATTACAACATAAACAAGAAGAAAGAAGTGAACTTCAAATAAGTAATTAGTCAATTCTTCAGAGGTACCATCCTGAATAAGGATCCACAAAAAGAACCTTTCCTGTAATGAAGGACTTTAGATGTACCAGTGAGGATACATATCCGTACACAATTCAAAATTTTTATTGTGACCTGTTATATTGCTTTTGGCACCACTCAAAGTAGAGTTGAAAGCATATCCCTGTGTTCCAGAACATGAGGTGCAGGCTTGTCCTGATACCAATCCAGAGGGCTTGTAAATTGCCGCTACTCCGCTACAGCCCAAGTGAATGAACGGTAAGGAGCAGCCTCAGCCTACATGTCTCCACCACACCATACACCCTGATGCATTTCACCCTGCCCACCAGGCTTAGTCATAGAGACCTATGACTAAGCCCCAGAGAGCAGGGCGAAATGCATCAACGTGTATGGCGGGGTGGAGACATGTAGGCTGATGCCGCTTGTGTATAATGTGGTGGAGACATGTAGGTTGAGGCCGCTCCTTATCATTCATTCACCTGGGTTGGCCAGTAGTAACGACGATCCTTTCCTCTTTTCAATCTTTTTATTGTTACATCCTTAATAAAATCCCAGACATACAAAAAAAAAATCACATATAAAACTCATATAATATGACTTTACACCACATGATCCCACATATTATCTGTTGCAACACTCTACTTCGTGCGTTTTTGAGGCCCTAAAGTCAAATTCCAGCCTAACACTAACTAGTCTTAAAAATGTACCCTCTTCCATCCTGCTACCTATGCCCCCTAACCTGCTTAAAAAAAAAAAAAAGATGTGTGCACTTACCTGTTTTTAGTCCAGTCCAGTCACATGATCTGCAAGTCTGGCTTTCCTGGTCAGTCAGCAGTGGCCACAGGGGAAAGGAGGGAGCACCAACACTGGCTGGGACATGGGAGCCCACGAGTGGCATCATGGCTCCCAGAGTTCCCAGTCCTTTTTGAACACGCCCTCATGTCTCCTGCAACTGCTACTTACTGACACAAGTAAGTATAAGTATACAGATCTTTTTTACACAGGTCAGGCAGTATAGGTAACAGGATTGGGGGGGGGGCACATTTTTAGGAATAGTTAGTGTTAGGCTGGAATTCTACTTTAAAATCTGCTCTTTCAGCAATTGGGTTGTTGATATCATATACATGTAATAAATCAGCTGGTCCATCTGTGATTTGCGCTGTCCCATTTAGCCATAAAGAAGTCCCATATATGCTAAGGAGGACTTAGGTCTTCTGGCCTATGGGGGGAAGCCCCAAAATGGTTGTTAACAGACTATAGGTTGCTGGATTATGTCCTGAATCACAAACTATCCCCACAATGTCACTGAATTGGAGAAGTGAGGGTTTCTCAACCAGGGTTCCTCTCGAGGTTGCTAGGCGTTCCTTGAGCAATGAGCAATTTTTGGCTCTCAGATAAGTTCCCACTGACACCACTGACCTTTTTAGCTATCTGTAAGGGGGTAATTCTTCTCAATGACCACAAGTGTCAGGAACATTCTTCCCTCCGACCATCATACTTATGTATCATGGGCTGTAGATATAGTAATTTTTAGCAGGGGTTCCCTAAGAGCAGCAAGTTATTTCAAGGGTTCCTCTGTGTTGAAGAGGTTGAGAAAGGCTGGAGTAGAATGTGGTAGGTCCCTAAAATAATATGAACATGAAAACCAAGAATGTGTTGATCCAACCATAAAGCTGGAATAGCAGTGTATGTGGTGAATTCTTTTTTTTGAGGATATAATATTAAAAGATCCTGCAGATTTTAAGGCCACAAAACATGTTGATTAGGTTTTTATGATAGATAATACGCTGGATCTGAATTACACACCTTGTGATGTAAAGTCATATCAATCACAGTAAAATACTCTGCATCGTATGGTATGGCGATAAGTATTGATGGCACATCAATACTTGGGCAATCGGTACTAGACATGTGCACAGCCAAAAAATTCGTTCATTTTCGTTTTCGTTTCATTAGTTTATTATTTTTTTTTTGTTTTTCGGGTCATTCGTTATGATCGTGATTCGTAAATTCGTTCATTCGTAAATTCGCAAATGCGTTCATTCGTACATTTGTTCATTCGTACATTTGTACATTTTTACATTTGTACATTTGTAAATTCGTACATTCGTAAAATCGTACATTTGTAAATTAGAAAATTCGGAAATTTGTAAATTCGAAGTTTGAAAATTCAAAAAACCCGAAAATTCAAAAATCTGAAATAGTAACTAACTATTAAATTATAGGTATTGTAATTTCCTTTCAAATTTGACTGTCAGTGAACGTAACAAATACCAATTTATCCGAAGTTACGAATTATCCAAAATGAATGCTGCATCTAAACAAATGGAATGGAACAAATGAATAATAAATAATAATAATAAAACGTTGTTATTATTATTATTGTTATTTATTATTATTAATTCATTACGTTCCATTACGTTTTTTTGGATCATTCATGACTTCGGATAAATTTGTATGTGTTACGTTCACTAACAGCCAAATTTGAAAGGAAATTACAATACCTATGATTTAAAAGTTACTAGTAATTACTAATAGTTACATTATTATTAGTTAACTATTATTTCAGATTTCAAAGTTTTCGAATTTACAAATTTACGAATTCACTAATTTACTAATGTACGAATGTACATTCGTAAATTGCGAATGTACCAATGTACGAATGCCCGAATTTACGAATGTCCAATTTTATCGAATTTACGAATATTCGGAAAAAATTCGTTAAACGGGTTTTTGTTAATTCGGATATTCCCGAATTAACGAATTTGTCGAAATTCGTTAAAAAACTATTTCGGAGCGAAACGAATTGCACATGCCTAACTGGTACCACTAGGATATTGATGACCCTTAGGTCTTGTACAAACCTATAGTCACCATTTGCCTTCTTTACTGGGAGTGTTGTAAGGCGAGACAATTTCCCTTAAGATTCCTTTCTTTAACCGCCTGCCGACCGCCGGCCGTCGCGGCGCAGGCGGCGCAGCTCTCGTTGCGGGAGGGCGTCATATGACGTCCTCGCTTTCTTAGGCCACCAGGGGGCACCCGGTGTGCGTGCCCGATGTCCGCCGGGCACCCGCGATTACCGGTATCACAGCAGGACCGTGGATCTGTGTGTGTAAACACACAGATCCACGGTCCTGTCAGAGGAGAGGAGACCGATGGTGTGTTCCCAGTACAGCGGAACACCGATCGGTCTCCTCCCCTAGTGAGTCCCCGCCCCCTACAGTTAGAATCACTCCCTAGCAACACAGTTAACCCCTCGATCACCACCTAGTGTTAACCCCTTCCCTGCCTGTCACATTTATACAGTAATCAATGCATTTTTATAGCACGGATCGCTGTATAAATGTGAATGGTCCCAAATATGTGTCAAAAGTGTCCGATGTGTCCGCCATAATGTCGCAGTCACGATAAAAATCACAGATCGCCGCCATTACTAGTAAAAAAATAAAAAAAAATAAAAATGTTATAAAACTATCCCCTATTTTGTAGACGCTATAACTTTTGAGCAAACCAATCTATATACGCTTATTGCGATTTTTTTTTACCAAAAATATGTACAAGAATACATATCGGCCTAAACTGAGAAAAAATTTGTTTTAAAGAAAAAAAAAATTGGATATTGATTATCGCAAAAGGTAAAAATTATTGTGTTTTTTTTAAAACTTGTCACTCTTCTTTTGTTTATAGCGCAAAAAATAAAAACCGCAGAGGTGATCAAATACCACTAAAAGAAAGCTCTATTTGTGGGGAAAAAAATGATAACAATTTCATTTGCGTACATAGTTGTATGACCGCGCAATTGTCATTCAAAGTGCGACAGCGCTGAAAGCTGAAAAATGGCTTTGGCAGGAAGGGGGCGAAAATGCCCAGTATTGAGGTGGTTAACCACTTCCCGTCCACCTGCGTCATATGACGTCCTGGGCTTTGAGCAGGTATATCTGAATGATGCCTGTAGTTACAGACATCATTCCGATATTGCCGGTTTCAGCCGGCGAATCTCTACACCATAGGAATGATCATAGTGGCCGTTCCGCCGCTTGATCGTTCCTATGGGAGGCGAGAGGGGACCCGCCGCCCTCTGGTGCTTGTTCCGACTCACCGTTACCATCGGTGAGGCGGAGAGCAGATCTGCCGGCGCCCGATGTAGATCATAGAGATTTCCGGCGGACCAGATGGTCGCCGGAGTCTCTATGGTCATCGGAGGCCGGGCGCGATGTTATGACGTCACGCCCGGCCTCTCCATTCAAAAAAACGGTGCCGCTTCTGCTGGGAAGCGGTGATCGTTTTATTTTTATTTTTTTATTTCAGGCTTCCCAGCCTAGTGGGGAGATATGGGGTCTTATTGACCCCATATCTCACTATTAAGAGGACCTGTCATGTTATATTCCTATTACAAGGGACGTTTACATTCCTTGTAATAAGAATAAAAGTGATCAATTTTTTTTTTTTCAAAAAAGTGTCAAAATAAAAAAAATAAAATAAAATTAACAATAAAAAAAAAAAAAAAAATTTTTTAAAGCGCCGCTGTCCCCGTGTGCTTGCACGCAGAAGCGAACGCATACGTAAGTCCCGCCCACATATGAAAACAGTGTTCAAACCATACATGTGAGGTGTCGCCGAGAATGTTGGAGCGAGAGCAATAATTTTGTCTTTAGACCTCCTCTGTAACTCAAAACATGTAACCAGTAAAAAAATTTCAAGCGTCGCCTATGGGGATTTTTAAGTACCGAACATTGGCGCCATTCCACAAGCGTGTGCAATTTTGAAGCATGACATGTTAGGTATCTATTTACTCGGCGTAACTTCATCTTTCACAATATGTAAAAACATTGGGCTAACTTTACTGTTTTGTTTTTTTTTTTAAACACAAAACTGTTTTTTTCCCCAAAAAACACATTCAAAAAATTCATGTGCAAATACTGTGTGAGATAAAAAGTTGCAACAACCGCCATTGTATTCTCTAGGGTCTTTGCTAAAAAAACATATATAATGTTTGGGGGTTCTATGTAATTTTCTAGCAAAAAAATGATGATTTTTAAATGTGGGAGAGAAATGTCAGAATTGGCCTGGTAGGGAAGTGGTTACGAAATCCTCTTTCTCTGTTTGTAACTCCCTCTTTGTCCTTGCCCCCTTTCCTCTTTTTATAAAAGTTTCCCCTTTGATTTCCTAAGAAATCATTTTGATAATGTGTTGATACTGGTGTTTGTTTTGGGATGTCAAAACATCCCGCTGAGTCTTTTTCAATCAACTTTTTTTTTTTTTCCTTGAAAGTCAGTCATACCCTTTGTAGCCCAGTCTGACATCTGCTGTCTCACAGTAAGTGCATATTAAGTGCCGGTTCACACTACCGCGACTTGGGATCCGACTTGTCAGACCTCAAGTCGCCCCAAGTCGCTTGACATCTGAAAGTCCATGTAAGTGAATGAGAGCCGTCTATATGTACGCTACTGAAGTCGCTCCGACTTCAGAAAAGGTCCCTGTACTACTTCAAGGCGACTTGTAGGCGACTTGTACCCATTGATTTCAATGGAAGTCGCCTACAAGTCGGATCGTGGTCTATAGTGAAGCGACTTCACAGGAAGAGAAGATGTTTTTTTTCACGCAAACCCCTCCCTCCCCCAGAGCGGATTGTAGTTTGATTGGCCACTGGAAAGTCGCCTGTCTTGGAGGCGACTTGAAGTCGCCTTGTAAGTCGCCCCAAGTCGCGCTGAAGTCGCGCTGAAGTCGCCTTGCTAAGTCGCGCTGTAAGTCGTGTTGCCCCTGTGTGAACCAGCGCTTAGGGAGAAGGTTACTGAGATAAGTCTGTATTAAAAGACTGTGCATTTCATCTTAAGTGTTAAATCCGGCGTCTTGTGTCATGAAAGGAAACCTAGAGCATTAACTAACTGCGTAGTTACTTCCTCTTTTTTTTTCTCTGTGCTTTCTGCTTGTTTTAAAACTGCATGTTTTGTATTCTGACCATCTACAGCGTGTGCAGCCTTTGCAGCTTTCAACTTCTGCATTGTGGTATGTAAGATGGAGGTGGCGGGGCACAGGGAACTAGGGCAGGAGCTAGGGCACATGGTACAGACATAGAGAAGGTTGATTTAACCCTTAATTTACCACCCCATGACTCTGCTAAACCCATCATAAACAATGTATGGGCTAGGATACTATAGGGAGCCTCGGTCCAGCCGATCTCCACAACATACCTATTTATTTTTTCTTTCTAAACATTCTAATTAGATACTGAGTCTCTTTTTTTTCCTTTTTTTGCAGTGTGCCAACAGGTTCAAATAGTGCCTTCAATTGCGGTAGTACTAATGCCGCAAACAATTCCCCACTATCTATTACAGTCAGTGAGATATTAGTACTTGAACCCTGTTGGCAAAAAGCCAAATGTCCAAATTTCCCCTTCCCCTTCGCAAGAGATGTCAGTAGCAAAAAAAGAATTATTCAAATAGCATGTTTTAATCAAAAGTTAGCCTCACCAATTTATGTATAACCTTAAAAAAGTGTTATTAACGCTCTACCCATATTTTAAATGGTAAAAACGTAACTAATGTCACAATGCTTCAAAGACCGGGGACAGACTTGATAAGTCTCCCCTGCTCTTCCAATAAGTGACATTACTCCCTGCACTGTCAATCCTTCTTGAAACACAAATTTGTGTAAACCAGTAATACAATCAGGACACTTTTGAGACATTTTTTTCTTTTGGTATTTTCCCTAAGATGACACTAAACGTCTGATTACAGCAAGGCAAAGAAAATATTTTTGCTCACCGCATCAATGCCAGAATCATCCTGCCGATTATAATATGATACACTTTATATCTTATACTTTAGAGTCAAAGCATTCATATATAAATCATTAAAAGTCAGCATTAATACATCACCAGACGAGGAGACACGGCCACTGTACTCCAAGTCACCCTTGGGCCCTCGACTGCCCCTCATGGTTCTGTACTGTTGCAGTATGTTGATGATTTTTTGATTTGTAGTTCTTCAGAGGAGGACTGCCGAGCGGATAGCCTATCTTTATTGAAATGGTTACATGTATGTGGTTACAAAATGTTTAAGAAAAAGTTACAATGTTGTAAAAAAAAAAACAAAAAAAAAAAGTTGATTGAAAAAGACGCAGCGGGATGTTTTGAAATCCCAAAACAAACACCAGTATCAACGCATTATCAAAATATTATAGCATCACTCTACGTTTCATTATAATTAGGGATGAGCTTCGAGTTCGAGTCGAACTCATGTTCGACTCGAACATTGGCTGTTCGCAAGTTCGCCGAACAGCGAACAATTTGGGGTGTTCGCGGCAAATTCGAATGCCGCGGAACACCCTTTAAAAGTCTATGGGAGAAATCAAAAGTGCTAATTTTAAAGGCTTATATGCAAGTTATTGTCATAAAAAGTGTTTGGGGACCGGGTCCTGCCCCAGGGGACAAGGATCAATGCAAAAAAAAGTTTTAAAAATGGCCGTATTTTCAGGAGCAGTGATTTTAATAATGCTTAAAGTCAAACAATAAAAGTGTAATATCCCTTTAAATTTTCGTAGCTGGGGGGTGTCTATAGTATGCCTGTAAAGGGGCGCATGTTTCCCGTGTTTAGAACAGTTTGACAGCAAAATGACATTTCGAAGGAAAAAAGCCATTTAAAACTACTTGCGGCTATTTCATTGCCGGTCCGACAATACACATAGAAGTTCATTGATAAAAACGGCATGGGAATTCCCCACAGGGGAACCCCGAACCAAAATTTAAAAAAAAAAATGACGTGGGGGTCCCCCTAAATTCCATACCAGGCCCTTCAGGTCTGGTATGGATATTAAGGGGAACCCTGGCCAAAATTTTTTAAAAAATGACGTGGGGTCCCCCTAAATTCCATACCAGACCCTTCAGGTCTGGTATGGATTTTAAGGGGAACCCCGCGCCAAAAAAAAAAAAAAAACGGCGTGGGGTCCCCCAAAAATCCATACCAGACCCTTATCCGAGCACGCAACCTGGCAGGCTGCAGGAAAAGAGGGGGGGCCAGAGAGCGGCCCTTCCCCCTGAACCATACCAGGCCACATGCCCTCAACATTGGGAGGGTGCTTTGGGGTAGCCCCCCAAAACACCTTGTCCCCATGTTGATGAGGACAAGGGCCTCATCCCCACAACCCTGGCCGGTGGTTGTGGGGGTCTGCGGGCGGAAGATGATGAAGAAGAGAAGAAGATGAAGAGAAGAGCGGGAGCCTCCCCCCATGCCATGGGTGCGGAGTGGCCCGAGGAGAAGAGGATAGAAGATGCCGCGGAGGAGATGCTGGACGAGAACGCCGGAGGAAGAACCAGAAGAGCCAGAAGAACCAGAAGAAGAAGATGAAGGAAGATAGAAGAAAGAAGAAGCATTTAAATAAAGGAATTGTCAAAAACTGTCTCTTGTCATTTTTAACATTTTTGCCAGTTTTTTAGTGAAATGGTAGGGGTACTTTTGTACATCCTACCTCCTTACCATTTCACACAGGGGGGGGCTGGGATCTGGGGGTCCTCTTGTTAAAGGGGGCTTCCAGATTCCGATAAGCCCCCCGCCCGCAGACCCCCACAACCACCGGCCAGGGTTGTGGGGATGAGGCCCTTGTCCTCATCAACATGGGGACAAGGTGTTTTGGGGGGCTACCCCAAAGCACCCTCCCAATGTTGAGGGCATGTGGCCTGGTACGGTCCAGGGGGGGCGCTCTCTCGCCCCCCCTCTTTTCCTGCGGCCTGCCAGGTTGCGTGCTCGGATAAGGGTCTGGTATGGAATTTAGGGGGACCCCCACGTCATTTTTTTTTTAAATTTTGGCCGGGGTTCCCCTTAATATCCATACCAGACCTGAAGGGCCTGGTATGGAATTTAGGGGGACCCCCACGTCATTTTTTTTAAATTTTGTTTCGGGGTTCCCCTGTGGGGAATTCCCATGCCGTTTTTATCAATGAACTTCTATGTGTATTGTCGGACCGGCAATGCAATAGCCGCGAGTAGTTTTAAATGGCTTTTTTCCTTCGAAATGTCATTTTGCTGTCAGACTGTTCTAAACATGAGAAACATGCGCCCCTTTACAGGCATACTATAGACACCCCCCAGCTACGAAATTTAAAGGGATATTACACTTCTATTGTTTGACTTTAAGCATTATTAAAATCACTGCTCCTGAAAAAACTTTTTTTTGCCTTGATACATGTTCCCTGGGGCAGGACCCGGGTCCCCAAACACTTTTTATGACAATAACTTGCATATAAGCCTTTAAAATTAGCACTTTTGATTATTCATGTTCGTGTCCCATAGACTTTAACGGTGTTCGCGTGTTCGAACAAACTTTTTTCCTGTTCGCATGTTCTGGTGCGACTCGAACAGGAGGGTGTTCGGCTCATCCCTAATTATAATACAATGATAATACAATACAATGGAAAGGTGTCATCTTACCTTATGACACTTGACAAATTCCACACAGACAAACAGATTACCTTATTTTATCTACTTATTTTATCTCTAAGCGACAGAAAGGCAAGCAAAGAGGTTTGGGTTTTTCTGGCACACTCTATCAGATATCTTTATATACTGTATTATATTACTTTGGGCTTCTCAGAACCCTTTGGAACTATCTCAGAGTCCCTTCTTTTTGGAACTATCTCAGAGTCCCTTCTTTTTGGAACTATCTCAGAGTTCGTTACACTTCCGTCACCCGAACAGACTTCTACCGAGGTTCATACATTTACATAAATGTTTTTAACACTACACCTTCTGTTAATCCCATATAGGGAAACGGTCTTTTAACCACTTGCCGCCCGCCCTATTACCAAATGACGATGGCAAAGTGGTTTGATATTCCTGACTGGACGTCATATGACGTGATCAGAATTATATCGAGCCGCTGCCCCCGGGGGCGCGCATCGCGGCGATCGTTGTTGCGGGGTGTCAGTCTGACACCCCGCAACACCGATCTAGGTAAAGAGTCTCTGACGGAGACTCTTTACCACGTGATCAGCCGTGTCCAATCACGGCTGATCACGATGTAAATAGAAAGAGCCGGTGATCGGCTTTTCCTCACTCGCGTCTGACAGACGCGAGTAGAGGAGAGCCGATCGGCTGCCCTCCTGACAGGGGGGGTCTGTGTTGATTGTTTATCAGCACAGCACCCCCCTCGGATCCTACCCAGGACCAGCAGAAAAGCCGCCCAGGACCACCAGGGAAGCCATCCACACTGGACCACCAGGTATGCCCCCCCTAGACCCCCAGGGAAATGCCACTATGTGCCCAGGCAGCTGCCAATCTGTGCCCAGGCAGCTGACAATCAGTGCCCACTCCAATGCCTACCACTGCCAGTGCCACCAGGGATGCCCATCAGTGCCTCATATCAGTGCCGCGTATCAGTGCCCATCAGTGCCACGTATCAGTGCCCATCAGTGCCCAGCAGTGCCACGTATCAGTGCCCATCAGTGCCCAGCAGTGCCGCCTATCAGTGCCCAGCAGTGCCGCCTATCAGTGCCGCCTATCAGTGCCACCCTATCAGTGTCCAGCAGTGCCCGGCAGTTCCACCTTTCAGTGCCCATCAGTGTCGCCTATCAGTGCCCATCAGTGCCAACCAGTACCACCCAGTGCCACCCATAAGTGCCCATCAGTGCCGCCTATCAATGCCCATCAGTGCTGCATATCAGTGCCACCCATCAATGCCGCCTACCAGTGCCCATCAGTGCCGCATATCAGTGCCTATCGTCAGTGCCCGTCAGTGCCCGCTCATTGGTGCCACCTCATCGGTGCCGCCGTATCAGTGCCTGTCAGTGCCAGCTTATCAGTGCCCATCAGTGAAAGAGAAAACTTACTTATTTACAAATTTTTTTAACAGAAACAAAAGCAAAACTTTTATTTTTTTCAAAATTTTCGGTCTTTTTTTATTTGTTTAGCAAAAAATAAAAACCGCAGAGGTGATCAAATACCACCAAAAGAAAGCTCTATTTGTGGGAACAAAATGATAACAATTTAGTTTGGGTACAGTGTTGGATGACCGCGCAATTGTCATTCAAACTGCGACAGCGCTAAAAGCTGAAAATTGGTCTGGGCAGGAAGGAGTCTAAGTGCCCTGTATTGAAGTGGTTAAACTAAAAGTCACGGTGAGAGAAACAATAATAATTAAATCACTCACCAGACTTAGAAACTTGGATGATGACCATCCCATGAATGACGACCATCCCACTTCTGACATCAAAGCTGTTGGGGTGTAAGTATGTTCTAAAAGCAAGGGAACCCTCGTATGATATCCTGCTTAGAGTGTTCCTTCAAACCCATTCAGATCTGGAGATCATTCCGATAAGAAAATAATGACACACATACAAGGCATGCCGTTCAGAATGATCTAATCTTTTACTTCCGTATTTCACTTATATAACTAAAATGACATCACAACAAAAGTCCAACCCCTTCATTAATATATGGTAAAGTTACAGACATACAGGATGTTTAAAACAAGCCAAAAATAGAATATTAATAACTCATATAGAAACTAACAACAGGAAAAGGCTAATGCCCCGTACACACGGTCGGACATTGATCGGACATTCCGACAACAAAATAACTTTTTTCCGACGGATGTTGGCTCAAACTTGTCTTGCATACACACGGTCACACAAAGTTGACGGAAAATCCGATCGTTCTGAACGCGGTGACGTAAAACACATACGTCGGGGCTATAAACGTGGCAGTAGCCAATAGCTTTCATCTTTTCATCGTGGCACTTTGTGTGTCGGATTTGTGTACACACGATCGGAAATTCCGACAACGGATGTTGTTGTCGGAAAATGTTATAGCCTGCTCTCAAACTTTGTGTGTCGGAAAATCCGATGGAGAAAGTCAGATGGAGCCCACACACACACGGTCGGAATTTCCGACAACACGCTCCGATCGCACATTTTCCGTCGGAAAATCCGACCGTGTGTACGGGGCATTACAGGAAAGGACTTACACGTCATTTAAAAGAAGTCAGGCCATTTACAAGAAATTGAAACTTAACTTTTCATAAACGTCACATATACATATTATTCTAAAATGGATACACATTTTTATAGCTAAAATGGTGGACAACAAGCTAAAATATCCCTACAATAAAGTAACACCAATCAAAGTTTGAATTTTTTTTTTTTTTTTTTGCTTTGTTACATTTTTGTGTATGGATTGCATAAAAATTAAAATTATTTTTGCAAGACAAAATCACCATAAAAAGCCTTGTCTTGCCGACCGCCTAATTGTAAATATAGGTCATGTTTTTGACATTAAATACCGGGGTTATGGCTGCAGTTAGATGCCATAACCCCGGTATCTTTTTTTTTTTTAGTTAGGCGGCCAGCTTTCTGATAAAATCTGGCAGATTTGCTGCATGATCAATTTAGGCAGCGGGAGAGGTTCCCCCACTCAGCTCTATGCCCTTGGAGGACCAGAGCAACCTCACTTCCGGTTCTCAGGCTTAAAGAGATGATTTTTTTTTTTTAAGTCGCAGTGTCAAAACAATTTTTTTTTTTCATTTACTTTTAAAGGTAACTGTCTTTTTGACCCCAGATCTCTCAATAAAGAGGTGTCATGCTTATTTTTATTACAAGGGATGTTTACATTCCTTGTAATAGGAATAAACGTGATAAAAACAAAAAATAAAATGAGGGGACTGTGTAAAAATAAAAAGGAAAATAAATAAGGAAAAAAAACATTTAAAGTGCCCCATCACTCCGTGCTTGCGCGCAGAAGCGAACACATACGTAAGTCGCACCCAGATCTGTAAACGGTGTTCAAACCAGACATGTGAGGTATTGTCGCGATCGTTAGAGCGAAAGCAATAATTCTAGTGCAAGAACTCCTCTGTAACTCTAAACAGTTAACCTGGAAAATATTTTAAAGCGTCGCCTATGGAGAAGTACCGTAGTTTGTTGCCATTCCACAAACGTGCACAATTTTAAAGCATGACATGTTAGGTATTTATTTACTTGGCGTAACATCTTCTTTCACATTATACAAAAAATATGGTGCAACTATTGTAGTTTGGGTTTTTTTTCATAAAAATATTGCATTTGAAAGACAGTGTGACATAAAATTTTGCAACAACCGCCATTTTATTCTCTAGGGCCTCTGCTAAAATATTTATATAATGTTTGGGGGTTCTAAGTAATTTTCTAGCAAAAAATACTGATTTTAACTTGTAAGCAACAAATGTCATAAAAAAGGCTTGGTCAGAAAGTGGTTAAAAAAAATAAAAAATATTAATACATACGGTATATGTGTTCTTTTGCTATCTTAAACCCTTTTCTAATTGCCTGCTACCAATCTTGGGTCAGGACGGAGTGCTGTCTATACCAGCTTGGTCTTTGCTGGGAGAGTGCAGTGAGCGTTCAATGTTTAATCAATATTTTTGATTACTTTTTCCTTTGCTTTGATATATCTCTGCAGCTTCCTGAAATAATTCTCTCACACTGATCTTGCAACAATGCCGGTCTTCCAAAAACAAACTGCAATCTTAACCTTCCTTACCAATGCAAATATCAGAAGAGCCCACCATGTGCAAAAGGACTATAAATTTACCAATGAGGAAAACTGCCAATTTTATACAACTTGAACCATATGTAATATATATATATATATATATATATATATATATATATATATATATATATATATATATATATAAATGTACATTAACTATATTTACAAATTACTGAAAATCGTACGAATTTGGTAAACAATTTCCCTTATTGGTACATTTCAAGTTTATGATTTCAGGGATCTTGCTAAAAATTACTATATCTACAGCTCATAATACATTAGTGTGATGGTCAGTGGGAAGAATGTTCCCTAAACTTGTGGGAATTGGGAAGAATGACTCTCTTATTGATAACTAAAAAGTTTAAAGGTGTCAGTGGGAACTTATCTGAGAGGCAGAAATTGCTCATTGTACAAGGAGCCCCTAGCAACTTCTAGGTTTCCCTAGGAACCCTAGGGTTCCATGGATCCATGCATGGTTGAGAAGCCCTGGTCTACTCACTCATTTAATTCAATTACACTGTGGGGATAGTTTTTTTTTTTTTGATTCAGGGCATAGTCCAGCAACATATAGTCAGTTATAAACTATTTAAGGGCTTCTTCCACAGGCCAGGTGAGCTCAGTCTACCCTAGGGTCTACTTAGCAGTGGAAGCTTTATTTTAGGTAATAGTTTTAAAAGCAGAAAGGTGTGAAACAAAAAAAAAAAAAACAACTGTAGATCTTATCAATGACCTGATTGTTTTTAATGTGTTTATCAGCATACTTAAGAAGCCTCAAGCTCAAAACCAAATCAACAAGGGACTTGGCAAAATTCAACACCATCGGTATTAAGTTCGGAGTGAACCATCATGTCCTATTTTCCGGGATCGGATGCCCTCTTTTTGTTTGTCTACATCTCCACATTTGTAACAGGTCTTCCCATGAACATAATGGCCCTGTGTACGCTCATTAAAAAATTTAGGCAAGGTGTCGTACCAGTGGACGTCCTGCTGATCAACCTGACCATTTCCGATTTGCTTCTTTTGATATTTCTCCCCTTCCGCATGTTGGAAGCAGCATCTGACATGCAGTGGAATATGCCATATGTTTTATGTCCTTTGTCTGCGTATATGTACTTCTGCAGTATTTACATCTCCTCTCTCTCCCTCATGGCCATCAGTGTGGAGAGATATCTTGCTGTTGCCTTTCCTATCAAATACAAGCTTGTCCAGAAACCAATCTACCCTGTGCTGGCTAGCCTCTTCATCTGGATCATTGGATCTGTTCACTGCAGTATTGTGTTAATTGTGGAGCACACTATTCCCAGCAATATGACGGAACAAAACAATACGATGTGCTACTCTACATTTTCACCAGCCCAGCTCGAAGTTCTACTCCCAGTGAGACTTGAAGTTAGTATTGTTCTCTATTTCATCCCATTTCTGATCACTGTCTTCTGCTATTCCAACTTCATCAAGATTGTTCTCTCCCAGACTCGTCTGCAGAAAAAGAGAAGAATAAGAGCCATTTGTTTAGTGGTGATCACCCTCATTAATTTCATTCTTTGTTTTATGCCCTATAATTTATCGCATGTTGTGGGGTTTTTCCAAGGCAATAGTCCACAATGGAGAGTCTATGCTCTGCTCTTGAGTACCTTCAATGCATCGTTGGATCCCCTCATATTCTACTTCTCATCTGCTTCCTTTCAGAAAGTCTTTTTGGAGGGGCTGGTGCACGTTTTTGAAAAAGTTGCATTTTCAACATGCAGTTGCAGTTGTGGAAAATGTTGTGATGCAATTTGCATTGCTCCTTGCGAGAGAGAGACTAAAGGGACCATATTTTCAGTTTAGGATTATACAGAGCCACAAAAAAATATGTGTAGTCATTGGATGTCTTTGATGTCAAGGAGCAGCCCGAAAAAAAGTTTGTCCTTGGCTTTAAATGTGATCAACTACACAGCAAAATGTACATTTTTTTCTGAATATTGTATTTAATTTGGTCTGTCTTTATGTTTTTTTTTTTTTTTTTTATCCTAATAGTAATGGTTAGATTTGTTTTTACACAAAAGATTAGGGCTTTTAGTTGGCATATTATTCCTACCTCTAGTCACAAATATTGCCTGTATTTAAATATTTCTGAGATTGTTTTTTTATGGATACCAAAAACAAGAATGCCTTTCAATTTTATATCACATCTTCAGAGTCCGTTTAGAAAAATTGGACAAAAAAACGGGTTCCATCAAGCATGAGGGGGTGTCATTCCACAAAGACACTTCTCTACCCCACACTTCCACCCATTTTCTGCATTCTCTCATTTTCCTTTGCTTGACCCAGAGAGTTGTTAAGAGATTTTATCAAGCCTGGAAGTCTTTACAGCAAACTACAGCATTTCAAAGAGGACATTTTCATCTGTTTTTGCAAAAGAACGCCCAAACCAGGCAAAGACGTTGAACATAATAACTATATCTTCAACTGTATGGGTAAATGGGCACACGGTACTACAAAGAAAGGTATGTCCTGATAAAAAAACATTTGGAAAGAGTAAGGAAGTTTGGGGACTCTTGATGGTTTTCCATGCTATCCAGGATTGATTGTCCTGGATGGTATGGAAATCCAGGGAGATTGATTGCGATGAAACCCTAAAGTGCACTGGTGGTATCCCAATAGGGCTTCTAAGTGATGGGGGGCTGCTCTCATGAACTGAGGAACAGGAACTAGAACTGGAACTGGAAAACAGATAAAACATGTTAGTTTTTTCTTTTAGTAAAGTAAGGGAAGGTTTAATCCATGTCAGCTTTTTATTTCTGCCCCTGCTGCTGATTTTCCCTCACTGCCTGTCTGGCAATTACCATTGTGACAGTAAGGCCCCTTTCAGACAAGAGATCAACCTGTTTTTCAGGCGGACTTGATTGGACCCTCCATTTTCCTCTATGGGCAGTGGGATGTAAATGGACTTTTACTGTCCGTTTACACCCGGCCACCTCCGATCTGATCCGTCAAAAATTTGTTCCCTTCCATCTGGCCAGATCGGAGGACAGTCTGGTGTAAACGGATAGCTGGTCCATTTGCATCCAACTACCCATAGAGCAGAGCGGGCAGTGTCCATGTTTGCTCTACATAAGTGGAGCAGACACGGTCCTGTCATCTGTCCGCTACGCACAGCTCAGTAGGGGATCAACAGACAGATCCCCTGTTGAGAAAAACTGTATCTGGCCCATGTAAAAGGGGCCTTGGTGAGAGGATATCCCTCCAAGGCAGCCCCAGATCGCAGTAGAAATCCCGACAGCCACTCTAATCCTTCCACTTTCTGTCAATGCCTGGCTGCCAAAAATGACAACCAGCTGTTGTGGGTAAACACAACTGCTGTAGAAGCTGCTGTTGTCAAAAAAAATGAACCATATAACAGTGTTTATAAACAATGTTCAAAAGCCAAGATAGGGAGATACAAAGTATCATTGTTACTTTTGTATCTATTCAATTTTGTTAATCTGATGGGCTTCAATCTGTTTATGATGTCAGTAAAAGAAACCTAAAAAGTAAAACAAAGTTATATATTCCTATTTAACCCCTTTTTTCGATGTGTAGTTTACACCAACAAGCCTTAATTGAGTGTTTTATTTTCCTCTTTTCCCCAAATTATTATTATCCTGAAGATTTTTTTTTTTTTTTGTTTATCTCTATTTTTCGAAAAAAAAAAAATTTTAATTAAATTTTTTATTTTATTAGAATTCAGCTTAACAGTCAACTAAGGACAAAGACATATGTCCATGTATAATATTTACATAATATCCAAAACTCCCCCCCCCAGTCAAGGGCCCCAGCCTCCCTAGCTATTCATGTTCCTAATATCTCTCAGTGCACCAATATTTTTTCGAACAATTAATTTTTTTTTTTTATATTTCCCACTTAATTATTTTAATTTCATTTTTATTCATTGTGCTTATTAGTTAAAAAGCATTTAAAAGGTTAAACATAAAATTAAACAACTGCAAAATTGGAAAACTAGTCTTTATTTTATCTGTAAATAACTTTGCAATGCCTTGTACCAGAATCATAATTTTAGTGTCATTTTAAACAGGACAAATTATAGAATTAAAAATGTATATTTTTTTTTTTTTTTGTGCCCTTTTGTATATTCTCTTTATATTGGTATAGGTTATTCAGGTTAAACAGCCTTGTTAATTATTAAATTTTTACAAAAGTTGGTATCTCCGCCTTACATTTTCAATACATTATTATTTATTATTATTATTATACAGGATTTATATAGCGCCGACAGTTTACGCAGCACTTTACAACATTAGGGCAGACAGTACAAGTACAATACAATTCAATACAGTAGGAATCAGAGGGCCCTCCTCATTAGAGCTTACAATCTAGGAGGGAGGGTCAAGTTGTACAAAAGGGTAATAGCTGTGGGGGATGAGCTAATGGAGAAAATAGTGCAGTTGTTAGATGGAGGCAGGATAGGCTTCTCTGAAGAGGAAAGTTTTCAGGGATCGCATAAAAGTGGATACATTTGGAGACAGTCTGACAGATTGGGGTAAGGAATTCCAGAGGATGGGCGAGGCTCGGGAGAAGTCCTGGAGGCGGATATGGGAGGAGGTGATGAGGGAGCTAGAGAGCAGGAGGTCTTGGGAGGAACGGGGATGGCGATTAGGTTGGTATTTTGAGACTAGGTAATACATTAATCTATATTAGACATACCATCCCTCCCTCATCACATAACCTGAAAAGAAAATTTCAAAGTTTAGTAAATAATTAAATAAATCCCATAACCGCCCCTCCCTCCCCCCTTCTCTCTCTCTCCCCCCCCTCCCACCCCCCATGGATCCACCCTCATGACTCCTCTTAACACTCCACCATCATCATATATTCTGATGATTTTTTAAACTCTAGCCACCTCTCCCATACACTGTTATATGTTTCCATGGAGTCTTCACTTCTATGTATTGTTTCTTCTATTGATCTCAACCAATCTATGTTTACTATCCATTCTTTCATTGAGGGGGGATCAGGAGTTCTCCATACTCTTGGTATCAGGCTTTTGGCTGCATTCAGAAGGTGGGGTACCAAGGTATTCTTGTATTGAGCTACTCTTTTATCCATATCATGGAACAGACATATCCACGGCTCTTTCCGAACATGCTCTCCTGTTATTTGGTAAATGTTATCTATGATCCTTTCCCAATAAGGCTGAATCTTCACACAGTCCCACCATAGGTGTGCAAAGGTCCCCAGGGCCCCACATCCCCTCCAGCATGTTGGTGAGGTCTCTACACTATACTTCTGTAATATTTGCGGGACAACATACCATCTCGCCATCAGTTTATAACACATTTCTATTGTCTTAATATACCTAGAGGTAGAGCATGCTACCCTAAGAAACGTTTTTTTTATTTGTAAATAACTTTGCCATACTTTGTACCAGAATCATCCTGCCATTTTAAACAGGACAAATTATAGAATTCAAAATGTATATTTTTTTCTATATTAACAATAAATCAAAGTTTGAATTTGTTTGTTTTTTTTGTTTTGTTTTGTTACATTTTTGTATATGGATTGCATAAAAAAATAAAATTATTTTTGCAAGACAAAATCACCAAAAAAAGCCTTGTCTTGTCGACCGTCTAACTGTAAATGTAGGTCATGTTTTTGACGTTAAATACCGGGGTTATGGCTGCAGTTAGATGCCATAACCCCGGTATCTATTTTTTTAGTTAGGCGGCCAGCTTTCTGATAAAATCTGGCAGATTTGCTGCGTGATCACTTTAGGCAGCGGGAGAGGTTCCCCCACTCAGCTCTATGCCCTTGGAGGACCGGAGCGACCTCACTTCTGGTTGTCAGGCTTAAAGAAATGATTTTTTTTTTTTTTTTTTTAAGTCAAAGTGTCAAAACAATTTTTTTTTTTCATTTACTTTTAAAGGTAACTGTCTTTTTTGACCCCAGATCTCTCAATAAAGAGGTGTCATGCTTATTTCTATTACAAGGGATGTTTACATCCCTTGTAATAGGAATAAATGTGATAAAAACAAAAAATAAAATAAGGGGACTGTGTAAAAATAAAAAGGAAAATAAATAAGGAAAAAAAAAAACATTTAAAGTGCCCCATCCCTCCGTGCTTGCGCGCAGAAGTGAACACATACGTAAGTCGCACCCGCATCTGTAAACGGTGTTTAAACCAGACATGTGAGGTATTGTCGCGATCGTTAGAGCGAGAGCAATAATTCTAGTGCAAGAACTCCTCTGTAACTCTAAACAGGTAACCTGGAAAATATTTGAAAGTGTCGCCTATGGAGAAGTACCGTAGTTTGTCGCCATTCCACAAACGTGCACAATTTTAAAGCATGACATGTTAGGTATTTATTTACTTGGTGTAAAATCTTCTTTCACATTATACAAAAAAATTGGGGTAACTATCGTGTTTTGTTCTTTTTCCCCAAAATATTGCATTTGAAAGGCCGCTGCGCAAATACAGTGTGACATAAAATTTTGCAACAACCGCCATTTTAGAGTCTCTGCTAAAATATATATAGATAATGTTTGGGGGTTCTAAGTAATTTTCTAGCAAAAAATACTGATTTTAACTTGTAAGCAACAAATGTCAGAAAAAGGGTTGGTCAGAAAGTGGTTAAAAAGAAAAAAAATAACAATACATACAGTATATGTATTTTTTGTTATCTTAAACCCTTTTTTTAATTGCCTGCTACCGATCTTGGGTTAGGACAGAGTGCTGTCTATACCAGCTAGGTTTTTCCTGGGAGGGTGCAGTGAGCGCGGTCCCAACTCATAAACATCGGTTATCCCTGGGGACTTCTTTCCCAGAAAAATGCAGAGGAAAAAAATCCCTGACCTGTTTGTAAAATTGCGCAATTACGCTATAACTTTTGGGCAAACCAATCAATATACGCTTATTGCGATTTTTTTACCACAAATATGTAGAAAAATACATATCGGCCTAAACTGAGCAAAAAAATAGCAATTTTTATATATTTTGGGGGGGATATTTATTATAGCAAAAAAGTAAAAAATATTGCATTTTTTTTATCAAAATACTCGCTCTTTTTTTGTTTATAGCACCAAAAATAAAAACCGCAGAGATGATCAAATACCACCAAAAGAAAGCTCTATTTGTGGGAAAAAAAAGGGCATCAATTTTGTTTGGGTACGACGTCGCACGATCGCGAAATTGTCAGTTAAAGTGACGCAGTGGCGAATCGCAAAAAGTGCTCTGGTCAGGAAGGGGGTAAAATCTTCCGGGGCTGAAGCGGTTAAAAGCAAAACAAGCTCTCGATATCCACAGATTTGGAATATACACGCACACAGAAACGGGAATCAACAGGTTTTCAAACACAGTCCTACTAATTCTACCTCTGCTGTGTTATCATTCATATATTAGAAAAAGAAAAGGCAACCCAAAAAAAAAAAAAAAAATTATTTTACAGAAGAAATAATGTTTTTGATTACTTTTTCCTTTACTTTCATATATCTCTGCAGCTTCTTGAAATAATTCTCTCACATTGATCTTGCAAAAATGCCGTTTTTCCAAAAACAAACTGCAATCTTAACCTTCCTTACCAATGGAAATATCAAAAGAGCCCACCATGTGCAAAAAAAAATATAAATGTACCAATGAGGAAAATTGCCAATTTTATACAACATGAACCATGTGTAATATATATATAAATATACATTAACTGTATTTACAAATGATTGAAAGTCGTATAAATTTGGTAAACAATTTCCCTTATTGGTACATTTCAAGTAATTTTGTACATGATGGGACCTTTTGCAGTAATCATTTTTGAAGCTGAAAAAAAAAAATCAAAATGAAAAAAAAGGAAAAAAATGTCAATACAGGAATCGGAAAGTTTTGGAAAAACCTCTACCCATAAAAGTAACATTAAAAGTCTACCTGGGGAGAAAAAGAGCCCCTTGAATGTGGAATGAGTGAGAAGCTGTAGGGAGGAGACTTCTGGATTGAGGAAGCCGTATACCGGGTCCCTTGTAAATGGCTGGATCCTTCAACTGTGTCTGGAGATTCCCATTCAACAGTTGACCTTTGCCAGGACAGGCCGGTGCGTCAGTATGTGTTGTGTAGCAAGTGTAGGTTAGGGCTTGGATTCCCCGGTAGTCAATGCAAGAGCAGGAGGAGACAGAAAGTCATGGCTTGGTAGGAGGAAAGTCAGGAAGAATGCTATTATGGTATCTCAATTTACTTTTTAACAAAGATTTCAAGTTATCACCTTATACAGATCATTTATGACCAGTCACTGTGATCGCAATACTGTCTTATCACTGTAACATCCACATTTAATAAACATTGAGCCCAGTATTAGTGTGCTAAGTCTAAAATTAAGGCAGTATAGCAATAGCCTTAATACCCAGATACATGGTTACATAGGTATAGTAATGATAATAAAGATAACTTTATCAGGCTTTTGCTATTCCAATACCTATCAACAAGAATAAATATTACTATCAACAAGTGGTGGTTTCCGCAGAAACTTCTTCAGGTGAATTTCTTTTCATTACTGCAGTGCAGAGATCGGTGGAGCAAGGAGAGGTGAGTGTCTAAGGCACGCTTTCTCAACCTTTTAACACAGAGGAACGCTTGAAAATTACTATATCTACAGTTCATAATACATTAGTGTGATGGTCAGTGGGAAGAATGTTCCTTAAACTTGTGGGAATTGGGAAGAATTACCCTCTTATGGATTCCTAATAAGTTTAAAGGTGTCAGTGGGAACTTATCTGAGAGGCAGAAATTGCTCATTGCACAAGGAGCCCCTAGCAACCTCTAGATGAACCCTAGGGTTCCATGGATTCCTTGTTGAGAAACCCTGGTCTACTCACTTATCTGATTCAATTACATTGTGGGGATTTTTTTTTTGATTCAGGGCATAGTCCAGCAACATATAGTCAGTTAAAAACTACTTAAGGGCTTCTTCCACAGGCCAGGTGAGCTCAGTCTAGTTTCTGGTTGAGAAACCCTAGGGTCTACTTTGCAGTGGAAGCTTTATTTTAGGTAATAGTTTTAAAAGCAGAAAGGTGTGAAACAAAAAAAAAATTCAACTGTAGATCTTATCAGTGACCTGATTGTTTTTAATGTGTTTATCAGCATACTTAAGAAGCCTCAAGCTCAAAACCAAATCAGCAAGGGACTTGGCAAAATTCAGCACCATCCATCGGTATCAAGTTCGGAGTGAACCATCATGTCCTATTTTCCGGGATCAGATGCCCTCTTTTTGTTTGTCTACATCTCCACATTTGTAACAGGTCTTCCCATGAACATAATGGCCCTGTGTACACTCATTAAAAAATTTAGGCAAGGTGTCGTAACAGTGGACGTCCTGCTGGTCAACCTGACCATTTCCGATTTGCTTCTTTTGACATTTCTTCCCTTCCGCATGTTGGAAGCAGCATCTGACATGCAGTGGAATATGCCATATGTTTTATGTCCTTTGTCGGCGTATATGTACTTCAGCAGTATTTACATCACCTCTCTCTTCCTCATGGTCATCAGCGTGGAGAGATATCTTGCTGTTGCCTTTCCTATCAAATACAAGCTTGTCCAGAAACCAATCTACCCTGTGCTGGCTAGTCTCTTCATCTGGATCATTGGATCTGTTCACTGCAGTATTGTGTACATTGTGGAGCACACTATTCCCAGCAATATGACGGAAAAAAACAATACGATGTGCTACTCTACATTTTCACCAGCCCAGCTCGAAGTTCTACTCCCAGTGAGACTTGAAGTTAGTATTGTTCTCTATTTCATCCCATTTCTGATCACTGTCTTCTGCTATTCCAACTTCATCAAGATTGTTCTCTCCCAGACTCGTCTGGAGAAAAAGAGAAGAATAAGAGCCATTTGTTTAGTGGTGATCACCCTCATTAATTTCATTCTTTGTTTTATGCCCTATAATTTATCGCATGTTGTGGGGTTTTTCCAAGGCAATAGTCCACAATGGAGAGTCTATGCTCTGCTCTTGAGTACCTTCAATGCATCGTTGGATCCCCTCATATTCTACTTCTCATCTGCTTCCTTTCAGAAAGTCTTTTTGGAGGGGCTGGTGCACGTTTTTGAAAAAGTTGCATTTTCAAAATGCAGTTGCAGTTGTGGAAAATGTTGTGATAAAATTTGCATTGCTCCTTGCGAGAGAGAGACTAAAGGGATCATAGTTTCAGCTTAGGATTATACAGAGCCACAAAAAAATATGTGTAGTCATTGGATGTCTTTGATGTCAAGGAGCAGCCCCCAAAAAAGTTTGTCCTTGGCTTTAAATGTGATCAACTACACAGCAAAATGTAAAAAATTTTTTTCTAAATATTGTATTTAATTTGGTCTTTCCTTATGTTTTTTTTTAAATCCTAATAGTAATGGTTAGATTTGTTTTTATACAAAAGATTAGGGCTTTTAGTTGGCATATTATTCCTACCTCTAGTCACAAATATTGCCAGTATTTTAATATTTCTGAGATTGTTTTTTTTATGCATACCAAAAACAAGAATGCCTTTCAATTTTATATCACATCTTCAGAGTCCATTTAGAAAAATTGGACAAAAAAACGGGTTCCATCAAGCATGAGGGGTGTCATTCCACAAAGACACTTCTCTACCCCACACTTCCACCCATTTTCTGCATTCTCTCATTTTCCTTTGCTTGACCCAGAGAGTTGTTAAGAGATTTTATCAAGCCTGGAAGTCTTTACAGCAAACTACAGCATTTCAAAGAGGACATTTTCATCTGTTTTTTTGCAAAAGAACGCCCAAACCAGGCAAAGACGTTGAGCATAATAACTATATCTTCAACTGTATGGGTAAATGGGCACACAGTACTACAAAGAAAGGTATGTCCTGTCAATATATATATATATATATATATATATATATATATATATATTTTTACATTTGGAAAGAGTAAGGAAGTTTGGGGACTCTTGATGGTTTTCCATGCTACCCAGGACTGATTGTCTGGTGTAAACGGACAGCTGGTCCATTTACATCCAACTACCCATAGAGCAGAGCGAGCAGTTGTCCATGTTTGCTCTACATAAGTGGAGCAGACACAGTCCTGTCATCCGGCCGCTACGCTCAGCTCAGTAGGGGATCAACGGACAGATCCCCTGTTGAGAAAACCTGGATCTGGCCCATGTAAAAGGGGCCTTGGTGAGAGGATATCCCCCCAGATCGCAGTAGAAATCCCGACAGCCACTCTAATGCTTCCCGCACTTTCTGTTAATGCCTGGCTGTCAAAATGACAACCAGCTGTTGTTGTTTAAACACAACTGCTGTAGAAGCTGCTGTTGTCAAAAAAATTAAACCATATAACAGTGTTTTTAAGCAATGTTCAAAGCCAGGATAGGGACATACAAAGTATCATTGTTACTTTTGTATCTATTTAATTTTGTTAATCTGATGGGCTTCAATCTGTTTATGATGTCAGTAAAAGAAACCTAAAAAGTAAAACAAAGTTATATATTCCTATTTAACCCCTTTTTTCAATGTGTAGTTTACACCAACGAGCCTTAATTGAGTGTTTTTTTTCCTCTTTTCCCCAAACTATTATTATCCTGAAGATTTTTTTTTTTGTTTATCTCTATTTTTCGAACAATTTTTTTTTTTTTTATTAAATTTTTTATTTTATTAGAATGTAGCTTAACAGTCAACTAAGGACAAAGACATATGTCCATATATAATATTTACATAATATCCAAAACTCTATATACACATATCAAAATATTCTATTCAAAAAGAAAAAAGAGAAAAGAGAAAAAAGAAGAGAAAAAAAAAGGTAAAAATCACTTCCCCTCTTAACATACAATATATTATAAAAGTTGAATTTGCTCCGACACCCCCCCAGTTGAGGGCCCCAGCCTCCCTAGCTATTCATGTTCCTAATATCTCTCAGTGCACCAATATTTTTTCGAACAATTAATTTTTTTTTTTTAAATTTCCCACTTAATTATTATAATTTCATTTTTATTCATTGTGCTTATTAGTTAAAAACATTTAAAAGGTTAAACAGAAAATTAAACAAGTGCAAAATTGGAAAATTAGTCTTTATTTTATCTGTAAATAACTTTGCAATGACTTGTACCAGAATCATAATTTTAGTGTCATTTTAAACAGGACAAATAATAGAATATAATTTTTACTTTCTGATTATAATAAATATAAACTGACACCTTGTTTTGTTATGTTTTTTGTCTATGGATGGCAAAAAAAAAAAAAAAAAAGGTTTTTTTTGCAAGATAATATCAACAAATGAAAGCCTAGTTTTTGTATTTTTTTATTTAAATGATAGAAGTGTTACTTTGTTATCTTAAGTAATGACAATGTTTTTGCTGAATAAACAGAAGAGTCGCATCTAGCCTAGTCTAGCCTGTCTGATCCGGGGGTGCAGGAAAGAAAATCAGGGGGGATACTGTCAACGCAACTTCATTTTATCCTCTCCAACTAGCTCTGTCTATATTTCTGCCTCTCCAGCTCCCCCCACTGGCACTAGATGATACTGCATGTGAGTCACCGTCTGGCACACAGGGTTTAATTCACTAAGAGGTCTCCGGCTGGGTTTCACACTTATGCAAATTGGATGTGGGTTTTTCCCGCATCCAATTCGCATGACAGGAGACTGTGACCTGTGTGCCTTTGGCTCAGTTTCAGGTGCGAATTCCGGCAAAAATTTGGACCCGATTCGCACTTGAATCGGTGAATGGGGACACACCGGTGTACAGGAATGCTTGGACCCGTGGCCGCATCAGTGTGAACCCAGCCTTAATCTTTTCCAGTCCTGCAGAGCAATCCCAACATTCAGGACTTTGTGAAACAAGTGTCCAAAGAAATTTAAATTGATTTCCTGGAGTAGATCCGTGTCAAATTATTTAACCAGATCTCAGAGACAGGCAGTGACCTCTCTACAAACAAATCAAAATCTCATAATTAAGCCTTCAGATATAGGAGGAAATATCATAGTTATGAGCTGGTTAGGTTACAAAGAGATTTTGAATAATTATGAAGGTATAGGCCAGTGATGGCGAACCTTGGCACCCCCAGATGTTTTGGAACTACATTTCCCATGATGCTCATGCACTCTGCAGTGTAGTTGAGCATCATGGGAAATGTAGTTCCAAAACATCTGGAGTGCCAAAGTTCGCCATCACTGGCATAGGCTATTCATACCCCTTGACATTTTTCACATTTTGTCATATTACAGCCAAAAACATAAATGTATTTTATTGGGATTTTATGTGACAGACCAACACAAAGTGGCACATAATTGTGAAGTGGATGGGAAAACTGAGTACTGTCTGTGATACTTTTTTTGTTTGCACTAACATATCATTTTTCATTTTCATATGTTAGTGCAAATAAAAAAAGTATCACGGACAGTACTAAATTTTCTCTTTCACAATTGCACTAATACGGCTACAATCACCTCAAGTATGAAGTGGAAGGAAAATTATAAATGTTTTTCAATTTTTTTTTACAAATAAATATGTGAAAAGTGTGGTGTACATTTGTATGGCGCCCCCCTGAGTCAAAACTTTGTAGAACCACCTTTCACTGCAATTACAGCTGCAAGTCTTTTTGGGGATGTCTCTACCAGCTTTGCACATCTAGAGAGTGACATTTTTGCCCATTCTTCTTTGCAGAATATCTCAAGCTCCGTCAGATTGGATGGAGAGCGTCTGTGATCAGCAATTTTCAAGTCTTGTCACAGATTCTCAATTAGATTTAGGTCTGCACTTTGACTGGGCCATTCTAACACATGAATATGCTTTGACCTAAACCATTCCATTCTAGCTCTGGCTGTATGTTTAGGGTTGTTGTCCTGCTGGAAGGTGAACCTCCGCCCCAGTCTCAAGTCTTTTGCAGACTCTAACAGGTTTTCTTCTAAGATTGCCCTGTATTTGGCTTCATCCATCTTCCCATCAATTCTGACCAGCTTCCCTGTCCCTGCTAAAGAAAAGCATCCACACAACATGATGCTGCCACCACCATGTTTCACGGTGGGGATGGTGTGTTCAGGGTAATGTGCAGTGTTAGTTTATGGTCCACACATAGCAATTTCATTTTAGGCTAAAAAGCACCATCTTCCACATGTTTGCTGTGTCCCCCACATGGCTTCTCACAAACTGCAAACAGGACTTCTTATGGCTTTCTTTCAACAATGACTTTCTTCTTGCCACTCTTCCATAAAGGTCAGATTTGTGGAGAGCACGACTAATAGTTGTCCTGTGGACAGATTCCCCACCTGAGCTGTGGATCTCTGCAGCTCCTCCAGAGTTACCATGGGCCTCTTGGCTGCTCCTCTGATGAATGTTCTCCTTGCCCAGCCTGTCAGTTTAGGTGGACGGCCATGTCTTGGTAGATTTGCAGTTGTGCCATACTCTTTCCATGTTCGGATGATGGATTGAACAGTGCTCCGTGAGAAGTTCAAAGCTTGGGATGTTTTTTTAAGTCCTAAGCCCTTTCCTGGTCTGCTAGGCTGCATGCTCGAACAAGAGTCTGGTATGGATTTTGGGGGGCTCACGCCATTTTTTTTTGGCTTGAGCCCCCAAAAATGCATGCTTGCTTCCCCCCCCCGAACCATACCAGGCCATCTGCCCTCAATATGGAGGGGCTGCTTTGCCAGGGAGGAACCCCTGGTAAAGCACCTTGTCCCCATGTAGACAAAGAGAAGGGCCCCGACAAACCTGGACCAGTGGTTATGGGGGTGCGGAGAGTAACTTTTCGGCATCTGGAAGACCCCTTTAACAAGGGAGCCCCCAGATCCTGGCCTTCCCATATGTGAATGAGTATTGGGCACATACTCCCATAATACAACACCATAAAGTATAACGTTTTTGGCAAATTCTTTATTAGAAAAAAAAAACATTTTCCCTGATGTACATTCAATGTTAAATACGATGAATGCTGACAGCTGACCCACATGAGAAAAAATAAAAACATTGCCCGCCGACATGACTGCTCCATTGCTTGGCTCCCGCTGACTGACACGCTGCTCCCTCCCTCGCTGATGAAATCAGCCGGTGATGCCATTGACGATGCATGGACATGTTCACGTATGGTCAATGATGTAATATGGGGTGGGGTCACCCGGTGATGTCCCCTTGAGAATCCACCCCCTTATGACATTATTGACCATACATGGATATGTAAATTATGGCATTGAGTGACCGTGATTTTCTAGATTTGGAGTATACTGATTTGGAGTATACTGTACATGTACACACATAAATGGGGATCAACAGGTTTTCAAACACAACAGTCCTACAATGTCGACCTCTGCTGTCTGCTCATTCATGTACTGCAAAAAGAAAATGAAACATGAATTAAAACATTTCTTTACAACATAAATACAATTTGTTTTAATGACTTTTTCCTTTGCTTTGATGGAGCTCTGTGCAGTTTGTTGGATTAATTCTTTTGGTGGGCTCTCTTGATGTAATAATAATTGTGGATGTTACCTCTAAGGAAACAGTTGGTGTAATCTAGATTCCATGCCTGTGGTTTGTTTTTGTTACTTACCAATGGGAAAAATTAGAGCACAAACTGCTAGGCTCCCCAACTCCGAACATGTCTGTTCCCCACTAATCAGTCTTCCATTTACTGGTGCAATGCAATGGAGCACTATTGCAAGCCTAGGTCATAATATTCTATCACCATGACTGCTCTACTGAACAAGAGCACACAGAAAAAAAGATGGAAAAAGGAACATCAGTCATTAAAAAAAAACAATAAGCATTAAAAATGGAAAACTACAAGAATTGGTCACTTCACTGAAAGTTTCTGGGGGGCAAAGGGAAAAAAAGAGCCCCTTGAATGTGGAAGGAAGGGCAGCAAGAGATTGTAGGGAGGAAGCATGTAGATTAAGGATGCCACATAAGACATGTTCCTCAGGAATGGCTGGATCCTCCAACTATGGCTATTCGCTTCTATAAGACAAGTTAGTGGACCTTTGCCAGGACAGCCCAGGGCTTTAATACAGTATGTCCCGGGTAAAAAGTATGGATCAGGACTGGGATTCCCCGGTAGGCAATTCATGAGTAGGAGGAAAAAGAAGGCCTGGCAGTAGGAAGCCCGGCAGGCTGCTGTCTCAATTTACATATTACTAATGTGCTTGGTATCTCAATTTACTTATTAATATTGATTAAAATTAATCACCTTATACAGATTATTTAT
Organism: Aquarana catesbeiana; assembly: GCF_042186555.1. Lineage (NCBI taxonomy): Eukaryota > Metazoa > Chordata > Amphibia > Anura > Ranidae > Aquarana > Aquarana catesbeiana. The sequence continues at coordinate 24,019,979 of NC_133333.1, forward strand.
GACCAACAGCGAGGTCCTGTGACCTCAATATTGTCTTATCACTGTAACATCCACATTTAGTGTACACTGAGCACAGTATTAGTTTGATAAGTCTAATATTATAGCAGTATAGCAAAAGCTTGATAAGCCAGACACTTGGTTACACAGTAATGATAATAAAGACCGAGTTTATCAAGCTTGCGCTATTTCCAATATGTATCAACAAGCATTAGTTCCCAAGATTCTTCACCGGGTGTTTTCTTTTCACAACTGCAGAGACTAGTGGAGAAGGCAGCAGGAGAGGTGAGTATCTTAGGTCTACTTTGCAGTGGCAGCTTGATTTTAGCTACTGGTTTTAATAACAAAGGTTGCAGCACAAAAAATTCCCAAACTACTTGTAGCCCTTATCAGTGACCTGATTATTTTAAATTATTTTTTAGTATACTGAAGAAGCCTCCAGCTCAAAAACAAATCAACAAGGGAGTTGGCAAAATTCAACATCACCAATATTAAGTTCCACCATCATGTCCCTTTTTCCGGGATCGGATGCCCTCTTTTTGTTCGTCTACATCTCCACATTTGTAACGGGACTTCCCCTGAACATAGCGGCCCTGTGTACGCTCATTAAAAAATTTAGGCAAGGTGTCGTACCAGTGGACATCCTGCTGGTCAACCTGACCATTTCCGATTTGTTACTTTTGATGTTTCTTCCCTTCCGCATGTTGGAAGCAGCGTCTGACATGCAGTGGAATATGCCATATGTTTTATGTTCTTTGTCATCGTTTATGTACTTCAGCAGCATTTACATTACTTCTCTCTTCCTCATGGCCATCAGCGTGGAGAGGTATCTTGCTGTTGCCTTTCCATTCAAATACGCGCTTCTCCGTAAACCAATCTACTCTGTGCTGGTTAGCCTCTTCATCTGGATCATTGGATCTGTTCACTGCAGTGTTGTGTACATCGTGGAGCACGCTATTCCCAATAATGTGACGGAACAAAACAATACGATGTGTTACAGTACGTTTTCACCAGCACAGCTCAAAATTCTACTCCCGGTGAGGCTAGAAATTAGCTTGTTTCTCTTCTTAATCCCATTTGTGATCACCATCTTCTGTTACTTCAACTTCATCAAGATCCTCCTGTCTCAGCCGCGCCTGGAGAAAAAGAGAAGAATAAGAGCCATCTGCCTAGTGGTGATCACCCTCATTAATTTCATTCTTTGTTTCATGCCCTATAATTTATCGCATGTTGTGGGCTTTTTCCAGGGTTATAGTCCAGAATGGAGAGTCTACTCTTTACTCTTAAGCACCTTCAACGCATCGTTGGATCCCATCATATTCTACTTCTCATCTGGGTCCTTTAAGAAAGTCTTTTTGCAGGGGCTGGTGGATGTTTTGAAAAAGTTGCATTTTGGAAAGTGTTGCTATAAAATTTGCATTGCTCCTTGCGAGAGAGAGACTAAAGCGATCAGCGTTTCATGTTAGGACCATGCAGAGCCACATAATATGTAGAGTTAGTGGATGTCTTTGATGTCAAGGAGCAGTCCTAATATGTGCCTAAAAATGTTGGTCCTTGGCTTTGAGTGGTGATCAACTACTTTGTTTTGTTAATTTTGTTTAAATTTTGGTCTGTCATTAAATGTTTGTTTTTTTTACTCCAATGATAATGGTTGGATTTTCTTTACTGAAAAAATGGGTCTTCTAGTTGACATATTCTTCCTACCTCTCACTGCAAATATTGATATGGCTGTATTCAGAAATTCCTGAGATGGTTTATGTATGCCATACCTAAAAAAGGCCTTTGAATTTGCAATCTTTTGTTGTAAAAATATTGACAAAGAGTGGGCTCCATCAAGAATATGAGGGTGTCATGGCACAAAGAGTCTTTCCTGGTTTCTCTCATATTCTCTAAGGGCATTAAAGTGGTATGAAAACCCAACAACAAAAGTGTAATGGGGTTGCAAGTTGCCAATCCTTAGTAGTGGTGGCTGAATTAGTTTCCCTTTGTTAGGATTTATTATTCTTATTTATGCCTGGTGATGTGGCTGGTAAAACACTGCCTTGTTAATATAATGTAACATAACTTACATACATAGTTACATAGTAGGTAAGGTTGAAAAAAGACACAAGTCCATCAAGTCCAACCTATACTTATACAAAAACATATGTTGTGAGTGGTTCAGTATGATTATTTACAGTATGGTTTTTGTATGTGTGTAGGATGGTTATGCTATATTATTTTAACAACCCTCCAGTAACATGTAAGAGTCGGTATACAGAAGCAGAGACACACACATTTATGTATAGGTGTTATATATTGTATTTTGTTGGCGTTCTACTTTTATGTTATTCATTCAACATTTTAATATTTTGTACGAAATAAAACTGTGCAAATTATTTTTTTTTTACGTTAAGAAAAAAAGGAGGGGGGGATTTGGGACTTTGAGTGAGATGTGTGTTGGACAAAAATAAATAAATTGCACAATAATGAGAAAGTTTATTCATATAAATACACATGGGACATGGTACATAGCAGATATGACGAGCTGATGAGCATATAATAAACACATGTGAAAATTCCATTATTGCACATGATACATAAAATCAAAGAAAAGGGTATAATGTAAACGCATGATTGAATAAAAAACTGCATTTAAAATATTGACGCGTTTCATGGATGAAGTTCCACTTCTTCAGAAGAAAGTGCAGAATGCGTATCTAGAAAAAATATTTTAAATTACTCCAATAAATGAAATAAGGATGTAGGGGGAGCAGAAAAACAAACACCTCAAAATTACTTACATATCAGCTCTAAAGTTGGTCATAGGATGCTAAAACCACTTTCCATCTCTCCCCTTGGGTGTGATGTTTTCCGCCTTGGATGCCCGCAGTTTTACGCCCCCCACAGCTCCCGGCAGTGATATTTCCTGGCTTTCCTCAACTATGAGGTTTTAGCATCGTATGACCAACTTTAGAGCTGATGTGTAAGTCATTTTGGGGTTACTAGGGATGGAGGTATATGCTCGTTTGACCATATACCTCATTTAAAGTCCCAAAAATTGCCCCTTTTATAATTATTTTTTTACTGGATATTAGATATTGGATATTGTTGATTGAAAATCTCAATGTTCTGTGGCTATTATTGTTAAAGTAAACGAAGGTTAGAACCCTTATCAGCTTTTTTTCCCCCAGTAATGTTGTAATATTGGGGAGTGCAGGACTAATCAATATGTTCTATATAATCATAGTTAGCTGGTAGCTCCATGGCTACATTGAGCTAGCTAGCTATAATACTAAAAAAATAAATGGCCACCTCCCCCGCCTAAAACTGGCCTTCGCAGCACAAGGAGCACACGGAAGGGTGTTCTTGCTGCAGAGGCCAGTTATAGATGGGGGCAGTGGCCATTTGTTTGTACTGTTGGAATATTGGTGAGGGGACGCCCTGGACACCTTTGCTGACATTATGCTACATGCTGGGTATCCAGTACGCCCCTATGCCTTTAAGGAGTGGTGGGCTCCCTCCAGGCTCACCTGCTCTCTTTCTATCCATTATCATGCATGTGCTTCTACTATGGAGCAGTGGTGCTAATCTTTTGGGGGGGGGGCGGCAAACAAACGCTCCCCAGGTCTGACCTCAGTCCCTCCATGGTCCCCCGCACTCAGCCCCTTGAGGGTTCCCCGCACTTAGCCCCTCCATGGTCCCCCCCACACTCAGCCCCCCCCATGGTCCCCCCCACACTCAGCCCCTCCATGGTCCCCCCGCACTCAGCCCCTCCGCGTTTTCCTCCTCGGCTTCTCCTCCCGGCCAACCTGATCCGCCTCCTGTCCTGATTGGCCGAGAGGAGAAGCCGGAAGACAATAGCGAATATTGATTAGCTAGTGTCACAAGTGGGTGGGTCCAGGGTGCAGTGCTCTGCACCCCAAGCCCAACCTTTTTTAAGCTAATTAGAACCTCAGGCTCTAATCATGTGGCTTAACAAAAAAAAACTCATAGAAACCTATAAATCCGGCACCCTGCATGTATCCCTGCATGCAAACTAGGGGCGCTCCTAATGGACCGGCTGCTCTTACTATGGAGGCTCTCAAAAATGTATAGAGGACTGAAGTTAATACTGGGGTGCCATGAAGTGGCTCTGCAGCTTACACATGTATTTGCAAATGTGTGCAAACTAAACTCCTGTTTTTATCACAAAGTGTTAGACAGGATAATTTGGTTGGTTGCAGGCTGGTTGGCAAGTTAAGCTGGGAATTTTCTTTGGGTTTTCTTTGTTATAATACCAAATCTGCTGTTATCTACCTGTGGTTGACACAGATTGCTCAACCTGACTGTTCTCTTGCCTGCTGCCTGTACCCTTTCTGTCCAGCTCACCCCTTTAGTGGGGCAGTCCTGGGGGCTATGACCTGATGCCAGTTTTCAGCAAAGTAGACTGGATCCCATCATCCCTTGTGGGGTGCTCTAATAAAACCAACTGGCACTTAGCCTGGGGTGATCCAGTGTCACCTGACAGGGGGGCACAATAACACAACATTTCTAGGAGTGTCATATGCCTGTGTTCCCCACCACATGCACTGACTCCATTCTCCATGACCTACATCGCTACAGAGCCCTGTAGTGACATAGAATTTGGAGTATAAACACACCTCCCAACTTTTTGAGATGGAAAGGAGGGACACCTCTTAGCAAAAGTATGTAGGCATAAGACACACCCTGCCACACCCATTAAAGGAGAATTGTACAAAATGAATGATTAAATAAACCCACAAGTGCTTTTTTACCACTACTATTCCTTCATAACGACTTTTTGAAATTTACAAATGTAGCCATCTAGAATTTGGATGAAAGGTTTAGCACTATTTTGATAGATAAGTAGTGCATTTTATATACAACTATATAGATCAGACATAAAAAGAGGAACAAATAAGGTTTAAAAGAGGGACAGAGGGACTTTGTTCCAAATCAGGGACAGTCCCTCGAAATCAGGGACAGTTGGGAGCTATGTATATGTAACCCGGACTGAAGCTGATAAATGCTGTGGAACTTCTTTCTTTATTGCTGCTGTATTATCCCTCTGCAATGTGGGCAGGGCTAAACTGAATATTCATTAATGCAGAAGTGCAGCAGCCAACTTTAAGGAGACAACTTTGCAATGCTCATCCATGGAGTGTCTCCAGTGCAGAGGGCAGACATCTTGGCTAGGTCTGGATTGATCCTGGAGGACGGTGATGGGCTAATGCAACAAAGCAAGGGGAAGTGTGTCTGCGGACAGTCTTAAAATAAAACTAAATCCATTTATTTGCAAATTTTTGTATAAAGTAAGGGAGAGTTATAACCCCTGTAAGGTTTACTTTTGTCATCTGTGTCCTATTGGCAAGATCTCCCTTCACTTCCTGTCCCAAAGACAAAACAGAAAGGGAGAGAAAATCCATCTAAAGTGAAAGAATCCCTTGTTGTCACCAGGGTCATCAGAACTAGTGTCCCCATTAGAAGATATCCCCAGTATTCCTGTTCTGGGGACAACCCAAAATTTGGGATTTTCTTTTACTTTAACTTGGTTATGGTAAACAAGACAAGTGGAGAGGGTGAATCTCCCCAACAGGCATATACAGCAATAAAAACCTGAAATGGGTTCTACTTTCTCTCCATTCTATACAAAACTTTGTTGGTAAGTGCTGGGAGAGCGAGGTGTTTCATCTTCAAGCCTGCAGAGTAATCACAAGGTAATTCAGCTTCTCCTCTGGGGGTAGTGCTACACATGGAACCACACTGCACAGACATCCCCGGAGGCTTTGAGTTGCTGCAGCATTCTGTAGATGCTCTTCTTTTTCAGGGACACATTTTTAAACCTGGCCGGGTTGCTTTAAGCCATCCATAAATGGATCGAAATTCAACCAGTTCAGCAGGGACTGCCTGAATTTCGCACCATGTAGGGGCAGGAAAGTTGTACAGAAGTCCAACTACTAATCGACTTCGGTGCAACTGCCCTGTTGGAAGATTTGTTGGAAAATTTCCACTTGATCAGCGCCACCGGCTATAGCTGATCAGTGTATTTTCATAAAGGGGGAGATTCAGCGGAAGGATTCCCCCATACACCTTGAATGTGTGAATGGGGGAATCAAGACGTTATTTTTGTTCAACCCACTGGTTGAATCAAAAAATGAATCATCTATGGCTGTCTTTTAGTGTAGCACAGCAACCTCATCTCAGTGCTAATCTACGTACAAAATCTTATCAATAGGCATTCACAGAAAACAGATGACTTGACTTGTATGTATGTTGTATGTAATGTATGTCTTTGCAGCAGCTGCTCAGCAAGGATGTAGAGTGCTCTGACAAAAAAAAATAACCACTAGGGGGAGAACTGACTAATTTCTATATTAATTATGATCCTCAAAATTAGAGATGAGCTCCGTGCTTATCTCTAGCTGAACCTACACTTTGTGCTATTCTCTAGTCCAGGGGTCTCCAAACTTTCTAAACAAAGGGCCAGTTTACTGTCCTCCAGACTTTAGGGGGGCTGGACTGTGACCATTGGGATTAGAAGTTGTCATTGCATCAGTGGGAGTAGCAATGCATCTTTGGTATCAGTGGGAAAAATAGTGCCCCATTATTGGTGTCAGTGGGAGAAATAGAGCCCCATCCTTGGTGTCAGTGGGAGGAATAGTGCCCCATCCTTGGTGTCAGTGGGAGGAATAGTGCCCCATCCTTGGTGTCAGTGGGAGGAATAGTGCCCCATCCTTGGTCTCAGTGGGAGGAATAGTGCCCCATCATTGGTGTTAATGGGAGAAATAGTGCCCCATCATTGGTGTCAGTAGGAGGAATAGTGCCTCATCATTGGTGTCAGTGGGAGAAATAGTGCCCCATCATTGGTGTCAGTGGGAGGAATAGTGCCCCATCATTTGTGTTAGTGGGAGGAATAGTGCCCCATCATTGGTGTCAATGGGAGAAATAGTACCTCATTGTTGATATCAGTAGTAGGAATACGGCCCCATTGTTGATCTCAGCATAAGTGAAAGTGCCCCAAGGGCTGGATAAAGGCAAGCAAAGGGCCACAGTTTGGAGACCACTGCTCTAGTCTAATCATTTGCTTGCCATGTCATAAAGGCAATGACGTTCACCAGCCCCTTAGTTTATACTGTATGTGCTGCAGGGCGGGGAATGAATGGACTACAAAATAGCTTGAATTGGAAGTTCGGATAGAGGTAATGAGGCCTAACCTCATCTCTACTCAAAACATGTCACAACACTTATATAAAAATAGACTTAAAAAATTACTCCCAAGTAATAGGAATAATTGATGAGCACATCAGTACATACAGTATATCATTAGTACATAATACATCTAGTCTTTGTTCAGAAGTTGTCAGCCGTTGGCTCTATAAAACCTTCAGCACAGGCTCAATTAAGCATAAACCCTTCAATGTTTGAGCAATACCTCCCAGCATGCACCACGGTCTTCCTTCTGCTAATTCCCGAGCCAACCTTTGCTCTCAAACAGCAGGACAATGCAGCTATTGCCTAAGTGTTGGTTTAGTACATATAAATCTCAAATATTACCATTAAATGTTTGCTCTTTGTAGCCGGTGCTTCAGTGTCTGCTTCCTGGGTCATGTTGTGTACCGTGTAATTACTCATCATGGCCTATCTATTGAGAATATTAATATTTCACAATCTGTTGCCCTGGAGCACATCCAGTTCCTGCTCGTATTTCACAGGAAGGTTGGTTTAGGACCATTCTTGGGACTTGAAGCCATCTAGCCTTTTCTCCTCCAACTTGTCCTCCTTTTATGTCTATGAACATGAGGCTTTAAAGCAGTGGTTGTCAAATTATGAGCTAAAGGGGGCCTCAAATGTGGCCATTAAATGTTTGCTCTTTGTAGCCAGTTCTTCCGTGTCTGCTTCCTGGGTCATGTTGTGTACCGTGTAATTACTCATCATGGCCTATCTATTGAAAATATTAATATTTCACAATCTGTTGCCCTGGAACATATCCAGTTCTTGCTCATATTTCACAGGAAGGTTGATGTAGGACCATCCTTGGGACCTGAAGCCCTCTGGCCTTTTCTCCTCCAACTTGTCTTTCTTTTATGTCCATAAACATGAGGCATTAAAGCAGTGGTTGTCAAATTATGTGTTTAAAGTGGGCCTCAAATGTGGCCATTAAATGTTTGCTCTTTGTAGCCGGTTCTTCAGTGTCTACTTCCTGAGCCATTTTGTGTAATGTGTATTTACTGATGGCCTATCTATTGAGAATATTAATATTTCACAATCTGTTGTCCTGGAACACATCCAGTTCCTGCTTGTATTTCACAGGAAGGTTTATGTAGGACCATCCTTAGGACCTGAAGCTGTCTGGCCTTTTCTCCTCCAACTTGTTCTTGCTTGATGTCATAAACATGAGGCTTTAAAGCAGTAGTTGTCAAATTATGAGCTAAAGGGGGCCTCAAATGTGGCCATTAAATGTTTGCTCTTTGTAGCCGGTTCTTCAGTGTCTACTTCCTGGGTCATGTTGTGCACCGTGTAATTACTCATGGCCTATCTATTGAGAATATTAATAGTTCATAATCTGTTGCCCTGAACACATCCAGATCCTACTCGTATTTCACAGGAAGGTTTATGTAGGACCATCCTTGGGACCTGAAGCCCTCTGGCCTTTTCTCCTCCAACTTGTCCTTCTTTTATGTCCATGAACATGAGGCTTTAAAGCAGTGTTTGTTAAATTATGAGCTAAAAGGGTGCTTAAAAAGTGGCCCCTGAAATCACCCAAGGGCCGCCCATAAGGTTTAGTATCTGAAAAGCTTGAGAGGACTGTCAGAAACTGACGACCAAATAGAGGAAATGAGGGTCAGAGAATGAGGACAGGATACATCGTTGGCTGGGGATATGCTGCAGAAGACAATAGGAAACTGGGAACATGTTACAAGAGGCTAGTAGAGATCAGTGCTGTTACCCTAATCAATGTTCCCACTACAGATTGCTGAGGTCCAAGGGCACACATCATATACCTAAGGGCCTTGTGCGCCCTCGGGCCACAGGTTGGACACCAGGGCTTGAGGAAAATGGAGATCTTATGTTTCTGCAGAAACATGGATCTCTGTTATCCTCCAGTGCATCCACTCCCCCTCCCCCCCCCACAGTTTGAAAGCACTCCCTAGGGACACACGTAACACCCCTGATGTTAACCCCTTCCCTGCCAGTGTAATTTATACAGTGACAATGCCTTTCTTTTTAGCACTGATCACTGTATTGGTGTCACTGGTCCATAAAAAGTGTCAGAATTGTCTGCCACAATGTCGCAGTCCCGCTAAAAATCGCTGATTTCCCCTATTACTAGTAAAAATTATGAAATAAAATAAAAAGTCCAAAAATCTCTATCTCATAGTTTGTTAGACGTCATAACTTTTGCACAAACCAATCAATATACGCTTATTGGGATTTTTTTTACCAAAAATATGTAGCAGAATACATATTGGCCTAAATTGATGAATACATTCGATTTTTTTTTATTGGTTATGTTTTATAGCAGAAAGTAAACAATATTTTTTTTTTTTTTCAAAATTGTCCCTCTTTTTTTGTATATAGCGCAAAAAATAAAAACCGCAGAGGCGATCAAATAGCACCAAAAGAAACCACTTCCGGAACGCCCACCGTCGTTATACGTCGGTACTTTGAAGAGGTGTATCGTTGTTATGGCAGCAGCTAGCGGCCATAACCCCAGTATCCTCTTCTTCAGCGGGCAGTTCGCTTCAAGGTAAAAGTGGTCTCTGCAGCGGATTCACCGCAAGATCACTTTTTCGGGGAGGGAAGAGGGTGCCCCCCTCCCACCGCGTGCGGTGCCCTCCGTCGCTTACTGGAGCCGTTGGCAGTGGTGGAGGCAATCGGATCCTTTCCCTACCCTAAAATGGAGACGAGTGAGGGGAAGATGGCCCCCACCCATCTCCATATCATTGCAGGGCGGAAGCAACGTCAAAACGTCACTTCCGCCCATAGCTCTTAAAGGGCCATGAAGTAGTTACACAAAATAGGCCAGAAAAAGCCTGGTCGGCAAGTGGTTAACAAATGAATATGAAATTAAAAAAAAAAATTCTGTCGTTCATTTCATTTCTGGGGGCGTTCAGTACGCCAACATGTACAGAATGCCTTCAGGTTGCCATGCTGCATTACATTTTTTTGAGTTTTAAAAAATGATAAAGGCTGCTGAACTAAGTGGGAAATGTCATGTTCAATACTATTCAATTTAAAAAATGGCATGTATAGCAAGGTCATAATAGTTATTTTAACAATAGTGGAGTGTTCCTTTAAGCATAAATATTATTTTTCCACAGTGGCCACCAGAGGGAGATAACTGAACACTTGTTATTCTGCTGTATAAACTAGGAAAAAGAATCATCGCAGTACAATTTATACGGAACGCGGAAGACACTTTTAGATGTAGTGTGCACAGTTTTATCTACAGACTCTATCAGAGTTATTGAATGCAATGAGCCATAGCAAGCAATCACACATATATTTTAATTTGAGCTTGGCCAAACCTCACTCTTCTGACTCATGTGACTTGCTAATTATTGTACCTTCATTAAATGTAACCACATTGCTACACTTAGAGGCGCCTCTCTTCTCTTTTATACTCAGTTGTGACATGACACTACTTGTATATCAAGACATCGCTTGTATATCAAGTGAAAAATTATTTAAAACTTTTGCTTGTCTTGCAAAACGCTCTTAAACCAAGTTACTCCCAAACCAAGGTTTTACTGTATAAAGGAATAGTAGTGGTAAAAAAAAAGCCCTTGTGGATACAACTAACCTTTTTCTTTGGTTAATTCTCCTTTAAGGGGGTGTGGCAGGGGGCGTGTCCTATGCCTAAATACGTTTGCTAGTAGGTGTCCCTCATTCCCATCTCAAAATGTTGGGAGGTATTTGCTATGGATAACAGCACAAATTTTGTGATTGCAAGACTCTTATCCTGGCTATTATTGCCTGCCACAGAGGACCCTCACTCTGTAAATAAAATCAGATTATCCTCAGGAAATCCAGGACAGTAGAAACAACCACACAGGTGTAGCGCCAATCCCACGAAGGCCACATGAAGATGACTGACCCCAAAGGTTGCCCTGACCTTGCAAGCCTCCCGACACCTCTGACACCCTGGGTTCAAACATATTTCAATGAAAATGCAATTATACAGACTGATGCCACGGGCCTGGAACCTTTGTGACCAACTATCAAACAATAAATTACCAGAAATGGAACACTTCATTTCTGAAGTGAGTTCCCCTTTAAATGTGTGCAAATATTAGGCACAAAGTCCTTTAAATGGAGGGGGCTGGTGAGGAAGTCCTGAGGATGTAGATGTTCAATGTCTTCAGCTAGCCTAACAAGGGCCCAGAGGGAATCTCCGTGTAATGGTATCCAATACTGCAAATAGCAGGTGCAAAGTGTCTCCTTGTTACAACTTTAATGCAAAGAAGTAGGATAAGGTGTCTGCATGCAGTGTCTCTTAGGGTGTATAGAGGGTGGACTTTTGCCCGCTCACCAATCCTGGCTCAAGGAAATGGGAAGTCCCGTAATAAGCCCCTGTAAAATCTGTCAGAAAGGAAAGGTCGAAATTGGTAATGATTAAGCACATTTGTACTCTGTGAAACGCGTCTAATGCCGCGTACACACAGTCGGACTTTTCGTCTACAAAAGTCCGACGGACCAAAGCCAGCTGACAATCCGATCGTGTGTGGGCTTCCCCGGACTTTCAGCGGACTTTTCCAGCCGCAAATCTGACGGACTTTAGATTTGAAACATGCTTCAAATCTTTACGTCGTAACTCCGCCGGACCCAGAAATCCGCTCGTCTGTATGCTAGTCCGACGGACAAAAACCCACGCTAGGGCAGCTATTGGCTACTGGCTATCAACTTCCTTATTCTAGTCCGGTGTACATCATCACGTACGAATCTGTCGGACTTTTGTGTGATCGTATGTAGGCAAGTCCGTTCGTTAGAAAGTCTGCCGTAAGTCTGCCGCAAGTCCGCCAAAAGTCCGTTCAAAGTCTGTTGGACGGGCTGTCGGACTTTTGTAGCCCAAAAGTCCGACCGTGTGTACGCAGCATTAGAGATTATGTGTTGGTGTCCCTGTGGTGACTCAATAAACAGCATTTGGAACCACCCGATGTGTAGCCATCTCTTTTCATTTTGATTATCAAGGAAGGCAGGCCGGGGCTGGCAGTCGTTTGGAGGTTCCACCAGGCATACTTATTTCACCTGGAGCAGCGAGTTCTTTTTCACTTTCACAAGGGAAAGGTGCCTGACTACACACCTTGTGACACTGGGATTCAGCAGGATCAGTGCCTAGGATGATGGGAGTGTCCCCAGTGTAAGCGTGACTCTGTGGACTACATGTCCCAAGATTCTTTGCTCTTCTGTCCCCTTCCTTGCAGGACAAACGTGTCCACAGTGAATACAAAGCAAACAAATTGGATCACAAAAAAACTATGGGGACCTTCATTTGTGGTAACTGTGGCTACTGCCACTATATGGACACAAGAAAAAATTTTAATTTACCAAATGGAGAAACATTTAAACCCAAGTATTTTGTAAACTGCCGCACTGTAGGCATGGTTTACTTGCTATTGTGCGAATGTGAATGCTACTATGTGGGAAAAATTGAATTGAATTATGGTGAAGAATATACAGACATATAGTCAGTATAAACAAAAAAGATCCCATTCTACCCCTTGGGAGACATAGCCGCACGGTGCATGGAGACAGCACTCCTAAAGTGCGGTTCCTTGCACTGGACCACATTGTCGACAACCCAAGGGGCGGCGACTCCAACAAACTACTCCTACAGAGTGAATTGAGGTGGATTTTCCGCAGAGCATGAGAAGGGGTTAACACTAGGGGGCGATCAAGGGGTTAGGTGTTCCCTAGGGAGATGTTTCTAACTGTGAGGGAATAGGACTGACAGGAAGTAGAGAGAGATTGCGTTCCTGAATACTAGGTACAGCAGATCTCTCTCTACTCCCCTGACAGAACGGGGATCTGTCTATTTACACTGACCTATCCCCGTACTGTCTCTGTGAGGAGAGATCGATCGTGGGTGGTCGGCGGACATTGCGACCACTGACCACGCGCATCTGCTCTGGCCCCTTCAGCTCTTAAAGTGGCCGATGTACACATGGCGATTCGCCCAGGAGAGCCAACCTGCCGCAGTATAATGACGGCGGCTGGTCGGCAAGCAGTTAAAGAAACCTTTGTCCTGGTAAGAGGACTACAACCTTCTCCAGGAATGAAAGCCTCTTTGTTATGATGATGATGAAAGCTTTATTTAAAAAATGCAAAAGAACAATAAAATGAGGTCATTTTCTCTTCTTGAAATTGAATGCATAGGTTTATGGTCAAGTAGATTAGCATAGGTAATGAGGTCTGTTCCACATGGGTGGACACATTATTATTATTATTATACAGGATTTATATAGCGTCGACAGTTTACGGAGCGCTTTACAACATTAGGGCAGACAGTACAAGTACAATACAATTCAATACAGGAGGAATCAGAGGGCCCTGCTCGTTAGAGCTTACAATCTAGGAGGGAGGGTCAAGTGATACAAAAGGGTAATAGCTGTGGGGGATGAGCTAATGGAGAAAATAGTGCAGTTGTTAGATGGAGGCAGGATAGGCTTCTCTGAAGAGGAAAGTTTTCAGGGATCGCCTAAAAGTGGATAAAGTTGAAGACAGTCTGACAGATTGGGGTAGGGAATTCCAGAGGATGGGCGAGGCTCGGGAGAAGTCCTGGAGGCGGATATGGGAGGAGGTGATGAGGGAGCTAGAGAGCAGGAGGTCTTGGGAGGAACGGAGATGGCGATTAGGTTGGTATTTTGAGACTAGGTTAGTGATGTAGCTGGGGGCAGAGTTGTGGATGGCTTTGTAACTTATTGTTAGTATTTTGAATTTAATTCGTTGGGCGAGTGGTAGCCAATGGAGGGATTGGCAGAGAGGGGTATAGCAGACACTGAGCGGTTTGTAAGGTGGATGAGTCTGGCAGCAGCATTCATGATGGACTGAAGGGGGGATAGTCTGTTTAAAGGTAAGCCAATGAGGAGTGAGTTGCAGTAGTCAAGGCGAGAGATAACCAGGGAGTGAATCAGGAGCTTTGTGGTTTCATTGGTTAGAAAGGGACGAAGTTTAGAGATGTTGCGGAGGTTGAGGCGGCAAGCTTTAGAAAGTGATTGGATGTGGGGCTGAAAGGAGAGTTCAGAATCCATTATATATGAAATGACCAATCAGGGGTATACTGTATCTTCAGTCTTGAGGCTAAACAGTTAATCATATTTTTTTAAGGATTCTAGCATGAAGTGACACTTTTTTTTGTGGTCTTGACTAATTTCTAAAGAAGTCTGTCGGTTTATAAGAAACAGGAAAACTTACAGTCAGACACGTTCACAAATTTGAAAAGAGGAAGTAAAACTTTATACATCCCATAACAAAATGGGGGCAAATGCCTTGCAAATCTACAAATCCAATACATCCCTTGCCACGGGGTTCCTCCAGAGGGTTCTCTAAGTTCCCGGAGCAATGAGCAATTTCTGCCTGTTGTATATGTAACCACTGATACCAATCATCTTTTAGCTACCTGTAAGGGGAGCATTCTGACAACGAATGTTATGCCGCGTACACACGGTCGGACTTTTCGTCTACAAAAGTCCAACGGACGCTGACGGACTAAAGCTGGCTGGTAATCCGATCGTGTGTGGGCTTCTCCGGACTTTCAACTGACTTTTTTAGCCTCAAATCCGACGGACTTTAGATTTGAAACATGCTTCAAATCTTTACGTCGTAACTACGACGGACCCCGAAATCCGCTCGTCTGTGTGCTAGTCCGACGGACAAAAACCCACGCTAGGGCAGCTATTGGCTACTGGCTATGAACTTCCTTATTTTAGTCCGTTGTACGTCATCACGTACGAATCCGTCGGACTTTTGTGTGGTCGTGTGTAGGCAAGTCCGTTTGTTAGAAAGTCTGCCGCAAGTCCGCCGAAAGTCCGCCGGAAGTCTGTCAGACAGGCTGTCGGACTTTTGTAGCTGAAAAGTCCGACCGTGTGTACGCGGCATAAGGGGTATTCTTCTGGCAATTAGCCGACAGCTGAGAGGAGGAAGGGCTGAGCCCAGCCCTGACACATAGGTAATGAGGTCTGTTCCACATGGGTGGACACATTATATATGAAATGACCAATCAGGGGTATACTGTATCTTCAGTCTTGAGGCTAAACAGTTAATCATATTTGTTTATGAATTTTAACATAAGGTGACACGTTTTTTGTGGTTTTTACTAATTTCTAAAGAAGTCTGTCGGCTTTATATGAAACAGGCAAACTTACAGTCATACACATTCACAAATTTGAAAAGAGGAAGTAAAGCTTTATATATATATATATATATATATATATATATATATATATATATATATATATATATATATATTATAAAATATTTCATACTAAATGACAGACACATGCCCATAACAAAATGGGCCTATAAAGGTTTATAGAAATGTGTTGTAACAATATAAATATATAATAGACGCAGACTAACAAATATCCATTTGTCGTAAATATCATTTATTAAGAAAAATTACGGAAAGAGAGGAAAATTCAATAGCACCACATCCCAGAAATTCACTTTAAATGTAAGAGAGGGACATTGAGGCCAATATATGGTCCTCAGGGACTTTTAACGGTGCTTGAGTCAGGTAATGTGTCCAACATATCATAAAATCATATTTTATTAAACAATCTTATAAAAGGAAACAGACATAATCAAGGACAATATACAATATAAAAGAGGAAGGGGGATGGGGGAAAAAAGATAACCCTTTGATTTACAAATTAATACCACTTTCTCAACATGTTTCGCTTGCATAAGCTTCTTCAGGAGATATATTTGTGATATTAAGGTCAACTGTAGAAAGAAGTCTACAAATCACATGGACATTGTGTAATGGCAGAATGCTTCCTCCTTGATTCTCACCTCATTAGGGAGGCATGCAGAGAGAGATAAAAATCTTTGAATATAAGCTCTTCTCAATAGAATCAATCAATTTACAATCATTTATTAAGGCTTAGGTACGCTGTCATCATAATGTAGAGCAGCCTTTGTCAACTTTTTTAACATGGAGGAACCCTTGAAATTACTTTCAGGTCTGAGGAACCCAATGCCGATAGTTTCTATATCTGAAGCTTACAGTACATTAACCTGGTGGTCGGTGGGAAGAATGCTCCTTACAAATCCACAAATCCAATACATCCCTTGCCATGGGGTTCATCCAGAGGGTTTTCAGAGCTCCTGGAGCAATGAGCAATTGTATGCAATGAGCAATTGCCTGTTGTATGTTTAACCACTGATACCAATCATCTTTTAGCTACCTGTAAGGGGAACATTCTGACAATCAATGTATGGGGCATTCTTCCCACTGACCACCAATGTAAGGGGCATTCTTCCCACTGACCACCAACCTGAGGACTATTATTCCCACTGGCCACCAACCTGAGGAGTATTATTCCAACTGACCACCAATGTAAGGGGCATTCTTCCCACTGACCAGCAATGTAAGGAGCATTCTTCCCACCGACCACCAGGTTAATGTACTGTAAGCTTTAGATATAGAAACTATTGGCATTGGGTTCCTCAGACCTGAAAGTCATTTCAAGGGTTCCTCTATGTTAAAAAGGTTGGCAAAGGCTGCTGTACATTATGATGACAGCGTACCTAAGCCTTAATAAATGATATTTACGACAAATGGATATTTGTTAGTCTCCGTCTATTATATATTTATATTGTTAAAACACGTTTCTATAAACCTTTATAGGGCCATATGTCTCTACCCTTGAATAAATTTGTTTATTGTATAATAGCACAGAGTGATACTGTGGATACAGGTAAGGTGGAAGAGTGCCACGTCCTATGAATTGATATATAGAAAGGGGGGAAGGAGGGACTTTAGGTACGTGCATACAAATAGCACTCGTCCTCATTGCGTTCCATCAGTCTATATCACAGACGGTTGCTGGACTATCTAAGGTTGCTGGTTCTAGGGGGTCCTATCTATTAAAGCGGAGTTCCACCCAAATTTTGAACAATATCTGTATGCATTCTCTTCCTTGCCTAGATGCTGACATGCCGTTTAAAAAAATTTAAATCGCCGTAATTACCTTTTATTTTTCTATTCTTCTTTGCACTTCCTGGTTCTCCTCCCGTGGGAGTAGGCGTGTTTCTAGCCTCTCCCAGACTCCTGGGAGCTAGTCTCAGGCTTCCCAGGATGCCACTGAACATGTGCGGGAACGAGCGGTGAATGCTGGGAGCACAGCATTCACCACATCCAGGAAATAAATGCTTGTGGGCTTCAAATGCCCACAATGAAGATGGAAACCGCCTGCAGTGAATAATATAAGTTATTCTTTCCGACGAAATCTGACACAGGCGGACATATTACACACAATATGTGAGTATGTAATGCTGAGAAGAAAAGTTTGTGAATTAACTAAAAAAAAAAAAAACATAGATAGGTGGTCCCCCGCTTTAAGGTATGTTTTTTTGCCTCACTGACCTTTTATGCATTCAGGTTGGTCTATTCACTTTTCAATTCTTCCCTACCTTGTACCGTGATTTGGCTATTTTGTTTACCTTTCAGGTCACCACATCGTTACTACCTTCTGTCCTGTTTTTCACCAGTGCGGGACCTCAGTCCCTTTATATGTATCAATAAGCTTCCTGCTGGGCTGTCTAGATTATGGAGCCCTCTTTTTTCATATGACCATGTATAGGCTCTGTGGTGAATGCTCCTTGTCCCCCCTCCCCCCCTCGCCTATATAGCTTACTCTTGAGTTTACCACCAAATAGGTGAGTCTCTTGTGGCCTACTTACTGTACCTCATTGTATTTAGTTTTAGTGGTGATTGATATTACCCATTATTACAAAATCTTATATGTGTTCTTTTGTAGGCAGTTTCTTAACGAGTCCCTACACTGGACCATGTTACATACTTTTACCCCACTATCCAGCGCCTCATATACCGTTTCTGTAGGTGTTGTCTCTCTGGTTTTTAAACTTTCCATCTTAATACACATTATAGAGTAAGTATTACTTCTTATTTAACCCAGGCTTCTAGTTACAATTGTGGTCCAATTTTTATGGTTATATATATTATCACTATTACTGGGCCTATTAATTTAATCTTCTATATACTAACCAGGTCAATACTATTTCCCCACTACCATCCTCTACGCTGTTATGTACGCCCCCGTAGTGACCATGCCTGCCCCCTTTTGCCTCTCCGGTGCTGTTTGAGCCTGGATCCACAGGGACTTTCTAGCTGGGACAATATATGAGTTTACTTTTATATTTTTTGTTCTATAGTAATTGTTTTAATTTTCTATGTTTGCCAGCCACAATATTCTATGCCCCTGAAGAAGCGTGAATGCACGCGCAACATGTTGAGCCTACTTCAATGATGAACTACAACACTTTACCGTCTGTCTGTCGTATAGCCATACTCTGGGACTCTCGACATTATGGAATGATGCCCATATCTTCCAAGACTTCCTGTAGTTGTATGGTCTGGTACAGCAGCGGTCTTATCTAGTATATGTGTATATAGATCCATTGTGGCTTTTTATGGAATTGCAATTTTAGATGTTTTCAAAATAAAATTTTTTTTATTAATAACCGATTTTTGTGTTACTGTGCCTATAAAGTCCAAAGTCCCTCCTTCTCCCCTTTCTATAAGTCTGTACCCTTGAATAACTCTACAATGTACTATCCCCGTCACACTCATCAAATTCATCTACCACTAGGTCTCCCTTCTCCCTACCCGCCACTAGGTCTCCCTGCTTCTATCTGTAACTAGGTCTTCCTACCACCATCTGCCTCTAGGTCTCCCCACTACCATCTACCACTAGGTCTCCCTACCACCACCCACCACTAGGTCTCCCTGCTACCATCTTCCACTAGGTCCACCTACTTCCATCTGCCACTAGGTCTCCCTACCACTATCTGCCACTAGGTCTCCCTACCACCATCTGCCACTAGGTCTCCCTACCACCATCTGCCACTAGGTCTCCTTACCATCCTCTGCAACTAGGCCTCCCTACCAACATCTGCAACTAGGTCTCCTTAACACTATCTGCCTTAGGTCTCCCTACCACCATCTGTCACTAGGTCTGCCACCATCTGCCACTAGGTCTTCCTACCTCCAACTGCCACTAGGTCTCCCTACCATCATCTGCAACTAGGTCTCCCTACCACTGTCTGCCACTAGGTCTCCCTACCATTATCTGCCACTAGGTCTCCCTACCATCATCTGCCACTAGGTCTCCCTACCACCATCTGCCACTAGGTCTCCTTACCATCCTCTGCAACTAGGCCTCCCTACCAACATCTGCAACTAGGTCTCCTTAACACTATCTGCCTTAGGTCTCCCTACCACCATCTGTCACTAGGTCTGCCACCATCTGCCACTAGGTCTTCCTACCTCCAACTGCCACTAGGTCTCCCTACCACCATCTGCCACTAGGTCTCCCAACCTCCATCTGCCACTAGGTCTCCCTACCTCCATCAGCCACTAGGTCTCCCTTCCACAATCTGCCACTAGGTCTCGCTACCATCCTCTACCCCTAGGTATCGCTACCACTATCTGCCACTAGGTCTCTCTACCTCCATCTGCCAATAGGTCTCCCTACCATCATCTGCCACTAGGTCTCCCTACCTCCATCTGCCACTAGGTCTCTTTACCACCATCTGCCACTAGGTCTCCCTACCTTCATCTGCCACTAGGTCTCCCTACCTCCATCTGCCAATAGGTCTCCCTACCATCATCTGCCACTAGGTCTCCCTACCTCCATCTGCCACTAAGTCTCCCTACCTCCATCAGCCACTAGGTCTCCCTTCCACAATCTGCCACTAGGTCTCGCTACCATCCTCTACCCCTAGGTATCGCTACCACTATCTGCCACTAGGTCTCTCTACCTCCATCTGCCAATAGGTCTCCCTACCATCATCTGCCACTAGGTCTCCCTACCTCCATCTGCCACTAGGTCTCTTTACCACCATCTGCCACTAGGTCTCCCTACCTTCATCTGCCACTAGGTCTCCCTACCTCCATCTGCCAATAGGTCTCCCTACCATCATCTGCCACTAGGTCTCCCTACCTCCATCTGCCACTAGGTCTCCCTACCACTATCTGCCACTGGGTCTTCCTACCTTCATCTGCCACTAGGTCTCCCTACCATCATCTGCCACTAGGTCTCCCTACCACCATCTGCCAAAGGGTCTCCCTACCTGCATCTGCCATTAGGTCTTGGGCATGGAATTCACCAGAGCTTCAAAGGTTGCAACTGGAGTCCTCTTCCACTCTTTCATGACGACATCATGGAGCTGGTGGATATTAGAGACCTTGCGCTCCTCCACCTTTCGTTTGACGATGCCCCACAGATGCTCAATAGGGTTTAGGTCTGGAGACATATCTATCATATCTATCTGCCACTAGGTCTTCCTACCACCATCTGCCTCTAGGTCTCCCCACTACCATCTACCACTAGGTCTCCCTACCACCACCCACCACTAGGTCTCCCTGCTACCATCTTCCACTAGGTCCACCTACTTCCATCTGCCACTAGGTCTCCCTACCACTATCTGCCACTAGGTCTCCCTATTACCATCTGCCACATGATCTTCCTTCCTCCATCTGCCACTAGGTCTCCCTACCACCATCTGCCACTAGGTCTCCCTACCACCATCTGCCACTAGGTCTCCTTACCATCCTCTGCAACTAGGCCTCCCTACCAACATCTGCAACTAGGTCTCCTTAACACTATCTGCCTTAGGTCTCCCTACCACCATCTGTCACTAGGTCTCTCTACCTCCATCTGCCACTAGGTCTCCCTACCACCATCTGCCACTAGGTCTCCCTACCATCATCTGCCACTAGATCTCCCTATCTCCATCTGCCACAAGGTCTCCTTAGCACCATCTGCCACTAGGTCTCTCTATCTCCATCTGCCACTAGGTCTCCCTACCACCATCTGCCACTAGGTCTTCCTACCTCCAACTGCCACTAGGTCTCCCTACCATCATCTGCCACTAGGTCTCCCTACCACCGTCTGCCACTAGGTCTCCCTACCATTATCTGCCACTAGGTCTCCCTACCATCATCTGCCACTAGGTATCCCTACCACCATCTGCCACTAGGTCTCCCAACCTCCATCTGTCACTAGGTCTCCCTACCTCCATCAGCCACTAGGTCTCCCTTCCACAATCTGCCACTAGGTCTCGCTACCATCCTCTACCCCTAGGTATCGCTACCACTATCTGCCACTAGGTCTCTCTACCTCCATCTGCCAATAGGTCTCCCTACCATCATCTGCCACTAGGTCTCCCTACCTCCATCTGCCACTAGGTCTCTTTACCACCATCTGCCACTAGGTCTCCCTACCTTCATCTGCCACTAGGTCTCCCTACCTCCATCTGCCAATAGGTCTCCCTACCATCATCTGCCACTAGGTCTCCCTACCTCCATCTGCCACTAGGTCTCCCTACCACTATCTGCCACTGGGTCTTCCTACCTTCATCTGCCACTAGGTCTCCCTACCATCATCTGCCACTAGGTCTCCCTACCACCATCTGCCAAAGGGTCTCCCTACCTGCATCTGCCATTAGGTCTTGGGCATGGAATTCACCAGAGCTTCAAAGGTTGCAACTGGAGTCCTCTTCCACTCTTTCATGACGACATCATGGAGCTGGTGGATATTAGAGACCTTGCGCTCCTCCACCTTTCGTTTGACGATGCCCCACAGATGCTCAATAGGGTTTAGGTCTGGAGACATGCTTGGCCAGTCCATCACCTTTAACCTCAGCTTCTTTAGCAATAGGAAGGCAGTGGTCGTCTTGGAGGTGTTTTTGAGGTCGTTATCATGTTGGAATACTGCCCTGTGGCCCGAAGGGAGGGAATCATGCTCTGCTTCGGTATGTCACAGTGCATGTTGGCATTCTGGTTCCCTCAATGAACTGTAGCTCCCCAGTTCTGGCAGCACTCATGCAGCCCCAGGCCATGACACTCCCACCACCATGCTTTACTGTAGGCAGGACACATTTGTCTTTGTACTCCTCACCTGGTTGCCGCCACACACACTTGACACCATCTGAACCAAATAAGTTTATCTTGGTCTCAACAGACCACAGGACATGGTTCCAGCAATTCATGTCCTTAGTCTACTTGTCTTTAGCAAACTGTTTGGAGGCTTCCTTCTGGGTCAACAGCTATGCAGACCAATTTGATGCAGTGTGCGGCGTATGGTCTGACCACTGACAGGCTGACTGGCCACCCCTTCAACCTTTGCAGCAACGCTGGCAGCACTCATATGTCTATTTCCCAAAGACAACCTCTAGATATGACGCTGAGCATGTGCACTCAACTTATTTGGTCGACCATGGCGAGGCCTGTCCTGTTAAACCACTGTATGGTCTTGGCCACCATGCTGCAGCTCAGTTTCAGGATCTTGGCAATCTTCTTATAGCCAAGGCCATCTTTATGTAGAGTAACAATTTTTTTTTTCAGATCCTGGCTAATTGGGCCCAATTTGGACATTTTCACTTGTGTATTCACTTTTGTTGCCAGCGGTTTAGACATTAATGGCTGTGTGTTGAGTTATTTTGAGGGGACAGCAAAAATTACACTGTTATACAAGCTGTACACTCACTACTTTACATTGCAGCAAAGTGTCATTTCTTCAGTATTGTCACATGAAATGATATAATAACATATTTACAAAAATGTGAGGGGTGTACTCACTTTTGTGAGATACTGTACTGTACATCTAATGTGTTACAATTTTTGCCCACTTCTTCAGGGCAAAAAAAATGCATATGTTGAACTTGAAACACTTAATTTCTGAACACATAAGCTCTGTAAATGTGAATGACCTAAAGTCTTGAAACCTTCTTTTGTTTTTGCCCCTCACCCATCCAAACCAAAGATGTTGGCTGTATATTTGAACATACAAACCCAGGGCTGTCAATGACCCACAGTCTTGAAACCTTCTTTTGTGATGCTCCTCACCCACCCAAACCAAACACGTTGGCTGTATATTTGAATACATAAATCCAGGGCTGTTAATGACCTAAAGTCTTGAAACACCTTCTTTTGTGATGGTCCTCACCCACTTCAACCACACATGTTGGATGTATATTTGAACACCTAAAACCAGGACTGTCAATGACCCAAAGTCTTGAAACCTTCTTTTGTGATGCTCCTTGCCTACTTCAACCAAACTCGTTGACTGTATATTTGAACACATAAAGTAGGGGCTGTCAATGACCCAAAGGGGGTTATTTACTAAAGGAAAATCCACTTTGCACTGCAAGTGCACTTGAAAGTGCACTGAAAGTAGATCCGAGGGGGACATGCAAGGAAAATAAAAAACAGCATTTTAGCTTGCACATGATTGGATGATAAAATCAGCAGAGCTTCCACTCATTTCAGATCTACCCCTTAGATTTAGAGCGACTGCACTTCCAAGTGCACTTGCAGTGCAAAGCGGATTTGCCTTTCGTAAATAACCCCCAAAGTCTCCAAAAGCTTCTTTTGTGATGCTCCTCAGCCACCTGAACCAAACAGGTTGGCTGTATATTTGAACACATAATCTCAGGACTGTCAATGGCCCAAAGTCTTGAAACCTTCTTTTGTGGTGCTCCTCACCCACCTGAACCAGACACGTTGGCTGTATATTTGAACAAATAAACCCTGGATTGTCAATAACCCAAAGTCTTGAAACCATCTTTTGTGATGCTCCTCCTCACCCACCCAAACCAACCATGTTGGCTGTAAATTTGAACACATAATCTCAGGACTGTTAATGACCTAAAGTCTTGAAACCTTCTTTTGTGGTGATCCTCACCTACCCAAACACAACACATTGGTTGTATATTTGAACACATAAACCCAGGGCTGTCAATGACCCTTCTTGTGTGATGCTGCTCACTCACCAGAATCAAACACGTTGGCAGCACATATTTGAACACATAAACACAGGATGGTCAATTACTAAAAGTCTTGTAACCTTCTTTTGTGATGCTCCTCACCTACTCCAACCACACATGTAGGCTGGCACAGGATTTGCATATACTTTTAATAAAATATATATTTTTTTATAATGTTCCTTTTATTGTAATACTGCTATAATACTCAGTGTCATAATCTCTTGGGTTTGCGAGGAAAAGATTGAATCCTTAGGGGTTGGCATACTGTAAGAAGAAGACGCTTTGTATGAATAGGAATATTTAATTAATAGCTGAATGAGATCATTAATGTTTCCAATCATGGCGAAGATTCCCAGAAATACTATTTGTTACGTTCATACAGCAAGGACAGTCCCAATCCCACAGGCCCTTTGAAATGACATTCTCACGAGTTGGAAGCAGATCTTGAAATTAATCGTACTTTATATTTGTCTGCTCATAAAAAAAAAGTCATGAAATTAGGAATTCCTTGCTTGTCATGCTAAACAATCACGTATTTATTTCTATTCATGTACTGTGAAGTATAGAGGAATTAGGATGATTCCTAGGGGGGGCGCTGCTGAAAAAACAAGTTGCAATATCCTTATGCATGATGAGCGTAATTTCATAAAAGGGGGTGTGGTTTAGCAAACATATTAGGTGGCATTTGTAGAACTTTAAGTTTTGAATTAAAACATTTGTTTTAAAATGTTTAAAGTGTAACTCCATTTTTGTTGAGAAAAAAACAATCCCCTCAAGGGTGATCTATGTACATTGCGAGGATTTTAACAAACTTTGTAGCAGATCCTTACCGGTTTCTCCTCTGAAGAAATAGCTGTTTGTTTCACCATGTACTGTGGACTGATTCTCAATGGGAGGATCTGGTTCATTATAATCACCCGGTGCACTCTTTGTGTTCTAATGAGGAAAGCTGCAGTCTCTTCATCCCTTTAGAAGTATTTAACCCTTGAGAAGTATCTCGCCAAAACTGACATTTCTATTGCAGGGGGTGCATAAAATCTGACATGTACCTAAGTGCACAACTCTGGGAAAATCCGTGAGCCAATTACATGAACAGGAAATTATATTTCTGGGAACGTTCCCTACACCAACAGTCTACAGAGCACCTCCAGGTTTCCATATTGCATTGATTTTTACATAAAATGACAGCAGCAGGAGATTGAAAAGGAAAGGTATTTTTTTTACATAAAATTCAATAACAGAATTTCTTATGTAACAATTGTATATACAATACTATTATTTTTATATTTGCTATTTTTTTTTAAGGAAAGTGGAGTAACCCTTTAATGTCTTTGTTTTCATACTGTGCGTTAGGTTTGCAGGTAAGGGATGATTCCAATGTAAGGAGGACTATGATATAAGGGGCTCTCTGACAGGGACCCTAATGTAAGGGGGGACTCTGGTAGAGAGCCCAATGTAAGAGGGAACCACGACGGAGACCTCAATGTAAGGGGGGACTCTGATGGAGACCTCGATGTAAGGGGGGTCTCTGATGGAGACCTCGATGTAAGGGGGGTCTCTGATGGAGACCTCGATGTAAGGGGGGTCTCTGATGGAGACCTCGATGTAAGGGGGGTCTCTGATGGAGACCTCGATGTAAGGGGGGTCTCTGATGGAGACCTCGATGTAAGGGGGGTCTCTGATGGAGGCCTCGATGTAAGGGGGGTCTCTGATGGAGACCTCGATGTAAGGGGGGTCTCTGATGGAGACCTCAATGTAAGGGAGGACTCTGATGGAGACCTCGATGTAAGGGGGGGTCTCTGATGGAGATCTCAATGTAAGGGGGGTCTCTGATGGAGACCTCAATGTAAGGGAGGACCCTGATGGAGACCTCGATGTAAGGGGGGACTCTGATGGAGACCTCAATGTAAGGGAGGACTCTGATGGAAACCTCGATGTAAGGGGGGACTCTGATGGAGACCTCGATGTAAGGGGGGTCTCTGATGGAGACCTCAATGTAAGGGAGGACCCTGATGGAGACCTCGATGTAAGGGGGGGTCTCTGATGGAGACCTCGATGTAAGGGGGGTCTCTGATGGAGACCTCGATGTAAGGGGGGTCTTTGATAGAGACCTCAATGTAAGGGGGGTCTCTGATGGAGACCTCGATGTAAAGGGGGTCTCTGATAGAGACCTCGATGTAAGGGGGGTCTCTGATGGAGACCTCAATGTAAGGGAGGACTCTGATGGAGACCTCGATGTAAGGGGGGTCTCTGATGGAGACCTCGATGTAAGGGGGGTCTCTGATGGAGATCTCGATGTAAGGGGGGACTCTGATGGAGACCTCGATGTAAGGGGGGACTCTGATGGAGACCTGGATGTATGGGGGCACTCTGATGGGGAGCCCAATGTAAGGGGGGACTTTAATTGAAACCTCTGTGTAAGAGGGAACTCCGATGTAAGGGGGCACTCTGATGGAGACCTCGATGTAAAGAGGGACTCTGATGGAGACCTTGATGTAAAGGAAACTCTAATGGAGACCTTCATATAGGGGTAACTCCATTGTAAGGGAACTCTAAAGTTAACTCTGATGTAAGGGGTACTTTGACAGGGCCCTTATGTAAGGGGGGACTCTAAATAAGACCTCAAATGTAAGGGGGGACTCTGACGGAGACCTTGATATAAGGGGGGGGACTCTGATGTAGACCTTGATGTATTGGGGGACTCTGATGGAGACCTTGATGTAAGGGGGGGTTCTGATGGAGACTTCGATGTAAGGGGAGACTCTGATGGAGACCTCAATGTAAGCAGGGATGCTGATGGAGGCCTTGATGTATGGGGGGAGGGGATTCTGATAGAGACTTCGAAGTAAGGGGGGACTCTGATGGAGACCTCGATGTAAAGGGGGACTCTGATAGAGACCTGGATGTAAAGGGGGATTCTGATGGAGATTTTGATGTAGGGAGTAACTTCACTGTAAGGGGATTCTAAAGTAAGGGGGGACAGTGATGGAAAGGGTACTCTGTCTGGGACTTTGATGTAAGGGAGGACTGAAAGGGGTATTCTGATTAAGACACTGATATAAGGAGAGACTCTGAAACAGACTCTGATGTAAAGGAAAACTTTGATGTAAGGGGAACTCTGATGGGGACCCTGATGTAAGGGGTAACGCTGCGGTAAAGGGGACTCTGCCAGGGACCCTACATTTTTTTGCAACCCTCTCCCCCCCTCCCCTAAGAATGGTATGTGGCAATACAGTGGCACCACGCCAAAACTGTAGGTGTGGTCAGATTGCATTAACAGTGGGAGGGGCTTGAAGGGCCATATGCAAGTATGTAGCAGACAGTACAAACCTCAGTATACTTGTTTTAATAAAAATAAAACTGTTCTATTGCATATCCTTTACCACACACAGCTCACCTTAAAGTGATATTAAAGTCTTGTTTTTTGTTTTTTTTTTCTAAACAATAAACATGTTATACTTACCTGCTCTGTGTAATGGTTTTGCACAGAGCAGCCCAGATCATGCTCTTCTTGGGTTCCTCACCGGCACCCCTGGCCCTACCCTCTTTCTAGGTGCCCCCACAGCAAGCAGGTGCGCTCCTGAGCCACGGATCTGTGTGACTATTCACACACAGAGCCATGGCTCGACTCCGCTCCTTCCGTCTTCTGATTGGCTCACTGGCTGTGATGAGCAGTGTAAGTCAGTGGCTCCCGCTGCTGCCAACAGCCAATCAGGAGTGCGAGTCCCCGGACAGCCAAGGCTCTCATGGACATCGCTGGATCGAGAGGGGGGCTCAGGTAAGAATTAGGTGGGGCTGGGGGCTGTACACAGAAGGTTTTTTACCTTCATGCATAGAATGTGCTTTCCTAGTCCAGAGGGCCTCCACGATCCCCCTCTCCTAATATGGGACATCCAGGCACCCTCTCACCTATTCCAGTATCTCCCTTGTGCCCCCCTATCCAGGGGCCTTTGCCACACCAACCACCATTTCCTAGTCAATGGTCTCCTCTGCACTCCTCTCCGAGTCCAAGGCCTTCTTTACAGCCCACCCCAACTTAAGAGCCTCCCTGCACCCTGCTCTCCAAATCCAGGTCCTTTATCAATGCCACTTTTTAAGTCCAGGACACCTCTACACCCCCCCTCCTAGTCCAGGGCCTCCTCTGAATCCTCCGGTGCTGGGCCTCCTATGCACCCCCCAAGTCAAGGGCCTCCTGTGTACTCCCCTCCTAGTCCAGGGCCTCCTGTGCACTCCCCCACTCCAGCACCTCCCTCTGCACAGTCCAGGGCCCCCTCTGCACCCCTCCAGCCGGGGACCTCCTCTGCATCTCCCAAGTCCAAGGTCTCCACTGCGCCCCCCCCCCCATGTGAGGGCCTCCTCTGCACCCCCCAGCCCAGGGCCTCCTCCACACTCCCCGTCAGCCCAGGGCCTCCTCCACTGCACCCTCCAGTTCAGGGCCTCCTCTAACCCCCCCTCCTTCCAGTCCGGGACCTCCTCTGCACTCCCCGTCAGCCCAGGGCCTTCACTGCACCAACCCAGTCCAGGGCCTCCTCTGCCTCCTCTGCACCCCCCAGTCCAGGGCTTCCTCCGCACCCCCTCCCAGTCCAGCACCTCCTCTACCCCCCAGTCCAGGGCCTTTTTGAAGCCTCCCCTTCTCTGGGATACCTCACGCAGAAAAGACATAGGCTGTTTGGGCATTGGGCAGGACTAGGAGGGAGACCTGCCTTTCCATTACACTTGATCGGGCGGCAGTGACACTCTTAAAGCAGTGGTTCCTAGTGCGGGTGGGGGCGGCACCCCTGGCAGTACCTCCCTATATGCCTCACCCGGGGCAGGCTCCCCCCTGCCCCCTCTAGTTTCAGCCCTGACTATTACTGACCCCTGCAAGGCAATGAAGTACTACCTTGCACCATAGTGTGTTGTAGAGCATTAAACATTTTTTGCTACAAGAAATTTTTGGGACTTTTGGGTGCTCTGGCCACCTATTAATTTTAACATAATGCATGTCTGTTAACGAACAGCACCAATGGACCCATATGCCGCGTCCACACGGTCGGACTTTCCGACAGAAAAAGTCCAATGGGAGCTTTTGGTCAGACATTCCGACCGTGTGTATGCCCCATCGGACTTTTTCTGTCTGCTTTTCTGACGGACTCAGATATAGAACATGTTCTAAATCCTTCCATCGGAAGTGCCGACGGAGTTTAGCTCGTTCGCAAGTCCGCTCGTGTGTACGCGGCATAACAGTGCAACATCCATCCATTCATCCAGTGTCTACAAACAAACTCTGCACACTTCTTGGAATATTTTCATTTCCACCATCCAATAAAAAAAGTGTACAGATCACCTAAAAATAGAGTCCTGTGAAGTTTCCCATCTTGTGATCTTACTGAACAATTGTTAATCATCATCAATCATCCTGTGAGAGAGACTTTCTATATATTGTTATCACACCATGTGATCACCGGCAGGGAGAGGACTTCGTCCTGATAACATGAACCATCAGACAGCTGTCATCTGATTCATCTCTCCGTTATTTCTGAATGTTTAATGAAGAAGGACTCCGCCCACCACGTATTTCCTCCGTGACATAACACATGTCAGCTTAGGACGCGGCCGTTATATCGTAACCTGAAACGTCGCTCTGCATGACTAACAAATGTGACATTGTGAAATCCATACCTCAGTACTGTATGCACATAGAAATAATCAGATACTTTGTAGTTTAATCAGCAGTCTCTGTCCATCTCTTGTATCATGTCTGCAGTCTCTGACCATCTCTTGTATCATGTCCTCAGTCTCTGACCATCTCTTGTATCATGTCCACAGTCTCTGACCATCTCTTGTATCATGTCAGCAGTCTCTGACCATCTCTTGTATCATGTCAGCAGTCTCTGACCATCTCTTGTATCATGTCCTCAGTCTCTGACCATCTCTTGTATCATGTCAGCAGTCTCTGACCATCTCTTGTATCATGTCCTCAGTCCCTGACCATCTCTTGTATCATGTCAGCAGTCTCTGACCATCTCCTGTACCATGTCTGCAGTCTTGACCATCTCTTGTATCATGTCTGCAGTCTCTGACCATCTCTTGTATCATGTCCTCAGTCTCTGACCATCTCTTGTATCATGTCAGCAGTCTCTGACCATCTCTTGTATCATGTCCTCAGTCTCTGACCATCTCTTGTATCATGTCAGCAGTCTCTGACCATCTCTTGTATCATGTCCTCAGTCTCTGACCATCTCTTGTATCATGTCAGCAGTCTCTGACCATCTCCTGTACCATGTCTGCAGTCTTGACCATCTCTTGTATCATGTCTGCAGTCTCTGACCGTCTCTTGTATCATGTCCTCAGTCTCTGACCATCTCTTGTATCATGTCTGCAGTCTCTGACCATCTCTTGTATCATGTCTGCAGTCTCTGACCCTCTCTTGTATCATGTCAGCAGTCTCTGACCATCTCTTGTATCATGTCCTCAGTCTCTGACCATCTCTTGTATCATGTCTGCAGTCTCTGACCATCTCTTGTATCATGTCTGCAGTCTCTGACCATCTCTTGTATCATGTCCTCAGTCTCTGACCATTTCTTGTATCATGTCAGCAGTCTCTGACCATCTCTTGTATCATGTCCTCAGTCTCTGACCATCTCTTGTATCATGTCAGCAGTCTCTGACCATCTCCTGTACCATGTCTGCAGTCTTGACCATCTCTTGTATCATGTCTGCAGTCTCTGACCATCTCTTGTATCATGTCTGCAGTCTCTGACTATCTCTTGTATCATGTCCTCAGTCTCTGACCATCTCTTGTATCATGTCAGCAGTCTCTGACCATCTCCTGTACCATGTCTGCAGTCTTGACCATCTCTTGTATCATGTCTGCAGTCTCTGACCATCTCTTGTATCATGTCTGCAGTCTCTGACCATCTCTTGTATCATTTCTAACTGTCTCTCGTAGCATGCTTCTAGTCTCAGATCTCCTCCTGTAGTATGTCTGTAGTCTCTAACCATCTCTTGTAGCATGCTTCTAGTCTCTAACTGTCACTTGTAACATGCTGCTAGTCTCTAACTGCCTCTTGTAGCATTCTTATAGTCCCTAACTGTCTCTTGTAGCATTCTTATAGTCCCTAACTGTCTCTTGTAGCATATTTCTAGTCTCCAACTGTCTCTTGCAGCATTTTGCTAATCTCTAACTGTCTCTTGCAGCTTGTTTCTAGTCTCTAAGTGTCTCTCGTGGCATGCTTCTAGTCTCTAACTGTTTCTTGTAGTATGTTTCTAATCTCTAGCTGTCTCTTGTAACATGCTTCTAGTCTCTAATTGCCCCTTGCAGCATGCTTCTAGTCTCCAACTGTCTCTTGCAGCATTTTGCTAATCTCTAACTGTCTCTTGCAGCTTGTTTCTAGTCTCAAATCTTTTCCTGTAGTACAGGGGTGTCAAACTGGCGGCCCTCCAGCTGTTGCGGAACTACAAGTCCCATCATACCTCTGCCTGTGGGAGTCATGCTTGTAACTGTCAGCCTTGCAATGCCTCATGGGACTTGTAGTTTTGCAACAGCTGGAGGGCCGCCGGTTTGAGACCTGTGCTATAGTATGTCTGCAGTCTCTGATCATCTCTTGTAGTATGTCTGCAGTCTCTGATCATCTCTTGTAGTATGTCTGCAGTCTCTGATCATCTCTTGTAGTATGTCTGCAGTCTCTCATGATTTATGGTAGCAGTCTCTAATTATCTCTTGTAGCATCCTTCTAGTCCCCAACTTGTCTCTTGTAGCATGCTTCTAGTCTCTAACCATCTCTTGTAGCATCTATCCAGTCTCTAACCATTTCTTACAGCACGCTTTTACGCACAAGAAAAACCCAACAGATCAGTAGGTCGACTTCAGTACAACCAGCCTGCCCATAGATGGATAGAAATGTGGCCAGCTCCTGCATCTGTCTATGGCTGGCTTTAGTCTCTTAACAATCTCCTGTAGTATGTCTGCAGTCTCTGATCCTCTCTTGTAGAATGCTCCTAGTCTCTCCAGCCATCTCCTGTTTTGTTTGGATTTACTATAGAAGCATCTGCTGTATCTAAAATACACCGTTCACATTTCTGTAGCTGCTACAGGTAGGTGGGTGTGGCTACAGGTGAGTCTTCCCATTGATGCACCATCCAGGGTTCCCATGGCAACAAACGCAGTTGGAAATTTCGCTGTTTGCTCATCTTTAAGTCTCATCCAGTGACAACCACCATCCTTCTACCCACTATTATTTTTAGATTGTATTTTGTCTGCCAGTAAGTCAGAGGACTGAGCGTTACCTCTGATTGGAAGAAGAAATCAAATATAACATATCATTTCCTTCCTGAATTAAATTTAGAATTCTTCTAAGAGCATGGAAGGAACCGGGTATATGTGCAACCAAAACAACGCAACAACCAGCAAGTGATAACTGGTTACTGTATAAAAAAAAAAAATAAAAAATAATTTGCTTGATCTGTCAAAAATTTAGCATGGCTTAACCACTTCAGCCCCGGAAGATTTGGCTGCTGAATGACCAGGCCATTTTTTGCGATTCAGCATTGCGTTGCTTTAACTGACAATTGCGCGGTTGTGCGACGCTGCACCCAAACAAAATTGACGTCCTTTTTTTCCCACAATTATAGCTTTCTTTTGGTGGTATTTGATCACCTCTGCGGTTTTTATTTTTTGCGCTATAAACAAAAAAAGAACAATTAAAAAAAAAAAAAACAACATATTGTACTTTTTGCTATAATAAATTTCCCCATTTTTTTAAAAAAAAGCAAATTTTTCTCAGTTTAGGCCGATATGTATTCTTCTACATATTTTTGGTAATAAAAATCGCAAAAAGCGTATATTGATTGGTTTGCGCAAAAGTTATAGAGTCTACAAAATAGGGGATAGATTTATAGCGTTTTTATTTATTTATTTTTTTTACTAGTAAAAATGTTGACACATTTTTGGGACCATTGGCATTTATACAGCGACCAGTGCTATAAAAATGCACTGATTACTGTAAAAATGTCATGGGCAGGGAAGGGGTTAACACTAGGGAGCGGTCAAGAGGTTAAATGTGTCCCCTGTTTGTGTTTCTAACTGTAGGGGGGGAGGGGACTGACCTAGAGGAAGTGACAGATCGTGGTTCCTAGCTATTAGGAACTCAGGATCTGTCTCTCCTCACAGAACAGAACAGGGATTTGTGTGTTTACACACATCTGCCTCTCGTGCCCGCGATCGCTCGTGGCCGGCGGTCATCGTGACCGCCGACCACGCAGTGCCGTGGGCGTGTGCGCGCGCCTGCTATCCCACTTAAAGGAGTCGGCGTACAGCTACGATGGCTCGCGGGATCGCGCTGGCCTGCCGCAGTATAATGACGGCGGCTGGTCGGCAAGCGGTTAAAGAAGAACTCTGGGCATCTCTTCTGTCTTGCACAGTTGTACAAACTTTTCGCTACTCATCAGGAGTTTTATGGCAGGTTTGTACTAAAAAATGGAATTAACAATTAGTACCCTCTTGGGGAAAAAAAAACCCCATGGATTGCAACATTACTAATACACTGTACTTACAGGTCAGCTCCCCAGCCCAGCTCAGGTTCTGAAAGGGAAATTAGGGGAAATCCATTGATAGGATGTCAGCACCGGGGTTGTGATGGGAAAACCCACCACAGATGGGGAAAAACAGCCGGAAAACAAGCCAGGTCGCCAGGAAACCGTCCCTGTGCATGGTGAATGCACTGATGGTGCATGATAATCTGAAAAAATATGTTCATAAATTAAAGTGATTGTAAAGATAACATTTAAAAAAAAAAAAAATAACAAACACATTATACTTACCTCCACTGTGCAGCTTGCTTTGCACAGAGTGGCCCCGAACCTCGTCTTCTGGGGTCCCTCGGCGGCTCTCGCGGCTCCTCCCCACATCTGATAACCCCCTCAGAGAAGCGCTCTCCCGGGGGGATTACCTTGCGGGTGCGCTCCCGAGTCCAGCATACGTCGTCCATAGAGACCAAATGCAGGACTCAGCCCCACCCCCCCCGGCGCTCGCCTCATTGGATTTGATTGACAGCAAGGGGAGCCAATGGCTGCGCTGCTATCAGTCTATCCAACCAGCAGCCGAGAACCCCGGGCAGAGAGATGGCGCGTCCCCGTGGGTCAAGTTCAAGGGGTCAGGTAAGTAAAGCGGGGGGGAGGGGGGGGCGGTCACTGACAGGTGTTTTTTCACCTTAATGCATAGAATGCATTAAGGTGAAAAAACACTAACCTTTACAACCCCTTTAAGTGATTAATTGATGAGGGAATAAGTGAATATGTGTGTATGTGATCCCACAAAGGGACTATCATGCATATAAATGTAAATAAACCCAACAAAATAGCCTAATTAAAAAAAAAAAAAAAAAAAAACAGTATTGGCATAGTAGGTGTATGGGGTAAATCCGCTCAATTAATTGAATGTTTTAGTTATGGATATGGCTGCTGCCTCTACACATACAATACCACCTAAGTGGAAAGTATTAGAAAATGGTAAAAAAGCAGGAGTAGTATGGCGCTGCCCTTATGGAGACAATTTTTTTTTTTTTTTTTCCCCTCTTTTTTTTCCTTTCTTTTCCTTCTTTGTAGTGAATGTATTGCCTTGTGTCCTTATAGAATTGCTTCTAAAACCTGTATATGTTCAAAAGTTGAATAAAACTGACTGGTTGTGAATATTTCTATTAAAAATGAAAATACAACAACTGGTGCTCCAATTGTTCAACAAAAGTAGTTGTGGATATGGATACAATATCATCTAGGTGGAAAGTGTTAAAAACAATACAATACCACCTAAGTGGAGAGTATTAGAAAATGGTAAAAAAGCAGGAGTAATATGGCACTGCCCTTATGGAGACAAAAGGATAGTTTCTTCTTTTGTAGTGAATGTATTGTCTAGTGTCCTTATAGAATTGCTTCTAAAACTTGTATTTGTTCAAAAATTGAATAAAACTGTGACTGGTGGCGAATATTTCTATTAGAAGTGAAAATACAACAACTGGTGCTCCAATTGTTCAACAAAGGTGCATTGTGCCCTTTAAATTAAGTAATAAAGTAGTTATGGATATAGATACAATATCATCTAGGTGGAAAGTGTTAAAAAACACGCCCCAGTAGAAGTCTGACGACGAAACGTGCGTAGGGCGGGTTACGAACGTCTTGCAGCACCTCTAACAAAGGGAAGGATTACTACACCACAATACGCAAGTAAAGTTTGGGGATATCCTTGATTGCTGCACAGTGGCAGACACTGTGACCGCGCATACCCCTGCAGGGGAAAGGAGAATCCGGTGAGTGCAAGCATTGTCAGAGCATGCAGACAAGGCACTAATTAAAGAAACCAGCACCTGGATAAGAAGCTTTCCTACAGATATTTGACCCTCAGAGATTGAACACTACAAAATACTCCAAAAAGAACTTGTTTTTTTCATAAACTGAACTTTTCCTATCCAACTAATACTGGTCACAGCACAAGAGTCACTATTTATGATGGATATTTTGCACAATGTTGTATGGATTTGTATGATTTAACACTGGTCACTTTAGTGATGCTGCACTATGCACTTTTGTTAAATAATTGAAGTACCTTATGTTGCAATTGTACCTTTAATGCCGCGTACACACGGTCGGACTTTTCGTCTACAAAAGTCCGACAGCCTGTCCGACAGACTTCCGACGTACCTTCGGCGGACTTGCGGCAGACTTTCTTACGAACGGACTTACACACACACGACCACACAAAAGTACGACAGCCTAGTACGCGGTGACGTACACCAAGTCCGACGAGACTATAAAACGGAAGTTCAATAGCCCGTACGACACCCTTTGGGCTCCTTCTGCTAATCTCGTGTTTATCTCGTGTTAGTAGAAGTTTGGTGAGAGACGATTCGCGCTTGTGAGACTCGTATTTTTCAGTTCGTTTTAACTGTTGTTCAGTCTGTGCTTGTGAGGTTTGTATCTGCTTTTCAGTGCGTTTGGTCAGTTGGCATTGAGAAATCTTTGTTTTATTGGCCGCTCGTTCCTGATTTTCAGGTCGTTCTTCACAGGCCTTGCTGTTCTTCAGTGCGTTCTGTTTAGTGCGTTCTGACCAGCCGACCGTTTTGAAGCCATGTTACCTGTACGTACTCGTCGTAGAGCTCGTGCATTGTATGTGCTTGGTGCTGTAGTTTATTCTTCAGCCCAAGACCAGTCCATGAACAGGGCGAGGAGGAGTTCATGGACCAAGAATTGGTTGCTTCAGCGTGACCAGTTCTGTCACATGCCTTTGCTCCGTGAGATCCGTGAGAATAATCCTGAGGATTTCAGGAACTTTCTCCGGATGACGGACCCCGTTTTTGACAGTTTGTTGGCTTTGCTGACCCCCTATATCAGCAGGCAGGATACCTGCATGAGGCAAGCCATCACTCCGGAGCAGAGGCTGGTCGCTACCTTGCGGTATTTGGCCACAGGGAGAAGCCTGCAGGACCTTAAGTTCTCGACAGGCATCTCCCCCCAGGCTCTGGGGATCATTATCCCAGAGACCTGTTCTGCCATCATACAGGTCCTGCAGAAGGACTATATTAAGGTAAGATATTTTTCTTTTATTAGTATCACATGTTCTTTTATGTAATCTTTGATAATGTGATGTATTTCTTGCTTCAAACACTACTTACCATCATTGCAATATAGTGTGAATGTCCCCTTTTTATCCTCACACATGCTGGATTTTTTTCCTGTTATTTTTTGTCATGCATGTATATTTTCCTTCAATAACCTTCCCAGCATGAAGTGATGGGAACATATCCACCTAGTCTACTCATTTGGAATGTATTTTGTTTGAGTGTATTTAGTGTGCTGCTAATGAGCAATTATCTAGATTTCACAAAACCCCCCCCCCCCCCCCACCTAAACTCACTCCAAATAGTTTGCTGCTAATGAGCAATTATCTAGATTTCACAACCCCACCCCCCCCCCACCTAAACTCACTCCAAATAGTTTGCTGCTAATGAGCAATTATCTAGATTTCACAACCCCACCCCCCCCCCACCTAAACTCACTCCAAATAGTTTGCTGCTAATGAGCAATTATCTAGATTTCACAACCCCACCCCCCCCCCCCCACCTAAACTCACTCCAAATAGTTTGCTGCTAATGAGCAATTATCTAGATTTCACAACCCCACCCCCCCCCCCCCACCTAAACTCACTTCAAATAGTTTGCTGCTAATGAGCAATTATCTAGATTTCACAACCCCACCCCCCCCCCCACCTAAACTCACTCCAAATAGTTTGCTGCTAATGAGCAATTATCTAGATTTCACAACCCCACCCCCCCCCCCCCCACCTAAACTCACTCCAAATAGTTTGCTGCTAATGAGCAATTATCTAGATTTCACAACCCCACCCCCCCCCCCCCCACCTAAACTCACTCCAAATAGTTTGCTGCTAATGAGCAATTATCTAGATTTCACAACCCCACCCCCCCCCCCCCACCTAAACTCACTTCAAATAGTTTGCTGCTAATGAGCAATTATCTAGATTTCACAACCCCACCCCCCCCCCCACCTAAACTCACTCCAAATAGTTTGCTGCTAATGAGCAATTATCTAGATTTCACAACCCCACCCCCCCCCCACCCCCACCTAAACTCACTCCAAATAGTTTGCTGCTAATGAGCAATTATCTAGATTTCACAACCCCACCCCCCCCCCCCCCCCACCTAAACTCACTCCAAATAGTTTGCTGCTAATGAGCAATTATCTAGATTTCACAACCCCCCCACCCCCACCCTCGTTAAAATTTGCTGGAATGTTCTGTGGTGTTGATTTGTCTAAAGCAAATATATGTTGCACTTTGCAAAATGCATGTGCACTCTACAAGTGCATTTGTTC